>NC_090929.1:1099542128-1102042128 GCF_040938575.1 Ambystoma mexicanum
CCAGCCAAAACCATGGTACTGGAGGCGGGGCATACCGAATCCATGGAACTGGAGGCGGGGCCAGACAAAACCATGGTATTGGAGGCGGGGCCAGACAAAACCATGGTATTGGAGGCGGGGCCAGACAAAACCATGGTATTGGAGGCAGGGCCAGCCGTATCCATGGAACTGGAGGCGGGGCCAGCCAAAACCATGGAACTGGAGGCGGGGCCAGCCAAAACCATGGAACTGGAGGCGGGGCCAGCCAAAACCATGGTATTGGAGGCGGGGCCAGACAAAACCATGGTATTGGAGGCAGGGCCAGCCGTATCCATGGAACTGGAGGCGGGGCCAGCCAAAACCATGGAACTGGAGGCGGGGCCAGCCAAAACCATGGAACTGGAGGCGGGGCCAGCCAAAACCATGGTATTGGAGGCGGGGCCAGCCAAAACCATGGTATTGGAGGCGGGGCCAGCCGTATCCATGGTATTGGAGGCAGGGCCAGCCGTATCCATGGAACTGGAGGCGGGGCCAGCCAAAACCATGGAACTGGAGGCGGGGCCAGCCAAAACCATGGAACTGGAGGCGGGGCCAGCCAAAACCATGGTATTGGAGGCGGGGCCAGCCTGGAACTGGAGGCGGGGCCAGCCAAAACCATGGAACTGGAGGCGGGGCCAGCCAAAACCATGGAACTGGAGGCGGGGCCAGCCAAAACCATGGTATTGGAGGCGGGGCCAGCCAAAACCATGGTATTGGAGGCGGGGCCAGCCGTATCCATGGAACTGGAGGCGGGGCCAGCCAAAACCATGGTATTGGAGGCGGGGCCAGCCAAAACCATGGTATTGGAGGCGGGGCCAGCCAAAACCATGGTACTGGAGGCGAGGCCAGCCGGCCAGCCAAAACCATGGTACTGGAGGCGGGGCATACCGAATCCATGGAACTGGAGGCGGGGCCAGACAAAACCATGGTATTGGAGGCGGGGCCAGACAAAAGCATGGTATTGGAGGCGGGGCCAGACAAAACCATGGTATTGGAGGCGGGGCCAGACAAAACCATGGTATTGGAGGCAGGGCCAGCTGTATCCATGGAACTGGAGGCGGGGCCAGCCAAAACCATGGAACTGGAGGCGGGGCCAGCCAAAACCATGGAACTGGAGGCGGGGCCAGCCAAAACCATGGTATTGGAGGCGGGGCCAGACAAAACCATGGTATTGGAGGCAGGGCCAGCCGTATCCATGGAACTGGAGGCGGGGCCAGCCAAAACCATGGGATTGGAGGCGGGGCCAGCCAAAACCATGGGATTGGAGGCGGGGCCAGCCAAAACCATGGGATTGGAGGCGGGGCCAGCCGTATCCATGGAACTGGAGGCGGGGCCAGCCAAAACCATGGTATTGGAGGCGGGGCCAGCCAAAACCATGGTATTGGAGGCAGGGCCAGCCAAAACCATGTAACTGGAGGTGGGGCCAGCCAAAACCATGGTACTGGAGGCGAGGCCAGCCGACCAGCCAAAACCATGGTACTGGAGGCGGGGCCAACCGAATCCATGGAACTGGAGGCGGGGCCAGACAAAACCATGGTATTGGAGGCGGGGCCAGACAAAACCATGGTATTGGAGGCGGGGCCAGACAAAACCATGGTATTGGAGGCGGGGCCAGACAAAACCATGGTATTGGAGGCAGGGCCAGCCGTATCCATGGAACTGGAGGTGGGGCCAGCCAAAACCATGGTACTGGAGGCGAGGCCAGCCGGCCAGCCAAAACCATGGTACTGGAGGCGGGGCATACCGAATCCATGGAACTGGAGGCGGGGCCAGACAAAACCATGGTATTGGAGGCGGGGCCAGACAAAACCATGGTATTGGAGGCGGGGCCAGACAAAACCATGGTATTGGAGGCGGGGCCAGCCGTATCCATGGAACTGGAGGCGGGGCCAGCCAAAACCATGGAACTGGAGGCGGGGCCAGCCAAAACCATGGTATTGGAGGCGGGGCCAGCCAAAACCATGGTATTGGAGGCGGGGCCAGCCAAAACCATGGTATTGGAGGCGGGGCCAGCCGTATCCATGGTACTGGAGGCGGGGCCAGCCAAAACCATGGGATTGGAGGCGGGGCCAGCCAAAACCATGGTATTGGAGGCGGGGCCAGCCAAAACCATGTAACTGGAGGCGGGGCCAGCCAAAACCATGGTATTGGAGGCGGGGCCAGACAAAACCATGGTATTGGAGGCGGGGCCAGACAAAACCATGGTATTGGAGGCGGGCCAGCCAAAACCATGGTATTGGAGGCAGGGCTAGCCGAAACCATGGGATTGGAGGCGGGGCCAGCCGTATCCAAGGAACTGGAGGCGGGGCCAGCCAAAACCATGGTATTGTAGGCGGGGCCAGCCAAAACCATGTAACTGGAGGCGGGGCCAGCCAAAACCATGGTACTGGAGGTGGGGCCAGCCGGCCAGCCAAAACCATGGAACTGGAGGTGGGGCCAGCCGGCCAGCCAAAACCATGGAACTGGAGGCGGGGGCCAACCGAATCCATGGAACTGGAGGCGGGGCCAGATAAAACCATGGTATTGGAGGCGGGGCCAGCCAAAAGCATGGTATTGAAGGCGGGGCCAGACAAAACCATGGTATTGGAGGCGGGGCCAGCCAAAACCATGGTATTGGAGGCAGGGCCAGCCATATCCGTGGAACTGGAGGCGGGGCCAGCCAAAACCATGGTATTGGAGGCGGGGCCAGCCAAACCATGGGATTGGAGGCGGGGCCAGCCAAAACCATGGTATTGGAGGCGGGGCCAGCCAAAACCATGGTATTAGAGGCGGGGCCAGCCGAAATCATGGGATTGGAGGCGGGGCCAGCCAAAACCATGGGATTGGAGGCGGGGCCAGCCAAAACCATGGTACTGGAGGCGGGGCCAGCCAAAACCATGGTACTGGAGGCGAGGCCAGCCGGCCAGCCAAAACCATGGAACTGGAGGCGGGGCCAACCGAATCCATGGAACTGGAGGCGGGGCCAGACAAACCATGGCATTGGAGGCGGGGCCAGCCAAAACCATGGTATTGGAGGCGGGGCCAGCCAAAACCATGGTATTGGAGGTGGGGCCAGCCGTATCCATGGAACTGGAGGCGGGGCCAGCCAAAACCATGGTATTGGAGGCGGGGCCAGACAAAACCATGGTATTGGAGGCGGGGCCAGACAAAACCATGGTATTGGAGGCAGGGCCAGCCGTATCCATGGAACTGGAGGCGGGGCCAGCCAAAACCATGGAACTGGAGGCAGGGCCAGTCAAAACCATGGAACTGGAGGCGGGGCCAGCCAAAACCATGGGATTGGAGGCGGGGCCAGCCAAAACCATGGGATTGGAGGCGGGGCCAGCCAAAACCATGGAACTGGAGGCGGGGCCAGCCAAAACCATATGGTATTGGAGGCGGGGCCAGCCAAAACCATGGTATTGGAGGCGGGGCCAGCCGTATCCATGGAACTGGAGGCGGGGCCAGCCAAAACCATGGTATTGGAGGCGGGGCCAGCCAAAACCATGGAACTGGAGGCGGGGTCAGCCAAAACCGTGGTATTGGAGGCGGGGCCAGCCAAAACCGTGGTATTGGAGGCGGGGCCAGCCAAAACCGTGGTATTGGAGGCGGGGCCAGCCAAAACCATGTAACAGGAGGCGGGGCCAGCCGGCCAGCCAAAACCATGGGATTGGAGGCGGGGCCAGCCAAAACCATGGGATTGGAGGCGGGGCCAGCCAAAACCATGGGATTGGAGGCAGGGCCAGCCAAAACCATGGGATTGGAGGCGGGGCCAGCCGTATCCATGGAACTGGAGGCGGAGCCAGCCGTATCCATGGAACTGGAGGCGGGGCCAGCCAAAACAATGGGATTGGAGGCGGGGCCAGCCAAAACCATGGAACTGGAGGCGGGGCCAGCCAAAACCATGGAACTGGAGGCGGGGCCAGCCAAAACCATGGTATTGGAGGCGGGGCCAGACAAAACCATGGTATTGGAGGAAGGGCCAGCCAAAACCATGTAACTGGAGGCGGGGCCAGCCAAAACCATGGGATTGGAGGCGGGGCCAGCCAAAACCATGGGATTGGAGGCGGGGCCAGCCAAAACCATGGGATTGGAGGCGGGGCCAGCCAAAACCATGGGATTGGAGGCGGGGACAGCCGTATCCATGGAACTGGAGGCGGGGCCAGCCAAAACCATGGAACTGGAGGCGGGGCCAACCAAAACCATGGAACTGGAGGCGGGGCCAACCAAAACCATGGCATTGGAGGCGGGGCCAACCAAAACCATGGCATTGGAGGAAGGGCCAGCCAAAACCATGGTATTGGAGGCGGGACCAGCCAAAACCATGGTATTGGAGGCGGGGCCAGCCAAAACCATGGTATTGGAGGCGGGGCCAGCCGTATCCATGGAACTGGAGGCGGGGCCAGCCAAAACCATGGAACTGGAGGCGGGGCCAGCCAAAACCATGGTATTGGAGGCGGGGCCAGCCAAAACCATGGTATTGGAGGAAGGGCCAGCCAAAACCATGGAACTGGAGGCGGGGCCAGCCAAAACCAAGGGATTGGAGGCGGGGCCAGCCAAAACCATGGAACTGGAGGCGGGGCCAGCCAAAACCATGGAACTGGAGGCGGGGCCAGCCAAAACCATGGTATTGGAGGCGGGGCCAGACAAAACCATGGTATTGGAGGAAGGGCCAGCCAAAACCATGTAACTGGAGGCGGGGCCAGCCAAAACCATGGGATTGGAGGCGGGGCCAGCCAAAACCATGGGATTGGAGGCGGGGCCAGCCAAAACCATGGGATTGGAGGCGGGGACAGCCGTATCCATGGAACTGGAGGCGGGGCCAGCCAAAACCATGGAACTGGAGGCGGGGCCAACCAAAACCATGGAACTGGAGGCGGGGCCAACCAAAACCATGGTATTGGAGGCGGGGCCAACCAAAACCATGGTATTGGAGGCGGGGCCAACCAAAACCATGGCATTGGAGGAAGGGCCAGCCAAAACCATGGTATTGGAGGCGGGACCAGCCAAAACCATGGTATTGGAGGCGGGGCCAGCCAAAACCATGGGATTGGAGGCGGGGCCAGCCAAAACCATGGGATTGGAGGCGGGGCCAGCCGTATCCATGGAACTGGAGGCGGGGCCAGCCGTATCCATGGAACTGGAGGCGGGGCCAGCCAAAACCATGGTATTGGAGGCGGGGCCAGCCAAAACCATGGTATTGGAGGCGGGGCCAGCCAAAACCATGGTATTGGAGGCGGGGCCAGCCAAAACCATGTAACTGGAGGTGGGGCCAGCCAAAACCATGGTATTGGAGGCGGGGCCAGACAAAACCATGGTATTGGAGGCGGGGCCAGACAAAACCATGGTATTGGAGGCGGGGCCAGACAAAACCATGGTATTGGAGGCAGGGCCAGACAAAACCATGGTATTGGAGGCGGGGCCAGACAAAACCATGGTATTGGAGGCGGGGCCAGCCAAAACCATGGTATTGGAGGTGGGGCCAGTCGTATCCATGGAACTGGAGGCGGGGCCAGCCAAAACCATGGAACTGGAGGCGGGGCCAGCCAAAACCATGGAACTGGAGGCGGGGTCAGCCGGCCAGCCAAAACCATGGAACTGGAGGCGGGGCCAGCCAAAACCATGGGATTGGAGGCGGGGCCAGCCAAAACCATGGGATTGGAGGCGGGGCCAGCCGTATCCATGGAACTGGAGGCGGGGCCAGCCAAAAACATGGTATTGGAGGCGGGGCCAGCCAAAACCATGGTATTGGAGGCGGGGCCAGCCAAAACCATGTAACTGGAGGTGGGGCCAGCCAAAACCATGGTACTGGAGGCGAGGCCAGCCGGCCAGCCAAAACCATGGTACTGGAGGCGGGGCCAACCGAATCCATGGAACTGGAGGCGGGGCCAGACAAAACCATGGTATTGGAGGCGGGGCCAGACAAAACCATGGTATTGGAGGCGGGGCCAGACAAGCCAGACAAAACCATGGTATTGGAGGCAGGGCCAGCCGTATCCATGGAACTGGAGGCGGGGCCAGCCAAAACCATGGAACTGGAGGCGGGGCCAGCCAAAACCATGGAACTGGCGGCGGGGCCAGCCAAAACCATGGAACTGGAGGCGGGGCCAGCCGAAACCATGGTATTGGAGGCGGGGCCAGACAAAACCATGGTATTGGAGGCAGGGCCAGCCGTATCCATGGAACTGGAGGCGGGGCCAGCCAAAACCATGGAACTGGAGGCGGGGCCAGCCAAAACCATGGAACTGGAGGCGGGGCCAGCCAAAACCATGGTATTGGAGGCGGAGCCAGCCAAAACCATGGTATTGGAGGCGGGGCCAGCCAAAACCATGTAACTGGAGGCGGGGCCAGCCAAAACCATGGGATTGGAGGCGGGGCCAGACAAAACCATGGTATTGGAGGCGGGGCCAGACAAAACCATGGTATTGGAGGCGGGGCCAGCCAAAACCATGGTATTGGAGGCGGGGCCAGCCAAAACAATGGGATTGGAGGCGGGGCCAGCCAAAACCATGGAACTGGAGGCGGGGCCAGCCAAAACCATGGAACTGGAGGCGGGGCCAGCCAAAACCATGGTATTGGAGGCGGGGCCAGACAAAACCATGGTATTGGAGGAAGGGCCAGCCAAAACCATGTAACTGGAGGCGGGGCCAGCCAAAACCATGGGATTGGAGGCGGGGCCAGCCAAAACCATGGGATTGGAGGCGGGGCCAGCCAAAACCATGGGATTGGAGGCGGGGCCATCCAAAACCATGGTATTGGAGGCGGGGACAGCCGTATCCATGGAACTGGAGGCGGGGCCAGCCAAAACCATGGAACTGGAGGCGGGGCCAACCAAAACCATGGAACTGGAGGCGGGGCCAACCAAAACCATGGCATTGGAGGCGGGGCCAACCAAAACCATGGCATTGGAGGAAGGGCCAGCCAAAACCATGGTATTGGAGGCGGGACCAGCCAAAACCATGGTATTGGAGGCGGGGCCAGCCAAAACCATGGTATTGGAGGCGGGGCCAGCCGTATCCATGGAACTGGAGGCGGGGCCAGCCAAAACCATGGAACTGGAGGCGGGGCCAGCCAAAACCATGGTATTGGAGGCGGGGCCAGCCAAAACCATGGTATTGGAGGAAGGGCCAGCCAAAACCATGGAACTGGAGGCGGGGCCAGCCAAAACCAAGGGATTGGAGGCGGGGCCAGCCAAAACCATGGAACTGGAGGCGGGGCCAGCCAAAACCATGGAACTGGAGGCGGGGCCAGCCAAAACCATGGTATTGGAGGCGGGGCCAGACAAAACCATGGTATTGGAGGAAGGGCCAGCCAAAACCATGTAACTGGAGGCGGGGCCAGCCAAAACCATGGGATTGGAGGCGGGGCCAGCCAAAACCATGGGATTGGAGGCGGGGCCAGCCAAAACCATGGGATTGGAGGCGGGGCCAGCCAAAACCATGGGATTGGAGGCGGGGCCAGCCAAAACCATGGGATTGGAGGCGGGGCCATCCAAAACCATGGTATTGGAGGCGGGGACAGCCGTATCCATGGAACTGGAGGCGGGGCCAGCCAAAACCATGGAACTGGAGGCGGGGCCAACCAAAACCATGGAACTGGAGGCGGGGCCAACCAAAACCATGGTATTGGAGGCGGGGCCAACCAAAACCATGGTATTGGAGGCGGGGCCAACCAAAACCATGGCATTGGAGGAAGGGCCAGCCAAAACCATGGTATTGGAGGCGGGACCAGCCAAAACCATGGGATTGGAGGCGGGGCCAGCCAAAACCATGGGATTGGAGGCGGGGCCAGCCAAAACCATGGGATTGGAGGCGGGGCCAGCCGTATCCATGGAACTGGAGGCGGGGCCAGCCGTATCCATGGAACTGGAGGCGGGGCCAGCCAAAACCATGGTATTGGAGGCGGGGCCAGCCAAAACCATGGTATTGGAGGCGGGGCCAGCCAAAACCATGGTATTGGAGGCGGGGCCAGCCAAAACCATGTAACTGGAGGTGGGGCCAGCCAAAACCATGGTATTGGAGGCGGGGCCAGACAAAACCATGGTATTGGAGGCGGGGCCAGACAAAACCATGGTATTGGAGGCGGGGCCAGACAAAACCATGGTATTGGAGGCGGGGCCAGACAAAACCATGGTATTGGAGGCAGGGCCAGACAAAACCATGGTATTGGAGGCGGGGCCAGACAAAACCATGGTATTGGAGGCGGGGCCAGCCAAAACCATGGTATTGGAGGTGGGGCCAGTCGTATCCATGGAACTGGAGGCGGGGCCAGCCAAAACCATGGAACTGGAGGCGGGGCCAGCCAAAACCATGGAACTGGAGGCGGGGTCAGCCGGCCAGCCAAAACCATGGGATTGGAGGCGGGGCCAGCCAAAACCATGGGATTGGAGGCGGGGCCGGCCAAAACCATGGGATTGGAGGCGGGGCCAGCCAAAACCATGGGATTGGAGGCGGGGCCAGCCGTATCCATGGAACTGGAGGCGGGGCCAGCCAAAAACATGGTATTGGAGGCGGGGCCAGCCAAAACCATGGTATTGGAGGCGGGGCCAGCCAAAACCATGTAACTGGAGGTGGGGCCAGCCAAAACCATGGTACTGGAGGCGAGGCCAGCCGGCCAGCCAAAACCATGGTACTGGAGGCGGGGCCAACCGAATCCATGGAACTGGAGGCGGGGCCAGACAAAACCATGGTATTGGAGGCGGGGCCAGACAAAACCATGGTATTGGAGGCGGGGCCAGACAAAACCATGGTATTGGAGGCAGGGCCAGCCGTATCCATGGAACTGGAGGCGGGGCAAGCCAAAACCATGGAACTGGAGGCGGGGCCAGCCAAAACCATGGAACTGGCGGCGGGGCCAGCCAAAACCATGGTATTGGAGGCGGGGCCAGACAAAACCATGGTATTGGAGGCAGGGCCAGCCGTATCCATGGAACTGGAGGCGGGGCCAGCCAAAACCATGGAACTGGAGGCGGGGCCAGCCAAAACCATGGAACTGGAGGCGGGGCCAGCCAAAACCATGGTATTGGAGGCGGAGCCAGCCAAAACCATGGTATTGGAGGCGGGGCCAGCCAAAACCATGTAACTGGAGGCGGGGCCAGCCAAAACCATGGGATTGGAGGCGGGGCCAGCCAAAACCATGGTATTTGAGGCGGGGCCAGCCAAAACCATCGGATTGGAGGCAGGGCCAGCCAAAACCATGGTACTGGAGGCGGGGCCAGCCAAAAGCATGGTATTGGAGGCGGGGCCAGCCAAAAGCATGATATTGGAGGCGGTATTGGAGGCAGGGCCAGCCAAAACAATGTAACTGGAGGCGGGGCCAGCTGTATCCATGGTATTGGAGGCAGGGCCTGCCAAAATCATGGTATTGGAGGCTGGGCCAGCCAAAATCATGGTATTGGAGGCTGGCCCAGCCAAAATCATGGTATTGGAGGCGGGTTCAGCCGTATCCATGGTATTGGAGGCGGGGCCAGCCGAAACCATGGGATTGGAGGCGGGGCCAGCCGTATCCAAGGAACTGGAGGCGGGGCCAGCCAAAACCATGGTATTGGAGCCGGGGCCAGCCAAAACCATGGTATTGGAGGCGGGGCCAGCCAAAACCATGGTATTGGAGGCGGGGACAACCAAAACCATGGTATTGGAGGCGGGCCAGCCAAAACCATGGTATTGGAGGCAGGGCTAGCCAAAACCATGGGATTGGAGGCGGGGCCAGCCGTATCCAAGGAACTGGAGGCGGGGCCAGCCAAAACCATGGTATTGGAGGCGGGGCCAGCCAAAACCATGTAACTGGAGGCGGGGCCAGCCAAAACCATGGTACTGGAGGTGGGGCCAGACGGCCAGCCAAAACCATGGAACTGGAGGTGGGGCCAGCCGGCCAGCCAAAACCATGGAACTGGAGGCGGGGGCCAACCGAATCCATGGAACTGGAGGCGGGGCCAGATAAAACCATGGTATTGGAGGCGGGGCCAGCCAAAAGCATGGTATTGGAGGCGGGGCCAGACAAAACCATGGTATTGGAGGCGAGGCCAGCCAAAACCATGGTATTGGAGGCAGGGCCAGCCATATCCGTGGAACTATAGGCGGGGCCAGCCAAAACCATGGTATTGGAGGCGGGGCCAGCCAAAACCATGGTATTGGAGGCGGGGCCAGCCAAAACCATGGTATTGGAGGCAGGGCCAGCCAAAACCATGGTATTGGAGGCAGGGCCAGCCAAAACCATGGTATTGTAGGCGGGGCCAGCCAAAACCATGTAACTGGAGGCGGGGTCAGCCAAAACCATGTAACTGGAGGCGGGGTCAGCCAAAACCATGTAACTGGAGGCGGGGCCAGCCAAAACCATGGGATTGGAGGCGGGGCCAGCCAAAACCATGGGATTGGAGGCGGGGCCAGCCGTAACCATGGAACTGGAGGCGGGGCCAGCCAAAACCATGGAACTGGAGGCAGGGCCAGCCAAAACCATGGAACTGGAGGCGGGGCCAGCCATATCCGTGGAACTGGAGGCGGGGCCAGCCAAAACCATGGTATTGGAGGCGGGGCCAGCCAAAACCATGGCATTGGAGGCGGGGCCAGCCAAAACCATGGTATTGGAGGCGGGGCCAGCCAAAACCATGGTATTGGAGGCAGGGCCAGCCAAAACCATGGTAATGAAGGCGGGGCCAGCCAAAAGCATGGTACTGGAGGCGGGGCCAGCCATATCCGTGGAACTGGAGGCGGGGCCAGCCAAAACCATGGGATTGGAGGCGGGGCCATCCAAAACCATGGTATTGGAGGCGGGGACAGCCGTATCCATGGAACTGGAGGCGGGGCCAGCCAAAACCATGGAACTGGAGGCGGGGCCAACCAAAACCATGGAACTGGAGGCGGGGCCAACCAAAACCATGGCATTGGAGGCGGGGCCAACCAAAACCATGGCATTGGAGGAAGGGCCAGCCAAAACCATGGTATTGGAGGCGGGACCAGCCAAAACCATGGTATTGGAGGCGGGGCCAGCCAAAACCATGGTATTGGAGGCGGGGCCAGCCGTATCCATGGAACTGGAGGCGGGGCCAGCCAAAACCATGGAACTGGAGGCGGGGCCAGCCAAAACCATGGTATTGGAGGCGGGGCCAGCCAAAACCATGGTATTGGAGGAAGGGCCAGCCAAAACCATGGAACTGGAGGCGGGGCCAGCCAAAACCAAGGGATTGGAGGCGGGGCCAGCCAAAACCATGGAACTGGAGGCGGGGCCAGCCAAAACCATGGAACTGGAGGCGGGGCCAGCCAAAACCATGGTATTGGAGGCGGGGCCAGACAAAACCATGGAACTGGAGGCGGGGCCAGCCAAAACCATGGGATTGGAGGCGGGGCCAGCCAAAACCATGGGATTGGAGGCGGGGCCAGCCAAAACCATGGAACTGGAGGCGGGGCCAGCCAAAACCATGGTATTGGAGGCTGGCCCAGCCAAAATCATGGTATTGGAGGCGGGGCCAGCCGAAACCATGGGATTGGAGGCGGGGCCAGCCGTATCCAAGGAACTGGAGGCGGGGCCAGCCGTATCCAAGGAACTGGAGGCGGGGCCAGCCAAAACCATGGTATTGGAGCCGGGGCCAGCCAAAACCATGGTATTGGAGGCGGGGCCAGCCAAAACCATGGTATTGGAGGCGGGGACAACCAAAACCATGGTATTGGAGGCGGGCCAGCCAAAACCATGGTATTGGAGGCAGGGCTAGCCGAAACCATGGGATTGGAGGCGGGGCCAGCCGTATCCAAGGAACTGGAGGCGGGGCCAGCCAAAACCATGGTATTGGAGGCGGGGCCAGCCAAAACCATGTAACTGGAGGCGGGGCCAGCCAAAACCATGGTACTGGAGGTGGGGCCAGACGGCCAGCCAAAACCATGGAACTGGAGGTGGGGCCAGCCGGCCAGCCAAAACCATGGAACTGGAGGCGGGGGCCAACCGAATCCATGGAACTGGAGGCGGGGCCAGATAAAACCATGGTATTGGAGGCGGGGCCAGCCAAAAGCATGGTATTGGAGGCGGGGCCAGACAAAACCATGGTATTGGAGGCGGGGCCAGCCAAAACCATGGTATTGGAGGCAGGGCCAGCCATATCCGTGGAACTATAGGCGGGGCCAGCCAAAACCATGGTATTGGAGGCGGGGCCAGCCAAAACCATGGTATTGGAGGCGGGGCCAGCCAAAACCATGGTATTGGAGGCAGGGCCAGCCAAAACCATGGTATTGGAGGCAGGGCCAGCCAAAACCATGGTATTGTAGGCGGGGCCAGCCAAAACCATGTAACTGGAGGCGGGGTCAGCCAAAACCATGTAACTGGAGGCGGGGTCAGCCAAAACCATGTAACTGGAGGCGGGGCCAGCCAAAACCATGGGATTGGAGGCGGGGCCAGCCAAAACCATGGGATTGGAGGCGGGGCCAGCCGTAACCATGGAACTGGAGGCGGGGCCAGCCAAAACCATGGAACTGGAGGCAGGGCCAGCCAAAACCATGGAACTGGAGGCGGGGCCAGCCATATCCGTGGAACTGGAGGCGGGGCCAGCCAAAACCATGGTATTGGAGGCGGGGCCAGCCAAAACCATGGCATTGGAGGCGGGGCCAGCCAAAACCATGGTATTGGAGGCGGGGCCAGCCAAAACCATGGTATTGGAGGCAGGGCCAGCCAAAACCATGGTAATGAAGGCGGGGCCAGCCAAAAGCATGGTACTGGAGGCGGGGCCAGCCATATCCGTGGAACTGGAGGCGGGGCCAGCCAAAACCATGGGATTGGAGGCAGGGCCATCCAAAACCATGGTATTGGAGGCGGGGACAGCCGTATCCATGGAACTGGAGGCGGGGCCAGCCAAAACCATGGAACTGGAGGCGGGGCCAACCAAAACCATGGAACTGGAGGCGGGGCCAACCAAAACCATGGCATTGGAGGCGGGGCCAACCAAAACCATGGCATTGGAGGAAGGGCCAGCCAAAACCATGGTATTGGAGGCGGGACCAGCCAAAACCATGGTATTGGAGGCGGGGCCAGCCAAAACCATGGTATTGGAGGCGGGGCCAGCCGTATCCATGGAACTGGAGGCGGGGCCAGCCAAAACCATGGAACTGGAGGCGGGGCCAGCCAAAACCATGGTATTGGAGGCGGGGCCAGCCAAAACCATGGTATTGGAGGAAGGGCCAGCCAAAACCATGGAACTGGAGGCGGGGCCAGCCAAAACCAAGGGATTGGAGGCGGGGCCAGCCAAAACCATGGAACTGGAGGCGGGGCCAGCCAAAACCATGGAACTGGAGGCGGGGCCAGCCAAAACCATGGTATTGGAGGCGGGGCCAGACAAAACCATGGTATTGGAGGAAGGGCCAGCCAAAACCATGTAACTGGAGGCGGGGCCAGCCAAAACCATGGGATTGGAGGCGGGGCCAGCCAAAACCATGGGATTGGAGGCGGGGCCAGCCAAAACCATGGGATTGGAGGCGGGGCCAGCCAAAACCATGGAACTGGAGGCGGGGCCAACCAAAACCATGGAACTGGAGGCGGGGCCAACCAAAACCATGGTATTGGAGGCGGGGCCAACCAAAACCATGGTATTGGAGGCGGGGCCAACCAAAACCATGGCATTGGAGGAAGGGCCAGCCAAAACCATGGTATTGGAGGCGGGGCCAGCCAAAACCATGGGATTGGAGGCGGGGCCAGCCAAAACCATGGGATTGGAGGCGGGGCCAGCCGTATCCATGGAACTGGAGGCGGGGCCAGCCGTATCCATGGAACTGGAGGCGGGGCCAGCCAAAACCATGGTATTGGAGGCGGGGCCAGCCAAAACCATGGTATTGGAGGCGGGGCCAGCCAAAACCATGGTATTGGAGGCGGGGCCAGCCAAAACCATGTAACTGGAGGTGGGGCCAGCCAAAACCATGGTATTGGAGGCGGGGCCAGACAAAACCATGGTATTGGAGGCGGGGCCAGACAAAACCATGGTATTGGAGGCGGGGCCAGACAAAACCATGGTATTGGAGGCAGGGCCAGACAAAACCATGGTATTGGAGGCGGGGCCAGACAAAACCATGGTATTGGAGGCGGGGCCAGCCAAAACCATGGTATTGGAGGTGGGGCCAGTCGTATCCATGGAACTGGAGGCGGGGCCAGCCAAAACCATGGAACTGGAGGCGGGGCCAGCCAAAACCATGGAACTGGAGGCGGGGTCAGCCGGCCAGCCAAAACCATGGGATTGGAGGCGGGGCCAGCCAAAACCATGGGATTGGAGGCGGGGCCAGCCAAAACCATGGGATTGGAGGCGGGGCCAGCCAAAACCATGGGATTGGAGGCGGGGCCAGCCGTATCCATGGAACTGGAGGCGGGCCAGCCAAAAACATGGTATTGGAGGCGGGGCCAGCCAAAACCATGGTATTGGAGGCGGGGCCAGCCAAAACCATGTAACTGGAGGTGGGGCCAGCCAAAACCATGGTACTGGAGGCGAGGCCAGCCGGCCAGCCAAAACCATGGTACTGGAGGCGGGGCCAACCGAATCCATGGAACTGGAGGCGGGGCCAGACAAAACCATGGTATTGGAGGCGGGGCCAGACAAAACCATGGTATTGGAGGCGGGGCCAGACAAGCCAGACAAAACCATGGTATTGGAGGCAGGGCCAGCCGTATCCATGGAACTGGAGGCGGGGCCAGCCAAAACCATGGAACTGGAGGCGGGGCCAGCCAAAACCATGGAACTGGCGGCGGGGCCAGCCAAAACCATGGAACTGGAGGCGGGGCCAGCCGAAACCATGGTATTGGAGGCGGGGCCAGACAAAACCATGGTATTGGAGGCAGGGCCAGCCGTATCCATGGAACTGGAGGCGGGGCCAGCCAAAACCATGGAACTGGAGGCGGGGCCAGCCAAAACCATGGAACTGGAGGCGGGGCCAGCCAAAACCATGGTATTGGAGGCGGAGCCAGCCAAAACCATGGTATTGGAGGCGGGGCCAGCCAAAACCATGTAACTGGAGGCGGGGCCAGCCAAAACCATGGTATTGGAGGCGGGGCCAGACAAAACCATGGTATTGGAGGCGGGGCCAGCCAAAACCATGGTATTGGAGGCGGGGCCAGCCAAAACAATGGGATTGGAGGCGGGGCCAGCCAAAACCATGGAACTGGAGGCGGGGCCAGCCAAAACCATGGAACTGGAGGCGGGGCCAGCCAAAACCATGGGATTGGAGGCGGGGCCAGCCAAAACCATGGGATTGGAGGCGGGGCCAGCCAAAACCATGGGATTGGAGGCGGGGCCAGCCAAAACCATGGGATTGGAGGCGGGGCCATCCAAAACCATGGTATTGGAGGCGGGGACAGCCGTATCCATGGAACTGGAGGCGGGGCCAGCCAAAACCATGGAACTGGAGGCGGGGCCAACCAAAACCATGGAACTGGAGGCGGGGCCAACCAAAACCATGGCATTGGAGGCGGGGCCAACCAAAACCATGGCATTGGAGGAAGGGCCAGCCAAAACCATGGTATTGGAGGCGGGACCAGCCAAAACCATGGTATTGGAGGCGGGGCCAGCCAAAACCATGGTATTGGAGGCGGGGCCAGCCGTATCCATGGAACTGGAGGCGGGGCCAGCCAAAACCATGGAACTGGAGGCGGGGCCAGCCAAAACCATGGTATTGGAGGCGGGGCCAGCCGTATCCATGGAACTGGAGGCGGGGCCAGCCAAAACCATGGAACTGGAGGCGGGGCCAGCCAAAACCATGGTATTGGAGGCGGGGCCAGCCAAAACCATGGTATTGGAGGAAGGGCCAGCCAAAACCATGGAACTGGAGGCGGGGCCAGCCAAAACCAAGGGATTGGAGGCGGGGCCAGCCAAAACCATGGAACTGGAGGCGGGGCCAGCCAAAACCATGGAACTGGAGGCGGGGCCAGCCAAAACCATGGTATTGGAGGAAGGGCCAGCCAAAACCATGGTATTGGAGGAAGGGCCAGCCAAAACCATGGGATTGGAGGCGGGGCCAGCCAAAACCATGGGATTGGAGGCGGGGCCAGCCAAAACCATGGGATTGGAGGCGGGGCCAGCCAAAACCATGGGATTGGAGGCGGGGCCAGCCAAAACCATGGGATTGGAGGCGGGGCCAGCCAAAACCATGGGATTGGAGGCGGGGCCATCCAAAACCATGGTATTGGAGGCGGGGACAGCCGTATCCATGGAACTGGAGGCGGGGCCAGCCAAAACCATGGAACTGGAGGCGGGGCCAACCAAAACCATGGAACTGGAGGCGGGGCCAACCAAAACCATGGTATTGGAGGCGGGGCCAACCAAAACCATGGTATTGGAGGCGGGGCCAACCAAAACCATGGCATTGGAGGAAGGGCCAGCCAAAACCATGGTATTGGAGGCGGGACCAGCCAAAACCATGGGATTGGAGGCAGGGCCAGCCAAAACCATGGGATTGGAGGCGGGGCCAGCCAAAACCATGGGATTGGAGGCGGGGCCAGCAAAAACCATGGTATTGGAGGCGGGGCCAGACAAAACCATGGTATTGGAGGCGGGGCCAGACAAAACCATGGTATTGGAGGCAGGGCCAGACAAAACCATGGTATTGGAGGTGGGGCCAGTCGTATCCATGGAACTGGAGGCGGGGCCAGCCAAAACCATGGAACTGGAGGCGGGGCCAGCCAAAACCATGGAACTGGAGGCGGGGTCAGCCGGCCAGCCAAAACCATGGGATTGGAGGCGGGGCCAGCCAAAACCATGGGATTGGAGGCGGGGCCAGCCAAAACCATGGGATTGGAGGCGGGGCCAGCCAAAACCATGGGATTGGAGGCGGGGCCAGCCAAAACCATGGGATTGGAGGCGGGGCCAGCCGTATCCATGGAACTGGAGGCGGGGCCAGCCAAAAACATGGTATTGGAGGCGGGGCCAGCCAAAACCATGGTATTGGAGGCGGGGCCAGCCAAAACCATGTAACTGGAGATGGGGCCAGCCAAAACCATGGTACTGGAGGCGAGGCCAGCCGGCCAGCCAAAACCATGGTACTGGAGGCGGGGCCAACCGAATCCATGGAACTGGAGGCGGGGCCAGACAAAACCATGGTATTGGAGGCGGGGCCAGACAAAACCATGGTATTGGAGGCGGGGCCAGACAAGCCAGACAAAACCATGGTATTGGAGGCAGGGCCAGCCGTATCCATGGAACTGGAGGCGGGGCAAGCCAAAACCATGGAACTGGAGGCGGGGCCAGCCAAAACCATGGAACTGGCGGCGGGGCCAGCCAAAACCATGGAACTGGAGGCGGGGCCAGCCAAAACCATGGTATTGGAGGCGGGGCCAGACAAAACCATGGTATTGGAGGCAGGGCCAGCCGTATCCATGGAACTGGAGGCGGGGCCAGCCAAAACCATGGAACTGGAGGCGGGGCCAGCCAAAACCATGGAACTGGAGGCGGGGCCAGCCAAAACCATGGTATTGGAGGCGGAGCCAGCCAAAACCATGGTATTGGAGGCGGGGCCAGCCAAAACCATGTAACTGGAGGCGGGGCCAGCCAAAACCATGGGATTGGAGGCAGGGCCAACCGAATCCATGGAACTGGAGGCGGGCCAGCCAAAACCATGGGATTGGAGGCGGGGCCAACCGAATCCATGGAACTGGAGGCGGGGCCAGACAAAACCATGGTATTGGAGGCGGGGCCAGACAAAACCATGGTATTGGAGGCGGGGCCAGACAAAACCATGGTATTGGAGGCGGGGCCAGACAAAACCATGGTATTGGAGGCGGGGCCAGACAAAACCATGGTATTGGAGGCAGGGCCAGCCGTATCCATGGAACTGGAGGCGGGGCCAGCCAAAACCATGGAACTGGCGGCGGGGCCAGCCAAAACCATGGAACTGGCGGCGGGGCCAGCCAAAACCATGGAACTGGAGGCGGGGCCAGCCAAAACCATGGTATTGGAGGCGGGGCCAGACGGTATTGGAGGCGGGGCCAGCCGTATCCATGGAACTGGAGGCGGGGCCAGCCAAAACCATGGAACTGGAGGCGGGGCCAGCCAAAACCATGGAACTGGAGGCGGGGCCAGCCAAAACCATGGTAATGGAGGCGGAGCCAGCCAAAACCATGGTATTGGAGGCGGGGCCAGCCAAAACCATGTAACTGGAGGCGGGGCCAGCCAAAACCATGTAACTGGAGGCGGGGCCAGCCAAAACCATGGGATTGGAGGCGGGGCCAGCCAAAACCATGGGATTGGAGGCGGGGCCAGCCAAAACCATGGGATTGGAGGCGGGGCCAGCCAAAACCATGGGATTGGAGGCGGGGCCATCCAAAACCATGGTATTGGAGGCGGGGACAGCCGTATCCATGGAACTGGAGGCGGGGCCAGCCAAAACCATGGAACTGGAGGCGGGGCCAACCAAAACCATGGAACTGGAGGCGGGGCCAACCAAAACCATGGCATTGGAGGCGGGGCCAACCAAAACCATGGCATTGGAGGAAGGGCCAGCCAAAACCATGGTATTGGAGGCGGGACCAGCCAAAACCATGGTATTGGAGGCGGGGCCAGCCAAAACCATGGTATTGGAGGCGGGGCCAGCCGTATCCATGGAACTGGAGGCGGGGCCAGCCAAAACCATGGAACTGGAGGCGGGGCCAGCCAAAACCATGGTATTGGAGGCGGGGCCAGCCAAAACCATGGTATTGGAGGAAGGGCCAGCCAAAACCATGGAACTGGAGGCGGGGCCAGCCAAAACCAAGGGATTGGAGGCGGGGCCAGCCAAAACCATGGAACTGGAGGCGGGGCCAGCCAAAACCATGGAACTGGAGGCGGGGCCAGCCAAAACCATGGTATTGGAGGAAGGGCCAGCCAAAACCATGGTATTGGAGGAAGGGCCAGCCAAAACCATGGGATTGGAGGCGGGGCCAGCCAAAACCATGGGATTGGAGGCGGGGCCAGCCAAAACCATGGGATTGGAGGCGGGGCCAGCCAAAACCATGGGATTGGAGGCGGGGCCAGCCAAAACCATGGGATTGGAGGCGGGGCCAGCCAAAACCATGGGATTGGAGGCGGGGCCATCCAAAACCATGGTATTGGAGGCGGGGACAGCCGTATCCATGGAACTGGAGGCGGGGCCAGCCAAAACCATGGAACTGGAGGCGGGGCCAACCAAAACCATGGAACTGGAGGCGGGGCCAACCAAAACCATGGTATTGGAGGCGGGGCCAACCAAAACCATGGTATTGGAGGCGGGGCCAACCAAAACCATGGCATTGGAGGAAGGGCCAGCCAAAACCATGGTATTGGAGGCGGGACCAGCCAAAACCATGGGATTGGAGGCAGGGCCAGCCAAAACCATGGGATTGGAGGCGGGGCCAGCCAAAACCATGGGATTGGAGGCGGGGCCAGCCAAAACCATGGTATTGGAGGCGGGGCCAGACAAAACCATGGTATTGGAGGCGGGGCCAGACAAAACCATGGTATTGGAGGCAGGGCCAGACAAAACCATGGTATTGGAGGCGGGGCCAGACAAAACCATGGTATTGGAGGTGGGGCCAGTCGTATCCATGGAACTGGAGGCGGGGCCAGCCAAAACCATGGAACTGGAGGCGGGGCCAGCCAAAACCATGGAACTGGAGGCGGGGTCAGCCGGCCAGCCAAAACCATGGGATTGGAGGCGGGGCCAGCCAAAACCATGGGATTGGAGGCGGGGCCAGCCAAAACCATGGGATTGGAGGCGGGGCCAGCCAAAACCATGGGATTGGAGGCGGGGCCAGCCAAAACCATGGGATTGGAGGCGGGGCCAGCCGTATCCATGGAACTGGAGGCGGGGCCAGCCAAAAACATGGTATTGGAGGCGGGGCCAGCCAAAACCATGGTATTGGAGGCGGGGCCAGCCAAAACCATGTAACTGGAGATGGGGCCAGCCAAAACCATGGTACTGGAGGCGAGGCCAGCCGGCCAGCCAAAACCATGGTACTGGAGGCGGGGCCAACCGAATCCATGGAACTGGAGGCGGGGCCAGACAAAACCATGGTATTGGAGGCGGGGCCAGACAAAACCATGGTATTGGAGGCGGGGCCAGACAAGCCAGACAAAACCATGGTATTGGAGGCAGGGCCAGCCGTATCCATGGAACTGGAGGCGGGGCAAGCCAAAACCATGGAACTGGAGGCGGGGCCAGCCAAAACCATGGAACTGGCGGCGGGGCCAGCCAAAACCATGGAACTGGAGGCGGGGCCAGCCAAAACCATGGTATTGGAGGCGGGGCCAGACAAAACCATGGTATTGGAGGCAGGGCCAGCCGTATCCATGGAACTGGAGGCGGGGCCAGCCAAAACCATGGAACTGGAGGCGGGGCCAGCCAAAACCATGGAACTGGAGGCGGGGCCAGCCAAAACCATGGTATTGGAGGCGGAGCCAGCCAAAACCATGGTATTGGAGGCGGGGCCAGCCAAAACCATGGGATTGGAGGCAGGGCCAACCGAATCCATGGAACTGGAGGCGGGCCAGCCAAAACCATGGGATTGGAGGCGGGGCCAACCGAATCCATGGAACTGGAGGCGGGGCCAGACAAAACCATGGTATTGGAGGCGGGGCCAGACAAAACCATGGTATTGGAGGCGGGGCCAGACAAAACCATGGTATTGGAGGCGGGGCCAGACAAAACCATGGTATTGGAGGCGGGGCCAGACAAAACCATGGTATTGGAGGCAGGGCCAGCCGTATCCATGGAACTGGAGGCGGGGCCAGCCAAAACCATGGAACTGGCGGCGGGGCCAGCCAAAACCATGGAACTGGCGGCGGGGCCAGCCAAAACCATGGAACTGGAGGCGGGGCCAGCCAAAACCATGGTATTGGAGGCGGGGCCAGACGGTATTGGAGGCGGGGCCAGCCGTATCCATGGAACTGGAGGCGGGGCCAGCCAAAACCATGGAACTGGAGGCGGGGCCAGCCAAAACCATGGAACTGGAGGCGGGGCCAGCCAAAACCATGGTATTGGAGGCGGAGCCAGCCAAAACCATGGTATTGGAGGCGGGGCCAGCCAAAACCATGTAACTGGAGGCGGGGCCAGCCAAAACCATGGGATTGGAGGCGGGGCCAACCGAATCCATGGAACTGGAGGCGGGCCAGCCAAAACCATGGGATTGGAGGCGGGGCCAGCCAAAACCATGGTATTGGAGGCGGGGCCAGCCAAAACCATGGTATTGGAGGCGGGGCCAGCCAAAACCATGGTATTGGAGGCAGGGCCAGCCAAAACCATGGTATTGGAGGCGGGGCCAGCCGTATCCATGGTATTGGAGGCGGGGCCAGCCGTATCCATGGTATTGGAGGCGGGGCCAGCCAAAACCATGGTATTAGAGGCGGGGCCAGCCAAAACCATGGGATTGGAGGCGGGGCCAGCCAAAACCATGGGATTGGAGGCGGGGCCAGCCAAAACCATGGGATTAGAGGCGGGGCCAGCCAAAACCATGGAACTGGAGGCGGGGCCAGCCAAAACCATATGGTATTGGAGGCGAGGCCAGCCAAAACCATGGTATTGGAGGCGGGGCCAGCCGTATCCATGGAACTGGAGGCGGGGCCAGCCAAAACCATGGTATTGGAGGCGGGGCCAGCCAAAACCATGGTATTGGAGGCGGGGTCAGCCAAAACCGTGGTATTGGAGGCGGGGCCAGCCAAAACCGTGGTATTGGAGGCGGGGCCAGCCAAAACCGTGGTATTGGAGGCGGGGCCAGCCAAAACCATGTAACAGGAGGCGGGGCCAGCCGGCCAGCCAAAACCATGGGATTGGAGGCGGGGCCAGCCAAAACCATGGGATTGGAGGCGGGGCCAGCCAAAACCATGGGATTGGAGGCGGGGCCAGCCAAAACCATGGGATTGGAGGCTGGGCCAGCCGTATCCATGGAACTGGAGGCGGAGCCAGCCGTATCCATGGAACTGGAGGTGGGGCCAGCCAAAACCATGGAACTGGAGGCGGGGCCAGCCAAAACCATGGAACTGGAGGCGGGGCCAGCCAAAACCATGGAACTGGAGGCGGGGCCAGCCAAAACCATGGTATTGGAGGCGGAGCCAGCCAAAACCATGGTATTGGAGGCGGGGCCAGCCAAAACCATGGAACTGGAGGCGGGGCCAGCCAAAACCATGGTATTGGAGGCGGGGCCAGCCAAAACCATGGTATTGGAGGCGGGGCCAGCCAAAACCATGGTATTGGAGGCAGGGCCAGCCAAAACCATGGTATTGGAGGCGGGGCCAGCCAAAACCATGGTATTGGAGGCGGGGCCAGCCAATACCATGGTATTGGAGGCGGGGCCAGCCAAAACCATGGTATTGGAGGCGGGGCCAGCCAAAACCATGGGATTGGAGGCGGGGCCAGCCAAAACCATGGGATTGGAGGTGGGGCCAGCCAAAACCATGGGAGGCGGGGCCAGTCAAAACCATGGAACTGGAGGCGGGGCCAGCCGTATCCATGGTATTGGAGGCGGGGCCAGCCAAAACCATGGTATTGGAGGCGGGGCCAGCTGTATCCATGGAACTGGAGGCGGGCCAGCCGTAACCATGGAACTGGAGGAGGGGCCAGCCAGGCGGGAACAGCCATATCCATGGAACTGGAGGAGGGGCCAGCCAGGCGGGAACAGCCGTATCCATGGAACTGGAGGCGGGGCCAGCCGTATCCATGATATTGGAGGCGGGGCCAGCCGTATACATGGTATTGGAGGCGGGGCCAGCCAAAACCATGGTATTGTAGGCGGGGCCAGCCAAAACTATGGAACTGTAGGCGGGGCCAGCCAAATCCATGGAATTGTAGGCGGGGCCAGCCGTATCCATGGAATTGGAGGCGGGGCTGTTAGGCAGAAACCTGTGCAGTTCCCTTGGGGACCACTGCAAAAGATTTAAGACTACAGGTATAGCAGTAAACCCACTTGGTAGCAGTCCGCACCACCCAGATTTACCTGGTAGCTGTGGCTGAGCAGTCAGACTTCCCTCAAGAAGAGTTAGGCAGTATGTAAAGTATACACAATAGGTACTCCCATACAATAGCACAAGCAAACACTGACCAGAGCTTGGTTTCAAAAGTATATAGTTATTTATTTATTAAACACACATAAGTTGAAATCACTCTAGCAAAATATAGTAAAAACACTTCAAACACAGTTATAATGAAAGCAGTTTCAACCCTTACTCCTATCTAGACAACTCTAGGTTAACACCACATAATTAAAACAGAGGTGAGCGCTTAACGTTAGATGACACTCTAGTAGGTTCAAGAAAGGGGTAAAAAGAAACAGAAATGGGTTAAACACACCACTCTAAGGTCCAGAACACTTGCAATAGGCTCAAAGAAGCACAAAGTCACAGGTGAGCAAAAGTCACTAGGCAGGGCCCACTCTTAGAGTAGCCGGAGCGAAAATGTGCCCAAGATCACACTGTTATTAGGGATTCAAAGTCTTGCAAAGAGTTAGAAAGAGTTTAGGGTGGCTTAGAAAGTTTAGCCAGGGTGTTCCAGGCACTCCCAGGTTCGAAAGCCGGGGGCTAAATCTACCCCGTACAGTCGGTGGCAAGGGAAGCCAGGCGGAACACGGTACCTTAAGCGGAAAGGATCCTCCAGCGGTGGCAGTTGTTCCAGGCAGTGGCAGCAAGGCTCGACGTCGGTCAGGGGAGAAGAAGTTCTCGCTGAAGAGCAGAAGAAGAGGGTCGTTGCACTGCCCGGGAAGAAACCAGCCGCGGAGTCCTCCGGTTAAAGGGTTGTACCGACTTTCGTGGTTGGGGTAAAAGTGGTGGGGTTCCGGTTGCCGGGGTGCTAGGCACTGGCAAGGCGGCCACGAGATACCTCCAGAAGCGGAAAGAAGGTGAAAACTGGTTGTCCCCACCAGTCAAGGGAAGGAGCCACTCCGTTAAGAGTTCTCCTCGGTCGTCGGGAAAAGTGGTGAGACGGTTCAGCAGGGCTCCACCGGGTGGTGTCGTCGAAGCAGGTCGGCTCAGCTCTTCCCTCGTCGGATTCTTGGTCCTGTGGCGACTTCTGAAGTTCCAGTCCCCAAAGCCCTGCTTTTATGCAGCAAACCCCCATTCACCCAGCCTAGCTGTCACTCAAACATGCTAAGTGGTGAGCCGGCCGGCTCACCACTTGGGCCAATCAGGACGGAGTGCGACTTGAGTTACCAAGGTAACTCAGTCCAGGGTGCCTAAATCCCCCTCCACCCCTCCTAAGTACCCCAGACAGAGTGGCACCACTTTGGAGGGCTTCTGTGGAGAAGCCCGCCAAAAGTGGAACAAAGGGCTCCACTTTGGGTCAGAGTTACAGAGGCGAACGCCAACGCCATTTTTGAATCAAGTTTTGGCAAAAAGTCCCAACCGGAGTTATAATAATAAATATATAAACCGGCGGTATGTTTAAGGCTACCGTAAATAAATAATTAAATGTGTTAGCCTAAAACAATGGGAAATCCCATAGGGAAATATTCGCGGTCGAATATAAAAAGTAGTTTCCACTGCCACCAGCCAAAACTCGATCAGGGGGGACGGAGACGTGCCCCCTCGACTAACAGACCCTGGGGCAATCGAATTGCCCCAGCCAGTACGTCCACAATATGATGGTTTGTACTGGTTCTGTTCAGGAGTCAAGACTAGCAAAGTCTTTGGTGACTTTACATGCCCTGGGAGACAGTAGTCAGTCCCAGGGTATGGAGTCTATGTTGGGGAGTCCCTAGGACACCCCTGGGTTATGGCACAGAGGGTGCTGTGTAACCCACATCACAAAAATACAGGAAGCCCTATGGAGTAAAAGACCCCATAGCCCATTCAACACAAGGTTTAACCAAGAAAACACACTTCAACATGTCCAAGAGTGAGGGTAAAAGAGTCTCACTCTTGGCAGGAGAAAAAAAGAAACCCCAGAAATCCAGCAAAGCTGCTGGGGGACTCACTAGGTAGGGAAATTCAGCCTAAACAGAGAATTCTCCCTAACACTCGCCCCCCCAGACTAAGGGACAGGAGGATTTAATCCACTCCTGGATGAACCTCATACCTCTAGTCGATGATATACATCCTAGAGAGTCCATCAGCATTTTGATGGTGACACCCTGACCTGTGCTCAATGGTGAAATCAAACCCTTGCAGGCAGATTGACCATCTCAATAGTTTTGGATTTTCCCCTTTCATTTGCATTAACCATCTCAAGGGTTGGTGGTCAGTCTGAATAACAAAAGTAGAACCATACAAGTATGGCCTAAACTTCTTCAGTGCCCACACAATAGCAAAGCATTCTCTTTCGATTGGTGCCCACCTTGTCTCAGGATCCTTCAGTTTTCTACTGATGAAGCAAATGGGGTGCTCCCTACCCTTCTCATCCAGTTGGCTTAGAACTGCACCTATACCTACATTGGAAGCATCAGTTTGTACAATGAAAGTTTGGTGGTAGTCAGGAGCTCTCAATACTGGAGCTTGGCAAAGAGCTCTCTTCAGTTTTTCAAAGGCCTGATTGCACTCCTCATTCCATTTTACCTTTTTAGGGAATTTAGGAGAGGAGATTACATTCAGTGGAGAAGCTATGGTCCCATAGTTCTCAATGAAATTCCTGTAATACCCAGTGAGGCCTAGGAAGGCTCTCACTTGGGTTTGAGTAGTTGGTGTTGTCCAACTTTGCACAGCTTCAATCTTGCTGAGCAAAGGCCTTATTTCTCCACCTCCTACCTCATGCCCAAGGTAGACCACTTTACTTTGACCAATCTGGCACTTACTGGCTTTGATTGTCAAATGGGCCTGTTCCAGAGCCTGCAACACATGTCCTAGGTGGTTCACATGTTCTTCCCAGGAGTGGCTGAAGACTGCAATGTCATCCAAGTATGCCATGCAGAAATCTTCCATCCCAGCCAGAACTTGGTTCACCATCCTTTGGAATGTGGCAGGTGCATTTTTTAATCCAAAAGGCATGACCTTAAACTGGTACAAGCCAACTGGGGTTGAAAATGCAGTCTTCTCCTTGGCATGGTCTGTCAGGGCTATTTGCCAATAGCCTGACGTAAGGTCAAATGTGCTGAGGTACTTGGCTGCACCAAGTTTATCCACCAACTCATCTGTCCTGGGCAAAGGGTGGGCATCAGTCTTGGTGACTGCATTTAGAGCTCTATAGTCCACACAGAATCTCAAGTCTTTGGATCCTGCCTTTGGTACTAACACAACTGGGCTAGACCATGGACTAGTAGAGGGTTCTATTACCCCGAGATCAAGCATCTTCTTGACCTCTCCTTTGATGTGGGTTCTGATATGTTCTGACATTCTGTACCCTCTGCTTTTGACTGGCAGACAGTCACCAGTGAGTATCTCATGCTGGCCCCAAGGGGTCAAGCCTGGTGACAGTGAGAACAGGGAGGCAAACTGATTTAACATAGATTTGCACTCCTCTTGTTGCTCAGGTGTCAGGTCTGAAGAGAGATTAACTCCTTCGACTTTTTCATCTAAAGGCACCCCTCTGAGGAGATCAGGGAGAGATTCACTCTCTTCCTCCTCTGCAGCTGAAGCTAGAAGCAAGGCTCCTACGTCAGGTCTGGGGATGTATGCTTTTAGTCTGTTGGTGTGGAAGACTCTAGGAGCTTCCCTGGGTCTGCCCAGATCCACCAGATAGTTGACCTCTCCAAGCTTTCCCACAATCTTGAAGGGTCCCATCCACTTGTCTTGCAAGGCCCTCTGCCTTGTTGGGAGCATAACTAGAACTAGCTGGTCTTGAGTAAACTCAACCATGTTAGCCTTCTGGTCATGCCAATGTTTGACCAGAGCTTGACCAGCTTTCAAGTTGTCACTTGCTTCTGCCATCATGTGTGACATTCTCCTCCGGAGACCTATCACATAGTCAGTCACTCTGACTGGCTTGAGGGGAGGAGCACCTTCCAACCCCTCCTTAATCAGGGCCAATGGACCTCTGACCGGATGGCCATAGAGAAGCTCAAAGGGAGAATAACCTACTCCCTCCTGAGGGACTTCTCTATAAGCAAAGAGCAGGCATGGCAGTAGAAGGTCCCATTTTTTCTTAAGGGGTTCCTCTAAAGCACCTATCATGCTCTTCATGGTTCTGTTAAACCTTTCAACCAACCTGTTTGTCTGAGGGTGGTATGCTGTTGAGAACTTGTAAGTAACTCCACAGGTTTTCCACATGGCTTTCATGTAGTGGGACATAAAGTTTGACCCCCTGTCAGAGATTACTTCCTTAGGAAACCCAACCCTGGTGAAAATACCAAGGAGGGCCTTAGCCACAGCCGGAGCTGTAACAGTCCTCATAGGAATTGCCTCAGGGTACCTAGTAGCATGGTCTACTACAACAAGTATAAACCTGTTGCCTGAGGAGGTTGGGGGATCAAGGGGACCAACAATGTCAATCCCTACCCTCTCAAATGGGACTCCCACAACTGGGAGAGGCACTAAAGGTGCCACATTCTTGGTACCAACCTTACCAGAAACCTGGCAGGTATGGCAGCTCTTACAGTATCGATCTACTTCAGCCCCCATCTTTGGCCAATAAAAGTAGAGTGAGAGCCTTTCCTTGGTCTTCTTGAAACTCAAGTGACCAGCCAAAGGTATCTCATGGGCTAGTTGTAAGAACTGTTGTCTGTTCTCTTGTGGGACTACAAGGCGTTTGTAGTCTCCAGGTTCAGACTCAGTGGGTTCACTGTAGAAGAGGCCATCTTCCCAGTGCAACCTATACTTCCCAGGCTCTTGCCCATCAGCTTGAGAAGCTGCCTGGTGGCGGAGACCTTCCAGAGTTGGACATTCTCTTTGCCCCTTACGGAAAGCAGCCCTGCTAGGCCCACCTTCTGCCAGTAAAGACTGCAGCTCAGGATGGTCCTCAGGGTCCAAATCTCCAATAAGGTTTGGGCCTCCCTCTAGCTCTTCCTCAGAGTCTAGCTCAACCACACAGGGTTGTACCTCCCTCTCAGCCTCAGCTGGAGGTGGAGTTACAGGTGTAACTTTGGACAACCTAGGGGAAGTCCTTGTTGGAAGCACTGGAGTGCTTGCTGCTGGCTTTTTCCTAGGAGTCTTGGGTTGCCCCTTTGCTCCTGATCTGGTTGTTACTGCAGTAAGTTGTTCCAGTGGGAGAGGAGTGATTTCTGTCATCATCTCCTGAGATAACCCTCTCAGGGTTTTCTCTCTTGCAGGTTTTGTGAGCTCCTGTAACCTTTTGCTAGGGGGTCTGGGGGTATGAGATACAACTCCAAGAGCTTTGAGGTCATTACCCAACAGAACCCTACCTGGCACTTCGCATTGTACACTGACAGGTATTTTTACAGCCATATCATTACATTGGATGAGAACTGGTAACTGGGGACACATCTGCACAGGCCCACCAGCTAACTTGGTGAGGCATTTGGGTGCCTTAGCAACATCCTCTGCCTTGAAAAATGATTCATCCACCACAGTTATGCTGGCCCCAGTGTCCCTAATGGCAGGAGTCTCCTGGCCATTCACTTGGACACTGTCTTTATAATACTCTTTAGTATTATCTGGGATAGAGTTATATACATCTAAATTCTGTTGTTCCCACAACCCCAGAGAGACTAAAGAAACACTAGCTGAGACTCCAGTGGGTTCATCAGCCAGTAATAGAAAGTTTCCACTTGCCATATGTACTTCCTCTTCTGGAGCGAAGGCTAAGGAGGCAAGTTGGACCCCTGAAGGTTTACCCTTACATCTGGGATCTCCTTTCACATGGTCAGTAGCCTTACAAACAAAGCATGAGCCAAAGGCTCGCTGGAATGGAGGCTTGTTCTGACCTCCTTCTGGTCTGGGACCAGAAGGTACACTAGCCTGATTCGGTTTCCCTTGTGGCTTACCCTTATAGTTTTGTTTGGGGCCCTCTTTGGAATTTGTAGTATTTGAATTCTCTTTGGAGTCCTTTTTAGGCTGTCTCTCCCCATCCTTTTTCTGAGTTACCCCAGAATCCTTGTGAGTGGCCCTGTTGGCAACCCACAAGTCAGCAGCCCTAGCTAGTTTCCGGGAATCTAATTCCTTGGAATCAGCCAAGTGTTGTCTGAGCTCAGGAGAGCAGGCATCATAAATAGTCTCCAACATAAACAAATTCTTCATACCTTCATAAGTGTTCACCTTGTAACCCTTAATCCATCCCTCTAAGTTTTTCAACCCTTCACTCACCCAGGTAGCCCAAGGGGTACCATCATGCTTTTTGAGGCTCCTAAACCTCTTAAGATACTGGGAAGGGGTCTTCCCAAACCTAGCTATCAAAGCTAGTTTCACACATTCATAGTCCTTCTTATCCTCCTCCCCCATCTCCATTACCACATCAGTTGCAACAGGGGGAAGCCTAGAGAACAACCAGGTGAGTAAGTCATTTCCTGTGATGTTCTGGAGCCCATGATTATATTCAAACAGAGACAACCAATCCAACACATCCAACTTAGGCTCATACATACCAACCAATTCTTTAGGCATCCGGGGTCTTTTAGGACTGGAACTTCTAGAGGAGCCGGAGAGAGAAGCATTCTCAACAGATAATTTCTTCATTTCTAGCTCATACTTGAGCTCCATTTCCCTTAGCCTTAGTTCTTTGTCAGTTTGAGCATTCAGTTTCTTATACTCCAATTCTAGTTTCATTTTCTCCAGTTCAAAGTACTGAGGACTAAATGTGGGACCTGGTAAAGGCCCAGTAGGTACAGCAGGTAGAGCAGGTAGAGGCCTAGGGGGGACAGTCACAACAGCCTCACCCTCCTCTTCTGACTCTTCCTCAGAATCATCAACATTTTGCTCCATGTTAATTTCAATACTGTCATCTACAGTTGCTGGAGTGGTAGGTTCCTCTGAACCCTCACCCAGACTTTGGTTAGCTAACAATCTTTCAATCAGCTCCATTTTCTTGCCCTTAGTCAGGAGGTCTTTATGTTTACAGAGCACTCTTAAACAATCAGCAGTTTTGGCTGCAAGGAACTCTTGACTATAGCTTTCTATAACTGACATGTTAGAGGTTTACTTTTATAGTGCTAAGCTTTGTGGTTAGTTGCACTAAGGTATCTAAAGCACACTAAAATGTATACTTAATACAAATCCCACCGCTGTACACCAGTGTTAGGCAGAAACCTGTGCAGTTCCCTTGGGGACCACTGCAAAAGATTTAAGACTACAGGTATAGCAGTAAACCCACTTGGTAGCAGTCCGCACCACCCAAATTTACCTGGTAGCTGTGGCTGAGCAGTCAGACTTCCCTCAAGAAGAGTTAGGCAGTATGTAAAGTATACACAATAGGTACTCCCATACAATAGCACAAGCAAACACTGACCAGAGCTTGGTTTCAAAAGTATATAGTTATTTATTTATTAAACACACATAAGTTGAAATCACTCTAGCAAAATATAGTAAAAACACTTCAAACACAGTTATAATGAAAGCAGTTTCAACCCTTACTCCTATCTAGACAACTCTAGGTTAACACCACATAATTAAAACAGAGGTGAGCGCTTAACGTTAGATGACACTCTAGTAGGTTCAAGAAAGGGGTAAAAAGAAACAGAAATGGGTTAAACACACCACTCTAAGGTCCAGAACACTTGCAATAGGCTCAAAGAAGCACAAAGTCACAGGTGAGCAAAAGTCACTAGGCAGGGCCCACTCTTAGAGTAGCCGGAGCGAAAATGTGCCCAAGATCACACTGTTATTAGGGATTCAAAGTCTTGCAAAGAGTTAGAAAGAGTTTAGGGTGGCTTAGAAAGTTTAGCCAGGGTGTTCCAGGCACTCCCAGGTTCGAAAGCCGGGGGCTAAATCTACCCCGTACAGTCGGTGGCAAGGGAAGCCAGGCGGAACACGGTACCTTAAGCGGAAAGGATCCTCCAGCGGTGGCAGTTGTTCCAGGCAGTGGCAGCAAGGCTCGACGTCGGTCAGGGGAGAAGAAGTTCTCGCTGAAGAGCAGAAGAAGAGGGTCGTTGCACTGCCCGGGAAGAAACCAGCCGCGGAGTCCTCCGGTTAAAGGGTTGTACCGACTTTCGTGGTTGGGGTAAAAGTGGTGGGGTTCCGGTTGCCGGGGTGCTTGGCACTGGCAAGGCGGCCACGAGATACCTCCAGAAGCGGAAAGAAGGTGAAAACTGGTTGTCCCCACCAGTCAAGGGAAGGAGCCACTCCGTTAAGAGTTCTCCTCGGTCGTCGGGAAAAGTGGTGAGACGGTTCAGCAGGGCTCCACCGGGTGGTGTCGTCGAAGCAGGTCGGCTCAGCTCTTCCCTCGTCGGATTCTTGGTCCTGTGGCGACTTCTGAAGTTCCAGTCCCCAAAACCCTGCTTTTATGCAGCAAACCCCCATTCACCCAGCCTAGCTGTCACTCAAACATGCTAAGTGGTGAGCCGGCCGGCTCACCACTTGGGCCAATCAGGACGCAGTGCGACTTGAGTTACCAAGGTAACTCAGTCCAGGGTGCCTAAATCCCCCTCCACCCCTCCTAAGTACCCCCAGACAGAGTGGCACCACTTTGGAGGGCTTCTGTGGAGAAGCCCGCCAAAAGTGGAACAAAGGGCTCCACTTTGGGTCAGAGTTACAGAGGCGAACGCCAACGCCATTTTTGAATCAAGTTTTGGCAAAAAGTCCCAACCGGAGTTATAATAATAAATATATAAACCGGCGGTATGTTTAAGGCTACCGTAAATAAATAATTAAATGTGTTAGCCTAAAACAATGGGAAATCCCATAGGGAAATATTCGCGGTCGAATATAAAAAGTAGTTTCCACTGCCACCAGCCAAAACTCGATCAGGGGGGACGGAGACGTGCCCCCTCGACTAACAGACCCTGGGGCAATCGAATTGCCCCAGCCAGTACGTCCACAATATGATGGTTTGTACTGGTTCTGTTCAGGATTCAAGACTAGCAAAGTCTTTGGTGACTTTACATGCCCTGGGAGACAGTAGTCAGTCCCAGGGTATGGAGTCTATGTTGGGGAGTCCCTAGGACACCCCTGGGTTACGGTACAGAGGGTGCTGTGTAACCCACATCACAAAAATACAGGAAGCCCTATGGAGTAAAAGACCCCATAGCCCATTCAACACAAGGTTTAACCAAGAAAACACACTTCAACATGTCCAAGAGTGAGGGTAAAAGAGTCTCACTCTTGGCAGGAGAAAAAAGAAACCCCAGAAATCCAGCAAAGCTGCTGGGGGACTCACTAGGTAGGGAAATTCAGCCTAAACAGAGAATTCTCCCTAACAGGGGCCAGCCGTATCCATGGTATTGGAGGCGGGGCCAGCCAAAACCATGGAACCGGAGGCAGGGCCAGCCGTATCCATGGAACCGGAGGCAGGGCCAGCCGTATCCATGGAACCGGAGGCAGGGCCAGCCGTATCCATGGTATTGGAGGCAGGGCCAGCCAAAACCACGGAACTGGAGGCGGGGCCAGCCAAAACCATGGAACTGGAGGCGGGGCCAGCCAAAACCATGGAACTGGAGGCGGGGCCAGCCGTATCCATGGTATTGGAGGTGGGGCCAGCCAAAACCATGGTATTGGAGGCGGGGCCATCCAAAACCATGGTATTGGAGGCGGGGACAGCCGTATCCATGGAACTGGAGGCGGGGCCAGCCAAAACCATGGAACTGGAGGCGGGGCCAACCAAAACCATGGAACTGGAGGCGGGGCCAACCAAAACCATGGCATTGGAGGCGGGGCCAACCAAAACCATGGCATTGGAGGAAGGGCCAGCCAAAACCATGGTATTGGAGGCGGGACCAGCCAAAACCATGGTATTGGAGGCGGGGCCAGCCAAAACCATGGTATTGGAGGCGGGGCCAGCCGTATCCATGGAACTGGAGGCGGGGCCAGCCAAAACCATGGAACTGGAGGCGGGGCCAGCCAAAACCATGGTATTGGAGGCTGGGCCAGCCAAAACCATGGTATTGGAGGAAGGGCCAGCCAAAACCATGGAACTGGAGGCGGGGCCAACCAAAACCATGGAACTGGAGGCGGGGCCAACCAAAACCATGGCATTGGAGGCGGGGCCAGCCAAAACCATGGGATTGGAGGCGGGGCCAGCCAAAACCATGGAACTGGAGGCGGGGCCAGCCAAAACCATGGAACTGGAGGCGGGGCCAGCCAAAACCATGGTATTGGAGGCGGGGCCAGACAAAACCATGGTATTGGAGGAAGGGCCAGCCAAAACCATGTAACTGGAGGCGGGGCCAGCCAAAACCATGGGATTGGAGGCGGGGCCAGCCAAAACCATGGGATTGGAGGCGGGGCCAGCCAAAACCATGGGATTGGAGGGGGGGCCAGCCAAAACCATGGGATTGGAGGCGGGGCCAGCCAAAACCATGGGATTGGAGGCGGGGCCATCCAAAACCATGGGATTGGAGGCGGGGACAGCCGTATCCATGGAACTGGAGGCGGGGCCAGCCAAAACCATGGAACTGGAGGCGGGGCCAACCAAAACCATGGAACTGGAGGCGGGGCCAACCAAAACCATGGTATTGGAGGCGGGGCCAACCAAAACCATGGTATTGGAGGCGGGGCCAACCAAAACCATGGCATTGGAGGAAGGGCCAGCCAAAACCATGGCATTGGAGGCGGGACCAGCCAAAACCATGGTATTGGAGGCGGGGCCAGCCAAAACCATGGGATTGGAGGCGGGGTCAGCCAAAACCATGGGATTGGAGGCGGGGCCAGCCGTATCCATGGAACTGGAGGCGGGGCCAGCCGTATCCATGGAACTGGAGGCGGGGCCAGCCAAAACCATGGTATTGGAGGCGGGGCCAGCCAAAACCATGGTATTGGAGGCGGGGCCAGCCAAAACCATGTAACTGGAGGTGGGGCCAGCCAAAACCATGGTACTGGAGGCGAGGCCAACCGAATCCATGGAACTGGAGGCGGGGCCAGACAAAACCATGGTATTGGAGGCGGGGCCAGACAAAACCATGGTATTGGAGGCGGGGCCAGACAAAACCATGGTATTGGAGGCGGGGCCAGACAAAACCATGGTATTGGAGGCAGGGCCAGACAAAACCATGGTATTGGAGGCGGGGCCAGACAAAACCATGGTATTGGAGGCGGGGCCAGCCAAAACCATGGTATTGGAGGTGGGGCCAGTCGTATCCATGGAACTGGAGGCGGGGCCAGCCAAAACCATGGAACTGGAGGCGGGGCCAGCCAAAACCATGGAACTGGAGGCGGGGTCAGCCGGCCAGCCAAAACCATGGGATTGGAGGCGGGGCCAGCCAAAACCATGGGATTGGAGGCGGGGCCAGCCAAAACCATAGGATTGGAGGCGGGGCCAGCCAAAACCATGGGATTGGAGGCGGGGCCAGCCGTATCCATGGAACTGGAGGCGGGGCCAGCCAAAACCATGGTATTGGAGGCGGGGCCAGCCAAAACCATGGTATTGGAGGCGGGGCCAGCCAAAACCATGGTATTGGAGGCGGGGCCAGCCAAAACCATGTAACTGGAGGTGGGGCCAGCCAAAACCATGGTACTGGAGGCGAGGCCAGCCGGCCAGCCAAAACCATGGTACTGGAGGCGGGGCCAACCGAATCCATGGAACTGGAGGCGGGGCCAGACAAAACCATGGTATTGGAGGCGGGGCCAGACAAAACCATGGTATTGGAGGCGGGGCCAGACAAAACCATGGTATTGGAGGCGGGGCCAGACAAAACCATGGTATTGGAGGCAGGGCCAGCCGTATCCATGGAACTGGAGGCGGGGCCAGCCAAAACCATGGAACTGGAGGCGGGGCCAGCCAAAACCATGGAACTGGCGGCGGGGCCAGCCAAAACCATGGAACTGGAGGCGGGGCCAGCCAAAACCATGGTATTGGAGGCGGGGCCAGACAAAACCATGGTATTGGAGGCAGGGCCAGCCGTATCCATGGAACTGGAGGCGGGACCAGCAAAACCATGGAACTAGAGGCGGGGCCAGCCAAAACCATGGAACTGGAGGCGGGGCCAGCCAAAACCATGGTATTGGAGGCGGAGCCAGCCAAAACCATGGTATTGGAGGCGGGGCCAGCCAAAACCATGTAACTGGAGGCGGGGCCAGCCAAAACCATGGGATTGGAGGCGGGGCCAACCGAATCCATGGAACTGGAGGCGGGCCAGCCAAAACCATGGGATTGGAGGCGGGGCCAGCCAAAACCATGGTATTGGAGGCGGGGCCAGCCAAAACCATGGTATTGGAGGCGGGGCCAGCCAAAACCATGGTATTGGAGGCGGGGCCAGCCGTATCCATGGTATTGGAGGCGGGGCCAGCCAAAACCATGGTATTAGAGGCGGGCCAGCCAAAATCATGGGATTGGAGGCGGGGCCAGCCAAAACCATGGGATTGGAGGCGGGGCCAGCCAAAACCATGGGATTGGAGGCGGGGCCAGCCAAAACCATGGGATTGGAGGCGGGGCCAGCCAAAACCATGGAACTGGAGGCGGGGCCAGACAAAACCATGGTATTGGAGGCGGGGCCAGCCAAAACCATATGGTATTGGAGGCGAGGCCAGCCAAAACCATGGTATTGGAGGCGGGGCCAGCCGTATCCATGGAACTGGAGGCGGGGCCAGCCAAAACCATGGTATTGGAGGCGGGGCCAGCCGTATCCATGGAACTGGAGGCGGGGCCAGCCAAAACCATGGTATTGGAGGCGGGGCCAGCCAAAACCATGGAACTGGAGGCGGGGTCAGCCAAAACCGTGGTATTGGAGGCGGGGCCAGCCAAAACCGTGGTATTGGAGGCGGGGCCAGCCAAAACCGTGGTATTGGAGGCGGGGCCAGCCAAAACCATGTAACAGGAGGCGGGGCCAGCCGGCCAGCCAAAACCATGGGATTGGAGGCGGGGCCAGCCAAAACCATGGGATTGGAGGCGGGGCCAGCCAAAACCATGGGATTGGAGGCGGGGCCAGCCGTATCCATGGAACTGGAGGCGGAGCCAGCCGTATCCATGGAACTGGAGGCGGGGCCAGCCAAAACCATGGAACTGGAGGCGGGGCCAGCCAAAACCATGGAACTGGAGGCGGGGCCAGCCAAAACAATGGGATTGGAGGCGGGGCCAGCCAAAACCATGGAACTGGAGGCGGGGCCAGCCAAAACCATGGAACTGGAGGCGGGGCCAGCCAAAACCATGGAACTGGAGGCGGGGCCAGCCAAAACCATGGTATTGGAGGCGGGGCCAGACAAAACCATGGTATTGGAGGAAGGGCCAGCCAAAACCATGGGATTGGAGGCGGGGCCAGCCAAAACCATGGGATTGGAGGCGGGGCCAGCCAAAACCATGGGATTGGAGGCGGGGCCAGCCAAAACCATGGGATTGGAGGCGGGGCCAGCCAAAACCATGGGATTGGAGGCGGGGCCATCCAAAACCATGGTATTGGAGGCGGGGACAGCCGTATCCATGGAACTGGAGGCGGGGCCAGCCAAAACCATGGAACTGGAGGCGGGGCCAACCAAAACCATGGAACTGGAGGCGGGGCCAACCAAAACCATGGTATTGGAGGCGGGGCCAACCAAAACCATGGCATTGGAGGAAGGGCCAGCCAAAACCATGGTATTGGAGGCGGGACCAGCCAAAACCATGGTATTGGAGGCGGGGCCAGCCAAAACCATGGTATTGGAGGCGGGGCCAGCCGTATCCATGGAACTGGAGGCGGGGCCGGCCAAAACCATGGAACTGGAGGCGGGGCCAGCCAAAACCATGGTATTGGAGGCGGGGCCAGCCAAAACCATGGTATTGGAGGAAGGGCCAGCCAAAACCATGTAACTGGAGGCGGGGCCAGCCAAAACCATGGGATTGGAGGCGGGGCCAGCCAAAACCATGGAACTGGAGGCGGGGCCAGCCAAAACCATGGAACTGGAGGCGGGGCCAGCCAAAACCATGGTATTGGAGGCGGGGCCAGACAAAACCATGGTATTGGAGGAAGGGCCAGCCAAAACCATGTAACTGGAGGCGGGGCCAGCCAAAACCATGGGATTGGAGGCGGGGCCAGCCAAAACCATGGGATTGGAGGCGGGGCCAGCCAAAACCATGGGATTGGAGGCGGGGCCAGCCAAAACCATGGGATTGGAGGCGGGGCCAGCCAAAACCATGGGATTGGAGGCGGGGCCAGCCAAAACCATAGGATTGGAGGCGGGGCCATCCAAAACCATGGTATTGGAGGCGGGGACAGCCGTATCCATGGAACTGGAGGCGGGGCCAGCCAAAACCATGGAACTGGAGGCGGGGCCAACCAAAACCATGGAACTGGAGGCGGGGCCAACCAAAACCATGGTATTGGAGGCGGGGCCAACCAAAACCATGGCATTGGAGGAAGGGCCAGCCAAAACCATGGTATTGGAGGCGGGACCAGCCAAAACCATGGTATTGGAGGCGGGGCCAGCCAAAACCATGGTATTGGAGGCGGGGCCAGCCAAAAGCATGGTATTGGAGGCGGGGCCAGCCAAAACAATGTAACTGGGTATTGGAGGCGGGGCCAGCCAAAACCATGGTATTGGAGGCGGGGCCAGCCAAAACCGTGGTATTGGAGGCGGGGCCAGCCAAAACCGTGGTATTGGAGGCGGGGCCAGCCAAAACCGTGGTATTGGAGGCGGGGCCAGCCAAAACCGTGGTATTGGAGGCGGGGCCAGCCAAAACCGTGGTATTGGAGGCGGGGCCAGCCAAAACCATGTAACTGGAGGCGGGGCCAGCCAAAACCATGGTATTGGAGGCGGGGCCAGCCAAAACCATGGTATTGGAGGCGGGGCCAGCCAAAACCATGGTATTGGAGGCGGGGCCAGCCAAAACCATGGTATTGGAGGCGGGGCCAGCCAAAACCATTGGAGGCGGGGCCAGCCAAAACCATGGGATTGGAGGCGGGGCCAGCCAAAACCATGGGATTGGAGGCGGGGCCAGCCAAAACCATGGGATTGGAGGTGGGGCCAGCCAAAACCATGGGAGGCGGGGCCAGTCAAAACCATGGAACTGGAGGCGGGGCCAGCCGTATCCATGGTATTGGAGGCGGGGCCAGCCAAAACCATGGTATTGGAGGCGGGGCCAGCTGTATCCATGGAACTGGAGGCGGGCCAGCCGTAACCATGGAACTGGAGGAGGGGCCAGCCAGGCGGGAACAGCCGTATCCATGGAACTGGAGGCGGGGCCAGCCGTATCCATGATATTGGAGGCGGGGCCAGCCGTATACATGGTATTGGAGGCGGGGCCAGCCAAAACCATGGTATTGTAGGCGGGGCCAGCCAAAACCATGGAACTGTAGGCGGGGCCAGCCAAATCCGTGGAATTGTAGGCGGGGCCAGCCGTATCCATGGAATTGGAGGCGGGGCTGTTAGGCAGAAACCTGTGCAGTTCCCTTGGGGACCACTGCAAAAGATTTAAGACTACAGGTATAGCAGTAAACCCACTTGGTAGCAGTCCGCACCACCCAGATTTACCTGGTAGCTGTGGCTGAGCAGTCAGACTTCCCTCAAGAAGAGTTAGGCAGTATGTAAAGTATACACAATAGGTACTCCCATACAATAGCACAAGCAAACGCTGACCAGAGCTTGGTTTCAAAAGTATATAGTTATTTATTTATTAAACACACATAAGTTGAAATCACTCTAGCAAAATATAGTAAAAACACTTCAAACACAGTTATAATGAAAGCAGTTTCAACCCTTACTCCCATCTAGACAACTCTAGGTTAACACCACATAATTAAAACAGAGGTGAGCGCTTAACGTTAGATGACACTCTAGTAGGTTCAAGAAAGGGGTAAAAAGAAACAGAAATGGGTTAAACACACCACTCTAAGGTCCAGAACACTTGCAATAGGCTCAAAGAAGCACAAAGTCACAGGTGAGCAAAAGTCACTAGGCAGGGCCCACTCTTAGAGTAGCCGGAGCGAAAATGTGCCCAAGATCACACTGTTATTAGGGATTCAAAGTCTTGCAAAGAGTTAGAAAGAGTTTAGGGTGGCTTAGAAAGTTTAGCCAGGGTGTTCCAGGCACTCCCAGGTTCGAAAGCCGGGGGCTAAATCTACCCCGTACAGTCGGTGGCAAGGGAAGCCAGGCGGAACACGGTACCTTAAGCGGAAAGGATCCTCCAGCGGTGGCAGTTGTTCCAGGCAGTGGCAGCAAGGCTCGACGTCGGTCAGGGGAGAAGAAGTTCTCGCTGAAGAGCAGAAGAGGGTCGTTGCACTGCCCGGGAAGAAACCAGCCGCGGAGTCCTCCGGTTAAAGGGTTGTACCGACTTTCGTGGTTGGGGTAAAAGTGGTGGGGTTCCGGTTGCCGGGGTGCTTGGCACTGGCAAGGCGGCCACGAGATACCTCCAGAAGCGGAAAGAAGGTGAAAACTGGTTGTCCCCACCAGTGAAGGGAAGGAGCCACTCCGTTAAGAGTTCTCCTCGGTCGTCGGGAAAAGTGGTGAGACGGTTCAGCAGGGCTCCACCGGGTGGTGTCGTCGAAGCAGGTCGGCTCAGCTCTTCCCTCGTCGGATTCTTGGTCCTGTGGCGACTTCTGAAGTTCCAGTCCCCAAAGCCCTGCTTTTATGCAGCAAACCCCCATTCACCCAGCCTAGCTGTCACTCAAACATGCTAAGTGGTGAGCCGGCCGGCTCACCACTTGGGCCAATCAGGAGGGAGTGCGACTTGAGTTACCAAGGTAACTCAGTCCAGGGTGCCTAAATCCCCCTCCACCCCTCCTAAGCACCCCAGACAGAGTGGCACCACTTTGGAGGGCTTCTGTGGAGAAGCCCGCCAAAAGTGGAACAAAGGGCTCCACTTTGGGTCAGAGTTACAGAGGCGAACGCCAACGCCATTTTTGAATCAAGTTTTGGCAAAAAGTCCCAACCGGAGTTATAATAATAAATATATAAACCGGCGGTATGTTTAAGGCTACCGTAAATAAATAATTAAATGTGTTAGCCTAAAACAATGGGAAATCCCATAGGGAAATATTCGCGGTCGAATATAAAAAGTAGTTTCCACTGTCACCAGCCAAAACTCGATCAGGGGGGACGGAGACGTGCCCCCTCGACTAACAGACCCTGGGGCAATCGAATTGCCCCAGCCAGTACGTCCACAATATGATGGTTTGTACTGGTTCTGTTCAGGATTCAAGACTAGCAAAGTCTTTGGTGACTTTACATGCCCTGGGAGACAGTAGTCAGTCCCAGGGTATGGAGTCTATGTTGGGGAGTCCCTAGGACACCCCTGGGTTATGGCACAGAGGGTGCTGTGTAACCCACATCACAAAAATACAGGAAGCCCTATGGAGTAAAAGACCCCATAGCCCATTCAACACAAGGTTTAACCAAGAAAACACACTTCAACATGTCCAAGAGTGAGGGTAAAAGAGTCTCACTCTTGGCAGGAGAAAAAAAGAAACCCCAGAAATCCAGCAAAGCTGCTGGGGGACTCACTAGGTAGGGAAATTCAGCCTAAACAGAGAATTCTCCCTAACACTCGCCCCCCCCAGACTAAGGGACAGGAGGATTTAATCCACTCCTGGATGAACCTCATACCTCTAGTCGATGATATACATCCTAGAGAGTCCATCAGCATTTTGATGGTGACACCCTGACCTGTGCTCAATGGTGAAATCAAACCCTTGCAGGCAGATTGACCATCTCAATAGTTTTGGATTTTCCCCTTTCATTTGCATTAACCATCTCAAGGGTTGGTGGTCAGTCTGAATAACAAAAGTAGAACCATACAAGTATGGCCTAAACTTCTTCAGTGCCCACACAATAGCAAAGCATTCTCTTTCGATTGTTGCCCACCTTGTCTCAGGATCCTTCAGTTTTCTACTGATGAAGCAAATGGGGTGCTCCCTACCCTTCTCATCCAGTTGGCTTAGAACTGCACCTATACCTACATTGGAAGCATCAGTTTGTACAATGAAAGTTTGGTGGTAGTCAGGAGCTCTCAATACTGGAGCTTGGCAAAGAGCTCTCTTCAGTTTTTCAAAGGCCTGATTGCACTCCTCATTCCATTTTACCTTTTTAGGGAATTTAGGAGAGGAGATTACATTCAGTGGAGAAGCTATGGTCCCATAGTTCTCAATGAAATTCCTGTAATACCCAGTGAGGCCTAGGAAGGCTCTCACTTGGGTTTGAGTAGTTGGTGTTGTCCAACTTTGTACAGCTTCAATCTTGCTGAGCAAAGGCCTTATTTCTCCACCTCCTACCTCATGCCCAAGGTAGACCACTTTCCTTTGACCAATCTGGCACTTACTGGCTTTGATTGTCAAATGGGCCTGTTCCAGAGCCTGCAACACATGTCCTAGGTGGTTCACATGTTCTTCCCAGGAGTGGCTGAAGACTGCAATGTCATCCAAGTATGCCATGCAGAAATCTTCCATCCCAGCCAGAACTTGGTTCACCATCCTTTGGAATGTGGCAGGTGCATTTTTTAATCCAAAAGGCATGACCTTAAACTGGTACAAGCCAACTGGGGTTGAAAATGCAGTCTTCTCCTTGGCATGGTCTGTCAGGGCTATTTGCCAATAGCCTGACGTAAGGTCAAATGTGCTGAGGTACTTGGCTGCACCAAGTTTATCCACCAACTCATCTGTCCTGGGCAAAGGGTGGGCATCAGTCTTGGTGACTGCATTTAGAGCTCTATAGTCCACACAGAATCTCAAGTCTTTGGATCCTGCCTTTGGTACTGACACAACTGGGCTAGACCATGGACTAGTAGAGGGTTCTATTACCCCGAGATCAAGCATCTTCTTGACCTCTCCTTTGATGTGGGTTCTGATATGTTCTGACATTCTGTACCCTCTGCTTTTGACTGGCAGACAGTCACCAGTGAGTATCTCATGCTGGCCCCAAGGGGTCAAGCCTGGTGACAGTGAGAACAGGGAGGCAAACTGATTTAACATAGATTTGCACTCCTCTTGTTGCTCAGGTGTCAGGTCTGAAGAGAGATTAACTCCTTCGACTTTTTCATCTAAAGGCACCCCTCTGAGGAGATCAGGGAGAGATTCACTCTCTTCCTCCTCTGCAGCTGAAGCTAGAAGCAAGGCTCCTACGTCAGGTCTGGAGATGTATGCTTTTAGTCTGTTGGTGTGGAAGAATCTAGGAGCTTCCCTGGGTCTGCCCAGATCCACCAGATAGTTGACCTCTCCAAGCTTTCCCACAATCTTGAAGGGTCCCATCCACTTGTCTTGCAAGGCCCTCTGCCTTGTTGGGAGCATAACTAGAACTAGCTGGTCTTGAGTAAACTCAACCATGTTAGCCTTCTGGTCATGCCAATGTTTGACCAGAGCTTGACCAGCTTTCAAGTTGTCACTTGCTTCTGCCATCATGTGTGACATTCTCCTCCGGAGACCTATCACATAGTCAGTCACTCTGACTGGCTTGAGGGGAGGAGCACCTTCCAACCCCTCCTTAATCAGGGCCAATGGACCTCTGACCGGATGGCCATAGAGAAGCTCAAAGGGAGAATAACCTACTCCCTCCTTCGGGACTTCTCTATAAGCAAAGAGCAGGCATGGCAGTAGAAGGTCCCATTTTTTCTTAAGGGGTTCCTCTAAAGCACCTATCATGCTCTTCATGGTTCTGTTAAACCTTTCAACCAACCCGTTTGTCTGAGGGTGGTATGCTGTTGAGAACTTGTAAGTAACTCCACAGGTTTTTCACATGGCTTTCATGTAGTGGGACATAAAGTTTGACCCCCTGTCAGAGATTACTTCCTTAGGAAACCCAACCCTGGTGAAAATACCAAGGAGGGCCTTAGCCACAGCCGGAGCTGTAACAGTCCTCATAGGAATTGCCTCAGGGTACCTAGTAGCATGGTCTACTACAACAAGTATAAACCTGTTGCCTGAGGAGGTTGGGGGATCAAGGGGACCAACAATGTCAATCCCTACCCTCTCAAATGGGACTCCCACAACTGGGAGAGGCACTAAAGGTGCCACATTCTTGGTACCAACCTTACCAGAAACCTGGCAGGTATGGCAGCTCTTACAGTATCGATCTACTTCAGCCCCCATCTTTGGCCAATAAAAGTAGAGTGAGAGCCTTTCCTTGGTCTTCTTGAAACTCAAGTGACCAGCCAAAGGTATCTCATGGGCTAGTTGTAAGAACTGTTGTCTGTTCTCTTGTGGGACTACAAGGCGTTTGTAGTCTCCAGGTTCAGACTCAGTGGGTTCACTGTAGAAGAGGCCATCTTCCCAGTGCAACCTATACTTCCCAGGCTCTTGCCCATCAGCTTGAGAAGCTGCCTGGTGGCGGAGACCTTCCAGAGTTGGACATTCTCTTTGCCCCTTACGGAAAGCAGCCCTGCTAGGCCCACCTTCTGCCAGTAAAGACTGCAGCTCAGGATGGTCCTCAGGGTCCAAATCTCCAATAAGGTTTGGGCCTCCCTCTAGCTCTTCCTCAGAGTCTAGCTCAACCACACAGGGTTGTACCTCCCTCTCAGCCTCAGCTGGAGGTGGAGTTACAGGTGTAACTTTGGACAACCTAGGGGAAGTCCTTGTTGGAAGCACTGGAGTGCTTGCTGCTGGCTTTTTCCTAGGAGTCTTGGGTTGCCCCTTTGCTCCTGATCTGGTTGTTACTGCAGTAAGTTGTTCCAGTGGGAGAGGAGTGATTTCTGTCATCATCTCCTGAGATAACCCTCTCAGGGTTTTCTCTCTTGCAGGTTTTGTGAGCTCCTGTAACCTTTTGCTAGGGGGTCTGGGGGTATGAGATACAACTCCAAGAGCTTTGAGGTCATTACCCAACAGAACCCTACCTGGCACTTCGCATTGTACACTGACAGGTATTTTTACAGCCATATCATTACATTGGATGAGAACTGGTAACTGGGGACACATCTGCACAGGCCCACCAGCTAACTTGGTGAGGCATTTGGGTGCCTTAGCAACATCCTCTGCCTTGAAAAATGATTCATCCACCACAGTTATGCTGGCCCCAGTGTCCCTAATGGCAGGAGTCTCCTGGCCATTCACTTGGACACTGTCTTTATAATACTCTTTAGTATTATCTGGGATAGAGTTATATACATCTAAATTCTGTTGTTCCCACAACCCCAGAGAGACTAAAGAAACACTAGCTGAGACTCCAGTGGGTTCATCAGCCAGTAATAGAAAGTTTCCACTTGCCATATGTACTTCCTCTTCTGGAGCGAAGGCTAAGGAGGCAAGTTGGACCCCTGAAGGTTTACCCTTACATCTGGGATCTCCTTTCACATGGTCAGTAGCCTTACAAACAAAGCATGAGCCAAAGGCTCGCTGGAATGGAGGCTTGTTCTGACCTCCTTCTGGTCTGGGACCAGAAGGTACACTAGCCTGATTCGGTTTCCCTTGTGGCTTACCCTTATAGTTTTGTTTGGGGCCCTCTTTGGAATTTGTAGTATTTGAATTCTCTTTGGAGTCCTTTTTAGGCTGTCTCTCCCCATCCTTTTTCTGAGTTACCCCAGAATCCTTGTGAGTGGCCCTGTTGGCAACCCACAAGTCAGCAGCCCTAGCTAGTTTCCGGGAATCTAATTCCTTGGAATCAGCCAAGTGTTGTCTGAGCTCAGGAGAGCAGGCATCATAAATAGTCTCCAACATAAACAAATTCTTCATACCTTCATAAGTGTTCACCTTGTAACCCTTAATCCATCCCTCTAAGTTTTTCAACCCTTCACTCACCCAGGTAGCCCAAGGGGTACCATCATGCTTTTTGAGGCTCCTAAACCTCTTAAGATACTGGGAAGGGGTCTTCCCAAACCTAGCTATCAAAGCTAGTTTCACACATTCATAGTCCTTCTTATCCTCCTCCCCCATCTCCATTACCACATCAGTTGCAACAGGGGGAAGCCTAGAGAACAACCAGGTGAGTAAGTCATTTCCTGTGATGTTCTGGAGCCCATGATTATATTCAAACAGAGACAACCAATCCAACACATCCAACTTAGGCTCATACATACCAACCAATTCTTTAGGCATCCGGGGTCTTTTAGGACTGGAACTTCTAGAGGAGCCGGAGAGAGAAGCATTCTCAACAGATAATTTCTTCATTTCTAGCTCATACTTGAGCTCCATTTCCCTTAGCCTTAGTTCTTTGTCAGTTTGAGCATTCAGTTTCTTATACTCCAATTCTAGTTTCATTTTCTCCAGTTCAAAGTACTGAGGACTAAATGTGGGACCTGGTAAAGGCCCAGTAGGTACAGCAGGTAGAGCAGGTAGAGGCCTAGGGGGGACAGTCACAACAGCCTCACCCTCCTCTTCTGACTCTTCCTCAGAATCATCAACATTTTGCTCCATGTTAATTTCAATACTGTCATCTACAGTTGCTGGAGTGGTAGGTTCCTCTGAACCCTCACCCAGACTTTGGTTAGCTAACAATCTTTCAATCAGCTCCATTTTCTTGCCCTTAGTCAGGAGGTCTTTATGTTTACAGAGCACTCTTAAACAATCAGCAGTTTTGGCTGCAAGGAACTCTTGACTATAGCTTTCTATAACTGACATGTTAGAGGTTTACTTTTATAGTGCTAAGCTTTGTGGTTAGTTGCACTAAGGTATCTAAAGCACACTAAAATGTATACTTAATACAAATCCCACCGCTGTACACCAGTGTTAGGCAGAAACCTGTGCAGTTCCCTTGGGGACCACTGCAAAAGATTTAAGACTACAGGTATAGCAGTAAACCCACTTGGTAGCAGTCCGCACCACCCAAATTTACCTGGTAGCTGTGGCTGAGCAGTCAGACTTCCCTCAAGAAGAGTTAGGCAGTATGTAAAGTATACACAATAGGTACTCCCATACAATAGCACAAGCAAACACTGACCAGAGCTTGGTTTCAAAAGTATATAGTTATTTATTTATTAAACACACATAAATTGAAATCACTCTAGCAAAATATAGTAAAAACACTTCAAACACAGTTATAATGAAAGCAGTTTCAACCCTTACTCCTATCTAGACAACTCTAGGTTAACACCACATAATTAAAACAGAGGTGAGCGCTTAACGTTAGATGACACTCTAGTAGGTTCAAGAAAGGGGTAAAAAGAAACAGAAATGGGTTAAACACACCACTCTAAGGTCCAGAACACTTGCAATAGGCTCAAAGAAGCACAAAGTCACAGGTGAGCAAAAGTCACTAGGCAGGGCCCACTCTTAGAATAGCCGGAGCGAAAATGTGCCCAAGATCACACTGTTATTAGGGATTCAAAGTCTTGCAAAGAGTTAGAAAGAGTTTAGGGTGGCTTAGAAAGTTTAGCCAGGGTGTTCCAGGCACTCCCAGGTTCGAAAGCCGGGGGCTAAATCTACCCCGTACAGTCGGTGGCAAGGGAAGCCAGGCGGAACACGGTACCTTAAGCGGAAAGGATCCTCCAGCGGTGGCAGTTGTTCCAGGCAGTGGCAGCAAGGCTCGACGTCGGTCAGGGGAGAAGAAGTTCTCGCTGAAAAGCAGAAGAAGAGGGTCGTTGCACTGCCCGGGAAGAAACCAGCCGCGGAGTCCTCCGGTTAAAGGGTTGTACCGACTTTCGTGGTTGGGGTAAAAGTGGTGGGGTTCCGGTTGCCGGGGTGCTTGGCACTGGCAAGGCGGCCACGAGATACCTCCAGAAGCGGAAAGAAGGTGAAAACTGGTTGTCCCCACCAGTCAAGGGAAGGAGCCACTCCGTTAAGAGTTCTCCTCGGTCGTCGGGAAAAGTGGTGAGACGGTTCAGCAGGGCTCCACCGGGTGGTGTCGTCGAAGCAGGTCGGCTCAGCTCTTCCCTCGTCGGATTCTTGGTCCTGCGGCGACTTCTGAAGTTCCAGTCCCCAAAACCCTGCTTTTATGCAGCAAACCCCCATTCACCCAGCCTAGCTGTCACTCAAACATGCTAAGTGGTGAGCCGGCCGGCTCACCACTTGGGCCAATCAGGACGGAGTGCGACTTGAGTTACCAAGGTAACTCAGTCCAGGGTGCCTAAATCCCCCTCCACCCCTCCTAAGTACCCCAGACAGAGTGGCACCACTTTGGAGGGCTTCTGTGGAGAAGCCCGCCAAAAGTGGAACAAAGGGCTCCACTTTGGGTCAGAGTTACAGAGGCGAACGCCAACGCCATTTTTGAATCAAGTTTTGGCAAAAAGTCCCAACCGGAGTTATAATAATAAATATATAAACCGGCGGTATGTTTAAGGCTACCGTAAATAAATAATTAAATGTGTTAGCCTAAAACAATGGGAAATCCCATAGGGAAATATTCGCGGTCGAATATAAAAAGTAGTTTCCACTGCCACCAGCCAAAACTCGATCAGGGGGGACGGAGACGTGCCCCCTCGACTAACAGACCCTGGGGCAATCGAATTGCCCCAGCCAGTACGTCCACAATATGATGGTTTGTACTGGTTCTGTTCAGGATTCAAGACTAGCAAAGTCTTTGGTGACTTTACATGCCCTGGGAGACAGTAGTCAGTCCCAGGGTATGGAGTCTATGTTGGGGAGTCCCTAGGACACCACTGGGTTACGGCACAGAGGGTGCTGTGTAACCCACATCACAAAAATACAGGAAGCCCTATGGAGTAAAAGACCCCATAGCCCATTCAACACAAGGTTTAACCAAGAAAACACACTTCAACATGTCCAAGAGTGAGGGTAAAAGAGTCTCACTCTTGGCAGGAGAAAAAAAGAAACCCCAGAAATCCAGCAAAGCTGCTGGGGGACTCACTAGGTAGGGAAATTCAGCCTAAACAGAGAATTCTCCCTAACAGGGGCCAGCCGTATCCATGGTATTGGAGGCGGGGCCAGCCGTATCCATGGTATTGGAGGCGGGGCCAGCCAAAACCATGGAACCGGAGGCAGGGCCAGCCGTATCCATGGAACCGGAGGCAGGGCCAGCCGTATCCATGGAACCGGAGGCAGGGCCAGCCGTATCCATGGTATTGGAGGCAGGGCCAGCCAAAACCACGGAACTGGAGGCGGGGCCAGCCAAAACCATGGAACTGGAGGCGGGGCCAGCCAAAACCATGGAACTGGAGGCGGGGCCAGCCGTATCCATGGTATTGGAGGTGGGGCCAGCCAAAACCATGGTATTGGAGGCGGGGCCAGCCAAAACCATGGTATTAGAGGCGGGGCCAGCTGTATCAATGGAACTGGAGGCGGGGCCAGCCGTATCCATGGAACTGGAGGAGGGGCCAGCCGTATCCATGGAACTGGAGGCGGGGCCAGCCGTATCCATGGAACTGGAGGGGGGGCCAGCCGTATCAATGGTATTGGAGGGGACAGTCAAAACCATGGTATTGGAGGCGGGGCCTTGGAGGCGGGGCCAGTCGTATCCATGGAACTGGAAGTGGGGCCAGCCATATCCATGGAAATGGAGGCGGGGGCCAGCCATATCCATGGAAATGGAGGCGGGGCCAGCCGTATCCATGGAACTGGAGGAGGGGCCAGCCAGGCGGGGCCAGCCGTATCCATGGAACTGGAGGCGGGGCCAGCCGTATCCATGGAACTGGAGGCGGGGCCAGCCAAAACCATGGAACTGGAGGCGGGGCCAGCCAAAACCATGGTATTGGAGGCGGGGCCAGCCAAAACCATGGAACTGGAGGCGGGGTCAGCCAAAACCATGGAACTGGAGGCGGGGCCAGCCAAAACCAGGGAACTGGAGGCGGGGCCAGCCAAAACCATGGAACTGGAGGCGGGGCCAGCCAAAACCATGGAACTGGAGGCGGGGTCAGCCGGCCAGCCAAAACCATGGGATTGGAGGCGGGGCCAGCCAAAACCATGGGATTGGAGGCGGGGCCAGCCAAAACCATGGGATTGGAGGCGGGGCCAGCCAAAACCATGGGATTGGAGGCGGGGCCAGCCGTATCCATGGAACTGGAGGCGGGGCCAGCCAAAACCATGGTATTGGAGGCGGGGCCAGCCAAAACCATGGTATTGGAGGCGGGGCCAGCCAAAACCATGTAACTGGAGGTGGGGCCAGCCAAAACCATGGTACTGGAGGCGAGGCCAGCCGGCCAGCCAAAACCATGGTACTGGAGGCGGGGCCAACCGAATCCATGGAACTGGAGGCGGGGCCAGACAAAACCATGGTATTGGAGGCGGGACCAGACAAAACCATGTTATTGGAGGCGGGGCCAGACAAAACCATGGTATTGGAGGCAGGGCCAGCCGTATCCATGGAACTGGAGGCGGGGCCAGCCAAAACCATGGAACTGGAGGCGGGGCCAGCCAAAACCATGGAACTGGAGGCGGGAACAGCCAAAACCATGGAACTGGCGGCGGGGCCAGCCAAAACCATGGAACTGGAGGCGGGGCCAGCCAAAACCATGGTATTGGAGGCGGGGCCAGACAAAACCATGGTATTGGAGGCAGGGCCAGCCGTATCCATGGAACTGGAGGCGGGGCCAGCCAAAACCATGGAACTGGAGGCGGGGCCAGCCAAAACCATGGAACTGGAGGCGGGGCCAGCCAAAACCATGGAACTGGAGGCGGGGCCAGCCAAAACCATGGTATTGGAGGCGGAGCCAGCCAAAACCATGGTACTGGAGGCGGGGCCAGCCAAAACCATGTAACTGGAGGCGGGGCCAGCCAAAACCATGGGATTGGAGGCGGGGCCAACCGAATCCATGGAACTGGAGGCGGGCCAGCCAAAACCATGGTATTGGAGGCGGGGCCAGCCAAAACCATGGTATTGGAGGCGGGGCCAGCCAAAACCATGGTATTGGAGGCGGGGCCAGCCAAAACCATGGTATTGGAGGCGGGGCCAGCCAAAACCATGGTATTGGAGGCGGGGCCAGCCAAAACCATGGTATTGGAGGCGGGGCCAGCCGTATCCATGGTATTGGAGGCGGGGCCAGCCAAAACCATGGTATTAGAGGCGGGGCCAGCCAAAATCATGGGATTGGAGGCGGGGCCAGCCAAAACCATGGGATTGGAGGCGGGGCCAGCCAAAACCATGGGATTGGAGGCGGGCCAGCCAAAACCATGGGATTGGAGGCGGGGCCAGCAAAAACCATGGAACTGGAGGCGGGGCCAGCCAAAACCATATGGTATTGGAGGCGGGGCCAGCCAAAACCATGGTATTGGAGGCGGGGCCAGCCGTATCCATGGAACTGGAGGCGGGGCCAGCCAAAACCATGGTATTGGAGGCGGGGCCAGCCAAAACCATGGAACTGGAGGCGGGGTCAGCCAAAACCGTGGTATTGGAGGCGGGGCCAGCCAAAACCGTGGTATTGGAGGCGGGGCCAGCCAAAACCGTGGTATTGGAGGCGGGGCCAGCCAAAACCATGTAACAGGAGGCGGGGCCAGCCGGCCAGCCAAAACCATGGGATTGGAGGCGGGGCCAGCCAAAACCATGGGATTGGAGGCAGGGCCAGCCAAAACCATGGGATTGGAGGCGGGGCCAGCCAAAACCATGGGATTGGAGGCGGGGCCAGCCGTATCCATGGAACTGGAGGCGGGGCCAGCCGTATCCATGGAACTGGAGGCGGGGCCAGCCAAAACCATGGTATTGGAGGCGGGGCCAGACAAAACCATGGTATTGGAGGCAGGGCCAGCCGTATCCATGGAACTGGAGGCGGGACCAGCAAAACCATGGAACTGGAGGCGGGGCCAGCCAAAACCATGGAACTGGAGGCGGGGCCAGCCAAAACCATGGTATTGGAGGCGGAGCCAGCCAAAACCATGGTATTGGAGGCGGGGCCAGCCAAAACCATGTAACTGGAGGCGGGGCCAGCCAAAACCATGGGATTGGAGGCGGGGCCAACCGAATCCATGGAACTGGAGGCGGGCCAGCCAAAACCATGGGATTGGAGGCGGGGCCAGCCAAAACCATGGTATTGGAGGCGGGGCCAGCCAAAACCATGGTATTGGAGGCGGGGCCAGCCAAAACCATGGTATTGGAGGCGGGGCCAGCCGTATCCATGGTATTGGAGGCGGGGCCAGCCAAAACCATGGTATTAGAGGCGGGCCAGCCAAAATCATGGGATTGGAGGCGGGGCCAGCCAAAACCATGGGATTGGAGGCGGGGCCAGCCAAAACCATGGGATTGGAGGCGGGGCCAGCCAAAACCATGGGATTGGAGGCGGGGCCAGCCAAAACCATGGAACTGGAGGCGGGGCCAGACAAAACCATGGTATTGGAGGCGGGGCCAGCCAAAACCATATGGTATTGGAGGCGAGGCCAGCCAAAACCATGGTATTGGAGGCGGGGCCAGCCGTATCCATGGAACTGGAGGCGGGGCCAGCCAAAACCATGGTATTGGAGGCGGGGCCAGCCAAAACCATGGAACTGGAGGCGGGGTCAGCCAAAACCGTGGTATTGGAGGCGGGGCCAGCCAAAACCGTGGTATTGGAGGCGGGGCCAGCCAAAACCGTGGTATTGGAGGCGGGGCCAGCCAAAACCATGTAACAGGAGGCGGGGCCAGCCGGCCAGCCAAAACCATGGGATTGGAGGCGGGGCCAGCCAAAACCATGGGATTGGAGGCGGGGCCAGCCAAAACCATGGGATTGGAGGCGGGGCCAGCCGTATCCATGGAACTGGAGGCGGAGCCAGCCGTATCCATGGAACTGGAGGCGGGGCCAGCCAAAACCATGGAACTGGAGGCGGGGCCAGCCAAAACCATGGAACTGGAGGCGGGGCCAGCCAAAACAATGGGATTGGAGGCGGGGCCAGCCAAAACCATGGAACTGGAGGCGGGGCCAGCCAAAACCATGGAACTGGAGGCGGGGCCAGCCAAAACCATGGAACTGGAGGCGGGGCCAGCCAAAACCATGGTATTGGAGGCGGGGCCAGACAAAACCATGGTATTGGAGGAAGGGCCAGCCAAAACCATGGGATTGGAGGCGGGGCCAGCCAAAACCATGGGATTGGAGGCGGGGCCAGCCAAAACCATGGGATTGGAGGCGGGGCCAGCCAAAACCATGGGATTGGAGGCGGGGCCAGCCAAAACCATGGGATTGGAGGCGGGGCCATCCAAAACCATGGTATTGGAGGCGGGGACAGCCGTATCCATGGAACTGGAGGCGGGGCCAGCCAAAACCATGGAACTGGAGGCGGGGCCAACCAAAACCATGGAACTGGAGGCGGGGCCAACCAAAACCATGGTATTGGAGGCGGGGCCAACCAAAACCATGGCATTGGAGGAAGGGCCAGCCAAAACCATGGTATTGGAGGCGGGACCAGCCAAAACCATGGTATTGGAGGCGGGGCCAGCCAAAACCATGGTATTGGAGGCGGGGCCAGCCGTATCCATGGAACTGGAGGCGGGGCCGGCCAAAACCATGGAACTGGAGGCGGGGCCAGCCAAAACCATGGTATTGGAGGCGGGGCCAGCCAAAACCATGGTATTGGAGGAAGGGCCAGCCAAAACCATGTAACTGGAGGCGGGGCCAGCCAAAACCATGGGATTGGAGGCGGGGCCAGCCAAAACCATGGAACTGGAGGCGGGGCCAGCCAAAACCATGGAACTGGAGGCGGGGCCAGCCAAAACCATGGTATTGGAGGCGGGGCCAGACAAAACCATGGTATTGGAGGAAGGGCCAGCCAAAACCATGTAACTGGAGGCGGGGCCAGCCAAAACCATGGGATTGGAGGCGGGGCCAGCCAAAACCATGGGATTGGAGGCGGGGCCAGCCAAAACCATGGGATTGGAGGCGGGGCCAGCCAAAACCATGGGATTGGAGGCGGGGCCAGCCAAAACCATGGGATTGGAGGCGGGGCCAGCCAAAACCATAGGATTGGAGGCGGGGCCATCCAAAACCATGGTATTGGAGGCGGGGACAGCCGTATCCATGGAACTGGAGGCGGGGCCAGCCAAAACCATGGAACTGGAGGCGGGGCCAACCAAAACCATGGAACTGGAGGCGGGGCCAACCAAAACCATGGTATTGGAGGCGGGGCCAACCAAAACCATGGCATTGGAGGAAGGGCCAGCCAAAACCATGGTATTGGAGGCGGGACCAGCCAAAACCATGGTATTGGAGGCGGGGCCAGCCAAAACCATGGTATTGGAGGCGGGGCCAGCCAAAAGCATGGTATTGGAGGCGGGGCCAGCCAAAACAATGTAACTGGGTATTGGAGGCGGGGCCAGCCAAAACCATGGTATTGGAGGCGGGGCCAGCCAAAACCGTGGTATTGGAGGCGGGGCCAGCCAAAACCGTGGTATTGGAGGCGGGGCCAGCCAAAACCGTGGTATTGGAGGCGGGGCCAGCCAAAACCGTGGTATTGGAGGCGGGGCCAGCCAAAACCGTGGTATTGGAGGCGGGGCCAGCCAAAACCATGTAACTGGAGGCGGGGCCAGCCAAAACCATGGTATTGGAGGCGGGGCCAGCCAAAACCATGGTATTGGAGGCGGGGCCAGCCAAAACCATGGTATTGGAGGCGGGGCCAGCCAAAACCATGGTATTGGAGGCGGGGCCAGCCAAAACCATTGGAGGCGGGGCCAGCCAAAACCATGGGATTGGAGGCGGGGCCAGCCAAAACCATGGGATTGGAGGCGGGGCCAGCCAAAACCATGGGATTGGAGGTGGGGCCAGCCAAAACCATGGGAGGCGGGGCCAGTCAAAACCATGGAACTGGAGGCGGGGCCAGCCGTATCCATGGTATTGGAGGCGGGGCCAGCCAAAACCATGGTATTGGAGGCGGGGCCAGCTGTATCCATGGAACTGGAGGCGGGCCAGCCGTAACCATGGAACTGGAGGAGGGGCCAGCCAGGCGGGAACAGCCGTATCCATGGAACTGGAGGCGGGGCCAGCCGTATCCATGATATTGGAGGCGGGGCCAGCCGTATACATGGTATTGGAGGCGGGGCCAGCCAAAACCATGGTATTGTAGGCGGGGCCAGCCAAAACCATGGAACTGTAGGCGGGGCCAGCCAAATCCGTGGAATTGTAGGCGGGGCCAGCCGTATCCATGGAATTGGAGGCGGGGCTGTTAGGCAGAAACCTGTGCAGTTCCCTTGGGGACCACTGCAAAAGATTTAAGACTACAGGTATAGCAGTAAACCCACTTGGTAGCAGTCCGCACCACCCAGATTTACCTGGTAGCTGTGGCTGAGCAGTCAGACTTCCCTCAAGAAGAGTTAGGCAGTATGTAAAGTATACACAATAGGTACTCCCATACAATAGCACAAGCAAACGCTGACCAGAGCTTGGTTTCAAAAGTATATAGTTATTTATTTATTAAACACACATAAGTTGAAATCACTCTAGCAAAATATAGTAAAAACACTTCAAACACAGTTATAATGAAAGCAGTTTCAACCCTTACTCCCATCTAGACAACTCTAGGTTAACACCACATAATTAAAACAGAGGTGAGCGCTTAACGTTAGATGACACTCTAGTAGGTTCAAGAAAGGGGTAAAAAGAAACAGAAATGGGTTAAACACACCACTCTAAGGTCCAGAACACTTGCAATAGGCTCAAAGAAGCACAAAGTCACAGGTGAGCAAAAGTCACTAGGCAGGGCCCACTCTTAGAGTAGCCGGAGCGAAAATGTGCCCAAGATCACACTGTTATTAGGGATTCAAAGTCTTGCAAAGAGTTAGAAAGAGTTTAGGGTGGCTTAGAAAGTTTAGCCAGGGTGTTCCAGGCACTCCCAGGTTCGAAAGCCGGGGGCTAAATCTACCCCGTACAGTCGGTGGCAAGGGAAGCCAGGCGGAACACGGTACCTTAAGCGGAAAGGATCCTCCAGCGGTGGCAGTTGTTCCAGGCAGTGGCAGCAAGGCTCGACGTCGGTCAGGGGAGAAGAAGTTCTCGCTGAAGAGCAGAAGAGGGTCGTTGCACTGCCCGGGAAGAAACCAGCCGCGGAGTCCTCCGGTTAAAGGGTTGTACCGACTTTCGTGGTTGGGGTAAAAGTGGTGGGGTTCCGGTTGCCGGGGTGCTTGGCACTGGCAAGGCGGCCACGAGATACCTCCAGAAGCGGAAAGAAGGTGAAAACTGGTTGTCCCCACCAGTGAAGGGAAGGAGCCACTCCGTTAAGAGTTCTCCTCGGTCGTCGGGAAAAGTGGTGAGACGGTTCAGCAGGGCTCCACCGGGTGGTGTCGTCGAAGCAGGTCGGCTCAGCTCTTCCCTCGTCGGATTCTTGGTCCTGTGGCGACTTCTGAAGTTCCAGTCCCCAAAGCCCTGCTTTTATGCAGCAAACCCCCATTCACCCAGCCTAGCTGTCACTCAAACATGCTAAGTGGTGAGCCGGCCGGCTCACCACTTGGGCCAATCAGGACGGAGTGCGACTTGAGTTACCAAGGTAACTCAGTCCAGGGTGCCTAAATCCCCCTCCACCCCTCCTAAGCACCCCAGACAGAGTGGCACCACTTTGGAGGGCTTCTGTGGAGAAGCCCGCCAAAAGTGGAACAAAGGGCTCCACTTTGGGTCAGAGTTACAGAGGCGAACGCCAACGCCATTTTTGAATCAAGTTTTGGCAAAAAGTCCCAACCGGAGTTATAATAATAAATATATAAACCGGCGGTATGTTTAAGGCTACCGTAAATAAATAATTAAATGTGTTAGCCTAAAACAATGGGAAATCCCATAGGGAAATATTCGCGGTCGAATATAAAAAGTAGTTTCCACTGTCACCAGCCAAAACTCGATCAGGGGGGACGGAGACGTGCCCCCTCGACTAACAGACCCTGGGGCAATCGAATTGCCCCAGCCAGTACGTCCACAATATGATGGTTTGTACTGGTTCTGTTCAGGATTCAAGACTAGCAAAGTCTTTGGTGACTTTACATGCCCTGGGAGACAGTAGTCAGTCCCAGGGTATGGAGTCTATGTTGGGGAGTCCCTAGGACACCCCTGGGTTATGGCACAGAGGGTGCTGTGTAACCCACATCACAAAAATACAGGAAGCCCTATGGAGTAAAAGACCCCATAGCCCATTCAACACAAGGTTTAACCAAGAAAACACACTTCAACATGTCCAAGAGTGAGGGTAAAAGAGTCTCACTCTTGGCAGGAGAAAAAAAGAAACCCCAGAAATCCAGCAAAGCTGCTGGGGGACTCACTAGGTAGGGAAATTCAGCCTAAACAGAGAATTCTCCCTAACACTCGCCCCCCCCAGACTAAGGGACAGGAGGATTTAATCCACTCCTGGATGAACCTCATACCTCTAGTCGATGATATACATCCTAGAGAGTCCATCAGCATTTTGATGGTGACACCCTGACCTGTGCTCAATGGTGAAATCAAACCCTTGCAGGCAGATTGACCATCTCAATAGTTTTGGATTTTCCCCTTTCATTTGCATTAACCATCTCAAGGGTTGGTGGTCAGTCTGAATAACAAAAGTAGAACCATACAAGTATGGCCTAAACTTCTTCAGTGCCCACACAATAGCAAAGCATTCTCTTTCGATTGTTGCCCACCTTGTCTCAGGATCCTTCAGTTTTCTACTGATGAAGCAAATGGGGTGCTCCCTACCCTTCTCATCCAGTTGGCTTAGAACTGCACCTATACCTACATTGGAAGCATCAGTTTGTACAATGAAAGTTTGGTGGTAGTCAGGAGCTCTCAATACTGGAGCTTGGCAAAGAGCTCTCTTCAGTTTTTCAAAGGCCTGATTGCACTCCTCATTCCATTTTACCTTTTTAGGGAATTTAGGAGAGGAGATTACATTCAGTGGAGAAGCTATGGTCCCATAGTTCTCAATGAAATTCCTGTAATACCCAGTGAGGCCTAGGAAGGCTCTCACTTGGGTTTGAGTAGTTGGTGTTGTCCAACTTTGTACAGCTTCAATCTTGCTGAGCAAAGGCCTTATTTCTCCACCTCCTACCTCATGCCCAAGGTAGACCACTTTCCTTTGACCAATCTGGCACTTACTGGCTTTGATTGTCAAATGGGCCTGTTCCAGAGCCTGCAACACATGTCCTAGGTGGTTCACATGTTCTTCCCAGGAGTGGCTGAAGACTGCAATGTCATCCAAGTATGCCATGCAGAAATCTTCCATCCCAGCCAGAACTTGGTTCACCATCCTTTGGAATGTGGCAGGTGCATTTTTTAATCCAAAAGGCATGACCTTAAACTGGTACAAGCCAACTGGGGTTGAAAATGCAGTCTTCTCCTTGGCATGGTCTGTCAGGGCTATTTGCCAATAGCCTGACGTAAGGTCAAATGTGCTGAGGTACTTGGCTGCACCAAGTTTATCCACCAACTCATCTGTCCTGGGCAAAGGGTGGGCATCAGTCTTGGTGACTGCATTTAGAGCTCTATAGTCCACACAGAATCTCAAGTCTTTGGATCCTGCCTTTGGTACTGACACAACTGGGCTAGACCATGGACTAGTAGAGGGTTCTATTACCCCGAGATCAAGCATCTTCTTGACCTCTCCTTTGATGTGGGTTCTGATATGTTCTGACATTCTGTACCCTCTGCTTTTGACTGGCAGACAGTCACCAGTGAGTATCTCATGCTGGCCCCAAGGGGTCAAGCCTGGTGACAGTGAGAACAGGGAGGCAAACTGATTTAACATAGATTTGCACTCCTCTTGTTGCTCAGGTGTCAGGTCTGAAGAGAGATTAACTCCTTCGACTTTTTCATCTAAAGGCACCCCTCTGAGGAGATCAGGGAGAGATTCACTCTCTTCCTCCTCTGCAGCTGAAGCTAGAAGCAAGGCTCCTACGTCAGGTCTGGAGATGTATGCTTTTAGTCTGTTGGTGTGGAAGAATCTAGGAGCTTCCCTGGGTCTGCCCAGATCCACCAGATAGTTGACCTCTCCAAGCTTTCCCACAATCTTGAAGGGTCCCATCCACTTGTCTTGCAAGGCCCTCTGCCTTGTTGGGAGCATAACTAGAACTAGCTGGTCTTGAGTAAACTCAACCATGTTAGCCTTCTGGTCATGCCAATGTTTGACCAGAGCTTGACCAGCTTTCAAGTTGTCACTTGCTTCTGCCATCATGTGTGACATTCTCCTCCGGAGACCTATCACATAGTCAGTCACTCTGACTGGCTTGAGGGGAGGAGCACCTTCCAACCCCTCCTTAATCAGGGCCAATGGACCTCTGACCGGATGGCCATAGAGAAGCTCAAAGGGAGAATAACCTACTCCCTCCTTCGGGACTTCTCTATAAGCAAAGAGCAGGCATGGCAGTAGAAGGTCCCATTTTTTCTTAAGGGGTTCCTCTAAAGCACCTATCATGCTCTTCATGGTTCTGTTAAACCTTTCAACCAACCCGTTTGTCTGAGGGTGGTATGCTGTTGAGAACTTGTAAGTAACTCCACAGGTTTTTCACATGGCTTTCATGTAGTGGGACATAAAGTTTGACCCCCTGTCAGAGATTACTTCCTTAGGAAACCCAACCCTGGTGAAAATACCAAGGAGGGCCTTAGCCACAGCCGGAGCTGTAACAGTCCTCATAGGAATTGCCTCAGGGTACCTAGTAGCATGGTCTACTACAACAAGTATAAACCTGTTGCCTGAGGAGGTTGGGGGATCAAGGGGACCAACAATGTCAATCCCTACCCTCTCAAATGGGACTCCCACAACTGGGAGAGGCACTAAAGGTGCCACATTCTTGGTACCAACCTTACCAGAAACCTGGCAGGTATGGCAGCTCTTACAGTATCGATCTACTTCAGCCCCCATCTTTGGCCAATAAAAGTAGAGTGAGAGCCTTTCCTTGGTCTTCTTGAAACTCAAGTGACCAGCCAAAGGTATCTCATGGGCTAGTTGTAAGAACTGTTGTCTGTTCTCTTGTGGGACTACAAGGCGTTTGTAGTCTCCAGGTTCAGACTCAGTGGGTTCACTGTAGAAGAGGCCATCTTCCCAGTGCAACCTATACTTCCCAGGCTCTTGCCCATCAGCTTGAGAAGCTGCCTGGTGGCGGAGACCTTCCAGAGTTGGACATTCTCTTTGCCCCTTACGGAAAGCAGCCCTGCTAGGCCCACCTTCTGCCAGTAAAGACTGCAGCTCAGGATGGTCCTCAGGGTCCAAATCTCCAATAAGGTTTGGGCCTCCCTCTAGCTCTTCCTCAGAGTCTAGCTCAACCACACAGGGTTGTACCTCCCTCTCAGCCTCAGCTGGAGGTGGAGTTACAGGTGTAACTTTGGACAACCTAGGGGAAGTCCTTGTTGGAAGCACTGGAGTGCTTGCTGCTGGCTTTTTCCTAGGAGTCTTGGGTTGCCCCTTTGCTCCTGATCTGGTTGTTACTGCAGTAAGTTGTTCCAGTGGGAGAGGAGTGATTTCTGTCATCATCTCCTGAGATAACCCTCTCAGGGTTTTCTCTCTTGCAGGTTTTGTGAGCTCCTGTAACCTTTTGCTAGGGGGTCTGGGGGTATGAGATACAACTCCAAGAGCTTTGAGGTCATTACCCAACAGAACCCTACCTGGCACTTCGCATTGTACACTGACAGGTATTTTTACAGCCATATCATTACATTGGATGAGAACTGGTAACTGGGGACACATCTGCACAGGCCCACCAGCTAACTTGGTGAGGCATTTGGGTGCCTTAGCAACATCCTCTGCCTTGAAAAATGATTCATCCACCACAGTTATGCTGGCCCCAGTGTCCCTAATGGCAGGAGTCTCCTGGCCATTCACTTGGACACTGTCTTTATAATACTCTTTAGTATTATCTGGGATAGAGTTATATACATCTAAATTCTGTTGTTCCCACAACCCCAGAGAGACTAAAGAAACACTAGCTGAGACTCCAGTGGGTTCATCAGCCAGTAATAGAAAGTTTCCACTTGCCATATGTACTTCCTCTTCTGGAGCGAAGGCTAAGGAGGCAAGTTGGACCCCTGAAGGTTTACCCTTACATCTGGGATCTCCTTTCACATGGTCAGTAGCCTTACAAACAAAGCATGAGCCAAAGGCTCGCTGGAATGGAGGCTTGTTCTGACCTCCTTCTGGTCTGGGACCAGAAGGTACACTAGCCTGATTCGGTTTCCCTTGTGGCTTACCCTTATAGTTTTGTTTGGGGCCCTCTTTGGAATTTGTAGTATTTGAATTCTCTTTGGAGTCCTTTTTAGGCTGTCTCTCCCCATCCTTTTTCTGAGTTACCCCAGAATCCTTGTGAGTGGCCCTGTTGGCAACCCACAAGTCAGCAGCCCTAGCTAGTTTCCGGGAATCTAATTCCTTGGAATCAGCCAAGTGTTGTCTGAGCTCAGGAGAGCAGGCATCATAAATAGTCTCCAACATAAACAAATTCTTCATACCTTCATAAGTGTTCACCTTGTAACCCTTAATCCATCCCTCTAAGTTTTTCAACCCTTCACTCACCCAGGTAGCCCAAGGGGTACCATCATGCTTTTTGAGGCTCCTAAACCTCTTAAGATACTGGGAAGGGGTCTTCCCAAACCTAGCTATCAAAGCTAGTTTCACACATTCATAGTCCTTCTTATCCTCCTCCCCCATCTCCATTACCACATCAGTTGCAACAGGGGGAAGCCTAGAGAACAACCAGGTGAGTAAGTCATTTCCTGTGATGTTCTGGAGCCCATGATTATATTCAAACAGAGACAACCAATCCAACACATCCAACTTAGGCTCATACATACCAACCAATTCTTTAGGCATCCGGGGTCTTTTAGGACTGGAACTTCTAGAGGAGCCGGAGAGAGAAGCATTCTCAACAGATAATTTCTTCATTTCTAGCTCATACTTGAGCTCCATTTCCCTTAGCCTTAGTTCTTTGTCAGTTTGAGCATTCAGTTTCTTATACTCCAATTCTAGTTTCATTTTCTCCAGTTCAAAGTACTGAGGACTAAATGTGGGACCTGGTAAAGGCCCAGTAGGTACAGCAGGTAGAGCAGGTAGAGGCCTAGGGGGGACAGTCACAACAGCCTCACCCTCCTCTTCTGACTCTTCCTCAGAATCATCAACATTTTGCTCCATGTTAATTTCAATACTGTCATCTACAGTTGCTGGAGTGGTAGGTTCCTCTGAACCCTCACCCAGACTTTGGTTAGCTAACAATCTTTCAATCAGCTCCATTTTCTTGCCCTTAGTCAGGAGGTCTTTATGTTTACAGAGCACTCTTAAACAATCAGCAGTTTTGGCTGCAAGGAACTCTTGACTATAGCTTTCTATAACTGACATGTTAGAGGTTTACTTTTATAGTGCTAAGCTTTGTGGTTAGTTGCACTAAGGTATCTAAAGCACACTAAAATGTATACTTAATACAAATCCCACCGCTGTACACCAGTGTTAGGCAGAAACCTGTGCAGTTCCCTTGGGGACCACTGCAAAAGATTTAAGACTACAGGTATAGCAGTAAACCCACTTGGTAGCAGTCCGCACCACCCAAATTTACCTGGTAGCTGTGGCTGAGCAGTCAGACTTCCCTCAAGAAGAGTTAGGCAGTATGTAAAGTATACACAATAGGTACTCCCATACAATAGCACAAGCAAACACTGACCAGAGCTTGGTTTCAAAAGTATATAGTTATTTATTTATTAAACACACATAAATTGAAATCACTCTAGCAAAATATAGTAAAAACACTTCAAACACAGTTATAATGAAAGCAGTTTCAACCCTTACTCCTATCTAGACAACTCTAGGTTAACACCACATAATTAAAACAGAGGTGAGCGCTTAACGTTAGATGACACTCTAGTAGGTTCAAGAAAGGGGTAAAAAGAAACAGAAATGGGTTAAACACACCACTCTAAGGTCCAGAACACTTGCAATAGGCTCAAAGAAGCACAAAGTCACAGGTGAGCAAAAGTCACTAGGCAGGGCCCACTCTTAGAATAGCCGGAGCGAAAATGTGCCCAAGATCACACTGTTATTAGGGATTCAAAGTCTTGCAAAGAGTTAGAAAGAGTTTAGGGTGGCTTAGAAAGTTTAGCCAGGGTGTTCCAGGCACTCCCAGGTTCGAAAGCCGGGGGCTAAATCTACCCCGTACAGTCGGTGGCAAGGGAAGCCAGGCGGAACACGGTACCTTAAGCGGAAAGGATCCTCCAGCGGTGGCAGTTGTTCCAGGCAGTGGCAGCAAGGCTCGACGTCGGTCAGGGGAGAAGAAGTTCTCGCTGAAAAGCAGAAGAAGAGGGTCGTTGCACTGCCCGGGAAGAAACCAGCCGCGGAGTCCTCCGGTTAAAGGGTTGTACCGACTTTCGTGGTTGGGGTAAAAGTGGTGGGGTTCCGGTTGCCGGGGTGCTTGGCACTGGCAAGGCGGCCACGAGATACCTCCAGAAGCGGAAAGAAGGTGAAAACTGGTTGTCCCCACCAGTCAAGGGAAGGAGCCACTCCGTTAAGAGTTCTCCTCGGTCGTCGGGAAAAGTGGTGAGACGGTTCAGCAGGGCTCCACCGGGTGGTGTCGTCGAAGCAGGTCGGCTCAGCTCTTCCCTCGTCGGATTCTTGGTCCTGCGGCGACTTCTGAAGTTCCAGTCCCCAAAACCCTGCTTTTATGCAGCAAACCCCCATTCACCCAGCCTAGCTGTCACTCAAACATGCTAAGTGGTGAGCCGGCCGGCTCACCACTTGGGCCAATCAGGACGGAGTGCGACTTGAGTTACCAAGGTAACTCAGTCCAGGGTGCCTAAATCCCCCTCCACCCCTCCTAAGTACCCCAGACAGAGTGGCACCACTTTGGAGGGCTTCTGTGGAGAAGCCCGCCAAAAGTGGAACAAAGGGCTCCACTTTGGGTCAGAGTTACAGAGGCGAACGCCAACGCCATTTTTGAATCAAGTTTTGGCAAAAAGTCCCAACCGGAGTTATAATAATAAATATATAAACCGGCGGTATGTTTAAGGCTACCGTAAATAAATAATTAAATGTGTTAGCCTAAAACAATGGGAAATCCCATAGGGAAATATTCGCGGTCGAATATAAAAAGTAGTTTCCACTGCCACCAGCCAAAACTCGATCAGGGGGGACGGAGACGTGCCCCCTCGACTAACAGACCCTGGGGCAATCGAATTGCCCCAGCCAGTACGTCCACAATATGATGGTTTGTACTGGTTCTGTTCAGGATTCAAGACTAGCAAAGTCTTTGGTGACTTTACATGCCCTGGGAGACAGTAGTCAGTCCCAGGGTATGGAGTCTATGTTGGGGAGTCCCTAGGACACCACTGGGTTACGGCACAGAGGGTGCTGTGTAACCCACATCACAAAAATACAGGAAGCCCTATGGAGTAAAAGACCCCATAGCCCATTCAACACAAGGTTTAACCAAGAAAACACACTTCAACATGTCCAAGAGTGAGGGTAAAAGAGTCTCACTCTTGGCAGGAGAAAAAAAGAAACCCCAGAAATCCAGCAAAGCTGCTGGGGGACTCACTAGGTAGGGAAATTCAGCCTAAACAGAGAATTCTCCCTAACAGGGGCCAGCCGTATCCATGGTATTGGAGGCGGGGCCAGCCGTATCCATGGTATTGGAGGCGGGGCCAGCCAAAACCATGGAACCGGAGGCAGGGCCAGCCGTATCCATGGAACCGGAGGCAGGGCCAGCCGTATCCATGGAACCGGAGGCAGGGCCAGCCGTATCCATGGTATTGGAGGCAGGGCCAGCCAAAACCACGGAACTGGAGGCGGGGCCAGCCAAAACCATGGAACTGGAGGCGGGGCCAGCCAAAACCATGGAACTGGAGGCGGGGCCAGCCGTATCCATGGTATTGGAGGTGGGGCCAGCCAAAACCATGGTATTGGAGGCGGGGCCAGCCAAAACCATGGTATTAGAGGCGGGGCCAGCTGTATCAATGGAACTGGAGGCGGGGCCAGCCGTATCCATGGAACTGGAGGAGGGGCCAGCCGTATCCATGGAACTGGAGGCGGGGCCAGCCGTATCCATGGAACTGGAGGGGGGGCCAGCCGTATCAATGGTATTGGAGGGGACAGTCAAAACCATGGTATTGGAGGCGGGGCCTTGGAGGCGGGGCCAGTCGTATCCATGGAACTGGAAGTGGGGCCAGCCATATCCATGGAAATGGAGGCGGGGGCCAGCCATATCCATGGAAATGGAGGCGGGGCCAGCCGTATCCATGGAACTGGAGGAGGGGCCAGCCAGGCGGGGCCAGCCGTATCCATGGAACTGGAGGCGGGGCCAGCCGTATCCATGGAACTGGAGGCGGGGCCAGCCAAAACCATGGAACTGGAGGCGGGGCCAGCCAAAACCATGGTATTGGAGGCGGGGCCAGCCAAAACCATGGAACTGGAGGCGGGGTCAGCCAAAACCATGGAACTGGAGGCGGGGCCAGCCAAAACCAGGGAACTGGAGGCGGGGCCAGCCAAAACCATGGAACTGGAGGCGGGGCCAGCCAAAACCATGGAACTGGAGGCGGGGTCAGCCGGCCAGCCAAAACCATGGGATTGGAGGCGGGGCCAGCCAAAACCATGGGATTGGAGGCGGGGCCGGCCAAAACCATGGGATTGGAGGCGGGGCCAGCCAAAACCATGGGATTGGAGGCGGGGCCAGCCGTATCCATGGAACTGGAGGCGGGGCCAGCCAAAACCATGGTATTGGAGGCGGGGCCAGCCAAAACCATGGTATTGGAGGCGGGGCCAGCCAAAACCATGTAACTGGAGGTGGGGCCAGCCAAAACCATGGTACTGGAGGCGAGGCCAGCCGGCCAGCCAAAACCATGGTACTGGAGGCGGGGCCAACCGAATCCATGGAACTGGAGGCGGGGCCAGACAAAACCATGGTATTGGAGGCGGGACCAGACAAAACCATGTTATTGGAGGCGGGGCCAGACAAAACCATGGTATTGGAGGCAGGGCCAGCCGTATCCATGGAACTGGAGGCGGGGCCAGCCAAAACCATGGAACTGGAGGCGGGGCCAGCCAAAACCATGGAACTGGAGGCGGGAACAGCCAAAACCATGGAACTGGCGGCGGGGCCAGCCAAAACCATGGAACTGGAGGCGGGGCCAGCCAAAACCATGGTATTGGAGGCGGGGCCAGACAAAACCATGGTATTGGAGGCAGGGCCAGCCGTATCCATGGAACTGGAGGCGGGGCCAGCCAAAACCATGGAACTGGAGGCGGGGCCAGCCAAAACCATGGAACTGGAGGCGGGGCCAGCCAAAACCATGGTATTGGAGGCGGAGCCAGCCAAAACCATGGTACTGGAGGCGGGGCCAGCCAAAACCATGTAACTGGAGGCGGGGCCAGCCAAAACCATGGGATTGGAGGCGGGGCCAACCGAATCCATGGAACTGGAGGCGGGCCAGCCAAAACCATGGTATTGGAGGCGGGGCCAGCCAAAACCATGGTATTGGAGGCGGGGCCAGCCAAAACCATGGTATTGGAGGCGGGGCCAGCCAAAACCATGGTATTGGAGGCGGGGCCAGCCAAAACCATGGTATTGGAGGCGGGGCCAGCCAAAACCATGGTATTGGAGGCGGGGCCAGCCGTATCCATGGTATTGGAGGCGGGGCCAGCCAAAACCATGGTATTAGAGGCGGGGCCAGCCAAAATCATGGGATTGGAGGCGGGGCCAGCCAAAACCATGGGATTGGAGGCGGGGCCAGCCAAAACCATGGGATTGGAGGCGGGGCCAGCCAAAACCATGGGATTGGAGGCGGGGCCAGCAAAAACCATGGAACTGGAGGCGGGGCCAGCCAAAACCATATGGTATTGGAGGCGGGGCCAGCCAAAACCATGGTATTGGAGGCGGGGCCAGCCGTATCCATGGAACTGGAGGCGGGGCCAGCCAAAACCATGGTATTGGAGGCGGGGCCAGCCAAAACCATGGAACTGGAGGCGGGGTCAGCCAAAACCGTGGTATTGGAGGCGGGGCCAGCCAAAACCGTGGTATTGGAGGCGGGGCCAGCCAAAACCGTGGTATTGGAGGCGGGGCCAGCCAAAACCATGTAACAGGAGGCGGGGCCAGCCGGCCAGCCAAAACCATGGGATTGGAGGCGGGGCCAGCCAAAACCATGGGATTGGAGGCAGGGCCAGCCAAAACCATGGGATTGGAGGCGGGGCCAGCCAAAACCATGGGATTGGAGGCGGGGCCAGCCGTATCCATGGAACTGGAGGCGGAGCCAGCCGTATCCATGGAACTGGAGGCGGGGCCAGCCAAAACCATGGTATTGGAGGCGGGGCCAGACAAAACCATGGTATTGGAGGAAGGGCCAGCCAAAACCATGTAACTGGAGGTGGGGCCAGCCAAAACCATGGTATTGGAGGCGGGGCCAGCCAAAACCGTGGTATTGGAGGAGGGGCCAGCCAAAACCATGTAACAGGAGGCGGGGCCAGCCGGCCAGCCAAAACCATGGGATTGGAGGCGGGGCCAGCCAAAACCATGGTATTGGAGGAAGGGCCAGCCAAAACCATGTAACTGGAGGCGGGGCCAGCCAAAACCATGGGATTGGAGGCGGGGCCAGCCAAAACCATGCAACTGGAGGCGGGGCCAGCCAAAACCATGCAACTGGAGGCGGGGCCAGCCAAAACCATGGTATTGGAGGCGGGGCCAGACAAAACCATGGTATTGGAGGAAGGGCCAGCCAAAACCATGTAACTGGAGGTGGGGCCAGCCAAAACCATGGGATTGGAGGCGGGGCCAGCCAAAACCATGGGATTGGAGGCGGGGCCAGCCAAAACCATGGGATTGGAGGCGGGGCCAGCCAAAACCATGGGATTGGAGGCGGGGCCAGCCAAAACCATAGGATTGGAGGCGGGGCCATCCAAAACCATGGTATTGGAGGCGGGGACAGCCGTATCCATGGAACTGGAGGCGGGGCCAGCGAAACCATGGAACTGGAGGCGGGGCCAACCAAATCCATGGAACTGGAGGCGGGGCCAACCAAAACCATGGTATTGGAGGCGGGGCCAACCAAAACCATGGCATTGGAGGAAGGGCCAGCCAAAACCATGGTATTGGAGGCGGGACCAGCCAAAACCATGGTATTGGAGGCGGGGCCAGCCAAAACCATGGTATTGGAGGCGGGGCCAGCCGTATCCATGGAACTGGAGGCGGGGCCAGCCAAAACCATGGAACTGGAGGCGGGGCCAGCCAAAACCATGGTATTGGAGGCGGGGCCAGCCAAAACCATGGTATTGGAGGAAGGGCCAGCCAAAACCATGTAACTGGAGGCGGGGCCAGCCAAAACCATGGGATTGGAGGCGGGGCCAGCCAAACCCATGGAACTGGAGGCGGGGCCAGCCAAAACCATGGAACTGGAGGCGGGGCCAGCCAAAACCATGGTATTGGAGGAAGGGCCAGCCAAAACCATGGTATTGGAGGAAGGGCCAGCCAAAACCATGTAACTGGAGGCGGGGCCAGCCAAAACCATGGGATTGGAGGCGGGGCCAGCCAAAACCATGGGATTGGAGGCGGGGCCAGCCAAAACCATGGGATTGGAGGCGGGGCCAGCCAAAACCATGGGATTGGAGGCGGGGCCAGCCAAAACCATGGGATTGGAGGCGGGGCCAGCCAAAACCATAGGATTGGAGGCGGGGCCAGCCAAAACCATGGTATTGGAGGCGGGGACAGCCGTATCCATGGAACTGGAGGCGGGGCCAGCCAAAACCATGGAACTGGAGGCGGGGCCAACCAAAACCATGGAACTGGAGGCGGGGCCAACCAAAACCATGGTATTGGAGGCGGGGCCAACCAAAACCATGGCATTGGAGGAAGGGCCAGCCAAAACCATGGTATTGGAGGCGGGACCAGCCAAAACCATGGTATTGGAGGCGGGGCCAGCCAAAACCATGGTATTGGAGGCGGGGCCAGCCAAAACCATGGTATTGGAGGAAGGGCCAGCCAAAAGCATGGTACTGGAGGCGGGGCCAGCCAAAAGCATGGTATTGGAGGCGGGGCCAGCCAAAACAATGTAACTGGGTATTGGAGGCGGGGCCAGCCAAAACCATGGTATTGGAGGCGGGGCCAGCCAAAACCATGGTATTGGAGGCGGGGCCAGCCAAAACCATTGGAGGCGGGGCCAGCCAAAACCATGGGATTGGAGTCGGGGCCAGCTAAAACCATGGGATTGGAGGCGGGGCCAGCCAAAACCATGGGATTGGAGGCGGGGCCAGCCAAAACCATGGGATTGGAGGCGGGGCCAGCCAAAACCATGGGATTGGAGGTGGGGCCAGCCAAAACCATGTGAGGCGGGGCCAGTCAAAACCATGGAACTGGAGGCGGGGCCAGCCGTATCCATGGTATTGGAGGCGGGGCCAGCCAAAACCATGGAACTGGAGGCAGGGCCAGACAAAACCATGGTATTGGAGGCGGGGCCAGACAAAACCATGGTATTGGAGGCGGGGCCAGCCAAAACCATGGTATTGGAGGCGGGGCCAGCTGTATCCATGGAACTGGAGGCGGGCCAGCCGTAACCATGGAACTGGAGGAGGGGCCAGCCAGGCGGGAACAGCCATATCCATGGAACTGGAGGAGGGGCCAGCCAGGCGGGAACAGCCGTATCCATGGAACTGGAGGCGGGGCCAGCCGTATCCATGATATTGGAGGCGGGGCCAGCCGTATCCAGGGTATTGGAGGCGGGGCCAGCCGTATCCATGGTATTGGAGGCGGGGCCAGCCAAAACCATGGAACTGTAGGCGGGGCCAGCCAAATCCATGAAATTGTAGGCGGGGCCAGCCGTATCCATGGAATTGGAGGCGGGGCCAGCCGTATCCATGGTATTGGAGGCGGGTTCAGCCGTATCCATGGTATTGGAGGCGGGGCCAGCCAAAACCATGGAACCGGAGGCAGGGCCAGCCGTATCCATGGAACCGGAGGCAGGGCCAGCCGTATCAATGGAACCGGAGGCAGGGCCAGCCGTATCCATGGTATTGGAGGCAGGGCCAGCCAAAACCACGGAACTTGAGGTGGGGCCAGCCAAAACCATGGAACTGGAGGCGGGGCCAGCCAAAACCATGGAACTGGAGGCGGGGCCAGCCAAAACCATGGTATTGGAGGTGGGGCCAGCCAAAACCATGGTATTGGAGGCGGGGCCAGCCAAAACCATGGTATTAGAGGCGGGGCCAGCTGTATCAATGGAACTGGAGGCGGGGCCAGCCGTATCCATGGAACTGGAGGAGGGGCCAGCCAGGCGGGGCCAGCCGTATCCATGGAACTGGAGGCGGGGCCAGCCGTATCCATGGAACTGGAGGCGGGGCCAGCCGTATCAATGGTATTGGAGGGGACAGTCAAAACCATGGTATTGGAGGCGGGGCCTTGGAGGCGGGGCCAGTCGTATCCATGGAACTGGAAGTGGGGCCAGCCATATCCATGGAAATGGAGGCGGGGGCCAGCCATATCCATGGAAATGGAGGCGGGGGCCAGCCATATCCATGGAACTGGAGGAGGGGCCAGCCAGGCGGGGCCAGCCGTATCCATGGAACTGGAGGCGGGGCCAGCCGTATCCATGGAACTGGAGGCGGGGCCAGCCGTATCAATGGTATTGGAGGGGACAGTCAAAACCATGGTATTGGAGGCGGGGCCTTGGAGGCCGGGCCAGTCGTATCCATGGAACTGGAAGTGGGGCCAGCCATATCCATGGAAATGGAGGCGGGGGCCAGCCATATCCATGGAAATGGAGGCGGGGGCCAGCCATATCCATGGAAATGGAGGCGGGGGCCAGCCACATCCATGGAAATGGAGGCGGGGGCCAGCCACATCCATGGAAATGGAGGCGGGGGCCAGCCATATCCATGGAAATGGAGGCGGGGCCAGCCAAAACCATGGAAATGGAGGCGGGGGCCAGCCAAAACCATGGTATTGGAGGCAGGGCCAGCCAAAACCATGGTATCGGAGGCAGGGCCAGCCAAATCCATGGTATCGGAGGCAGGGCCAGCCAAATCCATGGTATCGGAGGCAGGGCCAGCCAAATCCATGGTATTGGAGGCAGGGCCAGCCGTATCCATGGTATCGGAGGCAGGGCCAAAACCATGGTATCGGAGGCGGGGCCAGCCGTATCCATGGAACACCTTGTAACCATGGAACTGGAGGCGGGGCCAGCCAAAACCATGGTATTGGAGGCAGCGCCAGCCAAACCCACGGTATTGGAGGCAGGGCCAGCCAAAACCATGTAACACCTTGTAACCATGGTACTGGAGGCAGGGCCAGCCAAAACCATAGAAATGGAGGCGGGGCCAGCCGTATCCATGGCATCGGAGGCAGGGCCAGCCGTATCCATGGCATCGGAGGCAGGGCCAGCCGTATCCATGGCATCGGAGGCAGGGCCAGCCGTATCCATGGCATCGGAGGCGGGGCCAGCCAAAACCATGGCACAGGAGGCAGGGCCAGCCAAAACCATGGCACAGGAGGCAGGGCCAGCCAAAACCATGGTACAGGAGGCAGGGCCAGCCAAAACCATGCTACAGGAGGCCGGGCCCGCCAAAACCATGGTACTGGAGGCCGGGCCAGCCAAAACCATGTAGCTGGAGGCCGGGCCAGCCAAAACCATGTAGCTGGAGGCCGGGCCAGCCAAAACCATGTAGCTGTAGGCCGGGCCAGCCAAAACCATGGTATTGGAGGCGGGGCCAGCAAAAACCATGGTATTGGTGGTGGGGCCAGCCAAAACCATGTAACTGGAGGCGGGGCCTGCCAAAACCATGGTGTTAGGGAGAATTCTCATCTATGGCTTATTTCCCTCACCTAGTGAGTCCCCCAGCAGCTTTGCTGGACTTCTGGAGTTTACTTTTTCCCCTCACTCTTACCTATGTTTTGCTATGTGTTTCTACCTGTTTTTTTGATTATGGACTCTGAAGTACACCACTTCAGTAGCCCTCTCCTTTGTGTGTGTCACACAGCACTTTCAGTGCAGTGCACAGGGTTGTCTTTGAGACTTCCCTCGACTCATTTTCGGAGGTGACTACCGTCCCCCAGGAAAGGGTAAAGTTACCATTAACTTTACTTAGTCAATCTACCACAGATCCAGTACACCCCATCTTCCATGGAGTGCTGGAAAGGGTTAATTCGTATCCTTTTGTATCTGTACCTCCTAGAGCATTGTTTCGCTCTTAACATTTAGACTTGGCTGGTGGCAGTGGTATCTACCCTAACTTTTCTACTGCGATTATATTAGATAAATGTGGTACTGTTCTTGGCTATTATATTAGCCTCGAACATAAACCCGCTTGACCAAATCGTCTTTCTTTTGGCTCCGGTTGGGTTCATTCGCCATTTCTTTTTGTTAAAGTCCTTCTTGTGTTTTACTTTGCGCGGCAAACTATGTTTGCCTTCTTTGTTCACTGTCTTTTGACGGGCTTCTGCTCAGAAGCCCTCCTCAAGGCGCCTGGCTGTCTAAGTGGGCTGAATGTGAGGGAGGGGTGTAGTCACCCCCTGCACAGAGTATCCTAGGAAACCCAAGTCGCACTTTGTCATGATTGGCCAGGGTAGTTGTCCGGGCTGGACAACGCCCCCCTGCTGGGTGATTGACAGCCAGGCTGTGTGAATGGGGGTTTTCAGCATAAAAGGCAGGTCTCTTGGGCTAGAAGTCAGAGAGTCGCCACTGGAACTACAAGGAACCGAAGAGAAGCAGAGAGAACGACGGCTGCTGCAACTACCCTGTCCCAGTGAAGCCCGGCTGCAGTCCTGAGCCATCTTCCCTTCAACGACTTAGAGAAGATCCAGTCCGGAGTCGTCTTCCCTTGAGCTTGGTGGGGATAACCAGCTCGTCTTCTACAGCCAGAGGATCCTCTTCCTTGGTCGAAATCGCTGCACACTGCTGTAGTGGTCCGGATAATCACCTGAAGAGCCTCTCCTGTTTTTAAGGAGCGCACCTTTTATTCCTCATCGCTGTTGCCGGCTTCATCCCTGTGTGGTGCAGACCCCCCTTCAAACGTCGTCCTTCACAACGAAGCTCCAGGAATCGTGGGTATGCAGGAAACCAACAGGAACAACTGCCAGGGCACCAGCTGCACCATTGGAACAAGGTACTGTGTTCTACTTGAGGAAACTGGGTGAATCCCTTTTCTTCATTTTCCAAGGCTTGCCTTTGTCTTCCCTCCTTCTTATAACTTTTGCTTCCAAACATTGACAATATCGAAGTACTTTTGGCTATGTTGAATCGTGAACTGTCTGACTGTGTGATCTTCGGCAACAGGTCCCGGTGTCTTCCGATCCTGGCTCCAGCCCTTTGACTTTTTAACTCCCGTCTCTGAGTGTTTCTTGATTCTGCCTGCCTAACCAAAATATTGCCTGTGATTTTTGCCTCCAACTCCCTCTGGGTATCTCAGGTGCCAAGTGTGTTTTTGCCCCGGTAGCATTTCATGTCACGGATACGCGTTTAGTCAGTAGACCGAACTGTCAACAAAAAGTGATTGCATCGTATACGCGGTAACTTGTTTTGTTCGTAACACTGGTTAATTCAAACACAGGGTACTTACCTTGAGACTTACTGTACAAAGTGAATTGGATAGTTGTAGTATATTTAACGTGTGGTTTTTATCTGAGTTTAACAGAAGTGTTGTGTTTATAACGAATGGTTTAAAAAAATAAATGTACTTATATTTTTTACCTGAAACCTTGATTCATTGTTTGCTTGCGTCACAGTAATTGTGGTCCCTTTGTGTAATCTCTGCTACTGCTCATATACTCTTGAGATAAGCCTGGCTGCTCCGCCACTGCTACTACTCTGACATAGTAGTACAGGCTTGTACCAAAGGTAAAACTTGTATTGCCACCTGTGGTCTTAATTGTGTGTAGTGGTCCCTAAGGGCAACGCACAGGATTCTGCCTAACACATGGTATTGGAGGCAGGGCCAGCTAAAACCATGGTATTGGAGGCGGGGCCAGCCAAAACCATGTAACTGGAGGTGGGGCAACCCAAAACCATTTCCACTTCCACTTCCATTTCCATTTCCACAAAACCACTTCCTGGAGCCATCCAGCAGTGCAAACAGAAAATGTCCAAGGAGAGGCTGAGAGGCAAGGGAGCTGAACATCGGCTCAGAAAGCCCAGGTTCAGCAAGGGTGAACTTGTGGTACTGGTAGACGAGGTAGTGGGGCACAGCGATGAGCTCTACGGACCAAGCCAGAGGAAGATCAGTGGGCAGTGGCACAGAGCCATATGGACCAGCATTGCCCAGAAGGTCTTTCAGGGTCTAGTGTACCCTGTGATGCTGAGGACTATTGGAAGCGGTGGAACAACCTGAGGGTACAGGTGTGGGGACAGCTTGCCGCACACCACCGGGAGTCCCTGGCGACCGTAGGAGGCACTGCCCAGCGACTGGTACTCACATCATGGGAGGAAAAATGCAGCACAGTACTTGACCTTGAGGGCATCGAAGGAGTCGGAAGGGCAGAGACCTTAGCCAGCAGCCAGGAGCAATCAGGTGAGTGAACCCTCCCCAATGCATGCACAAATGACAAGCTAGAATTGGAAGCCCCAGTGGACAGGAACAAATGACAGCAGACTCCAAAGCTGAGCATGCTTACAAGGAAGAGTAAGGGCACGTCACAACAGCCACCCCTAGAGCAGCCATGAGGCAGGGCACGAAGGGCACCCTTGAGCGTCACAGTAATGGGAAGGGTAGGCAGGTCAAACCAAGAAAATGCCATGCGCACCTCACAGAACAGCCCTGCTGGCTGAGCAGCAGTGACCTACAGGGCCATGACAGTGCCATGGAACAAGCCCGCCCCCCCTCCAACCCCACAATGTCACTGCCACCTAGGGAGGGGATGTGGTGCCATGAAGGACCACAGTAATGCATGTCAGACAAAATCTGCCCCTGCATGAACCCCCTGCTCAACCCATAGACAGGCCAATGGCCAACATGCCATGGGCCAAACATCCATCACCACTAGCACTCCATGACAGTGGGCCTACATGCAATAACCCATGGCCAAACATGCCCATTTCCCCACGTCTGAGGTCACACTCTGTACCATAGCAATCATGTAATACATGCAAATACACGTGGTGGAACCATACCTGAAGCAATGTCCTATGTCCCCTACAGGCGCGCATGCATCGCCAGAGGAGCAGGAGTCAGCAGGCCCATCAGGTAGTGGCGCCACAAGGCACTGAAGTTCTGCCACCACCCCACGAACGTCCACAACACTGTCGCCTTGGCGCACAGCCGCCGCCACCACCCCACGAAGGTCCACGACACTGTCGCCTACACGCACGGCCAGAAGCCGGCAAGGCCAAGCCTGCCGGTGTCACCACTGGCTCTGTGGCAAGAGCAGCAGACTCCCGGGGCAGGCCAAGCTGCACCCGCACGGTCAGGGAGGCAATACCTGCTTCCAGTGACAATGAGGCGCCACAGGGGTACAACAGCCCGGACTCAACACCTGTTGTTGACCCACACACCCCTTGGAGCCGTCCACACTGCCAGCGCGAAGCAACACCCGAGCCAGATGTGGACACACCATCCTATGGTTCCGCCGCATTTAGCCCTTTCCCAACGCCTAGCCCACATCCCCAGCTGCATAGTCCACCTAGCAATGTGGTGCTGCAAAGGCTGGTCGCCATAGAGTGTAGGCAAAGCAAGATGGAAGCCATCGCCCATACTCACACAGACCACCTGCAGGTCATCAGGGATTCCATCCAGGGGGCCACCGCAGGGTTGTGCTGGAAATTGTGCACAGCAGGGCAGAGACGGGTGCCAACACGTCCGCCCTGACACTTTATGCCCAACTTGTGTGCAAACTGACAGAGGGTGTCTCTGCCCTCACGGAAGCCATCCGGCAGGGGAATGAACTGCAACTTCAGCAGAACCTTGTGGCCTTCTCCCTGCCATCTACCTCCACAACACCCACGGAGGGGTCACATGAGGGCACTCCGTGGGGGCAATCGCAGCGCCTACTGTGCCCCAGATAACCTGTGGCCAGCAAGGGGGGGGGAGAGGCCCCACCTGTAAACACTGGGACACTGGCTGCCACTTGTGGCTGTACTGGGTAGTTGGTGGTGGAAGGGGGGGATTGTGTACTGGGGAGTTGTTGGTAGGAGGGGGTTCTGTAGGGGGTAAACATTACATAAACACAGTTAAACTAATTAACTGGAAGGACATTCCTGATTGTGTCATTGTCATTTTATTGTTTGGGTGGAATAGCACAGTCATGCATGGCTTGTGCCATGTTGAAATGTCAAAAGAAGTTCTCAATCAGTCCCCGGCGAGCATATCTCCCATCCCTCACGTCATCACCAGCAACGTGTGCATTTGCCTCACCCACTGGCCCTGCTTATTCATCCTCTGAGGGTGGCATGTCCACACCAGGGGGTAGCTGGACATTCCTCCTCAGGTAGATATTGTGCTGCATGGCACACACAAACACGATTTTGACCACTTTCCCTTGTGCATACATCAGGGCTTCACCAGTACGGTCAAGGCAGCGGAACGATACCTTCAGGAATTCCAAAGGCGTGGTTGTAGGCAATCTCCTGCACTGTTTGAGGATCACACACAGGGGTCATCATCCAGGGCAGCTGCGAGTATCTTGAGTCTCCTGCATGGGGGGACACACAGGCATTAGACATGGGTGTAAGGGGTGGTGGTGGACATACTCAATTTCTGTCCAATGTACTACTTGTGCATGCACATGGGCCTTCACTGCAGGGCATGGGTCTATTCAATGTCTGTGCATGCAGTGTGACTTGTGTAATGCCATGTTGGGGCTTCCCATGCACCCGGTTAACTTGTAGCATATGTTACGTTAGGTGTATGTGGCTGTCCTGTGCCGCAACCATGGTGGCTGGCATGTGTCTGTGTTTTTACTCATGCCGGTGGCATGCTGGGTACGTTTGGGTGCCTTAGCAACATCCTCTGCCTTGAAAAATGATTAATCCACCACAGTTATGCTGGCCCCAGTGTCCCTAATGGCAGGAGTCTCCTGACCATTGACCTGGACACTGTCCTTATAATACTCTTTAGTATTATCTGGGATAGAATTATACACATCTAAATTCTGTTGTTCCCACAACCCCAGAGACACTAAAGAAACACTGGCTGAGACTCCAATGGGATCATCAGCCAGTAGTAGAAAGTTTCCACTGGCCATCTGTACTTCCTCCTCTGGAGCGAAGGCTAAGGAGACAGTGTGAACCCCTGAAGGTGTACCCTTACATCTGGGATCCCCTTTCCCATGGTCAGGTGAGCTACAAACATAGCATTTACCAAATGCTTTTTGGAATGGTGGCTTGCTCTGACCTCCTTCTGGTTTGGCACCAGAAGGTATACTAGCCTGATTCGGTTTCCCTTGTGGCTTACCCTTATTGTTTTGCTTGGGGCCCTCTTTGGGATTGGAATTATTAGAATTATCTTTGGAGTCCTTTTTAGGCTATTTCCCCTCATCCTTTTTATGAGTTGCCCCAGAGTCCTTGTAAGTAGCCCTGTTGGCAACCCACAAGTCAGCAGCCTTAGCTAGTTTTCTGGAATCTAATTCCTTTGAATCAGCCAAGTGCTGTCTGGGCTCAGGAGAGCAGGCATCATAAATTGACTCCAACATCACAAGATTCTTCATTCCCTCATAAGTGTTCACCCTGTAACCCTTAATCCATCCCTCTAAGTTATTCAAACTTTCACTCACCCGGGTAGCCCAAGGGGTACCCTCATGCTTTTGAGGGTCCCAAACCTCTTAAGGTAATGGGAAGGGGTCTTCCCAAATCTAGCTATCAAAGCTAGCTTCACACATTCATAATCCGTCTCATCCACCTCCCCCAATTCCATTACCATATCAGATGCAACAGGTGGGAGCCTAGAGAACAACCAGGGAAGTAACTCATTCCCTGAGATGTCCTGGAGCCCATGATTATACTCAAACATAGCCAACCAATCCAACACATCCAACTTAGGCTCATACATACCCACAATCTCTTTAGGCATACAGGGTCTTTTGGGACTGGTACTCCTAGAGGATCCGGAGAGAGAAGCATTTTCAACAGACAATTTCTTCATCTCTAGCTCATGCTTGAGCTCCTTTTCTCTGAGCCTTAGTTCTTGATTCAGTTCTTGGTGCCTTTGTTCTGCTTGAGCATTAAGTCTCTTAAACTCCAATTCAAGTTTCATTTTCTCTAGTTCAAGACATTGAGGACTAGGTGTGGGACCTGGTAAAGGTCCAGTAGGTACAGCTGGTAGAGCAGACAGAGGCCCAGGGGGGACAACAGCCTCACACTCCTCTTCTGACTCTGCCTCAAGATTTTCAATACTTTGATCAATATCAATATCCTCACTGTTATCTACATTTTCTGGGAGAGGGGATTCCTCTGAACCATCACCCAGACTTTGGTTTGCTAACAATCTTTCTATTAGCTCCATGTTCTTGCCTTTAGTCAGGAGATTCTTATGCTTACAGAGAAATCTTAAACAATCAGCAGTTTTTGTAGCAAGGGACTCTTGACTATAACTTTCCATAGTTGACAGGTTAGAAAATAGACTTTTTAGTGCTAAGCTTTGTGGTTAGTTGCACTAAGGTATCAAACAGCACACTAAAATGTATACTCCCTACAAATCCCACCGCTGCTACCAGTGTTAGGCAGAAACCTGTGCAGTTCCCTTAGGGACCACTGCAAAAAGTTTAACACCACAGGTGTTAGCAGTAAACCCAATTGGTAGCAGTCTGCATCACCCAGATTTACCTGGTAGCTGTGGCTGAGCAGTCAGACTTCTCTCAAGAAGAGTTAGGAAGTATATAGAGTATACACAATAGGGCTAAAAATACAGTAGCACAAGCAAACACTGACCAGAGCTTTGGTATAAAAGTATATAATTATTTATTTAAAAACACACTTGTAAAAATATACTAGCACTAATATGTCAAGCAAGTTCAAACACAGTCACTAGAAATATATACACCTCCCTAATTAATTATTTGACAAGTCTAGGTTAATACACCACTTATTTAGCAAAACAGAGGTGAGCGTGTAACCATAGATGGCACTCCAATAATTATTTAAAAAGGGAGAGAAAAGGCAGAAATAGGAAAAACACACAATACCAACACTTTTAAAGAACCACAGCAAGTCAAGAAAGGCAGGGTCTACTGTAGAGCAAAAAGTTCATAGGCCAGGCCCACTCTTGGAAAGAGCAAGGTGGAATGTGCCCAAGAACACACAGTGAAAATGCACTAAAAGTCTTTGCAGGAAAGTCAAAAAGAGGTTGGATCAAGTTAGAAAGCTAATGTTAACAGGTCCGAGGTCACCCCAGGATAGAGAGTCAAGGATTTACGGGACACCTTGGACAGTCTGTTGCAAGGGAGACCAGGCGGGACACAGTACCTGAAATGGTGAGAAAGCTCCAGCGGGGGCAGTTGTTCCTGGCAGCGGGTGCAAGGCAGAGCTTTGCCCAGCGGAAGAGAAGATCTCGACGTGGAGGAAAGCTGGAGGTCGTTGCACTGCCAGGGAAGAAACCAGCCGCGGAGTTTCCCGGTTAAAAGGTACTACCCTTTTATTCGTGGTAGTGGTGAAGCGTGGCTATCCGGCCGCCGGGCGCTTGGCACGGGCGATTCGACCACGAGACGATCCAGGAAGGCGAAAAAGGCCAACTGGTTGGTCCCAGCAGCTCAAAGGGAAGAAGACTCTCCTGGAAAAAGATCTTCTGTGTCGTCGGGAAAGTGGTGAGTTTCGTACAGCAGGGCTCCACCAGTGGTGTTGTCATCGTAGATGGCTCGGCTTCTCCCCTCTTCGGATTCTTTAGGTCCTGTGGCGACTTCTGAAGTTCCAGTCCCCAAAGCCCTGCTTTTATGCAGCAAACCCCCATTCATCAGCCTAGCTGCCAATCAAACATGCTAAGTGGTGAGCTGGGCGGCTCACCACTGGGCCAATCGCACAAGAGTGCGACTTGAGTTGCCAAGGCAACTCAGTCCAGGGTGCCTATTCCCGCCCACTCCCACACATCCTGTAGACCCAGACAGAGTGGCACCACTTTTGGAGGCTTCTGTGTAGAAGCCCGCCAAAAGTGGAACAAAGGGCTCGACTTGGGTTGGAGTTACAAAGGCGAACACAAACGCCATTTTAAAACTGAGTCCTGGCAAAAAGACCCAACCGGGGGATTAAATATTAAATAAATAACCCGGCGGTATCTTTAACATTGCACCAAAAAAGTGGTGCGTTTAAAATGAACGGGGAAAATCCCATAGGGAATATTCTGGTGGAATATTTCGAGTGGTAACCACTGCCACCAGCCAGAAACTCGACAAGGGGGGGGGGGACGGGACAGTGCCCCCTTGGAAAACAGACCCAGGGGCAATCGAATTACCCCTACCAGTACTTCAACAATATGATGGTTTGTACTGGTTCTGTTCACAATTTAAGACTAATAAAGTCAATGGTGACTTTACATGCCCTGGGAGACAGTAGTCAGTCCCAGGGTATGGAGTCTATGTTTGGGTGTCACTATGACACCCCTGTCTTACTGCACTGAGGGTGCTGTGTAACACTTACCAAAAACACATGAAGCCCTATGGAGTAAAAGACCCTATTGCCCATAAAACACATTACAAAGTCAAAGGACATTCTCAAATCATGCCTAAGAGTGGGAGAAAAGAGTCTCACTCTTAGCAGGAGAAAAAAATAAACGCCAAAAATCCAGCAAAGTTGCTGGGGGACTCACTAGGTTTGGGAAATTAGCCTTACAGAGAATTCTCCCCAACAGTATCCCTTCAGTGTGCTGTTGCATAGGACAATGGCATCGTGGGTGGAGCCAGGGTAGCGAGCACAGCAGTGGGTGAGGTACAGGTTGGGGTCGCAGGTCACCTGCACATTCAGGGAGTGGTAGTGCTTGCAGTTTCGGTACACTGCTTCGTGTGCCTGGGGGGCCAACAGTGCAACATGGATGCAGTCCAGGACGGTTATAACATTTGGCATTTGGGCAATGGAATGGAACTGTGCCTTCTTGGCACTGACCTGGGCTGAGGTGGTACGCAGTCCGATGTGGCGTTGCACTTGCCGCAGGAGGGCACAAGCACCTTGTCCAGCACTGCGCATAATGTGGGCTGTGCCATGCTGTGCATAATGGCTACGGAGTGCTGGAAGGTGCCGGTCCCAAGGAACTGTAGTATGGACACTAGCTTTTGCAGTGCAGGCACAGCAGTCTGGATATTGATCCTGCTGCCTATGTCATCCTATATTGAAGTGAGCAGCTTGGTTATGGTCTCCCTGTTGAGGCGGTAGAGGGTGACCAACTGGCTGTCAGTGAGGGTCCAGGGTGAGGGCCTAACCCTGGGGATCACTGCAAGCCGTGCTTGCACTCCCCCTCCCCTGTAATCCCTGTGCCCTGGTGTGGTTGTCTTGCCTTCCTACTTACAGGCCTAGCATGTGCAGCTACCTGTCCCAGCTCACAGAGGCTATTGTCAGCATAGTGTTGAAAGCAGTGTTTGGGGTAGGTGTGTGCCTTATGTAGCACTCTGGGGTGGATTTATGTGGCTTCATTTCAGGCACCTGTGTTCATTAACCTCTAGCTGGAGGTAACTACGCCATGTTTTCTGCGCTACTTGCAGATTTTTCCGGCGCAAATACCGCTGGTGATGGACGTGTGATGCGGTTGTGTTTGTGCCTCATGTTGGCAGCTGTAATAGCGTTGACTGTATTTGCGCCGTCTGTATTAGCGCCGGCAGTAACAGCGCTGGCTGCTTTTTCAGCCAGCGGTATTTGCGCTTGCTCATGATCCAGCGGAATGGTATTGGCGGCGCCATTACCGTTACCACAGCATTTAAGGCCTGCTGCCCAACTTGTGATGAGGCCCATAATCTCCCCACCGGACTATAAAAAAAGAGACTTGTTTTACTTTCTCCATTCATTTTAGCAGGCACCCTGTTTTTTCATTATATACATTAGTTTTTACTTGTAATGACTTTGATTGATCATGTTTTAAATCTTCTCACTCATGTATGTTTTTATCTTCATGACTTTTATGGAATTTTAGCCGAATAACATTTTTTGATTGATTGTTTGTTTGAAAAGTGTTCATAAAGAAAGAATGGCTCCAACACAACAAGTTCTTCAATGATAAAGAGCCTTGCTCCAGAGGGTGATTCCCTTACCCTGGATTCTTCTTTCCTCTCTCAGGTTTTTCTAACAGTTCTTTGGGCCTTTTTTTGGCCTACAACAACACTTGCACACAAAATTGTCTGGCTTGGTAATTTTGTCCTTTTTAGTACACCTGGTATACTTCTCTGGCAGGTGGCATTGCTCCATCCCTCTTCGAAAAGGATTCTTCTCAAGACTTCTTTGAATCTAATCAACACAATGGATAAATTGGTGTGCCACCAAAGTCGAGCGGGCGGAGGAGGGCAAAAACTCTTGTCCCCTCCTAAAATGTTGGCCAATCTCGTGACATTTTTGAGGCACCCTACTCTGCTGCTCTCCTTGTAAAAGGAGAGAAACTACAGAGGCAAACAGGACTGCTAGGGAAACCAGCACCCAGGCTCTCATCTGAGAGGTGGAACATGACATCAGGCAGATGCCTTCCTACCCTAACCAAGGCTGTATATATTTATTATACTTTGCATTCTGGTCATTGTATTCCTCCATCTAGTTAAAACAAAGCTGTAATCCTGCTTTTTACTCAACAGGACGATGTTTAAGCTCTTTAAAGCATATATTAACATATTAGTATCAGCTAGAGCTGAGTAGATATATGGCCAAATGCCTGAAGTGGAAACTGTGTTAAAAACCTAGCTGCACCTCTTAAATAAATGTGTGATCTTGTACAAATCATGCTATCTCTCTGTGATATATGAACCAAAATGTGACTGCCAGGTATGAGTTTGGTTTGTGGGGAAGTAGGACTTCAGGTATTGGTTGTATGTTGAGGGGGGCGAGGGGTGAGGCATGACTCCAGGCAATGGCTTTGAGTGGTTTGAGGTGGGGAAGCAGGGCGCCAGGTAAGATTTGTTTTTCCGTTGGAGGTGGAGAGGCGAGACTATTGGTATGAGTGTTATAGGGGTGAGGAGACAGGATGGAAGGTATGGGTGTTGTGGGAAGTGGGCAGGCAGGACGCCATGAGTCATAGGTCTTTTGCCTGCTTGGTTGATGATTGGCTCTTGGAGCCAAGCCAGATCCCCTGGCTCAACTCCACTCTACCCATGAACTATCTGGCCCCCTCCTCCCTCGGCTATGGCCCAGGACATCTGGATATGAATGTGCAGTGTGCATTGCTGGTTAGCGCTGCTATACGTACCATTTCTGTTTGAAGCTGAGATCAGGGCTCTAATATCATTAAAGTGTTGTTAGTTTGCCAATTGCTTCCATCTACAGTACTCCTCCCCAAAACATCAACTTTCCCACTGCACCCCTGCCACAACATCCCCAATAAGCTAGAGCAAAGCTACACCAGAAGAGGTTAAGGTCTTCACACTGCACCTGCACTGAGACAGAAGTCCGACTGGGACCTGACAGCACAGCCACGGTTTATAGTCATTCCATCGACAGCCAAAGCATCTAATGCCATACCATTAGATATGGTAAAAAAAAAAAAAAGCATCCAATGCATTTTTTGTTTGTTGTTGCTGCCATCGCCCTCTAAACCCACCCCAAAGACTACTCTTCCACAATGCACACCTTTCACGTTCTCCCACGTAACGCCAAAGGAAGTGGAAAACATCATTAAAAGTCTCAAACCGTCACATTGTCCAGGGGAGATCTGTCCAGCTTCCATCATTAAGGATGGAGCTAAAGACCTGGCCCCTTTCATCGCCACACTGATAAACTCATCCTTCAACACCAACCAAGTCCCTAACAACCTCAAGGAAGCCTGGGTTTTGCCTCTCCTAAAAAAAAATTAAACAAAAATCCTACACCCTAACACTCCCAACAAATTACAGGCCCATCACTTCCGTCCCCTTTCTCTTAAAAATTCTGGACCGAGTTGCATATCTACAAATTCAGAAGCATTTAGAGGAAAACAACCTGTTAGGCCTCAGACAATCTGGCTTCAGGCCGAGGCATGGAACGGAGACAGCTCTCCTAGACTTGAAGATTGAATGGACTAGGCGAAGGACAAAGGCAAGCTAGCGATCCTCCTGCTGCTAGACTTTTCAGCAGCCATTGACCTTGTCGACCACCAAATTCTAACTGGGCACCTCACCATGTGGGGGTCACCCTCCAAACCCCCCCTTTTTTAACATTTAAAACCCATTTTTATTCAACTAAACCCTTTACCATCTAAAACAATGCATTAGATGTTTTTTTTAAAAAAAAATTTACATTTTTTTTTTAGATGGTATGGCTGTCGATGCTTTGGTTGTCGATGCAATGACCGGATACCCACAGCGACCACTTGTGGACACTAGCAGCTCCAATCAGGGCATTCTCATCCTCAAGGACACTTGACCTCATCACAAGACCCTACCTATCTTGTGGCTAACAAGATCACGTGTGACAGAATGCCATCTTTGAGCTTTTTGATTTGTATATATAAAAAATGATACGTGTAGTTCCGTTTCTGGCGTGGAGGCTTGTTGATCAGACCTCTCTCCCTTAATGCTACATAATGCACCCACATAATTTTTCTGGGGCTGTCGGCTGACTGCTTCAGAGGCAGCAGAGCAATGTCAAAAGTCACATTTGCATTCTTGAGAACATACCATTGGCGCCAACAGCTCCAAACATACAGAGGAATTGCCTTTGTAGTCAAAGGCACCAGTTCCCTGAATCAAACCATGTGTTTTACAGGCATTGTGGCACAATACACTCTACAGATAAGCCCTGCCTGGTTTCTAAGGGTGGTGGTTAAATCGCAGTTATTCAGCCACAAAGCAATTTCATGTTATAATATAATTGTCAATCTGACAATTTGTGACTCAATCATGGTAGGGCTGTGTGGATTATGTTTGTTTGGCCTGTGTCCCACCTAAACACTCTCCGAGTCGAGACCTGGAATTTTCTCCATTAGATGCTCCTGTGAATGAGTGTCACCTGCAAGTATACAATAGGTAATACACACCAGGGTGCTGAATACCAGAGACATTTCAAGTTTGGCAGACAGAGGGAGGGACAGAGTTAAAGTAGCTAAGGGACAAAAGACATCCCACAGAAAGGTTCCACCATCTTGTATTTTGCCAGGACTGTACACACTTCCTGCCCCCTCTCCACATCCTGCAGACAGAGCACTCTAGGTATGACATCAGAAGGCAAAGTGCACGTGTCACAACAGCCCTGTTTGGAGCCCTTACATAAGGATAGTAAGGAGCCAATCAGCTGTGCCATTTTTCATATGTAAGAGGGGACTCTCCCCTTAGAGGACTCATATTTGGACTATGGACAAAGAAGGATTCACCTGGACCCTGGTTGGGAGTATAGTCTGCTCCAAAGTTCTCTGCCAGAAAGGTGAAGGCCAAAGACTTCCAAGCAAGAGGCAAGCGATTATCCCAATGATCTCAGGGGCATATGTGGGTTGAAGCTGCTCTGTGAACCGATGCTTTACCTGCTGTCTGAACACTGGAACTAGGATCCTGTTCACTAGAAGTATCAGTTCCTGCAGTTGCTCTCTGGTAACCTTCATGGTGTGGAAGTGAAGAATAAGGACTTCCCTTGTGCCCGCTATTTAGCTACACCTACCCAGAAATCGTCTGACTGCCCCAAGCTTCCCAGTGCCACATACTGTGGCTGTCTGAACTGCAATGGGTGTTGGACTTAGTTGTCCAGCTCACCACCCCAATGCCAAATCACTGCCTCAAAAGCGTATTGAAGCCTGGCTTAATGCTGTTGAGCCACAAGAACAAGACTAAAAAGGCATTTGCATTGGTCCTGTCCCCCTGGCTGCCTTTTTACGGGCTCTAGTTACTTACTTATAAGACCATGCTCTCTACCTTTTTCCAAAAACATATTCTTCATTCAGATATTTCTGCTGAACCGATTGCCTGTCTGCCGTCTTTACAACCCAGAGTACCTTTCACTATAAAGTCTACATTATTTGTGTTCTATCCAACAGAGATCGGGTGTTAGTGTTTTTATTAGCTCTGTGCATTTTTAGTTTAAAGTGCCTTTTTTATGGAACTTTAATTGGTCATTATTTTATATTGGATTCATTGTACTATTTGGGTTGCTACAGTTACCAGCTGACAACCACTTCTGAAGAGTATAGCCTGCCATCGGCCTACGTGACACGATGATGCAAAGGAGGCATACTGGTTAGGTTGTGTCTTGTTCACATTTATGATTAAGATCACTATTGTTTCAGTAGCACTGTGGGGCTGAGTAGGTGTTTTAGCCACCATCATCACTGTACAGCAGAGCAGCAGCCATTATGTCACATCCACACCACTTGAACGCCGCCCCATTTTGAAGGAAAACGTAATGACAAAAGCAGATGTTAGGAACAATAATTCCATGACTACAACTAAAACAACCCTTAGGGTATCATCTCAGAAATACAACAAGCGCTGCACAAATACTGAAAGGTCAAGTTAAAATTGATATGTGATTTAACAGAAACCTATTTAACCAGAGTGGGTGAGGGATGACGCTGAATTTCTCACTTTAATCTTAGAACATACCAGTGATGATTGTAAGGTGGACTGTGTGTGACCAAACTATGGACTTGATTGTACAATTGATGTAGTATGGGTTTTGCTAATTTTAAATAACATTAATATTTTGCCTAGATAAAGCCTAAAGGGGTGAAACATCTGCACGTGCACTAGCAGGTAAATGTTGGCACGAGGTTAAAAGGTAAAAGAAGCAGCTATGCGCTACACATCATTCTAATATTAAAAACGTTTTGATGTAACTCAGCTAGTGGATCTCTATGTTATAAAAAATCTTTACTGGGCGCACCAAGACCAAAGGTCTCCTTTCACAAAACCAGAAAGGTTTCCTGTGCCAATTCCCAGCATTCCCCCCCCACCCCTATAAGCAACCTTCACACTGGACCCTTTCTTGCCACACCATCCACTCATCCAATCTCACTGAGCAGCGCTTGACCCTAGAAGAGATCTGGTTTTCTATCACTTAACTGCTGTGAGACGAAGACCCCACTGTGAGCAGACTGCATAGCCACCAGCTCGGACACCTGCTGCGCCCTCAATAAAAAGGTGACCCTCCTACTAATGGACAAGTAATTTGAAACAAGACACTATACACCCAAAGGAAAGTTGGGCTAACAAGTATAGTTTATTTATATTTTTAATTTGTAGACTGACAGGATGACCATAATAATAGTTTATAAAACCACCCTAATGACAACTAAATTGCAGAGATGTAATTGAAGTCAAGAAATTCTTCAATGAGCTACACAACAAATTAAAGAGCTATTCCGTTCACGCCAACATCAAAGTTCACTACTCAACATGGAATGACTAAATGATCAGAGTACTGCTCCGAGCACAGGGGGGCAACTCTAACTTTTCATTTCATTTCCACTTTATTTCGGTAGATTTCTACTATAAAAGCCTTCATAGATTTGAAAACAGAATAACATCTCAAAACATCAAGCATACAAACACAACAGTAGATAATAAAATCAAAACCAGTCACTGGAATTTACAGAAATAATAACAGGATTAAAACACCATTACCTGTTCCCCATCATACAATTATTAAACAGTAAACTTCAAAGAATGGCAGTGTGCTTAAAGTGCATAATAGCATGGAAACCATGGAACTGGAGGCGGGGTCAGCCAAAACCATGGAACTGGAGGCAGGGCCAGACAAAACCATGGTATTGGAGGCGGGGCCAGACAAAACCATGGTATTGGAGGCGGGGCCAGACAAAACCATGGTATTGGAGGCGGGGCCAGCCGTATCCATGGAACTGGAGGCGGGGCCAGCCAAAACCATGGAACTGGAGGCGGGGTCAGCCAAAACCATGGAACTGGAGGCGGGGCCAGCCAAAACCATGGTATTGGAGGCGGGGCCAGCCAAAACTGTGGTTTTGGAGGCGGGGCCAGCCGGCCAGCCAAAACCATGGGATTGGAGGCGGGGCCAGCCAAAACCATGGGATTGGAGGCGGGGCCAGCCAAAACCATGGGATTGGAGGCGGGGCCAGCCCAAACCATGGGATTGGAGGCGGGGCCAGCCAAAACCATGGGATTGGAGGCGGGGCCAGCCAAAACCATGGGATTGGAGGCGGGGCCAGCCGTATCCATGGAACTGGAGGCGGAGCCAGCCGTATCCATGGAACTGGAGGCGGAGCCAGCCAAAACCATGGTATTGGAGGCGGGGCCAGCCAAAACCATGTAACTGGAGGTGGGGCCAGCCAAAACCATGGTACTGGAGGCGAGGCCAGCCGGCCAGCCAAAACCATGGTACTGGAGGCGGGGCCAACCAAATCCATGGAACTAGAGGCGGGGCCAGACAAAACCATGGTATTGGAGGCGGGGCCAGACAAAACCATGGTATTGGAGGCGGGGCCAGACAAAACCATGGTATTGGAGGCAGGGCTAGCCGTATCCATGGAACTGGAGGCGGGGCCAGCCAAAACCATGGGATTGGAGGCGGGGCCAGCCGTATCCATGGGATTGGAGGCGGGGACAGCTAAAACCATGGTATTGGAGGCGGGGCCAGCCAAAACCATGGTATTGGAGGCGGGGCCAGCCAAAACCATGGTATTGGAGGCGGGGCCAGCCAAAACCATGGTATTGGACGCGGGGCCAGCCAAAACCATGGTACTGGAGGCGAGGCCAGCCGGCCAGCCAAAACCATGGTACTGGAGGCGGGGCCAGCCGAATCCATGGAACTGGAGGCGGGGCCAGACAAAACCATGGTATTGGAGGCGGGGCCAGCCGTATCCATGGAACTGGAGGCGGGGCCAGCCAAAACCATGGAACTGGAGGCGGGGTCAGCCAAAACCATGGAACTGGAGGCGGAGCCAGCCGTATCCATGGAACTGGAGGCGGAGCCAGCGTATCCATGGAACTGGAGGCGGGGCCAGCCAAAACCATGGTATTGGAGGCGGGGCCAGCCAAAACCATGGTATTGGAGGCAGGGCCAGCCAAAACAATGGTATTGGAGGCGGGGCCAGCCAAAACCATGTAACTGGAGGTGGGGCCAGCCAAAACCATGGTACTGGAGGCGAGGCCAGCCGGCCAGCCAAAACCATGGTACTGGAGGCGGGGCCAACCGAATCCATGGAACTGGAGGCGGGGCCAGACAAAACCATGGTGTTGGAGGTGGGGCCAGACAAAACCATGGTATTGGAGGCGGGGCCAGACAAAACCATGGTATTGGAGGCGGGGCCAGACAAAACCATGGTATTGGAGGCAGGGCCAGCCGTATCCATGGAACTGGAGGCGGGGCCAGCCAAAACCATGGGATTGGAGGCGGGGCCAGGTGTATCCATGGGATTGGAGGCGGGGCCAGCTAAAACCATGGTATTGGAGGCGGGGCCAGCCAAAACCATGGTATTGGAGGCGGGGCCAGCCAAAACCATGGTATTGGAGGCGGGGCCAGCCAAATCCATGTAACTGGAGGCGGGGCCAGCCAAAACCATGGTACTGGAGGCGAGGCCAGCCGGCCAGCCAAAACCATGGTACTGGAGGTGGGGCCAGCCGAATCCATGGAACTGGAGGCAGGGCCAGACAAAACCATGGTATTGGAGGCGGGGCCAGCCGTATCCATGGAACTGGAGGCTGGGCCAGCCAAAACCATGGAACTGGAAGCGGGGTCAGCCAAATCCATGGAACTGGAGGCGGGGCCAGCCAAAACCATGGTATTGGAGGCGGGGCCAGCCAAAACCATGGTATTGGAGGCGGGGCCAGCCAAAACCATGGTACTGGAGGCGAGGCCAGCCGGCCAGCCAAAACCATGGAACTGGAGGCGGGGCCAACCGAATCCATGGAACTGGAGGCGGGGCCAGACAAACCATGGTATTGGAGGCGGGGCCAGCCAAAACCATGGTATTGGAGGCGGGGCCAGCCAAAACCATGGTATTGGAGGCGGGGCCAGCCAAAACCATGGTATTGGAGGCGGGGCCAGCCGTATCCATGGAACTGGAGGCGGGGCCAGCCGTATCCATGGAACTGGAGGCGGGGCCAGACAAAACCATGCTATTGGAGGCGGGGTCAGCCAAAACCATGCTATTGGAGGCGGGGCCAGCCAAAACCGTGGTATTGGAGGTGGGGCCAGCCAAAACCGTGGTATTGGAGGCGGGGCCAGCCAAAACCGTGGTATTGGAGGCGGGGCCAGCCAAAACTATGTAACAGGAGGCGGGGCCAGCCAAAACCATGGGATTGGAGGCGGGGCCAGCCAAAACCATGGGATTGGAGGCGGGGCCAGCCAAAACCATGGGCTTGGAGGCGGGGCCAGCCGTATCCATGGAACTGGAGGCGGAGCCAGCCGTATCCATGGAACTGGAGGCGGGGCCAGCCAAAACCATGGTATTGGAGGCGGGGCCAGCCAAAACCATGGTATTGGAGGCAGGGCCAGCCAAAACCATGGTATTGGAGGCGGGGCCAGCCAAAACCATGGAGGCGAGGCCAGCCGGCCAGCCAAAACCATGGTACTGGAGGCGGGGCCAGACAAAACCATGGTATTGGAGGCGGGGCCAGACAAAACCATGGTATTGGAGGCGGGGCCAGACAAAACCATGGTATTGGAGGCGGGGACAGACAAAACCATGGTATTGGAGGCAGGGCCAGCCGTATCCATGGAACTGGAGGCGGGGCCAGCCAAAACCATGGAACTGGAGGCGGGGTCAGCCAAAACCATGGAACTGGAGGCGGGGCCAGCCAAAACCATGTTATTGGAGGCGGGGCCAGCCAAAACCATGGTATTGGAGGCGGGGCCAGCCAAAACCATGGTATTGGAGGCGGGGCCAGCCAAAACCATGGTACTGGAGGCGAGGCCAGCCGGCCAGCCAAAACCATGGTACTGGAGGCGGGGCCAGCCGAATCCATGGAACTGGAGGCGGGGCCAGACAAAACCATGGTATTGGAGGCGGGGCCAGCCGTATCCATGGAACTGGAGGCGGGGCCAGCCAAAACCATGGAACTGGAGGCGGGGTCAGCCAAAACCATGGAACTGGAGGCGGAGCCAGCCGTATCCATGGAACTGGAGGCGGAGCCAGCGTATCCATGGAACTGGAGGCGGGGCCAGCCAAAACCATGGTATTGGAGGCGGGGCCAGCCAAAGCCATGGTATTGGAGGCAGGGCCAGCCAAAACCATGGTATTGGAGGCGGGGCCAGCCAAAACCATGTAACTGGAGGTGGGGCCAGCCAAAACCATGGTACTGGAGGCGAGGCCAGCCGGCCAGCCAAAACCATGGTACTGGAGGCGGGGCCAACCGAATCCATGGAACTGGAGGCGGGGCCAGACAAAACCATGGTGTTGGAGGTGGGGCCAGACAAAACCATGGTATTGGAGGCGGGGCCAGACAAAACCATGGTATTGGAGGCGGGGCCAGACAAAACCATGGTATTGGAGGCAGGGCCAGCCGTATCCATGGAACTGGAGGCGGGGCCAGCCAAAACCATGGGATTGGAGGCGGGGCCAGGTGTATCCATGGGATTGGAGGCGGGGCCAGCTAAAACCATGGTATTGGAGGCGGGGCCAGCCAAAACCATGGTATTGGAGGCGGGGCCAGCCAAAACCATGGTATTGGAGGCGGGGCCAGCCAAATCCATGTAACTGGAGGCGGGGCCAGCCAAAACCATGGTACTGGAGGCGGGGCCAGCCGGCCAGCCAAAACCATGGTACTGGAGGTGGGGCCAGCCGAATCCATGGAACTGGAGGCAGGGCCAGACAAAACCATGGTATTGGAGGCGGGGCCAGCCGTATCCATGGAACTGGAGGCTGGGCCAGCCAAAACCATGGAACTGGAAGCGGGGTCAGCCAAAACCATGGAACTGGAGGCGGGGCCAGCCAAAACCATGGTATTGGAGGCGGGGCCAGCCAAAACCATGGTATTGGAGGCGGGGCCAGCCAAAACCATGGTACTGGAGGCGGGGCCAGCCAAAACCATGGGATTGGAGGCGGGGCCAGCCAAAACCATGGGCTTGGAGGCGGGGCCAGCCGTAACCATGGGCTTGGAGGCGGGGCCAGCCGTATCCATGGAACTGGAGGCGGGGCCAGCCAAAACCATGGTATTGGAGGCGGGGCCAGCCAAAACCATGGTATTGGAGGCAGGGCCAGCCAAAACCATGGTATTGGAGGCGGGGCCAGCCAAAACCATGGAGGTGGGGCCAGCCAAAACCATGGTACTGGAGGCGAGGCCAGCCGGCCAGCCAAAACCATGGTACTGGAGGCGGGGCCAGACAAAACCATGGTATTGGAGGCGGGGCCAGACAAAACCATGGTATTGGAGGCGGGGCCAGACAAAACCATGGTATTGGAGGCGGGGACAGACAAAACCATGGTATTGGAGGCAGGGCCAGCCGTATCCATGGAACTGGAGGCGGGGCCAGCCAAAACCATGGAACTGGAGGCGGGGTCAGCCAAAACCATGGAACTGGAGGCGGGGCCAGCCAAAACCATAGATTGGAGGCGGGGCCAGCCAAAACCATGTTATTGGAGGCGGGGCCAGCCAAAACCATGGTATTGGAGGCGGGGCCAGCCAAAACCATGGTACTGGAGGTGGGGCCAGCCAAAACCATGGTACTGTAGGCGGGGCCAGCCGGCCAGCCAAAACCATGGAACTGGAGGCGGGGCCAACCGAATCCATGGAACTGGAGGCGGGGCCAGACAAAACCATGGTATTGGAGGCGGGGCCAGCCAAAACCATGGTGTTGGAGGCGGGGCCAGCCAAAACCATGGTATTGGAGGCGGGGCCAGCCAAAACCATGGGATTGGAGGAGGGGCCAGCCAAAACCATGGGATTGGAGGCGGGGCCAGCCGTATCCATGGAACTGGAGGCGGGGCCAGCCAAAACCATGGAACTGGAGGCGGGGCCAGCCAAAACATGGAACTGGAGGCGGGGCCAGCCAAAACCATGGTACTGGAGGCGAGGCCAGCCGGCCAGCAAAACCATGGTACTGGAGGCGGGGCCAGCCGAATCCATGGAACTGGAGGCGGGGCCAGACAAAACCATGGGATTGGAGGCGGGGCCAGACAAAACCATGGGATTGGAGGCGGGGCCAGACAAAACCATGGAACTGGAGGCGGGGTCAGCCAAAACCATGGAACTGGAGGCGGGGCCAGCCAAAACCATGGTATTGGAGGCGGGGCCAGCCAAAACCATGGTATTGGAGGCGGGGCCAGCCAAAACCATGGTACTGGAGGCGGGGCCAGCCAAAACCATGGTACTGGAGGCGGGGCCAGCCGGCCAGCCAAAACCATGGAACTGGAGGCGGGGCCAACCGAATCCATGGAACTGGAGGCGGGGCCAGACAAAACCATGGTATTTGAGGCGGGGCCAGCCAAAACCATGGTATTGGAGGCGGGGCCAGACAAAACCATGGTATTGGAGGCGGGGCCAGACAAAACCATGGTATTGGAGGCGGGGCCAGACAAAACCATGGTATTGGAGGCGGGGCTAGACAAAACCATGGTATTGGAGGCGGGGCCAGCCGTATCCATGGAACTGGAGGCGGGGCCAGCCAAAACCATGGAACTGGAGGCGGGGCCAGCCAAAACCATGGTATTGGAGGCGGGGCCAGCCAAAACCATGGTATTGGAGGCGGGGCCAGCCAAAACCATGGTATTGGAGGCGGGGCCAGCCAAAACTGTGGTATTGGAGGCGGGGCCAGCCGGCCAGCCAAAACCATGGGATTGGAGGCGGGGCCAGCCAAAACCATGGGATTGGAGGCGGGGCCAGCCAAAACCATGAGATTGGAGGCGGGGCCAGCCAAATCCATGGGATTGGAGGCGGGGCCAGCCAAATCCATGGGATTGGAGGCGGGGCCAGCCAAAACCATGGGATTGGATGCGGGGCCAGCCGTATTCATGGAACTGGAGGCGGAGACAGCCGTATCCATGGAACTGGAGGCGGAGCCAGCCAAAACCATGGTATTGGAGGCTGGACCAGCCAAAACCATGGTATTGGAGGCAGGGCCAGCCAAAACCATGGTATTGGAGGCGAGGCCAGCCGGCCAGCCAAAACCATGGTACTGGAGGCGGGGCCAACCGAATCCATGGAACTGGAGGCGGGGCCAGACAAAACCATGGTATTGGAGGCGAGGCCAGCCGGCCAGCAAAACCATGGTACTGGAGGCGGGGCCAGACAAAACCATGGTATTGGAGGCGGGGCCAGCCGTATCCATGGAACTGGAGGCGGGGTCAGCCAAAACCATGGAACTGGAGGCGGGGCCAGACAAAACCATGGTATTGGAGGCGGGGCCAGACAAAACCATGGTATTGGAGGCGGGGCCAGACAAAACCATGGTATTGGAGGCGGGGCCAGCCGTATCCATGGAACTGGAGGCGGGGCCAGCCAAAACCATGGAACTGGAGGCGGGGTCAGCCAAAACCATGGGATTGGAGGCGGGGCCAGCCAAAACCATGGGATTGGAGGCGGGGCCAGCCAAAACCATGGTATTGGAGGCGGGGCCAGCTAAAACCATGGTATTGGAGGCGGGGCCAGCCAAAACCATGGTATTGGAGGCGGGGCCAGCCAAAACCATGTAACTGGAGGCGGGGCCAGACAAAACCATGGTATTGGAGGCGGGGCCAGACAAAACCATGGTATTGGAGGCGGGGCCAGCCGTATCCATGGAACTGGAGGCGGGGCCAGCCAAAACCATGGAACTGGAGGCGGGGTCAGCCAAAACCATGGAACTGGAGGCAGGGCCAGACAAAACCGTGGTATTGGAGGCGGGGCCAGCCAAAACTGTGGTATTGGAGGCGGGGCCAGCCAAAACTGTGGTATTGGAGGCGGGGCCAGCCGGCCAGCCAAAACCATGGGATTGGAGGCGGGGCCAGCCAAAACCATGGGATTGGAGGCGGGGCCAGCCAAAACTATGGGATTGGAGGCGGGGCCAGCCAAAACCATGGGATAGGAGGCGGGGCCAGCCGTATCCATGGAACTGGAGGCGGAGCCAGCCGTATCCATGTAACTGGAGGTGGGGCCAGCCAAAACCATGGTACTGGAGGCGAGGCCAGCCGGCCAGCCAAAACCATGGTACTGGAGGCGGGGCCAACCGAATCCATGGAACTGGAGGCGGGGCCAGACAAAACCATGGTATTGGAGGCGGGGCCAGACAAAACCATGGTATTGGAGGCGGGGCCAGACAAAACCATGGTATTGGAGGCAGGGCCAGCCGTATCCATGGAACTGGAGGCGGGGCCAGCCAAAACCATGGGATTGGAGGCGGGGCCAGCCGTATCCATGGGATTGGAGGCGGGGCCAGCTAAAACCATGGTATTGGAGGCGGGGCCAGCCAAAACCATGGTATTGGAGGCGGGGCCAGCCAAAACCATGGTACTGGAGGCGAGGCCAGCCGGCCAGCCAAAACCATGGTACTGGAGGCGGGGCCAGCCGAATCCATGGAACTGGAGGCGGGGCCAGACAAAACCATGGTATTGGTGGCGGGGCCAGCCGTATCCATGGAACTGGAGGCGGGGCCAGCCAAAACCATGGAACTGGAGGCGGGGCCAGCCGTATCCATGGAACTGGAGGCGGAGCCAGCCGTATCCATGGAACTGGAGGCGGAGCCAGCCAAAACCATGGTATTGGAGGCTGGACCAGCCAAAACCATGGTATTGGAGGCAGGGCCAGCCAAAACCATGGTATTGGAGGCGAGGCCAGCCGGCCAGCCAAAACCATGGTACTGGAGGCGGGGCCAACCGAATCCATGGAACTGGAGGCGGGGCCAGACAAAACCATGGTATTGGAGGCGGGGCCAGACAAAACCATGGTATTGCAGGCGAGGCCAGCCGGCCAGCAAAACCATGGTACTGGAGGCGGGGCCAGACAAAACCATGGTATTGGAGGCGGGGCCAGCCGTATCCATGGAACTGGAGGCGGGGTCAGCCAAAACCATGGAACTGGAGGCGGGGCCAGACAAAACCATGGTATTGGAGGCGGGGCCAGACAAAACCATGGTATTGGAGGCGGGGCCAGACAAAACCATGGTATTGGAGGCGGGGCCAGCCGTATCCATGGAACTGGAGGCGGGGCCAGCCAAAACCATGGAACTGGAGGCGGGGTCAGCCAAAACCATGGGATTGGAGGCGGGGCCAGCCAAAACCATGGGATTGGAGGCGGGGCCAGCCAAAACCATGGTATTGGAGGCGGGGCCAGCTAAAACCATGGTATTGGAGGCGGGGCCAGCCAAAACCATGGTATTGGAGGCGCGGCCAGCCAAAACCATGTAACTGGAGGCGGGGCCAGACAAAACCATGGTATTGGAGGCGGGGCCAGACAAAACCATGGTATTGGAGGCAGGGCCAGCCGTATCCATGGAACTGGAGGCGGGGCCAGCCAAAACCATGGAACTGGAGGCGGGGTCAGCCAAAACCATGGAACTGGAGGCAGGGCCAGACAAAACCGTGGTATTGGGAGGCGGGGCCAGCCAAAACTGTGGTATTGGAGGCGGGGCCAGCCAAAACTGTGGTATTGGAGGCGGGGCCAGCCGGCCAGCCAAAACCATGGGATTGGAGGCGGGGCCAGCCAAAACCATGGGATTGGAGGCGGGGCCAGCCAAAACTATGGGATTGGAGGCGGGGCCAGCCAAAACCATGGGATAGGAGGCGGGGCCAGCCGTATCCATGGAACTGGAGGCGGAGCCAGCCGTATCCATGTAACTGGAGGTGGGGCCAGCCAAAACCATGGTACTGGAGGCGAGGCCAGCCGGCCAGCCAAAACCATGGTACTGGAGGCGGGGCCAACCGAATCCATGGAACTGGAGGCGGGGCCAGACAAAACCATGGTATTGGAGGCGGGGCCAGACAAAACCATGGTATTGGAGGCGGGGCCAGACAAAACCATGGTATTGGAGGCAGGGCCAGCCGTATCCATGGAACTGGAGGCGGGGCCAGCCAAAACCATGGGATTGGAGGCGGGGCCAGCCGTATCCATGGGATTGGAGGCGGGGCCAGCTAAAACCATGGTATTGGAGGCGGGGCCAGCCAAAACCATGGTATTGGAGGCGGGGCCAGCCAAAACCATGTAACTGGAGGCGGGGCCAGCCAAAACCATGTAACTGGAGGCGAGGCCAGCCGGCCAGCCAAAACCATGGTACTGGAGGCGGGGCCAGCCGAATCCATGGAACTGGAGGCGGGGCCAGACAAAACCATGGTATTGGTGGCGGGGCCAGCCGTATCCATGGAACTGGAGGCGGGGCCAGCCAAAACCATGGAACTGGAGGCGGGGTCAGCCAAAACCATGGAACTGGAGGCGGAGCCAGCCGTATCCATGGAACTGGAGGCGGAGCCAGCCGTATCCATGGAACTGGAGGCGGGGCCAGCCAAAACCATGGTATTGGAGGCGGGGCCAGCCAAAACCATGGTATTGGAGGCAGGGCCAGCCAAAACCATGGTATTGGAGGCGGGGCCAGCCAAAACCATGTAACTGGAGGTGGGGCCAGCCAAAACCATGGTACTGGAGGCGAGGCCAGCCGGCCAGCCAAAACCATGGTACTGGAGGCGGGGCCAACCGAATCCATGGAACTGGAGGCGGGGCCAGCCAAAACCATGGATTGGAGGCGGGGCCAGCCAAAACCATGGGATTGGAGGCGGGGCCAGCCAAAACCATGGGATTGGAGGCGGGGCCAGCCAAAACCATGGTATTGGAGGCGGGGCCAGCCAAAACCATGTAACTGGAGGCGGGGCCAGCCAAAACCATGTAACTGGAGGCGGGGTCAGCCAAAACCATGCTATTGGAGGCGGGGCCAGCCAAAACCGTGGTATTGGAGGCGGGGCCAGCCAAAACCATGGAACTGGAGGCGGGGCCAGCCAAAACCATGTAACTGGAGGCGGGGCCAGCCAAAACCATGTAACTGGAGGCGGGGTCAGCCAAAACCATGCTATTGGAGGCGGGGCCAGCCAAAACCGTGGTATTGGAGGCGGGGCCAGCCAAAACCATGGAACTGGAGGCGGGGCCAGCCAAAACCATGGAACTGGAGGCGGGGCCAGCCAAAACCATGGTATTTGAGGCAGGGCCAGCCAAAACCATGGAACTGGAGGCGGGGCCAGCCAAAACCATGGTATTTGAGGCAGGGCCAGCCAAAACCATGGTACTGGAGGCGGGGCCAGCCAAAACCATGGTATTTGAGGCAGGGCCAGCCAAAACCATGGTACTGGAGGCGGGGCCAGCCAAAACCATGGTACTGGAGGCGGGGCCAGCCAAAATCATGGTATTGGAGGCGGGGCCAGCCAAAAACATGGAACTGGAGGCGGGGCCAGCCAAAACCATGGTATTGGAGGCGGGGCCAGCCAAAACCATGGTATTGGAGGCGGGGACAGCCGTATCCATGGTATTGGAGGCGGGGCCAGCCAAAACCATGGTATTGGAGGCGGGGCCAGCCAAAACCATGGAACTGGAGGCGGGGCCAGCCAAAACCATGGAACTGGAGGCGGGGCCAGCCAAAACCATGGTATGTGAGGCAGGGCCAGCCAAAACCATGGAACTGGAGGCGGGGCCAGCCAAAACCATGGTATTTGAGGCAGGGCCAGCCAAAACCATGGTACTGGAGGCGGGGCCAGCCAAAACCATGGTATTTGAGGCAGGGCCAGCCAAAACCATGGTACTGGAGGCGGGGCCAGCCAAAACCATGGTACTGGAGGCGGGGCCAGCCAAAATCATGGTATTGGAGGCGGGGCCAGCCAAAAACATGGAACTGGAGGCGGGGCCAGCCAAAACCATGGTATTGGAGGAAGGGCCAGCCAAAAGCATGGTACTGGAGGCGGGGCCAGCCAAAAGCATGGTATTGGAGGCGGGGCCAGCCAAAACAATGTAACTGGGTATTGGAGGCGGGGCCAGCCAAAACCATGGTATTGGAGGCGGGGCCAGCCAAAACTGTGGTATTGGAGGCGGGGCCAGCCAAAACCGTGGTATTGGAGGCGGGGCCAGCCAAAACCATGTAACTGGAGGCAGGGCCAGCCAAAACCATGGTATTGGAGGCAGGGCCAGCCAAAACCATGGTATTGGAGGCGGGGCCAGCCAAAACCATGGTATTGGAGGCGGGGCCAGCCAAAACCATGTAACTGGAGGCGGGGCCAGCCAAAACCATGGTATTGGAGGCGGGGCCAGACAAAACCATGGTATTGGAGGCAGGGCCTGACAAAACCATGGTATTGGAGGCGGGGCCCGACAAAACCATGGTATTGGAGGCGGGGCCAGACAAAACCATGGTATTGGAGGCGGGGACAGACAAAACCATGGTACTGGAGGCGAGGCCAGCCGGCCAGCCAAAACCATGGTACTGGAGGCGGGGCCAGCCGAATCCATGGAACTGGAGGCGGGGCCAGACAAAACCATGGTATTGGAGGCGGGGCCAGACAAAACCATGGTATTGGAGGCGGGGCCAGACTAAATCATGGTATTGGAGGCGGGGCCAGACAAAACCATGGAACTGGAGGCGGGGCCAGCCAAAACCATGGAACTGGAGGCAGGGCCAGCCAAAACCATGGAACTGGAGGCAGGGCCAGCCAAAACCATGGAACTGGAGGCGGGGCCAGCCAAAACGATGGTATTGGAGGCGGGGCCAGCAAAAACCATGGTATTGGAGGCGGGGCCAGCCAAAACCATGGTACTGGAGGCGAGGCCAGCCGGCCAGCCAAAACCATGGAACTGGAGGCGGGGCCAACCGAATCCATGGAACTGGAGGCGGGGCCAGACAAACCATGGTATTGGAGGCGGGGCCAGCCAAAACCATGGTATTGGAGGCGGGGCTAGCCAAAACCATGGTATTGGAGGTGGGGCCAGCCGTATCTATGGAACTGGAGGCGGGGCCAGCCAAAACCATGGAACTGGAGGCGGGGCCAGCCAAAACCATGGAACTGGAGGCGGGGCCAGCCAAAACCATGGAACTGGAGGCGGGGTCAGCCGGCCAGCCAAAACCATGGGATTGGAGGCGGGGCCAGCCAAAACCATGGGATTGGAGACGGGGCCAGCCAAAACCATGGGATTGGAGGCGGGGCCAGCCATATCCATGGAACTGGAGGCGGGGCCAGCCAAAACCATGGTACTGGAGGCGGGGCCAGCCAAAACCATGGTACTGGAGGCGGGGCCAGCCAAAACCATGTAACTGGAGGTGGGGCCAGCCAAAACCATGGTACTGGAGGCGAGGCCCGCCAAAACCATGGTACTGGAGGCGGGGCCAACCGAATCCATGGAACTGGAGGCGGGGCCAGACAAAACCATGGTATTGGAGGCGGGGCCAGACAAAACCATGGTATTGGAGGCGGGGCCAGACAAAACCATGGTATTGGAGGCGGGGCCAGACAAAACCATGGTATTGGAGGCAGGGCCAGCCGTATCCATGGAACTGGAGGCGGGGCCAGCCAAAACCATGGAACTGGAGGCGGGGCCAGCCAAAACCATGGAACTGGAGGCGGGGCCAGCCAAAACCATGGTATTGGAGGCAGGGCCAGCCGTATCCATGGAACTCGAGGCGGGGCCAGCCAAAACCATGGAACTGGAGGCGGGGCCAGCCAAAACCATGGAACTGGAGGCGGAGCCAGCCAAAACCATGGTATTGGAGGCGGGGCCAGCCAAAACCATGGGATTGGAGGCGGGGCCAGCCAAAACCATGGGATTGGAGGCGGGGCCAGCCGTATCCATGGTATTGGAGGCGGGGCCAGCCGTATCCATGGTATTGGAGGCGGGGCCAGCCAAAATCATGGGATTGGAGGCGGGGTCAGCCAAAACCATGGGATTGGAGGCGGGGCCAGCCAAAACCATGGGATTGGAGGCGGGGCCAGCCAAAACCATGGAACTGGAGGCGGGGCCAGCCAAAACCATGGAACTGGAGGCGGGGCCAGCCAAAACCATGGTATTGGAGGCGGGGCCAGACAAAACCATGGTATTGGAGGCGGGGCCAGACTAAACCATGGAACTGGAGGCGGGGCCAGCCAAAACCATGGTATTGGAGGCGGGGCCAGCCAAAACCATGGTATTGGAGGCGGGGCCAGCCAAAACCATGGTATTGGAGGCGGGGCCAGCCAAAACCATGGTATTGGAGGCGGGGCCAGCCAAAACCATGGTACTGGAGGCGAGGCCAGCCAAAACCATGGTACTGGAGGCGAGGCCAGCCGGCCAGCCAAAACCATGGAACTGGAGGCGGGGCCAACCGAATCCATGGAACTGGAGGCGGGGCCAGACAAACCATGGTATTGGAGGCGGGGCCAGCCAAAACCATGGTATTGGAGGCGGGGCCAGCCAAAACCATGGTATTGGAGGTGGGGCCAGCCGTATCCATGGAACTGGAGGCGGGGCCAGCCAAAACCGTGGAACTGGAGGCGGGGCCAGCCAAAACCGTGGTATTGGAGGCGGGGCCAGCCAAAACCGTGGTATTGGAGGCGGGGCCAGCCAAAACTGTGGTATTGGAGGCGGGGCCAGCCAAAACCGTGGTATTGGAGGCGGGGCCAGCCAAAACTGTGGTATTGGAGGCGGGGCCAGCCAAAACCGTGGTATTGGAGGCGGGGCCAGCCAAAACCATGTAACAGGAGGCGGGGCCAGCCGGCCAGCCAAAACCATGGGATTGGAGGCGGGGCCAGCCAAAACCATGGTATTGGAGGCGGGGCCAGCCAAAACCATGGGATTGGAGGCGGGGCCAGCCGTATCCATGGAACTGGAGGCGGAGCCAGCCGTAGCCATGGAACTGGAGGCGGGGCCAGCCAAAACCATGGAACTGGAGGCGGGGCCAGCCAAAACCATGGTATCGGAGGCGGGGCCAGCCAAAACCATGGTATTGGAGGAAGGGCCAGCCAAAACCATGTAACTGGAGGCGGGACCAGCCAAAACCATGGGATTGGAGGCGGGGCCAGCCAAAACCATGGGATTGGAGGCGGGGCCAGCCAAAACCATGGGATTGGAGGCGGGGCCAGCCAAAACCATAGGATTGGAGGCTGGGCCATCCAAAACAATGGTATTGGAGGCGGGGACAGCCGTATCCATGGAACTGGAGGCGGGGCCAGCCAAAACCATGGAACTGGAGGCGGGGCCAACCAAAACCATGGAACTGGAGGCGGGGCCAACCAAAACCATGGTATTGGAGGCGGGGCCAACCAAAACCATGGCATTGGAGGCGGGGCCAGCCAAAACCATGGTATTGGAGGCGGGGCCAGCCAAAACCATGGTATTGGAGGCGGGGCCAGCCAAAACCATGGTATTGGAGGAAGGGCCAGCCAAAAGCATGGTACTGGAGGCGGGGCCAGCCAAAAGCATGGTATTGGAGGCGGGGCCAGCCAAAACAATGTAACTGGGTATTGGAGGCGGGGCCAGCCAAAACCATGGTATTGGAGGCGGGGCCAGCCAAAACTGTGGTATTGGAGGCGGGGCCAGCCAAAACCGTGGTATTGGAGGCGGGGCCAGCCAAAACCATGTAACTGGAGGCGGGGCCAGCCAAAACCATGGTATTGGAGGTGGGGCCAGCCAAAACCATGGTATTGGAGGCGGGGCCAGGCAAAACCATGGTATTGGAGGCGGGGCCAGCCAAAACCATGGGATTGGAGGCGGGGCCAGCTAAAACCATGGGGTTGGAGGCGGGGCCAGCCAAAACCATGGGATTGGAGGCGGGGCCAGCCAAAACCATGGGATTGGAGGCGGGGCCAGCCAAAACCATGGGATTGGAGGTGGGGCCAGCCAAAACCATGGGAGGCGGGGCCAGTCAAAACCATGGAACTGGAGGCGGGGCCAGCCGTATCCATGGTATTGGAGGCGGGGCCAGCCAAAACCATGGTATTGGAGGCGGGGCCAGCTGTATCCATGGAACTGGAGGCGGGCCAGCCGTAACCATGGAACTGGAGGAGGGGCCAGCCAGGCGGGAACAGCCATATCCATGGAACTGGAGGAGGGGCCAGCCAGGCGGGAACAGCCGTATCCATGGAACTGGAGGCAGGGCCAGCCGTATCCATGATATTGGAGGCGGGGCCAGCCGTATCCATGGTATTGGAGGCGGGGCCAGCCAAAACTATGGAACTGTAGGCGGGGCCAGCCAAAACCATGGAACTGTAGGCGGGGCCAGCCAAATCCATGGAATTGTAGGCGGGGCCAGCCGTATCCATGGAATTGGAGGCGGGGCCAGCCGTATCCATGGTATTGGAGGCGGGGCCAGCCGTATCCATGGTATTGGAGGCGGGGCCAGCCAAAACCATGGGAGGCGGGGCCAGTCAAAACCATGGAACTGGAGGCGGGGCCAGCCGTATCCATGGTATTGGAGGCGGGGCCAGCCAAAACCATGGTATTGGAGGCGGGGCCAGCTGTATCCATGGAACTGGAGGCGGGCCAGCCGTAACCATGGAACTGGAGGAGGGGCCAGCCAGGCGGGAACAGCCATATCCATGGAACTGGAGGAGGGGCCAGCCAGGCGGGAACAGCCGTATCCATGGAACTGGAGGCGGGGCCAGCCGTATCCATGATATTGGAGGCGGGGCCAGCCGTATCCATGGTATTGGAGGCGGGGCCAGCCAAAACCATGGTATTGTAGGCGGGGCCAGCCAAAACCATGGAACTGTAGGCGGGGCCAGCCAAATCCATGGAATTGTAGGCGGGGCCAGCCGTATCCATGGAATTGGAGGCGGGGCCAGCCGTATCCATGGTATTGGAGGCGGGGCCAGCCGTATCCATGGTATTGGAGGCGGGGCCAGCCAAAACCATGGAACCGGAGGCAGGGCCAGCCGTATCCATGGAACCGGAGGCAGGGCCAGCCGTATCCATGGAACCGGAGGCAGGGCCAGCCGTATCCATGGTATTGGAGGCAGGGCCAGCCAAAACCACGGAACTTGAGGTGGGGCCTGCCAAAACCATGGAACTGGAGGCGGGGCCAGCCAAAACCATGGAACTGGAGGCGGGGCCAGCCAAAACCATGGAACTGGAGGCGGGGCCAGCCAAAACCATGGAACTGGAGGCGGGGCCAGCCGTATCCATGGTATTGGAGGCGGGGCCAGCCAAAACCATGGTATTGGAGGCGGGGCCAGCCAAAACCATGGTATTGGAGGCGGGGCCAGCCAAAACCATGGTATTGGAGGCGGGGCCAGCCAAAACCATGGTATTGGAGGTGGGGCCAGCTGTATCAATGGAACTGGAGGCGGGGCCAGCCGTATCCATGGAACTGGAGGAGGGGCCAGCCAGGCGGGGCCAGCCGTTTCCATGGAACTGGAGGCGGGGCCAGCCGTATCAAGGGGACAGTCAAAACCATGGTATTGGAGGCGGGGCCTTGGAGGCGGGGCCAGTCGTATCCATGGAACTGGAAGTGGGGCCAGTCAAAACCATGGTATTGGAAGCGGGGCCAGCCAAAACCATGGAACTGGAGGCGGGGCCAGCCGTATCCATGGAAATGGAGGCGGGGGCCAGCCATATCCATGGAAATGGAGGCGGGGGCCAGCCATATCCATGGAAATGGAGGCGGGGGCCAGCCAAAACCATGGAAATGGAGGCGGGGGCCAGCCAAAACCATGGAAATGGAGGCGGGGGCCAGCCAAAACCATGGTATTGGAGGCAGGGCCAGCCAAAACCATGGTATTGGAGGCAGGGCCAGCCAAATCCATGGTATCGGAGGCAGGGCCAGCCAAATCCATGGTATTGGAGGCAGGGCCAGCCGTATCCATGGTATCGGAGGCAGGGCCAAAACCATGGTATCGGAGGCGGGGCCAGCCGTATCCATGGAACACCTTGTAACCATGGAACTGGAGGCGGGGCCAGCCAAAACCATGGTATTGGAGGCAGGGCCAGCCAAAACCATGTAGCTGGAGGCCGGGCCAGCCAAAACCATGGTATTGGAGGCCGGGCCAGCCAAAACCATGGTATTGGAGGCCGGGCCAGCCAAAACCATGGTATTGGTGGTGGGGCCAGCCAAAACCATGTAACTGGAGGCGGGGCCTGCCAAAACCATGGTGTTAGGGAGAATTCTCATCTATGGCTTATTTCCCTCACCTAATGAGTCCCCCAGCAGCTTTGCTGGACTTCTGGAGTTTACTTTTTCCCCTCACTCTTACCTATGTTTTGCTATGTGTTTCTACCTGTTTTTTTGATTATGGACTCTGAAGTACACCACTTCAGTAGCCCTCTCCTTTGTGTGTGTCACACAGCACTTTCAGTGCAGTGCACAGGGTTGTCTTTGAGACTTCCCTCGACTCATTTTCGGAGGTGACTACCGTCCCCCAGGAAAGGGTAAAGTTACCATTAACTTTACTTAGTCAATCTACCACAGATCCAGTACACCCCATCTTCCATGGAGTGCTGGAAAGGGTTAATTCGTATCCTTTTGTATCTGTACCTCCTAGAGCATTGTTTCGCTCTTAACATTTAGACTTGGCTGGTGGCAGTGGTATCTACCCTAACTTTTCTACTGCGATTATATTAGATAAATGTGGTACTGTTCTTGGCTATTATATTAGCCTCGAACATAAACCCGCTTGACCAAATCGTCTTTCTTTTGGCTCCGGTTGGGTTCATTCGCCATTTCTTTTTGTTAAAGTCCTTCTTGTGTTTTACTTTGCGCGGCAAACTATGTTTGCCTTCTTTGTTCACTGTCTTTTGACGGGCTTCTGCTCAGAAGCCCTCCTCAAGGCGCCTGGCTGTCTAAGTGGGCTGAATGTGAGGGAGGGGTGTAGTCACCCCCTGCACAGAGTATCCTAGGAAACCCAAGTCGCACTTTGTCATGATTGGCCAGGGTAGTTGTCCGGGCTGGACAACGCCCCCCTGCTGGGTGATTGACAGCCAGGCTGTGTGAATGGGGGTTTTCAGCATAAAAGGCAGGTCTCTTGGGCTAGAAGTCAGAGAGTCGCCACTGGAACTACAAGGAACCGAAGAGAAGCAGAGAGAACGACGGCTGCTGCAACTACCCTGTCCCAGTGAAGCCCGGCTGCAGTCCTGAGCCATCTTCCCTTCAACGACTTAGAGAAGATCCAGTCCGGAGTCGTCTTCCCTTGAGCTTGGTGGGGATAACCAGCTCGTCTTCTACAGCCAGAGGATCCTCTTCCTTGGTCGAAATCGCTGCACACTGCTGTAGTGGTCCGGATAATCACCTGAAGAGCCTCTCCTGTTTTTAAGGAGCGCACCTTTTATTCCTCATCGCTGTTGCCGGCTTCATCCCTGTGTGGTGCAGACCCCCCTTCAAACGTCGTCCTTCACAACGAAGCTCCAGGAATCGTGGGTATGCAGGAAACCAACAGGAACAACTGCCAGGGCACCAGCTGCACCATTGGAACAAGGTACTGTGTTCTACTTGAGGAAACTGGGTGAATCCCTTTTCTTCATTTTCCAAGGCTTGCCTTTGTCTTCCCTCCTTCTTATAACTTTTGCTTCCAAACATTGACAATATCGAAGTACTTTTGGCTATGTTGAATCGTGAACTGTCTGACTGTGTGATCTTCGGCAACAGGTCCCGGTGTCTTCCGATCCTGGCTCCAGCCCTTTGACTTTTTAACTCCCGTCTCTGAGTGTTTCTTGATTCTGCCTGCCTAACCAAAATATTGCCTGTGATTTTTGCCTCCAACTCCCTCTGGGTATCTCAGGTGCCAAGTGTGTTTTTGCCCCGGTAGCATTTCATGTCACGGATACGCGTTTAGTCAGTAGACCGAACTGTCAACAAAAAGTGATTGCATCGTATACGCGGTAACTTGTTTTGTTCGTAACACTGGTTAATTCAAACACAGGGTACTTACCTTGAGACTTACTGTACAAAGTGAATTGGATAGTTGTAGTATATTTAACGTGTGGTTTTTATCTGAGTTTAACAGAAGTGTTGTGTTTATAACGAATGGTTTAAAAAAATAAATGTACTTATATTTTTTACCTGAAACCTTGATTCATTGTTTGCTTGCGTCACAGTAATTGTGGTCCCTTTGTGTAATCTCTGCTACTGCTCATATACTCTTGAGATAAGCCTGGCTGCTCCGCCACTGCTACTACTCTGACATAGTAGTACAGGCTTGTACCAAAGGTAAAACTTGTATTGCCACCTGTGGTCTTAATTGTGTGTAGTGGTCCCTAAGGGCAACGCACAGGATTCTGCCTAACACATGGTATTGGAGGCAGGGCCAGCTAAAACCATGGTATTGGAGGCGGGGCCAGCCAAAACCATGTAACTGGAGGTGGGGCAACCCAAAACCATTTCCACTTCCACTTCCATTTCCATTTCCACAAAACCACTTCCTGGAGCCATCCAGCAGTGCAAACAGAAAATGTCCAAGGAGAGGCTGAGAGGCAAGGGAGCTGAACATCGGCTCAGAAAGCCCAGGTTCAGCAAGGGTGAACTTGTGGTACTGGTAGACGAGGTAGTGGGGCACAGCGATGAGCTCTACGGACCAAGCCAGAGGAAGATCAGTGGGCAGTGGCACAGAGCCATATGGACCAGCATTGCCCAGAAGGTCTTTCAGGGTCTAGTGTACCCTGTGATGCTGAGGACTATTGGAAGCGGTGGAACAACCTGAGGGTACAGGTGTGGGGACAGCTTGCCGCACACCACCGGGAGTCCCTGGCGACCGTAGGAGGCACTGCCCAGCGACTGGTACTCACATCATGGGAGGAAAAATGCAGCACAGTACTTGACCTTGAGGGCATCGAAGGAGTCGGAAGGGCAGAGACCTTAGCCAGCAGCCAGGAGCAATCAGGTGAGTGAACCCTCCCCAATGCATGCACAAATGACAAGCTAGAATTGGAAGCCCCAGTGGACAGGAACAAATGACAGCAGACTCCAAAGCTGAGCATGCTTACAAGGAAGAGTAAGGGCACGTCACAACAGCCACCCCTAGAGCAGCCATGAGGCAGGGCACGAAGGGCACCCTTGAGCGTCACAGTAATGGGAAGGGTAGGCAGGTCAAACCAAGAAAATGCCATGCGCACCTCACAGAACAGCCCTGCTGGCTGAGCAGCAGTGACCTACAGGGCCATGACAGTGCCATGGAACAAGCCCGCCCCCCCTCCAACCCCACAATGTCACTGCCACCTAGGGAGGGGATGTGGTGCCATGAAGGACCACAGTAATGCATGTCAGACAAAATCTGCCCCTGCATGAACCCCCTGCTCAACCCATAGACAGGCCAATGGCCAACATGCCATGGGCCAAACATCCATCACCACTAGCACTCCATGACAGTGGGCCTACATGCAATAACCCATGGCCAAACATGCCCATTTCCCCACGTCTGAGGTCACACTCTGTACCATAGCAATCATGTAATACATGCAAATACACGTGGTGGAACCATACCTGAAGCAATGTCCTATGTCCCCTACAGGCGCGCATGCATCGCCAGAGGAGCAGGAGTCAGCAGGCCCATCAGGTAGTGGCGCCACAAGGCACTGAAGTTCTGCCACCACCCCACGAACGTCCACAACACTGTCGCCTTGGCGCACAGCCGCCGCCACCACCCCACGAAGGTCCACGACACTGTCGCCTACACGCACGGCCAGAAGCCGGCAAGGCCAAGCCTGCCGGTGTCACCACTGGCTCTGTGGCAAGAGCAGCAGACTCCCGGGGCAGGCCAAGCTGCACCCGCACGGTCAGGGAGGCAATACCTGCTTCCAGTGACAATGAGGCGCCACAGGGGTACAACAGCCCGGACTCAACACCTGTTGTTGACCCACACACCCCTTGGAGCCGTCCACACTGCCAGCGCGAAGCAACACCCGAGCCAGATGTGGACACACCATCCTATGGTTCCGCCGCATTTAGCCCTTTCCCAACGCCTAGCCCACATCCCCAGCTGCATAGTCCACCTAGCAATGTGGTGCTGCAAAGGCTGGTCGCCATAGAGTGTAGGCAAAGCAAGATGGAAGCCATCGCCCATACTCACACAGACCACCTGCAGGTCATCAGGGATTCCATCCAGGGGGCCACCGCAGGGTTGTGCTGGAAATTGTGCACAGCAGGGCAGAGACGGGTGCCAACACGTCCGCCCTGACACTTTATGCCCAACTTGTGTGCAAACTGACAGAGGGTGTCTCTGCCCTCACGGAAGCCATCCGGCAGGGGAATGAACTGCAACTTCAGCAGAACCTTGTGGCCTTCTCCCTGCCATCTACCTCCACAACACCCACGGAGGGGTCACATGAGGGCACTCCGTGGGGGCAATCGCAGCGCCTACTGTGCCCCAGATAACCTGTGGCCAGCAAGGGGGGGGGAGAGGCCCCACCTGTAAACACTGGGACACTGGCTGCCACTTGTGGCTGTACTGGGTAGTTGGTGGTGGAAGGGGGGGATTGTGTACTGGGGAGTTGTTGGTAGGAGGGGGTTCTGTAGGGGGTAAACATTACATAAACACAGTTAAACTAATTAACTGGAAGGACATTCCTGATTGTGTCATTGTCATTTTATTGTTTGGGTGGAATAGCACAGTCATGCATGGCTTGTGCCATGTTGAAATGTCAAAAGAAGTTCTCAATCAGTCCCCGGCGAGCATATCTCCCATCCCTCACGTCATCACCAGCAACGTGTGCATTTGCCTCACCCACTGGCCCTGCTTATTCATCCTCTGAGGGTGGCATGTCCACACCAGGGGGTAGCTGGACATTCCTCCTCAGGTAGATATTGTGCTGCATGGCACACACAAACACGATTTTGACCACTTTCCCTTGTGCATACATCAGGGCTTCACCAGTACGGTCAAGGCAGCGGAACGATACCTTCAGGAATTCCAAAGGCGTGGTTGTAGGCAATCTCCTGCACTGTTTGAGGATCACACACAGGGGTCATCATCCAGGGCAGCTGCGAGTATCTTGAGTCTCCTGCATGGGGGGACACACAGGCATTAGACATGGGTGTAAGGGGTGGTGGTGGACATACTCAATTTCTGTCCAATGTACTACTTGTGCATGCACATGGGCCTTCACTGCAGGGCATGGGTCTATTCAATGTCTGTGCATGCAGTGTGACTTGTGTAATGCCATGTTGGGGCTTCCCATGCACCCGGTTAACTTGTAGCATATGTTACGTTAGGTGTATGTGGCTGTCCTGTGCCGCAACCATGGTGGCTGGCATGTGTCTGTGTTTTTACTCATGCCGGTGGCATGCTGGGTACGTTTGGGTGCCTTAGCAACATCCTCTGCCTTGAAAAATGATTAATCCACCACAGTTATGCTGGCCCCAGTGTCCCTAATGGCAGGAGTCTCCTGACCATTGACCTGGACACTGTCCTTATAATACTCTTTAGTATTATCTGGGATAGAATTATACACATCTAAATTCTGTTGTTCCCACAACCCCAGAGACACTAAAGAAACACTGGCTGAGACTCCAATGGGATCATCAGCCAGTAGTAGAAAGTTTCCACTGGCCATCTGTACTTCCTCCTCTGGAGCGAAGGCTAAGGAGACAGTGTGAACCCCTGAAGGTGTACCCTTACATCTGGGATCCCCTTTCCCATGGTCAGGTGAGCTACAAACATAGCATTTACCAAATGCTTTTTGGAATGGTGGCTTGCTCTGACCTCCTTCTGGTTTGGCACCAGAAGGTATACTAGCCTGATTCGGTTTCCCTTGTGGCTTACCCTTATTGTTTTGCTTGGGGCCCTCTTTGGGATTGGAATTATTAGAATTATCTTTGGAGTCCTTTTTAGGCTATTTCCCCTCATCCTTTTTATGAGTTGCCCCAGAGTCCTTGTAAGTAGCCCTGTTGGCAACCCACAAGTCAGCAGCCTTAGCTAGTTTTCTGGAATCTAATTCCTTTGAATCAGCCAAGTGCTGTCTGGGCTCAGGAGAGCAGGCATCATAAATTGACTCCAACATCACAAGATTCTTCATTCCCTCATAAGTGTTCACCCTGTAACCCTTAATCCATCCCTCTAAGTTATTCAAACTTTCACTCACCCGGGTAGCCCAAGGGGTACCCTCATGCTTTTGAGGGTCCCAAACCTCTTAAGGTAATGGGAAGGGGTCTTCCCAAATCTAGCTATCAAAGCTAGCTTCACACATTCATAATCCGTCTCATCCACCTCCCCCAATTCCATTACCATATCAGATGCAACAGGTGGGAGCCTAGAGAACAACCAGGGAAGTAACTCATTCCCTGAGATGTCCTGGAGCCCATGATTATACTCAAACATAGCCAACCAATCCAACACATCCAACTTAGGCTCATACATACCCACAATCTCTTTAGGCATACAGGGTCTTTTGGGACTGGTACTCCTAGAGGATCCGGAGAGAGAAGCATTTTCAACAGACAATTTCTTCATCTCTAGCTCATGCTTGAGCTCCTTTTCTCTGAGCCTTAGTTCTTGATTCAGTTCTTGGTGCCTTTGTTCTGCTTGAGCATTAAGTCTCTTAAACTCCAATTCAAGTTTCATTTTCTCTAGTTCAAGACATTGAGGACTAGGTGTGGGACCTGGTAAAGGTCCAGTAGGTACAGCTGGTAGAGCAGACAGAGGCCCAGGGGGGACAACAGCCTCACACTCCTCTTCTGACTCTGCCTCAAGATTTTCAATACTTTGATCAATATCAATATCCTCACTGTTATCTACATTTTCTGGGAGAGGGGATTCCTCTGAACCATCACCCAGACTTTGGTTTGCTAACAATCTTTCTATTAGCTCCATGTTCTTGCCTTTAGTCAGGAGATTCTTATGCTTACAGAGAAATCTTAAACAATCAGCAGTTTTTGTAGCAAGGGACTCTTGACTATAACTTTCCATAGTTGACAGGTTAGAAAATAGACTTTTTAGTGCTAAGCTTTGTGGTTAGTTGCACTAAGGTATCAAACAGCACACTAAAATGTATACTCCCTACAAATCCCACCGCTGCTACCAGTGTTAGGCAGAAACCTGTGCAGTTCCCTTAGGGACCACTGCAAAAAGTTTAACACCACAGGTGTTAGCAGTAAACCCAATTGGTAGCAGTCTGCATCACCCAGATTTACCTGGTAGCTGTGGCTGAGCAGTCAGACTTCTCTCAAGAAGAGTTAGGAAGTATATAGAGTATACACAATAGGGCTAAAAATACAGTAGCACAAGCAAACACTGACCAGAGCTTTGGTATAAAAGTATATAATTATTTATTTAAAAACACACTTGTAAAAATATACTAGCACTAATATGTCAAGCAAGTTCAAACACAGTCACTAGAAATATATACACCTCCCTAATTAATTATTTGACAAGTCTAGGTTAATACACCACTTATTTAGCAAAACAGAGGTGAGCGTGTAACCATAGATGGCACTCCAATAATTATTTAAAAAGGGAGAGAAAAGGCAGAAATAGGAAAAACACACAATACCAACACTTTTAAAGAACCACAGCAAGTCAAGAAAGGCAGGGTCTACTGTAGAGCAAAAAGTTCATAGGCCAGGCCCACTCTTGGAAAGAGCAAGGTGGAATGTGCCCAAGAACACACAGTGAAAATGCACTAAAAGTCTTTGCAGGAAAGTCAAAAAGAGGTTGGATCAAGTTAGAAAGCTAATGTTAACAGGTCCGAGGTCACCCCAGGATAGAGAGTCAAGGATTTACGGGACACCTTGGACAGTCTGTTGCAAGGGAGACCAGGCGGGACACAGTACCTGAAATGGTGAGAAAGCTCCAGCGGGGGCAGTTGTTCCTGGCAGCGGGTGCAAGGCAGAGCTTTGCCCAGCGGAAGAGAAGATCTCGACGTGGAGGAAAGCTGGAGGTCGTTGCACTGCCAGGGAAGAAACCAGCCGCGGAGTTTCCCGGTTAAAAGGTACTACCCTTTTATTCGTGGTAGTGGTGAAGCGTGGCTATCCGGCCGCCGGGCGCTTGGCACGGGCGATTCGACCACGAGACGATCCAGGAAGGCGAAAAAGGCCAACTGGTTGGTCCCAGCAGCTCAAAGGGAAGAAGACTCTCCTGGAAAAAGATCTTCTGTGTCGTCGGGAAAGTGGTGAGTTTCGTACAGCAGGGCTCCACCAGTGGTGTTGTCATCGTAGATGGCTCGGCTTCTCCCCTCTTCGGATTCTTTAGGTCCTGTGGCGACTTCTGAAGTTCCAGTCCCCAAAGCCCTGCTTTTATGCAGCAAACCCCCATTCATCAGCCTAGCTGCCAATCAAACATGCTAAGTGGTGAGCTGGGCGGCTCACCACTGGGCCAATCGCACAAGAGTGCGACTTGAGTTGCCAAGGCAACTCAGTCCAGGGTGCCTATTCCCGCCCACTCCCACACATCCTGTAGACCCAGACAGAGTGGCACCACTTTTGGAGGCTTCTGTGTAGAAGCCCGCCAAAAGTGGAACAAAGGGCTCGACTTGGGTTGGAGTTACAAAGGCGAACACAAACGCCATTTTAAAACTGAGTCCTGGCAAAAAGACCCAACCGGGGGATTAAATATTAAATAAATAACCCGGCGGTATCTTTAACATTGCACCAAAAAAGTGGTGCGTTTAAAATGAACGGGGAAAATCCCATAGGGAATATTCTGGTGGAATATTTCGAGTGGTAACCACTGCCACCAGCCAGAAACTCGACAAGGGGGGGGGGGGACGGGACAGTGCCCCCTTGGAAAACAGACCCAGGGGCAATCGAATTACCCCTACCAGTACTTCAACAATATGATGGTTTGTACTGGTTCTGTTCACAATTTAAGACTAATAAAGTCAATGGTGACTTTACATGCCCTGGGAGACAGTAGTCAGTCCCAGGGTATGGAGTCTATGTTTGGGTGTCACTATGACACCCCTGTCTTACTGCACTGAGGGTGCTGTGTAACACTTACCAAAAACACATGAAGCCCTATGGAGTAAAAGACCCTATTGCCCATAAAACACATTACAAAGTCAAAGGACATTCTCAAATCATGCCTAAGAGTGGGAGAAAAGAGTCTCACTCTTAGCAGGAGAAAAAAATAAACGCCAAAAATCCAGCAAAGTTGCTGGGGGACTCACTAGGTTTGGGAAATTAGCCTTACAGAGAATTCTCCCCAACAGTATCCCTTCAGTGTGCTGTTGCATAGGACAATGGCATCGTGGGTGGAGCCAGGGTAGCGAGCACAGCAGTGGGTGAGGTACAGGTTGGGGTCGCAGGTCACCTGCACATTCAGGGAGTGGTAGTGCTTGCAGTTTCGGTACACTGCTTCGTGTGCCTGGGGGGCCAACAGTGCAACATGGATGCAGTCCAGGACGGTTATAACATTTGGCATTTGGGCAATGGAATGGAACTGTGCCTTCTTGGCACTGACCTGGGCTGAGGTGGTACGCAGTCCGATGTGGCGTTGCACTTGCCGCAGGAGGGCACAAGCACCTTGTCCAGCACTGCGCATAATGTGGGCTGTGCCATGCTGTGCATAATGGCTACGGAGTGCTGGAAGGTGCCGGTCCCAAGGAACTGTAGTATGGACACTAGCTTTTGCAGTGCAGGCACAGCAGTCTGGATATTGATCCTGCTGCCTATGTCATCCTATATTGAAGTGAGCAGCTTGGTTATGGTCTCCCTGTTGAGGCGGTAGAGGGTGACCAACTGGCTGTCAGTGAGGGTCCAGGGTGAGGGCCTAACCCTGGGGATCACTGCAAGCCGTGCTTGCACTCCCCCTCCCCTGTAATCCCTGTGCCCTGGTGTGGTTGTCTTGCCTTCCTACTTACAGGCCTAGCATGTGCAGCTACCTGTCCCAGCTCACAGAGGCTATTGTCAGCATAGTGTTGAAAGCAGTGTTTGGGGTAGGTGTGTGCCTTATGTAGCACTCTGGGGTGGATTTATGTGGCTTCATTTCAGGCACCTGTGTTCATTAACCTCTAGCTGGAGGTAACTACGCCATGTTTTCTGCGCTACTTGCAGATTTTTCCGGCGCAAATACCGCTGGTGATGGACGTGTGATGCGGTTGTGTTTGTGCCTCATGTTGGCAGCTGTAATAGCGTTGACTGTATTTGCGCCGTCTGTATTAGCGCCGGCAGTAACAGCGCTGGCTGCTTTTTCAGCCAGCGGTATTTGCGCTTGCTCATGATCCAGCGGAATGGTATTGGCGGCGCCATTACCGTTACCACAGCATTTAAGGCCTGCTGCCCAACTTGTGATGAGGCCCATAATCTCCCCACCGGACTATAAAAAAAGAGACTTGTTTTACTTTCTCCATTCATTTTAGCAGGCACCCTGTTTTTTCATTATATACATTAGTTTTTACTTGTAATGACTTTGATTGATCATGTTTTAAATCTTCTCACTCATGTATGTTTTTATCTTCATGACTTTTATGGAATTTTAGCCGAATAACATTTTTTGATTGATTGTTTGTTTGAAAAGTGTTCATAAAGAAAGAATGGCTCCAACACAACAAGTTCTTCAATGATAAAGAGCCTTGCTCCAGAGGGTGATTCCCTTACCCTGGATTCTTCTTTCCTCTCTCAGGTTTTTCTAACAGTTCTTTGGGCCTTTTTTTGGCCTACAACAACACTTGCACACAAAATTGTCTGGCTTGGTAATTTTGTCCTTTTTAGTACACCTGGTATACTTCTCTGGCAGGTGGCATTGCTCCATCCCTCTTCGAAAAGGATTCTTCTCAAGACTTCTTTGAATCTAATCAACACAATGGATAAATTGGTGTGCCACCAAAGTCGAGCGGGCGGAGGAGGGCAAAAACTCTTGTCCCCTCCTAAAATGTTGGCCAATCTCGTGACATTTTTGAGGCACCCTACTCTGCTGCTCTCCTTGTAAAAGGAGAGAAACTACAGAGGCAAACAGGACTGCTAGGGAAACCAGCACCCAGGCTCTCATCTGAGAGGTGGAACATGACATCAGGCAGATGCCTTCCTACCCTAACCAAGGCTGTATATATTTATTATACTTTGCATTCTGGTCATTGTATTCCTCCATCTAGTTAAAACAAAGCTGTAATCCTGCTTTTTACTCAACAGGACGATGTTTAAGCTCTTTAAAGCATATATTAACATATTAGTATCAGCTAGAGCTGAGTAGATATATGGCCAAATGCCTGAAGTGGAAACTGTGTTAAAAACCTAGCTGCACCTCTTAAATAAATGTGTGATCTTGTACAAATCATGCTATCTCTCTGTGATATATGAACCAAAATGTGACTGCCAGGTATGAGTTTGGTTTGTGGGGAAGTAGGACTTCAGGTATTGGTTGTATGTTGAGGGGGGCGAGGGGTGAGGCATGACTCCAGGCAATGGCTTTGAGTGGTTTGAGGTGGGGAAGCAGGGCGCCAGGTAAGATTTGTTTTTCCGTTGGAGGTGGAGAGGCGAGACTATTGGTATGAGTGTTATAGGGGTGAGGAGACAGGATGGAAGGTATGGGTGTTGTGGGAAGTGGGCAGGCAGGACGCCATGAGTCATAGGTCTTTTGCCTGCTTGGTTGATGATTGGCTCTTGGAGCCAAGCCAGATCCCCTGGCTCAACTCCACTCTACCCATGAACTATCTGGCCCCCTCCTCCCTCGGCTATGGCCCAGGACATCTGGATATGAATGTGCAGTGTGCATTGCTGGTTAGCGCTGCTATACGTACCATTTCTGTTTGAAGCTGAGATCAGGGCTCTAATATCATTAAAGTGTTGTTAGTTTGCCAATTGCTTCCATCTACAGTACTCCTCCCCAAAACATCAACTTTCCCACTGCACCCCTGCCACAACATCCCCAATAAGCTAGAGCAAAGCTACACCAGAAGAGGTTAAGGTCTTCACACTGCACCTGCACTGAGACAGAAGTCCGACTGGGACCTGACAGCACAGCCACGGTTTATAGTCATTCCATCGACAGCCAAAGCATCTAATGCCATACCATTAGATATGGTAAAAAAAAAAAAAAGCATCCAATGCATTTTTTGTTTGTTGTTGCTGCCATCGCCCTCTAAACCCACCCCAAAGACTACTCTTCCACAATGCACACCTTTCACGTTCTCCCACGTAACGCCAAAGGAAGTGGAAAACATCATTAAAAGTCTCAAACCGTCACATTGTCCAGGGGAGATCTGTCCAGCTTCCATCATTAAGGATGGAGCTAAAGACCTGGCCCCTTTCATCGCCACACTGATAAACTCATCCTTCAACACCAACCAAGTCCCTAACAACCTCAAGGAAGCCTGGGTTTTGCCTCTCCTAAAAAAAAATTAAACAAAAATCCTACACCCTAACACTCCCAACAAATTACAGGCCCATCACTTCCGTCCCCTTTCTCTTAAAAATTCTGGACCGAGTTGCATATCTACAAATTCAGAAGCATTTAGAGGAAAACAACCTGTTAGGCCTCAGACAATCTGGCTTCAGGCCGAGGCATGGAACGGAGACAGCTCTCCTAGACTTGAAGATTGAATGGACTAGGCGAAGGACAAAGGCAAGCTAGCGATCCTCCTGCTGCTAGACTTTTCAGCAGCCATTGACCTTGTCGACCACCAAATTCTAACTGGGCACCTCACCATGTGGGGGTCACCCTCCAAACCCCCCCTTTTTTAACATTTAAAACCCATTTTTATTCAACTAAACCCTTTACCATCTAAAACAATGCATTAGATGTTTTTTTTAAAAAAAAATTTACATTTTTTTTTTAGATGGTATGGCTGTCGATGCTTTGGTTGTCGATGCAATGACCGGATACCCACAGCGACCACTTGTGGACACTAGCAGCTCCAATCAGGGCATTCTCATCCTCAAGGACACTTGACCTCATCACAAGACCCTACCTATCTTGTGGCTAACAAGATCACGTGTGACAGAATGCCATCTTTGAGCTTTTTGATTTGTATATATAAAAAATGATACGTGTAGTTCCGTTTCTGGCGTGGAGGCTTGTTGATCAGACCTCTCTCCCTTAATGCTACATAATGCACCCACATAATTTTTCTGGGGCTGTCGGCTGACTGCTTCAGAGGCAGCAGAGCAATGTCAAAAGTCACATTTGCATTCTTGAGAACATACCATTGGCGCCAACAGCTCCAAACATACAGAGGAATTGCCTTTGTAGTCAAAGGCACCAGTTCCCTGAATCAAACCATGTGTTTTACAGGCATTGTGGCACAATACACTCTACAGATAAGCCCTGCCTGGTTTCTAAGGGTGGTGGTTAAATCGCAGTTATTCAGCCACAAAGCAATTTCATGTTATAATATAATTGTCAATCTGACAATTTGTGACTCAATCATGGTAGGGCTGTGTGGATTATGTTTGTTTGGCCTGTGTCCCACCTAAACACTCTCCGAGTCGAGACCTGGAATTTTCTCCATTAGATGCTCCTGTGAATGAGTGTCACCTGCAAGTATACAATAGGTAATACACACCAGGGTGCTGAATACCAGAGACATTTCAAGTTTGGCAGACAGAGGGAGGGACAGAGTTAAAGTAGCTAAGGGACAAAAGACATCCCACAGAAAGGTTCCACCATCTTGTATTTTGCCAGGACTGTACACACTTCCTGCCCCCTCTCCACATCCTGCAGACAGAGCACTCTAGGTATGACATCAGAAGGCAAAGTGCACGTGTCACAACAGCCCTGTTTGGAGCCCTTACATAAGGATAGTAAGGAGCCAATCAGCTGTGCCATTTTTCATATGTAAGAGGGGACTCTCCCCTTAGAGGACTCATATTTGGACTATGGACAAAGAAGGATTCACCTGGACCCTGGTTGGGAGTATAGTCTGCTCCAAAGTTCTCTGCCAGAAAGGTGAAGGCCAAAGACTTCCAAGCAAGAGGCAAGCGATTATCCCAATGATCTCAGGGGCATATGTGGGTTGAAGCTGCTCTGTGAACCGATGCTTTACCTGCTGTCTGAACACTGGAACTAGGATCCTGTTCACTAGAAGTATCAGTTCCTGCAGTTGCTCTCTGGTAACCTTCATGGTGTGGAAGTGAAGAATAAGGACTTCCCTTGTGCCCGCTATTTAGCTACACCTACCCAGAAATCGTCTGACTGCCCCAAGCTTCCCAGTGCCACATACTGTGGCTGTCTGAACTGCAATGGGTGTTGGACTTAGTTGTCCAGCTCACCACCCCAATGCCAAATCACTGCCTCAAAAGCGTATTGAAGCCTGGCTTAATGCTGTTGAGCCACAAGAACAAGACTAAAAAGGCATTTGCATTGGTCCTGTCCCCCTGGCTGCCTTTTTACGGGCTCTAGTTACTTACTTATAAGACCATGCTCTCTACCTTTTTCCAAAAACATATTCTTCATTCAGATATTTCTGCTGAACCGATTGCCTGTCTGCCGTCTTTACAACCCAGAGTACCTTTCACTATAAAGTCTACATTATTTGTGTTCTATCCAACAGAGATCGGGTGTTAGTGTTTTTATTAGCTCTGTGCATTTTTAGTTTAAAGTGCCTTTTTTATGGAACTTTAATTGGTCATTATTTTATATTGGATTCATTGTACTATTTGGGTTGCTACAGTTACCAGCTGACAACCACTTCTGAAGAGTATAGCCTGCCATCGGCCTACGTGACACGATGATGCAAAGGAGGCATACTGGTTAGGTTGTGTCTTGTTCACATTTATGATTAAGATCACTATTGTTTCAGTAGCACTGTGGGGCTGAGTAGGTGTTTTAGCCACCATCATCACTGTACAGCAGAGCAGCAGCCATTATGTCACATCCACACCACTTGAACGCCGCCCCATTTTGAAGGAAAACGTAATGACAAAAGCAGATGTTAGGAACAATAATTCCATGACTACAACTAAAACAACCCTTAGGGTATCATCTCAGAAATACAACAAGCGCTGCACAAATACTGAAAGGTCAAGTTAAAATTGATATGTGATTTAACAGAAACCTATTTAACCAGAGTGGGTGAGGGATGACGCTGAATTTCTCACTTTAATCTTAGAACATACCAGTGATGATTGTAAGGTGGACTGTGTGTGACCAAACTATGGACTTGATTGTACAATTGATGTAGTATGGGTTTTGCTAATTTTAAATAACATTAATATTTTGCCTAGATAAAGCCTAAAGGGGTGAAACATCTGCACGTGCACTAGCAGGTAAATGTTGGCACGAGGTTAAAAGGTAAAAGAAGCAGCTATGCGCTACACATCATTCTAATATTAAAAACGTTTTGATGTAACTCAGCTAGTGGATCTCTATGTTATAAAAAATCTTTACTGGGCGCACCAAGACCAAAGGTCTCCTTTCACAAAACCAGAAAGGTTTCCTGTGCCAATTCCCAGCATTCCCCCCCCACCCCTATAAGCAACCTTCACACTGGACCCTTTCTTGCCACACCATCCACTCATCCAATCTCACTGAGCAGCGCTTGACCCTAGAAGAGATCTGGTTTTCTATCACTTAACTGCTGTGAGACGAAGACCCCACTGTGAGCAGACTGCATAGCCACCAGCTCGGACACCTGCTGCGCCCTCAATAAAAAGGTGACCCTCCTACTAATGGACAAGTAATTTGAAACAAGACACTATACACCCAAAGGAAAGTTGGGCTAACAAGTATAGTTTATTTATATTTTTAATTTGTAGACTGACAGGATGACCATAATAATAGTTTATAAAACCACCCTAATGACAACTAAATTGCAGAGATGTAATTGAAGTCAAGAAATTCTTCAATGAGCTACACAACAAATTAAAGAGCTATTCCGTTCACGCCAACATCAAAGTTCACTACTCAACATGGAATGACTAAATGATCAGAGTACTGCTCCGAGCACAGGGGGGCAACTCTAACTTTTCATTTCATTTCCACTTTATTTCGGTAGATTTCTACTATAAAAGCCTTCATAGATTTGAAAACAGAATAACATCTCAAAACATCAAGCATACAAACACAACAGTAGATAATAAAATCAAAACCAGTCACTGGAATTTACAGAAATAATAACAGGATTAAAACACCATTACCTGTTCCCCATCATACAATTATTAAACAGTAAACTTCAAAGAATGGCAGTGTGCTTAAAGTGCATAATAGCATGGAAACCATGGAACTGGAGGCGGGGTCAGCCAAAACCATGGAACTGGAGGCAGGGCCAGACAAAACCATGGTATTGGAGGCGGGGCCAGACAAAACCATGGTATTGGAGGCGGGGCCAGACAAAACCATGGTATTGGAGGCGGGGCCAGACAAAACCATGGAACTGGAGGCGGGGCCAGCCAAAACCATGGAACTGGAGGCGGGGTCAGCCAAAACCATGGAACTGGAGGCGGGGCCAGCCAAAACCATGGTATTGGAGGCGGGGCCAGCCAAAACCATGGTATTGGAGGCGGGGCCAGCCAAAACTGTGGTATTGGAGGCGGGGCCAGCCGGCCAGCCAAAACCATGGGATTGGAGGCGGGGCCAGCCAAAACCATGGGATTGGAGGCGGGGCCAGCCAAAACCATGGGATTGGAGGCGGGGCCAGCCCAAACCATGGGATTGGAGGCGGGGCCAGCCAAAACCATGGGATTGGAGGCGGGGCCAGCCAAAACCATGGGATTGGAGGCGGGGCCAGCCGTATCCATGGAACTGGAGGCGGAGCCAGCCGTATCCATGGAACTGGAGGCGGAGCCAGCCAAAACCATGGTATTGGAGGCGGGGCCAGCCAAAACCATGTAACTGGAGGTGGGGCCAGCCAAAACCATGGTACTGGAGGCGAGGCCAGCCGGCCAGCCAAAACCATGGTACTGGAGGCGGGGCCAACCAAATCCATGGAACTAGAGGCGGGGCCAGACAAAACCATGGTATTGGAGGCGGGGCCAGACAAAACCATGGTATTGGAGGCGGGGCCAGACAAAACCATGGTATTGGAGGCAGGGCTAGCCGTATCCATGGAACTGGAGGCGGGGCCAGCCAAAACCATGGGATTGGAGGCGGGGCCAGCCGTATCCATGGGATTGGAGGCGGGGACAGCTAAAACCATGGTATTGGAGGCGGGGCCAGCCAAAACCATGGTATTGGAGGCGGGGCCAGCCAAAACCATGGTATTGGAGGCGGGGCCAGCCAAAACCATGGTATTGGACGCGGGGCCAGCCAAAACCATGGTACTGGAGGCGAGGCCAGCCGGCCAGCCAAAACCATGGTACTGGAGGCGGGGCCAGCCGAATCCATGGAACTGGAGGCGGGGCCAGACAAAACCATGGTATTGGAGGCGGGGCCAGCCGTATCCATGGAACTGGAGGCAGGGCCAGCCAAAACCATGGAACTGGAGGCGGGGTCAGCCAAAACCATGGAACTGGAGGCGGAGCCAGCCGTATCCATGGAACTGGAGGCGGAGCCAGCGTATCCATGGAACTGGAGGCGGGGCCAGCCAAAACCATGGTATTGGAGGCGGGGCCAGCCAAAACCATGGTATTGGAGGCAGGGCCAGCCAAAACAATGGTATTGGAGGCGGGGCCAGCCAAAACCATGTAACTGGAGGTGGGGCCAGCCAAAACCATGGTACTGGAGGCGAGGCCAGCCGGCCAGCCAAAACCATGGTACTGGAGGCGGGGCCAACCGAATCCATGGAACTGGAGGCGGGGCCAGACAAAACCATGGTGTTGGAGGTGGGGCCAGACAAAACCATGGTATTGGAGGCGGGGCCAGACAAAACCATGGTATTGGAGGCGGGGCCAGACAAAACCATGGTATTGGAGGCAGGGCCAGCCGTATCCATGGAACTGGAGGCGGGGCCAGCCAAAACCATGGGATTGGAGGCGGGGCCAGGTGTATCCATGGGATTGGAGGCGGGGCCAGGTGTATCCATGGTATTGGAGGCGGGGCCAGCTAAAACCATGGTATTGGAGGCGGGGCCAGCCAAAACCATGGTATTGGAGGCGGGGCCAGCCAAAACCATGGTATTGGAGGCGGGGCCAGCCAAATCCATGTAACTGGAGGCGGGGCCAGCCAAAACCATGGTACTGGAGGCGAGGCCAGCCGGCCAGCCAAAACCATGGTACTGGAGGTGGGGCCAGCCGAATCCATGGAACTGGAGGCAGGGCCAGACAAAACCATGGTATTGGAGGCGGGGCCAGCCGTATCCATGGAACTGGAGGCTGGGCCAGCCAAAACCATGGAACTGGAAGCGGGGTCAGCCAAATCCATGGAACTGGAGGCGGGGCCAGCCAAAACCATGGTATTGGAGGCGGGGCCAGCCAAAACCATGGTATTGGAGGCGGGGCCAGCCAAAACCATGGTACTGGAGGCGGGGCCAGCCAAAACCATGGTACTGGAGGCGAGGCCAGCCGGCCAGCCAAAACCATGGAACTGGAGGCGGGGCCAACCGAATCCATGGAACTGGAGGCGGGGCCAGACAAACCATGGTATTGGAGGCGGGGCCAGCCAAAACCATGGTATTGGAGGCGGGGCCAGCCAAAACCATGGTATTGGAGGCGGGGCCAGCCAAAACCATGGTATTGGAGGCGGGGCCAGCCGTATCCATGGAACTGGAGGCGGGGCCAGCCGTATCCATGGAACTGGAGGCGGGGCCAGACAAAACCATGCTATTGGAGGCGGGGTCAGCCAAAACCATGCTATTGGAGGCGGGGCCAGCCAAAACCGTGGTATTGGAGGTGGGGCCAGCCAAAACCGTGGTATTGGAGGCGGGGCCAGCCAAAACCGTGGTATTGGAGGCGGGGCCAGCCAAAACTATGTAACAGGAGGCGGGGCCAGCCCAGCCAAAACCATGGGATTGGAGGCGGGGCCAGCCAAAACCATGGGATTGGAGGCGGGGCCAGCCAAAACCATGGGATTGGAGGCGGGGCCAGCCAAAACCATGGGCTTGGAGGCGGGGCCAGCCGTATCCATGGAACTGGAGGCGGAGCCAGCCGTATCCATGGAACTGGAGGCGGGGCCAGCCAAAACCATGGTATTGGAGGCGGGGCCAGCCAAAACCATGGTATTGGAGGCAGGGCCAGCCAAAACCATGGTATTGGAGGCGGGGCCAGCCAAAACCATGGAGGTGGGGCCAGCCAAAACCATGGTACTGGAGGCGAGGCCAGCCGGCCAGCCAAAACCATGGTACTGGAGGCGGGGCCAGACAAAACCATGGTATTGGAGGCGGGGCCAGACAAAACCATGGTATTGGAGGCGGGGCCAGACAAAACCATGGTATTGGAGGCGGGGACAGACAAAACCATGGTATTGGAGGCAGGGCCAGCCGTATCCATGGAACTGGAGGCGGGGCCAGCCAAAACCATGGAACTGGAGGCGGGGTCAGCCAAAACCATGGAACTGGAGGCGGGGCCAGCCAAAACCATGGATTGGAGGCGGGGCCAGCCAAAACCATGTTATTGGAGGCGGGGCCAGCCAAAACCATGGTATTGGAGGCGGGGCCAGCCAAAACCATGGTATTGGAGGCGGGGCCAGCCAAAACCATGGTACTGGAGGCGAGGCCAGCCGGCCAGCCAAAACCATGGTACTGGAGGCGGGGCCAGCCGAATCCATGGAACTGGAGGCGGGGCCAGACAAAACCATGGTATTGGAGGCGGGGCCAGCCGTATCCATGGAACTGGAGGCGGGGCCAGCCAAAACCATGGAACTGGAGGCGGGGTCAGCCAAAACCATGGAACTGGAGGCGGAGCCAGCCGTATCCATGGAACTGGAGGCGGAGCCAGCGTATCCATGGAACTGGAGGCGGGGCCAGCCAAAACCATGGTATTGGAGGCGGGGCCAGCCAAAGCCATGGTATTGGAGGCAGGGCCAGCCAAAACCATGGTATTGGAGGCGGGGCCAGCCAAAACCATGTAACTGGAGGTGGGGCCAGCCAAAACCATGGTACTGGAGGCGAGGCCAGCCGGCCAGCCAAAACCATGGTACTGGAGGCGGGGCCAACCGAATCCATGGAACTGGAGGCGGGGCCAGACAAAACCATGGTGTTGGAGGTGGGGCCAGACAAAACCATGGTATTGGAGGCGGGGCCAGACAAAACCATGGTATTGGAGGCGGGGCCAGACAAAACCATGGTATTGGAGGCAGGGCCAGCCGTATCCATGGAACTGGAGGCGGGGCCAGCCAAAACCATGGGATTGGAGGCGGGGCCAGGTGTATCCATGGGATTGGAGGCGGGGCCAGCTAAAACCATGGTATTGGAGGCGGGGCCAGCCAAAACCATGGTATTGGAGGCGGGGCCAGCCAAAACCATGGTATTGGAGGCGGGGCCAGCCAAATCCATGTAACTGGAGGCGGGGCCAGCCAAAACCATGGTACTGGAGGCGGGGCCAGCCGGCCAGCCAAAACCATGGTACTGGAGGTGGGGCCAGCCGAATCCATGGAACTGGAGGCAGGGCCAGACAAAACCATGGTATTGGAGGCGGGGCCAGCCGTATCCATGGAACTGGAGGCTGGGCCAGCCAAAACCATGGAACTGGAAGCGGGGTCAGCCAAAACCATGGAACTGGAGGCGGGGCCAGCCAAAACCATGGTATTGGAGGCGGGGCCAGCCAAAACCATGGTATTGGAGGCGGGGCCAGCCAAAACCATGGTACTGGAGGCGGGGCCAGCCAAAACCATGGTACTGGAGGCGAGGCCAGCCGGCCAGCCAAAACCATGGAACTGGAGGCGGGGCCAACCGAATCCATGGAACTGGAGGCGGGGCCAGACAAACCATGGTATTGGAGGCGGGGCCAGCCAAAACCATGGTATTGGAGGCGGGGCCAGCCAAAACCATGGTATTGGAGGCGGGGCCAGCCGTATCCATGGAACTGGAGGCGGGGCCAGCCGTATCCATGGAACTGGAGGCGGGGCCAGACAAAACCATGCTATTGGAGGCGGGGTCAGCCAAAACCATGCTATTGGAGGCGGGGCCAGCCAAAACCGTGGTATTGGAGGCGGGGCCAGCCAAAACCGTGGTATTGGAGGCGGGGCCAGCCAAAACCGTGGTATTGGAGGCGGGGCCAGCCAAAACTATGTAACAGGAGGCGGGGCCAGCCCAGCCAAAACCATGGGATTGGAGGCGGGGCCAGCCAAAACCATGGGATTGGAGGCGGGGCCAGCCAAAACCATGGGATTGGAGGCGGGGCCAGCCAAAACCATGGGCTTGGAGGCGGGGCCAGCCGTATCCATGGAACTGGAGGCGGAGCCAGCCGTATCCATGGAACTGGAGGCGGGGCCAGCCAAAACCATGGTATTGGAGGCGGGGCCAGCCAAAACCATGGTATTGGAGGCAGGGCCAGCCAAAACCATGGTATTGGAGGCGGGGCCAGCCAAAACCATGGAGGTGGGGCCAGCCAAAACCATGGTACTGGAGGCGAGGCCAGCCGGCCAGCCAAAACCATGGTACTGGAGGCGGGGCCAGACAAAACCATGGTATTGGAGGCGGGGCCAGACAAAACCATGGTATTGGAGGCGGGGCCAGACAAAACCATGGTATTGGAGGCGGGGACAGACAAAACCATGGTATTGGAGGCAGGGCCAGCCGTATCCATGGAACTGGAGGCGGGGCCAGCCAAAACCATGGAACTGGAGGCGGGGTCAGCCAAAACCATGGAACTGGAGGCGGGGCCAGCCAAAACCATAGATTGGAGGCGGGGCCAGCCAAAACCATGTTATTGGAGGCGGGGCCAGCCAAAACCATGGTATTGGAGGCGGGGCCAGCCAAAACCATGGTACTGGAGGTGGGGCCAGCCAAAACCATGGTACTGTAGGCGGGGCCAGCCGGCCAGCCAAAACCATGGAACTGGAGGCGGGGCCAACCGAATCCATGGAACTGGAGGCGGGGCCAGACAAAACCATGGTATTGGAGGCGGGGCCAGCCAAAACCATGGTGTTGGAGGCGGGGCCAGCCAAAACCATGGTATTGGAGGCGGGGCCAGCCAAAACCATGGGATTGGAGGAGGGGCCAGCCAAAACCATGGGATTGGAGGCGGGGCCAGCCGTATCCATGGAACTGGAGGCGGGGCCAGCCAAAACCATGGAACTGGAGGCGGGGCCAGCCAAAACATGGAACTGGAGGCGGGGCCAGCCAAAACCATGGTACTGGAGGCGAGGCCAGCCGGCCAGCAAAACCATGGTACTGGAGGCGGGGCCAGCCGAATCCATGGAACTGGAGGCGGGGCCAGACAAAACCATGGGATTGGAGGCGGGGCCAGACAAAACCATGGGATTGGAGGCGGGGCCAGACAAAACCATGGAACTGGAGGCGGGGTCAGCCAAAACCATGGAACTGGAGGCGGGGCCAGCCAAAACCATGGTATTGGAGGCGGGGCCAGCCAAAACCATGGTATTGGAGGCGGGGCCAGCCAAAACCATGGTACTGGAGGCGGGGCCAGCCAAAACCATGGTACTGGAGGCGGGGCCAGCCGGCCAGCCAAAACCATGGAACTGGAGGCGGGGCCAACCGAATCCATGGAACTGGAGGCGGGGCCAGACAAAACCATGGTATTTGAGGCGGGGCCAGCCAAAACCATGGTATTGGAGGCGGGGCCAGACAAAACCATGGTATTGGAGGCGGGGCCAGACAAAACCATGGTATTGGAGGCGGGGCCAGACAAAACCATGGTATTGGAGGCGGGGCTAGACAAAACCATGGTATTGGAGGCGGGGCCAGCCGTATCCATGGAACTGGAGGCGGGGCCAGCCAAAACCATGGAACTGGAGGCGGGGCCAGCCAAAACCATGGTATTGGAGGCGGGGCCAGCCAAAACCATGGTATTGGAGGCGGGGCCAGCCAAAACCATGGTATTGGAGGCGGGGCCAGCCAAAACTGTGGTATTGGAGGCGGGGCCAGCCGGCCAGCCAAAACCATGGGATTGGAGGCGGGGCCAGCCAAAACCATGGGATTGGAGGCGGGGCCAGCCAAAACCATGAGATTGGAGGCGGGGCCAGCCAAATCCATGGGATTGGAGGCGGGGCCAGCCAAATCCATGGGATTGGAGGCGGGGCCAGCCAAAACCATGGGATTGGATGCGGGGCCAGCCGTATTCATGGAACTGGAGGCGGAGCCAGCCGTATCCATGGAACTGGAGGCGGAGCCAGCCAAAACCATGGTATTGGAGGCTGGACCAGCCAAAACCATGGTATTGGAGGCAGGGCCAGCCAAAACCATGGTATTGGAGGCGAGGCCAGCCGGCCAGCCAAAACCATGGTACTGGAGGCGGGGCCAACCGAATCCATGGAACTGGAGGCGGGGCCAGACAAAACCATGGTATTGGAGGCGAGGCCAGCCGGCCAGCAAAACCATGGTACTGGAGGCGGGGCCAGACAAAACCATGGTATTGGAGGCGGGGCCAGCCGTATCCATGGAACTGGAGGCGGGGTCAGCCAAAACCATGGAACTGGAGGCGGGGCCAGACAAAACCATGGTATTGGAGGCGGGGCCAGACAAAACCATGGTATTGGAGGCGGGGCCAGACAAAACCATGGTATTGGAGGCGGGGCCAGCCGTATCCATGGAACTGGAGGCGGGGCCAGCCAAAACCATGGAACTGGAGGCGGGGTCAGCCAAAACCATGGGATTGGAGGCGGGGCCAGCCAAAACCATGGGATTGGAGGCGGGGCCAGCCAAAACCATGGTATTGGAGGCGGGGCCAGCTAAAACCATGGTATTGGAGGCGGGGCCAGCCAAAACCATGGTATTGGAGGCGGGGCCAGCCAAAACCATGTAACTGGAGGCGGGGCCAGACAAAACCATGGTATTGGAGGCGGGGCCAGACAAAACCATGGTATTGGAGGCGGGGCCAGCCGTATCCATGGAACTGGAGGCGGGGCCAGCCAAAACCATGGAACTGGAGGCGGGGTCAGCCAAAACCATGGAACTGGAGGCAGGGCCAGACAAAACCGTGGTATTGGAGGCGGGGCCAGCCAAAACTGTGGTATTGGAGGCGGGGCCAGCCAAAACTGTGGTATTGGAGGCGGGGCCAGCCGGCCAGCCAAAACCATGGGATTGGAGGCGGGGCCAGCCAAAACCATGGGATTGGAGGCGGGGCCAGCCAAAACTATGGGATTGGAGGCGGGGCCAGCCAAAACCATGGGATAGGAGGCGGGGCCAGCCGTATCCATGGAACTGGAGGCGGAGCCAGCCGTATCCATGTAACTGGAGGTGGGGCCAGCCAAAACCATGGTACTGGAGGCGAGGCCAGCCGGCCAGCCAAAACCATGGTACTGGAGGCGGGGCCAACCGAATCCATGGAACTGGAGGCGGGGCCAGACAAAACCATGGTATTGGAGGCGGGGCCAGACAAAACCATGGTATTGGAGGCGGGGCCAGACAAAACCATGGTATTGGAGGCAGGGCCAGCCGTATCCATGGAACTGGAGGCGGGGCCAGCCAAAACCATGGGATTGGAGGCGGGGCCAGCCGTATCCATGGGATTGGAGGCGGGGCCAGCTAAAACCATGGTATTGGAGGCGGGGCCAGCCAAAACCATGGTATTGGAGGCGGGGCCAGCCAAAACCATGGTACTGGAGGCGAGGCCAGCCGGCCAGCCAAAACCATGGTACTGGAGGCGGGGCCAGCCGAATCCATGGAACTGGAGGCGGGGCCAGACAAAACCATGGTATTGGTGGCGGGGCCAGCCGTATCCATGGAACTGGAGGCGGGGCCAGCCAAAACCATGGAACTGGAGGCGGGGCCAGCCGTATCCATGGAACTGGAGGCGGAGCCAGCCGTATCCATGGAACTGGAGGCGGAGCCAGCCAAAACCATGGTATTGGAGGCTGGACCAGCCAAAACCATGGTATTGGAGGCAGGGCCAGCCAAAACCATGGTATTGGAGGCGAGGCCAGCCGGCCAGCCAAAACCATGGTACTGGAGGCGGGGCCAACCGAATCCATGGAACTGGAGGCGGGGCCAGACAAAACCATGGTATTGGAGGCGGGGCCAGACAAAACCATGGTATTGCAGGCGAGGCCAGCCGGCCAGCAAAACCATGGTACTGGAGGCGGGGCCAGACAAAACCATGGTATTGGAGGCGGGGCCAGCCGTATCCATGGAACTGGAGGCGGGGTCAGCCAAAACCATGGAACTGGAGGCGGGGCCAGACAAAACCATGGTATTGGAGGCGGGGCCAGACAAAACCATGGTATTGGAGGCGGGGCCAGACAAAACCATGGTATTGGAGGCGGGGCCAGCCGTATCCATGGAACTGGAGGCGGGGCCAGCCAAAACCATGGAACTGGAGGCGGGGTCAGCCAAAACCATGGGATTGGAGGCGGGGCCAGCCAAAACCATGGGATTGGAGGCGGGGCCAGCCAAAACCATGGTATTGGAGGCGGGGCCAGCTAAAACCATGGTATTGGAGGCGGGGCCAGCCAAAACCATGGTATTGGAGGCGCGGCCAGCCAAAACCATGTAACTGGAGGCGGGGCCAGACAAAACCATGGTATTGGAGGCGGGGCCAGACAAAACCATGGTATTGGAGGCAGGGCCAGCCGTATCCATGGAACTGGAGGCGGGGCCAGCCAAAACCATGGAACTGGAGGCGGGGTCAGCCAAAACCATGGAACTGGAGGCAGGGCCAGACAAAACCGTGGTATTGGGAGGCGGGGCCAGCCAAAACTGTGGTATTGGAGGCGGGGCCAGCCAAAACTGTGGTATTGGAGGCGGGGCCAGCCGGCCAGCCAAAACCATGGGATTGGAGGCGGGGCCAGCCAAAACCATGGGATTGGAGGCGGGGCCAGCCAAAACTATGGGATTGGAGGCGGGGCCAGCCAAAACCATGGGATAGGAGGCGGGGCCAGCCGTATCCATGGAACTGGAGGCGGAGCCAGCCGTATCCATGTAACTGGAGGTGGGGCCAGCCAAAACCATGGTACTGGAGGCGAGGCCAGCCGGCCAGCCAAAACCATGGTACTGGAGGCGGGGCCAACCGAATCCATGGAACTGGAGGCGGGGCCAGACAAAACCATGGTATTGGAGGCGGGGCCAGACAAAACCATGGTATTGGAGGCGGGGCCAGACAAAACCATGGTATTGGAGGCAGGGCCAGCCGTATCCATGGAACTGGAGGCGGGGCCAGCCAAAACCATGGGATTGGAGGCGGGGCCAGCCGTATCCATGGGATTGGAGGCGGGGCCAGCTAAAACCATGGTATTGGAGGCGGGGCCAGCCAAAACCATGGTATTGGAGGCGGGGCCAGCCAAAACCATGTAACTGGAGGCGGGGCCAGCCAAAACCATGTAACTGGAGGCGAGGCCAGCCGGCCAGCCAAAACCATGGTACTGGAGGCGGGGCCAGCCGAATCCATGGAACTGGAGGCGGGGCCAGACAAAACCATGGTATTGGTGGCGGGGCCAGCCGTATCCATGGAACTGGAGGCGGGGCCAGCCAAAACCATGGAACTGGAGGCGGGGTCAGCCAAAACCATGGAACTGGAGGCGGAGCCAGCCGTATCCATGGAACTGGAGGCGGAGCCAGCCGTATCCATGGAACTGGAGGCGGGGCCAGCCAAAACCATGGTATTGGAGGCGGGGCCAGCCAAAACCATGGTATTGGAGGCAGGGCCAGCCAAAACCATGGTATTGGAGGCGGGGCCAGCCAAAACCATGTAACTGGAGGTGGGGCCAGCCAAAACCATGGTACTGGAGGCGAGGCCAGCCGGCCAGCCAAAACCATGGTACTGGAGGCGGGGCCAACCGAATCCATGGAACTGGAGGCGGGGCCAGCCAAAACCATGGATTGGAGGCGGGGCCAGCCAAAACCATGGGATTGGAGGCGGGGCCAGCCAAAACCATGGGATTGGAGGCGGGGCCAGCCAAAACCATGGTATTGGAGGCGGGGCCAGCCAAAACCATGTAACTGGAGGCGGGGCCAGCCAAAACCATGTAACTGGAGGCGGGGTCAGCCAAAACCATGCTATTGGAGGCGGGGCCAGCCAAAACCGTGGTATTGGAGGCGGGGCCAGCCAAAACCATGGAACTGGAGGCGGGGCCAGCCAAAACCATGTAACTGGAGGCGGGGCCAGCCAAAACCATGTAACTGGAGGCGGGGTCAGCCAAAACCATGCTATTGGAGGCGGGGCCAGCCAAAACCGTGGTATTGGAGGCGGGGCCAGCCAAAACCATGGAACTGGAGGCGGGGCCAGCCAAAACCATGGAACTGGAGGCGGGGCCAGCCAAAACCATGGTATTTGAGGCAGGGCCAGCCAAAACCATGGAACTGGAGGCGGGGCCAGCCAAAACCATGGTATTTGAGGCAGGGCCAGCCAAAACCATGGTACTGGAGGCGGGGCCAGCCAAAACCATGGTATTTGAGGCAGGGCCAGCCAAAACCATGGTACTGGAGGCGGGGCCAGCCAAAACCATGGTACTGGAGGCGGGGCCAGCCAAAATCATGGTATTGGAGGCGGGGCCAGCCAAAAACATGGAACTGGAGGCGGGGCCAGCCAAAACCATGGTATTGGAGGCGGGGCCAGCCAAAACCATGGTATTGGAGGCGGGGACAGCCGTATCCATGGTATTGGAGGCGGGGCCAGCCAAAACCATGGTATTGGAGGCGGGGCCAGCCAAAACCATGGAACTGGAGGCGGGGCCAGCCAAAACCATGGAACTGGAGGCGGGGCCAGCCAAAACCATGGTATGTGAGGCAGGGCCAGCCAAAACCATGGAACTGGAGGCGGGGCCAGCCAAAACCATGGTATTTGAGGCAGGGCCAGCCAAAACCATGGTACTGGAGGCGGGGCCAGCCAAAACCATGGTATTTGAGGCAGGGCCAGCCAAAACCATGGTACTGGAGGCGGGGCCAGCCAAAACCATGGTACTGGAGGCGGGGCCAGCCAAAATCATGGTATTGGAGGCGGGGCCAGCCAAAAACATGGAACTGGAGGCGGGGCCAGCCAAAACCATGGTATTGGAGGCGGGGCCAGCCAAAACCATGGTATTGGAGGCGGGGACAGCCGTATCCATGGTATTGGAGGCGGGGCCAGCCAAAACCATGGTATTAGAGGCGGGGCCAGCCAAAATCATGGGATTGGAGGCGGGGCCAGCCAAAACCATGGGATTGGAGGCGGGGCCAGCCAAAACCATGGAACTGGAGGCGGGGCCAGCCAAAACCATGGTATTGGAGGCAGGGCCAGCCAAAACCATGGTATTGGAGGCGGGGCCAGCCAAAACCATGGTATTGGAGGCGGGGCCAGCCAAAACCATTGTATTGGAGGCGGGGCCAGCCAAAACCATGTAACTGGAGGCGGGGCCAGCCAAAACCATGGTATTGGAGGCGGGGCCAGACAAAACCATGGTATTGGAGGCAGGGCCTGACAAAACCATGGTATTGGAGGCGGGGCCCGACAAAACCATGGTATTGGAGGCGGGGCCAGACAAAACCATGGTATTGGAGGCGGGGACAGACAAAACCATGGTACTGGAGGCGAGGCCAGCCGGCCAGCCAAAACCATGGTACTGGAGGCGGGGCCAGCCGAATCCATGGAACTGGAGGCGGGGCCAGACAAAACCATGGTATTGGAGGCGGGGCCAGACAAAACCATGGTATTGGAGGCGGGGCCAGACAAAACCATGGAACTGGAGGCGGGGCCAGCCAAAACCATGGAACTGGAGGCAGGGCCAGCCAAAACCATGGAACTGGAGGCAGGGCCAGCCAAAACCATGGAACTGGAGGCGGGGCCAGCCAAAACCATGGAACTGGAGGCGGGGCCAGCCAAAACGATGGTATTGGAGGCGGGGCCAGCAAAAACCATGGTATTGGAGGCGGGGCCAGCCAAAACCATGGTACTGGAGGCGAGGCCAGCCGGCCAGCCAAAACCATGGAACTGGAGGCGGGGCCAACCGAATCCATGGAACTGGAGGCGGGGCCAGACAAACCATGGTATTGGAGGCGGGGCCAGCCAAAACCATGGTATTGGAGGCGGGGCTAGCCAAAACCATGGTATTGGAGGTGGGGCCAGCCATATCTATGGAACTGGAGGCGGGGCCAGCCAAAACCATGGAACTGGAGGCGGGGCCAGCCAAAACCATGGAACTGGAGGCGGGGCCAGCCAAAACCATGGAACTGGAGGCGGGGTCAGCCGGCCAGCCAAAACCATGGGATTGGAGGCGGGGCCAGCCAAAACCATGGGATTGGAGACGGGGCCAGCCAAAACCATGGGATTGGAGGCGGGGCCAGCCATATCCATGGAACTGGAGGCGGGGCCAGCCAAAACCATGGTACTGGAGGCGGGGCCAGCCAAAACCATGGTACTGGAGGCGGGGCCAGCCAAAACCATGTAACTGGAGGTGGGGCCAGCCAAAACCATGGTACTGGAGGCGAGGCCCGCCAAAACCATGGTACTGGAGGCGGGGCCAACCGAATCCATGGAACTGGAGGCGGGGCCAGACAAAACCATGGTATTGGAGGCGGGGCCAGACAAAACCATGGTATTGGAGGCGGGGCCAGACAAAACCATGGTATTGGAGGCGGGGCCAGACAAAACCATGGTATTGGAGGCAGGGCCAGCCGTATCCATGGAACTGGAGGCGGGGCCAGCCAAAACCATGGAACTGGAGGCGGGGCCAGCCAAAACCATGGAACTGGAGGCGGGGCCAGCCAAAACCATGGTATTGGAGGCAGGGCCAGCCGTATCCATGGAACTCGAGGCGGGGCCAGCCAAAACCATGGAACTGGAGGCGGGGCCAGCCAAAACCATGGAACTGGAGGCGGAGCCAGCCAAAACCATGGTATTGGAGGCGGGGCCAGCCAAAACCATGGGATTGGAGGCGGGGCCAGCCAAAACCATGGGATTGGAGGCGGGGCCAGCCGTATCCATGGTATTGGAGGCGGGGCCAGCCGTATCCATGGTATTGGAGGCGGGGCCAGCCAAAATCATGGGATTGGAGGCGGGGTCAGCCAAAACCATGGGATTGGAGGCGGGGCCAGCCAAAACCATGGGATTGGAGGCGGGGCCAGCCAAAACCATGGAACTGGAGGCGGGGCCAGCCAAAACCATGGAACTGGAGGCGGGGCCAGCCAAAACCATGGTATTGGAGGCGGGGCCAGACAAAACCATGGTATTGGAGGCGGGGCCAGACTAAACCATGGAACTGGAGGCGGGGCCAGCCAAAACCATGGTATTGGAGGCGGGGCCAGCCAAAACCATGGTATTGGAGGCGGGGCCAGCCAAAACCATGGTATTGGAGGCGGGGCCAGCCAAAACCATGGTACTGGAGGCGAGGCCAGCCAAAACCATGGTACTGGAGGCGAGGCCAGCCGGCCAGCCAAAACCATGGAACTGGAGGCGGGGCCAACCGAATCCATGGAACTGGAGGCGGGGCCAGACAAACCATGGTATTGGAGGCGGGGCCAGCCAAAACCATGGTATTGGAGGCGGGGCCAGCCAAAACCATGGTATTGGAGGTGGGGCCAGCCGTATCCATGGAACTGGAGGCGGGGCCAGCCAAAACCGTGGAACTGGAGGCGGGGCCAGCCAAAACCGTGGTATTGGAGGCGGGGCCAGCCAAAACCGTGGTATTGGAGGCGGGGCCAGCCAAAACTGTGGTATTGGAGGCGGGGCCAGCCAAAACCGTGGTATTGGAGGCGGGGCCAGCCAAAACTGTGGTATTGGAGGCGGGGCCAGCCAAAACCGTGGTATTGGAGGCGGGGCCAGCCAAAACCATGTAACAGGAGGCGGGGCCAGCCGGCCAGCCAAAACCATGGGATTGGAGGCGGGGCCAGCCAAAACCATGGTATTGGAGGCGGGGCCAGCCAAAACCATGGTATTGGAGGCGGGGCCAGCCAAAACCATGGGATTGGAGGCGGGGCCAGCCGTATCCATGGAACTGGAGGCGGAGCCAGCCGTAGCCATGGAACTGGAGGCGGGGCCAGCCAAAACCATGGAACTGGAGGCGGGGCCAGCCAAAACCATGGTATCGGAGGCGGGGCCAGCCAAAACCATGGTATTGGAGGAAGGGCCAGCCAAAACCATGTAACTGGAGGCGGGACCAGCCAAAACCATGGGATTGGAGGCGGGGCCAGCCAAAACCATGGGATTGGAGGCGGGGCCAGCCAAAACCATGGGATTGGAGGCGGGGCCAGCCAAAACCATAGGATTGGAGGCTGGGCCATCCAAAACAATGGTATTGGAGGCGGGGACAGCCGTATCCATGGAACTGGAGGCGGGGCCAGCCAAAACCATGGAACTGGAGGCGGGGCCAACCAAAACCATGGAACTGGAGGCGGGGCCAACCAAAACCATGGTATTGGAGGCGGGGCCAACCAAAACCATGGCATTGGAGGCGGGGCCAGCCAAAACCATGGTATTGGAGGCGGGGCCAGCCAAAACCATGGTATTGGAGGCGGGGCCAGCCAAAACCATGGTATTGGAGGAAGGGCCAGCCAAAAGCATGGTACTGGAGGCGGGGCCAGCCAAAAGCATGGTATTGGAGGCGGGGCCAGCCAAAACAATGTAACTGGGTATTGGAGGCGGGGCCAGCCAAAACCATGGTATTGGAGGCGGGGCCAGCCAAAACTGTGGTATTGGAGGCGGGGCCAGCCAAAACCGTGGTATTGGAGGCGGGGCCAGCCAAAACCATGTAACTGGAGGCGGGGCCAGCCAAAACCATGGTATTGGAGGTGGGGCCAGCCAAAACCATGGTATTGGAGGCGGGGCCAGGCAAAACCATGGTATTGGAGGCGGGGCCAGCCAAAACCATGGGATTGGAGGCGGGGCCAGCTAAAACCATGGGGTTGGAGGCGGGGCCAGCCAAAACCATGGGATTGGAGGCGGGGCCAGCCAAAACCATGGGATTGGAGGCGGGGCCAGCCAAAACCATGGGATTGGAGGTGGGGCCAGCCAAAACCATGGGAGGCGGGGCCAGTCAAAACCATGGAACTGGAGGCGGGGCCAGCCGTATCCATGGTATTGGAGGCGGGGCCAGCCAAAACCATGGTATTGGAGGCGGGGCCAGCTGTATCCATGGAACTGGAGGCGGGCCAGCCGTAACCATGGAACTGGAGGAGGGGCCAGCCAGGCGGGAACAGCCATATCCATGGAACTGGAGGAGGGGCCAGCCAGGCGGGAACAGCCGTATCCATGGAACTGGAGGCAGGGCCAGCCGTATCCATGATATTGGAGGCGGGGCCAGCCGTATCCATGGTATTGGAGGCGGGGCCAGCCAAAACTATGGAACTGTAGGCGGGGCCAGCCAAAACCATGGAACTGTAGGCGGGGCCAGCCAAATCCATGGAATTGTAGGCGGGGCCAGCCGTATCCATGGAATTGGAGGCGGGGCCAGCCGTATCCATGGTATTGGAGGCGGGGCCAGCCGTATCCATGGTATTGGAGGCGGGGCCAGCCAAAACCATGGGAGGCGGGGCCAGTCAAAACCATGGAACTGGAGGCGGGGCCAGCCGTATCCATGGTATTGGAGGCGGGGCCAGCCAAAACCATGGTATTGGAGGCGGGGCCAGCTGTATCCATGGAACTGGAGGCGGGCCAGCCGTAACCATGGAACTGGAGGAGGGGCCAGCCAGGCGGGAACAGCCATATCCATGGAACTGGAGGAGGGGCCAGCCAGGCGGGAACAGCCGTATCCATGGAACTGGAGGCGGGGCCAGCCGTATCCATGATATTGGAGGCGGGGCCAGCCGTATCCATGGTATTGGAGGCGGGGCCAGCCAAAACCATGGTATTGTAGGCGGGGCCAGCCAAAACCATGGAACTGTAGGCGGGGCCAGCCAAATCCATGGAATTGTAGGCGGGGCCAGCCGTATCCATGGAATTGGAGGCGGGGCCAGCCGTATCCATGGTATTGGAGGCGGGGCCAGCCGTATCCATGGTATTGGAGGCGGGGCCAGCCAAAACCATGGAACCGGAGGCAGGGCCAGCCGTATCCATGGAACCGGAGGCAGGGCCAGCCGTATCCATGGAACCGGAGGCAGGGCCAGCCGTATCCATGGTATTGGAGGCAGGGCCAGCCAAAACCACGGAACTTGAGGTGGGGCCTGCCAAAACCATGGAACTGGAGGCGGGGCCAGCCAAAACCATGGAACTGGAGGCGGGGCCAGCCAAAACCATGGTATTGGAGGCGGGGCCAGCCAAAACCATGGTATTGGAGGCGGGGCCAGCCAAAACCATGGTATTGGAGGCGGGGCCAGCCAAAACCATGGTATTGGAGGCGGGGCCAGCCAAAACCATGGTATTGGAGGCGGGGCCAGCTGTATCAATGGAACTGGAGGCGGGGCCAGCCGTATCCATGGAACTGGAGGAGGGGCCAGCCAGGCGGGGCCAGCCGTTTCCATGGAACTGGAGGCGGGGCCAGCCGTATCAAGGGGACAGTCAAAACCATGGTATTGGAGGCGGGGCCTTGGAGGCGGGGCCAGTCGTATCCATGGAACTGGAAGTGGGGCCAGTCAAAACCATGGTATTGGAAGCGGGGCCAGCCAAAACCATGGAACTGGAGGCGGGGCCAGCCGTATCCATGGAAATGGAGGCGGGGGCCAGCCATATCCATGGAAATGGAGGCGGGGGCCAGCCATATCCATGGAAATGGAGGCGGGGGCCAGCCAAAACCATGGAAATGGAGGCGGGGGCCAGCCAAAACCATGGTATTGGAGGCGGGGCCAACCAAAACCATGGCATTGGAGGCGGGGCCAGCCAAAACCATGGTATTGGAGGCGGGGCCAGCCAAAACCATGGTATTGGAGGCGGGGCCAGCCAAAACCATGGTATTGGAGGAAGGGCCAGCCAAAAGCATGGTACTGGAGGCGGGGCCAGCCAAAAGCATGGTATTGGAGGCGGGGCCAGCCAAAACAATGTAACTGGGTATTGGAGGCGGGGCCAGCCAAAACCATGGTATTGGAGGCGGGGCCAGCCAAAACTGTGGTATTGGAGGCGGGGCCAGCCAAAACCGTGGTATTGGAGGCGGGGCCAGCCAAAACCATGTAACTGGAGGCGGGGCCAGCCAAAACCATGGTATTGGAGGTGGGGCCAGCCAAAACCATGGTATTGGAGGCGGGGCCAGGCAAAACCATGGTATTGGAGGCGGGGCCAGCCAAAACCATGGGATTGGAGGCGGGGCCAGCTAAAACCATGGGGTTGGAGGCGGGGCCAGCCAAAACCATGGGATTGGAGGCGGGGCCAGCCAAAACCATGGGATTGGAGGCGGGGCCAGCCAAAACCATGGGATTGGAGGTGGGGCCAGCCAAAACCATGGGAGGCGGGGCCAGTCAAAACCATGGAACTGGAGGCGGGGCCAGCCGTATCCATGGTATTGGAGGCGGGGCCAGCCAAAACCATGGTATTGGAGGCGGGGCCAGCTGTATCCATGGAACTGGAGGCGGGCCAGCCGTAACCATGGAACTGGAGGAGGGGCCAGCCAGGCGGGAACAGCCATATCCATGGAACTGGAGGAGGGGCCAGCCAGGCGGGAACAGCCGTATCCATGGAACTGGAGGCAGGGCCAGCCGTATCCATGATATTGGAGGCGGGGCCAGCCGTATCCATGGTATTGGAGGCGGGGCCAGCCAAAACTATGGAACTGTAGGCGGGGCCAGCCAAAACCATGGAACTGTAGGCGGGGCCAGCCAAATCCATGGAATTGTAGGCGGGGCCAGCCGTATCCATGGAATTGGAGGCGGGGCCAGCCGTATCCATGGTATTGGAGGCGGGGCCAGCCGTATCCATGGTATTGGAGGCGGGGCCAGCCAAAACCATGGGAGGCGGGGCCAGTCAAAACCATGGAACTGGAGGCGGGGCCAGCCGTATCCATGGTATTGGAGGCGGGGCCAGCCAAAACCATGGTATTGGAGGCGGGGCCAGCTGTATCCATGGAACTGGAGGCGGGCCAGCCGTAACCATGGAACTGGAGGAGGGGCCAGCCAGGCGGGAACAGCCATATCCATGGAACTGGAGGAGGGGCCAGCCAGGCGGGAACAGCCGTATCCATGGAACTGGAGGCGGGGCCAGCCGTATCCATGATATTGGAGGCGGGGCCAGCCGTATCCATGGTATTGGAGGCGGGGCCAGCCAAAACCATGGTATTGTAGGCGGGGCCAGCCAAAACCATGGAACTGTAGGTGGGGCCAGCCAAATCCATGGAATTGTAGGCGGGGCCAGCCGTATCCATGGAATTGGAGGCGGGGCCAGCCGTATCCATGGTATTGGAGGCGGGGCCAGCCGTATCCATGGTATTGGAGGCGGGGCCAGCCAAAACCATGGAACCGGAGGCAGGGCCAGCCGTATCCATGGAACCGGAGGCAGGGCCAGCCGTATCCATGGAACCGGAGGCAGGGCCAGCCGTATCCATGGTATTGGAGGCAGGGCCAGCCAAAACCACGGAACTTGAGGTGGGGCCTGCCAAAACCATGGAACTGGAGGCGGGGCCAGCCAAAACCATGGAACTGGAGGCGGGGCCAGCCAAAACCATGGTATTGGAGGCGGGGCCAGCCAAAACCATGGTATTGGAGGCGGGGCCAGCCAAAACCATGGTATTGGAGGCGGGGCCAGCCAAAACCATGGTATTGGAGGCGGGGCCAGCCAAAACCATGGTATTGGAGGCGGGGCCAGCTGTATCAATGGAACTGGAGGCGGGGCCAGCCGTATCCATGGAACTGGAGGAGGGGCCAGCCAGGCGGGGCCAGCCGTTTCCATGGAACTGGAGGCGGGGCCAGCCGTATCAAGGGGACAGTCAAAACCATGGTATTGGAGGCGGGGCCTTGGAGGCGGGGCCAGTCGTATCCATGGAACTGGAAGTGGGGCCAGTCAAAACCATGGTATTGGAAGCGGGGCCAGCCAAAACCATGGAACTGGAGGCGGGGCCAGCCGTATCCATGGAAATGGAGGCGGGGGCCAGCCATATCCATGGAAATGGAGGCGGGGGCCAGCCATATCCATGGAAATGGAGGCGGGGGCCAGCCAAAACCATGGAAATGGAGGCGGGGGCCAGCCAAAACCATGGAAATGGAGGCGGGGGCCAGCCAAAACCATGGTATTGGAGGCAGGGCCAGCCAAAACCATGGTATTGGAGGCAGGGCCAGCCAAATCCATGGTATCGGAGGCAGGGCCAGCCAAATCCATGGTATTGGAGGCAGGGCCAGCCGTATCCATGGTATCGGAGGCAGGGCCAAAACCATGGTATCGGAGGCGGGGCCAGCCGTATCCATGGAACACCTTGTAACCATGGAACTGGAGGCGGGGCCAGCCAAAACCATGGTATTGGAGGCAGGGCCAGCCAAAACCATGTAGCTGGAGGCCGGGCCAGCCAAAACCATGGTATTGGAGGCCGGGCCAGCCAAAACCATGGTATTGGAGGCCGGGCCAGCCAAAACCATGGTATTGGTGGTGGGGCCAGCCAAAACCATGTAACTGGAGGCGGGGCCTGCCAAAACCATGGTGTTAGGGAGAATTCTCATCTATGGCTTATTTCCCTCACCTAATGAGTCCCCCAGCAGCTTTGCTGGACTTCTGGAGTTTACTTTTTCCCCTCACTCTTACCTATGTTTTGCTATGTGTTTCTACCTGTTTTTTTGATTATGGACTCTGAAGTACACCACTTCAGTAGCCCTCTCCTTTGTGTGTGTCACACAGCACTTTCAGTGCAGTGCACAGGGTTGTCTTTGAGACTTCCCTCGACTCATTTTCGGAGGTGACTACCGTCCCCCAGGAAAGGGTAAAGTTACCATTAACTTTACTTAGTCAATCTACCACAGATCCAGTACACCCCATCTTCCATGGAGTGCTGGAAAGGGTTAATTCGTATCCTTTTGTATCTGTACCTCCTAGAGCATTGTTTCGCTCTTAACATTTAGACTTGGCTGGTGGCAGTGGTATCTACCCTAACTTTTCTACTGCGATTATATTAGATAAATGTGGTACTGTTCTTGGCTATTATATTAGCCTCGAACATAAACCCGCTTGACCAAATCGTCTTTCTTTTGGCTCCGGTTGGGTTCATTCGCCATTTCTTTTTGTTAAAGTCCTTCTTGTGTTTTACTTTGCGCGGCAAACTATGTTTGCCTTCTTTGTTCACTGTCTTTTGACGGGCTTCTGCTCAGAAGCCCTCCTCAAGGCGCCTGGCTGTCTAAGTGGGCTGAATGTGAGGGAGGGGTGTAGTCACCCCCTGCACAGAGTATCCTAGGAAACCCAAGTCGCACTTTGTCATGATTGGCCAGGGTAGTTGTCCGGGCTGGACAACGCCCCCCTGCTGGGTGATTGACAGCCAGGCTGTGTGAATGGGGGTTTTCAGCATAAAAGGCAGGTCTCTTGGGCTAGAAGTCAGAGAGTCGCCACTGGAACTACAAGGAACCGAAGAGAAGCAGAGAGAACGACGGCTGCTGCAACTACCCTGTCCCAGTGAAGCCCGGCTGCAGTCCTGAGCCATCTTCCCTTCAACGACTTAGAGAAGATCCAGTCCGGAGTCGTCTTCCCTTGAGCTTGGTGGGGATAACCAGCTCGTCTTCTACAGCCAGAGGATCCTCTTCCTTGGTCGAAATCGCTGCACACTGCTGTAGTGGTCCGGATAATCACCTGAAGAGCCTCTCCTGTTTTTAAGGAGCGCACCTTTTATTCCTCATCGCTGTTGCCGGCTTCATCCCTGTGTGGTGCAGACCCCCCTTCAAACGTCGTCCTTCACAACGAAGCTCCAGGAATCGTGGGTATGCAGGAAACCAACAGGAACAACTGCCAGGGCACCAGCTGCACCATTGGAACAAGGTACTGTGTTCTACTTGAGGAAACTGGGTGAATCCCTTTTCTTCATTTTCCAAGGCTTGCCTTTGTCTTCCCTCCTTCTTATAACTTTTGCTTCCAAACATTGACAATATCGAAGTACTTTTGGCTATGTTGAATCGTGAACTGTCTGACTGTGTGATCTTCGGCAACAGGTCCCGGTGTCTTCCGATCCTGGCTCCAGCCCTTTGACTTTTTAACTCCCGTCTCTGAGTGTTTCTTGATTCTGCCTGCCTAACCAAAATATTGCCTGTGATTTTTGCCTCCAACTCCCTCTGGGTATCTCAGGTGCCAAGTGTGTTTTTGCCCCGGTAGCATTTCATGTCACGGATACGCGTTTAGTCAGTAGACCGAACTGTCAACAAAAAGTGATTGCATCGTATACGCGGTAACTTGTTTTGTTCGTAACACTGGTTAATTCAAACACAGGGTACTTACCTTGAGACTTACTGTACAAAGTGAATTGGATAGTTGTAGTATATTTAACGTGTGGTTTTTATCTGAGTTTAACAGAAGTGTTGTGTTTATAACGAATGGTTTAAAAAAATAAATGTACTTATATTTTTTACCTGAAACCTTGATTCATTGTTTGCTTGCGTCACAGTAATTGTGGTCCCTTTGTGTAATCTCTGCTACTGCTCATATACTCTTGAGATAAGCCTGGCTGCTCCGCCACTGCTACTACTCTGACATAGTAGTACAGGCTTGTACCAAAGGTAAAACTTGTATTGCCACCTGTGGTCTTAATTGTGTGTAGTGGTCCCTAAGGGCAACGCACAGGATTCTGCCTAACACATGGTATTGGAGGCAGGGCCAGCTAAAACCATGGTATTGGAGGCGGGGCCAGCCAAAACCATGTAACTGGAGGTGGGGCAACCCAAAACCATTTCCACTTCCACTTCCATTTCCATTTCCACAAAACCACTTCCTGGAGCCATCCAGCAGTGCAAACAGAAAATGTCCAAGGAGAGGCTGAGAGGCAAGGGAGCTGAACATCGGCTCAGAAAGCCCAGGTTCAGCAAGGGTGAACTTGTGGTACTGGTAGACGAGGTAGTGGGGCACAGCGATGAGCTCTACGGACCAAGCCAGAGGAAGATCAGTGGGCAGTGGCACAGAGCCATATGGACCAGCATTGCCCAGAAGGTCTTTCAGGGTCTAGTGTACCCTGTGATGCTGAGGACTATTGGAAGCGGTGGAACAACCTGAGGGTACAGGTGTGGGGACAGCTTGCCGCACACCACCGGGAGTCCCTGGCGACCGTAGGAGGCACTGCCCAGCGACTGGTACTCACATCATGGGAGGAAAAATGCAGCACAGTACTTGACCTTGAGGGCATCGAAGGAGTCGGAAGGGCAGAGACCTTAGCCAGCAGCCAGGAGCAATCAGGTGAGTGAACCCTCCCCAATGCATGCACAAATGACAAGCTAGAATTGGAAGCCCCAGTGGACAGGAACAAATGACAGCAGACTCCAAAGCTGAGCATGCTTACAAGGAAGAGTAAGGGCACGTCACAACAGCCACCCCTAGAGCAGCCATGAGGCAGGGCACGAAGGGCACCCTTGAGCGTCACAGTAATGGGAAGGGTAGGCAGGTCAAACCAAGAAAATGCCATGCGCACCTCACAGAACAGCCCTGCTGGCTGAGCAGCAGTGACCTACAGGGCCATGACAGTGCCATGGAACAAGCCCGCCCCCCCTCCAACCCCACAATGTCACTGCCACCTAGGGAGGGGATGTGGTGCCATGAAGGACCACAGTAATGCATGTCAGACAAAATCTGCCCCTGCATGAACCCCCTGCTCAACCCATAGACAGGCCAATGGCCAACATGCCATGGGCCAAACATCCATCACCACTAGCACTCCATGACAGTGGGCCTACATGCAATAACCCATGGCCAAACATGCCCATTTCCCCACGTCTGAGGTCACACTCTGTACCATAGCAATCATGTAATACATGCAAATACACGTGGTGGAACCATACCTGAAGCAATGTCCTATGTCCCCTACAGGCGCGCATGCATCGCCAGAGGAGCAGGAGTCAGCAGGCCCATCAGGTAGTGGCGCCACAAGGCACTGAAGTTCTGCCACCACCCCACGAACGTCCACAACACTGTCGCCTTGGCGCACAGCCGCCGCCACCACCCCACGAAGGTCCACGACACTGTCGCCTACACGCACGGCCAGAAGCCGGCAAGGCCAAGCCTGCCGGTGTCACCACTGGCTCTGTGGCAAGAGCAGCAGACTCCCGGGGCAGGCCAAGCTGCACCCGCACGGTCAGGGAGGCAATACCTGCTTCCAGTGACAATGAGGCGCCACAGGGGTACAACAGCCCGGACTCAACACCTGTTGTTGACCCACACACCCCTTGGAGCCGTCCACACTGCCAGCGCGAAGCAACACCCGAGCCAGATGTGGACACACCATCCTATGGTTCCGCCGCATTTAGCCCTTTCCCAACGCCTAGCCCACATCCCCAGCTGCATAGTCCACCTAGCAATGTGGTGCTGCAAAGGCTGGTCGCCATAGAGTGTAGGCAAAGCAAGATGGAAGCCATCGCCCATACTCACACAGACCACCTGCAGGTCATCAGGGATTCCATCCAGGGGGCCACCGCAGGGTTGTGCTGGAAATTGTGCACAGCAGGGCAGAGACGGGTGCCAACACGTCCGCCCTGACACTTTATGCCCAACTTGTGTGCAAACTGACAGAGGGTGTCTCTGCCCTCACGGAAGCCATCCGGCAGGGGAATGAACTGCAACTTCAGCAGAACCTTGTGGCCTTCTCCCTGCCATCTACCTCCACAACACCCACGGAGGGGTCACATGAGGGCACTCCGTGGGGGCAATCGCAGCGCCTACTGTGCCCCAGATAACCTGTGGCCAGCAAGGGGGGGGGAGAGGCCCCACCTGTAAACACTGGGACACTGGCTGCCACTTGTGGCTGTACTGGGTAGTTGGTGGTGGAAGGGGGGGATTGTGTACTGGGGAGTTGTTGGTAGGAGGGGGTTCTGTAGGGGGTAAACATTACATAAACACAGTTAAACTAATTAACTGGAAGGACATTCCTGATTGTGTCATTGTCATTTTATTGTTTGGGTGGAATAGCACAGTCATGCATGGCTTGTGCCATGTTGAAATGTCAAAAGAAGTTCTCAATCAGTCCCCGGCGAGCATATCTCCCATCCCTCACGTCATCACCAGCAACGTGTGCATTTGCCTCACCCACTGGCCCTGCTTATTCATCCTCTGAGGGTGGCATGTCCACACCAGGGGGTAGCTGGACATTCCTCCTCAGGTAGATATTGTGCTGCATGGCACACACAAACACGATTTTGACCACTTTCCCTTGTGCATACATCAGGGCTTCACCAGTACGGTCAAGGCAGCGGAACGATACCTTCAGGAATTCCAAAGGCGTGGTTGTAGGCAATCTCCTGCACTGTTTGAGGATCACACACAGGGGTCATCATCCAGGGCAGCTGCGAGTATCTTGAGTCTCCTGCATGGGGGGACACACAGGCATTAGACATGGGTGTAAGGGGTGGTGGTGGACATACTCAATTTCTGTCCAATGTACTACTTGTGCATGCACATGGGCCTTCACTGCAGGGCATGGGTCTATTCAATGTCTGTGCATGCAGTGTGACTTGTGTAATGCCATGTTGGGGCTTCCCATGCACCCGGTTAACTTGTAGCATATGTTACGTTAGGTGTATGTGGCTGTCCTGTGCCGCAACCATGGTGGCTGGCATGTGTCTGTGTTTTTACTCATGCCGGTGGCATGCTGGGTACGTTTGGGTGCCTTAGCAACATCCTCTGCCTTGAAAAATGATTAATCCACCACAGTTATGCTGGCCCCAGTGTCCCTAATGGCAGGAGTCTCCTGACCATTGACCTGGACACTGTCCTTATAATACTCTTTAGTATTATCTGGGATAGAATTATACACATCTAAATTCTGTTGTTCCCACAACCCCAGAGACACTAAAGAAACACTGGCTGAGACTCCAATGGGATCATCAGCCAGTAGTAGAAAGTTTCCACTGGCCATCTGTACTTCCTCCTCTGGAGCGAAGGCTAAGGAGACAGTGTGAACCCCTGAAGGTGTACCCTTACATCTGGGATCCCCTTTCCCATGGTCAGGTGAGCTACAAACATAGCATTTACCAAATGCTTTTTGGAATGGTGGCTTGCTCTGACCTCCTTCTGGTTTGGCACCAGAAGGTATACTAGCCTGATTCGGTTTCCCTTGTGGCTTACCCTTATTGTTTTGCTTGGGGCCCTCTTTGGGATTGGAATTATTAGAATTATCTTTGGAGTCCTTTTTAGGCTATTTCCCCTCATCCTTTTTATGAGTTGCCCCAGAGTCCTTGTAAGTAGCCCTGTTGGCAACCCACAAGTCAGCAGCCTTAGCTAGTTTTCTGGAATCTAATTCCTTTGAATCAGCCAAGTGCTGTCTGGGCTCAGGAGAGCAGGCATCATAAATTGACTCCAACATCACAAGATTCTTCATTCCCTCATAAGTGTTCACCCTGTAACCCTTAATCCATCCCTCTAAGTTATTCAAACTTTCACTCACCCGGGTAGCCCAAGGGGTACCCTCATGCTTTTGAGGGTCCCAAACCTCTTAAGGTAATGGGAAGGGGTCTTCCCAAATCTAGCTATCAAAGCTAGCTTCACACATTCATAATCCGTCTCATCCACCTCCCCCAATTCCATTACCATATCAGATGCAACAGGTGGGAGCCTAGAGAACAACCAGGGAAGTAACTCATTCCCTGAGATGTCCTGGAGCCCATGATTATACTCAAACATAGCCAACCAATCCAACACATCCAACTTAGGCTCATACATACCCACAATCTCTTTAGGCATACAGGGTCTTTTGGGACTGGTACTCCTAGAGGATCCGGAGAGAGAAGCATTTTCAACAGACAATTTCTTCATCTCTAGCTCATGCTTGAGCTCCTTTTCTCTGAGCCTTAGTTCTTGATTCAGTTCTTGGTGCCTTTGTTCTGCTTGAGCATTAAGTCTCTTAAACTCCAATTCAAGTTTCATTTTCTCTAGTTCAAGACATTGAGGACTAGGTGTGGGACCTGGTAAAGGTCCAGTAGGTACAGCTGGTAGAGCAGACAGAGGCCCAGGGGGGACAACAGCCTCACACTCCTCTTCTGACTCTGCCTCAAGATTTTCAATACTTTGATCAATATCAATATCCTCACTGTTATCTACATTTTCTGGGAGAGGGGATTCCTCTGAACCATCACCCAGACTTTGGTTTGCTAACAATCTTTCTATTAGCTCCATGTTCTTGCCTTTAGTCAGGAGATTCTTATGCTTACAGAGAAATCTTAAACAATCAGCAGTTTTTGTAGCAAGGGACTCTTGACTATAACTTTCCATAGTTGACAGGTTAGAAAATAGACTTTTTAGTGCTAAGCTTTGTGGTTAGTTGCACTAAGGTATCAAACAGCACACTAAAATGTATACTCCCTACAAATCCCACCGCTGCTACCAGTGTTAGGCAGAAACCTGTGCAGTTCCCTTAGGGACCACTGCAAAAAGTTTAACACCACAGGTGTTAGCAGTAAACCCAATTGGTAGCAGTCTGCATCACCCAGATTTACCTGGTAGCTGTGGCTGAGCAGTCAGACTTCTCTCAAGAAGAGTTAGGAAGTATATAGAGTATACACAATAGGGCTAAAAATACAGTAGCACAAGCAAACACTGACCAGAGCTTTGGTATAAAAGTATATAATTATTTATTTAAAAACACACTTGTAAAAATATACTAGCACTAATATGTCAAGCAAGTTCAAACACAGTCACTAGAAATATATACACCTCCCTAATTAATTATTTGACAAGTCTAGGTTAATACACCACTTATTTAGCAAAACAGAGGTGAGCGTGTAACCATAGATGGCACTCCAATAATTATTTAAAAAGGGAGAGAAAAGGCAGAAATAGGAAAAACACACAATACCAACACTTTTAAAGAACCACAGCAAGTCAAGAAAGGCAGGGTCTACTGTAGAGCAAAAAGTTCATAGGCCAGGCCCACTCTTGGAAAGAGCAAGGTGGAATGTGCCCAAGAACACACAGTGAAAATGCACTAAAAGTCTTTGCAGGAAAGTCAAAAAGAGGTTGGATCAAGTTAGAAAGCTAATGTTAACAGGTCCGAGGTCACCCCAGGATAGAGAGTCAAGGATTTACGGGACACCTTGGACAGTCTGTTGCAAGGGAGACCAGGCGGGACACAGTACCTGAAATGGTGAGAAAGCTCCAGCGGGGGCAGTTGTTCCTGGCAGCGGGTGCAAGGCAGAGCTTTGCCCAGCGGAAGAGAAGATCTCGACGTGGAGGAAAGCTGGAGGTCGTTGCACTGCCAGGGAAGAAACCAGCCGCGGAGTTTCCCGGTTAAAAGGTACTACCCTTTTATTCGTGGTAGTGGTGAAGCGTGGCTATCCGGCCGCCGGGCGCTTGGCACGGGCGATTCGACCACGAGACGATCCAGGAAGGCGAAAAAGGCCAACTGGTTGGTCCCAGCAGCTCAAAGGGAAGAAGACTCTCCTGGAAAAAGATCTTCTGTGTCGTCGGGAAAGTGGTGAGTTTCGTACAGCAGGGCTCCACCAGTGGTGTTGTCATCGTAGATGGCTCGGCTTCTCCCCTCTTCGGATTCTTTAGGTCCTGTGGCGACTTCTGAAGTTCCAGTCCCCAAAGCCCTGCTTTTATGCAGCAAACCCCCATTCATCAGCCTAGCTGCCAATCAAACATGCTAAGTGGTGAGCTGGGCGGCTCACCACTGGGCCAATCGCACAAGAGTGCGACTTGAGTTGCCAAGGCAACTCAGTCCAGGGTGCCTATTCCCGCCCACTCCCACACATCCTGTAGACCCAGACAGAGTGGCACCACTTTTGGAGGCTTCTGTGTAGAAGCCCGCCAAAAGTGGAACAAAGGGCTCGACTTGGGTTGGAGTTACAAAGGCGAACACAAACGCCATTTTAAAACTGAGTCCTGGCAAAAAGACCCAACCGGGGGATTAAATATTAAATAAATAACCCGGCGGTATCTTTAACATTGCACCAAAAAAGTGGTGCGTTTAAAATGAACGGGGAAAATCCCATAGGGAATATTCTGGTGGAATATTTCGAGTGGTAACCACTGCCACCAGCCAGAAACTCGACAAGGGGGGGGGGGGACGGGACAGTGCCCCCTTGGAAAACAGACCCAGGGGCAATCGAATTACCCCTACCAGTACTTCAACAATATGATGGTTTGTACTGGTTCTGTTCACAATTTAAGACTAATAAAGTCAATGGTGACTTTACATGCCCTGGGAGACAGTAGTCAGTCCCAGGGTATGGAGTCTATGTTTGGGTGTCACTATGACACCCCTGTCTTACTGCACTGAGGGTGCTGTGTAACACTTACCAAAAACACATGAAGCCCTATGGAGTAAAAGACCCTATTGCCCATAAAACACATTACAAAGTCAAAGGACATTCTCAAATCATGCCTAAGAGTGGGAGAAAAGAGTCTCACTCTTAGCAGGAGAAAAAAATAAACGCCAAAAATCCAGCAAAGTTGCTGGGGGACTCACTAGGTTTGGGAAATTAGCCTTACAGAGAATTCTCCCCAACAGTATCCCTTCAGTGTGCTGTTGCATAGGACAATGGCATCGTGGGTGGAGCCAGGGTAGCGAGCACAGCAGTGGGTGAGGTACAGGTTGGGGTCGCAGGTCACCTGCACATTCAGGGAGTGGTAGTGCTTGCAGTTTCGGTACACTGCTTCGTGTGCCTGGGGGGCCAACAGTGCAACATGGATGCAGTCCAGGACGGTTATAACATTTGGCATTTGGGCAATGGAATGGAACTGTGCCTTCTTGGCACTGACCTGGGCTGAGGTGGTACGCAGTCCGATGTGGCGTTGCACTTGCCGCAGGAGGGCACAAGCACCTTGTCCAGCACTGCGCATAATGTGGGCTGTGCCATGCTGTGCATAATGGCTACGGAGTGCTGGAAGGTGCCGGTCCCAAGGAACTGTAGTATGGACACTAGCTTTTGCAGTGCAGGCACAGCAGTCTGGATATTGATCCTGCTGCCTATGTCATCCTATATTGAAGTGAGCAGCTTGGTTATGGTCTCCCTGTTGAGGCGGTAGAGGGTGACCAACTGGCTGTCAGTGAGGGTCCAGGGTGAGGGCCTAACCCTGGGGATCACTGCAAGCCGTGCTTGCACTCCCCCTCCCCTGTAATCCCTGTGCCCTGGTGTGGTTGTCTTGCCTTCCTACTTACAGGCCTAGCATGTGCAGCTACCTGTCCCAGCTCACAGAGGCTATTGTCAGCATAGTGTTGAAAGCAGTGTTTGGGGTAGGTGTGTGCCTTATGTAGCACTCTGGGGTGGATTTATGTGGCTTCATTTCAGGCACCTGTGTTCATTAACCTCTAGCTGGAGGTAACTACGCCATGTTTTCTGCGCTACTTGCAGATTTTTCCGGCGCAAATACCGCTGGTGATGGACGTGTGATGCGGTTGTGTTTGTGCCTCATGTTGGCAGCTGTAATAGCGTTGACTGTATTTGCGCCGTCTGTATTAGCGCCGGCAGTAACAGCGCTGGCTGCTTTTTCAGCCAGCGGTATTTGCGCTTGCTCATGATCCAGCGGAATGGTATTGGCGGCGCCATTACCGTTACCACAGCATTTAAGGCCTGCTGCCCAACTTGTGATGAGGCCCATAATCTCCCCACCGGACTATAAAAAAAGAGACTTGTTTTACTTTCTCCATTCATTTTAGCAGGCACCCTGTTTTTTCATTATATACATTAGTTTTTACTTGTAATGACTTTGATTGATCATGTTTTAAATCTTCTCACTCATGTATGTTTTTATCTTCATGACTTTTATGGAATTTTAGCCGAATAACATTTTTTGATTGATTGTTTGTTTGAAAAGTGTTCATAAAGAAAGAATGGCTCCAACACAACAAGTTCTTCAATGATAAAGAGCCTTGCTCCAGAGGGTGATTCCCTTACCCTGGATTCTTCTTTCCTCTCTCAGGTTTTTCTAACAGTTCTTTGGGCCTTTTTTTGGCCTACAACAACACTTGCACACAAAATTGTCTGGCTTGGTAATTTTGTCCTTTTTAGTACACCTGGTATACTTCTCTGGCAGGTGGCATTGCTCCATCCCTCTTCGAAAAGGATTCTTCTCAAGACTTCTTTGAATCTAATCAACACAATGGATAAATTGGTGTGCCACCAAAGTCGAGCGGGCGGAGGAGGGCAAAAACTCTTGTCCCCTCCTAAAATGTTGGCCAATCTCGTGACATTTTTGAGGCACCCTACTCTGCTGCTCTCCTTGTAAAAGGAGAGAAACTACAGAGGCAAACAGGACTGCTAGGGAAACCAGCACCCAGGCTCTCATCTGAGAGGTGGAACATGACATCAGGCAGATGCCTTCCTACCCTAACCAAGGCTGTATATATTTATTATACTTTGCATTCTGGTCATTGTATTCCTCCATCTAGTTAAAACAAAGCTGTAATCCTGCTTTTTACTCAACAGGACGATGTTTAAGCTCTTTAAAGCATATATTAACATATTAGTATCAGCTAGAGCTGAGTAGATATATGGCCAAATGCCTGAAGTGGAAACTGTGTTAAAAACCTAGCTGCACCTCTTAAATAAATGTGTGATCTTGTACAAATCATGCTATCTCTCTGTGATATATGAACCAAAATGTGACTGCCAGGTATGAGTTTGGTTTGTGGGGAAGTAGGACTTCAGGTATTGGTTGTATGTTGAGGGGGGCGAGGGGTGAGGCATGACTCCAGGCAATGGCTTTGAGTGGTTTGAGGTGGGGAAGCAGGGCGCCAGGTAAGATTTGTTTTTCCGTTGGAGGTGGAGAGGCGAGACTATTGGTATGAGTGTTATAGGGGTGAGGAGACAGGATGGAAGGTATGGGTGTTGTGGGAAGTGGGCAGGCAGGACGCCATGAGTCATAGGTCTTTTGCCTGCTTGGTTGATGATTGGCTCTTGGAGCCAAGCCAGATCCCCTGGCTCAACTCCACTCTACCCATGAACTATCTGGCCCCCTCCTCCCTCGGCTATGGCCCAGGACATCTGGATATGAATGTGCAGTGTGCATTGCTGGTTAGCGCTGCTATACGTACCATTTCTGTTTGAAGCTGAGATCAGGGCTCTAATATCATTAAAGTGTTGTTAGTTTGCCAATTGCTTCCATCTACAGTACTCCTCCCCAAAACATCAACTTTCCCACTGCACCCCTGCCACAACATCCCCAATAAGCTAGAGCAAAGCTACACCAGAAGAGGTTAAGGTCTTCACACTGCACCTGCACTGAGACAGAAGTCCGACTGGGACCTGACAGCACAGCCACGGTTTATAGTCATTCCATCGACAGCCAAAGCATCTAATGCCATACCATTAGATATGGTAAAAAAAAAAAAAAGCATCCAATGCATTTTTTGTTTGTTGTTGCTGCCATCGCCCTCTAAACCCACCCCAAAGACTACTCTTCCACAATGCACACCTTTCACGTTCTCCCACGTAACGCCAAAGGAAGTGGAAAACATCATTAAAAGTCTCAAACCGTCACATTGTCCAGGGGAGATCTGTCCAGCTTCCATCATTAAGGATGGAGCTAAAGACCTGGCCCCTTTCATCGCCACACTGATAAACTCATCCTTCAACACCAACCAAGTCCCTAACAACCTCAAGGAAGCCTGGGTTTTGCCTCTCCTAAAAAAAAATTAAACAAAAATCCTACACCCTAACACTCCCAACAAATTACAGGCCCATCACTTCCGTCCCCTTTCTCTTAAAAATTCTGGACCGAGTTGCATATCTACAAATTCAGAAGCATTTAGAGGAAAACAACCTGTTAGGCCTCAGACAATCTGGCTTCAGGCCGAGGCATGGAACGGAGACAGCTCTCCTAGACTTGAAGATTGAATGGACTAGGCGAAGGACAAAGGCAAGCTAGCGATCCTCCTGCTGCTAGACTTTTCAGCAGCCATTGACCTTGTCGACCACCAAATTCTAACTGGGCACCTCACCATGTGGGGGTCACCCTCCAAACCCCCCCTTTTTTAACATTTAAAACCCATTTTTATTCAACTAAACCCTTTACCATCTAAAACAATGCATTAGATGTTTTTTTTAAAAAAAAATTTACATTTTTTTTTTAGATGGTATGGCTGTCGATGCTTTGGTTGTCGATGCAATGACCGGATACCCACAGCGACCACTTGTGGACACTAGCAGCTCCAATCAGGGCATTCTCATCCTCAAGGACACTTGACCTCATCACAAGACCCTACCTATCTTGTGGCTAACAAGATCACGTGTGACAGAATGCCATCTTTGAGCTTTTTGATTTGTATATATAAAAAATGATACGTGTAGTTCCGTTTCTGGCGTGGAGGCTTGTTGATCAGACCTCTCTCCCTTAATGCTACATAATGCACCCACATAATTTTTCTGGGGCTGTCGGCTGACTGCTTCAGAGGCAGCAGAGCAATGTCAAAAGTCACATTTGCATTCTTGAGAACATACCATTGGCGCCAACAGCTCCAAACATACAGAGGAATTGCCTTTGTAGTCAAAGGCACCAGTTCCCTGAATCAAACCATGTGTTTTACAGGCATTGTGGCACAATACACTCTACAGATAAGCCCTGCCTGGTTTCTAAGGGTGGTGGTTAAATCGCAGTTATTCAGCCACAAAGCAATTTCATGTTATAATATAATTGTCAATCTGACAATTTGTGACTCAATCATGGTAGGGCTGTGTGGATTATGTTTGTTTGGCCTGTGTCCCACCTAAACACTCTCCGAGTCGAGACCTGGAATTTTCTCCATTAGATGCTCCTGTGAATGAGTGTCACCTGCAAGTATACAATAGGTAATACACACCAGGGTGCTGAATACCAGAGACATTTCAAGTTTGGCAGACAGAGGGAGGGACAGAGTTAAAGTAGCTAAGGGACAAAAGACATCCCACAGAAAGGTTCCACCATCTTGTATTTTGCCAGGACTGTACACACTTCCTGCCCCCTCTCCACATCCTGCAGACAGAGCACTCTAGGTATGACATCAGAAGGCAAAGTGCACGTGTCACAACAGCCCTGTTTGGAGCCCTTACATAAGGATAGTAAGGAGCCAATCAGCTGTGCCATTTTTCATATGTAAGAGGGGACTCTCCCCTTAGAGGACTCATATTTGGACTATGGACAAAGAAGGATTCACCTGGACCCTGGTTGGGAGTATAGTCTGCTCCAAAGTTCTCTGCCAGAAAGGTGAAGGCCAAAGACTTCCAAGCAAGAGGCAAGCGATTATCCCAATGATCTCAGGGGCATATGTGGGTTGAAGCTGCTCTGTGAACCGATGCTTTACCTGCTGTCTGAACACTGGAACTAGGATCCTGTTCACTAGAAGTATCAGTTCCTGCAGTTGCTCTCTGGTAACCTTCATGGTGTGGAAGTGAAGAATAAGGACTTCCCTTGTGCCCGCTATTTAGCTACACCTACCCAGAAATCGTCTGACTGCCCCAAGCTTCCCAGTGCCACATACTGTGGCTGTCTGAACTGCAATGGGTGTTGGACTTAGTTGTCCAGCTCACCACCCCAATGCCAAATCACTGCCTCAAAAGCGTATTGAAGCCTGGCTTAATGCTGTTGAGCCACAAGAACAAGACTAAAAAGGCATTTGCATTGGTCCTGTCCCCCTGGCTGCCTTTTTACGGGCTCTAGTTACTTACTTATAAGACCATGCTCTCTACCTTTTTCCAAAAACATATTCTTCATTCAGATATTTCTGCTGAACCGATTGCCTGTCTGCCGTCTTTACAACCCAGAGTACCTTTCACTATAAAGTCTACATTATTTGTGTTCTATCCAACAGAGATCGGGTGTTAGTGTTTTTATTAGCTCTGTGCATTTTTAGTTTAAAGTGCCTTTTTTATGGAACTTTAATTGGTCATTATTTTATATTGGATTCATTGTACTATTTGGGTTGCTACAGTTACCAGCTGACAACCACTTCTGAAGAGTATAGCCTGCCATCGGCCTACGTGACACGATGATGCAAAGGAGGCATACTGGTTAGGTTGTGTCTTGTTCACATTTATGATTAAGATCACTATTGTTTCAGTAGCACTGTGGGGCTGAGTAGGTGTTTTAGCCACCATCATCACTGTACAGCAGAGCAGCAGCCATTATGTCACATCCACACCACTTGAACGCCGCCCCATTTTGAAGGAAAACGTAATGACAAAAGCAGATGTTAGGAACAATAATTCCATGACTACAACTAAAACAACCCTTAGGGTATCATCTCAGAAATACAACAAGCGCTGCACAAATACTGAAAGGTCAAGTTAAAATTGATATGTGATTTAACAGAAACCTATTTAACCAGAGTGGGTGAGGGATGACGCTGAATTTCTCACTTTAATCTTAGAACATACCAGTGATGATTGTAAGGTGGACTGTGTGTGACCAAACTATGGACTTGATTGTACAATTGATGTAGTATGGGTTTTGCTAATTTTAAATAACATTAATATTTTGCCTAGATAAAGCCTAAAGGGGTGAAACATCTGCACGTGCACTAGCAGGTAAATGTTGGCACGAGGTTAAAAGGTAAAAGAAGCAGCTATGCGCTACACATCATTCTAATATTAAAAACGTTTTGATGTAACTCAGCTAGTGGATCTCTATGTTATAAAAAATCTTTACTGGGCGCACCAAGACCAAAGGTCTCCTTTCACAAAACCAGAAAGGTTTCCTGTGCCAATTCCCAGCATTCCCCCCCCACCCCTATAAGCAACCTTCACACTGGACCCTTTCTTGCCACACCATCCACTCATCCAATCTCACTGAGCAGCGCTTGACCCTAGAAGAGATCTGGTTTTCTATCACTTAACTGCTGTGAGACGAAGACCCCACTGTGAGCAGACTGCATAGCCACCAGCTCGGACACCTGCTGCGCCCTCAATAAAAAGGTGACCCTCCTACTAATGGACAAGTAATTTGAAACAAGACACTATACACCCAAAGGAAAGTTGGGCTAACAAGTATAGTTTATTTATATTTTTAATTTGTAGACTGACAGGATGACCATAATAATAGTTTATAAAACCACCCTAATGACAACTAAATTGCAGAGATGTAATTGAAGTCAAGAAATTCTTCAATGAGCTACACAACAAATTAAAGAGCTATTCCGTTCACGCCAACATCAAAGTTCACTACTCAACATGGAATGACTAAATGATCAGAGTACTGCTCCGAGCACAGGGGGGCAACTCTAACTTTTCATTTCATTTCCACTTTATTTCGGTAGATTTCTACTATAAAAGCCTTCATAGATTTGAAAACAGAATAACATCTCAAAACATCAAGCATACAAACACAACAGTAGATAATAAAATCAAAACCAGTCACTGGAATTTACAGAAATAATAACAGGATTAAAACACCATTACCTGTTCCCCATCATACAATTATTAAACAGTAAACTTCAAAGAATGGCAGTGTGCTTAAAGTGCATAATAGCATGGAAACCATGGAACTGGAGGCGGGGTCAGCCAAAACCATGGAACTGGAGGCAGGGCCAGACAAAACCATGGTATTGGAGGCGGGGCCAGACAAAACCATGGTATTGGAGGCGGGGCCAGACAAAACCATGGTATTGGAGGCGGGGCCAGCCGTATCCATGGAACTGGAGGCGGGGCCAGCCAAAACCATGGAACTGGAGGCGGGGTCAGCCAAAACCATGGAACTGGAGGCGGGGCCAGCCAAAACCATGGTATTGGAGGCGGGGCCAGCCAAAACCATGGTATTGGAGGCGGGGCCAGCCAAAACTGTGGTATTGGAGGCGGGGCCAGCCGGCCAGCCAAAACCATGGGATTGGAGGCGGGGCCAGCCAAAACCATGGGATTGGAGGCGGGGCCAGCCAAAACCATGGGATTGGAGGCGGGGCCAGCCCAAACCATGGGATTGGAGGCGGGGCCAGCCAAAACCATGGGATTGGAGGCGGGGCCAGCCAAAACCATGGGATTGGAGGCGGGGCCAGCCGTATCCATGGAACTGGAGGCGGAGCCAGCCGTATCCATGGAACTGGAGGCGGAGCCAGCCAAAACCATGGTATTGGAGGCGGGGCCAGCCAAAACCATGTAACTGGAGGTGGGGCCAGCCAAAACCATGGTACTGGAGGCGAGGCCAGCCGGCCAGCCAAAACCATGGTACTGGAGGCGGGGCCAACCAAATCCATGGAACTAGAGGCGGGGCCAGACAAAACCATGGTATTGGAGGCGGGGCCAGACAAAACCATGGTATTGGAGGCGGGGCCAGACAAAACCATGGTATTGGAGGCAGGGCTAGCCGTATCCATGGAACTGGAGGCGGGGCCAGCCAAAACCATGGGATTGGAGGCGGGGCCAGCCGTATCCATGGGATTGGAGGCGGGGACAGCTAAAACCATGGTATTGGAGGCGGGGCCAGCCAAAACCATGGTATTGGAGGCGGGGCCAGCCAAAACCATGGTATTGGAGGCGGGGCCAGCCAAAACCATGGTATTGGACGCGGGGCCAGCCAAAACCATGGTACTGGAGGCGAGGCCAGCCGGCCAGCCAAAACCATGGTACTGGAGGCGGGGCCAGCCGAATCCATGGAACTGGAGGCGGGGCCAGACAAAACCATGGTATTGGAGGCGGGGCCAGCCGTATCCATGGAACTGGAGGCGGGGCCAGCCAAAACCATGGAACTGGAGGCGGGGTCAGCCAAAACCATGGAACTGGAGGCGGAGCCAGCCGTATCCATGGAACTGGAGGCGGAGCCAGCGTATCCATGGAACTGGAGGCGGGGCCAGCCAAAACCATGGTATTGGAGGCGGGGCCAGCCAAAACCATGGTATTGGAGGCAGGGCCAGCCAAAACAATGGTATTGGAGGCGGGGCCAGCCAAAACCATGTAACTGGAGGTGGGGCCAGCCAAAACCATGGTACTGGAGGCGAGGCCAGCCGGCCAGCCAAAACCATGGTACTGGAGGCGGGGCCAACCGAATCCATGGAACTGGAGGCGGGGCCAGACAAAACCATGGTGTTGGAGGTGGGGCCAGACAAAACCATGGTATTGGAGGCGGGGCCAGACAAAACCATGGTATTGGAGGCGGGGCCAGACAAAACCATGGTATTGGAGGCAGGGCCAGCCGTATCCATGGAACTGGAGGCGGGGCCAGCCAAAACCATGGGATTGGAGGCGGGGCCAGGTGTATCCATGGGATTGGAGGCGGGGCCAGCTAAAACCATGGTATTGGAGGCGGGGCCAGCCAAAACCATGGTATTGGAGGCGGGGCCAGCCAAAACCATGGTATTGGAGGCGGGGCCAGCCAAATCCATGTAACTGGAGGCGGGGCCAGCCAAAACCATGGTACTGGAGGCGAGGCCAGCCGGCCAGCCAAAACCATGGTACTGGAGGTGGGGCCAGCCGAATCCATGGAACTGGAGGCAGGGCCAGACAAAACCATGGTATTGGAGGCGGGGCCAGCCGTATCCATGGAACTGGAGGCTGGGCCAGCCAAAACCATGGAACTGGAAGCGGGGTCAGCCAAATCCATGGAACTGGAGGCGGGGCCAGCCAAAACCATGGTATTGGAGGCGGGGCCAGCCAAAACCATGGTATTGGAGGCGGGGCCAGCCAAAACCATGGTACTGGAGGCGGGGCCAGCCAAAACCATGGTACTGGAGGCGAGGCCAGCCGGCCAGCCAAAACCATGGAACTGGAGGCGGGGCCAACCGAATCCATGGAACTGGAGGCGGGGCCAGCCAAAACCATGGTATTGGAGGCGGGGCCAGCCAAAACCATGGTATTGGAGGCGGGGCCAGCCAAAACCATGGTATTGGAGGCGGGGCCAGCCGTATCCATGGAACTGGAGGCGGGGCCAGCCGTATCCATGGAACTGGAGGCGGGGCCAGACAAAACCATGCTATTGGAGGCGGGGTCAGCCAAAACCATGCTATTGGAGGCGGGGCCAGCCAAAACCGTGGTATTGGAGGCGGGGCCAGCCAAAACCGTGGTATTGGAGGCGGGGCCAGCCAAAACCGTGGTATTGGAGGCGGGGCCAGCCAAAACTATGTAACAGGAGGCGGGGCCAGCCCAGCCAAAACCATGGGATTGGAGGCGGGGCCAGCCAAAACCATGGGATTGGAGGCGGGGCCAGCCAAAACCATGGGATTGGAGGCGGGGCCAGCCAAAACCATGGGCTTGGAGGCGGGGCCAGCCGTATCCATGGAACTGGAGGCGGAGCCAGCCGTATCCATGGAACTGGAGGCGGGGCCAGCCAAAACCATGGTATTGGAGGCGGGGCCAGCCAAAACCATGGTATTGGAGGCAGGGCCAGCCAAAACCATGGTATTGGAGGCGGGGCCAGCCAAAACCATGGAGGTGGGGCCAGCCAAAACCATGGTACTGGAGGCGAGGCCAGCCGGCCAGCCAAAACCATGGTACTGGAGGCGGGGCCAGACAAAACCATGGTATTGGAGGCGGGGCCAGACAAAACCATGGTATTGGAGGCGGGGCCAGACAAAACCATGGTATTGGAGGCGGGGACAGACAAAACCATGGTATTGGAGGCAGGGCCAGCCGTATCCATGGAACTGGAGGCGGGGCCAGCCAAAACCATGGAACTGGAGGCGGGGTCAGCCAAAACCATGGAACTGGAGGCGGGGTCAGCCAAAACCATGTTATTGGAGGCGGGGCCAGCCAAAACCATGGTATTGGAGGCGGGGCCAGCCAAAACCATGGTATTGGAGGCGGGGCCAGCCAAAACCATGGTATTGGAGGCGGGGCCAGCCAAAACCATGGTACTGGAGGCGAGGCCAGCCGGCCAGCCAAAACCATGGTACTGGAGGCGGGGCCAGCCGAATCCATGGAACTGGAGGCGGGGCCAGACAAAACCATGGTATTGGAGGCGGGGCCAGCCGTATCCATGGAACTGGAGGCGGGGCCAGCCAAAACCATGGAACTGGAGGCGGGGTCAGCCAAAACCATGGAACTGGAGGCGGAGCCAGCCGTATCCATGGAACTGGAGGCGGAGCCAGCGTATCCATGGAACTGGAGGCGGGGCCAGCCAAAACCATGGTATTGGAGGCGGGGCCAGCCAAAGCCATGGTATTGGAGGCAGGGCCAGCCAAAACCATGGTATTGGAGGCGGGGCCAGCCAAAACCATGTAACTGGAGGTGGGGCCAGCCAAAACCATGGTACTGGAGGCGAGGCCAGCCGGCCAGCCAAAACCATGGTACTGGAGGCGGGGCCAACCGAATCCATGGAACTGGAGGCGGGGCCAGACAAAACCATGGTGTTGGAGGTGGGGCCAGACAAAACCATGGTATTGGAGGCGGGGCCAGACAAAACCATGGTATTGGAGGCGGGGCCAGACAAAACCATGGTATTGGAGGCAGGGCCAGCCGTATCCATGGAACTGGAGGCGGGGCCAGCCAAAACCATGGGATTGGAGGCGGGGCCAGGTGTATCCATGGGATTGGAGGCGGGGCCAGCTAAAACCATGGTATTGGAGGCGGGGCCAGCCAAAACCATGGTATTGGAGGCGGGGCCAGCCAAAACCATGGTATTGGAGGCGGGGCCAGCCAAATCCATGTAACTGGAGGCGGGGCCAGCCAAAACCATGGTACTGGAGGCGGGGCCAGCCGGCCAGCCAAAACCATGGTACTGGAGGTGGGGCCAGCCGAATCCATGGAACTGGAGGCAGGGCCAGACAAAACCATGGTATTGGAGGCGGGGCCAGCCGTATCCATGGAACTGGAGGCTGGGCCAGCCAAAACCATGGAACTGGAAGCGGGGTCAGCCAAAACCATGGAACTGGAGGCAGGGCCAGCCAAAACCATGGTATTGGAGGCGGGGCCAGCCAAAACCATGGTATTGGAGGCGGGGCCAGCCAAAACCATGGTACTGGAGGCGGGGCCAGCCAAAACCATGGTACTGGAGGCGAGGCCAGCCGGCCAGCCAAAACCATGGAACTGGAGGCGGGGCCAACCGAATCCATGGAACTGGAGGCGGGGCCAGACAAACCATGGTATTGGAGGCGGGGCCAGCCAAAACCATGGTATTGGAGGCGGGGCCAGCCAAAACCATGGTATTGGAGGCGGGGCCAGCCAAAACCATGGTATTGGAGGCGGGGCCAGCCGTATCCATGGAACTGGAGGCGGGGCCAGCCGTATCCATGGAACTGGAGGCGGGGCCAGACAAAACCATGCTATTGGAGGCGGGGTCAGCCAAAACCATGCTATTGGAGGCGGGGCCAGCCAAAACCGTGGTATTGGAGGCGGGGCCAGCCAAAACCGTGGTATTGGAGGCGGGGCCAGCCAAAACCGTGGTATTGGAGGCGGGGCCAGCCAAAACTATGTAACAGGAGGCGGGGCCAGCCCAGCCAAAACCATGGGATTGGAGGCGGGGCCAGCCAAAACCATGGGCTTGGAGGCGGGGCCAGCCGTATCCATGGAACTGGAGGCGGAGCCAGCCGTATCCATGGAACTGGAGGCGGGGCCAGCCAAAACCATGGTATTGGAGGCGGGGCCAGCCAAAACCATGGTATTGGAGGCAGGGCCAGCCAAAACCATGGTATTGGAGGCGGGGCCAGCCAAAACCATGGAGGTGGGGCCAGCCAAAACCATGGTACTGGAGGCGAGGCCAGCCGGCCAGCCAAAACCATGGTACTGGAGGCGGGGCCAGACAAAACCATGGTATTGGAGGCGGGGCCAGACAAAACCATGGTATTGGAGGCGGGGCCAGACAAAACCATGGTATTGGAGGCGGGGACAGACAAAACCATGGTATTGGAGGCAGGGCCAGCCGTATCCATGGAACTGGAGGCGGGGCCAGCCAAAACCATGGAACTGGAGGCGGGGTCAGCCAAAACCATGGAACTGGAGGCGGGGCCAGCCAAAACCATAGATTGGAGGCGGGGCCAGCCAAAACCATGTTATTGGAGGCGGGGCCAGCCAAAACCATGGTATTGGAGGCGGGGCCAGCCAAAACCATGGTACTGGAGGTGGGGCCAGCCAAAACCATGGTACTGTAGGCGGGGCCAGCCGGCCAGCCAAAACCATGGAACTGGAGGCGGGGCCAACCGAATCCATGGAACTGGAGGCGGGGCCAGACAAAACCATGGTGTTGGAGGCGGGGCCAGCCAAAACCATGGTGTTGGAGGCGGGGCCAGCCAAAACCATGGTATTGGAGGCGGGGCCAGCCAAAACCATGGGATTGGAGGAGGGGCCAGCCAAAACCATGGGATTGGAGGCGGGGCCAGCCGTATCCATGGAACTGGAGGCGGGGCCAGCCAAAACCATGGAACTGGAGGCGGGGCCAGCCAAAACATGGAACTGGAGGCGGGGCCAGCCAAAACCATGGTACTGGAGGCGAGGCCAGCCGGCCAGCAAAACCATGGTACTGGAGGCGGGGCCAGCCGAATCCATGGAACTGGAGGCGGGGCCAGACAAAACCATGGGATTGGAGGCGGGGCCAGACAAAACCATGGGATTGGAGGCGGGGCCAGACAAAACCATGGAACTGGAGGCGGGGTCAGCCAAAACCATGGAACTGGAGGCGGGGCCAGCCAAAACCATGGTATTGGAGGCGGGGCCAGCCAAAACCATGGTATTGGAGGCGGGGCCAGCCAAAACCATGGTACTGGAGGCGGGGCCAGCCAAAACCATGGTACTGGAGGCGGGGCCAGCCGGCCAGCCAAAACCATGGAACTGGAGGCGGGGCCAACCGAATCCATGGAACTGGAGGCGGGGCCAGACAAAACCATGGTATTTGAGGCGGGGCCAGCCAAAACCATGGTATTGGAGGCGGGGCCAGACAAAACCATGGTATTGGAGGCGGGGCCAGACAAAACCATGGTATTGGAGGCGGGGCCAGACAAAACCATGGTATTGGAGGCGGGGCTAGACAAAACCATGGTATTGGAGGCGGGGCCAGCCGTATCCATGGAACTGGAGGCGGGGCCAGCCAAAACCATGGTATTGGAGGCGGGGCCAGCCAAAACCATGGTATTGGAGGCGGGGCCAGCCAAAACCATGGTATTGGAGGCGGGGCCAGCCAAAACTGTGGTATTGGAGGCGGGGCCAGCCGGCCAGCCAAAACCATGGGATTGGAGGCGGGGCCAGCCAAAACCATGGGATTGGAGGCGGGGCCAGCCAAAACCATGAGATTGGAGGCGGGGCCAGCCAAATCCATGGGATTGGAGGCGGGGCCAGCCAAATCCATGGGATTGGAGGCGGGGCCAGCCAAAACCATGGGATTGGATGCAGGGCCAGCCGTATTCATGGAACTGGAGGCGGAGCCAGCCGTATCCATGGAACTGGAGGCGGAGCCAGCCAAAACCATGGTATTGGAGGCTGGACCAGCCAAAACCATGGTATTGGAGGCAGGGCCAGCCAAAACCATGGTATTGGAGGCGAGGCCAGCCGGCCAGCCAAAACCATGGTACTGGAGGCGGGGCCAACCGAATCCATGGAACTGGAGGCGGGGCCAGACAAAACCATGGTATTGGAGGCGAGGCCAGCCGGCCAGCAAAACCATGGTACTGGAGGCGGGGCCAGACAAAACCATGGTATTGGAGGCGGGGCCAGCCGTATCCATGGAACTGGAGGCGGGATCAGCCAAAACCATGGAACTGGAGGCGGGGCCAGACAAAACCATGGTATTGGAGGCGGGGCCAGACAAAACCATGGTATTGGAGGCGGGGCCAGCCGTATCCATGGAACTGGAGGCGGGGCCAGCCAAAACCATGGAACTGGAGGCGGGGTCAGCCAAAACCATGGGATTGGAGGCGGGGCCAGCCAAAACCATGGGATTGGAGGCGGGGCCAGCCAAAACCATGGTATTGGAGGCGGGGCCAGCTAAAACCATGGTATTGGAGGCGGGGCCAGCCAAAACCATGGTATTGGAGGCGGGGCCAGCCAAAACCATGTAACTGGAGGCGGGGCCAGACAAAACCATGGTATTGGAGGCGGGGCCAGACAAAACCATGGTATTGGAGGCGGGGCCAGCCGTATCCATGGAACTGGAGGCGGGGCCAGCCAAAACCATGGAACTGGAGGCGGGGTCAGCCAAAACCATGGAACTGGAGGCAGGGCCAGACAAAACCGTGGTATTGGAGGCGGGGCCAGCCAAAACTGTGGTATTGGAGGCGGGGCCAGCCAAAACTGTGGTATTGGAGGCGGGGCCAGCCGGCCAGCCAAAACCATGGGATTGGAGGCGGGGCCAGCCAAAACCATGGGATTGGAGGCGGGGCCAGCCAAAACTATGGGATTGGAGGCGGGGCCAGCCAAAACCATGGGATAGGAGGCGGGGCCAGCCGTATCCATGGAACTGGAGGCGGAGCCAGCCGTATCCATGTAACTGGAGGTGGGGCCAGCCAAAACCATGGTACTGGAGGCGAGGCCAGCCGGCCAGCCAAAACCATGGTACTGGAGGCGGGGCCAACCGAATCCATGGAACTGGAGGCGGGGCCAGACAAAACCATGGTATTGGAGGTGGGGCCAGACAAAACCATGGTATTGGAGGCGGGGCCAGACAAAACCATGGTATTGGAGGCAGGGCCAGCCGTATCCATGGAACTGGAGGCGGGGCCAGCCAAAACCATGGGATTGGAGGCGGGGCCAGCCGTATCCATGGGATTGGAGGCGGGGCCAGCTAAAACCATGGTATTGGAGGCGGGGCCAGCCAAAACCATGGTATTGGAGGCGGGGCCAGCCAAAACCATGGTACTGGAGGCGAGGCCAGCCGGCCAGCCAAAACCATGGTACTGGAGGCGGGGCCAGCCGAATCCATGGAACTGGAGGCGGGGCCAGACAAAACCATGGTATTGGTGGCGGGGCCAGCCGTATCCATGGAACTGGAGGCGGGGCCAGCCAAAACCATGGAACTGGAGGCGGGGCCAGCCGTATCCATGGAACTGGAGGCGGAGCCAGCCGTATCCATGGAACTGGAGGCGGAGCCAGCCAAAACCATGGTATTGGAGGCTGGACCAGCCAAAACCATGGTATTGGAGGCAGGGCCAGCCAAAACCATGGTATTGGAGGCGAGGCCAGCCGGCCAGCCAAAACCATGGTACTGGAGGCGGGGCCAACCGAATCCATGGAACTGGAGGCGGGGCCAGACAAAACCATGGTATTGGAGGCGGGGCCAGACAAAACCATGGTATTGCAGGCGAGGCCAGCCGGCCAGCAAAACCATGGTACTGGAGGCGGGGCCAGACAAAACCATGGTATTGGAGGCGGGGCCAGCCGTATCCATGGAACTGGAGGCGGGGTCAGCCAAAACCATGGAACTGGAGGCGGGGCCAGACAAAACCATGGTATTGGAGGCGGGGCCAGACAAAACCATGGTATTGGAGGCGGGGCCAGACAAAACCATGGTATTGGAGGCGGGGCCAGCCGTATCCATGGAACTGGAGGCGGGGCCAGCCAAAACCATGGAACTGGAGGCGGGGTCAGCCAAAACCATGGGATTGGAGGCGGGGCCAGCCAAAACCATGGGATTGGAGGCGGGGCCAGCCAAAACCATGGTATTGGAGGCGGGGCCAGCTAAAACCATGGTATTGGAGGCGGGGCCAGCCAAAACCATGGTATTGGAGGCGCGGCCAGCCAAAACCATGTAACTGGAGGCGGGGCCAGACAAAACCATGGTATTGGAGGCGGGGCCAGACAAAACCATGGTATTGGAGGCAGGGCCAGCCGTATCCATGGAACTGGAGGCGGGGCCAGCCAAAACCATGGAACTGGAGGCGGGGTCAGCCAAAACCATGGAACTGGAGGCAGGGCCAGACAAAACCGTGGTATTGGGAGGCGGGGCCAGCCAAAACTGTGGTATTGGAGGCGGGGCCAGCCAAAACTGTGGTATTGGAGGCGGGGCCAGCCGGCCAGCCAAAACCATGGGATTGGAGGCGGGGCCAGCCAAAACCATGGGATTGGAGGCGGGGCCAGCCAAAACTATGGGATTGGAGGCGGGGCCAGCCAAAACCATGGGATAGGAGGCGGGGCCAGCCGTATCCATGGAACTGGAGGCGGAGCCAGCCGTATCCATGTAACTGGAGGTGGGGCCAGCCAAAACCATGGTACTGGAGGCGAGGCCAGCCGGCCAGCCAAAACCATGGTACTGGAGGCGGGGCCAACCGAATCCATGGAACTGGAGGCGGGGCCAGACAAAACCATGGTATTGGAGGCGGGGCCAGACAAAACCATGGTATTGGAGGCGGGGCCAGACAAAACCATGGTATTGGAGGCAGGGCCAGCCGTATCCATGGAACTGGAGGCGGGGCCAGCCAAAACCATGGGATTGGAGGCGGGGCCAGCCGTATCCATGGGATTGGAGGCGGGGCCAGCTAAAACCATGGTATTGGAGGCGGGGCCAGCCAAAACCATGGTATTGGAGGCGGGGCCAGCCAAAACCATGTAACTGGAGGCGGGGCCAGCCAAAACCATGTAACTGGAGGCGAGGCCAGCCGGCCAGCCAAAACCATGGTACTGGAGGCGGGGCCAGCCGAATCCATGGAACTGGAGGCGGGGCCAGACAAAACCATGGTATTGGTGGCGGGGCCAGCCGTATCCATGGAACTGGAGGCGGGGCCAGCCAAAACCATGGAACTGGAGGCGGGGCCAGCCAAAACCATGGAACTGGAGGCGGAGCCAGCCGTATCCATGGAACTGGAGGCGGAGCCAGCCGTATCCATGGAACTGGAGGCGGGGCCAGCCAAAACCATGGTATTGGAGGCGGGGCCAGCCAAAACCATGGTATTGGAGGCAGGGCCAGCCAAAACCATGGTATTGGAGGCGGGGCCAGCCAAAACCATGTAACTGGAGGTGGGGCCAGCCAAAACCATGGTACTGGAGGCGAGGCCAGCCGGCCAGCCAAAACCATGGTACTGGAGGCGGGGCCAACCGAATCCATGGAACTGGAGGCGGGGCCAGCCAAAACCATGGATTGGAGGCGGGGCCAGCCAAAACCATGGGATTGGAGGCGGGGCCAGCCAAAACCATGGGATTGGAGGCGGGGCCAGCCAAAACCATGGTATTGGAGGCGGGGCCAGCCAAAACCATGTAACGAGGCGGGGCCAGCCAAAACCATGTAACTGGAGGCGGGGTCAGCCAAAACCATGCTATTGGAGGCGGGGCCAGCCAAAACCGTGGTATTGGAGGCGGGGCCAGCCAAAACCATGGAACTGGAGGCGGGGCCAGCCAAAACCATGTAACTGGAGGCGGGGCCAGCCAAAACCATGTAACTGGAGGCGGGGTCAGCCAAAACCATGCTATTGGAGGCGGGGCCAGCCAAAACCGTGGTATTGGAGGCGGGGCCAGCCAAAACCATGGAACTGGAGGCGGGGCCAGCCAAAACCATGGAACTGGAGGCGGGGCCAGCCAAAACCATGGTATTTGAGGCAGGGCCAGCCAAAACCATGGAACTGGAGGCGGGGCCAGCCAAAACCATGGTATTTGAGGCAGGGCCAGCCAAAACCATGGTACTGGAGGCGGGGCCAGCCAAAACCATGGTACTGGAGGCGGGGCCAGCCAAAACCATGGTACTGGAGGCGGGGCCAGCCAAAATCATGGTATTGGAGGCGGGGCCAGCCAAAAACATGGAACTGGAGGCGGGGCCAGCCAAAACCATGGTATTGGAGGCGGGGCCAGCCAAAACCATGGTATTGGAGGCGGGGACAGCCGTATCCATGGTATTGGAGGCGGGGCCAGCCAAAACCATGGTATTGGAGGCGGGGCCAGCCAAAACCATGGAACTGGAGGCGGGGCCAGCCAAAACCATGGAACTGGAGGCGGGGCCAGCCAAAACCATGGTATGTGAGGCAGGGCCAGCCAAAACCATGGAACTGGAGGCGGGGCCAGCCAAAACCATGGTATTTGAGGCAGGGCCAGCCAAAACCATGGTACTGGAGGCGGGGCCAGCCAAAACCATGGTATTTGAGGCAGGGCCAGCCAAAACCATGGTACTGGAGGCGGGGCCAGCCAAAACCATGGTACTGGAGGCGGGGCCAGCCAAAATCATGGTATTGGAGGCGGGGCCAGCCAAAAACATGGAACTGGAGGCGGGGCCAGCCAAAACCATGGTATTGGAGGCGGGGCCAGCCAAAACCATGGTATTGGAGGCGGGGACAGCCGTATCCATGGTATTGGAGGCGGGGCCAGCCAAAACCATGGTATTAGAGGCGGGGCCAGCCAAAATCATGGGATTGGAGGCGGGGCCAGCCAAAACCATGGGATTGGAGGCGGGGCCAGCCAAAACCATGGGATTGGAGGCGGGGCCAGCCAAAACCATGGGATTGGAGGCGGGGCCAGCCAAAACCATGGTATTGGAGGCAGGGCCAGCCAAAACCATGGTATTGGAGGCAGGGCCAGCCAAAACCATGGTATTGGAGGCGGGGCCAGCCAAAACCATGGTATTGGAGGCGGGGCCAGCCAAAACCATTGTATTGGAGGCGGGGCCAGCCAAAACCATGTAACTGGAGGCGGGGCCAGACAAAACCATGGTATTGGAGGCGGGGCCAGACAAAACCATGGTATTGGAGGCAGGGCCTGACAAAACCATGGTATTGGAGGCGGGGCCCGACAAAACCATGGTATTGGAGGCGGGGCCAGACAAAACCATGGTATTGGAGGCGGGGACAGACAAAACCATGGTACTGGAGGCGAGGCCAGCCGGCCAGCCAAAACCATGGTACTGGAGGCGGGGCCAGCCGAATCCATGGAACTGGAGGCGGGGCCAGACAAAACCATGGTATTGGAGGCGGGGCCAGACAAAACCATGGTATTGGAGGCGGGGCCAGACTAAATCATGGTATTGGAGGCGGGGCCAGACAAAACCATGGAACTGGAGGCGGGGCCAGCCAAAACCATGGAACTGGAGGCAGGGCCAGCCAAAACCATGGAACTGGAGGCAGGGCCAGCCAAAACCATGGAACTGGAGGCGGGGCCAGCCAAAACCATGGAACTGGAGGCGGGGCCAGCCAAAACGATGGTATTGGAGGCGGGGCCAGCAAAAACCATGGTATTGGAGGCGGGGCCAGCCAAAACCATGGTACTGGAGGCGAGGCCAGCCGGCCAGCCAAAACCATGGAACTGGAGGCGGGGCCAACCGAATCCATGGAACTGGAGGCGGGGCCAGACAAACCATGGTATTGGAGGCGGGGCCAGCCAAAACCATGGTATTGGAGGCGGGGCCAGCCAAAACCATGGTATTGGAGGTGGGGCCAGCCGTATCTATGGAACTGGAGGCGGGGCCAGCCAAAACCATGGAACTGGAGGCGGGGCCAGCCAAAACCATGGAACTGGAGGCGGGGCCAGCCAAAACCATGGAACTGGAGGCGGGGTCAGCCGGCCAGCCAAAACCATGGGATTGGAGGCGGGGCCAGCCAAAACCATGGGATTGGAGACGGGGCCAGCCAAAACCATGGGATTGGAGGCGGGGCCAGCCATATCCATGGAACTGGAGGCGGGGCCAGCCAAAACCATGGTACTGGAGGCGGGGCCAGCCAAAACCATGGTACTGGAGGCGGGGCCAGCCAAAACCATGTAACTGGAGGTGGGGCCAGCCAAAACCATGGTACTGGAGGCGGGGCCAACCGAATCCATGGAACTGGAGGCGGGGCCAGACAAAACCATGGTATTGGAGGCGGGGCCAGACAAAACCATGGTATTGGAGGCGGGGCCAGACAAAACCATGGTATTGGAGGCGGGGCCAGACAAAACCATGGTATTGGAGGCAGGGCCAGACAAAACCATGGTATTGGAGGCAGGGCCAGCCGTATCCATGGAACTGGAGGCGGGGCCAGCCAAAACCATGGAACTGGAGGCGGGGCCAGCCAAAACCATGGAACTGGAGGCGGGGCCAGCCAAAACCATGGTATTGGAGGCAGGGCCAGCCGTATCCATGGAACTCGAGGCGGGGCCAGCCAAAACCATGGAACTGGAGGCGGGGCCAGCCAAAACCATGGAACTGGAGGCGGAGCCAGCCAAAACCATGGTATTGGAGGCGGGGCCAGCCAAAACCATGGGATTGGAGGCGGGGCCAGCCAAAACCATGGGATTGGAGGCGGGGCCAGCCGTATCCATGGTATTGGAGGCGGGGCCAGCCGTATCCATGGTATTGGAGGCGGGGCCAGCCAAAATCATGGGATTGGAGGCGGGGTCAGCCAAAACCATGGGATTGGAGGCGGGGCCAGCCAAAACCATGGGATTGGAGGCGGGGCCAGCCAAAACCATGGAACTGGAGGCGGGGCCAGCCAAAACCATGGAACTGGAGGCGGGGCCAGCCAAAACCATGGTATTGGAGGCGGGGCCAGACAAAACCATGGTATTGGAGGCGGGGCCAGACTAAACCATGGAACTGGAGGCGGGGCCAGCCAAAACCATGGTATTGGAGGCGGGGCCAGCCAAAACCATGGTATTGGAGGCGGGGCCAGCCAAAACCATGGTATTGGAGGCGGGGCCAGCCAAAACCATGGTACTGGAGGCGAGGCCAGCCAAAACCATGGTACTGGAGGCGAGGCCAGCCGGCCAGCCAAAACCATGGAACTGGAGGCGGGGCCAACCGAATCCATGGAACTGGAGGCGGGGCCAGACAAACCATGGTATTGGAGGCGGGGCCAGCCAAAACCATGGTATTGGAGGCGGGGCCAGCCAAAACCATGGTATTGGAGGCGGGGCCAGCCGTATCCATGGAACTGGAGGCGGGGCCAGCCAAAACCGTGGAACTGGAGGCGGGGCCAGCCAAAACCGTGGTATTGGAGGCGGGGCCAGCCAAAACCGTGGTATTGGAGGCGGGGCCAGCCAAAACTGTGGTATTGGAGGCGGGGCCAGCCAAAACTGTGGTATTGGAGGCGGGGCCAGCCAAAACCGTGGTATTGGAGGCGGGGCCAGCCAAAACCATGTAACAGGAGGCGGGGCCAGCCGGCCAGCCAAAACCATGGGATTGGAGGCGGGGCCAGCCAAAACCATGGTATTGGAGGCGGGGCCAGCCAAAACCATGGTATTGGAGGCGGGGCCAGCCAAAACCATGGGATTGGAGGCGGGGCCAGCCGTATCCATGGAACTGGAGGCGGAGCCAGCCGTAGCCATGGAACTGGAGGCGGGGCCAGCCAAAACCATGGAACTGGAGGCGGGGCCAGCCAAAACCATGGTATCGGAGGCGGGGCCAGCCAAAACCATGGTATTGGAGGAAGGGCCAGCCAAAACCATGTAACTGGAGGCGGGACCAGCCAAAACCATGGGATTGGAGGCGGGGCCAGCCAAAACCATGGGATTGGAGGCGGGGCCAGCCAAAACCATGGGATTGGAGGCGGGGCCAGCCAAAACCATAGGATTGGAGGCTGGGCCATCCAAAACAATGGTATTGGAGGCGGGGACAGCCGTATCCATGGAACTGGAGGCGGGGCCAGCCAAAACCATGGAACTGGAGGCGGGGCCAACCAAAACCATGGAACTGGAGGCGGGGCCAACCAAAACCATGGAACTGGAGGCGGGGCCAACCAAAACCATGGCATTGGAGGCGGGGCCAGCCAAAACCATGGTATTGGAGGCGGGGCCAGCCAAAACCATGGTATTGGAGGCGGGGCCAGCCAAAACCATGGTATTGGAGGAAGGGCCAGCCAAAAGCATGGTACTGGAGGCGGGGCCAGCCAAAAGCATGGTATTGGAGGCGGGGCCAGCCAAAACAATGTAACTGGGTATTGGAGGCGGGGCCAGCCAAAACCATGGTATTGGAGGCGGGGCCAGCCAAAACTGTGGTATTGGAGGCGGGGCCAGCCAAAACCGTGGTATTGGAGGCGGGGCCAGCCAAAACCATGTAACTGGAGGCGGGGCCAGCCAAAACCATGGTATTGGAGGTGGGGCCAGCCAAAACCATGGTATTGGAGGCGGGGCCAGGCAAAACCATGGTATTGGAGGCGGGGCCAGCCAAAACCATGGGATTGGAGGCGGGGCCAGCTAAAACCATGGGGTTGGAGGCGGGGCCAGCCAAAACCATGGGATTGGAGGCGGGGCCAGCCAAAACCATGGGATTGGAGGCGGGGCCAGCCAAAACCATGGGATTGGAGGTGGGGCCAGCCAAAACCATGGGAGGCGGGGCCAGTCAAAACCATGGAACTGGAGGCGGGGCCAGCCGTATCCATGGTATTGGAGGCGGGGCCAGCCAAAACCATGGTATTGGAGGCGGGGCCAGCTGTATCCATGGAACTGGAGGCGGGCCAGCCGTAACCATGGAACTGGAGGAGGGGCCAGCCAGGCGGGAACAGCCATATCCATGGAACTGGAGGAGGGGCCAGCCAGGCGGGAACAGCCGTATCCATGGAACTGGAGGCAGGGCCAGCCGTATCCATGATATTGGAGGCGGGGCCAGCCGTATCCATGGTATTGGAGGCGGGGCCAGCCAAAACTATGGAACTGTAGGCGGGGCCAGCCAAAACCATGGAACTGTAGGCGGGGCCAGCCAAATCCATGGAATTGTAGGCGGGGCCAGCCGTATCCATGGTATTGGAGGCGGGGCCAGCCGTATCCATGGTATTGGAGGCGGGGCCAGCCGTATCCATGGTATTGGAGGCGGGGCCAGCCAAAACCATGGGAGGCGGGGCCAGTCAAAACCATGGAACTGGAGGCGGGGCCAGCCGTATCCATGGTATTGGAGGCGGGGCCAGCCAAAACCATGGTATTGGAGGCGGGGCCAGCTGTATCCATGGAACTGGAGGCGGGCCAGCCGTAACCATGGAACTGGAGGAGGGGCCAGCCAGGCGGGAACAGCCATATCCATGGAACTGGAGGAGGGGCCAGCCAGGCGGGAACAGCCGTATCCATGGAACTGGAGGCGGGGCCAGCCGTATCCATGATATTGGAGGCGGGGCCAGCCGTATCCATGGTATTGGAGGCGGGGCCAGCCAAAACCATGGTATTGTAGGCGGGGCCAGCCAAAACCATGGAACTGTAGGCGGGGCCAGCCAAATCCATGGAATTGTAGGCGGGGCCAGCCGTATCCATGGAATTGGAGGCGGGGCCAGCCGTATCCATGGTATTGGAGGCGGGGCCAGCCGTATCCATGGTATTGGAGGCGGGGCCAGCCAAAACCATGGAACCGGAGGCAGGGCCAGCCGTATCCATGGAACCGGAGGCAGGGCCAGCCGTATCCATGGAACCGGAGGCAGGGCCAGCCGTATCCATGGTATTGGAGGCAGGGCCAGCCAAAACCACGGAACTTGAGGTGGGGCCTGCCAAAACCATGGAACTGGAGGCGGGGCCAGCCAAAACCATGGAACTGGAGGCGGGGCCAGCCAAAACCATGGAACTGGAGGCGGGGCCAGCCAAAACCATGGAACTGGAGGCGGGGCCAGCCGTATCCATGGTATTGGAGGCGGGGCCAGCCAAAACCATGGTATTGGAGGCGGGGCCAGCCAAAACCATGGTATTGGAGGCGGGGCCAGCCAAAACCATGGTATTGGAGGCGGGGCCAGCCAAAACCATGGTATTGGAGGCGGGGCCAGCTGTATCAATGGAACTGGAGGCGGGGCCAGCCGTATCCATGGAACTGGAGGAGGGGCCAGCCAGGCGGGGCCAGCCGTTTCCATGGAACTGGAGGCGGGGCCAGCCGTATCAAGGGGACAGTCAAAACCATGGTATTGGAGGCGGGGCCTTGGAGGCGGGGCCAGTCGTATCCATGGAACTGGAAGTGGGGCCAGTCAAAAACCATGGTATTGGAAGCGGGGCCAGCCAAAACCATGGAACTGGAGGCGGGGCCAGCCGTATCCATGGAAATGGAGGCGGGGGCCAGCCATATCCATGGAAATGGAGGCGGGGGCCAGCCATATCCATGGAAATGGAGGCGGGGGCCAGCCAAAACCATGGAAATGGAGGCGGGGGCCAGCCAAAACCATGGAAATGGAGGCGGGGGCCAGCCAAAACCATGGTATTGAAGGCAGGGCCAGCCAAAACCATGGTATTGGAGGCAGGGCCAGCCAAATCCATGGTATCGGAGGCAGGGCCAGCCAAATCCATGGTATTGGAGGCAGGGCCAGCCGTATCCATGGTATCGGAGGCAGGGCCAAAACCATGGTATCGGAGGCGGGGCCAGCCGTATCCATGGAACACCTTGTAACCATGGAACTGGAGGCGGGGCCAGCCAAAACCATGGTATTGGAGGCAGGGCCAGCCAAAACCATGTAACACCTTGTAACCATGGTACTGGAGGCAGGGAAAGCCAAAACCATAGAAATGGAGGCGGGGCCAGCCGTATCCATGGCATCGGAGGCAGGGCCAGCCGTATCCATGGCATCGGAGGCAGGGCCAGCCGTATCCATGGCATCGGAGGCAGGGCCAGCCAAAACCATGGCACAGGAGGCAGGGCCAGCCAAAACCATGGCACAGGAGGCAGGGCCAGCCAAAACCATGGTACAGGAGGCCGGGCCCGCCAAAACCATGGTACTGGAGGCCGGGCCAGCCAAAACCATGTAGCTGGAGGCCGGGCCAGCCAAAACCATGTAGCTGGAGGCCGGGCCAGCCAAAACCATGTAGCTGGAGGCCGGGCCAGCCAAAACCATGTAGCTGGAGGCCGGGCCAGCCAAAACCATGGTATTGGAGGCCGGGCCAGCCAAAACCATGGTATTGGAGGCCGGGCCAGCCAAAACCATGGTATTGGTGGTGGGGCCAGCCAAAACCATGTAACTGGAGGCGGGGCCTGCCAAAACCATGGTGTTAGGGAGAATTCTCATCTATGGCTTATTTCCCTCACCTAATGAGTCCCCCAGCAGCTTTGCTGGACTTCTGGAGTTTACTTTTTCCCCTCACTCTTACCTATGTTTTGCTATGTGTTTCTACCTGTTTTTTTGATTATGGACTCTGAAGTACACCACTTCAGTAGCCCTCTCCTTTGTGTGTGTCACACAGCACTTTCAGTGCAGTGCACAGGGTTGTCTTTGAGACTTCCCTCGACTCATTTTCGGAGGTGACTACCGTCCCCCAGGAAAGGGTAAAGTTACCATTAACTTTACTTAGTCAATCTACCACAGATCCAGTACACCCCATCTTCCATGGAGTGCTGGAAAGGGTTAATTCGTATCCTTTTGTATCTGTACCTCCTAGAGCATTGTTTCGCTCTTAACATTTAGACTTGGCTGGTGGCAGTGGTATCTACCCTAACTTTTCTACTGCGATTATATTAGATAAATGTGGTACTGTTCTTGGCTATTATATTAGCCTCGAACATAAACCCGCTTGACCAAATCGTCTTTCTTTTGGCTCCGGTTGGGTTCATTCGCCATTTCTTTTTGTTAAAGTCCTTCTTGTGTTTTACTTTGCGCGGCAAACTATGTTTGCCTTCTTTGTTCACTGTCTTTTGACGGGCTTCTGCTCAGAAGCCCTCCTCAAGGCGCCTGGCTGTCTAAGTGGGCTGAATGTGAGGGAGGGGTGTAGTCACCCCCTGCACAGAGTATCCTAGGAAACCCAAGTCGCACTTTGTCATGATTGGCCAGGGTAGTTGTCCGGGCTGGACAACGCCCCCCTGCTGGGTGATTGACAGCCAGGCTGTGTGAATGGGGGTTTTCAGCATAAAAGGCAGGTCTCTTGGGCTAGAAGTCAGAGAGTCGCCACTGGAACTACAAGGAACCGAAGAGAAGCAGAGAGAACGACGGCTGCTGCAACTACCCTGTCCCAGTGAAGCCCGGCTGCAGTCCTGAGCCATCTTCCCTTCAACGACTTAGAGAAGATCCAGTCCGGAGTCGTCTTCCCTTGAGCTTGGTGGGGATAACCAGCTCGTCTTCTACAGCCAGAGGATCCTCTTCCTTGGTCGAAATCGCTGCACACTGCTGTAGTGGTCCGGATAATCACCTGAAGAGCCTCTCCTGTTTTTAAGGAGCGCACCTTTTATTCCTCATCGCTGTTGCCGGCTTCATCCCTGTGTGGTGCAGACCCCCCTTCAAACGTCGTCCTTCACAACGAAGCTCCAGGAATCGTGGGTATGCAGGAAACCAACAGGAACAACTGCCAGGGCACAGTACCATTGGAACAAGGTACTGTGTTCTACTTGAGGAAACTGGGTGAATCCCTTTTCTTCATTTTCCAAGGTTTGCCCTTGTCTTCCCTCCTTCTTATAACTTTTGCTTCCAAACATTGACAATATCGAAGTACTCTTGGCTACGTTGAATCGTGAACTGTCTGACTGTGTGATCTTCGGCAACAGGTCCCGGTGTCTTTCGATCCTGGCTCCAGCCCTTTGACTTTTTAACTCCCGTCTCTGAGTGTTTCTTGATTCTGCCTGCCTAACCAAAATATTGCCTTGGATTTTTGCCTCCAACTCCCTCTGGGTATCTCAGGTGCCAAGTGTGTTTTTGCCCCGGTAGCATTTCATGTCACGGATACGCGTTTAGTCAGTAGACCGAACTGTCAACAAAAAGTGATTGCATCGTATACGCGGTAACTTGTTTTGTTCGTAACACCGGTTAATTCAAACACAGGGTACTTACCTTGAGACTTACTGTACAAAGTGAATTGGATAGTTGTAGTATATTTAACGTGTGGTTTTTATCTGAGTTTAACAGAAGTGTTGTGTTTATAACGAATGGTTTAAAAAAATAAATGTACTTATATTTTTTACCTGAAACCTTGATTCATTGTTTGCTTGCGTCACAGTAATTGTGGTCCCTTTGTGTAATCTCTGCTACTGCTCATATACTCTTGAGATAAGCCTGGCTGCTCTGCCACTGCTACTACTCTGACATAGTAGTACAGGCTTGTACCAAAGGTAAAACTTGTATTGCCACCTGTGGTCTTAATTGTGTGTAGTGGTCCCTAAGGGCAATGCACAGGATTCTGCCTAACAAATGGTATTGGAGGCAGGGCCAGCTAAAACCATGGTATTGGAGGCGGGGCCAGCCAAAACCATGTAACTGGAGGTGGGGCAACCCAAAACCATTTCCACTTCCACTTCCATTTCCATTTCCACAAAACCACTTCCTGGAGCCATCCAGCAGTGCAAACAGAAAATGTCCAAGGAGAGGCTGAGAGGCAAGGGAGCTGAACATCGGCTCAGAAAGCCCAGGTTCAGCAAGGGTGAACTTGTGGTACTGGTAGACGAGGTAGTGGGGCACAGCGATGAGCTCTACGGACCAAGCCAGAGGAAGATCAGTGGGCAGTGGCACAGAGCCATATGGACCAGCATTGCCCAGAAGGTCTTTCAGGGTCTAGTGTACCCTGTGATGCTGAGGACTATTGGAAGCGGTGGAACAACCTGAGGGTACAGGTGTGGGGACAGCTTGCCGCACACCACCGGGAGTCCCTGGCGACCGTAGGAGGCACTGCCCAGCGACTGGTACTCACATCATGGGAGGAAAAATGCAGCACAGTACTTGACCTTGAGGGCATCGAAGGAGTCGGAAGGGCAGAGACCTTAGCCAGCAGCCAGGAGCAATCAGGTGAGTGAACCCTCCCCAATGCATGCACAAATGACAAGCTAGAATTGGAAGCCCCAGTGGACAGGAACAAATGACAGCAGACTCCAAAGCTGAGCATGCTTACAAGGAAGAGTAAGGGCACGTCACAACAGCCACCCCTAGAGCAGCCATGAGGCAGGGCACGAAGGGCACCCTTGAGCGTCACAGTAATGGGAAGGGTAGGCAGGTCAAACCAAGAAAATGCCATGCGCACCTCACAGAACAGCCCTGCTGGCTGAGCAGCAGTGACCTACAGGGCCATGACAGTGCCATGGAACAAGCCCGCCCCCCCTCCAACCCCACAATGTCACTGCCACCTAGGGAGGGGATGTGGTGCCATGAAGGACCACAGTAATGCATGTCAGACAAAATCTGCCCCTGCATGAACCCCCTGCTCAACCCATAGACAGGCCAATGGCCAACATGCCATGGGCCAAACATCCATCACCACTAGCACTCCATGACAGTGGGCCTACATGCAATAACCCATGGCCAAACATGCCCATTTCCCCACGTCTGAGGTCACACTCTGTACCATAGCAATCATGTAATACATGCAAATACACGTGGTGGAACCATACCTGAAGCAATGTCCTATGTCCCCTACAGGCGCGCATGCATCGCCAGAGGAGCAGGAGTCAGCAGGCCCATCAGGTAGTGGCGCCACAAGGCACTGAAGTTCTGCCACCACCCCACGAACGTCCACAACACTGTCGCCTTGGCGCACAGCCGCCGCCACCACCCCACGAAGGTCCACGACACTGTCGCCTACACGCACGGCCAGAAGCCGGCAAGGCCAAGCCTGCCGGTGTCACCACTGGCTCTGTGGCAAGAGCAGCAGACTCCCGGGGCAGGCCAAGCTGCACCCGCACGGTCAGGGAGGCAATACCAGCTTCCAGTGACAATGAGGCGCCACAGGGGTACAACAGCCCAGACTCAACACCTGTTGTTGACCCACACACCCCTTGGAGCCGTCCACACTGCCAGCGCGAAGCAACACCCGAGCCAGATGTGGACACACCATCCTATGGTTCTGCCGCATTTAGCCCTTTCCCAACGCCTAGCCCACATCCCCAGCTGCATAGTCCACCTAGCAATGTGGTGCTGCAAAGGCTGGTCGCCATAGAGTGTAGGCAAAGCAAGATGGAAGCCATCGCCCATACTCACACAGACCACCTGCAGGTCATCAGGGATTCCATCCAGGGGGCCACCGCAGGGTTGTGCTGGAAATTGTGCACAGCAGGGCAGAGACGGGTGCCAACACGTCCGCCCTGACTCTTTATGCCCAACTTGTGTGCAAACTGACAGAGGGTGTCTCTGCCCTCACGGAAGCCATCCGGCAGGGGAATGAACTGCAACTTCAGCAGAACCTTGTGGCCTTCTCCCTGCCATCTACCTCCACAACACCCACGGAGGAGTCACATGAGGGCACTCCGTGGGGGCAATCGCAGCGCCTACTGTGCCCCAGATAACCTGTGGCCAGCAAGGGGGGGGGAGAGGCCCCGCCTGTAAACACTGGGACACTGGCTGCCACTTGTGGCTGTACTGGGTAGTTGGTGGTGGAAGGGGGGGATTGTGTACTGGGGAGTTGTTGGTAGGAGGGGGTTCTGTAGGGGGTAAACATTACATAAACACAGTTAAACTCATTAACTGGAAGGACATTCCTGATTGTGTCATTGTCATTTTATTGTTTGGGTGGAATAGCACAGTCATGCATGGCTTGTGCCATGTTGAAATGTCAAAAGAAGTTCTCAATCAGTCCCCGGCGAGCATATCTCCCATCCCTCACGTCATCACCAGCAACGTGTGCATTTGCCTCACCCACTGGCCCTGCTTATTCATCCTCTGAGGGTGGCATGTCCACACCAGGGGGTAGCTGGACATTCCTCCTCAGGTAGATATTGTGCTGCATGGCACACACAAACACGATTTTGACCACTTTCCCTTGTGCATACATCAGGGCTTCACCAGTACGGTCAAGGCAGCGGAACGATACCTTCAGGAATTCCAAAGTTGTGGTTGTAGGCAATCTCCTGCACTGTTTGAGGATCACACACAGGGGTCATCATCCAGGGCAGCTGTGAGTATCTTGAGTCTCCTGCATGGGGGGACACACAGGCATTAGACATGGGTGTAAGGGGTGGTGGTGGACATACTCAATTTCTGTCCAATGTACTACTTGTGCATGCACATGGGCCTTCACTGCAGGGCATGGGTCTATTCAATGTCTGTGCATGCAGTGTGACTTGTGTAATGCCATGTTGGGGCTTCCCATGCACCCGGTTAACTTGTAGCATATGTTACGTTAGGTGTATGTGGCTGTCCTGTGCCGCAACCATGGTGGCTGGCATGTGTCTGTGTTTTTACTCATGCCTGTGGCATGCTGGGTACGTTTGGGTGCCTTAGCAACATCCTCTGCCTTGAAAAATGATTAATCCACCACAGTTATGCTGGCCCCAGTGTCCCTAATGGCAGGAGTCTCCTGACCATTGACCTGGACACTGTCCTTATAATACTCTTTAGTATTATCTGGGATAGAATTATACACATCTAAATTCTGTTGTTCCCACAACCCCAGAGACACTAAAGAAACACTGGCTGAGACTCCAATGGGATCATCAGCCAGTAGTAGAAAGTTTCCACTGGCCATCTGTACTTCCTCCTCTGGAGCGAAGGCTAAGGAGACAGTGTGAACCCCTGAAGGTGTACCCTTACATCTGGGATCCCCTTTCCCATGGTCAGGTGAGCTACAAACATAGCATTTACCAAATGCTTTTTGGAATGGTGGCTTGCTCTGACCTCCTTCTGGTTTGGCACCAGAAGGTATACTAGCCTGATTCGGTTTCCCTTGTGGCTTACCCTTATTGTTTTGCTTGGGGCCCTCTTTGGGATTGGAATTATTAGAATTATCTTTGGAGTCCTTTTTAGGCTATTTCCCCTCATCCTTTTTATGAGTTGCCCCAGAGTCCTTGTAGGTAGCCCTGTTGGCAACCCACAAGTCAGCAGCCTTAGCTAGTTTTCTGGAATCTAATTCCTTTGAATCAGCCAAGTGCTGTCTGGGCTCAGGAGAGCAGGCATCATAAATTGACTCCAACATCACAAGATTCTTCATTCCCTCATAAGTGTTCACCCTGTAACCCTTAATCCATCCCTCTAAGTTATTCAAACTTTCACTCACCCGGGTAGCCCAAGGGGTACCCTCATGCTTTTGAGGGTCCCAAACCTCTTAAGGTAATGGGAAGGGGTCTTCCCAAATCTAGCTATCAAAGCTAGCTTCACACATTCATAATCCGTCTCATCCACCTCCCCCAATTCCATTACCATATCAGATGCAACAGGTGGGAGCCTAGAGAACAACCAGGGAAGTAACTCATTCCCTGAGATGTCCTGGAGCCCATGATTATACTCAAACATAGCCAACCAATCCAACACATCCAACTTAGGCTCATACATACCCACAATCTCTTTAGGCATACAGGGTCTTTTGGGACTGGTACTCCTAGAGGATCCGGAGAGAGAAGCATTTTCAACAGACAATTTCTTCATCTCTAGCTCATGCTTGAGCTCCATTTCTCTGAGCCTTAGTTCTTGATTCAGTTCTTGGTGCCTTTGTTCTGCTTGAGCATTAAGTCTCTTAAACTCCAATTCAAGTTTCATTTTCTCTAGTTCAAGACATTGAGGACTAAGTGTGGGACCTGGTAAAGGTCCAGTAGGTACAGCTGGTAGAGCAGACAGAGGCCCAGGGGGGACAACAGCCTCACACTCCTCTTCTGACTCTGCCTCAAGATTTTCAATACTTTGATCAATATCAATATCCTCACTGTTACCTACATTTTCTGGGAGAGGGGATTCCTCTGAACCATCACCCAGACTTTGGTTTGCTAACAATGTTTCTATTAGCTCCATTTTCTTGCCTTTAGTCAGGAGATTCTTATGCTTACAGAGAAATCTTAAACAATCAGCAGTTTTTGTAGCAAGGGACTCTTGACTATAACTTTCCATAGTTGACAGGTTAGAAAATAGACTTTTTAGTGCTAAGCTTTGTGGTTAGTTGCACTAAGGTATCAAACAGCACACTAAAATGTATACTCAATACAAATCCCACCGCTGCTACCAGTGTTAGGCAGAAACCTGTGCAGTTCCCTTAGGGACCACTGCAAAAAGTTTAAGACCACAGGTGTTAGCAGTAAACCCAATTGGTAGCAGTCTGCATCACCCAGATTTACCTGGTAGCTGTGGCTGAGCAGTCAGACTTCTCTCAAGAAGAGTTAGGAAGTATATAGAGTATACACAATAGGGCTAAAAATACAGTAGCACAAGCAAACACTGACCAGAGCTTTGGTATAAAAGTATATAATTATTTATTTAAAAACACACTTGTAACAATATACTGGCACTAATATGTCAAGCAAGTTCAAACACAGTCACTAGAAATATATACACCTCCCTAATTAATTATTTGACAAGTCTAGGTTAATACACCACTTATTTAGCAAAACAGAGGTGAGCGTGTAACCATAGATGGCACTCCAATAATTATTTAAAAAGGGAGAGAAAAGGCAGAAATAGGAAAAACACACAATACCAACACTTTTAAAGAACCACAGCAAGTCAAGAAAGGCAGGGTCTACTGTAGAGCAAAAAGTTCATAGGCCAGGCCCACTCTTGGAGAGAGCAAGGCGGAATGTGCCCAAGAACACACAGTGAAAATGCACTAAAAGTCTTTGCAGGAAAGTCAAAAAGAGGTTGGATCAAGTTAGAAAGCTAATGTTAACAGGTCCGAGGTCACCCCAGGATAGAGAGTCAAGGATTTACGGGACACCTTGGACAGTCTGTTGCAAGGGAGACCAGGCGGGACACAGTACCTGAAATGGTGAGAAAGCTCCAGCGGGGGCAGTTGTTCCTGGCAGCGGGTGCAAGGCAGAGCTTTGCCCAGCGGAAGAGAAGATCTCGACGTGGAGGAAAGCTGGAGGTCGTTGCACTGCCAGGGAAGAAACCAGCCGCGGAGTTTCCCGGTTAAAAGGTACTACCCTTTTATTCGTGGTAGTGGTGAAGCGTGGCTATCCGGCCGCCGGGCGCTTGGCACGGGCGATTCGACCACGAGACGATCCAGGAAGGCGAAAAAGGCCAACTGGTTGGTCCCAGCAGCTCAAAGGGAAGAAGACTCTCCTGGAAAAAGATCTTCTCTGTCGTCGGGAAAGTGGTGAGTTTCGTACAGCAGGGCTCCACCAGTGTGAGCTGGGCGGCTCACCACTGGGCCAATCGCACAAGAGTGCGACTTGAGTTGCCAAGGCAACTCAGTCCAGGGTGCCTATTCCCCCCCACTCCCACACATCCTGTAGACCCAGACAGAGTGGCACCACTTTTGGAGGCTTCTGTGTAGAAGCCCGCCAAAAGTGGAACAAAGGGCTCGACTTGGGTTGGAGTTACAAAGGCGAACACAAACGCCATTTTAAAACTGAGTCCTGGCAAAAAGACCCAACCGGGGGATTAAATATTAAATAAATAACCCGGCGGTATCTTTAACATTGCACCAAAAAAGTGGTGCGTTTAAAATGAACGGGGAAAATCCCATAGGGAATATTCTGGTGGAATATTTCGAGTGGTAACCACTGCCACCAGCCAGAAACTCGACAAGGGGGGGGGGGGACTGTGCCCCCTTGGAAAACAGACCCAGGGGCAATCGAATTACCCCTACCAGTACTTCCACAATATGATGGTTTGTACTGGTTCTGTTCACAATTTAAGACTAATAAAGTCAATGGTGACTTTACATGCCCTGGGAGACAGTAGTCAGTCCCAGGGTATGGAGTCTATGTTTGGGTGTCACTATGACACCCCTGTCTTACTGCACTGAGGGTGCTGTGTAACACTTACCAAAAACACATGAAGCCCTATGGAGTAAAAGACCCTATTGCCCATAAAACACATTACAAAGTCAAAGGACATTCTCAAATCATGCCTAAGAGTGGGAGAAAAGAGTCTCACTCTTAGCAGGAGAAAAAAATAAACGCCAAAAATCCAGCAAAGTTGCTGGGGGACTCACTAGGTTTGGGAAATTAGCCTTACAGAGAATTCTCCCCAACAGTATCCCTTCAGTGTGCTGTTGCATAGGACAATGGCATCGTGGGTGGAGCCAGGGTAGCGAGCACAGCAGTGGGTGAGGTACAGGTTGGGGTCGCAGGTCACCTGCACATTCAGGGAGTGGTAGTGCTTGCAGTTTCGGTACACTGCTTCGTGTGCCTGGGGGGCCAACAGTGCAACATGGATGCAGTCCAGGACGGTTATAACATTTGGCATTTGGGCAATGGAATGGAACTGTGCCTTCTTGGCACTGACCTGGGCTGAGGTGGTACGCAGTCCGATGTGGCGTTGCACTTGCCGCAGGAGGGCACAAGCACCTTGTCCAGCACTGCGCATAATGTGGGCTGTGCCATGCTGTGCATAATGGCCACGGAGTGCTGGAAGGTGCCGGTCCCAAGGAACTGTAGTATGGACACTAGCTTTTGCAGTGCAGGCACAGCAGTCTGGATATTGATCCTGCTGCCTATGTCATCCTATATTGAAGTGAGCAGCTTGGTTATGGTCTCCCTGTTGAGGCGGTAGAGGGTGACCAACTGGCTGTCAGTGAGGGTCCAGGGTGAGGGCCTAACCCTGGGGATCAGTGCAAGCCGTGCTTGCACTCCCCCTCCCCTGTAATCCCTGTGCCCTGGTGTGGTTGTCTTGCCTTCCTACTTACAGGCCTAGCATGTGCAGCTACCTGTCCCAGCTCACAGAGGCTATTGGCAGCATAGTGTTGAAAGCAGTGTTTGGGGTAGGTGTGTGCCTTGTGTAGCACTCTGGGGTGGATTTATGTGGCTTCATTTCAGGCACCTGTGTTCATTAACCTCTAGCTGGAGGTAACTACGCCATGTTTTCTGCGCTACTTGCAGATTTTTCCGGCGCAAATACCGCTGGTGATGGACGTGTGATGCGGTTGTGTTTGCGCCTCATGTTGGCAGCTGTAATAGCGTTGACTGTATTTGCGCCGTCTGTATTAGCGCCGGCAGTAACAGAGCTGGCTGCTTTTACAGCCAGCGGTATTTGCGCCGGCTCATGATCCAGCGGAATGGTATTGGCGGCGCCATTACCGTTACCACAGCATTTAAGGCCTGCTGCCCAACTTGTGATGAGGCCCATAATCTCCCCACCGGACTATAAAAAAAGAGACTTGTTTTACTTTCTCCATTCATTTTAGCAGGCACCCTGTTTTTTCATTATATACATTAGTTTTTACTTGTAATGACTTTGATTGATCATGTTTTAAATCTTCTCACTCATGTATGTTTTTATCTTCATGACTTTTATGGAATTTTAGCCGAATAACATTTTTTGATTGATTGTTTGTTTGAAAAGTGTTCATAAAGAAAGAATGGCTCTAACACAACAAGTTGTTCAATGATAAAGAGCCTTGCTCCAGAGGGTGATTCCCTTACCCTGGATTCTTCTTTCCTCTCTCAGGTTTTTCTAACAGTTCTTTGGGCCTTTTTTTGGCCTACAACAACACTTGCACACAAAATTGTCTGGCTTGGTAATTTTGTCCTTTTTAGTACACCTGGTATACTTCTCTGGCAGGTGGCATTGCTCCATCCCTCTTCGAAAAGGATTCTTCTCAAGACTTCTTTGAATCTAATCAACACAATGGATAAATTGGTGTGCCACCAAAGTCGAGCGGGCGGAGGAGGGCAAAAACTCTTGTCCCCTCCTAAAATGTTGGCCAATCTCGTGACATTTTTGAGGCACCCTACTCTGCTGCTCTCCTTGTAAAAGGAGAGAAACTACAGAGGCAAACAGGACTGCTAGGGAAACCAGCACCCAGGCTCTCATCTGAGAGGTGGAACATGACATCAGGCAGATGCCTTCCTACCCTAACCAAGGCTGTATATATTTATTATACTTTGCATTCTGGTCATTGTATTCCTCCAACTAGTTAAAACAAAGCTGTAATCCTGCTTTTTACTCAACAGGACGATGTTTAAGCTCTTTAAAGCATATATTAACATATTAGTATCAGCTAGAGCTGAGTAGATATATGGCCAAATGCCTGAAGTGGAAACTGTGTTAAACACCTAGCTGCACCTCTTAAATAAATGTGTGATCTTGTACAAATCATGCTATCTCTCTGTGATATATGAACCAAAATGTGACTGCCAGGTATGAGTTTGGTTTGTGGGGAAGTAGGAATTCAGGTATTGGTTGTATGTTGAGGGGGGCGAGGGGTGAGGCATGACTCCAGGCAATGGCTTTGAGTGGTTTGAGGTGGGGAATGTAAGATTTGTTTTTCCGTTGGAGGTGGAGAGGCGAGACTATTGGTATGAGTGTTATAGGGGTGAGGAGACAGGATGGAAGGTATGGGTGTTGTGGGAAGTGGGCAGGCAGGACGCCATGAGTCATAGGTCTTTTGCCTGCTTGGTTGATGATTGGCTCTTGGAGCCAAGCCAGATCCCCTGGCTCAACTCCACTCTACCCATGAACTATCTGGCCCCCTCCTCCCTCGGCTATGGCCCAGGACATCTGGATATGAATGTGCAGTGTGCATTGCTGGTTAGCGCTGCAATACGTACCATTTCTGTTTGAAGCTGCGATCAGGGCTCTAATATCATTAAAGTGTTGTTAGTTTGCCAATTGCTTCCATCTACAGTACTCCTCCCCAAAACATCAACTTTCCCACTGCACCCCTGCCACAACATCCCCAATAAGCTAGAGCAAAGCTACACCAGAAGAGGTTAAGGTCTTCACACTGCACCTGCACTGAGACAGAAGTCCGACTGGGACCTGACAGCACAGCCACGGTTTATAGTCATTCCATCGACAGCCAAAGCATCTAATGCCATACCATTAGATATGGTAAAAAAAAAAAAGCATCCAATGCATTTTTTGTTTGTTGTTGCTGCCATCGCCCTCTAAACCCACCCCAAAGACTACTCTTCCACAATGCACACCTTTCACGTTCTCCCACGTAACGCCAAAGGAAGTGGAAAACATCATTAAAAGTCTCAAACCGTCACATTGTCCAGGGGAGATCTGTCCAGCTTCCATCATTAAGGATGGAGCTAAAGACCTGGCCCCTTTCATCGCCACACTGATAAACTCATCCTTCAACACCAACCAAGTCCCTAACAACCTCAAGGAAGCCTGGGTTTTGCCTCTCCTAAAAAAAAATTAAACAAAACTCCTACACCCTAACACTCCCAACAAATTACAGGCCCATCACTTCCGTCCCCTTTCTCTTAAAAATTCTGGACCGAGTTGCATATCTACAAATTCAGAAGCATTTAGAGGAAAACAACCTGTTAGGCCTCAGACAATCTGGCTTCAGGCCGAGGCATGGAACGGAGACAGCTCTCCTAGACTTGAAGATTGAATGGACTAGGCGAAGGACAAAGGCAAGCTAGCGATCCTCCTGCTGCTAGACTTTTCAGCAGCCATTGACCTTGTCGACCACCAAATTCTAACTGGGCACCTCACCATGTGGGGGTCACCCTCCAAACCCCCCCTTTTTTAACATTTAAAACCCATTTTTATTCAACTAAACCCTTTACCATCTAAAACAATGCATTAGATGTTTTTTTTAAAAAAAAATTTTACATTTTCTTTTTAGATGGTATGGCTGTCGATGCTTTGGTTGTCGATGCAATGACCGGATACCCACAGCGACCACTTGTGGACACTAGCAGCTCCAATCAGGGCATTCTCATCCTCAAGGACACTTGACCTCATCACAAGACCCTACCTATCTTGTGGCTAACAAGATCACGTGTGACAGAATGCCATCTTTGAGCTTTTTGATGTGTATATATAAAAAATGATACGTGTAGTTCCGTTTCTGGCGTGGAGGCTTGTTGATCAGACCTCTCTCCCTTAATGCTACATAATGCACCCACATAATTTTTCTGGGGCTGTCGGCTGACTGCTTCAGAGGCAGCAGAGCAATGTCAAAAGTCACATTTGCATTCTTGAGAACATACCATTGGCGCCAACAGCTCCAAACATACAGAGGAATTGCCTTTGTAGTCAAAGGCACCAGTTCCCTGAATCAAACCATGCGTTTTACAGGCATTGTGGCACAATACACTCTACAGATAAGCCCTGCCTGGTTTCTAAGGGTGGTGGTTAAATCGCAGTTATTCAGCCACAAAGCAATTTCATGTTATAATATAATTGTCAATCTGACAATTTGTGACTCAATCATGGTAGGGCTGTGTGGATTATGTTTGTTTGGCCTGTGTCCCACCTAAACACTCTCAGAGTCGAGACCTGGAATTTTCTCCATTAGATGCTCCTGTGAATGAGTGTCACCTGCAAGTATACAATAGGTAATCCACACCAGGGTGCTGAATACCAGAGACATTTCAAGTTTGGCAGACAGAGGGAGGGACAGAGTTAAAGTAGCTAAGGGACAAAAGACATCCCACAGAAAGGTTCCACCATCTTGTATTTTGCCAGGACTGTACACACTTCCTGCCCCCTCTCCACATCCTGCAGACAGAGCACTCTAGGTATGACATCAGAAGGCAAAGTGCACGTGTCACAACAGCCCTGTTTGGAGCCCTTACATAAGGATAGTAAGGAGCCAATCAGCTGTGCCATTTTTCATATGTAAGAGGGGACTCTCCCCTTAGAGGACTCATATTTGGACTATGGACAAAGAAGGATTCACCTGGACCCTGGTTGGGAGTATAGTCTGCTCCAAAGTTCTCTGCCAGAAAGGTGAAGGCCAAAGACTTCCAAGCAAGAGGCAAGCGATTATCCCAATGATCTCAGGGGCATATGTGGGTTGAAGCTGCTCTGTGAACCGATGCTTTACCTGCTGTCTGAACACTGGAACTAGGATCCTGTTCACTAGAAGTATCCGTTCCTGCAGTTGCTCTCTGGTAACCTTCATGGTGTGGAAGTGAATAATAAGGACTTCCCTTGTGCCCGCTATTTAGCTACACCTACCCAGAAATCGTCTGACTGCCCCAAGCTTCCCAGTGCCACATACTGTGGCTGTCTGAACTGCAATGGGTGTTGGACTTAGTTGTCCAGCTCACCACCCCAATGCCAAATCACTGCCTCAAAAGCGTATTGAAGCCTGGCTTAATGCTGTTGAGCCACAAGAACAAGACTAAAAAGGCATTTGCATTGGTCCTGTCCCCCTGGCTGCCTTTTTACGGGCTCTAGTGACTTACTTATAAGACCATGCTCTCTACCTTTTTCCAAAAACATATTCTTCATTCAGATATTTCTGCTGAACCGATTGCCTGTCTGCCGTCTTTACAACCCAGAGTACCTTTCCCTATAAAGTCTACATTATTTGTGTTCTATCCAACAGAGATCGGGTGTTAGTGTTTTTATTAGCTCTGTGCATTTTTAGTTTAAAGTGCCTTTTTTATGGAACTTTAATTGGTCATCATTTTATATTGGATTCATTGTACTATTTGGGTTGCTACAGTTACCAGCTGACAACCACTTCTGAAGAGTATAGCCTGCCATCGGCCTACGTGACACGATGATGCAAAGGAGGCATACTGGTTAGGTTGTGTCTTGTTCACATTTATGATTAAGATCACTATTGTTTCAGTAGCACTGTGGGGCTGAGTAGGTGTTTTAGCCACCATCATCACTGTACAGCAGAGCAGCAGCCATTATGTCACATCCACACCACTTGAACGCCGCCCCATTTTGAAGGAAAACGTAATGACAAAAGCAGATGTTAGGAACAATAATTCCATGACTACAACTAAAACAACCCTTAGGGTATCATCTCAGAAATACAACAAGCGCTGCACAAATACTGAAAGGTCAAGTTAAAATTGATATGTGATTTAACAGAAACCTATTTAACCAGAGTGGGTGAGGGATGACGCTGAATTTCTCACTTTAATCTTAGAACATACCAGTGATGGTTGTAAGGTGGACTGTGTGTGACCAAACTATGGACTTGATTGTACAATTGATGTAGTATGGGTTTTGCTAATTTTAAATAACATTAATATTTTGCCTAGATAAAGCCTAAAGGGGTGAAACATCTGCACGTGCACTAGCAGGTAAATATTGGCACGAGGTTAAAAGGTAAAAGAAGCAGCTATGCGCTACACATCATTCTAATATTAAAAACGTTTTGATGTAACTCAGCTAGTGGATCTCTATGTTATAAAAAATCTTTACTGGGCGCACCAAGACCAAAGGTCTCCTTTCACAAAACCAGAAAGGTTTCCTGTGCCAATTCCCAGCATTCCCCCCACCCCTATAAGCAACCTTCACACTGGACCCTTTCTTGCCACACCATCCACTCATCCAATCTCACTGAGCAGCGCTTGACCCTAGAAGAGATCTGGTTTTCTATCACTTAACTGCTGTGAGACGAAGACCCCACTGTGAGCAGACTGCATAGCCACCAGCTCGGACACCTGCTGCGCCCTCAATAAAAAGGTGACCCTCCTACTAATGGACAAGTAATTTGAAACAAGACACTATACACCCAAAGGAAAGTTGGGCTAACAAGTATAGTTTATTTATATTTTTAATTTGTAGACTGACAGGATGACCATAATAATAGTTTATAAAAACCACCCTAATGACAACTAAATTGCAGAGATGTAATTGAAGTCAAGAAATTCTTCAATGAGCTACACAACAAATTAAAGAGCTATTCCGTTCACGCCAACATCAAAGTTCACTACTCAACATGGAATGACTAAATGATCAGAGTACTGCTCCGAGCACAGGGGGGCAACTCTAACTTTTCATTTCATTTCCACTTTATTTCGGTAGATTTCTACTATAAAAGCCTTCATGGATTTGAAAACAGAATAACATCTCAAAACATCAAGCATACAAACACAACAGTAGATAATAAAATCGAAACCAGTCACTGGAATTTACAGAAATAATAACAGGATTAAAACACCATTACCTGTTCCCCATCATACAATTATTAAACAGTAAACTTCAAAAAATGGCAGTGTGCTTAAAGTGCATAATAGTTTAGATTAAGGAGCCAACTGCTCCACTCCTAAAGAGCTTTGTACAACACTATTAAAACCTGAGGGAAGGTAAAAACGATTATTATCCATTCCTTTATAGCAGTCCACCCATCGGTTAGTTAAGCCCATTCACACACCCATCAAGGGTCTAAGATGCATAAAGAGTATTTCCTATAGCCAAGGCCGATTTAATAAAGGTTCAGAGTTTATAGTCGTACAGATATTTTAATAAAACACTTTTGCCAGTGATTGATCCCAAAAATGGGCAAGCAGTACTTACATTATGCAACTAATTCACAGATGTTTTGTCTTCTTTCGCCAGTCAGTCCCTAGTCGGGAACCACCCTGTAGTGAATGTGGGAAGGCGGTCCTTGGCTGCCAGGCAGAGCATTATAGCCTCAGCAGTGGTAGTAACCTGGTTTTGAATAAAAAGAGGTTTTAATGATCTTTTCCTAAGGTCAGCATGCTAGGGCACAAAAGTAAGAAGTGAGCTATATCTTCCCTAGCACCTGAGCAGAAGGGGTAGAGAGGACTGAATTTAGTATTCCACCTGGATTTCACAAACGTCATGGGTAATATACCCAGGAATGCCTTAACAAAAAGGTATCTCATCACCTTGGGATACATTAGGTCGAGGTAGTCTTCATAGTCCTGATTCTGCTTCATAGCCCAGTAGGTGCTGAATTGAGATGATACAATCTCCTTTCAATTTCTGCTATTCTTTCAGCCCCAAGGGCATGATGTACACTGGCCTTTGAATTTACATTAATGGTCGCCGTGTGGGTCCCGAGATCCACGAGGCCAAGAACTTGAAAATTCCTTTACTAAGAATGATAGCCATGGCAAGCCCATTCCTCCTTCCTGTGCCATCAGATCCTGCATCGCCCTGAGATATTTGGGCAGGTTCTCACTATTCCATAACCTTATAAAACCGGCATTGCCCTGCCGGCTTTTTCAATGGACTGCAAGTCCAGCTCAAGTACAATCTGAAAGTTTGGAGTGGTGGTGGGTAGGCCCAATACGTTTTAAAAAAACTGTTTTCAATTACAGACAAATTGGTAACATTACACCACCCCCATAGCTCAGCACCATAGACAGCAGATTCCTGTGCCTGGGCCTTATAGGCCCTCCAAAGCCACTTGAACAGCCCACCCCCATATTCCTAATCAAAGTTGGCTATTGTGCCACTATATCTAGTCAATGTCAATTCCGCCTTCATAGTCTGCTCCCCCCAGGTGCAGTTTTCGTTTACTCTTATACCCAGGTAGTCATGTGCCTTGACCTGCACGATTTGTGCTCCATCCAATACTAGGTCAAGTCTGCAGGGCTTTTTCCCCCTGCTTCCTCTGAGGACCATGGCCTTGGTCTTTTGGATATTGTCAGACCATTTTTGGTACAAAACCTGACAAAATGTCCAGTTTATGGTGCAGTCCCCCAGGTATCAATGATAGAAGGACCATGTCATCAGCAAACATCAGAACAGGAATCTTGTCTCGTGCCAGTACGGGGGCATCAGTGGGGATTGTGAGATCGGGGATTACACCGTTAATAAATAAGCAAAAAGGTAGAGGTACTAGGACACAGCCCTGCCGTATCCCCATCTCGATATTCACTCTCCTTGTCAAAGCCCTGACTGTCCCGCAATGTACCCTCGCCCCGTTACCCTGATGTAATATTATAATGGCGTTTAGTAAGTTAATAGGTATGCCCGGGCTTGACAAAATTGACCATAGCCTTGTCCTCAGGACTATATCAAATGCCATCTTAAGGTCTATGAAGACTGCATAAATAGGCATTTTTCACAGGGAAACATTTATTGCACAGTAATCGCAGCCTCAACCACTGGTCTACTTTTCCGATACCCTTTTGGAACGCTGCCTGGAGATGATTCAAGGCACCAACCTCTCCAACCCAGAGATGACCTGGAGCTGGAACCAGGCTGACCCAGGTAAGTACAAACAGAAGATGCTTTATTTACTTGGTTACATAGATGCAGATACTGAAAGGTAGGAGAGACGGTCACAAGCATCTGTCCTGGTTCCCTGCCATACTCCAAGTTCCAAGTCACTCTGTGGAACTCCCAAGCATCCAACACTCAAGGCTCCACTTCACCATTACATGAGGTCCTGCACTCACACAGACAGCCACACTGATCATCCAAGCTACAACAGAAACATTTATTGCACAGTAATCACAGCCTCAAGCACTGGTCTGCAGTGCTGATACCCTTTTGTAACCCCGCCTGGAGATGATTCAAGGCACCAACCTCTCCAACCCAGGCTTCAAAGTGTCCCAAAACGGACTTAGCAAAGATCACATCAAGAAGGGAGATCAGTTGTTAATTGGCCAGATGTTTTCTATGCCCCTTCTTGAAGACGTGTACAATAATGGCCTTGGTCCAAGAGGTAGGGGCTCGTCTCAGCAGCAAGACTGCATTGAAAAGTATGATCAAGTATGGTATCCAGATTAATGGTTCATTAGCAAAAAAGTCAGCCAGAGTCATATCTGGACCTGGTGCTTTCCCTTTCTTTTGTCTCTCCAGCTTCAGCTTTACCTCTGCTTCCCCGAGAGTTAGATACAAATCATCTTGATCTAAGGTTGAGGCAATCTGGTAAGTCACCTCCCAGTCTCTATTCTCGTTTTACAGGTTTTCAAAGTGAGCTGCCCAGGTCTCCTCAGTATGGCCTCCTGAATTAGGTTCTGCTGTGCGTGCGCCCCATGCCTAACATTTCAATTTCTAGCAACCAAAAGCTGAGCTGTCTTTTAATAAAATCCCGATCTTGACTGTAATTAAAGAATTAGCAATGTGTCTCCACTAAATAAGTGGCCGAGTGGACAGAGATAGATTCAGGCCACTCTGATACCAGTTTGTCGGAAAATAATTCTTGTAAAGCTTTGTTGAATCACAGATAGGTGATATCACGAAAAGTGGAAACCCGAAATAAACAATGAAGGTCATCCGCATTGCACATGATCTCCTTAAAAATGTAAGGTCACCACATTCAGTGCTCCCTTTGCTTGGAAACAGAAATGAGTATAAAGAGGCGTGTAGGGAGTATATAGGGCATTTTTATGTTGAAATGCCCCATTTTACTACCGACAATTAAGGAGAGAATCTGCCATCAAATCATTCATGCTGGGTCCTCAAAATACTTCCAAGAGGATTCTATTTGGCCCTAAATAAATAAAGTGATTAACCCATTTAACACAGTCTAGCGATATCGAGAAAATTGAAAGGGATTCCGAGCTATTTCAAAAAAGGCAGCAGGCGCTCCTCTCCAGAAAGAACATGGCATGATAACCTGTTCTGAGATGAGGGTTTGCAGCACATGCTTTTTGCTCATTGTACCTTTCACAGATGGGAAATATCCATTTGCATATCAGTCTTTGTCCCACCCACATGGGCAGTCCAGCACCGAAATGCTATGGCAATTCCTCTCTGAACAAGAGTACCTACAGCAACCGCATAAATGCGTTTCAGCCTTGTTGGGCCTCATCAGTGAGGTGAAGCTGTGTCTCTGAGCACAGTGAGCAGGGAATCCACATCTGGTTGCCCCCAGGTAACTCAGGGTGACCAACCCCAAGTTCCTTATAAATATTTCAAAAAAGGTAGCAGACGCTCCTCTCCAGAAAGAACATGGCATCAGAACCTGTTCTGAGATGAGAGTTTGCAGCACACGCTTTTTGCTCACTGTACCTTTCACAGATGGGAAATATCCATTTGCATATCAGTCTTTGTCCCGCCCACATGGGCAGTCCAGCACCGAAGTGCTATGGCAATTCCTCTCTGAACAAGAGTAATTACAGCAACCCCATACACGTGTTTCAGCCTTGTTGGGCCTCATCAGTGAGGTGAAGCTGTGTCTCTCTGAGCACAGTGAGCAAGGAATTGCCATAGCATTTCGGTGCTGGACTGCCCAAGTGAGCGGGACAAAGACTGATATGCAAATGGATATTTCCCATCTGTGAAAGGTACAGTGAGAAAAAAGCGTGTGCTGAAAACTCTCATCTCAGAACAGGTTATCATGCCATGTTCTTTCTGGAGAGGAGCGCCTGCTACCTTTTTTAAAGGATTCCGAGCTATGTACAAGAATTAGGACAGCTGATAACCAGGCACTTTAAGCCCAATAGCACCACTTACCACTACCCTGTGATCCATAATCCTCAACAAAGCCTCAAAAACCTTTATTATCCCACCTCCCTCCCCTTAGCATAGCTCCCAACTCACCCGCTTTGAAAGCAGATGAATCGCCCACCAAATCCCTCACACGCCCATTCACGTCTATGGGCCTCTCACCCGCCAAAAATAAAATTGGGGGGCGCTGTTGAGCAGCCAAGGAAGATGGCCGCCTAGCCTGAGAGCTCCGTTGTCGCCCACCAGTTTCTCCGCTACATCGGCGCTCATCCGCAACATTCCGCATAGCTGGTGCCACGAGATTGTTGCTGGGGCTCTTCAGAGGCTCTTGACGGAATTTGGGGAGAAAACGCGGCTCGCATCCGGAGGTTCGGGCGCCTGGACCCGCTGCGGCCTCTCGGCCTGCTGGATCGCTCCGGGCGCGCTTGCTCCCCCGGGCGCTGAGCGCGGCGCTGGCCCGGGCACTGTCGCCTGCCTGCCGCCTGTTGCATCGGGCGGGCCCTGGGCCTCCGCGGAGCGCCTACTCGAGGGCCGGCAGACCGTTTGTGTGTGCGGCCTGCCCCGAGGTGCTCCCCCGCTCGTGTGGCCTGGAGAGTACGGGGTGGAGCGTCGGGCCGCGCTGATCATCTGTGCCGGCCCGCGCCCAGCTGGTGGTGCGGGTCCCTCCCGCCTCGCCTCGTGGACTTGCCATCGGGCCTACGGCGGCCGCCTGGGCGGGTCGATCTGCACACGCCGACCTGCGGGGACCCATTGGATTCCACCTGCTCCACTCGATTCATGGTCGCTGCTGCTGTGGAGGACCCTCACGAGCTCCCTCGCCTCCTGGGATTGGGGCAGGCCTGGACTCCGGAGGTAGTGCCCTCATTGTCATACGGACGGTGCTGCGCTGGAGACGCGCGAGTTGGCCACCCTACACAGCGAAGAGGTGGGTGTTCTTGGATGTGCCCCCCTCCTAACCCTCTGCCTGCCTTCTCCCAGTGTCGCTGCTTGTGGGTCACCCTGCCCTGCCTCCCCCTGATATTCTTTGACAGTGTGTGCGTGGACAGATCCATATATCACCTCTTGGACGTCTTGCTGGCTGCATGCGCACACTTGTTGGAACATCCACACATTTAACTTGAGGCACTAAAGATAAGGGGGGGCAGCCTCTTCCCTATTACATTCAGAGGGGGACAGCGTCACCTGCATCCGCCGGCCTCGCTGGGGACACACTGTCTGTTGTAACCAGCCATACTCTGGTGCCACTACCTGCGACGTCCCCTTGGACTTCTCCCCCTGGCCTGTTCCCCCTGTGAAGGCTTTGGTGCCACTGCTCATCTATCTTCCCGGCGGTGGGAACCCTTCCTCCACCAACACCAATATCTCCGTGTCAGCCTCGATTCCTACCTGGAACAATGTCCAACAGATCGCGCGGCGCTGGCAAGATGGGCGCTATGGACAAGTTCGCCAAGGCGACGCCCAAGGAAGACCAGGCATCATCCGCATCAGCTCAGGAGGGGGTCGACCTCCCGCCGGACCCTCCGCAACCAGACTGGGCCACTATGATGGAATCTATGGCCAAAAACTTTGCAGCCTTTCATGAAAAGCTAGATGACATTAATGCGAATGTGGCGTCATTAAGGGCCAAGCTTGACCAACACGGAGCTAGGATTACCGAAGTGGAGCAGAGGACTGGCACCACCGAGGACAATGTGCATAACCTACAAAACACAGTGTCTGAGCTGGTCCGGGACATGAAACAGGTCAAATCTAAATGCGACGACCTCGAATCACGGTCGCGAAGGAATAATATTCGCATAATTGGGGTCCCTGAATCTGCACTCAAAGGGCGCATGGAACTAGCGGTGGAAAAACTCAAAGATCTCCTGTATGACCCCGACCTCTCACCATTCTTCACCGTTGAAAGGGCCCACCGCTCCTTGGCATCTCGGCTGCGGCCGGGAGATTTCCCCAGGCCCATCATAGCTAAACTGCTCAGCTATAAAGACAGGGACCACATACTCCGTCTGGCCAGGGAAAAGGGGGAAATGAGGCTGGACTCACAAATAATCAGGATCTTCCCCGATTTCTCAGTGGGGGTGCAGCTTGAGAGACGCAGATTTGACGGGGTTAAAAAAATGCTACAGGAGAGGAAGATAGAGTACGCAATGCTCTTCCCCGCACGCCTTAAATTCACCCATCGAAACAGGCTCTACTTTTTCTCGGTCCCGGACAAGGCCGTAAAATTCATAGAGGCGCAGATCCCGCTGGCGGACTCCCCCGAGGTGCCGATGGACAACGACTAGAACCGGCCGCTTGCTCTCCCCCTATGATTGTGTCCCGATGCCCTTCAATACATGCATCCTTGCTTTGTAACCTCACTTATATCAGCCGATCTTCAAATTAGGTTGTTTAACAGTAATTTGTATTATTACTGGTGGACGGAACGGCAGCGGCGGCCCCCACTGCAGCTGCATTTCCTGTAGAATCTAAATGTTTGTGTTTTTGCCCCTATTGGGCGCTGGTCCAGGCATTGCCAAGTTGGGGATGGCACGCATTAGGTCACTCTAAGGGTGGGTATTCACACACCGCTAGTTGGGTCAGGGCGGTGAGGGTGGGGGGGGGTGGAAAGTTGGGGTAGGTTACAATCAAAATGGCACAGGGGTTGAGACGGGTTACAAAGGGTGGCACAATCACGATGTGGCAGCACTCATGGCGTTTTGCAGAGGCAGGTCTTTTGTTTGGGATGTCCCGTAGGCTGCATGCATGGCGATCACAATGATGACATGGAATGTTCGCGGTCTGACGAATTTCACGAAGTCTCGTAGGATTGTGGCCTACGCACAGAGGCACGGGGTCAAGGTACTCCTACTACAAGAGACACATGCTCTTAAACACCTATCATCGAATATTGCGCTAACTTGGGGTCCTAATAGATATTACACCCAATACTCCACCCAAGCTAGAGGAGTCCTGACCCTCATCCACAAGTCAATCCATTTCACTCTGCGCTCATCCTACATTGATGCAGAAGGCAGATATGTGATCCTACACTGCACCTTGGCCCACAAAGAATGCTTATTGGTCAATGTATACGCACCCAATAATGACTCCCCCAAATTTTTTGACGGCGTGGCGGCCATACTCATGAGATATATTGACATCCCTATAATATGGGGCGGAGACATGAACCTGATACTGGACAATGTGCTAGACAGGACGACGGCCACTCGCAGACCCACACCACGAGCGACCAAACGTCTCCTCTCACACATGGACTCTCTCAATCTACACGATGCATGGAGAATGCTCCATCCCCATGACAGAGACTACACTTTCTATTCAACTGTACATAACAGTTCCTCGAGAATAGATTTATTCCCCTTATCTGGCAGACTGGTGGGGAGGGTCTCGGAGGTCACGATCCTGTCACGCACAATCTCTGATCATTCCCCTGTGCTCCTGCGGATACAACTCGGCGACACATTGCCGTCGAGACCCGCTTGGCGCTTCAAATCCACCGCCCTGGCTGACATTGTCTTTAAAGCCGAGATACGGGCCGATATAACCACGTTCTTCGAAAAGAACAATACAACCGACACATCTGAAGGGACTAGATGGGAAGCCTTTAAGGTTTATATCAGAGGGATGTGCATCTCTAGGGAGGCAGGAGTCCTGAAAGCTATAAGGCAAGCCCTAATCATTTCGGAAACCAAACTTAAAGAACTCGAACAGGAGTACCTGACCACTCAGTCCACACAGACCCTAGCTGCAATCAGAGCAGAGCTGGAAAGGTTTGAGTCACTGGCTACGAGTGAGGTGCTATACTATACACGCCCTGCTGCTCCCCGTAAATATGGAGAGGGGGAAAGACCGGGCAGAACCCTGGCCAGATTAGTGCGTTCAGAGACTGGCGGGGCCCGCATTGATAACATTATAGACGGGGCGGAGTGAGACACTGGTCAGATAAATCCATACTAGACACCTTCACTAGCTTTTACGCCAATCTGTACGGTCCCCAACCGGAACATTCGGCCCTAGACCTAGACGACCTACTAGAGAGCATCCCTATGACCCTCATCTCCCAAGACACCCGGGAAATATTAGACGCCCCGTTTACTCTGGAGGAAATTGTTCAAGTAATATCAGACCTTCCTAAAAACAAAGCGCCTGGTCCCGACGGGCTCACGTCCGAGTTTTACCAGGAACATGTGGCCATATTGGTGCCTGTCTTGCACGGGGTCTGGTCCGAGTCACTTCGTTTGAAATGCCTCCCCCCCTCCCTTAGGGAAGCCTTGACAACTCTCCTTCCCAAGCCTGGAAAACCTCCGGATGAATGTGGATCCTACAGACCCCTATCCCTTATTAATACTGACATGAAAATCTTTGCTAAGATAATTGCAAACAGGATTCTCCCTTTCATGTCCCACATGATCCACGCGGACCAGTGCGGTTTCATCCCTGGTCGCTCCACGGCGCTTAACATCCGCGGCCTGTTTAATGTGGTGTTCAGAATTGACCCAGGCGCCGATGCGGTGGCGGTTACGCTGGATGCCCAAAAAGCTTTTGATATGGTCTCATGGCAATATCTATGGGCCGTGCTGGAGAAAATGGGGGTGGGTCCAAATATGACCTCGTATATAAAACTCTTATACACGGACCCACGTGCTAGGGTCCTTGTTAACTCTGTTCCCTCCTCTTCCTTCACACTATACACGGGCACTCGTCAGGGATGCCCATTCTCTCCCCTCCTCTTTGCGTTCGCTATCGAACCCATGGCTGACCACGTTAGAGGACGCCCCAGCAATAAAGGCATTCGACTACTGGATGCACCAGAGATCATCTCTCTATATGCAGATGATGTGCTCCTATATGTCAAAAATCCCTCCACGAACCTGGATCCGATCATCCGTGATATTACTAAAATAGGTACGTTCTCAGGCTTTACAATCAACTACTCTAAGTCCAACATTTTCCCTCTGACTGTGGCAACTCAACAACCGTCTTGTGAGTACCCTCAGCGATGGTCCCCGGGTGGGGTTAAGTATCTCGGAGTGCAGGTATCACTAAACAAGTCCTCCCTATTGAAAGACAATTACGAAGCCGCGGCACAACTTGTCACCTCCAGGTTTTCCAAATGGCGCAACTTACCCTTGTCCCTGGCGGGCAGGCTCTCTCTAATAAAGATGATAGTGGTCCCCAAGCTCCTGTATGTCTTTGTTAATGTACCGATCTGGCCTGGGATACAATACTTCAAAAGGCTCCACTCGGAGTGTGCACAATTCCTCTGGCACCCGGGCTTGGTCCGGAAAAAGTGGCAACACATGACGCTGCCCTATGACAAAGGGGGTTTCACAGCCCCAGATCTTCGCCTGTACTGGAATGCGGCACAGGCCCAGCGCGCCTCCCATTCGTACACGCTCCAGAATCCGCCCATACATGTAAAACTTGAGAAAATGGCGGGAGGGGGGACTAATATCATGACCCTACTACTGCACCGCGCGTTTCATACTGACGCCCAGGCAGACCCGGTGGCCACCACGCTCAGGGCATGGTGGAGTATCCTAGGCTCTGACCAAGAACAGCACCCTTACTATAAGTGGCTTCCCCTGTGGCAGTTTCCCGGTCTCCCCCCCACGCATGACCAACATCTTGTACACCACTGGGAAAACCTGGGCTACCGTGCCCTTACTGACCTCTTCCCTGATGGAGCTTTTATCACCCCTCAGACATGGCGCCCTGAACATTCCGGCTCTCCGCTCGAAATGCTGCAGTATTATAGACTCAGGGCCGCTGTGCGGACGGTGTGGCCCTCAACCCTATTGAACCCCCTGACTCTCCTGAAATACAATATATAGCAAACTCCGGAGGTGCCAAGGGTAGAATATCCCATCTGTACAAAATGCAGCTGAGTAAATCTGCGGTTACCCCTCTCAAACCACACGACGCATGGGCCAGGGAACTCGAAATGGAAATTACAGACGATCTCTGGGGCACAATGTGCACACACACACACGTAGGGTCTCCATTAGCGCTAGATTCCGCTGCATACAATTTAAGCTCCTTAATAGGCTCTACTACACTCCGTACAGAGTTGTGTCATTTAAAGGAACCCCAGCTCCCGTGTGTCCTAAATGTAAATCCCACGAAGCAGATCATATACACATGTTCTGGTCCTGCCCCGCGCTCAACACATTCTGGGCGGCCGTAACAGAGGCACTCTCCGAAATAGTTGGTTCGCCGGTGAAAAGGGAGCCACTTGCCCTATTGTTTGGTGCTTGGGAAGGTGAGAATGTAAGGAAAATGTCAACATTTTTTAATGTAAGCGCTATTGTGGCCAAAAGATGTATATTGCAATGTTGGAAGCGCCGCAATCCTCCCACCTTCTCGATGTGGCTAAAGGCCCTCACCTGGACACAAACGTGCGAGGAAGAATACATTGGTTCCCTGCCTTCGAGATCACGACCCAAAAATGTCTGGTCAGAATTTTGTAGCTACTTGAATAGTAGAGATGAGGTGGAATGGACTCCAACTCCCCCACCAGGTCAGCCCGATATGCCATGTGAAGTCTGACTTTTCTCATTGGTTTCCCCTTTCCTGTGTGTGCTTATGGACATCTCTCTGCGTTACCACTCGATGTTATTTTCTGATGGTCATCTTAACCATGGTGGGCTGTCAAAGGTGTGGTTATGTTATCGGCTCATTGCTATGTAAGTTGTGCTGTGCCTGTCTTAACCCTTTATGCCAATAAACAAAAGTTTAAAAAAAAAAAAAAAAGAAAGAAATTGGGTCTTTTCACCTGCCTTGGTGACAAAAAAGGTTGGGAGCTATGCCTTAGAAAGCCCAACGCAAACTCAGTGTTTGGTTCCAGCCACACACACACCCTCTCCATAACGTCATCAAGACCCCGTGCGCTGGACTCAGTATTACAAAATATAAACTGCTTTACTGCAAATTCACTTGAAAAGTTCTTAATATTCCATGGGTGCACGTGTCAACTTTTACACAAGGCTTACTTGCTATCCCGCTTGTTTAATGATCACAAGTTGTCGTAAGCGGCTTAGAAGATTGGGTGATGTGCAATAACGAGGACGTATGTTGCATGGAGCGTAACGTTGAAATCAAGTGCGAGGACGTGTTGCTAGGTCCGTCCCTATAGCAGGAAACTGTTGCTACCATAAACATTTTTTCAGATGGGTGTCTACACACTATTCTGTCAAAACAGTAAGTCCTGTGAAGTGAAATCTGATGTTTAGGAGTGTGATGCCATTTAAGTAGGTCAGTCGTTTGGCTCATTTTGAAAAGGACGAGGATGCAAAGGAAAGCAACATCATTCAAACGATATCCGAGACCCATGTATGGACTGGCCCCTTCATGCAGTAACCTATGTTGCATATATATATTCCCCAACGCCATGTCCGGATCGCAACATTCTTAACTAGAGGTTGTTACTTGGAAGGCGTGTGCAACTAATCGAGTCCTTGCTAGTTTTGCATTCCGTACCTGTTGTTTTGCTTTTCTTACGCCCTGTAGAAAAATGTTAAATGTGTCTTGGACCGCTCACTGTTGCACTGCCTTGCGTGGTCTCTTGGCACTCTGGTGGATCTGCAATGGAAGGGGGATTAAAGTGGTGGGACTTGAGCGCCAGAGGTTGCGTATGCTTCTATATTTTATGTGTGCTGCATCCCAGAATTTGTCTGTATGGGCTTTTTCAGAGGTGGTAAAGCCACACTGGTATCTGGCCTACAGGCTGACTCGATTTCAACACTGGTTTCGAGCCAAGGGTATGAAATATTTAACTGAACCTACTTGGTAGGCCACAGGGAAAAAGATCTTGCCTGGCCAGGTATGAACGCTGTCTGTCCGGTTTCTGGTCCCTCCCCAATGCAGATTTTCTTTCCTGGGGGTCTGCAATCTTTTCTTTCTGCCCCGAAAGATCGATCTGACGAGCAGTAACCCAGAGCTGGATTACAAAAACTTTACACACACATCTCTTTTCCAGCAGGGCATTTCAACAGGGGTCCCCTATATATTTTTATTCCCATGATGACTGCTGGTTTGACTAACAATAAAAGTATGCTTTTTTAGTGGTATCTCCTGTTTTCTGCACATCAGGCACAATAAAAAGCTGTATGTCAAACAATGGCCAAAAGCATGTGACGCTTTTCACTTGGGTTTCAGTTTGTCATTAAAATGTGAATGTATGTCTTTGAGTCTTGAAGTCTTCCACCCCAGCAGATTTGTTTAGGTTACCTTTATTTTGCATTCAGATACATGTAGTGTCCCATTAAGAACGGAGAAAATAAAGGTCCAATCGTACTCTTTCTGCTTATGCAGATTTATATATTTGTCAGGTTTGTTTGGAATGTGATTTGTTTATTTTTTAAGTCCTCATTGTATAAAACAGAATGTAATAATGTATGTCCTTAAACAGATACAAACACATCTTAACAATTCCAGTTGATGCAGATAGTGGTCCATGTGTCTGATTTGCAGACTGGCCAAATGTCCCAGCTTCCTCTCTTAAATAAAGTGTGTCATCCGATGATTTTATCTCACTGTGCTTTATCTCTCACTAGAGTATTGGTTTTGTGTTACAGTTTGGGGGGGAGGCAGGTTTGGGAGACAATGCTAGGTATGTGTTTTTATTATGTGGAGGGTCGTGGTGCACAATGTCAGGTATAGGTTTTGTGTTCGGGGGGTGGGGAGACATAACACCAGGTATGCATCATCGTTTGCTAGACTGTGTTGTGTTTACCTCCTAGGGAAAAGCCACTGCTCCTGGCTCGGTTCTCGCTCCCGCACCACATCACTATAATGAAGCCAACCCCATACACCCCACCCACCCCGAACATGTGTTTATATGGGGCCAAATGTTGTGTTCTCCGGGTCCCTAATTGGTGCTTTGTGGAGGAGTGACAGATGTAAACAGTTGATTCAGCCCTAGTTCAGCAGGTCCCTCTGTGCTTCTTTGGCCTGCTGGGATAGGTCATGTGTCCAGCTTCTGTAGAACGTTGTATGCCCTCGTTGCCATCCTTAATTTTGCTCCATGTTCAGTAGTAAAACTGTTATTTAAGTTGTCTACCTTCTACTCTTACCCTTCCTCCCTCGTGCCAGTTGGTATCGTGGTCTTTAAGTATTTGTTTTGATCGGTAATGACCAAGGAATTTCCTTTCCATTCTGAAATCTGACTTTTCTTTTTCCAGTGTGTATTTGTTTTAGTCTGTTACCGATTATTCCTAGGTTATGGACAGTCATGATTCTATTAATGGCACAGAGGCGAGTATTATGCAGATCTCGTTTGTTTATCAAAGTTAGCAAGAAAATAAAGAACGACTGCCCCATCATGCTTTGCCCTTGTCTCGCCTCCTCTCCTTCCTCCAATAATTGTGCTTCCTGTCCCATAAGGATCACTACAGTCCTCCTGTCGTCCTCTTTTTCTGCTAGCGGGCCAACCATCAAACAGATGCTTCCAATTCACTGCCATCAGGGTGCCCGATATTGGCAGTCAAAAAACAAACAAACAAAAAACAAAAAAAGTCCAGCCTTCCGCATTCCCAGCATCTAAAACACAATACAAGGAAACCATTAGTAGGCAAGGCTTTAGGAGAGATAATAAGCACCTCTGTGCCCTTAAGAGAATCACAACTGTCTGTCATAACCTAGGCATGGCACAGAGGTTCATATTACGTACACTCCAAAGCCATGCTGTACTGACATGGAAGCATGCACAGAAGGTTTGCAGTAAAAAGAAGAAAAGGTGCCAACCTTGGCTCAATCAGCTAATCTGAGAATATCATCCAGGCAGGCTCACCGAAAAAAATCCTTAGAGGGCATGGCTCCCCTGAAGGAATAGACTCAAACATTACGTATTAAACCTGGTCTCCCTCAACATTCTTAACCCATCTAGTCAAAGTCGGGGAAAAAACATGTTGGAAGGCTTACGTAATGAAAGGAACAAGGTACCTGCGGATTTTCTCAAACTGATCCTGGCCAATTCCTATTCTGTACAACACACAATTGAGGTTTGTTATGAAACACTGGAAAATCGATCTTAAAACAAGTCTTGGTACGCCTAAACAAATTAAAGGAGCACCCAGGAATGAGTAAATTCTCTACCTTTAAGCTCCAATTCCCGGACATTTCAGCATCACCAATTTAGCAGACAAATGTTTAAAAGACAACTGGGTATTTTGATGGCCATTTCTCAAAAAGGGTAAGAATCAGATGAATACATCCAAATCTAGTATATCGAGCCATTGGGGGTGGAGGATAGCCACCCGAACATCCATCAGCAGTCGACAGACCAACAGATTCCCCCCCCCCCATCCCACAGTGAATCCACCCACCATTTCATAAAATATGGAAATAGGTGAGGGATAGGGATTAACAGCCTGGTAAGAGACCGACCCTTCCAGCTACGCCAAAAAAATAACCACTCCACAGGGGCCTGACAGGGATACCAGTTCCTCTTATAGCACCAATGCACACCAAATTTCCATGCTGACTTAAATGACCGCCTGGTGCTTGCAGTCCAGGAGTGACCTAGCTGAGAGCGAAATTCCCTGCAGGGCCCATCTATCCCAGAAAAATATGCCATGCGATCAGAGGGAGCAAACCCTCCCTGACGAGAGCAAGAACAAGCCTTTCGGGATTCTGCAGGATATCGAAGAGAGCAGGAACCATGCGTGGAACATCCACCAATAGCTCCAGAACCAGTGGATACCAGGATTGGAAGAGCCAAAAAGGAGTGACCTATTCCAGAAATGCCCTTTGCTGGACCTCAAAGAGAATCACTTGGGATTAGCAAAAGGGGTGGAGGCGGGAGCGCAAACATGATGAAGGGAAACCAGGTCTGAAGGAAGGTGTCCATTGCCAGCGTGCTTGGATCCACCCATCGGGAGGGGGTGCTTCTCTGTTGAGCCCCGCCAGTGCCGGGAACAAATCTGCCACTACATTGGAAACACTGGGGAGGAGCACACCGTGAAAATTCAATTAAGGAGTAGGGGTGTAACGGTACACCAGTAGAAATACTGTGAACAATTTAATTTACAAATAATAACTTATCTGGTTCATACTGACCAACCATACCAAAATGGCTGGCTGCCTCCACGATCACCAGTCCGGTTTTAGGGCTGCCAGAGGAACAGAAACTGCTCTCCTGAACACCCCTGAAGAACTACTCTACAACCTGGATTCCAACTCTTCCACTGTTCTGATCCTCCTCAATCTTTCTCCTGCCTTTGACACAGTCAACCACTCCATCCTCATAAACAGTCTCCAAGATACCATAGGCATCACGGACAGGGCACTGGCGTGGCTCTCCTCCTTCCTTTCTAATAGACCCTCTCAAGTGCAAATAGGTCATTTTCTCTCCACCACCATACTCACTACCTGTGGCTTCTCCCAGGGCTCCATTCTATCTCCATGGCTCTTCAACCTCTACCTCGCCCATCTGGCTTACCTGATCTCCACTTTCTCAACTCATTTCCAGTGTTAAGCAGACAACACACAGCTCTCCTTCAAGCTGCCATTCTCTACCTCCTCCATCATACCTGACTACCTGACTGCTATGCAGGCATGGTGCTCCGCCAATGATCTGTCTTAATGCCAGTAAGTCAGATCCTACTCATTGGGACTCCTGCACCTTGCCCCCCCCCCTCTGGCCTGACTGCCATCCCCTCGCCCACCTGGAGGCAAAGCACCTTGGGATCAAATTTGACTCCTCTCTCTCTCTCCACACATCACGGACGTTGCCAAGAAGTCTCACTTTCAGCTCTACTTTCTCAGGGACATTCTACATTTCCTCACCTTCCCCCCTGGACCCTCCGAAGCTCAACGTCTCCAGAGCCCTGGATCTCTCTAGGCTTGACTACTGCAATAGCCTCAATGTGCATCTTTCCTCCCTTTGCCCCCTCCAACCAATCCAGAATAGCTCTACAAGACTTATCCTTGGCCTCCAGCCCAGGGACCGCATCTCTTGAACCCTAAAATCTCACCATTGGCTCCCGGTGACCGCAAGGATCAAATTCAAGACCCTCTGCATCATCCACAAGGCTGTCAGGGGCCTGGAACCTCTTTACATCCAGATTGCCCTCCCTAAATACCTCCCGGCCAGAGTCCTTCGGTCCTCTGGCTCCAACTCTCTGCTGGTCAAACGTTTATCCAAGCACAGAGTGGGAGGCCCTTTCCTCGGCTGGCTCCTTCTTCTGGAACACCCCCCCTTCCGACTTGAACCAGATCTTCTAAAGTTCCCGAAACATCTCAAGACTTTCCTTTTCTCCTTTTCTTCCATCTCCCCTGCTAACTCTCCCTCTGCTGTTGTGAGTCCAGAAAAATACTCTCCCATAACATAAGCAATGTATTCTATTGGCTGAAAATCAACCGCCTCATATGTTCATTATTAGTATCACAGATTCATAAACATGACCAGAGTACGTCCATTTTGAACTGAATAGAAACGCCATTTTGGCTAATTTCACTTCTTGCTTCATGTTCAAATTGCTTTGCTGTAAACTCATTCTATTCCGTTACTTTATCGCTGCTCATGCATAAAGCAAGGTCACAAGATGCATGTTGAAACACAACGCAGACAACCCAGACAGAAATGCCCAGTCTCCTCCCTCACAAGACCATGGAAGTAAGCAACAAGGCATTTAATCACTATGCAGGGGCCAGCTAGTCTCACTGGTGCAGCAGGGATGGTAGGAACAAACAATTAATGGCTTGAATTATACTCTCTTTTACGGCCCCCCCTTCACTGAGCCCTGTAGAGCGAGTTGACCCCTAGCACACGAATAGAAACTGCAAGATAGGAAGACCGGAATGTGACTCTCCCCTGCACGCAGCTTGCTTTCAAGAAAAGAAGCATTGTGCTCCCTAAAACAAAGAATCATGTCTGCAAGTCCACAGATTGCAAACTGTTGCCTAGATGAATGTCTGAAGGTGACATATTTGTCACAATTGTCATTCATTGAATCCATTTCAAAGGAGACATATTATGGGCGGTATTGAACATGTCATTACTGATTGTGAGAGGTCTGTTTTGTATATATGTAACTGTTGTAGAATGCCCGCTCTCTTGCGTCCCTCGGGGTCTGGAGACATACGTTGCAGAACGTGAGACCTAGTTGGCCAACTGAGAATATTTGCTTGCAATAAACCCTAGCTTTTGGGAATTGAACCTCGCGTCTGGCGTATCAGTTCGTGTGTGGTGATTGTGCCTTGTTTCCATATGCGAGGGTCCCCTAGGGGCCCGGTCACTGTCACAACTGAGGACTGGTCCCTTCAAAGTTCATACAGGGACCAGACCAACCCCCACCGGTCCTCCCCATGCATCTTTTACCAGCACTTGCACTCTGGCTCCCTTTCCCAGACTAGCCTTACTTGGTCCCCGATGCACTCATCCTCCCTTTCCCCTTTTCCCCCTGGCACTTGCCACCTTGGCCCGCCCAGCACTTCCCTGCCCCCTTCCGTGGAGGCACCCCACTCCTGCACTTCTCCTTCTACCCCCTGCACTTACCACTTTCTCTAGTACTTGCACGGTAGGATTGTCACACATCTTCAGTTTCACAGAGCAGCATGTGAGCTACAATTACATTGTAGATTAGTAGCAGGGGCTGAAGTAGCAACCAAACTCGGTTGTGGGGATGTTCCAATTCCATTGTTTTTTTTTAAAACCGTAATCTGAAAGATTGCGCAGGTGTGGTAACGTGTAGGTGTCACTTCACTGTCCAAACAGGCATGACTGTCATACTTTAACAAGAACACACTGTTGAGAAGACGTGGTGAGAATTGAGCTTGTCAAATTAGATCTGTCCAACAAAACATTTGTAGCAGACAATTGACGGGTTACCTTATAGTCCAATATCTTGCAGCAGTTGCACAGCTACATCTTTGGGAACTGCAACATTACACAGACATCTGCCGATTTAAAGCGGTGTCTATCAATTGTTCCGGGTAAGAGGCAGGTTCTGAGGAAGGAATTTAGGAGATATGAAGAATAGCCATCCCTGCCAAAAGACTGGTTTTCCAACTTTTGTGAACAGCCATTAATACATTTTGGAATAGACTGTTTTCACCCATCAGCTTTTACAATATAATTCTCTTGTTTTTTTCACTGCATCTTTATCCAGATTCCACCAGTAGCTGTTTTTTCTCCTCTGCCTTTCTTTTTAAAGCCTCATAGATTTTCATTATTTCATCAAATATGTTCTGTGTCTTAATACTGTTTCTTGGCTGCGGGTATGGAAAAGGCAAGTTGAAACTTCATAATGTGACTACCAATACAACAAACATTTTGCCTGAACTGTGCACTGGGGTGACTCCCCTTAAGCGCAATCCTATACGTCCCCTTGGATTTTTTCTTATTCTTGCTCTCCTTGGTGCTTTCCCACCCTCCCTCCCCATGCAGCTACCCACAACTCAGTCTAGCTGCACACATAAACGTGTGTATGGTTACATACCCTTGAGAGTATTAATAAATAGTGGTGAGCTACTTCACCAATTCCACAAGGTCTACGCATAAAAACCTTGAATGAATAGGACAGAAAACAGATTGGTATTTGCGAATCGCGCTCTACCTTGGACATCCTAGATTGGTTCCCAAACCCGTGGACTACATCCAAGATATGAAGAAAAAAGAAATACAAAAAAAAAAATGTAAAAAATGATAGTTTAGGCATTTCGATTTGGGGAACCAATCCAGGATGTCCAAGTACCAGTAAAGACTTCTAGCACAACGTGCCAGCCATTGACAGGTCTCTCGGGACTCAACCCTTTATCAAATACTAACAGAAAATTGTTTCAAGATATTTTCACAAACAACTTCCAAACCTGGTCACTATACACAGTGTTCAATTTCAAGTCCTTGAAGCCTGCTAAGGTCGAAACACGGGTCGGCTGACTTTATGAAAATAAATTCACCTACAGATGAATAACCGGATGGTATTGTTTTACTTCATTCTAAAAGACTGTATACCTAACTTTAAGGAGGTAGAGCGCGATCCGCCAATACCAATCCATTCTCTGCCCCAGCTGCACACATACTCTGACCTGGACTACGGTCCCCGAGGGCGTTCAACCCATATCGCTTTGCCAATAACATAAGATAAATCAGGAGACTATCTATACTTTAGAGAGTTACTCTAGAGGAAAGAGATGCTGTAAATGAGGTGGGCATTGTGAAGCATTCATCTGTATGTGTGAAAAAAGGTAACGACTCTGCATAGGGACGTAAGATGTACCCTCTTCCCCCAAACATCAAATAGATGAACAAATAAAATAAAAAAAATAACACATCGCTTACTTAACTAGAAAAGCACAACTGCCTTGAAATCTTTTTCTTCACGTATTTCTCTTCTACTTTCATCGATACCCTCTATCAGCAATATACAATTAACTTCACCAGGAATTACAAAGGCTCAAATTCCCCACCCTTTCAAATGCACAGAGAATTGTCGGAATCAAAGAGTGCCATGATTTGAGTTATTGTCTAAAGAAGAAGGAAAACAAGTAAATGTATTATGCACCAAGTATTTGCGAACAAGGTCTGTACCCAGAAACATTAATTTATAGTGGGCTTGCTATGAATGTTCCTGCCTGATGTGTCCCGATTTATGAGTGAAGCGTCTCTTGGTGCATGGTTAACTTCCTCCAAGACTTCCACCCATTGTGGCTTTAACTAGTTGCATCTGCTCGCAAAATTAGAGGTGGGTGTTCTGCAGAGGCAATACATTCTTAACTGCAGAGCTCTTGTACCCAAAATGCTGCAGTCATTTTGTGTGTGTGTCCTTTAAAAGACAAGCAGCTGTTTCAGTTTCTTAAATGTACCATAGAGAGCCCCAACTTGCAGACAGCAACATGTACAGGAAATAGGAGGCTATGCAGGCACAGAACCCATGACCAAAGTGATCTTTATTGGGGGAACAAAAAGTGAATATTACACCTTAGCAGTAGGGCCTCTGCTAATATGAGCCAGGCACTATCCTCGAGAAGGGTCAGAAGTCCCCCCCCCCCGGCCCCATAAGCATTGCTAATGTACAATATATTATGCACTACAGCTGAACTACTGCAGCACTCATAGCAGTGGAAAAATCCTGCAAAAAAGTAAACCAAACCATGGGTAATCTTTGCAGAGGCATGGTTTCTCACAAATGCACCACGGCCGGATACATGTAAATAACCTATTACGTAGCGGGTCGGTGCACCTATCTGAGGAAGGCATGGACTATTTGTGTGGAACATTGTGGGGGCATTGGAGAAGCAAAAGCATTAAAGCCAGAGAGGGGCAGCCAGTAGAAGCATGTATCCCCTACTTGGCGACGGTTGAAAGCAATCAGGCTGATCAGTAGAACAGTCATTGTGTGGAACTGGGAAGGAGTCGCCCCACCCACGAAAAGGGGGCCTCTGTATGCTGAACAGCTAGGGCGCCTTGTAGCGGAGGCCTTCAAACTGGGGGACCTAAAGGATGCCAGGTGGTGGGGGGCTTGAAGGATTATGGTGACTTAATAGAAAATATAAGCATTTGTGGCAGGGGTGGGGGCAGAAACTATTTGTCTCAAGGTGGGGCTCAGCATAAAAAGGCTTGAAGACCACTGCCTTAAGGGAATAAAGTGACCTCCCACTTTCAAACAACAAAGCAATTAACAGCACTCCTTCCACGTTCAGGTCAGAAAACTCCAGCTACCGCGCCAGTGCTCCGACACACAAGGCTGCTGAAAAATCAAGACAAGCAAGAAAATAGCTCCAAGCTCAACATCATCTAACGAGAATGAACTGGTCCCATCATTAGAGAAAAAAAAGAAAACAAAAAGCATTCACCCCAGATCATAAACAATGATCAAAAAAGTTATTTCCAAAATTACAGGCAGGGATCACTATCCTTAGCAAGCATTCAATAAGGTTTACAGGCAAACTATCTTCAATTAACTGCTGAGGTGAAGCGGTTGGAAAAAAACAAACTGCATTAATAGAACATGCAGTAATTCTGAGTCTCTGAAACTTACATTTGTAAGTATTAAATCAAGTAGCGATTTCTCCAAAGTGTTGAACAAACTAAATGTAGATTGAGTAAAGCATAAGTCATGGGGGAATTAGAACGCAGTCCCCTGCGCATAAAGGCTGGCACAACTAGCCCTACTGTGAACCGAAAAGGCAATGGTAAACAGAGATAAACAAGCCATCTATGTGTTCTTTAAAATAAATGGCGTAAAAAGCTCTGCCTCACGGGTATAGCATCTGTAACTTCCAGCAGTGAAAAAATTATATTCAAAAGCATTACAATACAAAATGAGTCTTTGAATGCCAGACAGTTCGCTTTTTATGGGGGGCAGCTTTACAGAACCTCTTTAGGGGTACTTTGACCTTGAACTTCAGAGTACCTGCCCTGTACACTTTTCACATTACACAAATCTCAATCTTCCCCAGCTTGAAGGAGAGTGGGGGTTGAGGGGAGAGGGTGTCAAGACTCTCCTTTAATGCAAATTCAGTTGGACAATTAGTGGATGCCACTTTTTTTAGTTGGCTGGTGTTCAATGGCTTAAGTGAAAGCAATGATCAGGTTGCAAGCATTGTTAAGAAAAATAAATAGATGGGGAGCATCTGTGCACTGTTGATTAGAGGAGTATTTTTCTCTTCCTTCTTCATGAGAGCTTGGATGGCCAATATCTGCAACCATTCTCTGTGCGCAGAATCACAACAGCAAATCTAAGCCCAAAGCGCCCTGTGCTACCAGAAGGAGGAATCAAGGAACTAATTAATCAGGGTGTTGCAACCATCCCCAGCCTGAGACTACACGTGGCGGTGTGTGCAGCACACCCTGCACCACACAGCGGCTCAGTCTGCCACACACTTCAAAACGTAGCCAGTCTTCACGCCAGCCAAACAAATCTTTGCCACTTGGCACCCGGCTTCAGAATTAAGCAATATTAAAGATGCTGAGAAAGTCACACACGCTTCCCACAAGCCACACATCAACAATCCCCACGCAAGGGAAATCTATGCCAGCGGGTGTCTGTGCACTGGCATGCAGCTCTCTGGGCACCTTATTGAAAATTACAAGCACTGTGCCCTCTATATACAATAGACATTCTTACAGGTGCTATGCGACACTGCAATGTTCTTAAGCAGACACAGTCAAATATTGAGTATCGCTGGGTCCGTGAAACTCTATCCTTCACAGTAAAGCGCTGGAATGATTTCGCTCATACTCACTGAGCGGTGGCAGCAAGATAACAATTGGGGTTTTTGGCTTTTTTTTTTTTTTAAATGTACCTGGCTTAGGCCCCTCTATACACATGGACTCCAAAATGTTTATCTGGTTTAAAATGGTGCCAAATGGAGGTGTGGATGCCAAACAACAAATTCTTTCAAAATCATTGCTTGCAATAACTCAAATTAATTAGAGGGCAAATATTTGTAAACACAGCATTCCGAATTTTTTGCTACCGGGGACTTGACTAAAAGTAGTGTTGGATATTTATTTCCTATAGTAACGTAGGACATACTTAAGTAAAACAACTTGATAACTATCAATGCAGTCACTTGCAAGTTGGACAGTGGCATACTGGAGAACTAGTGTGAAGGGTGGGCCTGCCTTTCAGCAGCCAGCCATCACTATTGGGTTCAATTTTTACAATAGCCAACCACAGGTTTTCTTCCAGCTTTGACCGATATTTAGTCTTTAGGGCTGCAAGTGTTGAACATCCAATCTTGCAAAGGTACAAGGAGCTGAAAGGTAACAGTACATGGACTGTGCATTTGGATAAAGTAGGAAACTGCATTGTGCCAAAATCCACCCAAGGACAAGTTTTTGAATTGGCTCTCCAGTAGCCTGTCACTTTTAAGTTCCATTAGTTCCTCCTGGATGTGTACTGGGAGGTGGGCGGGCCCCTACGTCTGCTAGGAAAGGCTGAACTACTCAGTCATTGATGCTACATTTGTCCTCTGGAAAGTACTTTGGAGAGTGGTTCTGAGATGGTTTCCCATTAGTTCAGCAACACATGAAAAGATCATGCTCTGCCTCCTCAAGAGCATCTGCTAATAATGGAAATGCATCGGAATGCAGACATTAACCCTACTCCTCCAAAGCTCCAGCTTCTTCTATAATGCTGACATTTTTGTGTTCACAGCCAACTTCTGTGCTTTGCAGGGAGAGGTTTAGAAAATGTAGCTTTTCAAAGAGGTCGCCATAGTAAGCTTACAGTACAAGCCAGTGTGAATCCCACAGAGGCTCTTCTTTCGTCTGGTCTAAACCCAGGAGAAAGTGCCTCACTTTGTTCCTGAGTTCCTAAACACAATTTAAAACCTTTCCCCCTGGAGATCAACCTGACCTCCGTGTGAAACAAAGCATCATATTCAGCTCCCATTTCTGCACATAATGTGGCTCTTGTGCGGTGCATCTTAATAAAATGCACAATCCTTACAACAGAATTCAGCACCTCTGAGAGTCCATTCCCCATATTGCGCACAGGCAAGGCTTCCCGGGGGAATCACGCAGTGTGTCCACAATATATGGGAGCTACTACCAACACTTTTGCTTTTAACCCAGTTCTAGCACCAGACATTGAAGGAGCACCATCCAAGCAAATACCAACACAAGCCTCCCACTTTAGGCAGTGGGAACTTAGGAGGTAGTTAATGTCAATGACTATAGATGCAGTTGCTCTGCCCTGAATTGGTTTACAAAATATTTATCCAATATTTCAAGCACGATAGCAATTCTGTACTGATATAAGAGGACAGGTCAGTGATGCAGCAGAAAATTGTGGTGTCAGACATAAGGATACTTTTGCATTTCTCTGCTGCACCGTCACTAAGCATTACCCGGTTGACAGCGAGAATTGTTGGCAGAATTACTCTCAGCATCTGTTAATGCCCCCCCCCCAGATAATGTGGGTAATAAGCTTCCAAAGCATTTGCAGGTACTGAGGCCACATTTTAACAGTGTCTTTTTACTTGTGTATGCCTTGCAGCTGGTGTACAAACAAATCCATGGTCTTTTTTGCTAATGTTTTGTTTCCAAATGCCGCCTTAATAGTGTTGGCTTCAGGCTTGCTAATGTAGCGCCACAAACCACACACTGCAGCTTAACTTGTCAGCAACTGCGATCCATGTGAACCCAAAATGCAAAAAATACATTTGTGTTTTTGCATTTCTCGTGTCCGTTTCCACCTCTCCTTCCGCTTTTCGCTTGAGATTCCTACCATCTTTGGGCACTAGGAAACTATCCAGTTCTGTGTGTTATTTCTGCATTTTAAAGCCTGAACACAAAAAAGCCAGATTTTTTTCTGGCCATTTTTGTATTGGCTTTTAAGTGCGGAAATCACATACTACCCCCTCCTTCCCCACCCGCTCATTAACTCATCAATCAGGGGTCCCCCCCCCGAACCCACAATTTCCCCACCATACACATGCATCCTACCCACATGCGCACACACATACAGTCCAAAACTCAACTCTGCCTCCTGCGACGACTCTGCTGGGGCTCACAGCGCCTGTTAGCCCCTGCGTGCACTCGTGTGTGATAGGGGTTTGACAAGTATGATAGTTTGATTTAGAAAAACCGCTCTGTGCGGTCACAGAACGGTCTTTCTAACTCGACCCCCCTAGCCCCTGCCCGATCCGTACAGTGAAAAAGATACTTTCACTTAGTACCAATGATCCATCTAAAAAAGGAGCCCTACTCTGAAAACATTGCAAACCCCCCCACGTTCATTTATGTCACGTTATTTTTTTAAAACCATTTCAAGTTTTCAAAAATACTTTAAAAAAGATTTAAATTGACAAACGCCATATAAGATTTAAAACGAACCACGTGAAAGGGCTGGGGAAAAAAAAAAAAAAAAAAGACACAAAAAAGTTGAAGTGTGGTCTTGGACTAGGACACAGATTGGCGGCAAAAACCACACCTGGATGCACATTGCACAGGGCCGATATAAACCTTTAGCACTTCAACTCAACAAATGTTACATAGGGAAAAGAAATCCTTAACTGCCTTCATGACTGGGTCAAGTGCTTTTTCTTGCTGGACAAAGGTGGTTAGGTTGACACACCGATGCTTGGAGCGATGCTGCTGCAATGAAAACAGTTAGTCAAGGTTACATGGGTCTACCTGAGACTTAAAAAATGAGCAGGGGTTAAAGCCAGCTCTTGGGTGTTGGGCATCAGCTAGTAAGCAGGACGTAATGCTGGAAAACCAGGAGAGAGAGTACACAGTGTACTGTAAATGCAACTCCCAAATGAGACGTGAACTTTAATTACCGCCACAAACTGGACATGATAAAGGAACAGCCTCAAAAATAGTTTGAAATCCCCGATTGTGACTCCTACTATACCTTTAAAATTACCCCACCATCACCCACAGCAAAATACAGTCGTTTTATAAAAAATAAAATAAAAAAAAAGATATTCTTACCATTGGTAAATCCTAATGCAGATGTCAGGATTTTTGATGGTGCCATTGCTGCTGGGGACTCCACTGTTCAAAATGGGATGATTGAGACAATTTGTGTTCCTGCAATTGAAAAAGTACAATAAAAAAGATATTATAGATGTACCAGATTGACCGTACCAGTATTTGCGCACTACACTTTGCCAGTTGGCACACATCCTCCCACACACATAAAAGGGACCTAGGGTGCAGGGTCCAACCAGGAAATCTCCAAAGTTCCCTATAGGCCAGTCCACCCCAGCTCGCAGAGAGCAGTCAGAGCACATACCTGAAAACGTGACTCATACTCAGTCACAGAGACAAAAAAATAATAGAGCGAGAGAGAGCATCAGCTTGTTATATTTTACCCTTTCTATTCCCTGCCTAGAACAGTTGAGAAGTCCGGCCTGCTGGCATTCCAAACATTCATCTACCTATCTTACATACATAGTTCTTAACTCACCGAGCTAACTTTCGGAAACATCGAGTAATAGCAGGTGACAGCAGTGACGTAGCAGCAGACTGCCGCGGCTGCCATGCCAGAGACGAGGGCCCTTGGCTTCTCTGCAACATATGGTGCCACATGCCGGCAAAAGCCTGGCACCCACAGCAGGATGATATACATTAATTCCACTTTAAATCACTATGGCAGCGGTGCACCCAGAGTACTGTTGGTAATGCAGTGATTTTAGTACATCAAGGGATTCATAGACTTGCTCTAAAGTAGATGGCTCCCGCGGTAGCTCAGCAAGTTGACAGACCATTGCTGAGACTGTTTAAGGTTGAATTTAACCAAACCAATAAAAACAAGAAATATATGCAAAACTTGTTAAATCAAATGACTTTTTCCAATTACTTATAAAAAAAAAGGAAGTGCTATAAAATATGTTTGGCCAAGGGATGGGTTGGGGTATTTTTGCCTCCGTTTGGCACCCATGAACCCAGTTTAATTTCCTAATAACTGCTGTCAGCACAACGGAGGCATTTACTTGTAAACATAACATCTTTATAAATATAACCTATGATAAAACACAAAGCAAGGGGCACACAAATTTAAAAAAAAGAGTATTGGTGGGGTGCTCAGGAAAAAAAAAAAAAATTACTAAAAAATTATCTCAAAGAAAACTAGTGAACGCAAGTTTCAGCAACGTTTGAGTTTGGAAATTACTTTTTTTCCTTTGAAAAGGCACATTTGAACAATTATGTGTCCTGCATGTAGAATGCCTGCTTTCAACAGTGACCACCCCCTACCCGCCAGTGATGTTCATGGCCCATTGATTTCCGTGGTGTCCCTTTCAAGACAGAAAAAACAAACGGGATGAGCAAACAGAGCCAGGAAATGCGCGAGTGACAGCTGGGGAAAGGAATACTGCTTAGATTAGGTCGCCAACCCCCCCGCTTCCCTCAGCAAAACTGGGGGCTCGGTAAAGCCTGGTCATGGCCGAGGTAGGTCGGGACCAGAGATCCTGCTAGACATCTGATGCCAGATCTCGGACCCAGCCAGCGCCATCCCATGGATCAGAGGGGTGATGAGGCAGAGGGACAGCCAAAGCAGGGGGACCGGTGATGTACATCTGGCTTCCCAACGGCAGATTGCTGGAGAGCCCTGCAACCTGCTGTGGGGGAGCTGGATATCATACAACACTGGCATTGCGTGCTCCCGTCGCCGCTTCTCCCCCCCCATGGCCAAGCAAGGTGGGGGCATAAAGGGAGAGGGGCGCAGAGGAAACCAGCATTGCAGCGATCCGGCCCCCCTGCTCACCTTTCCCCACACGTTAGTCTTTGTGGGTCCAAAGGGGGACCCAAAGGGGGAGAGGGAAACAGAGGGCCCGACAAAGGCCTGAAACACTTGCTTCCAGGCACTCCCTCCAACTGTGGTGTGGCGGTCTGAGCCGAGAAGCGGCATCCCTTACCAGGCAATAAGATGCTGGTGGCACCAGCAGGAAGCAACACTGCAGCGTGGACACGCAATCCAAATGCAGGAAAGCGCACGTCCAGGCTGCATTTATTTCCAGCGCCACCATCACGTTGCACTGACTGAGCATGTGGGACAAAAAAAATAAAAGTATTTTCTCTTTTCTCGCTGTCCTGGATCACACGCCCAATACTTATATCCGACAAACATTGCATAAATAAATACCCCTATTAACACTGAAACTATCCCACACGATGCAGCCACCCAACTGCTTTCAGAGGGGAGCTACAGGAGCTGTGCTGGGTGTGGTTCAGAAAACGTTGCTTATGGCGAACAGAAATCAGCAGGTTTTAAGAATGAGGTTGCAGGACAATCCCTCGGTTTAAAACAGGATTTACCCACACATTATCTGCTCATTCACCATTAGCTAGAGTAATTGCTCTTCTTAATGATTCTTTCACAGCCTGCTTAAACTACTCCTCTGCAGGAGCTCAGATCACAGTGTAGACTAATATTGCGGTTGGTAGTTTAGGTGCACAGATGGCTGGTGCGGTTTGCTCCCATGTACATGTGCGGAACGGACTGGGCCATAAAATTGACTCGGGCACCAATGAAAAAGTGGCCCATAGTTGTAAATGGCAATTCATTCCTTTTTTGACCCTGTTTGAATAGTACCCAAGGGGGAGTTTATGTTTATAAAATGGGATGCAAATTGTGCATTTTAAAGAATATTTACTCAGCAACACTGGTCAAAACTATTATCCACCTAGTGAAGCAACATCACCAGTGCCATGGAAGTGGTTTAAAGTGGAATAGATATATGGTTTGGAATAGAAGCAGCATGAAAGAAATTGCGCTGTTTTAAACTATTATTTTGGACATTTCCTTTGGTCGGAGGTCAACTGCCAGCTCCGCCCCCCCCAAACTCCCCTCTTTGGCCACCATGCCCACCCCCCCCCCCAACTTCGTCCCCCACCCCAGCCCTTGTGGGATCCCGCACCAAATTGTTTCCATTTCCACCACTGGATAAGGGTGAAGATAGGGTACAATCTGACTTGCCGCTGGCAGCCGAATCTGCCCTGAAATTCCCTCGGCGTGTGCGGCACGGCCATAAACCACTTCTGTTTGGGGGTGGGGGAGCCGAGAATGGGAATACCAGCCAAGAAGACGTACAAAGATCTGCTGTTGGTGCAACTAAAATCAAATTAGGACAAACAAACCCATCAGTGTTTTGTTCTCCCCTGTTCCCCCCCTTGCCTTGTTGCGCTCAGAAACACCTGTGTATGAGCGCGATATAAATAAAAATATCATTAACAACATTAGATATACCTGTCGCTTCTCCGAGATGAATAAGCGCATTATAAATGGCTTGTTTGTTGCTGTGACTGATCAGGAAATCACTTTGTTGCACCAGAGTTTGCTCTGAGGAAATACAGAACTCACCTCAGACCAGGAGTGCGAAGCCTGGTGGCCACGCCCACACCAGAAGTATGAGTATTTAAACATCGCCTTGTCACCCTTGTGGCGTTAAGCCCGGTTGGTGTAAAGGGCGGGTGATAGCTGACCGGCTGTCAGGCGTGCGGGCATATCCTCTGCTGGTCCAGTTGCTGTGTGTTAACGGCAGAGCAGGGGGGCGAGTCGGACTCTGGCAGCTCTTTAAGCAGTCGGGTGTTCCTAGCCCTGCCACTGTGATACTCTTATTCAGTGATTACTATTGGAATCAAGAGATATAGCCACTGAGTTCAGCATGTGGTACAGGAGATAATACATCTGAACTCTCTGTTTAGGCGGTCTTGCAGCCGTTATTGATATTCCCAAATGACTTATAAGTGATGGTTAGACGATGTGATGATGTGTTACTTTGCTCTGTTTTTGTCTGGCCTTCCCTTAATGCGACTGCGACCTGGAGCTCTTTGCAACACAACCCATCGATCCACTCCACCGATAAAGACTCTTTGATGAAATGTGATTATTGATTTATGTTAACTATGACTATCTGTTTTAATGCTTTTTGTAAGGTGACTCCTTTTTTCTGTTCCCTTTTGGAGACTTAGTTTGCCCACACCTACATCCAATTTTTAACTGACTGCCCGTTGTGTAGCGTTCAGCACTCGCTCTCATTAACTAACTGATAACGTGTGGTTACATTAATTGCTAAATTATTCTCAGATCTAAATTTTATACATGCCTGATTCATGAGGCATGGCATTTATACTTTGAAATCTGATATGCCTGCCTCTCCTACATCTATGTCCATCAATTTAAAGAGAAAACAAATGGACAGCACACCCCGACTCCGTTCTACTGCCGGGCCACGAACCGCCAGCCATGGCAGTTTTAAAGCAACTGTAATTTCTCGGGATTTACAGCAAATGTTTATTAATTCTTCAAGTTCTAATCATAATGCACTTAGCACGGCCTCTCCATTATGCAATGCCGCTGTGCCAACAATTTTAAACGCCTGCTCCTCTTGTTCCTTTACTACCTATTGCCAATGCGACCATGCTGAAAGGTAGTGAAATACTCTTGACATCTTCTCATTCTGTACTGCCCCTTGAACCTATCAGCGAGACGATAGGCTTCCGTAATGTTGATAAATTGTCCCCTATAAGACGAAGTGGCGATTCAGATAATGTCTCTGATCTACCCCCATTGAATAGATCATTGTGCCCGATTTCGGCGCCGGTTCCGGCTACGTCTGTCCCCCTAGTGACCAACCAAAAATTGAACTTCATTCTAACTCTTTTCTTGAAAATAATGAAGAGTATGAAACCAATTTTAATCTATCAGAAGTTTTGCATGTCTACTCTGATGAGATCTCTATGTCAGCTTCTTCCTATACTGCCCCTACTCCTCATCTTCCTTTTAGTCTGACCCCTACTAATTGTCCCTCCCAACCCCCTATTCCTTCGCCCAATCAGTTAACTCTCCCGACTACAATATTAGTCGAGACTACCCTTCATGCAATAAAGCTTGCCATTTAGTCCCTGTTCAAATTATTTCAAACTTTGAATGGCAAGCTGCTTAACAAGATAAGCTACTTGTGAAATTAACCAAATGGCAAAAAGATTTAACTTTTCATTTGCAGACTAAATTTAAGGAACCTGATCTGATCTCTCCTGAACAACCTTTAGTATCTAATTCTGCCCCTGTTCCCTTATATTTAAACACTCTCCCCTATTTTCCAAAAGTAATTCAGGAGGCATATCCAATTGGGCGAGGTTCTGCTGCAGTACCCCCTCTGGCTGACTCCTGCCCAGCTGTTCAACCTCCCGTTCCAAAACAACTGTTCACCATTTTTTCCGGATCACAAAAAGATACCATTACAAAACCCTCCAATAAGGAAATTGAGAAAACTCCTAAAAATCGAGTCAATCATAAAATGTCCTCTTCAATTTCAAAATCTTTATAAAAGCTATCCGCCTGTCGGCGAAAAGAATGACACTTGCTGCTAGAGTTGTTCAAAATAAATATGCCAGATTTGCTTTAGAAAAACAAACCAAAGATGTACTAATGTTGGTGCCTCCTGCTCCCTATGCTCCATTGGATGAAATTATAGCCCTAGCTGAAAAGCAAAACTACCTCCACGGTTCCTCTTCAGCCGATCATTCCGCCCAAGTTACCTGCTGATACCTCCCACGAGGCGGCGCTCTGTTTGAGGTGTGCTGAACACCGTAAAGAGATTGACCTATATTTATCTCTTCAGTCTATTAAATCTCCTTTGTTGACTACCGGTACTCCTAACCCTAACCCCACTGAAGCAAGCTTCGGTAGATTCTTTAAATCTTCCACCTTGCTTGAAAAAGGCTACTGAACCTGTGGATAATTTTCAATCTAAGAAACAAAAGGGTGGGGGGGCGGCGAGGCGCACACTCCAGTTCCCAGTCAAATTAGACCTGATACTTTGTAAGTGGGTTAGATCCCAAAAACAATTTAATAAGTATTAACAGGGTTGAATCCCAAAACATTGAAAAAGTATTAACAGGGCTGGATCTCATCATAGTTCAGTTGCTCTGTTTTTGTTCTCCTCCTAGCGCTTTCCTGTCACAAACAATCATCAGGGAGGCGGTGCTGGTATGCAAGTGATTCCAATTAGCAACTCTTATAGGTTCCATGTGATAATATCCCCGCAAAAATATCGCCATACAAAAATCTTGCCATATTTTTGCGGCGATATTACCCCATGGAACCTGCGGGGGACACCCCCACAATCCCCATATATTTTTAAAGGGAGCGGGGGACACCCCCGCAACCACCCACCCATTTACCCCATAAATTATCCCCACCAAAAATATTGCCTATGGTCATTCCTGACGACCATATATACGGCGATATTTTTGGTGGGGATAATATTACCTGATACCCTCTTATAGTGTCTAGGGATTCTGGTAGCTGTAGTTTTCACATGTTACCAATCAGGTGACCAGGAACTGACACCTGTAGGGTGTCCTGACCCACGTTTAAGCTACCCTGCTACAACATTTGGTGCTGTGGGCTTAGGAAATTCAAGATGGCGGAAAACCCACATGTGCGCTGAAATCCAGGAAAGCTGCGCAGTTTGTGCGCACACTAAAATGGTTGCCTCACTTGCCACCCACCAGTGCGGGAATGAAAGGCCGGGTTGCCATGAGGGAAATGGGTTGCCAAAGGAAAAACAGTAGCGCCGGTTAGCTTCAAAGCGCTTTAAAACCACCATTGGACTACCCGCACAGTAGTCTGAAACCATTGGGAATGGCAATGCTGATTGCCAAATGCAACCTAGAAGTGTGGGGAATTCATTTCTTAAATCCCAAAAATGAGTGCAGTACCAGTACTCACCACTATCCAAAAGCCGGCGTTTTAAAACCACTCTGTGTGTTTCTGAAGGCAAGTCAAAATGCCTATTTCTAACAGTGCAACATGTGCAAAATATTTACTGAACACCAGCAGACATTTGGCAGAATGGAGTTTTGTGTGCCTACAAAATCTGGGAAATGAAGAGCCCAAAAACAATGCTTATAACAAAAATGCTATGGAGTCAGCAGCTTAAGCCTAACTGCAACTGGATTTAAAACCACCAAAATCGAAAATGTTAAATTAAATGAGTGACCTATGTTTGGTGTCACATGCCTTTGTAACTGTTGAAATGTCATAGTTTTGCACTTAGAATCAGCATTCTAGCTGCATGTGTAAAATTACAAGTTATTTTAAAAGCAACAAAAAGTTAGCTGAAGGTCTGGCTTAAGGAACTTGATTTTGCCTAGCAACGGATCCCATCAGAAAGGAAACTTGAGTCACAGCTGTGTTCCCAGGCCATCTGCCCTTTTGCTGCTCACACAAAGGATATGCCATCTATCTGATAATTGAATTATCTGTGCTCTGCAGAGAGTGAACAAAGCCCTCTCCACTCAGGCAAAGGTTTTTATTACAGACGTCGTAAAAAGTGGCTTCCTCCTGGAGAAGCTGGGAGGGGCACTGCCTGTGAGAAGCAAGCTGGCTTGGCAGAAACTGGAAAGACTGGTTTCTGTACCATGTGACCTGAAAAGACACACCCCTGCAGCAAGGATATGGTTTTATAAAAAGGGGGATAATTCATAGTGCGGACATGTGAAAATTTTATAAATGATACCATAATTCTTGTGATTTTTCTGCCCACAGTTTAAGACGTGGTAGGAACCGGTGGTATGTTCAGGGGGGTTTTAGCGGAAAAGTGGATATTACTCTAAATGTGTGCATGTTAAAAATCTGAAACTTCATCAGTTAATGTCCCTACCCCCTGCACACATGTATGTAAAGTTGGGTCCATGTCGGAAATTGAAAAAGCAGTTAAAAAGTCAATTATGTACACTCTTTGAATGCAAGCTCCGAGAATGAGCAGATTTGGACATAGACATGGCTAAATTCAGCCACACCATGTATATGTAATTTCAAACAACTGTGTAACTCTGAAGTATGGATTTTGATCATATATATATTTGGGTGCACAGATGATAAGGGAGGTTGTTTCAAGAGATCATAAAATGACATCAATCTGACTCACAGTTCAGTTTGCCAATCAAGCGGAGGAATGGAAGCCTGACCAATGACGAATGAGAGGGGCAAGTCTAGTGATGCAACACACACACCCATTCTCAAGAAACAGATAAAAGCAGAGAGTCAGGACACATAGACATTCAATTTCATCTGCCGCTGGAAGCCCTGCCGGAAAAATCCATACTTACCTCCATCAAACTCCAGAAAGCCAAACTAGAGACTTCAATCTATCCAGAGCAGAGACCAGACCAGAGAGAAAGCAGTGCTGTGCCTAGCAGAGACCAGACCAGAGAGAAAGCAGTGCTGTGCCTAGCCGAGACCAGACCAGGCGCTGTGAGCAGAATCCGGAAAGACCTGACCAGACTGAAGTCCGTGACCAAGTCGCTTTCCTGTTTAAAATCTCTTGTGAGTACCGCCAAACTGTACCAAACCAATCTCTTAGTTTAAATTCATCTAATTCAATCTATTTAACCTAAGTAGAACTGCCTCCTAGCTGTCACCTGTCATTTCTAGTAAAATTTGTCATTTTGAAAAAGTGTGCGTTTAAAATTTACAAAACCAAAAACGACCTTTACTAAATTACTCATATCTCCGCAACCGTTTGGGCTAGAGACTTGCAATATTTTTCATTTGGAGGCTGAGATCCCAGGCTTTCCTAGGACCCCAAAACGGTAGAGATAGTCCTTGCGGTTCCTTTGTAATAGCGCTCGGCGCATCCGCGAATTTTGCCGCGATTTGCAATTTCTTCACATGTAAAAAAAACTGCTGATGCCTGCTTTCCATTTGCCAGAAATTCGTTTAACCTGTTAACTATCCCTGCATCATTGCTAGTGTGAGCCTGGACTAATATTAACTAGATACCACTCACCCTGAACCTCTGAAAGGGAATTAAAAAGCATTTCCAGCATATTTCTCATCCATTGCTAGCACATATCAAAGCATTTGGGCCTGTGATTTCAAAACTCCTACCTGTTTTCTGTTGTCTAATCTTGCGGGATTGAACTGATTACATTGATTGCATTTCTGAGAACTGTGTGCTTTCCTCCCATTCCCTTGCATTGCATAAAGAGGGGGGGAGTGAATAGCCAGAGAAAAGTGATTACATTGTTTGGTTGAAATCATATTGAGTATTTTCTGTACTGCATTCATTGAATATTGCATCCACCTGAGCTTACATAAAGCATCCTCTACCACATTATACTTTTGTTCCTATTTACCAGTGTGCTACCTTATCCATTTCATCTCAACTCCTTATTGATTATAAGAAGTGTGCTAGTGCCAGATTCTCCGTTGTTGATCTTTATCATATCAGATTCAGTGTGCTATTCAATTATTAATTTATTATAAAGCGTGATATATATATCTATTTTAAATTATCAAATAAACCTTTTAAACTTGCAAAACAGAATTACTTCTTGGCTCAGTGGGGTCAGGGGGATTCCAAGAGAGGGGTGTTATACAAGGGTAGTCATCCAGAACGCATGAACTGGACCTAAAGATATATCAATAAGGGTTTTCATTCAGTATTCTAGACTAGGCGTTAACTTGGCTGTAGTGCTGAATTGAATCCTCTTACAAAGTGGGGGCTCGAGCCGAGACGTTGGGTTAGATTTACCAGTTGTGCAGCTTAATACAGTGTGCTAACTGACGGGATACATACACCCGGTCGGATCACCACGCTGCATTACGCTGTGAAGCATTCCTCAAAAGGGACACTCCAAGAAAAGTTCTGTTCTGCAAAAATAAAATACTAACTTCTGTAAGTCAGGACAGAGACCAATCTCTAGAATGACGACCTTAGTAGACATGAAAATAGCCAGAGAGCACCTCTTGCATAAGCTATTTGTGAGAGGTGAATGGACCGAACAGGGCCAGGATGTGTGGTTGCAGGCCATCACACAACAGGTCACTGAAACAGGGTCAGATATATATAGAGATCAGGGTCCCTTACATGTGGCCCTGAGTGAACTATATATGGCTCCTAAAGCCAAAGAGGAACACAATAAGATCGCCAGGATAGCAGCATACCTGTACCTATATATGGGAGACATGCAGGATAGATGTGCTGAAAGCCAAAATCTGGCAAATAGGCAACAGATGGCATTACAGAAGGTCCAATCTGATCTGGACTCTTCTGAGCAGAGGCTGCAGAGGAGCCAGGAGTCAGAAAATGACAGCAGACTGTACATTACTAAAATAAAGGAGGATATGGATGTGCTGCAAAAGGAAAAGTCAGAACAGGATACTAGATTTCTGGCCCTACAGAAGGAGCACCAAGACAGTTTGGACTCCTTACTGCAGAGCCAGAAAAAGCTGGAGCAACAGATCAATTTCAACAGGGCATGCACAGAGCAGGTAGCCACCCTGCAAATCCAACTAGACAGAGAGAAAGAGGAGAGCAATAAACTGATCCTGAAAGACCTGGATACCCAGGCAGAGTTTGATCAGGAGCGCCAGAAAGCTGGTGCCTTCCAAAGGCAAAGGGACGACCTGGCGGCACAAATGCAGGCTCTTAGTCAGGAAAGAGACGCCTTAGGCCAGGAAGTCTGCCATTTAAAAAGGAAAATGGAAGAAAATCACCTGGCCCACCAGGGACTGGGTGACCTCCAAAAAGAAAACCAGAACTTGCTAGAGCACACCAGGAGGGTGGAGGATGCTCTAGCAAGAAAGGAGCAGGCCAATAGGGACACAGCTCAGGAGGTAACCCTCCTGCAGCAAAGACTGGCCCAGTTCTCCAGGACCAACCAGGAAGCACAGAGGGAAAATGAGGCCCTCTGTCAACACAATGATAGGCTCCAACAGCAGGTAGCGATGCAGGAGAGACTGATAGAGTCGAGTAAGGCCTTAACTGAGGAACTGAAGGCACAAATGCAGGCTCTTGCATTGCAACAGGGAGCAGGGGCGGATAGAGATGAGGTTCGCTGGGAAATGGAAACTCCGGAGCATAACCTCAGGAGCCCTAGTACCAGAGGCCCTCATACCTCTCAGTCCCTGGACTCTGCCACACCCATGTCCCCTGGCGCACATGAGCACAGGGCCACAGGGATGGCAGATTACTATCCAGCCAGAAGCATGGGGCTCATAGGCCAGTACCATCCAGGAATGGAGGGGTGGGCATCCGGGTATGGGCACCCAAGTACAATACAGTTCAGTGGGGAACCCCAGGAGAGTAGGCCCATTAAGGGCATCCTGAAAACCTCTGCCAAGTTAGGTCAGTGGAGGGGGTACCCATCAAATCCTGACAGCAAGGAGGAATCTGAAGACTCCTCTGAACTGCGCAGGACACAGGAGACCAGGTCCCCACATTCTGCCAGCCATTCCCAGGCTCGCAGAATCCGGGAAAACCTGGAAGAACAGACGGGAACCTCTGGGAGCAGTGCCTCTGAGTCCGACGAAGAATGGACAAGGGTTACCCGAACCAAAAAGGCCAATAAGGCAAAAAGGGCCTTGCTCAAGGACCCCTTAAAGCAGATTAAGGCGATCAGGAGCGTCATCACGCCTTACCATAAGAACGCTAAGTATTCTGTTTGGGAGCACTTAGAGTTGTTTGAACAAATGATGGAGACTTTCCATATGAAGGACAGCCAAAGCTGTATTCAATATGTAAAGTGGACCTTCTCCCCGGAATACTCCAGTTTCTTTGCGGGGCTGGAGGACCAAAATCATTTAAGATGGTCCACCTATAAGGCGGCCATCCTGAAACATTTTTCTGTTCACAGAAATCCTCAAGAGGCTCGCAAGGCAGCCTACAATTTGCAATGTGGGGAGGATCAGGCCCCACAAGAATTTGTGCAGGAGTTAAAGCGGGCTTTTGCACAGACCACAAGAAGGGTGCGCACGGATAGCCGTGAATTTATAAACACGTTTTTCCATGCCTTGCCCAAATATATCATGACCCAGCTCGTGAGGGATTTTCACGAGAAAAGATCTTTAGACTGGGTCATTGAACAGGCTACCCGCATCTATGAGGTGCAGAAGCCCATAGAAAATAAAAGCAATGCCCAGAAAAACCCCAAAGCCAACAGCACCCCTGCTGCTGCCAAGGTGGCAGAGGTAAAGGTCACCCCCGTTTTGGATTTGGAGATGGGGGGGGCCTAAAAACCTACCTGCACCTAATAATGCTAGGCCCAGAAGGTCCTCGGGCCAGTCGCAGACAGGGAGCCAGGGAGGCAGCCCCACAAATGGGGTCCCTCGCTCTCCTGACTATGTAAGTCCTCGCTACAAAGGTAACAGACCCATCCTGGGTTATGTGTGGACTCCTCCAGCCCAAGGGGGGGGATCCAGCCAAGCACCTAACCCAGGGAACTTCCCTCCAAACTTCCCACAGGAGGGCAGAAATTTACCAAACCCTGGGCAGAACTTTTTCCCCAGATATCCACCCGACTTCCAACCCCAAAATCATCCATCCTTCTTTCCTCAATTCCCTGAGCCCAGACCACTGAATCCGGGAGAGGGGAGGCCAAGGGTGGAGGGGTACCAAAATCTTCCCAACCAGGGGTACTACCAGAGGAGGGACAGCTACCCTTCCCGGGATCAGCCCAGGGGAGAAAACAGGGCCCCGTATCAGCCTGAGCGGGTTTCCCAGTTAGAGCGCCAGGTTCAAAACATGGCGCGGGATATGGGTCATATACTGAGGGCACAGCAGAACCCTCAGATCAGCATGCCGGCGCAGAACGCACCCAACTCTGGACCTGGTGCTCCAGAACAATGACGGGGGCAGCACCCCGATAAATCACCGGTTCCCAGGGAGGAGGCACAAAGGGAAGGGGGGTGTAAAGCCTTGGAGGAAGCTTCCTTCCTCACTTGTAAACAGCCCCTGGAAACCCAGGAACCGGAAACAAAATCTCTTGCCCCTGAAAGTCTGCCTCCTAAGGAGCAGAGGGGGGGTAGGAGAAACAAAAGACCCAAACAGACTCAGTTTGAGGAGGAGGTACAGATCTTCCAATTTGAGGGAGAGGGATCCTCAGAGGATCCTGGGAAAAGGATCTTCTCCTTCAGAGAGGGGGGAACTCCTCCCAAAGAAAAATGGGTCCCTAGGGATGCAAATCCAGACTGGGGAGATGTGGAGACTGAGCTACCGCCGCCCACCATCTCATCCCAGAACCAACAGCAAGAAAATCCCCTGGTTCAAACCCATCCTGGCGACTGCCTCCAAAAAGGGGGGGGCGGCCCAGAAACGGAGCCAGGGGAACCCACAATGGCTCTGATCTCCAGTTGCAAATTTTTTCTTTCAGATTCCCAAGACTCTCCACAGAATTCTGCCCAAACCTCCTCGCTAGCGATGTCCAAAACCAGAAAATTAGCCCACCAGTTGTCCAAAAATGTACATTATCTGTGCCCCCTTGAGGAGAAGGAGGGAAGATATTATGCCCCGGTACAAGTACAGGGGCAGGGTACAATCTCAGCACTGGTGGACACTGGATCTCAAGCTACCCTTCTGTCCAGAAGGGCCTTTGACGAACTGAATGCAGGAAGGGGAGAGAATTATCAAATTCCTCTCACCTCTCTTCCTGGACAACTGCAGAACTTTGACGGGAAGGAAATTCCCGTCGAGGGGACGGCAGACTTGGACATTAAGATCGGGCGACATAAGTTGAAACACCCGGTCATAGTTGTGACCCCAGAGGGCACCCCTTGTTTACTAGGGAATGACCTCCTGAGAAGGTTGTCACCCCTAATAGATTGCGTAAACAAGGTCCTCTGGACCCAGACTAGCCGACCAATAAAATTAAAACAGAGTGTCAACCATGTTAGTTTAAACGGCACCTGCCACATGGTTGAACAAAAATCTGACCAAGTAGAATTTCACTTCCAGAATAGCCAAATTCCAGACGTGACGGTAATAGCAGTAGGACAACAGACGGGTGATGGGGGGTCCTCTCTATTTCTGAAAATCAACCTTCCTTCCAGTCTAAAGTGGTATTCCACGCTGGAAGGAAACACTCTGAAATTCTATACTAATCCACAATCAGAAACCCCCACTCCTATAGTCCAGAAAGATGTGAAATCAGCTCAAAGCCTGGCTGATATTCAGCAAATTGGAGAGCAGTTGTTCATCCCTGTTCAGTTAAATGATGGGAAGGACTCTGTTCTCGCTCGAGTGTGTGTGAACAACGGTAAGAGCTTCATCAGCGAAGCCATGTTCCGCCAACTCCCAAAAGATCCAGCCATTCCCACCTTCAAACTGATAGACAAATGGGAAATGGACCTGGAAGCACCTGACTCCAAACATCTCCTGCCAAGCAGGTGTATGCTCAAAATCTCCATTGGCAACAAGAGCATAGTCCATAATTGTTGGGTCGTGCGAGACGTCACTGCCGCCTTTTACTTAGGCAGTGACATTCTCAATCGCTTTGCCATTAGTTTGGACCTAATAAACTTCAAAGCTTGGTCCCGATTAGCGGATAATCCCATGGGCTTTGATGATCCAGAAAAAGCATTTAGGTCAGCTCAATTGCTACCTTATGCAGTTGAAATTCAGGTTAAAGAGGAAGTCACCATCCCAGAAAGGACCCGACAATTCTCCCTGGAAGTGAAAGTTAAAAGGGGACAAGAGTTGAAAAACCCTGATGCTTACATACATCTAAATGCTTCTCTCCAACAGCAAGGGTTGGGGGTAAACCCGACTCCATTAGTCAACATAGAACATGACCCCATTCTAATAGAGGTGGATAACAGCGACTTAAAGAGTATTACTCTAGCCGCAGGCACCATTATTGGAATGGCGGTTGATGACCGACATTTCTCCATTGATCTTGTAAATGAACTGTTAGGACCCATCCCCAAGGACTGTTTTGACAGTAACAGTGAGGACAATACAACACCAGACAGGATTTTCACCCGGCATGGGGGGAACTTCCTGGTGTACACTTCCTGCCCCTATGGTAAGGAAGATGTGACCTGTGACTTCAGGAGGGATGAGGTGATTTTCCAGGTCCATGAGGGCTGCCTTTCCCACCTGAAGCCTCCGGTCCAAATCAGCACTCTGACCAGGGACTTCTCCACCCAGCTGGAGGAGGCCGCGGAGATAGCCAAACCAGAAGTCTTTCCAGGCTTCAGGCAGATGGTGGAAGAGAGAGTCAACCTAGCTGATGCCTGTGTGACTCTGGAACAAAAGCAAAAGTTGAAACAAGTTTTCTTGGATTTCCAAGATCTCTTTGCGGTAGACTCATATGACTGTGGTCGCACCGACATCCACACCACAACAATCCCCACGGACCCTGGCATGACTCCAGTGTTTGTGAAGCAATATCGCTTGCCTCTCGCATCAATGGAGTCCCTTACTGAAATAATTAAGAACCTTGAGTCCCGGGGAATAATCCGTCCAGTCCACAGCACCTTCAATAATCCGGTGCTGGGAATATTGAAGCCAAACGGCCAGTGGAGACTCTGCGCTGACCTCAGGGAGCTCAACAAACGGGTCCACACTTCCCGATGGCCTCTTCCCTACATTGACCAAGGGCTGGCCCAGATTCAGGGGTCACAGGTATTCACTGCAATAGACCTGACCAATGGATACTGGACCGTGCCTGTCAGTAGGGAGGACCAATACAAGCTGGCTTTTACCTTTGGGGGCCAGCAGTACACATGGACCCGGACTCCCTTCGGATACCTTAACTCCGGTAATGAGTTCAATATTTTCCTACATAAGGCCATGCCCGACCTGGGTACGAGGGGTAACCTGGCTTATGTAGATGATGTCCTCATCAAAAGTTCATCTGTGGAGGAACACATAGCAGAGATCCGTTATGTTCTGACACAGTTGAGGGCCGCCGGAGCAAAACTTTCCTTTCAGAAAGCACAGTGGTGTAGAACCCGTGTTAACTTCTTGGGGCATGAGATTACTCCTCAGGGTCTTTGTCCCCAGGAAAAGAAAGGGGAAGCACTTCAGAAACTGAAAGACCCCACAACTCTGCGGGAACTAAGGAGCCTCCTTGGACTGACTAATTACAGCAGAAAGTTCATTGAGGGCTACGCAGAGATCACCAGACCCCTGATTCATCTCCTGAAGGGGGGGGTCAAGTGGGAATGGGGTCCAGAACAAGCCGAGGCAGTAAAACAACTCAAAAGAAGCCTCTCACAAGCGCCTTGCCTAGCTTACCCTGTCAGAAACAAGGAGTTCTTCCTGGAGACGGGGTTCTCTAATACGTGCTTGACGGCAGTATTATATCAAAAGCATGACAAGGTCAATAAAGTAATCTCCTATGCGAGCAAAACTTTATCCTCTGTGGAGGAAAAATTCAACGATTGTGAGAAGGCACTCCTGGCAACGGTGTGGGCATTGAAGAATTACCGCCCGTTTATCCAGGGGGAACACATCATAGTGGAGACTCCACATCAGCCTCTACAATATCTCCAAAGTGACAGAATCCGGGCCGGAAATGTGAGTAATTCCCGAATTACTTCCTGGATTCTGTCAATGCAAGGCTTTCCTGTGGAGGTCAGATATGGCCAAAACAAGAAGAGTCCCCTCGCGCAAGGTCTGGCTGACTTGCATGATTGTGCCAGAGAAAACTGTCTCGAGGACGAAAGTCTAAAAATAAAGGACAACATGGAGGCATACCTTAATTCCCCCCACAAAGTCTTTGAAGAAGACAAGTGTGAGGGAATGCCCACTGTGTATGTGGATGGATGCTCTTACCATGTTGACAACAACGGGGAGAAAGAACTGGTGGCCGGCGTAGGGAATGCATGGGTGAATGAGTCCCCAGAACCCTCCGCTGGATACAAAATTGGTCCCCGAAGTAGTCAGGTGGCAGAATTGATGGCTGTGCATCAGGCCATCCTCACTGCTGTCCAGCATCAACTCCACGAACTGGTCATAATCACAGATTCGGATTATGTACGGAACGGGTTCGTGGAGCACCTGGTTAATTGGAAGACCAGAGGCATGGTATGTGCTAACAACAAACCCTTGAAACATGGGAAGTTGATCCAAAACATTGATGATCTGGTCACCTCGAATGGGATGACCATCTATTGGAAGAAGATCAAGGGTCATTCCAAAGTAGAGGGACCAGACAAAACTGGAAATGACTTAGCTGATCAGCTGGCCAAAACCGGGGCCATCCAAGGGGATCTAATTGAGATTGAGTCCCTGTTGGGGGAAATCCAGGTCACTGCCATCACTAGGTCCCAGACAAATGCTCACAACGACCTCTCAATTGCACAATGGAGTAAGGAGACCCCTGATGCTGATTTGATTACTGCTCAGAAGGGGGATCCAATAATTGGTAAATTTTACCAGCACCTTGAGGACCCTGAGAACTTTCCCCTGACGGATACCGATTACATTGGGAAAGAGGACCTAAGAGTGTTGATGAAATGTCCCAAAATGTTCCGGATCCAAGACGGTTTGCTGGTAAGGAAATCCAAAGCTGGCCACGATCAGTGGGTGGTTCCTACCTCATTCCGAAGCCTGATGTTAAGTCACGCCCATGATGCGGCCACTGCCGGTCATAGGGGGTTTCACACAACATTGGAAATCTTAAGAGAGGTTGCATACTGGCCACACATGGGGCAGGACCTCGACCAATACTTGAAGGGGTGTCTTGTGTGTGCACAATTTCAGCCATCATCCCTCACGCACCGTGCGCCTCTCCAAAAGAGGGGGATGACACTGCCATGGTCAGATTTACAAATCGACTTTGTAGGCCCTGTGATTCGCTCGGCTAGGGGGAATAAGTACATGTTGACCGTGACATGCTTGTTTACCAAGTGGGTGGAATGTCTCCCAGCCCCAAATTGCAAGGCAGAAACTGCAGCGGCCTTGATGATTAACCACATCTTTTCCCGTTTTGGTCTACCTCAAAGGATTGAGTCAGACAGAGGTAGCCACTTCACCAGTGAAGTAATGACAAAGATGTGGGAGATACTGGGGGTCAAGAGAAAGCTGCATATTGCTTATAGACCAGCTTCTTCTGGGGCAGTAGAGAGATATAACCGGACAATTGTGAGCATATTAAAGAAGTTTGTGGCAGATTCTGGGCCAAGTTGGGATATCCGATTACCTCTGGTCCTAATGGCCATCAGATCTACCCCTTCATCTGCCACCAAAATGTCACCATTTGAGTTGATGACTGGGCGCAAGATGGTGCTTCCTCAGCATTTGCTCTACAGGACCCAAGAGCAGACACTGATAAATGCCTCCACTACTCATGAGTATGTAGAGAATTTAAGGAAACACCTCCAACATGCTTTTGCTTATGCTCAGCGGAATCTAGAAAGATCGACTGATAGCATGAAGACCCATTATGACCTGAAAACTTCCAGGAAGGAATATCAGGTGGGAGACCGGGTCTATCTATACAACTTCCAAAGGAACCAGGCCAAGCAGCGCAAATTTTTGCCTACATGGAAGGGACCCTTTGAGATCGTCGATAAGATCTCCCCTGTGGCCTACAAGATCCGCATCCCCAAAGGCGGTTCGGCAGAGGGGGAAGACAAGTGGGTCCACATAAACCAGTTGAAATGTTGCCATCCCAGGCACACTCTGCAACAACTGGAGGAATCCTCTGGAATCCTAGCGGGTACTGTATCAGACTAATTCAGTTCCAATCATAAAACCTACCACATCTAGTCTCTAAAATATTGTGATTTACATGAAACTGTCTCTAGTGATGCTGTTTTTTTTTTTTTTTTTCAAAATAAGAATGTAATATTTCGTTACGATGAAATGCATATGCTGCCCCACTATCTCAACAGTGGTGGAAAAAAAAATCGTCTATGAGTAGATATTGCCGCTCTTCCTTTATCATCCTAGGAGAGATGAAACCATGAAGGATGACCAAGAAGGACGATCCGGAGACCGGGAGCAAAGACACAACGGGCCCGGGGTACCGCCCAATCTTCCCATCAGGACCGGCGAGGAGAACTGATCGATCTGACCGGATGGAGAAGAAGATGCTGAACTGTGCCATCTACAGAAGAGGAAGAAGATTATGCGGACAGACCGGTGCGTGGGTCAAAACCCTTGGGCACGCGACTCCCCATCGACCCAAACTCAAAGTGCAGTCACGTGGGGGGGCTTGTAGGGTGTCCTGACCCACGTTTAAGCTACCCTGCTACAACATTTGGTGCTGTGGGCTTAGGAAATTCAAGATGGCGGAAAACCCAGATGTGCGCTGAAATCCAGGAAAGCTGCGCAGTTTGTGCGCACACTAAAATGGTTGCCTCACTTGCCACCCACCAGTGCGGGAATGAAAGGCCGGGTTGCCATGAGGGAAATGGGTTGCCAAAGGAAAAACAGTAGCGCCGGTTAGCTTCAAAGCGCTTTAAAACCACCATTGGACTACCCGCACAGTAGTCTGAAACCATTGGGAATGGCAATGCTGATTGCCAAATGCAACCTAGAAGTGTGGGGAATTCATTTCTTAAATCCCAAAAATGAGTGCAGTACCAGTACTCACCACTATCCAAAAGCCGGCGTTTTAAAACCACTCTGTGTGTTTCTGAAGGCAAGTCAAAATGCCTATTTCTAACAGTGCAACATGTGCAAAATATTTACTGAACACCAGCAGACATTTGGCAGAATGGAGTTTTGTGTGCCTACAAAATCTGGGAAATGAAGAGCCCAAAAACAATGCTTATAACAAAAATGCTATGGAGTCAGCAGCTTAAGCCTAACTGCAACTGGATTTAAAACCACCAAAATCGAAAATGTTAAATTAAATGAGTGACCTATGTTTGGTGTCACATGCCTTTGTAACTGTTGAAATGTCATAGTTTTGCACTTAGAATCAGCATTCTAGCTGCATGTGTAAAATTACAAGTTATTTTAAAAGCAACAAAAAGTTAGCTGAAGGTCTGGCTTAAGGAACTTGATTTTGCCTAGCAACGGATCCCATCAGAAAGGAAACTTGAGTCACAGCTGTGTTCCCAGGCCATCTGCCCTTTTGCTGCTCACACAAAGGATATGCCATCTATCTGATAATTGAATTATCTGTGCTCTGCAGAGAGTGAACAAAGCCCTCTCCACTCAGGCAAAGGTTTTTATTACAGACGTCGTAAAAAGTGGCTTCCTCCTGGAGAAGCTGGGAGGGGCACTGCCTGTGAGAAGCAAGCTGGCTTGGCAGAAACTGGAAAGACTGGTTTCTGTACCATGTGACCTGAAAAGACACACCCCTGCAGCAAGGATATGGTTTTATAAAAAGGGGGATAATTCATAGTGCGGACATGTGAAAATTTTATAAATGATACCATAATTCTTGTGATTTTTCTGCCCACAGTTTAAGACGTGGTAGGAACCGGTGGTATGTTCAGGGGGGTTTTAGCGGAAAAGTGGATATTACTCTAAATGTGTGCATGTTAAAAATCTGAAACTTCATCAGTTAATGTCCCTACCCCCTGCACACATGTATGTAAAGTTGGGTCCATGTCGGAAATTGAAAAAGCAGTTAAAAAGTCAATTATGTACACTCTTTGAATGCAAGCTCCGAGAATGAGCAGATTTGGACATAGACATGGCGAAATTCAGCCACACCATGTATATGTAATTTCAAACAACTGTGTAACTCTGAAGTATGGATTTTGATCATATATATATTTGGGTGCACAGATGATAAGGGAGGTTGTTTCAAGAGATCATAAAATGACATCAATCTGACTCACAGTTCAGTTTGCCAATCAAGCGGAGGAATGGAAGCCTGACCAATGACGAATGAGAGGGGCAAGTCTAGTGATGCAACACACACACCCATTCTCAAGAAACAGATAAAAGCAGAGAGTCAGGACACATAGACATTCAATTTCATCTGCCGCTGGAAGCCCTGCCGGAAAAATCCATACTTACCTCCATCAAACTCCAGAAAGCCAAACTAGAGACTTCAATCTATCCAGAGCAGAGACCAGACCAGAGAGAAAGCAGTGCTGTGCCTAGCAGAGACCAGACCAGAGAGAAAGCAGTGCTGTGCCTAGCCGAGACCAGACCAGGCGCTGTGAGCAGAATCCGGAAAGACCTGACCAGACTGAAGTCCGTGACCAAGTCGCTTTCCTGTTTAAAATCTCTTGTGAGTACCGCCAAACTGTACCAAACCAATCTCTTAGTTTAAATTCATCTAATTCAATCTATTTAACCTAAGTAGAACTGCCTCCTAGCTGTCACCTGTCATTTCTAGTAAAATTTGTCATTTTGAAAAAGTGTGCGTTTAAAATTTACAAAACCAAAAACGACCTTTACTAAATTACTCATATCTCCGCAACCGTTTGGGCTAGAGACTTGCAATATTTTTCATTTGGAGGCTGAGATCCCAGGCTTTCCTAGGACCCCAAAACGGTAGAGATAGTCCTTGCGGTTCCTTTGTAATAGCGCTCGGCGCATCCGCGAATTTTGCCGCGATTTGCAATTTCTTCACATGTAAAAAAAACTGCTGATGCCTGCTTTCCATTTGCCAGAAATTCGTTTAACCTGTTAACTATCCCTGCATCATTGCTAGTGTGAGCCTGGACTAATATTAACTAGATACCACTCACCCTGAACCTCTGAAAGGGAATTAAAAAGCATTTCCAGCATATTTCTCATCCATTGCTAGCACATATCAAAGCATTTGGGCCTGTGATTTCAAAACTCCTACCTGTTTTCTGTTGTCTAATCTTGCGGGATTGAACTGATTACATTGATTGCATTTCTGAGAACTGTGTGCTTTCCTCCCATTCCCTTGCATTGCATAAAGAGGGGGGGAGTGAATAGCCAGAGAAAAGTGATTACATTGTTTGGTTGAAATCATATTGAGTATTTTCTGTACTGCATTCATTGAATATTGCATCCACCTGAGCTTACATAAAGCATCCTCTACCACATTATACTTTTGTTCCTATTTACCAGTGTGCTACCTTATCCATTTCATCTCAACTCCTTATTGATTATAAGAAGTGTGCTAGTGCCAGATTCTCCGTTGTTGATCTTTATCATATCAGATTCAGTGTGCTATTCAATTATTAATTTATTATAAAGCGTGATATATATATCTATTTTAAATTATCAAATAAACCTTTTAAACTTGCAAAACAGAATTACTTCTTGGCTCAGTGGGGTCAGGGGGATTCCAAGAGAGGGGTGTTATACAAGGGTAGTCATCCAGAACGCATGAACTGGACCTAAAGATATATCAATAAGGGTTTTCATTCAGTATTCTAGACTAGGCGTTAACTTGGCTGTAGTGCTGAATTGAATCCTCTTACACACCCCTCCTAGTGTACAAGTCTTTCCCAGGGGTTACTGCGCCCCACTTTAGAGAGCCATATTGATGGTTTTCTCCCCTCCCCCAATTTTGGGAAAGATTTGTGCTCTTGGAGTGGTGTTGGTTCCTGGTCACCTGAATTGTAAAACTGTGATCACTACAGCTACTAGAATCATTTGAGACTGAAAGAGCAACTAATTAGTAACACCTGTAAAGAAATACAGCCTCCCTGATGATGGTTTGTGACAAGAAAGCGCTAGGAGAAGAACAACAGAGCAACTGAACTGCAGCAGAAGGGATTCACCCCTGTTAACACTTGTTGAATGTTGGGATTTAACCAAGTTACTACTTGCATTTGATATATTTGACTGGGAACTGGAGCGCGTGCCTCGCCTTCCTCTTTTTTCACATAATTTTCAATCTATCCCGTAATTTAAGTCTCAGGATCGCATTGACTGTGGAAGTGCGATTCCCTCTCTTGATCGTCTTATATCTATGCAATGGAACAGAATATATCTAAACATAATTCAACCTTTCGACTTCTCTCTGGAAAGCCGGATATGGCGCCAGTGAAAAAATCTCTGATAAATGTTTGACAAAAATCTTAACTTCCCCCACTGCTGCCTAGGCCTTCAACTGTTTATTCGAATACTTCTGCTGAGCCACCTTTCAACAATGGTTCTAGACAATTGTCCACCCATTCCTCATCCAAAAATGCTTGTGCTGAGCAACCTTTTTCAACAATGGTTCTAGACAATTGTCCACCCATTTCTCATCCAAAAAACTTGGATTTAAACATTCTGTTTATTCTCCAATTATTAAATGTAGAAACTTGCCTTATAAAAGATAGAACTTGAATCGAGCCAGTATTTCATCCATCTTTGGAGATGCCATTGCACTGAAGGATATTGGAACTGCAGATATCGAACAAGTGGAATGTCCTTATGTCCATGATCTTTCTATTGCTAGAGTTTGGTTGCATTCAAGAGCTGTGATGAAAATCTTGTGGGTTGCTCGTGCCGAGCTTTTCGAGTTGGGTTTTGAGCTTCTGATTGATACTCTGGGACCGGTGGCAGACCCTGCCTCTAATAGTGTAAAACCCCAGCTGACAGAGCCACTAAGGCTACAGCATTTTCAAAAGGTCTTCCTCTGAATCAAACACAATGCAAATGCTGGTGCTCAACAAACTAATCCTAGTCCATCTAATGTTCGATCTATTTCCCTGTTAAATTGGAATATGAGAGGGTTTAGCCATTTGTTTTCTCCCTCTATTAGCAAATTGACTACGATATTCTTCTCCTACAGGAAACTTGGCTAACTCAATGCCCCTCCTGGGACGGCCATCATATACTTTTGAACCCAGCTATTTATTCTGTGAAGGGCCGTCCGATGTCAGGAGTTATGGTTCTTTTGAAGGGGGGCGTGGCCTAGGTCCATGGACTGAGGACGTGCTTGTCTTGAGCTCCTGCCCCGATCCTGAAACAGATCCTTTAAAAGAATACTCAGCCTAATCTGACGACGCAAATAATCATATGCCCAGCTGCCTCAATCGATCCTGCACCGCTTGAAGGTGAATTCGGAGGAAAACAGAGCCGGCAGCATACAAACGCGACCTCTGCGCTTCGGCCCTCTGGAACCAAAGATGGCGACCGCGACTCCGCCTTGAGCTCCGAGACGAGGAGAGGCCAAGAACTGAGGGAGGCGGCATCCGCGGCTCCGGAGAGTGCAGAGTCGCTAAACACCTGCGCCACTGACGGCGCTCAGACATCTGCGCCCCCCTTTCCTGCGCCGAGACTATTGCGCGGTGCCCGCCGCTCGGGGTGCACCGCTGCTGCGTGGTGAGGAGGAGCAGGCGGGGACTGGAGGCCCGGGCTGCTGCGGGCCCCTGGGAGGACCGGGAGCGCCGTACGGAGTGGCGATTTGAGCCTTCCGGCGACACCGAGGGCCCTACTTGGGACCCAGCGACTGGAGGATTTCGCCGCCGGGCAAAATCCATCCTCGGCGGACAATTTGGTCCGCGGAGATCCGACCAGGGCAACCTGGACCACATCTGAACCCTAATAAACAGCGGGGGGGCCTTGCAGACAGCGCACACACGGCCCGGTGCGGAGCCTTGCGGGGCTTGGGCCCCCGGGCCACCTGGATCCAGCCAAGCCGCGACAGTAGCCTACGGACCCCGTGGCAGGGACCATCACACGGCCCACCCACGCAGCGCATTCCGGAGGGCTGGCACCTACACAGGGCTGGAGTGCCTGGCCTCAGTACAAGGATCACCCTGCATCAACGAACAGAGAGGCTTTACTCCTGCAGACATTTCTCCACCTCCTGCCTAAAGGATGCACACATGGGGGTGGGGGGAACAGCACAGCACTATAAATCCTGCAGCGCCGAGAGGGGGAACTGGTCTCCGACCTCCGATGCTGAACTTTGGAAATAATCGGATCAGCAGACCACGAAAACGAGGTGAGTGAGGTGTGGCCCCTACTGCAGGCAAGATGGCGGCACCCGTAATGAACTAGCGAACTGCACCCTTCCACATAAAACAGCTGAGGGCCTCCAGAACGGACCAATTCCCCGGGCCCACGCAACCACCGGGAACGGCCTGAATAGCCACCGGGCCACAGGGACTACCACATTATGACGGCCCAAGGATAGGCAAAGACACCCTGCATGCCTGACAATTAGAAGTCAGGGAAAAGAGGCGCTAAGGGAAGTAAGGTGCGGTGTCAACTGGACGCCCAAGAGACGCCACGGGCCCGGAAGGGGGGGAAGGCACACCGGCCACAGTGCCCCACACCCACTACGGCTGAGACCACACGGTGGGGGGCCAACACCACGACTGCTTAACCACCCAAATAATAGAAGCCAGCAACGGCCCAGCACGACCGGCGCAGGAGAATGAGACTGCTAGGAGGGGCCACACCATCACAGGCTCCAGCGAAGAAAGCCACTGACCCTATAGCCTGAGAACAAGCGAGTGAGTCCCGAGGCGGAGTGAAGAACCGGATACCCAGAAGCAGGGGATGTCACCTCCCAAGGGCAAACCGAAAGCTGCAACAATGGACTCCTTCACAACAGTCAGGCCCAAGCAGCAGCAAGAAACAGGGGCAACAGCAGCACAAACGACGACTCAAGAGGGAGACCCAACGAACATGCAATTACTACAGGCAATAACGGCACTGCGCACATCCCTCGAAACCAAAATCGATGAGGTTAAATAGGACATACAATTGATCAGGCAAGATGCCCGCAACCTCACTGAAAGAGTGACCACAGTGGAAGCTACTCTACAGGACAATGTAGACAGCACGACGGAACTCAAATCCAGGGTCCAGGACCTCGAACTAAAGGTGGCAAGGCTAGAGGCAAGGTCGGAGGACACGGAGGGGAGGGCCCGCCGCAACAACATTCGAATCCTTGGGGTCCCGGAAGGCATGGAGGGCCCGGACCCAACAGAATTTATAGAGACGATGCTACAGCAGGAAATCGGGGCCGGCAATCTGTCTCAGGGATTCTCTATAGAGCGAGCCCATAGGTCCCTACAAAAAAGACCTCAGCCGGGCTCGCACCCACGCCCAATGATCGCCAAAGTCCTAAACTTTCGAGACAGAGAGACAATACTAAGATTCTCGAGAGAAGGAGGGGAAATTAAGAGACAAGATGCTAAAATAGTGGTGCACCCGGATTACACCCCCACTGTACAGCGCACGAGAAACTCCTTCATCCCGGTGAAAGCAAGACTACGAGAACTCAACTTGAAGTATATGCTGATGTACCCATCGCGCCTTAAGGTGATACACAAAGGTAAAGCGGTCTTCCTAGACACCCCAGCAGCAGCAAACATGTGGCTCGAACACAATAACCTTGCAGACGGCAAGGAAGAAATGGCAAGAGAAACCACAGGACATTGAACACCCGAAGAAATGGGCGGAAAGGACGGATGTCAGTACAACAAGTTGATGAATATACCAAGGTGCCGCACTACAAACTACAGCATCAAGGAAGCAATATCGGGCAGGAACACACCAACCTACACGACAAGACGTCAACGCACCCCCTCAAGACACGTGTAGGCATACCGCCGACACAACACCCGCACCGGGAGGCCTGGAAAGGCCCAGAAGGCTTGGGAGCCCCTGAGCGCTGCAAGTTGGAAGCAACTGCTGGGGGCACTTCAAAGTTGCACTGTTTGCTGTTTTCATTCACCAGAATGAACATTACTACTGTTGGTAAGTCTCCAAAGGGAAAGAAAGGAGGGAGGAGAGGGGCTGACCGAAGGGAAAGGGAAACCAGTGCCTTGGCCCACACAGGGAAGGGGCCTTCAACACCAGGCCTACGACCACGGACATTTAAGAGGGAGAAGCAGAATAAATACTATACCCACCTTAAACCACCATGACCACTACGACAATTAAGATATTGACATGGTATGTGAGAGGTCTGGGGACATATCTCCGCAGAAACAGAATTAAGACCTATCTACACAGGAAAGGGGTGATGATAGCACTCTTACAGGAGACCCACTGCACCGCAGACTCAATGGCCAAACTCCAAACACATTGGGGAGGGCAGGGATTCGGCACTGCTTATTCCAGATATGCTAGAGGAGTATATACTTGGATACACCCACAGCTCCCTTTCCGCTTGACCAAATCAGAAATAGACCCGGAAGGAAGATTCGTAATGCTATGGGGACATATAGAGCAGACGGAAATATGCATTTTGAACTCCTATTTTCCTAATAACAATATAACGGCCCACCTGAACTTGTTATACCCCAAAATTGCACAACACAGAGAGGTCTGTTCATCTGGGGGGGGCGACCTCAATTGCATATGCGACCCGAAACTAGATAAATCTATCCCCCTCCCGAAAGGTCCGTCAGCAGCAACACCAGCTCTGCCTGCAATGGTAGACAGACTGGACCTGGCAGACATATGGCGAGAAATGCACCCAGCTGTAAGAGGATATTCATACTATTCATCCCCGCACAACCTACGCACGAAGTTAGATCATATCCTCATAGGCAGGGAACACTTACCTCAGGTGGAAGGAGCGCAATACCTAGGAAGGACCATCTCTGATCACTCCCCACTCCTAGTAACATGGAATCACAATGGCCCCAGGCCCCCAATTCCCATGTGGAAAATGCTGGCAGAGGCTCTTAAAGACCCTGCCTTTAGAGAAGAACTGCAAGAGCCCATAGATGGCTACATAGAAATTAACGTGGGAAGCGTGGAACACAGTAGCACATTATGGGATGCCCTAAAAACAGTGATAAGAGGGGAGACCATTGCAAAGGCCGGTGGAATCAGGAAATTGCTCAGGAGCAGCCCCCACAGGCACCCGGGAAAGGGAATCAGAACTTCAGAGGCTTAGGGGGGAGAATGAGACAGCATGGAGCAGGCTAGAAAAGTTTGACCACACGGCCAAAACAAACAGAGCACATATAGAGGCAGACAGACCGGGCAGACTGCTGGCCTGGCTATGCCGCAGGGAACATCCTAGACACTCCGCCACCTCGTTGCGAGATGAAGTAGGGAACATACACCACACACAGCAGGGCATCAATGAAGTCTTCAAAAGTTATTATGCACGCCTATATTCACACGAATAACAGGTCCCCCAAGAACTGATCATGGACACGCTGGATGAGATTGGGCTCCACAAAATGCCTACTGAACAGGCCATGGCACTAGATGCAGAAATCACACCTGAAGACATAACTGAAGCAATTAGGTCCCTAGCCACGTGTAAGGCACCTGGCACCGACGGGCTGCCCTCAGAGTTTTATAAAGCTTACGAACCCTCCCTCACACCCCTGCTACACAAAGTATACCAAGAGGCATATGAGAGGGGGATACTGCCGGAAAGCATGAGAGAAACACTTGTGGTCCCAATCCTGAAGCCAAACAAACCGGCAGACCTGTGCGACTCCTACCGCCCACTGGCAATGCTAAACTAGGATGTGAAAATTTTAACTACCATATTGGCCAAGCGCCTGTCTAGAATAATAGGTGACATAATACACACTGATCAGAGCGGCTTTATACCGGGTCGCAACAAGTCAAGGAACCTGCGCAGACTACAACACATTATAGCGCAAACTAGTGAGGATGAGAGTCCTAGTGCATTGCTATCCCTCGATGCCATAAAAGCTTTCGACTCCATATATTGGGAGTGGCTTGTGGCTGTGCTCAAGGAATTTGGCTTCGGACCTGGATTCATTAGATGGGTTAAGATACTATACGCCAGACCAAGAGCAAGAGTAAAGTCAGGGAAGCATGTGTCAGATGCCTGGGACATACAAAGAGGGACCAGACAAGGTTGCCCACTATCCCAAATGCTGTACGTATTGGGGCTGGAACCCATAGCTATTTATTTCTGGAAGCAGTTCTTTGACGCCGGCATAAGACTAGGAGGGGTGGATCACATCATTTCGCTCTATGCAGATGACGTCCTTATATACGTCAGGGACCCACACCTCAATGTGCCAATCATACTAGAAGTCCTGGACAATTATTCCAGAGTCTCTGGGATCCAATTTAGCAAGTCAAAATCCTGCTTGTTCCCTCTAGCGGCCCTGAAAAATGAGGACGTGGAAACACTCCCGGAGGTTGGGATAAGATGGCAGACCACCACATTCCGATACTTAGGAATCCAAATAATGCACACCCCCGCACTGATGCATGAACATAACACAAAAGCAGCGCTTCCGGCTCTGCGCAGATCCATGAACTTTTGGCCGAGACTCCCCTTATCTATGATGGGAAGGGCATCCATAGTTAAAATGATTGTTTTACCGCGATTCCTATATGGGTTCCAGAATGTGCACTACTATATTAATAAACCCTTTTTCCGTGCTGCTTAAAACGCTAATAAGAGAGTTCATATGGGGGGAAAACAGACACAGGATAGCGCTGTCGACATTGACCCTACCATACACACAAGGCGGCATCCAACTCCCAAATCTAGAAAAATTATTACCTAGCAGCCCAGCTTAGCTTTGTAACCAAATGGTTATCCGATGAGCCCACAGATGAAACACCCCTGCTACAGACCATGAGCCTCCCGCTCAATTTGAAAGAACTGGTCTGGGTACCCTCGAAACTGCTGGGAGCAGCACCTCTCATAGTAACCCTGGTGAGGGAAATCTGGCGTAGAACAAGGACACTTACCCACATGCAGAACGCTTACGCACCAGAAATACCCTTGCTCGCAGACCTGTACACAATGGTCACTGACCTAAAACAAATCATATTATGGGAAAGTGGAGGGGTTTACACCTGTGGAGACCTTTACGAAGAGGGCACCTTTAAAGAATTTGCCATGCTGCAGGACAGAGAAGGCATCCACACGGGCCAGTTCCTCTGGTACCAGAGGGTCCGCTCCACAGCACGACGTAAATGGGAAGCATGGCCTGAGGAACCGGACCCGGAACCATTACTTACGCTGCTATACAATATGGGGGAGGGCAGCAGACCAATATCCCAAATATACAGACATCTGAGCGATATACCTAACCCCCGGAGCATGGAAATGAAGGGTAAATGGGCAACAGAGGTAGGCAGAGAAATGACAGAGGGGGAGTGGAACAGGGCGCTTGCATTCCCCAAAGAGGTGTCCAGAAATCATAGATTCCGACAAATACAGATGAATGTGTTGCACCGAACCTACCTAACCCCGAAACGAATAGCTAAATTTAACAAACAAGCGCAGTCACACTGCACCTGGTGCATGAGGGAGGAAGCAGATCTAATCCACATGATGTGGGAATGCCCCAAGACTAAGACGCTGTGGGATAGGGTAAAACAGACATGCGAGAAAACAGGCATGACCAACTACAAATGGACACCTAAGGAATGCTTACTGGGAACCTATCCCAGGCTAGCCAAACTGAAGCACATAGTCAGGCTTATGGACATAACGTGCATACTGGCCAAAAGACCATAGCCATGTCCTGGAAAAAACCCGCAGGACCACAATACAAAGCGTGGCATAGTGAAACAGAGCGATGGGTGTCGGCTGAGACCAAGGCCTGGGAAGAAAGTGTCACTAGATCTACGGATGAGTCCAGCAGAGCTCTTGAGGCATGGAAAGAACTTACTAGACACGTTTCTCCCCTCGGATGGCAAGCCCCCATGAGCCCATGATCCGAAACGAACTTATCTGCAAGACAGGAAAGGGCAACCTCAGAGAAATGACTGGAGACAACGCTGGCCCTGGGAAGGTATCCCCCCTGCACCCCCTCTGAGTATGCTACCCAACTTCCCTACACCCCCCCCGAAACAAGAGACGCTGTGTCACACCTCAGAGAACCTGGCGGCTTTGGGCTAAATGGAAGCTGTGTCCTCAATTGCTGGTTCCGTCACGTACGACGAAGCGCAGAGTACGGGTCTAGTCTTTTTTTTTCTACGCATTCCGACGCCGGTTCTTTAGCCACTCACTTCCGTTGTTGGATGCGTTGCAACGAACAGTATCGCTGATCGACTGCGCTGCCGTACCCCTTACACTTCGCTCCTCAGTGTTCTGTCTCCTTTCCGTCTCCCCGTCCTCCCTTTCTGTATCTCCAGCTTTTCCTCTCTCCTTCGTATCCTCGTCCTTCCTCCTCCTTCTTTTCCGCTCCCATCTTCCACCGGTCCCTTCCTCCCGTCTTGTGTTATTTTCCCTCAGGCTTGCTTTCTTTCATTCGTATTCCTCTCCGCCCCTTTCCCCTTTTCCTCCAGCCTTGCCATTCTGTGTATCGACCTTCTGTTCTACGGATTGCCTAGCCTCTTCCCTATTGGCATATTCTTGTACTTCTAGTGTACCGACTCCTGCCTGCCCAACGGATTGCCTGCCTCTCCCTGAATTGTATTGCTGCTACCGGAACACTTAACCCGTGGTACTCTGTCATTCTACTGCTGGTTTTTTGCCCAAGTTTACCATCCCTGGAAGTTCTTGATCCACTCATCTCTTCAGCAGAAGTATACCTTTCTGGGGTTTTTTATGCCTCTGGCTTTTTCCCCACAGTTCAACGGCTGAGGAGGGTAGCCACAGTTCACCAATTGGGTGTCACTGTGGCATCCTTTCACGGTCGTCCTTATCTGCAACAAAAAAAAAGGGAAAGACTCGAGCTCAGGATAACCCGAAGCTTGCATTACATCGGAAAATCAGAGGTGAGGAGGAAGGGGAGGACAGGGAATCAGACTCTTCACAAGTGGAAGAGGATATAACAGATATATCCGACACACTGAAACATACGAACATGCAAGGAGACAGTTATTGTTATTTGTTATACTGTTAAGGCTAAACTGAAAAACATTGTAAAAGAATATGCACAAGACGCATTTGCAAAACTTGTAAGTGATATTACTAAAAATGCCAATAAACAAATTTAAATATGGTTCTTTTGAAAACTTGTCCTCATATCTGCTTAGTATTGCAAGAAGCTTCAACCCCACCTTTGCAATATGCTCAATTACTTATCTCCCAGATTAACTATTTCATAATGTATATTGGAATCCGGTGGCTCAAACAACTGACCAATTTTTGACAGCACTTGATTCTCAATGGGAGAAACTGCTTCAATCTGCTCCATATAGCTATGTCATCGTGGCTGGAGACCTGAACTTGTACTGTCTTGACAGTTGCAAAATAACCTCTATATTTAGGCTGATGCGATGTAGGAGTTTTATTGAGTCTAAAGACTTGGTAATGGTTAATGGTACTTTCCCTGAGGATTGTCCCCCTCATCCTACTTGGAGGAGGGGCAAGTCCACAGTGATCATTGACATTATTTATGTTAGTCGAAATGTGTTTAATTTCCTATCTGGCATTCATATTTTACCCACTTTTGAAAGTGACCATGATATGCTGAACCTTAAATGGCTCATTAACGATAATGGTTCCGCCCAGTCTACCACCACTATGTCAGGTGTGGTACAACTAAACTGTGCCCGGAATCAGTTATATTGGTCTGATTTTAAGCTTTTACAGTTTACTGAAAGGCTAGAAGTACAATCTATGAGCCTGCATCTTTCATTCAATTGTGATTTTGATTACACTAAATTGTTACATCAATTTGCTACCAATTTCAAGCCATCTAGTTTTTGTTCTCTCTCTCACTGTTTTGATCAGAATATAAAGAAAAGAAAAGCATTATTTCAGAGAGAGGAAGTTAGCATTAACCCTTCCGTCTGAATTGCGTTGGACCACTTTAAAGTCTATTAAGACACGATACAGAAATTGGAGAGGGTCCCATCGAGCTTTTCTGTTCCAAACAGATGGCGACTCTATGTTAACCCAATTGTCCTAAAAGAATTCTGCAGGAACTTGGGCATGAATTACTAAAACCTACAAATATTCACAATGCTCTATGCAAATTAATGATGTCTCACCTTCTGATTGGCGTGCCCATTTTTCTCGCTTATATGCAGCGCCACGGTCCAATTCCATTTCATGTTCACCTAATCTAGAAGGAATTTTCTCATTAACATTTTCTACCGAAGATATTCTTTATTATATTCGAAATGCCAGTAGGTCGAGAGTGCCAGGTCCAGGTGGCCTCTCCAATTCCATGTTAAAACAATTTCAGAATTGTGGGCCGCCAATTTGAGATATTTTCCAAAATTATACTTACTCAAAAAATACCTATCTCCTGGTGCACCTCCCTGATTGTCCCCATTTTTAAGAAGGGGGATAGGCATGATCCAACCAATTACTAGTCTATCGCCTTTCTGGATGCCCCAGGACATGTTTTTGCGTCTTTAATATTGTGGGACTTGCACCAGTGGATCGCCATAAAAAACATGCGAGATATATTCCAAACTGGCTTTGTTGCCGGTAAAGGTACTACGATTAACATTGCTACAAATACATCAATCAAAGGTCTGTGTCATCAACACTGGCACCCATTATTTATAGCTTATGGTGACTTCAAGGAAGCCTTTGACTCTATTGACCGTTCATTATTATTACACAAATTAACTGTTCTGGGCTTCCCCTTTTCCCTTGTTAAATTAATCTCATTGCTTCATTCAAATACTTCTATTTGTATCAGATATCTCTTGATGGTCATCTTACTGCCCCTATTTTGACCTTCCGCGGCCTTAAGCAAGGGTGTATCCTTGCTGCTACTATCTTCAATATTTTTATTTTGGATATGGGTGAAAAATTCAAAAACATTAATTCTGATGCACCGAAGTTGGGCTCTCATCAGATCCCTTGGGTCCTTTACGCTGATGACCTTATTCTTTTTTCCAAAACACAAATAGGTCTTCAACGGTTGATTAAAGGCTTGGTCTCCCATGTCTCTGAAAACACTATGACCATTAATCTAGCCAAAACACAGATCATGAAATGTCCAAATAATCCGAAGTATCAGAAGCATTTTATCTGGACCCTAGGTCAGGAACGCATCTCTATCACTCTGTCTTATAGATACCTAGGTGTTATGATTAGCAACACTGAGAGTGAAACTTTGTATCTGGCTAATTTAAAGTCTAAATTACAAGCTCTAACTTCGCAATCAAGGGCAATCCAATAGAAATTTGGCAAATTTACGTGCAGTCATTTGCTGTTCTTTTCCCTGAAGGTGACGCCTATTGTCACCTACGGCTCAGAGTCTCGTGTACCAAAATCACGTACTTTCTGGGATCAGCTTGAGGGCAAGTTTTGACGCTCATTATTCAACTTGACAAATTGTGTACCTATTGCTTTGATTCATTTTGAACTAGGCATGTTATCATTATACAGTATGGTCACCTGAAAATGATTTCACTCTTAAGAAAGTCTCACTTCAATATAATGACATTTCTCAGATCTTAGCGCAATATTTGTTACAATCTATCAATCATTTTCTGAAAGTATTGCAGAAAACGGCTATAAATATTCTCACTGATGCAGATATCTCAATAGATATTTTAATTCACAATCCAAATCATGCTAAAGCTAAACTCTATCAAAGAGATTGGATCTATGCCCAAGAAATATGTCGGCTTTATAAAGACTGGAATCCTGCACAATTTGGACACAAGAGATATAAAATCACAGGGTCATATCTAATTAAGTATCCATCACATAAATTCAGAAATGACTATATACAATTCTGTTTAAATTTGTGGATCACTAAAGATATATTATGCAGACGAAAGATATTGGCTCCTTGTGAGAATGTTTGTAGATTTTGTAAATGCACTGAAACCTTAGAACCTCTGAAGCATATTGTTGCCTATTGTCCTGCACTATAAGCATTACGTCGCAAATATTGTGCACATTTGTGTAATCTATACACATCGACAGAGAATGAAGAGTTTGGGTATTGTTATTTGGTGCTAGGCGTATGTCTGTTAAATTGGCTACTATCAGGTTTTTAAAGGAATTAGATTTGAAAAACATATAGAATGTGGGCTGTTATATTTTATTATATGAAACTATAGTACATCAACTGTAATTTACCTAAAATGTATATTGTAAATGATTCTATTGTTTGCATTTGTGTGCTTTGATTGTAATGTATTACTTGAATTTTTTCTATATTCCTTTTTTTGGATGTAATTGTTTTAAATTGAAAGGTTGCTATTTGCAGCCAAAACAATACTAAAAAAAAAAAATGCACAATAAAAAAATATCTATCTGCCCATGCACAGCGTGGAGCGCTCCTTCCTCTGCAATATAAATAAAAATATCATGATCATTAGATATACCTGTCGCTTCTCCGAGATGAATAAGCGCATTATAAATGTGCAATAAAAAATAAATACCTGCCTGTGCAAGGCGTGGAGCGCTCCTTCCTCCGTGATCCTCTTCCTAAGCACATAGACGTCCCACGTGAAAGGTCACGACGACGTAAAGGCATTTCAGAAAGTATCAGCAAACTTTTAAACAAACACACAGTGCTCCAACCCCTTCTCTCCCCCCTCCAGCAGGGAGGATAACTAACTGTTCATTGTACTGTTCACTGGTGCAGTGGAAGTCCCATTGAGGAGGGGGGGAACGCCGCTGTGCCCAGCCCCACTCCATACAACACATCTCCCCTGGGCAAATCGCACATCTGCATGAGAAAACCCCAAAACTAAGTAAATCTCAACCAGTGCACATTACAAACCCCCAACATACACAGAAATACCCCCCTCCCCTATATTGCCTTGCCTCTGAGATGCACATTACATATCCCCAAAATACATTGAAATAACCACAAAAAAAACTGAATCCGCCCGTACTTTAAGTAAATCTCTCCCCTGATGCACATTACAAACCACCAAAATACACAGAAATACCCGTTTTCCAATATTGCCGCTCTGCATTAATGTAACAATCAACATGAGATAACGTTAAGACTTACCAATCAACTATACGAAACGAGCTTTACAACGGAGGAATCGCTTCCCCCACCCCAACGCCTTGCTTTCCCGCTCGTGAAAAAAAGATGACGAAATCAACGCTCCAACCCACGTGATGCAGAAGCAGCCCACGTGATGAAGTGGGCGTTGCAACCCACGTGATGCAGAAGCAGCCCACGTGATGAAGTGGGGGCGGGGCATTACTATGGTCCGTTTCTCGAATGGGAACTAGACACTACCCTTTACGGAACGCTCCTGTCCAATTTCCAGGCAGCATCAGGTAAGTGCATGCGATCCAGCTCTTGTAGTGAATTTTATATGCATTTCTTTTAGCATCCATCAACTTAGACGTTCTCACCCCTTTGTTGTTATATTGGTAAGAGGATCCCTTTTGCAACCTCTGGAAATGCACGTTGCAGCTGTAATTCCTTCTACTTATCACTTGTTGAAATAAAATATTGTAAGTGGTTTGGAAATTACACGAGGCAGCCTGTTGGTGGTATAGACACAGTAGCTGCGCCGAAGCTCATTTACGGTACAGTTCAGGGTCTGCAATGCTTGCAGACACAGTAACTGCTGTTCAGCTACTACACAGACCCTGTTCATATATAATAATACAGGCTAATGCACGCAGGCGCAGTAACTGCTGACAGTGCAGCTACTACACAGACCCTGTACATATATAATAATACCTGCGCAGGCCAATGCTCGCAGATGCAGTAACTGCTGTGCAGCTACTACACAGACCCTGTTCATATATAATAATACAGGCTAATGCTCGCAGACGCAGTAACTACTGACAGTGCAGCTACTACACAGACCCTGTACATATATAATAATACCTGCGCAGGCCAATGCTCGCAGATGCAGTAACTGCTGTGCAGCTACTACACAGACCCTGTACATATATAATAGTACCTGCGCAGGCTAATGCTCGCAGACGCAGTAACTGCTGTGCAGCTACTACACAGACCCTGTACATATATAATAGTACCTGCGCAGGCCAATGCTCGCAGACGCAGTAACTGCTGTGCAGCTACTACACAGACCCTGTAGATATATAATAGTACCTGCGCAGGCTAATGCTCGCAGACGCAGTAACTGCTGCACAGCTACTACACAAACCCTGTACATATATAATAATACCTGCACAGGCCAATGCTCGCAGACGCAGTAACTGCTGACAGTGCAGCTACTACACAGACCCTGTACATATATAATAGTACATGTACTGGGTAATGCTCGCAGACGCAGTAACTGCTGACAGTGTAGCTAATTCACAGACCCTTTACATATATAATAACTGCACAGCCCAATGGTCGCAGATGCAGTAACTGCTGTGCAGCTACTACACAGACCCTGCTCTGGTGTAACTGACTACATATATAATAATACTTGCGCAGGCTAATGCTCGCAGATGCAGTAACTGCTGTGCAGCTGCTACACAGACCCTGCTCTGGTGTAAGTGACTATGGGCCTCATCACGACCTCGGCGGTAACCCTTAAATCCACCGGATTTAAGGGTCCGCCGAATCAGGGCTTCGGCGGATTTCACACCAGCTCTAAGCTGGTGTGAAATCCGCCGAGAATTCGCGCTAATACCGCCGGCGGGAAATCCACCGGCGGTATGAGCGCGAAATTTCCCCATTGAGCCCAATGGGGAATGGGGCATTCCCGAATGGGCTCAATGGGGAATGGGGACTTCCAAGTCTGCCCAACTCGTGATCCCGCGCTATTAGCGCCGGGGGCTATGGCGGTCGCACTAATAGCGTTAGCGTTACCGCCGAGGTTGTGATCAGGCCCTATATATATAATACCTGCGCCGCCTAATGCTCGCAGACGCAGTAACTGCTGTGCAGCTGCTATACAGACCCTGCTCTGGTGTAAGTGACTATATATATATATAATACCTGCGCAGGCCAATGCTCGCAGATGCAGTAACTGCTGTGCAGCTACTACATAGACCGTGCTCTGGTGTAAGTGACTTCATATGTAATACATGCGCAGGCTAATGCCCGCAGAGGCAGTAACTGCTGTGCAGCTACTACACACACCCTGCTCTGGTGTAAGTGACTGTCACAAAGTGTTTATGTAGGGGTGATGTAGTTCTTTCTGTGAATTGTTTGCTGATACTTGTGGCGTAGTAGTTACATTTTTTGCTTTGAGGACTGTTGCTTTGTACAGTTTGAGTTGTCTTTGGTATTTTATTTAGTCTTGTCTGGTGTATTGTTCTCTTCATTTTGAGGTCGTTTTTTCTGTTCTTCTGTGAACCATTTTGCTGCCAGTTTTTTTGGTGTTGCTTTGAATGTTTTAGCTGGTGCTAATTGTTCAATGGCCTTGGTGATCCAATTGTTGAGTGTGTCTTCTGTTGTATCTATGATTGTATCGGTGTGATCTCTTTCACCTAGGTTGTCGTAGTGGGTTGATAGCATGGTGGCCTCGTCCGCTAGTTTTGTTGCAAAGTTGGGGTTGTAAGAAGATGGTCTGTAGATCAGTAGGCATACTATGTTGGATTGGTCATTGAGTTCTATCTTGATTAGGAGGGATTCATAGTCTTCCGCGTTGGTTGTGATGATTCGAAATGCTCAGGCGTGTTTTTTGTGTATAATTGCGATTCCTCCTCTTCTTCGGTTTTCTCTGTTGGCGTTTATTCATTTATAATTGTGGGGTAGTGCTTCGTTCGCGATTGCTTTATAGTTGTCTGATAGCCAGGTTTCTGTAAGGAAGAGCACGTCTGTGCCTCCTTTGCTAAGGAGGTCATTGATTTTTGTTGAGTGTTTTGCCATGGATCTAACTTTGAGGAGGCTGCAGTGTAGTTTGCTGGATTTCCCTTTTGTGTTGTTGTTTGTTCTGACCGGTGTGTTGTTGGTTGGGTTTCCGTTCCAGGTGGGTTTTTCCCAGTTGAGTCTTTTGGGTGGGGTGGCTCTTTGTTGGTCAGTCTCTTTGTTGAGTAGACCGATAAGGTTTATGGCGGGCTTGGTTCGTTTCCAGGTGGTAAATAGGGTAGCTATCCCTCTGTTGTTCCAGTCTTGGTGATATAGGGGGTGTCGAGTGTGATGGTTTCCAATTTGTTCTTTGTTCTGGTTGGGGTATTGTCCATGGTGGAGATCGGGTTGGGATGGTTTATTAGTTGTCGTCCGTTTGGTGTCCTGGTTGGGTCTGTATTCGTGAAGCTTGTTGGCTGTCGGTTCGTTGTTGCTGTGCTGTTTGTATTTACCACGTTGTCGTATGTGGAAAGGTAGCGAGCATTGTAGTCTACCTTTGCTCTGTAATTTGTATGTCTCCTTGGGCCATCTCAGATGTTTGTCGAGTTTTTTGGGGTTGTGGGATCATGCTGGTCCGTGCCCTCCCGAGTGGTATGGGATTTCTTATTATTTCTGTTGTCTTTTCTGCCTTCTTTGTCTTTCCTGTGGCGAGGCATGATGCGTGGGTTGTGTTCCTTAGTGGGCGTCCTCTTTCGATTGGTGTTTTTCATGGTCTTTTTGGTTTAATCTTTGCTGTTTGTGGTTTGTTGTTGCTTATATTTGGTAGGTTGTGGGTAGTTGAGACCTCCGGTTGATGGGACTTTGTGGTTCCGTCTGTTTATTGCTTCTTTCTTTTTTGGATCCTTTTCTTCTTTTTTTTTTTTGTTTTTTTTTTTTTTTTAAATCCTGGAGGTACTTTTCGTTATGGTTGTTGATCATTGGATTTTGCGGAAAGCAAATATGAATACTGTGTGAAGGAGTTCATGTGAATACTGGTATATATTGGTGCAGTCATGTTAGGGTAATTCTTATTTCTGTGCTAATTCCCTTCAACCTTAGAGACCCCCAGCTCTTTTGCTGGACTGTAGGACTTTTTCATTTTAACCCTGGAGTGAGTGAGACCCTTTCCCCACTGCCTCATGTGTTTTGACCTTTGGATAATGTGTTTTCACTGTTTTGGGAATCTGACAAACTCCATATGTATCTACTTTTTGTAAGGTGACACACAGCACCTTCAGTTATACAAACATAGTGCTGACCTCATCCCGGTAAAAATATTCTTCTTATTATAACACACACTATTTCTTCCCGTGTGGTACTCTGCGAGCAGAAGGCTTAAGACTAATTCACCTATAAACCAATGAATGTTGAACCCAAATACTCTGGATATCTGATTAATTTGATATCCAAGGCTACCCCGAAGCATCCACTGTTGCTGCCTCGGAGTGAAAGACAATACATAAAGGAAAATACTGTAATAGATCAGTGGCTATTTATTAGTTTTACAGTTGTTGTCTAACAAATGAACATGATCTCCCAAAGGAGCATTTACAAAGATAAAACTTTCAAAAAGAAGCAGTGGTTATTAAAATGCACAATAAATTACATCAGATAGTATAGAACATATACTCTGGTGTTGGCAAGAAATAAACATTTTCAAACACAAACCATCCACAAGGTTTATAGCTGAACGAACAGTCTATCTAATGAAAAATAAAGCAAAACAAAAGAAAGGAAAAACAAAGCAAAAACCCCAACACGTCCTGGTTGTGTATAATAGGGCAAAGCAACCAAATGCGACCCCCACCAGAGTCTGGTGTGTTTGTGGCCATGGCCAAAGAACCAAATGTCAAGTCCTAAGGTTTGGAGCCCAGGGCATACGTGGTTCCAAACCAGTGCCAGTGGTCAGGTCCTCCTGGTGACTTGGAGGATCAGCTGATGGGAGTTTACAAAGAGATCAATCCTAGGTCAACGTCAGTGGTTGTATTCCTGCTGATTTTGAAAAGTGGGCCGTATAGCAATTACGTGTCCAATAAGACGTCTCCGCGGGCAGTGAAGGCTACCTTCATCTGGACCTGCGGATGTCGCTCCGTTTCAAAACGGCGTGTAGAGTGAGGCCATCGCTGTGGAGAGATGTCTCAGATGTGTGCCGGTCCGCGTCCCGAACCTTCAGTGCAGTGTCACTGAGAAATCCTTTAGATTTCTCATAAGGTTTAAAATACCTTTTCTTGTGTGAACTACTGTTCCCAAGAATAGTAAAGTTAAATTGACTTTGTGGGTCCAGCACACACCATCTTATGTGGAGTGCTGGGGGGGTTACCTAGTAGCCCCTTATCCTACATTCTCATGTAACATTTGTATGTTGCTCTCCATACTTTTAAATGGCTAGTGGCAGTGGTTTCATTTTTCCTACCATTGTGCTTTTCTACCGCAGGCTGAACCCTCAGCTGCAGTATAGCACCCAGGGGTGACCATTTTATCAAAATGGCCCCTGTCTTCTTTTTTTGCCATTTTCTGTTTGTGAGGACTTTCTTGGGTTTTACTCTGTGTGTGAAACAGATTGGAGCCCTTTGTTTGTCTTGCCTTTGGCGCACTTCAGCCCTGAAGCCCGCCTCAGGCTCCAGTGTGTCTGGATGGACAGGATGTGAGGGAGGGTCCCGAAACTCCCCTGTCCTTTGTCTCTAGGAATTCCTGAATGGCTGATTGGTTGGCTGGCTGTCCTTTTAGGACAGCCACCCTTATGTGTGATTGACAGCCTAGACTTTGCATGAATGGGAGAAACCTGCTTAAAAGGCGAGGGTTTTGGGACTAGAGGCAGAGTCAACAACCGGGAGAAACACCTGATGAAGAAACCGTGAACGAAGCTTGCTGCATCCTCCTGGACCTTGGAATTGCCCGGTGAAGCCCTGCTGCTGTGCTGAAACTCCCTTTTCAGACAGAGAAGCTCCGGAATGGACGACTTCTCCCCTTGGGTTAGTGGGACCAACACACCCAGAGACAAACTCCACTGAACCATCTTCCCTGTCTGGCTGTACTTCTTCATTGCTGCAAGAACTGAGTGCCAGGGGTCAAGTAATCCATAGTCAAGTGAAACGTCTGAAATCTGGCTAGAAGCTCCCCTCACCAGACCCAAGGAGTGAAGGAAGCCCAAACAGTACCAGAGATCCACAACAGTGCTGTTTCTAAGCGCTGAAACCGCAAAGTGCCGATGAACTGAAAAGAGCCTGTAGCTGCCGACGTCCAAAGTACCGCCGCAGGAGCCCTACCGATGTCCTCCCTCTTGTCCCCACGACTGTGGCTCAGGAACATGGGGTCTGCAACGCTGTAGCAGGACAGAAGCCAGCTGGACCACCCTTCTTCAAACCAGTGGTACTGTTTAGACTTGGGGTACTTACCTCACTGTCTTGTAGCCTTGCTTTTCTCAGTTGGGAATTGCAGTGACTTACTTTTAGAGTTGATTCCAACTCTGTTTTCACAGCTTGTGACCCTACAAGTGATTTTCTAACAAACTCTCTAACTTTGTGCAAGACTTTTGATTCTAAGAAGTGCCTCAGCTCCATGGACTGTTTCAAATTGACTTTGGCTGTCCTGGCTCCCTGCAGACTCTTCAAGCCCACTGACTTTGATATGGTTTGTCCCTCATAGGTGGTAACTTTACTGTTAATGCTGGGAAAGGCTTGTCTAGATTTCATTGGAAGATCTAGTTGTCCTCACGTATACTGAGAACCTGTTTTATCTTTTTCCTTCCTTAATATAAATGCCATTACTGTCCTTGTGATTGAAGTCACCCCAGGGTGTAGCAATTGTGTAACAAGCATATCCAAAGATTATCCACTAACTTGCTCTGATTCTGAAAAGTAATTTTTTAATATATTTACATTGTTAAATGAATTGCCTTTCAAAAGAACACTTACTGAAATTTGATGTTAATTATTATAACTGAAACCTTGAGTGTAGTGTTACTTGGCTACTTGTATTTACAGATTTTATTTGTACAACTCTACAGCTCAGAGTTATCCCTCTTGAGATAGGCCTGGCTGCTCAGTCACACTCTCGACCTGTGTAGTTCATCCCTGTACCAAAAGGTGGGCTTACCTAATACCAAGCAGATAAGTGTTGTGTAGTCTCACACAGTGGGACTATACCAATTCTTACCTAACAAGTCAGCATGGAAATGTATTGATTGTGAGGGTGCTGAGTTCCTGCTTTTGACTGGGATGGCAAAGGATTCTCACGGGTGCATGCTATGTTTAGGCCTCTGGATTCCACTTTGGCCCAACATAATACCAAGCTTTATCCTTGCCACAATGGGGGATCATTCAGCATAAGTGCAACTAAGCAAAAGCGGAATGACAATCTGTATTGGTCCGCATATCATCAAGAACAAACATGTTTCATGGCAATGCTCTTGAAGTAATCAGGAGGTCATCCCAGAATCCTCCCCCAATCATCAGGGACAAATGTGCAATCTCTTGAAATGATCAGCAGGTCATCCTAAAAGCATCAGGAACAAAGAGTTTTCTAAAATGGGGATGATGTTATCATATTCATTAAGTCATCCTAAGCTCATTCCCAAATCATCACCCACCATTCTGAAATACTTGCTGATGACTTTAACAGCGTGATGACATCTGATGATGTGGGAATGACTTCTAGTGTAGTTCGATGATCATCATATGACCCCAGGATTGTCTCTAAAGTCAACCTTTTAGACCAGGGGAAGCATTAGCCTGCTTCTGCAGTTAGTGCACATGCGACTGTACGCACACTAAAGACTTCAATGCGCACAGTGTGCTTTCTGTCAGCCAAGCTAGAAGGCGAGTCTGTCCACCTTGTACATTAACCCGCAAGTTAAAGAGTGGTGGCAAGCAGCACTCGGCATGGGTTTCACAAAAAACAGCCCACTTTGCGGCTCTTTTGCCCATGCCCAACTGTCCAAGATCATCACAGCTACTGGTTCCAAACCACCAGCAAGCGCTGTGCGAGGCCCACTGAGAAAAGCACACAAGCAAAGCTGGTGCCGGTAAGTCTTGTGTCTGGGTCTCTGCTTCAGAGCCGCGTGCAACGCCTTCATTGCCTTTTGCCCTGCGTGCAAAACAATTTTTGTTTTACTCAAATCTTAAAAGCTTAACATGCAGTGACATACAGCACCCCTCTTCTCAAAGTAGAACTTTATATGTGCAGTTTTGGATGTGCCCGCGGCCGCCTCTCAACACCATGCTGTATGTGGAATACTGAAGAAACAATGCTCACTTGTAAAATGAGCTGGGTAGTGCTCTGATCCACTGCAGCTGAGATCAATACCGACTCGTGTTCCAGTTTGCATTTGCTTGCAAATCCTATGACCCTCACGCTGTGCTGAATGATGCTTTTTAACTATGACACTTAAATATAAAGTAGAGTGATTAATGTCTACCCATATGCGCGCCACTCCCAGGCATGTCTTTTTGAATTCCAATTCCCCATGGTGATGGGGGGCTCCCTTGTAGCGTGGGCTGCCTGCGGGGTATGGTCACAGGTTTTGGGGGGTCCCTTGTGGTTTGGTTTGGGCTGCCTGTGGGGTATGGTCCCATGTGGGCTGCCTGCGGGGTATGGTCACGGGTGATTGGGGGGGTCCCATGTGGTGTGGGCTGCCTGTCGGGTATGGTCACAGGTGTTGGGGGGGTCCCTTGTGGTGTGGGCTGCCTGCGGGTATGGTGACGGGTATTGGGGGGTCCCATGTGGTGTGGGCTGCCTGCGGGGTATGGTCACGGGTGATGGGGGGGCTCCCTTGCGTCATGTGCTGCCTGCGGGGCAATGGTCACGGGTGTTGGGGGGGGGGGAGTCCCTTGGTATACCGTCCTTTGATCGCGGGACGTTTCATCACAGGTTTTTTACCGCAAATTTATTTTCATTTTTTGGGGGGGAGGGGGTTAAAAAATGAAAAAAATTTGTGTAAGGGAATAAAAAAATTAATTTGATGGTTTTTTTTCAAAAAAGAATTTGTGGTAAAAAATCCTGCGATGAAAAGTCCCGCGATTAAATAATGTCGAACCGGTCCCTTGTGGTGTGGGCTGCCTGTGGGGTATGGTCACAGGTGTTGGGGGGTCCCCTTGTGGTGTGGGCTGCCTGCAGGGGGTGTTTGCGGCTGATGGCAGCACGCAAGGTCCTTTTCACGTGAATTGGCTTGCACGAGCGGGGTACGCGCTTTTGTGGGGTTACGCAAGGGCCTTTTCATACGATTTGGCTGGCGCGAGCACGCAAGGGCCTTTTCATGCGATTTGGCTGGCGCGAGCGGGGTACGCGAGGGCTTTTTAACGCAAATTGACTAGCGCGAGCAGGGTACGCGATTTCGCGGGGGTACGGAAGGGCCTTTTCTCGTGCATTTTCACAAGCGGGGTGTGCAATTTCACTGGGTTACGCAAAGGCCTTTTCACGCGATTTGGCTGGCGCGAGCACCTTTTCACGCGATTTGGCTGTGGGGTGGACCCCCCCATCACCCGTGACCATACCCCGCAGGCAGCCCGCGCCACAAGGGAGCCCCCCATCACCCGTGACCATACCCCGCAGGCAGCCCACATGGGACCATACCCCGCAGGCAGCCCACACCACATGGGATCCCCCCTATCACCCGTGACATACCCCGCGGCAGCCCGCATGGGAGCCCCGAACACCAGTGACCATACCCACAGGCAGCCCACACCACAAGGGACCCCCTCCAAAACCCGTGACCATACCCCGCAGGCAGCCCACACCACAAGGGAGCCCCCCATCACCCGTGACCATACCCTGCAGGCAGCCCACACCACATTGGATTACCCATGACCATACCTCGCAGGCAGGCCTCGCCACATGGGAACCCCCCACCAACCGTGACCATATCCCGCAGGCAGCCCACACGGGGCCATACCCCACAGGCAGCCCACACCACAAGGGACCCCCCCATCACCCCAGACCATACCCGCAGGCAGCCCACACCACAAGGGAGCTCCCATCACCCTTGACAATACCCGCAGGCAGCCCACATGGGACCATACCCCGCAGGCAGCCAACACCACAAGGGACCCCCCATCACCCCAGACCATACCCGCAGGCAGCCCACACCACAAGGGTCCCCCCATCAACTGTGACCATAGCCGCAGGCAGCCCACACCACAAGGGCCCCCCCCATCACCTGTGACCATACCCCGCAGGCAGCCCACACCACAAGGGCCCCCCATCATCCCTGACCATACCCCACAGGCAGCCCACACCACATGGGATCCCCCCCATCACCCGTGACCATACCCGCAGGCAACCCACATGGGCCCATACCCCACAGGTAGGCCCCGACTCATGTCTCCCCACCCCCACCCGTGACGGCAACCTGCAGGCATGCCCTGACTCATGTCCCCCCACCAAATACATTGTCCCAACATGCAATCATGTATCAAATGTCCACCGAAATGCAACCACAGTCTGCCCTCCCTACCCCCACAGTGCAACTCCACGCCCATCCATTGTTCCTACTCCCCAGTACCTGCCCCATGGCATGTGAATGACAAATGCACACATACATGTTTGCAAACACATGACCAACACAGCAGGGACACGTAACATAGCTAATGAAGAGTGACACATGCACCAAACCATTGAGGGCAGACGCCACTTTGATTGGGATGAACAAAAAAACCACACAAACTGAAACATAACCATGAAAATGAAAGGAATGCCAATGAAAATGAAATCCAACACAAAAAGAAATGTGATATTTAAAAATGAGAAACTCCCAAAAGTGGTCCATGTTCAATGTAAATCCAAATCATAAAAAATCCATTACTCCATGGTGAAAAAAAAATATGTCCAACTATGTACAAGTCTGAAGGGTCCATGATCCAAATATACATCCTTAAAAACCCTAAAAAACGAACTATTTACAAAATGTGGAGCAAAGTCCATGAACTACAAATCATAAAAAAAAGGAAACCTACCACTAAATAACTAATTACAGAGGCAGCGGGCTAGTCCTACGACTCACATTTTCCCCAAGAGTTTCGGCCAGGGCATCATCGAACTCTGCGTCAATATCCCGGAGGCAGGCCTGTGCTCCCTCCTCGAGGGCCTTTAGGGACTCCCTTGTGCTCCTCACATACTCCCTGCGAGTCTCCTAGAAGAACTCTGCCCGCCTCTCTGCCCGATACAGGGTGTTCTCCGCTCTGGCCATTGTGAGTGGTGCCCCCCCGTGCCAGCTGCCGCTCTGCATTGATCTGCTGGCCCATTTGCTGCAACATGGAAGACATCCTTGGGCAAAGGTCCACGTCTCCCTCCTGCCCGATACCTGCCCCTCTGATGTTGAAGGCCCGAGTCGTGTAGCCTTCTACGTCGAGCCTGCTGCTGCCAATGAGCCCTGTGCCTGCGCCTCCAGGACTGCCTCCGGGATGATGACAACCCCCGGGGCAGTCGTGCATGTGCCCTGCTGCAAGGTGCCTGCACAACCTCCATTGCCACTGTTCCTGTTGCTGGGGTGACCACCTCTGCGTAACCACCGACTCCTGACTGTGGCAGGGATGTGGTCTCCACCAGACTGGCCACCGTGGTTAGGACAGGTCCACAGGGGGCCCTGCTGGCATCTGGGCCGGAAGACGGCAGGGAGGACGACTGGCGCATAGTGGAGGAAGAGGAGGAGGGGGTCGCAGCAGTGCCCAGCAAACGTAGCAAACCCACGACAATGAGCTGAGCTAGCCAGTTCATGAGGGCCCAGACCTCTTCGTGCTGACGTGCAAGCACCCGCCAGGAAGCCTGCACATCATCGTGAATGGCGCCTGTGCGCCTCACGATACCGGCTAGCATGGGCTCCACCCTATCATGGATTGTCTAGTCCGCAGGTAGTGGAAGGTCAGTTAACATGGACACATCCGCTACCTGCGCACTGGTCTGGCCTGAGGCATGCCTGCATGTGCAGTTTCAGGGACTGGATTAGGCACAGGCCCCTCCGCGGTGACCTGCACTGCCTCCTGCCCCTGGACTGCACCAGTTGCACCTACCTCATCGCCCCCGCCTGGCCCCATGTGCTGGTCTGATGCGTCCTCCTCCTCCCCCACCACAACCTGGATGTCTCCGAACCGTGTTCCGCATTGGATTGTGGGGGCTCACCTGTCCCTCCCGCTGCCGAAGAGCCCACGGCCCACTTCACCTTCTTGGGCCTCCCCTCAGCAGCTGCGGCCGTAGTTGCAACGCAGCACCAGTCTCTTCGCTCTACTGAAGATGTTGTAACCTGAGAGGATGACTGGGCCTTGTGTCTCCGCCTAGTGGAGGCATCGCCGCCGCGGTGCTCCACATCGCTGTCTCTGCCCTCTTCCTCCATCGCCGCTGCGGGTAGGGAGACATTGAACACAGGCATCAGTGTACCGAACAAATGTCTGCTTGACACAAAGCAAATGCAATGATTTGTGCTGTTCCTTTGACTGTTAATGTGTTTTATGGGCTATGGGGTCCTTTACTCCATAGGGTCTCATGTGTTTCTACTATGTGTGTTACACAGCACCCTCCGTGCAGTGACGCAGGGGTGTCATAGTGACACCCCACCATAGACTCCATACCCTGGGACTGACTACTGTCTCCCAGGGCATGTAAAGTCACCATTGGCTTTACTAGTCCCAAATTATGAACAGAAACCAGTACAATCCATCATATTGTGGACGCACTGGTCGGGGCAATTCAATTGCCTCGGGGTCTGTTAGTCGAGGGGGCACGTCTCCGTCCCCCCTGATCAAGTTTTAGCTGGTGGCAGTGGATACTACTTTTTATATTCGACCGCGAATATATCTCTATGGGATTTTCCCATTGTTCGAGGCTACCAACTTTAATTATTTAATTCTCATAGCCTCGAACATGCCGCCGGTTTATTTATTTAATATTAATTCGCCGGTTGGTATTTTTTGCCAGGACTCGATTCTAAAATGGCGTTTGTGTTCTCTTCTGTGACTCCAACCCAAGTCGAGCCCTTTGTTCCACTTTTTGGCGGGCTTCTCCACAGAAGCTTCCAAAAGTGGTGCCACTCTGTCTGGGTACCACAGGGTGTGTGGGAGGGGGTTTAGGCACCCTGGACTGAGTTACATTGGTAACTCAAGTCACACTCTTGTGTGATTGGCCCAAGTGGTGAGCCGGCCGACTCACCACTTAGCATGTTTGATTGACAGCTAGGCTGAGTGAATGGGGGTGTGCTGCATAAATGCAGGGCTTTTGGGACTGGAACTTTAGAAGTCGCCACAGGACCTGAGAATCCGACGAGGGAGAAGCTGAGGCGACCTGCTACGACGACACCTCTGGTGGAGCCCTGCGGAACTGACTCACCACTTCCCGACGACAGAGAAGATCTCCCAGCTGGAGAGTCTTCTTCCCCTGACTGGTGGGCACAACCAGTTTACCTTCTTTTCCTCACATCCCAGGACGTCTTGTGGTCGAATTGCCCGTGCCAAGCACCCCGGCAACCGTATAGCCACTTACCACTGGACCGCAAATAAAAGGACCGCTCCTTTTAACTGAGAACTCCGCGGCTGGTTTCTTCCCTGGCAGTGCAACGGACTCCTGTCTTCCTCCCCGACGAGATCCTCTCTTCCCCCGGACGAAGCACCGACTTGCATCCGCTGCCAGGAACAACTGCCCCCGCTGGAGTATTCTCACCACTTTAAGGTACCGTGTCCGCCAGGCCTCCCTTTCTAAAGATTGCTACAAGGTAATAATAATCCCTTAACCTTCTGGACTGGGCCGGCCGCCTTGACCATCTAACTGGTCCCTTTCTTTTGGTCCAACTCTTTCTGAACCTTTTCGAGACTTTTGTGCACTTTTCAACCGTATGACCTTGGACACATTTCGTTCTGATCCTCTTAAAGTGGATCCGGCTTTCTGAACTCTAACTTCACGGTTTGATTCTGCCTTCCTCTCTTGCTGTGTTCTTGTGAAAGTGTTAGGATCTGTTTCAATTTATACTCTGCCTTTCTCTCCCTTTTAAACCGAATTATGCCTTTCTCTCCCTTTTTAAACCGAATTATTAGAGTGCCATCTGCGTTAAGCGCTCACCGCTGTCTGAAAATAAGTGGAGCTTTACTTAAGATTTGTCTAATATTCTTTTAAGGGAGTGTATATCTTTTAGTGACCATGTTTTTGAACTGCTTAATATTAGTGCCTGTGGATTTTATTAGATGTGGTTTTAAATAAATAATTATATCTCTTTTACACCAAGCTCTCGTCAGTGTTTGCTTGTTCTACTGTGTTCTTTTGACCTATTGTGAATACTCTGTATACTGCCTAACTCTTCTTGAGGGAAGTCTGACTGCTCAGCCACAGCTACCAAGTGAATCTGTGTGGTACAGACTGCTACCAAGTGGGTTTACTGCCAAACACCTGTAGTCTTAAATCTTTTGCAGTTGTCCCAGAGGGAACTGCACAGGTTTCTGCCTAACAGCCGAGAAGGGTCACTCCCAGGGCGGCCCGCCCGCGAGGCTGCACTGGTGCAGAGATCCCTTCCACCAAAGTCACCCGATCCTGCCAGACCACCTGAGCGAGCGTTGCGGGATGGGGATAGCGGTGCTGCCTCTGCCGCTGAGCCCACCGTACGCCTTGGACCCGGGCGGCAACTCGCCCACCGGAATTGCAGACCCCAGAAGAGGAGCAGGAAGAGAAAAGAGGGAGCGGAACCCCCGGCTGTGCACACGAGGATAGCGTGGAAGCTGGGCACCGGAGGAAGCTGCCCGCGAGGCGTGAGCTTCGGGGGAGAGCGCCTGTGTCGGAGGACATACTGGAGCGCGGTGCCGTGGGGCACGGATGAGGTGTCGGGCGCTTTCTGGAGGGTTGCGGCAAGGGGAGGATCATCAGGCCGGCAGGGCTGAAGGGAGCGCGCCGGACCCCCCCCCCTCGTAATCCTACGTGGCTCGCGCTTGGACCTGGACTGGGCGCTGGAGGAGGCGAGAGGTGAGGAGGCGGCGGAGGGGAACCGGACAGGCGGGGGCAGGGAGAGCGGACCCCCTCCCACCCGGCCACATCCATCTGGCTTCGTGCGGCGGTCCTGCTCCAGTCCTTCCCGCACATGTCCCACAGTGGGGGGGACGGAGGACAAGAGCCCCCGCCCATGAAATCGCTATCTGCATAACGCCACGGGGAGACCAAAAGACATAGTGCCCGAGGCACCCGGGCGCCGTTCTCCAGGCGTTATAACACAAACTTGCCCCAGTCTTTAAAGGGGTCTTGGGTGGCCTCGCCCATACGAGCTGCAGTAAAAAGGACAGGGGAGGGGACCCTTGGCCAGTGACACTATCTTTTGCAAAATATTGTGGGATCAACAGAGAACCTCACACCAGCGCAGAAAACCTTTAGGGCGCAGAGGTGATCCCGCCATCGAGGGGGCCTACTGAATCCCGCCTGGGGGGCCCCACCAGAGATCCTGGATTTGGGGTCACACGGAGAAAGCCACACTGGAGCAGGCCTCGCCCAGCAGCGCAATCCTCTCGCTCCAGCGCTTCCGTTGGATGTCTGTAACTCAGAGTGGCCACCCAGGAGCCGCCATGTCTACGGAAGACCCCCCTGCCCCCCACCACGGCACTTACCAGAGAAGACCTTAAAGATATCCTCCAAGAGATCAAGGCTATTCGTACAGACATTCAGGCCTCTGTGGTGGATCTAAGAGGGAGAGTGGACACACTTGAGGACAAAATGGAGGGTATGGAAAATAATCATCTCCAAATGGACCTGCTGGACATGAAATATGAGGCGAGGCTGTCGGACCTGGAAATAAGAGAGGAGGACATGGTCCTGAAGATGGATGATCTCGAAAACAGAGAACGCCGAAACAACCTCTGCATCCTAGGAGTGACTCAGCAAAAAGGTGAAACAGCAGTGGATGTGGGACGGAAGGTTCAAGGCCTGATTAATCAGCTCTTTGCGTTGGAAGGGGCAAAGGAAATCCAGCTAGAAAGAGCGCACCGAGGCGGGGGTGGCGGAGCGGGAGGCCCTAGATCGATTTGAGGTGCGTTTTCTCCGCTACAGAGAAAGGATGGAGGTTCTGGAGAAAGCAAAGAAGCTGGGCAGCTTCCTCTTCGAAGGGGACAATATCAGGATCTTCCAGGACCTGTCTGCACTCACGCTCGCTCGCAGACGTGACTGCCGCCCACTCACACAATGGCTAACAAGTCAAGACATACGGTATAGATGGTCGTTCCCCTTTGCACTTTCCTTTGAAAAGGCCGGAGTGGACTATAGAGTGATCAACGGTAAGGAGGCCGCGCAAGTGTTGCAGGTGTTAAAGGGGGATTCACCGATGGAACACAATGAAGGGGAAACACGAGCCTCGGTAGAGAACAACACAAGGCCGCGCAAGTGTTGCAGGTGTTAAAGGGGGATTCACTGATGGAACATGATGAAGGGGAAACACAAGCCTCGGTAGAGAACAACAGAAAACCAGAGGGCCCGTGGTCCACGAAGAAGAAAGCAAAAGGTAGAAGGAAATTCAGGAAACCAAACACCCCGACAAGGAACGATGCAGATGGCTAAGAACAGGAATATGCCCCAACAAATGTGGCAATGGTTGTAGTTATTACACCCCCGGCTGGGGACACAGAGTGAAGCAGGAGAACTGCGGTGGATGGATATAATTACACCCTGATGGCTTGCCCGTTGGCAGGCGTCTCGAAATTGGGTGGGGAGGGGGAGGGGGGAGATAACAAGATTCGAATTACATACTACAGACTCAGCAAGATTCTTTTTACAAAGGGAATAGGTGCAGCTCCCACGACGCCAGATGCGAGGGGTTGACGGGGATGAGACCTGATGTCAGTCAATAAGATGAGGGGCCGGGTGGAGACCCTTAAGCTGGGTTCACTTAATGTCAAGAGGCTAAATTCGTCAGCAAAACGCTCCTTGCTGGGGAGGGAAAAGAAAAATGCAATATTGGATGTCCTCCTGGTACAAGAGACTAGAACGATCACTGGGCAGGAGAGGGCTATTCCGGGAGCACATGTGGGTCAGACTTTTTGGGCCTCTGGCCATTCCAAAAAAGGAGGCACGGGCATCATCCTGCATAGAGACTTAAAGCTCACGGCAGTGTCTCATTGAGCAAGGGAGGATGGGAGAGCCATGATGGTATCGGGTGATCTAGGCGATTCAAGGGTTTCCCTGGTAGCAATATACTGCCCCAACGTAGGCCAGATTGAGTTCCTTTGTGAAGCACTGGGGGAATTGATGGTTAAGGCAGAGGGACTTCTACTAATGGGAGGGGATTTCAATATGTGGGAGGACTGGGAACGGGACCATAGCGGCGAAATCGCCCATCGAGACAGAGGGGGGAGATTGCTACATACTAGCTTCCGAAACCTAATGTGGGGCTATGGGCTGCTGGATATTTGGCGAGAATTACATCCGACCAGGAGGGGTTACACCTTCTCGGCGGCTCATGGTATAAGAACCAGAATTGACTACCTATTTATGGGGCATCAGCATATGACTAGAATGGAGGCCTGCAAGATACGGCCGGCCAGCTGGTCGGACCATGACATGGTCTGGTAGGACATCAGCATATCGGGCCTGAAACCCAGGGACTCCTTATGGAAATGCAACGATTTCCTCCTCGGAGACGCAGTGTTCAAGGAGGAAATGATAACAGCAATCGGGGAATTCTTTGAATTTAATGACACGGGCAAAGTTAGCTGTGAGATGGTTTGGGAAGCAGGGAAGGCCACCTGGCGGGGGAGACTGATCAGAGAGGGGGCTTCCAAGAAAAGACTCAGGACCCTCCTTGCACATAACTTGAGGTCAGATATTCTCCAATTAGAACATATGGAGGGAAGGGGAGGAGGAGAAGGAGAGAGACCTGGATAAAGCCAGAGAGAAGCGAAAGGAACTGAGGGAACTGGAAATGGGCAAGGTGGTATCCGGCCTGAAATATCTTCGCCAAAGATACTACAAGAAAGGAGACAAGGCTGACACCATGTTGGCAGCCAAACTCCGGGGCCAGAGAGCAGATAGATGGGTAACCAAAATAAGAAGCAGTAAGGGGGAAGAGAGATCGGACCCGCAGGGCATAGCTGAAAACTTTGCAGGTTTCTATGAGACCTTATATAAAGGGGAAGGGAATACGGTTCAGGAAGAGCTGAGTGTATACCTCAACGGAGTCACTGTCCCCTCCCTCAGCCCCGCAGTAGCGACCACCTTGGTTGCCCCGGTAATGGAGGTACTTAGGGCAATTTCGGGCTTAAAGATGGGTAGAGCCCCAGGAGAGGACGGATTCACCACAGGGTTTTATAAGGCCTTTGCGGGCCACCTGGCGGGCTTCCTTGCAGGCCTCTTTTCCAACATAATAACAACGGGAAAAGCCCCCCCGTGCTTTGGTAAAGCTCTTATCACAGTGATTCCGAAGGAGGGGAAGGACCCGGCGGACTGCCTTTCTTATAGACCGATTTCACTCTTGAATGTGGACGCCAAACTATTCACTAGAATTATTGCCACCCGGCTAAAGGAACACATGCCCGGGCTCATCCATTCGGATCAAGTGGGTTTTATAAAAGGTAGACAGGGGGCGGACACTCTTAGGAAGACCTTACATCTCATGAGGGAGGCAGCGCCAAAGGGGGGTAATCCGGTCGTGGTGTCTATCGACGCCGAAAAGGCATTTGACCGGGTAGACTGGGGTTTCCTACATGGTGTCCTTCAAAAACTGGGTCTGGGAGAGGGAATCCGCCGGGCGATCGGGGCCCTGTATGTGGCCCCATCAGCCAGGGTTACGGTAAACGGGCGTCTATCTCGCATCTTCGATCTCCAGAGGGGGACCAGGCAGGGTTGCCCCCTCTCCCCGCTTTTGTCTGCCATGACTATGGAAGTGCTTGCGGAATATATTAGAGGGTCTCCCGGAGTCCAGGGCATTGATGGAGGCGACCGCACCTTTAAGTTGGGACTCTATGCTGATGACATTCTGTTCCACCTGAGGGACCCTGCTAGCTCGGTCCCCGCCACCCTACAGGTGATTGAACGCTTTGGTAGTTTCTCGGGGTTTAAGATGAATATAGGTAAATCGATGATCTTCCCATTTGCTTCGGACTCTGATAGGGACCTGGAAGAACTGATCCCTCTGGGCCTACGAATATGCATTGAAGGGATGAAATATCTGGGAATTAACATCGTCAGACCCGACGAAGACCTGAGTCAAGCCAACTACCCTCCCCTGTTCGACAAATTATTTAAAGACATAGAGAGATGGGGAAAAGGTCAAATATCCTGGATGGGAAGGATAAATGCTATAAAAATGAACCTCCTCCCCAGGGTGCTTTAAGTCTTCCAGATGCTCCCACTCGCAGCCCGGGATGTATACCTCGTGGAAGCAAAAAGGCGTATGCTGAAATTTATATGGCAAAGTCGAAAACCCAGAGTGGGATACGAAACCCTCACGCTCCCCAATGATAGGAGGGCTTGCTCTTCCGGACCTTCAGACATACCAAAGAGCGGTCCAGCTCAGAGCGCTGGCCCCCCATCTCCGAGAAGACCCCGAAAAACAATGGATATCCTTAGAGAACTCTCTCCTGAGCCCAGTCACTGTAGGGGAATGGCTATGGATCCCGCTGAAAAAGCTTCCTAATAGAATTAAGGCCCACCCAATTCTAGGCACCATGTGGAAGGCGTTGGCGGGAAGAGGTATCAGAGACAAAATAACTACATGGCCTTCCCCCTTGAGCCCCATCTGGTCCACACCAGTCTTGGAAATGATACCAGGACACGAACACTATCAATCCTGGTTTGATGCCGGGCTATGTAGGGTCGGCCAACTAGTGAAAGAAGAGACATTCATAGGCATCCAAGAACTGGAAGAAGCACTTGCGATATGCATGCTCTCCCCCCTCCTATACCTACGGCTTAAAGGTGTCTTAATGAACTCCAAGCTCAAACCATGTGTGCAACGGAAGCTCACCCCAGTTGAAAGAATTTTGGACACGCACGTCGAGATGAAAGGACTCATATCCCTCCTTTACTGAGCGCTGCTATCGACCAGAGAAGGATCGACCAAAGGCCTCAGGAGGAAATGGGAGAGGGACCTAAACATTAGACTTGGAGACAAGCTCTGGGAACGCCTCTGCAAGAGAGCATACAAGACATCAATCTCCTGTCAGTACAAAACACATGCTGTCAAACTTCTTCATAGGTGGCAGTATGACCCGGTGAGACTTTCCAGGATGTTTGCAGACGTAGATCCCAGGTGTTGGCACGGCTGTGGAGAAAAAGCGACCTATTGGCACATGTGGTGGACGTGTGATAAGGTCCAAGCATTTTGGACAGAGGTCCTTAGTTGGCTGAAGGAGGCAGGAGAGGGGCCTTACCCACTAGATCCCATGCTAGTTATATTTGGTCTGCAACAAAAAGATGAGCACTGGGAAAAGCTTCCAAACTTGACGCACTCTCTGTTATTGGCGGCCAGAGCCGCGCGAGCTAGAACCTGGAAGAGAGCTGCCCTTCCTGGGAGGAGAAAATGGGTGGCAGTGGCCAAATACATTTACTAAATGGAAAAATTGACGGAAGCAATGCAGGGCTCGAATTCACGCACAGAATCCGAGTGGCTACAGTTTAGGGAGGCGTTTGGCAACGATCAAGACACAACCTGATGCCCCCATGGAGGGACGGCCCAGCCCCACGAAACTCATCCGAGTCTGGACCGCCTAATGCTTGACCCCAGAAAGTCGGACTACCACCGACTTACATGAGCCCGAAGGGAGCTGCCCGGAGACGCTCTTAAGCGGACCAGCTGAATCTGTATGCTGAGATAAGAGGGGGGGGGGGAGGGTTGGGAGGGGGTTAATTGACATAGACCTGTGAACTCGTTATGTGTGTTTTTTCAGGCTTGCGCCTAAAGTTATTTAAAGTTGATGTATCACTCGTGCAAATGAAAACTCAATAAAATTGATTTACAAACATCACAACCATCATCACCCTTCACAACACATAGGTCAGTGCAAGCAACACACATGCACAAACATGCATGCCACGTGCAACAAACATTTGTATCCATGTACAAGTCACTACAGGCACATCAGAAGAGGTGAGCCTCACATGTATCATGGAACATGCACACACATCACCTGACAGTCAGGCCATGTAGACCTCCTGTCACAGCGCACTTGTGGCCAACTGGGCCGTATGAGTCAATCACGCATTGAGATGCACATGTGTTATGCATCCATGGGGTTGGCCAGTCTCACACTCACCATTCATACACACGCACATGTACACCATGCATGTCCATGAAGGTAACATAAGCATCCATGTCTCACACCTCTCGCATGGCCAAGTCCAAGACACAGGCATGCAAGCATGTGTGCGTCGTCACATGCTGGTGCACATCATGCATTGCAACACAGACACCATTGATGTGGAACACGCTTGATTAGACTCGTAATTAGCACTGTCATGGACATGCACACAGAACCCCGTACATGAGGCATGCCAGACATAAGTCCAAGGTGCACACTCCAGCCACACCTCAAAATGCACTACGCTGCACAAGAACACATGGACACTTACCACTCGACTCCGGATGGAGCTCCAACTCTTAAGACCTGGGTGTGCAGCGCTGGGCTTATGCGCTCCAGGACCTTCATCTCATTGTTGGTCAACCGGCCCTCGTGCCCCACTGCATCACCAGACTCAACGAGGCGCCGGGCATTGTTGAGGGTCCTGGACCTGAAGTCTTCCCAGCGCTTCCAGACATGTTTGTAGTCGCGGGGTGCCACCCCCTCCGCGTTGATTGCACCCATGATGTCCGCCCACATCTTACTCCGTCCTTCCTTGTCGAGTTGCGATGGTCCAGGAAAGAGGGCATCAGAATACCCCACGACTTTCTCCACCAAGATGCCAACTTCTTTGCAAGAGAAGCTGACAGCCCTCTGCCTCTCTGCCGGGGGGTTGCCACTTGCCCCAGATGTTGCTTGGTCCGACATAGTAACCCCAGAGGCAGGTGTGGGTGGGCAACTGGGTCCTGGGGCTGGGCTGTGGAGCGATGGAATGGCAGTCATGAGTCTTCTGGGTCAGCAGAGGTGGTCTCAGCAACCGGATTTCTGGCAATGGCTGATGTGCAGGCACCAAATTGCGGGGCACGTGGGCAGCAGGCACACAGAGTGGGCTGGCAGCAGCATATGGCTCGTAGGAGGCAGCTCAGGGTGTCTGAGGCAGGTAAATGGCCTTTTGGGCAGGAGTGTGGGTCTTCCGTGTGTTTTAGCATGGCCAGCCAGATGCAGAGTGACTCTGCACATGTGTAAACAGCATATTAGCGTGTAATCAGAGGAAACGCATAAGTTACGTGATGCACGTGGGACGTTGGGCGTTGCCGTTCAGTACGGGTTAAAGGTCCAGTCCACAAAGGATGCCAGTGCACTGTACATGCTTTTCGTGGGGACCGACACGTGAGATTGTTCTTCTTGTGGGTTCACACGCGATTTGCTCACTACTGTGGCAGTGCATACTTCTTGTTTTGGTGGGGGAGTTGCCCACGCGCACACGTTTTTTTTCTTCATTTTTCCAGGCAGATGGTGAGTCGCGCAAGTATTTTTCCCACTGTGGTTTCCCCTGTGTGTCGCGTACCCCATTTTCAAGGTCCTAGTAGCCTGCGTGTTCCATGCGTATGCATTATTTGTGTTTCTGGGTGCCACATCGTACTGCGGGACGTTAATTCCACCCGCATGGGCTACCGAGGGGTGGTGTGCATGTTTCTTTTTCTTTTTGGGGTGCCTGAGCTTTGCGTGACCCGTGACCCGTGACCTCCCAAAAGTGGCCACGGTAGGAGATGTGGCCAGGGTGGGGGACGTGGCCAGGGTGGCCGCAGTGGGCAACGTGGGCAGGGTGGCCCACGAGGGCATTGTGTCCAGGCCCATTCAGGGACAGCTATGCCCCCCCTCCCCAGCGGGTCAGGGAGATGCTGCTGCCGCTGCCATCCACAGCGCCCGTTGGCCCGACAAGCAGTGCCATCTGCTGTCACGAGCAGGCCGGTTGTGGAAGCTGCAGGGGCAGCTGCAGCCGACACTACCCCAGCTCGGGGCCTGCTAGCCCGGCCCGGATTGGTCACGTAACATGCACGGGATGACTCACAGGCCGACTTCGGTGTCAGGAAGTCCAAGCCACGTGTGGCGGTGAAAGTTGCTGTCACCAGGCTATGTGGATCTGGGGCAGCAATGTCACTTGCTGCCCTGAGCAGCCAGGGTGTGGAAGCTGCATGGGCAGCTGCAGCTGACACCACCCCGCCACTGAGTTACCCAGCCAGGTCTGTGTTGGTCCCGGCCCTTGATACTGAGGTAGTTATGGCGCTGGGTCCTGGTTTCCAGTGGTCACTCCACCTGCGCTTCAGCCCCTACTGACCAGAGCAGCAGAAGCCACTCGGGGTCTGCACCACCTCCAAAGAGGAAGAAGCGTGCTCTTGCGGAACAATCTGGGACCCCAGACACGGCTCTGGCCTCCAACACGTCAAAAAAAGCAGAGGTTCAATGTAGTGGAACTGGACGCACTTGTGGGCTACATGTTGGTACACAACCGCGACATGCTGGTGATGGCGGGGGGCAAAACTACGCCTGCTCAGCGTAGGGCCCACTGGCAGTCCATCACAGACTGTATTAATGCCTTGGGATGTGAGAAGCGCACAGTTGATGATTGCTCGAAGCATTGGAATGACCTCAAACACCGAGCAAAAAACAAGCAGGCTTCTAATTACGCTTCTACTCTGGTGAGAGGCAGTGGGTCCCCACTAGAGGACGATGAGCTCCCTGAACATGAGGCAATCGCTGGAGGGTTCATCGCAGAGGGTCAGATCGAAGGCGTGGGAGGCCTCCCGGATTATGAGGCGATGTCCGATGAGTGTTCATGAGTGTGTGTCCAGGCCATGTGTATTTTACTTGGGTGATGTGTTGTGATTGACTGTCAGTTCAGGCTATGTAGTCATGACTGCCATGTGTGACCCATGCAATGCTTGACTGATATGTACGTGCTTGTTGTGATGCAGACTGCATACAGACCATGTGCTGCACACAGAGGCAATCCTCATCACTACACCTGCACCCTCCTTCCATGTCAATCACTGGCCAGCCTCTCTTGTCCATATTCTGGCTCCAAAATATGTTTGAAGATAGCCTGTGATGATCTTCCATTCCACACTCGCCCTCTGTCGTCACATGACTGACATCTCTGTGAGGTCACCCTACAAGCTGATCCTCCTCAGAGGCATCCTTCCTTTCCTCTCTATCCCCTAGCAGCTCACTGTCTCCATGGGACTGGTGATTTCCATTGCGGACTACTGCAACAGCATGTTCCCAATTTACTGTGAATATATACTGTTCCCTCTGCAACTTTGGCAGACATGGACTGTGTGGGACATCCTTTGGCCTTGATGCAGGGTCTCTCACTTGGACTGTGCTGATGGCACAGGCTCACAGTGGCCATGAGTGCTCATTCATGGTTCATGTGCATTCCAAGCAAGCCCCTATGGGTCCAGGCCAAGGCCCTCATTCGACTCCATCTCTGGTATTTCCATATCCTCATGGTATTTGATCATCCCCTTCCTGCTCACTCTGGGTCAGTTGATCCTCGCACCCATTTGTTTGGGGTTCTTGTCTGTGTCGAGCGGATGCCTCCCTCTGGTACAGCCTCCCTGCCTCTATGCAACTGCTGTTGTGGGTTCTCCGGGTCTGTGGTCACTTCTGATACTTCACGTGTTGTGCTTTCTGTCCTCCTCTCCCCTGCTGTAGTCCTAGATGATTGTGAGAATGCAATTGACACTTGCCCACATTGCCTGCTACAACAGGGTACTCTGAGTAACCATTTTGACCCATGCACTGCCTCCATTGGGGTTCACTGTATCCCTACAACCCACTGCCAACACTTTGCACATGATGACTGCACTTGCCGTATACTGCCATCATGACATGACATTGAAATGACTGGTTTTGTCTTTTTATTGATAGTTGATGCCGTACACATGTACTTCACTGCGCCCACACACTTCTTAGCCCTGTTTCACCCTTCAAAATGCCTATTCACTTGTGTGATGTCAAAGTGACCTAGCATTAATGTATCTATGTTCCTCCCTTCACTGTATTTCAACACCTTGGCGTTGTTGCATCCTGTGATACGTGTGTTTTTTGTTGTGATTTCCATGTACTGTCTGATGACATGCATTTTACATGGAACACGGCCAGTAGTATTTAACTTCCACCTGGGGCTGGTTGACAGTTCTGCCATGTTTATGCTACGTGCCATCTGTGTGTTGGCATCTGTCATGTTTGTTGAAGGTCCATTCCAGTCACAGGCTTGTGTGTGATGCAGGTGCTATGAACTATGCAGCACGTGTTGTTTTGCCATTCAACACTCATTCATGTCTGCTTTCAGGGTCCCCTTCCACTTCATTGGCACTGTGTGCATGCCTGAGTTTGTATCATGTGTGACATGTCTGATTTATGTGTTGGATGTCAACATTGTAATACCTATGTGTGTGATATATGCTGTTGACATGTATGGTCATGTCTTCTTTTTGTTTCGTGCAGAGGAGGAGGAGGAGGAGGAGATGGTGCAGGGGGTGGAGTTTTCAGAGGCCCAACCAGGCAGCAGTGGAGGCCATTGTGTGGGAGCCCATGAACATCCATTGGTGCTACAGACCATCCTGGCCAGGGGTGTCTCTGAGTACACCTCTGAGGATCTCTATGCCTCTGGTGCGGAATCAGATATTGAACCATATGTGCTGTCGCAGGTGAGTGATTCTGGCATGGATGCTGTTCTGTCCGACAAACCTGCAGTGGGGGGTAGACCCCTCAAGGGCCATTCAGTGTTGGTATGTCCACCGGTGGCGGTTACGGATGCAGGATCACGCTCCACATTATTTGCTTCTGTTCCTGGGGCAGCAGATCAAAGGAGGAATGCAGTCCTGCAGCCACAGCAAGGACCAGGTCTCCTTGGGCCCCACTGGTGTGGTGTCCGGCAACGCGGTGGCCATGCGCCACTGGGTAATACTGTGTGGGAGAATTCCATGTATGCCATTGCACAGCAACAGGGGGCATCATGTGAGATGATGGCTCAGGGCGTGGAAAGGGTGGCCATTCCATTCTCCCCCGCCCTGAAAGGCAGGTGGAGCTCCAGCAGAAGGCACTGCGGTCCACGTGCCGCTCATGCAGGCAGGACATGTTGGCCGCGAACAGGGACCGACAGGCTCAACTGGGGGCTCTGTGCACAGCCATGGCTGCAGAGGCACAGGCCCACATGGATACCCTGAGGGAAGAGAACACCTCCCTCCGAGCTACTCTAGGTGCACTTGAGGTGGCCCACAGTAGACGGGCGGAACAGCAGATGGAGCAGCTGACAGACAACATCTCAGCTGAGCTCCAGGCAACCCGTGAGGTGATTTGTGTGTCACATGAGGCCTTGCAGGCGGAAGTCTGTGCTACATGTGAGGCCTTGCAGGTGGAACGCCATGCCGCACGCGAGGTGCTGCATGGGGATCTCCGGACCATCATCCTGCAGAACCAGACCTTTCAGACCTGCATGCTTGCTGCCATGGAGGAGAATGCCAGGGCTATGGTCAGCCTCCCGTACTACGCTCACCTTCTCATATTGCACCGGAGGGTGACGACAGCTAGCCATGCAGGCCATGAGCCCATGGAGGTTTTTTTTTTTTTTTTGTTTAAATTCTCAACATCAACGCATGTGGGTGTTGAGGTGCACCCTGCACCTCCTCCCTCCTGGGTGGTTATCTCTCCCTTCCCCCCCACCCCTGGTCAACTGTGGCCATTTTTTTTAAATATATATATATTTTTTAAAGTTTTTATTTTTTGTGCATTCATGTAACAGTGTGTTGCTTTGTGTGGCATCCGAAGGAATCCACTGTGTGTTCCGGCTGGGCCCATACAGGCTTGTCTCGTGTTTGTGTTTGAAGCTTGGGATCCAGACACATATGCCACTCCTGCTTCCCCTTTCCATGGGCTTGCAAGGAGGGCACTGTGTGACAGTAACTTACACAGAGGCTTTGGGCTTCCACCTTTTCTGTGGCCAGTTTGAAGTCCAAACTGTGTATACACCCCTAGTGGGGATTTATGATGGTTTCTCCAGTGCATGGTTGACATGCATTTTCGTTTGTATATTGCTAATTGTACATATTTACATGTTACATCTTCATGTATTACCTTGCCTGTCTCCATTGTTGATGCACTTCATGCTGTATGCGCTACCCTGCCACATTTAGCTAGCAGCGACACACTCAGGATGGGAGGGGTCCATGTGGTGGCTTTGTCACAATGAGACACTTGTGCTATTGTGATTGGTCACTGTCTGACGTTGTCACTGTTGGGTGTTGTGTTCGTGATATGTTATGTTGGTAAATATACGTTCATGTGTACGGTTTGATTTTGACGTGTCAGAGGGAATTGTCTCTGGCCTGTTTCCATTTGTCACAGTGCACTTTGTGACAGTTGTGTCATGTGTTGTGCATTTATTTTGTTGTTTTCACATTGCATGCCTTGGCATGGTGTGTCGGGCGGGTGACATGGGGTTTGGGTGGGTTTAGGTGACATACCAGTATTTGGATGTGCTGTTTTGCAAGGGGGTAGTGGATTATGCACCTTGAATTTGTGCCTTTTGGTCACACAGGATTGGGTTTGTTTAAGTTGCTAGGGATGCACACAATGTAGCACTTCCAAGGGCACATTCTCAGGGTGGTAAGGTTGTGACAGTTGACTGTCCCTTTGTCATCATCGATTGTCACCTGGAATGTGCCAGGCCTGTGTGCACTCCGCCGGGGTGGGTTTTTAGGTGAAAAATTGAGCCACAAGCTGGCTCCGGGCTGCCTCATCACGTGCCCTTTCCCCTCTCATGCGCAGCGGGCATGCATGTGGTCAGGGATGTGGGGACACCACAATGTTGCAATGTTGTGCAGGACACATGCTGCCACAATGATCCTGCACACTACTGGGGGTGCATATAGTAGCTGTCCACCAGAGCAGTCAAGGAAGCAGACACGTGACTTGAGCACTCCGAATGTGCATTCCACTATGGCCCTAGTTGCAATATTGGCTGCCTTGTATCTTACCAGGTTGGTGTGGTGGGGTTTCGTATTGGCGTCATCATTTAGTTGCTCAAAGGGTAGGCACTGTCCCCTGGGGAGGTGATAATGGTTGTCATTAGTTGGGTTTGTCTATTTGTATGTGTGTGACATGCATGCATGTGCACAGGCATTTGTACTTACCAATGGGCCATGTGTTGCCATGCCTCCCAGCTTCCAGGTCCCGGTATAGGGGTGACATTCTGAATATGAAACTATCATGGGTGGACCCTGGATAGTTTGCATAGACAGAGGTGATAATTCCCTTGGCATCGCATACAACCTGCACGTTGATGGAATGCCAGTGCTTGCGGTTGCAATATATGTGCTCAGTGGCCCTAGGTAGATGTTGGGCCACATGGGTGCAATCAATGGCACCAAGCACTTTGGGGAAGTGTGCCACCCCGTAAAAGTCCTGGACCACGGCCTGCCTTTCTGCGGATGTTCTGGGCATGTATATGTGCCTGCGGACTGAGGGGCGTGCAGTCATGATTGCCATCACCTGATGTAGTCAGCGTGACTGCGTGGGCTGTGAGTTGCCACCAACTATGGCAGTTGTCCGCTGAAATGAGCCAGTGGCCAGAAAATGCAGGACATTGAGCACCTTTTCCAAGGGGCTCAGTGCCTGGGAGCACAGGGTGGGTGATGTGAGGTCATCCTCCCACTTCTGACCAGGTCTAGGATGATATGAGGTAGAAACCTATACCTGCCATAGACCTGGTCATCAGGCATCCCAAAAAGGCTGGTCCTGGGTCAGAAAATGCTGGGCCTGGCTATCCTCCTCTTCCTCCTCCTGCGGTGTCCCACCATCACTGCTGCGAGGAATGCTACATTCATTGTAGCTTTATACGTGCGTTTGTTGTTTGCGCACGCTTTTATGCATTGGCTTTGGTGCGCGGGGAGGCTTCCGCCCGCTTTCGCCTGGCGTATGTGTTTCCGGGTTTGCACGTCTTTTGCCACGTGCCAGTGAACCCTGTTCGATTCCATGAATACGTGTTGTTAGCGCGCGTGTGGGCGTTGCGAGGATTTTACTGCTGTGCTTCCGCCGTAACGCCCACATTTCTGCGTGTTGTTCCCCATTTCACTTGTTCCGCCTCCAGCGTTCGTGGTGTCACAGTGACGTGTTGGACCCGCACAGATTCACTGCAGCTCTCAGGTAAGCCACGCGCAATGTGTTCCATGAATTACCCTGTATATGCCCCTCAGCTTTTTTTGAAAGAGGGTGCCTGCTGCACTGTGCAGTGTCGATTTTGCTGGAGATAAAATACTATTGCTGTTAGCTTTAACGTCATATGCATGAAAGAATTGCATGGAACGCAGTTATTTTGAGCAATATCAGCAAACCACATTGTGTTCTATGAATGCTGTGACATGTGCAAGCTAGAAAGCTGAAAGGATAGCGCAGCAGGTTGAACAACAGTTGATGAGATGTAATATGGTCAGTGCTGCCTTTAGATTCTTGAGCATTTATCAATGCCCGCCTCCCCCATGCTTTCTGAAAAATTTACTATAAAATGCGCAGCTTCAATCTCAGTAGGTGTCAGGCTTCTTCGATTAGTTTGCTTTCTTGCTTGTATCCAGGATGGGAATCTCTGCTCCCATAGTGAAAATCAGAAGTTGGCACCCATGGTTCTGCATGTTCACTACACAGACCCCCTTCGAGATTATCACAGAATGATTGCCAGGAGGAAAGCTGCAATTCGCAGTGGTATTACCAGTGCCTAAAATTGAATGATATGCCTCATTGCCAAAGCCAGCACTTAACCTCGGGGAGAGGGGGAGAGGGAGGGAGAGGGAGGGAGAGGGAGGGAGGGGGAGAGAGGGAGAGAGAGAGGGAGAGAGAGAGGGAGAGAGAGAGGGAGAGAGAGAGGGAGAGCGAGAGGGAGAGAGAGAGAGAGAGAGGGAGAGAGAGAGGGAGAGAGAAAGAGAGGGAGAGGGAGTGAGGGAGGGAGCGGGGAAGGGAGAGAGAGAGAATACTTTGAGCGGGGTACTGCACACAGTTTTCATATGCACAAAAAAATAAAGGCACCCTTTGCAAAAGATGTGGGATGAAGTTGACCTGATACCGTTCTTTATTTTGTAGATTTAGGCGTGGTGGACCCAGACCATTAGGGTGTCAGTCAGAGCTCTGTGGGAATGTAGTATCAAAAAAAGCTACTAGTACTTTACTGACACGCTTTTGAGTGCATATAAATTCTTTTGATACTTGGAAGTGCCTCCGTTTTCCTTGTTTTGCAATTCATCACCAATTGACAAGGGAGAAACAACGCCTAAACTAGACTAACACAAGGTTTTTCGCACCAAGACCAAGCCAGGAGGAAAATAAAACTAAGGTTGTTTGGGGGACTACCCGATGCACGCCTAAAATACAAAACCATGCAAATATGCTGTCACTAGACCACAGTCTGGAATGCAAACTTCATTCAACACGAAGCAAAAAAGTGATACAAGGAAGAGTGCTGCTCAATGGGCATGATTCTCATCAAAAAGTAAAGTAAGAAATTAAACTGGCATATATTTCCCCGCCAAATGAGTGATAAGATGAGATGCCTGCTTATACCCCAGGGTGTCTTAGAATTAAGGAGTTTTCAAGAAGGTAGTAGGGTTTAGTCCCCTTTAATGAGCCACATTCTGCTTTGGACCAATTAATTATTATAATAATTTTACAGAAAAGTGGAGGCCTGCTGTACCATGTGACCGCAGGTTTGGGAGCAGAGAGCGATGGGGAAGAACCTCACATACTCTCCAAACATCTGTTTTATGTCCCTAGCTTAAAAAATCGCATTCAGAGGACCGCTTCTCTGGTAAATTCCACCTTTTAGGTTACTTGATGTGCATATTCACTGCTCAACACTAGACCAGTGATCTTCCCAGGATTTAGAGAAAGCCGACTATTCAATTTTATTCATTGAGGTATAGCTGCAGTTGTAGCGCAAAAGCCCACATTTGGAGGGCAAATGCCCCCTATTTAAAAAATGAGCGTAAAATGGTCATAGTTCTTATTAGAAGGATGGGGTGTGGTACCCTTCATATGCATTCCAGGTAGATCTTTGAGCGTGGACAGGTTTGAGGTTAGTTGTGCAAAGTGGACCCTTACCAGAGTATTGCCACAATCCAATTAGGCTGTCACTTTTAGAAAAGGAAAAAACGATGTACCAAAATTATTTCTTCAGTCAAATTAAAGTTTATTTCATGTTTCCTCTTTACTTGAGCGCTTCAATACTTTTCATTTAACCAACCAAACTGCAGAGCAGTATACCTAAAATTCTGGAGAATTACTCTCCGCTGAGTGGGGGTGTGGTAAATCTTTCTGCATAGAGATGGGCACCGTCCAGATGGACTTCCACTTCCTCCCATCCTAGCTTTTTATTTTAATTCTTCCTTTTACATTTTTCCAAATGCCTTTTTTCATTTTCAGGTGAGTTTTGACAATTATCATTTTATGTATTTGTATATATTAGTTAATCCTCCCCATATCATTTGTACTATTGTGTTTTTATAATGTCATTTTACAGCAATGTCATGTCTCATTGTACAAGGCACAGAAAGGTGTGTAGAAGTTGTTAGGTGATCTATAGCACTTCACAACACCTAAATAATACACTTTATCGATACACATTTCATGGAAAGGACCACCGCACCCAATGTATGCCTGCAAATGTAAGCCAGCTGCACAGCCCTTCCAGCGCTAAGATTTCCCTGCTGCTTTCTGTTAGCAGGACATGATCATTGCAGCCAAGGTTGTGCACGGTAGAGAAGGCTGAATTGTGCAGATTAACTCCCAGTAGAACCCAGCCTCAGCCCAAGAGGAATCCAACCTCCAACAATGTTATTGCCATCCACATGAAGCTCTTGCCAGGTCATAAGAAAATCTAGGCAGCCCAGTCCACTGACTTGTTCCAAGAGGACCCACAAATCAAAATCCACCCTAATTTAAGAGCACCTTTGGTTTCTCCTGGCTTGCCCATCTATAAAACCTGGCAGATGATAGCCATTTGGGACCTAGTGAGTAAGCAGAAGAGTGTGTGCTTTTCTGTTCCCTTGTGCATTGGCTGAACGCACCCAGGCAGTACAAGAAGGCCAACAAGTCTATGCCTATGGGGCTATAGTATTTCTGAACTCGGGTCTTATAATGGACAGTTGTCCTCCTAGAGCTTTGTCCTTAATGTGAATGTTTCAATTGGCCTAGCTAGCCTACCAGTCACTATTTTAGAACCTTGCCTCTAATTTCATCCTTCTCCGAGCGAAATAGGAATGGCCACCCAGACCACAGCAGGTGCCCATGCAGGCATGGCACTCTGAGTGACAGTCTACACCCCCTCTTCCCTTTTGCGTACTACCTTCAACTAACCTATTTGTCTCCTCCGACATTCAGCTTTCACACAGTGGCAGTCACAGAATTACTATTCTCGTGTTTGTTTTGTGGGAGACATTAAACATACTCCTGGACAAAGAGAACCGGCGTGCTTCCAGTGATTGTTTAAGCATTCAAATCCATTGCCTGGCCATACACTACAATTTCTATTATTTTATATTAAACCTGTCCTCGAGTAATTCTCCCTTCTCTACACCACATTTGAACTCCCTCTTAACGTTCTGCTTACTTCTTCAATGTTACAGGCTTATTGAAGCATCATGCACTCAAACTTTCACAAACATTACCTCTCTTCAATTTACTTACTATTTTGTTTTTCCCTGTTCATCCTTTATTTGTCCCCCCTTTACCCTTCTTGTCCAGCACCTCCACTCCCTCCTCTTTTCCCTTTCCTCCCAGATTAGTCGGGAACCCTCTGGTATGGGCAAATTAGTCCACTTTTCAGGGAAGCCTAGGTGCTCCGAGACTACTAAAGCTGTGATTGGAACCAGTATAAAAAGTCATAATTTAAGGATTAAATAATAGATGTGCAACATGTCAAGTTAAAATGGGGAGGTCAAGGACAGTAATAATGTCAAATAGATTGTCCGGCAGAGCTCATTACTTGGTATTGTAGTTTATGATTATGCAAATCATAACTCAGTACTCGTGTGATAATAAAAAAGTGACTAAAGCATATATAATATTGTAAAGAAGCAGCTGTAATGATGAACTGAAGTCTACGTTGCAATCTGCTAATGTAGTTAAAAGAGAATTGAAACTTCTAACTGTTTTCCTTTTTACAGATGGCTTGTTCTTTACATATGAATCACTCTGGGTAATCATAGAGTCTTTACTATTGTCTGTCACATAGCTGCATGAGAGTGCAATGTGTACTTTCCAAGGAATGCAAATTCTCCCCCCCTGCCCCCGAATAACTTCAGAGGCTCCCATAGGTTAAATATGCTAGCTCTTATTGTTTGCTCTAGATTTGTCCCTTTGACATATGGTAAACTACTGACCGTGTAACCACCATCCCTGAAGGTGTGAATCATGGATGGGGTGTGTTAGGCAAGATTGTATGCAGTACTCTGTGGGAGACTGCACCAGCCTTGTCCTTTTGGCAATAGTTAACCCAACCTTTGGTATAAGCATGTTCTACACAAGTTGGTAGAATGACTGAGCAGCTAGGCTTATCTCAAGAGGGGTCAATGTGAGCTGAAAGGTTGTAACACAACGTTTCACAATGCCAGTTATTAAAATAAACACTTACCCACAACGTTTCTTGATTAAACAATTATTAATTTATTTAACACTTAGTTGAATAAGCCTTCTTTAGAAGGGAGCAATCATGTAACACACAATATACTGCAATAAATACACACTCTCAGTTTCACTAAATCAGTAAATACCCACTGGGAATGGCACACAGACCCTTCCTACAGCCTCAGGTGACTTAAATAACTAGGACGTGCTTCAAGCAAAGTCGCTTCTAAAGTCGCTGTTACACTGGTGGAATACTGAAAGACTGCAGTGATTTCCTGGACTCATTGGAACTCTATTACTCGGTATGCAGTAAGGACATTAAAGGCTTGTGGGACCATTATAATATAGTTTTGGAGATACCTTGATAAATATAGTCCCTAAATATATTATTTGCTCAGATTTTTTAGGGTTGCTAAGGTTTTCCCAGAAATATTTAAAAAGGCCGGGAGCGCTTTAGCGCATGCGCTTCACGCAAAGTTGCTTCTAAAGTCGCTGTTATGCTGTTGAGCTGGTTCAGCTGTACAGTGTAACGCGACGCGACTGCCACACTTTAATTTCATTATAATGGTCTCCCCCTTTGTAGCCGTTTTCTGTCGCTTCTATACTTACGGCTCGTAAGCCTCCCTCTTGTCCACCTTGATTGACTTCACTTTGGTCCACTGTTGAATCTTTAATTGGGTGGCTGTTACGATGGATTGCAAACCTTTAAACGCTTCATCCGTATGCCATATTAACTTGAGCGGACGTCCTTGTTAAGGTGTGCGATATAGTATTATACTGCATTTGCTGTGACCGCATCGGCCTGTGGATGAGAAGTCTTACCAATGCAAAGCACTTCCTATACTTTAAAGACTGGTATGCCCTCCCATGTGGTTCTGACACGTGCATCAGTGTTGTTGAAAGCTACACCGCAAAAGCCTTACCCTAACATCACACTCAAAAGGAAGCTCAGCGGTCATCTCGTCTGCGCTCCTGAAAAGAGAATCGTGGATGGAGACATCTGAGTTTTGCATATCGCGGTGTGTCAAGGTCATTAATTTCACACTGACTGATGTTAACAATGTGTACCTGGAACATGCTGTGATTACTAAAGTGTCCACTGAATGTAATAACGAACCAATAATTAATGTGTCCATTTCAGACACTCAATTCATGGACATTATACAAAACCCAGTGCTTTCTTTGTCGGCTGTTACGCCAATTGTTGATTTTGACTTTGCAAGCTAACACGAACACGGAACATCAGCAAACATCAATATGCACAAGTCCCACAGTGGTGATAATTGAACATATTGGCTCTAAGCATGTGGAAATGCTTGCTGCTGCTTCAGTTGCATCAGCTGATAAAATCCTAGATACCTCTTTTTCTGCCAAATTGGTCTCGGTCCTCTGTCACCAATAAGCAAGGAAATGATTGATGCTGATATCAGCCTATATCAATCATCAAGCCTGTTTGATAACCCCACCCATGTGTCTGCTGATTTATCTGTGTCATTTTCACGGCCTAGGCCACGAAGAGTTCAAGTACCCCGGTCATCGCTTGTGCCTTCTATGACATCTGTTTCCCCCAAGAATTGCACCTCCTTGTTAGAAATCACACTGACGCCATGAATATGACTATAACATCCTTAACTAAATTGTTTGTAACCTTGGACGCAAAGATTACACAGCAGTCCAAGCAGATTGATTACATTGTAACAGGATTGAATGCGTGTGATTTGAAACCAACGTGCAAGATTCCCTTGGTTAATCATGCTGATTCTAATCATCAGCTGCATTGTGCCTCGCATAATCTCAAGACTTCCTCACAGTCTCATCATCAAACAGATGTGAGTGCCCTTCCATCATTTGCCACCATTTATACGACCAAGAGAACAGAGTGATGATGACACGGCCTCGCATCCTAGTAACACTCCATTCTCTATAGATATTCTTAGTGTGAAACCGCCTCTTGTTAAAATTTGTTCGATCCTCAACCCAAGCTAAAAAAACGATGAAAGACTCTTGTCTGGCTAAAAAAACTAAAAATCAAGAGCCAGGCTTCAAGTACGAAATCTAACATTAAACCGTTTGTTAGACGTCTGCAACCTTTAAAAACATCTGGCACTGACACTTGTTATGCTGTTTTGAGCAAATATAAAAATATAGCAAGACAGAAACGAGAAGGGTGCATTGATAAATCCAATCTACAGAAAGACTATCCTCCTTTAGAGGATTTGATATCAGTGATTGACGCTTCACAGAAGATTGAAGCGATGAAGCCCTTATCAAGTGAATGTCACACTGTTGATATGGCTGGTTCTTTGTTGAATGTTGCCCTTCAAAAAAGTAATGAAGGGAAATCATTGCATAATGCTCTGCAGTCCACAACTTATTCAATGTCAACTTATGCAACACTGTAGATGCAAATCCTAAAACACTGGTGCACTCCAACAACACTCTTATTGACATTAGAGCTGAAATTCAGAGATCTATAGTGGAATATTTAAACTTTAAACGACTATTTCCTCCCATTAATCAAGTGCCAGTTCAACCAGGCATGAGGTTTAATACACGCTCTGACACAATTAATTCTCAGGCATCACATCAAATTCCATCTGATTTAAAGTTGACCCCTCAATATGAGAGTCAGTTACTAACTCAAACATCCAAACATACCTTGGCGCTAAATAACTGTCATCGATTCATACTAAAATGTCGATCCGCTCTGTTCCCCTCATATGATTTGGGCATAACAAGCGTGTTGGCCATATGTGATGAAATAACTAGTTTTATTAACATTACTTCTAATGATATTAATCAGGTCGAGTTCCTGAATGATGATGATTTGTCAGTGGTCAGATTGTGGCTATACTCAAATTTGGTACGTAATGTCATGTGGCAAGCTAGAATGGAGCTTTTTGCATTAGGCTTCATTCTGACCTTAGACCCCACGCATTGTGTTGAGAACAATAACATGATTGCGGCAGGCGAGTCGAGGATGTTGGCTCCCGTTCGGCAGATGAAATTATAAAATGCCAATAACAAGACTCAAGAATTTACAATCTGCCTCAAAATGAAAACCAAAGTTGTTCTTTTGTCCTCCAGAGTGCCCATACATTTCCAGAACTATCTTTAGTGTCTCAGCCTTTACAATTTTTATTTGCTAGTTGGAACACTTGGGGCTTTTCACACTTGTTGAGCGACAGCACGAGATTTACCTATTGTAATATAATAGCCCTACAAGAAACGTGGCTTACGACACAACCAGTTTGGAATGGGTATGATATCATTCTACATCCGGCAAAAACTGGGTCAAAAGGTTGACCTTCTTCAGGGTTATTGGCAGCGGTCAAGAGTGAGGAAGTATTGCAAATCCAATCGTGGGCAGAGCCAAATTCGTATTTACAGATGGTCAAAATAGTGTATGCTGCAGGTGTAAAATAGCTGCAAATGGACAAAATAGTGTATGCTGCAGGTGTAATTGCTTTAATTAATGGTTACCGTAATCCAGCTGCCATAGCGGATGTGGTTTTTTTCGCGACTTGGAAGGATTATTAAATATGATCTCACAAGCGACAAATACTATTGTGGCTGGTGACCTCAATTTTCACTGTTTGACCAGAGGGCCCGCAAAAGAAAATCAAATTTGCACCAAGTGGAAAAAACTCATGAAAAATCGCAATTTGTTTATGCTTAATGGTTCCATCACGGGTGACATACCTGCTCAAAACACCTGGCAACGAGGCTCATGCAAATCTATCGTCTACTACATATATGTAGATTTAAATACTTTCAATACGATCACCAAATTTGAAGTTAAACAGTCCGATAGTGACCATGAAATGCTCACTGCATAGTGGTGTTGCAATTTCACTTATTCCAACACCATTCCTGAGCATTTTACGCCATCTTTGATGGTTAACAACTCGAGGATTAGATTTTGATGGAATGCACAGGCCGTAGAAAATTTCTATGAGGACATTATGAACATTGACTTAGGTCCCTGTTGGTGGGACAAATCGTACACTTCTGCCCTGCAGTTGTATAGACTCCATTCTAGTAGGACTTTGCACCGCTATTATACACCTAAACATGAGTTTAATAGAGAAGTCCAACAGCGTAAAGCTATACTTCATAAACACAAAAAAAGCCCAGTTACTGCCGGTGCATTTAAGATTTAAAATGATCCAGTCGTTGAAAAGCAATTACAGAAATTGGATCAGGGCCTACAGATCCTGATTGTACCAACATAACGGAGAGGCCAAGTTGCAGGCCGTGGCTTCCAAAAACATATTGGAGATGCTTAACATTGCTAATGACTCCAAACGGCTACCCGTCCAAATCAATGGGGTTCGAGAAACTGACTGGGTTTCATATTATACTACACTATATGCTAGCCCTGACTCATCGGAGTCTAAGACCTTTTATTTGCCCTCATATCTTGAGCAAATGCAGACACAAGAAGAAGACGTCCTTTATTATATATTAAAATCAAGTAGCTTGAGGGTCCCTGGTCTTGATGAACTTAATAATCAGATGTCCACACAACATCCACAGCAATGAGCCAAAATTCTTTATAACATCTTTATGCAAGTCCTCAAGTCCAATGTTATTCCATACTCTTGGCGTCGATCTGTTATAGTGCCCATTTTTGAGAGAGGTGATCGGTCCTGTACTTCCAACTACAGGCCGATCGCCCTGTTAGACGTTCTCGGTAAAATCTTTTTCGCGTTTCATCCTTAGGGACTTTAACAGATGGGCCACGGCCCATTCTAAATGTGACCCTTGCCAGACTGGGTTTATTGCAGGCCTGGGCACTTCAGTTAATCTACTAACGATCCTGTCTATTATCAAACATCATAAATTAATCAAGCAACCATTGTATGTTGTATTTGTTGATTTACGAGCTGCGTTTGACTCTGTATCGCAAACTTCTTTTACAAAAACTGGCTTGTGAGAGTTGTCCACCATACATCATTGCACTCATTAGCGCCTTACACTACCACCAGCATACAAGTCAGACTTACCCTTGAAGGTATCCTATCAAAATCCATTAAGACCTTTAGAGGACTGAGACAGTGGTGCATTCTTGCCTCAGCTGTATTTAACTTTGTTTTGCTGATATTAGTGATGCCTTCAATGGAATAATAACGGTGGCTCTGAAGCTATCATCCAAGACCATCCCAGCCTTACTTTATGCAGATGACTTTGTGCTTATGTCCAAGACCCCTTATGGTTTACAAAACTTACTAGATGCTCTCTCAGAGTTTATGTCGAAGAGAATCTATTGACTATTAATCTTGACAAAACTAAAATTATGATATGTAATCCCAATATAAGAGGCAACACTAAAAACATCAAATGGGTTGTACAGGAGAAGTTCTTGGAACGTGTGCAACAATATACATATTTGGGCAGGATAATATCTAGTCTCAAGAACGTAGCACAATTATTAAATTGGAGCACCAAGTTAGACATGACCATTTCTCAAACTACCATCATACAAGCTAAATATGAAGTTTTCGATAACACCAGCCTTGACCAATTTCGGCAGAAAGTTACACCTATCATGTTATATGGTTCTGAAACGCAAGACATATTATCTGAAACTTTATGGTGTAGATTTGAGGCTAGATTTTGGAAGCGCATTCCAATTGTATGGATCAGGAATTAATTGGGATTGATACCTCTGTATGCGCGATATTTGTGGCAACTGATGGCCTTGTGTAGGAAGTACTTTTTAGCAATTGGATCAAATGTGCTGGTAGACTCGCTTTCTAGGCACATCCTCTCTTCCAAGGATGAATTTGCCCGAAAATGGCACCAAGAAGGGATCAATGCATTAGTTCATGCGGATGCCTCTCTTAGCGATCTTATCCAGAATCCAACTTGAGTAAAAACCAAATTGGTCCAATGGGATTGGATTAGAACTAGACAGAAATGTTTGTCCTATCATGATTTTGATGGTAATTCTTTTCTTCATAAGAAATACAGCACAGCTGAGCCCTATATAATGAAATCTCTGTAGCTTATTAATAGATCTGACTTTTTGCAGCTCAAAAAGTCTAGCTCAATTTAAGCTAGACGCAAAATTATCTCTCCACAAGATAATTACTGTCGTTGTTGTGAAGTCAAAACTCGACCTGAGACTCTGCGACATTTATTAGTGGGTTGTGAACTCTTGAGTGAGAAACGCTTACAGCATTTGAAACCATACCATGCTATAAGAGAATTCAGAGAAATAACGCCTGTTAGACTGTGGCAGATGATTTTGTGTGGATTATCTTTACCACTTAGAATTAAAACAATTGAAACTGAATGATGGATAAATTAATTGTCTGAATGATATATATTTTTTGTTCTATTTTATCAATGAGCTTGAATTTTTTTTAACGTAATTGTTATCTTTTGTACTGTTATTTTTATGACAAAATATTGTAAAGTTGATTTTTTTTCAGCTTAATGAATAAACTAAATTAAAAATAACTAGGACACTGTGGACATCACTGGCACATTTAGAGCAATACTGAGTTGGGTGTCAAAGGAAAAGTTTTAGAGGGAGAAAACAATAGTTAACAAATATTCTTAAGCAGGTAAATACTTTTTGTACCCCGCAATGCAAAGTAAATTAACCCTTTCCCAGCGACACAAAGACAGAGGAAAGAAGTGTCTATCGGGGTGCCAGGACAGCCAATGTCACTTCAGCAAAGTCTAGGGGAGCTGAAGTTCTTCTTGCAGGTAAGTAAAAGTCTTGCTCAATGTTTTTGAAATGTTTGTAGAAATGAAATTACTGAAGGGCCACACGCTGGGAGGCTTGTGAGGGGCAAAGCTGGAAGCAACTCTGCAAAAGGCAACCAAGACAAATCTCAACTGAGAGCTAGAAAGGCTACACAACAAGAGATAAGTAACCCCTTAGTTTACAGTACATTAGGTCTGAAGAAAGTGGTTCCAGCTGGCTTTTGTTCCAGTAGTAGTATGGCAGATCCTGTTGTTCCTGGGCCTCAGTCGTGGGGACAAGAGGGAGGAAGTCTGGGGACTCCTGCACTACAGATCGAAGGTCAACGGCAGCAATGGGCAAATCAGCAGCACTTTGCGGTTTCAGCTCCTCGCGTCTCTCGCAAATAGCACCACTGCGGTTCTAGGATACCTTTATGGACTTTCTTCACATCTGGGGTCCAGCACTCTGTTGAGGTGGCTCAGGCTTGTTCAGTCCTGCTTCATTAGAGTCCGAGGATCTTCCTGGAGCTCGGGTCCGACTTAAATACGATGCACTTGATCTGGTGTTCCTCTCCCTGGCAATCGGTTCCTGCAGCAGCAGTGGAAGTACAGCCAGCTCCAACCGGATGTCCAGACGAGTTCGCTTTGGCGTTCATTCGTCCCACCAACCCAAGGGGAGAAGTCGTCCTTGCAGGGCTTCTCTAGTCGAGGCAAATTCAAAGCTTCAGCACAGCAGCAGGGCTTCACTGTGCAAACCAATTGTCTAGGAGTTGTAGCAGGCGTATCTTCCAAGTTCTTCTTCGGATTCCTTTGTCCAGTGGTCAACTCTGCCTTCCAAACAGAAGACATCGCTTTTTATGTAGGATTCTCCCATTCATTTGCAGCCTAGCTGTCACCCAGCCAGTCGGGTGCATTCCTGTAACAAAGGGGATTAAGCACAGGGAGCTTCCGGCACCTCCCTCGTTTCCTGCCTTGCCAGACACGCTGGATGCAGAGGCGGGCTTCAGCAGTGAACCCCACCAAAGACAAAACGAACAAAGGGACAAACCCTATCTCAAGAAGGACCTTTCCAACAAGAAATGGCAAAAAAGAAGACTGGGGCCATTTTGACAAAATGGGCACCCATGGGTGCTTTACTGGGGCTACCATTGCAGTCCGCGCTAAAAACACACAATGGTAGGAAAAAGTAAACCACCCATTAATTGTAGAAAGGGTAACATAAACATGTTACATGAGAAACTAGACACAAGGGGATACTAAGTAACCCCTCCAGGACCCTATTGTAAGATAGTGTGTGTTGGGTCTAGAACGTTACAAATGTAAGTAAAGTCAATTTCACTTCACTGCTCTTGGAACCAGTAGTTTAACCAAGAGAAGGTATTGAAACTTTGGGAAATCTGAAAGACTTCCCTGTGTCACTGCACTGAAGGGGCTTTGTGATACAATGTAAAAAGATGATGCCTATGGAGTTTGTCAGACTCCAAAACCAAAAGAAACAGAGTTCAGATTAAAGAAAAATACATGAGAGAGTGGGAAAAAGGTCTCACTCTCTCCAGGATAAAAATTAAATAAAGTCCAGCAAAAGTGCTGGGGGTCTCTAAGGTAGAAGGGAATTAGCACATTTCTGAGAATTCTACCTAGCAAGGTGGAACTGACAGGTGCAATATGCTGGACCAAACAAATCGCCACCTTGAACTGACTTGAGCTAATAAATGATCTATCCTCATCCGATTATAGACATCCCCAGTTAATCTCAGTAGGTACACAGAAACCTCTGATAGCTGTCAAATACATTTAGGATAGTGGAGAATGCAGACTTTGTGCCATTTGCCCATTCCCTAAAATGCCTGTGCTAAGATAACATGAGCTACATACTACTTGACATTTGTATCTTAATATTATTAAAAAGGAATCCAAATGTGTTTATTGCCTGTGGTGAATAGCCAAACTTCGAGTGGCTAGTAACTGATTGGCCATGTTGCACCCAATTTGTAAGGACTTTATCTGGCTTTCTTCAGTAAAATGGAGGATTCCTTGAACAAAATTACACAGCCAAGTGTCACTTCTCCTGTGATATATGGTGAGATGAATCAACCTGGAGATGTTACCCCCCCAACCTTCCTGCTCAGAGATTTGTTTTAGTATCTTTCCCATCAGACACCTATAAAATACACAATATCTGAATTGCCATCGTTTTGCAAGAAATCTGTGATTGAGATTGCTGTAATTAGCTTCTTTCTGTTTGTCCCAAAAGTAGTTTTGTCCATTCCTTCCTTGATGTTTGATACCAATAATATCGATTTCTAGTAAAGGTATGAAGAGTCGAGATTCTATCAACTGAGCACAGAGGTGAGTATTATACAGCAACACGTATCTATTGTATGAAATCGGTAAGAAGAAAACAAATCTAGAACTACCATCCTCATAGTCCCCTCGTTCTGTCTCATGACATTTTCCTAATCAGTCCATATTCCTTAAATAGCCCTAGTCCTTCTTTCTCTTTTCACTGCTACACATTATCACCATTGGTAAACTAGGGCAAAAACAGCAGGCCTGTCATCAGCCTGAAGACCCAAGAAGACCAGGACAGCCTCTGAGTCGAAACAGCTGCTTCTCTAGAAGAATGTGTCGCTGGAAGGCCTCCATGTCTATAAGAAAAATATGGAGGGTGAACAAGTAAATACAGGTGGATTTCTACTTGCCTCTGAGCTCATTTAATAGAATTGCAACTCTCTGTTGTAACATTACCAGGAATAATCGTAATTCTATGTCATGGCACTGAGGCTGTCTATTTTGCAAGTTCAAAACAGACAAACCCCAGCATGGCAGAATGAGGTACAGGCTTACAATACTGCTAAGGAAGATTCGTTAGACCAATCTGCATCCCTAAAGATGTACTCTAGTCTGGCACCTGCGAAATACACCGTGGACGCCGTAGCACCCATTGTACAATGAGCCCCAAAGATATTGCCAAACCCACTTGAGACAGAACCTAAATTGCCCGCCAGGCAAGAGTGGGACCAGAAACTGTGGTCTAATATTTATGTAGCGCAATGAATAACTGAACTGCTGATCCCTTTAGGCTGGAGGTGCTGCCTTCATACTCCTTCAAACAACACACCGCACACAGAGACAGAGTCCCTGGAAAAGCTCTAAACTCAATCAGGGAGGATCCCTTCTTTGTACTGCACAACAATTGAAAAGACACCCCATCTGGAGGAAAGGACCTGGTAGTTAAAGTATTGTAAATCTGCCACTATACAGAAGGATACTAGACACATTTGCAAGAGTAGTTTTGCAGGCCACTGTTTTAGGTCAAAGCTTTGTTATCCGGCCAATCCCCAAACCCTTGCAACACCACATTCATATCCCAAAGGGAAGAATATAGGGACAGAGAGGGCCTCATGGCCCCCAGAACCCTACATACGAAAGGGTGAAGACCCACTTGAAGTCCCCCTAACAATCTGTTAGGGAGAATTTTCTCTTTAGGCTGAATTTCCTAACCTAGTGAGTCCCCCAGCAGCTTTGCTCGATTTCTGGAGTTTTTTTTTTTTCTCCTGCCAAGAGTGAGACTCTTTTTCTCCCACTCTTGGACATGATTTATGGTGTTCTTTTGACTGTTAATGTGTTTTATGGGCTATGGGGTCCTTTACTCCATAAGGTCTCATGTGTTTTTACTATGTGTGTTACACAGCACCCTCCGTGCAGTAACGCAGGGGTGTCATAGTGACACCCCACCATAGACTCCATACCCTGGGACTGACTACTGTCTCCCAAGGCATGTAAAGTCACCATTGGCTTTACTAGTCCCAAATTATTAACAGAAACCTGTACAAACCATCATATTGTGGACGTACTGGTCGGGGCAATTCGATTGCCCCAGGGTCTGTTAGTCGAGGGGGCACGTCTCCGTCCCGCTTGATCGAGTTTTGGCTGGTGGCAGTGGATACTACTTTTTATATTCGACCGCGAATATATCCCTATGGGATTTTCCCATTGTTCGAGGCTACCAACTTTATTTAATTCTCATAGCCTCGAACATACCGCCGGTTTATTTATTTAATATTAATTCGCCGGTTGGTATTTTTTTGCCAGGACTCGATTCTAAAATGGCGTTTGTGTTCTCTTCTGTGACTCCAACCCAAGTCGAGCCCTTTGTTCCACTTTTTGGCGGGCTTCTCCACAGAAGCCTCCAAAAGTGGTGCCACTCTGTCTGGGTACCACAGGGAGTTGTGGGAGGGGGTTTAGGCACCCTGGACTGAGTTACCTTGGTAACTCAAGTCACACTCTTGTGTGATTGGCCCAAGTGGTGAGCCGGCCGGCTCACCACTTAGCATGTTTGAGTGACAGCTAGGCTGAGTGAATGGGGGTGTGCTGCATAAAAGCAGGGCTTTGGGGACTGGAACTTCAGAAGTCGCCACAGGACCTGAGAATCTGACGAGGGAGAAGCTGAGCTGACCTACCACGACGACACCAGCGGTGGAGCACTGCGGAACCGACTCACCACTTCCCGACGACAGAGAAGATCTCCCGGCTGGAGAGGCTTCTTCCCCTGACTGGTGGGCACAACCAGTTTACCTTCTCTTCTTCGCATCCCAGGACGTCTTGTGGTCGAATTGCCCGTGCCAAGCACCCCGGCAACCGGATAGCCACTTACCACTGGACCGCGAATAAAAAGACCGCTCCTTTTATCTGAGAACTCCGCGGCTGGTTTCTTCCCTGGCAGTGCAACAGACTCCTGTCTTCCTCCCCGACGAGATCCTCTCTTCCCCCGTACGAAGCACCGACTTGCATCTGCTGCCAGGAACAACTGCCCCCGCTGGAGTATTCTCACCACTTTAAGGTACCGTGTCCGCCAGGCCTCCCTTTCTAAAGATTGCTACAAGGTAATAATAACCCCTTAACCTTCTGGACTGGGCTGGCCGCCTTGACCCTCTAACTGGTCCCTTTCTTTTGGTCCAACTCTTTTTGCACTTTTGCAAGACTCTTGTGCACTTCAACCGTGTGACCTTGGACACATTTCGTTCTCATCCTCTTAAAGTGGATCCGGCCTACTGAACTATAACTTCACGGTTTTACTTGCCTTCCTCTCTTGTTTTGTTCTTATGAAAGTGTTGGGATCTGTTTCATATTATACTCTGCTTTTCTCTCCCTTTTTAAACGAATTATTAGAGTGCTGCCTACGTTAAGCGCTCACCGCTGTCTGAAAATAAGTGGGGCTTTACTTAAGACTTGTCTAATATTCTTCTAAGGGAGTGTATATCTTTTAGTGACCGTGTTTTTGAATTGCTTACTATTAGTGCCTGTGTGTTTTTCTAGATGTGGTTTTAAATAAATAATTATATCGCTTTTACACCAAGCCCTGGTCAGTGTTTACTTGTTCTACTATGTTCTTTTGACCTATTGTGAATACTCTGTATACTGCCTAACTCTTCTTGAGGGAAGTCTGATTGCTCAGCCACAGCTACCAAGTGAATCTGTGTGGTACAGACTGCTACCAAGTGGGTTTACTGCCAAGCACCTGCAGTCTTAAATCTTTTGTAGTGGTCCCAGAGGGAACTGCACAGGTTTCTGCCGAACACAATCCATGAAATGATGACTGGCCGAGCGATAAATACTAACAGTGCAATAAGACTTGGAAGCAACTAATGATGCCATTAATTGCAAACAGAAACTATGGGGTCGATTCATGGAAATAATGTGCGGCGAAAATTCCCGCGCAGAGATGCCAAAACGTGCGAATCGCAGTAAAAGTGCGAAAATTGCAGTGCAAGTGCGAAAATCACAGGGAAACCAGCGCACATCGATTCATGGAAGTCTGTGTGCGCGAAAAACATTGGATGTGCGCTAAAAATGTGCGCCGCCCACGCCGGCGCACAGGTCATCCAACAGCGTGCGCCACGGCCACTACGAAATCGCACATAGCGCGGTGCACATCACAAAAGTAGGCGGAACACGGGGCGTAACACTCGGAATGGGGAACAAAGCGTGAAAATATGGGCGTCACGGGGAAGTACAGGAGGCAAGTGCGCGGAACGCCCACACGCTCGCCTACAACCCGTATTCATGGAATCGAATAGGGCAAACCAGCGCACGGTCAAAGACGCGCACAGGGCCAAACAAGTACGCCACAAGAAAGCAGGCGGTAGTGCCCCTGCAACTGAAAAAATGTGCGCCAAAATGTGCACTAACAAAAAGCACCCATATACAGCCATGATGAATGGGCCATACAGTGGCCCTCTAGGACAAATGAGGTGCAAAGGGGCACTGACGAACACGGACATCCGCTGTGTGAAAAATAGCGTGTGCGCGTGTTCCTGGCTGCGCGGTAAGTTCCACACGCGATTGGCCTGTTTACGTGTACTACGGGGTGCGCGGGAAGTTCCACACGCGATTGGCCTGGGTCGGTGTACTTCGGGGTGCGCGGGAAGTTCCACACGCGATTGGCCTGGGTACGTGTACTTCGGGGTGCACGGGAAGTTCCACACGTGATTGGCCTGGGTACGTGTATTCCGAGGTGCGCGGGAAGATTCACACGCGATTTCAGAAGGGTACGTGTATTTCGGTGGTACCTGGGAATGCTACACGTGATTTGGCCATGTGGGTCCTCCCAGGTGTTCCCTCTACACCCTCCACTGCCCCTGCAGGAAACCCACACCACAGGGTACTACCCTGCACCCCTGCTCATGTCCCACAGGCAACCCATCCACCATGGCCATGCCCACCAGCCAACCCACATGTCACCTTGCACTACTGATCACCAACTCATGTCTCCCATCACCCCCACCCCCCAGCAGTGCAGGGGCAGCCTCCACCAGGCTCCCACACATGTCCCCCTGCACCCCCACCCCCCAGCCACCAGGGGCAGCCTCCACCAGGCCCCCACTCATGTCTCCCATCACCCCCACCCTCCCAGCAGTGCAGGGGCAGCCTCCACCAGGCTCCCACTCATGTCCCCCTGCACCCCCAGCCACCAGGGGCAGCCTCCACCAGGCCTCCACCCATGTCTACCACCACACCCACCCCCCAGCCACCAGGGGCAGCCTCCACCAGGCTCCCACACATGTCCCCGTGCACCCCCACCAGGCCCCCACTCATGTCTCCCATCACCCCCACCCCCCAGCAGTGCAGGGGTAGCCTCCACCAGGCCCCCACCCATGTCTACCACCACCCCCACTCCCCAGCCACCAGGGGCAGCCTCCACCAGGCCCCCACTCATGTCTCCTATCACCCCCACCCCCCAGCCACCAGGGGCAGCCTCCACCAGGCCCCCACTCATGTCTCCCATCACCCCCACCCCCCAGCCACCAGGGGCAGCCTCCACCAGGCCCCCACTCATGTCCAACTCATGTCTCCCTGCACCCACACCCCCCAGCAGTGCAGGGGCAGCCTCCACCAGGCCCCCACTCATGTCTCCTATCACCCCCACCCCCCAGCCACCAGGGGCAGCCTCCACCAGGCCCCCACTCATGTCTCCCATCACCCCCACCCCCCAGCCACCAGGGGCAGCCTCCACCAGGCCCCCACTCATGTCTCCCATCACCCCCACCCCCCAGCAGTGCAGGGGCAGCCTCCACCAGGCCCCCACCCATGTCTACCACCACCCCACCCCCCAGCCACCAGGGGCAGCCTCCAACAGGCCCCCACTCATGTCTCCCATCACCCCCACCCCCCAGCCACCAGGGGCAGCCTCCACCAGGCCCCCACTCATGTCTCCCATCACCCCCACCCCCCAGCAGTGCAGGGGCAGCCTCCACCAGGCCCCCACCCATGTCTACCACCACCCCCACCCCCCAGCCACCCGAGGCAGCCTCCACCAGGCCCCCACTCATGTCTCCCATCACCCCCAGCCGTGCGATTTGCCTGGGTACGTGTACTTTGGAGTGCGCGGGAAGTTCTACATGCGATTGGCCTGGGTACGTGTACTACGGGGTGCGCGGGAAGTTCCACACGCGATTGGCCTGGGTATGTGTACTACGGGGTGCGTGGGAAGTTCCACACGCGATTGGCCTGGGTACATGTACTACGGGGTGCGCGGGAGGTTCCACATGCGATTGGCCTGGGTACGTGTACTTCGGGGTGCGCGGGAAGTCCCACACGCGATTGGCCTGGGTACGTGTACTTCGGGGTGCGCGTGAACTTCCACACGCAACTGGCCCTGTGAGAGTGGGGTACGTGTATTCCAGGGGTGGGCAGGAATATTTACTCGTGACTGGGCCTGGGAGAGCGTGCTACGTGTATTCCTGGGGTGGGCGGGAAGATTCACACGTTTGCCTACGACATGCCGAAAAATAAATGGTCCAATCCTGAAACACGTACTCCAGCATGAAGCAGGCGTAGGTCGACCCGCGCAGCATAAAAGTGCGCGCAAACAACAAACGAGCTCATACGCCAGGATGAATATACCGTTCCTAGCAGCAGTGGCCGTGGGTTACCAAAGGAGGAGGAGGATAGTGAGGGCCAGAATTTTCACTCCCAGAACCAGCCTTTTTGGAATGCCTGATGACCAGGTGTATGGGAGGTACAGGTTTCCACCACACATAATACTGGACCTGGTCAGTGAGTCGGAGGATGACCTCACATCACCCACCCTGTGCTCCCAAGCACTCAGCCCCCTGGAGAAGGTCCTCAATGTACTGCACTTCTTGGCCACAGGATCATTTCAGCGGACAAGTGCCATAGTGGGTGGGGTGTCACAGGCCACACAGTCACGCTGCCTACACCAGGTCTTTAACATCATCACTGCACGCCCATCAGTCCGTAGGCACATATACCTGCCCAGGACACCTGCAGAAAGGCAGGCTGCCACCCTCGATTTCTACGGTGTGGCATAATTCCCAAAAGTGCTAGGTGCCATTGACTGCACCCATGTGGCACTACATCCCCCCAGCGCATCTGAGCACATCTATAGGAACCGCAAGCACTGGCATTCCATCAACGTGCAGGTAGTATGTAATGCTAAGGGAATCATCACCTCAGTATATGCCAACTATCCAGGGTCCACCCACGACAGCTTCATTTACTGAATGTCTACCCTAAGCCGGGACCTAGAAGCTGGGCGGCATGGTGATACATGGCTGCTTGGTGAGTATGAATGCCACTGCACATGCATGCATGTCAGATGCAGAGTTATGTCACTACCCCACTAATGATACCCATCACCTCCTCACCAGGGGACAGTGCCTACCCTCTGAGCACCCACATGATGACGCCAATTCGGAACCCCATCACGCCTCCAGAGGTAAGGTACAACACAGCCCATATTGCAACCCGGGGCATAGTGGAGCGCACATTAGGAGTGCTCAAGTCATGCTTTCGCTCCCTTGACCGTTCTGGCGGGCAGCTGTTATATGCGCCCCCAGTAGTGTGCAGGATCATAGTGGCAGCATGTGTCCTGCACAATGTTGCAACACGCGGGGGCCTGGCTGTGGACATGGTGGTGCCCCCACATCCCCAACCACATGCACGCCTGCTGCGCATGGGAGGGGAGAGGGCACGTGGTGAGGCAGCCCGTACGCAGCTGGTGGCTAATTACTTCACATAGAAATCACACCCCAGTGGAGTGCACACAGCCCTGGCACATACCATCTGATACGCAATGATGACTCGACCTGACAATTAAGACGAACAAAGGGACAGTCAACTGTCAGAACCATAGCAGCCTGAGATTGTTCATGTGGAAGTGTCACAATGTGTGCATCCCTACCTACACAAACGCCACCAATGCAGTGTCATCAAAAGACACTTCCATGCTGCAGAAATGAATACCCACTCGCAAAATACTACATGAAAACAGTGCCATGTCACCCAACCCCTCCCCGGCACGGCCACACAACACACCATGGCATGTCATGCAATGTGAGAGGAAAGAAATGAATCCCCACAACATGCCCCAAGTGTCACCAGCTACAGTGTCCCTAATGGAAACATGTCCACACATGAAATGCTCACAGTAATGCAGGACCTACAACACACATTACCAAATACTTACCAAGAATACCAATCACCTACACAACCTCCAACCTACCTTAAACATGACATTACAGACTTAAAAATTTGCTAGCCTCACTACCTGATGATGCCTGCCCTCTGAACACTTCCAAGTATACAGTGTTAGCGCCACGCAAGAGTGTAGGTGCACTGCTTACAACATGGACTCCAGTTCCAAGGTGGACCGCATTGTGAAGACATGAGGAATGGACCTGCAAATTAGGAGGATGAGATGGATGCAGAGGCACATATCAATACACCATGCAGTGTACAATACAACAACAATATGCACTATGAATGTATACACAGTATTGACTACAGACTGCCCACACAGCTCATGGGAGTCCAATGTCACCATGTACGTCAATGTCACTTGGGCACACCCTTTGCAAGCCCATGGAAGCAGGAGGGGTGTGTGTCACAAAAACCCAAGCATCTGAACCAAATTCCTGACAAGCCTGCTTGTGCCCAGCCACAATGCAGCGTATGCCCACGGGAGCCACACAAGGCAACACACTGTCCCAAAAAAAAAAAAAAAATAATAAAAAAAAAAAATCAAAAATGGCCATTAATGGCCTGTGGGGGTGGGGAAGGCCACCCAGGAGGTCCGAGGACAGGGTGCACACCAAAACCACCTGTGTGGATCTTGCGGGAAAAAAAAAACACCTCCATGGGCTCATGGCCTACACGGCTACCCTATTGTGGGAGTATCACTGCTGTCACTCTCCTCACCCTCTGCAGCTGCATCAGGAGGTGGTGGCACTATGGGAGGCAGCCCACGCAAAGCCCTAGTCTGTTCCTCCATGGCTGCAAGCATGCGGGTGTGGTAGGTCTCGTTCTGGAGGTAAGTGTGCGGAGGTCCCCATGCAACAACTCACGGGATGCCCGGACCTCTGCCCTAGTTGCCTGCATCTCAGCTGAGAGCGTACGTGTGAGACGCTCCAGCTGCTGTTCTGTCCTTCTGTTTGTTGAAGCCTCAAGCTCAACAAGAGTCGTCCTGAGATGGAGTTCCACCCTCAGGGCTTCCCTGTGGCCCTGGGACTCTATGGAAATGGCTTCCTGCAGAGTCACCAGTGCCGCCCGCCTGTCCCTGTCGGACTCCAACATGTCCTCCCTGTGTGACTGGCAGATGGAGTCGGTTGCCTGCTGTAGTCACTCCATCAGCCTTTCGGGGGGGACAATGGAAGTGGCTACCCTATCCATGGCCTGAGCCATCATCTCTGATGATGCTGCCTGTTGGGTTGCCATACCGTATATGGATTGCTCCCATGCGGTATTGCCAGGTGGCTGACGGCCACCACGTCGGCGGGCACCACACCTGTCTGGGCCAAGGCGAACTGCACCTTGCTGTGCCGGCACTGCCTGAGGCTGCAGGACTGCATTCGCCCTCTGATCTGCTGGCCCAGGAACAGGATAAGATGTCGCAGAGTGTGACCCTGCATCCGTAACCACCAAAGGCATACCTGCCAACACTGACATCCCCATTGAGGGTTCTAACCCTGGTGCAGGTGGGTCGGACAGAACAGAATCCCTCCCAGGAACACTCACCTGCGACGGCACATCATCATCCGAATCGACACCTGAATACAGCTCGGGGGAGGTGCAGCCAGAGACACCCCTTGAGAGCACGACCTGCAGCAGTTGTGGGTTCTCACCCACCACCACACCACGTCCCTCACTGGTGGTCGGTCGGCCCTCAGACCCCTCCTGGGTCTGCACCATCTCCACAACCCCAGCAGTATCAAGTGCGTCATCCCCTGCAAAGACATAAAAGAAAACAAATGGAAACAGGCATTAACACTATGGCACACAATTAGGGCTGAAAGGCTACAGAAACAGTACTTGATTGACACATGTCCCACATGACTAAAACCCTCCCATGCATGCACCGTCACTGCGTGTGAAGGGGAGGCAGATGGCACACATTGATGACACCAAGATGGAAGATGAACACATTTGCTGCCAGTGATTGGCAGGTCAAATACACATGCCATCACACAGATGGCATGTACCCTAGCCATGAAGTGAAGAGGGAGAGGAGGTCACCAATTGTTCATTCAGTCCAGTTTGCTCATGTAATTGATTTTTTCATTGAAATGGTTCAAATGTTTAACCTGCAGCTGCCAGTCCAAAATGGTCCTATAGCACAGGGACATGTCTAAACTAATCATGTCCAGGAAACTAAGCCAGTCCACTGTACCATAGCCATGTCAGACATGTGACAATAGGACTGAGAAATCCCCAGTAAAAGTGGTGGTATGCAAACAATCTGCCTGAATAAACAGAGGTAAATAAGCAACAATGTTGTGGCAAGATGACACTCCAAGAGCAACTGGCGTGGTGTTGGGCTGGATGTCTAATGTTGGCAGAAGGGATGCTGCTATACCCAAATGCTGGTGCCAAGAATGTATAGGAAGAGGCACATGGGTGACCCAAACCACTCGGGCACACACACCCTCACCTGGCACCCAAACAGAAGCCCTACAAGTGCATTCAGTTCGGCCTCATTGAAGCTGGGCTTCCTTGATGGGCCGGACTGTGTAGCCGTGTCTGGGGCATCAGCCTCTACTGGACGAGCACTCTTCCTCTTCCGCTTGGAAGGTGGTGGGGATCCTGAGTGTCCTATGCCGCTCTGGACACTAGGGGCAGGAGCGTGGGATTGCACACTCAGCATGGGAGTTGGTGCAGGCATTAGCTCAAGTGTGATGGTGCCAGGGGGAATGTCAGCATGATGGACTTGGACCGACACTGTCCTGGCTGGGTGTGTGAGAGGTGGGGTGGATGGAGCCGCAGCTGCCCCTGCAGCCTCCCCAGCCTGCCTACACGGGGCAGCAGATGACCTAGCTGCCCCTGATCCACGTGGCCTGATGACACCAACGTTCACCGGCGCACGTGGCCTAGACCTGCTGACCTGGAAGTCAGCCATGGAGTCACCCTGTGCCAGGTCTGGTTCCACAGTGGCTGGTCCAACAAGGGCTGAGCATGGACGGTGTCAGCCACGTTAACCTCAACCGGGGGGGGCATGGGTGTCCCCGACAGCTCCTCCACACATGCGGGGGGTAGGGGCACCCTGCAAGTCACGGCCACGTCCCCTACCGGATCCACCACGGCCACCACTTGGGGCTCGGCCACCTTTGCCACCCTTACGGCTTGGTCGCCTCCCAGCCATGGCACTGATGTTATTGTGCGTATGGGAGTCGATGTGAACTATTGTCCTGGGCAATTGGGGGTCAAAGGGGTTGGGTACCAGATGGTAATCATACCCTAGTGCTCTAGCAAGGCTGTATGTCACCCCTGTGGAAAGATGACGGGTCACGCAACGCACAAGCAACCCAAAAAAGGGAAGTAAGGTGCACGCAACCCCTCCTAGACCACGTCTGTGGAAAAATAAACCTGCACTACGCCCTGGCACCCAGAAACACAAGAATGAACGTATGAGTGTAACACGCAGCCTAGAATGACCTCTGAAGGGGTACGCGACACACGGGGCAAGCACAGATGTTAAATACGTGCGCGACTCACCATCTGCCAGGAACAAAAGCGTGAAAAATATGCGCGTGTGCGCGTTGGCAACACCCCCGCCAAAAGAAGAATTGTACGCTGTTTGAGGAAACAGGCCCAGGAAAAAGAGGAAAAGAGAAAAAGCTGTCAGAGGTAACAGGGAGTACGAACTGGAAACGCCATGAAGTAAATTGCGGGTGAACCGACAAGAAGTACAGATTTCACCCACTCGCTCTCCACGAAAAGCACGTACAAGGAAATGGCGTTCTACACGTACCTTTTTATACACACGTCACAGACGCGCATAAGCGATGAGGCCATTTCCACCAATTACGCACTTTGACACTCGGACGTGTATCTCTTTTTTTTTTTTTAACACGTGCCATTCTCTACAGCCATGCGCGTGACGTCACAGCTGCGCATGGTGGCCTTTGGGCCAATGAAATCGCATATGCGAGCACACGTGGTAAAACTGCACGTCCGAGTGTCATCGCGTGTAATCGGAGGGAAGTGAGCATACACGCGATTGGCCTGGGTACGTGTATTTCTGGGGTGCGCAGGAAGTTTCACATGCGATTGGTGGAAATCCACGTGTGCTCTGTCATCACGTGTAATGAGGGAAACACCCGCGATCGTCAAGTCACAGATGCGCTTACGCGCTAAGGGCCTTTGGTCCAATGAAATCGCATATGCGTGCTGACGTGCATACGCGCTAAGGGCCTTTCCTCGATTTACACGCAGACGTGCAGGATTTTCACGTTCCAAATCACTCCGTATCAAGCTGGCCAGGCGTAAGCACACGGAAGACCACGCTCCTGCCCACAAGGCCGAATTACTGCCCCCCAGACCCCCGAGCATGCTCCCACCTGCCATCTGCTGCTGCCTGACTGCCTGCCGCCCACGTGCCCTGCCATTTGCTGCCTGCACATCAGCCAGTGGTGCTGTTGCTGTGACCACCCCTGCTGGAACCGAAGACTCCCGACTGGGATTCCATCGCTCCACAGCCCAGCCCCAGGACCCAGTTGCCCACCCACTCCTGCCTCTGGGGTTGTCATGTCGGCACTGCAACATCTGGCACCACTGACAACCCCCGGCCAGAGAGGCAGAGGGGCACCAGCTTCAGTGCCAGGGAATTTGGTGTCCTGGTGGAGCAAGTCCTGGGGCAGTATGATGCCCTCTACGGAAGTGTGCGCGCCGACAAGGAAGGACGGACTCGCATCTGGACGGACATCGTGACTGCCATCAACGCGGAGGGGGTGGCAGTCCGCGACTTCCAACATGTCAAGAAGCGCTGGGAGGACTTCAGGTCCAGGACCCTGAACAAGGCCCGGCGCCTCTTGAAGGCAGCGGATGCTAAGGGGCGCCGGGGCCACTTGTCGGAAGATCAGATGAGGGTCCTGGAACGCATATCCCCAGCGCTCCACGTCCAGGTCCTTGAGAGGCAGACCCGTCTGGAGTCGAGCGGTAAGTGTACATGCATCATGATTGTAAGCTGTGCGTGTGGTGATGTGCCAGTAGTGTGCCGGTTGCACATCTGTTTGTATGGGGCCGAGTATGGGTGGGAGTGTACAGGACCGTGAGGCTAACACATGCGAGGGCTGTCATGTGTGAGACATGGATGGTGCTTGTGTGTGTAGGCTTGCATGCCAAATGCAGTTGTGTGGGCACACATGTTTGGATGAATGTGTATGTAAGTAGGCATGTTCGTGATGTCACATGTATGTTTTCAGCTGCATGTATCAGCACTGTGTACATGTGCATGTGTGTGTATTTGACAAGGGTGCAACAGTGATGCAACATGGATGCATGTGACAGCGGGATGTGGAAGCCTGATTGGCAGATGTGACATGGATGCCCATCGGAACACTGCGACAGTTGGCTGAGGTGTACACATGCATGCAAGTGTGGTGGTGTGCGTGCATGTGTAGTGCATTCCCTGTGTTGCATGTGATGTCTGGCTCACCTTTGCCTGCTCATGCTGTTGTATGTGTATGGATGGTGCTGGCAGTTGCGATGTGGCTGTGGTATGGCTCATGTGTGCAAGTTGAAATGACATGTGTGTTGCCGATTGTGATGCCATGTCTGAGGTTTGCCAATGCTACTCATGTGCAACTGTCATGTGTGTATGTGTCCATTGTACAGTGCCCTGATGCCTGTGTTTTATTTCTCCCTGTCTGCAGCGTCAACTGATGAAGAGGGCGGAGAAGGTGCTGTGGAGCACAGCGGCGGGGATCGCACTTCCAGCCGGAGACGCAAGGCCCGGCTCCCCTCCCAGGTTTTGATCTCGTCGGGGAGTGAGGAGTCCGGTGCCGCGTCCCAGGCCGCAGCTCCCGGGGGGAGGTCCAAGAGGCGGAGGTCGGAGTTGGACTCCTCGGCAGCAGAAGGGGCAGCTGGAACCCCACAGGGCCCAACGGGGGAAGATGGCACGGAGTCATCCAGGTTGGTGGGGGGTTTGGTGGAGGAGGAGGCCGTGCAAGCAACAGAGACGGGGTCTGGAGGTGGGGATTCCACTGGTGCTAGTGGTGCAGTGCAGGACCAGGGACAGGAGGCAGCCTGTGTGCAATCCTGTCCCTGATCCTGTCACTGCATCACCTTGCACCAGCAGGGATGCCTACATCCAGACCCGTTTTCAGGCAGGGGATGAGCTCACGACAACTGGCCTTCCTCTGCCTGCGGACGTGGCTATCCGGGTCCGGGTTGAGCCTGTCCTGACTGGTGTGGCGTTGCGTCAACGGGCCATCCGAGGTGACCTGCAGTCTTTTCATGAGGAGACTGCACGTCATCTCGAATGGCTCGTTGACCGCGTCGGCCTACTGGGACAGGTCACCCAGGCCGGATTCCTCCGTTTGATGGGGCTTGCTACAACCCCCTCCTCAACTGAACCCCCTATGCGCCAGTCGTCCTCCGTGCCATCTTCCCACCCATCAGTCACCTGGGTGCCCTGTGGAGCTGCCTCTGACGGTGCGGCCAGGCTGGTGGAGGAGGCATCCCTGCCACAGTCGGGAGTCGGACGTCCAGCAGGGGTGGCCACATCAACGACTGCACCCCAGCCAGCGGAGGATGTGCAGGCAGCAGGAGGCAGTGCACGGGCAGAGGCGCAGCAACAGCAACGTGGTGGGAGCCATGATGGCTCGGGGTCTTCCACATCAGAGGGGAAGGTATCGGCCGGAGGGCAGGAGGACCCAGGACGGGAAGTGTCTTCCGTGTGGCAGCGGTTGGGCCACGCCATAGATGCGGAGCGGCAGCGGGCGTAAGAGGCACGGCTCACGATGGTCAGGGGGGAGAACTCCATGCGGAGGGCCCTGAGGCGTGCCGAGTGTCTCGAGGCAATCCGCAGGGAGTTTGGGGGGAACATGTGGACGGCCCTGCAGACCCTCGGGGCCATGGAGGAGGCGCGCCTCCGGGACATTGAGCAGGAGTTCGATGATGCCCTGGCCCGGAACATCCCGAAGTGAGCCGTCGGACTAGCCCGCTGCCCTTGTAAATAGTTCTATAGTTAGTGTTAGGTTTCCTTTGGGTTAGCATTTTTTTTGGAACTTTTGGACAATGGGCCACATTTTTGTATATAGTTATTTTTTTTTAGGTAGTGTTATTAGATAGGTTTCATTTCTTCGGTTGGGATCATGGACCCTGGATTGTTTATCTGTACATAGTTGACTTTTGGATTTTCAATTTTTATTATGATTTCGCCATGGAGCAATGGTTTTCGATGTTTAATTTTCCATTGAATTTACTTTTGTGGACTGTGACTTTGGACACCTTTCCTTTGCATTATGATTTGTGGTTTTGCATTATTTCACGGACCTGCTGTTTTTTTTTTTTTTTAATTTCTATTATTGTTTGTTTATTTTTGATTCAATTTATGTTGCTTTTAATACATATTTTTTTCTTCAAAGTTCAATATGTAGTATCATCTCATTGGTTTCGTGCATATCATGATATGGGTTTTGACATTCACTGACACCCATTGGGTGTATGTGAGGGACATGTGTTCATTTCCAAACTTGCAATTGGGCTTCTATCATGTTTTTGCCATTTCTAAGTGGGTGGATGCAATACTCGGGTGGGTGTTTGGCATTTGGAGGCTGACCATAAGGGCCAGGGATCTACATTGTGGTGACATGTTGGCTGGGGGACATGAGTGGGGGCCTGGTGGAGGCTGCCCCTGCACTGCTGGGGGGTGGGGGTGGTGGGAGACATGAGTGGGGGCCTGGTGGAGGCTGCCCCTGCACTGCTGGGGGGTGGGGGTGATAGGGGACATGAGTGGGGGCCTGGTGGAGGCTGCCCCTGCACTGCTGGGGGGTGGGGGTGGTGGGAGACATGAGTGGGGGCCTGGTGGAGGATGCCCCTGCACTGCTGGGGGGTGGGGGTGGTGGTAGACATGGGTGGGGGCCTGGTGGAGGATGCCCCTGGTGGCTGGGGGTGCAGGGAGACATGAGTGGGGGGCCTGGTGGAGGCTGCCCCTGCACTGCTGGGGGGTGGGGTGATAGGGGACATGAGTGGGGGCCTGGTGGAGGCTGCCCCTGTTGGCTGGGGGGGTGGTGCAGGGAGAAATGAGTGGGTGCCTGGTGGAGGCTGCCCCTGCACTGCTGGGGGGTGTGGGTGGTGGGAGACATGAGTGGGGACCTGGTGGAGGCTGCCCCTGCACTGCTGGGGGGTGGGGGCGATAGGGGACATGAGTGGGGGCCTGGTGGAGGCTGCCCCTGGTGGCTGGGTGGTGGGGGTGATAGGGGACATGAGTGGGGGCCTGGTGGAGGCTGCCCCTGGTGGCTGGGGGGTGGGGGTGGTGGGAGACATGAGTGGGGGCCTGGTGGAGGCTGCCCCTGCACTGCTTGGGGGGTGGGGGTGGTGGTAGACATGGGTGGGGGCCTGGTGGAGGCTGCCCCTGGTGGCTGGGGGGTGGAGGTGCAGGGAGACATGAGTGGGGGCCTGGTGGAGGCTGCCCCTGCACTGCTGGGGGGTGGGGGTGGTGGGAGACATGAGTGTGGGCCTGGTGGAGGCTGCCCCTGCACTGCTGGGGGGTGGGGGTGATAGGGGACATGAGTGGGGGCCTGGTGGAGGCTGCCCCTGGTGGCTGGGGGTGGGGGTGCAGGGAGACATGAGTGGGGGCCTGGTGGAGGCTGCCCCTGCACTGCTGGGGGGTGGGGGTGATAGGAGACATGAGTGGGGGCCTGGTGGAGGCTGCCCCTGCACTGCTGGGGGGTGGGGGTGGTGGGAGACATGGGTGGGGGCCTGGTGGAGGCTGCCCCTGGTGACTGGGGGTGGGGGTGCAGGGAGACATGAGTGGGGGCCTGGTGGAGGCTGCCTCTGCACTGCTGGGGGGGTGGGGGTGATAGGGGACATGAGTGGGGGCCTGGTGGAGGCTGCCCCTGGTGGATGGGGGTGATAGGGGACATGAGTGGGGGCCTGGTGGAGGCTGTCCCTGGTGGCTGGGGGGTGGGGGTGGTGGGAGACATGAGTGGGGGCCTGGTGGAGGCTGCCCCTGCACTGCTTGGGGGTGGGGGTGGTGGTAGACATGGGTGGGGGCCTGGTGGAGGCTGCCCCTGGTGGCTGGGGGGTGGGGGTGGTGGGAGACATGAGTGGGGGCCTGGTGGAGGCTGCCCCTGCACTGCTGGGGGTGGGGGTGATGGGAGACATGAGTGGGGGCCTGGTGGAGGCTGCCCCTGGTGGCTGGGGGGTGGGGGTGCAGGGAGACATGAGTTGGACATGAGTGGGGGCCTGGTGGAGGCTGCCCCTGGTGGCTGGGGGTGATGGGAGACATGGGTGGGGGCCTGGTGGAGGCTGCCCCTGGTGGCTGGGGGTGCAGGGGGACATGCGTTGGTGGGCAGTAGTGCAAGGTGACATGTGGGTTGGCTGGGGGGCATGGCCATGGTGGATGGGGTGCCTGCAGGACATGTGCAGGGTAGGCCCCTGTGGTGTGGGCCACCTGCAGGGGCCGTGGAGGGTGTAGAGGGAACACCTGGGAGGACCCACACGTGCAATTCACATGTGGTGCTCCCCGCGCACCCCTGTAATACACGTACCCTGATGGAATCGCGTGTGATACTTCCCGCGCACCCCTGAAATACACATACCCTGCTGATTTTGCGTGTGATACTTCCCGCGCACCCCTGAAATACACGTACCCTGCTGCTTTTGCGTGTGATACTTCCCGTGCACCCCTGGAATACACGTACCCTGCTGTTTTTGCGTGTGATACTTCCCGCGCACCCCTGGAATACACGTACCCTGATGGAATCGCGTGTGATACTTCCCGCGCACCCCTGAGATACACGTACCCTGCTGGTTTTGCGTGTGATACTTCCCGCGCACCCCTGAAATACACGTACCCTGCTGTTTTTGCGTGTGATACTTCCCGTGCACCCCTGGAATACACGTACTCTGATGGAATCGCGTGTGATACTTCCCGCGCACCCCTGGAATACACGTACCCTGCTGCTTTTGCGTGTGATACTTCCCGCGCACCCCTGAAATACACATACCCTGCTGCTTTTGCGTGTGATACTTCCCGCGCACCCCTGAAATACACGTACCCTGCTGCTTTTGCGTGTGTTACTTCCCACGCACCCCTGATGCACACGTACACAGGACAATCGCATGTGGAACTTCCCGCGAACCACTGAAATACACGTTCCCTGCTTGGCGTTTGCTGTTTGCCAGCCCTGTGAACTGGTCCAGGGTTAGCGCAGCCCTTTGCGATTATTTGGGGATTTTGAAGGCTTTTCCTTGCGCGAGGGCGTTCTTGGGGGCGTAACTAGCGCTGCTGCAGGGTCGCTGCGCCACGGCTGGTTTTGGATGCGAAAATCCATGAATACGCTGTGCGCGGAAATCGATTTTAGCGCACGCGGCTGGCGCAGACATTCGCACGGGCACGCTGTGCGCCAGCCGCGTGCGCTACTTTTGTGCGAATTTCTATGAATTACCCTGTATACCTGCAGTAAAGAAATCAAAATTCCTTTTTATTGCACGAACATGACCAAGCCTACCGGGCACCTTCATAACAGGTGATAGTATTAGATGACAAAGATGTGACTCAGGCTCTTCCAAAAGGCCTCTGGCTGCCCAGCTATTCCTGAGACCATCCATGCTAGAACCTTGAGTGACCCAATCGGAATGAGAGGGTGACAGTTTTCATTGCAATCATGAAAAAGCTTTGATACCTGAGAAAGCAACACTGGGCAGTCTGTAGCCATTTGCAGTGTCAATGGAAACCAGGGTTGAGTCGGCCATAATTGCGTTATTAGTACCAGTGTCCACTGCTCCTTCTAAACATGGAACTTTGTCCATACAATCATAGAGAAAGGATGGAAGATATGGTGCATCCCTGGCCTCCATTTCTGAAAGAATGCATCTTTCGCTAGGGCAAAGAGATGAAGAAGAGAAGCAACTGATTGCTGGGGAAGGAGTCAACTCAGTCAAACTGAAAAAGAACCTTGAAAAGAAACCCTGAGGTGTTTTCAGTCACTTGAGTTCACCAATGACTGGAGCACCAGTCTGCCACATGAGTCTTAGTTTCTAGAAGATACTCAGTCCTGTCTTTTATGTGATATCTCAGTCAGAAATTCAAAAGGCCTGGCTAGGTCTGAGAAATGCTCTCATCCTGTACCCCACAAATTGTTGACATATCTGATTGCTGAGCTGTTGTAACTGAGGAGGCGTGTCACAAAAGAATAGTTCTTTGCAAAACAGCAAAGGAACCGGCAGGTAACTTTAAACTGTTGATGGGCCAAAGTGATTCCTTTCTGAACCAAGCACCTCCAGCCTGCATTGTGTCCCATCTGGCACCCCATCCTGCCTGAGTGCCAGAAGGGGGGAGAGGAAGGTTTCCATGCATCCACATTGAGAACCCGCCATTTTATCTCTTCCCTTGCTTCATCTGAAAGTCTCACCTAGTCTCCGTAACCTAGTCCTCTCCTGAGGGCACCTATCTTTCATCCTTGAAGAGCTCTGTACTATAATAGAGCGAGGAACACAGCTTGAATTGAAGAAGAGGGAAAACAAATGATGCAAGCTCAATAACCGAGAGACCAAACTGGAAGCGTAGGAGCCCTCTTCGTTTCTTTCTGACCGACCTTGGACGACTTGGCGGTAGTGGCACAGTCAGCCACAAATACCAGAAATGTCAAACTGTGAGTAGGGATCACCTCTGACTTCTCCCAATTTATGCAGAAACCCAGGCCCATCAGCAGTGAAACAGTGGGTCAGAGATGATAAAGGATTAGGCTTCTTCCAAATACCATCAGCAAAATGTCATCCAAATAAATCACAATCTGTATTGCTCTGGGCCTTCAATATGCCACCAATGGTTTCAGCAACTTCGTCAAACACCTTTGGCTGATGACCGCCCGAAAGGTAGGCCTGACAACTGATGCAGCCTTTTGTTCCACCGGAACTGTAGAAACCTCCAGTGAGAGGAAAGAATGGCACTCTGTGGAATGCATCCACTAGTAAGAAAAGGGGAAAAAGGACTTTATGTAGGGCTATTCAAGGAAGGAGGACTGACTAGAACAATGTCATGTGACAGAAGGATGGGCTTATGGGGATGTTAGTTCTAGATGCTTTTGGAGGTTAGAAGTTAGTGGTTAAAATTGGCCTACAGGAGTGGCTTGTGAGCTTCAACACCACTCTCAGGCTTTCAACCATGTTGAAGGAAAACACATGGGATTGGGGGAAATACACAAAGTTGTGTATTACCTCTGTTTTTCCAAAAGCAAGAATGGGAGCCGGGCAGATAGTACATTGGTTTACTAGCATGGCAGAAGGCTTGGGGAAGGTGAAAGGATGGCTCGTTGTAGCCTGCGCTCGGTTTCAAATGAATGAACTGCCACAGAGCTCTTAGCTCATATCATTATATTTTTTAAGTCACACTGATTGATTCATTTAAGCTTTTATTTAATCTACTTTTGATGTAGGCTTTTATGTGCCCAACTAGCAAAGAAACGTTAGCGAGTAAGGCCTTTTCTCATTCTCCACTCAAGTGTTTTTAATAAAGTAAAAATATTGAAGCAATTTCAAATGCATTGTCTATAGATGCTATCTAAATAAACGATCATATCATATGTGTAATTTTAAAATGTATATTGTTTTTGTAATCCATAGAGTGAGTGATTTTGGGAAATTAATTGATGTCCTTTTTTTGTACTCTTAAGTTCACAAAACACATTCAGTGTTGGTTCATGTTACATGGTTGCTATTGGTCTGAACGGATTAACGGAGAAATGCAAGGGGCATAAAGGGGCAGACACATGAGCACTGTTAATCCCAGTTTTAGTTTGTTGCGAGTATCGGGGCGTACACTGCAGAGATGCACTGCTTATCTGGAACACTGCTAATAGTTATTTTGTTCTCTCTCACAGAAGAGACTTCTTCATCATTGGGCAGACTATGTCCAACAGCCCCTAGTGGCAGCCCCGGGATGGCTGCGTATCTGATGCCAGGCACGCTGATCACCACTGACTGGCACAGATCAACTGAGGGCAAAGAGTATCTGAGCAGCATCCTGCGCAAAAACAAAAGAAAATTCTTTGGTAAGTTTGCAATTCAAGGTTATTACAATGATGTCAAAATGTAATTATCCATTCCTATTGAAATAAACATGCCCAGTGATGTGGGGAATGATTTTACTCTAAGGAATCGGTGCTTGCGGCACTGGTCCATTGAGCTGTAGGGAATGAGTGAGCATTCTTTGCAGTAAATGTTAATTAAAAAAGTATTTATTACTGTGCTGTCTACCACCGAGTGTTTGGGTTAGTTATGGTGGATCAAGTAAGATTACATTGACATGTATATAGTCAGTAATGGGCAGGGAACGTCAGGTGAAGTGAATAAACCATGTATCGAATCAGTGTTAACCCATGTAGGTTTGTGATGCTAGTGTTGGGGGAACCAGTGGGAATCCAATGAAGTATGGAATACCAGTGATTAAGAGTGAGTGGCCTGCCAGTGAAGCGTATGCCATCGGTTATGCGGAACAAGCAGGACTTCAATGAGGTGCAGGAGGATGCTCAGGCAGAAATGAGTGGCAACCTATGCCAGAATAGGAAGACGTGATTGTATACTCCCATATCGATCTACTTAAATGTTTTGTTTCGTTTGAGTTCTCCTTCTCGAAGGATGTTACGTGGCATTGGGAGGAGAGTTGGGGGATTAGTCGAACAAGAGGAGATGCTATGTCCTCAGCCTGCAGTTTATTCCCACTTAGGCTGTTTATTCAACCAGAAAGAAAAGTCATTCTGGGTCCAATCAGAGCCAAACACCCTCCCTTCGACACCAATTGTTGATTAACTTTTGTATGATAAAATTAACTGTAACAGCCCTTCGGCATCCTTCAGTCTGTGTGGAATGTAATGGCCTGGATTCACCTTTCTGTTTAAAAACAAAAAGCAAGGACAGACAAATTTAAACTGGACTTTGACCAACCAGACTATTTGCCGATGTAGGTCCTTAATGGAAGTTAAGATACAGTCTCATCTTTACATTGAACATTCTCAAGGATTCTTTAATTCTAGTGTCCAAGTCGGCTCAGTGAATTAAGCAGTTATACCCCAAAATTGAAAGGCTACCAATGTTCGATTACCAGGTGTAATTAGTCTCTAATCTTACCCAATACAAGAGATGTACTATTTTAATATCATCATACAGAAAACTCTCATGAGTTACCGATAGGATGTTTGGATGGCAGTGCTTGGGGCTGAAAAATAGAATAATTTTATCAATGTATTTTCGGAGGTGGAAAGTTTTGTCTGGGGCTCGAGTCCAATAGTTAAGAAGCATACAGGGCGATAGAATGTGATTTCCCTCTGTAAGCAATCAATGGGGCCTTGATTACCGAGCCACCTATCCTCTTGTTGAACAATAGCAACACCGAGGACCATTATAGGCGACTATTAAATCTGACAACTATATAATCCTATATCGGGATTGCCTCCATGTTGGCAAGAGATCATTCTTTTTTGGCAGTGTCCCTCTTTAAATCCTATGCCCATCATTTCTTATTTAGAACCATTTTGCTAATGGGAGCAATTGAGGCTATAATTTAAAGGCCACCAAAATACCATCCCACATTCTCAGTAAGGTGTTTAGATAGCATTGCCAATTCAATAGGGAACTACCTACAATCCTAAGAGACTTTAATATCTGCTTTGATCGGAGGTCCAACACAGCCACTCTAACTTTGTTTGCCATACACCTTAAGCAACGTGTCAAAGGGACAACTCTCAATGGAGGACATACACCAATCACAGTCTTCTGCAATGGAGACCTGTGACTGCAGCCCCACCTCTACCATCATGTCGCTACCTTGACACCACATTGTGTCCACATACCGAAACCCCTCTTCTGAATCAAGCACAGACGTGGGATTCGGGCCACTCAAAGGAAAGAAATCTGCCTCATTGTCCATCTTGGATAAGATTACTAAAAATGAAAATCTAGACTGGCCTAGCACCCACGTCCTACTGGGCCTCCCACTATATCTGTGAGTATTAATAACCGAGTAGTTAGATTTGCGGTACCAACGCAGTTATTGATACTCGTGGATATAGTGGGAGGACGAAACATTTCTAGGTCCAGAGAGCGGGCCATTTGAGGTTGTACGCACATCAAGGGTCATAAAGACGCAACTAAATAACATAAGACACTCCCATAGGCGAAGTTAAAGACAAAGTGTTTAAATATTGAACCCACAGGGGGGGACAGATCCAACATTTTAAAACTTTGGGATCACAATGTTAAAGCCCATGGATGACAGATTGAACTGGAAGAGAAGACTACTAACAAATATATAGATCGCCCCAGAGACCAACATAGCTCAAGAAGTGCAAGAAAAATCCTTGAAACAATGGGGACACACAGATGGACCCGCAAAATATACGTGACAATTAAAACGAAATCTCCTGACAAAAGTTCGCTATTTATAGACTAGGAACAGAAACATATTTAGAGTTTAACCTCTTGTGTGTATATATACATAATTATTGATCACTCAAATAGATTGTAAAATCCAGCGGTTGAGATTGATTCTGAATGTTACGAAATAGTACTGTATAGAACAGATAATATCACTACGGATTAAACAAGGTCACTATTATTGTTGTAACTGTTGAACTACATCTTTTGTGTTATCTTGTATAACATCTATCATTAAACACATTATTTTAATATCAATAAAATATATTATGTAGTTTTTGTATACTAAGTATCATAGTGACTATATACTCTTGAACTGTCAGTTCTTCTCTCTACCCCCAATTGATAATTGCACAGCAGGAGAAGGCCAGCTTTTTCCGTCTTGCAGCTTTTTGGTTTCCAGTCTGGCGATGTTGTTGATTCTTGTATTGCGTCAGCCTCTAGAAACAGTGAGTTTTTCTGTCATGTTAAGCAGTGGTCGTCATCGCTGCCTTACATTTGATGTAGACTCACTTGAATCGAATGCGGTTCAATGTAGCTTCTTCAGTGTGGTTATGTTGTGTTAGAACTTCCCCTAACCCATGATGTGTTGGTTGTGGAATGCTTAGTGACCTACAGGAGTGCACGCGTGCTGGACGAGCACTTGCAACAATCCAATTTCCGCCATCCAGGTGGGAGAGGGTAACAGTGCTTGAACGACGGCCTGAGGTTTTTTGATTTTGCGGAGGAGAGAGCAGATAGCAGGCTCTTTCATTGTGGCGTGTGCCCCAAGTGGAAGGTTCCTGATGTTGTTGAGGCTATGAAACCTTGCACGTGGCCTAAGTTATGGAGGGAATCTTTCCAGATTCATTCTGGACTTGAACCTTCTTTACTCATCTCCTAGGAGGATGGATTCTGTGTTCATGGCATTCCACTTGAGGTAGTTGCTTGGCATCCTGGCTAGACTGTTCATGTCAGCAACACAGATGATCTTTAGGTAGAATTGTTATACACCTATCAGTGGATTATGATGTTGAGGTTGGTGAGGAGTTTCAGGTGAACCTTTAAGATGATGGGGCGGGACAAGTGTGTTTGTGTGTTTAGCTGAAAGGCTTTAAGATCTGTTGATGTCCTTCTGTACATGCCAGTGTTGTGGTTGGTTGGGTAGAGTGCAGATTTCATCAGATGGGTCAAGATTTGGGCAAGGTCTTTAGTGCATCAGAGAAAATGCCATGTAGGAGCAAATATTAAGGAGGCATTCATGATATTGAGGCGTGTGAGTGATTTCCCTGGGATGATTTTCACAGTGAATGCAGGGAGGATGTTCTCTTCACAGGAGGGGACATTGAGTGTTTCAAATATGCTTTGATCATCAAGTTGGTCCACCTTGGCATTTCAGATGGGGGTATGAATGTGGCATGTTTGATTAAGTCAGTTTGATGATGTGGTTCTTGATCTTTGTTAATGTGTCTGCAAAAAATGAATTGATATTGTTGCACTTGTCGGTGGGTGTGTATCATTTCAGGCAGAGTGTTAATAGTGTTTGATGGCTGTGAAGAGGGCTCTCTGCTTTTGGTGGCAGGTACTAACTACTATGGCAGAGATTCAATGCTTGATCTTTACTGCAGCACGAAGTTCGATGTGAGCTGCACGAACAGTTTTCAGGGTAATGAGGTCTTGCTGCTGTTCATTAGTTAGCCAGATCTCTTGTTTGTGAATGGAGTATTTGCTCCCGCTGAGATCCGGCATGTTTAATTGTGCAAAGGATTTGGGTCTGTCCAGATACAGTTTCAGTGATGTGTGGGTATTTACAGTATTCATCATGGTGAAATGATCATGGCTGCATAAAACTGATGCACAATTCTCTGTTAGAAGAGCTGTAAAATAACTTGCAGTTAGCATTTAAAGGGGAAATAGGCATAGAACAACTGGAAGGGTAAATTTGATTACCCTTTTTAAAGATGGGGACAAGATGGGATTAAATCCAAATACCAAGCAGAGTATTGAAGATCCAGATGGCATTATATATAATGTGACTAAGTGATCTCACGGTCATCTTCACATGGACCTTGCAGCTATACTACATAAAACCCTATCCTCAGGCCACATCACCCAGCCCATTCTGTAAAGCCTAACTTTAATAAACTTGTCTCCCAGACTACCCCTCCTTGTAAGAAGGAAAACTAGAACAGGGAGAGTTCACTTTAGATTCGGGAGTAGGAAGACTGTTAGAAAACCCAAAATAGGTTCTCTAAGCCAGGAAGGACCCGACAAACATATCCCCAGACCCAGTCACCAAGGTCATTCTTAAAGGCCAGACAATGAAGTACTATATCTCTTAGAATGTCCCTCTCCGGGTCAGAGGTGTAACCCAGAGTGGATCCGCAAAAGTGCAACTAGGTATTCCTTGGAAGGAACACAATAGGGAAAGCCTTAGTTACCCTACATAAGCACCACTTGTCACCCAGATAGGACAAGCTCTGCTTTTCGACTGCTCAGCATGCATCCTAACTGTGTTTGAACACCACCCCATCCGTGCCCCCCTTGTGACTGTCTTTTTTTAACATAATGGTTTTGTAGGGGGGGGGGGAAACTCGCTCCCCTCTCCCATTTAATACCCGGAGTCGCAGAAGACAGCACAACCCTCACCCATGCAGCAACCAGACACCCAAAGAAAACTCCACTTCTTTGCCTCAGTATAAGAGAACCTGCGGAGAAGAAAGCTTGCGTTTCCCCTATAATGGTGAGTCCCCTGCAGCCACTCTCTTCATTAGATGTAATGGAAATACCAACACCAGACCGCATGCAAGAGCAACACGTTTTCAGCCTTCTAACCCCTCAAAAGCAATACACAACACACAGACCAACCAATTGGCTACAGAGGATAGCAAAACCGAATCTCAGAGGGGAGAACCCCTGCAGCAGTTTAAGCCAATCCATCAAGAAAAACATAGAGGAAAAAGATCCAAGGCGATGGCCAGCCTATTTAAAGACTTGGCTCAAGGAGCCAGATCTACAAGGCATTCCCGTGAATGAGCATACTTATACAGGTGACCTGACCACTTCAGTGAACCACAAATAAACTATTGTATACAAGCTCCTGATAAGGGCCAGCTCCCAGGACAGCAGTGAAAGGGAGTTTGGGATTGCAGAGATGGCGGAGTGGTGTGTAAATCTGTGTACCCCGGGGTGTCTCACTCTCCATACGTCCTCTATCCCCCACACCTCTAACATACCCCGTATTTTCCCAGAACACCTGCTGCTCTAACGCGAACTACCGCCTGCCCGGTCCTGGGTCATATCCGAGACCGTGTTAAAGTCCCCGGCCCACAAGATATCCCTGTCTGGAATGTCCCCCAGCTGCCTCTCCACCCACTGCAGGGAATCCGTCGTATCTGTGTTAGGCCCATAGTAACATATCAGTGTATACGACTTCCCTTGGATAATCCCTTGCACTATCAATGCCCGACCCTCCCGGTCCTTCTGTTTATCATAATGGCCACCCCCCTGGAGTAGGAGGAGTACCTGTGGCACCCCCAGCTTTTACCGAATTTAGATTTGTTCTCTGCCGTCAAATGAGTCTCCTGGAGGAAGGCCACCCCTACCTGATGGCATCTCAGATATTGCAGAACCTTCTGACATTTAGGTGGGCTATTGAGGCCTCTAACATTCCAGGTCATGAAATTAAGTGCTGTCATCAGAGAATAATTTGCCCTGGACATCCCTGTCGCCTACCATCTGCTTATATTCCTGTACCCCTCGCATCGCTATACCCTCTCCTCCCAATACACCCCCACCGTAACAGTCCCCCTCTCCCTCCCCTGCCAACAACCCCCCAACCTGTCGGCAACCAACCCCCCCCCCGCTTCACCCCACCCTCCCCCTTTCTTAACATAAACACCCACTCACCTGCCCCGAGTGCCCCAACCATTCAACTCCAACTCCCCCCTGAACATACACATTGACGGCTTTCGCTCGGGGGGCGGCTGCAAGCCCGACCCTCCACAGCACCATAAATCGTTTCCAGACAGCGTGCAAAGCCGAATGTAAGTGAGAATGACACGCCATATGTGGGTCGAGTGTGGCCCGACTGCTGATCACTCATTGTTCCCTTGCGATCTAGAAGCCCTTGGCGGCATATCAAGGAAGGAGGCGCCCTCCTCCGGTGTTTGGAAAAACGACGCCTTTCCGTCATGTTCGATCCGCAGCCTGGCAGGAAACAGCATGGCATACCTAAATTCTTGTCACAAAGCCTCTTCTTAACATCCAGGAATGTTTTCCTGCTCGCCTGCATTTTGTCAGAGAAGTCAGTGTCACACTCACCTGAATTCTGCAGGAGCGATGGATTGGACCCCTGGACCGAGTTTGGGTTCCCTGTTGTACTACAAGTACTTCTGTGGTAAAGTTTACTTTATTATTTATTATCCAGAACATCAAATTTGCCACATGTAATGCAGTTTATGCTGCTCTCTTCTTGAATGCTTTCTATCAGGAAGGCCGCTCTCCTGCCACTCTTGTTTTCCCACTTTTATATTAACCAAAGGCTCATAATGGCTTTTGCTACCACTCACTCTTCGTTGATTTAAACAATGCTTGTTTAGGCCATTTACAACTATTGCTTCTTTCTCACTGTGGCAATATGGTTTACAGACAACTTGTTTTTTAATTGCCCTCTCTTGGCTTTGGCAATGTTGGGTTTTATGAACTAGCTTTGATATTGCCCTACTTTGGCTTTGGCAATAATAGTTCTTATTGGTTTCTTATAAAATTGTCCTCTGTTGATTTTAGCAATGACTCTGACCGTTACAAGTATAATAATACCTTTCTTGATTGTTCCCAAAGTTCTTATTCTGCCACTTTTACATTGGATCAGTTTGGCAGTCAAAATTATTATTATTCACTTCTCTTCCTTTACATCAGTTCGATATTCAAAATCATTAGACCGGGCCAGCGGGCGATCTCAAAGTGCTCTGGGGTCACACAACACTAGGGAACTCACTGGGTACTGCATACATGTCCGCTCGCTCGGCTGCCTCTTGGTCTTCTGCTTCCTCTGGCCGAGCAAACTGCTTTTTACTGCTTCCGGCGGTCCACGCCGATCGGGAAAGAAGCACTCCTTGTTCTTGGGACACTCCAGTGCTTGTCTGCCACCAGAGCCCAACTTAGAAAGAGGAAAGCTTTGCAAATTAACGCTGCCCTGTGTGCAACCTCTGCATTCAAGGTCTTTGAAGGTAGAGACATCCATTTGTTAAACGATGGTGGCTCCGGCGTCTCTGCTCTCCTTCAAATCTGCTTCAATAGCAATGTGGAGTTACTGCAATCAGTCCACCTCCCACTACTGCGCTCTATGGCCTGCACCCGAGGGGGTCTTTTTATACTTCCCAGGCTCCCTCAGGTGTGGGTCATTAGCACTGTTAGACTGCAACTTGCAGTCCTGTGCCTCTGCATCCCTCTTCTTTGCCTCAGTACTTTGGGCATTGTGGGACTTGAAGTCCCCAATGTGCAAATAACCCTTTCCTTTCTGAATGCTGTTTCCAAATATACCAATTTAATTTATATTCTTAATTACATCTTCTAAAGGAGTTTTGTAAATACTTAATGATTGGTTCTGATTTGCAGGGGAATTCGTTTTCAGAATGTAAGATGTTCATGGTTTGAGGGTCACATTTAACATTCTCCTGTTGATCACAGTGACTTTCACCCCCATAAGTATCGATGACTTTATGAGGGGGGAGGTTGGTTTACTCCCAATAAATGATTGTTTATGACAGTGTTCACCATCATTAAGACACTTAGCTTTGGGAAAGAAAACCTCTCTCCTAAAACAAGCCCTGCCATATTCTAGCATCACTGACATTTCTTCCTCTGAGGAAGACAACTACTGCCTCTCTCCCAACTGAGTCTTCCTGTTTTCCTGGGGCCCTTCTCCTCCGAGGTGATCCTCCCAGCTAATCCCCCCAACCCCCACGCGTCAGGATCAGGTAGCAGCTGATGGCCACCTTGGATGAGGCTTTAGGTAGGGTCTTTATGAGGGCTCCGCACGATTCATCACAGTTCCTAGTTATCGCAGAGTTGATGAGCAGGAGCTAAATACGGTTCCTGGTTATTGGGAATCGCCAAGTAATCAGGAGCAACCTTTGGAGAACAAGCAGCTAATCCATAGCATGCCTCAAATCCAACTTCCACATGCAGGACAGAGTAAACCTTTGTCAGTTCTTTATGAACCCATTATCCTTTAAATGACTCCTAGATATTATCTAATGCCCCTTTATGGACATTCCCAAACATATGGAGTAATGACGCATCGAAAGAGTTTTAATGGCACCAGTTGGCCCCGTGAGTTAAAACTAGTTTCGGGTATTGGTTGCTGTCCAGATAATCAGGCCATTCTAGGCTACAAGAAGGAGCTAAACACCTCTGTGCCCCCATCCCCGCGTTCCCCCAGTTTTGAACCATGCACAATCTCCTTGCCCCCTGTCTAACCTATGCAATCCCTTCTCCCCTTAAATATTCAAGCAGCTTTCTTGTATTTTCTGTGTTGTTCTCCTCTGTATGCCTGATAAGTAAGCAGAGCTATACCTGCATGCCATGTCGCCGGTATCCATTTTCCCTCTAGCTATCCTCGTTGGTGCCTGTGAATGGAAACTGCTCATGGTTTTAATAATAGTACACTTTCTTCTGGCACTTGAGTGCCCATAGTTGGAGTTGCGGTCGCACTTGCCTATCCTTCAGCCGAATCTCAACGGTGAATGATGATATTGGGATCTGTCTAAGTATTCCATCCCGACAAAATAAAGTCAACCTGCTTGTTAATTGTAATTCATTCTGAAATGCAATTCCTGTACTTTTGAATAATACAGAGGACCCTTTTTATCCTAGTGCTGCCTACAGTAAACGGCTACATAATCCTAATCTGCGATTTTTACATTGTGCTCAGTGGCCCCTTTAATTCTTTCTGCACGTGGGTCTAAATGAATTTCAAATCCTAATCCACATCATTGTGTCCCATGTATGATTTTATTATGGGCATCTTTGTGCAGCATTACGCATCCTAATTGGTGCATTTGTGTTAATTACTAGGACTAGTGTGCATCTGGCAATTTGCACAACATAGCCTATTGCGCCATTTCATCCATGAGTTGGCATGTCCCGCTGAGCAGTACCAACCTTGACCTTGATGTAAATGATGAAAAATAGCATCACCCTTTTCCATTTTGCTACTCTTTTTGCCTGATCACTTTTCTAAGTGGATTTCTTGCAGCATCACTAACTATAAGCTTGCTTTCTTGTTAAGCACATATAGTACTTATTAACTTGACACATCAGGTCATAGTCTCAACCATATTTGTTTGTTCTCCTGCCAACTTTTCAATTCATCCAAATTTAACCTGCATGCATTTCACAGTGTTTACAGGTCAACTGGAAATAAACCCCTTTCCGCCCCATACTCCAACTTGCCATCCAGTACATCATTACAGCCATCCAAAGTGAATCATGAAAGCCAACACAAGTTGCCCTCCTCTATAATCCGTAGCCTATACGTAAACGTTTCCTCCCCACTCATCAATGAAGACTATGCTTGAGGCCTTCCCGAAAGGCATAACGCAGGAAGTTGATGTTGGTTTTGTGTGTGCGCAGTCTTTACATGTGCAACAACATATCCAAGGGGAAACATTGTTTTGTGATGTTCCCCTTGTGCCGTGAATTACCGTGGAAAAAACATAAGATGCTGGTGCTAAATGTAGTCCCATACCGATTGTACTACTTACCTACTACATACCAGAAGTTACAAATCTGCCACTCTGAAAGCAAATCATGCATTTGACCAAACTCGCATTAATAAAGTTTATAGCTCATCAAAGGAGCTCAGTAATCAAAATAAAGATTTCATGAGCAGGAGATGGAAGCAGCTCCTGGGTAGGAGGCATCTTCCAATACGAAGGAGTAACCCATGCGGAACAAGGCGCTAGTGCATAGCTTGCCACAAATCTAAATTCTCCATGAGATGCAAACTATGATGTTTTGTCTATTTCATAGGACCTCCTGTTCTTTAAGTGACTCCCAATGCATATTTATACATATTGTCAAACGCACAGGGCCAGATTCTCAAAAGCTTCTTTGATGCAAGTGAGAAGATGCACCAAAAAAAGAATCAACGCGTCTAAAAGGGCAGCTGCGCTCATTCGGATGCCTGTTTCCCCCCTCTTCGCGTTAGTGGCATTTCTGAAGATTTAAAAGCGCATTCCCAAATCCACAAACGGGATGTGCTTTTAAATGAGCAGAAATGAGGGATCTCCCCTGTGCGCCTGTTCAGAACAGGCACTAAGGGAGGCACAAATCATTGCAGGGTTATTTCTGATCCTGTCAGGATTTGCTCTTAAGTGCGCCAGCCACGGTTTAAACCATAGCTGTCACTCTAGCATTTCTATCCCCCAAACGGGGATAAAAATGTTTTTTTTTTTTTTTAATGATTTTTTTTTACCCTCGATCATTTCAAAGAGATGGGACCCTTCTCTGTGAAATGTACTCTCAGCAACTAGGCGATTGCCGGGAGCCTGTCATTCATTATGCAAGGGGGCTGGACCAAGCATCTTTGCACCACTGTCCAGCCCCTCCTGTAATGCACATGTTACCTTTTTAAGAATAAGGTGACCTGCGTATTTCAGCAATGAGTGCAAATGAAAAAAGCAAATCCTCTGCGCTTTGTTCGTTTGTGCTCATTTGTTGGAATCGGGCCCGCAGAGTTAATATTACATACATATATTTGTTTTTTTTTAATCTGGGGAGTCAAAGTAGCCTCTGGTTGCAGATGTTATAAAGCTAATTAGCATATTCTAGTCCACAAGACGAACCCAATTAGCACCCTGCTGTTACATGTCATTCACAAGCTGATGCTCCACTGCCCTGGCCACACCTTGAGTTTGCCTCTGCCACTGATCTCGACCTCCTCAGTGGTCTCCAACTTCTGCAATTGCAGTATCGTCGTGCTTTGTCTACAGTTTTTCACTCCACTTATAAAATGTCCCATCGACACTCACTCGTCGAAAGCAACATTTACCCTGTCCTCAAACATGTAGTCATTAATAAAATACTGAAGAAACTGGAAGCCCATCACAGAATCCTCATTAACATTTGACCAATCGTAAGTCTTCCAAACACATCTAAAGCCTTTGGAAATCGTAGTTATCAACCAACTCTCTCTTCACCGTAAGCAAAATGACCAATGAATACAGGGCTGGCGTCCACTCCAACAGAGGGCCCTAAGAGCCCCATCACGTATGTGGGGGAAGAAGTACTTATTGATTTGTTGCTTGGTTGGGTCTCTGCACTAATATCCTACTCAGTCCCTCTACAGTTTTTAATAGTGGACCACTGCATACTGCCACACTGCTTCCATAACCAGACGTTCATTCATGTCCTCCTCCAGTACTTTGACCCTTAGCGTTTCCTAGGATTTGCCTAGTTGCTGATTTTTCTTTTTTCCCCCCCAAGCAATTTATTGAAGAAAGATCGGTTCTAACAAAGAAAACAAGAAAAAACTTTGTGCATATTTTCTATTTTTATTAGGACTATTTTTACTTGCAATTTTTATTTTTTGGGAGTAAAAGTGACTGATGCACCCCTTATGTAGGGCTGCACACCCAGAAACAAACAGACTAGTTCACGAGGAAATACTACCACCCAAAAAAGATGATTCAGATGCAACTCTATTGGTCATTTTGCAAAAAGTCCTTCTTGCCGGCTTTGGAAGTGATGCGTACTAGACGCAAAAGGAAGGTGCATTTAACTAAGTGTTGTAAATCTCAGACAATCCATCCAATTCAGGGGCTGTACGATGATGAAGAGGAATATGTATTTGAGGTAGGTGAAGAAGATTTAGATGGACCAAAACACAATGTAAATATCAATGGGAAGAATGTGCAGATGATGATTGATTCAGGTGCAAAGTATACTCTACTCTACAAAGTATACTGCAAAGTATACTCTACTCCCACTCCCAAAAACATTATTTGAACGCACCTTTGCAAATGAGAGGCTAATGGAAGTGGACATCAGGCCTGTGACATATGGAGGAGCAAACATAAAGATGATAGGATGCTCCACGGCAAAACTTGAATTCAGGGGAAGAACCGCCTCCGGGAAAGTGTAAGTGAGTAAATTATTTTGTTAAGTATTTTTCAAAGGCATTCCTAGGCTCTAAACCAGTGGCATACAAAGCAAGGAACGTTCAAATGTATATTCATGAAAAAGTAAAAGAAGAATTGAACAAACTAGTGACGGAGGGGATCATCAAGAGGATAGAGGCATCAGAGTGGGGTTCTCCTCTCCTTATAGTAGTGAAACCAAATGGAAAATTGAGGCTTTGTGTAGACCTCTACTCACTCAACAAGTGAGTAGTTCCGGACTGTCATCCTTTACCCAACATTGCGGAAACTCTATCGACACTGGGTGAAGTATTCTCATTGTTGGATCTTACCTCTGCATATTATCAGATCAGACTCACCCAAAGTCAAAAATTATGACCGTATTCAGCACACCGGAAGGTTTGTTTCAATTAATTTGTATGCCTTGCTGAGTGGTCTCGGCTGCATCTGTGTTCCAAAGAATAGTGTATGAGATATTCAAAGATGAACCAAGTGTAATATGCTTTTAGGACGATATAATACTATTTGGGAGGGACCAATTGACCCATGATAAAAGGTCTAAGTGAAGAGAAGTGTAAATGCAATCAAATAAGATTGATTACCTGGGACACACAATGGGCCTCATTACACGGTAGGCGGTAAGGGTTTACCGGTACCGGTATTTTACCGGTAAACCCTTACCGCCTTACTACGAGGTCCCTTTGCGGGTTGGGGAATTTAACGACTGCTTTTTGCAGGCGTTAAAAACCAACCCGCAAAGGGACCAGAGAGCTAATTACGGTAACACAATTTGCGGTGCCGTAATTAGCGCCTTCCCCATTCCCGTAGAGCCCTATGGGGCAAGAATGGGACTGGGGAAGAGCAATGGGGGAAGGGGGAATTACCGCCCCACCAACCTTGGAATAGGGCGGTAATTCCCCTTTCCACCAAGGCGGTGCTGGTATTTTACCGGCATGGACCAAGGCGCTAATAGCACCTTGGTCCACCGCCATCCGTGTAATGAGGCCATCTGCTAATGGTGTTAGTCCCAAGATGGATTTGGTGAGCAGCATCAGAAAAACACCAGTGCCCAACAATAAAGATGAGCTATGCTCTTTTTTGGGCATGGCTGAATACTATTCAAAATATGTTCAAAATTTCTCATGCAAATTGGTGAACATGAGACTCCTGATGAAAGATAGGTCCAAATAAGAATGGAACGCTGAGTGTGAAAAATAATTCATCACAATTAAAGATTAACTGAATTGAACGCCATCACTGAAGAATTTCACGGTGGGGCATCAAACCATATTATCCATGGATGCCAGTAATACAGGTCTAGGTGCGATCATAATGCAGGTGTAGAACAACAAGGAATACATAATTGTGTTTGCCACCAGACTCCTCAAAGGAGAAGAGTTGAACTATTCAACATTTGAGAAGCAACAACTGGTGATAAAGAGGTCCTTTGATAAATTCAGAACCTATGTATTGCATTGTTTCAGTGGACACTTTGTCCAAGTGTGTAGAAGTGAAAATTACAAGGACTATAACCAGTGACGTAATTAAGCAATATTGCCCGAGCAGGGGGGCGGGCGTTACTCGGCCAGGTAATGCCCTGGGCCAGTTGGAAACCCAAGCGAAGCAAGGGCTTTCACAGTAGCCTGGTACATTACCTGCTTCGGTAATGCCCCTTCCCTTTGAGGGTATCTTGCTATTAGCACCCCAGCATGTTTTACCAGGGGTAGGTAAGTGGGGTGGGGGAGGGGGAAATAGATGTGTAGGTGGGGCGAAAGAGACGCAGGGGAGCGCTCACTTACCGGGTATCCGGTGGGGGAAATGGTAGCCTTCAGCTCTGAGGAGGCTCAGAGAGGGGTCGTTACCGTATGGTAAAGCCCCCGTTCTGAGCCTCCTAATTAGCTGGAAGGTCGAAGCCCCGTCCATGCTGGGTAGCAATAGGATTTATTGAAAAAAACGTTTAGGCTTGAGGGATTTCCTTCAGAAATCATGACAGATAATGGAGTACAATTATAAGCCTGGGGAAATGCAAATGTTTCGTCGAGAGAACGGTATTGTGCATACATTCACATCCATTTATTATCCCTAGGCCAAGGGATCACAGAAAGATTTAATAAGGTGATACATTATTGCATCAGATGGACTAGCAGTAATAGTGAAAATTGGGGAAAAAGCAGGTATAGATAGGGTAACAGCTCATAGATTCTCTCCGCACATCACCACAAGCTCATCTCCTTTAGAGATGAGGAGGGGAGGAAGCCAAATAGGTAAATGTGTCCCCCATGGTTAGGAAGAAAGAGCAGGCTGGATATGGGAAGATGTAGAGAGAACCAAGTAACGCATTAAGGAGAAACAGTATTACAATGAATGTAGATATGACGAGAGGAAAGCATGAATGTGAGAGGCTTGGTGAGGGTGCAACTACCGTTTCCCCTAAGAAGGGGTTATGGAAGTACTTCATGGAGCAGTTAGAGTTGAGGATGGTAGCACATGGAACATGAAAGACATGTGAGTGAAGTGAGAAGGCATGAAGTGAAGAGACCTGAATCCACAGTGAGAAGGTCTCAAAGAGTAGTAAAAAGAAAACTGGTAATTTCAAAGCTTATATTGTTGATGGATGAAAGGGAGGTGTATAATATCCTAGTAGAATGTGGAATGGAGAATGTGGAGGGGTGAAAGAGAGGATAGAATGTAGAAATGGTTGAGTGAAGAGCAGGAAGGAGTGTACAGCAGTTGGTGGGGCATTTACAGAAGTATTCTTAACTTCAATAAATAATCATAAAAGAGAGTATGTGTTTCCGACTCTGGATACTTCAGTGCCTTTAAGTAGTTGGGTCATGCAGGAACACACAACCGGGAAGGGCTCACACGGAAGCCCTACGAAGGGAGGACTGGGAGGAGGAGTGAGGGGCAGAGGAGACCTGCATAGACGAAAGACAATGGCACGGTGCAGCCAAGTCAGCCATTGCAGTGTAACGGCACCCCAGTCTAGTGAGAGGCCACTTCATCTGATCAGCTGTATATCTCAGTAAATGAATATCATACTTTTCCATAACTCTCTAGTTCGTCCCTCTGTCCAAACTGGACCGCCTCCATCTTAGACTGCGTGTGCGGGTCTTCAAGCCACATTTCAGCCGCCTGTGTCGTTTCTGATTTTCAGAAATGTATCGGCTTAATTTTGGCTGCAGTCATCGTTCTAGTAAACTATTACCTCTCCAATTTGCCATATCAATTGAGAAATGTATGGGTGTGCAGCAGAACTATTGCTGGGACCAGAGCTAAGAAGGAAACCTTCAGCAGATTCCCACTGTTTATACATACCTTGAGCTCAGAACCGGGAAACCCACTGACAACCCTGCAGAATGTGTAACCGAGAGCCAGATGTCCTGTTACAGCGCCAGCACAGTCATTCATTATCTCATATACCAAGACCGAGCGCTTTAGATGGTGTACAGTAGCACCTGAATATATGATATGTCATTTATAATGCACCTGTACACTAGTGTTTCTGACGCGCTGATGTGCATACCTCAGACATAGATCGAGCTCTGAGCTCTGATGGATGTTCTTTAATTTGTATATGGCTCTACCGTGCCTTAACCTCAAGAACCGCAATATCTGACCACGTGTATGCCAGTGACACTCGGCTATCAAATGTAAAGAGTGCAACGTCAAATGGCGCGCTATTCCAGACTGCCACATGTGTTTGAAAGAATAGATGCCTGCCAACTGCCTCTGTTTACACTTCCAAAACTGCTCTACTGGAAGGCCGTGTATTCAGAGCACTCTCACTTTTACCTGACTCTAAAGTAGGTCTGCTCCAGGCATCTCGTCAGCTAATTTTGTAACCTGGGAGTTAAATTCAATTCAGCTCTATCGTTTGTACCACAGTTCAGTACTGTCACAGGTCTACCTATGACCTGCTCTCCAACTTTGATTTCAACACCCTGTGTCATCATCTTACTTGATCTCTCTTCTGCCTTTGACACGGTCAACCACGCAATCCTGCTCAACCATCTCTGTGATAACCTGTGTATCATCGGTCAGGACCTGGCATGGCTGACTTCTTTCCTCTCTGATCGACCCTCGCAGGTCCAACTTGGGTCCTTCCTCTCCTCTATCTCTACCTGTGGTGTCCCCCAGGGGTCTAACCTCTCTCCCTGGCTGTTCAACCAATACCTTGCACTTCTTGCCCACCGCATTGCCACTCTGCCCCAACCTTCAGTGCTATGCGAATGATACTCAGCTCATCTTCATGCCACCCTCAGCCACCTCCTCTCTATCTCTCATCTCTGACTGTCTGCTTTCCAGGAGTGATGTGTTGCCAATGACCTCTGCCTCAATGCCAGTAAGACTGAGATTCTCCTCATGGGCACACCAGCTCCCTCCTTTCCTGTCACTCTCTGGTCGGCCTCTCTTGGCCCTCTTCCGGCTACCACCTGCGAGGCTAAAAACTTCGGGCTCATCTTCGACTCCACACTCTCCTTCTCTCCTCGCATCTCTGGCATCTGTAAGAAGTCACACTACCAGCTGCACCTCCTCAGAGGTATTTTCCCTTCCTCTCCTTCCCCCAGAAGCTCACCGTCTCCAGAGCTCTGCTTCTCTCTAGGCTGGACTATTGCAACAGCCTCTTTCTAAATCTGCCTGCTTCCACTCTCCGCCCTCTGCAACTCATCCAGAACAGGACTGCGAGACTTGTCCTTGGCCTCAAGCCCAGGAATCGTATCTCTCCAGGACTGAAATCCCTACACTGGCTCCCAGTGGCTGGGAGGATTACGTTTAAAACCCTCTGCATTGTCCACAAGGCCTTCTGGGGCCTGAGGCCTCAATACCTTAAACTCTCTCTTCCTAAATATCCTCTTGCTCAAGCTCTTTGCTCATCCACTTCCAACTCCCTCAGGGTCAGTTGCTTCTCCAAGCAGCGAGTTGGTGGTAGATCGCTTTCCTTGACTGGGGCCTCCCTCTGGAACAGCCTCCCTGCCTCCCTGAAACTTGAGGAGAACCATCTCCGGTTCCGGAAGCACTTCAAGACCTTCCTCTTTGCTTCTGCTTTCTCTCCTCCTCTCCCCTGCTGAACTCCCGGTTGAAACTGTACTGGTCACCTGGCCTCCCTCTGATCTCGGGCCCAGGTCCCCTCCCCCACCACCCTCGCACTTGGGGACTGCTTTCTGTATCCCTACAGTCCCCCACCAGCACTTGACACCTGATGTCTGCACTTACCCTTGCACTTGCCACCTTCTGGACCTACTTCTCGTATTGTTATTTATTCTATTACCCCATGTACTGCACTGTCCCCACCACCTCTCCCACTCTGCACTTTTCCTCTTCCCCTGCACTTGCGCGATCTGAATGATACCTGGCCTAGTAGGATCGCTATCTCTGTCTTCCCAATGTTCCCCCTCCCTTTCTGCATCGCGTCTTGAAACACCTGAGTATAGGCGCATTATAAATGCCATATCATATCAAATCATATCTATTCTTCTACAGACTGTGCCTACAAATGTCACTGTTCTTTGTGGCTTTCTTATCCCTTCAAGGGATATATGTGATTTGGCCAGTGAAATCACAGTCACGAAAGCCCTCTCACAAAAAATCCCACCCACTGAACCCATCTGTTGTACCACACCTACCCGGTAGCCTCCGGCTGTTCTGTGCCTTTTTTCCCTCCCATGTCTATGCTTAATGGGTGGTTCCACCCCCTGCCCTAGGACCCAGCCCGCTTGATGCCCTTTGCCCACACTCCCCCAGGCCCTCCAAACCCATGCTTGGCCATAGCACGGCCCCGCTCTATCCTAACCTTCTCTTCTGCGACGCACCCCGCTCCATTTCCTGGCTCTGCGCAACAATTGCTGGATTAAGAATGTGGACTACATTTTCGGTGCTCCCTGGGCTTGTTGTGTGGGTCAGTCGGCAGCCCAGGGATTCAGCTACCCATATTCAGCACAGATGGATTTGATTAGTACATCTTCATCAAATATATGTAGAACCCCTTTAAGAGTACTGCATTGGGATCTTTTTCAGTCTCAGACAAAACCTCAAAACTTGATTGTGCACAGAATCACGCAGACAGCCTCCTCTTCAGTCTACATTCAGCTAGTCAAATATCTGTCCAGCAATTACGACATTAAACTGGCTACTGTAATGAAGAAATTAGTGAGACTACACTTATGTAAAGGAAGTCGATGATGGGAAAATGAGTGAGAACATGTTGAATAGTAGGACGGTGATAGAAAACGGGATTGCAAAGAGGTATACTACATCACTAATGGTGTAATGGGGTCCTGGTCAGTTGATGTAGAATGCCAATAACACAGGAGTGCTTGTGACTCTGTGAATGTCTGAAGTCACTGATATGATAACTATTGAGACACCTGTAGTTTTTGAAGTAGGAGTGAATTCCATTTCTTTGACGTGCAGGGTGTCTGTAATGGGAAATTATTGATATACCATTGAAGACAGTGATTGGGAATCCTGATATTTTGGGCTGTAAGATAACATGGCTTGATCCTCTTTCGTGTGAAACTCAAATTTTTATTCTTTTAAATGTTTATTTTAACCCTCAAACAGCTGTTTTGACTGAATTTCTTGCAGCAGTTACCATTGTTATTGAAGACTATGCTTTTTTTGTCTGTTTGTTTTATTGTACTGGGCGATTTTAACTCTGAGTGTTTAGATGCAAGATGGTATGGTTTGGATGCGTCTCCACGTTTCTCCCAACCTGCTGGACTTCGTGGAGAATCGATCTGAGACTGCTTTGAGTTATTTTGACTTGGTTCTCCTAACTGGCAATCTTGGGGAGGATATACCACTTAGATATACCTGGGCGAGTGGTCGGCTAAGATCTACTCTTGATTTTGTATTTGTATCATCTCCTTTTCTGCCTTTTTTTCATAGTTTTTGTGTCGAGCCTGACGCAGCCAGTGACCATACCCAGCTTAGTCTTAGCTTTGGGGCCATTGATAGACCAGGGCAGGATTTGCTATCTGATACTCTAATGGTTAACCCCCAGAACCATGCAGTTAGATGGGTTTCTAAGTATGCTCTTAGGTTGAATGCCTGTGTTGAACAGGATCTTTCGCAGAACCTATTTACTGATATGTGCCCCCGGTCATTCTCCCGCTATCTCCAGTCCAAACTACTAACTCTGATACCAGCCTGTAAGCTTTTTAGTGGGAGCTGCCCACGACCCTTCAAACATGGGCCCAACAAAGAGGTGCGTGACAAGAAGAGAGAGTTGCGCGGCAACATTAGGGCTATTGTTAAAATAGGTATCAATGTCCAACGTAAAATTACTAATTCCAAATCCACTTATAGGAATTGGATAAGGGGACATCAAGCTCTCTTGCTTCAATCAGATGCTGAAGTGATGTTTAAAGCTTTGTCATTCTCCCAGATGGCTAACTTTAGGAGCTTAATTCGAGGGGATGTCCAGCAAGTCTCGTTGCAGCATCACTCTGTCCCTGGTCAGGTGTGCAAGGAGATTTTTTACTGAGCTGTATGCTTTAGACGGTCCTGGGTTTGGTTACTAAATTTGTTAACCATTGTGGGCCTGGACTACAGACAGTGTTGGACATCGATTTAGAAGGTATTCACTTGGCCATTAAAAAGGCTAAGTCCTCTAATGCCCCGGGCCCCGATGGCACTATTAATGTAACCCTTAAATCTGAACCCCTATTATGGACCGGTGTCCTATTGCAGCTGTACCGCAATGTGATATGATGGAGTGTTTCCCCAGACACGTGGAAAGAAACCACGATTGTTGTTATCTACAAAAAGGGGGACAGGTCCAACCCAGGGAATTACTGGCCAATTTCTCTCCTGGACTCCTACAAAATGTTTGCAGGCTTTTTACTCCCTGCATTGCAGAAGTGGACGAGCTCTGCAAATATGCTGGACTGTAATCAGCCCGGGTTTCGCAAGGGCACCAGTACATCTCTTAACGGGTTCATTCTCCAATTGAATTTGACTGCGTCGATGGCAAAAAAGCTATAGGGAATGCTCAGGGCGTGGGGTTGCCTGGAGGACCTTATATTAATGTTGGAATTCTTACATCAGGACCTCGGGACAAAGGTCAGACTCGATAAACAGAGCTGTTACTCAGGCTGGATGCCTGTTGCACGCAGCCTTAGACAAGGATGTGTCCTTGCCCCTTTTCCTTTCAACTTGTATATTTTGGAAACCAGGGGTGCACTAGAAGGTGCAGGGTTGAATCCCCCAAGATTGGGTCATAGTGTAATACAGTATCTTCTGTACGCAGATGACTTTTGTTCTAGCTGATTAAACACCAATAGGACTGCAGAGGCCATTACTGAGAGCCCACAAGTTCTTCAAGACACTGGGTTTGGAAATTAGTGTGCCAAAATCCAACATTTTGATTTTGAATCGCAAAAAAAGTGGGTCCGGGAGATCTAACTTTAAATGGCACATACAGGGGGCAAAGCTACAGGTGGTATCAGAGTTTAAGTTTAATATTAGCTCTAAGCGGTCCAAACTAGTGGAGTCGAAAGGACTCAGACTGAATATGTTAACAGCAGTAAGTCAATTACCCATATTGGATAGGAAGTCCGGGCGTTTTCCGTTGATTCCTGCCCTGAAACTTTACAATCCAGTGATAGTCCCAAAATTGATGTGTGGGGCAGAAACAAGAGACCAGAATAGACTGCGACAAAGAAGAGGCGTTTCTTTGGAAGCGTATGCTGAGGCTCCCGGGTGGAACTCCACTCGCTGCAGTAATGCATATTCTGGGTATCTCCTTGTTAAATTCCTAAGTAGAATGGGAACGTATCTTACTCCTGCGCTGCATATTGTTCCCTCCGGCATCTACTCTGTTAAAGGATCTTAACCTTTTGTATACAGAGGAAAATTGTGTTGTCTTTGAGCATTGGGCGAACTCTGTTTTCCTGTGGTTGGTCAACAAACCAATTGAAGAGCTGGAGTATAATCCAAATAAGGTCAAGAAGGTGCACTTTGAGGCAGATTGGATCAGTAACAGAGCAAAGCTTGTGGGTTATAAGATATTTGATCACTTTACAATGGATATCAAACCGTACAATGCACCTCAGCAATGTTTGATTAGACATGCTTCCCCCCTCCCTCAGAAAGTTCTGGTTACAAATTAAATTGTACTTGTTCTTAAAGGATAGTTCCGGGACTTTTTTTTTATTGTCCCTACGGGTCGGCCATGTGTTTGTAAGCATAAATCGGTAGATCGTAGGAAACTTTCCTATGGACCTTACCCGACTTTTCGCCCATTATCGCACTCGAAATCAGCCTCCATTTTGTGATAATCCTATCATTTCGCCCCATCGACCTGGCTCACCTGCCTTTGCGGCACTAAATCAAATCCCCCGCCCCTGAAACAGACTTTATCAAAACATTCATATTCCCCGCCTCTATCCGTGACGTGACTGAGCTGCGTAGGCAAACGCGCCCAGGCGTCTTCTACGCGACTCCACACAGACCCCGGAAATCAACACAGATCAGCTCACAATACAGCGCGCCACAATTCGGAATATGAAACTGTACTTTGAAATCAAACCGCAAGATTGTAAATGTGGTAAAGTACATTTATTTGACATCAAATGTTTAGAGAATATTCAGCGATTTGCATTTTTATTTGCTCATGTTCCAAAAAGTTCGTATTGAGGGAAGCGATGTTCGTGTGCAGTACACAGGGTGTTGGTTTACGATAAAAATAAGCTCTTCGGTCGCACTGATAATCGCATGGCTGTTCCAACAACGAGGCACTAGGCCACCACAACGGTAGGTATGTTGCATCTAACCGTTAGTACCGCGTAAGGGCATACTTGTACTTGGCGATCGTCCCATAAAATGGTCAGGGTGGTAACGTTGTTCACGCGGAGAAGCAACTGGCGGCTGTAGAAGCCGTCCGCCGGTGTCTGGTACTCGTGACACAGACAGTAGTGAATGATGTACCTAAAAACATAAAAAATGAAATTAGTCTCACCATCAGATCCTTATTAAAATTATTCATTTCATAGCGAGGACAGCGCTACTGGGTGTACACAAGTGTTTAAAGGCGTGGCGAGGCATGGAGGGGGGGGGGAGTGGAGTACAAGGTAAGTAGCATAAAATAATAAATAAATAGGGCCAGCTGGTGGCAAGTGCAAGGTAAGTGCAGAACAAGTGCTGGGAAGGGGGGGGCTGTAGGATACTGAGACAGTCCCCCAGTGCAGGGGTTGACAGGGAGGCAGTGCAGGTGGAGAGTGGAAGGGCCCAGGACCGAGGTCGCAGACAGTGGACCAGTTGTAGCAGGGGAGAGGGAGAGAGAAAGCAGAAGCAAAGAGGAAGGTTTTGAGGTACTTCAGTAAAAGCAGATGTTTCTCCTCAAGATAGTGCGCGGTAGAAAACAATATGCCACATAGAACGAACAAGTACAACTGAACCCGTCTTTAAAGCCACTGTATAGTAATGAAATTGCGGTATAAACTCATCAAAAGTTACTTACATTATATTTGCATTTTCCATTGTGTCTCTGTGTAGGGCAGACCCGAAACACCACTCCTTCTTTGCCGACGTTACTTCTTCTAATGAACGTGGCTCATCGTTTCGTTTCTGAAATTTTATTCATTATCTTTTCTTAGTCTTTCGGGATGGTCCCGGCCTGTCAAGGTCAAATCACAATAGAACCTTATACTGGGTCGTGGGCCGTTCCGCCACCCGAGCAAAACATCAAAGCAGCTGACCTTCACTTTGAGCGAGCACACATTTCTAGTTTGGGCCTGCAACATGAGGAGACTCGAGAGAACAGACAATCAAATTACAATCATTTAAACCGTGATGTGTATTTCTCAATGAGCTCTGCTTTAGGTGGACATGGAACAGAGGAAATGTTGGGTGGCAATGCAGTTGTCCCCTGCATAGGTTCGTTCACCACTCCATGTATGTGCCTATCGAGGACATCTACGATAAGTCTCTCAATAAACTCATATTGCATATCCTCAAACACTGGTTTGATCACCCATTGTTTACTTCTTTTAGTGAAGGCCTTATTGTAGCGAAGCGTCCCTAAAGTTCCGGTCGTCCTACTTTGTTGACGGCCAACATTATGGTTATGTGCCAAGACCGCTAGAAGAGTCCGATTTATCATGCCTTCCATGCCAAAATGCAATCTTTTGGGCCTGTACTTTAGGCACATATTGTGGAACACCTCCAAATCTCCTGTGTGGCAGAATTCCGTGAGTCCCCTCAAATCTCTTGTTATAGTTTTATCAAATACAATCTTTTCAATGGCCTTGTGAGTGGGTGATGAAGGAATCAACCACTTCTTCTTCCGTGCCTCCTCTGTGGACAAATGGCCATGTTCACATTTGTGGAAATGTTCATTTGTCGACCATCGATGTACGTTGCTACAGTGCAACATTACTGACCGCCATTTTTCCAGTAGAATTTCCAACGACCCTTCACATGTTTTTGAGCTCCACCAAAGATGGTTGCTGATTGACTTGGACCACTGTGAAATACCTTGCAATTCTTTTTTTTTACCTGCAGCCGACAATTTTTTATTGATTGATTTTGCAAGATGCCAAACGTCAAATTGGTGATTTATATTTTTGTACTGTTCTCTCATTGTCTTGGCAATTGAAACGTGTCTGTCCGTGGCTATCAGGTCGATCACCATTCCCCGCGATTGTAGTTCTTGCAATGATGCTACAAAGCCAACTTTCTCCATGGCCACTGAGGATGTACTTTGTGACACCTGCACGACCACCGAACTCACAATTTTCTTACTTTCCATGTCCTGAAAGTGGTAGGTGCAGTACTTGGCTGAAAATCCTGGGCTGTCGCACTGTCCATCACCGGCTAGCCTGAAGCGTTTGCCCGCGAATGTACTTTCCATTGACATTTTTTCCATTCTCCAAGCTTCGCTGATGGCTGGAAATAGATAATCGGTTTGGTATTTGTAGAACTGAGTTTTCGCAATGAAATGGATTCCCACAAACTGAAAGAAATACTGTAACTTTTTAAAACTTGAACCACTAAAAAGTGCGGCCGCTGCACAAAGTAGATTGCCTGCTGGCAGTTGCCCCAGCATGGGTTGTGCAGACCATGCGAACGGATGATATTGTGTACAGGTGGCATGTATTTTAAGGTTAGTGCCTCGAATTGCACGAGTCACATTAATCAATGGCTCCCCACATACTTCCCCACCAACCGAATGCCCACATTTCATCATCATAATAATATCCATCAAACAGCTATCGAATACAATGAATTTGGCCTCTTTCCTTATACTGTCACTCTGCATCCCAGCTGGTTCGGCCTGTAACGTTGAGGACATGTCACTCGCATGAAAGGTACAATCTCTGATATCGTCTTCCGCTATGCTGAGTGATATTGATGGTGTTTCATTGTCGTCCATGTCATTCTCTTCCACTGCAACAACTGTTCCTTGTCCGGAGATGGGAGAAAAAAACAATGTCTTCAACTTTCGCGCGCTCTTATTTTTTGCGGGTGTGGATTCTGTGAATTGATCTCCGACTGCATCCAAACTACCAGGAGGACATTCACTATCAATGGCTGGTGGTGGTATAGCTCCGTTGTCAATCACTTCATACTCTTCCCATTGGCACGATGAATCTCCAGTCTCAAGTCCCTGCCAAAAGGTTTGACAAGCAACATCTCTCGTTCGCTTCACTGTCTGTGTAGATCTAGTTCTTACACCCACTCGCAACTAGAGGACAGATTAGAAAAGGGATGTTCAGTTTAAACACAACTTACAGTATTGAACTATTGACAGTGAAAGACAACATAATATAGTGAACAGGACACTAACCTTCTTTTGCTTTCTTTTCTTTGAAACTTTCTTGCCTCGAACTTCAACATCTGGACGCTGTTGCTCCGACTCGTGTGTGCATGTCTCCACTTCCTCTCGCGCTGCAACGACTATATTTTCATGATAAGCACATCCATCACTCACTGAGGCTCCATCGACTCCCTGAAACATAGAACTTTCATTAGTATGTATAATAATATTGAAAACACAAAATGTACTTGGGGACCAATACCCATACGTACATCTCAATAGCAAAACACGAATTAACGCATTGTGTAGAACATTCAAACGACAATAGTTCACGCATTGTTGATCTAGTTAGATTGAACTGTCAAGATCCATACCTCGGGCTCCGCATAGACTTCCATTGATGATATTATTGAAGATGACGCTTCAGCAACTCCCTGAAACACAGTAATTGCATTAGTATGGTTTTCTATTTTGTTTAAAAGAACATAAACTTTCTGCAGGCGTCAACGGCTCATCTAAATAGACCTGCACAAATGATCAGTTGTCTAAAATAAATAATGGATATCTAAATATGATTCGATTTGCTCCATCGTTGGAAGTGTCACCACCCAGAGATCTGCATCAACTACTAGGGGTGATGTTCTTGTTGAAGAAGCTCCGTCAGCTCCCTGAAACATAGTACTTGCGTTAATAAAGAAGGAAGTATAGCGGATGTAATCACGTCATTTGATCTCGCATGATTGATCTGTCAGTATCCATACCTCGAAATGCATAAGAACATCAAGGGACGCTGTAACTGCGGTGCACACTTCTGCAAGCTGTTGCGCCGACCCGTAACTGCATGCTCCCCCTTCTTCTTGGACTAATGCTCCATCGACTCCCTGAAACATAGGACTTTCATTAGTAATGAACACAATATTGAAAAAAGAAGACACATAGGAGGGCGACGACAGAAGGACATACCAATGGCTAAAAACGAAAGAAACATTGTGTGTAACAATCACGCTACAAGAATGCAAGATCTGATGATCTCCATCGATGGAACTGTCCGGAAACGTACCTCGAGCATCTGAGTGACATCTACGGTTGTCGTCAATGCGTTGGACTCCTCAGCATCTCCCTGAAAGACAGTACTTGCATTATTTTGGATAACAATAATTATAACTGAAAACAAAGACTAGAGGACGAGTACTGTGGTGTACCATTAGGTAAAATAATTACACGATCAATTAAAACTATTGATTTACATGCCTAAAACAAGTCAGTGTCAGAATAGCTAAGTAAGATTACCCGATAGGCGCTTGAAGTGGCTGATGACTGCAATAACGACACGGATGGAGAATCTTCCGCCTTCATATTGAGTGGATACATAAATGGGGAAATTATTGTTAGCTAATGCTACACACTACCGCAAGGCCGAGAGCTAAATACGTAAACTTGACTCACCAGTGGAGGGATGTGGACGAATAGAGTGGGAATAGCGTTTGAGAGCAATTTTCGCCTCGCTCGCGGTGTTTTCTTCTTTATTAGCAATGATGTGGAGTACATGTCTGGGCTAAAGTGCCTGCTGCAGATGCGGTATCGATCACCCCTCTTGTCCGCAAAGACTTCTAGGACTCTACTTTCTAGCTCAGAGGCTGGATATCCGCAATATCGGACCCATTCTCTTATCTGATCTATTGTCTTAGGGAAAACATGCATTATAGTACCTTCAGATTTGTTATGGGTCTTCGAAGGGCAACCGCCAATGGAACAGGCAGGCATTATGGAAAGTTCTGAAAAGTTAAGATCAACAATTCTCTATGAATACCAATGTGTTAAAACATTAAATGACACATAAAAGGTTCAATGCAAGGTCCGTTTTGGTTCTTGGAACTATACACGTTATTCACATGCGGATAAGTATTTCAATAACTTTCAAAAAATAGAAAAAGTAATTTGACTAAACTCAGAACATGTGACTAGTTCCTTGCATGTACTGTCGTGAACGAAAAGAAAACATGGATGCAATTTGATGACTACTAGCAAATAGATATAAATTAAAAAATTGGACGCAAAATGATTATGGTACATGGACTTACCTTGACGAACAAACAGTTAGATGCAGGGATCAGAGTAGTTTCTTGTCGTAGAACAGGGAGCACTTCACAGGTTGCAAACTGACGAGTTTGCTCAAAGTGGTCACGGAAGTTCACAGAGATGAAGAGCAGATAACCAGCACCTTCACGGGTTGACTAGCAAAGCGCAAAGAAGTTCTCATTAGAAATATGAAGTGGGTTATAAAGAATTCGAAACAGGGGTGTGTTTGTGAATGAATGACGTGTATATGTCGTGGCATTATGCGGTTTGCAGGGGGGCGTCCAGCGTGAGGGGGGATGCTTGGCAGGAGACATGGGGTCTGGAGGTAGACATGGGAACAACAACCCATGCTCTATAGACCACTTTGAAGTGTACATGGTCTTTGGCACCTCTTGGCCTTTATCGCTCCCTGACAGCTCCACTTGCCAGCAGCGCAAGTACCCTGGTGCGAACTGCCTTTGATAGGGCGGGGGGTGGATCGGGGCGGTGGTCGTGCAGACAAGACACAGGAAGACTCGTGAATGGAGACACACTTATGTGGATTGCAGGGGGGCGTCCAGCGTGAGGGGGGATGCTTGGCAGGAGACACGGGGTCTGGAGGTAGACATGGGAACAACAACCCATGCTCTATAGACCACTTTGAAGTGTACATGGTCTTTGGCACCTCTTGGCCTTTATCGCTCCCTGACAGCTCCACTTGCCAGCAGCGCAAGTACCCTGGTGCGAACTGCCTTTGATAGGGCGGGGGGTGGATCGGGGCGGTGGTCGTGCAGACAAGACCCGTTTGCCGCAGGGCCTCACCAAGGAGAGGCCATCTAACTGAATGTAAGAGGATGGCTGCAGGATCTACTACATGGAAGGCAGGGGGGTGAGTTTATAAATACCTCACCCTCCCAGGAGAATATATGGGGGTCATCTCTGTACCCGGTGCCCAAAAAGAGGATTTATTATGATCAACCATATTTATTATTTACCTATAACCATGTTTTGTATCAATAAAATCCAACGGCTTTTTATTGCCAACGCTTGATGCCAACCCACAAAATAATATATGTATGACTGCTGCATATATGGGTTCAACGGTTATGTGGATTGAAGGTGTGCGGCCAGCGTGAGAGAGGATGCTGGCCGGAGACATGTGGTGTGACAAGACAAGGCACTGGAAGGCTATTCAACGGAGACACACTAGATTCATTTAAAAAATCAAAACAACCATTGTTAAAATATATGTTGGGCTTTATTTTAGATTTTAATTAAACATAAATAATAAACATTACACATTGTAAAGTTGAGGTTGCAGCACATCGAGGGAAAATCCGCGGTATTGTCCACTGTCACTGGGGAAATGTTGTCTAATGGCAAGTACCGCACAGGCAGGTATTACTCTCCGAACGCGGTGTCCGAGCCTCCCGTGAAGCCACCAAGTGAAGCAACGATAGGCCACCAGCCTGTACCACCTGTGAAAAAAAAAGATGCAAACTGTATTAAACTGACAAAACTTTCTTATCAATGTCGATTCAGGTAACACATGTCATTTTTCTTAGAAAAAAATTATATCTAGAAAATGCACTATATGGAACCAATTTACATGCGTTCGAATGATATGTAAATGTAATTTTATATGTGGGAGACGACCATGAAATAGTAGTGGCATCACTGACATCACAAACAGAGTATACTTACTCGTTACTCGGATTACGCGGACGAACAGTGCCACGAAGTTCGTGCATAAGCACCATCATCATCCTCAACACGGTCCGTGAGAGGCAAGCTTCCCTGAACTCTGGCAGCTCGGTGATGCATTGCGGACTTTGCTCGCCTTCCTGCAGACTTTGCTCGCTTTCCGAAATGTAGGCCAAGCACCCGGAATTTTCACGGCAGCAGCAGTTCTCCTCCTCAGTTGGCATTAGCTCGCACTGATTGCACGTGCACCAGGTGGAGACGCCGTCCATGCGACATGGTCCAGGCTCTTCATCCGTTGACTGGTCCTCCCAACTGCCGTCCGAATCCCCATCGTTTTCGCGTGCTTGCCTTTCCAGTAGTTCCTCCTCGGTGTACTCGGGCTCGTACATATACGGCATTATTGTGGCCATTGTGCGGTAAAGATAGTAAAATAATTTACAGAGATGGTACAGGTGTTCACACGGGCTACAAGCGGCGAAGGTAGCTGACCAGAGCACTGAAACGAGTCACAGAATACTCAAAGTAACACAGAGAGAGGAATGGAATCGAAAATCTGCTGCTGTGTGTTGTGAAACGGTCTGTTTATACTTATTGGGGAAAGAGGCGTCCTGCCATTTCCATGGCAACACGTCAATAGCTGAGGCGCAGCGATTGTTGACACGAGACGTGCTTGAAATGGGCAGTACGCGTCTGCTGATGTCAGGCTCAGGGGCGGGGGATTTGATTTAGTGCCGCAAAGGCAGGTGAGCCAGGTCGATGGGGCGAAATGATAGGATTATCACAAAATGGAGGCTGATTTCGAGTGCGATAATGGGCGAAAAGTCGGGTAAGGTCCATAGGAAAGTTTCCTACGATCTACCGATTTATGCTTACAAACACATGGCCGACCCGTAGGGACAATAAAAAAAAGTCCCGGAACTATCCTTTAACTAATGATGTGACAGGGAGTCGTTCTGGCCTGCCACAAACTGAACGTATTTGCCGCTGTTACAGGGTGGGAGTTGAAATGTTGAAACATTTGTCGATTGTCAAGCTCTGTCAGAGCTCCACCAGGAGAGTTTTAAAGGATATTTTACTACTCGCCCGTTTTTATTTTGGTGTAATGTATGGTGTAATGTGTTGAATGACCCAAATGAAAGATTGTTAATCAATGCTGTGGATTTCTTCAAGCTGCTTCTTCCTTTGTATGATATTTTTCTGTTTTAGCTGCTTGTAAATATGTGATAAATTGAACACATGTGGGTAAAGTTCGATTTTAACCAAGTCATACAATAAATAAATACATGTTCCAGCCTCTTAGTGTGGGGAATGAGCATGTCTGAATTTAAGGCTAGGGGGCCAGTTCTGTGACACCATTGGTGCCACCAATTCCTAATCCCAGACATTGGGTGCAGAGACAACAGATGCGGCAGAATAATGTAGTTGCGCTAATGTGTTTGTTCTATGGGTTCAAGTTTGTTGAGGTGCTGCCAATTATTCGTAAGTCAGCGTCCAAAAGTAATGTGCTTGTCCAATCTGTTACATCCCTTAATTCTAATAGTCATTGTTTTATGAACGATGATCCTCAGTGGGTCCCACTTTGTTAGGAATTCTTTTAGACTTGATGTAGATTTAGAAATCCCTTGGCCATGCATTTCAACCATCTAGGAACTGGTGTCTTCATCCAGTGGGGCAAAGAAAGAGAAAGACTCAAAACGTCTGCCAAGGCTCTACTTCCCTTCTGCCCATAACTGAATATTAATATCCAAAGAAAGACATGGGTCCCCTTTATTCCAGACTCTCTATCATGTGCACCTTGAAGACACTTGTGTATTTTCCTCAACCAGCAATTGTCTGGGCATTAGTTGAGTTAACACTGCTCCCTTCCACCTGTTTTGTTGCCTTCTCTCTGGAAGCCAGGGGTTTATGAAGATGCCACCCACAATCTTTCCTAGTCGGTAAGCCAGCAAAGTAGTGATATGTCTGTTGGGGGTTGTGTGTGTTTTCCATTTCTCACTAGGGTACACATCCACTTTCCTGTGCCAGAGGTATACATATTATGATGTTGGAAGTTCCCTTTGCTTTTCCCGTCTCAGGGCCTCCGTGCCATGGCTGTGCCTTTCTGGTCTTCGCTGTGTACGTGTGGTCTGAAGAATGGCCCATCGAGAGGCCTGTATGGTCACATTTCTTTTAATAGTTCTAGTGTCTAAACCACGTCTACCTGCTGTCTACCCACTCAACCTGGATCTCTCAGCTTTATGCATGCTTTAATGCTCGACCCCTGTCTCGGCACCTAGCCGCACATTTTGTCAGAGGTTTTCTGTCTAGCCATAGATCCTTCTTTGAGCTCTGGAAGCGACCCTCACTCCAACATCAGTGTCTACGAAAGCCTTTTTACCACATTAACCAATTATTAGCAACTACTACTCCACATCACCATTTTCTGTTTGAAAATCCTACTGGCTGTTTCTCTCAGATGATGTTCTACCCACTGTATATCAGTTCTTTGCTATGTTTTCCTCTTGCAGGACTGATTGAGAGACCTGTGCTGCCGCCTCAGTTGGCTGCAGACACTGCCAGCTACAAGATTTTTGTCTCCGGGAAAAGCGGCGTTGGGAAGACCTCAATGGTGGCCAAACTTGCAGGACTGGAGGTTCCCACAGTGCATCATGAGACAACAGGTGAATAATCAGTCAAACTGTCCAGGCATGGAGTATTGTATGAGTGGGCGATACCATCAGGCAGGCAAAGCAGAGGATTCAAAGGAAAACATGCTTTGCCTATTTATTGTGAAATGTGCAGCTGGGGACAGCAGGCATGGGTTCCTTGTTATAGGGAAGGAGACATTTCTGGTTCTGAGTCAATTGGTAATAGCGGGCGTGCTGAGACAATGCCATTTCAAAGATGCATCAACCTGCTGTGCACTCCATGTGAAGCATTGCACTACTGTTTCAAAGAAAACTGTTTCCCTTAGTTCAGATACAAATAATTCTCCCCCCACACCGTCTCTTTGCTTTCTCTTTCTTAAATTTCACAAAAATAACTAATTAATTCAATGAGTTCTCAAAATTGTTCAAACAAACAAGTGATACTCAAAGTTCGCTAAATCGTACATAACAAATTAAACCAGCATACCCAAAGCTAAATGCAAAATAATCATCTAAAAAACATCTTCGGGATGTCTTCTAAATGTTCGTACTTAATCTTTTTGTTAACCATTACAATGTATTATTACAGTACAATAATGGACCTTCAAGCACTTCACTTCAACACATCTAAAAAATACTTTACACATTCAATACATGTGCAAAATGCACACTACTCTAACTCGAATTATGAGCACAAAAGTTGAATGTTGGTAAAATAAGGGAAATGTCATTAACAAATTCTTTTATGTTCTGGGGCTCTTTCTGAATGTCATAATTCACATGAATTCTCAGAAGAGGGCTTTCACCTCCTTGCAGTTGGTTCCTGCCATACAGATAACATATATAACGTATGGAGCCATCTTTTACTTATATCAAAATCAGGGTAACTTGTATGTGTTCCTTCCAGTGCCCCCACTTCTGCCATATAGATCTTTTCAAAAGTAGAATTTGAAGAGGCCTGTCATATTTCACAGATGGCCTTCGAGGATGGCCCTAGTCGTCCTTTCCAGCACACTTGTGGGACCCTATGGAAACACACACACATCTCCCCCAGGTAAACCAACAAGCATGAGAGGAAATGTGCACAACAATGATGAGGACCAAATACGGAGGATATGATTAGAGTCCAAGATGTGAAAGTTGGATATGCAATAACGTATCAGGAAGTAACACTTAGCTAGAGTAAATATGGTAATCAACGGAAAACCTATTTGGCATGAATAATTCTCGCTGATCACTCAGTCCAGAGATCAGAAAACCACACAAAGGAACAAGGTGCAGAAAGAGAAAAAAATATAGAAAAAGAAGACAAAGGGTCCTGGCACGCCGGCACAAGGACTCACTAAGGGAACATGGAACCGCAGAACAGGGAGAAGAACACCAGTCACAAGCAACAACAAGAAAATGCAAGATCCAATTGGAAGGTTCAATACAAGAAGGTAGGAAATGTCCAAAAAGTAGGGATACAAACAAAAGGCAACGAGGCAACAAAAAATAAGAGACAACATTCAATGATGCAGAAAGAAGAGTAGGTCATCATTCAGATATACTCCAACATACAGAGAGGGGAAATCCAAATTCAAGGCCTAGGACAGGCGGGGCAGTACATATGAATTCCAGCCCAGGCTGAAGGCAAAGGAAGACGCGATTAGGTAAGGTAAGGTAGCAGATGGCAAGAAGGGGAAGAGTAGACAAGAAGGTTTAGGAACCAGGAAAGGTATAAAGGAGGCGTTCAGGGTCAAGGGAACTGCAGCAAGACCTGCAGAAACAAGGGGGCTCTGAAATTGTAGTAGAGCACCGTCTCTGCCACACTGGAGCTTCTTATCAAATTGCTTCTGTTTTTTCTGGTCAGTACGTTCTGTCCATCCCTACCTTGTGACTGCTGTGTCAAGTGATGAGAAAGCGTTGCATGGCACGACGTAGCTGCCCATCCTCTTGCTAGGGCATGCCGTCCCTATGTCCCCGTAACCACCACAGTGTCTGCGAAGGCCGCAAAAAGTGGAGTCTACTTGGGACCACGACAAGGCCTCAACCACAACATCACTAGTCTCAGGACAGCCTAATGGGCAAAACATTTTCAGCAGACCAAGGTGATAGTCATCATACTCCAAAATACGCTTCCATAGAGAACGCTCCCTCTGCCTTTGCCTGATAGGCATGAACATGGTATTCTATAGATCTGCCTCCAAATTTTCTGTTCACCCTCATTACACTCCCTGACATTTGCTTAAACAGTGTGGTATTGCTACCCACCTGTTGGGACCAGGAACCAGTTTTAGAAAAGCATACCGCTGGATGTCGGCCTATGCAGAGCATGTGAATCTAAGCAGATGCAAGCATCAGAAATACGATTACGGTAAGTAATGTATGCCATAATAAATGTCTGGGCTCCTGTCCGGGCCACACAACAAGCAACAGCCCTTTCTCCAGAAGACCCAGCATGCTCTGATTTGCCCTTCTGCACGCTGGGCTACGAGCGATGGTGCTTGCAAGGTAAGCCCCTCTGGTCTAGTTCCATTACAACAGGTGCATTGGCTCCCTTCCAAAATGGGCGGTGTGGCTTACACAGTACCACTGGGGGCCTGTGTCTGCTCGTTCCCGCCCCAGCGCGCAGCAGATTGGATAAGATTTACCCCTTATGATGACGCTCTGATAGTGAGCCGGCTTCGCCTGCTGGCTCACCACAAAGGGCCACCTCTAAGGATTGTGGCTGCTCCTGTCGGGGCCTGTCAGGGCCAGGATAGTGTCCCTTATGTCTGTCACCCAGATAGGTGCTAATTCCTGCGCCTCTTTGCAAGGTCCCCTTTATCATCCCAACTTGTTTCCTGAACACTGACATTGGCATCGCAGCAAGAACCTAGGATTCCTATGCCTTACCCTGGGGCTGCTCCTTGTTTCACTCACCCGCAACTTTGTCTCTTGCTCCTAAAAGGAACTACAACGCTCTCATCGCCTTGCTTTTTTGATTCTTGACCCCACTCCATCGTTTTTCTGATGTGCCCCCAGTCCCTCTGGGTGAGGATTTCCCGGCAGGCTGTTTTCACAATATCTTGTATTGCATAGTATCTCACTTGATCCTCCTATTATACTCTTCTAAGCTCAACTAGCACCTAGATTCTTCCGGGCTTTGTGTGCTGCTATGAATGTAAAAATAAATAAATACCCCACAGGTAATCAAACTACTACTTGAACTAACTCTCCAGCTAAGAGCATTCTAAGTCTTGTCCTTCCTGTGGGCCCCATTAGCATTATTTCGGTCTGCGGTTAATTTTGTAGTCTGACCCTTCTTGTAGCAGTATTGCTCCAGAGCTCCTAAAAGGGCAATTAACCTGGTTTTAGGCCCAGACAAAACACCTGCATCACTTCGAATGGATGCAGTGATACCTTGGTACCATCCATCTGGGGGAAGACCCCTCAAACCTTCATAGCCAGTAGTTTAATAATGTTGGAGACAAAACACAGATGCTGCTCAGCACCTTGACTATTGGGAAATGTTGTGCTTTTGTCACCAGAACCATACCAGATCTTCTCCTGATCAAATCCTCTCTATGGACGGCACTCCAAAGCCACACTCAATTAAATTAATTGAATTTTTCCTTTGAGTCACCATAGCCAAGGAAAAAGATGCCTCCCATCCCCCGTACATGGAAGTGTTTTGTTTGATAAAACGTAAGCCCCAGAAATGGCCTGATAAAGGTGCATTCCTGGTGAAACCAACCCTGATTTGTCTTTTATCATTTGATAGCACTCAGCCAATCCTGCAATCGGCCAAGAACAACTTTACAGAAAACCTTACAAAGGAAAATGACTTGTATTCTGCTGCTAAGCTTGCTTGGGTGTCCCTCATACCCTTTTATAAAATTGGGGTCAATCCCCACAATTGCCCAGCCGGTAGACATTCAGTTAATGTTTGCAATCAGTATTTTAAGTAGTAATATCCCATACATCTTTGTTGATGGTTGAAATAGGTCCTCTGCAATCCTGTCAATACCTGCTGCCTTTTAGCTTACTTTATTGTGAAACTACAGAATTCATGTAATGAGTGACTGATTTGGCTCCATAGTCCAGCAAACGCTTGCCAAACCATCAAAAATGATACAGTCACTTTGAAGATTTCCCCTTTGTGATGAAGAGATTACAGAAAGCACTACTTTGGAAGTTTGAAGAGCATATATTGTTGACTTTCACTGGGGAAGATGCAACCATGCCTATACCGAGTAGGTAATACATTTCAATGGACATTCTTAACTGAGTAGAAAGGATACACAAAACACTCAACCCCTTTGTAAAGAGCATGCGCAAATCACATTTGTAATGTTTTTGAAAACAATCACAAACATTCTACACTATTGGTCTCCAATCCATACTCCACCTGCTTAGCTAAAAGAATATGAGTCGGAGAATTATAACTTTTACGCACTATAAAGTAGCATATGGAAACCAATGTTGGCCCATAGAGCATCTAATATTAGGTCAAACAATCAAAGATTTTAACATAGCAGCTTTATAGACTGAGGGGGAGGGGATCATTCTTGCAGGATAATGACCTACCACACAAATCCGATGGCCATAAGTTGGTGAAGGGCGATAATGATACCCTTTCTGAGGTCTATAAGGCTTTCAGCACATGGTGGTACTAGCAAATCATGTTTTGGAGGTTTGGTGTGGAAGTAAAAAACGATAGTTTAAAAATTAGAAAGTAAACCGGTAAACTCAGTAAATTGAATGTGGTTTTATTTAGTAGTATTTCAATGACAAGGCTGTCTTCATAAGCAAAGCATTTCAGTTGCAAACTTGCTTAAACTGGAGAGTGTCTAAAATGAGTATACATTAGGGGTCGCGTAAAACTAAACTTTCTCTATAAGGAAATGAAAGCATTTTGCCATGTCTCTTTGGTATGTTCAGTGGGATGTGATAGTGAAAAAACATTTCCCTTACTGCATTTTTAAGTAAGAATGTTTAGAATGCAGTCAATTCCAGTAGTTATTGACTGCACTCTGATTGGATGAGAGGAGGTCAGCAACAATTTCCATCTGCTAATTAATCTTATAACTCAAAGCAACATAGGAACTGATCAAGTGCTTGGACTAATGTCCTAGGATTAATACGGTTTGGCGTAGGTTCTGTGATATATTTTCATTTCTTAGTTATACAGGAACAGCTGCACACACCTGTTATTTGTTAATGAACTATTCAGTGAGCGTCGCCCAGAATATACAATTGTAAGCCCTGATGACCTGGAGGTGTTCTTAGTATCCAGTCTTACAGTGGAGTAAATATTCTTAAACAGGTTATACTTGCTTAACTGTGGTTGGCAGCAACATATGAGTTATACATGTGTTTATAAGTGTTCACCCCAGTAGCATGTAATCACCGCTAAGGGGAAATGTAGACGTTAAAGCCACCGTCCTAGCATTCCAGAGAGTGTCCACTACATCTCTCACTGTCCAGTGGACTGAAGTGTGTTTGTCCAGTTGGGCAAAAGTTGCAGGGCCCACATCCACACACACCTAGATTCTGGGCCAGAAATGCTCCCCCCTCGTTTCACCTTTTGCTCCCCCGCTCCCTCTTTCTCTTCTCTACGTACTTCCTTCCTTCAATTCCTCCCTTCAATTCGATTTCCTCCTCTTCCTCATCTTCGGCCCACCCACCTTTTCCTTTCACCCTACGCTCATCCTACCAAAAACAATTGTCTTCGAAATCTTGTTGATTCTGTCTATGAAGTTTTATTGTACATCATAAATCTTGTTAGTGTAAGTCAATAATATGCGTACATTTGAAATGTCTGTATATCCCAGACAAGATGAAATCTTGGCTGCCAATCAACCCTATTTTCCTTCTTCTGAACTCTCAATTTAGGTTGTCACAGCTCTTAGATTGAACTTGTGAAGTCAAGCCTCTGTAAATAAATGGAACACTATATGATCTGCAGCAAAACATTATCATTCTATGCCTCAGTTACTTAACCGATAATGCAAAGCATTTTTAATTATTTAAAAGCAAAATGTGTGTTTTACAACGAGAATCTCCATTGTACGCCAACATTTTGGAAATGGGCACACAGAAGCAGAGGAAATTGTGTTGGCAGTCACTGATAATGTCTTTATCGTTTGATGTTTCAGGAATTCAGACCACATCAGTGTACTGGCCAGTGAAGCTGAGGAGCAGCGAGAGAGTGGTTATCTTCAAACTGCAGTTCTGGGACTGTGGTGAAGCCACACTCAAGAAGTTTGACCATATCCTGCCGGTAGGTGTTTATGCTGTTGCCAGTGAGGAGTGACAGGGTAAGGTGTGCAGTAGTCCCACATTAAAATAGGAGTAAACTATATAAATTAAGGATCTGTGGGTTGGCAGAAGGGGCCTGTTCTTGAAGTTCACTTCACCTTACTAACTGGTGTGGGGTAGAGCTTGGTGATGTGAGGTGTCTGTTGCATCCTGACAGGAGGTGTGCAGCTGAGGGGCAAGAGGAGAGGTTATTCATGAATTGTACTTGCATCCTTGAGTAGTTGTGCGGCAGAGTACGGTGTGTGAAAGGGGTTGTGGTATGGACAGTCGCATGGTGGTAGTTGACATATGGGTATATGCTTTTGAGCGGGCGTGAATAAGGGACAACCTAAGCAGTCATCTCCTTCAAATAGTTGTCCTGTTGGTAGAGAAGAGGGAGCGAAAACTAGGGGCATCCGGATCCTGTTCAAGAAATTGACATCATTCTGTTTCAATGTATTCCAGGGAGGAGGAGGCTAAATTTGAGACTAGAAAGTGAAGGTAGCATGGGCCTGGCCAGGACATTGACACTTCTGCTGGTATATGTTCAAATTCTTTCTCTTCTGTCTCTTGCATTCTCTCTCTCTCTCTCTCTATCCAGGCTTGTAAGGAGAAGGCGGATGCCATCCTCTTCCTGTTCTCCTTCACTGACCGATCGTCCTTTGATGACTTACCCAATCAGATCTCACGGGTTGCAGAGGAGTCGGATCACCTTGTGAAGTTGGTGATCGGCTCCAAGTATCCTTCTGCTAAAAGCTTGTGAACAAATCACGCTCTTTGCCAGGACTTCAAGGGAGTGTAGCGGCTGGCTTCAAGTCCAAGTTAGTGAGCTTTGGAAATCCGCAATCCATAAAGCCAGTTTGCTGAGTATTTCGACAGACTGGATATGCAAGCACTCATGTATGTATGTATACATGTAGGCAAATACTCGGTTTTATACAGCGCACACGTAGCTGTCTAGCAACAGAGTGCTGTACAAGTAATCTGGTAGAATAACCTGTCTACATTTAAAAAGATAGAACATTACAAGTACACTTGGAAGGACATGGAGAGAGAAGTTCATGGTAGAGGATACGGTTAGTGGTGGGACATTGGGACCCGCTTTTGATTAGGTTTTTTGTGGGTCTGCAGATGTGCTTTATTTGAATCTGTATCCCTGTGAATTACTAACTATCTGACCATCTTGACTGCTCTGGCGAACCTCAGATCTGGATCAGTAATGAACACCTTTGCATTCTTCTGCTGTGAGAAAGGAAGTGAAGTGTGTTCCCCTTTTATATCCTCAAAAGAGACAAAAGGTACTATGTCATTAAGCAACTCATCCACGTTTTTCCAAAAGTTTTCTGTGCTGATATTAACTAGCTTTATAAAGCAACTCAACAACTCGAATTTTGTTGATTATGGTCACTTACTTTGTATTTTAGTCCTACATATGTATACGTTCACTGAAAATACCTTATTTAAGGTGCAGTTAAGATGCACAGATTTAATGCAAAAAAAACTTTAAATTCAGTGAATGTGGGAAGTCATGACCCGCTTAACTCGGAGCATTCCTGTTAATGTCCCGCATAATGCTATGTCCCCCCATAATGCCATTTTTTTGTCATTGCGACTCCCTTCTCGTATAATATCTATGTGCTCATGAGCTTTGCAAAGGGAACGCGCTGAGTTAAGCTGGTCATGACTTCCCACATCCACTGAATTTCAAGTGTTTGTTGCATTAAACATGCGCATCTTAGCTGCACCTTAACTAAGGTTTTTTTACAGTGAATTTCAAGGGTTTTGTTATACCATAGTCTTTTTACGGACCATGGCCTTTGGCCACAGCCTTTGGCTGTGTCTACTATACATGTTCCCCCAATATGTTCCTTTTGCAGCCGCGAGGTGGCCACATTCCTTTGCCATGGCCACTTACATGTCTTTTGGGCCCATTAGCCAGGGCCTTCAGCTGTGCCCACTGTATATTTTAAAACACTATGTTTCTTTCCCTCTCACTAGCCATGGTCTTTGGCCGTGGCCACTCTACATATTGCTCCAATTGGTTTCCTAAACGGGCCCACTAGCCATGGCCCCTTTACATGTTGCCCCAATAGCTTTCTTCTGGTCCCACTAGTCCTAGCCTGTCGTGGCCACTCTACATATTGCCCCAATTGGTTTCCTAAACGGGCCCACTAACCATGGCCAGTGCCCCTGGCCTTCAGCCCTGGTCACATTACTAGGTTTCATTTGGACACACTAGCCATAGCCTTCTACCTTGCCCCCATGTTGTCAAGTAGGTTTTGTTGGGGCCCACTAGCCATGGTTACTTTCCATATTGCACCATACTGTTACTTAAAGTAACCCAGTAGCCATAGCCACACCCATTGCCACCCCTTCACTGTATCTGTAAAATTCCCCCTTTTTTTGTTGGTCTTAATCCCATTTTTTAACTTTAAAAAAAATAGTTTCCCAATAAGAGCGGTTAGCAATGTATACTACAGATAACTGCGGTTCTCCATCAAAGCGTGCACAATCCAAAACTCTTCCCTGCCCTCCCAGGCTCTCAGCAAGTGCACCCTACTCGTACCATGCTTACCCCCCCCCACTCCCTTAAAGTTCTTTTTCCCTCCATAGCCCTCTCCCCCCCCCCCCCCCAACACACGTCCATGCCTGATGCACTTTCATTCCTGATCTAGTTTTCTATCATAACCACGGTTATCCCACTGGATAATCCCGGTTATGTGAAAACGTTTGAGGTCTGAACTTGTTCCCTAGTATCCTCCCAGCCCCCCAATTTCACATGGTGTCCTCTTGCCGCCTCCCCACCTCCAGCCCGATGCCATTTCATCCTTTTTCCTCCTCCAAATAACGCTGGTTATACCCATTATAACCCCGGTTATGTCTGGCATTGAGCAAAAAAAAAAAAGACTGCTTTTTCTTTTCTGGAAAGCCTTGGTGATGCATTGTGGGACACAAATATAGCGATGATTTTGGGAGAAGGGGGCACCCCCCCTCTCCGTCAAATATTTTAACAACTACTTGACAGAATAACCCCAGACCCCTCCTAGAAATGTTATTAGCCTCTCTCACCCTCTCCGCCGCAAAGCACCAAGACTGATATAAAGGTTTTAAGGGGCATCCTGCCGAATAATTTTGAAAACTACTGGATGGATGTACCCCAAACCAGTCAAGAAAATTAAGTCCAAAGCTTTGTGCTCAAATTGTTTCCTATTTGGTCCCAATCTGCAAAGCGGTTTTCACGCTATGACTGTTAAAAAACGGCACTTTTTCTTTATGGGAAACCAAAAGGGAGTAGGCTAAAAACTGTTTTGATCTTTTATTAATACATTTTTCATTTTTTTGACGAATTGTTGCCAAATTCTCCAGTTTTGGGGGGGGGGCTCGACAATCCCTTGGTTTAGAAAATGTCATCCAAATCCATCCAGCAAGTCAAAAGTCAAGTCAAAAGTTATAAGCCTCTCTGCTGCAAAGCACCAAGAGGAATATAAAGGTTTAAAGGTGCAGGGGTCACCTCGTCTTCTGTCGAATATTTTAAAAACTACTGGATGGTTGTAATCAAAACCACTCAAAAAAATGAAGTCAGCGCTTTGTGCCCAAGTTGTTTCCTATTTGGTCCAAATCAGCGGCTGCTGCTGTTAGAAAATGGCACTTTTTCTCTATGGGAAAATGAATGGGCTGAAAACTATGAAATTGTGGTGTCTTATTTTCCTAATAACGTTTTCATTTTATAACATATTGTTGCCAAAATATGCAGTCGGGTGGTGGGGGGGGGAAAGAGAGAGGTGGATTGACATTTTATTTTCAGAATTTCATCCACATCCATCCAGCAAGTCAAATGTTATTGGCAATAGAAGTTTGGGAAACATTGCAGCTTTTTCATTTCTAAAAAGCCTGTCGGCCACTATGCTGCAAAGCACCATAGGAGATATAGCTATAATTTTTGGAGAAGGGGGCATGCCCTTCTCCGGCAAATATTTTAACTACTACTGAACGGAATAACACCAGACCTCGCCCATGAATCGGGTTAACACTTCGTGCCCAAATTGTTTCGGACCTGGTCCAATTCCATCCAGTGGTTTTGGCTGTGCGCTTGAGCAAAATGTTGACTTTTTCTTTATGGGAAAGTGAACGGGAACTAGGCTGAAACAGCATTTTTTTTTTCTTAAAAACCTTTTTAATTTTTTTTTTTTTTTTTACAGATCATAATTTCCAGTATGGAATGGCTCGTGACTACGATTTCGCGTGCAACATTTCAGCCATATACATTGTACGAGTCAAAAGTAATTAGAAATTGTCTCTACATTGGAGACTGCTCATGCACATAGCACTGCTTATTCTCTCAATCCCATCTCTTCTAAAATTCTGGCTCAGTTGGACCCTCCATGCCCCAATGGAGTAAGGAATGTCACAACCATGTTATTTATTATTATTATTGTAACACAGTGTTTGTGGTTCTTAGTTGCAACACTTTAATGTTAGGGTGAGTGTTCTGAATAGTGAAATTGGCACAAAGGCCAGTGTGCATTATGTACTTATTAATTCAAGCATTCAACCCTTTTATCACGGACATATTTGTGTCATTCCATATTCCCAATATGCTCTTTGAGTTTTTGCAAAGCAGCTAGGATCCCTCGTTGCTAATATTTGTCACCTTCTTTCTCTTGGGGATATTTCAATAGATTGCAATATTAGTGTACCAGACTGTTCCTCTTGTTCCTATATCATAAAATAATTTGTTCTGATAATGTGACTAGCTCAGTAGGAAAAGTGTAATTTTCTTATTAAGTCTACAATATTTATTGGAAGTGATCATTAAAAATAAACATTGTACATTTTTAAAAAGAGCCAGTTTACAGTATTAATACAATTAAATACTTTCCTTTTTAAATAGCTGCCTTTCTTTACCAAGAATACACCCAATTTTATTTCTCAAGCTATCCTTCCTTCTTGGAAAGGGACATGCTCAATTCAAAACCAATGATCTGTTTCTTCTGTACGCATCAAAGTAAGGTTTACTTTTGTGTGCTGGCCACTGATTAAACATACACTAGTAATTGATTAAAAAAAAAATTGAAAATAAATGCAATTGTAGATAATACAGGCTGGTCCCTTTCAAGGTCTATCAAAACCCCAGCAGCCCTCGCAGAACTTATGTGTCCTTCTCAACTTGTTCTGTGAGGGCAACATTCCTAAAGAACACACCTGATGGCAACTTGTGTCACAATAGCAAGCCAGGACTCCCCACAACCCCTCTCCCCCCCCCAAAACAGGGATGCCTGTGTCACGGCTCCTCTAATTCTACTTTTAGCCATTAAAAAACACAGCACCCCATCAAGATATCTGTTTTCTATGGGCTTTCTGCTGTCAGAAGCAAACGTTTACCTGACAAAAGTGACTCTTGCCCACAGAGAAAGAAAGATATACAGACAGAGAGAGCACAGATGTGAGTGCAAGAGTGAGAGAGTGAGTGAGAGAGCTGGATTGATGCATGACAAGCTGGGTAACTCTAGTTCGTGTTAAACAATATAACCGGGAGAAAATATCCATCAAATAAAGAAGCTGTTACTTTACTTGGGGGTGCACAGGTTAAATAAAAGGTGGGCCAATATTTTTTGCTAAAACGTTAAATGGCAGCCTACGAGGGCTAGAGCTGCAGTGACTTACTACCCCCTACTTTTGGGGTCTTAAGAGGACCTATTTTTTGGGGGCTACTGTTTGTAAAGCTTCACTTGATCCTTAGAAGGAGCCTGTCCTTTGTGGTTTACTAGGAGGGAGACCCACTAGTCTTTATCCACAGCTGGCAGCTTGCGATCCATCACTTTAGAGTCAGCAGGGCGCTGAGGCAAGTCTGTGGGACAACGGTCATCCAAAATGTGCTCTAACCTCATGAGGTGACACTATCCCTCATTCCTGTACACTTTGTGCCCATTTATGCATTTATTTAGGTTCCTAATGGCACCAGTCACCCAGGTTTCCCAACTCAGGTTCATTTTGCAGTAGGGGGCTCAGATACTGAGTTTCGGCTGTCCCAAACTTTTCTAAGAGCCTCGTTTATGTAACTATACCTTTTCTGGTCTCTACCATTCAGCTCCAGAATCGCATCACTTCCACTCTGAGGCAAGTGACTAAGTAAACCGGCTGCTTTGTCCTTTGCTTACTCTGTGCATTCTGCATGTCACATGAAAGGAAGCTCAACAGGAAAGGATATCTGATCCAACCACTGAAATTATTACCAAATCTTTCGGAATATGGGGACAGGAAGAAAAGTCTGCACCGTTACCTGTTTTTAGCAGCAATATTCAGATTCATCATATTTGCATCTTCCGGTCAGCATTTCTTCTGCTCCAGCTTGTGTCCTTTGACCTACTCCTTCTCAGTAAGGTTGGATTCCCACTTTTGCCTTTCCAGCTCCATGCATTCCATTTCTAGTTCTTGAGCTTGCTTCTTTATAACCAGCCATGCTCTTTGAATCTTGAGCTCAAGTTCTCACAGGCTAACGTAGCTTAGGCAGATGGTGGCTGTAGAGTGGTTGAAGCAGTGATATTGACTGTGGTCTCCTCTTTGACAATAACACATCCCTCTTCTTCTTGTGATGTTCCACACTGGAGCTTCCAAAATTCTGCCAGCAATTCTGCCATTTTTAGAGCACTGGTCCTGATGTGGCATGCTTTACAGAGCTCCTCACCTCATTTGCCTTTATGATTGTTCGATTGTTCTCATGAATGACCTGCATGGCCTCCATCTTCGATTTCTCGTCATCTGTGCCTAACTAGTTCAAACTCTTATTAGCACGGGTAGGTATTTCCTGAGTTGGTTCCTCAACATCCCACTGCTTCTGCCAGATCTTAGGACAGTTTCTTTCTGCCTTATATTCAGGAAGTGTGAAGAACCAGTCCACAGCTAGACAACCAGGTTTCCACAGGCGTTGCCTGGTTCATCCTGTGGTAGCAAAAGCTGAGCAGTAAAGGGCAGTTCTTAGGACATGTGTAGTGTGGTTCAAGTTACAGTATGATATTGTGCTACAATCCTACAGCACAGTTAGCCCGTCTTGTGGCAGTCAAAGCATGGATGTCTTCTCATTTGTATGCCTTTATCCAGAGAAAACGAACATTATCATATTTATTGTGTACTCTCTGCCTCCTGTTTCTTTTACCCCACTTAATCTATCGATGGGACTTTGTTCCCGCAATATGGGCTTTGTTTTTGATTCCTCATTTAATTTATAGGCCCACATTTCTTGTCGTTTTCTTCTTTTCAAGATTAAGAACATCTGCCATCTATTACAAATCACGGTCTTAAATCGGCTTCTTTATACGTTGGTATTCCCGGCTGTGCTCGTTTTCCTTTGTTCTGTTATTCATTCGGCTGCTAGGGTATTGTTTGGACTTCAGTATTCTTCAACTATAGGCCCCTATTTGATTAAAATGCTTTAGCTTCTCATTCAATCTAGATTTGAGTTTCATTTTCTTTGTCTAGCTTTCGTGCGTATTCACACATTGGCTCCCGAATATTTATGTTCTTTGGTTTTTCTGTATCATCCTCAAAGGGTTATTTGTGCAGAATCTCAGTTTTTTCTCTCCGTTCTTCATCCCCTTTGTGCACATTCTCGATTTTGATCATTTCAATTATTAGGTCCTGACCTTTGAACTCTCTTCCTTTGGATATTCGTTCCTGTTCCAACTTAGCTCTTTTTAAGAATTGGCTCTGCATTTCCTCACATCTCCTTGTATAAAGGCGCTATATAAATGTTGCAATAAAAAAAACTAAAATAGCACACACAGACAGTGGAGTAACTTTGCTGAAAATGTTGGGGGGACATGACATCCGAAGAAAAGGTGCCCCAGCCAATTGAATGGGGACACAATGGTGTGCCCCTGTCCCACCCTAAGATTACCCCCATGCACAGAGACCTATACAGTCATATTCATGTAAAACACACACAACCCCTGTACAGTTGACCTTCTATATCACATGCACATATCTCAGTCACATGCACCCATCGCAATTTCTTTTCATAATTTACTTGCCGCTGTCCCTTCCATTAACATTAGGTCATCTTTCTTTAAACTTTACTCTCAACAGTTTGGAACACCCCTGTAAACTGCCTTTACCAATACATGCTACAACACACATTCTAAGCACCCGTAATCCAGACACCAGATTACGTTTTGCTGATAATGAACTGTGCTGCGACTGCACTTCATGACAAGGATAAAGCATTGTGAAGTCGTACCAAAGACAGGCTGTGCTCTATACAAAACGTCTTTGACATTGGCAAGAAATTGAGGATGCCCCAGCCCTTCTTGCTAGACCAGCAAAAATAGACACGTGCATGAGCAAACCTGTCCTGCAACAGCAAGGCATATTGGACCCTACAATTACAACAAATGCAGATGATTAACACTAATTCACTTTTTGTTTGATTCTACATGCAATGGCGCACACTCCATCCCCTGCCCTTGCCCACTGTGGTCAGTATGAGGTGTTCTGGATCCCACTTCCTCCTTTAGGCCTCAAGTTTAGAGGTTTTGGGAAATACGCCAAAATGTCACCTCCAGAATTCCGACTCCCGAAATTCTGACTTTTCTTTTTTTCCGGACCTCTCCCACCCCCTTGCACCACATATATATGTGGGGGGTTATGGGATATAACAGTATTGTTATTGATATTCCATGAGGAAAGTTAATCAAATACGCAGGGATAGTAAAGGAAACTGTGAAAAAAGACCTCCATTAATGGCTTGAAAAAGATGGAGAGGGTGAAGACTGCCTCCAACAGAGGGAGAGATCCATGAAGCATAAAACTGATGACAGCAGCAGAAAGAGGTTTGCCCAAGAAAGCGGACTATTCCCTATTAAGAATGCAACACAGACAAAATGGGAGCTTGGAAAGAAAAGTGGGAGACTCCTACCTTTTAAGCTGAAGCAGAAACGCAACACAAACTAAATCTCATGGTCCCGAAGGGTGGCATCCACAGAACAAACCAATACATCTCCAAGACGTTTGTGTCCTGTTTGAGGAGACCTGTCTGGGAAACCCTTCCCCTCCTCCCCCAATCCACTGTTCCTTTTTTTTTTACTTGTTTCCCAAACCAAACAGAGAAAAAGGGTGACAGTTATACATAAGACCTGATCCTTTAAAGATGTATGGAGCATATGACTTTACATGCAATTTACTGACGAGTGGCTGCAGTTTAGGTGGTTCTGTGCCCGGATAGAGTGAACAATGGGATCATACTGATGTGTTTTGAAGTGTCAAATAAAAACTTAAATACAAAACAATATGTATGAATTTGGCCAAACTGTCTTGAAGATGCTGAAAATACCCGGTTGAAGATGAGTCATTCTGAGGAGCTGGATTGAAGATTTTTCTTGGACAAATTAGAATCAGCAGTGGCATATATGCCAGCTCTCAAAATGCCAGTCCTGGACGGACTCTGGGGGAGTTCTGTAAAACTTTTCAAGATCAACTGCCCCTCATCACAGGTAATATGTTGAATGTCTTTGCAATAAGGATGAATAATAAGGCTGTGCATTGAAGCCATGTTGATATACCTAACTCTGCAAAAACTACGGCCCATTTCAATACAAACCTCTGAGCATTGGTGGCTGAGAATACAAGACCTTACGATTTGCAAATGATGTGATGATGTCTGAAGACCAGAGGAATGTATGCCAAAGATTCAAAGGATCATTGAAGAATTTGGAGTGTGTTCGGTTTACAAAGTAAACTGGTATAAGACAAGTATAATTGACTTCTCTAGATGGCCCCTGGAATGCACAGACCATAACATCCATTACCAAGGATCACCACAATTATATAAAAGATTATCCCCTTGCATATTAGAAGAAAAACAAAGATGTTCCCAGTCTCACTGCGCCAAGAAATTATAATTAGTTGTTTGTGCAAAGAGAAGCCTTTATTGTTTGTGCGAAGAGAAGCCTGACACGTGTTTCAAGCTGTGTACTCGTGTTACCATTGGACTATCGGGAAGGAAAGGAGGTGGAAGAAGAAAAAGAGAGGATGGAAGAAGAAAAAGAGAGGATGACCAGATATGAGGAGAGGCCTCTACAGTACAGAAACAATGAAGCCTCAGACAAGAGAAGGAATGAACAAGGTTGGATAGGGAAAGACCGAGAAGAGGAAGGGGCAGACAAACCAGGAGGGGATGGAACATACCTTCAGCTTAACAGCTATGCCTATAATAATACACTATAAGGGGAAATGCTGAAGAAATCTGGGGTCCAGCTGTGTATGCTGTGAGATCTGACCCTTATTGGATGACCTAAGATTGCCTAGTGCTGGTGTCTGGTCACAAAGCCTGACGACCTTGTATCAGCAAAGAAAGGCACAGATGTGTTTGGGACACTATAAAATCCTGTAAATTGTGTAACTCTTATAAAGATGGGTTAGGGCAGATGACCAAGGTCCACAAAGGATCTAGCTGGTTGCCAGAACATATTGTTTATAGTTTTTAATGTTGGCTCAATTTACCCCAATCCATTTGCGAGAATAATAAAACAAATAGCTTCATCGTTCAGTCCCTTTGATGCTACAGGTCGTAAAGCAGAGTGTAATCACTGGAAATGGCTAAACCTGGGACCTTGGTGAAAGATAAATGTAATAAATATGAACATATTAACTAGAATTCTTGAACTCGTCTTAAGTGAAATCGCTCCAGTAAGTGCCTCCTATTTGAGTAAAATTGACAAAATCTTTACGAGAAAATTAGTAACTGAAACAACCTACATCACACTGCTGATGGAGGTAGATTTGCCTTCCTGAACCTCAAAGATTACCATAGAAACTTCAAAAGTGATCTGTGAACCTATTTGGTGCATCTGGCATTAGATCTCTAGAACGTAGGACCTTCCTTCCATACTCAAGGGCATTCCATACATCCATGGAGGCCCTGATCTGGCTGAATCCAGGAATGCTGAAGGGTGGATTTTCTTTATGCTGAACAGAGTGGATAATGAAAGACATCAAGGACCTCCTGAAGGGTGAAGGTGTTCACACTTTCTCCGAACTGACGAGAAAACAAAATCTTAGTCAAGGTGACATCTGGTCTATAGGGCTGAGTGGAAAGCTTCCTGAAGAGTGCAAGGTACCCCATGAATGTTGACAAATCCTTGCTGACTAAAGTATTTGCTAGTAAACTGGGTGGTGCCAAGTCTCCTGTATCTGCAAATCAGGGATGACAAGTGCTTTGGGAAAACAAATAAGATGAGACTGGCAGAATTAATTGAATACCCTCATTAGCGATGCTGGCCCGTATGAGCTGAGTAAAGTTTGACCTAAAGAGTATGTTGATCCAACAGAAATAGTGCTTCAGAATACATTGCACTCCCTGGAAAATGCTTTGCATGAGGCTGTCTGAAAGTGATAGGTGGTGGTAGTAGAAAGAGCACCCACTTGCTATACTCCTGCTGGAGGATAGTCCCAATCTGGAAATAACAGTTCTCTTACGTCATCATGGAATTGGACCAGAAGCCTGACTTACAAATGTTCCTATTCAGTGTTGTTCTCTCAACAGACAGGTGGTTCTAACAGGATTAAAAAGCTCTGGCAATGGGGCGAAGAGAGTCATTTTAAGACTTTGGATGTCGAAACTGTGTCAAACCTTGGAAACCTATTAGTCTGACTTGTCCAGGCTATCTTCCATGGAGAAAATCGCTTGGTCCCTCTGAAAGGAGGAAGAATGCTTCACAGGAATCTGTGATAAGTAGCTCAACTTTTCATTGGACAGCAATGATGAATTACTGTTTATTGCCTACACTTGTATCATCGCTGATATAATAGCTTACTTTTAAGTCTTTTATTTCTTTTAATGCTTTTGATTTTCTGGTTAACATGAGTGGTGGTGAATTAAGATACTACTTTTATTTCTGAAAAAACTAGAAAAGAATATCATGAAAAATAAAATGCAAAGTTAGCTGGTATGGGACTCCTCAATACCCCACAGTTGGTTGCTCTGTGTGCCAATTTGCAGTCCTTTTGTAGGTCTAGTCTTTGCACTATGAATTATTATATTTTTGCACCTTGTTGATGCAATCTATAGTCTATTTTGCTAGCTAATGCTCTGGGAAGGTGATGCACTCAGTATTCAGAGCTTTACCTGCGTGACTTTAATGACTGCTTGTCTGGTGTGAAGCTCTGGTGTTAATACCAGCGCATAAGGAGTTCTGGATGCTTCATATTTGTCTGCTTTCTGAGCCAATCGCCTGTTCATAAGGGCATGATCTTAACCGGCTTTGAGGATGCATGGTCTTTTCTAGCTCGGGCGGCAACATTACGTGCATGATTGATCCCTCATCCGGTTAAGTTTTCACAGCACAGCATATTTGAATCAGATCCTGAATAGCATCCACTTACAAATCGAAGCAAAGGTTTATGTTTAATGTGGTTTATTAGAAAGTAAAAAATAAGGGATTAGATTTGACAGAGACCAGAAACAACCATTGTTCTCAATCCTTCCTCTTTTCCTTCTCTGGCAGGAAGAAGCCACTCCGTTTTAGGAGTTGAAATCCCTTGCACTTCTATCTTGAGCTAGTGTAGTCTTTCTTATCTCTTGCTCTAATCAGAAGTATGACGTGCAGTTAATTCTCTCCTTGTTTAATACCTGGCACTCCTGGGTCCCTCTGCACATGGGACAGGCGTCAGACTCTGGAGTTCTCAGACTTAGTCCCCTTCTCCAGGATGTCGGACCTTGCCTGAGTTTGCTTCTCCACCAGCCCGGTAATTTCTCCAGGCCATTGAGTGTCAATGAGACTCCTCTTTTTCTACCAACTGCCATATGCCCCTTCTTTCTTTCTAGACTCCATCTTCTCCACTTTCCTCCTTCTTTCCTTAACATTCAACAATGCTGTAGCTTCTCTCTTTTTCACCCTTTACACTGCATTCTGTTTTCTCTCCTGTTTACCTCTGCTCTTAATTTTCTGTTCTCCACCTCTGCACTTCTACCTCTTCTCCTTACAGTACTCCTTCCTCCACTTTCACTTTCCCTTCCCTCTGCTCCGTTTTCCCTCATCCTCTCTCCTTTCCTCTGTGCCAAAGTGCTAGACTCTATCCTCTACCTCTATTGTTGTGCTCCTGGATCCCATAATAAGCACCATCTTACTGTTCCCTATTGTCCCCCTGCCTGGGTGGGCTATAGAGTTTGAAATGGGTCAAGGAGTCTCAGGTGCACGTGTTTGAAAAGACTTTGTGATTCGGTGAGGTGCTCTAGGACTACAAAATAAGCACATGATGCTGATTGGCTGGCAGACTGCGTCGCAACTCTGCCAACCAAGGCTATTTCGCCCTCATCTGCCATCTTGTTTTCATAGTGAGTACTGCAATGGTTGCTGCTGCTGGTTAGTAGCAACTAAACCTTCTTTTCGTATTGTGGTTGCCATTTTGGTAAGGGAAGTGTCACCATTTTAGAAAGGGTGCAGCACGCCTCCATCAGGACTACAAAGACCAATGAGGCTGCAATCTTAAATATTTAATTTTTTTATTTAATGATTACTTTGATATCAAACTTTACATTAATTTCATTTTTTCATAAAACATTGCATTTTACAAATTTCCAACGCATCATGAAATGATTTCTGGGCTAAAAAACGTACTTATTCCATAAAATTCATTAATTATCAATTAATCACAGTTTATCATATGTCCTTTCATTAACATCTATTTCTCGTTTTTTAATTTTAATGAGTCCCAGAATTGTACAACTCTCATGATCCATCTTTTATCGTGCCCACAGCATTATATATGTCCACCTTTCTTTCTTGTCATTGTTTCTTTTATCTTTTGGGAGCATATTGACAAACATTTGTCTCTTCTCCTTCAGAACTTCACATTCCATTATCAAATGAAAAGTTGGTTATTCTTGTTTGTCTTGTTCACAAAATCTACAGACATTCATTCTTTTCTCAATCTGATGAATGTGCTCAAGATATTCTCTCGTTGGTAGGACGTTGAACCTTAGTCTTAGAAATGTATCTCTAATTGTATATTCAATTTGTATTTTGCTTTAGTCTGTAGGGTGAGTATCCAATCCTCTTTTAATTTTCAATGTTACCTTCTGTGGTCTGTTTATCAACATTTCTTCTTTGACATTTAAGATTTGTAGCAGATGTTTGCAGTGTTTTTTCCAAACGTTTATTGCTGTTGCATTGAGTGAGAGAGGTTTATCTTGCATTATTTTCATCGCAGGGATGCTTTAATGTGTCAATGTTTTTCTGTATAGATCAAGGTTTTTCCACTTCACAATAGCTGACAAAGATTGTATTCCCAGCTCGAATCTAATTCTGGGCATCGGGTACGATTTTGGCAGACCGAGGACTTTCCTCCAAAATATACCTTTGTTCCTTATCCAGTTTTCAAACGGCATATTAATAATTGCCTCACTTCCGTCTGTTAATATAGCTACAACTTTTTGTTTGTAAAAAGTCCATACGGGTACAATTGAATAACTAATCCCTGTTGCGCTAATGCTTCGGCTTTCGTTTTCAGATGTTCACTCCAGTGAGTGTTTATTATTGACTGGTTTACCCAGATTCCTAAATATTTTACTGTGCGCACAGCATGTAGTCTCAAACTTTTAATAACAATTTTCAAGTTTTTTTGTGGGTTTAGGTCTAGTTGTCAAGGCCATCACTTCAGTTTTTCCAATATTTATTTTTAAATGATTCTCTTCTGTATGTATGAGGAAAGCATTCATTATCTGCTGTAATCCTTTTTTTGGGTTTTATCAAATAAAACGACGTCATCCGCAAATAAAATATACGGTACCTTTGTCGCATTCAATAATGGAGGATAGCCCACCTTGACTACCTCTGTTGTTCGTAAATCCGAAATGTACAGCACAAATAATGTAGCAGACAAAGGGCATCCTTGTTTAAGGCCGTTCTCTGTAGGTATTGATTCTGACAATGTGCCATCTAATGCTAAGCGAATCCTAATAGATGTTTGGGAATATAATGCCCTTATCGGTTCCAATATGTTAGTCAGGCATTTCCATTTGTGTAGTTTCTCACATAGCTTATATCTATTGACGGAATCAAAAGTTAGCTTTAGGTCCACAAAAATAGCAAACGTTGAGATGTTATTTTTTATTGCTTCTTGTTTTAGACAATTTAATAGGAAGATGTTTAAGTTAGTCCCTATATCTTTAGTAAATCCAGTTTGCCTTTTATCAAAAATATGTTTAGAGGATAACTCTGAGGCGAGGAGGTAGGCTTTCAATTTGGCTTTGAACAAATCGGTGTGGCATGTTTCGCAGATGTCCGGGGGGCGAGGGGAGGAGTATTCCATCCAAATGGAGCAAGAAGAGAGGGAAAGCAGAAGAGGGTAGTCAAGAAAGAGCAGAGATTACGAGACGGCTTAAAAGATAAAGGAAACATTGGTGCCTTACAGTGGATAGATTTGGGAACCAGGAGAAGAAATATACATCTGGCTCCGTTTAGCATTGTCAGCCATCCAGCCTGGTGAAGGTAAGAGCTAGTGGGTGTGAAGTGAGGGAGTTCAAATAGAGTCCTGGTAGCAAAGGTAATGATCTTGTCAAGAGGACAGAAAGCATAGTTGGGGAGACCAAACAGGATGCTGACACAGTACTCAAGTTTAGAAAAGACAGGAGTGGTTAAGCGATGCCTGACGGTGTTGAAAGAAAGGAGGTGCCTATTTTCTTCTTATTTAGGAGTTTGAGGCAAGCCGTTGCAGTTTTACAGAGGAGAATAGAGCAGGTGTGAGAGAAGTCATAGGTAACGCCAAGGTTTCTAGCTGAAGAGGAGTCAGGGAGAGTGTTGGGTGGGAACTGAATGGGCAGGAGAGAGCGTATTTGGCAGGGAAGAAGAGCACCTCTGGTTTGGAAGAGCTTAACATAGAGTGCAAAGTCATCCAATAATTAATAAAAGGGAGACAGTTTGATATTTTGATAGAGAGATCAGAAGAGAGTTTAGGAACAGAAAAGAAGATTCCGGTGTTGTCCACAAAGAGTTGGTACGAGAACCCAAAGAAGGAGATTTGTGCTCCTAGAGCAGCGGTGTATAGTGTAAGGAGGGGAGAGGACTGAAGACAGGAGTAGTGAGTTGAGAGGATTTGTTGTTCCAGAGACCGAGAATAGGTGATGTGCTAAGTAGGATTCAATCCAGGCAAGCTCTTGATCATGAATCCCAAAAAGAGATAGAGTATTAAGGAGATCATAGTGATTGACCGTGTTAAAGGCAGCTGAAAGGTCAATGAAAATTAAGATAGAGGATAGGTTGGAGTGCTTAGCATATGCAAAGAAGTTGGAGACATTAAGTTTCCGTGGAGTAACCGGAGTGGAAACCTTCTTGTAGAGGATCTCGAAGGTTGTGGATGTGTAAGAAATTGGTAAGACAGTTTAGCACAACCCTTTCCAGCACTTAGTGCGGAAGGAAAGAAAAAAGGCGAACTTTAGCTGGATGGTTCGGATCAGCCCCTTGCTTTCTTTGGAAAGGAATGACGGTGGACGTTTGGAAAGTAGAGGGAAAACAAGCAGAGTCGAAGGACTGGTTGAAGAGTCTGTTAAGGTGAGAGGCCACTAAATGGGCAATAGGCTTCACTAGCTGAAGAGAAAGAGCATCTGATAGGGCACAAGAGGGGTTAGCCTTCATCATTAGAGTTCGAACTACTTCAGTATTAGTGTGACTAAAGTGGGAGGTGGAGGCAGAGGAGTATGGTAGAGTAGGTAGAGTGTAGAATTAAGGAGGGGGAGTGTGAGGAAAGTCAGGTGATTCTCTAATTTTTGACACTTTTGCAGTGAAGTATTCAGCTTGGTAATTAGCTGTGAGGGTGGAGTTGATGGTCATAGATTTCGAGGAGTGAGTGTCGAGTGCCCTGTAGCCGACGAGGATGGTTGGAGTGAGAGTGAAATTCCCTTTTCACTCTATCACGAGGGAGGACTTCAGAGAGTTCAGGGCAGAAAGGTAGAGATGCAGAACCTTTTGCGAGTGGGTACACCTCCATTTGCACAGCAGCCGACGCATGTCTGTGCAGAGACATTGTATGACTCGGATGACCCAGGGTTGAGGATGCTGAGGTTGGGGGTGAAAGTTAGCAGTGGGAAGGGTGAGGAAACTGAGTCATATAGTGGGGATTGAAAGCTGGAGAAGGCAGTGATATTACAAGAGGGATCAGGTGTAAAGGAGAAGAGTAAGAACGAGATCAGAGAGAAAGAGTGGAATGGCAGAAGGCTTTAATTTCCTTTTAGTAATAGCGAGGCAAGTGGTGAGGAGAGGACAGAGGGTGGAAATGAGATGATGGTGGAAACAATGGAGTTGTCCGATAGGGATGGTGTGACGGTAGTATTAGTGGCCGACAGAAAGAAGGAGATGAATAAGAGATCCGGCGTGGGTTGGTAGGTTATGGACAGAATGGAGAGTGTGGTCACTAAGAAAAGACTGAAAAGTTGAGATTTCTGAGAAGTGGTTGGATAGGGAAGGTTAAAGTCAATTAAGAGAATGAGGTGATGTTTAGTGGAACGGGAGTCAAGGAGTTGCCCAAGTTCATCAAAGAATGGTCTAATGGGACCAGGAGAGTGGTACACCCACTCCCGCCTTCCCTGCAGCTCTCTGGCCGGCCTCTCTTGGCCCTCTTCCTGCTCCTACCTGCAAGGCAAAAAACCTCGGGGTCATTTTCGATTCCAAACTCTCCTTCTCTCCTCACATATCTGATATCTCTAAGAAGTCACACTACCAGCTACACCTCCTCAGAGGTATCCTTCCTTTCCTCTCCTCCCCCCAGAAGCTCACTGTCTCTAGAGCCCTGGTTCTCTCAAAGCTGGACTACTGTAACAGTCTCTATCTAAATCTGCCTGCCTCTACTCTCCGCCCTCTACAACTCATCCAGAACACGACTGCGAGACTTGTCCTTGGCCTCAAGCCCAGGGACCATATCTCTCCAGGACTGAAATCGCTACACTGGCTCGCAGTGGCTGCAAGGATTAAGTTCAAAACCCTCTGCTTTGTCCACAAGGCCTTCTGGGGCCTTGGGCCAAAATACCTTCAACTCTCTCTTCCAAAGTATCTTCCTTCTCGAGCTCTCCGCTCATCCGCCTCCAACTCCCTCAGGGTCAGCCGCTTCTCCAAGCAACGAGCTGGGGGTAGATCTCTCTCCGTAGCAGGGGCCTCCCTCTGGAACAGCCTTCCTGCCTCCCTGAAACTTGAGAAGAACCATCTCCGGTTCTGGAAGCACCTCAAAACCTTCCTCTTTGCCTCCGCTTTCTCTCCCCCTCTCCCCTGCTAAAATTACTGAAACTGTACTGAATCGGCTACTGGACCACTCACCGAACTCGGTCCTTGGCCCAGCCACTCTCCCCTGCACTGCCTTCCTGGCAACCCCTGCACTGCGGGACTGTCTCTGTATCCCTACAGCCCCCCTTCCCAGCACTTGTCTGCACTTGCCACCAGCTGGCCCTTATTATTTATTATTTATATTATTTTTGTTATTCTACTAACGCTATACTGCACTTCCCCTCTCCCTTTCCCCCTTGCACTTTTTCCCCTCCCCCCGCACTTGCGCGATCTGAATGACACCTGGCCTAGTAGGATCGTTGTCTGGCCCCTCTTGTTCCCCCCCCCTGCCTCGTCGCGCCTTGAAACACTTGTGTATAGGCGCGTTATAAATGCCATATCATATCATATCATAGATGGTGATGATATAAATCAAATGAGGTAGAGCAATAGTAGAGTTGGTGAATTCAAAAGAGGAAGGAGAAGGTGAGGCATTGGAGATTTGTGAGGCGATGAGGCAGGAAGAGAGCAGGTGTCCGACTCCTCCACCTCTGCCAGTTAGACGAGGAGAATGAATGAAGGATAATTTAAAATCATGTAGGGCCGCCAGGTTGGCAGTGTCAGATGGAGAAATCCAGGTTTCAGTGATATCTAGTCAATCTAGGGGAGGAAAGCCGGCCTGAAAGTAGTCTGTGATAAAGCAAGTTGTGTTGCATACAGACGGCTCATTCCAGAGTGCAATGTTCAGTGGATGCAGTAAGTAAGAGTAGAGCGGTTGAGTCTCGAAGGAAGAGCGGCAAAGTGGATAGGTGTTAGGGAAGGTGTGGTTTGCTCATCTGCTTTGTTTGTTGGAAGTAGGAGGTGCAAGAGAGATGTCGTAGTGGGAGTTTCGAGATGTACATTTTATGATATGGGTAGGTAAGCAGGAAGTTGTAGCATGATTTGAGAAAGCATGGGGAGAGGCAATTAGGAGGAGCAGCAGGAGCTAATGCATTACAGGTATTTAGCACAGTAATTAGCAAGCTATGGGTACTCAAAGGTGCAGCAGGTAGGAAAGCGAAGGTTCATAGGCAAAGGGGCTGGTCTTCTTCCTATATTGCTCCACCCTTAAATGGGACACCCCTAGATCAGATAAGATGTCAAGCACTCTTGTCATCTGATCACCTAGTCAATCAGTGATTTGTCTCCCTGATTTTCTACCTGGTTTTGCTGGGATTCGTCTTCTTCTTTGGTGTTCCCAGAGGAGTCAATTGTGGCTTTTAGCTGAGTGTTGGGCCGAATTAAGATGGCCACAGGAAGTGATATCACTGACCGGATGTGAAGCTACAACCCAGAAGAAACGTCACACGCTCTTGTCACCTGGCCTCCTAGTCAATCAGTGCTTGGTGTCTCTGATGATGTTCCTGGGATGAGGCAATGTCTTCTTGTTTGGTGATCCCAGGGGAGTCTCTTGATCGCCCTATACAAAGCATTCCTGAACCAGATATCCTTGTGGCCACTTGGAGATGTACTACTACATTCAGCAAGATGTCCGTAGCATGTGCAATTCTGATAAAGAGATGGCTGGAAGCTGTTGCCCTATATCTTTCTTCTGAGGGTGGACTGGCTTTTACCCTCCCAAAATTCATTAACGCAGTCATGTTATTATATAAAACGCCTGCACCATTCATGAAGATACAATGGAAGTTGAGGTAATGTCAAGCAAGTAAACCTTTAACCTAGATCTACAATTGCACCACTGACCTTTGCAGCAGACCAGTAAGGATGCAAAGTGATCATGGATGAAGAGCCTGAGGGAAGCTCAAAATATGAAGAGGCCAGCATGAAATATTCTCAGTATTGAACATCTGCATGTGATTCCTTCTTGACTAAGGGCATTGGATCATCAAAGCCCTTCTCCTCCCCATCACTGTACCACCATTCAACTGGAATGCCCACAACTAGTTTTAAAGGCCCATTGTTGAGGCACAGTTTCCTTCAAGTTGAAACCTTTGGTGCTGTATCTCTCCACAGAGATTCTATCCCCTCTACGACTCTGCTGAATCAGTTTACTTCAGACCTTTAGCAACACGACTGACACAGTATTTAATGTTTACAAAGGTCATTTGGGAATCAAATGGTGCCTTGATGGCAAAAGGACCAGACCAGGCACTCCATTAAAAGAAAGGAGACTTGCTCAGAGCAGCCTGGTTCCACATTCTGCAGGAAACGTCCACTTGGCACAAACAAGACTCAACGTCCTTCACAGAGGTAGAACAGCTGGAGGACTGTACATGGCCATTTACCAGTGGTTGAAGCTAGGGGCTCACCCTTTGCATAATGCTGGCTCAGTGCCAGTGAATGGGGCTTGCACTGTCCAGCGGACAGATCCTTGAACAATTCCCCCATCTCATCCAAAAATCCTGCGTACAGTAAGCGCTATGACTATACTCTAGGGCTGTTGTCATCAGTCCTGTCTGCCTCTGTTGAGGAGCCTGCATTAGTGGAACATAAATGTACTCGATAGCAATTAGATGGATCAGGAATTGATGTACAGTTGCAGCCACCTCCTATGAAACAACATTTCTAGTCAGGGTTTTCGTGCAAAAACATATTTCTAATGGTGCTAACAAACAAGGTAAAGATTCATCTTTCGAAGGTCAGTTAGATGGGTCTTCCAGTAGAATGCCTGACTATTTGCTCAACAGCTGTGCAGATTCAAGCTCTGGGGCAATCCCGATAATGTGACAAAGACTCTTCGTGCCGATATCTTTTAAAGCTGGCTGGGTTGGTGACACTCTGTGAGAAAGTGGCCATGTACACGTCCGGGATCTCCGCACCCCCCATTGGCCTATCACGGTCATGTGACCGTTGACAGAGCACCAAACAATAGGAGGAGGAAATCATATCCACATGAAAAAGGCCAGTGAAGGCTGTGTTACCTGTGCCAGCCGCACTCCCGGGACAGTTTTCTAACCTGGTTCTCACTCCCCACAGGACCTCACAGCCCCTCCACCATATTTCCTGCCCTTCTCTGTTGAAGTAATCATCTACAAGGTAGCCAACCCCATTGGTCTGGTATGGTACCCTTGCCTGGCGTCCACAGCAAAGGGTTCTCCAACTAAGTGGAAGTTCTATTTGCATTTGTACATTGGTGGTCCTAGGACCACTTCCCCTGCCCACACTATCTCAAACGCACCTCCTGTCTCTTTGCTTGCAATCACTTTTCCTGATGTTGTTACCTTACCTGAAACCACCCTCCTTTTGATGTTACCACCTCCTCCTTCACTTTAACTCTCACCACCTCTTCCTGACCGCTCTGTCCCTCTGTTGGCTCCTCTGCCTTCTTAACTCTCACCATTTCCTCCAGTCCCCTTTCTCCCTCCGATGTTATCAACTCCTCCTTCACCTTAACTCTGGCCACCTCCTTCTGCTCCCACCTTACCACTCTTCTCTGTCCCTCCAGGCTCTGTTTTTTTTTATTATTATTTTTATAAGTTGTATATAGTTTAACAAACTTTTACAACAAAATTAAAATATGATCACATTGGAAAACATTTCTTTCTCATAGTTACGTTACATACTTTCATAATACGAAAGACAGTTAAAATTCTGAAACATAAAATATACAAACATTTAAAATACTAGTTATCATATAGTATATCTTAATAGATAACTTTTTCAAGTATGCTTTTCAAATATATACAATCATCCTCCTGAACGTGAGTTGTCACAGCTGTCTCTTTCACAAGAGCAGAATGCCATTTTACCAATTTAATGTGCAACAATTTATTTACGTTGTCCTCTCGATATAATAGAGGTTTCTAAATTGAATTGAACTCTTCTAGGGACACAATACACTTAATGATTACTTGATGGTAATTATAAACAATCATCTCCGCTGTAGACCCTCTGTTCATACTCTTTTCGACCACCCATCTAATCTTATTTCTCTACCCTTCATTATACTATATGAGAGTGCTTACATGTTAGAGTAGGCAGCTAAAAGGGTATTGTCAGTTTTTATTATTGTGTCAATCACATTTGATATACCTGTTTTGTATTTGCTTAAAATAGTAGGTTATAATTATCCTGTAGAATTTCTGTTGCAGTTCATTATTCATGAGCATCAGAAATCTGGTCAAGGCTAGCACTAACGATGTATTTGTGCCCCACATACACCTTGTCCATAACCATTCTCTTGAGAATTCGATTTGGCCGATGTTATCATCGCCGAAGCATTCCTTTCTTTGCATGTCGAAAAAAGCACAGTAAATTACCAAGTGTTTCAGTGTCTCACTTTGTTGCATTACCTTGCAAAATCGACTGTGTTGGGAAGAGCGAGCCTGGCGTGTGCGTGTCCAGTATTTGATCCGTTCGTTAGTATGGTATTGGTTTAATTTAAAACGGATATAGAGATGTCAGGCTTTTTCACATGGCAATCTAATAAGATATAATTGGTGAGGTGTTTTTTTGTTATAAATCGGACTAACTCTTTATAGTACTTATATTTGCCAATGCTATCTATAGTTGTTATCCAATCCCATTCAAATAATTTCTTTTTCACGAATGCGGGTCTTATGCAGCGATCGTTGGCATTTGCATCAATCTTCTCAAGACACAAGTTAATTTGACTATAGAATGTCTTTCTTGTCTGACCGTTGTCTTATCTATTAATGGTAGATATATCCTCATATAAGGAGTTCTTAAGAGGCAATAACATTTTTACATAATTGTTAAGTTGTCTCCATTTATATCTTGCCGATAACGAGGTCAAACCAAATTCATAAAGCAATAGAGTGTTGGGTAGAGAATTTGCCATCCTAAGGGTCTTTTTCCAAATCTTTCCTTGGACTTGGTTTAGAATAGTGTTGATGTTTGCTAGACACATATCTAGGCCATATAGGATAGTTGGTTCTATTTTTATTTTTAAAGAATACAGCTCGATGAGTGGGATCATGGAAAATGTACAAAACCTTTTATGTACAACCTTCATTTGCGATATTGCCTAATTTAGCTTTATAGTGAAGCGATCTTTTCCACATCAAAACTGAAGACATGTCACCCAGGTCATAACCAGAATATCTAACCGATGGTACCCGTTCAATGCGTGACCCATTGAGGGTCCATTTAAATGATGAAGTTTTCCTCTTTAGATTATTGAACACGATAATTCTACATTTAGAAGGATTCGATATTTAGTTATTGTCTTGGGCATATTCTGCAATTTGCTGCAGTTTTATTTGTAGGGAGTTCTGTAATGCAAGCCATTGGATATGGAGACTGCCAAGTCTCACTGGGAATGTAACCGGATGCAACCATATCCTATCAATGTCAGATAAGTATAGATTAAATAATGCCGCCGCTAGGTTGCATCCTTGTTTTACACCTACCCAGGTTGGAATTGGAGAGGTGGTTGCACCTTGCTGATTTACTCTCATCGTGTAAATTGTCTCTTCATGTAATTTAGCTAATAGATGTAGCAATAGTCGTGGAAAACCTGCTTGCCTCAGCTTTTCCCATAACAGGTTCCTAATTACACAATCAAAAGCGGAAGATAGATCGAGCATAGCCATGTAAACCGGGCCTGTATTACATGCTTTACTCTTGGGAAGAATGTGGGCCAAAATGGTTGCATTCAGGGCTGTGCCCATCTGTCTTCTAAATCCAGTTTGAAAGTGTGATAGGGTGCTATATTGTCTCATATGCCGATCAATTGCGCTCAGTAGTAAGATGGAGAACACTTTTGCCGCAGCATCTAGTAGGGCAATAACTCAGTAATTACCTGGGTCTGTTGGGTTGCCTTTTTTGAAGATCGGAACTATAATCGCATTCAGCCATGATTTAGGAATCATGTTTGAGCGATTGATATTATCAAATTTAATCTTCAAAATATGTGCCCAAAAAGCCGGGGCATATTTTATCACGCATGCCGGAATACCGTCTGGCTCTGTGGCTCTAGATGGATTTATTTTTTAAATTGCACATTCCAGATCCTCATGCGACCAAGGACAAATATTGTAATTCAAATGCTTGCCCAAATTGACCCTTAGTTCTTTAAATTTGCTGGGGGTTAAGTATTTTTCTAAAAAGTATTCTGTCCACCTTTCGGATGAATTTGATGTGACAAAGGAATCCTCTTTTTCGGACACCCCTTGCATAAGCATAGTCCAAATAGATCTTCTATTATTACAACTAAGGTTGTACACAATTATTTGATTTTCCATGATTCAGCAATTGTAGTTAACAATATGACATCTGTTCCTGTAGGTGTAAAATATTTGTTTTTTCCTTTTTAGATAAGTTAGATTAGAAAGATTCAATGTTTTAATTTGGTGCAACATTATATTTTTAGTCTTTTTTGAATCTCTTATTATGTAATTAAATTGGTGTACCCCGGGAAGTTTTTTCTTTTCGAATCCTCTCTCGTTAGTTTTAACAGCATTCTATTTGTTATTTGATTATACATTTCCTCACATTGTAAAAAGTTCACCCGACTCCAAAAGCCGGAGCTATAATGATTGATGTCTTTAGCTATCATGTTACTCAATTTATGACAAAGAGGGGTATTCCACCGAATTGATAAATTGGGTTGATCAATAGATATCAATTGCAAACTCAGGATAGTTTGCAATAATAGTTCAGGTAGATCTATCCGCATATGAATGATTAGATGATCACCCATACCGGGATCAATGGCTGTAACTGGTTTACACAATGAGATCAGATTACGTGAAACTGCAAAGAAATCAATACAGAAAGTTTTGGTTCCGCTATGCCAAGTGTAATGTAAAGCAGAAGAGTCAAAAGCCACAAATTGGATTTCCCATCGTGCTAGATATTCAATCCATTTAACTCCTCTCTTTTCAGTAATGTAGTTGGCCTCAAAGGTAATAGCATTGCTTTGTATGCTAGCTGTATGGCTACAACGGAGTTAAAACCCCCACCTATAATAATGCTGTAGTGTGGGTTGTATGCAATGGCATTTTAAAGAATCTGATTTATTAGGTGGAACATATGGTGAATTGGTTTTGTCACCGGATTCCAATATAGGGATATTATTAAATATATATCGGACTATCCCCCTGACATTGTCAATTCTATGGCCAAGATATCATCCAGTATTGAGACAACTTTTGATGAAACTTCCAAGGCGTTATTAAGCAGGATGGAGAGCACCCCCCCCCCATAAGGTCTGCCTGCCAGCCCCCTTTTGGCATTTTCTGAAAAGGAGGCAAATCCATTAGTACTGGCATAAGATGATTGAGGGTTGGTTATTCAATCTGAATGATTTTAGCCAGGCATTCAGATTTAAATATCCACACAAAGTCTATGATGCTATTGTTAGTTTAAAGTGGCTACGTTAGTGTGATAGAGTTGGTAGTTGGTTTTAAACTGCTTACCAAGGCAGAGAGCCTTGACCAATCCTTGATAACTGTTGATAGTGAAGCAAGTTGTTCCAGTGCAGATGAATTATCAGAGCTAATTGTTTGGGCAATAGCAGGAGAGATTGCTGACATTATAGATTCTTTATCACATATCTCGAGAAATGTAATGGCTTCTTCTTTGGATGCAAAAATATGTGGTGTCAGACCAAGTCGATAAAGCCTCCTCTATGCCTCCATATCGTTTCAGTAATGATGACCGTATGAAACTGGCATATCATGCGAGTGTTGTTATACTGGGTAAGAGTGACCCAGTCAATGTCATCACTGTTTAAAATTCTTAATGCTGAAATTTCTCAGAACATTTGGAGCATATAAGATCTGTTGATTTTATTACGCGCATTTGTTGCTCTGTCTGTCACTCAACCAACCAACTAGAGTATTTTCCATCGATTGCTCCAGACTTAAGGTACACTCCTCCCCAACAGGTTCCTGAATTATTTCCTTAACAGGAGCAGCAGTTGTAACCTTCTTCACTGCTATATGAATAGTGGAATTAGTTGGAGTCTGAGCGTTTGTTATCGACTGGGGAGCGGGCTGTAATAGCGACTTGATTATATTGGCAGGATTTTGTTTTATCAGCGTGCTCAAAATAACAGGGGAATCTGCGATACAAGAGCTTGTGATTGCCACCTTTGTGGATAATCGTCTGGTGGTCGTTTTTAAGATTTTAGTAGTCGGAAAAAAATTTTCAAATGAGTTTGTTTAGTCATCAATGCAAGAGAGCTATCATTTACAGCTTCTCCTACCGATTTGGGGCCAGTTGTTAGAGGATCAACCAGAGTGCGAGGTTCAATTAACCTTTTTGCTTTTTTTATTTTTATTTGTTTTTTTAATTTATTTTTACCATCTCTTTTGGCAGTTAGTTAGATGTTCTTTTAGGCTCGAGGGCCACTTTACTTTCCTCAGCCAACTGAGTCAAGTCGAGTGCACAATCTTCCTGAGATATACTACAGATGTCTTTTATGTTAGAATTATGTTTTTTTAATTCAGGGGATGGAAGAGTTTTAGTTTTTTTACCACCCTTCTGGCCCTGGTTGTTTCTCATCGTTCTTCTTGTCAGGGCTCTGGCATACATCCTTTTTTCCCTTTGAGATGAGAAAAATCTAGATGCTGTGCCTCCCAGCTTCTTTATAGTGTCATCCTGAACGTCAACCTTGCCCCCTCTTATTCCAGGTTCCTTTTCAACTATATCTGTAAGCACCGATGGACTATCTGGTGTGTCAGAGTGTTGTCATTCTGAATCTAAGATAGGTAGAATCTGTTTCATTTGTTCCGAGTCCCTATGGCTTATAGTCAATAAACGTTCCATCAAATACATTTTTTGCTGTATTAAGGCTCACAATATGTCTTAAGTGTGTTATTTCATGAGACTTGGCTTCAGTCTGATTAGATGCACAATTAGATACAGCCTGAGCATAAGTTTGTCCCATTGGTTCTAATAAATTCTGAGTAGTGGTCGTTTGAGAATATCTCTCACATATGTTTTTTTGAGTTTGCACACTCACTGATTTTTAAGTCATTTTAGCAGAGTTTACAGTATTGGCCGCATTTAGTGCTATAAATGTTTCCTGTGCACATACAAACCCTTCTAGTTTATTAAGCTTTGCTATTATATCCGCTAAACTGAGTTGTAGATCTTTCATCTCGTAGTGGGTTCTCGTATGACCCTTGTCTAAAAGATTTAAAATGTGTGTCAATACTGGAAATAACGTTTCAGATGTCAATAAATCCTGTGATGATAGCATATTAATTGGAGAGGCGATTTAGGACGCTTTATTTGTATAGGGGGGAGGGAGCGGGAGCGGTCTAACGGGGCTAGAACAAGTCTGTTGGTCATTTTTCAGTACCGGGCTTGCAGTTAAATCAGTATTATGGGACATCAAACCGGTACAGCCTTGTTTGCCAGCTGACTGGGGTGCCGCTTGTTGGTCACCAAAAGGAGGTCGCCCACTATCAGGGGGTTTAAGCTTGTGAAAATGTACATTCTCAAAGCCTCCCATTCTGGACCCTATTGGTGTAGAAGGGCCAAAGGAAAGACGTACTCTTTTGTCAAGTTTGGCTAGTACTGCCGGTGCCATCATAGAGGTATCTGAAAGTGGGTTGCATTGAATGTCCCTTTCACTTTTCAGGGAACCAGACTGTGGAAATGTTTCTTGAACGCTTAGAAAACTCTGCTGTATTGACAGATCTAAATCTTGTGCAGCTTTAAGTGGAAAAGATTCACAGTCTTGTGGTCCCTTTTGGTGAGCATGCAACTGTGCGTGCATATATGCTAGAGCAAAATCTTGGGTGATCTTTTCGTGCTTGTTATTCAGAGTGAAGTCAAGGTCTGAATTGCCCTTTTATGGACTAAATGTTATTTTGTGGCACTGCATATTAATAGGGGATTTTGCTGTGGTAATGGAGGCGGACGCTGACCCTGTAGTTTTGTTAGATGACATGTCCCTTTTATTTGGTGGGGTCTTACACTTCTTGCTGCTCCTTAAAGTGCCCACCATACTATGGGTATTGCTTATTCAAAACAACCAAGATTGTGCTCCCAATTATTCTTTAGAATGTAGCTTCTGCTTATGGATTACCACAGTCTTAGTAACAAGTTTGTATAAAGAGATGCAGCTAATCAAGTACCTATCAACACTAACAAGTGAGACGGTCAAACAATAATTCAGGTAACCAAGTGCCTATCGATGCTGGAAAATGAAAAGGTTAACCAGTGATTGGTACTAGAGTGCCGTAATCATTAGCAACAAACATCTAGTAGTCCAAGACAGTTAACAAATGATCTCCGATTACTTTTACTGCGGTAAACCATACTCCGGCGTTTCTGCCTTAAGCTAGATACCAAAAGAGCAAAAAATCAATTGCATAAACCTCCAACTGCCGAGGCTCCTCCTGTATAAGAACACAGTTAAACTGTTCAATAAGTGTACCTGGCAAGGCATTTCAACGGTCCTTAGTCAAGCAATGCAGTCGTGCAAGTGTATACTCGCCCCAGTTAAGCAGAAATACCATTCAGAGCCGGCCGGCTCTTAAAAGGGTTAGATTTTCATACCATTCATAAATCTGCTTACCCGATCTGCTTTGCTCGTTTAATGGGCGCACTCGACGAGTGCTCCTCGAGGGGCGCCCCTGCACACCCGAACAGCGAAACAGCGGACCAGTTGCGGTCCACTTCGGGTGCGCGGGCACAGCCCAATTGTAGATTTGGAGGGAGCACATAGGGGCAGAGCCAGCAGAGCAGTAGAGATGCTGCAATTTCAAAAAGGAGACAGATTATTAGCGAGATATGTGAATGAAACAGAGTCCAACCAAGACCAGCAGAGTCACAACGAGACTCAATCTATATAAGAGTAAGAAGTCCAATAATTACGTGAAGGTATGTTGCTGAGGTTTTGCTGCATCTAAGGCAGCGGTTTCTTCTTCTTCCAGACGGACGTCCAAACGAGGAATCAGGAGTTCAGTCACAGCCAGCCAAACAGTGGACCACTTGCGGTCCGCTTCAGATGCGTGGGCACGGCCCAATTGTAGATTTGGAGGGAGCACAAAGGGGCGGAGCCACCAGAGCAGTAGAGATGACTGGCACCTCTTCTTGCTTCTCTCCTCACGTCGCGCGTCCAGCCTCTGCTTCTTCCACTGCTTTCCTGCCTTCTCCAAAACTCATGCTGTTGCTTGTGAATCCCACACTGAGCAACTGTGTTCTTGTAAATTGGCGACGGCTGCAGTTGGTGGTAGTCCTTGAAGGTATCTGGGCTACTTTGGATTCAGGGGCTTGGGCAAAAGCTATTATTTGAAAGTTAGTTTTACCCCTGTGATCCCTCCCTGTTACAGGATATATTGAGGCTAGGCTCTGGCTAGCAGTGTATGATTTAAAAATAATGTCCCATGATTACCACCTGTCTCCATTGCCCAATTGCATCTAAACTGTAATTTTTTGCCACTATCGGCCTATTGCAACTAAAATGTTATTTTTGATTGCTATAAGCCAATTGCAAATAAACTGCATCTAAACTGTAGCTTTTGGTCGCTACTCGTCTATTGCATGTGAACTGCATCTACCAACCCAATAATCAAAGCAATTGGGCATACCTCCCCGCCCTCCCTCTGGCCCTAGCCTCTCATCCCGCTCTTCAATCTTCCCTGTCTTTTGTATACCAGATCCTCATTACAATGCTCCAGCCTATCCTACATCTCTTCCTAACTGTGCGTCCTCTCTCTCTCTATCTCTCTCTGTCTCAAAGCCTCCATCCACCACCATGCTCTGTCCCACCACTCCCCCCTGACCACTGACATCCTCCTCTCCCCCCTGTATCCTGCTCCCTGGCCGCTCCCCTCCACTGTACGCTCTACTTTGCCTTTAGTGCACCCTCTCCTACCGCATCGCCCCATGTGCGCCTCAGTTATCTTAGTTTCGGCCTCTGGAATGCCCAAACACTGCAATAAAACTTCCTTTCTACTGACCACTTCAAATCCCATCACCCAAACCACTTTGCAATCACGGTCACTGAAACATGAATCTCTTCCCCTCCGACCCCATGACGAGTCCACTCTGACTGAGCTCCACACAGCTCCACACAGACTTTCTCAACTTTTCCAGTTTCACTCACATTACCAAAAAAGATGGTGCGGTTGACCTAATGATCATCAAGGAAACGCCATCACACTCTCTTCCTTTGAACACTTCTCCATACAACTTCTACTTATCATTCTATTCACCTACCATTGACCAGTGTGAGAAACCTGAGGCATTACTCCAAGGTTATTCCCGAGGATCCTTTGTTCAGGTGGCCAGGGGAGGGCCATCGCTCTAGGATACCAACCCTGGGGGCAGACGAGCAAGGGAGGATCACCTGGGCAGGGGGTCCTTGGGGACTATGGGAGACACGCCCTCGGGCAAGACATGGTATTCCTCCCGTTCCGATACACCCCTACCCGACATCCCCTCAGTTGTCATGGGATATTGTAAACCGCGTCCCATCATAACCCAGTACCTTTCTGTAAAGAAAAGGCCACCCCTAAATTCCAACATGAGGTTTACCCCTCTTTCCTCAAAACCCACTTTTCAAAAACCCTAAATTCAAACCCCTTTTCCTGACAAAAATCCACATTTGTATCCTTTTCTTGTAGAACACCACAACTCCCATAATCCCATTCCCCTATTGAAATAAACAAGGACTGGGACGAGGAAGAGGCAGGTGGGAGTCATGAGGATTACCCATAGGAATCCATGAGCAATGGATTCCTATGGGTAGTCTCCATGTTGTCCCAATAATGAGGTCAGGGAGAGTCGGGCAGGGAGGGACAACTAAACACACCTGACTCCAATCAACTCGAGCTGGGGAGTATAAAAGCAGCAGCCAGAAACAACATTGGGAGCAAGCTGGGAATGCTGGAAGGTGCAGAGGAAGATCAGTTGAGGTGCAGAGACCCTGCGAGACCTGGAGGAGGAAGACACTGCCATACTGGACCTTTGAATGCAGGGGAGGCTGCAGCGAGGGGAGAGGCCTGTACCTCCAGGAGGTAAATGAAGGGGCAGCTGGGGTCACCTGGCGGTGCCACACCAGCTCTACTCCCCTGTGCCAAGCAGGGAAGCCCAGGTCTCTGAGGGGCAAGCGATGAGGCACTGACCTCAGGATGCATCCCCATTGAAACTCCTGCATCTCCCAAAGTCATGGACTGCTGTTTTGGGGGAGCTTTGAAGTAGGAGCAAAATACACTGCAATGCATTCTGGGACTGGAAGTGAAAAAATGTTTTTTTTGTGGAAACTGAAGAAGGGTCCATAGAGGGAGACCCTTAAATCAAGGCCAGAAGGTCTGAGCCCGGAAGATGGGGACCTGAACTTTAAGAACAAAGAACTTGTGTGCATTGAACTTTAAGAAAACCCAGTTAAGGACCAAATACAGTGTGGACCGGTGCCACATGGGTGCTTATTCAAAGGACTCTGGGTGGTGCCCTTTGTTGAAACTACTGGTATCAAGAGGCCTTAGGGAGGCCGCCGTGAGGTGTCAAAGTGGTCATACGAGGGTCAAGCAAAACCCCTTGTACAGTCGAAAGTCTTTGACACGTTGAGGAAGCAAAGTGAACTGTGTTACTGGTGCAAATGTGAACCCGACTGAGGGATGCCTACGAATTAGGGTGGCCAGTAACACACCCAAGAACATTGTGTTAATAGAGCTTTGTGAAGCCTTGCTAGAGGCTTTAAGGAAAGCCTGACTGGGGGCTTTAAGGAAAGCCTGACTGGGGGCTGAGACCCAGACTTGGGTAAGAAAAGAACCTAAGGGGCCTAGAGTGACTTTCTTGTGAACTGAGGAGAGAAAGCTAGGGGAAGGAACCCCTGCTTTCTGAAGAGTTTGTGAAATTGTGAACCGTGGCAAGTGTGAACTTGACGGAGGGATGCCGAGAGAAAGCTAGGGAAAGGGAACCCCGCTTTCTGATGAGATGATAAAATCATGAACTGTGTTAGAATGGCTTTGTGAAGCTGACAGAAGGATGCCAGGAGCAAGGCTAAGGGAAGTGAGTTCTGCATTGTGAGAAAACTAAGCAAACTATGATATGTTGGCAAGTGTGAACCTGGCTGAGGGATGGCGAATTAGGGTAAACAGTAATGCACCCATGAACATTGTGTTGACAAACGTGAACCCGATTGAGGGATGTCCATTGAGTTGTGGCCCGAGTCCGATTGAGGGAAGCTAACACTTAGAGAAGGAACTTTGGTTTTGTTGTTTATGGTACTGGGAGAAGGGTTGGAGCCTGTGAGAAACCGGACAGTGTCTCCCTAGCTAGTCCCCCGGGATCTGTCATCCAGATGGCCAGGTCATGGCCATCGCTATTGGATACAATTCTTGGGGGTGGATCAGTGAGGGAGGATCGTCTGGATGGGTCCTCGGGGAGTGGGAGTGGAACACCAACTGGTGAGACGCGCTATCCTACTTCTTTCAACACCTTTTTCCCATCCTACCACATAGGACATTCAAAACCACTGCCCCACCCCCTTTTTCTGATACGAACACTTTTGCACAACACATCAGAGAACGGACTAACACCAGAGCTGTTTACCTGACGTGTCCCAATACAAGGGTCAGGCAAAGTCGGGCAATTGACCAGAATCACACACACCTGATGGCCCTTTCGCTTCCCCTCAGGAATAAAAGGTGGAGCAAGATAATAGCCCAGTACGAGCACAGCAGACGGCACAGCAAGACAGCTAACCAGGAGCAGCCGTTCAAGAGAAGGAGAAAGACGGTGGGAGATGAGAGGGTGGCGAGGAGAGAAGCGACCTTGCCCCTTTCGTGCCAGGCCCACAGAACCTTTGTGGAAGAGAGCCTGAGACCGCAAAGAATGGCACAAGTGTCTTGCAGCAGATGTCAATGGTACATGGAGCGTGTCGACGCTGACAAGCAGGAGCGAGGAAAACTCCTGCTACCGTTGTACTGGCCTTGACTCCAGTTAAGAAGAAAGCCAAGCGGTTCATCACAGCTGGTGAGTCGAGGGAAGAGCCGATAAGAACTGGGCTGTGGTGAATGAAAGTCGCATAGTGGCAAGTTGAGCTAAGTTCAAATAACTGTAAAAAGTGTTAAGGGGAGACCAGCTGCGGAGGGAACCTGCACCATGTGGGTGTTAACTCGAGAGACTCTGGTCAATCCCCGTCTGTGTAAACTACAGAAACCAGAAGGCAGTAGGAGAGCCGCCAAAACAGGTCAAAGTGGTTATACAAGAAGTCAAGCAAAATCCCTGTACAATCGAAAGATTTTGATCTACAAACATGGTGAAAGTAAAAGGGGAGTGAATCCTGTGAACGTTGAAAGTAAATACAAAGGTGAAGTAGGCAAGAGTAACCCCAGAAGAGGGGTGCTAACGAGAATGGAGCAAAGTCCAGAGAAACTGTGTTGACAAAGGTAAACCCAGTGAAGGGAGGTCCAATGGAACTGTTTTAACAAGGACATTAAAGATTGTGAGTGAAGGGTCAGCGCCCAGAAGAGGGACACCCAAGGGTGAAACCATCACCCAAAGTGTTCTGAAGGGGTCAGCGCCCCGAAGAGGGGGACACGGGTGAAGCCGTCATCCAACATGAGTTACAGGAAAGAACCCTGTTGTATGTTTGTTTTGTTAGTAAATATATCAGGCCGTCGAAGGCAAGAGACTTTCAAGAGGAACAATACTTAGCCATTGACGGTCCTGATTGCTGTCATTGGAACTGTTAACTAGTGCTCGGGAAAGCTTGAGTGTGTACTGTGCTCCAAGCTCCCATCTTACCCCGTGCACAAAACGTGGGGAAGGGAGATCCAAGCTACCCCATCCTGCCATATTATTTCAGAACACTTCTTTCTTTTCTTGAAAACCATCCCACACCCTTTATGTATTATTTGTAAGGTTTGGCAATAGGTGTTTTAGTATAGGCCCTTATTATTTGACACAATGCCACTAGGACTGCCTTATTTTCCATTTGATGTTTGACGCTTGCTCCCATCTTAGTTTCAGGTCTAGATTAGGCGTGTTTCCAACCTGTATACAGTTTAAATAAACACCCTTGAACTGTGATCACTTATGTCTGTCTTTACTGTTGTCAACTTAAGTTCCTCACAAGCCCGACTGAGGGGGATCCAAGGGTGAAGGGGAATCACCTGACTTGAAGATTAGCAGAAGGAACTTTTGTTTTGTTGTTTGATGCATCAGGCCCTCTGAAGCAAGAGACTTTGCATAAAATAGACTTGGGCACAGAAGGCCCTGATATTGATAAAAGGGACTGTAATTTCATGCCGGAGGAGCCCAGGAGTGCGCTGTGCTCAAGAGTCCCGTCTTGTCCCGTGGTTAAAACGTGGGGAGGGGAGACCCCGACCATAACATCCTGACTTATCATTTTGTGAACACTTCTTTAATTTCTTGTGAACATTATCCCACACTATTTTGTAGCATAGCGGTAAGGATTGGCAATAGTTTTTGTTTTATAAGCCCTTTTTATTTGACTAGACTCCACTTGGACTGTATTATTATTATTTGATGGTCGTAGCTGGCTCCCATCTTAGATTTATGTTTAGATTATGTGTTTATCTCACGCATTTTAAGTCAATAAACACCCGTGAACTGTGATCACTTGTCTGTTGTCTTACTATTGTCACCATGAGTTCCTTACACCAGGCACCCTTAATTTCTTCTCTGAACTTGATTTGTTACTTGAATCTATCTTGGTCGACATAATGGTCATTACGAGCAATCTCAACCTCGCCAGCTTCATTTAGGACTACCAGCTTCAGCTTGATTGCACTCTCTCCAACTGCTCCCCCGGGCAACCTACACAACCTTCCTACTCGGACAAAGTCTCCCTACTGGTTCTGAGAATCGGCAAAGGGCGGGGGGCAGAATGGACAGGTGCCATCCTGGCCCAGTGGATTTTGGGCCCTCAGTGATATGAGGAGGATCTAGAAATCACCTCACCTTGGTCTCTGCCAGATAGGAGGCAACAATCGCAGTGCTGCAGCTCAGGTCAGTTCAGACCAGTGGGATAGCAAACCACCACCAAACCGCTTGTTCATTAAAGCAGCCTAGGTTTTATGGCCCTACGCTTTTCCAAACCCACTAGGTGGTCTTACAGTGTAACCCGGAGATGCTGCCTCCCCAATTGATAGAGCCTGAAGCGTCTCCTAAGTACATCCAAATTCACGTCACAGAAAGAGCACGCTTTTTCTTCAAATGGAAAGGTTTCCATACAGTTGCTGAAGGCAGCGATTGTTTAGACTGTGTCACAGATTCACTGAATACTCAGAAGAACAATTTCTCCAGGGCTCATGGGTCCCACAATAAACTTTTTTTCGGATGAGGATATGACATTGAAGTTTCGTTACGTTAGAATGCTGGAACCTCAGCCTGGTAAGGTAATAAAGGGCAGGATTCATGGAAGTGTTTTATAATGGCACAATCCCATAGGAAAACGTTCCATGAATCAGGCCCATCGTGTCAGTACTCCCCGGTGCTCGTCTCTCTTGACACGATTTCAATATACCTGACTCCTCATGCCTAGTAAAACGGAACACCTTGTAAGTTGTACAACACCTCTTAGAAACAACACAGAACTAGGCACAATGCTAGTAATGCACGGAACAGTCAGGAATGAGAAAGTGAAGTCCAAGATGGAGAAGGGACTATGTAGAGACTTGACCCAGCCCCTTGACGCAAAAGCCCACCTCTGCACACAGTTGTGCTACTAATCTCAGCTCTCACAGAAATATTACCCAAATGACCATGCATGTATTTTTTTGTTTATGATTTCATTTTTAATTAAAACTCACAGATCGTGAACGAACCATTTCACAAAGGTTAACCCAATATGCAAACATTTCATCCAATGGAAGATATCTGTTTAAAACCGTGGATTTTGAAAGATCGAAAGCCTTGTTATGGAACTAACAGTGTAGCCAATGGCATTAGGCACAGCTGAGCTGAGTGCATGATCACCCATTTCATCTCAGGTTTAATGATCTGTCCAGCCTGCTGCGTTTTGTATACTTCGAGCAATTCTTACCATCCTTGCGACTCATTCACTTTACAGCCTAAAATGAAATTACATAAACATAGTGTTTTTGTTTACGTTTGGTAGGTCTAAGGGGGGGCAGTGATATGCGCAGGTGAAATAAAGACATTGCTCACTAACTGCTGGTATCAGTATCCTTCAAGTTTGTATCTATATCCTTCAACTCTTTCACTTCTTACAGCCTTCTGGCATGCCACGTCATACAAGTCTCTTCAATAGTGTTTGAAATATTAGGTGTAGAGTATCTTATCAGCAGAGATGTTTAAGATGCAGTAATATTAACTCGAACTTAGAGTGAATAATAAGGTGAATATTCCCTAATAACTGTCTGTTCAAACTGTTAATTGCCTACAGCAGAGAGCTGTCTCGATAGGGTGCAGAAGTAAGGCTCAGACACAAACACAAAGGTGACAAAGTAGCTGTTTAGGTTGTGATTTGTATCCATGTCTGTTATATACGTTGCGCCCTGATGCCTGCGGGCACCAGTGCATTATAAATAAATAAATATAAATATGTATTGGTTATCCATTTTTATTAACCAGTAAAAGGGTTGGAAAAATTGCCTCTCTACCCCTAAAGCTAAAGGGGTTTTCCTGCCTCTAAGAAATTTGATGAAAATAACAGGATGTCAAATAGTCACTGTCACGTCCAAAACCCCAGCTTCTGACCCTAACACTAGTAACTTAAATCTAATGTGCAAGGATGCTGTACTCGGAACTAAAGTGAGGAAGGTAGTTCTTGCCAACAGAAAGTTCCCAATATCTTGTGTTGTGAAACTAAACAAATGTTACTTTTCCACAGTGTAATATTCTAATGATTAGAGATTAGCTCCTTTCCCCTGGACTTTTTGTATTTTGCAAGCTTTTTCAAAATGGTACACAAGAAATGTTTCCAGTTTTCCCGTGATCAGCGCTTCTTTTTCCGTAGAGGGTTTATGTCTGGTTTACTCTCCTGTCAAACACATCCCAGGAAACTATAATGGAAAAGTCACTTTCCTCTTTTATCTTCTTGGGTCCCAGACCCTGTACTTTTTTCAATACTCTTCACTTTACTCTTAGACCTTCATATGGGTGCGAGTCCCATACACGCAGTGATGAATTATACCAATTTGGTGTACTCTCCTTCCATGCATATGGTTTCTTCTTGTCTGTCTCTTTTGCTTTCAGGGTCCCAGACCCTCTTGTTCTCTGGCTCTCATATGGGTGCAGGTCCCAGACTCTGAATGCAGTTTCACAATAGCTTGGTTGGGGGGCCCTGTTGCCCATGGGAGAAAATGGCTGCTCCTGTGTGAGCTCCGGAGTGAACCAGGGCCGTAATGCAAATATAACTGTTCAACGGGTCTGGTTCTACTTCTATGAAACATGGATTGAATGGCAATCACTACTGAAGAGGACTGCGAAACCTGGAAGCCAACAGTGAACGACTCTCCGAGATATAGCATTATACGAACTCGACGGACAGCGGGGAGAGGAGCCTAAGGTCGAGCCGGAACTCGAGGGGAGGAGCTCGGCAGAAGTAGGCGCGCTCCGCGCCCAAGACACCGGAGGCCCATCACCATCGGGGCCTGCTGTGGGTGCTCCGCTCCTCGTAGAGCGCCTGCCGGGTCCCCCCACTGGCTCCCGCCACCCCCCTCCTTCAAGCACCGCTGAACGGCTGGTGCTCCGCCCTTACCCGGCGACAAGAATCCACCGACGAACTCCTAGGCGAGAACAACGCAGATAGGTGCGGCGGCGAGAGTGAGGTGGCAGCATTGCACTAGGCACGAACTCCCCTGGCCCCTGCAACATATTGGGGGCGAATTACAAACATACACAGCAGACAGAAAAGAGTGGAAAGAATTTTGGTTTGTGCGTGGCGGACAGTGTATACGAAGGCGGGAAGCGAGGCCTCTCAGGGACACCCCAGAACTGTATCCTCACAACTAGCGACCAGGAGGCTTTCGCGACAGGCCGTATCGAGCTCTTACCACGGCACTGGTGCCGTGACACCGAATATGCACTACCTGCAACAAACATATTGGCATCGACCCCCCCACCACTGATAAGACTTGCTGCGAAACGAGTGCTGTGTCGGCCTGATCAGGCCTGTTGTGGGCTGTGCACACTAAGGGCCACGACCACACATTGCAATTGCCGCCATACGCCGATCAGAGAAGGCAGAGCATGTTAATCCTGCTGAACAATCGATCAAAAAAAAAGGGGATAATGCCCAAGAATTTTGGTCATAAGAAGAACAAGGGGGCTGTCGACAAATACACCACGACTATCCAGAAAGATCCAACACCCGAGATGGAGGAGGTAACGATCCCGCTCGACCAGAAGGCTTCGCCAACCACGTTGATGGACCCGCAAGCAGTCTTCCTCGCAATGCAACAGGGTTTTGCAGCACTGAACGACAAACTTGACGGGATCACCGGAAACGTGGCATCCATTAAAACAAAATTGGTCAAAACGACAACACGTATAACGGAGGCGGAAACAAGAATATCGGGCACTGAAGATGCCCTTGAAGCCCTGAAAAGTACGGTATCCACGATGGCGATCGAACTAGGAACGGTGAAGACTAAATGCGAGGATTTAAAAGCGAGGTCAAGACGCAACAATATTCGCATAGTGGGGGTGCCGGAGGAAGCGATGAAGGGCTCCATGGAAAATGGAGTTGAGGCCCTCCTGCGCACATTGCTGGGGGACCCCGGGTGATCACCAATGTTCATTATTGAGCGGGCTCACAGGTCTCTGGCCCCGAAACCGAAGCCGGGAGCATATCCTAGACCAATCATAGCACGTGTGATGAACTACAGGGACAAGGACCTGATACTGAGGGCGGCAAGGGAAAAGCAGGAGCTGAGATGGGAAGCCAACGTTATACGGATCTTTCCAGACTTTACACTAGCGGTGCAACAAGAAAGGAAACAATTCATTGGGGTTAAGAAACTGCTCCGGGAACGGCAGGTTCAGTACGCCATGCTCTACCCGGCAAGACTTATAATGCAATATCAAAACACAATCCACTTCTTCACCTTCTCCGAGGAAGCCGCCAGCTTCATAGAGACACATATCCCCACTTCGTCAAGGAGCACTGAAGTTAACGAACAGGAATAATCTTCACGGGTGCACATTAACAGGATGTTCAACTAATGATGCATAAGTTCTGTAGCATCAGCTCCCCCCTTTTGGGGGCAGCTCTATGTGGGGGCGGGAATGTCTCAATAAGTGTGATATGCTGCATTGCAATGTCCCCCGCTGACATTAACAAGTGTGAGAGCAACGTATGGAAACGGTTACCCTTATTCAAGGTTGGGAAAGGCATAGGCCCTGGGAATCGCCGCAGGCCCCCCTGTAGAAGGTGCACATGCAGTTGGAGGGAGGGAAGGGTCGGGATCCTAAAAGCACAGTTGAAGTTAGGGGAACTGTGAGGGTGGGGGGAGGGGGAGAGTTTGACACGTTGGGCGGGAGTTATGTTATGGTGGGGAAGAAAGTAAAAAGCACACAGGTAATGTACACTGGAAAATTTGAAAGCATTGTAAAGCAACATTTGCAAACACACATTCATGATCATTTCGTGTGGAATGGCTGAAACAGGCATTGATGATATTAAAGTAATGAGCTGGAATGTTCGAAGTCTAGGCTCCAGAGTTAAGAAACGGAAAATTATAGCATACATTAACAGACAGACTCCCAAGATTCTTTTCCTACAAGAGACGCACATTGGGCCACAACAGGAAGGGCAGCTGGTTCCGAATTGGGGAACACACCAATATTACACAACCTACTCGAAAAGAGCTAGAGGTACAGCAATCTTGTTACACAAGACTTTGCGGTTCACGTGCAAAGAAGTGGAATGTGACTCTGGGGGGAGATAAGTGTTAGTACATGGTACTCTACGAGATAAAGAGATGGTCCTCCTTAACATATACGGGCCGAACATAGATGACCCGGAATTCTACTCCACAATCTTCGGGAAACTGGCAAACTACCCCACGGCCCACCTGATATGCGGGGGGGACTTTAACACCATTCTTGATGTAAATATCGATCGTACTTCGACACAAGTGAGAGCACTATCCAAAGCAGCTCAGACAATTATCACTCACATGGCAGATTTGAGATTGAAGGATGCATGGAGGACACTACACCCCTCTGCGAGAGGATACACCTATTACTCGACAGTACACGACATGCACTCCAGGATAGATGTCTGGTTGGTCGATAACACAGTATTATCATACATCACAGACACTCAGATACTCACCAGGACATACTCGGATCATTCCCCCATACTGATGGCATTGCGGATACCCGGCGCCGCGGTGGGCAGGCCCCCAGGGAGATTCAAACCGGCTGCGCTACGAGATCTGGTCTATAGAAACGCAATGGACCAGCACATACAAGAATACTTTGATCTCAATGAGAACTCAGTGTCCTCTCTCGCGGTATTGTGGCAAGCATTTAAGGTGTATATAAGGGGCGCATCCATTTCAAAGGAAAGTGGCATCCTCAAAGACATTAGGAATAGATTGCAACGACTAGAAGCGCAAATAGCATCAATACAAGCCCAATATGTGCTTACTCCGACACCACAACTCACTTTAGATATGAAGAACAAGCTAGACGAATATACGGACACAGCGGACCAAGAGATGCGCTACTTTGACAGACCGGCGGCTGCGCGCCGCTATGGAGAAAGCAAATGCCCGGGAGGTTGTTAGCCAGAGCAGTGAGGGGAGAAAGGGGATCAACAGATATCCCATGTATACAAACAGCGGGCGGCTTGGTCACCACAGATCAGGGTAAGATACGTGATACATTTCACGCATTCTATGAAGAACTTTACTCCCCTCAATCCGACGCTACGGATGCGGAGATTGAACATTACCTCTCCCAAATCCCAACGACATTACTGGCGGAGGATACCAGGGAGTTGTTGAAGACTCCGATAACTGAGGCGGAAGTTGTGGAGGCAATTGAGGCACTCCCCAACGGGAAGGCCCCTGGCACTGATGGCCTTAGTGCAGAATTCTACAAGGAGTTTAAACATCTATTAGTGCCCAGACTACTGGCGATGTGGACCGAAGCCCTAGATAGGGGAGAGCTCCCCGAGACCACAAGAGAAGCAGTAATAACGCTACTGCTTAAATCAGGGAAGCCCCCGGATGACTGCGGGTTTTATAGACCTCTATCATTAATTAATACGGATGCAAAGGTCTTGGCAAAGATACTCGCCACTAGGTTAACACCTTTGATGCCATATATGGTCCACGAGGATCAGGCAGGGTTCATTCCTGGCAGGTCCATGGCCACTAACATCAGAAGATGCCATGAGATACTGACTACAACACCCTCGGATCAGCAGGCCATAGCCGTGTCACTAGACATGCGCAAAGCATTTGACACGGTATCCTGGCCCTTCCTATTCGGGGTTTTACGAAATTATGGGTTCGGTCCAAACTTCCTGAAATGGATACAACTACTATACACAGGCCCCCAGGCCAGAGTTAGAGTTAATGGCACCCTAACAGAAAAGCTCGAACTACGAGGGGGAACTAGACAGGGTTGCCCATTGTCACCATTACTGTTCGCCCTAATAATAGAACCACTGGCGGACATATTGAGGACTCGCGCATACGGGCTAAGGATAGGGAGTAAACTGCACATCATAAATCTATACGCAGACGATATTTTGCTGTACCTAAAAAACCCAGACAGAACATTGGGGAGGGTCCTGGCAGAAGTAGAACGATTTGGTAGATTTGCGGGACTACGACTTAACCCCAACAAATCAGAAGTGTTCCCCATTACTGAAAACACGAGTAAACACCATGACCTGCATGGCCTACAGTGGTGCCCGACACATATTCTGTATCTGGGAGCGTGTATTGCTAGGTCGGCTCAATTGTCGCAAGCATTAAACTATAACCTGCTGGCAGACGCTCTATGTATGAACTTAAAGCGTTGGAGTGCTCTCCCCATTTCCATGATGGGTAGGATCGCCTTAGTAAAAATGATAATTCTCCCAAAGCTTTTTTATTTATTTAGTACGGTACCGGTCTGGCCGGGCCTTATTCACCAAGATGTCTAGCGCATGTGTCTCATTTGTATGGGCTGGTCACCCTAGGGTAAACTGGAGGGTACTAACTGATGACTACCGAAAGGGCGGTTTGTTGGCACCAGACCTCGAACTATACTATTTGTCTGCATAGGCACAGCATGCCGTCCAGTGGGCCACAATATTTCATAACCCAGCGGGCCCTGTACCGAGCCAGCCCGAAAAAGAGGCCGTGTTGGCGCTCCACCAACTCACGAGGCCAACTCCCAAGCATTATAACGCCCTGAAACCATCAAAGGTGGGGACTACGGCATGGGCCAAAATAGTTGAGATATTTGGCACGGATAAGATATACCACCCGAGTATGCCGCTCTGGGGTGATCCCCAGACACCCTTCAGTATAGAGGGGGAAGTAGCCCGCCATTGGTCCTCCAGGGGCATATCACAATGGGGTCAACTGTTCACGGATGGGCACTTTATTCAGTGGGATGATATCAAGGACGTAGTGGGGAATACGCACGGGACCAGACAACAATATTCCCGTATACGGGCAGCCATACAAAGTATATGTCCGACCTTTCCTAATGAACCACCACTGAACATGGGATTGGGTTATATGTTCACGGGGGATCTCAAAATATAACGGCGTCAGCACTGTATAAGATTACACTCCAAACACGCCCGATAGAGCAACGCACAACTAAGGCCAAGTGGGAACAAGACTTGGGAGAGCAGATTGAAGACGATGAATGGTCCCGACTCTGTGTATTCACCAAACAGATTTCATGTAATTCTAGATACAGGCTAATTCACTATAAGATAATACAAAGAACACACTACACTCCTATGAAGCTCAAACGCATATACCCGACCATGACCGGGAACTTCCCAAGATGCAATGCTGAAAATGCAAACATTTACCATATGTTATGGGCATGTGTAAAACTGAGGGGATATTGGGAGGAGGTGTGTCTGGCATTTGATGGGATGGCAGATCAACCAGTGGAATGGACCCCAAGGATGTGCCTGTTGGGGGTCGTCGAGAAAATGAACCCGATATGGCGGAAACTGTTGAACTTGAGTCTGCTCCTAGCCTAGAGGGCGATTCTGCTCAAATGGAAAAGTGCAAATCCCCCAACCAAGGCGGACTGGTACAGAGACATGGTATGGGCAAATGACATGGAGGAACTATATATAGACTTGGTACTGCCTGTTTCCCGGCCAAAGAATAAATGGGAAAGATACAAACTGTACCTACTTGAAAAGACCGAGCAAGAACACCCCGACTCTGAACAGTAATTGAAATTGTACAATGTATGAACATATCAATATTACAGCTAAGTGTTTGTTTAACTGCGTGGAACAAAAATAAAGAATTAAAAAAAAAAAACAATAGCTTGGTTGACTCTCCTGCCAAGCATATATGTCCTTCCGGGACTGTCTCTGTTTCTCTCGGGGTCCCAGACCCTCTTATTCTCGGGATCTCATATGGGTGTGGGTCCCAGACTCGCAATAATGTTTCTGCCCTGCCTCGTTTACTCTCCTGCCAAGCATATACTTGTTTCTTTCTCTCTGTGGTTCCCAGGGATCCAGTCTCTCATATCTCACACTCTGTAGTTGTTCCCCGATTATTCCTGCACCTCTCGGTCTGCCCGTATACCTGTTTGCATCTTCTGAGTGGCGGTGCGCAACTGCGAGGCTCCAGTAGCATTCGGGTGCCCTCTCGAGTCGGCAGTGGCTCCGCTGAACGCTCCTTCTTTCTCGGGCTGTTCTTTCGGTCCACAGCTGTGTTTGGGTATCTGTGCTCGTCCATTTCCTTATCGAGTTCCATTTCTTGCTTCCAGCAGCTCCCCGGTCTGTGGGATGCCCGGAGGGTTTCTTGAGCAGCGGTCGAGGTAGCTCCTCCATCTTGGACTACTTTTGTGCTCCCAAACGCTGTGCACAGCGTCTCATTATGCGCTTCCCTGCTCGCCGGGTCAGCGTCTCCCGGGTTTCCTCCTGGGACGATGGCTCTCCCCATCTTGCTGTTGTGACTTGAGTGTCTAAGATATCACTCAGGATGTCATTCATAAACCTCTGGAAGGTCGCCGGGGCATTACACAACCCAAAAGGCATGACAGTATATTCATATAAGCCGTACCGGGTACAGAAAGCGGTTTTCCATTCGTCCCCGGAACGGACGCGGACCAGGTTGTAGGCTCCGCGGAGGTCCAGTTTGGTGAAAATGGTAGCGTGTGTGAGTCGGTCCAGCAAGGGCGTGATGAGGGGAATAGGGTACCGATCCTTCCTCGTGATGGCATTCAGGCGTCTATAATCAACACATGGGCGTAGATCGCCTTCCTTTTTCGGCACAAAAAAGATAGGGCTTGCTGCAGGCGAGGTGGATGGTCGTATGTGCCCTAGGCTCAAGGCCTTCCTAATGTACTCCTTGAGAGTCGTTTCCTCGGATGGTGAGAGGGAATAGATCCGCCCTGTGGGAATCACTGTGTCAGGGAGTAGATCGATGGGGCAATCGTACGGACGATGTGGAGGCAGTGTTTCAGAGGAACCACGATCAAACACAGTTGCAAAATCTTGGTATACCTGGGGAACGTCTTGCACCACTAACCCAACTACGTGTTCTGATGGCATTTCTTGCGGGTCCTGCACTGTAAGACGAGCCATAGCCTGGGCAGGATTGTCGCTGGGTGCGTCTGTGGGAAGACAGAAATGTTGGCAGACGTCCGACTCAAAGTGAACCAAACCCGATTTCCAATCAATGAGGGGGTTATGTTCCTGAAGCCAAGGGATTCCCAGAATGAGCCCAAACTGTGGCATGGTGATAAGATCAAAACTTATGGTCTCTCTGTGTCTGGATTGTATGGTCAATAGCAAAGGGGCTGTTTGTTGTTTTACTGGGCCCGAAATCAAAGAAGAGCCATCTACAGCCTGTACCGGTTCAGGCCTGGTCTTGGTCAAGAGGGGCAAGTTTAACAAATGGGCCAAGGAAATGTCGATAAAGTTGCCCGTTGCCCCTGAGTCGATTATCAGAGTAACAGGATGCGAAATGGATGCTGTGGGCTGTAGAGTGGCTTGTACATGAATGGGCCGGATACGTCCGAAAGAGGGTGTTGGATTCGGGGTGTACGTGGTATAGCTCGATCCCGTCCCCGGTACTATGATCAAGCTATCTGAAAACCCTGTGGCTTGTGTTTGGGACGGCGTGGGCATTCCTTAACAAAGTGACCTAAGGTGCCACAGTAGTAGCAAGCGTTATCTACCCTCCTACGTTCCCTTTCTAGAGGAGATATCGGGCTCCTGACGCCCCCGATCTGCATGGGTTCTTGGGAGGGGTCAGAGGAAGGAACTGCCGTGTGAGATGTGGAGGACTGAGCGAAACCTGCTTCCGCTCTTCTTTCGGACCTACGTGCGTCCACCTGGAGTGACAAGTCAACCAGATCCTGGAATGCAGTGGGTAATGAGGGTACTACTGATAAGGCGTCCTTCATGGGATTACTGAGACCCCTATAGAAGACTACTGCCTTCTTGACCTCGGGCCAAGAAGTTTCAGCGGAGAGCTGGTTAAAACGGGTTATGTATTCAATGAGGGAACCCCTACCCTGGCACAAATCCAGAAGTTCCAGATCTCGAGACTGGACCTTGTGTCTAGTATCAAAAACCCTGGACATCTCGGTGACGAGGAGATCGAAGTCATATAAGGCCGGGTTGTCGTTCTCCAACAAGGGGTTGGCCCATGCAGCGGCTATCCCAGCCAAATGAGAAAGGGTGAATGCTGCTTTCGTGGTGGAATCTGGGAAAGCCTGAGGTCGGCACAGGAAATGCAACTTGCATTGGTTTAGGAAGGTCCTGAATTTCTTGGGATCCCCATGGTATCTCTCAGGGGCCGCCAATGGGAAAGGAGTAGGTAGTACCATGGGAACGGGGTTCTGAGGTGGGAGAATCGGAGGTGGAACGGGTTGGGAAACAGAGGGTGTGTCTCCGAATTCTGCATCGGGGGGTAAAGGGTGTCTGACACTTTGTATGTTGTCGAGACGTTGATGAATAGCCGTGTTGGCTGCTGCCATATCGGCTCGTAGCACTGTAATGGCTTGGACTATAGCAGTCATGGGGTCTTCAGCGTTCCCCTCCATTGCCTACACGACAATAGGCTTCACAGTCTGTTGTGACTTGAGTGTCGTGTAGGCAGAACAGGCCTCCGTCCCCAAATGCCGCACAGAGAGAACTTAAAGCCACTCTCTGTGCAGCCGTTGAGGCCACAGGCGAAGATGTTCAAGTCCGGGACCGCGAACCTCTGGGACCCCACACTGCTGCAAGAAAATGCGGATTAAGTACCAAGCAAGAAACAGTAACCACATTGTTTAAGAAAAACGGAAAGGTCTTACCAATCAGGGTCAAGGAAGAGGTAGTGAACCTAGTGGAGAGGTCCGGGACCCACGTGGACGGAGGTACCCCAAGAGGAGTAATTCTCAGTAGTTCACCTGTTAGTATGAGCTGTGGAGCTGTGAGGCAAGAAGTCCAAAGAGCCAAGGTACAAGGTACAAGAGGGTGATCCAGGAGGCAGTCCAATAACAGTCCGTGGTCGAGAGCCGTGTATCACTGTGCAAACGAATCCAAAGGGGCAAATCCAAGAAGAGTCCAGTAAAGCAAGCCAGGTCGATTCCGTGAGTGATCCAAAGGTGATTCAAGGTTCGTAACGCCAGACAGAATGCAGAGCACAGCTGTGAAGCAACGAGTACCCGGGTTTCCGAGTTTAAGTACTTGCGCTTCTGGTCACGTGATGCGCGGCTGGGTCACGTGATCGGGCAAGAGCATCACGTGACCTTACAGTCCCGCGACGCGGAAGCTCAGGGCTAGCCCTTCGCGATCCTAGGCGCCAAGGCAATTGCCAATGTAGGAACGGCCGTAACTTGACAGCCGTCCTGTTACGGACCAGGCGCGGGTGCGCTCGCAAGACGTGCGAGAGTCCACGTGAGTCCCGGGGAAGAGAGGGAAGGGCGAGACGAGGGATGGGGGAGTGCCTTGGGGACCACATGATGAGGGATCGTGACTCTTGCTTTCCCTCAGCTATTTTGTATTCCCCTTGACCAATCAAATGCAGTGAACGACTAGACATTCACTCTGGTTCACTGGAGTGATCTTCATACTCCTAGTCATCTTCTTTATAGTACTTGCATTGGAACAATAGGGAAAGGACATTATTTCCTCTGGTGCTTTAGTCAGATCTAATATACTGGGTTGGCTGCCTTTACAATCAGAGATATTGGCACTATTTGGGCTTAGGGAAGGAGAGTTAGGCTGGAGGGAGGGTATGATAAAGTGGTGGTGGACCAGGTTCTATGGGGATGGTCGTCCCTAATCCCGTAAGGGGCTTCCTCTCCCATGTGATCCTCCCCCTGGTGCACCACCCCGAAGGGGACTATTGTACTGTGAATGCACTGCCCTGGCCCCATGGGAAAGGTCTCACCCTAGGGGAGAAGAGACAGCATCCACAGATTCGTCACAGTGCTTTGTTTGCACCCAGCATTATGAACATTTTCATGTCTGAATATCAACAAAATATTTCTATGATGGAATGCTGGCAGAGACCTGCCCTCCCCTCCTTGTGCGTCTTGGTTTCTCTTCCAAAATCTGCCAGATCATCCTTCACTCCCACCTCCTTTCATTTTATTGCCCCTTTGCAGGACATTCTGTGTTCTCTCAGGTCCTTAGTTTGTACTCTTACCACCTCCCTTGCACATTTGATGCACTTTTCTCCTTTATTCACATAGTCTTTCACTGAATCTCCCCCTTACTTCCTCTGTCTCCTTAACTTCTCTAACCTCCTGCACCCTAGGAATCGCTGTAGTAAGAGTCAACTTCACAGTCCCTCTCTTCCAACTTCCCGGGTCCTTCTCTCCACAGCATTCCAGTTCTTCCTCCCTCCAACCTCTGGGTTCTCTCTCCCTAACTCTCTGTGTCTGTTTCTTCCCAGCCTCCTGGATCATTCACTCTCTTTCACCGTCCCCTCCTGGGTCTCTATCACCACAGCCTCATGGGACTTTCTCGCCCAGTGTCCTCTGTTCCTGTCCCATTCCCGTCCCTCTAAAGTCTCCTTTTTCCTAATCAAGCTCCTTCTATATTCCTCGCCAGCCATCGATACATGAGTTCCTTCACCAGACTCCCACACTTCTTTTGCATTAGATCCTTCCTTGACCTGGCCTTAAGGAACACATGTGTGTCTGTCTCCCTATGCAGTTAGTATGGGTATTGGGTGACGGGCCCTGCCCCTGATGTGGCAGTTGGGGTTGGTTAGTCCCTCCGCATGAGTTGGCCTCTTGGTTAGCCGCATCTGGTCTGCCCTCGAGGAGGACTCCCTCTTGCAAAATCTTGCATATGGCCTACCAGGCCATATGAGTGTGAGAACTTGTGAGGCGGCTGGTTAACTGTTTGTGTTTTCTGTCTTAGGTTAGGTCCTGCTCCCCCTCCGGTTCCCTTAAAGGGACCATGGATGGTTGGGCCCTTAGGACAAGTCTGTGCCAAGCTCATTGGAGAGGGCTTAGTGTACCATGGAATTCTCCCTACAGTGCCCCCGGTCTTACATCACTTTGCAGGTGGCGGTGCCTGGCCTCCTTGGTCATCCCGAACCTCCAGAGCAAGGCAGGGCACTTAGTCACATAGTGCTACTGCAGAATTTGGAGTGTTGCAGTGCTTTTAATACAAGTGCCTTCTGCTTCTATTGTACTCAATGTATCCACCTTGGAAGGGTGAAAAATAGAGAATAGAGTTCAAACATTAGACCTTCAGGTGCAAACAAATCTCTGTGCTGAGCTCCATGTAGTTTCGCATGTTGAATAAACATAAGAGACATTAAGTTGCTATGGCAAAAAATATTTTCGGCAGAGGGCGCTGTGCGTCGATCCCGTCGACTCGACGTCCCTTTAAGGCCTCTGTTTCAAGGTTGACGTCATCACCAATATATATAGCATGCGCAGCGCCCATTCGCTGCAGGTCTGTTTTTTCGACTCAGCTATTGCTTCGAAAGAATTACGGCGTGCTTTGTTTGTTTTTTTTAAAATAAAAACTACGACACTCGAGAAATGTCTTCATCAGCTCCATCGACGCTGAAGATCGGATTCAAGAAATGCCACGATTGCGGTGTCAAATTTTCGATCACTGACCCTAATCGAGTGTGTCTGTGGTGTCTGGTTACAGAGCATTGAGCGGCTGATTGTGACTCCTGTCAGGCAATGACCAATAAGGCTCTAAAAGAGCGTAAAGGGAAATTAGTGGCGGGTAGGACCCCCTTGAAATCCCTTTCATCCCAATCTAAAAATTCGATCTTCTGACGAGTCGAGAGGAGACTCTCCTCAGAGAAAATCTTCCAAAAAAAACGACCTAGCGCCAGGAGTGGGTCTCGCCATTCTTCATCTTTGACAATGAAGTTGAAGGCGTTATAGATCTCCATTGTCCTCTAGTGATTCCTCTCCTGAGAGAATTTAATGTCTGACCAAATCCTCTACTCCTGCCAAGTGGGAAGAGTTTCGGAGAGAGATGTTAAAGATATTCGAGAAGGCCCCGGCCCCAGCCCCTTCGAAGGACAAGGAGAGAAGTCATGCACCGGTCGTGCTGCATAAAGGCGACAAATGGAAGGCAAAGTCAAAATCCGCGCACCCTTAAGCCCGGGGACGTAAGCCATCGACCCAACTAGAGCCATCAAGACCTCAACCCGGCAAACGTTTGTCGAAGGTTCCTTCAAGTCGAGGGTCTAGCCCTTCGAGAGCGTGGTCCACAAAAAAGGCATCATCGACACATCTGTGTCTCGGCCATCAACGTCATTGCTGTTGAGATCGTCGATGTCTCCAGTGTTGAGAACGTCAACACCATTGCTCTCGAAGCAGCCGTCGACGACCAGCTCGAAGCCTTCGGCACCTTTAGCTAAGCAGGTGGAGAAAACGTACAAACCTGCATCGAGAAAAGATTTCTTCAAATCGTTAACATCCATTTATGAAGAGCATGAGCCTTCTGATGGGGACACTCCCCCCTTTGGCCTGGAGTTTGGTACCGCTGACGTGCCAGAGGCCCTGGTCTCAGAAGAGTCCAAGATGAAGGACTTATATGAGAGCCTCCAAACAGCCAATGGTGTGGATATGTTACCTGATTTGGAATTTGCAAAACCCTACCCTTCAGACAACGCATAAGCCACCTATATACATCTCATAACCAGGGTGGTTGACTTTCTAGGTTGGAACAGACCTGCTCCCCCATTTGAGCAAGACGATTTTTACAGATATCCTGGACCAGGGTACACAAAAGGATCCAATCCTTCCCTTTCACGTTGCCCTTCAAAAAAGGGTTAAGACAAATTGGGACAACTGCTGCAGTGAACAAGAACCTCACCAAAAGGTATAGGCCGTCTAGCAGCGACCATGAATATTTGGCAAAGCATCCCATGCCAGAAAGCCTGGTGGTACAGGCAGCAGCGTCCTCTTCCAAACAGGCCGCATATCCCTCCTGAGAGAGACGATAATCGAGTGGACGCTATAGATTTTTTCTGCGGGAAGCATGGCATTGAAATCTGCCAACACCAGTTGTGCTTTAGCGAAATTCACGTTCACCCTGTTGGATTGTATAGCAATGGCGGCTGACCACATTCCTGAGGGGGAAGAAAGAGATGGCTTCCTTGCTATCATAAGTGACAGAAAACAATCTCTACAGTCCGGACTGGATACTGCTGACAGTATCAGTAGATCCGTGGCAATAAGTACCGTACTACGCAGATTTGCATGGTTAAGAAAGTAGGGATTTGCACCAGTCGTGCAGTCCAGATTTCTCAATATGCCTTTTGACAGCTCTCAACTGTTTGGCAGCAAGGCTAGCGAAAGCCTGGAGAAGCTGCAGACCTCTAAGGCGGTCTACCATCTATCCTGACCTGGCCTTTGCCTAGCGAAATGACCCAGCCCTCGCTGAAACTTTTTTACAAGCAATTCCAGAAGAAGAAGGCAGAGAAAAGGGCAGTCCTTTTTTCTTAAAACAATGGTTACTTTACCGAAGAGAAACCTCCACCAAAGATGTGGTAAAAACCCAATTAGTAATACCCAAGAGTCATCGAAAGGTTGTGCTAGAGATTGTGCATTATCATCGTACTGCAGGGCATTTAGGAAAATTTAAAGCACAGGCGCACATTAGTGGGAAATGTTATTGGCTGGGTATCCATGGCGATAAAAAAACTTTCATCCAGCCATGCAAAATATGCCAAAAGACCAGCTTGCACATCCCATTACCTGCTCCTCTGAACCTGTTGCTGATCATAGAAGTCCCCTTCTCTAGAATTGGCATGGACATAATGGGACCTTTTAGCAACATCTAATTTGGGCAGTAAATGTGTCCTAGTGATCGTAGTCTATGCAACCTGATATCCTGAGGCATTGCCAATGCGAAATAACACCACTCAGCAGATCCTTGAGCATCTTCTACTATATTTCTCCAGGGTTGGCTTCCCCAAAGAAATACTAACAGATAAGGTTAAAATGTTATGAGTAAGCCTATGGCCGAAGTCAAAGAGCTACTCCACATCACTACTTTGAAAACCTCTGTACAAGACCTGCAAACCGATGGTCTGGTTGATTCAATAGGACCCTAAAACTAATTTTACGGAAATTAGTAGACAAATGGCCTCATTACAACCCTGGCGTTAAGGGGTTAACGGCGCCGTAAAAGGCTGCGGCGCCGTTAAACCCTTAACGCCAGATTCCCACTTTAACGCCTGCTTTTTGCAGGCGTTAAAGTCCAAGGCGCTAAGCGACCTTGGTGCTAATTACGGCACCGTAATTTACGGTGCCGTAATTAGCGCTTTCCCCATTCCCATTGAGCCCTATGGGCCAAAAATGGGAATGGGGAAGGGACCATGGTGAATGGGGATTTACCGCCCCGCCAACCTTGGAATGGGGCGGTAAATCCGCCATCCACCATGGCGGAATCCGGCATGGACCATGGTGCTAATAGCACCATGGTCCAACGCCAGGTTTGTAATGAGGCCCAAACACTGGAAGGTCTGAGACCAGATGATCCCATGGGCATTATTTGCCACAAGAAAGACCCGCCCCTGAGCTTCCACAGGTTTCTCTCCCTTTGGGTTGCTCTACGGAAGAGAATCCAGAGATGTCTTGGACATGGTACGAGAAACTTGGGAAGAACGAGAGGAGGCCCCATTCCAATCTCACAAACCGCCACTCGATTGCGAGAACACTTGAAAATTGTTCGAGACTTGGTTGGTATTCATATGGGGGAAGGCCCAGAGTCAACAAAAGGCCATTTATGATTTTATAAAAAGTAGATTTAGGATCATTTTCCATAGGACAGAAAGTGCTGGTCCTTTTGCCCACCTCAGAAAACAAACTTGTCTCCAAGTGGCACAGACCTTATGAGATAATAGAACGGACGGAAACCTGTACGTATAAAATAGCCCAACCAGACAGAAAACAGAAAGTCCACTTGTACCATATAAACCTCTTGAAAGAATGGAATGAGAACCTGTCAGCCACCCATTCCAAAGCACTAGCCTGTCTGGTTCCTGAGGACATAGGCAACTTTAACTTAATTCCTTCTGAGTTGTCTACCCAACAGCAAGAACATCTAAACGATGTAGTGATCTAATTTCCTAATGTATTCTCACAGAATCCAGGAAGAGTAAAAGGTACATACCACTATATCAGAACACCTAAAGGTAAAGTGGTTAATCTAAAGCCATATCGACTACCAGAAGCCCGTAAGCAGCTAGTGATTGAGGAAGTCAATTAAATGTTGAAAGCCAATATCATTGAGCCCTCCTCAAGTCCATGGTCCTCTCCTATCGTGTTAGTCACTAAACCTGACCGTTCCTGGAGATTCTGCATAGACATCCGTCAAGTCCATACCATCTCAGACTTTAATGCCTATCCCATGCCACGCATCGATGACCTAATTGATAAACTCGGATCAGCCACCTATTTATCCACCCTAGATTTAACCAAAGGGTACTGGCAAGTTCCCTTATATGGGCCAGATAAGGAAAAAAACTTGTCAACGCCTTTAGGACTATTCCCATTTAAAGTCCTCCCCTTCGGCCTACAAATGTGGACCAGCCACTTTCCAACGCCTCATGGATATGATCCTACAGCCCTACTCCGATGTCTGTGGAGTATATATTGACGATATCGTCATTTACAGTAAAACTTGGGAAGATCATCTCTTCCACCTTTTATACCATCATGAAAGTCCTCAAACGCTGGCCTACCTGCTGATCCAGCTAATTGCAGATTGGCCCAATCAGCCGTAAAATATTTTGGCTTCTTCGTGGTAATGGGAACGTACAACCCCAACATGAAAAGGCCTTCTTAGATACACCAACCCCTAAGACCAAAAGAGACCTTAGAGCTTTCCTCATATTAATAGGGTATTACCGTAGGTTTATCCCCAAATTTTCAGAAAGAACAGCGCGGCTAACCAATAAACATAAAAATGCTGAACTATAGAAACTTCATTGGAATGACGAAGATGAGATATGCTGTAACACCCTGAAACAAACTCTGTTTCATAATCCAGTCTTGAAGGTAGTCGACTTCTCAAAGGCGTTCCTGTTACAGACGGATGCCTCCCTTACAGGGTTAGGGGCCGTTCTGTCCAAAATTTGCAATGGACTAGACCATCCCATACTGTACATCAGTCGCAAGTTATTCCCACGTGAAAAAAACTACTCTCTGGTAGAACTAGAGCCCTAGCTATCAAATGGGCTATTATCCATTTCAGGTACTACCTATTAGGACAAAGGTTCACACTTGTCACCGACCACTCACCCCTAGTTTGGATTAGCCAACGTAAAGATTCCAACCCTTGGGTCATGCAATGGTTTCTAGACCTACAACCCTATTGTTTCATGGTGGAACACCAAAAAGGAAAAGACCAGGGAAATGTAGATTTCTTTACCCTGTTCCCCTGTGAATCAAATGTGGCTACATCACATGGAGGAAAGGTATGTGAGAAACCTAAAGGTGTCTTCCTGTCTAGTCCCCGGGGATCTGTCATCCAGGTGGCCAGGACACGGCCATTGCTTTTGGATCCAGGGGGTCCTTGGGGAGTGGGACACCGGCAGGTTAAGACTCCCTCTTCTTTTTTCAACTGTATTTATTTCTCAGCAGCATAAGTTACAAACATACATGCTTCAGGGAACAGCAAACAATAGCATCATAGTTGTCCTTCCCGCTATCCGCCCCCATCAGAGGTGCCATCTGGTGTTGAATTTTAACTGTTACAACCCCCCCCCCCAAAACCCTCCCCCCGCCAATATAACTTCTCAGCATTTGGGTGGAGTATAGCATCTTCTTCCGACATCCTGGGGAGTCCCATGGGCCCAGTCCTTCTCACAACTCAAGAACCCCCCAGTCATATTATGGGAACATTGCACAGTAACTTAGGTTTGAAATACATCTGCTCCCTATCATCCATGAACTCGTGGAGCGGTGTCCAAGTGTTAATATACTTCAAGTAGGAGCCATAAGCCATTGCCGTCACCTTCTCCATGGCCATCACTCCCCAGGGTCTCACCCACCACGCGGCCACTACCGGCCCCGGTTTGTTCTTCCATGCCTGCGCCAGGGTGATTCTAGCCACGCTCAGCATGTGGTTGATAAGGCCAGCTCTGCTTCCGGAATTGGCAAAGCTCCTCTCCACCTCCTCACCCAGCAAAACCACCACCGGGTCAAACGGCAGTTGTGTCCCCGTTATCTTTTTTATATGGCTTAGGACCTCCTTCCAATAAGTCTCTGCCACTGAGCATGTCCACCACATGTGGATTAGGTCCCCGGATTGTCCACATCCCCTCCAACATGACATGGGATAGTCCGGGTTGATAGAGTGCATCCGTTGTGGTGTCTTGTACCAGCGCAGGCAGAGCTTGTACGCCCCCTCTTTAATTGAAGTGCATTTAGAGCCTCTAGCGGTACAGTGCCATATGTGACCCCATGACTCCACCGAGATTGGTTTACCCACATCTGTTGCCCATTTTTGCTTGTACGGGAGAATTTCTTCTGGGTCCGTCACCCCCCATCAACCGGTACAATCTTGATGCCCCTTTCTCGACCCATCTCTCTTGTAACGTACGTTCCAGCCCTGTAGGGGCCCTAGTTGCTCTCTCCCGAACCTTCGCATTAGTGATCCAATGTCTGAGTTGTATATAGTGGAAGCGTTCCCTCGCTGGGACCTGAAATTTGGCTTTGCAGTTTTCAAAAGTTAACGGCGTCCCCTCCGTATAGAGATCAACCAAAACCAGGGCCTGTTCCCCCCCCCTACCCCTGGGAACCCTTGATCCCCCTTCTTTTTTACACCTTTTGCCCATCCTACCACTTGGGACATTCAAAAGCACCGCCCCTCCACCCCCCTTTTCCGACACAAACCCTTTTGCACAACACGACCGACAACAGACTAATATCCGAGCTTTTTACCTGACATGTCCCAATACTAGGATCAGGCATTGTCTGGCAATTGAACAGAATCACACACACCTGACGGCACTTTCCCTTACCCACAGGGCTAAAATGTGGAGCACAGGACGTGCAAGGCAGACTGCATGACACGAGAGCTAACTCAGCACAGCAGTTCAAGAGGAGAAGAAAGACAGCGCATACCGAGGTGATGACAAGGAGAGAAGCAACCTTGCCCTTTCCGACCAAAGCCCTTGAATCCCAACAGAAGGAAGCATAAAACTGCAAACAATATCCAGTGTGTGTTGCAGCAGATGCGTTCGGTACACAAGACCCTCAATAACCAAGCCGGGAGAGATGCTGGTCTCCGTGGTACCAACCTTGACTCGAAGGAGAAAGAAAGCCAAGCGGTTCATCAAAGCCGTTGAGACGAGGGGAGAGTCGATAAGAAACCGAACAGTGTTGAACAAAAAGTAGCAAACGGCTAATTGAATTGTGAAAGTCTTAAAGAGCTATTGATGTAAAAGGGGGAAAACCAGCAACATAGGAGTCTGACACCACGTGGGTGTTCACACAGGAAACTCTGGCCGATTAACCTGATTACTGAAACTACCAGAACCAGCAGGCCTTGGGAAAGGCGAGAAGAGGGGTCAAAGTGGTCATACGGTCTCTTGTAAAATCCTCTGTACAGTTCAAAAGTCTTTGACCAACAGATGAATGTGAAGCGACGGGAAATGAATCTCGCTTGGTGAAATTAATGAATGAACAGTGTGTTGACAGGAATGAACACTACCGAGGGATATCCACAGTTAATAGTTTGAAAAGACATTAAGACTTGTGAAAGTAAGAAATGCCATAGTCAACCCGAAGGAGGGAGGCTGACCTCTGAAAGGGGTCCGAGCCTGAAGGAGGGCGATTCAGAGGTGGAAATTAGTCACCCTAAAGCTCATTTTGGAAAGGAACTTTTTATTTGTTTGAATCCATCAGCTCTCGGCGGCAAGAGACTTTTTAACAGAAAAGAGACTTCACCACAGGATACCCTGATTGTTGAAAGCGGAGCTGTTAGCTTGTGCTGCGAAAGCTCGAGCGTGTGCTGTGCTCCAAAGTCCCACCTTGCCCTGTGCTAAAAACGTGGGGAACGGAGACCTCAAGTATCGCATTTCATTTCGTGAAACACTTCTTTCTTAAAGAACATTATCCCACACTTCTTTTTGTATTTAGCGTAAGGATTGGCAATGTTTTTTTATTTGACACAACGCCACGCGGACTGCCTTATTATTATGTGATGGTTGAAGCTTGCTCACATATTAGATTTAGGTTTAGATTAGGTTTTTTCCACCCTGCATTTCCAGTTTAATAAACACCCTTGAACTGTGAGCACTTGTCTGTCTTCACTGTTGCCACCATGAGTACCTTACAACTTCTTGGCATTAATCACCGGATGTGTATGATTTATCACCGCCAGGCCAATGGGGTTGTGGTGAGATCAACGGACTCCTCAAAAGTAAATTGTCTAAGCTGTGCACCGCTTGGAAGATAAACTGGGTGCACTGCTTGCAATTGTCACTGTTAAGTTTGCGAACGCAGCCCAGCAAAGACCACCACGTTTCACCCCATGAGGTGGTCACTAGTCGCAGCATTCACAATCCAATATCGCCCATTACGCAGCAGCTGTTTTAGGAGACAAATTCAGAGACTACTTAACAGCACTAACACGTGCACTCAAATCCATTTCCGGACAGACTGCACCACCCCAATCAGAAGACATGCCAGACACCACAACTGACTCCACAACTGATTCCTCACTCACCCAACCGCTGCTGCCTGGAGAATTTGTCTACGTGGTTGTTAAACATGGTTGCAGATGGACTCTGTGGTCCCGTACCCGCTTGTGCGGTACCGTTCGGAAGTGCAGTTCCAAGATGGATGCCCCTCGAGTTCCTCGAGCCGACAGCAATGGTCTAGTCTTTTCACATCTCTTTGAGATGCCACTGACTGCTCACATGATACTATATCCAGACTCAAAGCCAAGGATAAAGCGCGTCGCTTCTGCTACCGACGCTCTGTGAGTTCGTTATTGAATCCTTTACTTACTTATTGAATATTACACTTTACCCTTTTCATTACTCTAATCTTGTCTCTTCCAATCTCTCAGAGGGTATCATCATTCACGCAATCCAACCCCCGTTTCCTATGTGTTCAGATCTACCCGGCAAATCCTATTTAATCCAACCACCTATAGAACTTTCTCCCCGACATTGCCGTCCTCTCAGAAACACGCGAGGGTAAGTCCCTTATCCCTTGGGCCTTTCCTTTTAGCCAGTCCAAATCACTTACCTGTCTGTTCTTGCAGATTTCTTGCTGCTCATCCTTTATCCGTCCGAGATCCAGTTCCGAAGTTCCGGTCCCAATCCTTCCCTCCAAGGGTGAGAGATTCTTCCTTTTGCTTAATACTAAACTGTCTTACCTCTCCTCCCTCTCTGATACTCTCTTTGCTTTCCTTTCTTGCACTCAGAAGGAACATCCGGGGCGGCTTCCGTTTGAAATCACCTCTCAGGGATCCCGCTGCTCCATCTGTCTCCCGATCGACGATCCTCCAGACTCTACCAGGGTTTTCTTCCCATTAGAGGGTTTCCCTGGCGATCCTGTCCTCTCCCCCCGTTTCTTCTCATTCCGGGTTGGCAAGGCCAGGCCTTTTTCAGGGGAATTCTCACTGCTGCATTTGTCTCTACCATATTGGATTTCCGATTTGTTAAGGTGAGTGTGTTAAAACCTTTTGTAATATATTTAGGCTACAACCGCTTTTAAGCAAATTTCAGTCATCTTAACAGTAAGCGACCCCAAATATTATTGACAATCGGACTCCTTATGGAGCAACAAATGCCACAATTAATGGCAGCTATGCAAGCCATGTCCTTAGAGGTGCAATCTTTGAAACAGGATAATGTACAACTGCGACAGCAAGTCGCCAGAGCTTTTTCTGATACTCCTCCATCTTCCTTACGTAGCATAATGTATGATGGTGATCCTTATAAGCTCAAGGAATTTTTGGACAGTTGTACGGTCCAATTTACTTTTAAGTCACGCTTTTTCCCTACGGATAAAGACAAAGTGGGGTATGTAATTTCCCATCTTTCTGGCCCTGCTTTGGCTTGGGCCACACCTCTAGTCACCTCTAATAATGTGATCCTAGATTCATATCCCGCCTTCTCCAACAGCCTTAAGACTATGTTTGGCAGAAAGGAGATATCAGTTGCCACGCATGAAAGGCTTCTTGATCTGAAACAGGGAAATAAAGATTTGTTAGGATACATCACACAATTCAAACAATTATCTTCAGAATTAGGATGGCCGGATGAAGGGCTTCTTACCCTTTTTCGCAGAGGCTTAACAGAAGACCTTAAAGATGAGATCTCCAAAGTACCTCGTCCGGCTAACCTGGCTGACATGATTACTCTAGCTATGCAGATAGACTATCGAATGCATGAATGGTCTTACGAAAAAAGGAAGAGCAAAGGAATACGGGCACCAGTTGACTATTCCTATGCTGGGAGTAAGACTCTCTCCCAAACTGAAGAGCCTATGCAGATAGGGACCGTAGGAGGACCTTTATCCGCGACCGAAAGAGAGAGAAGAAAAACCCTCGGGCTATGTATGTACTGTGGGTCCTCCTCTCATGTATTGAAAGATTGTCATTTGGTTCCTCCTCGTCGCACTTCTAAACCGAAGTCGGGAAACTCCAAAACCCTACCGATTGGGGAAGAACGGTAGGGGTACATAAATCTATTTCCCCAAGTCAGTCGGGTCTGGCTTTAGACCATGCCTCAACCAACCAGACCATGGTAGTAGTTTCCTTGTCCATGATCCTTTCAGAACGTATTCTACCTGGTATTCCTGCCTTGATTGATTGCGGAGCGGCTGGAATCTTTCTGTATTATGAATGGGCAAAGAAACACAGGATTACCCCGTTAACCAAGAACATGGTTACTCCTATTCAAGGTGTGGACGGGAGTCCCTTAAGTTCAGGACCTGTTAAAGAACAGACAGATCCTATTACCTGTATGATTGCCAGTCATAAAGAAACCCTGGTGTTTGATCTGATCAGAACTGCCCACTTTCCTATCATCTTGGGCCTGCTGTGGTTAAGACTCCATAACCCATATATTAACTGGTCAGCGGGTACTCTTTTCTTGGGTCGGAATACTGTGTACACCATTGCCTTCCTCTAGAGAAGATCCACACCCTGCTGTATCCTCCATTAATCAGTTGGAAATTATCCCTAAATGCCATTGGAGATTCCGGTCTATTTTTGAGAATCCCGAATTTCCTACTTTGCCTCCTCATAGAAGGGATGATTGTCATATCGATATCCTTCCTGAACAACCCATTCCATTTGGCCACATGTATGTGCTATCCCAACGGGAAAAGGCAGTATTGAAAGATTATCTTCAAACCAATTTACGCAATGGACTCATAACTGAATCTGTGTCTCCAGCGGGAGCTTCTCTCTTCTTTATCCCTAAGAAAGACTCGGACGAGCTCCGTCCTTGTAGTGATTACCAAGGATTAAACAAAATAAACATCGCCGACAAATATCCCATGCCTCTCATAACAGACATCATTGAAGCGGTTCGAGGGGCCACTATTTACACAAAACTGGATCTCCGAGGTGCTTACCACCTCATACGAATAGCTGCTGGAGATGAATGGAAAACAGCCTTTCGCACCCCTTTCGGGCACTTTGAGTACCACGTTATGCCGTTTGGTCTGGTCAACGCACCTGCAATATTTCAACGGTTCATGGACCATCTCTTGGCCGACATTTTATTTCATTTCGTCGTCATCTATTTAGATGATATCCTGGTATATTCCAACAACCCAGAGGACCATATTCAGCATGTTAACACGGTTTTGGAACATCTTCAACTCAACCACCTTTACTGTAAAGCCTCTAAATGCGAGTTTCATCAGGAGCAGGTTAACTACCTTGGATTTGTGTTATCTTCTCAGGGTATCTCTATGGATCCAAAGAAAGTGTCCGCTGTTTTGGATTGGCCAACTCCCTCTTGCATCAAAGACATTCAACGGTTTTTAGGATTCGCCAACTTTTACCGGAAATTAATTCCATGTTTTTCAGAAATCATTTTACCCATCACTCGGCTTCTGAAGAAGGGAGTCACATTCTCCTGGAACGATTCGGCTCAGAGCGCCTTCCAAACTCTAAAGGAGATATTCACTTCTGTTTCAGTTCTTATTAACCCAGATCAAACCAAACAGTTCATTGTTGAGACGGATGCTTCGCATTTTGCGTTAGGAGCCGTTCTCTTACAATTGTCGGATCAGGGAGAAGAAAGACCTGTGGCATATCTGTCTCAAACCTTCAATGCTGCTGAACAAAACTATTCTGTGCTTGAGAAAGAGCTACTGGCGATTAAACAAGCATTCAAAGAATGGAGACATTTGCTTTTGGGTTCTACACATCCTATCAAGGTTCGCACGGATCATCAGAATCTCCGAGTACTTCAGAATGCCTACACCACCAACAGTAGGCAGGCTGCTGGGCTTATTTCTTTCTTCCCTTTCGAATTGAGTTCACCTTTTGGCCAGGGAAACATAATTTGAAGGCAGATGCCTTATCCCGTAAGGATTCTCCTACATCTACATTCTTTTCCGAGAAGATGTTTCCCAACGCCCGTTTTATTGCTGTTTTAACTGACTTTCTCCAAGGAGTGCGAACAGCCACCGATCAAAATAAATCGTTCTGTGAAAGTATTGCTTCCACCCACCATCTCATTAAAGACAAGGAATATATTTTTCACGGAAATCAGCTATTGGTCTCCATTCCTTCATTACAACTCAAAGTGTTACAGATGTGTCATGACTCTCGGGCTGCAGGTCATAGAGGTTTTCTCTCCGCGCTGGAACTCATACAACTACACTTCTGGTGGCCAAACATACGATCTGATGTTCAGGATGATAAAACTCCAAGAACTTCTCCTTTGGGATTATTAACAAAGATGCCTATTCCAGACCGGCCTTGGCAAATCATCTCTACAGATTTTGTATCTGAGCTACCTCCATCGGAGAACAAGACAGCCATTATGGTGACCATTGACTACTTCATCAAATTGGCACATTTTACCCCTTTAGAGGAACTACCTGGGGCAACATTGATGGCCAAAACCTTTCTCTCAGAAATTTTTTCTCGTCATGGTCTCCCGGATACTATCATTTTGGATCGAGGACCCCAATATACCTCCCATTTCTGGCAAAAGACGTGTCATGTCTTAGCGATAAGACAAGCCCTCTCTTCAGGATACCATCCCCAAACCAATGGGCAAACGGAGCAATTAAACCAGACTCTAGAAGGATATCTTCGATGCTTTGTATCAGTGGCCCAGGATGACTGGGCAGGATTACTCCCTTTTGCGGAATTCGCCTATAATAACTCCCGTCACTCTGCTCTCCAGACTAGCCCCTTTCACTGCTCTTGTGGCCATCGTCCCTCCTTTGTTCCTATGGCGTCGATTCCTGCTGCCCAGAAGTTGATAAATTCATTGAAGATATTCAAGATGGTCAGAGACTGGCTAAGCGATCCCTTGTGGAGGCTCAGGACCGTGCTAAGTGGTATGCCGATCTTCATCGCCACATTGCCCCGAAACATACCGTCGGTGACTCTGGTTGGCATCGCGGTTTCTTCCTCGCCATCTCGTCCTGTCTAAGCTATCACCGAAATACTTTGGACCTTTTAAGGTGTTGGCCATGGTGGGATCCGCTGCAGTCAAATTGCTTTGGCAGCCTCTTGGTCTCGGATACACCCGGTGTTTCATCTATCCCAAATTAAATTGGTGGTGCAGGATCGTTTTCATCGGACAGGTAGACTCCCTCCTCCTGTTCTCACTGATAGTGGTCCTGAATTTGAGGTGGCAAGTGTATGTGACTCTCGCTTTTGGCGGGGTAGATTGCAGTTTTTGATTGACTGGAAGGGTTATTCCCCTGCTGAAAGGACTTAGGAACCAGCCTCTGGGGTTCATGCCCCCAGACTGGTGCGTCGTTTCTTCCGGCTTCATCCGGGTAAGCCCGGGCGCCCCCCAGAAGGAGGGGGCATACTGTTACACATGGTTGCAGATGGACTCTGTGGTCCCGTACCCGCTTGTGCAGTACCGTTCGGAAGTGCAGTTCCAAGATGGATGCCCCTCGAGTTCCTCGAGCCGACAGCAACGGTCTAGTCTTTTCACGTCTCTTTGAGATGCCACTGACTGCTCACGTGATACTATATCCAGACTCAAAGCCAAGGATACAGCGCGTCGCTTCTGCTACCGACGCTCTGTGAGTTTGTTATTGAATCCTTTACTTACTTATTGAATATTACACTTTACCCTTTTCATTACTCTAATCTTGTCTCTTCCAATCTCTCAGAGGGTATCATCATTCACGCAATCCAACCCCCGTTTCCTACGTGTTCAGATCTACCCGGCAAATCCTGTTTAATCCAACCATCTATAGAACTTTCTCCCCGACATTGCCGTCCTCTCAGAAACCCGCGAGGGTAAGTCCCTTATCCCTTGGGCCTTTCCTTTTAGCCAGTCTAAATCACTTACCTGTCTGTTCTTGCAGATTTCTTGCTGCTCATCCTTTATCCTTCCGAGAGCCAGTTCCGAAGTTCCAGTCCCAATCCTTCCCTCCAAAGGTGAGAGATCCTTCCTTTTGCTTAATACTAAACTGTCTTACCTCTCCTCCCTCTATGATACTCTCTTTGCTTTCCTTTCTTGCACTCAGAAGGAACATCCGGGGCAGCTTCCGTATGTAATCGCCTCTCAGGGATCCTGCTGCTCCATCTGTCTCCCCATCGACGATCCTCCAGACTACCAGGGTTTTCTTCCCATTGGAGGGTTTTCCTGGCGATCCTGTCCTCTCCCCCCGGTTTCTTCTCATTCCGGGTTGGTGAGGCCAGGGCTGTTTCAGGGGGAATTCTCACTGCTGCATTTGTCTCTACCATATTGGATTTCCGATTTGTCAAGGTGAGCGTGTTAAAACCTTTTGTAATATACTTAGGCTACAACCGCTTTAAGCAAATTTCAGTAATCTTAACAGTGCTGTCCTTTGTCTGCAGGTGGAATAGCCCCAGATTCAATGAACCCTTCGAGGTAATCTACTCCACTCCCCTCCCTTTGCAGTTAAAGGGTCTCCGTTATAACCTATCCAATGTTTCGAAAAGCACCTTCAGACGTTGCACCAGCACTTTAGAAAATGGGTAGTGTGCATCTACCTCATTTCTTTTTCCACTACCAATAGACGGTTGAGCTATCCCCCAACCCACGAACAGTGCACAAGCACAGCTGCTACAAATGTTACGTTTACAAAGGAGAGTGCTACTTGCGCTCTCTCTCTCTCTCTCTCTCTCTCTCATTGTGTGCATATATTTTGCATTTTAGGTTGTCCAGAATATGGAACCAGCGCTCTCAAATCACTCTTTATATTTTAGAAAGACTTGTAATTATAGTATTATGCCTAGGTTTTCATACTCATATATGTGTGCAATGCATTTTATAGTGGGTATATTTGCAATGTCAATGTTTGGTTTAGGGATTTATTTAGGAGTGTCTTTTATGTTAAGGGGACATATGTAAGAGGGGGCTGTGGGGATGGAGAAGGATATTTTAATATCACTGTAAATAATGGGTCACATGACCTCTACTTCAACAAAACTGAACACCACTTAAATGGAACTGAATATGTATTGTCCACAGGGCCCACCCTTATGCAACAACAGGTTAGCAATTCTAAGCACAGTAAGACTCCACCCCCTCGCATCAGATTGCTAGAATATGTTTCTAGGTACCTACTATTTCCCAGAGTTCGCACTTCTTTTTATAACACGACTCCTACTACTGTAAATAATGATGCTGATGTTATCAAAGGATATATAGGTGCCCCCAAACGTACAAAGAGACAAGCACAAAGCGCAAAGTACGATGTCTAACAGTTGGTATACAGACATGAGCTTGGTGGGGAGAAACAAAGTGAATGGCAGCTGTTATGTGTGTTGGTCGATACCACATGCGTCTTGGGCACCCAAGGTCCTAGTGCCAAAAGAAGTACCAATTCTGGAGGCGCAATGCCTAGTACATCTTGTGCTATGTAGGCTCAGGGGCCTTTTCCAGGCACACAATGTAAGGCTCGAACTTGTTGATCTGGACAGCATGCAATGCGGCACAAATACGAAAGGTGGCAAATGCATGAAGAGACCCTACTTGGTGGTACAAGGACTGAAATATACAAATAACACATGTCAAAAAACAACTGTAAGCTGCATGGCAGAGGGTCTAATAGGATACAAAGAAGGGATTCTAGCATGAGTGGAAGCAGTGTGCGCACCGTTCTGGACTAAACATATCACAAAGCTAACATGGATTGTAGCAATGTAGAAACTGGTGGAGAGTACACAGAGAGGAATTGTTTTTTACAGTGCCGGAACAGTATCTGTAGGGACAAATGAACATTGCAACAAGACTATGCTCATTCCTGATCTCAAGAAAGGCATGGCGGCAGTGATGGATTACTACTGGGTGTGCAGCCAACAGGAATACTTGCACCTCCCACCATCATGGCTGGGCTATTGTTCGCTGGCCACACTGCACTCAGCCCTACTTTTAATCCCAGAAGTACATTTGCAAGGTTGGGGAGGGGGAGTGAACAGACACCTTGTACCTTAAATGTCATACTTTAAAATTCCTTTAATCATACAATTTCTTAAGGGGCTCACCAACTTGTTTCCCCCAACTCCTTTCAAGTCCCGGTTTGTGATTTGAATCTTGTTCTAAAATGTCTTCTGTGTGCTCCTTTTGAGCCTCATCATTATTGCCCATGAAAACCTCTGACATTAAGACCATTTTACTAGTAGCTTTAACATCAGCCCGCAGGGTGAGCGAGTTGTAGGTGTTATCTTGTAAACCCTCTTTTGCTACTTTTTATAGAGACAAAGTTGTTCTTGAGGTAAAGCCTTTGTTTCTACATAAAATAGTCTCTGAATTTCATGTATCTTCAAAAATAGTTTACCAACTTTGCACCCGCCCCCTCATCCTGGAAAGGAAGAGGAGAGGCTACATAGACTTGATCCAAGAAGAGCTCTGAGTTTCTATATTTCACGAATGGCGAAGATTCACCAAGATGATCGGCTTTTCATCGGATACATGGGTCATAAATTAGGACTAGCAGTAACAAAGCAAACCCTGTCCATATGGATTATTCTGAGAATTGGAGAAAGCTATAGATTAGCTGCGAAGGACCCTCCAGAAGGCTAAATGGCCCATTCTACAAGGGGCATGGCAACATCTTCTGCCCTACAAAGAGGGGTGCCGAAAAGGGGTATCTGTACGGCTGCCACTTCGTCTACCATCCATACCTTTGTAAAATATTACTGGCTAGATTCATCTTTGTCTCAGGAAGGAGGATTTAGAAGCTAAGTGGCATTGTGCATGCTGTATACACTGGTGATGATATCGACCTTGAGACAAAGGCCCTCAAGGGACATAGAGTCAACGGGATCAACGCACAGCACCCTCTGCCGAACAAAATGCTGAAGCTGGAAAGGAGATACCAAAAGACGAGGAATACGTGGGAGGAACATTCATTCGAAAGAACGTTACCAGGGGCAAGTAACTTGTTCTTGTGTCACATTTGCAGGACCCTATCACTGGGGGTGGGCGCAGCAATCATTAGTCTTAAATCTCCTGCCTTCCCTACCCATCCTAATATATTTGTGCAGTAGAAGCTGGTGGGTCACAGAGGTCCTGGAGAGTGTCTGTAGGAGTGTAGGAGTTCTCATTACTCATTCACATTGGCAAAACGGGAAGGATTTGCTTTGTTCTCCTTTGTGGCTGGCATCACGTTTCAGGGCTTTCATTTCACAGATGCAGCAGCAGCATTCTTTTGAGAACCATAACTGGTGAAGTACCCCTTTTTGAAGATATGCTGATGTATTGAGGCAATTTGTTCGTGTTCATTAATAGTATTACCATGTGGATTTTGTAAACCAAAAAACAGCTTGAGAGGGCATCTGGAGGCAAGGTAAGAGTGCTGCTGTGCTATTTGTAGACTAACACCATCATTATTTAATAAAACATACAACCATTTATTCAGTATCAATATACAGTATTCAAATACAAAAGAATCTTTGAAAGTCGTAGCAGTGGATCTTTTGCAGTTATTCTCCTCACATTTTTTCAAAGTATGAACAGTTTTTGATTATTCCAGTCCTATCCTAGCGCTATCGTATGTAAGGAAGGCATGGCGTCAACAGTAAGACAGACATAAGTGACTAGAGTTCAAGGGTGTTTATTGAACTTCAAATAAGGGTGTGATAAATGACTATCTCATGCTAAATCTACAGATGGGAGCAAGCTACGACCATCAAATAATAATAACGCAGTCCTAGTAGTGTTGTGTCAAAATAAAAGGGCCTATACTAAAATAAACTATTGCCAATGCTTACCTCTAAATACAAATAGTGTGGGAAACAAGGTTATGGAAAAGAAAGAAGTGTTCAAAAATGATATGTCGGGATGTTTAGTCTGTGGGCCTCCCTTCCCCATGGGATAAGGCGGTTCATTCAGCGTAGCACAATCTCTGGCTTCTTTAGCACAAGGATATAGTTCAAGCAATGACATCAAGGCCTTCAACACACAAGTCTCCTTGTTCTCAAACTCGCTTCACCTCGAGGGCCTGATATAACCAAATAAACGACAAGTTGCTTTCCTCTTTAGATTCTCACAAGTATTCACTTTAGATGATTCACTATTCACCCCGGATCCCCCTCAGCCGGGCTCAGATCCCTTTAGCACAATGTTCGTCACTTTGGATCCTCCTCACCCAGACTCTGATCCCTTCTATACAATGTTCGTAGGATATTCTTTTTCTGGTGACTCACGGTTCACCCTGGATCCCCTCAGCTGGGCTCAGATCCTTTTCACACAATTAGTCTCTCTCAGCGGGGCTCGGACCAATGTCAATTTTATATCTAGTATCGAAGACTTTCGAATGTGCATATGGTTTGGCTTGACCCGTTGCATGACCACTTTGATTTCACAATTCATTTTCTTTTAACGTGCGTTACCTTTTAGTTGGATACCTAACAGAGACTTTTGAAAGAGCGTGATGCTGGACCATTCTGTCTACGGTATTGTATCTTAGCTTCAATCTTCAGTCACTCTTCTTCTGTATTAATTATATTTGCAATGCTCCCATCATATGCTACATAAGCTGTTCTCTTCAGTTTTCTTTATACAATGTTGCTGCTTGCAACTTTGGGTTTCACACAGACCGGTCTGGTATCAGTCTCCCCAACTCACCGGCTGTGCTGACTTCACTGGTGCTGCTTTGTTGTAGCCAAGGACCGTACCACAGCGCCAAAAGCCTCTCCCCACCTTGATTATCGATGCAGGAGAGCCCTGGATACCTCCGACACACTGCAGGATTCGTCAGCTTTACTTTTCCTATTCCTCGAAGGCTCATGAAAGATATGGTCTTTCAGTGAAAAGGTCATGGGCACTTCCCTCCTTGCAATCATCTTCGTTCTCACCGTCTTCTGCCTCGTATTAAACTGCCATCTTGGAAGCTTTCATGCTCCACCTTTTAACTGTGTGGGGAGGTGTGATGGAAGTCAGGTGTGTGTAATCATTAATTGCTTTACCATTGTAGTGGTACATGTCAGGTATACAACTTGGGTGATAGTCTGTTTTCCCTCACAGGGAGTTGTCCATGAGAAAGTGTTTGTGTCAGAAAAGGGGTCGGGGGTTGAGTCCCTAAATATCCTACCTGGTAGGATGGGATGAAGGTGTTACAGGGAAGGGGATACCGTGTCTCGCCCTCCAGTGTCCCAACTCCCTAAGGACCCCCCATCCAGGTGATCCTCCCTCACCGGTCCACCCTCAGGAACTGGATCCAAAAGTGATGGCCGTGTCCTGGCCACCGGGATGACAGATCCCTGGGGACTAGTTGGTGAGACACTGTCAGGTTTCAGTACATGCTGTTGGTCAGCATGCAAGAGGTCCATCTCCTACATTGGGTCCAATTTAGAGGGTGAGCTGTTGCATGCCTTTTTTGAGCACACACTGTACAGGAGCTCCAACCTTCATGATCAGGGAACAGTTTAGGACTGCGTCTTTTCAATAAGTAAATAATAGGAGAACGAACAAAAAGAGACCAGGGGGAGGGACTCAACTTTCAAGTCAAGATTTTTCAAGTTAGAAAACCGGTATAATTCATAGATTGCAAAATCAACCTTGTACACGTAACCAGTGTGAAGAGTAAAACATTCTAAATCCAAGAATCTTGTTAGGCTTATAAAGTTATCAATACAACCTTTTTGGGGTCTTTGACAACCTTATTGGGACTATGTAGCATAGCACATCCTGCTCTTACTTTACTATGGACACCTTTATCTACAGTATTGCAGTTGCAATATTTCTGAAATTCTTTTTCTCCAATTGCATTTGGGTATGATACACCCATAGATAGTTATGATGATAATACTCATAATGTAGTTGGCTACTACTGGTGCAGAGGTGAGTGGGACGGAATCCACAGGCCTAAAATGTGTTTAATAATGAATTCATTGTTTTCATAAACTCATCGCCTGTTATAACTATATAAATGTGTGTCATTTGCATCATTTGTTAACCATTGCAAGACACCTCATTGGTTACAATCTCAGGCAGGTCCCATTTTTCATGCAAGTAGATTTTCCATTCTCTGGCATAAAATGGGCAGCTAATAAAACCATACAACAGAGTATTCCTTTTTCTATTCCAAAGGAGGTTGACCTGCCCTAACCTTACATATGTGGGAGGGAAGTTGCCAAACCTCCACCCCACTTTAAAGAAGATAAGTGATTTATAACCAGACACAGCCTTTTTGGCTGCCTCCCAACTCATCACAATAAAAAGCTCTTTCATAATCGGTGTGTGCATGTTTCGTAATGCCTCGAAGTGTCTCTAGTCTTTCATCCCAATCCATATTATCTGATGGTACCCCTGTTAGCAACAGAGACATTTTAGGCGGTCTAATGCGCATCCACTACCTTCAGACTCCTTGCTAGACAATGTCCTTTGTCTCTCCAGTCATAGCTGCAGGTAGAATATGTACTTCAGTGCGTCGGGCACTCAAGTCACAGTTGAGGGCCTACGCTCCATTTGAATTGCACTAATGTTTGTATTAATGAAATTCAACACATCTCAACAGAAAATGCTTACTAACTTTGTCGGGCATTATGAGCCAGTCTCCCTCTCCCAGACCAATGCTCCTAATAGGGTGTTCGAGGAAACATTTGCATTACTGGCCAAATTAGCATAACCACTGCCATTTCCAGCAGTAGCTTCCTCAAAAGCCAGCCCTGTATGCTTGCCATTGTTGCATGGAAATCCGGCTTGTCTGTCATCATTTTATTGTGACCAGGAAGCCGAGGTTTCTAAATTCTTTGATCACTTCTAACAGGGTTTATTGGTAATGCCACTTATTTGTGCCTTTCTTCTTCTTAAGATTACCCTTTTCATCTTCTCTATGTTGTCTTGCATATCGTTCAGCCAACAGTATCACTCTAGGGGATTCAAAGAACTCTGCAGCATCCAGGAGGTTTGTAACAGGATAACTATGGTAGGACTGGTCACTGGTTATGCCCAACCCATAGAGGTAATTTCTTACATCCTCCTAAAGATATCTGGTATATCTGCTATGTACAAATTAAACGGGAGGGGTGCTAAAATGCACCCCTCAAGCACGCCAGTTATCTTTACCCCCTCTGTCTTTGTCCCCTTATCAGTTCTTTTGGGTTTGTACCCACCTCCCATAAGAGGCATTGAAATACAAACTTAAATAAGTAACGATTTGCTGCCCAAACAAATGCCATCCCACATGTGGTGAGGTAATACAGTGCAATTTTGTATTGGGTTCAGAGTATAGACAAAGGTTCTGCTATTGATCATTCAGGATCAAAGAGGTACCTCGGCTGGTTTTCCCAGTAACTTTGCTTGAGTAACGCTCAGTCTGTCTTTCTTTAGGCGTGGGCTGGGCAGTAAACATTCCTTTTCATAGCATGCAATAAATAATTAAACTTCTTCCTTAGCTTGTCTCAGATTTCAGCTCGGTATTGTCATCATTCCCTAGCATCTAACAAATGATTCAGCTTGTCTTACCTGCATGTAATAATGATTCACCTTCTTTCTATCTTTCTGAGTCTTGGGCTGATATGAAACTTCACATCCTAACATGCATGATATGGTTCAACTTCTTTCTCGAGTGGTCAACAAATGGCTCAACCACCCTCTATCTTTCCTGGGACTTTATATGGAAACTAGAAAACGACATCTAAAGCCCATCTCATCATTCAACTTCTCCCACAATGTGTCTTGTACTTGGGCTGGATGAGTCATCTGACTTGGAAATCTCACGTCTCCCCTCTCTGGGACCTCTCTGCCTCTGTGCTTTCTGTGCCTCCTCTCTGAACTCTCTTCCTTGCCTTAGTCCCATGCTGTTTTTCTTCACTCATTGGTTCTCCAGCAACTTTTCTCCCTTTAATCCGCAGTTCGTCTTCTTCATTCTCCCAAACCCACTCAGAATCAGGACCCTCTGCTGAAGAACATAACTTCCACTTCCATCTCCGCTCTTCATTTCTCATGTACCATGTCACCACAGCACATTGAGTGTGATGTGCTCGGCCTTGAATAATTTGCACAACTCCTTGCACAGGCTCATACTCCCCTTATGGGACCCCTCTAAACTATTAGCAGGTGTGGCAGACTCTGTAGACTTAACACTGGAGCTTCGGGTGGCGGTTTTCCTTTGTCATGCTGTCGACGTGCCAGCTTCACTTCTAGCAACATGTTCTTCCGGCTGTTACTGTTTTGGAGCCACAGCTCTGTAGTTCTAGTTAGATAATTGGCAAACTGTGGATCTCCCTTGCATGGCCCCTTCATCATGAGCAATTTATCCCAGTTCATTTATTTTTTAGGGCTTGTGGTTCTAAGATAAAAGAGCCCAGCTAATGGAAGCATTTGAGGTCTGTTCTAGTCCTAGCCACCAGTAGTATGTTTGATCTACCGAGTTGAAAGATGACTGTATTTCTTTTGTGAGTGACGTTCACTTTGTTGCACCAATGGACTCCACTAAGTCCTGTGCTTCTCGTTTCTCTGCGTTATCGATGTTATCTTGCTTGAGTTGACATTGCAGCCTTTCCTCATTGAGTTCTTGGACTGTTTTTCCATGTTGGTAGGTTTTTCTATTGCCTATCTCTTTATTTACGTGTGTCTGTTGGGGCCACTTTATGTCCTCCCACCTTGTCTTTTGTTCTTCAGTTACCAACTTAGTGGATCCATCCCTGAATGATAAATCAGTTTTAAAAGTATTTGTCTTTTGTTCTCTACACAAAAGAGGATGGATCATAATCAGATTTATTATAGCTGGATCTTTAATATGCATCTGTTTATTTTGTTCAGTGTTTCTCCCTTATTTCTGGTCTTCGATTGCACAGGAGACATTCTTTTCTGTTGGGTTCCCTTTGTCCACGCATGATGGATTTGTCTGAATGGAGTGTCCGACTACTTTTTCAACAACACCTTATTTTCCACCTGAAGCCACATTCCATTTTCTGTTATGCCGGTTCTTTAGACCGTGGGTATAGATCCAGCACCCTTCAATAAAGATACTAGCTTCAACATTTTCTCTCTTGTTGGGTGGCCCATAATTGCAAACAGATTCTTTGTTAATGACGTTTGAATGTCTTGTAGACCTGAATGCCTGCGTTGTTTGGCAACGAGAGAATGTTGTGTTAACCTAAAATCCAAGGTTTTCACAAAGTCATAATGTGTGGTTGTGTAGTTGAGGCTTTTATCCCAGCCCTTGTTGCTGCTGATGCTAAGAAAATGTGCACTGGCCCTTGATTTCGCTCTGGTAGCAGGAAGTCAATTACTCCAACTGACCTGGAAGAACTTCGTCATCCAGAGGTTATTGGGGATACCGTTGCAGGATTCCTCACTTCATCTTCAGGTTGGGGTTTTCTTTCTTTTGTAACACTACAAATAATTGGGCTAGACTCACTATATTCATAAATAAATGTTGGCAATTATTGGAGTTATTTGATCTTGTCAACCACAATGTTCTATGCAAATATCTAGCTTCTGCGGCTCATTTCTCCCCAAATGCCACTCGATGGATACAATCATTCCTGACAAACAGAACAATGAGTTTTTTTCCTTGAGCGCGGAAGCACAACCAACCTGGTCAAATGTGGTGTACCACAAGGTTCATACGTTTCACCGAAGCTCTACAACATTTTTACAAAACCACTTTTTGACCAACTAATGGGTACTCTACACTAAACTATGCAGATGACGCCCAAATCCTCATCCCCATCAAAGGCTCCCATGACGTAGACTCTGCCACTCTTAACGCTATCTATCTAACCTTCCAGGCCTTGGATGGCCCACCATGGTCTATGCCTAAATGACGAAAAGACAGAACTTCATTTCGTTTCAATAAACTAAACAACGCCTTTAAAACCTTCAACATAGACAGCAACCTTATAAAAGTGTCCAAAGAAGTAAAAACCCTTGGCTTCTACTTGGACTCTTCACTAACACCATCTAAACAAGTTAATGCGACGGGGATCGTGTAACTAACTCATGCCCTACAATCAGTAAGCCAGCCTCAGAAACCCAATCGCCCTTAACCCCACACATCATCCCTCACTAGGCCCCGCATCTCTATGTATGTAACTATGTAAATAACTGTATTATCTATTGCTGTGATATGTAAACGCCACAGCTATGTAAATATGCAACTATGAAAATAACTGTAATATGTAATGTCAGTTTAATGCCATTTGATATCTGGTGTAAGAAAAGCGCCTAGATGCCCTCGCGTTAGGTGCGCTATACAAATTCCAAAAATAAATAAATAAATGGTGGATGCAACAGAAAGTGGCAAGTGTAGAAGAGTGTTTGGCGTTTGGGAGCACTGCAGTGGGGATGTAGATAAATATGTGGAGTCTTTGATTGCTGGGATGGATAACGGGGAGGCAGTGCACTGATAAGAGAAAGTTGTTGTTTCATTGCTTTCCTTGACTGGCTTCTCAGATTTGATCAGTACATGCATGCAGATGTGACAGAACGCGATCTGGGAGAGTTCCAACGCACCTGGCGCCTGCCGCTTCTCCGGATGAAGAGTGTGAATGGGCCCCGTCTTTCCGATGGACAGACGTTAGACGGCAGAGCTGGACTGGCTGATGTATCACATGTTCTGAATGGACTTGCAGAGCACCTCTGGCACCAGGACCAGCTGATGGCAGGGTTGGTGGGGCCCGAAATCCAAGCGCCACAAGAGGAAACGTTGTATTTCTAAGAACCTTCTGGACGCAGACATTCCAACATGAGGACAAGTGGTGACGAGGCTCCAGCAGGGGTGGTCCCTTTGCTTCCCGGCATGATTCGAAGGTGCAAATCCAAGAGGAACTCCTAATACAAACATAATAGTCCCATTGGATTTTGCTTTTAAGGGGTACTCTGCCTACGCTAAGGGGGTGCGTTGTGCATGGGATGGCACATGTTACAACAGCTCTTTGCCAAAACGTATGTCATTTTGTAAACTTGCAGTGCTGCAGGCTGGATACACGTTTGGAGGGCGAGTTGTTTCTTGTGAGAACATGTTTTTTTCCATTTCTTTTATCAGGAATGAGACTAACTCTCTCATAGAACCATTTAAGGGGGAAAGGAGGGGATGTGTGTTAATGCAGTGTTTTAAAACCTCCTGGGTGTGTCTGTGCTTGCTTTCTAAGTATGGAAACGGATGAACTGGGAAGCCTCATGCTGCTTCTATCAACATGTGGAGGGCAGGGCACATGCAGGAGAAATTAGTGCAGCAATTGCACTTCTAGCGGTTGCCGTCCACGGTCCGTAGAAGTAACGATGCAATATATATGCCACACTGTGGTTCCTGTGCTTTCCACTTTGGCAGTGCTTGTGGCTGTATGTGAACAGAGGCTCTCCCAATGTGGCCATCTGCTGCTGTGTCTTGCCCCAATCCAGTGTTATTTAGCCAATGCTAGAAAACGGTTGCACTAGCACAGCACTTGATGGTTGCAGTTTGACACATGCACGTTCCACATACTGTATACCTACCTTTCGCTGATGTTTGCAAGTGCTGTTGACTACAACTCCCATCAGCCCTTGCAAGCATGGTCAACGGAGAGGCATCACTGGAGTCCTAGTCCAAAACATCTGAAGAGCAACTGGTTGCAAACCGCTGCTCTACACAAATCATGTGGATGGCATGCTTTCACCCGAAGAACTTTATATGCTGTGTCACACAAGGCTCTGTGATGATTACATTTGCAAGTTACCCGTAAGGTGCGAAAAATGGCCGCCGTCGTAGCGCCGACACCCTCAGCGGGGTGGCCCGGCGGCAGCCATCTTGTGCTTAATTGCCCCCCCCACCCCCAGTCGCCCATTCATACTCACGCACTCCTTCATGTCTAACCTCCTCCCACGGAGCCCCCTTCCTTACGTCCCAAATGAGAGGCATGACCAGTTGGATGAGTGGGAGAAAAATTCCCACAGCAAACTTTATTACATTCATAAAGTTAGGAGTTAGCTTACAGGTGTTCCGTTTTAACTCCGGATTCTGCGCTGAGACAATGCAGCTTCCCCCCCCCCCCGCCCCTTCGGGTCCTTTAAGGACCCGACCCAGGCGCCCAGCCCCTTCCTCAGCAGTCCCTCTCTACCCTTTGGCCATTTCACATTACACATTTCACATTTACATTTTTACTTTCCATTTCACTTTCCCCCTCACCATTTACGTGCAATTTTCCCTTCCATGTCTTACATTAATTTTTCTTTTCTTTCCGCTCCGGCTCCTTCTAAAGGATGCGTTCCGGTCTCCTTTCCCCTTTTTGCTCCCTGACCCCTGGATTCCAAAACCCCCTTTTCCCTGGTGGGTTTGCTGATCTTTGTTAAACTTCTCTCCCCCAAAAAGGTCTTCCCTTGGCCCCTCCTGCTATGGAGCACCCCTCCCCCTTCCGCCAAGACCCTGGGCTGCCCTAGCTCTCCCCGCCTGGATTGTCCCCTCCCCTCCGGCCCCTCTTCCCCATAGCACCCTCCTGTCCACCAGAGCCCCATCCATCCCGCGCTATCAAACCCCCCCGAGCTCAACCAACCACCTTCTATTCCCCACCGTCTTTCCCTGCCTTTCGCTAAAGAAGTGTCCTCCCAAACTATCCCCCCTGCTCCTCCTGGCCCCTACCCCCGCATTCCAGGGCCCCCCCTCCCAAGTGTTTCTTTTAGCTCAACTGGAGAGGCCACTCACGAGTGCCCCCCATCTCTTGAACCCCCCCCTTCCCCGTCGTTTCGAAACTACTTGCCGGAGCCCCGTTTACTGTGAAATCTTTCGATTCTCCCCCCCCCTTTGCTGACTTCCTTGTTGCTCTCCGTTTTTCGTTTCCCACGATGCACTTCCCATTTTCCCCGCCCACTTTTGGAGTTGGAAGGTCTTCCAAGCCCCCTATCCCTCCCCATTAACATGGGCCTCCCCTGAGTCTAATACTCCTGGGCGCCGTTCGTAATAAACTATTGGCTGTGCAGTTCCCCTTGCGGTATCCGCCAGTGCTTTCTAACGGGAACACCAGGTAACATCCGCTGGGCTTGTCTGCAAGAGACCTGTTGCTGCGACCGGTGTCTCAGCCATGACTCACAGCGGGTCACCGGCCGCAGTGAGTTCCCCCTCATGCACCTGGTCGCCTGTGACACCCCCATTACCCTGCCATAACATTTACCCCCAAACATTCCATTCGTAACGGACAACCTGGCCTTCCGGATTGAACCAGTGGCGTGCTGAATTGTGCCGCAGCCTTCCCTGGCGGCGTGCTTCCGGTTTGCTTGATCTTGTTCCGTACTCCATTGCAGGAGGGCCAACTGACCTGGCAGTGGCGTGCCGAAATGAGGTCTTCCCTTGACCGTTCCGTCCCGCCGTCTTACCGGAGGCCCCCCCCATTGGGGAGGGGGCGTTTCGGGCCAACTAACGGCCTTTCTTAGTTGGTAGTGCCTAAATAGACACCTTCTCCCCCCCCCCTTAGGCCTCTGCCAGTGGTTTATTTGCAACCCAACCCTTCCAAAGCATCCTTCCAGTTAGCCATCATCACCTTTACCCCCACCTCAGATAAGTGCACTTTATCTTCCCCAAAGCAACCCGGAGTTTTCAAACTAATCAAGGCATGTTTGACCCAGCCCAGGCCCCTGCTGATCAGAAATTTTCCCATTTTTGCATTCAGTTTTTTCCTAGATTCCTCGACGCCCCTTTGCGAATGCGCCCCCCTCCAAGCCTGCCTTGGTACTATCTCTGACCATGCCAATGCCGTGCCCCGGAAGCTGTTCCCCATCTGAGTGAGCCCGGCCCTCATTCCCGCCAATAGCCCCCTTCTCCCCCTTGCCACCAGGTCGTTTCCCCCCAAGTGGATCACTATTATGTCAGGGCGGCCATGCCGCCCCCGGCCATCATCCAGCACCCCCCACAACTCGTCCCATCTCATCCCTCCTTTCGCTAACCAACAAATTCGGGTCCGCACAAAACCCATATGTAAATCATTGTACTCCTTCTCCGCGCCCCTTGCTGCCCGGGCCACAAACGAGTGTCCGATGACCCACACCATATTGCGATCTGTGGAGAAATTAATGTTGCGGGTTGGTGAGTTGTCCCATTCCTTGCACATCCCCTGGCTTCTTTGGCCGCCCTCCCCCGCCCCCTCCCCCCTAAGGCCCTCTGCCCTTATACCCATTCCGGCCTTATGTAGAGTTTGTACTTGTCCGAATCCCACCTCCCAATTCTCTTTATGTTCTCCCCACCCATCCCTTCTTGGAATGCTGTCGAAGCCGCCCCTATTCGGAACGAGTGGGGCGTGTAGTGCCCATTGATCCCTTTGATGTCGGCTAGGACCAAAGCCATAACCTTCCGGAATTGGAACTGCGTAAAGGGGGAGCCATCCTCATGTATGAACAAGTACCCTGGGCCCCTTTTCCTGGACTCCAAAAATGCACTCATGGTCATGGCAGGGCAATATTCTCCTGTCCCCAGACATCCCAGTACCAGGTTTCTTCCTAAACCCCTCTGATCCGTCTTAGATCTCCTTATCTTCACCCTCAGTGATCCCTCTGAGATGCTTATGTCTCCCCTTTGCAATGCCTTGCATTCCTGATCGTGCTTGGAGCGGGCGATCAATTCACTAGGGCGCAGGGCCCTGAAGAATGCTAGCGTGAAGCATGCCTTGAACAGGGTGCACTCATAAGGGGAGTAGCATATTCGGTTGACCCGGGTGAGCATCATTTTCAACAGTTCAAAATGGATAGGTCGCCTGTCATCCTTGCTGGGGGGCGCATCCCTGTCCCATCCTCTCAAAGCTGCCCTGACTAGGAAGCCCTTGGTCGGGTTGCTGCGGCCTGCTAACTGGCTGTGGAAAGCAACTGCGCATAAGTGCCCTGCGAGCCATGATTTGGACTTGTTGTTCCCCTTGGCCCATAGTATAAATTGTTGTACCCTGGCTTCACCTTGCTCCTGGTCACTGTCCCCCGTGATTTCCAAAAAGGTCTTGAAACCCCTGCTGTATCTGTCCCTTGACCCCCCCGAAAGTGCCCTGGCTGCCAATGCCCTCATACCCGTCTCCAGGACACTAGGCTCCACCACTCGCTGTTGAACGGTACCATGTCCTTGTCCGCCCCTGGAAGAGCTTTGCGGAATCGACCCATCTGCGAACGAGAAAGTGCATCCGCTACAGTGTTAGAGACACCCGGGATGTGCCGTGCCCCCATCTCTGTGTTAATACTCAGGCTTATCCTCACCAGGTGGCGCAGCAGGCTCAGGGTTGCTGGGCAATATGCCACCTGTGTATTTATACCCACCACCACTGCCATATTATCAGACCATACAGTTAAACGTTTGTTGGCTAGTTCTCTGGGCCAGAGGTGCAGTGCCACTATAATGGGAAACAATTCAAGCACATTGATGTTTCTGCACCATCCCTTCTTGCTCCAGGCGCTAGGCCAGTCCGCCCTGCACCATTGCGCACCCAGAATCACCCCAAACCCGTGCCTGCCACTTGCGTCTGTGAATAGCTGAAGCTCATTAAGCGTAACCCAGGGGGCCCTCCACAAGCGTACCCCATTGAAGTCTGCCAGGAAGCCCTTCCACATGCGCAAGTCGTCCCTTATACCGGCGCCCAAGCGTATCATGTGCCAACCTTTGGAGCCCCGCCCTGCAGCTGCCGTTAACCGCCTTGCAAACACCGCCCGGCCGGGATGACCCTACCCGCAAAATTCAACCTACCAATCAGTGACTGAATAACTTTCAACGAGGCCCTGTGGCTACTCAACACTCTGTCTATGTGGGCAATGCATTCCGCTACCTTCTCTTGAGGCAGCCTGCATAGACCTTCGGTTGTGTCAATCTCAATGCCCAGGTAGGTTAAGCGGGTGCAGGGGCCCTCCGTCTTCCCTGCTGCCAGCGGTACCCCTAATTCAGCGGCTAAACCGATGAATTTGTTCAGTAATGAGCTGCAAGTGTCCGTGCCCCGTTTCCCAATGAACAAAAAATCGTCCAAATAATGGGTTTTGACCCCCCTGTTCTCCACCTCATGTAATGCCCATTCCAGGAATGTACTGAATGTTTCGAAGTAGGCACACAATATGCTGCAGCCCATCGGCATGCATTTGTCCACATGCCTCCTTCAAACTGAAACCCCAACAGGTGAAAACTGTCAGGGTGCACCGGAAGCAATCTAAACGCTGCCTCTATGTCTACTTTGGCCAACAACGCGCCCCTCCCCAGCACCCTCGCCCCCTCCACCGCTTGATCAAAGGACGAATATGACACGGCGCATACCCTTTCGTCCAGCCAGTCGTTCACTGAATTGCCCTTGGGGTGCGACAAATTATGTATCAGGCGGTGTTTCCCTTGTTCCTTCTTTGGCACCACTCCCAATGGGGACACTATGAGGTTATCAAGGGGCGGGGACTCGTATGGGCCTGCCACCCTGCCCAAACTTAGCTCTTTCCTTATCTTCTCCCGTACCACCTCTGGGAAAGCCTTGGCTGATTTTAAGTTTTCCGCTGAGCGTGGCAACAGGGGCCCTTCATACGGAATTAAAAAGCCGCTAGTGAACCCCTCCAATAAGATGTTCCTCTCCCGTAGCAGGGGGTAGCGTGCTAGCCAGGGCAGGAGTTTCCGTATTACGATGGGGGATGGTCCCTTTGAGACTAGGTCCCCCCCCCTTCCGGGCAAAACATTCTGTTGCGACATATGTGGGGCGATCACCGCCCAATAATGGGTTTCTCCCGTTGCCACCGCCCCTTCCTGGATGCCCTCCAACCCCTATCATGCCACTCCATTGCTGATTATTACCATAGTGTCGGGGGCCCCCATGCGCCGAGGTTCGGGTATGTGTTGTGCTCCCGCAAGTCCCACGAAACACTGGCTGTGCCACCTTGAAGAGAGATACATTTTTATTAGTTCAGACACAATAACAAGACCTGGACAATGGCATGCAGTCACATAGCTGCACAAAGGTTACAAGTTAGGCCTCCCTCCCTCCTTGTGTGGCCACCGATTGTGGCCAGATCCCAATGTTCTGCAAAATTTTGCTGCATGTCCCATGCTGCCACATGTGGAACATTCATGCTTAAAGCGGCAGTTGGGCACCCAACTGCAGTAGCCTTCATTAAAGTATCTGCACGGGTGAGCGGGGCGCGCCGGCCCCTGTGTGCCTGGACCCCCTCTCCCTCCTCTGAAGCTTCCAGGCTGCGCACTTTGCATCCCCCTCCCGCCTCCTGACCTTGCGGCGGCCTCTGTCTGTGAAAACTCCTTACACTCCATCCTTGATGTGGCTGGCAAGGATTGCTGTGCTGAGCGCGAGACTCCCAAAACTGGCCCTGTAATGCTAACGCCCATTGTGATGAGGCTTTCCGCTGACACCTGCCGAGGGTCCAACCAATCTTCCACCAGTTTGTGTTCCCATTTTAGGTTGGGGTCAATCTCCATTCTTTTCCTGAACCTCTGGTCCCTCAAAAGCCATGCTGTTCCTCCCCACCTCCTGTGCTCCTCCATCACGCACCGACTGTAATTGTATAGCGCTGGCCCTTGCTCTGGCTTGCTCTGTACTATTATCTGCGCCAAGATTCTGAAGCCCGCCAGCCAATTTTGCAAGTTCTCCTCCGGCCTCACCCTTTTCCTAGCCTTCACCACCTCCCTGCTCCCACTCGCCTGCAGGGTATCGTAACCTTTTGTCTCATGTTCTAGTAGCGAAAAGGTGTCAATGAATCTCCCCTTCGCAATTTCCTTTTGAACACAATCTGGTATGTGCCAGCACCAATAGTTGTTTTCCGTGATTGCCGGGAGCCCCTCTACGACCCTACCTGGCGGCGTGTTGGGCATTGCGGGATGGTCGCACTTAGCTGGTCCCCCTGGCCTAGTCCCTTCACCCCGACGCCACCGATTTTTGCTGAGGGTTTCCCCCCGGCTGCCCACACCCTGCTGGGGCCTGTCGCCCCGCCCTCTGCGGTTGACTCCTTCCCTTGGGCCAGGGCATTGCCCCCACGCAACACCTCCATTATCATGTCCATTTTTTCGCCCCAGTCCAACTCACCCTCCAGGTTGCGGGCCTTTGCCAGCGGAGCCCCAAAACGCCTGCTTAGCCCGGCAACCTCTTGAGCCTCGCCCCTAGGGGGCTGGTTCCCCGTTCTGTTAAGGCGGTCACCAGCCAGTGATGTTGACGCCTCCCTATCCCTTCCTTCAGCCACCAAGGCTGTCAGTGCGGCCAAATCCTCCTCCAACTCCTTCTTGGTCTTTCTACCCCTGGGGCCCCCGCTCATTTTTGCTTGTCTCTTGCGCGAGCCCGACGACTCTCCCGCACCGGGCGAAGACTGGGAGTCTGAGCTGTTATTGGGCGAAGGCGAAATGCTTGCTTGCGTGGTAATCGTGTCGCCCGCCGGCTGGGGGGCCCCCATCTTGATCATTGCCGCTTCCCACCCTACTGATTTTGCGAGCACTGAAAATGTTGCCCAGGCCTCGGCGTTCATGGTCTGCCCCTGCGATGGCGAAAGGGCTGTCTCTACATCTACTGTCCCTTCGTCCAAGTCTGCGATTATTTCCATATCCGGACCTTGTGAGTAGGACATGGCGACCTGCGGGAAACAATTAGGGTGTCACATCGTGCTGGTAAAGTGAACCCTCCGCCCCCCCTCCCCGCCTTATGCCCTGGCTGCGTCCGACGGCCTAGCCTTGCACTGCTCTCTGGCCCTATTACCTTTGGCTCCACAACCGTCCCTTTATCAGCTGCGATTCAGCCTGGTGCAGACAAACCTTCACCGCCCTGTATGACCTGAAGGATGAAAGAAATTGTGGTAAGCTCTGGGAAAACGGCAACGCCTTTGCCTTGCCCCTTTTAGGTGACCCCGCCCTGTCAGTGAGCCTTTTTTTTTTTTTTTTTTTTTTTTTTTTTATTCGGCACACCCGCAGCTCTGGCCCTGGCTGCCCAAAACTGGGCGGCCCCCGCCCCTCCACACTACTGATAAGCCCCCCCCCCCGGTGGGCATATACTTGTTTTGCTTTTTTTTTTTTTTTTTTTTTGTACCTCCCCGATTCCCCTGCCTCCCGGAGAGCCACCCTCCCTTCTGTACCCGCCCCGTTAGTGCCCACTTCTCCTGAAGCCCCCCCTTTGCCCCTCCTTGTTACGCCAGCCTCTTGCCTTTAACCCACCCCCCCTTCCTTTTACCCCCTGTCAGGGTGCGCGTCATCTGCCCCTGTTACAAACCCCCCCCCTCCCTTCGCCCCTCCTACCCACGCCCGCCGGAGCACCCCTCTCCTGCCAGCGAGAGAGGGGGATCAGGCTTGCTCACCCTACCTTCGCCATGGTTTTGCCCGCGCTCTAGGCCATTGCGCTATTGAAGTGTGGTTGCTGCAGCATCCTGCGGTCGTCCCCTAAGCGGTACGTGCTAGGACCCCGCAGTTCCTATTAGGGCCCCCGGATTACTCCTGTGCTGCTTAGTGTCGTTTTGCTTCCACGGGGGACCAGTGGCCCCTGGACTCAAATGGTGGGCTTTGTTGCCGTGGACCCAACGGCATTGTTTAATACAGACCCCACAGTGCCTCAGTCAGTCAGCCTGGCCATCATTCTACACTACCATACATTGCAACCCCCCCCCCCGGCAAGAACCCATTATCATTCCACACTGGTGTCACCCCTTCCTTCTTTGGCCCCTCTGTCGGGGTTCCCCCGTTTCCCTTCCGAGCCCCCCGCCATCCCCATCCTGCCTTCCAACGTGACACGGCATGCAGAGCCTGGTATGGCAACCCTTCTTGCCCCCTTTTAAACACGCCAACACTCGAGTCGCACTGCCCTCAACCTCGCCCACGCAGCGCACGCAACCGCACGCCCCCCGCCCACAAGTTCAGCATGAGAGGATGCATATTGATAGCTCGACACTACCACCTTGCCGCCAACCCCAAGCCCAAACCGATGGTTGTTGCCAAACTTGGAAACGAGCCCCGCCCCCTCTCTGACTCCCTTGCCGTTAGTGGTAGCAAAAACGAATTAAACGCCACCCGGGACCCTGCGGGAACGCACTTAATAACCCATGCTATTCCCCTTTTCGTCTGCAACTAGCGCCCGGTTTCGCACCACCCATAGCCAGTATTCCTCGTGCGCCCAGGCGCAAAACCTAACTCTGACCCACCTTCCAACCGAAAACACCGTCCGCCAAGTTCGGACATGTGGCAGCCAATGCACTGCACGCCCCGTAGCCACTTGTGCTCCGACCCCGTCGGCCATGTCTGGGAAACCCAATCCACTAACCCACAGCGCGATGCTCACCACCCCCACAGACTTTCGTGGACCCCACGTTCCAAACTCCCGCCCCTCCGTCATCATGCACCACGCACCCACATCTGGTGTTTCAATTACATACTAATATTAACAGTGCCCTCCCAGCGCACGGAGCAGTAATGCATTCACCTCCCTGTAAACCTTGATATGCGACGTTAGTTAAACTTGTACTGCAACCCCTTTGAGCCAGCGCGATCCCCACTGTTCAAAGCCCCCCCCCCTTTCGCAAACAAACAATTGAAATAAACTCTTCCTGGCACCACCTGCGCCCTGCAACCGCTCTCCATTCCCCATACCATGCTGGGCCCTCTGATACCTTGTTGATGTCCGCGACGCTCCCCGTTTCGCTACCCAAGCCCTACTAAAAGCACCATGATAACCCCCCCCCCCCCCAATAGCACTGGGCGAACCCCGGTTCCCTTAATGTGCCTTCACCCACCCTGAAACTAAGCGATTTTTTTATTTTTTATAAACCGTATCCCACCAAAGGCGCCCATGCATTAATGGCCATGAAACAGGTTGCCTTTAGTCTATGTTGTGTCCGAATATTGCATGTCCCTTGCGTTTGCATCAAGCGCGATGTAACAATCTGTGTCGCTCCACTGCATTCTGGGGGTTGTAGTCTCAAAACCCATCCCTGCCAGCTGTTTTCACCATTCATGCGCCATGACTACATTCCGGGGGTGTAAACGGTATATACAATATTTGCTCTGTAAAACGGATTGGATCAGAAAATCAGGAAGCAAACCCTGCACCTTCGACGGGCCCCCGTGCCCCCCCCCCCCCCGCGCATGTACCGGGCCCCCCCTTTGCTTAGCCTTCCTTAACTCCACATTTACATTCAAAATAGCAGCCAAGTTGTCTGTTTCCCCGTAATACACCCCCGACCTAGTTACACTCCAACCCCTTGTATGCCAAGTATACTGCTCCGAACCTCGCGGTGACTCCCTGCCTTCCCCCATTTGCATTAACAACCTTTAGGCACGATGCAGCCGGACACCTACCCTCCGCACCATGCCAAGCATACGACGTTAACCCAAGCTGTAACCCATCCCGCGCTGCCTCCGGATAATTAGATGTTTCAAAAACCTTGTATGGACGCGTAGCCCCCTGCTCGCTTTTTTGATCGAGAGCACGCAAGCTGAGCTTAGTGAAACGCTCCGAGCGCGGATCTGCCATGCAATTGCTGTCGGTCAGCGGTAGTCTTATGACAAACCATGAGCGTCGTGCGCAGATATTTGGTCACACCCCCATGTCCGCTAGCCGCGGTTGTGCCCTCCCTGCCCTTAACTCGCGGCCCTGCATGCCCTGCCTCCCCCCCACCACCTAAACTGAGTAGCAGTGCCCTCATGCGTCTCCCATCCAATATGTGGCCCTTCTGCTGTCGGCCTGCCATGCTGGGCGAAAGACCCGGTGCTATCAACCTTCCCTACTGACCCGCGCGCGTGAGCGCCGCCTGGGAACCTTGGGCCCCCCCAAGCTTAGGCCCGACCGTGCGCCCCACCCCCCACCATCACAATACAAATTCATGAGTCTCCCTTGGCCCCTACCTACTGTCTCTCCCTTCTGCCGCCGACCGTCCTTCGACTGGAACTGCAAAGCCCCCGACACAGGAACCACCAGACTGGACACCACTGGACTGGACACCGCAATCCTGAACGATGCTGGAAACCTCCTCGCCTCACACCGCAGCACGCAATTTCAGCTGATGGTAGCCACGGAAGAGGCCCAACTGGGTTTCCCGGGCTTTTTTATAGCGCCCAGGCTGCGGCGCGCGGGCCCGCGCGCTAGAGTGGCGTCATTGCCCCGCCCCCCCCCCCCCGAGGTGGGGGATGCTTCCTTCACGCCGCCTCCCCCACCCCCTCGACTCCCCTTCCCGCCGGGCCGCCTGAGGGAATCGTCACTAAGGGGGGCCCCCGCCGAGGGGCCCTCCGTTGTAGGGCGCGGGAGCCCGTCGTTTTTTTATGCGAATTGCTATATTGAGAGATTGGCCATTTTACAAACAATTGATTGAGGCTGTGGAGACATGTCTTGTACTATGAATTTTTAAGTTATATATTTAAATAGTTTAAAGGTTTGAAGTTCTTCAACCATTAACTTTACCACGTCTAAATTAAATCCGAATGGGATTCCGTCTTCATGTTGGACACTTTTTGAACAAATATTCCTCGTAGCTGCACAATTGGTATACCAAAGGAAACGTGATTGACGCAGACAAGTTAAGAAATTCAGACATTGGAGAAAACGTGTTTGTCCTCAAAAGAATCATGTGATTGGGCGAAAACTCAATGTTTTCTCTGGGCTTGCTGATTGGTGTGCCAATAGGAAAAACTACATGGGTGATATATGGAACGGTGACCTTTGTAAACTGGAAGCCAAGTGGCGTCTACTGTCTCGGCTGTGGTCTCAGTGCATAAGTATTGAAGGGGAGATTCTCTACTTTAGCCTACCAATTCATTGTAGGCATATTTATGGTGGTGTGTACAAATGTGCAACTCTGCAAAGCGCTAATTGTGTTGCTTGTGCAGTCTGCAGAACTATAACCCGCACTGGGAATATTTTTGTCCACACCCTTTTCTTTTCTCTTGAAAAATAAAGCCTTTGAGAGGCCATGGGAAGGATATCTGCTACTAAATTCGAAAACATTATTTCAATTGTTTAGATATGTAAATATAAGTTGGAAAACAGAAACGTTTTACAAAAAAGTATGAAAAAAGAAGCAAATAAAAAAAAAAATGAGAAATGGGTCAGAAGATTGCGCTGGTAACATGAGGGTTTCCCCCTTTAATTAAACATAGAAAGAGGAACATGCCTTATGGTCACTGGGGGAAAGGAAAAGCGGCAAAGGGGTGAGGTGTATGTCTCCCCTTTGAAATGTTTTTTTATGAAAATGAATTGACTTGAGAGTGGGGTAATGTATACCATAGACTAGGCGGGATTATGGGGCATAGTGATGTTAGGGCGACATGCAATTCAAAGAAAAGGAAAGCCAATATATGTTTTAACTTAACAAGTGTTAAGTTATCGAACTTAAAGAAATTGTGATCTAATATATACAAAAGCACAGTATTTCTATTAGAAAACTCCAAAAACTAAAGGCCTATATACCATTGAAAGTATCAGTTGTGGTTGCAGTATGGGTGTAGGGTACCTGGAGTATAGCCAAGAAGTATCCACCCAGTGGTATTGTTTTTTTTCTCAGTCATCTGGGGCTATCATTTTCTTTCATCTACTTATGATCACAATTAAATATCCATAAGTAGGCATCATTGAGTTTTGCCTTGAAAATAAAGTTACAGCCTACATTGTGCAGCCAGTTTTTGATATGTTTTCTTATTGTGGCATTGCATTATAAATAGCAGAGTGGTACGATAGCTCAGCGGGTTGCGAGCTCGCTGCTGCAATCTGTGTGTGATCTGCATGTTCGAGTCCAGGCAATGCCAACTCAGCCTTCCATTTTTCAAGGTTGATAAATGAGTACCAACTTTGCTTGGAATTATAATTGTATTTAAATGTGTGCTATATATTTATTTATTTATGACATTTGTTGATAGCACCCAGCCCTGTAGGTATCACAGAGCTAGTTTAGTTACAATGAAAATGGTGTTACAAGATATTGGGTCTCATTCCAAGCTTGCCGGTCCGGTAAAGTGGCAGTAACAATGGAAACCTGCACTTTTACGAGACTGGCAAACTACGCATGAGGCGGACCACCATCGCCAGAAACGCCAGCGCCGACTAACAGGCATCTGCAAATAAAAGCGCTGGTGAATCCAGCACTGATCAGCTCCGGCTTGCTCCCTAACTGTTGGCGGTAATACCGCCACAATGGCAACAACACTTACATCACAAGACTGACCCTTCTGGTAACACCATCAAAGAAATGGCAGATATATAAGCTTTGTCAGAAGTGGCCAATTAGTAGTGGTGCAGCTTGACGATTGATAAACCAGAGGGTGTGAGGACGCAGGAGGGTTCTTTCCTTGCTTCTCTCTGTGGACCCGCCAGCTTGCGTGTGGATGGCGCACACTTTCTGAGACCTTGCCTAAATCCCTACCGAGAGTGCTCCGAGTGTCGCAGCATATCTGGGGGGAGAACCATGAGCCGCAAATAATTTTAATTGAGCCCTGAGCGCTCAGTGTTTTTCTGTGTAATGGTGAAACGGTGAGGCATTAAGGAGAGGCAATGTGTGTGTTTTGTGCTGCGTCCCTCCTTTAAATCTCAGTGGAGGACGCAGTGCCTGATACCTGCCTGGTATTCACCTGTACCTTGTTGGTAGTTTACCTGGTAATGGCACTGATGTTGATATAAACCTATAGCCGAAAGGCTGCGCTCTGGCGGTTTGGGCTGGTTTGCTCAACTTACTGACCTAGCCGCCGGGGTACCATAGTGTGCCACCCGGGCGCCCAACTACTTAGTCGTGTTTGCTGGGTGTGGCAGAGTTTCTGGAGGCTTGAGGCGAGTGGCTCCAATTACTCGGCTTTGGTAAGATTATATAAACGCTTACAACTTTTTAACCTATTGGGATGAAGCATTCTGTTACATGCAAATATGGTCTCCACAGTGCGGCAGCGCACACTGGGAAAAGACCAAAGAGCCCAACTATAAATCCTGAGACTACCATACTTAGAAACTGTCATAAAAAGAACAGGATGGAAGCTAATATGGATATCCAGACGACCATTACTGAATTCTTTGAAACCAACTCAACTCCTAAATCCTACCCTCAATTCAATCAGACGACTTCTCTTTCCAATTTGAAAAGTAGGGACCTTATTGTTTCACCTACTATAGACAACAGCAATTTGTTGTTAAACATGTGTATTGGTTTACAGAGAATGTCAATGGGCAGGGAAAACATCTTACCGTCTAGCAAGGGGAATGAAAATATGATTGGGACTAATCTCTTAAATACACCTGATTTAGCGGCATTAGTATCTGCTTCTGATTCATCAGATTATTCAGATTTGAATAGTGAATGTGTCTTGCCTACTGATCTTCAGCCTGTTCTATCTTTTTGAACAGAAAACTATCCTTCCACTAATGCAGCAAAACTGGCTCTTGCAATATTAACCACATCCATTGCAAAAGAACAAGCATATTTTCAAATCATGCTAGCCAAAATTATTGATCTGGTTTTGGCAAACTCGAGCGCAGACGCAGAAGCTTGTCGATTGTTTCCATCTACCCGAGCTGAATCTTTACAACAATGCATGAAAACAAAATCGATCGTGTTGCATGATGATCCTAACCCAGTCACAATTAGTTTAATTAAAGATTCCCAAAGACCTTCAACTTTTGAGCAAACTTCATCCCTTTGATATCCAGACTCTGAGGAGATATTTATCTCTCCCAATGAACCAATTTGGTATTTGTGACACACTGGCTCCAGTTCCTATTGGACATACCATGAACACTAAATCCAAGAGGCGAAAGAGGAGACAAAATATGAGAAATATTGAGGCCTTAAGTAAAAAGACCTAAATTTAAAAACTGACTTCCGGATGTCACTATTAGACAGACACGATTGTGGGGCCCAATGGATCAATGGGTGCAACTGCCAGCATCTGCCCCTAAACCTGGTCCTACTAATTTTTTAATATTAATATCTGGTCCCATTATCTCTGATTGCAGCAATCAAATCAAACGAGAGCAGCACCTGACCACAGATTTAGTTCAAGAAATGACTTCTCCGGCTCCACAAATACAGCCCACTGTAGTCCGCTCTTTCGCCAAGCATAAATCTTCCTTGCTTAACACTGCCAGATCGAGTGCTTTAGAGATGCATTTTGCGAAAACCTCTATTCTAAAGGATGACTTTACGGACCTTGGGATCCTATTGGATTAATCCCTCCAATGATAGTCCCTTTTTAAATCGCTCACACCTTCTGGATCTATTTAGCTAATCAATTTAGCATCATCTCGACGGGCCATCTTACAAATTGAACTTCTGAAATTGGGTAGTGCCTCAAATTGGCCACTTGTTGAATTCTCTTCACCATTGATTGTGGCTTTAATAAAGTCACATTTTGATATTCTGGAGGAACTGGATTTTTCTTGGACTATATGCCGTAGAACCATGAAAACAGTAAATTTTTCGAAGAATCTTATCTCAAGAAAGACTCTTTAAAGGCCATAGATCCTCAAGGATAGGAACGTGCCATATTGCAGTCCTCCTATTCACTTGACAAAAACTCTCAGGAAATCACACATTGGATCCCCAAAAGGATCCCAAATGGATCAAATTGACAATCTTTCACAGATCATTCTATCTCTTGGTTATCGTGGAACACACGGGTCTATAGATCTTTTCCTACACAGCCTGTGGGTTATGCTATTATTCTTGTCTCAGATCTCTTTGGTTTACAGGAAACATGGACAACTAGTCCTTTTAATATTGATGGGTATACTAGTTTACATAGTTTAGCAAAACCCTCTGTTAGGGGGGCGTGCCAATGGTAGTCTGGCTATTGAAACCAGGTCTAGATTTCATCTGGAACTATTTATAATAGTTCCCCACATGTTCTTTCAGCCATGTTCTGTCCACTTGGTTACTCATCAAGGAAAACGCTCATAACTAATGTTTATGGTCGCACCCACGGGTTTGCATACTAGGAAAACACAAAGGGTGATCAATGAACTAGTTTTGTCTTGACATGAATTTTATCGTAGGGTGGCATTCTGATAGCTGGTGATCTGAATGTTAGAGATCTACATTTAGAACATACCAAACCGTTTTTTTCAGATTGTCAATGGCGACAATTTTTTGTTTTGCATGGTTTAGAATGCTTACCGTTCCATACATCAGATAAAAATTAATTGACATTTACGTGGTCAAATGGAAACCTACGTTCTCACGTAGATTGTCATTACTGATCCAACTATGGTCAAATGCTTTGGCCATATCCAGTCACGGTTTAATAAGGTCAGTGACCATGCTTCAATGTCGTGACAAGTTGGTACAGTTGATGTTTTACGGCCTCATTATATTAATCATAAAATTAAGATTAATAGTCAGGGCAATCAATTAATTTGGTTCAGTGCCAATGTCAACTAGATTAATAATCTCTTATCAATCAAACCCAACTTGTGGGCTAGGTGAAGCACGAAGGCTGGGTTATGGAGCAGCTGTTAAGAAAATCACACATTGTTCATATTTGGATCACTCAACCTTTTGGCAAAAATAATAGCTTACACTCTGCTCCCTTTTCTGTCTTGATACACAAACATAAAATAGCGTATCAAAAAGACAGGCCAATATCAGGGGCTGTACTAACTTGCATGACAACTAGGAAGAATCAATTGTGATTAATTTAACCACTCATTATAAAAATTGTTTGCGTCCGCATAAACATTCTTTGAGAAATATGAATTGGCTGACACTCTGGGTCTACTAAAATGACATGACAAATGCAAATTCTGGTCCCGTTTTAATGATGCTAAAATAATTTCTACTGCACCAGAATTTAACCCTGTTTCTGCTTCTGCATGGAGGTTTCACATTAGTGAATTATATTTTGACCTAAAGTGTGAAAATATGAGGTGGATGTTCGCAACGTTGGATGATGCACACACTTATTGGGTTATGACTTAGATGATATCAACACAATTATAGTCAACTTAAAAACTTTGCGGGCTCCTTGCCCGGATGGTATCCCCAATATTTTATTCAAAGTTAATCCCATGTTTTGGGCTAAACTATTGCTTAATATCTTTAGAGAAATAAAAGTCTTCAGGAAAATTCCAAATAGCTTGCAGAAATCTGTCTCATTCTGGTTTTTAGAAAAGGGGATACACTAAATCCTGCAAATTACTGTTATTGGTAATGTTGGATTCAAGTAAAAAAAAATTGATATCATTTTATTTAAAAAATGTACAAAATGGGCTGATAAGGGTTTACTAAAATTGTTTCAAACTGGTTTCAGAAAAAGATAAAGTATCTGGGTAACATCACTGCTATTCAATATGTGATGGCAGAACTAAAAATAATCTGTACTTTTGTTATGTGGATTGTAGCAAAGCCTTTGACCCTGTATCACGTCCGTTATTATCAAAGAAACTAGAGAAATGGAGAATTGAGGCACAATTGCTATATCATATAAATGCACTTCATACCAACACATCGACCACTGTGCGCTTAAGTCAAGTTTGTGAATCAACCAGCTATTTTGAGACAAATCGAGGCCTTAAACAAGGATGCGTATTAGCACCAACTCTATACAACCTATATGTGGCTGATTTGTCTTACACCTTAAACGCAGTAAACAATTTTCCACCAAAAATTAACGGTGTGTTTGTTTCTTGGCTCGCATATGCCGACGATACCATTTTGTTTGACTTAACCCCGATTGGCTTACAAAGATCCATCAATGCTTTAGCTGATTATGCAACAATTCCATGATTAGTTATACTTCCAAAACCAGAATTATGTGTTTGGGTGGCTCCATACCGCCAAAACCATCTTTTGTTAGGGAGATTAAATAATACCATACTTGAGTTTGTAGAGGAATACCATTATTTGGGATTTCCTGTCAAATTAAATCCTACTATAAATTTCTATGGGGATAGGATTATGCCTAGAATTTAAAAACAAAATGGATTATAGCAAAGCAATACATAGCCAAGAACGAGGGCCATAATATTGTTGCACAGTTAGACATCTATCATGTTAGCATTATCCGTAGCCTACTATATGGCTTATCTGTGCTTCCTCGAACACATACTTGCTGATTGGATAAAATAGAGGGTAAGATCTTACGCTCTGTAATTATTCTTCCTTCCTTGACACCTGTGGAAGCAGCTTTGAGACTGGAATATAAAGACAGCTTCAGGTGCTATTAATTCAAATGATTTGCAGATTCTACTTGGAAGAAATTACAATTTGAATGGTAATAATGTTTATTTCTGAACTGCAACATTTTGCATAAACTACTAACTTTGAAGAACAAATCGAAGACCTGGGATAAAGTCTGCAATATTGAAAAACGTTACAATATACGGACATACAAAGAATACTCAAGGCAAAGTTTTGCCCTTTTTTAGTTTATTTTTTATTGATTCAGTTGATTCAAGATCAACTTTTCAATATTTTCTTATAAAAAAACATATCTTTCCAAGAAGTGTTCTAAATCAACTAAGTTAAAAAGGATTCATTACAATACACTTTCATTCACCGACTTAATTTGCGGAATAGGGTGGGAAGAGAAGGAGAAAGCAAAAGAGGAATACATTAGCCCATTACATTTCACTTAATCTTTTCACAAGTATTGTCTATCTCTGATTTCAGATTCAAATCTTTCAGATAGTTTACGATTGAATAACCACAGCTTTGTTCTCTGTATGAAACAATCTTAGCGATAATTCATCTTGAGACATGATTTCAAAGTGAATAAAGTGTTTCATGAAATAATTTGTTCTAGTGTGTATTAAAGCAACACATTCAGTGAATAAATGCTTTAACATTTCGCTCTTATGACAGAAGCGACATTCTGCTTTTACGTCCAGAAACTTCCATCAATGCATAATTTCATTAGTGTACCACAGGTTTAAATGAAAGCACATGAAGTCAGATCTGTAGGACAAGCTGGGGGATCTCTTTAAATATAGGGGGAGCACACCATATTTCTTTGTCGCAAAAGGATTTGCATGAAAATCTTTGAATAGCATACATTGCACCCTCGTTGTGATACAATCTGCTTTAGCTCTGTCCGGATTAGTCATTAAAAGATCAGTAGGGATGTCCGCCTCTTGCAGGAATGTTTGCACTACACATTTCCATTGAGTAATAAATTGTGGGTTGATGTTTCAACACAATGTGCTACTATTGACAACAGATCCACTGATGTGCTTAGTGTCATACATTTTCGATATAAAGCACATAACCTCCATTTGTACATTGCATGTAATGATAATAAACCAAACTCATACCTCACAACTGGCATATGCTGGGAGTTAGGCAACTTCAAAACTGACCTCCAGAATTTACCTTCCATTTGCTGCCAGAATTGGCCAGATTTATGTACCTTGGACTCAGAGCCATATAATAATATTGGTGTAACATTTTGTTTGTAATATGTGATGAAAGGTATAATTGAGAATTTTCCATATCTGGCATTTATTATTTTTGATTGAGAGATAGTCGTCGTCAATTTTCCTCTCAATTTTTGTTCATAAAGAAGATCAGTTGAGTGACTGTTTATGCTCAATCCCCAGTAAGTATATTCAGTAACTACTGGGAGTGATTGTTTCTGTAAGTGCCAGGTTCTTGTTTTACAACCTCTCCCAACCAAGCCAAATTGCATTATTTCAGTTTTAACAGTGTTTATGGTCAGATAGTTCTTGAATGCATAATCACTTAGGGCATCTAATTATAATTGTAATCCTCGTTTAGTTTTTGATATTAAAACTAGGTCATCCGCGTAGAGTAACCACTTTATCACGGTATTACCTAGTTTTGGGGAGTCTGACATGATATTCATGAAACACTGTCTTAAATCTGAAATAAAAAAATTAAAAAGAGCCGAGGCCAGGGTACAACCTTGTTTAAGACCTCTTTGGGTTTTTATCGATGAAGTTAACAGCCCAGATGTGTTTAGACGGATTTGTACTGATGTTTGCGTGTGCAGTTGGTATATGTAGTTTATTAGATCCTCTGGGCAATGTGCATCAAACAATTTTTTGAGTAGCAGTTCCCCCGCACAGAATCAAATGCCATGCGAAAGTGTACGAATGACATATATAAAGGCTGTTTTTTGTAGTGTTCATTTGCTTTTATGATGTTGATAACCAACAAATACTTGTGCCGATTCCTGAAATAAATCCTGTTTGAAAGGGGTCTCTGATACCTTTTTCCTCTTGCCATAAATTGAATTCTTTCAACAGTAAACCTGTGAAAATCTTTCCCGGGGTATCCAGCAAGGCAATGGGTCTATACACGGCTGGATCTGTTCCATCACCTTTTTTAAAAAGGGGAATGATTATTGATTTCCTCCAGGATAATTGTATTATGCCTGTTTGCATGATCTTCTGCTCATGATTCTCCTTGTTTTTACTTGACAAAATTGTATCCCATTGACTTGAAACGTTTTATATTGCAGCTCTGTCTAAACCTCTTACATTCATGGAACTTGGAAGGGACTTCCACTGGAGACTCATTTATGTTGCCTCTGTGGAGAAAAAATGGAGACTAGCCGCCATAGCTTTACTTTCTGCTCTGTTTTAAAACTGCATTATATGAAGGGATATGGCAATTTTGTTTCAATTTTGACTATATTGATTTAGATCAATAATGGAATACGTTGTACCGGGCGGAATCGGTGGTACTCGTGTCCTCCGCCTACTTTATTTGGAAAGACATTTTAAAACGTATTAATTCATGATAAATTGTGTTTAAAATCTGAATGCATTTTTGTTAACTATTTGATCAGATATGTATCTTAATCTGTTTGGTTGCTGAATTGTAATTTTATATGAATTATTGGAAATTAATTTTAACACTCACTTTTTCTAGATTTTATGTGTCTTATTTTTTGTATATTGTGTTTTGGAAATCATATTTTTAATAAATCATATTTTTAAAAACGTTTTTAAGGCTTGGGTAATTACCAAATACACAATAAAGTATCTAAATGGCGGTAACACAGCAAAACGCTAGGCGGCGGAACCTCCACCTGAAAGCAGGCAGTAAATGGCAGAAAATGCATACAGGTGTTAGGAAGGATGCCACAGGTGCACCCAATGTATCCAGGCGCACCCAATGCAGCATGGAGGAGCTGAAAAAGGCCACACCTTCACTTCCAAACACCACAAGGCTGCCACTGGCTGCAGTCAGCACTGACCTGCAGCTGCTCCTGGCCAACATAGCGCTGCCGAGGCTGGAGGACCAACAGAGGGCCCAAAAGGCATTGGGCAGCAGGATGATGATGATGAGGAGGAATGAGCAGAGAAGGCGCCAGCGGCGGCGTGCACCCATACCCTGTGTACGGGCCACACCATGGACCCTCAGGTGACATGCAAATCTTAACCCTGTACAGCCTCGACCGAGCATAGCATAGCATAGCATATGCCCTCAGGATGATCCAGGAAGTCATCAAAGTTTTGGGGGAGGTGCTGGGTGCACTCCTGCTGCATGTGGGACAGCACACTACAATGCAAACCACCCTGGCACAGGTGAACGCCACATAGACAAGGTTCTATGCCATGGCAGGCATGCCCAATGTGGTAGCTGCACTGGATTGCACGCATGCCGAGCTGGTTGCACCCCAATTCCAGGAGGCAGTCTACCGGAAGCAGTTCCATTCACTGAACATCCAGGTCACCTGTGATGCAGACCTAATGATCACCCACTGCTGTGCCTGGTTTCCAGGCTCAACCCATGATTCCATGGTCCTGCAACAACAGCCTACATAGAGTGGCACAGAGGGCAACATACCTAGGCTTTGGGTGAGTAGAAGTCACAGTACACAGACTGCTCTATTGGGGAGGGGGAGTAGACACAATGTTAATGATTGGGCTGGGAAGACCCCCACATACAATGGACCCACACACCCGTCCCCGACAAGACAGAGTGTTGTTCACCGTAATGTGACATGACACACCGAGCTGCAGTGAATGGGCAGACTGCAATCCAAACAGGCCACAGATGCACAGGACCACAGCTACCACAATGCAGCAGTGCAAAACACACAAAGCATGGCCTGCAATGAGGCCCGGTATGGGTACATGGGTGAACGGGTACCATGTGTACGGGTGTGCAAATAGCCCTCAGGTGGTGCGCATCCAACATGCCACAACACACCCCTGCACCAATGTCAAATGGCATAGGTTGCTTGTATACTTAGCAGAGCAGAAGAAATGGAGTGGATAAACCATAACACCAAGGCATTTCTACAACCGACCCACCAGAGTACCCCATTTTTACACTCTTGCCAAAGTTCATAAACACCCCACCAACCCCCCAGGGAGACCTATAGTAGCAGGGATAGATAATTTGTTAGAACTGTTGGGTAAATACATTGACTTCTTTCTTTCAAAAGACCAGTACTTGCATTCGAGACACCACGCACTTCCTACAAATGTTCAGCCAGATAACGTATACCCCTGAATGTATTCTGTTCACGATAGATGTTAAAAGTCTGTATACATCAATTCTGCATGATCTGGGGAGGAGCAGATCAGAGCATCGCATTCATTTATACTAGTGTTGCTGCAGTTTATTGCAGAAAATTCCTATTTTTGTTCCAAAGGCTGATTTTACCTACAGACTTCAGGCACCTCCATGGGAGCAACCATGGCACCCACTTGTGCCAATTGCTTTATTCATACGTTCGAAAGAGACCATGTTTTAGATCACCCAGTGCAGTGTAATTACCTCAAATTTTTGTTGAGGTTCATAGATGACATCTTTGCTGTGTGGATAGGAACTATTGAAATCGTACAAGGATTGTTATTCTATCTTAACACTATTGACCCAAGAATCCAATTTACCAGCAACATATATGTCTGGCAGATCCATTTCCTAGATGTAGAGATCACTGTTAAGAACGAGAATTACACCACTAACATTTACAGGAAGGAAACAGACAAAAATAACTTACTTCATCGTTAAAGCTTTCATCAAACAAGTTTAATAAAGAACCTCCCTTTGTGCCAGATGCTAAGAATGAGAAGAATGGTTAGCGACCCTGAGGATTACAATAAGCAAATCGAACAAATGGATGATAAGTTCCTTGCTAGAGGTTACAAACCTGAGGGAATCGATGCATCAAAGGAACATGCAGCCAATATCTCACAGGCCGAGGAACTTAGCAAAGCATGTAAAGAAAAAAAGCCTCTGGCACTAGTATATGTTTCGAAATAGTCCATACAAAGCAGGAGAAACCAATCGATTACACAAAATCACGAGAGCACCCTGACATCTGATTCCTGTGTGGAGCACCTCTTCAAGGAACTGTCCACATTTGCATATAAAAGAAGTGCGAACTTTAAAGATTGCCTAGTCAAAACAGGGACAACCATAAAAATAGCTCAGACTGCAATACAGGCACGTTCCTATGCATGCATTTCATGAACTGTGGGTTCGTAACTAAGGGTAACCTCATACACCACCCGAGGTCAGATGAAAAGATCAAAGACAAGAGCTTCGCAACATGTGATACTCACAATGTCATTTACACAATCAAATGTCCGTGTGGAATGCACTATGTGGGTCAATCAAAAAGACCATGTAAACAGCGATGGAATGAACACTGGTCATGTATACGTCCCAAGAACAGGAACTCAGTGGTGGCACGACATTGGATGGAGAAAAAAAAATGACATTCCACAAATATGATTCCAGATAGTAGAAGAAGTGACCAAAAGGGGCCCACGTGAAGATATGGCCAAAAGACCCGATCAACAACTGTATTGAGAGATTTGACTCAATGGCCCAATATAGGAAAAATGAAGAAATTGACTTTTTGTGCTTTCTGTAATGGTTTCATATGGTCAAGAGAAATGCCACTTTGACATTCTGTTCTAACCTGTATCTTACCACCACTGATGCATCTGAAGGTTAACCTATAGGGACTGATTCATGGAATTTGTGTGCCGACAAATGGGGATTTGTGCGCCATTCTGCCCGCAAATCCCCATTTGTTAAACAGGGATTTGCGGGCAGAATAGCGCACAAATCCCTGTTTTTCGGCGCACAAATTCCATGAATCAGCCCCTTAGTTTGGTTATTTACGTTGACTAATAATTATGCGCTTAGAACGTGCTGTCAGTGTCATCTATACATGTACTATGAACATATTGGTATTGCCTCTGGAACATTTGCTGGAGTCTCCCGTTTTGTGCAAACTACCAAGTGACAATCGCTGATGTATCCGAAGGTCAACCTTGAGTTTGGATCCATTTTGACTATTAACTATGCATTCAGAATGTGCTGTTAGTGTTGTCTACACTTCTGCTATGCACATATTGGTATTGCCTACAGAACATTTGCAGGTCCTTCCTGTGTTGTGTTATTGATACTAATTGTAAATGCTGCACCATGTGTTTAATCCGAGTGTTCGTGCCTTTATGGAAACAGCACTATGCCCCCCCCCCACTTCACTTGGTATCTTAACCTTCCTGCCCCATAGGGGCAGTGCCAGACCTGCTCTGTCTACGCATGATGCTCAGGAATGATTTTCCTCCCAGATGAGGGCCCTCATGGTATCCTCTCCTCACAGAGATCACACACCAGGGGAACTATCTTTTGTGTTTTGAAATTTTTTCATGTTTGTTAACTGTACATGTTCGCTCCCCATGGGGGTCCTTGTCCACTCCCTACCTGTGTTGTTTGCTTAACGTTTTAGTCGACTTTGACCTTGCTGCAGACAGGTTCTCTCCCCTGCAGATTGGCTAACTCCCACAGGCTCCATGCCTACTAAAGTCACCCTTACAGAACATCTCCTTGTAACCACAATACACTTGTATTGAGGTTTTTGGAACCACACAATCGACATGAACTGTGCACGTCACTTACCGAATGGTAATGGTGCCACTTCTTTAGAAGAACAACATGTTCAGTTTTACTGCAATAATAACTTCTGTCTTTAATGTTATTATGTTGACTCGCACTGTAAACATGGCTATTGGTCACTGCGGTCTTGTGGCCTCATCACTGCATGTGACTTTGCGGGGCCCGATGCTCATTCTAGGATGAGCACTCACAGGAGCCAGGCGCTATCCTGATACGCCAGCATGGCTGTCTTCTTTTTTGCTGAAGCAGCTATGGTAAGGAAAAGTTGAACTGGTGCTATAAACCAAGGCTTATATTTTGGCCTTCCATGTTTATGATACCCCCACAGGGTTCTTTGTGACACCAAGATCATGCTATTTTTGTGTTATTCTTTAGATGCCGGCTATTGTGTTATACACATCTTTGAATTAGTAACAGAGACAGAAACACACGTTAGTAAGCACCCGTGTGCTGGTGAATTGTGTTTATAATCCTCAGATTAATCTGTTTTTATTTTATTTTTTCATTTCAGTTTGCACGAGGAGCATTGGTTGAGGTAAATGTGCCTTTTTAACCTTGGATGTTTTTTGACCTGTTTAGACCAATGCCCTATACTAATATGACTTTTATGATTTGTCTCCCTTTCTTGTGTCTAATTTTGCATAATGTGGATTGCTAATGCTCTTTAATTGAACTCATTACGTGAATTTGATTATGTGATTTCCCTCTGAATGGTTATTGCCTTTATGTTAAACTTAAGGGTTCAGGCCTAATGATGGATATGATCCGAAATGCATAGACAGTTCTTGATCCCTCATTAGTGCATTACTGCTTTATTTCTGTACATACATTAAAGCAAACTGTGTCATACTTTTGTTTGAATAGACTTCTTGTGAATCTGTGAGAATTAACAGTAGCGCTATATAAGTGCCAAATTATTATTATATGTTTTTTGAGAATAGTTTTTGTAGCTTTTCTTTGTATAATTTAGCCCAGTTCCTGTGCAACGTCTTTCTCAAAAGGGTTACCCTGCAAGGGTTCTCTGTGTTGAAGTCCGGCCCAGTGCCAAGGGCCTTTTCTGCCATCACATAGCTTTGAAGACCTTGTTTAACATAGTTTGAATATTGTTTATATTATTTTATTAATAGAGAATAATAATACTAGTGGTGCCCACCTGCATTGAATTCACAGTCAGCAGGAGCACCCATCATATCATCACACAAGTGATTGAATGAACTGCATGGCACACTGTGCCTCAGCATGGGATGCCTACCCACAGACACCCATTGTGTCTGCGGAACGACACCTGTAAGCTACAGGCCCACGTCACAGCAATGTGAGTCAGACACATGGGGCGCACACCATGTCACTCAGTGCAAAACATCGCCATACATGACGTGTCTGCCAGATGAAATGACACAGGGGGACCCCTCAATAGCAAAAGACATGGCATGTAACCCAGATCAGTCTATGTGCCCACAGCCATGGCTGCTACGTATATGGGGTGTGAGAATCATTAAGCATGTCTAACCCCCACCACCTATGTAGGTGGGGCATCTCTCTGGAACAGACTTGAGCTGGAACTCCTTAACTTCTGGTAACTTTTCCAAATTCTGCCCATCCCTACCTCCTCCCCTCTATCCCTTCCTTGCCAATCACCCCTCTGCCGCTGAGACCTGCAGCCTGGACCTTAATGCTGCTCACAGGGTACTAGACACCTGCCCAGTCGACACCAGCACCCTCCCACCACTTCCCACCCCTTCCCAGCACCGCCCTAGCGGGCACTCTACCCGGCAGCTGCGCACACCACCCTTGGGTCCACTCTGCCCTAGCACCTAGCCAGTGGCCTCCTCCCCTGGCATCCCTCAGCACTTCCCTTCCAGGCACACAACAGCACTTGCCCATACCTTGTCCCCACTCCCCTATCTCCTGTACATCTCTTCACTGCACTTGCATGTCTGAATGCCACATAGTAGGACCACGATTGCATATGCACTGTCATTTGGCATTGTTATTTACTTCTCTTGTCCCTTCCCCATATTGCCTTTTCACTACTGGAAACGCTATTTTGTAGTATAGGCACCTAATAAAAGCTCCACTAATTGAAATACACATGAATGACGGAAATAGTGCACTCCACATCCAATGGGCCATATGCAAATAGGTTTACTGTACAGCCACATGTGACCTGTCGTGTAACCCTGACCATTGTGTCACTTGTGGAATGATTCACCCATCCACTGTACCCAATGACATGCTCCCATGTCTGTTCTCCTTGCAGGTGACTCCGGATATCTGCACCTCCAATGATTGATGACTCCCCTGAGGAATACCCAGACACCACAGGAGGTGGCATACAGTCGTGCCCATATCCGGACCAGGGTGGCAGTAGAGCACACATTTGGCCTGTGGAAGGCACGCTTCCGATGTCTACATCGTACAGGGGGTGCTCGAATGTACACGCCCGACAAGGTGGGCAAGATCGTGCTAGCATGCGCATTGTTGCAGAACATATCCATCCGGCGTAACATACCCCTGCCCCCAAAGTGGATGTGCCCCCCTCCCCCGACGATGATGACGTGCTGCCTGCGGGTGGCAGACATGAGGACAATGTGCGTGCAAAGGCCAGGCTGGGGCGGATTGCTCACCAGGAGCTAATTGAGAACTGTTTCTGATGCTGCCTACCACTAACCCAAACAATGCATCCTTTACTGTTAATTGCACACAATAAAGACATGCACACAATGAATAATGTACGATCACGGATGCAAGTGAAAAGTATTTATATTATAAAGTGTCAATCAAAATGTACATGTATTAGACGTCCCATCCCATCACCCTCCCCAATCACTCACCCCAACTGTGTGCATCAACACCATGACTTTGTCTGTGCCTCACTTTTGGGCGCATTTGGGCCTGGGGTCTGGTCCCTGGAGCCTTGTGGTGAGGCGGTGCATTGAACGTCACCTTGGCATACTTTCCTGGGACCCCTCAGTGGACGTATTGGAGGTGGAGGGCTCGGAACTCTGAGCACATATTGGATGTTAACTGCATGGCCTGCGTTAGACCCTCTGCTGAGGCAGATGTGGCATCTGTGTGCTCACGGAGCCCCTAGCCAAGTGTGACCAGGGCAGCTGTGGCATGACCCAGCGCACGTGCCATGTGGCGGGTGCACCCCTGCATGCAGTTGCGTATTTCACGCCTCTCAGTCAGTTGTTCCCCTGCCATAGTGTGGATGTCCGCCTGCTGGCGCTCTATCTGGTCCAGGCTTGACCGTACTGCCTGCAAGTTGACTTCAGGTGGTGGTGGTGGTGGTGGTGGTGGTGGGCTACGTGGGCTTGGGGGTGTGGCTGGACTGAAGCCAGGCTTGGTGTCACTCTCATATTGCTCGTATGAATCCATGGCCACATCCTCTTCCTCAGTGGAGTCGGGCTCCTTGGCAATGTCATTCTGTGGCATGGCACAGGGGAGTGCTGGTGTGTGTCGGTCACTGTCCTGAGGCACGTGTGCACTGTCACTGCCTGTGCCTCTGTACACCACAACAGTGTCTGCAGGTGGTACTGGTGCTGGCTGGGAAGCTACTGCCAGAGGTGGTGCTGGCTGGGCAGCTGAAGGTGTTCCTGCTGATGGCTCAGCTGGGCCTGCAGCACTGCCATGCTGGCTGCTTTGGCATGCAATGGGTCTGGCCTGCGCAGGAGTCAGGGCTTTCTTGGTGGCTGCATGTGAGGGTCTTGTCTCATCACTGTCTGTGGAGAGGGTAACTGTTGGGTAGACAAGATGGGTTGTCAGCACTTTGCCACACATGTCGTCAGTCATGCATTTTACCCATCCCATGATGTGTGTCGCCCATAGTTGTTATCATGTGTCTCACATGGGTCGTATTACTCAGATGGGCGGCTATGCGGGGGATGGGGGTGTGTTCATGCTGGGTGTGTGCGATGTGCATGTATGTGTGATTTGTCAGGGTGCCATTGACTAGAGACGTTTTTATGGGAGGGCAAAAGGGGTACTTGCCCAGGGCCCCCACAAGACTAACTGATCTGAAGAAGATTCCATTGTTCACCAGCCTTAAATAGCACACGTCATGATATTTTATGGGGTGCTGCTGAGGCTCTAAGCCCATTGCCTTTCTGTTTTGGCAAGTGCATTCTGCCTTGATCAATTCCTCATGTATTACTTTCTGTGTTCACTGTGGTATACTTAGTGTGTGCGTTCCTTATGGCACAACTCTGTAGCATTCTTTCCTTCCTGTGGGAATTATGTTGGTCATGTGCAATAGGCAAGGGTGAAATGCATATTGATAAATGGAATGCCACAATGGTTCAGAAGTTAGCTTAGTGTGTGAAGCACCAATTGCAGAGATACTGTTCATATGCAAAGTTAGAATATCACATTCCAGCTAGGCTGGCTGAGCCTTTCCTATGTCTGAGGTTTATAAACCTGCCTGCATATGTACTTGGCTTTGCAAAACAACATCTGCCATTATCAGCAATATATCTGTACCAGATAGGGGTTGCTATAGAAACCAACATATCATCCGTATGGTGAAGGTTTAGAAATTGGTTAGTTCAGATGGGTTGTTGTAAAACCTAGGCAATCGCCTCCAACGATGGCATAAACTGGTAGTCCAAGAGGTGAATAAGTATCCAAATTCAAGACTATGGAACGACAGCGTTCATGTTTGTATCCTGGATTTGCTTGAATACGATAGTGATCCTGGTCAAATCATCGAATATATCTATGAGGTTTGCCTTCTTGCATGCTTCTGGCATTGTTTAGCCCTTTACTTGATCTTTCTTCTTATGTAGGCCATTTGGGTGGAAGGGGTGGTAGACAGAAGAGAGCGGAACCGATGTTGCAGGCCTCAGACAATCATATTTTAAAGTCTGCTTGTTTGACACAAAAAACGGTTTGCTTTTTGGTAAAAGTCAAAGGTTTTTATGCACGTTTATAAATGAAAATGTCACAAGCCATTGTTTGGGAAGTATTTAAAGCTTTAAAATACAAAAGGCAAACCCAGATTAAATTTGTTAAATCACATCGATTGGTATGCTGGTTCTTATATACTATACTTCCCTTGATGGTGGAGAAAATGAATCTAGAATCATTCCCATTTTGCATAACACCCTTCTATAATATTTTGTTTAAACATGGTCACGTTTGGTAAATTTGATTTGTGTACATTCCAAGTCTGTTTTTTTAAAATAAAATGAGATGGTTTTAGTTCATGGTAAGAACTGGAAAAGAAAGGGTTCAAATGCAGAATTTGCAGAGTGGCACACAACCCAGCATCACCCCTTCACCCCTTAACCAATGTGTGATCCTGGGCATCTCATTTAATCTTGTATTGCCTAACCTCTCAATATTGCCAGTCCCTAAACCTTTAAAAATTGTCAGTCCTTCCAAGTGATTTCCTTCTCATGGTATGATCTTCATAATAGCCTTATTCATGGTTTCACTGTGTTAATAGTGAGCAGATTTATATCACACACCACGGACATTTGTTGGTTTGATATCTAATGTCAACACTATTTGAAAACCATATCCCACTTCTAATCTCAGTCTGTCTGGATAAAGACAGCTTCCTTGTTGCTTCAAATCTGCCTCCACTATCCATGCTACGGGATGTGGAGCGTTCTCCTTCCTTCCAATTAGTGCTCTCTATCCATGCATGAGCACTTTTGCATTCTGTGAGGCAGCTAATGTGAGTTCTATGTCTATTATGGGTTACATGTACGTTTTACATATGGTCCTGCAGTAATACTACATCTACCTTCCTGTATTGTATTGATAAAACATATCCTCTATGTACTAGAACAGTAACTCATTTGAAGACTGCTAATGTGGGTCTTCAAATGCTACTTGGTTATCATTCTGATTAGAGCAAGAATGAAAAGGGCAAGGGGACTTAAAGGGAATAAAGGTGCTTATTAGGCTATGAGACAGCATATCAACCTATAGCATGTGAGCGCGATGGGTGGGGGTAGGAGGGCGCAACCAGTATTCTTGATCTCTTAATTGCTTTGGTTTGGTGGAGGGGGGCCCCAAAAGTGCTTAAGATGGCCCTGCCATTGACGGCTGTGCACTGCATGACATGCCATGGGTCAGGCCACTTGCAATGACCATTACTCTATGCTCTGCTGGTGGATGCATTAAAGGGTGAGCATGCACATGTACTTATAGGCATCTCCTCGAGTCCCTGCTCCCACCTCAGTGTCTCCAATGCCCTCGATCCCCTCATGTGGCGAATGCTGCTGAGGTACTCCTCCTATGGCATGAGTCTTGGGGGTTCCACGGTGCCGCCAACAGTGGCTGTGCAGGACTATGGCTGTGTGGACCTTGGCCTTGATTTCATCCCACCTCGTCCGACAATCCTTTCTTGTGCGCGGGATGGTCCCAACAGTCGTCACATTGGCCACCACTCACCCCATATGGCGCTCTTTCCCTGGCAGCTTGTCTTGCGCTGCCTGGCATCTCATCTGCATACTGCAGTACAGTCTCCACCATGGCTGTTAGTTCAGCATCAGCAAATTTGGGCTTGCGTTGGCGGGAGTCCTTTCCTGGGGTGCTATGCTCCTGGGACATCTTTTTTGAAGTTGATCTGGGCCTGGATGGCTGTGGGAAACAGTGGATTGAGTTGGATTTGGGTTTTTATGATGGCCACCGCACTCCTTCCGGTTTGGGCAGCATTTCTGCTTCTGGCACCGGTATTACCGCTTTTCCAGTGTTACCCCCATTTTCTATGGTGGATCTCTTATTTCCACCATTTTCAGTCCGGTATTGCCGGCTGTTTTTCCCCTTCATCCGCTAATACCAGCATACCGGTATTGCCGCTTCCAGCATGGGTTTGTGCGCAAATCTGTGTACTTCTAGTACGCCCAGCCGGAAACGCTAATACCGGATTGCAGGTATTAATGGATTTTTTTAGGGCTAACTCAGAATGAGGCCCATTGTCCCGTGTTAAAGGTACACTACATTTACAGCGCAAGGCTGAACATGTCATAATCCGTGGTTGTAGGTCAGTTCAATCCTTACAATAGACAGCGTATTGATGCCCAATTGGCGTATAAAGGTGCCTCGAGCGGGCGTGGGGAGCAGTGAACGGTGTAAAGTGCTCTCGTAGTCAAGCTATAATATAATAGAAAATACACAGTGAGGGGGCTAAGACGGCATGACAAAACGTTAACTGGTGGTATGAACCTAGATAAGAAAGATTACATTGAAGAATGTTCCAGACAACTTGAAAACGGAAATTATTACAAGAAATTGACAGGTGATCCGACACAAGACCTAAAAAACCTGATTGAAAACAAAACTACTAAGGCATTAGAAAGATGCTGGATCAGTAAACAAGAGTGGGCCTTCCTTAACAATTTGAAACCAACTATACCGAAATGTTACTGTTTACCCAAGATCCATAACACTCTGATTAAACCACCAGGGAGACCTATCGTCTCAGGGATTAACTCTATTCTAGAACCCCTCTCTAAATATGCGGATCACTACCTCAAAGGATATGTGGTAAAAATGAAATCCTTCTTGAAAGATACTAAAGATGTAATAAAAAAATATGAGAATTTACCATTTGATCCAGAAAATTCATATTTAATAGCTCTAGATTTTGTCTCACTTTATACTAATATTCCACAGCAAGCAACCTTAGAAACAATCAGCAAAATTCTTCTCAATAGAATAGATGATGACCCAGTACCTAGCTCTTTTATCCTCTGGTGTATTGAAGTAGCTCTCACACGCAATTATTTTGAGTTTCAAGGAACATTCTTTCAACAAATTGAAGGTACGGCCATGGGAGCCACTATGGCTCCAAGTTTGGCGAACCTCCTTGTTGAGTTTTTCGAAAAACAATTCATATACATGTCAAATCCGTTTGAAGACCATATACAATCATGGGCTAGATATATTGATGATGTCCTGATGGTATGGACTGGAACAATGGAAAAAGCAGAGGAATTTTTAACCTGGCTCAACAATTGTAACCAACATTTACAGTTCACCATCCATATTCAAAAGCTATCTATAGACTTTCTTGATCTAACCATTTTAACATGAAAACGGGCATTTACTGGTAAAACCATACCATAAAAAAACCGAGAAGAACTCCCTGTTACACTATAACAGTCATCATGTAAAACACCTTAGAGATAATCTTCCGTACGGTCAGTTTCTGCGACTAAAAAGGAATAGCAGCCAAAATCTAGCATTTGAAGCAGAAGTAAAAAATCTAACTGCCAAATTGAAACACAGAGGCTACCCTAAAAAACGAGTGAAAAAATGTGCCAAAAGTGCATCCAATAATATCACAGATGCACTGCTCGAGGATAAAATTAAACAACCAACAACAGATCGGTTGATATGTGTCAACACCTTTTCCAATTTAAGTTTGAAGATCAGCCAAATTGTAAAGAAACAATGGAAAATCTTTGAAAGTGGTAATGTTGAAATTCCGTCACCAATGTTTGTCTATAAAAAGTCCACCACAATAGGCAATAGAGTTAGCAGTAGTAAACTCAAAGAAAAAACAGCAAAAATAAACAGCCTAACAGAAACATGGGGACTTAAACCAGTGGTTGGACACTACCCATGTAGTAACTGTGCAGTGTGCAAATTAACCCAAAAAACTAAGGAAATTGACATTGGACTTCCTACATCATGGCAACAGAAGCAATTAACGAACTGTAATTCAGATTCTGTCGTATACATGATAACTTGTCCATGTAATAAGCATTACATAGGAAAAACGAACAGAAAGGTGAAAGTAAGAATGTTAGAACATAAAAGCTGCCTAAAAAACCAAGTTCTAAATGCACCTCTAGTGAAACACTTTATAGAAACCAAACATGGCTTCGAAGATTTTCTCTGGACAGTTTTACTAAAGATCCAAGGTAAGGATCATAACATCAAAAGCAAAATACTCCTAGAAAAAGAACAGAGATTGATTTATTTAACTCAAAGTGACAAAAAGGGTCTTAACGAATCCATAGAATGGTTAAAAGTCTAATTTTAGACTTCATTCTAGGAATCTAATCTCATCAGAATTTGCCTTTTTTCCATTGAAGCCACAATCAGCACCTTTACTGTGAGCACCTTTACTGTGGGTAACTAGACTAACGTTGCTTTTACAACCACAAACACTGAAAAAGGACTAACAGTGATCTACATTAAGCCTTCCTAAAATGGCGGCCGGACTTGGCGGTTTTCGGCGTTCCTTCGGTTTTTACAGAAGGCTAACGGTGGTTTCATCCTATGAAGTCCGGTTCACAACAAAACAGGAACCAGAAACTAGACTAGTAAAACCATGAGGGATACTTCATACAGAAGAAAGCTGACATAACAGGTAATTCTATCACCAAATAGAGTAAACAGCTAAACGCGGGCACAATACCTGCCGCTCGATAGGGAGCAAAACTGAATAACAGGAATTCATAGACGAGTCTCTTTAATTTACCTACAGAGTTTTAAATGTCATTAACAAAATAAGAACTTCGCTTCATAATGTAAAAGGCCATTTAAAGATCGAGCACAAACTAATGACTGTTAACACTACCAGCCCCATCCAAACTACTTTTTGATTTATTTCAACAGCAGTCTGGACTCTATATCCTGACTTATGTCCAGCTATCCGGCTACCACCGCTAGAAACTATGCAACTAAGAAGCAATTTATATATGCTACTCCACGCACGACCGTAGCTGTTCAACAACCGACTCAACAACAGGTAAGCCACAATACTTACAAGTGCGAGCATAACCTTGTATCAATGCAAAAACTAAATGCACTGAGTATCTAAGACGTTAAAAAGGGAACGGCATATCATCATAAAAGATCTGCGATAGCGTACCTTTCCTCCCCTTTTTCCTGACATAATTAACCTATCGAGCTCTACCCTAAAAAGGAAAAGCTGATTTTAAAACTCTCTTGTAAACATATACTAATGTGTTTCAGGATAAAGAGGAAGAAGCCGTCTTCCACTAAGAAAAAACATCCAACAATTGTGGATATTTTCTACTGAAAAACAAGAAAATACCTATACTAAGAAGTCCAGGTACTTTAATTTGTCCTGAACTTCTCTTGACACACTTAATCATGTCCTAAGAATATGATTGAAATTATTGATTCTTTTTTATGGTTTTGTCAACAGCTAATGCTCTCCTACTGAATAAACCTTAAAAACAAGAAGATTCCAGACCAATTGTCTTGACTCTAAATACTATTTCCCTGACTACTCCTGAAGAAAGTCTCTACAATTAGAAGGATGACTGAAACATGTTGAGTTCCCAATTTAGAAATTATACTAAATTGTATGGTAGTATTTAACATCCCACTTAGGGGGTTTCCAATCTAAATTAAGCATAAGGTTCAGAAAGAAAATTCAAGTGATCCACAGGATCACAACCCCTACTTTGACAAGGAATCATAGCACAGGTTTGAATATAGATTGATATCTCTATCTTTTAGAAATTGTTATATGTTCTGTGTTTTGTTACATATGTGTACTATTTTAGAGTGTCTGACGATGTATTTTATATGTATAATGGTGCTTGATTTTCACAAGATATTAAATTTCACAATTTTTTCTAAACATATGTAGTGTCTGATGAGTTAATAGCTGTTGACAAATAACCAGTGCCCTGCCTTTCTATGCACTGATTAGGTATGAACAATGCAACAGTAGTACAGGCTAAGAAGTCAAGGTTAGCTAGGAATGGGTGTTATAGGTTTAGTGGTACAGGCATTATAATAGCCATAAAGGCTGGAAAGATACTGACAGGTGAGATTAAGAGTTGCACACAATGAATGTTAGTCCACTTGCCACTAGATCAGAACTAGGTCCGTCTAACATTCAGCAGGCAATACATTGATCCGGCTAGCTAGGTTCAGGTAGAGGCGTGCAGGCAAGGACCCGGAATGCAAAATGCTAAAGCATGGATACAGTAGATTAGAGAGGAGGGGTCTGCGGCTTGTACGGGCAGGGCCATGCTCAGTGTAATGAAGGGTTGTATCAGTAGATCGGCACATTCAATTACAGTGGAATACATAAACAGTTGGAAATCACAGTATAAGTTAAGATATCATACCCCGTTCACTGGGTTCTGAATCAAAATTGTATGGGGTAGCGAGATAAGTCAGGCGCAAACTGGGAATGCCTCACCACACGAGGCGGGGGCTACGCCGGCTGTGCCGGGCCTAGGTTGAATGAGTCAGTAAAGGGTAGGGTTCTGGCTGCAATGTCGTAGGCAAGGACTGCCGTTGAGCCCCAAATAAGGTTTAGCCAGTGAACATCTGGGGATCGGGTTAGCCCCTGGGTGGTTACTGGGTAGATTCAAAAGTTCCAAAGTAGCAACAGGATAGATAGGATTGTGAATGGTGGCCAGAGACTGACACTGTATACACAATGCAATGGTAGGTGCATACCTGCATCAATGGGTGTCTGCCGAGCCGCTTGCCTAGCACAGACACGCCTCAGCTTTGCTCGTATCGTAGGCCTCGCTTTAGCAAAAGCAATATATCAACAACAAATCATTATCATGAATCAAAGCATTAATGCTCCTGTGCATTGTTGGTGACCTGCATCGATTGGATTTTAGGATACTGTAATATTGCAGCAACTGGCAATTTAAGGGCTCTACTTAACATATAATGACAATACCCGACATGCAGCTATAACTGGCATTATATGAAAGTAACTGGCCATACAATGCTGAAGTGGCATATTTTTGGCAGTGCCTCGGCCTATGTTAATTCTATTGGGTCTAACCCTATCATATCATATCATGACCCCATCCACGGCATATGAAGGCAGCACCCTTGTTAAAATATGGTTGGTATCTAAACTATTCTTGTCTGCTTTAGTACATATTTGGTATTTTAAAAATTGTGCATTTATGTTCTATTTTTTACCCCTAGAACTCACTTTCAGTGATGTCACCAGGGTTAAAGAGGAACTGATGCCATCCAGGTCAAAGGTCATGGGACATCACTTCCAGTGATGTCATTAGGTGTGATGTCACTTCCGCTACCCCTAGCATTTTGGTGAATCGAGGACCCTCAGAGAACGCCAACCAGAATATGATGTGGCACACCTCTAGTTGCTGAGTCCATGCCTGAGGGAAATTTGCTACACTCCTGAATCAGTCTCGGGAAACTAAATTTGGGGCAGGATCAATGTAGGCAGACTTAGGCAGTGGAGTTTATGAAGGTTGCCACAAAGTGATACAAAGAAAGAAGAGATGGGGACGGGGTGTAAAGTAATGAGTGGAAAGAAATGTAAGGTTCAGACATGGAGTAAGAGGCAGCGTGTAAAGGGCGACTGTGGAACACTGTTTTTGCTGGCTAATCGCTACGAGTTGTGAGCTCGTGAGGACCCTTCTGCTGGCTGAATCCTGTATCCTTAAGGATTGACTCCGCCCATTCCAGGAAGCGGCGGTTAAAAACAAAGGAGACGCGCCCTTAAGCCCGCTGCGTGTAAAGGGCGACTGTGGAACACTGTTTTTGCTGGTTTTCCTGGTATTTCAGGTATTCATATTACCTGATCTAACTCCCATCTGTACTGCTGCCTCTACATTTATATCGCGCCTAACAGCTACTATGGAGGAAGGCCGCCTCCTAAGAAGTTCGAGGCGGCGGCTTGATGAGCCGATGTCGATGCCAGATTTGGACTCAGACTGTCCCTGCCTTACACGAACGCCTGAAGGTAAGCCTCCAATGGGCAGACTTTTGAATATAAATTCCTAAATTGACCCCCCCCCCCCTCGACTCGACCCGTCAGTCCTGCCAACCACACACAAAGGCTTAGGAATGTTGGAAATGATACACTTGATGCATTAGTTGAAAACCACCTCCATGTGACCGGCAATGCAGCAGTTTCTCCTTCCGCTGAATGTCGATTAGAACCCGGTGGTGAAGTGGAGTCTTCACCATATGTCAGTCCACATAGAGGGTCGCTAACACCATATTTTGACTGTGAGCCCAAGGATTTTCAGGCTGTAAGGAGCATTACAGTGGAAATGCATCATGCTCCATGCAAACCTGCTACGGCCATCTCTCTGGTCAACACCTACCCTTGCTTAAGCGAGGACGTTGATCATGATGGCATTTCTCTCCTAAGTGGACCTATACTTGAAATCGATAAGCAGTGCTCCGAGTGTGAAGGACACTTAATGAATAAAGAAACCCCATGTATGTGAACAACAAGAGAACAGGAGGACAAGGCCAAACTGACAAATGTAACAGTTTTTAAAGGAATGACAAAAACTAGTATAAGACTCAAACCAAAGTCAAGGGGAAACACTAACAAAAAAACCCTCAACTTGAAAGTTCAGAAAACGACTAGATCAAAACTTAAGTCTCTCATATCTAACAGAAATAAATCAAAAGAGGGGCTGGATCGAAATTGAGTTTTAACCACTCGATTAAAACCTCAAGAAAGAAGAAAAGAAATTATACAAATGAAAGGAGCTCCTCCTGTTACTTGCCCTGGGAAGGAGTCCACAACGCCCGACAATTTACGAACATACAGGAAAATTGTTCCTAGAAGAACCTTGTTATGGGGTAACTTGGCAAACCTCTTTTTCAAACACAAACTATCAACTCAAGATCCAGCAGAAATCGAACCACTTGTGACACACGAAGTCTCAGACGCTGAGCTATTGGAAATGGCAACTGCCGAGGTGGTTCGAGAGAATACTCCTCAACTTCCCCATACTGGACCAAAAGAGATCCTAGAGACATCAAAAACAACCAATCAAGCCACTAGACTGGCTGACAATCAGCCACCAGTTAAAACCAAAGACCAATTGTCACTGGTCTGGAGCATGCATACAACAGGGGAAAGGGGTCTACACAAAGTCCAAACCCAATTTTGCTTTCAACCTTCCCAGACTGCAATACAACTAGAAAAAAGACGCAGAAGGAGTTAGAAGGCGACGTTAGTCACCCTCATGTTGTGAGTGTAGACGATCCTTGAAGGAACATATGTACTGGAAATACCCTGCCAGATAAATTAGCAGCAGGGATTGGGGGAATGGGTTCTGGTAACACCAACACAGGAGAGGATTACGCAAAATCACACGTAACAACTCCTGTGGCTGTAATTAACAGAATTTACCCTGGAACACCATTACACAACAAAGATAGAACAACCTCTTTCAACTTGCATGAAAGTTATAACTCCCAAATATCACCTATAAGAGAAAGTTCGACAAGAAACCAAACTAATAGTGTAATGGACGTGAGGAGCCAATCTAACCGTGATTCAACTCGTTGAAAAATCGTACATCTAGGAGATTAAGTGATCAAGTGTCGGGTGAAAGCACAAGAAAGTCTGACTTGCTGTCAGTTATGTCAACAGTGACCATAGCTTTGGCACCATTCTCTAAGCTGTATGAGTCTATCCATGAGACTTTAAAATATCACACTTCAATCATTGCAACAATGAACAGTAAACTTCCATTTTTGGAAGGATTCGTGACAGCTTTGGAAACCAACAGAAAATGTCACAATTATTTTAAAAAAGACGCAAGTTCGCAAACCAGCCCAGAGGAAGGAAACATAAAGCCAACCAAGACGTTGTGTACCATTCTAATGGCCTCAAAGAAAAAACCAAGAAACAGATAGATGGTCAGATAGACTTAACAACTGTAAATGACCAACGCCCAAACCCCTCAACTGAGATAAGCAAAGGGATTTCCCCCCCAAAAAAAAAAGACTCCCAAACTTCACAAACAGGAGTACTTCGGAAAACCCCAGCACTGAACCAAGATAAAAGTATAAAGGAATACTTTATTTCTGAAAATTTGAAAAGTATTAAGGGGGACCAAATCATGGACTTAAAAAGTGGTGAAGTAACAGCAACTTCACTGAGACCAGGCGATAAAGACTCATTATGTAGAGAAGAGACCAGTCGCCTTCCAGTCAAGGTGTACCTGAATACATCAAAAGACATCGAAGTCGGAATAGAGATGTTGGAGTTAACAGATGATAGAAGTATGGCAGCAGTAGCAAGTTCGAATGAGGAGGGCTCAATTAACTTGATGGACATCTCAGAATACTTATCTGAAAATTCAGTCTGAAACTTCGGAACTTGCAACACCACCAAAACCGAACCCTAGGGTAGAACCCATCAGTAACTCTGTTGATCGAGACTCAGCTGAGACACGTGTTACATCCAGTTCAAACTCTAAAGGAATCTCCACGAACGAGACATCAACTCCACCTTCTCCATTATTCATGACTCTGTCTGAAAAACCAAAAAGACTACATCAGAAGAAACCCTTAAGAGAGAGGAGCGGACAAGACAGATGTTTTTTGGGTGAAAACTGTGGTAAAGAGTAAGGAGGCGCCTCTTACCCGTGTTGAGGACGGCAGTCCTAACAGGCAAGCGAAAGTGAGGCATCCCGTACAACAAATCAGTCCAAGTAAAAGACTGGACAAGTTAAACACTAAAGAAGGAAGAAGTGATCGTTTACCAGAACTTAAGGAAAATACATACAAAAAACCATAGTCAGACTCTGCAACCCTCTCAAAGAACGAGATCTGTCAAGTTAACGAGAATTTTGGGGAAGAAAAACAACTTGATCTTAAATCGCAAAGCTGTTTTGCAGTTGTTCTATTGCGTACCCAACTTAAGGTCGATATCTACAAATGATATTCAAATTGTGGAGTTTGGAGGAAAACATGTTACAGACTCAGTTTATCTTCATATTAAACTATCAACTGTGATAGATACGCTTTTGGAAGCAACGGATCACCTTCGAAAGTTGGGCTTCGACTTGAAGGTATATCAACATTATGATAACTCAACAAGATCGTCACGCAGAGGTGACCTGCATGCCATAACAGAAAAAGACAAGAACCATGTTCCCAATTCTAACCATGGCCTCCAACTAACAAACTCTAGAACAAGTTTGGCGAAACCATCGACCAGCGTAAAAAAGGAATCAAAGAGAGAAGTCTCATAAACACAGTCTGAATGTGGCTAACCCCCATGCTGTGTTTGCAAATGAAGATAGAGAAAATTTACAACTAGAGGCTGACTCCAACTTAGGTCAACAGAGTGAGATACATAGACCAACTCTAAAGGTCTAACTCAATCCAGACAAACCAGAAGAAGAAAAACTGGTTCTTATGGACGAGCAACATACTAGAAAAGAAAAAACACCCAATAAGTCGTGGAGCTGGAAATCAAAAGTTAACTCAAGGACCCCGACTGAATAGCAAATTCGAGAATGTTTGTCCCCAGGAAATCAAGTCTATAACCACAAACTACAGGAACAGTAAAGAGCTAAAATTAGGATCTTGGAATACAAGGGGGTTTAAACATCTAACAGCACCCAGTGATCTAAATCTTGGAGCGTGTGATTTCCTTTGTTTCCAAGAAACATGGCTGCTCATTCCCCCCCCCCTAATGGATGGCTATGACATAAGACAGGCGCCAGCAAAGAAAGGGCCTATTGGCCGACCTATTTCTGGGCTTCTCACGGCTATAAAGTCTGGATCAGGCCTAGCCGTCCAAGTAGTACTGGTTTGTGACCTTCTTCTCCTGGTAATTCAAGCTGATTGGACAATGGTTGAACCCCAAAAGACCGGGAAAACCATCCAGAACTTGATCATCATCAACTGTTACTGGAGCCCTGAGCTGATCTCAAACTGAGACTTTATTGAACTGATATCAACAATTGACATGGCCCTACTAAAGTACGACATCCCATCATTTTTAATATCTGGAGACTTAAATGCTGCTTGCGGTTTATTTAATGTTACTGCAACTACACACAATTCAAATCTTCGCCGTGGACAGAGATGGAAACTTTGGTCAGAAGCCATGAAATTAAGAAGTTTGGTCTTTGTTGAGTCAGCATGTCCAGTAACAAAACCTGCAATTCCAACCTGGCGGCGAGGACATCAAGCAGCCGATATTGATCACGTGTTTGTTTCAAGTGACCTGGCACATTACATCACAAAGCATGAGATTATTCAAAATAAAAATAGCAACCACAACTTGAGACTTGTGACTCTTACAAGGGCACTAGAAACTTGGAGGCCAACGATGGGAGCAGACTTGGTGGCAAACAACGGCGGTAATCGCCTCCAGATGAAACCAAACGACATAAAAGCAATAACTGTAAAATATGTTATGCAACCAAGCAGAGGGAACTTGACCAAAGGCACATATCAGGCGGACTTTGTGGCATTGCTTGACCACTTCAAACTAAAAAAAACAAACGGGAAAACACAAGAACAAGGGTGGCGCCATTGTTACGAAGAGGTGTTAGTAGAAAAACACAAAATCGTAAGGCGTCTTAAAAAAGCTGCAGCAAAGTCCGATTCAAGTAAACTAAAGATAGAAGCAAAGAAAGCTACCCAAGAGCATAAAAACTGGGTAGCTGGACGAAAAAGAACTGTCCTTCAGAATGACGCAGAGAATATGCTTAAAGCCCTGTCCAAAAAGAATTCCAGAGACTTCTGGCAGCTAATAAAAGAAGATCAATCAACCATCCACAACACCCAACAGAATTATGTCAGCGAATCACAGTGGGAACAACACTTTCTAACTTTATTTCAAGACAGAGGAACACCTCGAACTCCTGTGCCGGCGTTTAGTCCTGAATATTGGGACTTGGGTATACGTTTGGAAGAGATCCAACTGAAAATTATAAAGCTCACTACATCTAGAGCACCTGGGCCTAGCGGCCTAAGTAACGCAATGTTGAAAGAAAATCTGGAGGAATAGGCGACCTTCATAAATGTCGTCTTCGATAAAATCTGCAGAACACATCAAATCCCCAACTCATGGAAGACAGCCACGATTGTACCTATCTTCAAAAAGGGGAAAAAAGATGAACCTCAAAATTACCGCCCAATTGCGTTACTGGACATCATAGGCAACATTTTTGGATCCTTCATACTCGCCAAATTAACCAGCTGGACTATCATCAACGGCTGGTTTGACCCCTTCCAAACAGGCTTTATGTGGAACATTGGCACAGCATCAAATATTGTGTTACTAAACATCTTAAAAGCTCAGAGCCATGAGACGAACTCTAGAATATATATCATTTCTGTAGACTTAACTCAAGCCTTTGATAGGGTAAATAGGCACAGAGTGTGGCATAAACTCCAGAAGTGAAGTGTCCACTTGAAATCTTGGACCCACTAATGCAACTACAATCGGACACACCAATCAGAGTCCGTTTAAATAGAGGTCTTTTAAGTATGCCAATTTCAACCCGGAGAGGGGTCAAGCAGGACTGCCCCCTTGCCCCAGCCATTTATCATTTTTACATTGCAGACCTTCCTGACTTCGAACCATCAATCCGGTCCTTTCCACCTAAATTGAGAAAAACAAAACTAACAAGACTTCTCTATGCAGACGACCTGATCATGATTGATCAGACCCTAGTAGGCCTCCAAAGACAACTAGACAGCCTCCACCGTTATCTGCTTGAAAACAACTTGGAGATAAATTAAAGTAAAACCAAAATCATTTGCCTTTAAAAGGCAAAACAGAAAAACTAAACCAAGTTGGTTTTTGGGCGATATAAAGATCGAGGAAGTGGACTCCATTAGATACCTTGGAGTCATTTTCAACAACAGTCCATCAGAGGCACCACCACAAGTTTTTCTAAAGAACAAGGTCACAGTCTTAATAACACAGGGTCGTTTGATGGATAAAAGATTTGGAAGATTTTCCATCATTGGTTTAATTAATTTTTACATGAATCAGGTGGTCCCAACCATAACCTATGGAGCCGAAGGTCTGATTCATATGCCGACAGAAATCTGGTCAACTCTGGAAGGCAAGTTCTGGCGATCAGTCCTAAACTTACCAAATTCAGCTGGTACTGTTAGAATCAGAAATAAGCTTGGTTTAACTTCACTTGAAGCAATTGTGGAATGGAAGGCACTAAACCTATATCGAAAAACACTTCCTCCTTTCTGTGCATCAATATTCAAAGTGATCCATTATGAAATTTCTAAAACCAGAAATAGGGTTCTGAACACTTGGGTCACTAACCGTCAAAACACACTAGAGGAACTCGGGTGCTCAGAAACGGACCTGGTAACGAACCCTTTGAGAATCAAAAAGAAACTCTTCGAACTTGACTGGATTAAAACAGCTGATAAAGCGAGTAAAAGCAGTTTGGCAGAGAATTTACCTGTAATTCTGACAAAACTGAACCATGGGAGAGGTTATTTGAAAACATTTCTGGATAAATCATTTAGAGACATCTTCCTAAGAATGAGATTAAACTTGTTAAATACCAACGATACTAACTACATCCAAGGAATATCTACCTCAAAAACGTGTCGGTTCCGTGCACCAACCGAAGAGACTGAATCAATCAAGCATTTGTTGATGACCTGTACGAGATGGGAGTCACTGAGAGAGTTACATCTGACCCCAATACTGAATAATCATGCGACACTGGACTTGGAGGATCGTTGGAGGACTCTCATATGTGGAGAGTGAACCAAAACGACCATCGCCTTGGTCTCTGTGATGACGGCTATTATCTTAAACTTTGTTTGAAAGTTGGACACACAGGAGTTTTTTTTGACAGAAGCCGTATTCTCTAGTCTATTCTCTTGTTTTTCATGTCTTTCCTTTTTTGACCGGATGAAGCGGACATAGTGATGTTAAATGTTTACTTTGAAAAAATTGTTGATTCAATTAATTCAAATAAAGAAAAAGAAAGTATATTGGAGCACAAGCAGGGTTGAGAGACGGAAGGCAAGCCCAGAGAAATGCCATTTTGGGCTATGTGGGGCTTCCACGATTCACCACATTGAACGTAAGCACTGGAGAATTGTCTATTGAGAATTTAAGTTCAGTCATTCCCTATGGCTCTATCAGGGAGGAAAAAATGAGGCCTCAAGACAATCGAATTCTGGGAGTTGGAGTCTTGACACTCCATAATTCTTTGCATGAGGTACTGAGAAACAGAAATATGGAGCAATGTTTGTTGGATTTATTGGTGTTTACATTTCTGAATGTAAAGCTTGTTACACAGAACCGTCTCAAGCGAACCATAGTATACTCTTGGGCAGAGAGCTCTGTCCTGTCCATTTTTCATTTTTTTATTTTTTCTCTTTTCCCCTACATTCGATCCAGCCCCATGGTGCAGTGTGTGTTGTAGTCCTGTGATACAGGTAAGTTTATGTAATTAAACACACACAACAAATGATGACCACAACAAGTGGGGACCTAAGGGTGTGGGGGTGTTTAGCTACCGCAGGGGGCTGCCAGTGATTTTTCAAGACCCTATGGGCACGGGTGTTCAGCGACTGAAGGGGTTGCCATCCATTGCCACTACCCCTCCAAATGACAACAACGACAAGGTGAGGAGCTTGAAGGAGAAGGTGGGGCTTATTACTTACAACATCTCCCTACTTCTGTACACCACACACCGACTCGGCTATATTTCTTTCTCCTTCCCCGTTCACATTGATATGGATATGGCGACAAGGGCAGTGGCTACTGAGGTTGTAATCCCCCCTACCCTAAACCTCCTCGCTCTCCTCAACAAAGTTTGTTTGCACTGTGTCCAGGGAAGCGAAAGATTGTAGCAGTGAAATGGAAATGGAAGCTGGTGCCAGTGCACAATATAGTTCCCGTGCCAGGGGGGTATGCCCAAGGGCCATAGCCCTGTTATGATAACGGGTGATGCATATAAACTGATTAAAGAAATCAACTATTTCCTTGGAAGTGCTCCGACCATTTTTGTATTTTCCTTTGTATTTTCTATTGTTCTTAATATAGCGACTTCATCCAAAGTGCTTTCATAGGAGATCAACAGTACATCAGAACAGTTGAGCAAACATGGATCAGGTACGGGTAACATGGATTACATAGGAGATCAACAGACCAACATCAACGCTGATGATCCCAACACAGACCACAACGTGAGGGGAAATCCCGATTGGCAAGTCGAAAGAATGCAAACAGCTTGTGCAGTAACGATGAGCAGTCAGAGTGGGGATGGCTGTGGACAAAGTACGAATGGGATCCTGTGATCCCACAACAGTATTATCAGTGCCACTCGCCAACACATTAGTCGACCCTCCCATTTTCACTTCCATCATTGAACGCTGCCCTGAGAAGTGCCACCATGAGCTCTGAGAAAAAAGACCCCAGGTGAAGTGTTCTCACAATCCTGCCCCTGTCGCTTCAGCTGCAACCATTGTAACCACCAGCCCACAGCCAATAACAACCCCCAGTACACCGAAAACAGCATCTAGTTCCTCTGGCATAGATTCACAAGAAAATAGGTCCCTGTCACCAAGGAGTAGTCCACCCCACCCCCCAACTACCACGGAAGATCTCGCCCGTCAAACATCTGATGTATGCAATCCGATTATTGAAAGTGTGCCCATGGGAGGTCAACCCGCCCTGCATATTCCCATTGGAAACATTTTATTTTTTGCTTTAAACAACTCTCTTTCGGTTGTTCAACCATAAAAGTACATTGAGTTAAACAAGAAATAGCCATTACAATCATAAAATTCATAAAAGACTGAGGATACACAATTTGGTCTTAGACTGAGAACAGATGCAATACATTGTCAGGCAGGAAGAAGAAAGGTTAAAGCAGATATTAACATAAACTCGCTTGCTGCAATAAAAAAAAAGTACCAGAATAAAATGTATTGTTATGAAATATAAGTGGTTAGGCTCGACATTGAAGATTAAGAGACAAAGTTCGAACACTAGTTAAAGTATCGCAAGGAGAGAAACTTCTCGCAGCCTCCCCTACTTTCCAATGGTCACAATTGGCACAACGCTATTACGCCAGGAATTGCTCTCTAAGCAGCCATGCTCTGTGGATGTAATGGGCAGTTGCATAAACAACATGAAAGTCTGCACATTGACTCAAAAGCCTCACAAGATTGGTGGATTTAGAAAAATGTTTCTCTCCCGGTCTGGCTCTTATCCCTAAGGAAACAGCCCAGGGCTGTAATTGTTCAATGGTCCTGTCTGAACTGGCGATCCTAAAGAAACAGTTATTATTGATCCTAGAAAATGGCAGAGGAACAGGAAAAGTCACGCCAGGGGACCAGCACTAACAGGGGTCCAGTGACACCAGCAAAGGAACACTACAACCCCCCCCACCCCATCCCGGGTGCAACTCGGCTTACTATGTCTGCTCCCACTGAGGTGGTGTCTGCAAAGGGGGCCCAGGGCCAAGTTGGCGTTGGTATTAGCCCCATAACTAGCCTCGCTCAGGCAGGAATTGCCCAAACACTATGGTAAAGATTGCATGGGGAGCTGGTTCAAGGGGACCAGTCCTGCTTGCGGGGTGAAAAGCAGAAGGGGGGCATAGAAGGGGCGCTCAGAGTACTCCTTGCCAGCTCACAGCACTTTAAATTCTCAGTAGGTGACCAAAAGACTGGGGGTGTTATTTGTGCATAGGGTTCCCAAATTAACTAGCGACAACGCTAAATCCAGAGACTCCCTCACAAACAAATGTACGCATTGGCTGAGGTCCTTATATGGATGTTGTTCATTGATTAGAGAGAACAACCTAAGATCCAGAAGACTATCCTATGGGGAGGGTTGCCCTCATGATTCCATCTGCTTAGAATGAAGGGACCCAAGAATGGCCACTGATCTATTAAGAATTGGCCTGCAACGACACCCAATGCCTAGCAATCAGATCTCAATCCGCGTTTCCCCCTCTCTGAACATAGCCCATTCTAAGGGGTTTATGAACCGTTGGGTACCAGGCCCCACTTTTCTATGCTCTCTGAGCCAACATGGTCCGTCTGGGGATGCATCCAGAGGGTCCTCCTAAAGGAAGCGGAAGCACCATCCCAAAATTACAAACTTTTCTTTCTACCTGGTGATGCAGCTGTGGCTAGATCTGCACGGTGCTGGGTATTGTCCTGAGAGTCTCGTTTGGTACCTGGTATTATTTGGCGATGTTTTGTGTATTTATTTTTGAAGCTGTATCTGTACTTTGATGACCTAAGGCTGAATAGAATTACATGATGATGATAAATAAACTATTTCCCACCCTGGGGTCTGCATCTTTATTTCTGTAATTTCCCTTAGGGAACAAATATGCAGCCCATCCTAGCCGGACCCAATTTGGCCCATGAGGCTACTTCTATCTTCTCAAAACATATCCTCAATCCATCTTGAAGGATCTCCTGTGTCGTCCTCTCGTCATGGCCATGAATAGAGAGATAATAATGTATTTCTTATATAGCACTAAACACCCTTAGGTCTCAGAACGCTCAAATAACAGAGACATTATTACAGATCCATTGGAGCTGCCAGATGAGCTAGAACGTTGGTCTCAGATGAACTCCAAATTGTTTGCTCGTCCAGGGGCCGTGTCCAGCCTGTCTTCTGCCCTGATTAGCTTGGCTTTGCCACAGAGCAATACATTACTGTAAAAGGATGCAGTACTGTAGGCCACCTGCTAACTAACCAACTACTAAGTATTGGCTATTGATGTTATAACATTATTGTGGAGGATTTCTGGGTGTTGTGTACATTGGAGCACACCTTTATGGTATCTTTGTGCTGGCCTTGTGCTACTTTAAAGCTTCTCCTTGTGTCAGCAACAACCCCCCCCCCCATCTTCCTGCGTCTACCCCCTGGCAGCCCAATGTTTCTTGTGGTTCTTAGTCCTGGTTGGTTCTTTTGGGTCATATCTCCAACTCGTGGCATTTCAGTAGTGTTTTTGGTGGTGCTTTCCATGAATCAGATTTCAAATGTCCCCCATTCCCTTTCTGCTAAAGGCACAACCACACAAGATCACAAGTTATAGGTGGAACAGCCAAACCTGCCAGGTTCCAGGTGCAGTTCCCGTTCCATCACAAAATTAATACAGGTTCCTTATTAACTGATTCTCCCTGCGCTAATATTATTGTGATGGTCTCTTTTCAGATGCTTAGTATTAGTACAAAGAAGGGCAACAAAGGTGTGTTGTGGTCCTGACTTGTTAGGACTATTTCCCCAAAACACACCTGTAGCAATCAAGACATATGCATCATGTCATAACCATGAAGAAGCTCCTTATCCTCCACTGAACTAAAGTTGGGCGCTATACGGAACAAGTGTTGGTTTTTTAATTGAAACTTTTTGTATCGGGTGGCTTTTGGAAGTATATTTTTTTGGATTTATTGGTTTAAAAACAACATACAAAATGAAACCTTTAACATACCCATCTTCCGTTAACAAATCATCACAATTACTTCCTTATATTTAATACATTGATTTAAAATAAAATCCTCTATTGTAGTCATTTGCTACTTCCATAAAATTAATTTCCATTCAACCATAGAGTACAGTTTGATGGTGGAAGAGGGACTAGAGAAGAGAGGGATTTTGAGCATCGGGAAACTGAGGTTGAGAAACCTCAATTTTCCATTCATTTTACACCATTTTCTATTTACACCCCCTTAATATCTCTAGAGTTCACTAACATAAATTCCACCATCTTTATCACAGCAATCACAAGACTGGTTCTTCCCCCAACAGAGCCCATTCCCACCATTCTGAAGGGCCCAGCGTTTCACATCCATACATCTTCCCATCTAGGAATTGACTTCTGACGTCCCTTGGTGATTGGCGGCTGGAGATGCTCTGACAGGAAGGATCCGCTCCTCCAGATGGAAAAGGGGAAAAGGTGCCAAACCCCAAGCAGCGGGTGGAGGCATCCGCAGCATGGCACAGGGCTGATCAGCCGGAGGTGACGACCGAACAGTGAACTACATAACAGAGGCTCAAGTTGTTAGGGCTGTGGTTGACATAGCCACACCTGCCCTCCAAAGGCAGCACGCCTGAGACCCGGATTGACACATGCCACGCAGCAAAAGAGGAGGGGGGGGGGTAACACAATCACAAGTAAGTGCCTCCAGCAGCAAAGGTCACACAATATAGAAACCTCAACACCCGAGGGTGCCTATATTTGGAAAGAGGAAACTCACAATGCAGTGTCAAGGAGAAGGCCACTAATGCAGGAAGACAGCATGCAAGCCCACCAAAGCGCTACATTACAGACAACAGACACTGTGGTGGACTGCTCCATTCCTGAGGAAAATAGCAGATGCAGCAAGCATCGCCAGCAAGAGCAGGGGCAGCAAAACTTGCCGGAAGTGCAGCAGAAGGCAACAAACTACCGCCAGATGCAGCTACGTCACTAGATTCCTCTCAAGGAACATTCATGAAGGCTTTTGTACTATATGCACCAGGAGCAGCTCTCAGGTGGGAACTCTGGCTACAGCAGTTCGAATTGTACATTAAATCAAGGAAAATCACATCCGAAGAAGATAAGAGATTCTGAACTTAGAGACGCTGGCACTGAGGTTATTCAACTCACTGCCCACCATGGCCTGGATGCTGACTATGAAGCGGCAAAGACAGCATTGAACAATAAATTATAGCCACAACTGAATGCGGACTGCAAATGTTTCCAAATGAGACAAGCCCGGCAAAGGCCAAGTGAGAAAATTGACGATTTCCATGCTAGGCTGATGGAAATGGCTGTCAGCTGTGAATTTCCTGATGAGAACTTTGCGGTACAACAATAGGTCATACACGGCCTATCTTCGGAGAAACTAAGGAGAGCCATTCTGTCCGAGTGGAATGTAGCACTAGAACAGATCCTAGCAATGGATTGACAAAGGGAATGCACAGACACCCAGGCAGCAGCCATGGAAGAAGCAATGAGCAGACTCCCAGTCGACTCGGAGAAACCAGAAGTGACGATAGCCGCCATAGAAGTGAAGAACAGAGGCAGTGGCCTTGGCACACCAGCACCCAGAGCCGTGTAAATGGTGCGGCTGAGCATGGCACATGTGGGAGATGTGCCCAGCACAAGGAGTGAGCTGCCGGAAATGCGGGCCGCTCAACCACTTTGCTACGGTGTGTTGCAGCTCCATCCTATGGAAAGACACTGTCAAGAAGACCAGAAAAAGTTACCAGAAACGAGACAAGGGGAAAGCAAAAGCTGTAACAAATGAACAGAGTGACCGTGATAGTGGGGAGGGCAATCAGTCGGAACATGACTCATCACCCCAAGAGACCCTCTAGTCACCGCAGGAGATGGAGTGAAAAGATCCACATGATCTCTGCTGTAAAACCGAAGAAAGAGAACAAAAAGGTCGAAACATCATACACAAACAATTTGCGTGGCCCTAGCAAATGGTCACCGACCAGCATGGTGACTGACACATGTAATGCCGATATCCAGATTCAATGAGCTCTCGTCACGACCGCAGCTGCAGCGTAGGACAGTGAGGTTGTTTGCGTACAACTGCAAGCAGCCTCTCCCAGTGAAAGGGTTGTTCAAGTCCACGTTAGCCTTTAACGGAGCCCCCACATTTATGCAATAGACCCAGGCATCGAGACGCTACTCATTTGCACGACAGAAAAGCGGCTGAAAATTATAGACTTTGCATTTGGAATCGTGAACACTAAAATCAAAGAACTACCCTAGACTCTTGAAGCTGTTCCAAGGTATAGAGAGCCTTAAGAACTGGACAGTAACCCTGCACATTGACCCCACAGTGGAGCTAAGAGCTGTGCAACACAAAAGGGTCCCATTCCATATGCGTAAAGCTGTGGAAGCTGAATTGAAGAAATATCTGGACCTACACCATGGGTATCCCTAATGGCAGTCACAACGAAACCCAAACAGTCGAATGCTATGAGAATCTGCATAGACATGCGTCTGCCAAATGTGGCGATTGGCAGAGAACAACACATCACACCCACAATCGATGAGCTGATATTGGACCTAACACTAGCAAATATATTCAGTAAACTAGACCTACGCTCTGGGTACCACCAGATTAAGCTAGCCAAGGAGTCCTGCCATATTGTCACATTCTCTTAACACCTAGGCCCTCAGGAGATAGCCATTGGCTACATTTTGGGATCTCATCGGCTGCCGAGGTATTCCAGAATGAAATTGTGCTCCAAGACCTGCCAGGTGTCACTAATGTCAGTGATGACATACTAGTATAAGAAAAATCGCAAAAAAAACATTATGAGCAGTTATCAGCAGTACTGCAACTCCTTGAGGAGTTGGGTCTAACCCTCCACACAGAAAAGTATGAGTTTGGGAAAAGCAAACTATGGTTCTTTAGACACGTGTTCAATGTCAGTTGGGTGTCAACAGACCCAGCAAACGTGGCGGATGTCAAAAGAGGTGACCACTCTAACCTCCGACTCAGAAATAAGGAGTTTCCTTGGCATGGCAACGTACTGTGGCCAGTTCATTCCTGATCTGGCATCCGTGACGGCGCCCCTCGGAGACCCAACTTGAAAAGGTATCCAATGGGGAACTGAACAAAGAGAAATGTTTCAGAAGATGAAAGACTCCCTCCTGACAAGCACAACAATGGCATTCTCCAACACCACTAGAAAAACTGAACTGCTAGTGGATGCCAGCCACGTAGGATTGGGAGCAGTCCTGACACAAGTGGACAAAGAATGCACCACATACCCCATTGCCTTCACCAGCAGGGCAACTCAAAGACCAAACAAATTATGCCAATATTGAAAAAGAGGTATTAGCCATCTTCTGGGGGTGCAGACACTTTCATGTGTACTTAATCGGACTTCCACTCAAAGTATATACTGACCATAAACCCCTGGTGCTGAAATTTAAAGGGTCAACAACTCCTCCAGCCCGTCTAGACCGATGGATGTTACAAGTGCAGCCATTTGACATAGAGGTAGTGTACCGGGCTGGGACAGACAACCCTGCAGACAACATGTGACACCACCCTCGGCCAGCCACACAATCAGAATGTGAGGCAGCACAAGAGACGGACACACATGTCTGTCATGTAGTTGCATGTGCCCTGCCAGAAGCAATGAAGCTACAAGAAATCATCGACAGCATGCAAGATGACACCTGCCTCCAGCTTACAGGGGAACTATATTGTCTGGTGATTGGAGAACATTTCTAACAGCAATCACCCATCTCATTGCAGCAGCACAAGAAATGCTTCAAGGGCTGTTCGGCATCCAACATGAGCTGTCATTGTTGCCGGAAGACTCAATACTAAAAGGTCACCGGATAGTGTTGCCGGTAGACCTGCAAGAAAAACGACTAGCCCATGAAGGCCACCAGGGGATTGTCAAGATACAAGCCTTCTTCAAGTCAAGAGTATGGATCCCCAATATAAAAAAGAAAGTAATCGTGTTGATGGCATTATGTGTGGCTTGCCAGTCTTCCCAAGGAAAGCGGCCCCAAGATCCATTGAAAAGCCCTCCCCGCAGCCACACGAGATGGCAAGTGCTCAGCATAGACATTTGCACCATCACACGAGTAGGCAGTAGGCGAGTACAGTCGATATCCTGAGGTAGGACCTGTGAGATCAAATGACGATCTGTCTGTTACACAGCATACCTAACAAAGAGGAGCGACAATGGACCACCTTTCAAAGGAAAAGAGCTGCAGGGTTTCTTTGATAATCTAAATGTACAACACCACAGAATAACGTCCTGCTGGCCCCAAGCCAATAGGGATGCAGAGTGATTCATGGTGTCGCTAAATAAGGTGGTGAAGATAGCCAATGGTCAACAGAAACCATGGCTACCAGATATGTATCAATACCTCCTATCATATCGGCAGACCCATCACTCATCTCCATACGTCAGCCCAGCAGCCCTGATCTTTGGGGTACCGATGTAGGTGGGGTTACTGCTCCACCGGAACAAGGGTGCTGTGGAAGTTGACCATGAACAAGTGGCAGCATTTAGGAAAACTCACAATGCGAAGGAAAGTAGAGCTAGACGAGCCAGGTACATGACATGAATGTTGGAGACTTGGTGTTGGTAAAGACGAGGTCACCTCCAAAGAAGATGGCAGTCACATACGAGTTGCAGCCATGGACGATTGTTGCAACAGACCTTGGAATGATCATGGCAGCCAGAGAGGAGAAGGTGACCCGCAATTGATCTCACTTTCGGAAGGTGCCTGTTAGGCAGAAACCTGTGCAGTTCCCTTAGGGAACACTGCAAAAGATTTAAGACTACAGGTGTTGGCAGTAAACCCACTTGGTAGCAGTCTGTACCACCCAGATTTACCTGGTAGCTGTGGCTGAGCAGTCAGACTTCTCTCAAGAAGAGTTAGACAGTATGCAAAGTATACACAATAGGCACCCAGATACAACAATACAAGCAAACACTGGCCAGAGCTTTGGTATCAAAGTATATAATTATTTATTTAAAAACACACGGTTTGAAACACTCCAGCACTCTTGTTGTAAAATATTCTAAACACAGTTACTATTGTAATATATACACCCCTTTTTCCTTATCAGATAAGTCACAGTAAAACACCACTTATTTTCATACAGAGGTGAGCGCTTAACTAGATGGCACTCCAATTAGTCTGTGAGAAAGGGAGGGAAATAGACAGAATATGGAAAGGTACACCACTCTAAGATTCAGGAACACTGTTAGCAAGGCAGAAGAGCAAAAGTCACTGGTGAGCCAAAGTCCAAAGGCTGGGCCCACTCTTAGAAAGAGCAGAGCACAAATGCGCCCAAGATCACACAGTTACACTAGGCTTAGAAAGTCTTGCAGAGGGTTCAAAAAGAGTTTAGAGAGGCTTAAGAAAGTTTAGCCAGGGTGTCCCAGGCTAACCCAGGTTCGAAAGGCGGGGGCTAAATATACCCCGTACAGTCGGTAGCAAGGGAAGCCAGGCGGGACACGGTACCTTAAGTGGGAAGGATCCTCCAGCGGTGGCAGTTGTTCCTGGTAGTGGGTGCAAGTTACGTCGTCGTCCAGGGGAAGAGAAGATCTCGACTTGGAGGAAAGATGAAGGTCGTTGCACTACCAGGGAAGAAACCAGCCGTGGAGTTTTCCGGTTGAAGGTGGTACCTTTGTTTCGCGGTCGTGGTAAAACGTGGTATCCCGGTTGCCGGGGTGCTTGGCACAGGCAAGGCGGCCACGAGGTACGTCGGGAAGGCGAAAATACGGTGAAACTGGTTATCCCCACCAGTCAAAGGAAGAAGACTCTCCGGCGGGAGATCTCCTCTGTCGTTGGGAAAAGTGGTGAGACGGTCCAGCAGGGCTCCACCAGTAGTGGTGTCGTGGCAGGTCGGCTCAGCTTCTCCCTCGTCGGATTCTTAGGTCCTGTGGCGACTTCTGAAGTTCCAGTCCCCAAAGCCCTGCTTTTATGCAGAAAACCCCCATTCACTCAGCCTAGCTGTCCCTCAAACATGCTAAGTGGTGAGCCGGCCGGCTCACCACTTGGGCCAATCAGGATGGAGTGCGACGTGAGTTGCCTAGGCAACTCAGTCCAGGGTGCCTAAATTCCCCTCCACCCCTCCTAAGTACCCCAGACATATTGGCACCACTTTGGAGGGTTTCTGTGGAGAAGCCCGTCAAAAAGTGGAACAAAGGGCTCAACTTGGGTTGGAGTCACAGAAGAGAACACAAATGCCATTTTAGAATCAAGTATTGGCAAACAATACCAACCGGAGAATTAATATTAATTAAATAAACCGGTGGTATTTTCGAGGCTACCGTAAATAATTAAATAAAGGTTGTACCTAAAACAATGGGAAATCCCATAGGGAAATATTTGCGGTTGAATATAAAAAGTAGTATCCACTGCCACCAGCCAAAACTCGATCAGGGGGGACGGAGACGTGCCCCCTTTACTAACAGACCCTGGGGCAATCGAATTGCCCCAGCCAGTACGTCCACAATATGATGGTTTGTACTGGTTCTGTTCAGAATTTAAGACTAGTAAAGTCAATGGTGACTTTACATGCCCTGGGAGACAGTAGTCAGTCCCAGGGTATGGAGTCTATACTGGGGGGTCACTATGACACCCCTGTGTCACTGCACTGAGGGTGCTGTGTAACACACATCACAAAAACACATGAAGCCCTATGGAGTAAAAGACCCCATAGCCCATTAAACACATCTAGATTCAAAGAAACACACTCAAATCATGCCCAAGCGTGAGGGTAAAAGAGTCTCACTCTTGGCAGGAGAAAAAAATAAACCCCAAAAATCCAGCAAAGCTGCTGGGGGACTCACTAGGTTAGGAAATTCAGCCTAAACAGAGAATTCTCCCTAACAGTGCCACCCACCATGTGGCAGGATGCGTAAGAGACAACCCTGGATATGCCACCAAGAGGTGATGTAGTGACCGTGCTCAGCAATGGCCAGAGAGGGCCAGTAGCCCCTACATCCGAGGACGAGGCGTCCCGACTAATGGAGACACATGTAAAACAACGCCACAAGGTGAGCCATGATGTGGAGGTAAAGATGCCGGCAACCTCCACGAGCCAAGGGGGTCAATCCCGATATGCCCTGCGGGAACGGCCCAAACCGTCGACTAAACTGCAAGGATTTGTCCTGGATGAAATGCACCAAAGATCCCAGGAGTAGAGAAGACGAGGACATTTGTATTTCTTATCCAATTTGGAGAGGGATGTGATGTTGGAATGAAACACGTCATGACACATAGGTCATGACGTGGTGTATATTTACATAGGAGAATAAAAATGGAGCACAACCCCTGCAACGGGGTCAGTGCCATTAACCCAGCAAATATCATTGGTGTCATTATTACTGCGCTGGGACCTAGTGTCGCACACTAGGCCCCCCTCACATCCTCCATGCAGACAACCCTCCTCACCAGTGCACCACAATATGCAGAGCAACACCCCTAAAACCCCTCCTTTTTGGAATGTTCCTGATGCTGTGCTACCATTTTATTTGCACCCACATTTGTTTTTCCTGGCTTTTCTGAACTCACTGAAGGGGCTACTGGCTATAACACCCTTCACGAGGGGCTGTCCCTTCCTGGTAAGGGCCTCCCATCCTGAGGCAATGGCCAGAATAAAGCCCGCTGTGAACATCCTTATCCCCTTATTAAAGCATGTTTTCTTCTCCTTATGGTAGAGAATCAGAAATCCTAGAATGCAGGCTGTAATTCAACAACGAAATTACGCAAGCCTTGCTTCTCCCAATTGCAAGTTCTAGAGCCAATCGGGAAGCCTGAATTGGTCGCTCTAACCACCTTTAAAGGTTACATTCCGAGGTTTCCATATGATTCGACTCCCCATCAAACCCTATGATCAGGGCATTCACAGACAGCCTAGCTCCACCCAATCTGAAACACCACACCTCCACTCCCACCTACATGAGAGGCCACACCCTCAATGAAATATTCAGCACTGCAGACATATCTACCCAGCCTCCGCTCCCCCTATCATGGACGGATCACTCAGCACTCTGTTTCACCATAACATTCAACCCTGTGGTCCGCGGCCAACACCCCACACGTCCAGCACCAACAGCCCCCTCCACTTTCCCACTATGGAACAAAGTGGTAATCACCCCAGATCTTGAATTCTCTCTCTGCAACTCCCTCAACTCACTCTTCCTCACGCAAGGACTCCAAACAATAGACTTCTTCAACCTCTGGCTTACCAATGCCTTCAAACCCCTCACCCTGTCAAAACGTACCACGCAGAGATCTGGACCAACGCTGAGATGGTTAACCCCCAATCTCAAAACTCTCAAGCACCGTCTGGAACGGGCCAGGAGAGCTGACCCTTCAGCCCAAAACAAAACCGCCCTAGCGAGGACAACCAGAATTTACAGATCGGAAGTCAGAAAAAGCAAGAAATGTTTGTATGGGAACTGAATCCAAAATGCTCACAATCCAAGTAAGGAACTACATAAAATCATAGCAGAATTCAAATCCCCCTCATGCTCTTGCCTGTCCAGTCCAAGCTCTCAAGCCTTATGCGATACCCTCTCGCCCCACTTCTACAATGCCGCCAATGAAAGCCACAACGCCATCATCGCCAAACTAAAAATCCTACTGCCACCGCCCACTCGCCCGCAGCCCCGCACAATCATAATCCTCTTTTGACTCTCCTCCAACTTGTAGCAGTCAGCCGCCCATCAGGCTACCCAGAAGACCTGTGCCCACCCTCAATGCTAAAAAAAATACTAACCTCCCTCTGTGCAGGTAACGTTGCATGCACAATCCTTAATCACTCACTCACATCAGGATCGTTCCCGAAAGCCCTAAAAACATCCGACACCAAACCCATTCTCAAAAAACCGACTCTTGACCCACTCCTTCCCCAAAATGACAGATCTATCGCCAATACACGTTTCATCGCAAAACTGATTGACTGCGCGGCTTACAAACAGCTTGGCCAATCTGCCGACACCAACAACCCCCTAGACCCAGCTCAATCAGGTTTCAGACCACTAAGGGGAACAGAATCATCTCTAGTCTCCATCTGGGATGACCTAAAAAGAACAGCCGATGCAGACGGCTGAGGGGTTCACATCCTGCTAGATCTTTCTGCAGCCTTCGATACCATTGATCACTCGATTCTATTAGTCAGACTACAAACACTAGGAATCACAAGCACAGCCCTTTCGTGGATCTCCTCCTTTATCTCCGACTAGTCGCAAATCGTGCACCTCGACCATTTCACATCCATATCACGTCCAGTTTGTAAAATTGCCCCCAAGGAGAGTCCACATCACTGCTAATCTTCAATTTCTACATACAACCCATTCCCGCAATCATCCACTTGTACAACTTTACCTGCTACAACTATGCAGACAATACCCAGATCATCCTCAAAATCCCAAACTCCGAATGCTCTGCCAGCCCGGACCTGTCATCATGCCTCTTTGACATTGATCACTGGATGACGACCAACCACATCATCCTCAACCCTGGAAAAACTGAGGTGGGACGGGCAAATGTCTCCTTTGCAATTAGAAGTTTTTAGGCAACAGATGGTGGTGAGCACTTCAACTGGAGAGACAGGGGAGAAGTAGAAGGGGGGCAAGGTATTTATTTATTTTTATTTATTTGTTACACGCCCAGACCCTCGGGTGTCACGGCGTGGTTACAAGACAGCTTAGAAGTTAATAATACATTGTTACATTGGTTACATTACATTTTTTAATAGTTGGTGCAGAAATACAGTTTACAGATATTCACTAACAAGGTACTTCAGTACAGAGACCTGACCTAGGTGCTAATATTGGTTGAATAACCAGGTTTTTAGCAGTTTCTTGTAAGTCATGAAGGAGGATTCTTTTTTGATATTAATAGGTAGGGTGTTCCAATGTTTGGGTAGGCTCTGGGCGAACGATTAAATCAAAGAATTGCATCATTTGTTGGTATTGAGGCTTTTCTGAGGATGGTTTTCTCTCTGAAGTGGTGGATATTGTTGGCAAACGCGTCCTGGACCAGGGAGCACCAGGCTTTGTCATTTGGGAGGCTAGTGGTGGGCAGAGCTGGGGATTCAAGCTCCTTGAAGATTTTAAAAGGTCTCTGGTATTGGAACTGTCTTAATTGATCCTTGTATTATAGATGCTGGCTCTGGAGGTAACAATCGCATTTTTGTAAGATTTGACAGTAATGAGAAAGGCATCTTTGTGGGATGGGGTGTTTTTTTTCACCATGTGTTCCTGGACACGTTTCTGTTTGCAACGGATGGTTAGTTCCTGTTCAGAAGAGAATTTCCTGGAATTGCGATGCTGGACTGCCCTTTAATAGGACAAAGACTGATATGTAGTGGACATTTCTCTTCTGTGAAAGGATGGTGAGCTAAAGACTCTGGTTGAGACTGTAACCCAGGATATAGGCTGGTAGAGAGACACTCCCAGGACCCCCCCCCCTTTTTTGTGCATATTAAGTAGCTTTGGGTTTTCACCCTAATTTACTAGGGTTATCCAGACGTGGAACCCTTGCTCACAGTTCTTAGAGAGGCAAAGCTCCACCTCACTGACGAGGCCCAACCAGGCCGAAACACATGTTTGGGGTGGCTGTTGGTACTCTTGTTCAGAAGAGAATTGCCTGGCATTTCGGTGCTGGACTGCCCTGGGGCAGGATAAAGACTGATATGTAGTGGAAATCTCCCTTCTGAGAAAGGATGGTGAGCTAAACACTCTGGTTGAGACTCTAACTCGGGATATAGGCTGGTAGAGAGACACTCCCAGGACCCCCCTTGTTTGTGCATAGTTCCTCTGTAAACCAGTTGTCTTTGTTACTTTTTTTGTGTCGTAGTTTTGATGGGGGCATTCAGGTCAAGTGTGTTAAGGAGTGTGGAATTGTAGGCAGCAAGTATGGTTTCTGGGTCTGTACTGTCAGGCATCAGAGCCGGGGTACCGCAGATGGTGGTTTCCAACATCTCCTTGGTAAGTTTGCAGGTGTGTGTCAGAGTGTGTAAAGGTTCCTGCCCCCTGAGACTCCTCACCTGGGACTTCAGCAGGGTTTGATGACCTTGGTCTCCTTCTTCTTTCTGTATGGAAACTCCCCCTTTCGTCGCTTGACTGGATAGTCCTTCTTCCCTTCTTACGTTCGAAGAGATAGGGACGGTCTCCCCCCGAGGCCACCTTGCCCGCCTATGGATCCGGCAGTCAGGTGAACCCAGGGGAGTCCGCTCCTCAAACAGGGAAAAAGCCTGATATGGCAGAAAAAACCCTGTGTGTCAATGGATGGTATTGACAATTCCGATGTGAAGACTGGAGACTGGAGACTGGAGATTGGAGACTGGAGATTGGAGACTGGAGAGGCTGGCGTAGTTCCGTATCAGCTGAAACAGTAAGTTAACAGAAGATCTGATCTCCCCGGGGAGGGGTTTGCTCCAAGCGACGCTCTGGGAGAGAATGGGGTTCGACCTATCACTGGAAGAAGGTAAGAGAGGAGGAAAAGATGAAAGAAGAAGAGATCGAGAGAGAGAGAGAGTGCGAGCGTGAGAGAGAGAGTGAGTGCGAGCGTGAGAGAGAGAGTGTGAGTGCGAGCGTGACAGAGAGAGTGAGTGCGAGCGTGAGAGAGAGAGTGTGAGTGCGAGCGTGAGAGAGAGAGTGTGAGTGCGAGAGAGGGAGAGAGAGCGAGAGAGAGAGAAAGAGAGAGAGAGAGAAAGCGAGCGGGGGAGAGAGAGAGAAAGCGAGTGGGAGAGAGAGAAAGAGTGAGAGACACGAGCGTAGTAAGGAGTCGCGGACACTGAACACACCGCGAACGGGTGACTGGGAATCCGAGCAGGGAAAGAAAAAGGGAGGAACGAGAGAAGGGGAAGTGAGCGAGGCAGAATCCAGCGGAGAAAAACTCAGTCGGAGAGGTCAGGGTAGCAAAGGACCGAAGGGAGCAAGGAGTAATAATGCACACTGGACGGGGCACTGCTGTGCGGGCGGAAGTCAAGAGACTAACGAAAGCAAGTTGCAACGCGAGTTGCAGGGGGCGTGGTCGCCTATTATTCCTGCCGGTCCAAGACGACTAGAGCGTCAAGCGGACCGGCATAGAGGCTCGATACCGCCTCCATCTTGCCCAGAGTTTCCACGGCCGCGGTGTGACAGTGTGTCTCACAGTGATAGTGGGGCAGTTGCTGGCTTTGTGGGATACGGCAGGTTTGATGGACATGGTAAAGAGGATCAGGGAATGGTCCATCCAGGATACAGGGTTGATGGGTAAGTTGATGTTCATGATCCAGTCAAGGATCCTGCCCTTCCTTTGAGTGGGGTAGTGATGGCTTGGGTAAGGTTCATTATGAACAAGAATGGTATCAGGAGAACAAGAGAGACTGAAGAAGGTGGACAGACAAATAAGAACTTAGATCGGTATATTCATTTTATTAAGATTTATCTAAAAAACACTTCAACACATATTAATTTAATTAATTCTAAAAGACATTTTGCTAATCATACAACCTTACATACACACTCTAATGCAATGTTTAAATAATGTACAGTGCTGAGAAATTAAAGAAGCTGATCAATTCATTAAACCACTTCTTTTCATTGAGTTTATAAAACATTCACAATGTTATAAACCACAGTTCATTCCTAAATGTAATATCATGTAATATCGACTATTGGTGCCTAAGACTATTGGTGCCTAACAATATCAATCTTCTTTACAAAAAAGCTTCCCATTTATTTAATAGTTTCGACTTCGACAAGTTGTGTGTGTCTTCATCAGGATTGGATGAACAGTAGCAACATTCATTTGATTGTGCTTCTAAGGTTAGGCTGGCTCACTGTGCTGTCATCTAGAAATATTGTTGAGCAAGAGCTGTACTTCTTTGTAAGCTGACCTGGCGATACATGGTTGATGTGATTACTTTTCCTCTTTTCTCGCACATCAGTCTGGGACTTGCTCAGGAATATTGTGCTTGCCCTGGCGTGGTCGGAGGGGTTCGATTCCAGGGCTAAATCTCGGACTCCCGAGGAACGGATATAGGAAGAAGGTGCATCTCAGAGTGGGTTGAAGGGGTGCACCTGACACTTTAGAGACCCGCGTATGGTCTACTAGTCCACACGTGAGGAAGGTGTCCAGGATGCACCTTCTTCCTATATCCGTTCCTCGGGAGTCCGAGATTTAGCCCTGGAATCGAACCCCTCCGACCACGCCAGGGCAAGCACAATATTCCTGAGCAAGTCCCAGACTGATGTGCGAGAAAAGAGGAAAAGTAATCACATCAACCATGTATCGCCAGGTCAGCTTACAAAGAAGTACAGCTCTTGCTCAACAATATTTCTAGATGACAGCACAGTGAGCCAGCCTAACCTTAGAAGCACAATCAAATGAATGTTGCTACTGTTCATCCAATCCTGATGAAGACACACACAACTTGTCGAAGTCGAAACTATTAAATAAATGGGAAGCTTTTTTGTAAAGAAGATTGATATTGTTAGGCACCAATAGTCTTAGGCACCAATAGTCGATATTACATGATATTACATTTAGGAATGAACTGTGGTTTATAACATTGTGAATGTTTTATAAACTCAATGAAAAGAAGTGGTTTAATGAATTGATCAGCTTCTTTAATTTCTCAGCACTGTACATTATTTAAACATTGCATTAGAGTGTGTATGTAAGGTTGTATGATTAGCAAAATGTCTTTTAGAATTAATTAAATTAATATGTGTTGAAGTGTTTTTTAGATAAATCTTAATAAAATGAATATACCGATCTAAGTTCTTATTTGTCTGTCCACCTTCTTCAGTCTCTCTTGTTCTCCTGATACCATTCTTGTTCATAATGCTTGGTGTTACCTCTAGGTATCAGTGAAAGTTGAGGTTCCCACTTTGGGTTTGTTGTTTGGGTAAGGTTCATTACTTGGAGAGTAGCACTGAGGGTTGTGGCCTTCTGGTCAGAAGAGTAATTGAATCCTAGGTTGAAATCTCCAAAAAGTATGAGTTTGGTGTTGGGTTTAAGGATCAGTGCGATGAGGATTGGGATGTCAGTGTCCGGTGCACTAAGGTTGTTAGGTTGGCGATGAGTATGATGAGGTTCACAGTGGTTTGGGGGCTAGGTTCAATTTTGGCAAGCAGGTGTTTGTAGCCTAGCATGGTGGGGAAGGGAGCAAGGTTCTGATCTGGAGAGAGGACTTAGTGATAATAGCAACTCTGCTACCTGGATTGTCTAGTCTGTCTGTACTGAGAATTGAGTATCCATTTGGTATAGCGAGAGACAGTGCAGGACCTGCTGCATCATGCAGCCATGTTTCAGTAATGGCGAGATGGTCAAGGTGACTTTACAGTATAAGGACATGTATATGTCCTGGGCGTGGGCACAGAGTGAACGTGCATTTATGAGGGCACAGGTGAGGTGCTCAGGTTTAGTGGTGGTGGAAGGTGTAGGCAAGATGGTCTGGGTGGGTGGCACTGTTTTGGCTGAGAGTGAGGGTGGTATGGTCATTTCCGGAAATTTTGTTAGGAGGGCAAGTTCTTCTCTGGGAACTGGTGGTGGGTGGGTGTTTAGAGATGTAAGTATGGAATCAGAGACACTAGTCTAGCTACCCCTGTGCAAGCTATGGGGCTAGTTTTCATCCGGGTGATAACTGTACTAGAGGTTGAGGGTGTGTTAGTCTTGAACGCCAGTGTCAAACGCCCTGGGGCATGATGAGGTGGTCGAGGTGAGCAGCAGCTCAATTCTGGATGGTGTTTGGTAAAAGGGACTAGGGCAGAAGGGCCCATCAGTTGGATAGGGGGGAAGGAAAGGCGTTAGTTTAGGTAAGGTAGTGTGTGAAGAGCCATGGCCATTGGCATTGCTAATATCTGTAGAGCCTTTGGTGGTATGAGGTGTACCGAAGGGTAGAGCAGTGGGTGGGGCCCATGCCATGGGAATGCGCAGGTGGAGGGCAAGTTGTACATGCATTTTGTGGGGTGTGCATGGGAGAGTGAGCAAAGGCAGATATCAGTGGAGATGCGAGTGGAAGCCGGTACATGCATGAATTTAGAAGGTTCATACTGGCGCCAGGCAGAAGATATTTTGGCTGGGGAGGTCCTCCATCTCATCACTGGCATCATATGTATCACAAATTGACATGGATTAGGCGAGGCATGGCATTTGGTGCATACATTGTAACAGGGGCGGTTCCCATCTCACTACTGGCATTATATACTTTACAAATGGGCACAGGCGAGGTGCAACATTTGGCAGATGCTTTGTAAGGGCCGGTCCCCATCTGAGTACTGGCATCATATACTTTACAAATAGGAGGCACAGCATTGGGCATATGCATTGTAGCTGTCCCCATGACAGTGGTGGCTATACAGACAATACAGGTGGGTACAGGTGGCTCATGTGAGCGAAGGGCAGCAATAGGAGCATAGGGGGGATACGGTTTGGCTGGGACAGAGGTAAAAACAGCATTAGCTGTATGCAGGTTGGTCAGTGTGTGCTTAGTAAATATATTAGCAGGATGTGTTCTGGCGCTGATGTCATCTTCAGCAGCGTTCTTGCTATTGTATTTGGGGCTTTTCCCCACCCCTCCAGTGTGATAAGGAAACAGTCAATGGTCAAGTTACTCAAAGTTCAGAGGTGACATCCATTTGATCCAATGGTACAGAATATGAAGAAAAAGCTAAGACAATCTATTTGATCAATGGGGTATACTTGAGGGATAGGGGGCATTTAGAATGTAGATAAAGTAAAAATAAGTTGAAATAAAATTACAAAAAGTGGATGAATGTTTACAGAATAGAATTAAATCCTAAAGGCAGCTCAAACATGATCCAGACTTTGTTTACAAACAATTTAAAAAAAATGTTTGGCAGTTGATCAATATCCTGGGCCAGATCCAATCTGAGGTACAGATAAACAATATCCCAGATATGAGGTGTTCATTTTACAAGGAGTAGTTTAATACACACGCAGCCTTTAAAGTAGAATTTAATACGGGGAAGCTGCCTCATTGTAATAAACAATTTGGGGCTGAAGAGATAGAGAAATTGAACAATAAAGCGAATAAATGTGTATTTGACAGCACACATTTTTGAACAAATGGGTACAAAAACAAACCGTTTGCAATTGGTTTTGTTGGGTAACTCAAGAAAAATCCTATAGATGCAAGTCACTAACAGCGGACAGGAGCATTTTCCAACATATACTCAGGATTCCTTTTTCCACAACAAATGAAACTACAAAAAATGTTCCTGCTGGTTGTGCCCATGCATGTCCATGCTGGCTGCAGCAATATCTGCCAGCATTCCCATACTAGAACATAGTCAAGTTTCCTCATGATACCAGTAACAATACTATACGAAAATGGGTCCATACTGGCTAAGCCAATATATGCCAGTATCCCCCACATAAGCACATACTTCCTGCTGGTTTTGACAGTAAATATGTCATGCCACAAAAGAAAACGGGTCAAGATTGGTTGCGCCAAAGTATGCCAGTATTGCAGCGTAATAACACTTCTGTTTGCCAGTACAAAATGTCATGCCCCAGACACATTCATAGCTTCATTAATTTCTCACACTCACGCACACATACAACAGACTCTCTCACACAGAGGAACACTCAAATACAAGCAAGCATGCATGAAAACATGCATACATTTCTTTCCTCACCTGCAGCCTCGGTCCTGATGGTACCTTTCATGATGGCCCTCCGGTTCCCACCTAGCCCAACCTTCCTGGTTCCTGAGAGCATGTACAGTGGGGCCAGAGCACCTCCTTGATGCTGTTCATGAAAAGTGTGCGACGAGGTGCACGTTTGCCTTGCAATATTAAAGCCAACCCAGGAGCGCTTTTGCAGAGCTGGCTTTGGGTCGTCCATAATGGTCATGGGTGGTGGGTAGGCACCCCATCCCCCATTACGGACGAGCTACGGCCGGAGCGGTGGCAGAACCTTCTGTTGTAGTCACTTTTAAAAGCATTGCATTAACAACATGGCAGCCTAGCCCAGGACGTGGACACCTATGTCTTGGACATTTAAATGGTTAAGTGATCATTAAATGCAAAGATTGCCCTAAACTGTGCTGCTAAATATTCTCTTGTAAATAGCCAACCCTCCAGGCTTCTATGCCTGTAATTGTACCCTCGACCTGCATGCACCCTGTTTCTCTTATATTCCTTCATCCCGTGCCCCCCTGCCCTCCACACTTACAGTAGATCCCACAGGACCAGACTTTTCAGAAAAAAGTACCTACATTAAATAAGTTCAGGCTAGCATAAATCTATGGGGCCATGCTCTCAAGGCACTGCACTGGGCCTCACTCTGCCAAACCTTTTCTCAGCACCAAGTGGATCAGAGCCTTCAACACTGTGCTCCTCTGTTTTGTTACTCGATTCTATAACCCTACCTTTGGCTCCTCGACTGTGCTGCAGTGTCCATCTGTGCTGGATAAAGGCGGATCATCGTCCTAAACCAGTTGCCTGTCGCTGCAGACCCCAACTTCCTGTGCCTTGCATGTCTGGGTACAGAACACCGGAAGGACTACCGCTGTGTTGCACTCAGAAGAGTTACAATAATAAGGACAGACACGCCAAGATGCATCACACGTCTTTCTTTATTCGTGTGTCTTACAGAAAGTGAAAGTGCTCCCAACGTTCCCTCCCCCTTTTGAGTCTCGTCATGTGGTGCTACCACGTGACCTTTTGTTGGTCTCTTAAGGAGACATGCACATGACCTGTAACATCACCCCTGGACGAAATGTCCTTACAACATTCTTAACATTCTTCAACCAGGCGTGCTGGTTTCTTCACGGCTCGTTGAGGTCGGCTGCTGGTGCCTTCTCCTGAGTCTTCATCAGGCCTCTCTGTTCTCTTTGTTCCTGGACAAGGGGAGAATCTTGGAGGCATCCATAGTGTGTCTCGTGGATTTATCGAGATGGGTTCAGGATCCGGGGGCTGAAGTCTCTTGTTCTCCTTTGTTGTTGAGAGTTTGAACTTTGAACTGTTCCGTGTTATTTCTCGGTCCTCATTTCCAGCAGTCACCATGGTTCCTTTGATCGCCGTGACTTGAAGTGGATGTGGGGCAAATCTCGGGTCAGTCTTTCTGACTGTTGTCTGTTGCACCAGCACCTCGTCTCCTACTTGAAAGTCTTTTGGGCGTGCTCCTCGCCTTTCATCTGTCTGGACTCGGGCACGTTCTTTCCTTCCCGCGTCTCTCTCCAGGATCTCTGGATCTGCCTCTGGTTTGTTTACCGGGTGTCGTATGATTCGTGTGTGAACTTGTTACTTTACCATGAGTTTAGCCGGAGTCTTGTGTGTGGCCTCATGCAGCGTGTTTCGATAGTCTCGAAGCATCCTGCATAGGGCTTGGTGTGGATCAACGTTCTCCAGTCGGGCTCTTTGTAGTGTCTTTTAGATTGATGACATGAACCGCTCAGCCATTCCGTTGGCTTGTGGCCATAGGGGTGTTATTTTCTGGTGTTTGAATCCTAGGTGTTTGGCAAATGCTGTGAACTCATGGCCGCAGAAAGGCGGGCCGCTGTCTGACTTTATGACGTCAGGTATGCCCCATTCGCTCACCACTTCGTCGAAGACAGCTGCGAATTGGGCGAACGCTGTGGATGACGATCTCTTTACTATTGGGAACCTTGAGTGTTCATCAATAAATAAGAGTAAGTATTCTCCTGATTCTAGGGGGCCATAAAAGTCCACCGCTACTTTTTCCCAAGGGTGTTCTGGCATCTGTTTCGGTTGTAGGGGTGTCAGAGTTTCAGCTCTGCCCGTGCATTGGCACGCCATGCAGTTCTTTACCCACCGGTCAACTAGGGCGTCAATGCAGAGTAGCTGGCGTTTGGTGTTGTCTGCTCCTCAGTGTCCCTCGTGGGCTGTCTTGATTATTTCTGACCGCAGGGCTGCTCTGACTACTATTCTGTATCCTCTGAGGAGTATGGTTCTGTCTTTTATGGCCAGTTCTGTGTGGACTTTTGCGAGTCTCTCTAGTTCGGCTCGGTTTGCGCCTGGATGCATAGTCAGCGACTTCTTGTAGTCTTTCCACTTGTTGCGTTCAGTGAGTTCCATGGCCAAGGCCATGGACGGATCTTCTGCTGACACGAGTGTGACGACTTCTAGAGATATCGCTGGAGGTAGCGCACTCGTGGTGACATAGCTTATGTATTCCAAGTCGCCCTGTCTTGGCGTTGGCTTCCCAGTGGGGTGTCTCGACAGATAGTCGGCTGGATTGTGTTCACCCCCCGGACGATGTATAATGTGGTAATCATATTCTTGTAGGCGAATGCCCCAACGTTCAATTCTGGGAGGCATCTTTGTTCGTGGGTTCCCAAATAGTGAGAATAGGGTGTAAGGAGGGTAAATCTTTTCCCTATAATGAAATTGTGAAAATGTTCACACGCCCAGACCGCTGCTAGACTCTTTTTCCGCTTGGGAGTACGCAGACTCGGGGGGGCGCCAGTGCCCTGCTGGCATAAGCTACTACGTGTCTCGGGTGGGTGTCAACTCCGTTGGTCTGGGCCAGTATGGCTCCTAACCCTACTGGGCTTGCATCAACCACTATTTTGGTGTGCCATTCCGGGTCGAAGTAGCCCAGTTTTCTGGCTTCTGCTAGGGATTGCTTGATGGTGTCGAATGCACCTTGGCATTCTGCAGTCCAGTCAAAAAGCATGTCCTTCTGGAGAAGTTTCCACAGCGGTTCAGTGATTGTGGCGTAGTGGGGTATATACCTGGCACAATATCCCGCCATGCCCAGAAAAGAGCGTATGTCTGTTATTTGTCTTGGCGCTTGTAGGTTGAAAATGGTTGCCACTTTGTTGGGGTCCACGGTCATTCCGTCTGCAGAGAATATGTGACCGAAAAATTTCAACTTGCTTTTGCTGAAACGGCACTTGTCGATGTTTAAAGTGAGGCCGGCATCTTGGATGGCTTTGCATGTGGCCCGAAGGGTGGCATCATGTTCTTCTTGAGACTGTCCATATACAAGAATGTCGTCACTGTAGTTCAGTGCCCCTTTGATTGGCCGAATGATTTGCCTGATGGCTTCATGGAAAATTTCAGCAGCCAAAGATATGCCAAAATTCAAACGCTTGTAGCGAAATAGTTCATCGTGTGTGGCAAAAGTGGCGATACCTCTCAATTCGGGATGGAGCACCATCTGGTGGTATCCTTGATTCAAGTCCAATTTAAAGAAGAGGGTGGACTTATTCAATTGAACAATCATGTCTTCTATTCTGGGACCTGGGTGTCGTTCACGCTGAATAGCGGTGTTGGCTATCCGCATGTCCACGCAGAGTCTGAGTCGTCCACCGTCCTTTGGCACTATTACTAGCGGGGAGACCCACGGGGTCGGGCCCACGGCAGATTCGATTATTCCATCTTCCAAAAGTTGGCTGAGTTCGGCTGATACTGCTGCTTGGAGGTGGAAGCCAACTCTCCTTGGGTGTTGTGGCACCGGTCGGATGGTGGGGTCGATGTGGAGTTTTACCGGGGCCCCCTTCAATTTTCCTAGGCCCTTGCAGATGAGGGGGAATTCTCTTGTTATGATTTCTTTCGATATGTCGGTATGCGTGGATTCTGGTTGGATGATACACACGCTCTCTCTTGTCTCTGACGTTGGTTCTATCGAGTGGATCTTGTCGCCTTCTTGCACGTGTATGTCTATGAGTCCTAGGCAGGAGGCAGTTTTGTAGCTGAGAAGGCACCTGCCTTTGGTCGGGCTGCGGATGACATGTATGCTTGTCGTGGTGGAGTGGTTGCTATGGATGAGGCGACGACTGAACAAGCCAACTGTTTTTAGGGGAGTCGCAGCACCCCATTGGTATATCGGAGTCGGAGGGCGTCAGGGTAGGTTGGTTGGGGATTTGGTGAAACTCCTTCTAGCCCATTATGTTGACGGTGGCCCCTGAGTCAACTAGGAAGCAGAATTGCCTCCCTTCTATATCAGCCGGTATCTTGGGTGCTTTGCGGGCTTCACGTTCGTCGATGATAAGGTTGACGAATTCGTCGTGCGGATACTGGTCATATTGGCTGACTTCATATTCAGCGCTTTGTTGATCAGTCTTATAGTGGGCATGCTGTGTTGGAGGTCTGTCGTACTCGTCTCTGATGTGGGATACCTGTTTGTATTCTTCATTCTCTTGAGCCACTTGCGTTGGATAGACATCCTCGACTACTCTGACATATCTTCTCGGGTTCTGGTGATATGGACGTGTCTGGTAGGTTTGAGTTTGCAGGTATCTGTTCGGTATTTTGAACTGAGGGGCAACTGGTGGCCTTTGTGGCGGAAATGGTCTGCCTTCCCTGCAAACTGACTGGAGGTGTCCTTCTCTCCCACAGTTTCCGCACTTCTGGGATAGCGCGGGGCACATCCCTACGTGAGGGAAGGCCTCCCACAGCGATAACATTGACGTTGGGTTCCCAGCGTCATGGAGTAGTGAGGATTGTTGCCTCTTTCCATTGGTCTGTTGTTGTTGGACTGCAGGGCTGCTACCGATTCGTTCTTTTCCCGTTTGGTCGATGTGGTGCCTGTTATCTGCGTCACTTGTTTTTCAACCCTTTCCAAAATTCTAGCCATTAGACTTAGTTCTTCTATGGTGATCGGTTTTTTAAGGAGATGCTTCTTTAGCGTCTGGAATGTACACCCTTCGGCGTATGGCTTCATCGAGCGAAAAGGCATCAAATTGGCAATGTGCTCCTTTTATTCGTAGGCTGGTGATGAACTCATCTACAGTCTTGGCAATCCTTTGCATGCACTGATTAAATATGTATCTTTCATATTCTCTGTTGGGCTCAATTACTAATCTACTGTTCAGCGCCGCAATTAGTGTCGGGAAGTCAGGCTGTTCAGCAGTCGGAATGGTTTTCAACAGGGTTTTGTTGCAATTTCCCACTAGGTTTAAAAACATGCTGCACAGTGACTTTTCTTCTCCTGCGGCATATATGAAGGTATTAAAGTCCTCTAGCCACTCAACCCACCTTGGGCCCTTGTCTGCTTGAGGCATCATGGAGAAGGGAGGGGGCATGCGCCATGCCGTGGTCGCTGTATTCCCTGTCGGAGTTGGTGCGGGTGGAGCTTGATGACCTTGAGGCGAACTCATGGCGAGGTGGTGGTGGCGGGCCGGGTGTATGGTCGGCGGGATGTGCTTGGGACTGCTGCTTTGATGCGGTGCTTGTTAGTGCAGGGTGTCACCCACCTCTCTCCGGAGTTTGCTGGACTCTGCGAGGCTACAGTTGCGACCGCTGGCGGATTGCCGTGCAGTCGATGGATGGGGCACTTTATGGGGACCCTGGACGATGTGGATTTCAGTGCGAGAGGTATGCCCTGGAGGATGATCCCCCAATCTCTGGCATTTATGACACGTATGATGACCCAGACCAATCTGGGAGTCCTCTTTCGTTTTGGTGACTCGGGGAGGGGGAGCTGGCATACAGGACACCCTCGTGGAGGCTTATTAGCAGTCAGGCTTCTGCCACAGTTTTAGTGATCAACAGGTGCCTTCATTGATATGCGCCATAGGTCGCTTCTATCTGAGAAGCAGTGTCTCACTGCTCACCTCAGCCTTTATTCTCTGTGGTGGTATGAAGCAAGCACTTCAAAGCAAGATCAGGGTACACCACATCTGTGCTTGGCAAAGACAACAGGTTTTTGGAGAGCTGGGGGGTGCAAGAACTACCAACATTCTTGGTTACACATAGATATGGGAAATTCAGATGCCTGGTTGTTTTTCAACCGTCAATGTGAAGCTCTAGAAGAAGATGGCAAACCTTGACTGGCTTCTACCCCAAACAGAATCACCAAGCCCCAAGGAGGGTGTAGTGTGTAATGCATGGCGTGTCTGGCTGTACGCCACGTGGCCCAGATGAGATGCACTTATTCTTGTTTCCGTACTTACATACAACAAATCCTTTTTCTGCAATTCCAGCAAGATTGAAGTTGCCAGTCTGCTGATCCTCGTGCCAGGCATTTGACAGTCTTGCGCATGAGGTCAGTAGACCATATTTTGCTTTATGAACCACCAGGCTTTCTCCCTTTGTAAAGAATGGGGTGAATGTTTTGGTTTTGCAATTTATTAAACACAATACCAGCCTTGATTTAAAGGACGTTCTGTCCTCCCACAGACTCTGTTTGGTGATGGGGACCCGGGACATAATAGGGAGTGCCCAGTCAATTAAATGAGATGAGTAGTGCCCTGGATCATGTACATCAAACATGGTATGTCTTTAATGTTATGTGTAGTCCGTTCGTGAACAGTATCCTATGGATATGTGGGCTCGCTTTTAAATATAGATAGTGTTGTGTATTTGTAGGTTTATCACATGGACTTCACTGGTTGCAAATATGTCCTGCCTTGTCTAGCTAATCTAATGTTTTAAATATTTTGTAAGAAACTTAAGTGAGTAAATACTCTCCAGTAAATGTGAAGTCACCTGTGCCTCCCTTGTTGTGTTCTACCCCAACCGAAGGCAGGACCAGTTAAGTGCAAGCCTTGCCAAGGCACGTCAAGTGGCACAGGACCTCCTCCAATCAGTTACCTACTACGTAGACACAGCATCCAGGGAAATGCTGGTAGGAGTGGCCATCCACTACCAGGCATACATGAGCCAAGTTCAACACTGGCTTACAAGAGACTTGTCAATTGGGGCAGAGAGCATCAGATATGTCTATGTTCTTTGGGGAGTTCAGGTGCTTCCTATGGTACTGAGCCAGCAATTCTGACAGGCCGCATTCATAACATCAGTGTACCATCCCCAGTGGCGTTTCCACAAGTCCTCATCCACAGCTTCCTCAGGGTCTAAGTGACAGGATGGAACAACGTGAGTGGAAAAAGGGAACCGAGGTCACTGGGCACCATGCATATAAATATTATAGTGCAGCAGTCGCCACACTATAGTTGAGTATCAAGCTACATAGGAAAACCGAAAAATGAATTGCTAATAACTTTTTACTGTTATACCAGCAGCTATCCGAAAAGGAAGAAAATGCCACCGGAAGAGGAAAAATGATGAAATGGCATCAGGCTAGAGGAGAGTTGTGGGGGTTGTCACCACGTGAAATTGGGGAGCCAGAAGAAGGGACCAAGTTAATTGCACAAACGATTTCCCATAGCTGCGACAGGATAACCACAGCTACAAAAGGAAACTAGCTCAGGAATGAAAGTGCGTCAAACAGAACAACAAGGGTTGGGGGCATGGGAGAAGGCTAGGGAGGGACATTAGCGACTGGGAGGGCAGGGAAACCTTTTCGCTGTTTTTTCCAATAACCACAGTTATCAGACAACTATAGGCGCAGTCTGCCGAAGAGTCTTTGGCAGGGAACACTATTCAGCATTCGGCTTTTGCTACGGTGTGGAAGAAGTGATTTGGAGCAGTCCTCTTTCTGTTTCAACAATACAAATACTGTTTGTTGCCGCAGAGTCTGCCGAAGAGTCTTTGGGTCTTCGGCTCGCCCAGCTGTAGGGCTCAGCAGGGACCTATTGGGAGAACCCGGAGTGTGCTAAGGAGCATTGAGGAGCCCAAGGTATTTCATAAGGACACTGGTGGTGTAAAAGCAGTAAAATAGTGATCTGGGGTGTCGGTTGGGGGGGCTAGATACACTGCTGTTGGAAATCATATACCCGTTCATTTGCACTCAGACCCTCTGATCTCTATACACCAGACGTCGGTACCGAGCAATACGTGGAGGACTTTGGCCAGAACACGCTTCAGCTTATACTCTTTTTCTTTTCCTTCGCTTGACATGCGATTGTCGTCTGCTAGCCGCAAGGAATACTAGCGGCTAATAAAGAAGCCCGTCGGAGCTTCTCTACTCATGTGTTTTGGGGCGCTCTTATATGTACTGACTAGATTTCTGTTACAGAGCCGCTATAGAGCCATAAACAAACAAGCTCAACTCTCTAAGCAGGCACAGAAAAGTGAATATTCATCCTTGGACAGCGCTCAATAGCATTACGACAACTCGGCATCACAGCAAGCAAAGAGGGTTTCTAATTGCTTGAAGGCGATTTAAATTTGGCTCTTAGAACCTTGCAAAAGAGACATTTAGAGTTGTATCTTAGAAAGACTGTAGGGGCGCTTCGCATCACTGAATTGATCATAATGAAGCTGCACAGCAAGGCCCTCATAGAAGATAATAGAAGTCCAGAATGGGATGGCTCATATGTGGGAGCAATGGCTGCACAGAGGGAAGAAATGTTACAACGGAGCTCAGACAGCTCACCACATACCCCTCCAATTCATACCAGAGCGCAAGTGCATGCATCGAACTCCAATTCAACAGAGACCACCTTAAAAATAGCCCAGTCATGGAAACGGAGCCTGGAGTACACTATTTCTACAAATAAATATCCAAAAGAAAATCAATGAGCATTTTTGTAAGAAAAGAACTTGGAGTCTGAATGACTTAGAGGATGTCACCACCTAACTCTCATCTAGAGAGGAGCCCTTTCTTCAAAGAGCTCAGGATCAAGAACAGCTAAGAGAAGGAGAGCATGAGAGTGAAGAAACGGGGGAGAAAGAGCCTCAACAAAACAATGACGAATCATTGGAGAATACATCTACACAGAGAGAGGTTGCCCAAGAGTGTATGGGAAGTTAGGATCAAGCAAAGGGGTTGAACCCACAGACTGTAACAGATCAGTTGGATAACTGTCATACTAATTCAACAACCCTATCAGCGTTGAACTTTGTTCTAAACTCCCTAGTGACAGTCTTCGAGCATCTCAAAACAGAGGTGCAGCCCCAAGCAGGGATTCTCCTGGAACTGACAAAACTGACACAGCAAACTGTGAGTCAACACTGGTGGGGCTGTCCAACATAACTAATCTGACTGTGATTCCAACCTTAAATGATTTGAGGCTGGAGACAGCTAAACAAGATCTCTCAGCCATACAAATGTCCCTCGACAGAAAGAAGAAGAAACACATACTATTCTGCTTCAAGAAGCTCTGAATTAGTTGAACAACTCCTCACAGAAGGGAGCAGGAAAAGAGGAGGAGAGGAAGGAAGAATCGGAAACGATTTGACGACACCCCTCTCTCTGAATCAACTTTAGAGGAATTCAGAAGATTAGCACATGTGGCTGAAGGGTAGAAAGTAGGAATAGAACAACAATCACAAACAATTTTAGAAGATCTCCCTCAGGAGCAAGGTGAATCTACTCCAATTTGGATAGAGGCGGGGAAGCAACACTCTAGAGGCAGAAGGAAAGCTAAGAGAAGAGCAGCGAAAAAGAAGTGTTCAACTGCATTCCCAACAGTCCTTAGGAAAAACCAGAAAAAAATGATAAATCGGACAGGTGAGACATCAAAAACATCTGAGATGACTCGTATGCTCAAAAGTTCTCCAAAATTAACCCTAGAGGGCGAGCAACTAGATCAAGATAAAGGGAACCCTGTGGAAAGAACAAGGGGGGACTCAGGAGAGGCATCCCTTTTGAGAAATCAAGAAGCACATGCAGGCAGCAAACAAAATACCTTGAAGACTGCCAGTGGGGGAGCTAAGCCCCAAATGATTGAGATCACCAATGTGAGTGTGGGGCAACAAACAAACCCTCAGACAAGACAAACGGAAGGCCCACTGAGCCTGGTAACTGAAGTAAACAACTGCCCTAGCTTGCTAAATAAGGGAGACATGAAAGGGGTGAAGCGAGGGACCCAGTCGGCGGTGTCATCGATAGGCTTACCATGGGCTACAATTTTCCTGAAGAAAAATAGCACTTCTGTACTGCTGAAAATGAATAACGTTGCAGCAGAGAAGTGAAGCAAGAAAATAGCACCGATTATTTTGAAACATCTAAGTATAGAGCACGCAAAAGCTTCCAAGGTCATAGAAATTAAAACCAGAAAAGGGAAGACAACTGTGCTCCCCCCACACCCCTCCTGAAAATGCATGGTAAGTCGAGATCACTCACAGCGCAGGATTCCATAGAAGATACAGCTCAAGCCACCTCGGAGAACAATTTGGTGTTGGAGGACAATAGGGAGGAAGAGGATTCCGCTTATGAGGTCCTGAAACTGTGGCTTCAAGTACTGGGTAAAATCCCACAGCATACCTCTCTGGGCAGAAGTGCGATACTCACATATTTCAAAAGAGTGTCCAATCTCTACTTATTCGAAACAAGGGACATAGAATTTGTAAAGTTTCCAGATAGACGTAATTCGAACATAGTGGAGATTGGCCTCACATCAAGAAAGGTACAGAAGGCCATTCTAAATGCCACAAAAGATTTGGAGAAACAAAACCTCCTGGTTCTATCATCAGCACCAATTGAAGTGATCTGTAGAAAGGAAAAAATATGTTCCAAGAGATCAGCCCAGCACCTGAACCGAGGGGAATCAGAGAACCACAGACCCCAAAGCAGCCAATAAGAACTACCAAGACCCCCAAACTAAGATGCTCATGATCTTACCTGATATATTATCCCAAGTGTTGCTAAAGCTAGGCTTGGGCTCTCAACCTCTTTAGGCAGAATAATTTAAACCTAAGTTGGAACATGTGGGGTCCAAAAACGTTTACATCTAAAACAATGAAGGATATACTATTCAGTAATACTGACATTATCAGGCCGATTCATGGAATTAATGTGCGTGGAAAATCGCACCACAAGCGAGAAAATCGCAGCGCAAGCGTGACAAAGCCGCGCACATCGATTCATGGAAGTCAGTGCACGTGTAAATCCTGGGATGTGCGCTAAAATCGTGGGTGGCGCACGTGGGCGCACACTTCATCAAATGGCGTGCGCTACGCACACAGTGAAAGCGCACATAGCGCAGCGCACACAACAAAAGTGGGCGGAACACGGGCGTAACACGCGGAATGGGGAACAACGCATGAAAATGTGGGCATTATGGGGGAAGTACAGGAGGTAAATCCTTGCAACGCCCACACGCGCGCCTACAACACGTATTCATGGAATCGAACAGGGGAAACGCGTGCGCCAAAAAAGACACGCTAATCCGGAAACATGTATGCCAGCAGGAAGCAGGTGTACGTGGCCCCGCACGCAACATAAAAGTGCGTGCAAACAACAAACAAGCTCAGACGCTACGATGAATATACCGTTCCTCGCAGCAGTGGTCATGGGACACCGCAGGAGGAGAAGGATAGCCAGGCCCCAAAAGTTTACACCCAGGACCAGCCTTTTTGGGATGCCTGATGACCAGGTGTATGGGGGGTACAGGTTTCCACCACACAATACTCGACCTGGTGAGTGAGTAGGAGGATGACCTCACATCACCCACCCTGTGCTCCCAAGCACTGAGCCCCTTGGAAAAGGTGGTCAATGTACTGCACTTCTTGGCCACTGGTTCATTTAAGCGGACAAGTGCCATAGTGGGAGGGGGCGTCGCAGGCCACGCAGTCATGCTGCCTACACTAGGTGTTGGCCATCATGACTGCACGCTCCTCAGTCTGCAGGCACATATACATGCCCAGAACACCTGCAGAAAGGCAGGCTGCCGTCCAGGACTTTTACGGGGTGGCACACTTCCCCAAAGTGCTAGGTGCCATTGATTGCACCCATGTGGCTCTACATCCACCCAGGGCAACTGAGCACATCTATAGAAACCGCAAGCACTGGCATTCCATCAACGTGCAGGTAGTATGTGATGCCAAGGGAATCATCACCTCAGTATATGCCAATTATCCAGGGTCCACCATGATAGTTTAATTTTCAGAATGTCACCCCTAAACCGGGACCTAGAAGCTGGGCGGCATGGCGATACATGGCTGCTTGGTGAGTATAAATGCCTCTGCACATGCATGCATGTCAGATATTGAGTAATGTCACAACCCCACTAATGATACCCATCATCACCTCCCCAGGGGACAGTGCCTACCCTCTGAGCACACACATGATTACGCCAATTCAGAACCCCACCACACCACCTGAGGTAAGATACAAACCAGCCCATATTGCAACCCGGGGCATAGTGGAGCGCGCATTCGGAGTGCTCAAGTCACGCTTTCGCTCCCCTGACCGCTCTGGTGGGCAGCTGCTATACGCGCCCCTAGTAGTGTGCAGGATCATAGTGGCAGCATGTGTCCCGCACAACGTTGCAACCCGCCAGGGCCTGCCGGTGGACCTGGTGGTGCCCCCACATCCCCAACCACATGCACGGCCACTGCGCATGGGAGGTGAAAGGGCACATGGTGAGGCAGCCCTTACACAGCTGGTGGCTAAATACTTCACCTAAAATTCTACCCCTGTGGAGTGCACAAAGACCTGGCACATACCAGCTGACAATCAATGATGATGACATAAGGGACAGTCAACTGTCACAACCATGCAAGCCTGAGATTGTTCACCTGGAAGTGTTACATTTTGTGCATCCCTACCTACTTAAATACAACCAATGCTGTGTGACAAAAAGACACAAATTCATGCTGCATGAATGACTACCCCTTTAAAAAATACAACATGAAAATAGTGCCATGTCACCCAACCCCTCCCCATCTCAGCTACCCAACACACCATGTCATGCAATGTGAAAGCAACAAAATGAATGCACAACACATGACACAAGTGTCACAAAGTGCACTGTTCCAATTGTAAACAGGCCACAGACAATATGCTCCCAGTAATCAATAAGAAACACCACACATGAACAAATACTTACCAGCAACACAGAACAGCAACACAGGATGAAACAGTGTCAAAATACGACAGTACAAAATCAAAGTAGTGCAAGTCTCACAACCTGACTAAGCCAGCACATCGACCCCTTCCAACTGCAGAGTGTTGCTGTCAGGCAACTGTGTCAGTGTACTGCATTCAACATAAACTGCATCTGCAAAGGAGATGGCCTTGTGAAGACATGAAGAAGGTACATGTGAATAAGGAGAAAGACATGGATGTACAAGCACATATCAATACACCATGCAGTGTTCAATCCAACAACAATCCCCACTAGGGATGTAGACACAGTTTTGACTACAGACTGCCCACACAGCTCATGGGAGCCCAATGTCACTGTGTAAGTTACTGTCACTTGGTCACACCCTTTGCAAGCCCATGGAAAGGGGAAGCAGGAGGGGTGTGTGTGTTAGGAACCCAAGCATCTAACCCAAAGACAGGACAAGCCTGCATGTGCCCAGCTGGAATACGCAGTGGATGCCCACGGGCGCCACACAAGGCAACACACTGTGTAAAAAAAAAATGGCCATGTGTGGACCAGTGGGGTGAGGGGGCAGCCACCCAGGAGGTTCGAGGACAGGGTGCACCCCAACACCCACATGCGTGGATGTTGCGAGAAAAAAAAATACCTTCATGGGCTCATGGCCTGCACAGCTACGCTATTGTGGGAGAACTGCTGTCGCTCTCTTCACCCTCTGCTGCTACATCAGGAGGTGGCCGTGCTATGGGAGGCAGCCCACGCAAAGCCCTGTTATGGTCCTCCATGGCAGCAAGCATGCGGGCATGGAAGTTTTCGTTCTGGAGGATGATGGTGCGGAGATCCCCATGCAGCACCTCACGGGTAGCCCGCATTTCTACCTGCATGGCCTCGCGTGATGTCCGGATCTCCGCACGGGTTGCCTGGAGCTCTGCTGAGAGTGAACGTGTGAGCTGCTCCAGCTGCTGTTCTGACCTAAAATTTCGGGAAGGCTCAAGTTCACCCAGAGTCTCCCTGAGGAAATGGAGTTCTAACCTCAGGGCTTCCCTGTGGCCCTGTGACTCTACAGATATGGCTTCGCGCAGAGTCTCCAGTGCTGCCCGTCGGTCCCTGTTGGACGCCAACATGTCTTCCCTGTGTGATTGGCAAATGGAGTCTGTTGCCTGCTGTTGGAGCTCCATCTGCCTTTCAGGGGGGAGAATGGAAGTGGCCACCCTATCCATTGCCTGAGCCATCATTTAAACCGATGTCCCCTGTTGTGCTGCTATACTGTACATGGAGTTTTCCCATACAGTATTGCCTGGTGGCGCACGCCCACCGCGTCGGCGGGCACCACACCTGTTTGGGGAAAAGCGATCTGCACCTTGCTGTGCTGGCACTGCCTGAGGCTGCAGGACTGCATTCCCCCTCTGATCTGCTGGCCCAGGAACAGGATCAGATGTTGTGGAGTGTGACCCTGCATCCGTAACCGCCAAAGGCGGAGTTACCAACACTGACATCCCCCATAGAGGGGTCTACCCCCGGGCAGGTGGGTTGGACAGAACAGCATCCCTCCCAGTAACACTCACCTGCGATGCCACATATGTCTCAATGTCTGATTCAGCACCTGAATCATAAAGGTCTACGGAGGTGCACCCAGCACACCCGTGGACAGTATGCCTGGTTGTGGCTGAGATTCCTCCTGGGTCTGCACCATCTCCTCCACCTCAATAGCATCAAGTGCGCCATCACCTGCATAAACATGAAAGACAACAAATGGAAACAGGCATGAGCACCATAGCACACACATAGGCCTGACGAGCCAGAGATCCAGTACATGAATTACACAAAGTCCCACATGACTATAACCCTGGCATGCATGCACTGTCAATGAGTTGGAAGGGGAGGCAAAAAGCAGACACTGAGGACTCCAAGATGATAAAGCAACACATTTGCTGCATGCTGGATAGCACCTGCATCACACATTAGCCTGAGTGCCATGTCCAATACACATACATGACACATGCCAGCACACAGATGGCATGTAGCATAGCCATGGTACATTTGACAAGTACAGCCATATGTTAGTGAATGAGTACAGTCACCCATCCATGTGAGATGGACATGATGAGATGAAAAATACAAAATAGTGTGGCAAAATACGCAGGTGCCATACACAGCAACACATCCAGTGTACAATCATACAGTGATGGCAGGCAGATGGACACATCAATGGTTGGTCACTTCAACATGACAGGAAACAACAGTCATGTTCCACATTCAAACAGGCCCCAAAAATTAATTTGAGCAGGCCCTTACTCAATCAGCCTGAATGGACAAATCATTCCCATAACAAGGTAATAAATGTGGGCCATTGTGGGGTGTAATCTATGACAGATGCATGTCACATATGTGGCATTAGGGCAGAAAAATGCGTTGCAAATATGGGAGGAGTGAAACAATCAGGCTGAATGAACACTGAAAATTCTGAACAATGTTGTTGCAAGATGACAGTTCAAGGGCAACTGCAGTAATGTGGTGCTAACTGGCTACTGTGGTCAGAAGGGATACCGTCATACCCAAATCCAAGGCCGGTGAATGGTTTGGAGGAAGCCCATGGGTGACCCATACCACTCAGGAGTACACACTCTTACCTGGCACTCAATCAGAACACATCACCCAAGCAACATACACATGGATTACACACATGCATGGGCACTCACCGGACAATGCTTCGTAATCTGGTAGGTCTCCCACGCCTTGGCTCTGTTCCTCTGCGACGAAGGTTTCAGCAACAGACTCATGTTCAGTGAGTTGGTCGTCCTCTGGTGGAGACCCACCGGCAGTCACCAGATTAGAGGCATGATTGGAAGCCAGCTTGTTCTTTGCTCTGCATTTCAGGTCATTCCACCGCTTGTAGCAATCATCAGCTGTGCGCCTCACAAATCCAAGGGCACTAATGTGGTCCGCGATGGTCTGCCAGTGGGCCCTACGTTGAGCAGGCGTAGTCTTGCAGCCTGCAGTCACCACCATTTCGCGGCTATGTGCCAACACATAGGCCACAAGTGCATCAAGTTCGTCGTCATTGAAGCTAGGCTTCCTTGACGTGCCAGTGTGTGTAGTCTGGGGTCTCAGCCTGTAGTGCAAGAGCACCCTTCTTCTTCTTGTAAGGTGGAGCGGATCCTGAGTGGCTTACGCCGCTCTGGTCAGTAGGGGCAGAAGTGCAGGTGGACTGGGCACTTGAAGTTTACCAAAGGTCTTGGTGCAGGCATTGGCTGCAGGGTGATGCTGGCAGGGCCAACTTCGGTGTGATGGACCTGGACCGACACTGTCCCGGCTGGGAGACTCGGAACTGGGGTGGATTGAGCTGCAGCTGCCCCTGCAGCCTCCTCACCCTGGCTACTTGGGGCAGCAGATGACATTGCTGCTCCAGATCCACGTGGCCTGGTGACAGCAACTTTCACCGCCACACGTAGCTTAGACTTGGTGACCTGGAAGTCAGCCTGGGAGTCATCCTGTGCCGGTTCAGTTGACAAAATGGGCCGGTCCAACAAGGGCTGAGCTGGGATGGTGTCAGCTACAATTCCCACAACCATGGGGGGGGTATAGGTGGCACCGATTGGTCCTCCACACACTGGGCTCTAGGGGCACCCTGCAAATCCTGGCCACATCCCCTACCGTGCCCACCATGCCCACTTCTTTGAGCTCGGCCACCTTTGCCTCCCTTACTGCTTGGTCGCCTCCCATCCATGGCACTGATGTTGTTGTGCGTATGGGAGTTTCAGTAAACAATTGTCCTGGGCAACTGGGGTGAAAGGGGTAGGGTACTAGATGGAATTCGTACCCTAGTGCTCTAGCAAGGCTGTCTGTGACCCCTGGGGGAAGATGACGGGTCACGCAACGCACAGGCATCCCAAATACAAAAGTACATGTGCACGCAACCCCTGGTAGACCACGTGTGTGGAAAAATGAACGCGCACTATGCTGTGGCACCCAGAAACACAAACATAAGCATACGCGTGTTACACGCAGCCTACAATGAACTCTGAAGGGGTAGGCGACACACAGGGGCAACCACATTTGGAAAATACGTGCGCCACTCACCGTCTGCCTTGAAAAAGAACGTGAAAAAGACACGCGTGTGCGCGTTGGCAACACCCCCCGCCAAAAGAAGAAAAGAATGCAGCCTAAGGAAACAGGGAGTACGAACTGGAAACGTTGTGAAGTAATCGCGTGTGAACCGACAAGAAGTACAAGAATCACCCGCTCGCTCTCCACAAAAAGCACGTACAAGAAAATAGCATCATACTCGTACCTTTTAAGCCAGCCCACACGTGCAACGTCACTTACGCGCTAAGGCCCTTTCCTCCAATACCACGGTGATGTGCAGTTTTCTCACGTGCTGTTTCACTATGCACCCGTGTTGTAGGGAACGTCTGCACGCGTAACGTCACTTACGCGTTTACGTGCTAAGGGCCTTTCCTCGAATTACACGCTGACGTGCACTTTTTTCACGTGCCAAATCACTCCCTATCAAGCTGGCCACGTGAAAACACACAGAAGACCATGCGCCTGCCCAAAAGGCCATTTTCCTGCCCCCAAGCGCCCCGAGCACGCTCCCACCAGCCATCTGCTGCTACCTGCCTGCTGCCCACGTGCCCTGCTATTTGGGGCCTGCACGTCAGCCATCTGCAGGGCTCCAGTTGCTGTGTCCACCCCTGCTGGAACAGAAGACTCCCGACTGGGATACCATCACTCCACAGCCCAGCCCCAGGACCCAGTTGCCCACCCACGCCTGCCTCGGTGGTCGCCATGTCGGGGCAAACACCATCTGAGACCACTGGCAACCCCGAGGCAGAGGGCCACCAGCTTCAGTGAGAAGGAAGTTGGTGTCCTGGTGGAGTATGTCCTGGGGCATTATGATGCCCTCTTCGGAACATCACGCGCCAACAACAAAGGATGGGAGAGGATCTGGGAGGACATAGTGGCTGCCATCAACGCAGAGAGGGTGGCAACCCGCAACATCAAGCATGTCCGGAAGCGCTGGGAGGACTTCAGGCCCAGGACCCTCTACAAGGCCCGTCGCCTCGTGAAGGCAGAGGATGCAGAGGGGTGCCGGGTCAGCATAAGCAACATCCAGATGAGGGTCCTGGAACGCATAGGCCCAGCGCTCAACACCCAGATCCTTCGGAGGCAGACCCGTCTGGAGTTGAGCGGTAAGTGGCCAAGCATTGCTGTGTGAGACAGGGCATGTTGCAGTGTGCTGGTAGTCTGATACTTGCCTGTATGTGTGACATAGGCCATGTATGGATGTGTGTGTGTAGGGACATCATGGTCATGCATGTGAGACCAGTAATGTGTGAACCACATGGATGGTGCATGTGTTCCACTGCAACATGGGGAGCGGAATGCACATATGAATGCATGCCAGTCTATGTTCTTGGACATGGAGGGGGTGAGGGATGGGTGCTGCTCTCATGTACATGTATGGTGCATGTGTGTGTGTCTGAGAAGTGTGTGTGTGACTTTGAAATGCCATGGATGCATGACACATGTCCGTGACGATTTGTAGATTCACTCATGCAGTGCGGACACCGTTGTATCCACTGGGTCTGTGGTGTACGAGCCATGATGCATGACCCTCCGGTGAAGTGTGTGCATGGGATCAGTATGAGCCATGATGCATGTGAGTTTTAAGGCAACATTTTGATTAACAGAGGCCCTTGTACATGGATGCTGATGTTGATGTTGATTGCATGCACCGTGCCTGTTTCTGCAAGTGTGCTGCGTGCATTCACCCATATGTTGTGGAGGGACAGGATGGAAGTGATGTTTGACAGTGCCACTCATGTATTATTGCTTCCTGTTTAGGGGACTATTGTACAGTACCCTGATGCTTGTGTTCTATGTCTCCCTCTACGCAGCGTCGAGTGAAGAAGAGGGCGGAGACGGCGCTGTGGAGCTAAGCAGCGGGGATGCCTCCACCGGGCGGCGACGCAAGGCACAGCCACCCTCCCAGGAATTGCCATCATCCGTGAGAGAGGGGACTGGTGCCGCGTCTGCCACTACGGCTGTAGCGGAAGGGGCGGGTGAGCCCCCAAAGGGGCTTTCAATGGCGGAAGATGGTGCGGAGACATCCAGGTTGGTGGTCTCCACAGAGGAGCCCGCTACTGAGCCGCACATGGGGCCTGGTGGGGGTAGTACCACTGGTGCGAGTGGTACAGTCCAGGGCCAGGAGGCAGCACAGGTCGCCGCGGAGGGGCATGTGCATGTCACTGTCCCTGACCCTGTGACTGCACCACCATGAACCAGCAGGGATGCCCCGTCCCAGGCCCGTCCGCATGTAGGGGGGAGGCCCACGTCATCTGCCTCTCCACTACCTGCGGACTTGGAGTCCCATGACCATATGGGCTCCGTCCTGATTGGTGTCGCGTTGCGCACACGTGTCATTCGTGATGACGTGCGTGCTTCCTGGGGGGAGCACACACGCCATCACGAAGAGCAGCATCGCGACGTGGCACAGTTGGGAGGGGCCCTGGTTGGTGGGTTCCTACATGTGTCGTGCACTCTGGCGGACCTCTCCTCCGTGGAGACTATGCGCCAGTCATTCTCCTTGCCGTCTTCCGGCCCAGATTCCACCAGGGCCCCCTGTGGACTTGGCCCGACCAACACAGCCAGTTTGGTGGAGATCCCATCCCTGCCACAGTCGGGAGTCGGCGGTCCAGCAGGGATGGACACCCCAACAACTGGAGACCAGCAGATGGAGGATGTGCAGGCATCATCGGACAGGGCACATGGACAGCAGCAGCAGCAGGCTCTAGGTGGGAGCAAAGATGGCTCAGGGCCATCAACATCAGAGGGGCAGGCATCGGCAGGAGGACCCTGGAATGGGTGTGTCTTCCGTGTGGCTGTGGTTGGGCCAGCGTATAGATGCGGAGCGGCGGCGGGCGGAAGAGGCACGGCTCACAATGGTCAGGGCGGAGAACTCCATGCGGAGGGCACTGAGGTGGGCCGAGTGCCTCCAGGCTATTCGCAGGGAGTTGGAGTCCAACATGGCATCGTCCCTGCGAACCATCGGGGCCATAGAAGAGGACCACCTCCAGGACATTGAGCAGGAGTTCGATGATGCCCTGGCCCGGGACATCGGAAAGTGAGCCGTCAGACTAGCCTGCCGCCATTGTAAATATTTTTTAGTGTTAGGTTTCATTTTCGTTTTCATTTCTTTTGGGATGATTGGACTATGCCCCACACTTTTGTATATAGTTATTTCTTAGGTAGTTTCTTAGATAGGTTTCAGTTCTTTTGGTGGGCTCATGGATCCTTTGACAATTGCTTGTACATAGTTGGACATTGGATTTATGTTTACATTTTCTTTGGATTTCACCATGGAGCAATGGAATTTGATTTTTACATTCTTTGGATTTGTTTTGGTGGACAGAGAATTTGGATCATTTTTCTTTAGGATTTATTTGGATTGGATCTACATTTCATTTTTCATATTTTTGGACATGCATTTCATTTCATGCTTGTATTATTTTTTTGGCTTTCATTTCATGACATTGATTTTGTTAATAATACATTTTGATATTTTAATTCCATGTGTGGGATTCGCTCATTGGGTTCATGCATGTCAAAATGTGGTTTTACACAATCTATGGCAAGTGTGTGTGTGTGACGGACATGTGTTGATGTACATGGTTGACTTTTGATTTGTGTCCTGACATAGGCATGTCAGTGTCGGGTGGATTGGTGAAATCATTGCATGTCAAGACTGGGGTGGCGTGCTGTGGTATTTTGGTGCACATGAGGCCCATGATTGTGCAGCTTCCTTTCGTGTTGCAGGGGGACATGTGTCGGGGCCTGCTGGCAGGTGCCCCTCAATGCTGGGTGGATGGGGGTGTTGGGGGACATGAGTCGGGGCCTGCTGGCAGGTGCCCCTCACTGCTGGGTGGATGGGGGTGCTGGGGGACATGAGTTGGGGCCTGCTGGCAGGTGCCCCTCAATGCTGGGTGGATGGGGGTGCTGGGGGACATGAGTCAGGGCCTGCTGGCAGTTGCCCCTCACTGCTGGGTGGATGGGGGTGTTGGGGGACATGAGTCGGGGCCTGCTGGCAGGTGCCCCTCACTGCTGGGTGGATGGGGGTGCTGGGGGACATGAGTTGGGGCCTGCTGGCAGGTGCCCCTCAATGCTGGGTGGGTGGGGGTGCTGGGGGACATGAGTCAGGGCCTGCTGGCAGTTGCCCCTCACTGCTGGGTGGATGGGGGTGCTGGGGGACATGAGTCAGTGCTCACTTGTGCGTGGTGACATGTGGGCTAGCTGGGGAGGCTTCGCCAGGGTGGATGAGCTGCCTGTGGGGCATGGCCAGGGGTGCAGTGTGTACCCCTGTGTTGGGGTCTGCCTGCAAGCCCTGGGGAGGGGGGAGAGGGCACACCTGGGAGGGGACACACTGCCAATTCGTTGGGGCACCCCCGAAATACACATACCCCGCTCGCACAGGGTCAATCGCGTGTGAAACTTCCCGCACACCCCAGAAATACACGTACCCCGCTCGCACAGGGCCAAATCGCGTGTGAAACTTCCCGCGCACCCCCGAAATACACGTACTCCGCTCGCACAGGGCCAATTGCATGTGAAACGTCCCGTGCACCCCAGAAATACACGTACCCCGCTCGCATGGGCCAATCGTGTGTAAAACCTCCAGCTCACCCCCGAAATACACGTACCCCGCTCGCACAGGGCCAATTGCGTGTGAAACTTCCCGTGCACCCCCAAAATACACGTACCCCGCTCGCACCGGGCCAATCGCATGTGAAACTTCCCGTCCACCCCAGAAACACACGTACCACGCTCGCACAGGGCCAATCGCGTGTAAAACTTCCCGCGCACCCCAGAAACACATGTACCCCGCTCGCACAGGGCCAATCACGTGTGAAACTTCCCACGCACCCCCGAAATACACGTACCCGCTCGCACAGGGCCAATCACGTGTGAAACTTCCCGCGCACCCCCGAAATACACGTACACCGCTCACACAGGGCCAATCGCGTGTGAAACTTCCCGCGCACCCCCGAAATACACGTACCCCGCTCGCACAGGGCCAATCACGTGTGAAACTTCCCGCGCACCCCAGAAATAGACGTACCCTGCTCGCACAGGGCCAATCGCGTGTGAAACTTCCCGCGCACCCCCAAAATACACGTACCCCGCTCGCACAGGGCCAATCACGTGTGAAACTTCCTGCGCACCCCAGAAATAGATGTACCCCGCTCGCACAGGGCCAATCGCATGTGAAACTTCCTGCGCACCCCCAAAATACACGTACCCCGCTCGCACAGGGCCAATTGCGTGTGAAACTTCCTGCGCACCCCAGAAATACACGTACCCTGCTCGCACAGGGCCCATCGCGTGTGAAACTTCCCACGCACCCCCAAAATACACGTACCCTGCTCGCACAGGGCCAATCGCGTCTAAAACTTCCCACGCACCCCCGAAATACACGTACCCCGCTTGCACAGGGCCAATCGCATCTAAAACGTCCCACGCAGCGGGGTACGTGTATTCGGAGGGGTGCGCAGGGATTTTTACGGGCGTTTTCGTGGTTGGGGGGGCTGTATGCTGGTCCACTAGGCTGTGCGCCATGTACGGGATTTGTGCGCTGTTCATGGCGCATGGGCAGGGGTTGGGGGCGTAACTGGCGCTGCTGCAGGGTCGCTGCGCTACTCTGCACCACGGCTGGTTATGGATGTTGAAATCCATTAATACGCTGTGCGCGGAAATGGATTTTGGCGCACGCGGCTGGTGCAGACTGCCGCACGCGCACACTGCACCAGCCGCATGCGCCACTTGTGCGCTGATTTCTATGAATTACCCCCTATATTTCTTCAGGAAACTTGGTTAGTCAATGCTATGGGGATTGAAGGCTATATGGTACTTACATTACCTGCCCAGCAAAAAGCCAAAGGACGACCATCAGGAGGTCTTCTGTTGGCATTTAGAAACTCGCTGAGCAAGGAAGTAATATCGATCTTTAGTAACAAAGGTATTCAAGCCTGTAAATTTACATTGCGATCTCCAGAAAAAGATCGCCAGGTGGTAGCAATAAATATTTATTGGAACCCCACCTGGATCAACCTTCAGGCTTTTCTTTCCATCCTGTCAATATTAATGGAAAAGATAAAACTCAACTATGGGGGAGCGCATGTAATCTTGGCAGGGGACCTGAACACAAAGTGCATCCAGATCTCAAGGCAAAAAGAGGGTTTGAGGTGTGCTGGAATCTCTAAGAAAGGGAAACAGTGGGTGGAATTTTTGAATTCGTGGGGTTTAAAAATGCTGAACGGGGTAGTGCCGGGTGACGCACCACCGGCTATGACCTGGACACAAGGTAGATCCTCATCTACTTTAGGTTAGGTTTTCGTGTCAGAAGGCTTGCTCACACGGGACATCTTCCTCAAGATTAATCATGAGGGAGGGAGCGACCATGCTTGGCTAAAGATATTAGTGTCAGACATTTAATATTGTCCAGGCAGATAATCATTCACAAGATCTGCTATTATGAAAAGATAGAGGTGCACCTTCTGAAATATAGAAGAGAAAGGAGAATGCTGAATGGCAATCTTTCGGCTATCCGATATGTGAACAACAGGAAAATTGCCAGCCCACTAAATGTGTAAATTTTATTTGGTCCATCGGTCCCCCTAGTGTAGGTGGCTCAAGTAGAGCTACTCAGCATTGTCATACATTTGATGATGAAACTACAAAAAAAAGCACATAGACGGAAACTGAGACAACTAAGGAATTCTAATATTGATCAAATAGTGCTAAAAGCAAAGGTGAAAAAATTAACCACAGGTTATAAGCAGTGGTCTTTGGCCAGAAGAGTTTTGCGCCACCAAAAAGACGGAGAAGTGATGTTAACAGCACTTTGTAAGGATAATGCCAGAAACTTCTGGTCAATTATCAACCAATTAGAGAATAGCAACTACAGTGCTTAGTGTGACCTGGTTACTGGAAAAAAGTGGCCAGAATATCTTACCAAAAACTTTGAGAACCTCAACAAAAAGTATGACGGCCCGGATAAAGATGTCAACTGGAAGTTGTCCTTTGACGAATTGGAGATAGAGTAAATAACTAATTCCTCGCCATCAATGGTAGCAGGTCCTAACAGTCTAACCTACCAGGTCTTAAAACATAATAAAGCAATTTGGTCAAAACCGTTATACTGGCTATTTAAGGAGATCCTTGCGAAGCAGACTTTTCCTCCTTCATGGAAAACAGCAAAAATGATTCCACTCTATAAGGGAGGGGGGGGGGCGGCGATCGCTCACAGCCAGAACATTACCGACCGATCTCCCTTCTAGACATTGTGAGTAAACTCTTTATGAAAATCCTACTGAGACCTGGAAGAATGGGCCAAAGAGAAAAAAATTTGGTCAAAATATCAAACTGGATTTAGGAGTGTTATATTACTGAGTATACCAGGGAGGTGGGAGAAGAGCAGCTATATGGAGCCTGGGTGGACTTTTCAAGGACGTTTGATCAGGTGGATAGGGAACGCCTTTGGTGTAAATTAAGAAACTGGGGACACCCAGAAGGTTTGGTATCCATGTTAATAGAGACAGAACCCTGAGAGTCCATTTGGATGAGGACGGACACCTCACTGACCCGATTAGAGCACAGAAGGGAGTTGGACTGGGATGTTTGGGAGCAGCTTTTTTCTTTAATTTGTATCTGGCGGACATGGGCCCTTATCTACAATCATCGGCATTGGCGAGCCCTAAGATTAATGCAACAAAGATTAATTGGTTGGCCTATGCCGATGATATTTTGTTGGTAGATGGGACAGCTGCAGGTCTTCAAAGTCTTTTGCACAAACGTAGCGAATACGCCAAAGTAAATGCTCTGACTATTAACCTAAAGAAATCCAAGGTGATAGCGTTTAGACATTCCTGTAAACAGGTTATGTTTAAACAGTGGGTTTTGGATGACCAAGTAATTCAGAGGGTCAAGGAAGCAATATACTTGGGGTATCCAATCTATGCCTCCCCATCAAGATGCAAGATAGAACAAGGCGCACAGAACAAAATAGATCCGTTAATTCCGCAGATGAAAGAGATCCTCTTTGCACTCTGTAAATTCTCTATCTTAACCTTAACACAATTCTACATAGCAAATGTTGTACCAGTAATCTTATATGGCCTAGAAGCCACGTCTCATCAGTGAGACGCTGACTGGCTAACATTGGAGGGCTCAATCTGGAAAAGAGTTCTTGGCCTTCCACTGAGCCTCTCAATGTCCTGCCTCAGGTATGAATTCGGTATGAAATCATTAGCATCTCTGGCAGAATGGAGATTTCTCTCTATAGGCTCATCATCACGGCTCATAAGGAATCTTTATACGAGGACGTTAAGTTACATCATCATTAGCATCTCTGGCAGAATGGAGATTTCTCTCTATAGGCTCATCATCACGGCTCATAAGGAATCTTTATACGAGGATGTTAAGTTACATTTCATAAAATGTAAATCAAAGATGCTGTCTCATTTAGAACACAACATAAGGGCAATTTTTGAAAAAGCTGATTCCACTGTTGAAATATCAATATCTAATCCTCTGAAAGCAAAAAGAGCAAGTGTAACAATGTATTGGATTGCAGCTATTGAGAATATGCGGTCTGTTATCCCCTTGAACAGCTTTCTAGTGGTAGACAAGAAACAGGGGACTATTAACCCAGACTGGAAAATTAGAAGGAATTTCATGAGAATCTGTCTCAATCTTGTTCACACTGGGGACATTTTGACCAAATGGGGGCAAGGGGAGACAGCAATCAAATGATGTAGCCTATGTACCAATCCAGCTAAAGAGTTTGAAACATCTGTTGGAATGTGAGGTTATGTGGCAATTTAGATTGACTCATTTTACCACATTTGTGGAGAGAGGAGTGGATGTGCTCGGAAATTATTTGGGATAGAATGATTTCGGGTCAGAATACAGCAATAACAGCAGTGGTCCAGGTTTTGCAGAGAAGTGGCCTTACGAGTTGTTAACAGCTCCTCTGTATAACATCGGCTCTGGCCGGTCGCACAGGTTGTGTTGTTTTAGTATGTTTTTGAAGGAAAGGAAGTATAAACAAAACACACTGCATATGTAAATGTCAAAGGCAAAAGTTGAATGAAAGAAATGCTGTTATGATTTGTTTTGTTATTTTTTCATAACAGTCTATCTTTTTTTTTAAACATTTTCCCCAGGACCTCGGTCCTTTTCTATAACTTTTGAAATGTGGTTCTTTTCTTTTTTCCTAGTTTAATTAGATGATGAAGGTTTTTTTATAACCAAATACAAATAAAAAAAAAGGAAAAAAAAAGACAAGTATACATAACAGTGCCCATCTGTAGTACATTGCTATTATAGCGGCAGTTATGGACAAAAAGTTTTTTTTTAAATAACGTATTTGGACAGCTACAGTAAGGTGGTGGGTGGAAAGTTGACACAGCTGAAGGTCATGGCGAGTGGGCTGGAAGTGTTTTATAGTAGGTCCCCATAGAGCAGCTGTAGTATTCCTGTGTTATTAATGCAGTTAGGGAAGAAATGTGGGCCCCAGTGGCCATATCCAACAATTTGTGTTTGGTTTATGTGTTTTCATTTTTGTGTAAATAGATTGTGATGTTTGTTATTGCTTTTTGTACATTTCTCTATTATTATGAAATTTTATGAGATTTTGTATTAATTAAATCAATCATTTTGACTAGTACTGGATTAACGAGCGGTCTTAGTTTTACACTGATTTGTACTGATTTTAAATCATTCCTAGTGCGACAATCGCTTCCTTACATTATAGGTTTCTTCCCCAGTCCTACCCAAAGTTGGGGGTTGCCCTCCAGTACCAAGTGTTTTAAAAGATACAGTGGGCCCTGGCTAATGGGCTCAAAAGACATGTAGGCCCTGTCCACCTAGTGGGTCCAAAAGCAGCATATTGGGGGTTGGAAAACGTACAGTGGAAACGCAAGTCTAGTGACCTGTAAAAAAATAAAACAAAACAAAAAATTAAACAAACTATGGTATACGTTGCAGATTTAACATAGCAAATCCCTTCAAATTCAGCGGATGTAGTAAATCCTGCATGGCATGTAGCGGCATCGGGCAGGGCAGACTTGGGTTAGGAAAGATTTCACTTTTAGGCAACTTTTCCTTCATATTCTATATACCCCAAAACTTTTGGATTTTGCTTTAAACCTGTCCTGACTTTTTACAGAAAAGTGAAGCCCTCTACTTCACCCCCCTGGCCTATTTATCATGGGGAAACTGATCAGTCCTTCAGATGATCAGTACTGGAAAACTAGGTTTCCCTTTTGTCTTTCACTTTTTAACTGTTTTGGTAACTTTTGTAACGGTGCACACAGCATCTTACAATGCAGGCCATGGGTATACCTTTGTACCACCCTAGACTTTTACACTCAGGATTTTCGGTTACTTTTATATGTGCACAAAGACAAGCTGGTGGCAGCAGTTACATTTTGACAATTTTTGCAGTACTTTTTAGTGTGCACATTCGCATTTACCGCATCTGGCTACTAAACTTGGCTATTTCCCCAAAGTGGCCGTGCTATAAGGTTTGCTGTTTGTTCTTTGGCCATATTGTTTCATGGCCTTCTTCCTGCCTTCCCAGGTCAGGAACTCCCTAACATGGCCATGCATTTGCCCAGGAAAGCTGCTGTTTTCACAGGCTAGTGCATGCCATGTGTGTGGATCCAGGAAGTGGGTGGGACTGCCTGGTCCCATTCCATAACCTTGGTGCCTGAAAGTCTGGTGTGCATACATGAGTGAAACCCACCATGGTCCCCAGATTGGACCACTGCTGGATGAGTGAGGGGTGCAGATGCTCATCATTGGTGGGCTGTTTTTTTGCTAGGAGCCTGGATTTGGATAAGGACTTCTGCAACCATTCCAGGAGATCAGCGTTGGTGCCACATATCCCGTGTAGCTGACTGAAGACCCGCGGATGACTCCCGAAGAGGCCTGGGATCCTTTCCTGCAATTGCCCCAGTGAAGCCCTGCTGGACTACCTGATCTCAGAAGACGCTCGGCGGTGCTCGAGGGAGCAACCAGTCTCGATGTCTTCTCATGCTCCTGCAGTCCTGATCCCTAGGAATCGTCCCTGGACCACCTGGTGGACCGACCAGCTCCAAAATGTGATAACACAGAACAGCAACGCTTCTGGCGCGGTTTCACCCAAAACTTTGGTGGTTGCCACCTCGTGCTACAAGTCACCTTCCTGCTATGTTTCAGCTTCCCAGCATCAAGGGATCCTGCACGGTAAGGGCTTCTGCGACTGGAGAGATGCTTGCTGTCGTCCATGTGCTGTGACTGTCGTTGGAACCAGCTTTCCTCCGCCTGGTAGTGTCCTGAAGAGGCCTACATTGGTGCCTGTTGCATTTCCGCTACAGAAAGGGTTACACTCAGCTCCTGGACCAGACCGGTAATCCACCTTGCACCCGCAAATCCAGAGCATCTTCTAGTGGATCCAAAGGCAGGAAAACCCATCCGCAGCTACTCCCAACTGACTTCCTAGTCACTTGGGAAAATCAGAGTAAGGGTGGTGAGTAATCGCAATAGTTACAGCCACCAAATGCAATTCCCTGGGAGGCTCTCAGTCTTTCCACTCCTTCTTAACTGATCAGGAAGTTGTTTGGTTCAAATTCCAGATGGATGATCCTGATGGCTTCTTGGTGGGCAACCAGGTTCTGGTTTTTAGACATCATGGGAAATGAGAACAGTTACATTCCGGCTGCATTAGTAGAGCAGCTGATGAGTGTAAACAGTCCCATTTTAGTTTTGGTGTCGATAGGCAGATTGATCCTCTAGATTTAATTCTTTCTTGTGTCAGACCTTTTGAAATCAGGCATGTTCATCCATTCATTTAGGTCAGCCACGCCTGGGCCACAATGGTATCACTCAATACTCTGATTAAACAGCACTTCGAAGGGTTGCACAAGTTTTTGGCCCTTCACCCAGCAGAGGATTTGAAATGTTTTTCAATGCCATAGCATACAAACCACATGTGCCCATTGCTTCTGTGAACATTTGCCTAACCCTCTGGAACACAGCCTTTCTGGTAGCGATAACTTCAGCTAGCAGGGTCAGCCAATTGCAGGCCCAGTCTTCCATAGGGATAAGGTATTATTGTGCATATACCCACCCCCCTCATTCATCCTAGAGGCCTCCTTCCATTTCCACATCAGCCAGGAAACGTCCCTGCTCACATTTTTTCCAAACCTGTAGTTGGAAGCAGAGCGGGTTCTCCATACTCTGGAAGTTAGCCCTCAAGTTCTGTCAGGCCTGGACTAGTCTGTTTTGTCCCCTCAAGACTTCACCCTCTCCTGCGAGGGGGTCGCCAGACATGCAACTGTGTTGAGACAGGTGCGAGAAACAGAGCATTGTGCGATGGCACCACGCAGAACTTCGTATAGTTGATCGACAATTCGAGCTCCGCCAGAAGGCGTATGGTCTCCGCTGTGTGCTGGCTCGCCAGCGCCCGATTTGGAACAGATGTGCCAGTTGTCCAGGTACAGGTACATGTTGATGCTCTTAGGGCATAGATGTGCTGCCACTGGAGCCAAGCACTTTGTGAACACCCTTGGAGCTGATTACAAGTCGAAAGGCAGGACCTTGAACTGATAGTGCCGTCCCAGAACCACAAAGCTTTGGAATTTGCCATGTTTCTGGTGAATGGGGACGTGAAAGTACACATCTTACAGGTCCACACGCAGAAGAAAGTCCCCTTCCTCCAGCTAGTGGAGCACATGCTGCAACATGACCATCCTGAACATTTGGGATTTAACTACTTGTTGAAGCATTGTAAGTCAAGGATTGGCGGCCACCCTCCTGACTTTTTCCAAAACAGAAATCATCTAGCGTACACTCCGGATCCCCAGAGGCACTGAGGGACTGGCTCTATTGCCGCTTTGCTTAACACGGCCTGAACCTCTTGCAGCAGTTGGGCCATGTGTAGTTCTTGATGTGCCACAGGAGGAATTTGAGGGCAGCTGTGTTGCAATTCCAAGGTGTGCCCTTGATGAAGAACGTCCAGCACCCATTTGTGTGTGGTGATGGCTATCCACTTGTCGACAAAGTTTGCTGGCCGGCCTCCCACTGTGGGCCCTAAGTGGGGGCCTGGATCCACAGCCGGTTCAGGCCTGCTTGGGCATCTGCGTCCTGGCCTGAGGGTGACGATGTTGTTGTAGGCTTGCGAGCGGACCTTGTAGGCTTCCTGGCTGTTGGAGCAGGAGGGCTGGCGATAGGAGGTAGTTTACCCCTTGGAAGACCTGCTGAACTTCCCTCTGGAGGACCGACTATCTCCTCTGCTGCACTGTCCCTCTTCTTATCTGTTGATTGCATGGAGTGTCTCGTCCTCTGCTTTGCCCAATTGTCCCCATCAAAGGGCATGTCCACGACCTTGGGCTGCACGTCCGTCCTGGAGTTCATGGCCCTCAGCCAACCTTGGTGTCCCATCTAGCAGGAACCCGCAACATCCAGCGCCACCATGATGGCGTGGTCAGAGGCCACCTTGCCTTCCTGTGGGCAGGGCTTCAGCCTTTTTGTCTGGCAGGAAGTCCAAAATTGGCCCAAGCTTACACCAGAGCTCCCTGACGTAACGAGACAGGATGGCCAGGGCACTGGCGGCCTTGACTATGGAATTGTGGGGTAAATGATGTGCTTGCGCACCAGGTCAAGCTTCTTCCCCTCTTGGTCTGAAGTTACCATGGAAGAGGACGATGGATTCGACAAGTGCTTCCTGGTGGCGGCAGTCACCACAGAATCTGGAGAAGCCTGTGATCTCAAGTACCCAGGGACCGCATCTGGGACCCTGTACTACTTTCTCCAGTCTGTCTCTTTTGGAGGGTGCAGTAGTTGGTGTCTTTATCAGGGTCACACCTTCCTCCCAGACGTCATCCAGCAGAGGGGTCGACATGGCTATCTTCCTAGAGGACTCGTGGCGCTGAAAGAAAATCCCTCCTTCCTCTTCTCATTTGGCACTAAGTTGAAGAGTGCGGAAGCTCTCAAAATCATGGCCTGGAAAGAGACAATCTCGTCCGGTGGCAAAGTCTTGGCGGGCTTGTCAGCACCCAACAGCTCCCAGTCAACTGTGACATCATACTCGTCCGTATGCGTAGCTGAAGTGTCCATGTCGGTACGTGGCAGTTCCTCCACCACAGGAGTCAAAGGCCTCTGGGGTGCCATTGGCTGACACTTCGGCTCGGCAGGGCTAGATTGATGCCTCGCAGGATTTAGCCTTTGGGATGTGGACCGGGCCAGGCAAAGAAGCAGCAGGCAGTCTCAGCTGTATCTCTCAAACCACGGTCTGGAGGGTGGTCACAATGCCCAGTGACATGTCTCTGGGCACTGGGTGTGGTGAAAACGGAGTAACTGGGAACGGATCTGGGTTGAAATGCCTCCAAGGGGCAACTGGCTGAACAGGTTCCCCAAGTGAAGAACCCTTCTGGGACATGGGACCGATGCCTCCTTCGTGATCTGAGTCCTTAGGAGTCCTCGGCAAGTGCTTGCTATCAGAGCTAGTATAAATGTGCAGGGATTTCCACGGAGAACCCACCAGCACTGTCAGGGACATCTTCACAGGAATGGGAAGAAAGTCTGTTGGAGGTAGCAGCTCCCTCCATCTACCCGAATCATTCGGGAGCAAGGCGATGATGGGAACCTGCACCTTGGGAGTGCATCCGCTGCAGTCATGGTCAGAACAGCCAAATCAGCAGGAAGCTGTGGAGGCAGAGCCACTCTTAGAGTTGCCATTGTAATGGCCATAGAAACCACGGTAGTGACCGGGTCTCTCGCTGACTAAATAATGATGGTGGTCGTCGACAGAACAGTCGATGAGAGGGACACAGATGAGGTCTTCCACGAGATGGGCATCTTGGAAGATGAACCAGTCGTCAACAGAGTCATGGTCTTGGTGGTTGATGGTGTCAATGGGGCTTCTGATGGGCCTCCTGCAGGCCTCTTCTTCAAAGCCTTGTCCTTGGAAGAACAGTGCTTTGAAGGGGTGAAGGACTTGCTTGCGGAAGGTACCCTCTAAACAGTTAACAGTTAAACAATATTTGGCTCACTTGTTAACAAGAGCCTGGTATTCAGGTGTCCAGTGTTTGAGGGTTTCAATGGAATCGGCGCTGGAACCCAACCAACATTCTGTCGTAGTTGAAGAAGATTGAGAGTGTCCACCCCAAAGAAAGGTTTGCTCCATAGTAGGTAGTTGGTTTAATTTAAAACACATTTTTTGGGCAAGGGAATCGAAAAAAGATAGTTGGAAAGATGTTCCCTTTTTCTCATGAATGTTGCATATTCACAGTATGAACGATAAAACTGTATAGATTCCAGAGTACATGCCCAATCATGCCTAAAAGTTGGTTTTGCCCCTCCTGGTCGATTTACTAGTTCTTCGGCAGTCGACCCTATATCATGCAGTAAGTCAGACATCTTCCCCACATGTGTTGATGGAAGGGACCCGTTTGTCCTTCATCAGGCTATTTAGCTCTGCATAGAGTGAATTTTCAGCTGCATTAAGAAACTTAGAAAAATGTATGAGTTGTCTCCACTGGTATCTGGCTTTGAGTGAGAGTGCCAGCACGTGACAAATTATTGAATTTGGAACTGCCAGTGACAAAGACAACACCTCTTTCCAGAGTTGTGCCTGTAACTTATTAAGAGAGTTACCCATATCGACAAGCGAAAGATCCAAGCCATACAAAAGCGTAGGTTACATTTTTAGCAGATAGCAGCCGAGAACAGGAACAATCTTAAAACGACAAGTTTGATAGAATAGCCATTTCATATGTGAAACTAGAGGGGTGATCCTATCTTTCAGAGAAAGTTGCCACTTAGTGAGGGAAGATGAGTTAGTAAGGTTATAACCAAGATATCTGATTGAGGAAACCTGATATATTGGTTCCCCGCCCCCCCACCCGCAATGTCCACTTCATAGTTTTAGGATGCTTTTGAGAAAATAATCTTCGATTTTGAGCTATTTGCCTTAAGGTTGTGTTTCAGCACAAACTGCAGAAAAATATTCAGTTTGCGTTGAAGGCCAAGCGGAGTATGATCAAAGAGAGCAAGTTAATCGGCAAAAGCAAGCCATTGTAGTTTAAGAGAATGAAGCCTAGCCACACAGATGGATGTCATTCATACACCAGAGATTCTCCATGTGACTCAAATAGAGATTGAAAAGTGTCAGGGCAAAAGTACACCCGTTTGACACCCACACAATCTAATATGGGTCTGAAGAGAGCCCCACCTCTTGTCAAATTCTGATCGTTGTATTCTGATGTAGGAGGGCAATTAATTGGACCAACTTGGAAGGGACACCGAAATTAATCAATTTGGTCCACAACACTTGACGTATTACACAATAAAAGGCTGCGGACATGTCGAGGGACGCCGGGCCATGTACCGTGAAATTTCACATTGTGCAGTAGGTGCGCCATAAATGTAGCATTGAGTGCAGTACCCATACTATGTCTAAAGCCAACTTGGAACTGTGACAGAATATGTGATTGGGCAAGAACCAGATTGAGGTCTCTGAGAAGGAGAATAGAGACAACCTTACTTGCAGAGTCAGTAAGTGCAATCAGCCTAAAGATGTCTGGCAGAGTGGGATCACCCTTCTTATAGACTCAAACAACAATGGACTGAGTCCAATTCTGAGGAACCATATGATTCGAATAGATGCGGTCAAAAAGTGCCTTAAGGTAAGGAACCCCTCCTTAATAACACGGTGGAATCTCATGAGGGCCTGGTGCGCTAGATGGTTTGAGCCTAGAAACTGCCCATTTGATGTCAATAACTCATGGGCATTGACCACCCAGTGATGGGCCACTAATATGATTACAGGGTTCCTGAATGGACCCAGGGTAGGACATTTTGCAATACAAAACTCCACCCATCTCTTCTCAGAAATAGAGCATTGCTTCTCGTAGATGTTGGCATCAACAGTATTGTTAATGATCCCCAAAACCGTCTGGTGTCAGCCTGAGTTATGTGTTGAAGCGTAGTCTGATTGTCCTTAATGTAGAGTTCATTTCTACGAGATTTAACCAAATTTCTAGGTAGTTGTCAAATTAAGTTTTTTGCTTTCAAAAACTCACTCATAATAATATTCTGCAAAGCAGATTGCCTCAATTAATTTCTTTTTATCGTTTTAGAATTCACAATCATGTAATCATACTGGTGAGTGAAATTTTTGGTAGTTGAATTTATTTTGTGCACGAGTCAGATGCTGCAAGTAGACACCAATAAAACAATACAGCATTTCAGCACTAGATGGGAAATAAAGCTGTCCCCCAGCCCGTCTCCTCAATTAATACTGAAATAGAACTTATACATGTATAGCAGAGGCTCTTGTTGCATCTAATTCTCCTCCTTCCTCCCTCCCGCCCTCTCTCCCTCCCTCCACGGAAATGGATACAGCTGGTTGGAAGATATCCTGGACCTTATGAGGTAGATCAAGCGTAAAGGTCAAGGCCAAATGGTCTCCAGCTTTAAAGTCGACCAGTTGACATAAACCAGATAAAAGTTTGGCAGTAGTGGACATGTAAATATAGTCAATCTGTGAGTAATGAGGGCCCCTATGCCAAGTATAGATGGGTAATTCATCCAAGGATGAATAGTGTAGCAGAAAAAGTGCCCATTCATTCAGAAAGATATCCCACTCAGTGCCTCTCATACAGCTGTATTTCAGGGAACAATGACCACCATTGGTCCGATTAAATGTGGTGCCTTCACTACAGTTTGAGTTGAAATCCCCACCCAGTATAATCTAATGGGCAGACCCATCAATGAGGCAGCCCTCAAATAGCAGGGTAAGAGCTGAATGGATTGCCTTCATGGCCTGTCTAGATGGGTTTCAATAAATATTAACCAATAGAAACTTGGCTTTAGTACAGCTAGATGTAATAGATACCACCAGAAGCAAATTATCAGAGTAGATCAGCTGAGAGGTAAGTTGGATAGAGTTGTTAGTTGCTATGAGAAGACACCCACTTGCCCTGCCCTTTTTTGCACATACACCCAAACTAGAATAAGTATGGTAGCCCTCTAAAACACAATTTATAGTCAGCATAGTCTCTTGTAACATAATAATGTTGCCGTCCCTCAAATTAGCTGTAGTACAAAATGTCAGATAAAAATTCACCCAACCACAAACATTCCATGAAACAATCTTAATCAGGGGGTGGTTAGGGTTTAGTCAGCGCTTGTCGAAGTCCCATCAACGATTTAAGAGCCAACTCCAGCCAAGACCAGTCTTGTTGCGATTCCCTGGGTGTCCTAGAACATAACAAATTGTCTGTCAAGGTGCCAACAGCCTTCGGGACACTTCCTCGAAGAGGTGGGCAAAGAAAATGCTTAGCTTCCTCTTTACATGGAATCAGGGAGATTGTATATCCTAAAGAGAGCAGATTAAATCTTTGTTCCCAAACCATAGTTGTTGCGATTACTGAATGGAAAAGACAAATCATTCGATTATTGTTAATTAATGGTAAGGAAATGGCATCAATGTCATCCGAATTAAGTAAACGGAGAAGATCAATCTGTTGAAAAATCCTCAAGATCTTGGTACGATTCATGCGGGACTGATCATTATGTCCTATGTTACACTCCCAACCCAACATTTCTGTAATAGGTTGATAAAGAGAAACAGATTGTAGACTGTCCACTTCTGAATATGTTTCCTCTGTGACTGCCCTTTTGTCAAGATGGACCGACCGATTACAAGTTTGGTGGGACCCCATCTGTGTCATATTCAACAGTTTTGGATCCATTTGGTTCTCCACTGGTTGCCTACGTTTTGTGGAACCAACTTTTGGGACCATGAAGGAGTTAATAGGAAGTTGAAAAAATTAGGTCATTTTTGCTTGATGGCTCCTGGATAATTTAATTGATTCGGAATCAAGATTAGGCAGGTTGACATGGGTTGAAGTGGGCATTTCAATAGGAGATTCCATTGTTGATGGCAAACACGGGTCAGTACCGGTTTCCACCATGATGATTTAGGATGGGCTCCTTGGTTCATGCGGACACTTCTTTGGAATTAGGCCGATCAGCAATAGAAGCAATTGTCACAGTATCTGGTATATGCCGTGAGCCTAGGTCAATAACTGAATCATTAGCTGGTAATTAACATCGGAATTTTAGGGTGTATTAATGGGTTTTTGTCACTGGCATATTTTTAGTTCATTTCTTTTGTGGACTTTTTTTTTCTATAAGGAAATGTATTTGATTGTCCAACTAGAGGCGGACAGCCCACACTTTCTGGTCTTGTATTAGTCTCACTCACCACCAATGAATTCCATGGTACAAGCACTGGGGAGTCAAAGAGAACAGGTGAAACACTTTGTCGCGATGCCAACTCTATTAAGACAGTGGGGGTGTCTTGTGTTGGTGAATTATGATATAGCATTTATAACGCGCCTATACACAAGTGTTTCAAGGCGTGATGCAGCAAGGGAGGGGGAACAGAGGGAAGACCGAGACAGCGATCCTATTAAGGCGAGTGTAATTAAGATCGCGCAGGTGCAGGGGAAGGGGGGAAGAGAAAAAGTGCAGAGTGGGAGGGGACAGTGCAGTACATGGAGTAATAGAATAAATAAAACAATAAGAGAAGTAGGGCCAGCTCGTGGCAAGTGCAAGGGTAAGTGCAGACATCAGGTGTCAAGTGCTGGTGGGGGACTGAAGGGATACAGAAAAACAGTCCCCAAGTGCGGGGGTTGCCAGGGAGGCAGTGCAGGTGTGTAACTGGCGGGGGAGGGGACCTGGGCCAGAGATCAGAGGGTGGCCAGGTAACCAGAACAGTTTCAGCCAGGAGGTCTATCACAAACTCATTGCTTGGAGAAGCGAATGACCTTGAGAGGAGGCGCATGGGCGAAAAGCTAGAGAAGGAAGATATTTAGGAAGAGAGAGTTGAACGTATAGAGGCCCCAGAAGGCGTTGTGGACAATGCAAAGGGTTTTCAACTTAATCCTTGCAGCCACTGGGAGCCAGTGCAGAGATTTCACTCCTGGAGAGATACAATCCCTGGGCTTGAGGCCAAGGACAAGTCTCGCAGTCCTGTTCTGGATAAGTTGCAGAGAGTAGATGCAGGCAGATTTAGAAAGAGGCTGTTGCAATAGTCCAGCCTAGAGAGAACCGGAGCTCTGGAGACAGTGAGCTTCTGGGGGAAGGAGAGGAAAGGGAGAATACCTCTGAGGAGGTGCAGCTTGTAGTGTGACTTCTTCGAGACGTCAGAGATGTGAGGAGAGGAGGAGTGTGGAGTCGAAGATGACCGTGAGGTTTTTAGCCCTGCAGGTGGGAGCAGGAAGAGGGCCAAGAGAGGCCGACCAGAGAGTGACAGGAAAGGAGGGAGCGGGTGTGCCGATGAGGAGAATCTCAGTCTTACTGGCATTAAGGCAGAGATCACTGGCGGCACACCACTCCTCGATAGCAGACAGTTAGAGATGAGACAGAGAAGCGGTGGCTGAAGGTAGCCTGAAAATGAGCTGAGTGTCATCCGCATAGCACTGAAAGTTGGGGCAGAGGACGGCAATGCGGTGGGTAAGAAGTGCCAGGTATTGGTTGAACATCCAGAGAGAGAGAGGCAATACCCCTTTATTAGAGTCAAGTTACCCACTAAAGCAGCATCCACACCAACAGATGACAAATGATCTTCTCTATCAGAGAAGACTGGTTGAGGAAGGCTGTCTATTTGGTTGGTATCTTAGTTTAAGAATATGACATTCCAACGCATTAAGCTTTACCACATTCGTAGAGACAATATCCTTAATATTGTCATATAAGCGAAGCAGTGATTTGAGCACAAGATGCAGTGCCGAAAAAGAAGCAGGGCCCAATATATCGACACTAGGCAAGATGTTAGATTGTCTGCGCATGTTGATGTTTTTCAGTAAAAATGTGTACTATTCTCATTTGTAGAGCCCTCCTTGGTAGATATGACATCAGTTGGAACACAAATCTTAGAATTTTCATGATTTCTAAGTATAAGTTCATCACGCAATAGATTAGAACCCTCCATGTCATTACAAAGCCGTAAGAAGGCCTTATTGAGAATGGGAGATTTCCATAGTTCCAGATTGGATAAGATCAAAACGTACACCATGAGCTGATTGAGGAAGAGTTCTTTCTTTTCTCAACAAAGGTGCAGAGATACCATCCTGCAAACTAGACTTAGGTGATTGGAATTCAGATGCAACAACTTGCGCACATGGGACAGCTACGGCATTGTGCACCGAGGAGGAGTGCCCCTCTGATTCACTATGCCATCATTGTTCAGCAATGTCCCTGGGGACTGTGGAAGCAGAATGGCATTATTAGCATTTATTGTGTCTAAGAGTTCCACATGTTGGGAACAAATACTATCCCCCACTCTGGACTTACTTCTTAATGTTCTCACCATATTCTCTACTAAGCTGGGAGCCACAAAACACTGTCAGTCTGCACGCTCCGCTTGAATGCAGTTAATTGTAGTAGTGCATGACACACTGGGGTATGGCTCCTCCCCTTTCAGTGCACACAAGGAAAGACTGAAGAAATTAATGATACTTGCTGTAGAGTGATTCCTCAACACGAAACACTCTGTCACTCGTGGTGTTTTGCCGCCATTTGGATCCCCTGGGAAGGGGCATCCTCAAAGAACTGTGCCCTCTTTCTCAGAGCGCATGCTCATGGGACTGGCCGTTCCTAGACGATGCAGAACTGCGCCCAAAGGCTGAGTCGGAGGCCTTCCACCTCCTTGAGCCATGCCACCAACCTGGTATAGCGGTCCCGCTTAGTCTTTGCTGGGAATCCAAAGCAGTCTCGTATCCGTCCTCATTGCGGTATGGATCTAGACAATACAGACACTTGAGGTGCCAATCCTCTACAAAGACATTCCTTAGGCCACGTTTCTCACAGGTCCTGAAGAGTCTTCTCTTACCCTCCTCCAACATCGCTGAGGTGCAAAGTAGGCCCGAGCACAAGCCTTCTGAAAACTTCCAGAATATTATGTAGATCTTCGCCGACAACAGGTCAACGCTGCCGGTAAATAGACCACCAACAATTCAGAGGATCAGGGGAAAAAACTATCAAATGTATCCAAAAATCTGAAAAAAATATCACAATACTCTAAGAGCATGGTGAGAGGAGACTCCCAACACTTACATTTGTAAAAATCTAAGGATGGCCACGAGGGGTGGAGCTTAGGGAGACAACTCATTGGATGGAGGCAGTATGACCCAAAGGACAGTGATTGGTTACATAGGAGACAAGCAGTATTAGGCTAAAGCAAAGCTGCTTTTCTATTTACCGAGGATTCCCAGCCTGACAGGGAATATTCATGAGCATGAGAATCCAGGCCAGACCCCATTCTGGAGAAGAATCACATCAGTACCAATGGAGCGGTTGTAATACTATTTAAGACTAGTATTTTTTATCTTACAGCTTGTTTTCCAAATAGATAGGTTTTAGGGACAGAAAATGGCAGAGACAACCATTTGGACTAATTTTAAATGCAGAAACGGGTGAAGGTAAGGTACCATTCCCACTGTTCATGAAATGCCAACACATCTTATCACAAGGCTTGATTTTAAACAATGAAAAACAGGTTATTAATTGATTGCAAAGGGTTCATAGAAAAAATGAAGCTACGTGGCAAATGAGAGCACCAGTGTCCAACTAGTCCTGATCATTGAAACAGCAAGGGTGGTAGCAAGACAATTAAGAGATGAGCTGTAGAAATTAGAGGATGACAACAAAAAATTATCAATAGATAACGTTTCAAAGAAATTAATCAGTACAAAGCATTTTAAGAGTTTACCCCTTGAAGTCCACAAACTGAGGAACAAAAAATGTGTAACTTCAAACACAAGGTGGCTTTCTCCTCTTCTGCCAATCATGTCTCCTCTGAGCAACAAAGAAAATTATACACAGCCACAAACACACAAAGTAAGGTTTAGGGACACCTCATTTAGTTCCACTAGTGGCAGTGAGGAAGGAGCAGGGCCTTCCCATCGAGGCACATACCGATCAAGACAATTTCAGAGAGGCAACAGACGACCCAGCCAAAAATTTCAGGGGAGAATATTTTTTAGGCAGAGGGATGAACCAAGAAAAGGGCGGCAGGGGCAGGCAAGGGACAAAGGACAAAGACCATAAGAAGTGGGGTGAATTGGTAGTGAATATCTCCAACCACACACAAGGTTTCATAAAAGGCAGTTTTGGACAAGGGTCTTGGTTTTGTTCTTACGAACCCACATAAACCCTTTGACTTCACAAATGAGTTACTGGGCTTCATTATTAAAATTAGACTTCACCAATTATTTGAGAAACATAACTGATGGGAGAGTTAATGTCAATGGCTAAGATTACCATCTACATTTTAGGCCCCCCATGAAGTCCCCAGAATCTATAGTTTCTGAAAATAAAGACATGCAAGATATTGAGAAATTAGAATCGAAATAAAACGATATGGTTCCCTGCAGGCCTTCAAACGTCTACATACCTACGAGGACATAGTAATTAAAAATACAGAAAATGGTGGTGCAATTGTTGTAAAAGACAAAAAGGTATGTGTGCGAGTCCAAACACTTGCTGAGTGACCCTAAGAGCCATTACCAAATCACGACTGACCCAATAAAACATTTGTTATCCATCATTAAAGAGAAAGCTAATTGGGCCTTCAATGAAGGACTCGTCAGTAAACATGGTGGTTTTCCTGTCCCAAATAGCCAGTGTTTTATATCTTAGCCAAGATACATAAAAGTCTAAGATCTCCGCCGGACAAACCAATCTTGTCAGGTATTGGCTTGGTCTTGGTACTTCTGTGGAAGTATGCTAATAATTTTTTGAGACCGTTCATTCCGAAAATGAAATAATTCTTTAAAGACACTACCCAAAGGCTAAACTGGGCAGAAAACTTGGTATTGATTATGGAACAGGTTCTGCTTCCAACAGTGGAAAGGAGTCCTTCTATACGAACATACCACAAAAAGAGTCAATCAAGGTAGTCTCTTAATTACTGGAGAACAAACCATCTAGAGAGGAATCCATGGAATTTAGCTGGGGTTTAGTAGTAACTGCTTAAATGTTAACACATGTTATCATCACTATGCCTCTATGGCAGAGTACAGCCAGCCTATCTGTACAGAAATTGGAGACCAAGTTTAAATGCAACAATTCTAATCCATTCAGCACACATATGTGGACATGGTGCATTGATGATGATGATGCTTTCATAAATTGGAATGGTACAATGGAAGGGCAGACAAGTTTGAAGGCTTGGGTCAACAGTCCTAATACTAACCGGAGGTTCACATGTACCATCAATGATTCAGAAATCCATTTCTTAGACATTACCATCTACAAAACACCACATGGGCAAGGGGTAAAACCATATAAAAAGCCCACTGACAAGAAATCCCTTTCGAGATACGACTCCTTTCATCCTGTGAGTCTGAAGAACTTACCATGTGGGCAATTTTTCTGCCTAGGAACAGTACCAACAGACCAGATAAGAAAGAAGTGAGGAGTCTCTCAGAAAAAAGGTACCCAAAGAGGCTAATCAAGTAAAATCGTTAATTAACAGTTTAACTAGCGTCTAACAATAGGCAAGCTATATTAGCAGGAAAAGAAAAGCAGAATGACAACATTTGGGCATTTGACAGTATGTTCAGCACAAAATAATTGAAAATAATTTTTAAAAAATTAGGTGATTTATAGAGCGCAGACCTAGCTTTGGAAAGCAACGGAGCACTTTACAATCATAGAGGGAAGAATATGGTTAGGGAGCATAGAAACAATTGAGTGGGGCCCTAACAGGGGAGGGAGGGATATAGTCAGCAATGGCTCAACAAGTAACCAGGGGCAGAAATAGTGGGAAACAGATCTTCCAGTATCACGTAAGGTGAGGAGTGAACGGTGTCTGGACCTAGTTTTTAGGGAGGAGCAATTCCTTGAAGAGGATGTCTTCAGCTCTTTCCTGAACTGTAGAAGCGAGGGGGCGAGTCGGATGTTGATGGGGAGTCTTGGTGCAAAGACAGAGGACTGTCTTCTGGTTTTTCCTTCCTTCAAAAACAATTGGCATATCATGAACAGTGGGAATAGTACCTTACTTCCACCATTCATTGCTTTTAAAAGCAGACCCTCCATTAGGGATAAAATAATAAGTAATATCTGATCATATCTAAAAAAAAAGGGCCCACTAGGGTCCAAACCCTTAAATCTGAGGGAAGCACTTAATGTACCACCACTAACTGGACATTTATTCATCTTGTGGGACATGTTCAGTTTGTCAATATACAGACCGAACCAAGGAAGTAGAGTTGGGTTTAGCGCACACATGGAAACAATCATCTGTCCCATTGAAGCACATTGATGGTCATCTATACCATTTTCTGTCACTGCAATTTATTATACATTGGTATACGCAATGTTATTACAACTGCTCCACAAGTACGTCACTCAAGAGCACAATCACACTGAAAATAACATCAAACTGGCAGTGATCAAGAAAATTACACACAAGTATACTACTACAGCTAAATAATTCCTCCTTAAATTTGAAAAGAAGCATTTTTCTAACCAAGAGCCATATAAGAGGGCTTTACGAGGCACTTGAATGAAATAGGATTGGTTAAAGCTTTACATTCTGGGGATCATATCACTGTAAAAATCAAGGCACTTATTGCCTGAGCTCAGTACCAATAGCATGGTTCACACTATGTAAGCATTCCACCTTTTTTATTTTGAATCATAATGGTTCTAACATAACACATTCAAATAGGTTGGAATAGCTAGATGTTTAGTACTTCACGATTGTTGCATGACTCTTTCTGGAAATTCTGAAAATATCTATGATTGGATGTGGCATTTTAAATATGTCGAGATCTCCTTCTACCAGGTTATACCTTTTTATTGCACTCCCGTGCCACAAGTATTGGACCTCGAACATGAATGTGTCTTTTTCTGAGAACTAATGTACATACAAGACACCCGAGAAGAAAACACCACACTAGAGAATTGCCTTCGTGACATATTCAACTGGATGAACCTCAACCATCTCAAAATCAACCCATGCAAAACAGAGATAATGATTGTTTCAAAAAAGGGAGGGGACATCAACTACATCCCCTGACCAAGAGAGCTCGGCACCACACCAGAACCATCATCAAGTGTAAAAAACCTAGGGGTCCTGATGGATAACAATCTCACTCTGGAGCCACAAGTAAACTCGGTAATCAAGAAATGTTTTTTCCTCCTGCGAGCAGCAAAAAGGATCCTACCGTTCCTGTCGTTCGCCAACAAAACACTTACCATCATTGCTCTGATCATGTCCAGAGTAGACTATGCCAATAACCTATACCTGGGCATGCCCGAACGACTTCTAAAAAAACTGCAACTCATACAAAATGCAGCAGCCGGACTCCTCCTCAAGCTACCCAGAAGAGAACACATCACACCCGCGCTAAAAATACTGCACTGGCTACCACTGAAACAACGAATAAAGTTCAAGGCCATGTGCATCACGCACAGAGCAATACACAAACAAGGCGCAGAATTCCTAAGCGACAAACTACGCCTACATCAACCGACAAGAACACTAAGATCAAGCACCGACATACGCCTGGAACCAAAACCCTACAACAGAAAAAAACTCGGGAGGATCGTCTTTCTCACACCAGGCACCCAAAACCTGGAATTACCTACCTAAGAATATACGGAATACAACAAACCACCTAGCATTCAGGAAACTCCTCAAATCATGGCTCTTCAAAGTGTAACCACAACAGAGACGCACTAAAATGCACAGACATTAAAACAATGATGAAAATAACTCCAACCTCGACCACTCTCAAATTGGACAAACACTCAAACCAAAGAACCAACCACTCGACAGAGCATAAGACACCATGGAAAATAGCCACAAAGGAAGGCAGCAGAGACTGACCACATACCTAGACCCAGACGAAAGCCCTCAAGTGACAATCCCACTCATACGTACCGGACAAACATATCCAGACCGGCAGACGCACCTAGATAGATGTTAGCCTGCGTCACATCTGTATAGGATTGAAGGATAACATGCCCGCGCCTAGAAAAAACGTGAATGCTAGCATGGGCCACACCGAGTTGTGAACACCAGCCTGCATGGCGTTCGGATGGAGTGGTGAATGTTGGCATGCCCACACCTGGATGGAGTCCTAAACATTGGCCTGCGCCGCGTCTAGATGGGAATGTGAGGGCCAGCAAGTGCCACACTCAGACAGAACTGTGAATGTTAGCATGGTAAAGGTCAGGTAACCCACTAACCAATATAAGCTCAAACTCTGCATACTTATCCCACTCAAAAAACTCACACAACCATCTCACCCACAACAAGCTGCACGCACTTCACAACACATAAGCCGGAACAACAGCACACGCGGACTGACTCCGATCCGATATTCGCACCAAAGCTCAACACCCGGTGTATACTGAGTTGAAGCTGCCAACAGAACACCACTCCCCTCACTATCCTACTCCCTTCTTCACCCTACTAACCCATCCCACCTTTATCATTTACAGATCCGCCTGAGCGCCTGGGGACCAATTCCGTTGGTGACGGTGCGCAGTACAAATACCTCTAACATTTAACATTTAAAAAAAAACATTGAGAAGGGGCGTATCCAGGCGACTGACCAACATGGCAGGTCTGCTGTGAGCTCCCGGGATGGTTTCCCAGCGGGCCTGATAGCAGCGTTCATATAACTGAAACTTAGCCCAGAAACCTGGGAGGCACTAGGTAGCATGTGAGCATCCCGGGTAACTGGCAGTCCACAGAAATGCAGGGTCGGAGGCTGCAGTGAGTCACCAGAAGAAGTTCTGACGCCCCAGCCCCTGCCAAAATGGCAGCTCCCTCTTGGCAGTGAAGCAGCGACCCGCTTTTGTGGCCATCTGAGCGCCTGCGACCTCCTGACACTTGCCGAGGGGCCAAGGAAGGCTGCCGCGAGTGTCATCTGGAAAGCTGAGGCACTGCCTTGACGGCAGCAAGGGGAGCTATCGGAGCGACCTTGCAGGGTCTGACTGCCATGTCGGAGTGGCCTGCCACGCATCCGCCCAACCATGCCAGCTGCATTGAGGGACCAGAGAGCGTGATCCGGTTTGAGCCCCGGCGGCGGATGGCAGCTCTTCCCAGGTTTTTGGAAGGAGGCGCAAGGCCCGGAGGACTGACCTGTGTCACTGCAGACCGGAGTTAAAAGCTGCTGGAGGCGGCAGAGAAGGCGCATGCAAGCCCATCCCCACCTCGCGACCTGAGAGGCCAAAAACGGTGGCAGGGGCTCTGCCTGATCGGGGAGAGAGGCCGCAGGGCTCCCTCCACACAGTGAGGGGCACATAATCTGCTGGTGAGTCGCACAGTGAGACCTGCGCATAGCGGGGTAGGCAGATTGCTGGGAGGCTGCCACTCTGTTCTGCAACCCTCAGGGGCATACCATCCTGCATGGGCCAGCTCTTGAGAGCACAGAGGTTTAGATTTGGCCCGCTGCAGGAGGGAGGAAATCAGCGGTGCAAGTCTCAGAGTGAGTGTGGTCCCCTTCACCCCCCCTCAATAATAGTTTGGCGAGCCCAGCAGTCGATCCTACAGAGGGAGCTGTCCCAGGGCTGAGAGGCATGCCCTGTGGGCCTGATGAGGAGCTGGGAAGCAGGGGCCCGTCTGAGCCAGCATCTTAGGGAGCAGTCTGGGGCTGCCATTGCATACTTCTAACACCCAACGGCAGCTCCAGTGGAGATATCTCCAACACAGACTCTGACCCATTAGCACTACCACTGGTTTCCTGAACTTGTTACAGGTGAGGTGTTCCCCTCCATCATCTGGAGCCCAGACAAGGACCTGCAATTTGACCTAGTGGGGCCACAGATCAGTCGGGCTACCCCAACTCACAGCCCGTAGCGTCGGTCTAGAGTGGTCGGAGGCGAGCAATTGCACACCCTCAAATGGTACAGGAATGGCCAAGACCCCCGGCAAATCAAAGCAGGGAGATATAAAGAACATGCTGACCGCGCAGGTCCCCAAGGAGAAGCACATGCTGTCCGCTATCGCACAGGTCCATGCCCTGGAGGCAGCAGTGGGCCATGAAGATGGACTAGCTACCAAATCTGACCTGAAGCTGTTGGCGGAGCTCAAGCCCGAAAGAGCATGGGGGACCGACTCTCCAAGTCCATAGCGGAGTTGAACCACCATGTGAGGTTAAAGGAGAAAAGGTTAGACGATCTTGAGATAGCACACCGAGCATTAACTGAGGCCAATGGATCTCCAGCAACGGCTCCCAACTGTAGAGGATTAAGTAGAACAAATATGGCTTCGCCTAGGAGGATACAGAGAATCATTCCTGATGCATCAACGTCTGTATCCAATGGATTCCCCTCAGTGTGAAGGCGCTGCAGTGGTACGTGCAGGCGTTTTTCTGCCACCTGCTAGACCTGGGAGATTGAACAACTAATCCTGGACAGAACTCGTAGAGTGCACTCCTCCACACAGGTCTGGAGGAACATACTCCTCGACTTGCTGGCAGGGGTTCACTTTTTTAAGCAGAAAGAGCGTGTCCTGGCAGCGTCGAGAGCTCGAGGCTCCCTGATCTTCCGTAAAGCGGATCTCCAATTGTTTCAAGATATAGCTCTGGGGACCCTTGCCAGGTGGCGCATATTCAGCCCCCTCACAGCCTGGCTGCAGGAACGAGAGAAAGTACAAATGGGGGTTCCCATGTAAACTGCTCTTCGAACACCGGGGTCTGAGAAGGAGGCCGAGTTCCTCAAACTGGCAGAAGAGGATAGACAGAGCCCAGAGGCAGACAAGACTCACCCCATCTAAGATGAGCGTGATGGGGAAGATCACCCCCACCCGAAAGACCCACAGAGAGCCCCAAAAGGCCCGAAGGAGTGCTCAAAGAAGAGGGTCCTGCAGCGGTTGGGAGATCATTGACTGGCCCCTTTTGCTTAGCAGCTACTAATGAACGGATGAGCGGGGGTCACCTGAAGGAAAGACATTTGTAAAAATAAAAAATAAAAAACGGGCATCCTTGTCAAGTTATTGTTTCTGGTTGAATCACAGGGTTGTATGTTAACTTGACAGTGAATTCTGGGAAGTTTTTTAATGTGGGATGGACCCACAGGGAGGCAGTCCCAGTAGAACGCCTGATGGAGAGCAGGTATTTGTGGGATGTGTGTTCAATGGATTCTTTTTTACTTTTTCTTATGTTGGTGGTTCAGTTTTTTGGGAAGGGGATATTTCGTTTTATTAAGAGGAATGACAGAGCTACTAAATGGGCCTGGCACGAAGCCGAGTTACATCCTTCCATGCGCAACACTAGAACAGAAACGAGGGCCCCCTCCTCAGTCGCGAGTTTGAAATGTAGGATACCCATTTTACCCACGCCCTATACCATCAACCCGCAACCCTTCTGCAGGACACAGATGCGATTGTGGACGCCCCTGATTTTACTTGCTTCAAAGTGCAAGACCGTCCTCCAGAGGCTAGTGACGCTCGATCCCAACAGTGTTCCTTCCGGAAACGCGCCTGCTTCTGGAGGACAAACCACGCCTAGCCCAAAACACTATTCGAGGTCTTTCTTTGCTACGAGTGGCACTAAGACGAGAAGGGTGGCCATCTTGGTTAAGAAGGGGCTGCCACTTAAGATACTGGGAGTGCTGCGGGACCCGGAAGGAACAAGTTACTTACCTGTAACTGTTATCCTCCAGCATGGGTCTGGCATGGATTCACATGCTCATGAATATTCCCCGTCAGGCTGGGAATCCTCGGTACAGAAAAAAATCAGTATCAGTTTCGTTTCTGATCTGTCTTTCCTAGTAGTAACCAATCACTGATCTCTGGGTCATACAGCCCACAGCCAATGACTGCCCTCTCCCTAAGCCCCGCCTCCGGCAGCCATCCTCAGATTTTTACCGCACATTCAAGTGTTGGGAGTCCTTGTGCTGTAGCTCTCGAGCTTTGCTGCGTTTTCGTGCTTTTTCAAAGAGAATTTCTAATTTTTCGGTTAAATTGAGCCTCAAGCTCCACCGTCTTTACATCTGATCAACGGGGACCCGTTTCGGAAGTTTCTACGCCCCTCAAGGGTGAAGATTTCATCGAACAACGCTTTTGGAGGATTCCAGAAGTTTCTGAGGCCTACCCCAGACATGGCCAAGGAGACAGGGAGCTCGACGCACGGGAAGCTGTTCAGGGCCTGCCCTGGATGCCAGCTGCAGAACGTGTTCAAGGAAGACGAGCATTCCTTATGCCTCTTCTGTCTTCAAGAGGACAAAACGCACGTGGAGGACTGTGCGTTTTGCGGGAACATGTCAGAGCGGACCATGAGGGACCGCCATCTTCGTCTCACCATCTGGCTGGAGGGAAAGAGCCCGTCAGGTGAGAAGAGAAAGAAAAAATCCGAGCGGTCTTCTAAGTCCTGTGAGGGCGCCCCGGCGACGGGGGCCCAACAGAAGGCTAAGCACCGCGAGTCCACGGGCACCGGGAGCGCCGAATGGTCAGGCTCCTCGGCTGCCAGGCAGGGCGCATCCTCCCCGGCGCCATCGACCACGAGCCAACGCTCTGGCTCGGGTAAGAGGAAATCCGAGAACCCGGCCAAGCTTCTGGAGAGGCCCCGGTCGATCTCGAAGATTTCGGCTGAGGGGGAGCGAGGCGGGGAGCCCTCCCCCAAGGTGAAGGCCACAAGCACGCAGTTGGTGACTAAGGCCTTGATTCACCCAGCCAAGGCCTCTATCGAGGAGGTCGCGGCAACCCTGGTGCAGCCTGCGGAGGCTACACCTGTGGTAGCGGCCTCGGGGCCCAGAGTCTCCCTGCCACCTCGGAGGGAGGCATCTTTCAAGCCCATCGAAAGAACCCCCACGAAGCCCCCGGCGTAGAAAGACGGGGGGGGCCAGTGGCCGTCGTGGATTCAGACACAACCTCCGAGGAGGAACTTGTTGAAGCCCCTGGGAGCCACGACGCGGGCATGGAGGAGGACCAGCCTGTCGAGAGGCATCCCGACGAGGGGGACGGCGGCGCCGACGGGACCCCAGACCAACCGGAGCCAGGGGCAGGGCCATCGGGAAGTCCACCACCCAAGAGGAGAAGAACATCCTCCTGCACCCTTCCAGCCCTCAAGGCCTGCTCAACCCTCCTCCCCGTCCACGGTCTGTGGGGATGACACGGGCACAGCCACGACGGGCACGGACGAGGGTGGGGTGGACCTCCCGTCGCCCCCCCTCCTCGGGCTTCCCCGCCCAATGAGATTGGATCATTCCATGCGATGATCTCCAGGGCATCCGAGCTTTTCCAGCTTTGCCCCGAAGAAAAGGAGGGGTTCCTCTATCAACGTCGAGAGACCAAGAGGAAGACGGTCCTCGCGGTACCTCTACTGGACGACAACTGGGACGAGGGGCTCTCCCTCCTCAAAAACCCGTCCACGACGCCGGCAAAAAGGGACCGATATGAAAAGAAGTACCGGGTCCCCGACGCGGCCCCTCTATGCCTTAAAGCACAACCGACCCCGGATTCAGTCGTCTCGGCGGTGGCCAGGAAGAAGGCGGGAGGCATCAGCATGGACATCGACTTCACCGCTGGACGGCGAGGGAAAGAAGCTCGACGCGATGGGACGAGTCATCACGTCGGCGGCGATGACGGTTAAGGCGGCCAACGCCCTGGCTATCGTTGCCCGTTACGACAGGGAACTTTGGTATAAAATCGCTCCCTTGTTGGACTTCCTGCCGGACGACAAGAGGGCAGAAGCCCTGGAAATCCTGCAAGAAGGCGAGGTAGCGTCGGACCACGCCATAACGGTGGTTCCTCCCCGGCGTGGGAGTTCAACGTGGTGCTGACTAGGCTCATGGGGACCCCGTTCGAGCCTATGCATATGGCACCGTTGAAGTTCCTATCGTGGAAAACAGCTTTTCTTGTGGCCATCACCTCCGCACGGCACGTGGGAGAGATTCAGGCCCTATCTTGCAAGCCTCCATACCTGACTTTTCACGACATGAGGGTGGTGCTCAGGAAGCATCCCTCCTTCATGCCCAAGGTGCCGTCGGACTACCACCTCAACAAGCCCTTTGTGTTACCAGTTTTCTTCCCGTCGCCGGCCGAGAGGACTTTGCACTCGCTGGATGTAGCTAGAGCGCTGAAGTTCTACGTGGACCGCACGAAGAGTTTTCGGAAGACGTCACAGCTTTTTGTGAACTTTGGACCTGTGAATCAAGGGAAGGCTCTCTCGAAGGCTTCCATTTCCAGATGGCTCTCCGGCTGTATCATGCACTGTCACCAGTTGGCAAACCGACCGCTGCCCGGCCATCCGAGAGCCCATTCGACCAGAGCGATCGCTGCTACCACGGCATTCTTGTCTGGTGTGCCCCTGTTGGACATCTGCAGGGCTGCTATGTGGAGGTCGACGCACACCTTTGTGAAATTCTACTGCGTCAATCGGGATTCCAGGGAGAAGTCCAGGGTCAGCCAAGCAGTGCTGCGCAACCTGTTCGCCTGAAGGGCCTGGTGAGGAGGTAAGAGTTGCTTAATGTTGAGTTTATGTATTGCTCAATGATGAGCCTTTTGCCAACTCCCGTGGTTGTGCATGTGTGTACTGCTATGTAATCTTATATTCATGAGCATGTGAATCCATGCCAGACCCCATGCTGGAGAAGGAACAAGTTACTTACCTGTAACTGTTGTTCTCCATCATGGGTCTGGCATGGATTCACATGCGAACCTACCCGCCTACCCCTCTGCGGCTCTTCACTTGGTCATACTGCCACTTTACGTGCTACCAAATCTGAGGATGGCTGCCGGAGGCGGGACTTAGGGAGAGGGCAGTCATTGGCTGTGGGCAGTATGACCCAGAGGTCAATGATTGGTTACTACTAGGAAAGAGATCAGAAACGAAACTGATACTGATTTTTTTCTGTACCGAGGATTCCCAGCCTGACGACGGGGAATATTCATGAGCATGTGAATCCATGCCAGACCCCATGCTGGAGAAGGGAGGTTCCTTGTATTGAACACCAAATTGGGGACTCTGAGGTGTCCATGATTTCACTATATTCCCGCAACACAGGACAAGTGGCCTTCTTCAACGCACATAGTAAATCATTACTGGGCTTCTCGGAGGGAGAGCTAATCATAGCTGGGGACTTCAACTGCGTAGTGGATCCCACCAAAGATAAAACCCTGCTCCCGACCAGTGCTGATGAGCAGAATTTTTGGGTTTTCATAAAGCTGCTGAGGGACCTCTCGTGATTGAGATCTGGAGATTCTTCCATCCACAGGAACGGGACTATACATTCTACTCCCAGGTGCACCATGGGCACTCCTGGCTGGACATGGTGCTGGTCTCCAGGTCTCTTACTACGACGGTCACCGAATGTTTCCTTTTAAAGGGACATTGCAATGAAATCAGACACCTGACGCTTGTATTCCCGGTGAGCACGACTAGAAGAAGAGGCGCTATACATCTCTGGCGGGGCTCTCGCAGCTTTCGGCCAAGGACAGAGAAGCGCTCGAATCCGAAATCACTGAGCAGGAGATCCTGGGAGCCATCTGAAGTCTTCCTCTGGGGAAGGCGCCAGGTCCAGTCGGCTTCTTGGCCCAAATCTACAAAATGCTTGCGCCAGTGGTGTTCCCTATTTGACTAAACTGTTCAACAGCTTTTTAAGGTCTGGGACAGACACCATGGCAGAATCCACCACCACACATATTCTGAAGCCTGGTAAGTACGGAGCGGTTTGTTCGGCATACAAGTCAATAGTGCTCATAAATGTGGATGTGAAAATCTATGGCAAGGTCCTGGTCTATAGGCTGATCGAGGTCCTGCCCAAGTTGATTGACCAGGCGGGCTTCATAGAGGGGCACGGCACGCAAGACCATATCTGCAGAGTGGTAAATGTCATAACAGCCAAAAGGAAATTCCCTGAGCGTTTTGTGCTGCTGTCCATGGATGCCCGCAGGGCCTTTGATAGCTTAGACTGGGCCTTTGATAGCTTAGAATGGGTTCTGCAAAGCTGCAACTTTGGGCCGGAATTTTATCCAGCTAGTGATGGCCAACTACAAGGCCCCCAAAACGAGGGTAAATGTTAACTGTCAGCTTTCTCAGTTCCTCCAAGCGCAAAGGGGCGTGAGGCAGGGCTGCCCGCTCTCCCCCTTTATCACCCTGAAGATGGAGCCACTGGCACAGGTTAACAGGGGGCCATGCACAAAATGGCACTTTACACCAATGACATGCTGTGCTTCCATCTGACACCCTCCAGCCACTGCTGGAATTAACCAGAGCCTTAGATGACTTTGGGGAGGTGTCTGGCTTTAGGGTCAACAAAGATAAACCCACGGACCTAAATATCTCAGAAACCCGTAAAACCCTAAACATGTTCAAAGGGGGCTCTCCCTATCGCTGATTTCGACTTGGTGGTGGGCAAAATCTCCTGAGCCTGATAAAGGACGCCCAGGACCAACAGGCACGAAGGGGCCAGGGCTGGATTCAAACTGTAAAGATGAGCCTACTCCCGAAACTCCTGGATGTTTTTCAAGCGCTGCCCCTGAAGGCGAGGGATCTTGAGGGACTCCAAAGGCAAATGCACTAGGTTCATTCGGCCTGTTAAAAGCCACGGCAGGGGGGTTGGGTGTTTTCCTCTGCACCAAATTATTTCCTTGCAGCACAAAGTCCCCCGGTGCTGGACTGGCCACATGATATGCGGGCCTCGCGATGGAAAGATCTCAAAAAAGCAGAGTTGGCAGCACTATTGCATGAGCTCCCGTTTCTCTCGCCGGAGGTCAGAGGATGGGGAGGGTATGTTTCCCACGACCGCCGTCACCCTGGCACACTGGGACAAAGCCGGCTCCTGGGGATCCCGAGGGGTCTGGGTCCACTCACATCGGTCACACTTAATCCAGCATTTTTCCTGGGTATGGGCAGGAGGGCTTTTGCAGAATAGGAGAGGGACTCCCACTAAAACTCAGATCTATTCCAAGAGGGTGAACCTCTGACAGCTGAATGCAAGGCCAAATTTGGCCTGCGCGAATCAGAGCGGTTCCACTATATTAACCTTGGGCACTGGTTCCGGGAGGGTAGCTCAGCGGCAAAATGCTCGCCTTGGAAGCAAGACCACACAAAGCAACACAGGTTCGATCCCCGGGTCTGCACTTAGAAACCTCTGGGTATTAAGCACGTTATAAATAACCGATCACATCACCAACCCAATAATTAAGAGGGTGGCTGACCCCGCCCCCAAAGGGAACAAACTCACATCTCTAGAAGGGAAGAGTGCGAGGGTTTTGCATTTGTACAGGCTTCTGGGGAACCCAGAAATAGGCAGCAAGCACCCTTACATAGCAAAGTAGGCACAGGCTATCGGACGGGAAATCTCAGAGCAGTCATGGGCTTAGATTTGGAGGCAAATGCACACTAGCTCGAGGTGCACACATGCAAAAAAAGGGGGCCATAAAACTCTGCTACAGGTGGTACCCCGCAATGGCAAGACTCCATCGCATATCCCCGGACTTATCAGATCAGTGCTGGCATGGGTGTGGAGAGGTGGGTCTTGCCCCGTCATAGCCATATACTGGAAGGAGGTTACAAACCCCAAGTATGTGCAGGTTGGACCCAGTTCCTTGAAAATGTTAGCGATAGGGAAGCCCACCTGTTTCGGTCTAGTCTCATGCCCAACCTGTAAAGAGCTGATCGAGAGATGCCTGGACATGAAGGGAGGGGAGTCCGGAGGCAAAGGGGACTGGGAAGCAACATGCAGACTGGGGGCTCAGCCTTCGGCACTCTGGACTGCTGTGCAACGGGGGTGCAGGGATCGTCTGTGCTCTATCCCAGGCCAATGAGCGCAATCTCAAGAGGCCAAAGTGCAAATTTGTCTCACTGTAACCAGCAATGGATGCCCTGTAATGTTTTTTTTTCTTCTCCAAGGGGGAAGGGGTTACAGAGGGTGGGCACAAAGAAATTGTTCCAAGATTGTCTATTGTTGGCACACACTGCATTGCTCAGTGTTGTCTTGCGACTTAAAATATTAAATCAGAACGTATAAAAAACATTGTCCAATCCTGCTACGTCACAGGGGTCACCTTGGGGTAATCGAGGGATGGGTTGCTGCTTTCCCTCGTATAAGCGAAGTCACACCTATGTGAGGGTGTCACACATTTCATGCTAAAACAATACAGGTTGTTCTTAGTTTAATTTTAACATGGTGGGAAACAGTCTTAGACTTGCCACACCACTGACCTACCATACATGCATGCATACAGATACATATACATGTGATCTAAGCAGATCCCACAAGCCTCAGAAATATACATATATATGTAGAGTTCCTGCTTTACACAATGCTAAAGATGTGTAATTGCTTCTATTGAGCCTTGCCACCGCCTATGGTTGTATAATGTTGTACTGCTATGTATTTGTTATTCATGAGCATGTGAATCCATGCCAGATCCCATGCTGGAGAAGGTTTAAGTTACTTACCTGCAACTATTGTTCTCCAGCATGGGTCTGGCATGGATTCACATGCAACCCCTCTGTGGTTTTTCTTGGTCATAATGCCACTTTACATGCTTACTAAATCTGAAGATGGCTGCCAGAGGAGGGGCTTAGGGAGAGGACTGTTAATGGATGAGGGCAGTATGAACCCAAGGACAGTGATTAGTTTAGAGGAGAAATACAGTTTAAGTGAAGCTTTTTTCTTTTACCAAGGATTCCCCGCCTAACGACGGGGAATATTCATGAGAATGTGAATCCATGCCAGACCCATGCTGGAGAATAATAGTTACAGGTAAGTAATTTAAACCTTACCCCTGGAACAGGCTCACCTCAAGCAAACCGGTTGCGTAGCACTGCTTGGCCGACACTGGACTCTCCCTGGAATCCCTGTTGACGCAGTAGAATTTTGTGAAGGTGTGCGTGGACCTCCAAGTAGCAGCCCCGTAGATGTTAAGCAGGGGCACACTAGACAGGAACGCCGCTGTCACAGCGATCGCTCTGGTGGAGTGGGCTCTTGGACGGCCAGGCAGCGGTCGGTTAGCCAAACGATTACAGTGCGTGATGCAGCCGGATAGCCATATTGAAATGGAAGCCTTGGACAAGGCCTTCCCATGGTTCGCAGGGCCAAAGTTCAAAAACAGCTGTAAAGTCTTCAGAAAACTCTTCATGCGTGTCACACAGCACTTCAGGGCACGAGCAACGTCCAGCAAGTGCAAGGCCATTTCTGTCATCGATGAAGGTTTTGGGGGAAAAAATGCATAACACCAAAGTCTTGTTGAGGCGGAATTCCAACAGAACCACTGGCATGAAGGAGGGGTGCGTACGTAGCACCACAATCGATTAGTGGAAAGTCAGGTATGGTTGCTTCCAGGACAGGGCCTGGATCTCACCTACCCTTTTGGCAGAGGTGATGACCACAAGGAAAGCTGTTTTCCAGGAGAGGAAGCAGGGCTGATGCAAAGGCTCGAAGGGGGACCCCATGTGCCTCGTCAGAACCATGTTGAGTTCCTACACCAGGGCAGGAGCTTTCACAGGCGAGAAAGATCTGAAAAGTCTTTTGAGAAACTCCTTGACGAGTCGGTGGGACCAAAGTGAAGATCTTCCTGGTGACCTAATGTGCCAGGAGATAGCCGTGAGATGTACCTTGATGGAGGCATGTGCCAGTCCAGCCTTTGCCGAGGTTAGCAAGTACAGCAGGATCTGTGGGGCTGTGACCCTCAAAGGGGTAATCTTCTGCGACTGGCAGCACGTAGCAAAACCGATCCACTTGTGACGGTAGCACTTCAAGGTCGACAACGCCCTGGCTTTGGAGAGAACCACCCTGCATTCCGCTGGCAACTCATATCCTCCAAACTCTAGGGCTTAGGAGCCAAGCCCTCAGGTTCAGCGATCCTGGGTTGTGATGCAGGATTGTGCCTCTTTCGCTGATCAGAAGATCTGGAACCACTGGCAGCTTGACCGGAGGCAACGACTGAGAAGGTCCGGGTACCAAATCTGCCTCGGCCACGCCGGGGCGATGAGCATCATCCTGCATTGACACAGTGTGTTGATGACTCGTAGCAGGAGGGTGAAATGAGGAAACGCGTACAGAAACAGTCCTTCCCACGGGAAGAACGCTTCCCCCTGCCCCTCTGTTTGGTGGAATCTGCTAGCAAACATCTGGCATTTGGAGTTTGCTGCTGTCGCAAATAGATCTGGGGCCTGATCCACTTGACAAAGAGGCCGTTCACCTGATCCTGCAGAAGTTCCCACTTGTGCGAGGAGCGCTGAGGGAGTCTGTGATGGTGTTCTTGACTCCCGCTAGGTGAAGATGGAGGAGGAACATCCCTTGTCCGATGGTCCAGCACCGCAAATCCTCCGCTTCCTTTGAGAGCGCCGGGGATCAAGTGCCCTCTTGTTTCCGGATGTAGAACATGGTGGTGGTCTTGTCCGTGAAAATCCTCACCACCTTACCCTTCAGAGACGGAAGGAATGACTTGAGGGCCCAGAACACTGCACGTAGCTCCAGGATGTTGATATGGAGATCGTTCTCCTCTGGCAGCCATAGGCCTCTGGAGTGCAGACATCTGGTGTGGGGTTTGGAATCCTGTGCCCTGGGCGATGTTGGAGCGGACTCCCTACCATCCTATCGCCCGATTGAACTCGTTGTCAAGAGATCTTGTCCGTGAAGCTTCCGGACATCTGTATCTAACGCCCATTCAGGAATTCCTGTAGGGGTTGCATTTGCAACCTGCAGAGCCAGACAAGGTATATGCAGGATAACATCATGCCCAGTAAAAACTTGATGGCCCGCATCGTGAACATCTTAGCTTACGACAGTCGTTGCACCTTCAATTGAATGGCTGCTATCCTCTCCTCCGAGGGCGACACAAGGCAAAACAGTGTATGGAGTCTGGCGCCTAGGAACATAGCATTCTGCGATGGCATCAAGCAGGAATTTGGAAAGTTGACTGAGAATCTCAGGTCCATCAGTAATCGGACAGTCATCTCCGTATGCCCTTCAGCCAGCTCCCTCGAGCGGGCGTGAATCAACCAGTCGTCCGGGTACGGGTATCAGAAGACGCAGATGGGTCAAGCATTTTGTCAACACCCTGGGGGCCGACTTCAAGCCGAAAGGTAGAGCCTTGAACTGGTTGTGCTGTCCCTGCACTACAAAACGTAGAAACGTTTGTTGTTTCTTGTGAACGGGGACGTGAAAATAGGTGTACTCCAGGTCCAATGATGTCAAGAAGTCTCCTTTTTCCAATTGGCCGAGCACGTGTTGCAACATGACATCCTGAACTTTTGAGACTTTAGATGTGTTGAGACATAGGTCAAGGATGGGCCTCCAGCCCCCTCAGTCTTTTTTCTGACCAGAAAGTATCTGGAATAGACTCCGGAGCCCCAGAGCCATTGGGGAAGTAGCTCTATCGCTCCTTTTCGCAAGCATGGCCAGTACCTCTTCCAGGATTGAGGGATGTGCTGCTCCTGACGAGTAACCAGTAGGATCCGCGAACACCTGCATTGAAACTCAAGAGTGTGTCCTTGGGCGAGAGTGTACAGCACCCATCAGTCAGTGGTTATCTTTCTCCACTCGGTGACGAACCTAGTTAGCCGGCCTGTCACAAGGTTGCACGGGTGGGGGCCGCGACCTCCCGGCTGGTTCAGACTTGCTTCGGCGCCAGCGTCCTGCCTTGCGGGCGACACTGTCCTCCACTACCGTAGGCCAGGGAACAGCCACTGTAGGCTTTATGCGTTGAGGATCTGGAATGCTGTTGGTACGAAGTTTCTGTTTTGATTGCCTGGACGGACTTGTCAACAACGTTTCCAAACAAATACTCTCAGTCGAAGGGCATGTCCAGCACCTTCGCTTGGACCTCCTGATGGAAGCTAGTGGCTTTTATCCAACCTTGGTGACTAAGGCAGACACCGGTCCCCATCTGCCCGAATCCTGTGTCACCACTGTGATGGCGTGATCCAACACCACTTTCCCTTCCTGGAAGAGAGCGACTGCTGCAATCTTATCGTCTGGGAGGAACTCCAGAAATCGGCCCCAACTTGTACCAGAGCTTCCGCCGTACCTGGCCAGGATCGCCAGCGTGTTGGCTGCCTTGATAGTGGACGCTGCAGTGTAAATCACCTTCTTTCCCATGCTGTCCGAGGGGGTGGGGGGTGGGTAAAGACGAGGACAGGTTAGCCGACCCCTTCTTCACGGCTGCCGATACCACGGAATCCGGTGATGGTTGCAACCTCAGACACTTGGGTGCAGAGTCTGGCACCCTATACCTCTTCTCCAGCCTATCCCGCTTCGCTGGATCTGTGCAAGGGTGCTTCATGAGGGCCAAGCCCTCATCCCAGACATCGTCCAGAAAGGGCACCGGCCATGATAGTTTTCCTCTTGACCTCGTGCCTTTGATACAAGAAGCCCTCCTTCTTGGTCTTCTCGGGCACCAGATGGAAAAGCTCGGAGGCTCTGGAGATCATGGAGTGGAACGATCTCACTTCATCTGGTGGGGACACCCTGTGTTGTGCATGCAAATGCAGCAATTCACCATCCACTACGATTATGTCTTCATTATCATCCTTTGGCATGGCCCTATCAGTCCCCGTACCTGTGTCTGCTGGGGGAGACCGAACCAGACGTGGAGGAGGTTGAAACGGGGGTGTTAGGGAGAATTCTCTGTAAGGCTAATTTCCCAAACCTAGCGAGTCCCCCAGCAGCTTTGCTGGATTTTTGGGGTTTATTTTTTTCTCTCCTGCTAAGAGTGCGATTCTTTTGCTCCCACTCTTAGACATGATTTGAGGTGTTCCTTTCCATGTGTTTTATGGGCTATGGGGTCTTTTACTCCACAGGGTCTCATGCGTTTTTTTGATGTGGGTTACACAGCACCCTCCGTTCCGTAACCCAGGGGTGTCGTAGCGACCCCCCCAACATAGACTCCATACCCTGGGACTGACTACTGTCTCCCAGGGCATGCAAAGTCACCATTGGCTTTACTAGTCCCAAATTATGAACAGAAACCAGTACAAACCATCATATTGTGGACGTACTGGTCGGGGCAATTCGATTGCCCCGGGGTCTGTTGTTCGAGGGGGCACGTCTCCATCCCCCCTGATCGAGTTTTGGCTGGTGGCAGTGGATACTACTTTTTATATTCAACCACAAATATATCTCTATGGGATTTTCCCATTGTTCGAGGCTACCAACTTTAATTATTTAATTCTTATAGCCTCGAACACACCACCGGTTTATTTATTTAATATTAATTTGCCGGTTGGTATTTTTTGCCAGAACTCGATTCTAAAATGGCGTTTGTGTTCTCTTCTGTGACTCCAACCCAAGTCGAGCCCTTTGTTCCACTTTTTGGCGGGCTTCTCCACAGAAGCCTCCAAAAGTGGTGCCACACTGTCTGGGTACTACAGGGGGTGTGGGAGGGGGTTTAGGCACCCTGGACTGAGTTACCTTGGTAACTCAAGTCGCACTCTTGTGTGATTGGCCCAAGTGGTGAGCCGGCCGGCTCACCACTTAGCATGTTTGATTGACAGCTAGGCTGAGTGAATGGGGGTGTGCTGCATAAAAGCAGGGCTTTGGGGACTGGAACTTCAGAAGGCGCCACAGGACCTAAGAATCCGAGGAGGGAGAAGCTGAGCCGGCCTGCAATGACGACACCCCCAGTGGAGCCCTGCTGAACCGTCTCACCACTTTCCCCAACGACAGAGGAGATCTCCAGCCCGGAGAGTCTTTTTCCTTCGACTGGTGGGGATAACCAGTCTACCTTCTTTTCGCCTTCCTGGAGCATCTCGTGGCCGCCTTGCCTGTGCCAAGCACCCCGGCAACCGGGATACCACGTTTTCACCACTACCGCGAACCGAAAGGGTAGCACTTTTGTACCAGAGAACTCCGCGGCTGGTTTCTTCCATGGCAGTGCAACGACCTTCATCCTTCCTCCATGACGAGATCTTCTCTTCCACTGGACGACGCTGCGACTTGCACCCGCTGCCATGAACTGCCCCCGCTGGAGGATCCTCTCCCTTTAAGGTACCGTGTTCCGCCTGGCTTCCCTTGCAACCGTTTGAACGGGGTGTATTAAATCCTCGTCTCTCGAACCTGGGTTAGCCTGGGACACCTTAGCTAACTTTTCTGCACTGAACTAAACCTTTTTCAAACTACCTCCACAAACTTCAAAGACTCCGTGTAAGTGTCTGATCTTGGGCATCTTCCGCCCGGCTCCCTTGAAAGTGGGCCTGGCGCCTAAACTTCCTTGCTCACCAGTAGACTGTGCCTTCCTAAACTTGCTGTGGTTCTTTAAAAAAGTGTTTAGTGTGTATGCTTACACAATTCTGCTTTTCCCTACCTTTTTAACTTGTTGGAGTGCCATTGAACGTTAAGCGCTCACCTCGGTCCCGAAATAAGTGGTGTAAACTAAGACTTGTACAACAAGTAATCAGGGATGTACATATGATAATAGTGATTGTGTTTTGAACGTATCTTACCAATTTAGTGCTAGTGTGTTTCATAAGAGTGTGTTAAATAAATAAGTATATACTTTTACACCCAAGCTCTGGTCAGTGTTTGCTTGTGCTACTGTATTTCTGTACCTATTTTGTATGCTCTGTATACTGCCTAACTCTTCTTGAGGGAAGTCTGACTGCTCAGCCACAGCTACCAAGTGAATCTGTGTGGTACAGACTGCTACCAAGTGGATTTACTACCAACCACCTGTAGTCTTAAATCTTTTGCAGTGGTCCCTAAGGGAACTGCACAGGTTTCTGCCTAACGGGGGGCATTGGATGACGCATCCTCTTCTTAATTGGAGGCTGATCGGGGACCTTGGCAACCACAGTTACCAGAGCCAGAGGTAGCCTCATCTGGATCTTTGACACCAAAGTGTGTAGAGTCAACAGAATATCCAAGGAAATGTCCCTCGGCTGAGCAGGCAGAACAGGAGAACTAGGCCCTGCACCGTAGTCCTCTTCAACGTCCTTGTGGACTGGGTGTAAGGACTCCTGATCCTTGTCGTCTGTGGACAAGACCTCCATGGCTTGGGCAACTGCCTGGGAGGGCTGTTTCGGGGCCTCCTTGCCCCCCCCCTTCCTGTTTTTCCCCCCTGAGGGTCTTGAACCGGGGTCTGAGCCAGTTTCACACCTTCTGGTGTGTCAGTAGACTTTGCCAAAGTCACTGCGGCAGTGTCGCGCCTTGGGGGTTGGGACATCTTATAAGCCATGGGAGCTACCCTCGCAAGATCAGCACCCTTAGCTGCAGGTCTTGGCATGCGCCGGTTGGGCCTGCTTGGGTTGTTCAGCCTTTTTCTCCTCAGTCAGTGGCATCTCGGATTTCCGATGTAGTTTTGCCAGGGTAGATGACTTGCCCTTTGAAGGGGAGCGCGATGGTAGGCTGGCAATGAAGGTGGAAGGTGATCTTGATCGCTCCCTATCCACTTTGGGAACCGCTTCCGTGGCGAACCCAAAGGACTTAGAAGACCCCCCCTCACACCGGCCGGTCCTGGGTGAGGCATGGCCCTGCACGAAGCACGGATCAGAGGCCTTGGCATTAAGCCATGCCACCAGCCTACTGTGCCTATGCCTCAATGTTTTCTTTGAAAATCTGAAGCAAATCTCACTCTACCTCCTTGTGGTCTGGGTGCAAGCAGTAGAGGCATTGTAGGTGTTTGTCCTCCACAAACACATTCCGTAGCCCGCATTTAGTGCAGGGCTTGAAGAGGGACCTTCCCTCCTTCTCCTCCATCATGTTCGGAGATCAGAAGGTAGGCCCAAAGGCCTTGTAGAATCTTTGACAATCTTTGCACTTGAGGGGCGTGGAAGTTGACAGACAACGGATTACCGCCGTTGGCAGATGAAGAAAAGAGCACACAGGCTCCTTTGAAGCAAAAAATAGAAATGTTTCCGTCAAAAACACAAAAAACGTACAAATAGCTTGCAGAGGAAACTCTAGGTCTCCCAACACTGAAGCATGCAGTGAAAATCTGAAGATGGCTGCCAGAGGAGGGGGTTCGGGAGAGGACGGTCATTGGATGGGGGCAGTATGACCCAGGGGACAGTGATTGGTTAAGAGGAAAAATACAGTTTTAAAGTGAAAGTGAAAATCTTTTCTTTCACCATAGATTCCCAGCCTGACGACGGAATATTCATGAGGATGTGAATCCATGCCAGACCCCATGCTGCAGAGGTTTTGTTACTTCCCATGTATACAGAATGATTCAACTTTCCCAGAAGGCAACATAATTCATGTAATCCACCGGGTAGGTCATTTAAAGTTAGTACCCCTTCCTTTTGCTGAATTATGCAAGTAGCTTCTGCTTTGTTAGAAGCACAATTTGTGCTACATGATGGGTTGTAGTAATTTCTTTCTGTACTCATAGGGGATGACTTAGAGGCATTTATCCATTGAGTTACCCCCTGCAGCAATCAAAACAGATCTCAACTTAAAGAACAGGACCCACCCCTACTGCAAATACACCAGTGGGTACAAGATGGTCTCAGGTACGATTTTTTTAAGTCCCTCCTAAAGTGCCTGCAACTATAGGTTATGTTCACTCCACTAATCTGGGCACACAATAGAGATGATTGCCTCTTCCCCTTTTGTTACTTTCACTTCCTTGGCAATCACTAGTCCGCCTGCCTTTGAATAAGTTCTGATAATGGCACAGAGGAATGATGCATGTCAGCTTCACCACAATGTGCACCAATATAAACCCCACATGCAGGGAGAAAGAATTACTATTTGGGGGCTAGCAACACTGATTTAGGAAGATTGTCTTTACATCAACCAATAGAATGAGAATTTGTACTCATGCCGTTTGGCCCTTCATCAATGATTGTTTAGAGGCGGCTTCCCTTTCTTTTTCCCCTTGAGTGATACTGAGGTTTCTATGCATTTGTGAGATGCCTCTGTATATGTCCAAATGTCAGGACTGTTCCTTAAGACAATAAGACTGGGTCACATTTTATAAAATACATTTGTTGGAATGTTGTTTCATGTTGGCACATTAAATGTATTAAGTAAATCTACATAACATTTTTCCAAAATGGTTTCATAAAACAATCTTATGCAAGAATGTCAGATATTTGGGTAGGACAAAAGCAATAGATGGGAAGTAATAGGCATATGTTTGTTCTGTGAGAATGGTGACTTGTTAGGAAATTCCCAGTTTCACCCTCTTCATCCACTACTCCATATCAGTATTAGGAGTTCCCGGGTGAGCCAACACCATTGATACTTGTACCACTGACACCTGCTTTTTTTCCCCCTCACCCTATTTAGATATTCTCTCACTAGGATAAATACACCACTGTGGTATCTCACCACTTACATTTCCTCTTTTGCATTAAACTGACTATTTTATTTGAGCTTCTTAATGGGGTGGCTTCTGGGCAGATAACCATATTACTCTACTCTCTCTACATAATGTTCAGTTGGGGTCCAGGTCCTTCAGCATGCATCTGGTTTTGTTCTGCCTTGCTCCCCCACCTCCTGAATCCTTCACATATTTTGGTAGCCAAGGATTACCCATTTTAAGCTCAGTTTCCTTTCCTTGCTTGCTAAGGTTCTGTAAGCAGCTGTCTCTTAGACACCTTGATGCAGAAGAGAAGAATCTCCTTTGATTGGGTATGGTCAGTAGGCTTTGAAGCTAACCAGGTTCCCATGGCTTAGTTCTTGGGACACCTGCTCTGAGCAGTGCATTCTCCTTCTTTAAACATCTTGCATCCATATGATTTTCTCCTGGTTTTGCTCCAAGCTCTGCCATTTTATTTACCTGCCAGTTGGCAGTTTCCTGGTTGTCCCATTAGGGCACCTCATGCCTAATCACAATGTGTCCACCTGTGTCTCCCATATTCCCCAGCAAGAACTTTACGCCGAGCCTGTGGGGCTTTATTTTCCCAGGTATTGGGCAACTCACACCAATACATAACATTTTCCTCTGCCTAAACTTCAGCATATGGAGTCCTTCGTGATTCCAGCACTGTTGACTAGCTTCCTCCAAATCAGTTTCTCCCCTAACACTTAAGTCTACACCAGTAGGCTATTGGCCTGACAAGAAGTTAATCTCAAAGGCACAGAGCAAACAAGTAGTTGATTTCTCTAATCGGCATAGTCCCTTCCCAGGGCTGTTGTAACAGACATCGCTTTCTTTCTAATATTATTTATTGTTTAAAGTGTAGACCTAGCTCAAAAATCGCCAGTAACGCAGTACTGCAAGTTGTGGTCCAAGTGGGTCTGTGCATCTATTGGGATTAGTCCTTGGTCAGATGTTGAAACAGCCACTTTGAGAGATTTGCAAAAGTTGAGAATTGTGAGTGAATTCCAAGCCAATACCAGGCTCGAGTTCCAGAAGGTGGGTGCGTGACAAGAAAAGAATTGTTTGGAATTCCTCTCTTTGCAGGCGAGTGAGGAATTTGAGCGGGTTGATTTGCTGCACAAGGAGTGTGCCACCAGATGTGGTACTTAGCCATCAGGTACGCTGGTTTGCTACTTATGATTGACTTATAGATGAGGCGTGCAATCTTGGACCTCATCCTGGCCTGAAGAGGAAGCCAATGTAGTTTGTGTAGGACAGGGGTGATTCAGTCTAATTTACACACACAATAAGACGTGCTGAGCATGGTGGACTGCTTTATGGGGAGCCAAATGAGTGGCTCGGAGCTCTGTAAAAAGGGCTCCCGCCCCAAAACACCAATCGATGTGCAAGTCCACATGGGTCTTCTGTATGGCACGAAGTCTTGCAGCAGGATAAAGGGTTTGATTTTGCAAAGGGTGGCGATGGCTGGGTATTTCTGGAAGGACAGGCTGCCATCAATGGTGAAGTGCAAGGATTACACTAAATCGTAGTTGTGGACCCTATCCTTATAGGTGCATACCATTGACCCATTGTTGGACAGATAGTTGTTTAGCAGGGATGAACTGATGACAACTTCTGTCTTGGTTGGGTTGAATTTGAAGTAGGCAGTACACATTCAGGAATAGTCAATGGCTAGGTAATAATGCAGATGACCGATGTCCTGTTGGCTTTTTACCATCATGTAGAACTAAGTATCGTCTGCATATTGGTGGATGGCTAAATAGGAATCCTTGAGAAGTGTGCCCAGAGACTCCATGTAAAGGAGGGAGGCAGAGAGAAATAGGGAGACCGAGGGACAGTAAGAGACTAAAAGGCCCAGTGAGGTTGGAGCCTCTGGGAACTAGGTAGGAGACTGCGAGTCTTAAAATGCAACATGTTCACCTGGGGTCTGACTGAGAGGAAGGAGCTAAACCAGTTCAGGACAGTACAAGAGAATGCCATCTTGTCGGGGAGCAAGGAGAGGAGGATGCAGTGGTTGACTGTATTGAATGCAGCCGAGAGAAAAATGACGACAGAGGCACGAGTCGCCCTCATCCATGATTTGGAGGGCATCCTCCACACCTGCATGGCAGATGTCTTGATGCTGCATTTGGGCGCAAACTCCAGGTGATAATCGTTTAGGTGTAGTTGTTAGATTCTGGCAAGTAGTTGTGTAGCAACTACTTTTACCAAGAAATACAACAGGTTTGAAGTGTTAAAAGCCAGGACACTGCGCTCCCCAAACTAGTGATTTTTTAAATATATATTTTTAGGACAGATCATAATAACTTAATATAATCTTTTGGAGTTATAAGCCTATTATAGGACAGAACACGGGTGGAACTGACCTACAATACAAGTGTTAACTTGAGGACACAAAAAGATATAATGGCTAGATAACTGTCATTAAAAGATCATGGATCATCCAGGAAAATTAAAGCATGATATGTACCATTAGGTTTGACTTTTACCTAGATTTTTTTTTTTTTTGACAATAAAATGGGAGGTTCGTATTGGGTCGGTAGTTGACCAGGTCAACTGGGTCTAGGATCCTTTTTTCAAAAAAAAGTCAGATGAGATCAGTCTTGAGGGTGTCCAGGAATGATCCTTTGGTGAGGGAGGCAGCAATAATGGTGAGGTGTGAGTTGAGCGCCGGGCCAATTAATGGTTTAATGCTTGAGGCCAGTGATATTGTCAGAGTAAGAAGTCGGTGTGAGGGAGGCGATTGTTTATATGAGGACAGAGAGGAGAGAATTCAGGGGCAAGGGGGCATGCAGGGCAATGTTGTGGGAGTTTGATTCGATCTATCAGGTCTATTTTTTAATCAAAAATCAAAGTTGATGATGCCATTGCATATGTCCGGAGTAGCTGGCACCTCTGGGTAGGGAGAGGGTTTGGTACAAAGCTTTACTACTTCAAAGAGCTTTGCTCCAGTTAGAGGCTACCGCAATGGTGGAGGGCCTAGTAAGCAGCTTTGGCCTCAGCAATCCAAATTCTACAATTTGCACAGAGATTTGAGGTGTGTGAGATAGCCAGGATTACGTTTTTAGAGCCACTGTTTCTCCAGGGCTCTGATTGACCATTCACTGGAGGAGCGCTCAGGGGTGCATGGTTTGATGTCTGGGCAAGAGTTGAATTCTAGGAGGACCGAGGCATTCCCTGGGGTGGGGAACTCTACATTGCTTCTAGCCTGGCGTTATGTGGGCCATGGTAGAGTGGGTGACACTGAGATGGTGGCTTGGTCCGAGCAGTCGACTGGGATAGGGTCTGCATAGGTGAGGAGGAGATTGCCTTTGTTGTACGTGGGGGAGAGCACAATTTGCTCAAGGTCCATGGATCCAGTCAGTGTGAAAAGCATGCTACGAATGAGATTTACGACATGAAACTTGGGGACATTAAAATCTCGGCGAAAGACCTTGAGCCTCATTACGACCCAGGTGCTAATGGGTTAACGCTGCCGTAAAAGGCTGCGGCGCCGTTAACCCATTAGCGCCTAATTACGAGGTCCCTTTGCGGGACCCGACCTTAACGGCTGGTGTAGACCAGCCGTTAAAGTAGGGTGCTGCAAAGGGATCTTGGTGCTAAGTACGGTGCCGCAATTTACGGCACCGTACTTAGCGCCTTGCCCATTCCCATTGAGCCCTGTGGGGCAAAAATGGGAATGGGGAAGGGCCCATGGTGAATGGGGAATTACCGACCCGCCAACCTTGGAATGGGGCAGTAATTCCGCCATTCACCATGGCGGACCCTGGCACGGACCATGGTGCTATGATCCGGGGTCGTAATGAGGCCCCTTATCAGTGAGTACTAATTTTGCAGAGGAGAGTAATAATTTGAAGATGACATTGAAAGTCTCACCCATTTGCAGTGGTCTTTAGTTTAGGTGCAAGGCAATGGATTCCTTGCGAGATAAAAGGAACCGGCAAGCGAGTAATTCAAACAAGCGTGTTCTGGGGATGAATCATGCACAATCGCTCGTGTGGATGATTGCCACTACCTCATGCCCATCATTGTTTGCAACTATTGGCTATTGTTGCTGTCCGGTTTATATCACCAAATATTTCCATTAGCAGGGTATGTGACAAATGTTTGTGGTTTAATTTGCCCCATCCTCCTTTAATTTGTGGCTGTTTGCCTCAAGTTTATGGTTCTGAGTCACAAAATTAAACCTAGGAGTGAGGTTCCATCTGGAAAGGTAAAATGTTATAAGGAGCTTAGAGTTCAGGACTGAACCCTCTGGTACAGCAGCTTTCTAAATATTTCAATAACAAAATCACAGCATTACAAATTAAGGGGGCGAATGAGAGACTAGCACCAAGGAGGCTATGTTGTGAGGATAAATAAAAGGATACAGGAACACAAATCCTGTATGCAGACCAGGCAAGCCAATGCTCCATTGGTAGAGCACTTCCTGGAATTAAAACACACAGAATTTGATTTAAAATGGACTATAATAGAGAAAGTGACACACCCCCAAAAGGGTGGAAACGTAAAGGCTTTACTATTGAAGAGGGAACAGCAATGGATTTTTTCATTACGCACTGATCTATTAGGCCTCAATGGAAATATTTATTTATTTATTTTAATTTTTGTGACGCGCCAACATGCCCGTGGGCCTCAGGACGCACAAACAAGAACAAGACAAAGACAAACAAGCATAAGAGGCAGATGGAAAAGCGAGTCAGGAGATTATTCCAGTTTAAATAAGTGATTCTTTACGGCACGTTTGAACGCTGTATAGCTCTGGATCTGCCGTATACCAGCTGGAAGTGTGTTCCATAAAAGGGGACCCTGAGCATCCAATGTAGTACCTCCAAATTTGGCTGTCCTAAATTTAGCATAATTGAGAGCGACCGCAGAAGAGCGAAGGTTCCTCACGTTAGGTTTGATGCATATACGGGATGACAGATAGGTTGGGCCGCTGAGACTGAGGCATTTATGGGTCGTAGTAAGCATCTTATGCGATGTTTGACCGGTAGCCAGTGGAGTTTTTTTCCTAAAAGTAGAGATGTGTGTGCGACGTGACTGATTGAAAATATTACGCACGGCATTGTTCTATGCCACTTGTAAGGATTGGATGTTAGAGGCTGTGGCGCCCGCCAGGAGGCTGTTGCAATAGTCCCATCTTGAATTTATCAATGCAGTGGACAATAGAGCACAGTTCTCTTCCGATATGAATGGTCGAATATATCTAATTCTCTTGTTTATAGCACCACAACTAGATTTAATGCAAGAAATATGGGATTTCATGGAGAGTTCTTCATCAAGTACTACTCCTAAGGTTTTGACTTTCTTTTGAACTATGATGGTGTTATTGGCAATATGGAAAGAGGCGTAGTTTGGATCAAGTTTTGCCCAGATGTTTTTAGATGCCACAATAAGAAGTTCAGTCTTTTTATCATTAAGAGCAAGAGAATTACAAGCCATCCAATCTTGTATGACCTTATATATTCGGTTAATGGTTTCCGAATCGCTGCTGTATGAGCCACTCAACTGAATAACAACCTGAGTGTCATCAGCGTAATTTGTATATTGCACTCCTAGTTTGTTCAAAAGATCGAGAAGGGGCCGGATGTAAAGGTTGAAGAGCAGCGGCGACAGACAGGAGCCCTGCGGGACTCCACATGTCTGAGAGATAGGAGAAGATTGTTTATCACCCACGCAAACCCTTACAATTCTGGGACCCAGAAAGGAAGCGATGCATTTGGATGCAATTGCAGAGCAATTGGCGACCTCTCCGAGCCTTGACACTAGTAAGCTATGATCAACTAGGTCAAAGGCTGCGGAGAGGTCCAATAGCATGAGCAGAGCAGCTTGGTTTTTGTCAGCTATGCTAGCAAGTGTAGATTTGAGATCCAGCATAGCTGTCTCAGTTCCGTGATGAGCTCTATATCCCGACTGATGGGTACCCAAGATGTCGCATTTTTCAACATGGGCCTGTAGCTGTAAGTAGGCCAGTTTGTCAAGTATCTTGAGAACATAGGGCATGTTAGTTATGGGTCTGTAATTGTCACTGTTGGCTGGGTCAAGGCCTTCTTTTTTCAGTAGCGGAGGGATCCATGCTGACTTTAGCAGGTCCAGCACCAGACCCTCATCAAAGGAGAGGTTAACCAGTTTGGTAATCCATGGGACCAGGATCTCTAAGGACTCCTTAAGAATGCTGGTGGGGCAGTCATCTGCTGGACAAGATGTGGCTTTGAGGTCCTGAATGATTTTGAATACTTCATCTTCAGTATAGTGCGTGAAAGAGAATGGAGGGATAGTATTTTCACAGGTGTTGGGTGAAGTGGTATCAGTAGTGGATTGTGTAATGGCTACATTGCCAAGGGCTTTAATGATTTTTTCTTTATGAGAATCAATCTTAAGTAGAAAGGCATCGTGAATGCCCGGACACCACTTATCATCCTTGATAATATTGTTTGTGGGAGGAGGCTGATTTTGGAATTCCGCTAAGATTTTAAATAGCTCCACGGTGTTAGATTTAGCATTCACTATTCTTTTGTTATAGTGTGTGGCCTTTGCTTCTGTAATGAGCATTTTATAGTTGAGGATGGATTTTTTATATTTTGTCAGGGTATTATCGTTGGGGTCTTTCCTCCAGGCTCTTTCAAGAGATCTTTTTTCTTGTCTGGCTGTAAGAATGTCATTATTGAACCACATGTTCTTTGTGGTTTCAGTCTTTATTGTCTTCACCTTCAGAGGGGCAAGGTCGTTAACTGCTTCTTTGATGTTGGTTGACAGATGGTTAATCAATTTTGTGGGATCATCAAAGTAGTCTAGGGATTGAAGCTTAGTTGACAGTAGTTCAGTAAGTTTCGGGGCTGTTAGATTCTTTAGGTTGCGAGACATTTTTTGAATACAAGGGTTCGTATTAAGTTTGGGAGGAGGAAGCGGTAGTGAAATCTTGGCTTGGATGAGAAATTGGTCCGACCAAATACACGGTGTGACCAAGATATCGGAAATGTTGGTATTTTGGGACAAAAGCCAGTCCAAGGTGTGTCCCTTGCTTTGCGTGGGAAACTCCATCCACTGGGTGAGGCCAAAGGAGGTGATGGTATCCATAAGGTTGGTACCTGCTTTGTCCTGCTGGTCATTAGCCCAATATTTGAAATCACCCATGACAATAACAGGGCCTTTGGTGGCACAGATCTGGGCTAGGAGATCACTAAACTGTTCTTCAAAAAGGGGCATGATTTTAGGGGGACGATAAATCGTGAGTGTGTTTAGTGTAGTGTGTGGGGAAGTTTTTATTTTCACCCATAGACTCTCACAGCCTTCCGGAGAAGTGTGGGGAATTTCATGACATTCAAGGCTTGATTTACACATCATTGCAACTCCACCACCTTTGCCCGGCAAACGGTCTGCTATGAAGAGAGTGTAGTTGTCAGGCAAGGAGAGTGTGGCCTGGGTGGGAAGGTCAGGGTTGAGCCAGGTTTCGGTTATACCCAAAGAATCAGGCTTCAGATCATTGGTAAGGTCGGAGATTTCCACACCATGCTTGTATAGCGAGCGTGTGTTAAGAAGAGAGAGACAAAACTAGCAACGGCGCAATCTTGGGTCTATTCATGTTGGACTGGCTCAGTGTTTTCTTTAAACACATGAGTAAGCAGGAGCAGAAAGTATCTAAAACTTACTTTGTGGGAGAGACGATGTGCGAACCAGCCACTGGCCCTGTAAACGCAAGAATTGCCAGCAAGCCGGCGAGCTGCAACAATAACCTGTGAAGACTGGCACGACCCAGAAGCGCCGGCGCTGAAGCGCCTGAACACAGGAAATATACCCAAAGGGTTCTGGGAAATGTAGTTCAGAGAAAACTACTTTCGGTTTTTGCAATCCTTAACATCACAAAACGGGAGTGCTTTGCTCTCTGCCACTCACACAACCATTCATGCAAGTAAGTGCCTGGATACTCGTATCTAGCAGTCAAAGAAATGCTTCAAAAGTGAAAGTTAAATGGGGCTAAATGAAAGTACAGCTTGCGATCGTGCACTGTGTGTCTACACGTGCAAAAACGAAAATGCTTTCCTAGAACAAACAGCTGAGCAGCAGAACCTGTAAGGAAATATAGTGTGGCAAACACTGGCTACTCTCTGATGACCACTCTTTGATGAGTATCCATGTTGCATTAACATCCCACTAGAACATTGACCGATGAGGCCTTATGGAAGATACAATGTAGAAAATACGGGCACTCTGAGGAAAACCTATTTATGAGCATCCATGATGTAACATTATCTTTTTTGATATAAAATACACTCTACAGACTATAACAAACAGCATCCAAACGATCCCCAGCTGATAAAAACAAAGTCTGTACACTATTCTTTAATCAACACTATATAGTTTGCACCAGAAATATTACATACAAAAATGGTTTGGGAAAATCTCTTTGGATGATGTTTGTGTGTTCAATAGGGCACAATATATACATTACAACTATGGCTGCCCTAAACTAGAGCACTGTTGGAACTTGCAAACTTTTTAAGTTCATACTCTAAGTGTAACACTTACATTTCAATAATATAATCAAAATGATGTGCATAGTGCTGATTGCACTGGAAACTGGCTAAAAAAAAAAAGACAGATAACATGGCTCATTAAAAGATGGTGCGCTGCCACACCAAGCCATTCTAAATCCATACATATGGCCAGACGTGACCTGATCACCTGTCGGCATGCAAATAGCATAACATTAGGATTGTGCAGCTGTTGTCACTACGATGCGCGGGTAAACATGAGTGCTGCGAATTCGATGACCAGAGCTTTTCTATCATGTTGCGGGAAAGTCTGCAGCTCATAGGATATGATGATGTATTTTAGAGTGCTAAAGCTGCAAATATTGGCAGGCACGCTCTCGTGGTAATTCTACCTAGCCCATAGCTAGCTATGTATGTTCAAGAGTGCAAATTACTCCACATACTCAAACTCATGAACTATACAGGGCTTAGTCTACTGCTGAGTTACTTGCATTTAATGACTGGGTGCTACGCATGTATGAACCGAGTCAATACAATAGGAGATATCCATTTATTTAGATAGCATGCCTATTGCAGATTAACTATTGAGACCAGAATGATAAAGCCTGTTTAACATCCCAGGTGCACACAATAATATACCGATTTATATTGAAAAAAGATAAAGGAATACCTTTGTAATACCAGAGGATCTCCGTTATATGAAAATCCGTACTTGAGGGCAAATCTCTGATCCTTACACATCTTTGTCCTCATGTACTATTTTGAAGACCACAAAATCTAAGTAAGAAAACATGACTTTTTGAATATTGTAGAAAAAAGATATTAACATGAAACTGAATCTGTAAAAGAGCATTTATTCCTCCTTTACACTATATATTTTACATTCTAGGCCCCCCCCCCTCCAAAGATGTAAGATACCTTTAAAAAAAAGAAACTGAAGGTGAGATCTTTCCATTTGTACTGCTGACACATTTACAAGCTGGTCAAGCGAAGGGTTAGTAATAATCATAATTCTGTGAATTAACTAAACGCCAATTCTGAATGATCCTTGAGAGCTAACCACTCCACGAAGACTGTCCTGAAGAAGGTGGTATCATGCACACAAATACCGAAACCGGTAGACACATGTTCGGATGGCGAAGAACTATCTGCCACATTCTATATAATACCAGTTGGGTCGAATAGTTGGTATTCTACCCGGCCAGCTGTTTTGTCTTCTTATTCTATCCCCTGATATACAGGCGGCCCACCAGCACAAACTAAGCAGGGCCAGCTAGCACCTTTCTCAGTCGTTTTTATTGAAACGTCATATGGATTACATCAAATAACTGGGCTGAGCAATTTGAAGAATATATGATTGACAATATAAATAATTCTCCACAAACTTGCAGAATCTGATTTCATTTATGAATTCTGTCTCACCCTTAGACTGCTGGCTGTTTACACAGTTTGCTTTTGAGTGCAACATTTAGGCCAGCCTGCACTCTCTTTTTGTGTTACTAAATACTAGCTCGGGCAAAACCGGTTTAGTTCAAATCAGAGCTTGCGTCCCCTCTAGGTTTAGTGGGGCTATGTTGTGATGACAGGCCACCAAAGTGATCCCACGTAAGCCAGAGCCACATCTATGTTCTTATTTGCAAAGTACTGCCTGTGAAAGTTGTTAGATTATCGAATCTGTATGCACAAATTCAGTCTTGTTCTAATAGTTCTCAAGGCATTACTGTCTGAGTCAAATATTTGGCTTCATCAGTTTGAGGGGTTCTAGTTAAGGTTAGAGTCCATTTATTTCTGTGTATACAATGATTTAGCAAGTGGTTAGTCTTTACTTGATGGACCTCAAAGAGGGCTTCTGTGTTTGTAACGTTCTTCACATGGAGGCCGCAGAAGAGGCTCTGAACTAATCACACTACTAGCTGTCATTCTAGTAGGTGGATAGGCTTATTGACTAACAAAATTGACCTTGCATCTTATTAGCTCCTACCTATGTATTGGCCCTTGATGTCAATCGTTGACTCAATCCTCAAGCTCCCATTTCATGCTCTGGTGAACCACACATTTGTATCCAGATGTTATTCAGTCCCCATCCGTTGCCTCATTCTTCCATGGTTTCGGTCCTTTACTGATGTGTGTTGTCTCAGCAATCATTTCTCTATAACACTCTCCGGCCAGTTCACTCAGTGCCAGTAAATACATGCTTTAGTCTAGCCGTTAAAGTTGCCTCCAGTATCTGGTCTACACACACAAACCTAGCTTTTGTCTCCAACTTTCAGGCTGTCTGAATAATTACTTAACTGGGTCATGGGTGACATCTCTCAGCTAAATTCTGTCCTGCCTTTGGCAGAATGTTACCTCGTTCAGACCGTCAGAAGCTTACTTTAAGTAAGAACTCCAGCTCCAACTGTGAACGCCCTAGCTACATCATCCTATGCACTCCAGTGCTCTTCCATGCCCTCCAATTGACATCTATGTAAAGAAGCCTGAGCACCCATATAGGTTGAGTGTAAGCTGGCCTCTCCTGTTTGTTAGATTTCTGAAGCCTGTCCGACTCCTTCTTGGGTATGCTGTGCTACCTATGCTAACGCCATCAAACTAGTCTACCCTGTGTATGTAATGGTTCTTTAGACAGAGTCTTGTCTATGTGGTTGGGCAAGCCACTAGTCTTCCAGATTTCTATCTGTGTGTGTGCGCTTCTTAGGCCAGTACTGTGAACAATGTCCGTGTTTAGTCAAATCCCTGGACGTTGAAGGCGATAGCCAGCACCCTGTGCTTACAATGGTTCATATTCATAAGACAAGTCAGTTTGTGCAAGGTTTCTTAGTGTACAATTTACCTCGATATCCCAAAATAAAGGCACAATGTGTTCACGTTCTTGTTGGTGACTGTTAGGCACAAGCCGTATTTGATTATTACTGTAACTCTTTCCTAAAATGGACACATTTATTTTTCACTCATGGAAGCAATTTTCTGCTTATAAAACAGAGGCCTGAGAACAGCATAAAGGCAGAGGCAGGCCTCAATGATCTATAGCATTTATATGCCACATACTGCTCTTAACTTATAAGGGCTTCATTTATGTGCAGCATCCATCCACAAAGGTCTGTGCTGAGCATTGGCAGGACAATACATAGAAAGGTGATTAGGTAGTGGGCTCTCACCTCGGAAAATATGCGCCATGGAAAAGTAAGCAAATTGAAACAAAACGTTAATAGCTGTACCAAAATGAGCGGGACACTTCTTAATCTTTAATTTCCCCCCATTTCACAGTTTAAAACGCTTGTATCAGGTAGTGTAAAAAAAAAAAATGAACAAATACAATATTAAAAATAAGAAAGCCACAAAGCGGGTGGTAGAGTAATAAGTCGCAGCCATATTATCTCTTGGCTCGCACAAAGTACAAGGCGTTGGTCTTGGGGTAGTATTTCACGTTCTGTTTCTTGTCCATGAGGCCTCCAAAAATTATAAGTTCCCCTCGTCCCTGCACCACAGTGTGCAAGCTTGTTTCCGGAGGACCCACAACTGAGCTACTGTTAAATACTTTCCATTTCACACGTCCAAGTTCCTTTGTACCCCTTAGGTCTAGAACATACATCTGCATGGGTTTACAGTTCATGCTCTGATACAGGGGTTTGCCAACATTCAGTGATTGAGGTGGATGGTGGCCCAGTCGACGGGCAATGGGAGGCAAAGAATGTCCATCCCCTTGGGCGGTGGCAGCACGCGATGTTGACTCACTGCTGCTGCCAGGATCCTGGCTGACTGGTGATCCAGGTGAAGCCAGTTTCGGGGGACTCGAGGAGGTGGGTGCGGATGTGCCTTGGGAGGAAGAGAGGGCCTTGACAGCTTCTAGGCCCCTTCGAAGGGCACCAGGAGAGACAGCCCCAGGGAGGGTTGCAGCAATGTGAGGTGGAGTGTGTATGCCATTCGTCTGCTCAGGGGGATTTCTCACAACATCACCAAATGTCCTTCCATCAGCATCAGTTTCACTGATGCCGGAGGCCCCTTTCTGATCCCAGTTCATTTCCACAGCACCTATCCTTAGGTCCTTCGGATCTGGAAAAGATCCACGTCTTGTAGACGGAGAAGGTCCCTCTTCAGCAGCCAAGGGTGTGCTGGGAGACAGTGTTTGCACTGGACTGTCCAAAGAAGCGCCACCAGCTGCCAAAAGGTTGGGTGACAGACTGTATCCATTGAGTACAGGTGAGCTATCTCCACGGGCTGGAGAGAGGCTGCCCTCACGGGAGCCTGATGTAGTGTGCCTCTGTGCTCGCGGCCGAAGCGTTCCCCAGCGGCCGTTCACACAAGGGACTTCCTCAGTACTTCGAACAGGAGATTGAGAGCGATACTCCCGCGTCTCTGGCGCCAGGGCAGGAGGGTTTGCGCTGATGGGGGAAGGTCGAGAGTTCAAGCTGGGGCTGAGCGGAGCTCTTCCACTGGGCGCCTGGCTGAAGACCACAACACACTGTCCTACCTAGTGGGGAGAAGAAAAAAAAATTAAACCGAATTCTGGACATGCTTCAGTTACACATAGTAACATCATGCGACACAAATAAGGCAATACTAATTGGCTTAGCTAAACTGTGACCAATGTAGGTAGCAATGCTTCCGTATCAACACTGGTCTGCTAATGGGGTCAAAAGGTCACTGCTAGTCCCGGAAAACCTGTGCGACAGCCCAAATATAATATGGACACTATGGAATGTGTTTCCAATAACTTTTCTTTAAAATGTATTTAACAGTTCAGGCAACTTTGCTCCCACTTTCATTACAACTACCCCACACCTGCACTTTCAAACTCCATTTCTCTTACAATGGCACTCTAACTTAATTTTCCATACCAGTAATAGGGATATAAAACACTATCAGAGAAAACGTTAATTTCTCACGTTCAATCAAAATGGTTTACAAAACCTTTCCAAAAACAAACTGTTTGATGTAGACAGTAACCCATTAACTTAGCTGTAGAACGTGTCCATTATTGGGTCTAGTGTGACCAAAACAGACAAAAGGATCTAAAATTGTTCAGTCTTTTTTTTTTTTTTTACACTAGATCTGAATTAGGAGAGGCTTTTGTTAAAAAAAAAGTTTTTTTAAAAAAGATTTACGTTTTAAATCAGGTGTCTGTAATAGAAATGAAAAAGTAGTTGCTTTGACAATTTTAATGTATGTCAACTAGTGAACCGGAAGAGAAACAAACCAAAAAAAATGTTATTGATCAAAAGTGGGCCTTTTGTTAAAAGTTAAAACTGCATAGTATTACAACAATTTGTAGGTCTCAATTTGAACCAGGAAATTTGCTTGGCACAGTGATGCGTATAGATGGAATGAGTATAAAAAAAAATAAAAAATAAAATAAAATACAAAATAAATAAATAAATGTTTGTTTTATGGAGTGGCTTTACCAAAACATTAGGGCCGTGGTGTAGAGGTTATGCCACTATGTCGAAAATGACAGAACAGCCCCCACACATGTCTCAACCGACACAGTACCGGAAAAGGGAAAAACAGCCCGAAACAATGAAGGAAACAATGCAAGAATGAGGGATAGGAGCAGAGGCGCTCCCCAACACCGATACCAAAAGAGGTACTAAGACAGGAGATGGTGGTAGGCCGGATACAATGAGACCCAGGAAGGGGGCTTAAGGGAAACTTGGGGAGGAAAATCAGGGAAAGGAGAACCTCAACACAGGCGTTCCCCCTCAGCGAGGTCTAATAAGTATACAGGAGTAATGCACCAGCCCCACCAAATAGATAACAGTCAATTCCCGTCGGGTTGCAAGGAAGAGAATGACCCGTTACCTTGATATCCCCCTTAGGGAAGGGAACATGTCACAGAGTGAAAAATAGGGCCTGCACAAAGAAATTAGAAATCAGACAGCTCACACAATATCATTGAAGAGAGGAGTTTCTTACCTGTAACTCCATTTCTCCAGCATTGGTATCTTTCATGGATTCACATGCTGTGAATATTTCCCATCGTCAGGCTGGGAACCTCAGTAACTTTAACATAGCGTTTTCCTATGGAAAACTTCAGCACAGTGTCCCCCATCAATGTCCTTTTTGGCTGCTTTAGTCTGCACCAATAGGACATCTAGTATAAAGAGCCCCGCGCCCCCACAGCTTTCCTTCAGATTTTAACCTCCCATAGTAGAGGAAACCTGAACCAAGGTTTGCATGAATGGGCGGCCGGTGGGCGCATGTGAATCCATGAAAGATACCAACGCTGTAGAAATGGAGTTACAGGTAAGAAACTACTCTCTTCTCCAGCATTGGATCTTTCATGGCTTCACATGCTGTGAATAGATTACATAGCAGTAGGACACCTTGGCGGTGCTTGACAAGCAAACAAAACCCCATGCCCCCATGGCATATCTACCACCTTGTGTTGCACCTCAGGCCTGAAGTCCGTACAACACAGCCAGGCCTGCATATGGAGCACCACACCATTGTTGATCCGCTTGAACCCTGACTCTGCCAGGTCCACCGTAATGTTAATGCTGCGGGTGAGGCTTCCTCCCCCTCTCGATCAGCAGCATCATCTCCTTCCGTTGCTGCTCAGACAGATGATCCAAGAGTGGAGCAAGCCGGTGCCACATCTCCCTGTCATATCGAGCCATAATCAGCAAAGAGTTGGCCGCCTTGACCGTCGTAGCCCCCACCGTAAGCATCTTCTTGCCGAATGCATTCTGCTTGCAGGCCTCATTGTCTGGGGGCGTTGCACACTTGTGCTGACTACGCGCCTTACGATCAGCTGCCGCCGATACCATCGACTCTGGAGTGGGCTGTGACGTGAGGCACTTTGGTGAAGACTCTGGCGCTTTAAACTTCTTCTCCAAGCCGCCCTTGACCACAGGCTCTGAGAATGGATGGCGCATCGTGCGGAGCCCCTCTTGCCTCACGTGGTCTAAAATGGGGACAGAGAAGACCTCCTTCTGCCTCTTCCCCATGTGGTAGAACAAAAAAAAAAAGTCTACGCTCCTCCTCAGGGATAAAACCGAACTCTTGACAAGCCATGACCACCACTGCATGGAAAGCGCCGACATCATTGGGTGGAGAGGGCTAAGCCGGGCTGCTTGGGGGATCCACCTCCAGATCAGTATCCCAGGTGTCCGCCCGCCTGGGCGACGATGACCCCGTTGATGGAGTGTCACGTGGAACACTATCAGGATCCGAATTCACCAGCACCCCTTCCTCTGGATGTACCGGGGAGGGGCGAAACAAACCCGAGACCGCAACGGTGGTTGAACCGTAGGCGTTGTACGTGGGAGGCCCGGCCAAGGGGGACACCCCCACCCTGCCGTGGCACAACCAGCACCTCCTTCTCCACGGGACCCCACCAGGCTCGGCGGAACTGGGAGCCGTGCATCCAACTGCAGCATGGTCAGCATCGAGTGTGGATTCACCAATGGGTACCGAGGCAGGACAGCACTCAGGTCTGCCGATGTAGACGGCCCTGCCGGCTGCAGATCCAACGCTGACGGATCAAAAAACAGCTGACTTTCCTCCTCTGGACTCTAGCACAAGTCGTACATCGAGGGGTCTGGCTGCAGAATCGCCAATGAGAGCAACGGCCCAAGGCCGGACCCAAACTGCCAAGATGCCTCAGAAATCAATGGAGCACCTGCCCCCGTGAACGTCGACGAGGAATCCAGCTCGGTCGACAACGGAGCAGTCGTCACAAGGGTTGATGAAGGAAGAGAAGGCAACACCACCATTGATGGAGGGACTTCTGTAGATTAACTCCTCGGCTACTGAACCAAGGCCACCACTGGCCTGGCCTCCTTCGGGGAAGTGAACCGTTTGGACGTGGAGCTGGATCGATTCTTGGAAGGGGAACGGTGCCGGTCCTTCGATGACGAGCTCTTCATCGACGAGGAGGACGCACAAGACTTCGCCTTCTCCTTATCATCCGCCGAGGATTTGTGCGACTGCGTCGCCGACTTCTCCGGCTGGAACTCGCAGACTTCGGCTTCTCCACCCTGGGAGCATTGTCCAGAGAGGGACCCGATCCTCTACTATGATGCACCGACCTGGTGCATGACAATTCCCTGCCGTGCCCCACCTCTGACGCAGGCCCTGCCGTGCGCGGCTTCTTAGAGGGGTGTAGAGGTGCAATCAGACATCCTCAACCTAAGCTCCCCAACTATTCTGCCTATATGCTGGGAGCCAGAGATAACATGTGCAGTCCCAGTAAGCCAATATTGCAGAAGACATTCAAAGCAAGGTACCCATTAAGGAAGCCATATCTAAATAAACGCAGACATAGTATTCTTTTGGATGAAGTACCAGAAGAAATGTGTATCTAAACAGAAAAAGGAACCTGATGACGTCATAAGAAATGAGGAGCTGACGTGTCCTAAGGACGAATAGAGTAGTAATGTACATATTCTCTAAGAACTTGAGAAAGGAAGGTAAAGATGAGCAACATCTCGGCCTCGAGATGCATCTGCTCATGCTACAGAAACAATGAAGAATACAAAAGTCAGTTTACACGTGAACAGATGCTGGAAAAGCAAGTAGGGAAAAGTATTCATCAAGGCTTGCTGCATAGTGAATAGATTGAGGTGATGAGTCAATGTATATACATAGGAACAGATGAACTTGGATGATCCTGTAAAACGCACTTTAGCAGGTTTATAAACTTTAAGAAGCAAGAAAAGGCTTGCAGATTTCATGGCGCAGAGGAAATTACTGATGGCGAGGCAGGTTGCTGAAGATGGAGGCTGGCTTAGAATCAAGAAGATAAAGCCATGATGGAACGGAAGCCTGTCTGCCACGACCATGAGAATAGAGCACGCTTCTGTTTGAACGAATATGAAAAGACACTGAAGGCTTCTAAAGTTAACCATCAAATAGTGTTTAATACAGCAAAACGCTTGAATAGAATGGTCTCCTAGTCACGTGGGTGAGATTGAAATAGCCTGGGTCGAGCTGTACCGTAATTAAGGCGGTACAGTGAAGCTGTACTCCCTTCAGTTCTCAGGTGAAGTCCACGACTCCAAGGCTAAGTTCAAAAGTTAATTGGATGACACAGAAGTGTTGATCTATCGGGGGTTAAGTAAAAGGGAGATATGAACACGCCGAGCTTTCATGCACCTGGGATGGTAGCCTGCATGCTGCTAGTGTGAGGAACATTCTAGAAGCGTGCAAGGGTGCCAAACCAATCAGAGGGTCGTATAATGAGGAACCAATAGTTTGTGTAACCAATGAATCGTCGTGTATTTAATGACTATGACTGGTAAGTGGGGTGGGCTTAGAATATCCACCCGACTTAAGTTACCCAATCATAACTCTTTGCTATATAGAATATATACTTAGAAGTTCACGGAAAGCCAATCACGGGGATCATACGTTTTTGCAGTTTGCCATTTATCCTGACGTCAGTAATGACGAGTTTTTAGTATAAGAGTGTTGTTTTTCTAAAAGTACACAGAGATCATGCGGTGTGGTGTTGTTGGATGCCCATTGTACTCCCTGTTTTAGACAACTGACAATAAAACAAAAAGTGTTTTGCCAACTTCTTGAGTCATTTTGATTACTGAGGTTTGAGCAAGTCTTGCATCCCCATCCACCTCTGGGTATTGCTACCTCACCTTAAAGGACTCTTCGGAATAAGAGTTAATTTTGGTAGCAGAGGTGATGGTTAAAGGCCCATCAATTAAGTAAGCTTAGTTACTTACCTGTAACTGTATTTCTCCAGCATTGGTATCTTTCATAGATTCACATGCTTGAATATTCCCCGTCGTCAGACCGGGAATCCTCTGATTTAAAATAATTGTTAAAAATTAAATATAAATATATATACATTATTTCCATAGGACAATGAATGTAGATTGTCCATTATGGCCAATAATTCATTCAATTGTGTAGTTCCTCCACCGCACTTTGGTTCTTTATGACCCTGACCAATGAGGTGGCAGGGCTTAAGCTCCGCCCCAGACAGCCATCTTCAGATTTTGAGCCATGAGTAGACTACATGTATGATGACTGCCAGGCGCTGGAGCAGCCTCTCAGGCGAGGTGGGTGGGCGCATGTGAATCTATGGAAGATACCAATGTTGGAGAAATACAGTTACAGGTAAGTAACTAAGACTTCTCCAGCATTGCAGATGCCCTTTATCGGTACTCCTGTGTGAAACGCGACCGAAGCTGCTCTTCCTCTGGTGGAGTGAGCTGAAGGGGGTCTGGCAAGAGGATCGCCTTTAGACTGAAGGCAGTGGCCAATACATTGGGTCACCCAACGTGGTAGAATTTGCTTTGAGAAATGCTGACCTTTTGTACGACCAGCAAATGCCATGAAGAGCCGTGTAGAGGAGCGGAACTCCTTGGTCCTCTCTATTTAATATTTTAGGACTCTCGCTACATCTAGCAAATGTAAAGATCTCTCTGCATTAGATGTGTGGTTTGCAAAAAAGGTTGGAAGCACGATTCGCTCTGTGAATGACATTTCTGATAACACCTTGGGTAGGAATTTAGGGTGCGTTTTAAGGATGACACCTTCCTTTTGGAACACGGTGAATGGAGGTTCTGACTAAAGGGCTTGCAGTTCACTAATCCTCCTGGCTGAGGTGATGGCTATCAGGAAAGCAGTTTTCCGGGATAGAAATGTCATGTCACACCTATTTGTAGGTTCATATGGTGATGCCATGAGCGCTGTCAGGACCGTGTTCAAGCTCCACGAAGGAACTGGCATTGATGGAAAAGTACACAGCAATCCTTTCAGAAATATTGGGTTGGTGAACAAGGATGGTTCATTAGGGTTGGTCGTGTAGGCCGATATGGCAGACAAATTAACCTTGTTGGAAGCCAGGGAGAGCCCTGCTTTAAGCTAGGTGCAATAGGTATGGTAGAACTTGTTCTAATGATGCAGGGAATGGGTTTACCTGTGATGTCTCGCACCATTTGGTGAAACAAGTCCATTTCCGGATGTATGTGGTCCGTATGGAAGAAGAGTCAAATTAGCTAGTTTTCGCTGCTCAGGAACCATTCCTGGAGTGAAAGGCTCGCTGGTTCGTGGTGGAGAACCTTGCGTTTCTGCCGAGTTAAAACAATCCGGTGCTATTAGTATCATTGTGCAAGCCTGTTCCTTCCACCTGCGAAGTACCTGCGCTATCAGAGTAATCGGCAAAAAAGCATACAGAACCTTGTCTGTTCAGTTTACTGAGAAGTCATCCCCTATTGACCGGTATTCTAGATATGTGGATGCAAACCTGTGACATTTCTTGTTGCCCTTGGTGGCAAAGAGGTCAATTTCCGGATGCCCCCATTCGTGAAATATCTGATAAGCTTCCGCTTTGTCTATCTCCCATTCGTGGGATGTTGTGTAGTCTCTGCTCAGCTTGTCTGTCACGACATTGTCCACTCCCGGCAGATGTTCCGCCTTGAGCTGAACTTTGTGTTGTAGCACCCAGGTTCATAGCCTCTGTGCTTCTTGGGACAACATCTCTGACCTCGTGCCTCCTTGCTTGTTTGTATAATGCATGGAGGTTGTGTTGTCCATTTGGATGGTTACCACCTGCCCTGCTAGTATCGGTAGGAAGGCTTTTAGTGCCCAGCATATTGCTCTGAGTTCATGAACATTGATATGTAGTTGGGACTCTTAGGCTGACCACGTGCCCTTCGTTTGCAGATCTGCCAGGTGTGCCTCCCAGCCTGATAGCGATGCATCCGTCCTGAGGAGAAGGGTTGATATCGGGGTCTGGAAAGGCATTCCCTGCGACAGATTGAGGGGTACCCCACCATTAGAGTGCCTTGTGAAAGGTTTCTGGAAGTTGGATCGTATCTTCCAATGACCCGAGCGCTTGTCTCCATTGGCGGTCCAGGGTCTCTTGAATCGGCCTCATGCAGAGCCTGCAATTTGGTATGAGAAACATAGATGAGGACATCATGCCCAGGAGAGATTTGAAAAAGTGTACCGTGGCTGTTATGTTGTTGTGGAACGATGAGGTCAGTTGAAGCATTGCTGATATTTGTCTATTGAGGGCCTTACCATGGGAATGTTGGTGTTACGTTCCGCTCCCAGAAAAAGCACTGTCTTGCTGGGTATCGGCCAGGACTTGGCTTTGTTTATTGAGAAGCCTAGCCCCTTCAGAAGGTTTATTGCTTTCGTTACCGCTGTGGTTGCCACTTTGAATGAGCCTTCCCTTATTAACCAGTCGCCCAGGAATGTAAAGACCTCCGTTCCAGTCCGTCTGAGTTTTGCTGCCACCGGTGCCAGGCACTTGGTAAAAACTCTCTGCGCTAACCTCAGTCCGAACGGGAGGACACGGAATTGAAAATGTGACTCCCCTATTGCGAATCTGAGGAACTTTCTGTGGGCAGGGTGGATGGGAATGTGGAAATAAGCGTCTTCCAGGTCCAGGGTGGCTAGGAAATCGTGTTTGTTCAACCACGGGAGGATGTTCTGCAAGGATGTCATCTTGAATTTGATGCGGTTGATGAATTTGTTCAGCGCTCTTAAATCCAATATCAGTCTCCACTGACCATTCTTTTTTCTCACAAGGAAAAACCAGGAGTAGAAGCCTCTTCCCATTTATTGGTCTGGAACCGGTTATATGGCTGCTTTTTGGAGCAGCTTGGAAATTTTCAACATTATATGTTTTATGAGGTGCCCCTTGCGTGGGATGGGAGCAAGGGATGGGGGTTGGTCCAGAAATTCAATAGTGTGACCCTTGTGAATCACTTGCAACACTCAATTGTCTAATGTTATCCTTCGCCAGCGTTGGTAATAGCGGCTTACTCTCCCCCCCCCCAAACGGGGTGTGTCGTGGGAGGGGAAGATAGGAGTTGTCCGTTTTGTTTGCTTTGAGTTTTGGCCTGTGTAGAGCCACATCTCCCCCTTTGGGTGTATCTGGCAGTTGATTGGTGGTATCAGTTTTCTTGAAAGGTGTTGCTCTGTGTCTTTTGGCCATAAAATGGACGGTAAAAACCTCTATTTGGGTGATAATCCCTGAAAGGGTTGAAAGGATCTGCACTCCTTGTCCTTATCTTTAAGAGAACTGATGGCTCGGGCTGTGTCAATGTCCTTTTTTATTCCTTTGAGATGGGTCATCAATCTTTTTCCCCAAAGAGATCATGCCCATCAAAAGGCATATCCAATATTTGAGTTTGGACCTCCGGCCTGAAGTTTGTCGCCTTCATCCAGGCTTGTCTTCTCAAGACTGTCCCATGGGCCATTTGCAGAAAGCCCGAGTCTGCTACGTCCACTGCCGCCTCAATCACATGATCGGACGTCGCTTTACCGTTCGATATGATCGTGTTTGGTTCATTTAGACATACAAAGCCATAGTTCACGGTCTAGGCGCGCTGTCATGGCCAGAGCTTTGCCCGCCCTAATGGTAAGAGAAGCTGACGAAGATACTTTTCTGCACATAGCCTCCAATTGATGACGTTCCTTATCAGGTGGGGCCGATAAAGGCGATGATGGGTTAAGCCAGTTTCTTTCTGGCTGCCACTGTGATTACGGAATCAGGTTCAGTATGCCCTCTTAGGCATAGTGGTGCTGTGTCCGGGGCTTTGCACTTCTTTTCTGTCTGCAAGACTAGTGCAGGTGTGGACAGAGGTGTAGACAAAATCTTTGCTCCAGAGTCCCATATGGTATCTAAGAGAGGAATAGTAGTGATTGTTCTCCTACGCTTATCTCCATGCTCATATAGAACAGACTTCTTTACTTCTGACGTAACTTGTAAAGGTGTGCCGCCTTGCCGATAATCGTATGGAACGATACCAAATCGTCAGGTGGCGAAGTGTCCCCCGGAGAGTCTTTCTTCCTGGGTTGCTCTATGACATAGTCGTCCCATTCGTTTTGCATGTCTGGTTCATGAGTAATCTCCCCTTCTTTGGGGTCTGAGAAGTCTCTGAACGGGTACTCCTGCCAGTCTGAGACCGAGGCGGTCGATTGCACTACTGTAGGATCCCTTGCCGGTGAGCGTGGTCTTGGAGTAGGCGAAGACCTTGGTGGAGAGACTCTTGTCGGTGAAGCACTGCGTGTCCTGCTTCTAAACCTGTGAGGAGGTTCCGGTGAATGCAGCCTGCGAGGTCTGCTCTTGGGAGGGGAGCTTCTCGGTGTTCTATGATGAGGTGACTTGCCCCTCTGAGGAGATCTTGCGTCTCTTGGTGTAGAGGACCGATTCCTTTGTCTCCGACGCCTGTTGAATTTGTCAATAATCCTTTTCATCGACTCCATGAGTGTTGGGTCGTATGGATCTGTGGGCTCCTTCATAGTGGGGTGCCAGGGAGGACTATTCTCCTTAGTGGTGACAATAGGTTGTTCACTTAAGAATTCAGTGTTCGAAAAATCTTCCTGTAAAATGATGTCTGGAAGCTCTGTCATCTCTCTTAAGGGAGACAATTGCGTTCCTATTCGTTCCTCGTGGGCCTTTGGGATGTAAGCGATCGTGCCCATTGGTTAATCTGAGCTGCCCTCATTGGACGGCATAACTGGGGTGTCCGTGGACGGTGTTTTGGGTTTGTATGTCTCCCTCGACGTGGGAGTTGACTGTTTCATCGACGGTTTTGGTTTCGTTGACTACGCGGATTGCTTCGTCGACAACTTCGCCGACGAGTGATGATCCCCTTGTCTCCATCGATGAGAGCCTCGTGGACGAGTGATGGGATTCTTTCGTTGGCGATTGCTTTGTGGATGACGATTTCTACAAGGACTTACTCATTGATGACAAGGTTTGGAGCGTCATTGTGGACGCTTTCACCTTCTTTGACTGTGTGGTCGTCGACAAGCCCTTATCACTGGTGCCCTTCCTAGATGGCATCTTTGTGGCCGATTGTGCCCCCCAACCCCTGCACCCCCGTGTTTTAAAAAAATGCTTCCTTACCTTTGAAGGTAGTTTTTTCCTCGGGATGCTGTTTTTTCTGGTCCTCAGAGCTAAGAGAAGAAGGTGTGAGGGAAGTCATCTCCACCTTTCTTTTGCTTTTATGTGAGGGGGTAGTATTCCTTTCCATTGAAGAGGACTTTCTTTTTGAAGTTTGCCTCTTAAATGGTTTTATAGATGGCACAGCAGCTGTCTTGACAGATTCCTCATCAGAAGATTGCCCTTTTGACTCTACATGCAGCAAAAGTCTCCTGTGTCTGTCTTGCAAGGTTCTTTGGGTCAAAGTCTTGCAAATGTCACATTTGTAGATATCATGAGGGTAAAGGCAGTAGATGCACTGCTCATAAGGATTCCTCATATAAACAAGTTTTTTCTTGCATCTGGTGCAATCCCTGAACAGGGAAGGCTTTTTGGCAGTTGGTTCTTCAGCCATGTGTGAAGTCGAGTTTCACTCGACGAAAGCAGGTTGAAATTTGGTGTTTTCTGAGCCCAGAAACACGCAATCAGTAGTGCTTGATCAGGAGATATATTTTATTATATTTTGAAAAATAGTATGAACAGCTAACATTAGAAAAGAAAACAAAAAGCTCAGAGAGCTGGGAGGATTCCCTCTGTTAAACTGCAGTGAAAAATCTGACGGCGGCTCCCTGGGGCAGAGCTTAAACCCTGCCACCTCATTGGTTAGGGTCATAAAGGACCACAGTGAGGTGGAGGGACTACACAATTGAATGCCTCATTGGCCATAATGGACAATCTACATTCACTTTCCTATGGAAATAATGTATATATATATATATATTTCATTTTTAATAATTATTCCAAATCACTGAGGATTCCCGGTCTGACGATGAGGAATATTCAAGAATCTGAATCTATGAAAGATCCAATGCTGGAGAATAATGAACGTCCTCTGCCATTTAGCTGAAAGAACATAAAAAAACTCCCTGTAGATATCAGATAGTGTAAAAAACGACACTTGCAAGCGCAAGGTAGGACGGGATCCTCGTGTTACTAGGAAAACCCCTCCCGGTGTCTACGGGAAGCTGAACGGACGGAAGGCTGAATCGGCTGATTGACAAGGTGACGATCCCGAGGTTCGGAAGTCGAACAACAAATGGTGAATAGATTGAGGGAACATGGCAAAGTGCATGCATGGGTTGGGTGTGTAAATAAGAAATGAGATGTATTGAATAAAAGTTGTATAGATGAGGCGCGTTCCATAAGTTAGCCCGAAAAGCCTGTGCTCAGGAGCATCAGAAGAAATCTTAAAATCTCAAAGAGATATATGTTAAATTTTAAAGTATTTGTACCGCGCACCCTCACCAACAGAGTTGGTCCCCAGGCACTTTGGCGGATTTGCAAACGGGAAGGCGGGATGGGTTAGTAGGAAGAAGAACAGCTGACAAAGGAAGAATAGGCAGAAGAACAGAGAAGGTAAGACAACAAGCAGCGAACGCTAGAAGGGTGAATAAAAAGACAGAGGAAGAGAAGTTGAGAGAAAAAAGAATGCAGAGGAGGAAGAACGATGAATACGATGGGCAAATGAGAGAAGAGAGATGAAGAGACCGGAGGAGGGTAGGAATCAAAGGACATGTGATGAAGAAATAGAACGAAAAAGGAGGCAGAGAGCCTGTGACATTGATCGCATTGAAAAGGAATTGAGGAATCCAAATCCAGTAGTGGCATGGGAAGACATAGAAGAATTCTTCCCATTACAAGAGCCAATGCCAGGGCCCTCTACAGTAAATCTAGAAGAGTTTGAAGAAGAAACCATTTGGGATAGAACCGCAAAGACATATCATGAGATGAAAACGAAAGGTAAATTGAAAAGCAAGGAGAAAAATGTTCAATTTGAGATTTCCCAATTACGAGAAAAGGAGGGAAGTACGTTTGGCTCTGAACATCGAGCTCTGTCCTTAGACAGGTTTAACCTGAATAGGGACAAGAAAGAAGACAGTCGGATGTGTTGGGGACAGGAAATGTCAGATGGAGAGGGAACCCTTCCGTGGGGAAGAGGGAGCAGGTGCATGAGAGTTTGGGGAATGTTTATTAACAGACAAGGAGGTTAGATGGTCAGACTTGGACCTACCCAAATTAAAGATGCCAGATACAGTGGCTCGAGTAGGTCGACCCAAGGGGCGATCCCAGAGTGTGTAAGGAGAATCGCCACCATATGTAAACAGGCTAAGGTCATTACCAGGCAGAAAGATCAGGAACCGTTGTGCCTACTATGAATAGGCAAACAATGGAAGTCGATTGCAATGTTGGAATTTGGCAATTCCTCTTGCTAGAAAAGGCAGGGGCCAGACCACAGTATACTCCATGGCCACAGATGGATAAGGATAATTTAAGGTGCAAGTTACCTAGTTGAACATCGGGTGCTGGAAAATGGATATATGAATTAGAGAGAAAATGACAGGAGGGAACACGCTGGGACATTAAAGGTCTTCTAGCAGCTATTCTTGGGGAGAGAGCTGATGACATTTGGTAGTGAGCAGGATATGCAGGAGTCACTGCACAGAACACAGCGCCTAATGGCCTGCTGTTTAACAATTGTAGAACGGCAGTCGGTGTTAGGGAGAATTACCCAAACCTAGTAAGTCCCCCAGTAGCTTTGCTGGATTTTTGGGGTTTGTTTTTTTCTCCTGCTAAGAGTGAGACTCTTTTCCTCCCACTCTTAGGCATGATTTGAGGTATGTCTTTCACTTATTGTGTGCTTATGGGTTATGGGGTCTTTTACTCCATAGGGTATCATCTGTTTTAGTGTATGTGTTACACAGCACCCTCAGTGCAGTAACAGAGGGGTGTCATAGTGACCCCCAAACAGACTCCATACCCTGGCACTGACTACTGTCTCCCAGGGCATGTAAAGTCACCATTGACTTTACTAGTCCAAAATTGTGAACAGAACCAGTACAAGCCATCATATTGTGGAAGTACTGGAAGGGGTTAATTCGATTGCCCCTGGGTCTGTTTCCAAGGGGGCACTGTCGAGCCCCCCCCATGGCGAGTTTCTGGCTGGTGGCAGTGGTTACCACGCAAAATATTCACCGGAATATTTCCTATGGGATTTTCCCATTGATTTTAAACGCACCACTTTTTGGTGCAATGTTAAAGATACTACCGGTTTATTTATTTAATATAAAATCAGCGGTTGGGTCTTTTCACCAGAACTCTCTTCTAAAATGGTGTTTGTGTCCGTCTCTGTAACTCCAACCAAGGTCGGGCCCTTTGTTCCACTTTTTGGCAGGCTCCTCCACAGAATTATTGCAAGAAAAGAATAAGAAGGAGGATGCTAGGAAAGTTGAGAAAGCCAAAGTAGTGCAGAAAAAGCTATCTAAATATGCTGTTGAAGGGGCCATGCTGACTAGTGGAGAAGGGCCAGGATCACAACAAATATCAGGTATGTCGCAGGTGAATAACCAACGACAACCTGAACAAGGAGGAATTGGATTTATGCCCAGAGGAAGGGGAGGTTTCCGTGGGCTAGAGGGCTTTCAGAATAATAAAGGACATTTTCAAAATAATCAGACTAATAACCAAAACATGCAGGATGGACAGGTTAGAAGATTTACTCCTGTATGTTGGGCATGCGGAATGGTAGCGCATATAGCACGACATGTGGAAAGCAAGGATATGTGCAGAATGGACAACTTCCGAGGGGGGGGCAAGTTTATCCTCCAGCCTATAGCCCACAAGACAGATGGTTCTGTGCAAGATCAAACAGTGTATCAAACGCAAATGCCACGAGCACAGCAAAGTCCACAATTGCAGCAAGCACCATTGGGTCCGCCGCAAGGGCAATCACAGCATGTACCCATGCAAATACAACAGAGTGCAAATACAGGGCAATTGCTCACTCTAAGAGCAGGAGGTGTTCCTGTCGAGAGCAGGAATCCTTTCACAGGTACAGGGATCAGCATGTACCCACAATAGGACAGCTCACTGGGAGACTTGGATGTGTTCAGTGCCATCTGTGATGCTGGAGCCCAATGAGGAACCTAGGGTTGACGTCACAATAGGAGGCACATCTTTTTTGTTTTTAGTAGACACAGGAGCAACTCACTTGTTTAGACGAGGGGGAATGTTTTTAATCTCAGGAAATGTCATGAATGCTCAAGGTTTCACAGGAGCTATAAGCCGAGTTCTTTTTACTGAAAAATTGCCGCTTTCGATCGGAGTGTGTGATAGGTCTGTTCCATTATTATATTCAAAGCAGATGCCAGTCAATATATTGGGCGGAGATTTAATGACGAAGTTAAACATGACAATTTCTTTCACTGATGAAGGCATAGTGTGTTCGACAAAAGGAATACACTAGTTAAATGCGAGTGAATTCATTATGGCATTCACAGGACAGATCGCTGTACGTGCTAAGCCACTAGGAGCCTGAAGCTTTTTATTTTGGAGTGCAAATTTTATTGACCTGGCTAACTGCACTAGTGGTCAAGGTAATGAGAATACCTGATGAGTTTTTGTTCAGGCCACAGATACCCATGGATGAGGAAGCAGGGCAGATATTTCCCTTTGAATTGGAGGCAGCCATAGTGTGAGGGGAATTGGCCATGCTTGAAGGATTGGATGACGAGGGCAGGCCATACAGAACAGCGATTGCTATCGAGGAGGGATACAGGTAAACTGACGTCACTGATGAAGATATGTTTAAAGACGATCCGTCAATGACGAGGTAGTGTTTGAAATAATCATTACATATTGGATTAGAATGGAAAGAAGGGAAATACCACAGCGAATGGTGATCATGAGACAATGTCCTACATATTTTGACGAGGACATGGCAAAAGTACCAACTTCCTTGTGGACAACGGCTACCTATGACGTAGGACTCTTGAAGGGGGTGGGAGAGGTTAAGATTAAGCTTAAGGCCGGAGCAATTTTACCCCGAGTGAGAAAGTATACCATTTCTCAAGAAGCAGATGAGGGGATTTTTAAGACCATAACTGCTATGATGGACCTTGTGTAATATCCCGGTTGAAGCGCAGTATTTCACGGTGATTGACATGAAAAATGCATTTTTCTCAATCCCGATGCACAAAGACTCACAAGATCTCACTTCATTTACATTCAGACAACAGAAGCTAAAAAGCACAAGTCTCCTTCGATCTTTAACAGAGTTTTGCAGATGGATTTGGGCAATATAGTTTTAAAAAGTGTTGTATTGCAATACTTAGATGACATCCTGATTTGCAGCACATCAGAAGAAGAGTGTAGACGAGATTCAGTTCAGATGACGATTATTCTTGCAGAGAAAGGATACAAGGTAGACAAAGAGAAACTGCAATATTGTCAAGAAGAAGTGCTATATGTAGGACAGCTTATTTCGCACTAAGGAAAGAAAGTCACACCAGAAAGAGCTGAGGCGATTTTAAAAACTGTACACGATAAAGCAAATGCAGCAATTTCTAGGATTGTGCAATTTTGCTAGAGCATGGGTGTTCGATTACAGTTCATACACGAGGCCACTGATGCAAGCCCTGAAAAAGGAACAGCAATGTCTGGGAAAAATCGAATGGACAGAAGTAATGGAGGAAGGATTTGACGAGTTAAAAAAGGAAATCTGTACAGCTCAAGTGTTGGGAATTCCCAATTAGCAGAGGAATTCTTTTTTGTTCTCACACACTAACGGGGTGGTTATTACAGCAGTACTTACACAAAGAACCACGTTAGGGTATGAACCATTGGCATATTATAGTTTGATTTTGGACCCGGTAATGAAGGGTCACTTCCCTTGCGAACAATCGCTGGCGGCCGCCGCATTTGCTATTGAAAAGGCTGCTAGCATAGTATGAGGTGCTCTATGACGTTATTCGTCAAGCCCGCTCCGTTTGCTGTTTTGGAAAAACCCAAAAGGTACGTTGACATCCCAGAGAGCTTCTGTGTATGAAGTAGTGATATCAAACCCAATGATCAAAATAATTCAGTGTAAAACAGTGAACCCTGCTATGTTTATTGCTGAGCCACTAGCGGAGGGCGAGCAAGTGCATGATTTTTCAAATTATGAAGAATTCTATGATGATATCCCAGGAGTGAAAGCAAATGCTCTCGCTGCAGGAGAAATTGTTTTTATTTACGGTTCCTCGAGAATAGATCAGACTGATGGGCAAAGATATATAGGTGCTGCCGTATTGAAGCATGAGGCTAATGGGGAGTTTAAAGTAATGGCAAAAGCAAGATTACCATCTCACTTCTAAGCGCAGGCTGCAGAATTGGTGGCGCTTATTGTCGCGCTTGAAAATCATGCAGACTAGGAAGTGACGGTGTATAGTGATTCCGACTATGTGACATCGACCGTGCACGCAGGATTGGCATGCTGGGAAAGGAGGGGCTACCTCCGAGCAGACAGCAATCCAGTGCGACACTCCACTCTACTGGATAGGCTCATTACGGCACTACGATTCCCAGTAGCCATTGCGATAGTTAAGTGTGCAGCACATACTAAAAGGACAGACTGTCTCGCGTGGAAATCAAGCCACGGACGAAGAAGCGAAAAAGGTTGCATGCTCACTAGATGAGATGACCTTTGATGTGTCTGATGTGAAAGAAAATTGTAGTGATGAGGATTGTGACTGAGAGTTTTAACAATTTGTCAAAAACGCAACTTCTGGAACTTCAGAATAACGTTGCACAAGAAGAAAAGGAGGTGTTCTTTATCCCTCACTGAAATGATATGGCGGCAGGACAGCACTGGTAAACCAGTAATGCCTGTATAGCCTTGTTAAGGGTGGGGTTGGAGCAGCTGCACTACCCTGCGCATGTAACTAGGGACAGCCTTGCAGCGACTATTGCTGAGGACTGGTTTGTACCAAACCTTTTGGCGCACGTTGCATTTTATATAGTCAACTGTATAGCATGTCAAAAATTCACTGCTGGGCACACATTGCAAACAATCAGGTGAGTTATCCCTCGACCCAACAGTCCATTTCAGAATTTACATATTGATTATGTTGATATGCTGCAAGTTTTTAATAGCTACAGGTATATGATAGTGGTAGTGTGCCCGTACTCTAGATGGATTGAAGCTGGTCCATGCACACATCCTGATCTTGGTCTGAGAAGTATTCCTTTGGTGGGGGGTATGTGAGGTGCTGAGATCAGATAATGCCCCCATTTTGTAAATGAGATTGTCGAACATATTAATTTACTGCTTGGTATAAAGCATACGTTTTCTTTGGCTCATCATCCACATGGAAACAGGATATGCTAAACACTCAATGGTCTGCTTAAAGAAAGAATTGCCAAGCTCAAATTGACCCTGAAAAAAAAGGATGGTTACATTGCCTGACTCTTGCATTATATGCATTGAGGAATCAACCTGGATCAGACCTTCACCTCAGACCCCACGAGTTAGTCACTGGGAGGCAAATGAGAACGCCCCTAACCCCTGAATTGAGGGTTAGGAGGGAGGCCCAGACAACTGCAGAACTATTAGGAAAAGAAATGCATGATTATTTGACATTTATGACCGCAAGTTTTTCTGTCATTTTAGACCAAGTCAAGCGGACGGGGTGTAGGTGTTACGCTCACCTGGTTCCCACGGGGGCGTCGACCGGAACTGGGCCGCTGTTATTTCCACCAGCGTGACGTGTAGTGCCGAGATGACTGACTGGACTGGCCCGCTCAGCCTAGTTTGTCTGGCTCGCAAGAATATTCTTCTGCAAAGGAGAAAAGGAATCAACCACCCGTGGAATTGAGTGTCAACCCACCTTCCCCACTCCGGTTGTCTTCCCACTGATCACTCTTGATGTCCCCTCTTTAGTCTCACCTGATGGTTTGGAAGGATGAGCTCTCCATCCTGCGTCGACCGCAGGGGCGCGTTGATGACCAGTTACTTCACTGGCATAGAGGAATTGTTGAGTTCCAGTATTGACTCTAAAGTCCAATTGTTCATAAGAGTTCAAATGTCTGCTCTTCACTCTGTCCGATTCCTTGCAGGTTGCCGATTAATCCACTCGAAGATTTCCAAATGGCACTCGGTAAGATTCAGGTAAGTCTATTGTGGTTTTCCCCTTAGGGGCCGGGGTACGGCGATGAAGCAGAGTGGACTGTGCCGTGCCGAGATGGAGTGAGACCCCCGTGGTAAATCAGGTAAGTTTTGTGGGGGGGTAACTGGTATTGTCCTTGCTTTCTCCCCTTAGGGGCCGGGGTACGGCGATGAAGCAGAGTTGACTGCGCCGACCGGAAATGAGGTGAGTACCTCCCGTGGTAAATCAGCTAAGTTCTTGGGGGTAGCTTGTATGGCCTTAGAGAGTCCCCTTGCTCACCTTGCTGTCTTTGTCTCCTTAGGTGTCGGAGGGCGGCCGCGAGATGGAGAGAGCGTGATGGAATGCTGAAGTACCGCCAAGCCGGTGAGTTCAGCGCGGTGCCGTAGGAATGCGAAGCGATGCTTCAAAGACTTCTGTCTTTCAGTTCCGTGGCGAAATGGATCAGGATTCAGGTAAGGATTAAAGTTAAAACTCCTGTTCTAACCGTTATCCTTTTTGTCTTCTTGTTTCAGGAGTCCCAGGACTGAAGCGGGCGTGGCTGAAGACTGGAGCTGCTGAAAACACGGTGAGCGTTACGCTGCAGCAAGCAGAATAACGCGAACCACGTGTGGCTGTCCGGGCGTTGTTTAAATAGCCTTGCAAGAAGATCCAGGTAAGTACTCTTCCACAGCCCCACCCAAGTAACAAAATAGTCCCTTCAGTAAAATAGTCCCTCCTAAGCCTCATTTGGCTTGAGTCTTCATGCAGCATGGTCTGTCTCAGGTGAGTATGCAGCATGGTCTGCTTCAGGTAAGTTATCAATAATGCGCCTGGCGCCCATGGCACCAGGACTGACTTTATCTTTATGAGCCTGGTGCCATAGGCGCCAGGACTGTATCCAAACAGCCCTTAACTGGGGCTTTTGGGCATGCTCCAAGTGGCATGATGCCTGCTTCCGGGGCTGCTGGGCCTGGTCTGGTCTTCCGGGGCAGGCATCATGACAGTCGGGCTCAGAAGACAGATTAAGACCATTCAGCAACCGGAGGGGAAGAACTTTCTGTTCCAAAAGTCTTTAGAGGAGACCAAGTTTTAATTCGCAACTTCTCCAGGAAGTGGCACGAAAAAAGGTTCGGAGGCCCTTACACTGTGGAAAACACAACGCCTTTAGCTGTAAAAGTAGTTGGAAGAAGAGCTTGGGTTCATCAAGATGACGTGAAAATCTACACTGGAGAGCCTCCTCCCACACCCCCACCCCATTTGGAAGCAAGTCAAGGAAAAGCAGTTCAGCATGTGCAGACGAGATTGATGGCGAGGGAGAAGGAGACTATCTAAGGATAGACAAAGAGTACTTTGGACTGTGGTTCTCCTGGAGCACTCTTTGCATTTGCTACAGCAGAGAGTGGAAAAATCATTGTTCTTGAACCACAGGAAACCTTTGACATTTAAAACTTTGGACTGCAAAAGAAAGAGCATAGAAATCCCAGACTTGGATTTCGTGTTTGACAACTGGAAAAGAGAGCAGTTTCCTGATTAATTCCAAACAGAGTTCCTTTTTGGAGGATCATATGGTACTTTCAGATGCAGATCTACCGTCATGTGGACATTCACACCTTTCTCCAAGATCCTAAAAACAGCCCAGCAATCAGACGACCATTGATAATTTTAGACCAAATCAGACATTTGCCCGAGCACTTCTAAGAAAATACAAATGGTTCTGCTTGACGAAGATTTTCCTAAAATACTTGGATTGATTCTTTACCTCTTGGTTCGTAAGCATCCTAATCTTGTTGGACGGCGCACAAGCACTTTGTAAGCATGCTCATTCATTGCCTGACATATTCTAGAAAGCGAATTGATGATTCTATCAAACGATGATGCTCATAAATTGTGCGGTATGGTATTCTGCGTGTTGAAGAAAGCCTAGACCTTGTCGTCAGGCAAACGGACACACAGACATTTCTGAGAGACCCAAGGAATCAGCTTGTCATTAGTCAACTGATGCGTGACATAAATCGAGAAGATCTACCAAATGTATAAAGTTTCATTATGAGCAAAATGAATGGGTCTATTGCATGAGTCTGTCCACAACCTTTTGGCACTAACGTTTTATTATTTGCTCGAAGCACATCCCTACCTCGTTTGGCGAAAGAACGATTCATTTGTCTTGTTACAGAATCCTACTAACTGTCCAGCAATCAGCTTGTCTTATGTGGAGTTTGTGAGACAGATCCTGCATTTACCAGAGGGATTTATGTATTTGCCTGAATTAAGTATTTTTTCTTTCCTTAAAGAGAATTACAGGCAAATCATGTGGTCCAAAAACCACTTAGCTATCCCATCGTGTGAGTAGCGACGACGTGCAGGACCGTCACGATGGTGGAGCATCTTCTATTGGTGCATTATATATGCCTGCTTGATGTTTTTTGTTGTCTTTTTGTTTTTGGTAATTCATGCCACATACACCATGAATTCAACAGAGGGGGAAGTACCTTTTATCTTGCCTACACCTGTGGCTGACGGAAAGGTCCAATTGCAAAAGAACCAAGACCTTATGTAATCGTTCCTATTCCAGTGAAGCATGAGAAAACACCTGATCTTGTGGCAAATGTTACTGATTATCCGCAGTTGGGGCAGGGTATTTGGGATATTATTCTTGTACACCAGATACAGATCATTAGAGAAAAGCATCTAACATCTTCTGTAATTTCCCCTGCACCAGTAGCACATGTAACTACACCAAGTTCACTGATTCATGTCCTTGTAGTCCCTCCAGTAAGAAAGAGTTGTGCTGAGACACTCTATGAAATGATTGTTGGAGCACATGAGAAAAGAATTAGACTTAAGAGGAACCCAATGCAAGATGATTATGAGTTGAATGACTATCTTGACAGCACAGCACACCTGGGAAACAATATTTGATACCAGCATATGAAAGAGGTGGGCCAGAGAATGTCTGAAGACCATGTGTGTGCACTCTTGCCTTATAGCATGGCAAAGTCCTAAGTTTTCATAGCTATTGAAATAAATGCTCAAACAGCACACTGCCTGTCCCATGTAGCGTTTTGCCGCACGAAAGGCCAGTTCATGGGTCGAGATGCCTATCTCAAATGGGCAACTGAATGAACAGACCCAGATGAAGATGACTATGTATATATATATATATACAAAGATGAGAAATAAGCAGCATACTAAGAACAATGTGATCAGATACGAACCGCCTGGAGTGAAGGGGGTTGGTATCAGATGGGAAGTAAACAGAAAACTTGAGAGTCCAGGAAAATCAGCAGACGATATTAGGATATGGAAAAACAGAGGCCAGGTGCAGATTTGAGGATCAGTGTTGTCTCCAGATGGCTGGGAAGATGGAGTGGTTATCTGCAGAGCCTGGACGGTAGTTGATCGTCCTCAATCTACTGTTTGTAATGCACAGGTGTTATGCAAACCATTCTGGCCGAAACTTGCTAAACTACTGACTTGGGTCGAAGACAGAGGGGGACACTTGCAGATAGTGCCTTTAGAGAGGGTGAAATTGTGCTTCAGAAATAATGGCACAAGAAAAGCTGGAAAAAAATCAGAATTATGATTAAATCTTTGCGGCACAAGGAATGAAAGTTGGAACAGCAGTCATAATGGATCACTATTGGGCCTGTGGATCCAGAGCTTATATGCGATTTCCCCACGATTGGGGAGGACTGTGTTCTATAGTGAACGTTCATGTTCCAGCATCAGTGATACCAAAGGGTGACGAATATTGGTGAATTCCCAAAAGCAGATGCACACTTAAGAAGGAAGAGATCTGCTGAACTTCTGAATCGAATGAAGAAAGAGAACTATTTCTCAGCCAAGTCAATAGAAGCTTTTGATGCCATTCCATATGAGCATAGACTGTTTAGTCAGACAGCATGCCGAGTGTCCAGGTTGGAGCAAATACTAAATGGTTGCAGATCACCAGATGAGAGCTTCTACAGACAATCAACACTACCATAAATGCATGCAACGCAATCAGGGAGGAACTTGGAGCCATACGACTGATGACTCTCCAGAATAGATATGTCCTGGACATGATTACAGCTATGGATGGAGGTGTTTGTGCCAGAATTGGAGAATCACGTTGCACATTTATACCTTCTCATGACGACCAGAATGGTACCTTGACGGAAGACACTTCAATGCTGACAAAGCTGCACACCCAGATGATTGACGAAGTGGAGGCTATTGCTGATGACAGCTGGTTTGGATCAATGTTCTCATGGGTTCCGCAATGGATGGCGGACATATTCACGTTTCTTGGAGCTCTGTTGGTGATGATCATGCTAGGATTTTGTGTGATCAGGATCATAATCGCACAGTGCAAGAAGACTGTAAAGAAAGCAGTGGGAATGAAGGTTATAATCGATGTTGAATCTGGAGGAAAGCTCAAAGAACTGACAGATGAAGAGATCCAAGACTTTGTGAAAGCCAGCATACCTGCACCTAAGGGTACCAGGTTCCTGTGTCCAAGGCATCAGAAGAGGTATGTGGGAAGATGGATCTAATGTAACCCTAGTGGACACTGCACTCATGACATGGTGTGGACGAGCATGTGAAATCGGCAGGATGCCTGAAGGGAGTTGTGAAGATCTGAGTTCCCAAGAAACATTTCTACAGGGGAGGATGTCTTGATGTGAAGGATGATGATGATGATGTAGTGGTTTATGAAATGCCCCGGGGGGAGGGGGGGGGTGGGAGTTTGTGTAGAGGTGCGATCAAACCTCCTCACCCTAAGCTCTGCCCCTATTCTGCCTATATGCTGGGAGCCAGAGATGACGACATGTGCAGTCCCAGTAAGACTGCCAATATCGCAGAGGACATTCGAGGCAAGATACCCACCAGCCATAGTCATATCTAAATAAACGCAGACATAGTATTCTTTTGGATTAAGTACCAAAAGAATAGTGTATCTAAACAGAAAAAGTAACCTGATGGCGTCATAAGAAATGAGTAGCCGACGTGTCCTAAGGACGAATGAAGAGTAGTAAGGCACATATTCATCAAGAACTTGAGAAAGGAAAGTTAAAGATGAGCAACATCTCAGGCTTGAGATGCATCTGCTTATGCTACAGAAACCTTGAAGAATACATGAGTCACTTTACACGTGTACAGATGCTGGAAATGCAAGTAGGGAAAAGTATTCATAAAGGCTTGCTACGTAGTGAATAGATTGTGGCGATGTGTATATACATAGGAACAGATGAATTTGGATGATCCTGTAAAACGCACTTTAGCAGGTTTATAAACTTTAAGAAGCAAGAAAAGGCTTGCAGATTTCATGGCGCACTGGAAATTACTGATGTCGAGGCAGGTTATTGAAGATTGAAGCTGGCTTAGAATCAAGAAGATAAAGCCATGATGGAATGGAAGCCATGACCATCAGAATAGAACACGCTTCTGTTTAAACTAATGTGAAAAAACACTGAAGGCTTCTAAAGTTCATCATCAAATGGTGTCTAATACAGCAAAAAGCTCGAAAAGAGTTGTCTCCTAGTAACGTGGGTGAGATTGAAATAGCCTGGGTCGAGCTGTACCTAAATTAAGGAGTTACAGAGAAGCTGTACTCCCTTCAGTTATCAGGCGAGGTCCCAACTCCAAGGCCAAGTTCAAAAGTTAATTGGATGACACAGAAGTGTTGATAGATAGGGGATTAAGTAAGGGGGAGACATGATCACGCCGAACTTTCATGCACCTGGGATGGTAGCCTGCGTGCTGCTGTCGTTGTTGTGAGGAACATTCTAGAAGGGAGCAGGGGTGCCAAACCAAATCATAGAGGGTCGTATAATGAGGAACCCTATAGTTTGTGTGACCAATGAATCGTTGTGTATTTAATGACGATGACCATGACTAGTTAGTGGGGTGGGCTTAGAATATCCACCTGACTTAAGTTCCCCAATCATAATTACCCAATCATAACTCCTGGCTTTATAGAACATATACTTAGACGTTCACAGAAATCCAATCATGGGGGAGGATCATAAGTTTTAGCAGTTTGCCACGTATCCTGACGTCAGCAATGATGAGTTTTTAGAATAAAAGTGTTTTTCTAAAAGTACACAGAGCTCATGCGGTGTGGTGTCGTTGGATGCCCGTTGTTCACCCTGTTTTAGACAACAGAAAGTGTTTTGCCAACTCCTCGAGTCATTTTGATTATTGATGTTTGAGCAAGTCTTGCATCCCCAACCACCTCTGGGTATTGTTACCTCGCCTTAAAGGACTCTTGGGAATATGAGTTCAGGGGGGTTCCATCGACCGCGCTCTCGGGGGTGACGAGGACACCTTCTCCGCCGTAGTAGAGGACCTGTCCCGAGGGCCGGACCAACCTCCAAACCCGGGTAAGTCACCTCATTCAGCCAGCAAATTAACTGATTGCGGTCCTTCAGCGCCTTCTGTGAGAAGTCTTGACAAACCTCACAGTTGTCCAGAGAATGATTGGGATATAGCCAATAAAAGCAGTCCTCATGCACATCCCCATCGTAGACGTTCTTTAGGTCGCAGGTCGCACAAGGCCTAAACAGTGATTTCTTCTGGCCCACTGATGATATATTGGGCTTGGAAAGCAACAATCAGCGAAAGCACATGTAGAACACAAGCAATTCGAGAGAAAACACTAGGTGATCCCAAAAGTTTGAAGACGGTTCAAATGTGAAGGGAAGCTGCGGGGTGGGGATATTTATACTAGATGTCCTATTGGTGCAGCCTAAAGAAGCCGAAAAGGACGTCGATAGGACAGTGTCCAAGTTTTCCATAGGAAAACGCTATGTTCAAGTTACCAAGGTTTCCCAGCACGAGGACGGCAAATATTCACAGAATGTGAATCCATGAAAGATCCAATGCTGGAGAAGTATAGGAACCACGAGGTGGCAATTATGGTTAAACTCGGAAAAGGGCAACGGGAGGTAGGTACAATTAATCAAAAAGAAAGAAGGAGTACGACTGCCACTAACAAACTGTACTATACTCAACTTTCTGCATATACCTCACGCTGCCCTAAACACAACCAGACCTCTACAGCACAGCAAAAACCACACATACTTCACAACACAACCACAAAACAAAATCTTGAACACCACCACATGACTGCCTCCATCTGAATATTGCAGCCATGCTCAGCGAATGGTGTTTCGGAACTGAAGCGTCCAACAGCACATCACAGCTCTTTTCCCGCTCCTCCCACTAACCTTCCCACCCCCCCTTCTTATTTTACAGAACCGCCTAGAGACCATGCAGGTGGCAACAGTGTGCGGTATAAAAACCTTTAACATTAACAATGGATCATAAGTCATCTCTGGTGTAATCCTGGTATCTGTTCTTCACTACACTATCATGGGCACAGCAAGTCCTTTCTCTATGAATCGGATGCCATTGCAGCTCAGCTGACATAAATAGAAGCACTTGCCGACTTATGTGAAAACGGGTGTTCTTAACAAGTGCATTGCACAGTATATTTCAAAATAAAGCTGAAAAATCACTAACACATTTTCCTGTCATAAAAATATATTACCAGAGCTTTTAATTTTTCATGTACAACCAAAACACAATTGTTACACTCCAGACTCCAATATCAAAACCAAAAACCATTCTATCTATTTGCCAGAGTGGAACATATAAGGTACACAAAATATTAATCACCTTTGCACTGCAGGTGAGCTCCTTACTTTCACAGAGTTAAGATCTATGCTTGACCTTACATTGGCAGATCAGTCAAAATTCAACATACTTAATATTATGAAAAATAGAGAACTAATTCAGATATTGTTTGTTCAGTGTCAGGATGTATTACATATACATTTGTCGCTTTCTGTCAAAAGCATCCTGTTTCTATAATTTTTTCACTAATATCTGTGATACATTTGCTAAATGGGCATCAATGGGAAGAGGACTGAGGGACGACTTTGGCAGATGGGACCTGGAATAAAGACTGGAAAAAATGATTCTCCACTTCACTCTCAGAGTCCGTCCCAAACGTATTTCTTTGGCATTCATAGATGTTGAGTATGTTTTGGCACAGTCCAATTGGTATTGGACTCTACAAGACTTTTCCCTTGCTTTTAGGGCCTTAACTTCTAATATAGGCCTGCACTATCCAAGATTGGTAGAGTGAAAGGCCAGCCAGGCTTATCTTAGGAAAGGGAATGTGAGCAATTGGGGGTCTGAGGGATGAGTCAGCCCGGTTGCAAGATGATGAATCTGCCAAAACGCATATTTTATCACATTATTACACAGCATTGTTTACTGTGGAGCCCAGCAGGACACCTTTATCCGAGAGGCGCATCTCCCTCAGATCTCCGAGGATGACATGCAAAGGTTGGAGGGGCCCATAACATTGGAGGAAGTTTTCCAAGCCATTTTGCACTCTACCTGGCAATAAAACCCCAGGCCCGAATGAGTACACCACCCTTTTTTTATTAGAAATGTGATGATCTGCTTGGCCCCACAACTGGTGGTTTTATTTAATTCTTTTGCAGAGACCGGGGTCCATAACAACTTCCATGGGAGAGTCAACCCTTACGTGCTTTGTATTGGCAAGCCTGGCAAGGACCACAAGTCTATGCTGATCTTTTAGGCCAATCGCAGTTCTAAACTATGATTCATGCATTTACTCAATAATCTTAGCTGCTTGCTTAGCGGCAGCGCTCCTTAGAGTTGTAGGGGATTACCAAACGGGGTTTGTCCCGGGACGCCAGACATCTGATAACATCCATCACACCATTGATGTTATGGCATGGGCTCAGAGGCATAAGCAAGCAATGGCCCTACTGTCTATAGACGCTGAAAAAGCGTTTGACGGCTGAACATACTGTCAAAAGTACTAGAAGGGTTTGGGATTTGGCCCCATTTTCCGCAAACAAGTACTGGCTAGTGTCATGCTTCCGTCTACTCGGATCAAAGTGAATGGCATGCTATCAGATCCAGTGAGCCTGCGAAAGGGCACCGGGTGGGGGGGGTGTCCGCTGCCCCCGCTATTGTTCACTTTGTCCATGGAGCCACTGGCGCGTTTGGTCCGGTCCTCCAGAGATATACATAGACTAGATATTGCTGGATTTGAGCATAAATTGGCATACGTCGATTACCTCCTTTTCTATATGTGGGATTCCCGGTTTTCACTGCTGCACAGTCTCATTGTTGGAAAAATTCAATAGGGTTTCAGAGTTTAAAATTAATGATACGATGTCTACCGTTCTCAATGTCACAGAAACATCAAACAGTTGCTCGGTTGAAAGCTGCGTTCCCATTCTCATGGGCTTCTGGCACCTTGAAATACCTGGGCGTCCATTTAACTGCGCAATATACAGAACTCTATGCAGCTAATATCCCGCCACTTTTCACCTCGGTGAAACAGGATCTAGTGCGATGGGTGAAATATCTTGGCTGCGGAGAATGACTGCGGTCAAGATGACCCTGCTTCCGCGGCTATTATATATATTGCAGGCTTTACCGGTCTGGAATACACAGACATCACTTAAAGACCCACACTCTCACAATTTTAGATTTATTTGGGCCAATACATTCCCCATGGAAGCCAGGCGCACACTTATAGCAGCAAAGGACAAATGCGGATTGGCGGTTCTAGATAAAGAAAGCTATTTATACGCAGCCCTACTCAGCCAGGCAGTCATGCAATGCCCCAAACAGTGGGAAGACATTGATCAAGACTCCCTGCGGCCCTCTGTATCAACGGTGCTGGCGCTATCCAGCGACAAGCAAACAGGAGGGACATGGACTCCCAACAACTAGAATGATGCTTGATTACTGGGACAGGGCCGTCCATAAACATACCATAACTACCTTACTCTCCCCAATGACTGGTATATGGGAGAACAGGGAATTGCCTCCAGGGCAGAATAGAAGACTATTCACTTGTTGGATAGAGGGAGTTTTACTTAGACTGGGCCAGTTGTTTGTTGATAATTGCTCCCTCACCTTTGAGCAATGCAATAAAGCCTAAATGGTAGAGGATTCTGACAGATATGGGTAAATACAGCTTGGGCATTGGCTGGTCCAGCTGAAAGTGGCTGCTCAGGCATGGTGTGCAACTTCCCAGTTTGAGGATCTTTTCATAGGTGATCCCCCAGCTAGCAAGGTTTCCTCCCTATGTAAGGTGCTGAACTCCAATAGATGTAAACCCCCTCACAGGTATATGGAGAAATGGGAAAACGATATAGGTAGGGCTATAGGCGACCTAGCTTGGTACAATATATGGACAAGAGCCAGTCAATCCTCTAAATCAGTTCAACTTGAGCACAGTTTTAAGTTTGTGTCACTGGTACCTTACCCCAGAGCGCCTCCATAAGATGAATCCCACGCTTTCCCCTTTGTGTTAGAGGTGTACAGCTGCCACTGGCACTTGTTTCCACATGTGGTGGACATGTCCACTCATCCAGGTGCTTTGAAAGGTGGCTCTGGCCCAGATGAAAGGAACATGTGGAGTAGATTTGGTATTAGACCCGCAGGTTATTCTGCTAGGCGATTAGGACCAGCAGGGGCATTACAGGCTAGAGGCTAAAACCTCCAGAATGATACTTTGACTGCAGCTCGACTGGTGAAAGGAAAACACTGGAAGTCCTCGGGGGAACCGGATATGAAACAATGACAAGTGTGGTTATGTGGCTGCCATGAGCAAAATCGACACAGGACTGAATGGGCGGATGACAATTCTTATCTGACTGGAGTCCCCTAATTGAGTTTGTGAGCCGACCTAACCACCCGGAATTCATCACAAGTCCCATGAAATGGCGTCCTTTGCGTTGATGTAATATGTATGCTTGACAATATAATCCCTGCTGACCATCTTTTACTTTATTTTCAAAGGTTCTTAACACATTACGTTTGGTGAGGGTTTGATTACTCTTGGAGTATCCAGGGTTGCAACTGGCCAATTTCGTTAACTTGCTTTTGACTTAGGCACACCAATGAACTGATATTTCCAGCTCTTGTCCCAAGAGGTCCAATATAGCTTCTCTATATTTAACAAGTTCCGGGATACAGCAAAGGCTAATCCAGTACAGAAGGGGTTTGACTGCAATTAAGCAATCTATGTACTTCACATGGGGCTCTTAATGTATGAGGATGCTTGCCACATTATTGGGTTGTCCATGTATTCCTTTAAAAAGATATTTTCAGTCACACACAACTTGGAATGGTGGTGTCCCCATAATTCAGCACCGTAAAGTGTTGCCAGTCTTGTTTTCCGGTTATAGACCTCTAATGTTGGCTGAATGGACCCATAGCCCTGTTTTTGGAGAACGTAACTAACCTACTATATCTTAATAGCGTATTTGTTTTTTCTATTTGCTCATCCCGATTGGCAAACCTATTTAACCTTAGCCATAGGTAGTCCTACTTTGTCACTTATTCTATACTGCCCCTTCATCTTGCAAGGTCAAACTTGGCATTTTCTTTCTTTTCTTAGTGAAGATAATGGATTTGGTTATAATTTATTTTCAAACCCATGTCCTTAGAAAAGTCCTTCAATTGTTCAAACTTTTATTTGAGACCAGTGTTAATAGGTGGGCTGCATCATCTTCAAATAGGATAGAATGTTATTCTGAGCCAAGGGATGAAGCATCTGTAGGAACTGATAGTCTATCAATTACACCATTAATAAAAAGACAAAAAAAAGCGTTGGTGCTAAAAGGCATACTCCCTTCTCAACAGTAAATGGTTTTGTTACTTCCCCACTCAAACTCCGACTGTTGCACTGTGTCCACTATATAATAGTAACGCTGATAACAGGGCAGGGGGATATCATGTTTACATAGCATTTTTCAGTCATGGCACACAGTCGAAGGCTGTTTTTAAGTCTAAGAAAAGTGTGCATAGGTTCATCTTCCTGAGCAATACATACTTTTCCATCAATATCTGCAACATGAAGCTATGATATGTAATACTTATTTCTTGGCGGAAGCCTGCCCGGAGAGGACTTGTCAGATCCTATGTTCTGACCAGGTTTTTAAATGCCCCAGTACAGCCCTAGCAAACACTTTGTCCACGGAGTACAAAAGCGAAATGGGGAGGTAATTCGGTTTCTCTCAAACCTTTTTTTCTATATCAGTACTATTTCTGCAGTGGACCAAGAAAGTGGTGACTTGTTTAGTGCCGTTATTGCATTAAACAAGCATAATAGATATGGAGCCCAGATCTCTGGTTCTTCCCCAAGTAGATCCATAGGGGATTTTAACTGCCTGTTTACGCTTCTGCGTTATTATTGCTTCTAGGGAATTACCATCTCTGGATTCATTTGAAGTTGTGGATCTCAAATTGCATGGATAGCGTGGTCTACCAAGCAGGTTTACAAATGTCAAACCATAATTTGCCCGAAATTTCACTCCCGAAATTTTCATCCCAGAGATTCTTTATCCGTTGCGAGTGGGATGATCCCCTATCAATTATTGCCCAGTAGAGCTTTGATATCAGACCTTTTGTATTTGTGTATCAAGTATTAAAATTGGAGCAAATTCCGATTAAGGTATTGTGTGCATCTTGAGTCCGTTATTACTCCCTTCAATTGGAGGAACATGAATGGAGAGGGTGGCCAGCCTCAGTGCATCTCGAATTTGTCTAGGTGTATGAATTTGTCCTCGTCCCATAGCCAGCCTAGCCTCACTAGGCCGGCCTCGTAACACATCTAAAAACGCAGTGGAGATTGTATCCTTCACTGGTGGTGCCCCTATAGAACAAAGCTGGGAGGGCTCAGTAGATGGACTTTGAGTACTCTTTTTGCACAGGTCCCACACATGCCTGTTAGTAGTGGGTGGGTACTTAATCTATTTGGTAGTCTATTATGGGGGAGCCAGAGCCATTCTACAACTGTTACTGGGCTCAAGAAAATGAAAAGTTATGTACAGGACACCAAGGACGCCATTGTGAAAATAGAGGGAATGTCTTTGATCCAACTAGAGATGTTTTGATATGTTTGGATATTCAATCCCTTTACACCAATATTCCCCAAAGAGCCACCCTGGAAGTGGTGGAAGAAACGCTGTTACAACGAGAAGATAACCATCCAGTTAGCAATGCGTTTATTGTATGGTGTGCAGAAATAGCCCTGACCAATAACTTTTTTCAATTTATAGGGCAATTTTATGTACAGGTGGAAGGAACGGCCATGGGTGCAGCCATGGCCCCCAATCTAGCCAACCTATACGTTGATATGGTGGACAAACAGCGATCTATTCTGGGGTTAATCCTTTTAAACCATCTATAACACAATCGCTAAGATACCTCGACAATGTTTTTGTGGTGTGGCATGGGTCAATGGAAGAAGCAAACAATGTTCTAGTGTGGCTGAACAACCAATAGGTACCTGACATTTACAGCATCTATGAGTGTTAGTGAAGTGAACTACTTAGATTTGACTATTTACCATAAAGGCAACCAACTGCTGGTTAAACCATTTGTGAAAACTACTGACAGAAATGCTTTACTTCACTATGGGAGTCATCATGCCAAGCATGTATGCGATAATTTACTGTTTGGGCAATTTTTGCATTTGAAACGCAATAGCAGTACAAAGTCAGACATTGAAGAAGGAGCCAATATATTGATTGAAAAACTAACAAATATAGCGTATCCAGCCAAAATCGTGAAACAATCTGCCAAGAGAGCATTCAATAACCATTGCGAGGCTCTGTTTGAAAAAAGAAACAAAGAGAAACAGGATAGCCCTTTGGTGTTTGTGAACACTTTTAGCAATGTTTCCTACAAAGTTAAGAACATTGTTTGTAGGAATAAGAAAATAAAGACCATCCCACAACCGTTAGTGGCTTTCAAAAAAAGCACAAACTTTTGGAATCTAGTCATGAAAAATGACATTCAGAAAACAGGCAGCTCTGGGACAAGACAAAGCACTCTCTGGGGTTTACCCAGGGTAGTAGGACACATCCTTGTGGCAATTGTGTCATGTGCCCCCAAACATGTATAATGACTTCTGTCGATTTGGGCTTAAAATCAGAGTGGACAATGAAAGAACATACTAATTGTCAAACAGATAATGTAATTTACATGATTAGATGTCCCTGTGCATTATTATACATAGGGAAGACCAATAGGAAATGCAAGACACGCATGATTGAACATAAGAGCTGCCTAAAAAAAAAAAAAAAAAAAATCACACTGACAAAGCCCCATTAGTCAACATTTTGATGAGAAGGGCCATTGCTTTATTGAATTTGAGTGGTGCATCTTGAAGAAGATCAGAGGGAAGAATCAGGAAGAAATCAATAGGAAATTAATTAATTTGGAACAGAAACTTATTTTTTTGACCAACAGCCATGTGATAGGGCTGAATGAGAATATTGAGTGGCATAATGTTAAATGACAATTAATCTACTCAATCACCGGGTTAAATACTGATATGGTGCAGAGTCTTGCACTTCCTATGGTCATTCCCATTGTGGATGTTACAATGTACTCTGCAAGGGCAACATTTATTTAAGTGCTGTGCCGATCCTATGTTAAATAGTATGATCCAAGGTTTGGGTCGTTTTAGGTCTGTTTTTCATGACTGTACTCATAGGAACCTAGACGATGACGGATTGGAGATATGGGACATAAGGAAACGTCATCACGTTACGTTGGACGGGATTACGTCACTGACTCGCGACAAGACAAACATCCTGCGGGTATTTAAGGACTACTCACTCGGGGTGTGGCAGGAGCACAGATTCACGGACTGGAGTAACTATATGGGAACGCTGTCCCGTTAATAGAGGTAAGCGAAGGATTGGAGCTGGATTGAGTATAGTTGACATTTCTTGTACTCTTACAGCTAGTATTAGTGACTCCTTAGATAAACAATGATGGGTCTGTTCAGTATTATAGGCCTGACATTTAGTTTTTTCTTACAGACCTGACATTGTAATCCAATTGACCTACTAAATGGTTGATGACCCTTTTACAGTACACGTGACTGGAAGAGTGGGTGTCCTAGGTCCTGCTTAATTCATGCAGCTTGACCTATATTGAGGTAAGGGTACCTAGGTTTATCTGATAATATGTAGGTGTTTGCAGAAGTGTAAAGAAACTGATGAAGCTTTATGTACTTTACATTAGGTAAGGAAAATATCTAGCAATCCACACCTTTTGCTTGGGGTACAGTGTTGGCCGTTTTGTAAAAATAAATTTAAGAAGAACTTGATAAGCTCCTCTGAAAGGGAGAAAATCCATCCTGTAGAAAGAGGTGAGAACTACAGCCCTATACCTATTTCCCTTTGGGTGAAGAGGGACATGTGTTTTTTATTAGGTATCATTGGACATGACAAAAAAAACTGTGAATAAACGATTTAAGAATTGATTATAGATATAGGGGAACTCTCTATACCTAATTATAACTGTTAATGAACTTGAATACATTCAGTGTTACAAGTTTCTTTCTGCACATGTATATTAAGAAAAGTATATGTTGTTGCACCCTATAGGTGATTAGGGTTGGCTAGGTTGAGTAAAATAACCAAAAATGCCCATATAGTAATGTGCTGTTGTTTGTATGTACCCTCAGTTATAGGAACCAGGATTATAGAGAATAGAAAAGCCTACAGAAAGCACAAGTCATACTTCTGCCCCTGAAGAATGTCCAGTTATTAACACCAAGGACAGAAACTTATACAAGTTGGGCTACTGTGTACGCAGTAGAAAACAAGAGAAATTAAGTTGCTATTGCGGATTATATCAAGCATATGTGTACTTGATTCTGTGTGGTGGAAAAACTACTTTTTTAACATTGTATACTTTTATGTGGTGTATATGTTTTTTAATGTTGTTGATAATTGTGCTATGAATAAGTAAATTAATTAAAATATGTTTTTTGGTGAATAGTTTGTAATTGGTATTAATTATTTGTACACACAGCCCACATTGGTTTAGTGGCCGCCAGTAAGGTTCTAAATGTTTGAGGGTAACATGTTTTAGTGATGATGTAAGTGTCCCTTCTTTTGGGTAACATAATATATTAATCTCACTTAGTAGGAGGGACTATCATCATAGTGTGGGGCAAAGCCCTGAATGAAATAACGCTCAATAATTCTTTCTCCAGTGCCACCCACTGCTTGCCCAGGTTAACTCTCAAATGGTCTATCATAACTCCGAATTCTGTCTAATGGGCTTCTAGTTGTGATAATCCTGCGTCTCCTTTTGTTCGGATGAGGGACATGTATGCCACCCTAGCTTTTTTGTGGCTCCATAGGAAGGAGAGCAATTACATTTTTACTTCGAGGAACGAAGCTGGCGGCATCTGGAAGAAAAACTAAAATGTCGGCAGGATGTTCATTTTAATTGCTGTTAACCTATCAACCCATGACACTGTCCCCTTTGGCCAGTGTCTTAAATCCTCTGATACTCACCCATAAAGTCAGATAGTTCAACTCATACAGGGGGGTCTAGGGATTTAGTAAGTTGGACTCTGGTATCTTAAACCCATATCTTTAATCTTGATCTGGCCACTGGCTAACAAGGACTTTATTGCTATGGAACACTCGCGTATTAGTAGGGCCATTGACTTGTTCAGGTTAAGTTTTAGCTGTAATGGAGCTGAAGTCCTCCATCACTTCCAGCAAACTGAGTATCGATGTTGCAGGATCGGATCTATAAGCCAGGATGTAATCTGCTAAAAGAGAATTTAAATTTGCGGGTACCCACTCTGAAGTCTTGGGCGGTTTTGTTCATTGATTGCCATGGCTAGAGGCTCAGTAAATAAGGCAAACACAGGTGAGAAGAGGGGATATCATGTCTGGCTCCTGTAGGGAAGGGTAGGTCAATAGGAGCCCCCCCCTCCCAGTGCATGTCCCACCCTGGTTAAGACCCATGACTCGTCGGCAGCCCACCGGCCCCCTGGGCCCAGGCGGCAGGGCGGCTGCAGACCCGACATGTGGGGCTGCACCACCACGTTATGTGGCAGAGCATAGACGCCATCTTGTATTAAGCCATCCCCATCTTGCTAGAAATGTGCAGATCTAACCCAAGGCAGAGCAACCCTGTACACTGAACGCTGCAAAGTGACCCCCACTTGACCGCGCTCACAGAGGCCCACACTTCCCCCACCTCCCACTGCATGGCAGATCCGCTGAGTACTCATTCTCACGAGTCACTAGACGCGAGAAAACAACAAAATAAAACACTGTAGCCGTTAACCTTCCGCAGTACATCATTGCCCCAGCCATGAACGGGAACATTAGGATGTAACTGAGACCAGCCCAAACCCTGCGGGCTCTGACCCTGCACCAAGCCCCCCAACTATAGACGGCGTGGCGCCTCGCACCCATACCCACCCCGAAAACCCTTGCAACAGGAAGAAATCATTTATGTAATATGTGCCTTGTTGACTAACTTTCGCTGCTAATGTAAAGGAGAATGGGTAAAGAGAAAAATATGCAACCGATATTGTATACAATGGAGATGTACAAAGACTGGACAGCTGATAACAGTGAACAATAACATGTGTTGCTCTCTTTATACACACACCTGCCTGACACTACCTCATGTTCGTATGTCGACTGTAAATGTGAAATGCTATGTAAAAAAGTATGATCCCCAGCTAGTATCCCATTTTAATGCAAATACATATGAGCGCTTTTAGAAACCCCATGTGTTAGTCGCCCCTCACCCATACGACAGTAAAACCGCCTTGTGCAAGATGCCACGCACAGAGCTGCAAGGCCGTTTCCCCCTCCTCATGCCCAGGCCCTCTCGAGATAGCCGGTGTTCAAACAGTACAGCTTTGCCTTCCCTCCCGATCCTGCTGGACCCATTTCAAGCATCCGCCCGCCTCCCCCGTGTCAGAGGCCGCCACAGCCCGACTCCATGACTTATGAGCTACCTGGTCCTAAATCCCACCGCCTTTCAGGCACCAGTCACATGCCCCCCACGGGCCAATAGTACCTCCATCGACCCCGAGTTAATGACCCTAGAAAGGGGGGCGCCCACACGTGTACCAACAGATCATAATACCATCCCTCACCAAAATTGCCAAGGCTGGTTAGTCAAGCACCCCCGCCCATGTCCCTGACTATGCCCATAAGACCGGATTGTTTGAACCTAAGGTATCCTCCAAACTGATGTATTGAGACACTCCAGATCGCATATCAATGTTCCTGGCCGTGTATTGATCTAAGGTCAGCACTTACAAGAGTTGCAAATCAATAGAAAACATGAAGTGTGACGAATGGGTGGGAATGTGTGGCCAAAAGGGCAAATGGTAGCTTAGTTATCAATCGTCGTTACAAGGCATGTCCGGCCCGGCACTCCACCCCGATGAGCCCAGCTGACGTCCCACCCCACGTGGCGCAGCACCAACATCCGCCAATCCTGGAGAAGCAACTGTATACATTGTATACCACCTAGCCATCACCACCCAATCCCTAAGAGTTTGTGGCCCCTATAGCTTACCTCATGCATGACGTGTATTTGCAATATAACCAACTGTCTTTGATATTGTCAGACAGAGCGCTCTCGGAGTTTGCAGAGTCCTTTGCATGCCCTATATTGAATTATATAAAGCTCTTTTGATCTCACCCGCACTTGGTCCTGGCCTCATTCCCCTTCTGGGGTGTGTCCATTATTGCCTCTCACTAAGGGCGGTGCGTTTCTGGGGACATTTACATTCACTCCTCATCCGAGGTGGAACTCTTCTGACACGGCCCAGTTTGCTGTGACCCTTGTACAGTGCCATGACGGCTCTAAGCCACCTCAGTCCCACTCAACCTCTGTATGGTTGCGAAAAAATGCCAGCTCACTCGGTCAAAAGTCTTCTACACTTCGAATAACAGCATTGGGATTTCATTAGAAGCCCTCTCTATCACGATTAAATCTACGGTTTTTCAAACATCAGCAGCCTCCAGTCTGTTCCTAAAAAAAAAAAACACTTGCTCAGTATAAACCAACCTGCATTGTAATCTACTTCAACAGTCAGCCTAAATAGGTAGTGATCCAGCCCGGAATCACTGCCTGTGTAGACTGATCAGCAGAACTTGCCTTTAAGTGTATTCAGGTTAGTTTCATTTGGTCCGAAATTTGTTTGATCTGATTCATGTGACTATGTGATGTTTTGTTGCACATAATTTCAAGCTACACCTATTGTTGTTTTGTGAACACCGATGAATATTTCCTTTCAACCAGTGGACTTTTTTTTAGTGTATGTATAACTATCATTTTTTTTTTTTTTTTTTATATCAACCAATGTATTCAGAGTCCATTAATAAAATTGACCCATACAATATCCCTTATCATGTGTCCACATTTATAACAACAAATGTGTTCCCCCTATTATAAAGGGAAATATATAAAAATGAAGCTTCTAAGGCTTCTTGGTAGTACAATGAATCTCCTCTCCTTTAGTTATGTATCCTTAATTCTTTGATTCTCACTTTTCTAAGAAACAAAATGTTGATTTACACACTGTTCTACACCGACATTGTTTGAATACTACTACAGATGTTGGGAGTCCACCTATATAATGTGGTTGCGAAGAAATGCCAGCTCACCCGGGCAAAGGCATTCTCCACTTCGAATAATAGCATTGGGTTTTCATTAGAAGCCCTCGCTAACGCAATGAAATCTAGGGTTTTTCAAACATTGTCAGCCTCCCTCCTAATAAACCCCACTTGATCAGTATTTATCAACCTTTAAAAATTATTTTAGTTATTTTATTTGTATGACAGCCATATTTGGCTTTGTGTACATAAAAACACACCTCAATAATAGACAATCCATAAAAATACAATAACACAAGGGGATAAAATGATTCAAAATATTCCCTACTTATAAATTTGGGAGTAGGAACAAGTTACTTACCTGTAACTGTTGTTCTCCAGCATGGGTCTGGCATGGATTCACATGCTCATGAATATTCCCCCGTCAGGCTGGGAATCCTTGGTAAAGAAAAAAAAAGTTTCGGTTTCGTTTCTTACTACTAATAACCAATCACTGGTCTCTGGGTCATACTGCCCCCAGCCAATGACTGCCCTCTACCTAACCCCCTCCTCTGGCAGCCATCTTCAGATTTGGTAGCACGTAAAGTGGCAGTAGGACCAAGAGAAGAGCTGCAGAGGGGTTGGAGGGAGGGCTCGCATGTGAATCCATGCCAGACCCATGCTGGAGAACAACAGTTACAGGTAAGTAACTTGTTCCTTCTCCAGCATGGGGTCTGGCATGGATTCACATGCTCATGAATACAAGAATACATAGCAGTACACACATGCACAACCACGGGAGGTGGCAAGGCTCAACATTAAGCATTTCAATAACTCAACATTAAGCATCTCCTACCTCATCACCAGGCTCACCTTCAAGCGAACAGGTTGCGCAGCACTGCCTGGCCGACTCTGGACTCCTCCCTGGAATCCCGGTTGACGCAGTAGAATCTCGTGAAGGTGTGCGTCGACCTCCACATAGCAGCCCTGCAGATGTCCAGCAGGGCCACACCAGACAGGAACGCCGTAGTAGCAGCGATCGCTCTGGTTGAATGGGCTCTCGGACGGCCGGGCAACGGTCGGTTTGCCAACCGGTGACAGTGCATGATGCAGCCAGAGAGCCATCTGGAAATGGAAGCCTTCGAGAGGGCCTTCCCTTGGTTCACAGGCCCAAAGTTCACAAACCGCTGTGATGTCTTCCGAAAACTCTTTGTGCGGTCCAAATAGAACTTCAGCGCTCTAGCCACACCCAGTGAGTGCAAAGTCCTCTCAGCCGGCAACGAAGGCGAAGGGGAAAAAAAAACAGGTAACACCAAGGGCTCGTTGAGATTGAAGTCCGACGGCACTTTGGGCATGAAGGAGGGGTGCGTCCTTAGCACTACCCTCGTTTCGTGGAATGTCAGGTATGGAGGTTTACAGGAGAGGGCCTGGATCTCTCCCACTCGTCGTGTGGAGACGATGGCCACAAGAAACACTGTCTTCCACGATAGAAACTTGAGCGATGCCGAATGCAAGGGCTCGAATGGGGGACCCATGAGCCTGGTCAGCACCACGTTGAGCTCCCACGCCAGGGCCGGAGCCTTCACTGGCAGGAACGAGCGGAACAGTCCTTTCATGAACTCCTTTACCAGGCGGTGAGACCACAGCGACAACCGTCCCGGAGTTCTGGTGTAGCAGGAGATAGCCGCCAGGTGGATCTTGCTGGAGGCATGCACCAGCCCCGCCTTGGCCAGCGACACCAAGTACGGCAGCACTTGAGGGGCCGTAATCCGTAGAGGGTTGATCTTCTGTGCACGGCACCAGACAGAGAACCCCTTCCACTTATTTCCATAGCACTTAGAGTCGAGGACGCCCTGGCCTTTGCAAGTACCTCCTTGCAGTCCGCCGGGATATTGTAGCCCCTGAACTCTAGTGCTGCAGGAGCCAGGCCTGCAGGTTCAGCGATTCCGGGTCGTGATGTAGGATGGCGCCTCCTTCCCTGGCGAGAAGATCTGCATCCCTCGGCAGTTTGACTGGGGGGAACCATACCTGCCTCGGCCATGCCGGTGCGATGAGGATCATCCTGCAACAGCACCGTCTAAGTTGACTGATGAGTTGCAAAATCAACTGCAACGGTGGGAACGAGTACAGGAACAGGCCGTCCCAGGGGAAGGAGAATGCATCGCCCATGCTCGCCGGCTGGGGAAACCTGCTGGCGAACCTCCGGCACTTGGTGTTCGCCGCCGTTGCGAACAGGTCGATCTGGGGACTGCCCCATCATCGGAATAGGAGGTCCACTTGATCCTACCGAAGCTCCCACTCGTGGCAAGAGCACAGCTCCCTGCTGAGTGAGTCGGTGACAGTGTTTTTCACTCCTGCCAGATGAAAAGGTACCAGAACATCCCCAGGGCGATGGCCCAGTGCCACAGATCCTGCGCTTCCTTGGATAGGGCTAGGGATCTGGTACCCCCCTGCTTCCGGATGTAGAACATTGTGGTGATGTTAAGATCCATACCACTTTGCCCTTGAGGGACGGGAGGAAAGACCCGAAAGCCCAGAACGTGGCCCGGAGCTCCAGGACATTGATGTGCAGGGACCTCTCCTCCGGGAGCCAAAGGCCTCTTGCGTGGATATCTCCCATGTGCGCTCCCCATCCCTCCAGGGAGGCGTCTGTCGTCACCGTCTCCTGGTGCGTTGGGGTCTGGAAGTCCATGCCCGCCGCAAGATGTGCGCGGGTGCCCCACCACCGGATCGCCTGACGAAAAGTCTCGTTGAGAGAGATCTTGTCCACGAAGCTCCCCGCCACTTGCATCCAACGGGCGTCGAGGAACTCCTGAAGTGGTTGCATCCACAGACTGCACAGGCGCATGAGGTAGATGCAAGATGACATCATGCCGAGCAGGGACTTGATGGACCTCACCCTGGCCACTTCCATGGTCAACAGCTGTTGTACCTTGCCTAGGATGGCCTTCGTCCTCTCCTCTGACGGTGAAGCCAACCGCGCCACTGTGTCGAGTGTGGCTCCCAGGAACAGGGCGTCCTGCGATGGTACCAAGTGGGACTTCGCAAAGGTGATCGAGAATCCCAGTTCCGTGAGCAGGCAGATGGTCTTCGCTGTGTGGTCGACGACTGCAAATTCTTTTGACTTTGCTCGGATGAGCCAATTGTCCAGGTAAGGGTAACCGTGGATCCCCTACAGGAGCAGCTGTGCTGCCACCGGTGCCAGGCCCTTGGTAAATACCCTTGGAGCCGACTTCAACCCGAAGGGCAGGGCCTTGAACTGGTAGTGGCGCCCTTGGACCACAAAACGTAGGAACTTTTGATGTCCTTTGTGTATGGGGATGTGAAAGTAAGCATCCTCCAAGTCCAGCGACGATGGGAAGTCGCCTTCCTCCAGCTGTCCCAGCACGTGCTGAAGGGTAACCATCCGGAACTTCTGGGCTTTGATGCATTTGTTGAGGCGCCGAAGGACCAGGATGGGCCGCCAGTCTTCTTTCGGACGAGGCGGTACCGCGAGTATACTCCGGAGCACCGGAGCCTCTTTGGGACGAGTTCTATCACGCCCTTCCTCCGTTTCCTCCACGGCCCGCGGCTCCTCGTCGGCTCCACCGTTGCTCTCCACGTCCACCTCGTCGGGATCCCTCCTGTAGGCCTCAAACTTCTTGTCCAGGATAGCTTTGATGCCAGCCAGCCAGCTCATCCTCGGAGGTGGTATCTGTTTCCGTTATGGCTACCGTGCCCCCCACCCTCTTTCTCGTCCGAGTTTCACTGGGGTCTTCTCAATAGGCTGGAAAGATAATTCCCTACGGGGTGGCAGGGAAACTCCAGGCCCGGAAGTCGTCTCCACGGGGTAGCCTCCACAGGCTTAGCCAGGGCCGCCACGGCCCCTTCAATCGAGGCCTTCGCCGGGTGAATCAGGGCCTTCACGACCTTGGGCACGTCTGGGGCCTTCACCTTATGCGGAGGGTCACCGCCTCGCCCCCCCTTGGCTTCCTCTGTCGGGATCGACCGGGACTTCTCCCGAAGCTTACCCGGTTCTCCGACTAACCCCCCCCCCCCCCCCCCAGCCAGAACTTTGGCTCGTGGATGATGGTGTAGGTGGCATTGCGCCCTGCCTGGCAGCCGAGGAGCCCGAACCAACGGCGCTCCCGGTGCCCACGGACCCGCAGTGCTTTGCCTTTTGTTGGGTCCCTGTGGCCGGAGCGCCCTCAAAGGTCTTAGAAGACCGCTCGGATTTCTTCTCACCTGCTGCTGGGCTCTACCCCTCCAGCCAGTTGGTGAGCCAAGTAAGACGGTACTTCATTGTCCGGGCGGACATGTTCTTGCAGAACGCGCAGTCCTCCTCCGCGTGTGACTTGTCAGCATGAAGGCAGTAGAGGCACCGGGAGTGCTCATCCTCCTTGAAGACATTCTGTAATCCACATCCTGGGCAGTTCCTGAACAGTTTGGATCCAGTAGGTGTCGAATCTCCTTTGTCCTGGGCCATATCCGAATCGGGGTAGGTCTCAAAGGTCTTCCGGGAATCCTCCAAGGAGTGCAATGCGACAAAAATCCACCCTTGAGGGGCGTAGAAAATTCCAAAACGGGTCCCCGTTGATCGGAAGTAGAACCGGTGGAGCTTGAGGCTCGATTGACTGAAAAAAATAAGAGTAAACTCTTCGAAAAAACGCAATACGCAGTAAAAGCTCAAGAGCTCCAGCACAAGGACTCCCAACACTTGAACGTGTGGTAAAAATCTGACGATGGCTGCCAGAAGAGGGGCTTAGGTATAGAGCAGTCATTGGCTGGGGGCAGTATGACCCAGAGACCAGTGATTGGTTATTAGTAGAAAGGCAGTTCAGAAACGAAACAAACTGATTTTTTCTTTACCGAGGATTCCCAGCCTGACGACGGGGAATATTCATGAGCATGTGAATCCATGCCAGAGCCCATGCTGGAGTAAAAAATGAAGTCCCATTCCCAGTAGGAGTATTTAATAAGCGAGTAAAAATATGGTTTACATGCAAAACAGAAATGTTTTGTAAGAAATATTTGTTGCACCAAATTATTAATGCACATGAAAAGGTAAAGGTTCATCTCTTCAGATTAGGCACTAATAATAGAGCTTCTTCCTATGGCACTACGTTTACTACTGGTCCTAAATCAATGGGGCTGTATGGATGAAAGCATGGGAACATGCTCCAATGTGTCGGTTTCCCATTTTTGTTGGGAGTATTTTTATTCCCTAATTGTTATTTGCCCATTTTCAGAAAGCAAAAGTGGCTGATGGACCCCTTTATCTGTACGGCTGGCGAGAACCAGTCTAGCCTTGAGTCAGCAATCATGTTGAAATCACCAACACAGCTAAAAGGTTGCGCCTTCCAGTCTGTTAGGGTATCAGGAGCTTCCATACAAAATTTGGTTTGGCCTGGATTTTCGACTTTATTTCAACCCCCTTCACACCACATATATATGTAGGGGGGTAATGGCATATAATGCAAGTAGGGGAGCTGTGGAGGGGAGTCTCCCCCGTATATATGTGGTGTAAAGGGGTGAGGTTGAAATAAAAAAGAAAAAGCCCGCAATTTCGGGGTCGCAGTAATGGGGCTGTGAGTGGGGTGCGGGGGGGGGGGGCGGGGGTCGCAGTATTCGTATAGATCTGGCTTTGGTGAAATTCCCTGGCCAACAGTGAAGCTTTCCCTTAAGTTAAGCCTTTCTATGTTCAAGGATGCCAATCTTTAGCCACCATCATTTACTTTATAGGTTTGAACATGCCTTTCCCGTGCCTTCAGATATCAGATCTTGTGTAATCTTTGCCTCTGCAGCCGTTCTGCAACTTACCTTATAACTCAGACAAAAAAAAAAAACACCTGCTCAACTTTCCTCTGACCACCCTCCCCTCACCCCCTGTACCCTATTTAGGGGCATATCGATCACGCCTCGAGACGCCCCAACCATTTATTAGGGCCAGCAGTTATCTCCTTGCTAGCACTTAACCATGTTCATATTCTTAACACAGCTCTCTATAGCACTGATCACTCCCTGGGCTTCTTCAGTCTGCACATTCGAGGGTCAGGCCTTTATCAATTGGGTACAATTCAGATAATGCGCCACATATTGGGTGCAGTCAAGGTACTAGGGGCTGTGAAGCCTCGTTCAGAATGTCTGCAGATCACACTTGTTCTCAGTGTGGTATCAATCACTTTTTTAACTTCAGTGGGGAGCAGATGTTGAACTTCCTGAATTTTCTTGCGCCAGTGTTTCCTGTGACTTCCCCATGCCAATCTTCCCATCGTGATTCTGAGTTAACGCGCTTCTAAGGTGTTGTGGTCAGCCCCAGGTCTCTCAGATGAGACAGCACAATCTCTGCTTCCTCGTTCGAAGTAAACAATACTACTCTTCCTGGTATATAAAGCAGAGGGAGAAAGGAAATGGCCATTCTGTACCTGACATTAGGGCCATGCAACCGGGCCGTTAATTGCTTACAATATTTTCTTTTTGCCAAAGTGTGATGAAAAGCTCCTGAAAGTTTCACACCCTCACCTCTTTGAATGGAATGTCACACCTCATCCTGCTTTTTGTATCATCTCAGAATTAGGTATTGAGCAAGGGCCATCAAGTGGGCCTCCTCCCCTATGAATACTGTCTAAGGAGACGACTTTCCCCTCTCCTCCTGGAATAGAGCGTGCAGTAGTGAATGAACTGTATCCTCAATGCTCTTCTGGCTTTCTGCTTCTTTTTCCCAGCAGAGGTAGATGATGCTGTAGAAAGAGCCAAGAAGGACCATGATCAAAGATGAGCGGTCAGATGACAGCCAGGTTACTCCTATCATACCAAGGAGGGGCTCAGGCAAACTGCTGTTCTTTTCTGCCCAATACTTTCTCCCAACCCGCAGGTCAATTCATACAAAATCAGGTTAGTAGCAGATTTACAGGGAACCAACAATGACACTTACCCACAACAGAGGAAAACACAGGGGAAGAGGCAACCCTCTAGGAACGCTTCATCCGCCTCTAAACTGTGACTTCAGCATTCACATCCTCCTCACATGTCACTCCCATAGGGGCGTTGCATAACAGCATTCACCCACACATGGTAGGTGATTAAATCAGATCAATGGGTGCTCACACACAGTCAGGGAAGGGTATTATATCAAACAATTACGGACTCCAAACAACCTGCCACTACCCAACAGAAAATTGCTGCAGAAACATCAGGAGCTTTCAAGGAAAAAAGTCAAGGCTCTTCTACAGAAAGATCCATCGAGCAAGTCAAACCAAAATCAAGTAAACAGGGGCATTTGCTCTGTTTTGTCTTTCTTTGGTACTAGGAAATAGGACCACATTAGATCCCAGGCTAGCAAACCAATAAGTAAAGCCCCAAAAAAGAAAATCAGAACAAAAACTCTACAGGAAGTCATTGCACTTCTAAAAAGGGAATCTTTTTGGCCACACTAGACATGAAAGATGCATACTTCAGTATTTTTATGTTCCCCGGTCACAGAGGATTCCTAAGGTTCAAGAAAGGACAGGACCACCACGAGTTCAAGGTACTACCTTTTGGAATAATCAAAATTAGTCCATAGGCACCTCTCTGCGAGAACTAACACGGGCCATTGACCCGTTCTTTGGGAAGGTACCCACTCGAGTCTCTGCAGTTGCACTTTAGCTCACTGTACCTGTCACAGATGGGAAATATCATTTGCATATCATTCTTTGTCCCGCCCACATGGGCAGTCCAGCACCAAAATGCTATGGCAATTCCTAGGGTCATCCAGACGTGGACCCCTTGCTCACTGTGCTCAGAGAGGCACAGCTCCACCTCACTGATGAGGCCCAACAAGGCTGAAACACGTGTATGGGGTTGCTGTTGGTACTCTTGTTCAGAAGGGAATTGCTATAGCATTTCGGTGCTGCACTGCCCATGTGGGCAGGACAAAAACTGATATGCAAATGGATATTTCCCATCTGTGAAAGGTACAGTGAGCTCAAGTGTGGCTGCGGACTCTCGAGTGGGTACCTTCCCAAAGAACTGGTAATTTAGCTGTGTTCGTTCTTGCAGAGGGGCGTCTATGGACTCTTTTATTTATACCTTTTGGAATAGACTTGGCACCTAATGTATTCACGAAGGTGTTCGCAGCAGGACTCCTATGCGGGGAGAATGTCCACTTCTATCCTTATGTAGACTGGTAAATAACAGGGGAAACCGGCAGAATGCCTGGAGAACACGCAAACAGTGAACCTACTGAGACCAAATCGAGTCCTATGCCATATCCCAGAAGAAACAGTTCTTTTGAGCAATCCGATTCAGAACAGCCAATTGCCTATCCATCCACAAAAAGGGTGCAAGAATTCCTGCACCTGAGCCCTCGGTTTCAAAACAGACATACAGGTAATGGTAAGAAAGGTCATAAAACTGCTCGGTATGACATCCTGCATCTAAATAGTACCAAATGCACGACTAAACACGAGGAAAAATACAATAACTATCAAAACAATGGTCTCAAGTATCTGGCAAATGGGAGGATCTAGTGGTGGTTTCAGAAGAGGCAGTAAACGTTCTGAAGTGGTGGACAAAAGAAAACATCTTAAAAGGCAAGCCCTTTAAACTCTCAACAATCAAGCAACAATAATAACAGGCCCCTCGATGTTTGATTGGGGGTTCATTGTTAGGAACTCGCGTCATGCGGTCACAAAGCCAAAAGACATACATAACACAAACTTCCTGGAACCTATAGCAATAAAAATGGCACTGCTATCTTTCCAAAAAAGGTTACTCAACAAAAGTGTGATCAACACAGACACCAACACAGCAATGGCATAGGTAAACACGGAGCTACGCATTCACAAACCTAGTTGCCGGTAAATTCAGCTGGTTGAGCGCATGCTGATGTGTGTGATCTGCAGGCCTTAGGTGTGAATCGCAGCAAGGCCAACTCAGCCTTTCATCCTTTTGAAGTCGACACATTAATACCAATTTTGGTTGGGTGCTATTGTACGGAAATATATTCTATGTAAAGTGCTTTGGCGAAAGCGCTATATAAATAGCAGCTTTCAATGCTAGCAGAGGAGACCTGACAGTGGTGCAACAAGAATGGCATTTACAGAGACCGATAGGGGGCACAGGCAAGATGGCTGCCTGATGACCAGGCTCTGGAGCAACAATCGAGAATTTTGAAAACTCGACACCAGTGACCTAGATTGAGCGGATCTAAAGCCTCACACAGAAAAAGATGTATCAGAGAATCTCTAACCCCTCCAAGCAGTAGGGAGTCAGTAAAGTGCACTCCTGACAGTGCGGGCATGAACAACCACGAAATGAAGGCGAACAGGAGCCGCAGATCGGCTGTAGAACAGACCTGCCGACGAAGGCCTCTTTCCCTTAGGAGAAGTAGGTGATCTGCCTTTGTAGAGAAGCCACCAAGAACTTGGATGGGCTAGTGGGGAGACCTACACCGGCCCCCCATCGCTCAGGCATAACAAAGATTAGTTGCTGAAAGTGGAAGCCAGTAGTGCCCTGTGAGGTGGACTGACAAGGGAGACATAGCAGGGGTCCCACATAACCTGCAAATGATGCAGGGTGGGTGGGGGAGACAATCGGAACTGAGCAGTACTGATGTGAACATTTCAGAAGGTCCACTGAAGAAACCCTAGAGAATACAGCAGGCAAGCTGTTCAACAAGATGCTGCTGTGCACGGTAAGAAACACACCCAGAAAGCCATGACAGAAGAAACGGCAACTAGTGCTGACAATGTTATAAGAACAAATACTCACTTTGAGGGGACCTAGTTTCCTCCATGGTGGAGCTGAAATCTAGGTTTGACAAAGTTGAAGACTAGATCAATGCCCTTCAACAACCAATCGTCAACAGACCTCTCAGAGGGGAGACTTGAGGTGTGGCTGAAAGATCTTGAAGCCAGGGAAAACAACCACTCTAAAAATGGGCAACCTGTCAAACAGACTACAAAGTTGCAATATTAGGATCTTGGGGGGTGGGGGGGGGGGGGGTGGGGTGAAGAGGTAGGAAAGACCTGCCGACATCCAACCAAGTGTTATTGTCTCATGGTCCCTCTTGGCTTTTTCTAGAGTCTCATCTACCTCTGTGGGTAAACAAGAACAAAAGTAATTGAAAGCCAGAAAGATACAGTTAATTCCCTGTGGAATGCTCTATTCCAAGAGGAGGGAGGGAAACTCTTTCTAGAGTCAACTACCTCTCTACCAAAGAGACAAGCCTCCTATAAAGGTGTGTCTAGAAGGGCAGCCTGGGTTTCATCTTTGAAACCCGAGCCTCTTAGCCATGCATTGGGCTTAACCGTCACCTCTGCTGTATCCACTCCATCAAGGGTGTTCTTGATAGCATTAACAGTCTTCTTGCCCTTTGATGTAGTCTTTTGAAGTGTAGCTAGTAAATCTAAAGGGGCCTGTTTTAATGCATCTTTCATGTGATCCCACTGCAGCCTTGCATCTAGACATTAGGGCTGTTGCGTTCGGAAGCCTAAAGATTTATGCAGCATTTGAGGCTACCCTTTTCCCAAAGTTATATATTTATCTGTTCTCCCTGTCTGGGGAATATTCTGTGTTTGTCGCAGATGTGTTTGTTCTTTTCCTAGTGGTAGTGACCAACAAAGCGTCGGGTGCAAGTGGACCCCTCATGTATAATGGGTCAGAGTTAGAGGGTTTATGTTTCTTCTCCACCCTTGGATTAACTGACTTTGTGGAGACAGGTTTAATTAAAGATGGAGTTATTCTCTTTTTAATTGCGGCAAACAACCGAATAAAATGTGCCGACATCTTTTTCTCTTTTAGAATGTCTTCTATGAAGTCATTATCCTCATCTTGTTCTTCTGTAAAAATTCAAAAGGGGTCAGCATCTCTTTTTAACAGGTCTGAATATTGGAAATGATCCTCTTTTGGCGAGGACTACACTGGAGGGGAGTCATTATGTAGTTTGGATCTACATCCTGAATTACTGATGTGAATCAGTGTCACTAAAATGTTCCTCATCTGCGAGGGGGGTCTGATTGGGTGTCCACTTGGACATGTATCTGCACTTTTATGAAGGGATTCTCCCTCTGTGATACTCTGAATGAGACTTGTGTTTTTCTATAAAATTATCATTTTGGACATAGTGTCCTTAAACTTCTGCATAGACCACACTCGTATTTTAGGGTCTGTTCTGAAGAAGTTGAAGGTGAAAGGTCGGTGCCCTGGTCATCGGCCATGTGGTTTTCTTCCTCCCACTCCTCCTTGAGTATGAGATATCTACAAGCATTTTCAGCTTGAATGCTTTGAAGAGCGTTTTTTCTTTTGGCGTTGATTCGACATTCGAAATGGATGTAACAGGTTATGTTTTGTTGAACTCTTTTCTTAATGTGTCCATTCAGGAACTGCTTGGGTTCTGACTGTGCCTTCGTCTGCAGGGGTAACGCCCAATGTCATGTGTGCTATGCCTTTTGCCTTAAGCATCCATGTCAGACAATGCTTTTACCTCCCTGGTGTCTGTGCATTTTTGCAGTCTCTAGATTGCCTGGGGACATTCCGATAACTTGCCCGGAGGTCGAGCCGTCGGAGCAGAGGCTCTAAAGCACCTCTTTGCTTGGCTGTTGTGGGTCAGTTTCAAACCCTTCATCTGAAACCTAGAGTTCCAATGCCTGGGTGCCAGACTGTGCAGTCTCCGAACCTGCATGCATGGTGTAAAAAGCCCTGTGCTTTGAACAGCACTCCCAAAGTGTTATCGTTTTAAATTGTTGGCACGGCAGGCAGTGGTCTTTGGCGTGGTCTCTTGGTAGACAGTTGTTACACACCCTGTGTGTGTCTCTCCAGGAAAATTTCAGGTTACACTTTGGACAGAATATAAATGGTGCATTCTCCATAATAGCCTTAGGGAAACTACGATAGCATGTGTTGTGTGATGTTTGTGAAAGTCTTGTGGACTGCACCTGGATAGGCTAGATCAGGAGTCTGCAAACTTTGGCTCTACAGATGTTTTGGACAACAACTCCCATCAACCCTAACCTTCATATTCAAATGCGAGGGATCATGCAACTCGGAATACCAAAACATCTGGAAAGCCACGAGTTGCAGACGCCTATGCTAGATGTAATTGAATGTTACAAAATGCGCTCAGGCGTACAAATCCAAAAATCAAAAATAATTTGTGCCAGTTTCCCACTTTAGACAGAACACAGAACAAATGCAGAGGAATCCTTCAAATATCTGGGTAGCAACAAGCACTTTATGATGGCAATGCAACCAGGGCTACAAATAAAATACACTCTAACTTTTGGGGATCACTGCAACTATCTGCGGGCGGACATTTATCGTTAAGATGTTCATTGTTAATCCATTTTCGCAGGCACTTCGGTAAACATCCCTCTTAAGGTCTTCAAAGAAATGGACAAGGTGCTGGAGTAAAGGTAGCAGTAGGGTCTCACTTCGAACACTTAGAAGAACCTTTGAAGATTGTAAAATTGAGATGCAAGTTATCAGACTACATTTATTATCTGGCTTCGCAATTGCAGTTCCTTTCACAATGTTTTTTCTGAAAGCATTAGGTAAAGCTATAACGCCAATAGGCATTATTCGACTGTTACAATATTTCATCGTACTATGGCAGGAAGGCGTTTACTTGAGGATGCAAGGTTTGGGGAAGATTTAGAAAGAATACAATACTTTACCCCAAAGGCAAAGGGACACAAGTTGCGGAGCTTACTTTGAATTGTGGAATTCTATCTTCTACTGTAATGGCTCCAAGTACTTGGGGTGAAGGGCAGATGCACAGAATGTGGGACCTCTATAAAGAAGTGTTCGATCCCTTTGACTAAACGTGTACATGATACTGTTAATAAAAAATAAATGGCAACTTCCTGCAGTTTCCCAAGACTGAGAAAGCAGTAAGCAAGACATGTCCTGGGTACATTGGTTAAGAATTAGTGACAAGGCACGCACTCTGTTGCCAGTCAAGTTTTCCTGCATTTTACTGTCACCCATTGTCCCAGTGGATTACCAACAATGGAATTCTATACAGGTGGGCTTACCCTTTTGCACTGCAATTTGAGTATGACAATGAAGACAAACAAATTACCACGGCTCTGGAAGCAACTCAAGTATTGACCCACTTGACCAATGAACTGACGTCGGTCCATGATCCACCTTGAAAAGAGAACAGGGATTGGCGCCCACCTCCAAGAAGCCTTCCGTAAAGAAAGAAAAGGACTGGAGCCCAAAAATATGAAGTTGGGTACGCCATCCCCAGGGAAAAAGTGTTCACATTGGATAATTGGTGGAAGCTATCCAATTTTATGTTGCAGGGTTGGCCCAGGTTAACAGGTAATCATTACATTTTATAGCGTTGCAGGGGATCAGAGGGTGGTTCCTCTGTTCAGGAAAAGGCGTCTCAAGGGGAATGTTTGATAAAAGGGTGCTATTTTGGTTGTTGAGTGTTGGGGAATTTAAAAGGGGGTTTGGGGGAGGCAACTTCTGGAAAAAGGGGAATAGCATCCAAATGCACTGTGCTGGCAGGTGGCCGTGGTTCTAAGGACCTACAAATGACAGATGCAATTGTTGATATCTGGAGATGATGGCTAATGTAGTGGCAATTTTTCAAAAGGAGACCTTATAAACGTGGGTACACAATGTTAATGAGTCGAACTCGCCTATGAAGAGATGATTGATAGTAGGAGAATTCCAGAGAGCTGCTTTAGATGTATTGTTTATACAGGAAATGAGGATGATTGATGGGGAAGAACGTGCGTTGAGGGGGGGGGGGGGCAGATTGGATAATTATATTGTTGGGCTTCTAGCAAGGTGAAGGGAGGGGTTGGAATTCTCCACAAAAAGAGTACGGAAGATTAACTGAAAAGTCTCTGAATTATTAAGTGGATACATTTTAATAGTACAAGGCATTTTAGGGGTGATAAACTTGATATTGGCCTCTATACATTGTCCCAACCAGGGGCAAATTGCACTTTGTGTGCAGGCACTGGAGGAAGTGTTGAAGATAGGGGAGGAGATGGTCCTCATGGGAGGGGACTTTAATTTGTGGGCTGATGGGGACATAGACAGGCATTCCTTGCATAACAGCGGTGGCAGCCGCTGGAGGCCACAGAAGGGTTTTCAAACTATCATAATGAGAAATGGGCTGGTAGATGTCTGGTGGACTATACACCTCCAACAGAGAGGATACACCAGCCATTCCACAGCTCATGACATGCATGAGGATGATCTACTGATAAACAAGGAACAAGATAGTAGACTACATCATAGTGGGATTAGACCAGTCAGATGGACGGATCTTGATATGGTCTACATGACTGTAGATCAAGAAGGGGTTGGCAGGGCAGACTCGAGATGGAGGTTTAACAATATGTTATGGAGGAATCTGGTGTTGCCAGACCAACTAGACCAAGCGATTCAGGAATATTTTGAGATAACTGACACTGGTGAGGTGGAGTTGAACCTGGTTTGGAAAGCGAGGAAAGCTACTTGGCGAGGTCTGTTGATAAAAGAGGGAACACTGAGAAAACGGGTTAGTAGAGTAAAATTTGCTTCGGGAAATATGTGAGAGATTGCATGAGAGTGGCTGTTATGAGGATGAGGATATGCTGATCATTCGTCAGAAACGAAAGGAGCTTAATGCAAGCTGATAGCGGAAACTGCAAGGAAATTGAGCTTCCTGAAACAAAAGTAACACAAGAAGGGAGATCAGGCAGATGCCTTGCTGGCAGCGTGACTTAGAGCACAGAGGATTGAGAGATGGGTGGTGAAAGTATGTGATACTGCAGGGCAGGAAATTGATACACCCACAGGTGTTGCTGGGTCCTTTGTTAGTTCATCTAAGCACCCGTACACTAGTAAAGAGGTAGAAGGGGAAGGAAAGGCGGTTCAATACCTGGAAGACATTGAGATGAAAGTTATCTTATGATTATCTTAGTAGCTTGGATGGCCTGTTCACTACCAAGGAGATACAGAAGGCAACTGATAGATTGCCAAGTGGTAAGGTGCAGGTGGGCGATCGATACACCATTGGGTTTTATAAAAGGTTTTCTGGTGCATTGCTCCCACATTTTGCCAAGTTCTATTTATTTATTGGTCATTTGTATAGCGCCTATAAACAAACAAGCGTTTCAAAGCACTCATACGCAGGGAGGGTGTGAGCAAGAAGGTTAACATTCTTAAAAAGCACTGGTATATTCAGAATGGGCAAGTGCTGTATGTATAGTGGTACAACATAGGACATGAGAAAAATACTGACTTTTACAAAACATATGACGGAAATATAGCATGTGCCCGACTGTCGTTACAATAATGCAAGAGCTTTACATGGAATGAGGGGAGGGAGAGGCTAAGGGATAAGACAAATAGAGCAAATAAGTGCAAGAGACACATAGGAGGGGAGGGGAAGAGAGGGGGGTCGGGGGGGATGAACACTATCCAAGTCCCATCCAATTGCCGCAAAGGAAAGACGCTTAAATGCAAGTTTACAGCAAGGCACACTATGCACAGGTAAAGTCCATAGGAAGCAGCAGATGGAAAATAAGCCTAAATGCGATTTTACAGCAAGGCACAATGAACTCAGAAACTGCAGATATAAAGACCTGGTGTAACGAAAATTACATGAGCAGACTACTCTCCTGTAAGAATGCAGGTGTACCTTGGATTAGAAAGTGCCAGCGCAAGGACACAGACAGTCCCCAAGTCCAGATAACTCGATGCGTCAGGGTAGGGAATGAGTACGGGGGAGGCCCAGTGCGGACAGGCCCAGACAGGCAAAGACAGGAGCCTTAGAAGTGGGGTCTTGGAGAGGATTGGCCGTTTTAGACAGAGAAAAGGCCAATCACGCAGCAGCTGCAGGTAGTGCTCGAGGGGAACAATCTTTGGGCAGCCATGTTTGCAGATGGTTAATCACATGAATGAATATGGTCAAACATGAGCTAGTAATGCCCCTGGAGCGAGATTAAGTTCATCAGATTGTGGAAGAGCAGAGTGTTATTGAGGCAGTAAGCGCTGCTCTTTTAAACACAAAAAAAGCACCCCTCAAGCAACGCGCTCCAAATGGAGCCTACCTGAATGTAGAAAGATGGCTGCAGTCCCCAAAGTAAAGCAACACCTTGTGGTTTTGCCAGAGGCTTCAGACAGGCCCACACAGATCTGTGTAGGGTCGGGAGGAGGTATAACATCTTTGGGTCAGGGGGAAGTAAAATATCTTTGATACAGGAAAGGCTCAGTTTTCATTCAGTAGAGCAATGATATCAGTCATACCAAAAGAGGGCAAAGAGCCTGGAGAACGGTCAGGCATCGCCTGATATCTTTGCTGAACGCCGACGAAAAGTCTAATACTAGAACTTTAGCTACAAGTGTTGAAGGGCTGATGCCCAGTCAGGTCCACTCCGACCAAGTTGGCTTCAAACCACGGCATCAGGGAGTGGATACACTGCGAAAGAAACAAAACCTCATGGAATTGACCAGGAAGGTAGGAGATCTTGTATTTGCTTGCGCTGGACATTGAAAAAGTGTTTGACAGAACGGAATCCAGTTTCTTATTTGAAGTCCTCTGGATAATGCGTTTTTTCAAGATCAAGGTGTGGATGGTATGATAGTCGGGGAAAGTGAATACAAGATAGGACTGTATGTTGACTACAGTCTCCTACACTTGCGTAATCTGGACACATCGATTACGAGCGTGCTGCATGTCATCACGGACTATGGGCGTGTAGCAGATTTTAAAATGAATTTGAATAAGTCAATCCTCTTCCCATATAGTACAGAACCGGAATCAGTGGAAGACCCGCAGTCGTTATATGTGCCCACATGTTGTGCAAATATGAAGTATTTGGGGGTAATGATCACAAGGGAATTGGGAGATGTATGGAGTGAACAATCCTCCATTGTCAAATGCTTTGTATGGAGATATGGAAATTTGGTCCAAGTTGACACTATCCAGGATGGGGTGTTTGTATGCGATTAAGAGGACGTTGTTGCCCAAAATGTATTTCTTTCAGAGGCTCCCTGTAGAAATACCAGGGGAGATGTTCCTCGAACTTCAGCGAAGGGTCCTGCAGTTTCTATGACCGGGCAAGAAACAAAGGGCTGATGACGCTACTCTGATAATGCCCAAGGTACAGGGGGAGTTGGGCTGCCAGACATGTATACATACAATACGCCAGCTCTGTTCTGGGCAATAATACTGTACCTACAAAGATGATAAACAGTGGGTGAGACTAGAGAACCAATGGCTAAGCCAAGTTATGGGGGAGAGTGGCTATCGGCCCAGCGTAGGGCAGTTCTGCTAAGAGAACAGAGACATGGGATTTTAAGTCTCTTGAAACTTATGGAGGAAGCAGAGAGATGAGAGGGGTCCCTACGTGGCCGACACCACTAAGTAATATTTGAGAAGGTTGGGCAAGGGAGATGAATTCTAGGGATAACTGTATTGGGGGAGGGGTTACATATGGGACCACTTTGCTCCCTGGCGAGGTGGGAGAAGCACCTTTGGTGCCTTGTGCCCTATTTGGTTTTCCCTTGGTTTTTGTTTGGATTCCTAATTTGCCTCTTTTGCACCATGCACGGTCCCCTTTCCCTTCCGGACCAGCTTCCTGTTCAGTTCCCTTCGTTTTCCCTCCCCTGATTGGCCACTTCAAGCAGAGCTGTGAAGCAGGCCTAAAGCCTAGTATTCATTTAGTCTCACCGCACCACTTTGATCCCTAGAAAGACGAGAGAGGCACCTTTGGTGCCTTGTGCTCCATTTTGTTTTCCCTTTTTTTTGGCGATTGCCATTTTGCCTCATTTGTGCTGTGCGCAGCTCCCTTTCCCTTCCCAACCAGTTTCGTTATCATTTTCGTTAGTTTTTCTGCCCTTGAACTACTCCCTCCCCTGATTGGCCCTTAGCCCCATATTAGACGCCTCACCAGGTCAGCCCTTCAGCCCGAGCAGCCCTGTTGGCTAAGTGGCACGAAGGCAAAGGGGCAGCTCCTGAAGACCCAGCTTCAGACCGTGTTTGCCAGTGTTCGTCTAGGAAAGCCTGTCGCTGTCAACTAGCAGCAACTGATAAGTTAAGAGTGGTCTGGTTGGGGAATACAGCAATTACCATTTGTTTGTTTTACTATTTATATTGCGCACCAGACCCAAGGGTATTCGGGCGCATAGGCAAAAGAGGGTTGTTAAGCTTAAATTGCAGGTTACAGGTTAAACATATGGTACAGCTAGCCCTACTGCCCCTCTCTGCTTCATAACATAGCTTATCAAGGTTTGCAAGCTAGTAAGTAATAGTCCCATCACAGCTGCACTCCAACCGTTAAGTACCATTTCATTAACTCTTGGTTCCCCATCTTAGGTGCTCTTCTCAAATCTAGGTGTTGCTGCATTTACTGTTATGCGCCCATTTTAGGCGTTTCTCCCTCTATCCAGGTATACCAAATCTAGGTGTTTATTTCTACACTTACCGCCTGAACCCGACCCCCGCCCTACTCCCACACCTGACCCCGCTGCTCCATCCATACGTGTGTGTGTGATCTCCCAATTAAGGATGCATTCTACGCACAAGATAGACACCATCTCACACACAGCCTAAATCAAAACTGCATGCTGGCGCACCAGTTACCCACCACATCCTTCCCCTAACCCCCCCCCCACTCTCCACCTCATCTCACAGCCCCCCTCACCCTCCAAAACTACAAGGTATACACCCCCCTTTTCACCCTTGCTAAACCCCCTTTTTCACCCTGGCTCAACCCTTATTCCCCATATCCCCAACCTCCACGTAGATCATGCTACGCACAAGCCAGAGTGGCACAATTGAGAGCGACAGTTGAAAACATTGACCCCCCTGGGCATCCCGCACCGACCATCTACCCAGTCAAGTCAACCATCTGACTTAACCCACCAACACCCCCGCTACCTCCTCACCTGCGCCCTCACCTCTCCCCAACATGCATCCCCCCCCCCCCCCCCAACTCATGTATTCCTTCTCATAGCACAGCAAGGACATGGCCAAAACCCAGACCTGCACAGCCCCCCAAACCCTCCCACTCTCACGCCATGAGCTGCTTGAAAGACAAGAAAAGGCCCAGTCCTCAGTCACCTCAGACCCTACTTAACATCACCTGTGCTCCAACCTCGATCCTAATCCCTACCACCTCGCTATAGCGATCAAACCTCCCCTGTCTCCCAACCCTGTCTTAGAACTATTCCTCTCCTCTCCCCATTTCCACCTACACCCCCTCATGTGCTCCTCTGACCACCTCTTTCCCTCAACCCACCCCAACCCCCATCCTCGAATGCTGTACCCTGGCCACCCCCCCTCCTCCACACCCTCTCCTCCAACAAACCCCCACCTCGACCCGTCCAGCACTTTCAAACCCCAACCAAATCACTTGCATCCTCATCAACGGCAGGTCAGTCTCTAAAAACAAACGTATAATCTTTGACCTTATCTCAGAAAAAAAAACAGACGTCCTTTTCATCACAGAGACAGGGTTTGCTGCCGATTTTGAACCCATTGCACATGAAGCCTTCCCACGGGCTACAACCTGAGTGTTCGGAACAGATCAAGAAGAGGTGGGGGACTTGTGATGCTAAACAAACACCAATTTCCTCTGCTTATCAAGGACACCTCAGCTAGCACCACAGACTATGAAACTCTTCTGGTAAAACTCCAACTCTCACCCACCACAGCGTCCTATTCATTTACAGACCCCCAGGCTACAATCATAACTGTGCAGACAATCAGCAACACTCTGACAACCACCTTCAACCTACATTATGCACTCACCATCCTTGGTAATTTCAACATCTGGTTTGACTCCCCTTCAAAACATATGACCCCGATCTCTCCCAGACTCAAAAAACTTCAACCTGACAACACATCTCTATGCCCATTCACACCCTATATGCAGTCTTAGCGCCACAAGCATATCCACACTGCCTCCACATGCCCTAACATGGACAGATCACTCAGCAATCTTACCATACCACTCTCAACCGCAGCCCACACCAAAGGCTACACCCAGCCACCACCAACTTCAAGACCTCTCACCCCAGTCTGGAACTAAGTTGTTATCATCCTGGATCTAGCAAACTACTTCATCAACTCATTCCCAGCACTCTCCCTCCAGGAAGACACCCACGCATCAAACTATTCAACCGCTGGCTCTCCAACGCCCTTGCACCCCTCACCCCAACAAAATGGCCCTCTCAGATCAGGCCCTACACCGAGGTGGTACACCAACCTCAAATCATTAAAAACCATCAATCACCATCTGGAACAGATCTGGAGAACGAACCCAACCACCCAAAACAAAACCGCCCTAGCAAGACTAACAAGGGCCTACAGATTGGAAATCATACAAACCAAGAAAGCATTCTATGGGAACAGAATCTTGAACTCTCTCAACCCAAGCGACATACTGCATAGAATAATTTCTGAATTGAATTCTTCAGGTTGCTCTACCCCCTAACTCCCAATCCACCCAACTCCTAATAACTATGCAATGTCTTATCAGAACACTTACACAACATTGCTATTGACAGACACTCTGCCATCATCTCTAAATTAGAAATAATGCCCCTGCCCAATGCCCATTACCCGTCCATTCCCCATCCAAACTCCCTCCCGATACAAACCTTCACCTCTTTCTCTCCGATCTCACAACAAGAGTTCCATGCGCTCCTAGCACAAAGCCACCAGTCAGGTTCCCTTAAGACCATTGCCCGCCCACCCTCCTCAAAAATATCCTAGCCTCAACCTGTGCAGGCAGTATTGCACGCTCAATCATTAACCACTCCCAAATATCAGAAACCTTCCCGGAAGTCTTGAAAACCTCCTACATCAAACCCTGCCTAAAAAAAAAACCTATGCTCGACCCACTCCTACCTCCGAACTACTATCCCATTTCCAACACCCGCTTCATTGCCAAAGTCATGGACCGCATAGCATACAAGCAACTCAGCCATTTCACTGAAGCCAACAACCTCCTTGACCCTGCTCAATCTGGCATCAGACCGCTCTGAGGCACAGAGTCCTCACTAGTGTCCGTTTGGGATGACCTAAAAAGAACAGCAGATGCAGAAGGATGCACTGTACTACTCCTCCTCGCCCTCTCTGCCGCCTTCGATACCATTTACCACACCATTCTCCTAGGCAGGCTACACTCATTAGGCATCAAAGATGTTGCCCTCACTGGATCTCCTCTTTCATCTCTTAATCACTCGCCAATCATGCTCATCCACCCTTTCACATCTAAATCCCGACCAGTACCAAACGGGGGTCCCCACAGGGAGCAACCCCATCTCCCCTACTCTTCAACATCCATCTGAACCCACTCCCGCTTTCATCTGCTCCAACAATCTCACCTGCTCCAAACTACACAAACAATACCCAGATTAGCCCTAAAATCTGAAAATCGCCAGGCTGCAACCATCCAGATAGGTCAGCATGCCTCTCGGATATGGACTACTGGATGACGACCAAGCACCTCATCCTAAATCCTGGGAAAACAGAAATCCTAGCCTGCGGGAAAACAGCGCTCCTTCCCCGAACCTATTCCAGGGCCTCACTCCCCTAGTACCTCCTGCCCCAAAATCTCCCCCCCACCGGCACCCTCAACCTCAGAGAAAAACCTTCGATGCACACTGGACACAGATTTATCCCTCTGCCAACACATCAACTCTGTATCCAGAACCTGTTTCTTCCACCTATGCATCTTCAGGCGCATCTTCCTATACCTCACCTATCCTCACCGTTTCTCTGCCATCTTCTCCATCAATTATGCGACCTGCCTTTACCTAGGCACACTGGCATTTCAGCTAAGGAAGCTGCAAAGAATCCAAAATGCTGCGACCCACCCGCTCATTACCCTCCCTTGCAGAGAACACATCAGTCCCATACCAAGAGTCCTCCATTGGCTCCCTATTGGTCGACGCACGACCTTCAAAGCCATGTGCATCACTCAATGAGCCGTCCACAACACCGGCCCAGAATTCCTCCAAGACAAACTCACTCACTACCACCCCTCAAGGACAATCGGGTCCGGCACAGCATCTCTCCTCATTGTCCCACATTAAAACTGCACCAGTTAGGACGGATTCTCCTCCGTCCAAGCGCCGATCATCTGGAACTCTGCCCTTGTACATCTTCAACACTGATAATCACCTGGCATTCGAGAAAGGCCCTCAAAACATGGCTCTTCTCTTCCTCCTCTTGAAACCTTCTCTCACTCTATACTGTTTATACGGGCACAGAAACACTGGCCCAAACCCGACAACGCCAATCCACCCAAACATCCATGGATGCTGGCAGCGATTGCAGCGGCAGACCGTGATAAATTCGCCCTCCACCCCCAGACGATCGTACATCACTCCCCCGTCCCGCAAGGCCCCCTTTCCCACTGCTCAGGCTCTCAATCTCGAGAGACCAGAGCTGGCGAGACCAGCCAATCGTGTTGGACCTAGAAAAAACGACAATGAACTCCATCTGAGTTTAAGGTATGTATACCTTGCACCACGTCTGTGGACAGAGGCCGTAGGCACAGCCACCCATCCATGCACTATAGCATGCAGCTATGGCAATGCAAATCCAGTCTAGGAGCTTGCATAGCCGTCCACACAATCCCCAGACATACCTCAACACTTCTGCCATTTCTACACAGCGACAACCTACTGAAAACAATTCAGTCTAGCTGGGCACACAGAGGATATGATAGAAGTCTTTTATAACGTGCATGTACACAAGTGTTTCCAAGCGCGACAAGGGAGGACAAGACAAACGATCCTACTAGGCCTTGTGTCATTCAAAATCTGCAAGTGCGGGTGGAAGGGAATGGGGGAGTGCCATCAGGACAGCATTGCTTTGAGTAAGTTCGGCCGGGACAGCGCGGCTCTGGGTAAGCGCAAGGAGGCAGGGGGACTGTAGGGGTTACAGTTACAGCCGCCAAAAAGCACTGTAGGCCTGAAGGCAGAGCAGGGGAGACTGATCAAGTAGGAGCCTGGTACCCAGTGCAACTGCAGATAGTCAAGTCACCAGTTGTCGCAGCAGACAGGTAGGTCAGCAAGAGAGGGAGAGAGAAAGCAGGAGAAAAGTAAGGTCTTGAGCTGCTTCCGGAACTTCAGGTGATCCGGCTAGATTTTGAGAGGGACAGGGAGGCCGTTCCAGAGGGAGGCACCCGTAGAGGAGAGAGGCCTACCCCCATTCTCTGCCTGGAGAAGTATCTGACCCTCAGAGTTGGAGGTAGCTGAGCGAAGGTCTTCTGAATGAAGGTACTTTGGAAGAGAGTTGGATGTAGTGCTGGCCCCCAGCCAGAGAAAGCCTTGTGGACGATGCAGAGGGGTCTTGAACTTGATCCTTGCAGCCACCAGGAGCCAGTGGAGAGATATCAAGGCTGAGAGATACAGTACCTGGGCTTGAGGCCAAGGATAAGTCTTGCAGTCCTGTTCTGGGTAAGTTGCAGAGGACGGAGAGTAGAGGAAGGCAGTTTGAGAAAGAGGCTGTTGCAATAGTCCAGCCTAGGGAGAACCGGGGATCTGGAGACAGAGCTTCTGGGAGAAAGTGAAAAAAAGAAGAATACCTCTGAGGAGGTGCAGCAAGGTCCGTGATGTGAGAGGAGAAGGAGAGGGTGGAGTCGAAGAGGACACCAAGGTTTTTTGCCTCACAGGAAGGTGAAGGAAGAGGGCCAAAGGAGTGCTGCCAGAGTGAGAGGGAAAGCCGGAGCAGGGGTTCCCAAAGAAAAGAATTTGTCTTACTGGCATTAAGGCAGAGATCACTGGAGGCGCACCATTGCTGAATCGCGGATAGACAGTCGTGAATGAGAGAGAGAGGAGAGGAGGTTGAGGGGAGCCTGAAGGAGAACTGAGTGTCATCCACGTAACACAAAGTTTGAGAAAGTAGAGATTATGTGGGCCATGTGAGCCAGGTAGACATTGAAGTGCCAGTGTCAGAGAGTAGAGCCCTGGGGAACACCACATGTGGAGAGAGGTGGTGCAGAAAAAAGGACCCAAGTTAGACCTTGGAGGGTCGGTGAAGAAAGAAGGTCAACCACTACAGAGCCTTATCCATAATGCCCAGGTACACACAGAGTCTATTTATAAGGATGGCTGATTGACCGTGTCAAAAGCAGAAGAAAGGTCAAGGAGGATGAGGGCAGAAAAAAGGCGGGAGTCAAGATTAGAGAGCAGATCTTCACTGTTTTTTTTCCAAGAGAGCAGTTTCTGTGCCTCTGGCTGCTCTGAAGCCAGACTGATGGTCATGGAGACAACCAACAGATTTAGTGCGGGGAGTAAGCTGGGAAATGGCCAGATTTTACAGAAGTTTGCCCAGGGAAGGAGTGATGGAGATTGGGCGATAGTTTGCCAGGCAGGTAGGGTCGGCAGAAGGCTTGAGGAGGGGGTGTACAAGGGAGTGCTTTAGGAGAGAGGGGAAGGATCTAGTGGTGAAAGAGTGATTGCAGAAATTGGCCAAGGCTGGAGCGATGGTGTCAATGTGGTCCTTGATGGTTCTGGAGGAGCAGGCGTGCACCTGTTTGGACAACACTTTCATAGATCAGACTTGTGTGGAAACAGCGTCAGGTGTTATCAGAGAGAAAGAGAAAGGATAGGCGGACACAGGGGGGCCAGGAGACGAAGAGGGAAAGGCAGAGAGTGAGGACAGGATGTCCTGAGTTTAAGTGGTGAAGCGAGAAGCCAGGGCCGTACAGAGGGCCTGGATAGAGAACAGGAGAGGTGGAGACTGCAGAAGAATTGGCCAGCTCCTTGCAGATTTTAAAGAGTTTGGCTGTGTTATTGGAGGCCACAGAGATGCGGGACTTGATGTGGACTCTCTCCTTGAACAGGACAGAGTCTGTATTGCCTTTGGAGCAGGCGGCAGGGCAGTTTATCAGAGGATGCGCCCAGTGCCCTCCACTTCCTCTAAGCCACTCTGCACTTCCGTTTCAGGGCGGCAAGGTCGGCGTCATACTAACACTTGCACTTGGAGGTAGGCTTCCGACTGATTCTCATGACAGGGGCAAGGATGTCCCGTGTGTTGGAGATAGAAAGATGCAGGTTAGAGAGGGCTGTGTCAGAGTGCAAGTAAGCCACAGGAGGAGCAAAGAAAGTAGAGGCAAAGGCATCCACAGGGACACTAAATGGGTCGAATGACTGAGAAGGTAGGTGGCAGTCCTGGGGTGAGCCTTCCCTGAGGAACAGAGTTTCAAGTGAGAGGAAAGCAGAACGTGGTCAGTCCAAGAGAGAGGAGTGATGAGAGGGTTAGCGTGGGGGATGTCTGAGGAGATGAGACCATCCATGGTGTGTCCGGCAGAGTGTCAGATCAGAGGGAAGATTGGGGAGCGAAAGTGTCCCAAAGGTTGTGGAAGAGCCCAGAGGAGGGATTAGAAGCATCCAGATTGATGTTGAAGTCTCAGAGGAGGAGAGGTTGAGAGGTAGAGGCAAGGAGGAAGAGGTGAGGTCAGCCCACTTAGCAGAGGAAGTGGGCAACCTGGTCAGGTGGCCTGTAGATGATGGCCACAGTCAGAGAGGCCATTCAAATGTGGAGAAGGGGTGTGTGTGGGAATGACAGAAGCAGTGACCCACTCTGGAAAGATGAGAGCTACTCCACCTCCAGAACAGTTGCTTCTGGGCTCAGAGAGGATCTTGTAGCCATTGAGGAGGAGTGTGTCAAAACATGGGATAGATCTGGTAGTGAACCATGTTTCAGTAAGAGCAAGGACATCCAGGTCAAGTTCTTCGAGGAGGTGGCAGATGTCAGAGTAGTGTGACAGCAGAACAAGAGTTGAGAGTAGCGACGTTGAGCAGCTTGCCACTTTTGAAAGACTACCGAGGTGGGGTACATGCTTGAGGTACACACAGGGGATGTGGAGGGTTCCAGAGAGTGGGCAGATGTGGAATAGCAGCCGGTGTGGAAGCAGAGGGTGCTAGAGGAGCCAGAGATGTGATAGTGGGGGTATCAGGAGAAGGAAGGAAGTTGATAAGAGACTATTTAAAAGGAGGAGATTGGGCCGAGGGCCCTGGACCAAGATGGTGCCATTCATATAAAGATTAATGATGGTCTTGGAGGAGGGAAAGCAGGTCAAGAGGACCTCCCACCGAGTGCCACCATTAATGGGAGAGTAAGAGATAGATGCGATCGATGTAGGCATCAGCAATTGGTAGGCCTGGGTTGGAGACCAGGATGTCCCTCTTGAAAGTTTTCCTTCCAGACTTAGTGAGAGGGATAGGATAGAGAAATAGGGTAGCAGTTAGAGAAGATGGGATACCGAAAGCACGACAGAGGGTACAAGGAGGTGAATAGGAGACAGAGGGAGAGAGGGAGAGACACAACCAACGCTGCGCAACAGGGGAGGGTGCTGGGGGTCACACAGTAGGGTGCACACAGGAGGAGCAGACAGGAGAGACAATGGTACAACGGTACCCATGGTGGGGTGGGGTCCTAGAAAGTGGGAGAGAGCCTGATGGGACAGTTCACAGTACAACAGTAGCCACACTTTAACTCCCCAGATTCGACTTTCCTAAAAAGAGGGAAAAAGGCCTATTTGTAACAGCACAATGCAAATGCGACTTTATTAGGGAAATGTGTGGTGTGGCTAAACACAAAATTAACTGAGGCGCTAAAGTGTGTTGCGGTAAGCGAAAGGAAGAATTTGATGGGTGTGTCAGTTCAGTGGAGTGCAGTGATTGCTGACCCCCTCCGGCCCCCGAACGCACTGCACCTACCTGGTTGGTAGCAAGTTGACATCTGCAGGCTTCTTGCTTCCCTGACTGACACCAGCAGACACGATCTGGAGCTGCTTCAGGAGAAGAAGTTACTTACCTGTGGTACCGTTTGTTCAACTGGATGTTCCTCCCACATATTCCTCATCTTTGACATTAAACTCTGCTTGCAACTTGCTTTGGATTTTTTTTGTCGTAGGGTCGAGCGTCACCGAGTCTTGGTCCTAATGGCCTCCGTAGCGTCCCTTTTGACGTTGACGCTGGTATATGAAGCACGCACATGAACCATTTCCTCAGTTCTTACTTTTTTCCCTCCTTTAACTTGCATGCTGTGTCATAGGAGACTACAATCTTGACGTTGCGCAAAAGGAAGGTGTAAGACATGGAAAATTCTAATCAGGCAAGAGGGGATGGATGGGTGGACGAGGAGGAATACGTGGGAGGAACATCCAGTTGAAAGAACGTTACCACAGGTAAGTAACTTTTTATTCGAATGGATTATGTCCTCCTACCTATACCTCATCTTTGACAGACTCCCAAAGCATTTTGAGTTAGGCGCTGGGTGCCAAGAATTTTCTTTTTTATGGAGGACAGCCTGGCAAAATTTGGCTTCCTCCCCTGAAAAATAATCTACACAGTAAAATGAACTGAAAGTGTGAAGCGACAAACAGGTTGCCGCTCTACAAATGGCTTGCACTGGCACACCTCTTTCCAGAGCTGAAGAAGCAGCCACCCCTCTAGTGGAATGGGCCCTCAAACCTACGGGCGAATCTTTGCCTGTTTATGAGCAACACTTGGTTATGCACATTGAAATCCATCTAGATATTGTTTGTTTCGTCACTGCCATGCCCAGTCTCTGGCCAGCATAACCGATGAAAAGCTGATCATCTTGACTAATACTTGCAGTTCTTATAATGTAGTAACTTAGTGCCCTTTTTGGGTCTAGACTATGTAGTCTCTCCTCTTTAGATGGATGAGGAGGAGGGTAAAAAGATAGTCGTACAATAAATTGTGCTAGATGAAACTGACAACTTTGGGAAGGAAAGATAATCCAACTCTTAAAATTACTTTATCCTTTGAAAAGGATTTAACTGGTTGGTTGGAAGATGAGGCCTGTAGCTCAGTTACCCTACAGGCAGACGTGATAGCTATCAGAAAGGCTGTTTTGATAGTGAGCATCCTCAGAGGACACAAATGTAAGGGCTCACATGATGGCGCGATGAAGGGAGTAGGCGTAAACAAATTGGTTAAGCCCTTCAGAAATTGTACTACAATCGTCACTTTGAAGTATGACCCCCCTGGAGATCTTTTGAAGATTGATAATGCAGCTAAGTAACCCTTCACCGTGGCCACTTGCAACCCAGAATGGGTCAGATGGAGCAAGAGAAACAGAACATGGGGAAGTTCACATGTGAAAGGATGGTCTCTTTTCCTCTTTTCCAAGCACCAGCTGCAAAACTTATTCCAACGGCAGCAGTACATGGATTTAGTTGCTGGCCTCCTTGCCGAAAGCAACACTTCCATTACGTCTTCCGGAAGGTCCCAATCTTTGCATCTCACCATTTCAGACACCAGGCGTGAAGATTGAGAGTCCTGATCTCTGGTTGAAGAATGCGACCTCCCTCTTGCGAGAGCAGGTCCTCTCTTTGAGGAAGACGAATTGGAGGTCAGATGGCCATTTCCAGAAGGTCTGGGTAACACGTTCTTCTCCTGGCCCAAACCGGAGCAATGAGGATCATGTTTTTCCTGAACTTTCTCAAACTCCTGATGACATGAGGAGTGACGGGGACATGCAGAAACACGTCCAGCACTGGAAACTCCCAGTCCACCACAAACGCATCTCCTAGAGCTCCTCTTTGGGGAAATTCCATGGAGCAGAACAGCTCGCACTTCCGGTTAATACTGGTTGCAAATAGATACACTTGAGGGCTAAAATCTCCAGAAAGACTTCCCGAGCTAGTTCCCACTCGTGGAAGATTGTGCTCTGCCAGCTCAGAGAATCCGCCGCCGTGTTCTCCAGCTACATGAAATGCCAGAAGAGGCATTCCTTCCCTCTGTGCCCAGAACCAGAGCTGCACTGCATCTCTGCACAGGGGCCCTACACCCCCTCTCGTGTTGAGGTAGTGCATGGCCACTGGGTTGTCCATCATTATCAGGACACACTCCCTCCCCCAACCCCCCCCCCCGATTGAGGGCAGGAAGGCCATCAGCGCGAGTCTGATTGCCCCCAGCTCCAAAGGGTTATGGAGTCTGGACTCCTATTGAGACCAGTGTCTGCTTATTGAAGGATCTCATGTGCACTCCCCATCCTGTGAGGGAGGCATCTGTAACAACTGTCGTCTCCCGCTATGGTTGCCGAATGTGTTCTCCTTTCATCACATTCTCTCGGCTGGCCCACCACAGGAGATCCTGGGACATCTTTGTTGGGACCTCAAGAAGGTCAGTCATTCTGCCAGAGAATTGAGACCACTGGGATCTGAGAGCCCACTGAAGGGATATTCTCAGATGGGCTTCTGGCACCAGAAAAATTCAGGATGCCATGAGGCCGAGCAAACTTAGGAAGTCGCAGACTGGAAGACGTTGGGTACTGGGAGTTTTGAATAATCTGCAAGAGATGTTGAGCGCTTAACTCGGGTTATCGTTTCCTGAGGATAAATCCAGGACTGCTCCAATGAATTGAAGCTTCTGTGAAGGTGTCAAGGGGGACTTCTTGAAGTTCAGGGAGAAGCCCAGCTTGTGGAGGAAGAGAAGCAGCCCTGATCAACCGGTCGTCTAGGTAGGGGTAGATGCGAATCCCTCGCTCCTTATAATTGCTGCCACCACTGCCATAAACTTGGTGAAGACTCTCGGATCTGAGGTGAGCCCGAATGGTAGAACCCGAAACTGATGAGAACCGCCAACTGCGAAGCTCAGGTACTCTGTGCTTCTGATGTATTGGCACATGGAAGTAAGGTCCAATGACACCAACCAGTCGGAGTCGAAGGGCATGAAGGATCTTCAAAAAAGTTACCATCTTTAACTTGTCCTTCCTGATGAACTTGTTCAAGTATCTCAAGTCCAAGATGGGTCACACTCCTACGTCCTCCTTGGGTATCAGAAAGTAGTGAGAGTACCAACCCTGGTTTCTCTCCATTGCAGGTACCAATTCTATTGCACCTTTCTCCAACTACATGAGAATCTCCTGTTGGAGGTGCAGATCTGGAATAAAGGTTGATCTGGATTTTGGGGGGCAATCAGGATGTCTTGTCAGAAATGGAAGACAGTAACCGCCTGCTACGGTTTGTAGCCCCCATGCGTCCGAAGTTATGTTTCGCCAACGACATGACAGTCTGCCATCTACCACATACCTGTGGGTGAGGGAGAATTTTGCTGTACCACCTGCAATGGTGGGTAACTCTGTGGTTGTTGAACAGGGATTTTGTCTACCTCCACAAGGGGCTCTTCTTTGGCCCCTTTGTGAGAATTGAACTATTCCTCTAGACACAGAGGAATAAAAACAAGGACATCCTCTCCATCCTTGATTTGAAGGTTGAGGTTGTCTGATTGCTGCCCCCAATGATTTAGCTGGAGCTCGAGACGCTTGCAGCTTTTCCAGGCTGTCAACCTTCTCACCAAACAGTGTAGTCCCGTCAAATGGCATGTCAAGCAAACAATCCAGGACGTCTGCAGAAAATCTGGATTTTCTCACCCAAGACATGCGCCTAAGCACTGTACTGGTAGCCATTGACCTGCTTACTGAATCAACTGTATCCAGGCGGCTGCCTCATGGAGTCTTTTCCATCCTGTATGAGGCCCAAGGAACCTTCTCCCTCCAGAATGTGTTCTGCAGCAAGAGCAGCTACACCTCAAAGGGTGCGAGTGTACTTCGCTAAGGCACTGGTAGAATTAGCTCACTTTAAGGTTGTGCTCTCTGCACTAAATACTCTTTTTGATAAGGAACAAGTTACTTACCTGTAACTGTTCTCCAGCATGCGTCTGGCATGGATTCACATGCTCATGAATATTCCCCGTCAGGCTGGGAATCCTCGGTAAAGAAAAAATAAAAATCAGTATCAGTTTTGTTTCTGATCTGTCTTTCTTAGTAGTAACCAATCACTGGTCTTTGGGTCATACTGCCCCCTGCCAATGACTGCCCTCTCTCTAAGCCCCTCCCCCGGCAGCCATCCTCAGATTTAGTAGCACGTAATGTGGCAGAATGACCAAGTGAAGAGCCGCAGAGGGGAAGGAGGGAGGGTTTTGCATGTGAATCCATGCCAGACCCATGCTGGAGAACAACAGTTACAGGTAAGTAACTTGTTCCTTCTCCAGCATGGGGTCTGGCATGGATTCACATGCTCATGAATATAAGAATACATAGCAGTACATACATGCACAACCACGAGAGGTGGCAAAAGGCTCAACATTAAGCATTACATAAAATCAACATTAAGCAACTCTTACCTCCTCACCAGGCCCACCTTCAGGCGAACAGGTTGTGCAGCACTGCTTGGCCGACTCTGGACTCCTCCCTGGAATCCCGGTCGACGCAGTAGAATCTCGTGAAGGTGTGCGTCGACCTCCACGTAGCAGCCCTGCAGATGTCCAGCAGGGGCACACCAGACAAGAACGCCATAGTAGCAGCGATCGCTCTGGTCGAATGGGCTCTCGGACAGCCAGTCAACGGTCGGTTGGCCAACCGATGACAGTGCATGATGCAGCCGGAGAGCCATATGGAAATGGAAGCCTTCGAGAGAGCCTTCCCTTGGTTCACAGGTCCAAAGTTCACAAACAGCTGAGATGTCTTCCGAAAACTCTTTGTTCAGTCCATGTAGAACTTCAGCGCTGTAGCTACATCCAGCGAGTGCAAAGTCCTCTCGGCCGGCGACAAAGGCGACGGAAAGAAAACTGGCAACACCAAGGGCTCGTTAAGATGGAAGTCCGACGGCACTTTGGGCATGAAAGAGGGGTGCGTCCTCAGCACCACCCTCGTATCGTGAAAAGTCAAGTATGGAGGCTTGCAGGATAGGGCATGAATCTCTCCCACGTGTCGTGCAGAGGTGATGGCCACAAGGAACGCTGTCTTCCACGACAGGAAATTCAACGGAGCCGAGGCTCGAATGGCGGCCCCATGAGCCTGGTCAGCACCACGTTGAGCTCCCACGCCGGGACTGGAGCCTTCACCGGCGGGAACGATCGGAACAGTCCCTTCATAAATTCCTTCACCAGTCGATGAGACCACAAGGACGGCCGTCCTGCAGTTCTGGTGTATCAGGAGATCGCTGCCAGATGTATCTTGATGGAAGCGTGAGCTACTCCAGCTTTGGCCAGCGACAGTAGGTATGGTAGCACTTGAGGTGCCGTAATCCATAAAGGGTTGATCTTCTGTGCACGGCACCAGACAGAGAACCTCTTCCACTTATGTCCGTAGCACTTGAGAGTTGAGGACGCCCTGGCCTTTGCAAGAACCTCTCTGCAGTCAGCCGGGATATCGTACCCTCCAAACTCTAGTGGCTGCATGAGCCAGGCCTGCAAGTTCAGCGACTCCGGGTCGTGATGAAGAATGGCGCCTCCCTCTCTGGAGAGAAGATCTGCGTCTGTTGGCAGCTTGACTGGTGGGGACGCTCAGAGGTCCAGAAGGTTTGGGAACCAGATCTGTCTCGGCCACGCCGGTGCGACGAGGATCATCCTGCATTGGGACCTCTTGAGCTGGCTGATGAGTCGAAGCAGCAGCGGCGGCAACAGAGGAAAAGCATACAGGAACAGGCCATCCCAGGGGAACGAGAAAGCATCACCCATGCTCCTCGGCTGGGGAAACCTGCTGGCGAACCTCTGGCACTTGGAGTTCGTCGCCGTCGCAAACAGGTCGATCTGGGGTTTGCCCCATCGTTGGAAGAGCTGTTCCACTTGATCCTGGCGTAGTTCCCACTCGTGGCACGAGCACAGCTCCCTGCTGAGTGAGTCGGCGATGGTGTTTTTTATTCCTGCCAGATGGAAGGGAACCAGAAACATCCCCTGGGCGACGGCCCAGTGCCACAGATCCTGGGCCTCCTTGGATAGGGCTGGGGATCTGGTGCCTCCCTGCTTCCGGATGTAGAACATCGTGGTGGTGTTGTCGGTGAAGATCATCGCGACCTTGCCCTTGAGGGACGGGAGGAACGACTTTAGTGTTAGGCAGAAACATGTGCAGTTCCCTCTGGGACCACTGCAAAAGATTTAAGACTACAGGTGTTTGGCAGTAAACCCACTTGGTAGCAGTCTGTACCACACAGATTAACTTGGTAGCTGTGGCTGAGCTCTCAGACTTCCCTCAAGAAGAGTTAGGCAGTATGCAAAGTATACACAATAGGCACTCAGATACAATAGCACAAGCAAACACTGACCAGAGCTTTGGTATCAAGGTATATAATTATTTATTTAAAAACACACTGATTGAAACACTCCAGCACTATTATTGTAAATCACTCTCAACACAGTTACGATTATTCTATATACATCCCTTATTCCTTATCAGACAAGTCTTAGTTAACACCACTTATTTCCAGACATAGGTGAGCGCTTAACTATAGATGGCACTCCAATAAGTTAACGAACACGGGAGGGAAAAAGGCAGAATGTAGGAAAATACACCACACTAATCTTTAGGAACTCTTAAGCAAGGCAGGAAAGTCAAAAGTTACTTGTGAGCCAAAGTCCATAGGCCGGGCCCACTCTTGGAGATAACAGGGTACAAATGCACCAAAGATCATACAATGACAACAGGCTTAAAAAGACTTGCAGGGAGTTGGGAAAGGTTTTAGTTAGGCTCGGAAAAGTTTAGCCAGGGTGTCCCAGGCTATCCCAGGTTCGAAAGCCGGGGGCTAAATCTACCCCGTACAGTCGGTTGCAAGGGAAGCCAGGCGGAACACAGTACCTTATTTGGAAAGGATCCTCCAGCGGGGGCAGTTGTTCCTGGCAGCGGTTGCAAGTCGCGGCGTCGTCCAGAGGAAGAGAAGATCTCGACATGGAGGAAAGATGAAGGTCGTGGCACTGCCAGGGAAGAAACCAGCCGCGGAGTTTTCTGGTTAAAGGTACTACCCTTTGATTCGCGGTAAAATGTGGTATCCGGGTTGCCGGGTGTTTGGCACAGGCAAGGCAGCCACAAGATGCTCCAGGAAGCGAAAAAGGAAGCAGACTGGTTATCCCCACCAGTCGAAGGAAGAAGACTCTCCGGGCTGGAGATCTCCTCTGTCGTTGGGAAAAGTGGTGACGGTCCAGTAGGGCTCCACCGGTGGTGTCGTCGTAGCAGGTCGGCTCAGCTTCTCCCTCGTCGGTTTCTTAGGTCCTGTGGCGACTTCTAAAGTTCCAGTCCCCAAAGCCCTGCTTTTATGCAGAAAACCCCCATTCACTCAGCCTAGCTGTCACTCAAAAATGCTAAGTGGTGAGCCAGCCGGCTCACCACTTGGGCCAATCAGGACGGAGTGCGACTTGAGTTGCCTAGACAACTCAGTCCAGGGTGCCCAAATCCCCCTCCACCTCTCCTACGTACCCCCGACAGAGTGGTACCACTTTGGGAGGCTTCTGTGGAGAAGCCCGCCAAAAAGTGGAACAAAGGGCTCAACTTGGGTTGGAGTCACAGAAGCGAACACAAACGCCATTTTAGAACCGAGTTCTGGCAAAAAATACCAACCGGAGAATTAATATTAAATAAATAAACCGGCGGTATGTTCGAGGCTATAGGAATTAAATAATTAAAGTTGGTAGCCTCGAACAATGGGAAATCCCAAAGAGATATATTCGCGGTCAATTATAAAGTAGTATCCACTGCCACCAGCCAAAACTCAATCAGGGGGGACGGAGACGTGCCCCCTCGACTAACAGACCTTGGGGCAATCGAATTGCCCCTGCCAGTACGTCCACAATATGATGGTTTGTACTGGTTCTGTTCAGAATTTGAGACTAGTAAAGTCAATGGTGACTTTACATGCCCTGGGAGACAGTAGTCAATCCCAGGGTATGGAGTCTATATTGGGGGGTCACTATGACACCCCTGTGTTACTGCACTGAGGGTGCTGTGTAACATGCATCACAAAAACACATGAAGCCCTATGGAGTAAAAGACCCCATAGCCCATTAAACACATCTAGAGTCAAAGAAACACACTCAAATCATGCCCAAGAGTGAGAGTCTCACTCTTGGCAGGAGAAAAAAATAAACCCCAAAAATCCAGCAAAGCTGCTGGGGGACTCACCAGGTTAGGAAATTCAGCCTAAACAGAGAATTCTCCCCAACATTGAGCGCCCAGAACACGGCGCGGAGCTCCAAGATGTTGATGTGGAGGGACCTCTCCTCCGGGAGCCAAAGGCATCTTGCGTGGAGATCTCCGGTGTGCGCACCCCATCCCTCCAGGGAGGCGTCCATCGTCAGCGTCTCCTGATGTGCCGGGGTCTGGAAGTCTGTGCTGCCGTGAGGTGGGCACGGGTGCCCCCACTGAATCGCTCGACGGAAAACCTCGTTGAGTGGGATCTTGTCTTCGAAGCCGCCCGCCGCTTGCATCCAGTGGGCGTCGAGGAACTTCTGTAGAGGACGCATCTGTAGCCTGCACAGGCGCACTAGATAGATGCATGAGGACATCATTCCGAGGAGGGACTTGATGGATCTCACCCTGGCCACGTCCGTGGCAGGCAGGCGCTGCAGCTTGCCTAAGATGGCCTTCGTCCTTTCCTCCGACGGAGATGCCAATCGTTCCACTGTATCGAGCTTCGCTCCCAGAAACAGTGCCACCTGCGACGGAACCAAATGGAATTTCGGGTAGTTGATGGAGAAACCCAGCTCCGTGAGTAAGTGGACGGTCTTCGCCGTGTGCTTGACGGCGAGTTCTCTTGTCCTTGCATGGATGAGCCAGTCGTCCAGATAGGGGTAGACGTGGAGCCCCTGCAGGCGCAGCCGCGCCGCCACTGGTGCTAGGTAATTGGTGAACACCCTGGGTGCTGACTTCAATCCGAATGGCAGCGCTCTGAATTGGTAGTGGTGTCCTTGGACTATGAACCTGAGGAACTTTCTGTAAGCATCCTCCAAGTCCAACGACGATAAGAAGTCGTCCTCCTCCAGCTGTCCCAGCACGTGCTGGAGAGTGACCATCCTGAACTTCTGTGCCTTGATGTATTTGTTCAACCAACGTAGGTCCAGGATGGGGCACCAACTGCCTGTCTTCTTTCTGACGAGGAAGTATCTTGAGTATACTCCGGAGCCCCGGAGCCTCTTGGGGACGAGCTTGATGTCACCTTTATTGAGCATCGCCTTTACCTCCAACAGCAGTTGAGGGACGTGATTTTCCTTCCTGGCCACGTGAGGAATGCAGGGACACTTCTTTTGGAATTCGAGAGTGTGCCCATGGGCCAGGGCATCCAGCACCCAACGGTCGGTGGAGATGGACTCCCACACGCTGACGAACTTCACCAGCCGGCCTCGCACCCGGGTGCTTCGGTGGGGGCCCCGACGCTACAGCCGGTTCAATCTTGCTTGGAGGCGGCCTTGCCACCTTGGCCTCCTTGGCGACGTCGCCGAGATCCTCCTTGCTTGCCGCGTCCTCTGTAAGCCTCCTGGGACGAGGAGCAGGCCGCCTGGCGGTACGTAGAGGAGTCACCGCCTGATCCCTTGGAGGCCCCGTCTGCCTCCGGCGCTCCGAAACGGCCGTCGTTGCTGAAGGACTCCCAGGGCTTGGGCCGTCTCCGTGTCGGCCTTGATGGCCTGCAGCGACTCATCCACTGTTTTCCCAAACAGGTTGTTGCCGTCGAACGGCATTTCCAGAATCCTGGTCTGCACGTCCCGACGGAAGTCTGTCGCCTTGAGCCAGCCTCATCATCGAAGGCAAACACCGTTGCCTAACTGGCGAACCCGGTGATGGCAATGTCCGTTGCCACCGTTATGGCGTGGTCCGACGCCACCTCACCTTCCTGCAGAATCTCCAGGGACTCTGCCCTCTTGTCCTCTGGTAGGAAGTCCAGTAGGGGGGCTATCTTGTACCATAGCTCCCTGTCGTAACGGGTCACAATCGCTAAGGCGTTGGCCGCCTTAATTGTCGTCGCCGCCAACGAGATGACCCGTCGCCCCATGGCGTCCAATTTCTTACCCTCGCCGTCAGGAGGGGAAGTAGAGGTTGAGGCTGTCGCCCCCGCTGCCTTCTTCTTGGTCGCCGCTGAGACGACCGAATCCGGCGTAGGTTGAGCCCTGAGGCACAAAGGGGCGGCGTCGGGGACCTGGTACTTCTTCTCGTACCTGTCCCTCTTGGCAGGCGGCGTGGACGGGTTCTTCAGGATCGCAAGTCCCTCGTCCCAGATATCGTCGAGTAACGGTACCGCGAGGACCGTCTTTTTCTTGGCCTCTCGCCGTTGATAGAGGAAACCCTCCTTCTGTTCCTTGGGGCAGAGTTGGAAGAGCTCGGATGCCCTGGCGATCATACCGTGAAAGGAGCCAATTTCGCCAGGCGGGGAAGCCCGAGGGAGTGGTGATGGAAGGTCCGTTCCATTGTCACCACCGTCATCTGTCCCCGTCGTCGTATCCGTCGCCGTGTCATCCCTGGGGTCCGGTGAGGGGGGATTAGGGCTCCACGGGTCGTGGGGGCATGAAGGGTGGGGAGGGGTAAACTCTCCTCAGCTTGTTCGGAGGGCTTCCCGACGGGCCCGGTTCTGGATTGTCCGCCGGGGTTCGTGGTAATCTCGTCCTTATCTCCGTGCATAAGGTTGGGATTGCCATCAGAATGGGGCTCGGGCAATGGCTGCGACGGGAGGGATAGCTGCTCCTCCACTGGGGCCTTGTCAGCGCCACCGTCGCTTTCTTCGACCACCTCTTCGGGATCCCTCCCGTGGGGTCGTACCTTCTCGAACCTCTCGTTGAGGTTCTTCACGGTTTCCACCAGCTCCGCCTCAGAGGCTGAATCTGTGTCCGTGATGGCCACCGCCCCCCCCTCTTTTTCCACCGGGGTCTTCATGGGGGTTTTGTCGATGGGCTGGAAAGAGGATTCCCTCTGCGGTGGCAGGGAAACTCTGGCCACCAAGATCGCCTCCACTGGTGTAGCCTCCCCAGGCTTTGCCAGGGCTGCCGCAACTCCCTCGATAGCTGGGTGAATCAAGGCCTTCGCCACATTTGGCGCGCTTGAGGCCTTCACCTTGGGGTGAGGGTCACAGCCTCGCTCCCCCTCGGCCGAATCCTTCGAGATCGACCAGGGCTTCTCCAGAAGCTTACCCGGGTTCTCGGATTTCCTCTTCGCCGAACCAGAGCATTGGCTCGTGGTCGATGGTGCCGGGGAAGGTGCGCCCTGCCTGGCAGCCGAAGAGCCCGACCGTTCGGCACTCCCGGTGCCCGCGGTGCTTAGCCTTCTGTTGGACCCCTGTCGCCAGGGCGCCCTCACTGGACTTAGAAGACCGCTCTGACCTTTTCTTCTTCTCACCTGCTGGGCCCTTCTCCAGCCAGCTGGTGAGGCGGGAACGACGATCCCTCATGGTCCGTTCCAATAGGTTATTGCAGAACGCACAGTCCTTCTCCACGTGCGTCTTGTCCTCATGAAGGCAGTAGTGACATCGCAAATGCTCGTCCTCCTTGAAAACATTCTGTAACCTGCATTCAGGGCAGTTCTTGAACAGCTTGGATCCGGGTGTCGAGCTTCTCTTGTCCTGGGCCATGTCCATGGTAGGCCTCAGGTCTTCTGGAATCCTCCAAGAAGCGTAACTCGACGAAACCTTCACCCTTGAGGGGCGTAGAAAATTTCGAAACGAGTCCCCGTTGATCGGAAGAAGAAACGGTGGAGCTTGAGGCTCGATTTAACCGAAAAATGAAAAAATCTCTTTGAAAAAAGCGTGAAAACGCAGTAAAAGCTCAAGAGCTATAGCACGAGGACTCCCAACACTTGAACGTGCGGTAAAAATCTGAGGATGGCTGCTAGGGGAGGGGCTTAGAGAGAGGGCAGTCTTTGGCTGGGGGCAGTATGACCCAGAGACCAGTGATTGGTTACTACTAAGAAAGACAGATCAGAAACGAAACTGATACTGATTTTTTTTTTCTTTACCGAGGATTCCCAGCCTGACGACGGGGAATATTCATGAGCATGTGAATCCATGCCAGACCCCATGTTGGAGAAAGAGTCAATTCTTCTATCCTCCTTAACTGCCGAAGCAGAAGGGTAAGCTGCAGCTTTAAATGAAACTATTGGTGCTTGAATCACCAGGCTCTGGGGTAGGGTGCCTATTCAAAAAAAGGAGGGCCCACAGAATCAGTTCTGTGTTTGTTATGAATTTGTTAACCGGTGGAACAGAATCTGGTTTAGCCAGTTTTCCAAAACCTTTACTCTTGAGGCTGCATGGAATGGTAACAGCCTCCCTAACTGGACCACTGTCTAAAATATCAGTGAGGTCATCAGTCTCCATAGCAGCTGCGGGTTTGGACCACCCCAGATCCAGCCACTTTACAAATTACAGCTCTGTATGAGGGGTCAGCCTGACCAACCATCTCTGCGTTAACAAACTCTGTCTCTGGTGATGTTTCTCAGCTACTGGTCTCCTTTAGAGTATTCACCAGATATCATGGATTCTTCAGAGATCAACTCCTCTGGGACATTTGGTGTTGCATATTCGTACCCAAAAGGGGGCTGATCATCTTACTCAAAGATTGATCCCATTTGCCTGAATAAATCGGGTCGAGGAGTGGGTCTAAAACACTTGGATATATCAGCCATAGGTTTGGCAGTCTTCGAGAGCACTGAATTCTCTGACGAAGTTGAAGGTGTCGAAGGCTTCAACGAGTTAGGTAAAGATTTGGCGTAGTACCCTTTGGGTGCACTACAACAAACTTAGCCTCCTGGCAATAGGGACCCAACCTTTTGGTATAAGCAGGTACTACACAGGTTGGTAGTGAGACTGAGTAGACAGGCTTATCTCGAGAGGGGTCAATGTGAGCAGTAGGGTAGTTACACAGAGGTTCACAGCGACAAGCATTCAAATAAACACTGATACGCAAGGTTTCTTGATAAAACAATTATTAATTTATTTACCAGTCATTTAAACAAGCCTTCTTCAGAAGGGAGCAATATAAAAGCAACGCTCAAATACACTTCTGAAATACACACTCTTAGGTTTCTCAGAATCAGTACTGACCTATTGGGGATGGCGCACAGACAATTCCTATACCCTCAGGTGACTTAAATAACTAGGACACTGTGGACATTAATATATTACTGTTGAATTAAGCTTTGAGAGTGTCAAAAGAAAGGGTTATTAGAAAAATCAAGAGATCACAAATATTCTTTAAGCAGGCAAATACTTTTGGACCCGTCAATGCAGACTAAGTTAACCCCTTCCTGGAAGGACAGGTACAACACAATAACAGAGGAGAGAAGAGTCATTCAGGGAACAAGGCTAAACCAATGTGAATGGGCAAAAGTCTATGTGAACTGAAGCACTTCTTGCAGGTGAGTAAAAGTCTTTGCACAATGTTGTTAGAAGTACTTGGTGGAAAAGAAGAGTCGATTGTACGGTCATAAACCGGGAGACTTGTGAAGTAGAAGATGCAAGCAAATCTACAATGAGAAGTAAGTTCTCTCAGAATTTAAAGTGCCTTTAGGTTGAAAAGAAATACATCCAATGACTTCTGTTCCTGTGCAGCTCTGCAGATCCTGTTGTTCCTGGGCCTCAGTCGTGGGGACAAGAGGGAGGACTTCTGGGGACTCCTGCACCACAACGGGACGGTCACTGACGGCAACTGGCAAACTTCGAATGGCACTTCAGTGTTTCAGCTTCTCACATCTACCGCAAATAGCACCACCAGGGTTTCTGGCTGTCGAGTTGGGCTTTCCTTGCTTCTGGGGTCCAGCACTCTGTTGAGGTGGCTCAGGCTCGATCAGTCCTGCTGGAGGATCTTCCTGGAGCACTTGGCCACTTAAAAAGCAACACACACAATCTGGTGTTCCTCTCCCTGGCTATTCGTTTCCAGCAGCAACTGCAATGGAAATTCAACCAGCTCTGAGAGGATGTTCAGGTGGCTTACTTTGGAGTTGATTGGTCCCACCAACTCGAGGGGAGAAGTCACCCTTGCAGGGATTCTCTAGTCGAGGCGAATTCGGAGCTTCAGCACAGCAGCAGGGCTTCACTGGGCAAACCAACGGTCCAAGAGGTGTAGCAGGCCTCTCTTCCGAGTTCTTCTTCGGATTCCTTCGTCCAGTCGTGAAGCCTGCCAAAGACAAAATGAACAAAGGGACCCAACCTGGTTTGGCACGCAGAGTAAATATTAAAAAGGACCTAAACAACAAGAAATGGTGTAAAAAGAAGACCGCGTCCATCACTGTGGCTGCGAACATAGCCCGCGGTAAAACAGTACAGGGTAGTAAAACGTAACCACTGCCACCAGCCATTAATTGTGTAAAGGGCAACATAAAAATGTTACATGAGAAGCTAGACAAAAGGGCTACTAAGTATCCCCCCCCCAGCACCCTATTGTAAGATAGTGTGTGCTGGGTCTACAAAGTTACAATGTAAGTAATGTCAATTTCCCTTCACTTTTCTTGGAAATAGTAGTTACCCAAGAAAAAGGTTTTTAAACCTTGGGAAATCTGAAAGACTTCCCTGTGCCACTGCACTGAAGGGGCTGTGTGACAATGCAAAAAGATACCTAAGGAGTTTGTCACACTCTAAAAACACAGAGTTCAAAACACAAAAAATACATTAAAGAGTGGGGAAAAGGTCTCACTCTCTCCAGGTTCACAATTAAAAAGTCCTAGAGTCCAGCAAAAGTGCTGGGGGTCTCTAAGGTAGAGAGGAATCGGCACATTTCTGAGAATTCTCCCTAATACTCAAAGATTGATCCGATTTATTCAGGCAAATGGGGTTGAGGAATGGGTCTAAAACACTTAGATATATCAGCCATAGGTTTGGCAGTCTTCGAGAGCACTGAATGCTCCGACGAAGTTGAAGGTGTCGGAGGGCTTCAATGACTTACTCAAAGCAGTCCACGAATGGACTGACAATTTAGTATCCTTCAATGGCTGTAGTTGGATTACATGCCTCAAAGGTTCAGGTGATAAACATAACAGCTTTGATACCTTGGAAGGTTTCGATACCGAAGATGAATGCTTCGAGGGGCTAGACAGGTTATTTCTTGTGGGTTGAGGAAGACTCCTTCGACTTATGTCGGGGAGCCTCTTTGCGGCCTTGAGGCCCGCCAGACGGAGACACGCAAGACTCCCTTATTGTTCTTAATAGACACTGAGGGGTGGCTTTTTTTCCGAGACTTGTTCAGAGGGGCTCTCTGAGGAGCTTGCCTTTGGAAAATGTCAAGCATTTTCAAATTCCGCTCGAGTCTAGTTCTTTTTTGGAAAAGAGACTTTTTCAGAAGAGGAAGACGAGGATCTATGATGTTTTTTTTTTAATCTTCTTTTGAGAAGACTAGTGTCATGAACGAGACCTCGAAAGTCTTCAGTGATTTGGACGCTTTCTAATGGGAGAAACCTCTCAATTCAGAGGATGATTTTCTTTTAGATGGGGTAACGGCTGGGCTTACCTGCATCAAGTTTTCCCTTCCCTTCCCACAAGGCCTTGACATTCATGGACTGACACGAGCCACTGTCGACTTTGTGGCCCGACCCCAAGCACCACAGACCGAGGCGGAGAGGGTCTGTGATAGACATTTTCGCTCCACAGTCTGAACACTACTTGAAGCCTGTCTCCGGTGTCGAGGACATTATTAAAAGAATATGTAGAGAAACGTATTGAAATTTCGCTGAGGCTAGTAGCTCTGAAGCACGCAGCAATGCAGAAAAAAACAACTGAGGTAACTTAGCGCGCACGCTTCATATACCAGTGTGACATCACGAGGGATGCTACAGAGGCCATCAAGGACCAAGACTCTATGCCGCACTACGCTCGACCCTATGAAAAACAAATTCCGAAGCAAACTGCAAGCAGACTTGAATGTCAAAGATGAGGAATACACGGGAGGACACAATCCATTCAAAGCTCCCCTTTGCCTTTGGGGCCCTTTGCCGCAGGAGGCTTCAACAGGCAGTGATGCTGCCCTACTGGGACCAGGTAAGGGGGGGCAGAACGTCCAATCCAGGGTAAGGGTAGGGTGGGTTGGTGGGAGGGAACTAGGTAGAGGAAGGGAGCAGGCTCACGTGCTGCAAGGCAGTAGGATGCAGATGAAGTTATACCAACAGAGGATTAATTTAAAATAGGAGCCGGAGCACAGTTAAGACATTAGCACTCACCCCAATCAAAACCAATCCTGCCGAAGAATGCAGCGCCGAACGTCAGTAATACGAAGACCCTCCTGCACTAGCAGTCTATCCTAAACCACTGACAGTAGCCGGCCACATGCCTGACCTCTGGGCTGTTGTGTATTGATGTATCTGCATGTGAATTGGGTTTTAATGGAAGGAAGTGGAAGGCTGATCTACAGAGGGATTTGACAGATACCGAATGCTTACTTAGTGACAGCACTACAGCGGGACCGATATCTGGTATATATAGGCCTTTGTTGCCAGAGACAGGCGGCGGTGCGGGGTCCGACAGGGGAAGTTGGGAGCATAATCCAAAGAGAGCCATCGATTGCATGTCAATATAAACCGCATGGATTAAAATTGTTATATAGATGGCAGTATGATCAGTAGGTCTTTCAAAAATGTACCCGAGGTGTTGGCCAAGAAGTTGAGAGAAGGCCACTTATGTGATCCCCTTAATCCGATACCATCAGATTAAGAGGGAGTTAGACCCACTCCTGACACTGTTTGGTGTAGAGATGTTGGAAGGTATATGGAAATGACTCACTCATAATCCACTTTTCCCTCCTATCGACCAGGGCCTGTGTTGTCACTGGTTGGGAAAAGAGAATTGCTTCCAGGGGAGAAAATGTGGGCATTGAATGCTAGGGAAATATATGAACTGGAAAACATCACGGATGCCCTGTATGACATACAGCCTTCTAGGGACTTGGAATGGTGCGCTTTCCTCTTGAAATATGATAAAATTGAATAGGCCAATTTGGTAGATGCTCAAAGGTTTTCAGATAAAGGTATAGGGTGGTTCCCAAAAAGGGCTTTAAACTTAAATGTATCCTCTAAGAAAGTTGGGCGAAATTGTGTGGATGCAGGCCATATGTGTACATGCATTGGTGTCGGAATGTAGGCATCACGTTTTGCCAAGGAAGGGGGGTGGGACAGATAGTGGGATGAAGGAGGAGGGTTAGGAGTGAAGGTAAAATCGTATGCAATGCGATTATATTGCGCCACGTGAGATGCAAAGTTTATTTTAAGTTATTACAATAAAAACAAACTAAAAATAAAGATATTAGACTACACCTTTATTTTTATATCACCGTAACCTAATAGAATTAACCATATGATGAGAGATATAGCATAATTAATGTTGGATATATTTGTTGTTCTTAAGGTGACCCACAATGGCTGAAAACAAAATGGCAACAGTCAAACACACATTTATCAATCTATAGTGTTACTGACTGTGTGATCATTAATGTTTATCTACCAGTAGCATATATGATACCATACCTGTCATATGCAAAAACATGGAATCTCAGCTTCTCAGTTTTAAAACTGCAGTAAAAAAAATAAAACATTTACAATGAACAGGAGCTTTAGATGCCTCAGCAAGGTGTACCACCCTCGCCACTGTTCTTCATACCCAGATGTCGTTTGACCCTCCCAGCCTGTCTTCACTACCACTCAGCCTCACCCAATCTGCTTCAATCCTGTACAATTTGTAATCTTGGTGCTGGACAGCAAAGTGTGTTACTCCCAGAGCAATACTATGGGGTTATATGTTCACAAATTATTTAAGTAAAAATGGGAAGTATGATGGTGAACTGGCGGTATATAAAGAAACAGGAGACACATGGACTGCACTGGACTCCTAATAGGAAGGGGCAATGAAAACAACTACTAAAATAATATCAATGTTGGTTGTTAAGAGTGGAACCAGCTTACATATGTTCTGGCCCTGCAACACGATTAATCTCTCTCGTAATGCACTGATGCAAAGGAGATTAAGGTTGGAGTGTGTTCCAAAAACACCATCTTTATATGTCCTCTGTATAATTACCAGGGCTGTATCTTTTTAACCCAATGGAAAAAGGACATCTACCTATGGCTAAAAGCAAATTTAAAAAGTGTGAATGAGATATCAAGCTAAACACAGAGGATTAGCTTCAGGACTTGATGTCCTCTCTGCAAGTGAACATGTTGCATTTCAAAGGGGAAGTCATCTATAGGAGCAGCAATTCATTTGGTCTGCTTTTAATGATTATACTGCTTAACTATGTTGTACTATATATTGACTGCTAGCTTGCGCTGTCTTTGTGGTGTCTTGTGCTTTATTTTTTCTTATGAGCTTCCATTAAGCTGAGAGTTGGAGAAAGGGTGTATGTTTCATTATGGTTGCAAAAACACAAGATGGCAGTCATCGGCCATTGCTGGGTATTACATTAATTGAATAAGGTGGCAAATATATGTGTAGGAAAAGTGCAAGTTAGTTCCAAGAGCATTCTGTGCAAAGGTGGCTCAGCAGAGTCAGATTTTTATAGTTCGCATAATTCAAAGAATCCACTACAGAACCACACCTACTGGGCAAAAAAAGCCCTTCCTCAGGTAGTTTGCCAGCAGTCAACAGCATGGGGGACAAACAAGTGCTTTAGCAAAACAAGCAGGAAGTACATGTTCATGGTAAGGAAAGTCCCTCGCTTAAACACACAACTGAAAAAATATGATTAACAGAACCATATTCAGACAACACAGCTCTCCACTGCAGTCCCTACAGGTTATGCCATCCTACGCTGCGACAGAACAAGCAAAAAAGGTTGAGTAGCCGCCTTCATCTAGAAGGATATTCTCCCACTCCCCCATGTTAGCAACATCCAGCTCCCTAACTGCGAATACAACTCTGCTAAAACTGTTCACCCAATGCAACCATTAACTTCACCTTATCTACTGCCTTTCAGTCCCAATCCTAATTTTTGAAGATTACCTCTGCCAATTTATATCCACGAACCTCGAGCTTACTAACCAGCTTGTTACCCTGGTGGATTTTGACCTCTGCTTTAACTACTTGTCCGACACAGAAGCCTTAGCCCTGATCAAATCCACTTCTGCCTTAGGTTGTGCCCAATGCATCCTCAACCCCACGCATGCCCAACCCCACGCATGCCCAAGGACGTATTCTTGACTGGCTGCTGGATCCTGGGTGTACCATACCTCTATCCATTCAAATGGCCTCTGCCCATGGTCAGACCACCACATAATCACTTACATCATCCCTATCCAGTGTAAACAGCCTATGACCTGCACAAACATTGCCCTCCGACCCCCATCATCCCCACTCTGGTACATAGAACTCGCCAGTTCTCGCATCCTCCCCTTGCTCAGCCTTTCCGTGCCCAGTGTCCAGGACGCATTGAACTGATGGATCACTATAATACAGACTTAGGCAACCAGGTGACTCTTTCGCCCCCCTCAAAGCATGCAAAGTCAAAAACGCTGACACCATAACACGTGGTTCACTACGGACATCTGTGCCTTACGCACACAAAAAAGGGTAGCTAAAGTCGCTTGGCAGAAGGACCCTACCATCACAAACATAGCCTTCTCAGACATTGCTTTAAAATACGAGCAAAATATTCACACTGCCAAAGCCACCATCTACAACAATAGAATTGCCAATGCCCCGCCCAACACACAAAAAGTATTTACAATCCTTCTTAAGCTAGAAACTCCTATCACTCCTCCATCTCTAGTAGTAAAAGGCAAAACTTGGCGTGGCAATGTCCAAGACACTTTCACTGGGAAAATTTCCCAGGTCCAAACTAAAATGACCACCAAGCACTCCCTTGTGACAGTGGCCCAGCTACTGCATCCTCAACATGGAACGTCTACAAATAACCCCCTCTTCCAATTCCAACCCATCTCAGTCCCTGAATTGGCCACCATAATCAATGGTCTTAAACTATCCCAATGCAAAGGTGGCATCTGCCTAGCATCCCTCGTAAATGACCGCACGCAACCTCTGCTTCCTCTATCACAGCAAATCAAAAACTCTTCCTTTGCTTCTTGCTCCTTCCCTACCATCCCCTAAGGAATATTGGATCTGCCCAATGATAAAAAAACCTTCCCTTGACCCAACGATTTCCACCAATTAGCAGCCTTTAACCACCGTCCCCCTTCTTTCTGAAAATTGACAGGAGAGGCCTACTTCCAAATTCATGACTTCCGCTAATCTTACCACATTCTAGGCACCTGGCAATCAGGCTTCCACCCCAGACATGGAATGGCACAGAGACAGCACTTCTGGACCTAAACAACCAACTGGACGATGCAATCAATGCCAGTAAGCTCTCCCTCTTCTCCGCCTTGCCGTTTCGGCGGCCTTCGACGTTGACAACCAGACACTGTGCCATCACCTCCCGAACTTTGTGAATTTCTCTCCTGATGCCGCCAAATGAGCTCTTCCTTCCTATCCGACAGAACCTCACGATTCTTTGCGGGCAACGCAGTGGCCACCCCACACCTATCTCCTGTGGTGTTCCCTCCGGGTCTGTGGCTCAGTGAACTAATTCATCCACTACAGGAACCTGTGTTTGACCTCATGGTCACAGGTTAAAATCCCAGCAGGTCCACTCAACCCTTCATCCTTCCGAGGTCGATAATGAGTACCATTAAGTTGGGTAACAATAAAATTAATAGTTACTCACCGTAGTGACTAATATACTCTTAGTCCATAGTTCCCTTTCCTCCATGCTGTATGGGCGTCTCTTGCTAGGGACGGGAGACAGAACCTTTTTCACCAGAAAAAACAAACATTCTTCCCCTTTAAATTTAGAGGCGCGCAGCCTTGCGAGCATGCGCTCGCTTGACTACGCCCACCGGAGCCACTTCTCCGTCCCCATTGATGCGTCGACAATAGTTGACATTGCCTAATGACTCCCGTATTAGGGGTTGGGGAGGATGGTGGGACGTATGGAGGAAAGGGGACTTTGGACTAAGAGTACATTAGTCACTACGGTGAGTAACTTGTAATTACTCTTACGTCCCGTCCCCTTTCCTCCATACTGTATGGGCGATTATAACTGAATGGAGCCACAGGGTGGAGAGGTGACCCTCCTTAATACTGCCTGCCACAATGCTGCATCTGACCTGGAGCCAGCATCCCAAGAGTAATGCTTTGCAGAAAGCCGAGGGAGTGGCCAAAGTGCAGTGGTTTAAGTGGGGTAAGAAACTGAGGGGGGGCCCTCATTTGGGGCGCGGCTTCCATTGTGGGAATAGCCTAAAAGTGCACAAATCATAGTAAGGTGGGCAAACAAATATATAAATGTATGTGAGCATTTATATATTTGTATGCATACTACCGTGGTTTGTGTATTTTTCAAGCCTTCTTTTATAAACTTAGCAATCTTACATGTTTCTATCTTTATAAAAGGTGGCTTGAAAGTTCACAAACCATAGTAAGTTACGTACACTTGTGTGCTTACCTTACTATGGTTTGTGTAACTACCTTTTATAAACATAGACATTTGTAACATATTTCTATGTTCATGATCGACGGCTTGAAACGTACACAATTCAAGCCATCTGTTATAAAGCGTTGAGGACGGACAAAACCCAAGGTGGCTTTGTCCGTCGACAAAGCTTTATAAAAGATGCCTTGAATTGTGTACGTTTCAAGCTGTCTGTTATAAACATAGAAATATTTCTGCATTTATAAAAGATGGCTTGAAACGTACACAATTCAAGGCATCTTTCATAAAGCCTTGCCAAAGGAGAAAGGCGCCTCAGGCTCAGTGATCTCTGCTCAGAGCAGATAGATCACAGAGCCCGAGGCGTCTTCCACCCTCTGCGAACCCGCGGGCCGGGCTCCATGATCTAATCTGCATATTAGATCATGGAGCCTGTGGGTTCGCTGAGGGTCAGTGACCTGGCGAGGGCAAACAAAGGGAATCTAGCTTCCTCTGATAGCCCCTCAGATGAGGGGTCATCAGAGAAAGTTACAGTGACTAACGCAAGTGCTAGCCAGTCACAGCAACGCTGTGCCTGGCTGGCACTTCTGTCAGCTCGCCTGACTTTAAACTGGCGGGCGCATGTCCCGACGCGGCTGCAGCAGGATAATGCGTCCTGCCATGGAGTGGTGGGACCAGGGGTGCCAGCAGGGCCCCGGCTCAGCCCCACTTTTTGGAGACTGCCGGGGCCCGGCCCACTTAAAGCACTGCCTAAGTGGCTGCCCTGCTGATGACCTGTCATGGTACGTGTCTCTGGAAGGCGACCATAGTGGCCTTGACTTGTACTGCGAGGGCAAACAGGTTTACCTGAAGTGGTTTGTGCTGCCGCTCCTAGGCCTCCTTGAGGTGGCCACCATTCACCTTGCTATGGAGGCCTTGGAAGCCTGATATCCTGGCCCTGACCCGCCAAAGATGATAAATAGAGCCTCAGACTTGCGGAAGCTCTTGGTCTTGTCAGATAGAACTTTGGCACTTGTCTAACATGAAGACAGTGCAGACCACTCCAAGCATGGTCCTTAGGGTCTGCAAAGAAAGTAGCACTATCTCCTCATTTAGATGGAACGCAGAGACTACCTCAGGTAAGTATGCAGGAGCATTCCGAGGACCACCCTGTCCCTGTGAAAGGTAGAGAATGGCTCGGATGCCATCAGAGCTTGGATTTCGCTGACACAGCGTGTAGACGTAAGACCCATCAAGACGGCTGTCCTAATGGTTATTAGCCTGATGTCCGCAGATGCCATTGGCCCAACAGGTTTATGCGCCCAGGCTCCCAACACTATGTTGGGGTCCCACACGAGGTGTGGCTTCTTGGTGGGCGGGTAGAGCCTGGTGAGCCCCACCAAATGTCTTAACCACCGGGTTGGCGGATGAGAAAAGACTTCCTCCTCTGAGTTCCGGTAGGCTCCGAAGGCCGCCAAATAGGCTTTGAGGGCGAGCCAGATGGCCATCAACTCAAGCCAGTTGATGTGGGCTGCCTGCTCCTGACAGAACCCTCTGCGTGGACACTGTGGCTGTCCAAAGTAGCTTCCCATCCTGCTAGGGATGTTTCCATGGTGATGTAACCTGCGGAGCTGGCTGACGAAAGGGCCTGCCTATCCATAAGTTGCTGTCAGTGCTCTATCAAACTAGGTTGTGACCTAGATGTGGTGGAATGCTGACCGGCTCCGCCTGGGAACCCTTCTCCCGACTCCAGGAGGCTGTGCAGTGCAACTACCATTTTAGACGTTGGTACCACCATGCCGAGGTCACTGCTCTGCTGAGAAAATGCCCCATGGGCCTCTGATGGCTATGATGTTGTCCTTTGAGGGGAAAATTCTCTCAGAGCTCGTATCCCAGAGTAGGACCAGGAACGTTAGAGTCTGCCTGGGCTCCAGCTGTGACTTCTTGAGATTGATGGAAAATCCCAACTCGTGTAGTGGAAGCATAAGGGCAGAGGCAGTGTGGGGGACTGCCTCCGGAGCCTCGTCCTGAGGAGCCAGTCTAGGCATGGATAGATGCGGTGACCCTGGGCCCCAAGTAGGGCTGCCACACGTTCATCCAACCTGTACAGACCCTGGGATTCGAATTGAGGCCAAAGGGTAGAAACTTGCATAGGAAATGGAAGCCCATGATCCTGAACTTACGATAGGACCGATGGGGCTGCAGATCGGTACGTGAAGGTAAGCATCCTTCAGATCCACGGAGCACATCCAGTCTCCCGTGCACAATGTCTCTGCAGTACGCGCTGGGGTAACCAAGGTATCGTGAAAATCCGTGAATAGGAGTCCAGACCACGCTAGGAGGCTGGGACTTCTTCCACTGCCTGCCTCTCTTCGTGCGAGCGAATGTCCGCCCACAGAGTTATTGTCCCAATCGGTGGGAGAGGAGTGGAGAGAGGCGAAGGAGGGATCAGTAGGCAGTTGCCCGAGGACACTGCCGGGTGGATCCAAGGGTCTGCAAACCTCGAGCACCAGCATGGGTATCACTACATATCATCCCAACCAACAATATCGCCATATATATTTGTATTTTATTTATTTGTATAGCGCAGACCAGGCCCGGAGGCTACTGGGCGCATATCTTAGAAACAGTGGTTACATAGTATTAAGACATTTCAGGTAACATTTAAATTGACATAGTAATCAAACACATTGGTCGTTTGTACAGAAATACAAAGGTCATCAAGTTTTCAGAGTGCAGCTTGGTCATCAGATGCGACTAGCCAGCTTTTGGATTTGGGTTTGAATAGATTCATGGAAGGAAGGTTTCTGATAGTAAGGGGGACAGAGTTCCACAATTTGGCTGCCAGAACTGGGAAGCTAGAACCATCGGCTGTTTGGAGCTTTAATCTAGGCATCAGTAGGCTCTGGTTGCGGGTAGATCTTAGAGATTGAGATGGGGTATACTGCGTGAACCGTGAGGCAAGGTAGATGGGGGCCAGGTTATTCATGCATTTGTAGATCAGGGCAAGCGATTTTAGTGAGATCCTTTGGGTGACTGACAACCAATGAAGGTTCTTTCTGGTTTCCGAGATGTGGGCTGATCGAGGGATATTGAGGGCTGCTCTGATGGCGTTATTTTGTATAATCTGGAGTTTTTCTAGGTTGCCTTGATTGGTGCCTTGGTACAGTGCATTGCAGTAGTCCAGTTTGGACATGACCAAAGTCCTAGCAAGGATTGTACAGTTATGAGTGGAAAGAAAAGGGCGGCATGCTGTGATCAACTTGCAGGTGTAAGCAGCTGCAGCAGCAACTGCATTCGTTTGTCTGTGGAAGGAGAGGGTGGAGTCAAGGAAGATTCTGAGTGTTTTAGTATCTTTGGAAACTTTTATGGAGTTTCCGTCGATGCTAAAGGAGCTAAACAAGGGTTTCAGCTTGTTAAGTCTTTGCTGTTTGCCTAGGATGAGGAGCTCTGTCTTGTCATCATTGAGACAGAGCTCATGTTGAGCCATCCAGGTTTGGATGACAAGGTATATGTCATTTAGGGATTTCGAGTCTCCCGTGTAATCGCCCATGATGGGGATGAGTATCTGGGTGTCATCAGCATAGTTAGTGTAGGTGACACCCAGATAGTCCAGCACATCAAACAGGGGTTTAGTGAAAACATTGTAGAGGGTAGGGGATACGCACGATCCTTGGGGGACCCTGCAAGGGACTGGCGCAGGGTCGGCAGAGGAGGTTGGGGAGAATACCCTCATCTGTCTGTTATCCAGGAAGGATTGAATCCAGATAGTGGCCTTATCGGAGAAGTGGGCTGCCGTTTTCAGGTGGTGACAGAGGATTCGGTGTTTGACCAAATCGAAGGCAGCAGATAAGTCTAATAGTAATAGCAGGGCTAGTTTACCTTTGTCTTTAAAGTCCTCAATTTGGGTTTTGAGATCTAGGAGGGCTGTCTCCGTACCGTGCTTGGGTCTGAAGCCGGATTGTCTCGTGCCTAGTAGATTGTTAGCTTCCAGGTAGTTCTGTATCTGAAGATACGCTGCTCCATCCAAGATTGACCCATGCATCCTTCAGGTTGTTAGGGACCACTCCCGATTGGAAGGGGGCATTGATAAAAGAGGTAATAAAAGGAGCTGGAACGGCCATGGTCTGGAACGGCCATAGGCAATATTTTGGGGGGAGTGGGGTAATTTTGGGGTTTTTTGGGAGTGGGGGCCCCTTTAAAAAATAATGCAGGGGTTGCAGGGGTGTCCACTGCAATTCCATGCCTTAATATCGCAGCAAAAATATGGCGATATTTTTGTATAGCGACATTTTTGCTGGAATATTAACACATGGAACCCCAGCGTGGGCGTACGTCTGGCTATATGCCTTAGGGATGGCCCTAGGGAGGATGGATAAGGATTCAACAATCAGGGGACTGTTCCTCATTTTATCAAGTTCCTAATATGTAGTGGAACGGAACAGGTCGCCACCCCCCCCCACCGACCCCAAAGGGAAGGCCCATTATGCGTTCCAGGGCATACGGGTTGAATTTGGTCGTCCGTAGCCTGGCAGTTGTCCTGCCAGTAGCAGTGCAAATGGCACAGCCTGAGGTGTCAATGTGCGCCACGGTGGACTCCATTATGTCCTGCACAACTAATTTTGGCCTCCGCCAGCCCTACCTTGAAGCGTGCTGGGCACTGCACCGTAAGTGGCCGAGGAGTGTGGCCGGGGGAGTGCCGACAGCAAGAGGGGGCATTGAGGCGTCTGTTGGTAGGCTGCGCCAAATGGGGTTTAAGCTGTGACGTGCTGACCCGAGCCGGCTGCTGAGGAGGCGGCTGTGGGGCTGCCAAGACCGTTGGAGGCATGGGAGCGGTGTTGTCAGTACTGGCATGGGCAGCTGGGTCTGTACAGGAGCCAAAGGCGCTGGAACCAATGGCGAAGTGGCCGTGGGTGCTAGCGACAGAACCAGAGGGAGTATGTCCCTGATTACCTCCTTGAGGATGATACCCATCTGCGGAGGCCTCATGAGGGTCATGGCTTTTCAAGAAAACCTGTCTTCACAGGCCGGTGGAGCGCTTTGAGGTGCGGGGCCTTGAGGGTGCAGAGGCCTGAACCCACTCTGCCTTCTGTCTGCTGGGTGTATCGGCCCTGCGACGATGAAGGGCATGCCGTGGGAGTATGTGGTGCGTACAGGCGCCACCTCAGAAATCTGTCTGGTACTAGGGCTTAGCCCATCGGGCCTAACCCCGGTAATAGAACCTTGCGGCCCCTCAGCGCAGTGTCCGGTCAGTTCAGGCGACCACTTGGCCTGACAGACAGTAGCTGCAGCAGCCTCAGTACCTGCACAGGTTATCAGGACCCAAAAGGACCCTCCAGCTCTTACGCTTCCTTGGGAAAGAGTCTCCTTTGCGGGGTACGTGGTGCGTACAGGTGCCCCCTTGGACATCTATATGGTATTGGCGCGTAGCCCCTCAGGCGTAGACCCAGTAATAGAACCTTGCGGCCCCTCAGTGCAGTGTCTGGTAGGATCTCGCGACCCCCCGGCCTGACGGCCGGTAGCTTTAGCAGCCTCGGTACCTGCCCTGGTACCAGGACCTGAAAGGTCCCTCAATCTCCTACGCTTCCTGGGGAAGGAATCGCTTTTGCGGGGTACATGGGTCGTACGGGCGCCCCCTCGGATATCTGTCCGGTACTAGAGCATAGTCCATCGGGCATAGGCCTGGTAATAGAGCCTTGTGGCCCTTCAGCAAAGTCACCGGTAGGATCTAGGGAACCCTCGGCCTGGCGGCCGGTAGCTGTAGTAGCCTCAGTACCTGCACTGGTAAAAGAACCTGAAAGGTCCTTCCCGCTCTAGGTGCAGATGAAAACAGTGCCCCTGACTTGGGCCTGGACTTGTCCTGAAGAATTCCTTTGAGTCCTCTAGATGCAAACTTCCAAAGAGCTCCCTCCACCGGGCTATCTTCATAGCGCGTGGTATAAGTGTGTTGCACGCGGTACAGGACTCCCAGCCGTGGTCGAAGCGGAGGCAGAGAGTGCGGGGTTCAGACGTGGGGAAGAGCCCCTCGCAGTCTGAACACCTGCTGGAGCCCGCTAACGTCAACTTGTGCCGGGGAGGAGCGTGGTCGCCAGAGTTATCTGAATAAAGACAAGAAGAAGAAAAAACCCTTGGCATGACCTTGGAAGCCTCCATGAGCTCAGATGCCCAAGCCATGTTTGTGAGCAAAAATGTTTCATACTACATTAGGCTGCTGAGAGCAATCAAACCTTTACTCAACAAAGTAAATTGCACCAACACCGCCAGAGCAACCATCCTTTCCCGCCTGGGTTAGGGCAATGCGCTTCTGCATGGTGCTAGTAAACAATGTTTGACAAAATACCAACTCATTCAAAACAACACAGTCAGCATAATCATGCAAAAAGCAAGATCAGACCACATCAGCAATGCTAGAAGGGATCTACAATGGCTGAACGTTGAAGACTGTAAGTTCAAATCACAGACTCTGATGCACAAGTGCCTGTATGGCAAAGCCCCGGTCTATCTGAAATCAAAAATTGTCAGCTACACGCCTGCCCGAGCGCTGAGATCAGAAGCTCAGGGATTCATTGTAGTCAACCGATATATGAAAGCAAACTTTTTAGCAAGAGTATTTCCCAACCGTGCAGCAGCTAGCTGCAAACTCCCTCTGAACTTGAGACTGGAATCCAATCGCTTCATTTTCAGAAAAAAGCTGAACATTTTCCTTTTCAAATTAAGATAGCCCCTTTAGCTCGTTCGTCAAGTAACAGCCCTATCTTTGGCCTGGCAAGTGTCTCGTCCTATACTTTACGTTCATGTACTTGTTTCTTTGTGGATCCCCGTAATGTCGTCCTCAGCCACCCCAACTCTGGATTCAACTTCAGTCATCCTGGTAGCCGTCTTCTCCATTTGGGCTTTAATTGGACTGATCGTCCCACTCATATCATCCAGCTTAGTATTGAGTGTTGTAAATCCCTCACACATGTAATCTAACATTTTCTGCATCTCGGTGGGCTCCTCACAGCCAGAGGGAGCTGGAGCCGGCCGAGGCTCCTCTGGGCCTTATGGTCCCTGGGGTTAGTTTTAACAAACATACTCCTAGTGCTTGTTTTCTTGTTTCCCCCTTTAGTCATGACAGTTATGTGACCCTAGCAGTGATGCAGGTATTATGGGGGTGGGGCAGTGTTTGCACCAGTCCAGTAGGGTAATGGACGAGGCGTTCCAGGACGTGCGCTAATTAATGTTGGGGGCTACTGCCAAGAGGATGAGTGGGTAACCAGCAGCACACCAGGACAGCAGAGGGAGCAGTGTTGCCTTGTGTAGTGATTCAGCACAGTCACGTATCATGGGTGCAAGGAACGCCACGCACAGCTGGAAAGGGGGCAGGGACCACAGCTGTTGCAGGTCGTGCTTCAAACCTCCGGGGTTTGTAGCGGATGTGTTAAAGAATTCATGTGACCAGCAGCACAGGCAGCAGCAGGTTATAACAGGCAGAGTGTTATGAAGAAAACAAAGTTCTTGGGGATACTGTGCGTTAGTTTCTGATATCAAGGCCTACTGTCAATTGTTCCGATATTAATGTTTAGGCAGTGGATGAGCTAAGTACCAGTCTCCGGATAGCTGCCGCAATAGGCTATCCCAATCTGGGGTTGGTTGGAAACAGGTGCACAAAGAACAGGGTTACCTTAGGGGTAGCCCATTCAGGTTCACCAGCATATAAGAGCCCCCTTTTGATTCCGTCAGAGCAGGACCTATGTCAGCAGCCATTAACTAGTGTTTTCTGTAGTCGCAGGTGAGGCCCAATAAGGATCTGTTGGTCAAGGGTTCCATCCGGGGCTGGTATAGGCGGGCACACAATGGTTATGGGGAAGAGCGTGCCCTCCGGGAGAAGCCCGGGCCGTGCCCGCCAACCACACATAACGGGGAAAGATTGCGGCCTGCGTCGGGTCCAGCCCGCAGGCAAAAGCGATATGGGTGCAGGGCAGGGAGAGCCAGGCAGCCCCACCACGGCGTGGATGGAGCTTCTGCCGGCCGCCTGAGCATAAAGTTCTGGGCTAACCTATCTGCAGTGTGGCTCACATCGCAACATGCCTCAGGATGATTCAACTTCCCAGTAGCAGCCCGCAATACCCTCTGCGCTACCGGCAGGTTCCCACCACAGCTGATGCGGGGGCCTCAGATTCCAGTGAGGCAATACAGTCAGTGGAAGCACCCACCACGCACCGGGAGGACTCCAGCAGCCCATGCCCTCAATCCAATCAGACAAGGGTGAGCAAGATGGGGATCTCATCTCTCTCTCCAGAGCAGTTGGCCAGGGGGTGGGGGGGTTTAAATTGGGGGGAGAGCTCAACAGTAGGAGTTCACCAGTGAGGTTTCTGAAGGGGTACCGGGGTGTCCGGTGAGCCCGCTCCTCTCAGGCACATCAGAGTCTCCAGGCGGTAATTCTGGTTGTCGCCTCTCCCTCTCAGGCAATGAGCATTGGGATATCCAGATCGTGCCGCACGTAGAGACGATCGGGCTTTGGGAGTATGCAGGTCGCACAGGCCGCGGCGATAGAGACCGTAGTTCAGGCACCGGCACAGGTCCACAGGGGGCACTCGACAGCAGCACCTCTCAGGTTGCTCCAGGGACTGTTCCAGAGGATTATCGTGCCTGATGAGGATAATTGCTCACTGTGGATTATATGCAGGCTGCCGAGTATTCACACGCCCATCTCGTCGGCGTTCAACAGCGCCCCCCTAAATTGAATCTTCTAAGAGGGTGTAAAATGGGACTTCTAGAAGTACAGGGAGAAGCCCAGCTCGTGGAGGAGGCAGCAGGTCTGACGGAGATGATCCAGACATTGTGCCGGAAAAACAGCTCCGATTAGCCAGTTGTCTACGTAGGGGTGACTCCCCCCGCTCCTTCGACTTGCTGCCACCACTGCCATAAACTTGTTGAAAACCCTCGGGCAGAGGTGAGCCCGAATGGCAGGACTCGAAACTGATCATGAGAATTGCCAACCATGAACCTCAGGTACTCTGTGCTTCTGATTTATCGGCACATGAAAGTAAGCATCCTGGAGGTCCAATGACATCATCCAATCCTGGAGTCAAAGGGCCTGAATGATCATCGAAATAGTTACCATCTTGAACTTGTCCTTCCTGAGGAACTTGTTCAAGCATCTCAACTCCAAGATGGGGTGCACTTCTCGGTCCTTCTGTGGGATTAGAAAGTAAGGAGAGTACCAACCTTGGTTCCTCTCTGCTACAGGTACCAATTCTATCGCACCTTTGTCCAAAAGGTGAAAATCTCCTGTTTGAGAAGCAGATTAGGAACCAAGGTTGATTTTGTTCTTGGAGGGATGTGGGGGGAGGCAATCGGGAGGTCTATTCAGGAATGGTAGGCAGTATCCATTTGCTACTGTTTTTAACACCCATGCATCTGAAGTTATGCTTCGCCAACTCTGGCCATGGTAAGACGGCCTGCCCCCCTACCACAGTTCTGTGGTTGAAGGAGTCATTTTGCTGCTCCAGCTGCAGCCGAGGGTAAATCTGCAGGTGCTGAATGGGGAGTCCTTCCTCCTCTACCTCTTCCACAATAGTGTCTTTGACCTCTCTGTGGAAACTGACCTTCTAGATATGGAGGAATAGAAACTAAAAGATCGACCTATCCATCCTTGACCTGTAGATTTAGGTTGTCTTATTGCCGCCCCTAAAGATTTTGCTGCAGCTCTAGAAGCGTACTGTTTTTCTGGACTATCTGCCTACTGTCAAATGGCATGTCTAGCAGATGTGCCTGAACATCCCCTGAAAATCCGGATTTTCTTAACCAAGACATACATTTAAGCACTGTGCTGGCAGCCATGGCTCTTCTGGCCGAGTCCACTGTATCTAAACTAGATTGAAGAGATTGCCTCATGGGATCTTTGCCATCATGTATCAGGCTTAAAAAAGCTCTCTTCCTCTGGTATGTTTTCTGCTGCTAAAGCAGCTACACCCCCACAGGGTATGTATTTCGCTAATGCACTGGTAGCATTGGCAGAATACTTCTTGAAATAAACACTCTTACCTAAAGAGTCAATCAACATAGCTTCCTTATCTTCTGGAGCAGAGGGATAGGCTGCAGCCTGTGAAGATGCTGTTGCTGCTTGAACAACTAAGCTTTCAGGCGTTAGGTGCCTGTTCAGAAACAGCGGATCTACAGAAGCGGTCTTGTATTTTTTTGTTAAAAACTTAAGACTGAATCGAATCTGGTTTCAACCAGTTTTCTATTCCCCTTATTCTCAGGGCTACATGGAATGGTAATACAGCTTCTCTAATTGGCCCACTGTCTAAGATGTCAGTGAGGTCACCAGTTCCCACAGTGGCTGCAGGTGTGGACCATCCCAGATATTCAGCTACTTTACCAATAACCATCCTGTAAGAAGAATCAGTACATCTCAGCATTTCCAAATTCTGTTTCTGGTGAGGTTTCCCCAACTATTGGTTTCCTTTAATGTTTCCACAAGATTCTGCATCTTGGACTCATCTGAAATGAATTCTTGTGGAACATTTGGAGTTCCATATTCATATCCAAAATAGAGGTTGATCCTCTTCCTCCTCATCTTCAAAGATAGAACTCATCTGCCTGAAGAAATCAGGTGTTTGAACGGGTTGGAACAATTTAGGCTCAGGAATAGATTTTACAATCTTCGAGAGCGAAGAATGCTCAGATGAGGTCGAAGGCTTCGACTGCTTATTCAAAACTGTTAAATGCGTTGACACCTTATGTTGCTTCGAAGGCTCAATATGAATTTTATGCCTCGAAGGTTCAGGTGACAAATGTTTTGATTCCTTTGAAGAAGGCTTCAATGCCGTTATTGAATGTTTTGAGATAACAGACACCGTCTTTCTCTTGTGCGTCGAGGAAGATTCCTTCAATTTATGTCTAGAACCTCTCTTCTCTGGCTCTTAGGCGCACAAGAAGGGGACACAGGACTCCCTACCGGTCTCAATAGACCCTGAGGGGTGGCCACTTTTCTCAGACTCCTTTAGAGGAGTTCTTCTTTGGGAAACTAACTCTTGCAGAAGAGGAAGATCAAGAGGAAGATTAAGGCAAAGACGAGGACCTGCAGTGCCGTTTCCTACCCTTTTTATGGCAAGAGCAAGTCTAGCATTGTGAACCGGACCTCAAAGTTTTTTTTTTTTACAGGAGACGCATCTCGAGTCAGAAGAAGATTTCCTCTTTGAAGCAGTAAGGGCTGGGGATCTGGAGAGGGCTTACCTTCAGCGAGTATCCCCTTCCTTTCATGCAAGGCCTTAACCGTCATCGACTGACACGAGCCACAGTCATCGACCTTGTGGCCCGATCGCAAGCACCACAGACAAACACGGTGCAGGTCTGTAATCGATATATCGGCCCCACAGTCCGAACACCGCCTGATGCCAGTCTTTGGTGTGGAGGCCATTCTCTTAGTAAAATGCAGTATAATCGCTTAGGCGAGTAGCTCCGAAGCACACAATGCAGAAAAAACAGAACTGAGGTAACGGTCAGCGCGCGTGCCACTAGATATCAGTGTCAATGTCACAAAGGATGCTACGGAGAACGTCGAGGACCAAGATTCGACACTGCACGACGCTCGACCCTATGAAATAAAAATTCCAAAGCAAGCTGCGAGCAGACGAATATATCAAAGGTGAACATTTGGAAGGACACAATCCATTCGAAAGATTTGTTTAAACCTTGTTGTCTAATGGATATCAGAACTGCATCATCTGCAGGGTATTTCTCCATCCATCCCCATCTTGGGGCCGTCATGGCACTCTCTAAATAAATCATCAATGATCGCTTGTATATATTAAAAAGGAGAGGCCCCAAGACACAGCCTTGCCCGACACCACTACTTACATCAAAAATTCATGTCAGCTCACCTCCTGGCCCAAAGTGTACATTAGCTTTGTATGTAGTGTATAGCTGTCGAATAATACAAATCAAATTGATAGGGGCCCTGCAAGTTAAAAGTATCTGCCAGAGGAGCTCTATGGGGATTGAGTCAAAAGCAGTCCTCCAATCTAAAAATGCTACGTAAAAGGAAACTGTATTGATAACTGTGTATTTTTGAATTAGCATGAAAAACAAAGCATTGATCTATTGTACCCCTGTTTTCCCTAAACCCAGCTTGCAGGTCACTAATTATGCATTCCTTATCCACCAATTCCTGAAGAAATTTAAAAATTACTCTGCCAAATAATTTGCCAGTGCAGTCCAAAAGTGAGATCTGGCAGTAATTTCCCGGGTTATCTCTACCGCCTTTTTTATATATTGGTAGAATCACAGCTGACCCCCATGAAGTTGGAGTTTCGCCCTTCTGTAGAATGGCGTTCTAGACCTTGCAGAGGACGGGGTTCCCAGAAGTCCACCTCGTCCTTGAACAGGTCTATAAGGTCGGAGCCAGCAGCTTTACCGTTCTTGAGCAAATTTAGGGCAATAGCCACCTCTTCGACTGACACCGAAAGAGCATCAAAGTCAAAAGGGGGAACAAAAACGCGTGTCGAAAACTGGAAAGCAGATTCCAGATACCAATCTGAGCAGTGCAACCACCAAACTTCCTTACTGATGAAATATTGCAATGACTGATCACTGTTCCAATATCTGTCAGTAACCAGCTCCAGAAAAAGGGGCTAACCCCCCGATCAGGGGGCGTTCTGCAGGGCACACTATTTGCCTTGGCCATACTCACTCTGATCTTTAGAATACTTTTATACTTTGCTCTAAGAACACGCAGTTTCAGCCCTTCTGAACCCTGAATGGAATTTACACAATCGATTTTGTACCAACCTGGCTTAATTAAAGCTTTCCTTTGGATTATCTTTGCAGGACCAAAATATAAGGAATTAGTTTGTTTAAAAGAGATGTATATTCAAATAGAACTACAGAATCACTAGAGTTCTCATTACAGATGGTTATTAGATTAACCAAAATAGAAACACAAATTTTAGGCTTTGTGTCAGGCTTAATTAAGTTTGTTCATTTTATCGATTTGTGCACATGGCCACAAAGCTCTACGGACTGGAGAATGAAATTGGTACTTAAGTCAACTAGTTGTTTACTGTACCCTATCAAAGTAAGAGATAGAGGGTGGTTACTTTCCGTTCTCTCACCCACTTTGAAATCGTCAACCCTGGGCCAGTTGAGCCCTCAGATGAAGATCGAGTCGATTAGGGAACTTCCATGGTGGCCCTAAAATATCCACTTAGCAGGTTGGTCTTTAGAGAAACACCAGTTATAAGCTCTTAAATTAAAAATTATAGAAGCCAAATCGAGGGCAGACTGATGCATGCTTAGGGGACGGGTAGCTACTAAGGGTGTGATTTCCCATGCTAGATCTTGATTGTCCCATAGCTCTACCAGCTCTCTAAGAGAATCAATCTTGGGGGTATCATTTATTCCGCTAATTGGTATTGGCTGGTATTCATATGTTGCTGCTCCCGAGAGGCTTATGGCCAATTGTAAATATTGTACAAGCGCAGCACTCAGTGTGCACCAGTCCAGATAAATAGTGCTTGGAGGTCCAAGGAGTCAGTTGGCCTAGATTCAATGCTCCAACTAAGTGTTTTATCAACCCATACCAGGTGGCTGCCACTGGGATGGCCCTTGAGGGCCCTTAGTTGCTGGAATTATGAAGGACTGAAACCCTTGCAGCGAAGGTAAGTTGATTGACCAGGTCTCTTGAAGGGCTATAATCTTGAAGTCACGCACATAATCACACCAGTCTGGGGTATCAGGTAACCTGTTAACTAACGCTATAGGACAGTCCTCTAAAAACAGAGTTGCCCACTTTGCGTACACCTTCAATATCCAGTCAATCCATTTCCTCCAGGTCACTGCAGTCATTTCTTCTTCTACCAGCTAGGCTTCCCACAGATACATCACCTTGTGGCCTATATGGTAAAGTAGGTACCTTCTTACCTACAACTAGGGAGTCTGAGGATCCCAGAGGCTTGATAAAAGTTGCAGAGGACCTCAGGGTAATCTTGACATTCCCAGGGGAGTAAGTCCTACAGTCTATACGAAAGAGACCTTTGAAAGTTACCCCTTTAATTCTACGGGTACCCCTAATCACGCTCACACCAGATTAAAGTTCACCCCTTTAGGGAATTAAGGCCAAGAGTCTTATCTGGGAAGGATAACACATTTAATCTGTACAGAAATGAGGATTGGGGGTGGGAGGGCAAAGAACTCTGCTCCCTGAACGGCATTCTGTCCCTCTTCCGTTCATGGCTCCTACAGACTGGTGCCAGACAGGGAGCTTAAATACTCTTGACTTGGTCACTGGATACTGGCAAGGCTCATCCAAAACTGTCCTTCCCTTACAAGGGATGCTGCAGTCTTCCTTCATGGCCGGGTTTCCGTTTTAAGACATACTACTTTGCATATCACTAGCCTATGCAAAAATACATTGTAGCTCCTGTTTATCATCATTTCGCTACTTATGAACATTTATATATAAATACATTTTCCCATCATACTCTCCATACTTCACTCAATATACTCATTTTATCTGGTCCAGTAATTCCCCTTAAAACTCTTGTTTTTTATGACTATGCATTGTGTTCGTTGAGCCTTTAGCCTGCGTGGGTTTTGATGGAAACAGCTGCTGAGTTACGTGCTGGCATGCCAGCGCTAGCGAACACCACCGCAATGCCTATAGTCTATTTTTAGCACAGGCTGCATTCCTTTTGGCACAGAGCCTGCTGCTCTTTATCGTGCTTTGAGAAAAACTAAATATAATTTTACATTTTTACAAATGTATTCAGCTAATAGTTATTTACATATAATATTTAAAATACTAACTACCTCATTTAGTGACCACCCATGTCTGCGTGATTATATTTGCATGAAAAAGACTTTCTCACTGCTATAGTGCTTAGAAACAATCAAAAGAAGTCTTTGCTAATTGTAAAGCACTTGGGGGTTCAAGAAGGCGCTAGCTCCTCCCAAACAATCCCCCCTTTCGTTAATTCTACAGTAACAAACTCATCCCCACCCGACCTATCTACAACCCTAGAAATATTAGTTTGAGTTTCGCTGTTTATTGTATGGCGAGGTGTTTTAGATCCCCCAATTGATACCATCATCTTTACACTATTAGGGACTATATGAACACAACATTGGAGACACAATTTGCACGTGCAGAAGAGGACCAAGAAGAATACGATAACGGGAACCAGTATTTTTACTGCTGCCTCCAGCCATGACGGGACCCAATCAAAGGCGAGCGATAGCCAATCCGTGTTCTGAACGCCACCTACTTTCTTCATTTGAACACCCAGATTGGCGAGCGATAGCCAATCCGTGTTCTGAACGCCACCCAGATTCTTCATTTGACCACCCTTGATGACTTGGGATAGTGACCCATTGTCAGCATCGTCCGGGCGTATAAAAGTGCAGCAGCTGCTTGTACCCCAGGAGCCAAAAAAGATAATGTCTCTGCTGAGCAAAAAAACGATACTAGTCGGGTATTCCTCTGAGCAGTGCGGATGAGTCTTTCGAGACAGTTTTAGCTCGTCTTTCTTCCCCAACGTTGAAATCGTCCTTTTTCTAGCAGGATACCAAATTCTTGTGTTATCTGCAAGTTTTGTTCCACTTCTTTAGGTGCTTGAGTGACTGTTGGCACCTTGACAGGCATTTGTTCTCCCTTCAGGTGTTCTTCCAGGATTACTAGCAGCACCGAGTGCAGGGTGGCCAGTGAACGCTTGCCCCTGCATGAGGGTGGGAGGTGCAAGTAGGCTTGTTGGCCACAAACCTAGTAGTAATCCATCACGCTGCTGTACCTTTCATCATATCAGGGATCACAAGAGTCTGGTTGCACTGTGTGTTTGCCCCAACAGGAACTGTTCCTTCATTGAGTCTATGGCTTTATGTATTCGAAATGGCTTCTTCATTGTTGCAATCCATGTCAGCCTTGTGATGTGTTGAGACCATATTTGCACATACTGTCTTGTTACGCTCACCTGGTCTCTGCGGAGGCATTGGGGCACGGTTGCAGCCCTCCTAAGGGTGAGGTCGCTCGGGTGCGACTTCACCCTATGCGCTTATGTGGTGACTGGTGGTAATAGGTGATGCTGCTCTGCACTGCTCTTGCATGGAGAATAGGGGGTGCGAGTACCCGTGGGATGCGCTGTCCCTGGAAAGCTTACCTGTTGATTAGTTTTGGCAAGCACTCCGTCCTGCTGCTTCTGGCAGGGGCGCTTGTATGATCTGGACCGAGTTCCTTCACTGGTCCCTTGCACATGGTAGTCCAGTCCTGCTGCGACTAAGCCACTATACTTCAGGTAAGTGTTCCTGTTTGCCTTTGTCTTTCCTCGTCTGTTTTTGTTGTATTGTAAAGTTTGTTGTCGTGTATTGCTGTCCATTCTACTTTTAATGTTTGCTCTTTTGCTTTCTTCCATTGCAGGTGATGTTGCTGGCCCGGCAGAAGCTGCGGGGCTCGAGGCGGCAGCCGGAGGGCATGAGGTACGAAGCTGCAGCGGTACAGTAGCTGGTAAGTTGTTAACTAGGGGGCGTGCAGGGTTCAAATGCAGCGTGGCACTAGGACGAATGTTCTAACCTTGTTTTTCTTCTTCACTGGCTCCAAGTTTGAGGATGCGGAGTGCGGTGCTGCGGCGTCAGGATCAAGATCACTGGATGTCAGGAGATGAATCTGCCGATGAAGCACCCGTTTCCTGGAGGTGAGTATGCAGGAGAATGCCTGGTTTCAAAGTTAAGTAAACTGGTCCAAGTGGGGCCCCTGGGTTTATGGGACCCAAAGGGACATAAGTGAGTCAAGTAACCCATTGCCTCCATCACTAGATGGTGTGTTTTTTGTGTTCTGGGGCCTGTGGCCATGACATGTCTCTATTTGGGATATTGCTCCTCACTGTACTCGATCAGTCCATCTGCTGGGCACCTCACTGTGGCGCCCTGCCATTTGTCACTGCCATTTGAGTAACTTCCCAAGGGAAAATATGGTACTTGTATACACTGGCGGTATTTTGTGTTGCCATTGCATAATGCTGGGTCTAGATCAATGCTCCTCAACAGCACTCTGTGTGCCTGGAATGTGCCCTTTATCCTTCATAGTGCAAGATGTACCAGGCCTTGTGAATCTATAATTGATACTGAATGTGGAACTAAATCCTTAGGCGCCCCTGATGCATGTGGGTAAGTGCACACGTAACAGCTTTCACTGATTATATTCCTTCCTGCAATGCGCATATCAGAGTACCAGCCATTGGAGGATTCTGGGGACTCAATATCAGAAACGACATCAAAGCCCATCCCATTCTATAAATCACACGTCATTCGTACTTCCCGTTCATTCCTCCAAGGAAACTTGTAGGGGTGGCCGGCAGAAAGTGAGCCATTTTGCATTTGCTTTTTTATATATTAATATTAGCATTTTTCCAACTGTCCACCCTGCCCCTTTATATGGCCACCCCATATAACAGACATACTCTCTTCCACTCCAACACGACCAGTGTTGTATAAAACAATATAATGCTAAAAAGATGCCTTACATAATTTCTAGAACAAATGTAATTTATCTTAACCTTATCCCTATATAACAGAGGTTGGAATACGTTGGTCGGGCATCCTTGCGTATTCCTGGAGAGGAGAAAAAAGGTCATCAAGAACGAGAAAAAGAGAAAGAGAGAGAGAGAGAGAAAGAGAGAGAGAGAGAGAGAGAGAGAGAGAGAGAGAGAGAGAGAGAGAGAGAGAGAGAGAGAGAGAGAGAGACTTTTACCACCAGGGCCAACCCAGTTTCTAGAACAAATGTAATTTATCTTAACCTTATCCCTACATAACAGAGGTTGGAATAAGTCGGTCAGGCATCCTTGCTTATTCCTGGAGAGGAGAAAAAAGGTCATCAAGAAAGAGATAACGAGGTAAAGAGAACGAGGGAAAGAGAACAAGAGAGAACGAGGGAAAGAACAAGAGAAAGAGAAAGAACGAGGGAAAGAACAAGGGAAAGAGAACGAGAGAGAACGATGGAAAAAGAAAACAAGAGAACGAGAGAGAACAAGAGAGAACAAGAGAGAACAAGAGAGAACAAGAGAGAACAAGAGAGAGAGAGAACGAAAGACTTTTTCCCACCAGGGCCAACCCGGTTCTGAACCTTCAAAAAATTGAAAGAAGAAATGAAAAAAAGAACAAAAAAAGGCTGGCGTGCGTCACTGCATACCACTATGGCATGGATCCTTTTTAAAACAACAAAATCTTCTTTAGCTATGTCCTCACTGTTGATTGAGCTCTGCCTTGTCTCAGAGGTGCTCTTCGACATCCAAGAGATGCACCCAAAATCTAACTCCTTCATACGGACGGTGAAAGGAGTACATAACACCACCTCATATGGACCGTCAAACTTGGGGCTGATCAGTTCCCTAGGTAATAATGTTCCAGTTGTAATATGGGCAATGCTGTGTATGGAACTATGGTCTTGCTTCCTACAGGGGTGGTCACTATCTCTCCCCCGCTTTACTGCACGCCACTACCGCCCCTGTGTGTCTCCGTCCTCAGGTCAATTATTTATGACCCATCAACATACAGTATGTCTCCTACCGTCAATGAATAAGCCGTTCATCAGAGTGGGAAAATAAATCAAACTCCTATATATAATCACAGTTGCTAAAACAGGGGCTATGCAAATAGCTTATTTTAAGTCCTCAGATCGTCTAGTCATTTCATCAGTCCATTCCAATTTTACTTTTAAGACCTCTGTCCTTCCCTGAGACTTTGTAACGGTGGCCTTGTGTAGACTGCGTAGTGTAGGATCCATGCCCTACAATAATTACAGAAGCCCAAAAAACTGCTACATTTCCTTGACGGCACTGGGCCTAGGGGTGGCGCGTACTGCCGGCACCCTATCTGGTAATACTTTTTCCCGTTTGCAAAAATGAGTTGTCCCAAGTATAGTTCTGTAACGCTTACCTGGACTCCGCAGGAGCTTAATGACCCCAAAGCCTGAACTGCTAAACTGGTGCTTTTAAAGGTTTCTACCTGTCATGAAAAAAGAAACAAGAATAGGGGTGCGGTGATTGATAAGAATGGTGAAAACTACTAAAATGGTAAGTCCGTCTTCCTCCTGTGAAATAACTCCCCTTAATTCTAAGACCCACTCTCCACACCTGTGTTGTGTGTTTAGGGAGCTCTCCATCCTGCGATCACACAGGGGCACGTTGATATTGAGGTTCTGAAGACTATGGTGCTGTTGACTCTGGAAACCTCTGTAGGCAAGTGTCTTAAGCTGTAAATGAGTCTCTTGACAGAACTAAAGAGGAAAACATGTATGTCTCTGTGGAATTAATGTCTTTTCTTGTTTGGAGAGATCTTTCATCTCTCTTGCTGATGTTTTAGTTTTTTTCTGTTGCAGATCCTCAGAAGAAAAGGCTTTAACAGAAGAGTTTTGAGTTTGAAGGCAAGGAATATGAAACCCTTTCTTGAGGTAAGTTGAAGCGCTTGCTATCAGTGAAGCGCACAAAAATTGAGAGGTGTTCGGTTACCGGACAAGGGGTTTTGGCGGAGTTAAGTATGCGTGTGTAATCAGGAAGAAAAACGCTAAGTGCTGTAGGTTTGTCTTGTCAGAGAAACCTGCAATCTCCTACTGCGAAGCGCGGTTCTCAACTGTGAGGTATAACTCTATGGAGCTTCTGGTAAGTATGCGCGTAGGAGTTTATTTTCACTATTAATTCTGTAATGTTCATTCTTTAACTAACGTACCTTTTATTTGCAGGTCTTTGGAAAATGAAGGAATACTGCGGAATGTTGCTGCGGCTGCAAACGGAGGCTGAAGAGGAACTGTGACGAAAGAGAATTCTTCGACTGGAAGACTGCGACGGCAAACTTCGGTCAGGTAACTCTTGTCTTTGGTCTATGGGTAATTCTGTGAAAACTGTTGAATGGTTAATATTCTTTTTCTTTGATTTTGCAGGATCTGTGAGCAGAAACGCTGGTAGCGTTACACCAATGTCAGTGGGTCAAACGCAAAGCGTGCATTACTGCGGAGGCAGGGCTTAAGTAGCCCTCAAGGTCCAAAGTCTAGTTCTTTGATGAAACTTGCCCATGACCCACACTACGGCCATTTTAGGGGTATGTTAATGGATCCCTATGAAAGTCTACGGGGATTTAATGCTATGAATTGTGTGAATGCCATGTGTGACAAGCTAACACCCACCGAAGGCCTGCTGATTTATACAATGAATCCCACCTAGCCTGAAACCCCTGAATCTAGCCTAGGAACCCTGGAGGTGATCATGACAAGTACCTCCTGTTGGCAGTATTGTAGCTTCTTTTTATCTGCCTTGTACCCTTTGTGATCCAGCAACTGCAATAATACAACAGAATCGCCCCTGCTCTGTTCATTTACACTACATACCAACCGATCATCCACATAATGGATGATTGTGCTAAGCAGCTGACTTCAATGTAATCTGTACTGGGGTCACATCTCTCATTAACCCAACATCATGTGGATTAACAGTCCTTAATTGTGCTGGCACATATCACATGTCCTCCTCATAAAATAAGGACTGGGTCACCGCTGCCATAAGGGGGACCTATACCTTCCTATACTGCACCACGATATCATAGGAGATGCAGATGTCCAAAATAATCTCCCCATTCTGCCCACTGTTCAAGTAACTCAGTAATTTCCTTTAATTGTACTATCGGATCTATGCATAACACTGTAGCAACTCGCATCCAACCTGGTCTGTTCCAATCAGGACTACTCTTGTCAGATGCTACTGGTCCTTGCAAATCTAATGACAATATTGTCCCTGCCACCATCTCGGGTGGCACCATGGGTCGGAAAATAAAATCTGTGGGCACTCGCCAACACTTTGTCATACTTGGAGGCACTGCTTTTACAAAGACCTTTAATACCATAGACAAATATATCCGGGACCACAGGAACCCCATGGACTACTGACTCCCTTGCTATTGCATCGATTATTACTATTGCTTGTGCTACACACATCCCTGGAGTGGAACACACTACCCCTTGATCTTTGAATGATATAGTTACATTTAGTTACTGAGCAGATCCCTACCCAACAAGTTTACAGGGGAACTCTCTGAATATAATAAGGGGGCTCGTACTACCGCCCCCTCCCACTTTTATATCCAGCTCCTCAGTGTATGGAACTGTAGAAATAGCCCCAGAGAATCCCTGCGTGTAAAGAGTGTCACCTGATAATGGAAAGTTCTCCTCCATGATGCATGATTTAGATGCACCTGAATCTACAATACATATAAATTATACATTTCCTATTTCCTCCTCCACCAAGGGCTTCTCTTCAGGGTGTGCGGTTGTCAATAGGATGGGACACGCGAGTGCTCTCTGTGGGCTGTCCTAATCAGAATATGTATTTGTCCCGGATAATGAAAAAGGGCCACCCCCGTCATTGTAACTCCTTGGAATTGGGCGCCTGTTCCCCTGCCATCCTGTTAAATTGTGTTCCCTCACCCTGCTGTAGTTGTTGCCCTTGCCCGTCAGCCCCATAAGGGAACTGATTATTTTGCCCCCTCGCCCAAATTGCTGTTGTCCCATTCCTTGAGGCCCTTGGAATCCCATACCTGTTTCTGCATTCCCTTGCGAAATGACCCCATCTCCCACCATACCAGCACTGTGATGTTCCCAATCCTCCTCCCCAAGACCCTATGCCCCACAAAGACTCCAGTCTTTGCTCCTCGAAATCCTCCTCTTCCCCCTGGTGCACCTTCATACTGCCACTGTGGGTTGGGGTACTGTCTCCACCACCCAATTGTCCCTGTCCTCCTTCACCCCATAGTGGCGCATTTGTGGCATTCACAATTTATTGGATGTCTCCTGTCCTTTCCCCCTGAGTTGGTGCCATCAGTGGTGCTTGGACGACAACCTTATTTAGTTTCTTGTCCACTAATTTTGTGCCGTCCGTTTGCCGCTTCTGGGCTGTCTCCCTGTCCCGCTCCTTGATTCTCTTACAATGGTGGACTATTATACTTTGCTAGTGCCTTCTGGACCTCTTTTGGTAAGCCCCTCATTACGATAAAATAGAAAAAGGGTACTGTCTCAACTTAATAATAAACCTAACTAGGTCCTCATCATCACCCTTTGTGCACTCCATTAAAGAATGTAAGTCAGGGGTATCTGTGTACATCCTTCGTAGGGCATCCCATACCTCATTAAAGGCTGCTCCATCATGTTCATTATCTGCAAGACTTACCCCACAGTAACCAGCCCTTGCCCATATGTCCCCAGCCTGGTCCCCAACTATGGCGACCAGTAAACTCTTAAACTCTCCTAGTGCTTAGGCTACCCCTGCTGTTTGTTTTTCAAATGTATACATCCATTTACTAGCTCTGGCTAGAAACTGGGGGAGAGTTTTAATCAAATTATTTTTGTCTATTTGAGGCCACGACACATACTGCGTTATCCCTACTCCTTTATGTACAAGAGGCATCTGCATATCTATTATGTCTTCTACCCCTTTTTTCTTCCGATCTTGCACTACCACCATTAAATCTCATCTATTTCTTGGTCTGTCCCTCACTGCCTCTAGTGGCAGGGATGGGTTTCTCGCCACCTCTGCTCCTTGATCTGCTTCTTGACCAGCCTCTTCATTATTTCTACCACCTTGATCTTCCCCCTCTATTTTCCCTTGCTTGTTCTACTTCTCCCAGGACCGTCCATACCCTTTGCCCATCATCTTTTTTTCTATTTTTTTAAAAAAACTTTCTTTATTGTCATTTTCTTATTCATAACAAAGAAAGAACTTGCATTAACAACAACTTCGTACCCTATCCCGGTTCCCGCTCCCACCTCCCTCTCCCCAGCCCCATTGACACATTGTTGAAATCACTCTCGGTTACACAAGGACTGCCGCAATATAACAGATAAAACATTGCGACTTGGTCACAGTCCTTTTGATCCTGGTCTTTATGAGTTCGTAGTTACTCGTTTCCGGACAGGTTCGCATCATACATCAACATCAATTTCTATTTCCAATAGTGTCATTCTAATGTTCGTTCCAGATCTCACTTATGGCGAGCCTCCTCCCCCTGATGGTGTGTTACCTTCCCAGTCTGAGCAGGCAGAAGGGTGGCCAGTAATCAACCGGCTGGCTGCTCTGCTGCATGGTACTGTTTGCGCATAGCAGGTTTCTCTCAGTTCACACATGTGCATGTGTTCCACCCACCTGGCGAACACTGGTGCTGCGCACTTCCCATGTGGAGACTATAAGGTGCCGTGCTGTTACAAAGCCCATTCCCAGCAGTTTCCTCTCCCTTCCGGAACCCCCCTCAATCAATGCTAGAAGCCAGACTGCTGATGTGTATTCCCATTTGGTTCTCTGCATTTTGGACACTGCCTCCTCTGCTCTCTCCCAAAAGTGTCGTATTCACGGGCAGGAGCAGGCTGGATGGTAAAAATTGGCGTTTTCAGCTTTGCATCCCTTACACCCAGATGGTCTTTCAGGATAAATTCTATGTAGTTTGGGGAATAGTAAACTTGGTGGGGAATTTGTAGTGTGTCAGCCTAAATCTATTGTTCATGGACAGTTTGCTCGTTTGCAAGCATATGAGCTTCCACTGTTTGTTGCTTATTGCCTCCCCCAGATCGCCCTCCCAGGTGGTCTTACTCCAGCTCCTAGCTAGTTTGTAAATGCAGGATACTAATTTCTGGGAAGATAATCGTTTAATCGCGTATTGCAAAACCGGGTGGGCTTCTGGTGCTCTGGGAAATTCAGGCCATTTTGATTGGAGTGTTTCCCTGATCCTATAGTACAAACCGTGTTACCGCTTTCCAGTCTCCTCTGGTTTTCTGCGTTTCCCAGGGTATAAAGCTCTCGTCTTGCACCAGGTCTCCTAGTGTTCGCACCCCCAGCCTTTGAAACTGGACTCGAAATGAACTCTCAAATGCGAGAGGTATTCCATGTATATTGTACACTGGGAGGTTGGGGAGTAGGTTGTCTCTGCGCCAGTCAATTGCGCTATTCGATCCCAGGCTCTACATGTCACCAATGTGGGTTGGATCTCTTTCTGTAGTATCTGTAGTCGTGTGCCCCATAATCTCCCCACTATGTCGTCCTGGGACATTGTCTCTTTAGCTAGGGTCGAGTGTGGGTGGTCCTGGGTGAAGGGTCCACCATCCCGCAATATATTGCAAGTGTGCTGTTAAGTAGTATAGGTGTATGTCTGGATATTCCAATCCTCCCTGTTTGATTGGCATTACCAGGGTATCCATAGGATATCCTTGCACGTTTCCTCGCCCAAGCCAACCTAATCATTAGGCTTCTTGTCCGTGCCCAGAGGTTTTGAGGGGGCCAGATGGGCACATTGTTAAAGATATAAAGTAATTTAGGGAGTATGAACATTTTGGCAAGAGAGATACGCGCCGCCTGGGACATGGAGACATGTATCCATGATTCTACTTTATGTTCCAGTACATCTAGCGTCTTCATGTAGTTGGAGTAGAGACACCCCATACCAGTAGTCACCCTCACCCCCAAGTATCGGATTCCCTGGGGGCACCATCGGAATTCTTGGCCCACGTCACCTTGGGACCTAGATGGGGTCAGTGGCAGAATTTCAGACTTCCTCAAATTAATTCTGAGCCCCAAGAGTTCCCCAAATTTACCAATTTCCAGCATCAAGGGGGGGGGATTCCGTTTTGGATGTTTCACATATAACAGGATATCATATTAAGCGGTTTCTGTAATCGCACTCCTCTGTGAGCATGCATTTCCCTGATGTGGCAAGCCAGTGGCTCCATTACCAGGCCAAACAATATGGGGGAGAAGGGGCAGCCTTGACGCGTCCCCCTCGACAGGTAGATGTACTCCGATGCCATATCATTTGTGTATACTGCCGCCCTCGGGGCTGTGCAGCAGTTTAATCCACTGTATAAATGTCAACCCAAGACCCAAGCGCTGCAGCACTTCGAAGAGAAAAAACCATTACAAAGAGTCAAAGGCCTTCTAGGCATCTAAAGCTGCTATCGCTATGGAGGATCTCAGGGTCTACATTGTGCATAAGTTCAAACACCTCCGTAGGTTGTGTGGAGCGGTTGGGGATGAAGCCGGCCTGGTCGGGGGGACCAGTGTCTCCATATGTGGGAGTAGTCTCTCCTTTAATATTTTTGCAAAGGATTTTGTCATCAATATTAATCAATGATAACGGTCGATACAATGTACATTTCTGAGGGCCTTTCTCTGGTTTAAGTAGGACCGTTATCAGCGCTGTTCTTGTGGATTCTGGGAGGGTACCGGTCGCAAGTGCGTTTTCATCCATGTCCCGTAGGCTGGTGAGCAGGGTATCAACATATGTCTTGTAGAATTCGGCAGTTAAGCCATCGTTTCCAGGTGCTTTACCAATTGGGAGGGCCAGTATCACCTTACAGATCTCCTCTTCCGTTATCAGTCTAGTCAGTCCCCTCCCACCCCCCCAGCTCTGGGTCTAGCCACCGTAGCGCTATCTCATCCAAATAACTCATCAGGGTGTCATGACCTGCCGTGATATGCAACGAGTATAACTGATCGTAGTACCCTCTAAATACCACATTAATCCCAGCTAGGTCTCTGACTAGTACGCCATAATGGGTGTTAATGATCATTCTTGTTTTATGGCCCATGCAAGTGTCCTACTTTGCCGGTCTCCCTCTCCGTACCTGACGGCTGCTATTGGGCCCCCTTTGAACTTGTCCTCCCTGTACGTCAATTGACTGAGTTCATCTCTGTTTCCTCAGGGAATCTCTAATTTCCTCTGAGTCCTGGGTACCTTGTTGAATATCCAGGCTCATTATGGACCCCTCCAATTTACGCATGGTCCTCCTTAGGGCTTTCAGTACCCCTCCCACTTTACAGATACAGCAGCCTCTCGCATATAGTTTGAAGGCCTCCCAGACTATGCCTGGTCCTGGGCCAGAGTCTATATTTTCCTCAAAGTATGTCCAGATGTCCTGCTGCATTTCCTCTGGGAATGCCCAGTCTTCTAAAGCGGTCGCTCTAAACCTCCACTGTATCGGTCTAGGGGGCCCGTTGGGCCAGTCATTCATACCAGGACGGGGGAGTGGTCGGATAGAGTGCGGGGTAGTATTGTTGTCTCTAATACACATCTCATCAGGGTGGAAGTGGCCATTATGTAATCTATTTGGGACAAGCTCCCATGGACGCTAGAGAAGTAGGGGTATTCCCTCTTATGTGTATGCTCTTCTCTCCATATGTCATGTAGATCATGGTGTTGTGCTATGATTGACAATGCATGCGCAGCGCAGGGTACTGTGAGTTGAGTTGTCGAGGATCTGTCATATTCCAAAGTGAGAGCCATATTGAAGTCCCCAACCCAGATTGTATCATGCCCCGGGAAGGACTATGTGTTTGGCACATTTCTGAAAGAAATCTGGGGAGTCAGTATTCAGTGCATAAACATTGATCAATAGGAGTTTCAGCCCCCGGATTTCCCCAACTAGAATGATGCATCTCCCTTCCACGTCGCCTATCTGTTTGTGTAGCCTGAAGTCCATGGAGTTAGGTATGTAGATTGTGACCCCTCTCGAGTTGGTAGTGTGTGAAGAACCATACCTATGAATGCCCCACCCTGGCATGCCAGGGATAGGTGTGCCGTGGACCAGATGTGTCTCCTGTATACATAGGATGTTGACGCTATGATTTTTGCAGTGGTTTGCGATTAATCAGATCTTTTTCTGTGCAGTAAAACTTCTTACATTCCAGGACAATACTGATAGCGGGTTATCTCCTCCCCCCCCCACGGCTCACAGTGGGGTCGCTGTCTAAATTTATACTGAGTCACTTCTAGCATAACATGGTCGCATATATGGAAGACCTTGTAATGGGTCATGAGTGACTGTGGTCAGGTGGGGCCATGAGGGCTGCCTATACACTCTGTGTGGCGGCCGCCATTATCGGGTGGTCCCTGTCCTTCGCCAGTGCCCAAGGGAGTCCACTATGGGACTCAGTAGTATTTTACTTATTAACTGCTGTTGTAAAAGGATACAGTGATGGTATCATGGTGCATGTCCTGGTGATCCTCCCGGGTCCGGCATATTCAGCGCAAACCGTTGAGCAGATTCCGAGGAGGTGAAAAACATTGTTGTGCCATTATGTTGAATACATAGTATAGTTTAGCCGGGTACATGGAGTATTTAACCTTCTTCCTTAAGGTATTTTTCACGGCCTGGAACGTCTCACGTTGTTCTTGTACCATGGAGCTGAAGACTGGTAGCACTCTGTTAGGCCCACACGTGATTAGGGATATCTGGAAGCGTGTTGGGGCTCCTTGTTTATTAAATGTTAGAGTCCTTCAGCCTTGTGTACTCCACAGTTCAATCCCAGGAGGCAGTGTTCCCAAGGAGGCACTGTAATACTGGGGCCGCCCGCAGGCAATTCACTGATAGAGTAGTTTGTATCTAGCATTCAATATCCCTTTGTAATTACTGAGTTGGTAACACTATCTAATTGTACAGAGACTCAAACAAATTTGTGCTTAGAAATGTGTGTGTAACCACCACCTATGGTGACAAGTGATAATTCAAATACAAGATACAACCAAACAAGGGATAATTAATAATGTACATATGTACATTCTAGCATTCAAAGGGATAATGAATGCTAGAAACAAACTACATCGTATGAACTGGATTTCGCAAATTGTTTTCTTTTCTCTTAAAAATAAGTTTAAATACATGATTATGAAATGCACAAACAGCTAATTAAATAAAAGCTGTATTGATATGATTTCTATATTTTTGTCTGCACTCTTAATTGCTTGTTGGAGTACTATTACATACAAAAGGCATTTAAATGTATGTAACAAAACAGAATAATTTCAGGTTTATAGTAATTAGTAAATAGACCTTAGAAACAAAGTCGTCAGACCAAACCCCCCCTTGTACCATGTTTAATAAGCCCTTAGTTCTGACGCTCTTAGGGCTCTCCCTCTGGTTACCAGATGTTACTTATGGGCATTCAACTGCTCCCCGCGGAGAAACGGAGCGGCAGGTACCAGGATATTTCAAAGGATTGTTGTGTTGTCGCCAGAGTATTTCAAGTGGCGGTCATCTTTATCAGCCGTGCAACAGCACCCCGCCCGTGATCTTTTTCAACACAAACATTTCTTATTGCCCCATGGTTGAATCCAAACAAAAAAAATATATATATATTCTGACTTCCAATCCCCTATTTCCTGCACCGGTACCCTTATTTCTGATGATGATTCTTCAGGTTCTTGTAACCTGACCAACCTTTCCTGCAATGTTCTTACCTCGTTGTCTATGTCTACTTGTGGGCCCTCTGTGTACACCGATGCTACGGGCATATCAGCGTTTGTGGATAGGTTATATGGAGGTGCAAAGCTTTTTCGTTCCCCCCCCCCCCACCCTCCTAGTTGCTAATCCTGTTGACACTCGCTCTACCACTGAAGGCTTATAGACTGGGTTTGTATACACTACTGCAGGTTTAGGCCTTACGGGTATATCCCCTTACATATGATATCTTTTTCACCTTCCTGATCTTCCATATACTCGCCAGAGATCTAGAATCTCTTTTCTTTTTTGGGATTTGATCCCTTCATATTTTGCTGCTAAAAAGATGGAAATGTTTTCTAGCATTTTTCTGTTATGGGAGCCCTGCTCTGGCCAGGAGCAGGAGACCCCCTGCCCCCCTTTCCTTCGTTTCTACTATCCATTGTTTGTGGTACTTATTTATTCTGTCACAACACAGTGGCAGAACCCTATGCATGTGTTTTATTGGAGTTTCTTCCTCCATAAAGTTGCGCGCGTCCCTAATGCTTCACTTAAACCCTATTGCTATCTCTCTCTCTCTCTCTCTCTCTCACACACACACACACACACTTTTTTTACCACAAAAGACAGCAAGAGGAAAATATACAACGAAAATTGGCTAAAATCCAGGCCCATTCCTTAAACCAAGCCACTACTGTTTTTGCTTATATCCTTTTTAATACCACTTTCCCAGCATTTTTTAATATGCTAGGGATCCCATTGCTTCTATCGTCATAAAAGAATAATGTGTGGTACTAGCTTCTCAACCTGTTATGGCTGAGGATCCCTTACTTCCCAGTCCTTATAAGCGGGGGCTCACTTACATCTCAGTCTTTTATACGCGGAGGATCCCTTTTTCATTTATAAAATGTAGAAAAACCAAAATATGCGACAATTTCAATACATAACCCACCTCCTATCCAATCCTCAACACATCACCTAAAATCCTATCCAATCTATTCCCCATCACCAAAAATCCTATTCCATAATACAGCACCAAACGTCCTATTCCATCTATTCCATTGACCTCGTACATCATCCATATCACCATACTATCATTCACATCGCCATACTATCATTCACATCGCCATACTATCATTCACATCGCCATACTATCATTCATATCATATATACATACATGTTCCCATGTTGTTATGCTTGCAATTGTATATTCACGTGCATGTTTCACTTGAGTTTTCCTCCGTTACAAAGTCCCCATGCTTGCCTGTCTTTCTGGAACCACGCCATGCTTCAGTGAGCAGAGGGGATTTCTTTTAAAATGGTTTCTACTAAAACCGTTCAGGAAACACGTTTTTTGATTTAGGGGACCGGTCACTATTGGGCGTGGCTGACTTGGCCTGGGACTTCACAAATTACGGGGGTAAAAAACTAAGGATACGTCAAGTCATCACCACTGAAAGGAAGCCTAACTTACAGGGGTACCCCTTTAATTCTACGGGTACCCCTAATCACTCTCACACCAGATTAAAGTTCACCCCTCTAGGGAATTCTCATCTTGCAAGGATAACAAATTTAATCTGTACAGAAGTGAGGCGGGTGTTGGGGGAGTAAAGAACTCTGCTCCCTGAACGGCATTCTGTCCCTCTTCTGTTCCTGGCTCCTCCAGATTGGTGCCAGGCAGGGAGCTTAAATACTCTTGACTTGGACATTGGATACTGGCATGGCTCATCCAAAACTGTCCTTTCCTTACAGGGGGGATGCTGCAGTCTTCCTTCCTTCATGGCAGGGTTTTCGTTTTAGACATACTACTTTGCATATCATTAGCCTATGCAAAAATACATTGTAGCTGCCGTTTATCATCATGTTGCTACTTATGAACATTTATATATAAACACATTTTCCCATCATACTCTCCCATACTTCATTCAAAATACTAATTTTATCTGGTCCAGTAATTCCCCTTAAAACCCTTGTTTTTCATAACTCTGCATTGTGTTCGTTGAGCCTTTAGCCTGCATGGGTTTTTGATGGAAACAGCTGCTGAGTTACGTACTGGCCTGCCAGCGCTAGCGGACACCACCGCAATGCCTGTAGTCTAGGTTTAGCACATGCTGCATTCCTTTTGGTACAGTGACTGCTGCTCTTTATCATGCTTTGAGAAAAACGAAATACAATTTAACATTTTTACAAATGTATTCAGCTAATTGTTATTTACACCTTATATTTAAATACCAACTACCTTCATTTAGTGGCCACCCATGTCTGTGCGCGATTGTGTTTGCATGAAAAAGACTTTCTCACTGCTATAGTGCTTAGAAACAGTCAGCAGAAGTCTTTGCTTATTGTAAAGCGCTTGTAAAGCGCTGTAAAGGTGCAGGAAGATGATGGCGCCTCCCCAACACCTTCAACCAGATCCCAGGATAAAAAAACCTGGATAAAAATCGTAATTTGAACTCTGAATGGTACACAATACGTAATGTCAGTTCTAATAATGGAGAGGCAACCACTCTAGGTATGGCGTATCCAATGGATGCATTGATTTTGAGCGACTCAAGGTCTTCAAAAGAACGAAAAGGTAACCTTGGCACATCAACCATAAATAAGGGCCTGGCGCTGCTTGCCTCTACACCTGGGATGGATCTCGACATGGGGAGCAGAATAAAACCTGTTAAGGGTATAGCATTAGCCCCCGACAGGGGAGGAATATAGCTAGGGAGGGGGGGCAGGTTATTTGAGTTGTGAACCTTCCCGAAGGGCAGGCAGGGGCAAAAGAATGTTCATTAATCGATCTTACGCGTTGGGTAGGCTGAGTAAATGGAGTAGTACTCCACAGAGGACACCAATTTCTTGAGTAATCTGTGAGCACTCACCTTAGTAGCTTGCGGATCAATAACCAAGCAAGACTCTGCAGCAACTGGGCTAGGTTCACAAGCTGTTGGAGGCTGGACATCACAAGAGTCAAATGTATCCTTAATCCTCTTAACTTCTCCCAGCAACTCCCTTGACTATTTGTCAATGCTCTGCACAATTGACTCCCTTAGTTCGACAGGGGTTTCCTCAACTTTAGAAAAAGACATGTTACATCCAGTGTTAACAGTATAGCCCAATTCATTGGGGCAAGTCTGAGATCCCATGTCTTGAAGCTGTTTGCCACCTCCAGATTGAACCTTCTCCCGGGGTCCCCTCCCGAATGGCTGAACCCCATTGGATCAGCCCCTTTTCATGGTGGCCACGGTTTTCCAGCCAGGAGTGGCGACAAGCAATCTGACGACTGGGTCCTTCTAGAAAGGGTCTCGAAACGATTACTCAATAGAAATGGTGGGGCAACTTGGGAGGTATAAATATCAACATGGGTTAGACCATACCAGGTTGCAACAGAGGAGGCTGGTGAGGGGAGGGGAGCGCCAGATGAGTCAGACTGCAGAGCGGGTACCATGTTGATAATTTGATCATCAGCAACCTCGCCCTGAACCTTGCTCTGCAAATACATTTCAATAACACCAGTAACACTAGTAACACCTTTTCTGATGTATTAGCAGCAGAAAGCGAAAAAGTTCCATCTTCAAATTAACCAGATTTAAGGACAGTTTCAAATAGGCCCAAGTTGTCTTCCTTCGAGATATGGATTCCAGTGACTTTACATAAGTTCTTACAGTTTCACTGTCACAAAAGGAGATAAAGTCTGCTACTACGCCAATATGGACCACACAGTTAGATTTGATATATGACGTGGCATTAATAACACGCCTATACACAAGTGTTTCAAGACAAGACAAGGGGGGGGAGCGGGACAGAGGGAGGACGAAATGACGATTTTACTAGGCGTTGTGACATTCAGATTGCGCAAGTTCAGGGCAAGGGGAATTGGAATAGTCCCAGAGGGTGGGGGGAGCTTTGGAGAAGAGAAAGGAACAGCAGAGTGTGCAGCCAATGGGTGGCAAGTGCGGGTGCTCAGAAGTAGTGCGGGTGCTCAGAAGAGGTGCAGCCAACGGGTGGCTAATAAGTGCGAGAGGGGGTTGTAGGGTTACAGATATGAACCACAAGTGTAGGGGGTGCCAAGAGGCAGTACGGGTTGCAACTGGATAGGCAGGGGCCTGGGCCGAATTCAGAGTGTGGCCAGGTGACCAGTGCATGGATCAGACAGGAGATCATCAGGGGAGAGGAAGAGAACGCAGAAGCAAAGCAGGTGGTCTTGAGATGCTTCTGGAACCGGAGATGGTTCTGTTCAAGTTTCAGAGAGGCAGGGAGGCAGTACCAGAAGGAGGCCCCAGCCCGAAGAAAGATCTGCCCACAACTCTCTGCTAGGAGAAGCGACTGACCCTCAAAGAGTTGGAGGTGTAGGAGCGGAGGGCCCGAGTAGGAAGATATTTAGGTAAAGAGGTTGGAGGTAGTGCATCCCAGGCACCAAAAAGCCTTGTGGACAATGCAGAGGGGGTCTTGAACTTGATCCTTGTTGCCACTGGGAGCCAATGAAGAGATTTTCAGCGCTGGAGAGATACGATCCCTGGGCTTGAGCCCAAGGACAAGTTTTGCAGTCCTGTTCTGGATGAGTTGTAAAGGATGGAGAGTAGAGTCAGGTAGTTTTAGAAAGAGGTTGTTGCAGTATCTCAGCCTAGAGAGGATCAGACCTCCGGAGACCCTGAGATTCTGGAGGCAAAGTGAGGAAAAGAAGAATACCTCTGATGAGGTGCAGCTGGTAGTTTGACTTCTTAGCAACGTCAGAGATGTGAGGAGAGAAGGATAGTGTGCCATCAAAGAGGACCCTGCGGTTCTTCGCCTCATAGGTAGGAGAGGGAAGAGGGGCCTAGCGTGGGCAGCCAGAGAGGGAGAGGAAAGGAGAGAGCTGGTGATCCGATGAGGAGGCTTTCTGTCTTACTGGCATTAAGGCAGAGATCATTGGCAGAACACCACTCCTGAATTGCAGTCAGACAATCTGGGATGAGAGAGGGATAAGAGACGGCTGAAGGGAGCTTGAAAGAGCTGAGTATCATCTGCATAACACTGAAAGTTGGAGCATAGAGCAGCTAATCACCTACTCTTTATAGTCGGTGGTTTGATGGAAGTCAACCGATTGCTGGTGGTTAGTTGCTTATGGCCTTTATGCTCACTCTCCAACAGATAACATTTTTCCCCTGGCTCAGATCCATCGATATCCAAGAGCAGTTCTTTATTTCAGAAATCAATGAGTACACATCGTTAATGGGTCTGAACAATCTTGAAATTTTACATTGACTAGCACCAGGGAGGCGCTCCCTTTGCTTTCCTTTTCAGCATTGTAGAGAATGAGATGGACTGCTGCCACCTCAAAACAGAAGAACTTCCTAGGACAAAGTTGACGTCAAAACAGTTCAAATAGGGGCCCACAAAGCCAGTGCTGCACCGATGTGCCGACACTCAGATGACTAGAACCCCAGAAATAAGTTAGTAAGAACACTTGAAGGGGTGGTCATCGGACCATAGGACAATCGTGGAACAGGCTCTCGATCAGATGACCGACCAAATAGCTATGACGGTGGCTATAATGATAAACAGGCAGGACCTCACCTGCTGCATTCTTGGGTTCCATGAGATTCAGGCCTAACAAGCTAAATTGCACTGTTTAAAGGCACAAAAGCAAACACGGTCGCAATCAGGGGTGTGAAGGACTAGAGAAGAAAAGCAACAAAAGAAAGCACTAACAGAACCCAAACTGTTGGGCACCATGTATTAAACAAGCCTAGGCATGGCCACGACTGGCGGTTATAGACTGTAAATCGCCCCAGCCTCTCTGTACGGACTGCCTCCGACCAAGCCTTACAAACCGCCTCCGACAGCCTGCAGTTGGCTACAGGGTGCGGTATGCACTCACTGCAGACCCCATGGGTGGGTAAGGGCAGGAGAGCCAGCGGGGAGGTCAGTTCAGTCAGACATAACAGAGCAGGGCAGTCAAAGCAGACCTGGGTCCCTAAGATCTCTACAGACAGAACTTACTCCTCTTGCTCTCCACTCCACTTTTCCAAAACCTGTCCACGGAAGGCACAGAGGCACAACTTTGACCAAATGTCAGCAAGCAGGACGTCAAGTTTCACTCTGGAAGGAGGAGGAGGAAAATAACCCAACAATGTATGAAGCCTATGTCAGGCTGCACAACAGCTACCCTTAGGCCGCTTCCGACACAGACACTGATGATTTCAATACAGTATGTGGTTGCTAACCCACATTAACATCGCCCAAACTTCTAGCTCCCTCATGCTCTTCCTATTCATTCCTATCTGCAAGAACACGCTGCTCATGCAAGCCACCCATGTTAACTTGCATGAGAAGAGACACTACAGGAATCCTTACCAATCTGAATGCACCTTATATGAAGGGTAAACCGGTCTCACCCCACAAACACCGCCCGCACCAGACTTCCCAACAAACTCTGCAACATTTCCTGTTCCATTACCCTGCATGCAGGATGGCACCACAGCTCTGGGGCTCCATGCTCTTCATTCTCCACCTTCAACTGTTGCCAGGTCCAGGGGAGGGTCATACTCATGTGCAATAACCAAGCATCCTTAAAAAGCTGTGGATTCAAGAATAAAGATTTCAGTTTAATTAAAGTTGGGTAATAGCAAATATTCAAAGTTGCTGCACAAACAAAAGTGAAATTGCTCCAAAATATTTTAAAGCCCTTGTTCCAAAACAAGGACAGTTACTTACCTGCATAACAATGGTACCTCTATAAAGTGGCATGACTCAAGTGTTGGGAACACAAGGCCCTGGCCAACAGCCCGAGACTACGTGTGTCAGAAGGAATGTCCTGAGGCTTATTTACAAGCCCCTAGTTCACTGTGTGATCCAAATTAGTGGTATTTTGTAGAGGTGTTAGCCGGCATGGGCACCGATGCAAACAACCTCATGGCTCTAGACACCGCTAGCTCAAGTGAAAAATGTGCTTCTTTTGAGAGGGCCAATAGAGTAAGGTGACCATATTTCTAAAATCAACTGGAAAAAAAGGTCACCAATATGGGACTACAATTTCATTGTGGTTGCCCACACACAAGTAGGCCTACAGTTTAGTAGCAGCAATCAACGCATAAGAGGGACCAAAACCTCTGCAGCAACAAAACTAGGCCAACAGGACTGCGTCCACCAATATAAATAACTGAATGGGGACAGATCAAATTATACCAGTCAATATGCTGGATTTATGTTCAGTTATCTGACAACAGTGCTTATGCAGCAACATGTTTTGTGTTCTTATACTGAATTTTTGGCAAATCGCTTGTATACTGAAGTATACTAAAGAATAGTTATTTTCAGCCAGTCAATACTTATATGTTAAATTAAAACCAACCTTCCCAAAATATTGATTTCCTGTACATACCTTATAAAACCTTGACAATGATTCCCTTAAATCGGGTGGCCACAGATGAGCACAGGAGCCAGGAACTACCATTCTTGGGCCTATTTGGACATTTTGGAAAGAACCTAATTGGTAAAGATCACATTATTGGTGTTCCTTAACAATTTGTAACTAGATACTCCTTCACAAGAAAAACCTATAATATAGCTAATTGGCACATTACAAATCTTTGTTTTGGCTCCTGACGAGAAGACAACTGAAATCCAAACAAAGACGCCACACACTATAACCACATTCTCGAGTCCTACAGACCTCAGACCCGCATTTAAGGGTCCGCCAAATCACGGGCTCAGTGGATTTAACCCCAGCTCCGAGCTGGGGCGAATCTGCTGCGATTTTACCGATTTTCAGTGCTATTACCACCAGCGGTATTAACGCTGGCGGTAATAGCACCGAACATTCCCCATTGGGCCCAATGGAGAATGGGAAATTCCTGAATGGGCCCAGTGGGGAATGCAGACTTACCGTTCTGCCAAACCTGTGATCCGGTGCTAATAGCCCCGGTGGTAATACCAGTGGGATTAGCACCCAACTCGTGATGAGGCCCCCAGTATGCAAGCTTGGTTTGTTGAGTGCTATCACTAAATGCATTATGCACGCTTGGTTTGGTAAACATTTCCTTCTCCTCTTCCCCACCACAAAAGTCATTGTAACCAAGCTTTTGTGAATATCCAGCATATATACAAGTTTCAACAGCAAGCCGGTTTGGCTGTCGAAATACATGACTGCTAAATAGCTAACGTTAATCCTCCACAAAAAAGCAGAAGGACCATGAGCCTCACATTGTGCGAAAGGAAATGTAATAATATGCCAGACAAAGTGGGAAAAAAAGTTTCATTTTAAAAAAATGACAGTATTTTGTAAATAGCCAGCTATAAAAATGCTGCATTAGTGGCAATCTGCCGCCCTGGGCCTGTTCGGCCTTCTTGTAAACACATCACTGATCTGACCCAGTGTCTTCAGGGTCTCGTAGTCTTTTTTGGCCTTTTCCAGTGTCATCTACTGGTTTGACAAACAACACAACTTCCTAGACAGATTTATCCAGTAGGGTTGCCTGAGTCTCGGACTTAAATCCTGAGGCAATTAGCCATGCATGATGCTTTTTGACAGTTGCTCCTGCCACTTATCACTCTGCTGTTTCTGCCATGTCAAGGGCATTTCCTTTTTTTTTGTTCATTTTAATAATCTTATTTGCAATCGAATATTAGGTCAAATGCCTGTGGCATACAGGGAAGACATACAAGGGAAACAAATACTGACGAAAAAGAGGACAGGAGGGAAATGAAGGTGAGGTGGGTGGGAGGGGAGTATTAATCACAATTTTTAGATGTAGTATCAAAAATATATATAATAAAGTATTAACTTGAACAAATGTACAGGCAATGATAATCAGGTGTAATATATTAGAATATAAGATATCCATGACAAATATTCACGAACCATGTGTGGATGCGTTGAAGCTATCTAAATAGCAGGTGAAAAAGAGCCATTTTGCATTACATTTTGAAATGTTACCACTGCTTGCGACTAAGCAGGACTCAAGTCTGTGTACATGTCAAATATTGTTCCACCATCCATTAATAGAAAGATTATGAAAAATGTTCCAGTTGGAAGTAATGAGCTTTACATAAATTATATAGTTTGTCCGAGGAATGCAAATTAGAATTATTGACCGCTATGCTACCTAGAACTATGTTTGTAAAGGATAATTGGATATCTATATTAAAGATACTTTTAAGGAATTTACAAACCTTTTGCCAAAACATATAAGCATAATAACAATAAAAAAACATGCGTTTATAGGCGGCATGAGCATTACCACAAGACCAACATTTGTCTTCATTATTTCTCTTGGATTTGGATATTTTGACAGTACTAATAAAAGCATGATGTAAAAAGAACAGCTGATGTTGCGTGATGTTGGCTGATGTTGATGTGCTCCTGATCTTAGAGGGACCATGTTTGATCATTGAAAGAGCAACCAAGGTCATCTTCCCATTTCGCACGCAAGGGCCAATTCATATTTTTGGAGTATAAAACTTTATAAAACTTAGAAGCCTTAATGTCAGATACCATGGTTAGTAATAGGAGGCTTGCAGCATCAGGTGTGAGGACAATATTTGAGAAACGATGAAGAGCATCCGAACAGGCATTAACCAAATTGTTATAAAAATTAAATTCTGATCCTGGGATGGAAAAGAGGTTTAATTGTTGGAATGGGGGAATGGAGGGACCATTGACAATTTGTTTAATTAATTTGATGCCCGACTTTAACCAGGATTTGCGATTTACAATTCTATTATTGATAGTGATGTTTTTGTTCTGCCATATTAAAAGGAGAAAGATTTTTAACCGGAGACGCTGTGTGTGGAAATAAATTGTCTAAGAGCGGATATAGTGGATTTTATATGGTCAGAGGAAAGATGACCAAAGGCATAAATGAGGTCTGCAATATCACAGGGATGAGCAAGGTTTTTTTCTATGACACACCAAGGGGGTATATCAAAGGGACTATTTGGAGTGAACCAGCAACAGGATTACGTAAGAACGCAGAGTGATATACTTTAAAGTCCGGGAATCTGACTCCATCCGTTTCATACGAGTTTTTTTGTTTGACTATAGAGATTCGTTTACTTTTACCGGGGTCCCATAAGAACTTTAGAAGAATAGTGCGGATGGATTTGAAGAATTATTGAGATAAAGGGACTGGTAGGAGTTGTAGATAGTATAAGACTATGGGGGAAAGCATCATTTTAATGGTTTGAAGTCGACCCCACCATGACAAGTAGAAGGGAGACCATGATGAGGTTAGTTCATTGAGTCTAACAATATTTGCTTATTCAGTTTGATAGTTTCTCTTGTAGAGCTTGCATAGTGGATGCCTAAATAGTTGATTGACTCGTTGCACCATTTGAAGCCCAGAGAATCTATTTCATTTTTGATACAAAAGGAATTTAATGGTAGGATTTCGGATTTTTCTTTGTTGAGATTATAACATGATACTTGGGAAAATTGAAGCAGTCTATCAAGCAGTTGAGGCCAGTGGATTTTAGGATTTTTGGTTAGGATAAGGATGTCATCCGCATAAGCAGCGATTTTAAAGTTGGTATTCCCACTGGGGATGCCTGGTATGAGTTTTTCAGATGTAATAAGTTCAAGTAAAGGTTCAAACGAAAGAATATAGAGAATAGGGGATGGGGCAACCTTGTCTAGTACCTCTGTTTAAGGGAAAGAAGGGAGATGATTGACCGTTGATTAATATGGATGATTTGGGACATGAATATAGAAGCTTGACTAGGGAAATAAAATGTTCACCACAGCCATGCCACCTGAGAGATTGGAACATGAAGTCCCAATTGACCCTATCAAATGCCTTTTCCGCATCTAGTGCAATTGCAGCATATCCTGATTTATATTTTTTGTATTTAATTATTATATGAAAGGCATTAAATAATAATCTGGCATTGCTTGAGATATTCCGTCCTTTCACGTATCCTACTTGATCTGGTTTGATCATATTCAGGAAAGAAGATTCAATCCTGTTAGCAAGGATTTTTGTAAAAATGTTACTTTCGACGTTAAACAGAGATATAGGTCTATAGTTGCATGGTAATGCTGGGTCTTTTTCTGGTTTTGGGAACAAGATGAGTATGGCTTCAGAAAAAAGTTCCTGAAGAGAGGTTTTGTGAGATAAAATAGAAGAAGAATTGTTTAAGATTTGGGGTTACGGATTGGGCCATAGAATGAAAGAATTCTGTAGACAGGCCGTCGGGTCCAGGGGATTTTCCACTGCCCAGACCTTTGATAGCATGAGTAATTTCTGGAAGTGAGATGTCACCTTTCAAGTGAGAAGTCAATTTGGGGATAAGAAGGTCTATTGATATTATGGAGAAAGGAGTTGATATTTTCCTGGGGAACTGTAGTTTCGGGAGTATAAAGGTCAGTGTAGAACTGTTTAAAGCAATATAATATATCGTTGCGTTGAATTAGTGTTGTGCCAGACTTGTCTTTGATTTGTGATATAAAGGTTCTTTCCTTCTTGATTTTGAGGTAAGATGCCAAAGGTTTTCCAGCCTTGTTTGACGTTTGGTAGATTTTAGTTTTGTATTTGAGTAGAGTGCCCGCTGCTGAGTCTGTAAGCTCTTTGTTTATTTGGAATCGTAATGACATTAGTCTCAGTGTAGTATTTTTTTTCCGCTGTGGAGAGTTGGGTATAAAGTTCATCAAGGTGTAGTCTGCGCAATTTCTTTTTTTTCCCCCAGAGTATGCTATGATATGTCCTCGAAGTGCAGCTTTGAATGCCTCCCAATTATTTACGATAGAAGTGTCACTATCAAAACTGTCCGAAAAAAATTGCCTTAGGAAAGATTGTGTAGAATGTATAAACTGCGGGTCTTGTAAGAGGAAGTTGTTAAATTTCCATCTGGGTGATGATTTCTTTATGTCTTCAAAATTGAAGGATGTAGAAACCAGGGCATGATCTGAGATGATGTTGGAAATCTTAGAATCTATAATTGTGCCTGTAAGGGAGTTGGACGCGAAAATGTGATCTGGGCGGGAGAATGCATTATGTGGAGGTGAGTGAAAGGTCAACTCCAACTGTGTAGGGTGTGAGAGCCTCCATGTATCTATTAGACCTGATTCTGCTAGAAATTTCCTGAAAGCTTTATGCGATTTAGAAGTAGAGGTTTTAAAAAAACATTTAGATTTTCGATCAAGAAACTGGTCAAGCACTTGGTTCACATCACCACAAACAATAATAGGATTATTGAAGTTATTTTTAAGGATCATATGTGCTAATGAAGACCAAAAATCAGGATCTGGCAAAGTAGGGCCATAAACATTAAGAATGGATAAATTGGCATCGCCAACTAAGAGTTTGACCCAGACCCATCGCCCATTGGTACCAGCACCTTTGTCTATGATTTTAAATGGTAATTTCTTGCTAAGAAGAATTGCTACTCCATTTTTCTTTCCTATAGCTGGGCTTGAAATGACGTCTTTAATCCAGAAAGGATTTTAGCTTCATTGCTTCTTCATTCGATAGGCGAGTTTCTTGTATGCAGGCAATTGATGGTTTATATCTGTTGAGATGAGAGATGATCTTATTTCGTTTGATTGGATTATTGCAGCCTTTGATATTCCAGGTTATACACTTAAAAATTATTGAGATACTTTAGAAAGATCATGGTATGGTTACATATCTGTAAAGTACAAAGCACCCAGTTACTACTTAAGATGATAGTTAATACCATAATGACGACATTCTGATACATTTCAAACATTTAATCATAGGAGCGATACAAAAAGGGGAGACGCAAGGATAAGGGGCTAGGGTGGGTAGGTCGAATCAGATCTAGTGAATTTTGAGAAAGGAAGTGAGATCAGAATCTCAGGGATAAAAAGGAGAGTAGACAAAACAGCATATGTGATGTAGAAGTGAGAAGATCAGACCAGGGAGCGGGATAGAGGAAAAAGGGAGAATGAAAAGGCTTTGGGAAAGCCTATGGGGTTGGTGACAGCAACAGAGTTGTGCAGTAGAAGAAGCAAAAAAAAAGAAAAAAATGACCGACTATGCAGGAGAGGAGCTGCAATGAAGCGCCCGTCTCACCAGAATTTCGTAATATACTTAATGACGTCATTTGATAAGGCTAAAGGAGGACAAGAAAAAAACAAATTACAAAAGCATGGCCTCAAGATCCAGATGATGTAGAGGGATTCATTGGAGATGATATGTCCATTCCTTCAGATTTGATAGAACGAATATAAGTTTTTAAGTTGACAGGGTCATCAAAGATAGCTGTGCGACCATCATGGGTTATTTTAAAGGAGCATGGATGATATAAACCGTATCTTATGTTGAGCTGTCTTAATGCAGGACGGAAGGATAAGAATTATTTTCTTCGAATGGCTGTGCTTTTCGGAACGTCTTGAGAAATATATATTTCATTTCTGTGCCAGATGAGAGATTTTATTTCTTTAGATGCTGTAATGATCATCTGTAGTTGGGTATATTCTAATAGATAGAATATGAGAGTTCTAGGAGAGGAACGAGAAGTTGCATTTCTCATCGGGCCAATCCGATGTGCTCTCTGTATATTGAAAGGAGTTTCATTAGTTAAGTGCAGAATGGTTGGAAGCAGTTTTTGAATGAATGATATGGGGTCCGAGCCTTTACAGCCTTCTGGTAGTCAGGAAATGCGTAGACTGTTGCGACGGCTCTTTTGAAGGACTATGTTGAGTTAAAATGGTGTTTCTTAGTAAAATATGTAAAATCTTTAAAATACCAGCGTTTTTGTACTATAACAGTGGTATATTAGCTCCTCCTTTATGGCAAAATGATATTAAAGTTACTTTGATTTTTACCACAGCTGGTGAAAGCACAGTTTTTACTGTTCCTTCCTCACTCTTCCTTCTCTTTTCCCTCCTTTCTCCTCCCCCTCTTTTCCTTTTCTTACTGTTCCTCCTCTCTTCCTTCCTCACTTCCCCCTTTTCTCCTCCTTTCCCCTGTTTTCTCCCTTCACCTTCCTTCCTTTATTCTATGTTGTTGTGTATCTTTTTAAACAATACACTCATTTTGAGGCACTAAATGCATTTAATAAAATGAATCTTCTGGCAGAATACAGTAGAACTGTGAAATGTCTTTGTAATTAATTTCTGTGAAGGCAGTGGTTCAGGTCTTCAGTTGTGGTTAAATTATATTGCAGCAGTCTTATTTATTTTCAAATGTTAAGAAGAAAGCCTTTTAAAAGAGACGGAGAAGAAGCACTTATCTTGTCCAGCTTGAGAAAGCTGCCGTGTTATTCGGTCAACCAGAGGTGGCGCCGTAAATGAGGTGGTTTCCCAGGCCCCAGCAGCGCTCTGTAGTGGGCGGGGCGCTGACTTTTTCCTCACGTAACGTGGCAGCATTGAATCGATGCATCCGCTCGTTTCGGCTGGATGCAGCTCTGGAGGCTTCGGTTCACCAGAAAATGCAGCCATTAGCCGTGCGGGGTCCTTGAAGCAGTAGTATTGAAGATATGTCAATTATATTTTTAGGTGAGACAGAGCGCTCACATCAGGCGGCCATCTTCCGTGGCGCCGAAACCACGCCCCTCCTCAAGGGCATTTCTGATAACTGCCTTGGGTGTCTTTTTCCCCTCTGCTAAAAACTTTCAAACAATAGCTGGGAAATAGTTTGGAATATGTTTTTCGAGTTCCTCTGACATCCCACTGTGTCCTATTCTATCTTGACATAAAGACTCTGACATTGCCAATTCTTACACGACATGCTGCCGAGGTAGCTGTTCTACATCGGATAGCATATATGCGTCAACATTTCTTTTCAGTAGGGTACCCTGTGGCAGACAGACGAATTGGCCCTTTTTCTAGCAGTGGTGACCACTGAGTCTAGGGTCAGTTGCCCTTTAATGTACATGGGGTCAGGGTATGACATGCATTACTTACCGTAATAGCATTTCTGATGATTGTATCTGCTTAGATTCACATGCTGTGCATATGGTCTGACATCCAGTGGTAACCGCAGAGTATTGCATCTTGTCTTTCGGGAACCGAAAGGGGACGTCGGCATAGGCGTGTCTGTAACACTATCCCTATCGTGCCGTGTAGCGTACCCAAAATTCCTCTCGTGCCGATGTCCCTCCGATTGTATTTTTTCTGCCTTGAGGGAGCCCAAGGCTATTGTGAGTGAGTACATGAAGAGAGAAAGTAGTAAGACGTCTATGTTCCTTCCACCCGGAGCGGGGAGGTAGGGATGTGAATCTAAGCAGATACAATCATCAGAAATGGTATTACGGTAACTAATGCATGTCTTCTGATGCTTGTTAATCTGCTTAGAATCACATGCTGTGCATAGACTAGCGAGCAGTACCCGGAGTTGGAGGTCAGTTGTGAGAAGGAACAGTAGAGAAAAGATGTCTTAGTACTGCTTGTCTTGTCCCACCTGAGAATCAGACCTAGAATGAGTGTCTAGGCAATAGTGTTTTGTAAAGGTGTGTACAGAACACTCCAGGTTGCCGCTTTGCAAATGGAGTCTAGGGGAACATTTGCAATGAATGCTATGGAAGCCCCAGTGCCCCGAGTAGAGTATGCTCTAGGCTGGAAGGGCAGTTCTCTTTTAGCAAGAGAGAAACAGTGTGATGCATTTAACAATCCACCTTGAGATAGCTGATTTAGAGACAGGATCCCCTTCTCTACCAGCTGCCACTGAAACGAAAAATTGGTTTGTTTTCCTCAGTGGTTTAGTTCTTTCCAGGTAGAACATGACTGCCCTGCGCACATATAGTGTGTGTAGGCTTCTTTCGGCCATGCTAGTGGGATTCTGGAAAAACATAGGTAGTTCAATCGATAGGTTCACATGGAACTTCGAGATGAATTTAGGCGCAAATATGAGAGGAGTGCGCAGAACTACCTTATCCCTTTGGACTGTAACAAAGGGGTCTAGAACGGAAAGTGCCTGTAGTTCGCTAACCCTTCTAATAGAAGTGATAGCCACTAGGAAGGCCGTCTTATAAGTCCATGCGCCTGGTTAAAACCACATTTAGATAACATCCCGGAGCTGGATGAGAAATGGGAGGATAAATCCTCTTAACCCCTTCCATAAAGGCCTTAATCACTGGTATCTTCTACCACGACACCTTTTGTTGTGATGTGGTGTAGGCTGAAAGAGCAGCCAGATGAAACCTTAGGGAATTGAAGACCAACCCAGTGTCCAACAGATGGGTTAGGTACAGCACAATGTGTGTGGGTTAGGTACAGCACAATGTGTGTGGGTGAGCAATCGATGGGATGGACGCCCTTGGAATTACACCAGATGACAAAACGCTTCCATTTTCTGGCATAGCAATAACGTGGGTTAGGTTTTCTAGCTTCCCCGAGTATGTCCATGCACCTCTGAGGGAGCTGTAGGTGTCCAAACTATGACCTCTGGAGCAAAGCTGCTAAGTTCAGAGTTTGTGGGCATGGGTATAGGTGCACAACATACGGCCCGCGGGCCAGTTGCGGCCCGCCATGACCTTTTGACCGGCCCGCGAGGCACAAAGACTTTCCTAATGGAGGGCGGCTCGGGGCCGCCCTCCATTAGGAAAGTCTTTGTTGTCTTCCGGGCCGGTGAAAACACTGGCCCTCATTGGCTCAGCACACACACGCATCACGTCGCTCCTACGAGCCACGTAATGCGTGTGTGCTGCACCAATGGAGGGCCAGCATTACGGCTGAATATATTTGAGTGTATGTTGAGATGCGGGGGTGAGGGGGTGTGTCGGATGTGTATGAATGTTTGTGTTTGAATGTATTTTGTGTACATGTTGAGGTGAGGGGGTGTGTCGGATGTGTATGAATGTTTGTGTTTGAATGTATTTTGTGTATATGTTGAGGTGAGGGGGTGTGTCGGATGTGTATGAATGTTTGTGTTTGAATGTATTTTGAGTGTATGTTGAGATGCGGGGGTCGGGGGGTGTGTCGGATGTGTATGAATGTTTGTGTTTGAATGTATTTTGAGTATGTTGAGATGCGGGGGTGGGGGGGTGTGTGTCAGGTTTCCTTCTTTTATTCAAGTTTCCTTTTTATTATTATCCTTTTCAGATTAGCTTTGTGTGGGTGGGAAGTTTTCCATTATAGTTGGTTAGGCCTTAACTTGTTGATTCAGAATCCTGGTTCTGACCCAAGGCAAGATGGAGCCTCACAGTGACAGCTCTGATCGGCTAGAAGACAATGCTGAACAACAATGAACATTCTAAACTGTCACTCTGTGCCTTTCATCATCAAAACCCCATCTGAGAGGACGTGTTCAGTGGCTGCTCCTGCTTTAGTATTAGGCCTGGTGGATTTTATCCTTCAGATCTCAGCAGTTGAGTGGCTACTTTCTTGGGGGTTCAGGAGAAGTCTTCAGCTGGCAGGAATTCGTTTTGAAGATAGGAAAAGCAGGAAATCTTTATGAATTCGCTCAGGAGATAAGTGACTTTATTTCTACTGTAAATCTGTTCATCTTAATAACAGTCTCCTTGAAAATTCGTTAAAAGTAGTGTTTCTACTAAAACTATTGAACTATCGGAGTGCGCTTGTGTTTCCAGTGCGGTGTTCCTTAGCGCGAGATTTTGACTGTCGCGTGCGTATTCAAGTGAGCGCGTGCTTTCTAGCGTGTGTATTCCGAGCGCGAGTAGAGGTTGGTCTCGTGCCATTTTAAACGCGTGTGTTTTATTGCGCGGGTGATCCTTTGCGCGAAAAGCTATACGCTGCGTGAGAACTACAAAGCGCGTGTGAAATACTAAGCGCGTGTGAAATACAAGGCGCGTGTGAAATACAAAGCGCGTGTGATTTTTAGCGCGAGTGTACAAAGCGCGTGTGAAATACAAAGCGCGTGTGAAATACAAAGCGCGTGTGATTTTTAGCGCGGGTGTACAAAGCGCGTGTGAAATACTAAGCGCGTGTGATTTTTAGCGCGGGGGTATAAAGCGCGAGAATCTGTTCGTCGCGTGCCATGTGAGTGCGCGTGTGTTTTTTCCATCGCGAGTGATTTTGCGCGTGAGAATCACTTCGTTGCGTTTGAACTCAATAGCGCGGGTGTTCTTATTTCGCGTGTCTCGCAGGAGAACATTATTGCGCGTGTGAATTATTGCGCGTGTGGATTTTTTGCGCGTGTGGATTATTTTGATCGCGCGTCTTCATCCGTTTGCGCATGTTCTTCAACCAGGAAGATTTCTACGTGAAGTTCATCGGTAATTTTAATGGAAAATACTTGCGTGTGCAGTTAGCACGTGTTTCCTCTTTCTTCAAGGATTCAAAGACTCAAGATAATTATAAATAGTTTGAAAAGTTTTGAAAAAACATTTTAAAGACAATCTAATTGAACTACCAGTGCATGTTGGAAAAAAGACAAACAAAGAACTAAGACTTCCAGTTTTGCCTAATGTAAGAAGTTGCTGGGAATTTCAATTATCGCAAGTAAGAGAGATTTTCAGCTTCTTATCCGCTTCTCTAAGAAATTTCAAGAGAAGAACCAGGTAGGATTCTCAATTATTAGTTAAGGATTAATGACTTTCCATTCATAAGGTTAAGTAAGTGAATTAAGGAAGTGTATATGTTATTCTTTATCCTCTGCAGGTTCAGCACTGATTAGCCTTGACGCAGTCTGCCTGGTGTTGTTTTGTTGTCCCATTCCCCCTTTCCCTTTGGGGTGTAGTTTACAGATCTGTATTGAAAACTAGTTCTGGGAAATACATCTCAGGGGGATTGTCGGGGGTTCAGCAGCTTCCGCGGATACAGGACCTCTCAGCCTGACAGAATGAAAGGCCAATAATTTAGTCCGCCCGAGCTGTCATGAACCCCGACGAATCCATGGAGATGTTAGGATCTTTGATTAGGGAGTTACGGGAGGAGTTGAAAATTTCTCGGGAAGAAAATGCCTTACTTAGTCAAAAGGTAGATGACTTAAGTGTTAAAGTTACACAAATTCAACAGAGGGGAGAAAGGAGAGAGGATGAGGTTTCAGGGGGCGCAGGTTCTCCACCTGAGTTAGAAAGAGAAGATCAGTTACCACACATACAACGGGCGCCTACAGTGGCAGAAGGGGTAAGGAGTATAATTATGCCAGTTCCTTTGGCGCCCCCAGAACGTTATCATGGGGATTCCAAGAGATTTAGGGTGTTCTTAACACAATGTGAATTACATTTTATGAGTAGACCAGAATTATTTCCATTGGATGCTTCGAAGATAACATTTATGTTGTCATATCTTTCTGGGGAGGCATCTGCTTGGGCTGGGTTGTTGGTGAGTCAAAAGAGTGCGGTTTTAGAAAATTATACCAGTTTTTTAGAGATATTCCGAAAAATGTTTGATAGAAGACAGTTATCTCTGGAAGTAGATGGTGAACTTTTAGAATTAAAACAAGGTAATAGAGACTTGATTGCTTATATAACACAATTTAAGTCCCTTGTGTTAGAAAGCAAGTGGCCCGAGGTTAAACAGGCCTCGTTGTTTTATCGGGGCCTTAGAGATGAGTTAAAGGATGCTTTGTCTGGAGTAGTAGAACGCCCTCCTACTTGTGAAGGTCTGATTGATTTGGTTATTCAATTGGACTTCCGTTTGAGTGAAAGGAAGGCAGAGAGACGTCATGGTCAGAGTGATGTAAAGTCTATACTTAGAGTAGATAGACCTAAAATAGAGAGTAAACCCAAAGGGAATAATTCATCTCCAAGAATCAGAGGCCCGTTAACAGTGGAGGAAAAGACTAGGAGGAGAGATAATAATCTGTGTTTATACTGTGGAAGAGGTGGGCACTTTTTAGGAAACTGTCCTTACACTCCCAAGAAGACTTCTTCCTCAGCAGTCAAGGTACAACAGATCGCTAATACGGTGCAGACAGCGGTTCCTCATATAACCATAAATGTATCCTTATTTTTTGATTTGGAGTGTAAGGGAAATGGTCCTGTAATGATTGACTCAGGTGCGACTGGGAATTTCATGGATTGGGGTCTGGCCAAATCGTTGGGAATTCCAATTATTCTGAAGGAGGTTGTAGAGCAGGCTAGGGCTGTTGATGGTACATGTTTATTTTCTGGTCCTATTACTCATAGAACTGGTTCTTTAACTTTGGAGTTATCAGGAGGTCACAAAGAGATAATTTCGTTTGAGTTAATTGATGCCCCTTTGTTGAAGATTATCTTGGGCATGCCTTGGCTTACTCTCCATAATCCCCTAATTGATTGGAGTGCTAGGACAATTGACATGCAATCCGATTTTTGTAAAGAGAATTGCTTTTCAGGAAGTCTCTTAGAGGAAGAGGTAAAACAAAGTAATTCCGTGTCTAGTTTTCTGGCTGAGACTGGAATTGGAGGTCATGATGTGGGAGCTGTAGTGGGTCAACTTCCCCAGTGTTACAAAGATTTCTGGGACGTATTTGATGAGAAAGTGGCAGGAGAATTACCACCCCATAGATCCTTTGATTGTAAAATTGAACTAGAGCCAGGAACAATTTTGCCTAGTAGTAGGGTATATGCTCTTACTGAGAAAGAGAATGATTATTTAAAAGAATATTTGTCAGAAAATTTGGCCAAAGGATTTATTCGTCATTCTAAGTCACCTGCGGCCTCTCCTTTATTTTTTGTACCAAAACCGGATGGCTCGCTTAGAACTTGCATAGATTATCGAGCAGTTAACAAAGTCACTATTAAGAACCGGTATCCTCTTCCTCTCATCTCAGAAATGCTTAATCAAATACAAGGAGCAAATATTTTCTCAAAATTAGATCTGAGAGGAGCTTACCATCTTGTACGTGTGCAGGAAGGGGACGAATGGAAGACAGCGTTTAAGACCAGATTTGGGCTGTTTGAATATCAAGTTATGCCATTCGGTCTATGTAATGCTCCAGCGGCTTTCCAATTTTTCATTGATGAGGTTTTTAGAGAATACTTGGATATTTTTGTTGTCGTTTATATCGATGATATTTTGATTTTCTCTTCTGACCTAGATCAACATCAGAAACATGTGCGCTTGGTGTTACAAAAGTTGCGAGAAAATCATTTGTTTGCCAAATTGGAAAAAAGTCAATTCCATACCGATTCTGTGGAATTTTTATGTTTTATAATTTCACCTAAGGGTTTAGAAATGAATCCTAAAAAAGTGCAAGCCGTTCTTGAATGGCCCCCTCCTACTAAGGTTAAGGAAATACAAAGTTTCTTAGGATTTGCCAATTTTTATAGGAGATTTATAGAAGGTTTTTCTCGGCTGGTTGCTCCTATAACGAGGCTTTTGAAAAAAGGAGTGAAATTTGACTGGGACCTTGAAGCAGAAAAGGCTTTTCAAGAGTTAAAACAAAGATTTACTTCTAGTCCAATTCTAATTCATCCAGATCTTTCTAAACCTTTTTTTTTGGAGGCGGACGCTTCAAATTTAGCGTTGGGGGCGGTGCTTTCTCAAAGGAATGAAACTACTGGTCAAATACATCCAGTTGCATTCTTTTCTAGAAAGTTTTCTGCTGCTGAAGTGAACTACACAATTGCTGATCGGGAACTGTTAGCAATAAAGTCCGCTTTTGAAGAATGGAGACATTTTCTTAAAGGAGCAAGACATACAGTAACGGTCCTTACTGATCATCGAAATTTATTGTTTTTAAAATCTGCCGAACTTTGTCTCCACGCCAACTTCGTTGGTCTTTGTTCTTTGCAGATTATGATTTCATTGTGACTTTTAAACCCGGAAGTCAAAACAAAAAAGCTGATGCGTTATCTCGCCAATTTCCTGGAAGTGAAGACAAAGAGATTATAGAACCAGAACCTATAATTGCTCCAGAACGTTTTTTGTTAGCTGGAGCCATTAAAGAAATTGATTTTTTGAATGAAGTTCGTCAAAATATGTCCTTGCAGAAGATGGAGGAGTGGGTGAGACTGGATCCAGCTAGAAAGTTGAAAGACAATCTTCCTTTTTTTGATAACAAGCTTTATGTACCTACTGATGAGTTGAGAGAAAAGGTTTTGAGAAATTGTCATGAATCCATTTTAGCAGGACATCCTGGGTTCAGAAAAACTCTGGAACTGGTTCGAAGGAATTTTTGGTGGGAAAAAATTCGCCAAGACACCTTGAATTTTGTTAAAACTTGTGTAGTCTGTGCACAAGAGAAAAGTCAAGTTGGGAAGCCGCATGGTTTATTGGAGCCATTACCTGTTCCTCCTCGTCCTTGGCACACAATTTCTATGGATTTCATAATTGATCTCCCTCAAGATAAGGGTTGTACTACCATTCTTGTTGTGGTCGATCTTCTCACTAAAGAAGCACATTTTTTACCAATAGAGGGAGAGGTTACCGCGGAAAAACTGGCTCATAGTTTTTTGCAAGGTGTAGTTAGACTACATGGACTCCCAAGTCAAGTTATCTCTGACAGGGGATCTCAATTTATTTCAAAATTCTGGAGGGCCTTCTGTAAGAAACTTGGAGTGGAAGTTAGTTTGACTTCTGGGTATCATCCGGAAAGTAATGGACAAGTGGAGAGAGTAAATCAAGAATTGGAGAAGTTTTTAAGGTGTTATTTACAAGCTAGAGAGGAATGGGTGGATTTGGTGTGGTTGGCAGAATTCTCTTACAACAATTGTGGAAAAGATGCTACTTCTATGTCCCCTTTCTTGTTGGGTCGTGGGTTTCATCCTCGTTTTCTGAGTTTTGAGGTGTTGGAGGAAGATTCAGGGAATCCTAGAGTGGAAGATCGTTTGTTGATAATGAAAAATAACTTGGATAGAGCAAAAAAGGTTCTGGGAGATAATAAGTTGAAATATAAGAGATATGCCGATTTGAGAAGAAAAAATGGACCCGAATATAAGGTGGGAGACTTAGTTTGGCTTTCTACCCGATACCTGAAAATTAAGGGGAAGAATAAGTTCAGTCCAAGATTTGTGGGCCCGTTTGAGGTAGAGAAAATCATCAACCCTGTGGCAGTACGATTGAAATTACCCAAGCAGTTGAAGGTACATCCTACTTTTCATGTTAGTCTTTTAAAACCAGTTTGTTCAGGAACTAGATTCAGAACACCACCTTCCCCTGTGATTTTGGAGGATTCATCTGAGGAATTTGTGGTTAAACAAATTTTGGATTCTAGGAAAGTGAGGGGAAGGTTGCAGTATTTGATTGATTGGGAGGGATATGGACCGGAGGAACGATCTTGGGAAGATTCAGTTGATGTACATGCCCCTCGTTTAGTTGCTAAGTTTCATGCTAAAAACCCACACAAGATAGGCCCAGAGACTGGGCATTAGGAGGGGGGTACTGTCAGGTTTCCTTCTTTTATTCAAGTTTCCTTTTTATTATTATCCTTTTCAGATTAGCTTTGTGTGGGTGGGAAGTTTTCCATTATAGTTGGTTAGGCCTTAACTTGTTGATTCAGAATCCTGGTTCTGACCCAAGGCAAGATGGAGCCTCACAGTGACAGCTCTGATTGGCTAGAAGACAATGCTGAACAACAATGAACATTCTAAACTGTCACTCTGTGCCTTTCATCATCAAAACCCCATCTGAGAGGATGTGTTCAGTGGCTGCTCCTGCTTTAGTATTAGGCCTGGTGGATTTTATCCTTCAGATCTCAGCAGTTGAGCGGCTACTTTCTTGGGGGTTCAGGAGAAGTCTTCAGCTGGCAGGAATTCGTTTTGAAGATAGGAAAAGCAGGAAATCTTTATGAATTCGCTCAGGAGATAAGTGACTTTATTTCTACTGTAAATCTGTTCATCTTAATAACAGTCTCCTTGAAAATTCGTTAAAAGTAGTGTTTCTACTAAAACTATTGAACTATCGGAGTGCGCTTGTGTTTCCAGTGCGGTGTTCCTTAGCGCGAGATTTTGACTGTCGCGTGCGTATTCAAGTGAGCGCGTGCTTTCTAGCGTGTGTATTCCGAGCGCGAGTAGAGGTTGGTCTCGTGCCATTTTAAACGCGTGTGTGTTTTATTGCGCGGGTGATCCTTTGCGCGAAAAGCTATACGCTGCGTGAGAACTACAAAGCGCGTGTGAAATACTAAGCGCGTGTGAAATACTAAGCGCGTGTGAAATACTAAGCGCGTGTGAAATACTAAGCGCGTGTGAAATACTAAGCGCGTGTGAAATACAAGGCGCGTGTGAAATACAAGGCGCGTGTGAAATACAAAGCGCGTGTGATTTTTAGCGCGAGTGTACAAAGCGCGTGTGAAATACAAAGCGCGTGTGAAATACAAAGCGCGTGTGATTTTTAGCGCGGGTGTACAAAGCGCGTGTGAAATACTAAGCGCGTGTGATTTTTAGCGCGGGGGTATAAAGCGCGAGAATCTGTTCGTCGCGTGCCATGTGAGTGCGCGTGTGTTTTTTCCATCGCGAGTGATTTTGCGCGTGAGAATCACTTCGTTGCGTTTGAACTCAATAGCGCGGGTGTTCTTATTTCGCGTGTCTCGCAGGAGAACATTATTGCGCGTGTGAACTATTGCGCGTGTGAATTATTGCGCGTGTGGATTTTTTGCGCGTGTGGATTATTTTGATCGCGCGTCTTCATCCGTTTGCGCGTGTTCTTCAACCAGGAAGATTTCTACGTGAAGTTCATCGATAATTTTAATGGAAAATACTTGCGTGTGCAGTTAGCACGTGTTTCCTCTTTCTTCAAGGATTCAAAGACTCAAGATAATTATAAATAGTTTGAAAAGTTTTGAAAAGACAAGAAAGAACATTTTAAAGACAATCTAATTGAACTACCAGTGCATGTTGGAAAAAAGACAAACAAAGAACTAAGACTTCCAGTTTTGCCTAATGTAAGAAGTTGCTGGGAATTTCAATTATCGCAAGTAAGAGAGATTTTCAGCTTCTTATCCGCTTCTCTAAGAAATTTCAAGAGAAGAACCAGGTAGGATTCTCAATTATTAGTTAAGGATTAATGACTTTCCATTCATAAGGTTAAGTAAGTGAATTAAGGAAGTGTATATGTTATTCTTTATCCTCTGCAGGTTCAGCACTGATTAGCCTTGACGCAGTCTGCCTGGTGTTGTTTTGTTGTCCCATTCCCCCTTTCCCTTTGGGGTGTAGTTTACAGAGCTGTATTGAAAACTAGTTCTGGGAAATACATCTCAGGGGGATTGTCGGGGGTTCAGCAGCTTCCGCGGATACAGGACCTCTCAGCCTGACAGTGTGTCGGATGTGTATGAATGTTTGTGTTTGAATGTATTTTGAGTGTATGTTGAGATGCGGGGGTGGAGGGGTGTGTCGGATGTGTATGAATGTTTGTGTTTGAATGTGTTTTGTGTGTATGTTGAGATGCGGGGGTGGGGGGGTGTCGGATGTGTATGAATGTTTGTATTTGAATGTATTTTGTGTGTATGTTGAGATGTGGGGGGGTGTGAATGTTTGTATTTGAATGTATTTTGTGTGTATGTTGAGATGCGGGGGTCGGGGGGTGTCGGATGTGTATGGATGTTTTGATTTGAATGTTTTTTGTGTGCTGATTTGGGGGGGTGGGGGTTCGGGTCTGTATGGGTGCATGTGTGTGTGTGCTGAGTTGGGGGGGTGGGGGGTTCGGGTCTGTATGGGTGCATGTTTGTGTGTGTGCTGAGTTGGGGGGTGGGGGTTCGGGTCTGTATGGGTGCTTGTTTGAGAGTTTGCTGATTTGGGGGGGTGGGGGGTTCGGGTCTGTATGGGTGCATATGTGTGTGTTTGCTGAGTTGGGGGGTTGGGGGGTTCGGGTCTGTATGGGTGCATGCTTGAGTGTGTGTGTGCTGAGTTGGGGGTGGGGGTTTGGAGTTGGGGGGGTTGGGGGTTCGGGTCTGTATGGGTGCATGTTTGTGTGTGTGTGCTGAGTTGGGGGGTGGGGGTTCGGGTCTGTATGGGTGCATGTTTGTGTGTGTGCTGAGTTGGGGGGGTGGGGGGTTCGGGTCTGTATGGGTGCATGCTTGAGTGTGTGTGCCGAGTTGGGGGTGGGGGGTTGGGGTCTGTATGGGTGCATGTTTGTGTGTGTGCTGAGTTAGGGGTGGGGGGTTGGGGTCTGTATGGGTGCATGTTTGTGTGTGTGCTGAGTTGGGGGGTGGAGGTTCGGGTCTGTATGGGTGCTTGTTTGAGAGTTTGCTGAGTTGGGAGGGTGGGGGGTTCGGGTCTGTATGGGTGCATGCTTGAGTGTGTGTGTGTGTGTGCTGGGGTGGGGAGTTCGGGTCTGTATGGGTGCATGTTTGTGTGTGTGTTGATTTGGGGGGTGGGGGGTTCGGGTCTGTATGGGTGCATGCTTGAGTGTGTGTGTGTGCTGAGTTGGGGGTGGGGGGTTCAGGTCTGTATGGGTGCATGCTTGAGTGTGTTTGGGGCATAGTGTTTGGTTGGGGGTGAGGGGGCCATGGGGCATAGTGTTTGGTTGGGGGTTAGGGGGGTGAGGGGGCCATGGGGCATAGTGTTTGGTTGGGGGTGTGGGGGCCATGGGGCATAGTGTTTGGTTGGCGGTGAGGGACAGGGGGCATAGTGTTTGGTTGGGGGTGAGGGGGCCATGGGGGATAGTGTTTGGTTGGGGGTGAGGGACAGGGGGCATAGTGTTTGCTTGGGGGGGTGAGGGACAGGGGGCATAGTGTTTGCTTGGGGGGTGAGGGACAGGGGGCATAGTGTTTGCTTGGGGGTGAGGGACAGGGGGCATAGTGTTTGGTTGGGGGTGGGTCCATGGGGCATAGTGTTTGGTTGGGGTGGGAGCCATGGGGCATAGTGTTTGGTTGGGGTGGGAGCCATGGGGCATAGTGTTTGGTTGGGGGTGAGGGGGCCATGGGGCATAGTGTTTGTTTGGGGTTGGGAGCCATGGGGCATAGTGTTTGGTTGGCGGGGAGAGACAGGGGGCATAGTGTTTGCTTGGGGGGTGAGGGACAGGGGGCATAGTGTTTGGTTGGAGGTGGGAGCCATGGGGCATAGTGTTTGGTTGGGGGTTAGGGGGCCATGGGGCATAGTGTTTGTTTGGGGTTGGGAGCCATGGGGCATAGTGTTTGGTTGGCGGTGAGGGACAGGGGGCATAGTGTTTGGTTGGGGGTGGGGGCCATGGGGCATAGTGTTTGGTTGGGGGTGAGGGGGCCATGGGGCATAGTGTTTGGTTGGCGGTGAGAGACAGGGGGCATAGTGTTTGCTTGGGGGGTGAGGGACAGGGGGCATAGTGTTTGTTTGGGGTTGGGAGCCATGGGGCATAGTGTTTGGTTGGGGTGGGAGCCATGGGGCATAGTGTTTGGTTGGGGGTGAGGGGCCCATGGGGCATAGTGTTTGGTTGGGGGTGAAGGGGGCATAGTGTTTGGTTGGCGGTGAGGGACAGGGGGCATAGTGTTTGGTTGGGGGTTAGGGGGGTGAGGGGGCCATGGGGCATACTGTTTGGTTGGGGGTTAGGGGGGTGAGGGGGCCATGGGGCATAGTGTTTGGTTGGGGGTGAGGGGGCCATGGGGCATAGTGTTTGGTTGGGGGTGAGGGGGCCATGGGGCATAGTGTTTGGTTGGGGGTGAGGGACAGGGGGCATAGTGTTTGCTTGGGGGGTGAGGGACAGGGGGCATAGTGTTTGCTTGGGGGGTGAGGGCCATGGGGCATAGTGTTTGGTTGGGGTGGGAGCCATGGGGCATAGTGTTTGGTTGGGGGTGAGGGGCCCATGGGGCATAGTGTTTGGTTGGGGGTGAAGGGGGCATAGTGTTTGGTTGGGGGTGAGGGGGCCAGGGGGCATAGTGTTTGGTTGGGGATGGGAGCCATGGGGCATAGTGTTTGGTTGGGGGTGAGGGGACCATGGGGCATAGTGTTTGGTTGGGGATGGGAGCCATGGGGCATAGTGTTGCACTCCAAGAGTGAACTCAATAATAAAGCTAAAACAGGCACAGTTAGGAGATGTACATCCTTTGCTTTTTTGAGGAAACCTGACTCAACGAAGGCCATACTCCTCTTGGGTAACCCAAACAGCAAACTATAGCAGTCCAAAATAACGGAATGTCCAATCAAGGGTCAATAAAATATATACAATTTAATTAAACAGACGATATACAATAACTAAATCGAAATAAATGATAGCAATGGAAAATGTATAGTACAAAATGTAAGTTTGAAATGCAATAAAAATCGTTACCCCTCAAAAACATATCTTTTTCCATGTGTTTAATACAAATTGGGGGTTGAAAAAGCCTCCTGACATGTCCCGCCTACCGCCCCGCCCACTTTTACTTTTCGGCCCACTATAGCCCTCATGTAAGGTACTTTCGGCCCTCTGTCAAAATCAGTTGTGCACCCCTGGTGTAGGGTCTCCCCCCTGTCCTGAGACAACATGTTGTACGGGCAGGGTAGTTTTATTGGTGGGGAGAGGGACATTTCCATTAGATGAGCGAACCACGGTTGGCGGGCCCATATGGGGGCCACCAGTATCATGGTAACTGGTTCCTGGTGCATCTTGTGCACCATCTTGTTGAGAAGGGGAGTCGGGGGAGGGGGGGAGGAGAAGCATAGACACATTTCCCTGACCATGTTATCCAGAGACTGTTCCCCTTGGAGTGGTTCTGGGGGTACTTGGAGGCGTAGTCTTGGCATTGGGCATTCTCTTGAGTTGCGAACAGGTCGATCTCTGGGAAGCCCCAATCTGCAAAGAAGTTGGACACGAGGTCTTCATGTAGACGCCATTCGTATTCTATGGGCAGAGGGAAATTTCTGCTGAGCATGTCTGCCAGAAGATTGAGTTCCCCTGGAACATGTTGGGACAACAGAAACATCTTGTATCTGAGAGCCAACATTCAAATGTTTTGGGACAGCTTGGATAGCCCTCGAGAGTGAGTGCCCCCCTGTTTGTTCAGATAATACATGGCTGTAGTGCAGTCTGTTAGAATCAGCACTGTCTTCCCTTTTAGTTGCGTCTGAAAGGCTTTCAGTGCCTTGAACACCGCTAATAGCTCTAGCAGATTTATATGGTTGGATGCTACTTGTGGGGACCAAACTCCATGCGCTGTCTGCTGAAGCAGGTGAGCCCCCCCCCCCGTGAGAGATGAGTCTGTCGTGAGAGTGGCTTCCACTGCAGGGGTGGTGAAGGTTTTCCCCTTAAAGAGGTTTTCTCTTGACCACCACTGCAGAGAGAAAACGAGGGCTGGCAAGACAACTACCAGATCTTCCCATTGTCCGCTGGCCTGACACCACTGGCTGTTGAGCCACTCTTGCATGGGATGCATGTGCAGCCGCGCGTGGAGAACCAGGTCTATGCACAACGCCATCATTCCTAGCAAAGGCATGGCTTTGCGCACGTCACCTCCCGACTGTCTACATATTGAGGGATCTGATAAAGCATGTTCTGAACCCTCTCGTTGGAGGGGAAGACGAGGCCGTCTTTCGTCCGGATTAGAGCTCCCAGAAATTGTTTTATTTGACTGGCGACTAGACTGGATTTCTTCTTGTTGATGGAGAACCCCAGACTGAACAGGTCTACGGACTTTTGGGTGTTCAAAAAACATGTGTCGTACAAGTCCCCTGTTATGAGCCATTCGTCGAGGTAAGGGTAAACCAGGACCGATAATCTGCACAGGTGTGCTGCTGCTACTGCCAGGACCTTCGTAAACACCGCTGGCACTGAGGTGACGCCAAAGGGGAGCACTTTGAATTGGTAATCCTGTACTCTATCATGAACCTTAGATTTTTCCTGTGCGCTGGCAACATTGAAATATGAAAGTATGCATCTTTCATGTCCAATGTTGCCATGTAGTCCCCCCGTTTCAACAGTTGGATCAACTCCTGTAGCGTTACCATGCAAAATTTCTGAGGTTTTATGAACTTGTTCGCTGGGCGCAGATCTAGAACAGGGCGCATGCTGAGGTCCTTTTTGGTTACAAGGAAGTACACTGAATAAATACCCTTGTTTACCTGAAGAATAGGGATGGCTTCTATGGTGTCCTTTCCCAGCAGCGCTTCCATCTCTTGATTCAGGATCTCTAGATGGTCCGGTGAGAGGCACCGTGAGTGGTCTGAATTGTGTAGGTCGGGTGAATTCCACACAGTACACGTGGGTGACCGTCTTTATGACCCAATGGTCTGAAGTTGTCCCCTCCCATGCCGTGAGGAAAGATGTTAAGCACCCCCCGACTGGGGTGATATGGGAGAGCACCTGGATCTGATGGTAATTTCTGACCAGAGGCTGCGGCTCCTCTAGGATTGGGGCCTCTACCTCTGGCTTTGCCGCGTCGCTGACCCCTTGGTGGGTAGTATGCAGGGCTGCCTGATGTTTGTCCAGCATTAAAGTTTCCCATGCTATAGTAGTTCTGACTTGCACGGGACTGCCCTCGAAAGGACTGACGAGAATTACCGCCCCTTTGGAGGGAAGGTTTTTGAGTAATTTGTTGCAGGGACTTAAGTGTCTCATGTTCGTTTTTGGCCATTTCCAGGGCCTCATCGGCCGCCTTTCCAAAGAGGTCAGTTTCTTCAATGGGTTTGTTGATGAGAGCAGCCTGTGTCTCAGACTTGAAACCGGAGTTACGAAGCCAAGCGTACCATTTAAGTAAAGTGCCCTTGGCCAGAGATCTGCCTGCTGTCTCAGCAGTGTCCAGAGTGTTCTTTATTACATTCTGGTTTACTTGCCTTCCTTCGGCCACAATGGTGACAAGCCTGGACCTGACGGGTTCTGGGACCTCCTGGAGACCTTCCTGTACTAGGTTCCATTGAGCATCTGCATAACTCGCCAGCAGCATAGTGTTATTCGCTATGCGCGAGTTATAATGCAGCAGCCGAGGTGACCCGCTTACCTAAGGCATACAACCTCTTGGATTCTTTATCCGGAGGCGCCTACCCTATATCAAGGGGTACTGGCTGCCCGTTTCCGGGTGGTAGTCACGACAAGGGAGTTGGGGGTGGCGTGCCCCTTAATGTATTGAGGGTCCGAAGGAGCTGGTCGAATAACTTTTCTACTCTTAGGCTCATTGCTCAGGTCTGAGCTGGCGACACCAGGGAGGGGGCCAATCTTCTCTTAACCGAATTAAGGAGGGGAATGGCCTGGCTTGAGGGGGGTATCTCCTTGAGAATGTCTTCTACAAAGTCCAACTCAGGTACCGCCTCTTGAGTAGAGATTTGGACGTGATCTGCTGCCTTCCTTAACATGGCATTGAAGGCAATTTGGTCGTCTACAGGCGAGGCCTGGCGAGCCAAGGTGGACGGAGGAGAATCCAGGCACAGAACATCAGCGTCCTGATCCTGTTGGGGGAGCGTCCATGGGTCCATCCCCACTTGCAGGGTTTCTTCTCAATTGTCCATGGCATCCGCCTGGTCCTCATTGTAGGCCTGCAGGAAGGAAGGTTCTTCATTTTCACTGTAAATGTCCTGATAAGTATCCATCTGGACAATGTCTTCATGATGGATGGGAACTGAGAGCTGATCTTCTTGGAAATGTGAAGCCGATTTAAGATTGGGTTCTACACGAGATCTTTTCGGGGATGGATGTTCAGAAAAATTGATAATCTTTTCAAGACGATCCATGCACCCTTCAAATTTCTCCCTTGTCCACTTAGAGGAACCATAAGGGCCTATGCGTGGAAAAACATTGTCTTCCGCCCCTTGACGCTGAAATTTGTCACTCAGGGTGTTGGAAAGAGGCTCTTGACTGTCCTCGTAGGTTTCGCGTGAATCGGGGCACCATGGCGTACCTATAGATATGTCCGCGGCCTGCCCCATGTTTTTCGACAGAATAGGTATAAGCCCAACCGCCGAAGTGATTCTTGCAATACTGTGTTCAATCACCGCCGAATCGAAGTGAGTTAGTGGGTCCGAAGGTCTATCGGTAGATTCATCGCCTACCGTGGCGTTCGAAGGCCTAGCGGTAGGTTTTTCACCTTGAGGCCTAGTTGTAGATTTCGGGCCTATCGGGCCTTTTGGGACCGTCGGAGCATCGAAATTCCAAGCTTCGATGTGTAAACCTGATTTAGGGGTAGCGCCCTCGTTTGTTTTTGAATGCCCAGTCCCAAAACGCTGCTGCGGATGCGGGGAAGGCTGTTGATAACGATTAGAGGAATCTGCCGGAATTTTCAACGGCCCTGCTGGCGCTTTCACCTTTTTACCCGTCGAAATAGGTGGCGGGGTTGTGTGTTTAGTGTAATGCGTTCTTTGTACGCCCCTGTCGCCGGGTGTTGTCCCTGAAGCAAGACTAGTGTCCGGCTTTGAAGGGTCAGGGACGGGCGTGGCGGAAGTGTCCGCCTCAAGGTCAATAACATCCGCAACTGATGTTTGGTCATCGAAGTGCCTCTGTCACTTTCGGCGGGTGTGGCGGTGGGGGAAGAGGGTTCCGTCCGCGACATACCGTACGCGGCCCACTGCTTTACACGGCGCTCCTTAAGGGTCTTAGGCCGAAGGAGTTTACAAGCCGCACACCGTTTCTCGTCGTGATCTAAGGGGAGACAGAAGTTGCACGTCCTGAGCTCGTCTTTCCACGGGTATCTGACCCTACACTTAGGGCAGAACCTAAAAGGAGTCCTTTCATAGCGAAAGGTGTAAACAAAGATGACCAGACCTAGAGGGTAAAGAGGGGGAAAGAGGAAAGACATAACGAAAATATGGCCACCCCGACCCCACTCTCCCTACTGTGAAGCCCAGCCACGTGGATGCTTCAGCCGCCGGATCTTAGGTGCTGAAATCCACTGCCGTAGACAAATCACCCGCAATCTTTGTCGAAGTTGTTCCGGCCGTCGAAGTGACTTAAACGGGGAATAACCGACAAGTCCGTTTAAGATAAACAATGCCTCTTATGTAAGAGCTATGCTATAGGGCGACCAGTTATCTGGGCAGAAAAAAACAATCTGAGGGACCTCGGCGTGTAAGGGATTTTGGGTACACTACACGTCACAATAGGGATAGTGTTACAGACACGCCTATGCCGACGTCCCCTTTTGGTTCCCGAAAGACCAGATGCAATATTCCGCGGTTACCACTGGATGTCAGACCATATGCACAGCATGTGATTCTATGCAGATCAACAAGCATCAGAAATTTTTTTTCTCCACTCTTGCATTAACTGTTTTGGTGGAGGCTGGCATGTGTTGGTATGGAAAGGCATCAATCCCCGCCCCCCCCCGTTCCCCCAAGGTGATTCCAAGTAAGACGTAACCCATATGAAGCAATATAACCTACAAGGGGGTGGAGTAATCCGCCGCGATAGCCATCACAAAAGGGCCTCGTAGTACATAGACATAGGTGTTTAACACTAGAAAGGCCCATAAACCGTGACGCCATTTTTGTGCTAGGCCCAAACGAGACAAACTGCAGGATCACGCTGCCCACGTTCCCAGAGCCACGATTCCTACCCAGTGAGCTGGCTCTGCTTGAGCCTTGTTCCCATGGAAGTCCATTTCCCTCTCGTCCCTTCAGTGTTGCTAATATTTAGTATCGCCTGTAGGAATGTGCCTGCCACTGAGCGCGAGACAGTACCAGGACTCGCGCTGTGGCCATTCATCTCCACCATCATGCCATCGGGCCTCTTACCCCCCCTACTCCCACCCAGCCTGACTGGTGCTGGTCGCACACTACAAACCCGACCTCCACGCCATCTGCTCTCTGATAAGAATTCGACCCCCAGGTCCTAACATCTAAAAAGTGCCAACTACAGATCTAAAGCGCACAGGACTATATTTCTCCCTTCTAGCAACACATGTCTCCAGTAACATGAGATACTGGGAAGAGTAAATGAAACATCAATCCCTAGAGGGGAGACACTGGGCGTGGGGACTGTAGCATCAATGGATCCCTAAATGTATAGGTCAGCATGACCTTTATCCTCCCCTCTCCCTGGAACCCCTTTCCTGCTTCGCCCAGGTGCCTGCCATAATGAATGGTCTGTATCAGTTGTTTAGTTTAGTCAGACACAGTGTAGTTGATGCATGCCCTGACCTTCACCATGAGGATGAGCCCAGCTGCCCCCTGTGGAGCCAGATCAACAGGCAAGAACCAGCCAATTATTGCTTGTCATCCCCTATGGAGTCAGGCCTTGTGTAGGGGGCCTACAATCAGTGGCCCTGGATTGTACCCTATGCTGAGGATGTGTTTTTTGAGCTATTAACCATGGTTTGCTAATGTAAGACCAGAGTGCTCTCGAGCAGCAGAGTTCTTTGCTGGCACTTGTATTTTGTAAGAGTAAACCTTGTTATCCTTGCAAAGCTATCTCCTGGCCTATTTTCCTAGTGGGTTGCATTTACTCTGGAGTATGCGTACAAAGGGACTTGACTTCACTTGGATGCATAGGGAATAATCCTGTTTTCAATTGCTTGTAGCAGGGGGATAGACCGGGATACCATCTTCGTTTCAAGAATATCTACTATGAGGTCTGTATCCTCATCTGCTTCTGGGTAATGGATGTTTTCTTCAGTTGGCGATGAAGTGACTTGGGGGGCAACCTCATCTAGTGGAGGCATTACATAATTGTGTTAATGTCCTGGCACTCTACGTAAATCAGTATCACCAGTGTCATCCAAAAATTCCTAGTCTGAAAAGGGGTCTTCATGATAATCTTTCTGAATGTTAGCATATTAATATCATTAATGGTGTCTCAATCTTAGAGGATATTTTGTGTTTCTCCAAGAAAGAAACCATTTTCATCATTGTTTCCCTCAACTCGTGCATCGACCATTCCTTTGGATGTGGAGGTTTTGGTTCGGAGTCTGCCGAGCTGTTTCAAAGTCGATGTCAACTTATTGCTGTCAACATCTTTCTCATCATCAAGTTGTGTCCACTCCCAAACCCCTCCCCAGAGATATCTACCTGTGTTTTATTCTTGATTGTAGAAGTGACCGTCTTCTCCTTTGGTGTTGCCTCGACAGTCTTTCCAACAGGGTTGACAATTTAGTGTTTTAGACACCCCTTCCCTGAATGGGAGTTTTTCCGGGGCCAGTGTAACTTTTTGTCCTGTCCTTTTGTTGGTTTCTGTTCCACTCAACACCAAGTTTTGTGTGTTTCACGTTGAGTTCAAGTCCTCTAAGCTTTTTTCGCAACTACTCATGTTCGGGCCTGTTTTCCGCCTCCTGATTGCCGGGTGTTGGCCATAACCTGCCCTGAGGTCGAGCCATTGGAACTGCAGGGGGATCTGCTGCTGGGCTTACTTTGAAAGCGCTCCGTAAGACTTGTTTTTTTTTTTAGGAGTCGGGTCCTACCCCCGCTTATGAAACCCTGGTCGGTTTCCGGCATCGGACGCTGCCGCTTTAGACTCCACCTGCATGCTGTACAATAGCCAGCACTTTGATGGCACTCACAAAGAGACTTCGGCTTAACTTAAGGCATGTAGCAGTGTCTGGTGCAGTCCCTCGGGAGACAACGGTTACACACCTTGTGTGCGTCTATGCAAGGAAATTTAGTGAGTTACACCTTGTGCACAACAAATGGTGTATTCTCCATATGGCCCTCAGGAAAACTATGCGAGTGTAGTGGAAGTTATAAGAAGGGGAAAAGACATTGGGCCTCATTAGGACCCAGGCGGTAAGGGGTTTACGGCGGCGTAAACAGCGCCGACCCTTACCGCCTGATTCCGAGGTCCCTTAGCGCCATGGAGTTTTTAACACCTGCTTTTAGCAGGTGTTAAAATCCATGGCGCTAAGGGACCTTGTTGTTAATTACGCCACCGTAATTTACGGTGGCTTAATTAACGCCTTCCCCACTCCCATTATGCCCTATGTGGCAAGAATGGGGAAGGGTAAATGGGTTAATGGGGACTTACCGCCCCACTCACCTCGGAATGGGGCGGTAAGTCCGCCAACCACCATGGTGTAAACGTAGTTTACGCCATGGCGGTAAAGGTACGACCCAGGCGGTAACTTACCGCCTGGGTCGTAATGAGGCCCATTGAGCCTCATCACGACCTCGGCGGTAACCCTTAAATCCGGCGGTAGCGCTATTACCGCCGGATTTAAGGGTCCGCCGAATATGGGCCTCAGCGGATTTCAACCCAGCTCTGAGCTGGTGTGAAATCCGCCGAGAATTCGCGCTATTACCGCCAGCGGGAAATCCGCCGGCGGTAAGAGCGCGAATTTTCCCCATTGAGCCCAATGGGGAATGGGGCATTCCCGAATGGGCTCAATGGGGAATGGGGATTTACTTTACCGCCGAACTCGTGATCCAGCGCTATTAGCGTCGGGGAGTTCGGCGGTAGGGCTAATACCGACGGCGGTGATACCGCCGGCGTTACCGCCCAAGTCGTGATGAGGCCCACAGTCTACTGTGGCATAGCAATAGGAGAAAGATATACATCGGTTTTAATCAAATCTAAATCTTTTCCGTAACGTGGAAACAAGGGGGTTGTGCCTGGCTCTGGGCACCCCAATCTACCAGCCAACTCTGTGTGTGGCCAGTAATATTACGCAAAATAATGATACAATAAGTAAACATGTTCATGCTGCCTCTGCCAGTATCCCCATATACGAACATTCTTTTGTTGGCTTTAATGTTAATGACAGTAAAAATCTCATGCCACAGGAAGAAAGCATGCTATTGCTGCCTGCACCAATGCCTGCCCAATTCCTGCACCACCAGATAAAGATGCGCTTCCATCGGAATTCACCCTCAACGCGAATAAAACATGCAATGCTAAGGAAATGAAACATGTCGCTCTACGCTATAAACCCCCCACACCAAACACCCGTCCATTTAATAACATTCATCAAGTTGACTTTGCCAATAAGTGCCTGTAAACCATGTTCCATGCCCCTTGCACAGGCCCCAAGCTTGCATGTACACATTCATACCCATACCATTTCCCACAAATATACCAGTGTGACTAAGTGGAGCAAGGAGCCCATACCATCCAACGGTGGGGGCAGGGGGAGTAAGGGTGCCCCCCGTCCCTCTAACCACCACAGAAATAAATGCTTGAATAATGGTTTAAAAATTGTGCATTATACAGCACAATTTCTGACAGTAAAAAGCCAGATAGTGTGGAATTGTTTCTGTAGGGTAACTCCGAACCAAAAATCCAATATATGCAAGTCACCACAGTAAGACATACCTAGCCTGGTTGTACCAAAATGCCAGTCTAAGCACGCAAGAACACTTATCTTGCTGAGTTTATCATACATGCCCAGAAAAATATACGCCGAAGTAAGAAAAGGCTAGACTGGCTGCACACAAAGGCCAGTCTAGCCACTAATGAATGCCATGCCTGATTTCTTATGGATGTCCATTACTATTTAGCGGCCAACTGCATGCGCACCCTCCCCACAGTTCCCTACCTACCTACCTACCACCCACCTTCCCCCAACCTCCAAAATCAGCTCCTCTGCCCAGCACTACCTCCATGTGCCTCTGCCTCGTCCCAGTACTTATGAATGAGGCATTTTCCCATCCTGGTTTCAGGCAAGCATTTTGCCCTTGTGCCCCTGCCCCATTTAACAGCATGGCGTGCGCAATCTTACACCCAACCCAGCCCGCGAGGTCTGCAATGCTCCCTTCGAGCTTCCCCTAGTCCTGCATCCCCGCGCCCTCCCTCCGGCTCCTATTGGCCAATTACAACTTTATCCTGGACCTGATCTGGGCAGCCCACTGCCCTGCAGCCCCTTCGGCTAAGGGCCCTGAGGCAAAGGGCGACTCCTACATTAGTGTAAAGACTGGAGGGGGGTCTCTGTACTCCTGCTCTTTATATGGCAGATGAGAGGCACAAATGACCCCAGCCAAGATTCTCTATACGGTAGCGAAGGTTGAGCAATCAAGGCTTAAGATCTCAGGAGGTGATGCGGGCTGGTTCTTAAGTACAGTGTAGTCCCTATGCACCCACAAAGGAATGTCTACACACTAATTTAGTGAAAACAGTTCTTTATATAAATAGGATCAAGTTATGTACACAATGACATGAACACACTTTGTGCTCCAGTTAATCTAAAATCGCAAATGTATAGTCTCAATGTGGAACCACAATAACTTCTTCGATTCCATTAAAATGCACTCAGTTCAAATGTCATACAAATCTGTTAATAAAGTGAACCAACAATAGACATAGGAGGAAAGCAGGTTGGTTAAAACAATAGGCAGAATACTGGGCACCTACCACTAGGCACAGTTCTGTATGAGGATTCCCCAAACCTGGGCAACCTGTAAATAAAGATATAACACAAGCCCAGTCCATATATATCGTTCAATGTGAGCCGTATTTCCTTCTAAATAGTTCTACCACCCTAATGTACCTGGAATAGCAGAGTTCGATTTCGGGTCATCGACGGATCCTTCCTGAGTGGCTTCCTTTAAGGCAGGACACAGGGATTGTCGAGATCCCACGAAGAAAAGGGCTGAACAACGGCAGGGAGGCAGTAGCTTCGGTCCTGGCGGTGCTCGTCAACGATCGGTCGTGGAAGTCCTGTGAAGATGAGACGTGCGGTGCACCTCAGCGGCGATGGTTCGTTGCCGCAAAGAGTCAAAGAAGAACTTTGGCCCCGCAGGGGCGTCAGGTCGTTGAGCGTCTCTGTGGTCTTCGGGTGGCGGGAAACCCACCGGCGGATTCTCCTTGGTGCGTCGGCAGCCACGACTTTCTCCGGCGGGACAAAGCGTCGACAATGCCAGCGAGAGATTGCTTGGATTCAAAGTCTCTTAATCAATGGAGCGTTGTGGCTCCGATCATCGGCGGCTCGGCGTCAAGCGGTTCCCGCTTCTGGGCAACACAGCTTCGACGGGCCTCCAGCGGTTATAGCAAACCTGCGAACCCTGGTAAACGACTGTAGATGGCTGTCCGGTGCTTCTCTTCGTTCTCCTCAGCAGTCTCCGTCTTCGGTTGACAGTCTTTCTAAGGCTGACTTCCAGGGCGCTTCAGCGAAGGTTAGGGGTGCACATTGGTCCCTCGCAGCTCGTAAAGAGGTCTCCTAGCCAGGTCCTCGTTTGGATCAGTTCCTTGAAGGCATAGCAGCTTTCAGATTGGCGAAGGACACCAGCAGAACAACTTCTTCCAGTGGGCTTCAAGGTTAAGCATCAAGTATCAACTTCAGCTTCAGAACGAATTCTAGCAGTGAGAGACCCCCAGATATACTAGTTGGTCTCTCATTCATTCTGCTGGGTCACACTCAGGCAACCAGTCACTCAGAAGGGCAGGCAGGCAGGCAGGCAGTCAGGCTCACAGTGCATTCAGGCCATTCACTTCCCTCCAGACACTCACAACAAGAAATGTGTATTGGGACAAGTACCCAGCCATTCAGCACTCCACACTACATTCGTATCAGTTTCGGGCAGGGCTGTCTCAGTCTTTGTGTCCCACACCAGATACTAGACACCCATAACAGGAAATGCATATTTGTCACACATTCCATTCACCCAGGTCCCACTCCACAGGTGTACCCACAACATAGCCATTGGAAAGGCTCCAGCTGGTCTGGCCTGGACTTCCCCCACACTACCATATATGGAACGTCCACCCAAAAGCCAGTCAGGGGGAAGGGACAGAGTCGGGGCTTCCCGGGACTTTGGGTAAAAAGGTAACATGCGATGGAAAGCAAGAGGCCACAGGGGTCCTCTTGTCTCCATCAGGAATCCACTGATTCCAATGACGGGGCCTGGGCTCCCAAAATGGAAGATGTGCAGGGAAACTGTCAATTCAGCACAGAGCGGCCACCAGCCCGTACCCTGCTCTGTAGGCCACACACAGGTGCCCAAAAACATACACTAGGAGTACAGGGTTGTACTCCCACCCCTGGGTGTTATAAGGGTATCCCAAGGGTCTGTTCACCACAACCAAAAAGTGGAAGAGTCGCACCACCAGGAGTCCCACGTGAAGACAAGACAGAACACGCATGATAAAGCAATAAAGGACAAGGATACAGAGGCCCTGTCCCTCCGATGCATTTCCAGCATCACGATTGGTGGCTCCAAGGTCTATCTGCGGGTGTCAGCAGGAGAAGCCAGTGAAGCCAGCAACCAGCAAAGTAAGTCTGGCATGGGTGGGGAGTAGAGCAATTACTCTACTCCAGAAATCCTTGCCACTCTACATTCCCTTACCTCAGAACCGTGAAATTAGCAAGCGACACATGGAGAACAATGAATGTTAGCCAGTACCACATTTAGATAGAACTGTTGAATATTATCTCACGTCACATCCAGCCAAGATTGTAAGTGTTGGCTTGTGTCGCTTCTGGACAGGATTGTGAATGTTAGCCAATGGCACAGATAGATAGAACTGTGAAAATCAGCCATTGCTGCATATGGATAGAGTTGCGAGTATTGGCCCAAGTCACATCTAGACAGGATTGTGAATGTTGGCTTGCATCACTTCTGGACAAATACCTGCTCCGGACCCAGACACAATTATGAATATTAGCAAATGCCACACTTGAATGGAATTGTGAATGTTGGCGTATGCCACACTTAGAGGGAACTGGGAACTTTAGCCTACAGAGGATCTAGATAGAATTGTGAAGGTTGGCATGTGCCACACTTGGATACAATTGTGAATGTTAGCATGTGCCTCACCTGGATTGAATCGCGAACATCAACTTGCGTCGCATCTATATAGGATTATGAATAGCATGTGCCACACTTAGATGGAATCATGAACGTCAACCTGCATCGCATCTAGATAAGATTGTGAATGTTAGCATGTGCCAAACTAAGATGGAATCGTGAACGTGAGCCTGCGTCGCATCTAGATAGGACTGTGAAGATTAGCAAGTGCGACATATAGATGGAATGGTGAATGTTAGCAAGTGCCATACTTAGATAAAATCGTGAATATTAGAAAGTACCACATGTAGATAGAATTACGAATGTTAGCATGTGCCACAATTAGATTTGAGTGCCCCGAATCCCATCTAGGTGTGGCATACACATCTGTCCATTGTATGCTGAAATAGAGCGTACTGTGGGCCGAGGGCCTCTCCCCACCATGCAGGATTCTCATAATCTAGGCATTTAGCCATACTGTGAAGATTAGCTGCAAAATATATAACCCACTAACCAAAAAGCTCAAACTTTCTGCTTACTTAACTCACTCAAAAAACTCACACAGCCACCTCTCGCACTGCATGCCGCATGTACTTCACCACAACGCAACAACACATAGACCGCACCAACAGCACACGAGGACTGACATCGATCCGATACTCGCACCAAAGCTCAGCGCACGGTGTATACTGAGCTGAACCTGCCAATAGAACACCACTCCTCTCACAATCCTACTGCCTCTTCACCATACTAACCCATCCCTTCTCGCTTACAGATCCGCCAGAGTGCCTGGAGACTAACTCTGTTGGTGACGGTGCGCGGTAGAAATACCTTTAACATATGCAAGTACTGGGACGAGGAAGCGTAGGACTGTGAGTAATTAAGATTACCAACAACTGAGGCACACATTACCTCAGATCCCTCTTCCTCCACAGGGTGCCTCATACACAAGTACTACGACGAGGAAGAGTAGAGCTAGGAATAATGAGGATTACAGGTAAGTAATCCATGCATCAAACACGAGCAAACACTCATAGCTATCACTCCCACATTTACATACAATCACACACCCACCCAGCCACCCATACATCACGCATTCACACACATGACATAACATATACACACCCTTGCATGCACGCATCCACACATACAAAAAAAATGCAGCAGGACTGCTATTTCCTGTCATGCATGGCGCAGACCAGCCGGGGTATCCATGTCCTGTGGGGGGAGCCTGTCTGAATTCAAAAAGAAATAATTTCTTTTTGAAGTCACCGACTTCCGTAAAAAGAATTTTCATTAGAGAAAAAAAACGTAAAGAAATTAGCTTTTTGAATTCATTATGACTTCAGAAGGAAACTATTTTTAAGTCCGAGGGGGCGGCTCCCAGGACATGTGGAGACGAGGCCCCCACTACGCCAGTGTTTCTTTTGGCGAAGTCCCCCAGCTCTTCCTACGTACGCCTAGTCGAGGACCTGTCGAGTCCAGATGATACTTCGTCCGGCTGTACTTCTGATTCAAGGTTCGCGCAAAGGCATCGAAAATATTTCACGGACAATCTCTGCTGCCAACCAATAGCCGAACAAAATCCGAGGAAGTCGACACGTGAGGGGGAATCGTGGGTATCTGCACACATAGGATAGGCATAGTGACAGGAACACGCCCGTCGACACCATTTTTTCGACTTCGAAGGAAGCATATATACTCCATGCTTTTCTAAAATCTAATAAATTAAAGTGCTATGCAAAAGCTTGAACTACAATGGACCTCCTAATGCAACCGAAAACATTTACAATCTCATTAAATACATAAGTGGGAAAAAAGGTTGTAGCTAAGCAAACATTAGCATTGCCCATACATAAAATCTGATCCTGCAGATGTGACAAACGTATTGACGTAGTACGATTCATTCGTACAAGAGGAGAAACCAAATGGCCACAATGACTGCTAACAAAGCAAATGAGCATTGTTACAAGTGGAAATATCAGGGCAAGATATTTATAAAATGCACAGTGGTTGTAAATTTAAAAAAAAGAGGGAAGCGGCGGGCCTGGGTGGGACTTGTGCAGCAAAAACAAAAAGGTGTTGGCTGGAAGGGTTTGAATCAATCACAACTTCTAGCACAGCTCTGGGCAACCCTCCAGACGATAGTTTTTCAGCATGACAAGCCATTAAAGAAGGGAAAGACCATATGCAAATCAGGCTTGGTCCCAACCCAAAAGGTGAAGTCCAGCCCGAACTGCAGGGTCCTATCCCTAGTGCACGAGACAACAAGCATCCCCAAACATGTTTGTCTCAATGGGTGTCATCAGTGAGTAGCAGCTTGTGTCTCCAGGCTCAGCAGGTTCGGGACCAACTTCTGGGCATACCACTCCGCAAAGGGGGACTTTAGCAAAACCACAATTTTGAATTAACCACTGGCACCATGTAGCCCCATCCTTACACAGTGGTCTGAAAACTAAATTGGTATGGCGTGTAGATATAGTTATAATACTGAGGCATCAGACATCACAGTGTCCCAACTTATTTAGTTATACGCTGAAACTTCCTGATGATCAGCAAATCAGATCAACCATCAAAAGAAGAGATCCAAAACCCAATGCAAGAGATTTCTAATGCTTAAAAAAACAAATTCAGAAAAACTTACTGCATTCGGACCTCCACAGCCTCCGAGAATCAAAACCGTTTCATCATCAATAACAATCTAAAAAAGAATTAAACACAAAAAAATGTTAAAACATTCAAAAACTCAGAGCAAAGAAAGGGAATTTGCCATACACTTTCTTTAGATATGCAATTGACAGAATCTCCAGGGCAACAAATACAAAACATTGATGAAACAATTAAAGATTGCAAGGCATTAAGGTTCCCTATGAAATGAGAGTTCCCCATTGCGATGCTGTAAATGCACCAGAGGGACAGGGCCTCCGAATCCTGGTCCTTTTGTATTTATCATGTGTGTTTTGTCTTGTTTTCCATGCAGGAGTTCATGTGGGACCCATGGCGGTGCGGCTCGTCCTCTTTTTGGTCGTGGTGAACAGACCCTTGGGATACCCTTATGGCACACGTGGGTCGGAGTACAACCCTGTACTCCTAGTGTATGTTTTTGGGCACCTGTGTGTGGCCCACAGAGCAGGGTATGGGCTGGTGGCAGCTCCATGCTGAATTGACAGGTGCCCCGAGCATCCTCCATTTTGGGATGCCCAGGCCCCGTCATTGGAATCAGTGGATTCCTGATGGAGACAAGATGCCCCCGTTGCCTCTTGCTTTCCATTGCCTGTTACCTTGTTTTCCCCGACGTCCCGGGAAGCCTTGACTCTGTCCCTTCCCCGTGACTGGCTGTTGGGTGGAAGTTCCATAGATGGTATTGTGGGGAAGTCCAGTCCAGACCGGCTGGAGCCTTCCCAATGACTATGTTGTGGGTACGCCCGTGGGGTGGGACATGGGTGAATGGAGTGGGTGACGAAAAGCCCTGCCCGAAACTGGTGTGAATGCAGTGTGGAGTGCTGAACAATACACACTTCTTGTTGTGAGTGTCTGGGGGAAGTGAATGGCCTGAATGCAATGTGAGCCCAGTTGGCTGGCTGCCTGCCTGAATGCCCTTCTGAGAGATTGGTTGCCCGAGTGTGACCCAGCAGAATGAATGAGAGACCAACTAGTATATCTGGGTGCCTCTCACTGCTAGAAGTCGTTCAGAAGCTGAAGTTGATACTTGATGCTTACTCTCGAAGCCGAGCCGGAAGAAGGTGAACCGCTGTTTCCCTTCAACGCAATCTGAAAGCTGCTGTACCTTCAAGAAACTGATCCGAGAGGACCTGGCTAGGAGACCTTTTCCTGAGCTACGAGGGACCATTGTGCACCAGCTGATCTTTGCCAAAGCTCCCTGGAAGTCAGACCCTCGAAAGGCTGCCGACCGAAGACGGGGACCGCCGCGTAAGCAAAAAGAAGCGTGCCCGGACATTGAAGTCCATCAGCATGGACGACTGCCGTCGCCAACTGGAGCCGCAGTGCTCCTTTTGCCGAAGAACACTTTGAACGAAGCACTCCCTCGCTGCCACCAACAACCGCTTTGTCCTGCCCGAGAAAGTCAAGGCTGCCGACGCGCCGATGAGAATCCGCCGGTGGGTTTCCTGCAACCCGAAGACCACAGAGACGCTGACGTCCCAACGCCCTTGCTGGGCCAAAGTTCTTCAGTAACACTTTTCAGCAACCAACTATCGTCTGAGATGAGTCACGTAGCACAAGCTGTCGATCCCCAAAGTTCCTAGCCTCAACGCAGAAGGGCATCGTCTGCAGCACAGTAGCCCAAACTCTGAGCTGGTCAGCCACCGAGTGATCCAGAGGCACTTCAGAGGACTCTTCGTCGCAGGACTCCGAGTCGCCACCGAGAATGGATGTTCTCTCTACTCTAAGGGTCAAAGCTCTTTCACAGGACAGCTGAAGATCACCTACAACATAGTACTCTTCCAGGAGAGCAGCAGAAGTTGTTAGTCGGGCCTTTTTCCAACAGGTGCCCAGTCCCCTTGCGCGTTTTGCAGCTGGACAGGATATGTGGTCCTTCAGGTTTCTTCCAGGACCTCTGAAGAATGGGTGCATGGGTCCTCATTCAAAAAGCAGGTAAGAGTCAAAACTCCCACTAGCAAATCAAATATCGGGTCCACACACAGTCAGACGGGGGCATGAAATGGTCTCTAGCACCAATGAAGTGCCCCACAGTTACAAAAGGCAATTTATTCGTTTTGGGACAGACTACCCGGGCATTGGAAGACCATCTAAGGATTTTCCTGTCCTCACAGGTCAGGAATAAGAGTTATAGTGGCAAGATGACCAAAGGGCAAATGAAAAACCTTGCACACGGTCATGTTTGGACACTACTGCATTTGGACACCTACTGTGGATAAACACGGTAAGGCCAAAGTAAAATGCACCAAAAAATTGAAAAAAGTAACTGCTGTCACCAGTATGTCCGTTAAATCCATAAATCCTCAGAGTGTTAGTCTAGGGTAAAACAAAAAGTGCACCTCATTGTACTGCATTGTAAGCCGCATTGTACAAGATAAAAATTAGCAAAAGTGATAACAATGTAACAAGATTAAGGGAAACAATGTTTACCAGTACTGACAGCCTGAAGGACATGTCAGTTTCCCCATGACAAATGAGCAATCACCAGTGTAGAGAAGCTTGAGGCTTCACAGCACAAAGAGCAGGTGAGGTTAAAAAATCAAAATAAAATGTTCTGGGGGTGAGAGGGGGGGGGTGTGGAGGGGTCCACAAAAAAGGAGGGAACAGTGCTGCAAAGAAATCTTTCCTAACACTTGGGTTTTCATTAAAAAAAAAAAACCTTTATTTAGAGACTAAAAAACAGGGCAGACAGCAAGCACATACACACTGGGCTTCATTACAAGTTTGCCGGTCCGGTAACTATGGTACCAGTAAGCCTGCTGGTACCGTAGTTACCGGACCGGCAAACTACGTGTTCTGCTCGCGGGTGGCTTCCCGCCCGCCAGGCCTGGCCTGGGGGCGTACCGGCACCAGTGAGCAGAGCATGTCGGATTCACTGGCACCATTGTGCCGGTGCATCCAGCTTCCCCATTCCCATTGAGCCCTATGGGCTGTAATGACCCGGTAATTGCCCATTCGCGGGTGCCGGAAAATTTAGCAAGTTTTACCAGCAAGGCTACCACCAAACCTGTAAGGAGGCCCACTGACATGACCAGTGGACTGAACGCATAGAAAAATAGACAAAATTGTATAGTGTCATAGGATAATTGTATTAACTAAACATTATTAAAGCAAAGACACCCATTCCCTCAGAGTTATGCAGACACTGCAAGGTAGGCGCGTGTAATTGAGTCCAAATGTTTTTGGGCCCCCACATCAAAGGCACTGGTACATTCACTCTCTTTCCTAGGTAAAAATGATATCATGCAACCATTGAAGGCCAAAACCTTGGGGTCATCTTCGACTCCAATCTCTCCTCCTCTCACATTTCTGACATTTCAAAAAAGTCTATCAACTAAACCTCCTTAGAGGCACTCTACCCTTTCTCTCTTTCCCTTAGCAGCTCACTGTCTCCAGAGCCCTAGCTCTCTCCAGGCTGGACTACTCCAACAGCCTCTTCATCAACTACCCTGCTTCCGCCCTGCGCCCTTTGCAACTCATCCAGAACAGAACCGCAAGACTTATCCTTGGCCTCAAGCCCAGGGACCGCATCCCTGCAGTGCTGAAATCCCTTCACTGGCTCCCCATGGCTGCAAGGATCACATTCAAGACCCTCTGCATTGTCCACAAAGCTTTCTGGGGCCTGGGACCTACTTACCTTCAACATTGCCTTCCTAAACACTGTCCCTCTCGAGCGCTCCACTCATCTACCTCCAACCTTCTGTGAGTGAGCCGGTTTTCAAAGCAGAGATTTGGAGGGAGATCCCTTTCCTCAGCAGGTGCCTCCTTCTGGAACAGCCTCCCTGCCACCTTCTGTCTTGAGCCTGTAATTCTCAAGTTCCGGAAACTCAAGACCTTCCTCTTCTCCTCTTCCGTCCTGCGCGCCCTACCCTGCTAACCTAGATCTCTGCTCTTCCTTCTCGCCCTCCTTCCACACAGCTTATTGACTGGCTGCCTGGTGTACTTCAGAGTCTCACAGGTCCCAGACACACCTGTCAGTCCTTCTGCACTTGCTGCAAGGCCCTGCACCCCACTGCATTTGTAACAAATCCGAGAGCTTCTCTCCGCACTTCACCAGTCTTTACTTACTAGGCGCACTTGGTCCCCTGCCCTCCCACACTTGCACGATCTGTATACAGCCCTGCCTAAAGATCGTTCTGTCTGTTCTCCCTTGTCTTCACCCCTTAATGTGCACTTGAAAAAAAATGCAGAATCGCAGGCAGGCCTATTTGCTGCATCTAAACTGTTAAATGTATCATATTCACTTAATCTGCCTTGCAGACCGTTATCGTCTCAGAAATTCAAGGGCTCTGAGCAACAGTTTATTTTTCCCCTGTTCCATCCCTCCTTGAGCGCTTTGAAACAATTGCCTGTGAGCAGGCGCTATATAAATAAACAATACCATTCAGCTTGAGTCAGCGCACTTTCCGGTTACCAATAAATGAGTACTCTTTTTTTGGTGACTATACAAGCTATGTTCAAGAACCGTTGAGGGATCACTGACATCTTGCCTATGTCTCCCAGGAGTTATCCGACAGGCGGAAGTGCTGGGGGGGGAATGGGGGAGGGGGAATGTCCAATACCTTATGTAAAGTTTCGGCCAGCCCTTTCCAGAAACAAGCAAGGACAGGGCAATTCCAAAACTTGTGAATAGTATTCACCGGAGACCAGTCACACTTCATAAAATCATCAGGGTCACCCTGTGTAAAATTGGCGATTTTCGCTGGGGTATAGTGCAACTGATTTAATAGTTTAGTCTACATCGAGCACATCACATTTGTAAGTAAACAGCATTTCTGCCATTGAACATCTGTGAATTGAAACCCAAAGTCACACTCCCATTTTAGTGTCACATCAATTGTGGAGGGTTGAGCACTCAGCACCAATTCATTTAGTTTAGATACTAGACTTCTTGGTTCCCCACGTTACAATTGCAATTATAAGTGGGTGGGTCTCCGGTTCATGTCGAAACATCAGCTACAAGCGTTCGCTGCAGCTCTTATTCGATAATTTTGCACTATCATATTACAGCTGCTGCATAGTTTGTTATCTAAGGAAACTCATATCCCTTCTGGGAATAGATCACCAAGAGTGAAATCAGTGTTGTCCCCCAGGATTTTTGCACGTTTGCATGAAAAGATGGTGCTAAACCTGGGAAATTCCAGAGCGGTATGTGTTTGTGGAATAACCAAGAAAGTCCAATCTATGAAACAGCCTAGACCAACCTCAACAGTTGTATGGAACAGGTCAAAGGTGCAGGAATCAATGTACTTATCAAAGAAGACAACAGCTTTAAAGTTAGTAGGGGCCGCCCCATATTTCACAAGCGGCAAATGCACCACTTCAAACACTGGCATACCAAAATCTTGCACAATGCGCTTGGGGGAACCAGATACTACTGATCCACATCCGGCGCCGCCAACCCACCCTGTTCATATGGTTACATGAGCTTCTCCCATCTCATTATAGCAGTACAAGGACCACAGAGTAATTCAATCATCTTGGAATGTACCGATGTAAAAAAAAAAAAAAGCCCTACACTGCCAGAATGAAATGTTACAGAATAAATATAACAGTATAGGTAGGACTATCATCTTTAGTAAAGTCTTATATATAAAGATATCCGCAGCTTAGCCCAAATTTTAAGCTTAGCAGCTAAATTTAGTATATACTCTGCAAAATTGTTCGCATGTAATGAACTCTTGTTGTCTAGAAATATCAATGCTCAGATATTTGAACCAGGAAGCAATCCAGCGAAACCCAGATAAATCAGGGAAGGGAAGATTGGCATCAGTAAGCTGGAACAACTCAGACTGCCTTATTAATACTGTACCGGCAGTGTCTAGATAATTCAAAGACTTTCTCCATCATGGGACCAAGATTCACCACTGGGTCACGGATGTACAGCAAAGTATTGACGCACAGTGTTATGACTTGTGGGGCCCTGGTCATGTGTATGCCCGGGTCCATGTTTGGCCACAATAATTACAGCCAGTGGCTCCGTTATAAGTGCGAAAAGCAGCAGGTATAGCGGGCACCCTTGGCATGTCCTTCTCCCCAAATATATATTAGACAACAGAGTTTGTGCACACCTTAGCTGTAGGCCGAAAAGAAGCTGTACACAACTAAGAAAGGAAGTTCCAAACCGATAACGTTGCAGGACTCCATGATACAGAGTCAAAGGCCTTTTCGGCATCTAAAGAGAACGCTACCGCTTTAGCATGTGGATTAATTTGACAGATGATATAAAATAGCCTCCTGAGATTGAGGGCTGCAGAATGAGATGGGATGAATCCAGATGGATCTGGATAACCTAACCTAGTTATGTATGGAAGGAGTCTAGTTGCCAGAATTCTCACGAAATTCTTCGCATCTGCTTTTATTAGTGATAAAGGTCGATCTGAAGTAACTCCATCCGGCGGTCTAGCAGACTTCAATAAAACCATAATTCGCGCATTGAAGCTGGAAGGCCACCAGAATCGAGGGACTCCTCCCATACCTGCAGTAAATGTGGGATCAGTATAGATATGTACACTATATAGTTCTGCCCCGTCAGACTCAGGGGCCTTACTAGACAATAGAGCTGCAATAGCGGTAGCCATTTCTTTAGATGTTATAGGCGAATCCAAAGCAAGATTTACATCTTCAGCTAAAACTTGAAGCACAATACTTATTCTACAAGGTCCTCAGAGCTTATATCATTATTAGAGTATAGTGTGTTCCATGCCGTAAATTCTGCATTATTATCGTCTTCAGTGGTTAGTGTGATCCCAGATGAGACCGTAATTCCCATACTCCTACGTCCCGTCCCCTTTCCTCCATACTTTTGGGACATTCCGTCCAGTGGGACAGGACTGGAGCACTTTTGTATAAAAGCATCAAATTGAAAAATGTGTTGTGATCCTCTTTTTACGCAAGGTACCGCACGCGGCCGTAACCCCGCTCTCTTTAGCTTCGCCCTGCGCATCACCCTTCAGTCCTTTTCTCTGTGCAGTCAAGGCTGGACACACTTGCATCACCGGAAAGATATTTTTCTTCTTTCCGTTGTCCTTCTCTCCTGCTCCGTTTCTGCGCTCGCGTAATCCTCCATCTATGCCGGATCGTTTGGGATTTGTCCCTTGCGAACGTCGTTTCGCTAGGGCGGATCCCCATTCTCTCTGTTTAGAGTGTCTTGGACCGGATCACCGTAGGGACTTGTGTTTCTACTGCGACTCCCTTTCGGTCCGGGCACTTCAGAGTCGTCTTTGTCGGTGGGAGATCTTCCAGCGAGTTCCTCCACTGCATTTTCAACTCATCAACGAAAAGAAGAGACGCCCGGTAAATTCCTTACTTTTTAGGGCACCGCGGCCAGGGGACTCCTTCCCGGGGTATTCCAGGTCTGGGAGGGGCTTCAAAAGCTCTGCTACCAGGGTTTCCCCTGAGGTGCCTCACAGGCTTAATATACGAGGGCCCTGCCGACACCGGATTACGATCTGAGGTTCACCAATCAGGTGATAATAGCAAGTCCAGTAGTGCTGAGGCTTTGGGTACCGGAGTTCGCTCCAAGGTCTCCTTGTCTGGAGCTTCCGATACAGACACCGGGGTGCACCCTGAGGCCTCTGTTGAGGCTTTCCTTACCGAACCACGGTGCGAGGCCCCTCTCGGGGGGAGCTACACAGACCGGACTCAGTTTTGAGGTTGAGGCAAAGGTGTGTACCGACAGAACTGAGAGACCCGTTAAGGTCTTGTCTGTGAGGTGGATACCTCAACTTTCCCGCGCTCACGGTGATGCCGGTTCTGTTGAGGGGGCACAGGGAGAGCTTGCTGACCGTATATCCTCTGTTACCGGCTTTGGCGAGGTTCCTCTACAGGAGGCTAATTCAAGGGGTAGGATGTCCAATAAGCATCAAGGCCCCATAGTACCGGCTCTGCCGAGGATCCTTGTGTCAAGGCTAAAGTTTTGATCAAGTCCCCTGACCAGTTTATGGAGTTACCTGCCTCATCCACACATGTGACGCAGTTCCCCTCAGATGCAAACAAAATGGCGGGCCTTCCCGCGTTGTCTACGATGGCCATTTTGGACTCTTCCCTCATACCCACACTATCGATGGCCGGTGCTGTGAAATCTTCTTTTTGGTGGGACAGTGTGAATCCGTTCCGCCCCTCTTATGACTTGCGCACTCGGATGCCACTACCGCACAAGGTCTTGCTTCCTCCTACATCTGCCCCATTGGTCTATGTGGACCCAGTTGGTGGCGGGCCCTCTTGGCAGCCTTCCTCACTACGTTCGTGGGGGTATGCCCCTCATGAGCGGCCTCTGCCCACTCCAGTGCCTAAAGTTTCAGCAGAGGATGCCTTTTTTTGGGTAGTTTCAGAGTCTGATGAACTCTAATCCCATGAAGGAGTACTTTAAAGGTCTTTTTAGGGAGATCTGCCCTCCGGTGCAACATCCTGCCCCGGCAGTTCCAGTCACGGCACTGGTTGCCCCGGCAGTGGTACCGCCTCTACCTCCCGGCCCGCCTCCAGCTCTTCTGCCTCCTTTGTCTCTGGTTGACAAAACTTCAGCAGAGCGAGACGTCAATTTGACGCCGGTCGCATATCAACTGGCAGATCCTGACGTACTGGACGACCCTCAGGCAGATCAGGATAGTGAGGACCAGCCCCACTCTGTCAGAGCATTCCATGACCGGGTCCTGGACATGAAGTCACTCCTTGGCATACCAGTACCTGAGGCACCCGCTCTGCAGGAAGGGGTGCTTTCGGGGGTGCTCACTGTCTCCGCAGGAGTGCACCGGCCTGTTCTTTCAGAGGGACGTTCTGGCCGAGGCCCGCAAAGTCTGGGCTAAACCCCACACTGGGCTACATAGCAATAAGAGAGAGAATATATGCCCGTTACAGGCTTCACACCTCCGGAGAAGCAGCCTTGGCGTCATGTCTGCTCCCTTTCTCAACGGTGGTAACGGCCGCCACTCTGCAATCCAAGCTGGTCTCTGCTACCTCTGCAGCTGCGGCTCAAGTTCTGGCCAAGTAAGACAAGTTGCTCAATTCCATGGGCAAGATGGTTTTTGCCAACTCGGCGCTGCAATTGGTTCAGGCTAATGCGGAGCTCATTTTGGCAGCGGCGAATATGAAACTGGAGGGATTTTGCAGACTTCCAGGAGTTCATTCCTGGGGACAGGCTGGAAGACTTTAAAGGCGGTTTGTCAGGCACCAGGGTACTGGCGCAGGATAAGTTGGAGGCTGCTGCGCACCAGCTCGAGGCCTCATGTTGGGGGTGGACACCTCTCGTCAAGCTTGGCTTCATGCAACAAAGTTTTCAAAGGAGGTCCAAGGTAAAGTTCTGGACCTGCCTTTTGATGGCAAAGAGTTGTTTCATTCTTCAACGGATGACGAGCTTACAAAGACAAAGGCGAGCATGCAGACTGCCAAGTCTCTGTCGGTGCTTGTGAAGCACCCGGTCAAAGCTCAGATCTGGATCTCAGTCTCGGTCCTCTTCAGGCTTCAGAGGGTTCCAGGACCACAGGTCACACAGAGCTAATCCTCGGTCCGGTGGCTTCCGTCAGAAGCAGCAATGGGGTCGATTTTTCTCTCGGTCTTCAGCATCCTCCGCAGGGACAGGTAGTCTCTCTGACGAAAAGCCTGCAAAATGATATTTTTTGGCGCTCGCACGAGACTTCAGTGGGAGGACGAATCTCGTCTCATCTGGAGGCGTGGCAAACCATCAACGAAGGCCGGTGGGTTTTGTACATCGCTCGTGCGGGCTTCAGCTTGCCCCTCCCCCTATTCTACCCTTCATTCTTCCTTTTCAGCAGTCGGAGACGCCCTCCCTCAGAGCCGAGGTCCAGAAGCTTCTAGACCTCAAGGCGGTGGAACCCGTTCCCCTAGTGGAACGAGGGGAGGGTTTCGATTCTCATCTGTTCACGGTGCCCAAACCCAACCAGGCTAGCCTGCGCACCATCCTAGTCCTTTCCCAGTTCAACCTTTCTCTTCCTCAAGAGAAATTCAAGATGATCACGCCCTGCCAAATAAAGTCCTCTCTTCAGAAGGGCGACTGGCTCAGCATTGTGGACCTTCAGGACACGTATATGCATATCCTGATCTGGAGCCCGCATCGGAAATATCTGCTGTTCTCCCTGGGAGAGGAGCATTTCCAATTCTGAGTGCTCCCATTTGGTCTCAGCTCAGCGCTGCGTATCTTCACGAAGATGTCTTCGGTCATCGCAGCTTTTCTTCGGCTACAGGGTATCCATGTGTTTCCATATTTGGACGACTGGCTTCTGTGCAGTCCTTGTCCAGTGAAAGCCTTGAGCAACCTTCAGTCTCTCCTCCAGCTCCTGTTCCATCTTGGGCTGTCGGTGAACCGGCGGAAACCCTCCATGACGATCTCTCACCTTATATTCCTGGGTTTCCGTTGGAGCACAATCGACTGAAGATTGTACCCGACTGTGGACAGGATGGCGGATCGGTTGACTACGTGTCAGGTTTTCATTCAGTCAGAGCATGCCGGCCTAGTGGTTTCATAGGCTTCTAGGCCTCATGGCCTCGTGCATGCTTGCTCGTCTCAAGATACGACTCACGCAGATGGCTCTTCGGAGCTCCTGGCTTCAGGCAGTGGACCCGGACACCAAAATTATTCCAGTTACACCCTGCATGATGACAGATCTGTGGTTGTCATCTTCCAGCAACCTGTCGGTGGGTGCTCCTTTTCAGGAGCACTCCCCTCAAATGACCATTATGATGGACTCCTCCCTTATTGGGTGGGACGCGACGTTGGATCATCTTCAGGTTTTCGACCTATGGTTGCCACAGGACAGACAATTTCACATAAATTATCTGGAGCTTCTGGCGATTTTCCTGGCGCTCAAAGCTTTTGAGACAGAAATTGTGAACAAAGTGGTCCGCATCCGCACAGACAATGCAGTATTCATGTTTTACATCAACAAGCAGGGGGATACCAGGTCACCTCCCCTTGTAGATCTAGCCTTTCAGATTTGGGAATGGGCCATTCAGCACGGTGTTTGGCTACTGGCAGGAAACATTTTCCGGGCCAACTGAATGTGACTGCAGACTCTCAGCCGACGAGCGGTGGTCAGCTACGAGTGGGAACTGAACACGGAGATCCTCTCTGACATTTTTCGCTATTGAGGAACTCCAGAAGTGGCCCTCCTTGCGACATCGTCAAACAGGAAACTTCCTCTTTATGCTTTCAGGAACAGAGTCGGAGCTTCTTCCCTAGGGAATGCTCTCAAAATTGCGTGGCACAACATGAGGGCCTATGCCTTCCCGCCTCTTCCTCTGATTCACTGGGTGCTATGCAAGCTCAGGGACACGAAAAATTGCACTCTCCTGTTCATAGCCCCTTGGTGGCCAGCCAGATTCTGCTTTTCGGAGCTTCAGCATCTGTCAGTGTGCTCCCCGATCAGGCTTCCACTGATTCCCGACCTGCTTCACCAGAGCGATCAGCAGATGTGGCACCCCTCCCAACAATCATTCAGCTTGGCGGCCTGGTGCCCAAGTACAAATCCTTAGAAAGTTTCAACTTGTCCGCAGATACTATGCGTATTATCCAGGCGGCTAGAAAACCTTCGATAAGGTCTCAGTATAGGAGCAAATGGCTCTGGTTCTGTCACAGGTGTTTAGCTAAGCACCTGGACCCCAGGGAAGATATCATTGACACAGTCCTGTCTTTCGTTTCTCACCTGGCATACATGTTTTATAGGACTTATTTGTCGGCTTTCGCCGCTTACCTGTCCACGGACACTTGCTCATTTTCATTGACAAACTGTGTCATTAAAAAGGCACTTTGCAGGTCTATTGCTTCTTTATCCACCTGTGCGCAACCCGCATCCTAAGTGGAAATTGAATGTGGTCCTCACTGCCTTATGCCAGAAACCTTTTGAGCCCATGGCTACGGTGGACTTGAAGTTCCTTTCGTGGAAAATGGCTTTTCTGATTGCGGTGACTTCGGCAAGGCGTGTAAGCGAGTTTCAGGCCTTGTCTGTAGAACATCCATTTTTCACCTTTCATAAGGATACGGTTGTCCTCCGGACTAATCCTTCTTTCCTTCCAAAGGTGGTATCTAATTTTAATCTGAACCAATCTATTTCTTTACCCATCTTCTTTCCAGACCCGGCCTCAGATGCTGAGAGGGTATTGCACAATTTGGATGTCAGACAAGCTCTTAAGTTTTATTTGGACAGAACATCTAAATTTAGGAACTCTTCCCAGCTTTTTGTGACCTTTGTAGATCCGAAAAGGAAAGCCGCCCTCGAAAGCAACTATCTACAGATGGATTGCTTCCTGTATATCAGAGGCGTATATCGTTCAGGGCCTTCAGCCTCCAAAAGGAATTCATGCCCATCTTGTGCGGAGCAAGGCGACTGCCATTTCCTTCCAGAAATATGTTCCCTGAGAAACCATTGCCAGAGCAGCGACATGGGCTTCGCCATCAGCTTTTTGTAAGCATTGCTGCTTAGACCTGAGCTCCAGAGCCGATGCTCAATCCGGTCAGGCTGCTCTTAAGAACCTCTTTCAGTGAGGGAGTTCCATCCACCCGTTTTTCCTGTGAGGAGTGCTTGGTAATCTCCCAAAAGTATAGAGGAAAGGGAACGGGACGTAGGAGTATAACAAAGTTACTGACTGTAGTGGCTATCTTACTGCTAGTCAATAGTCCCCTTTCCTCCATGCGCCTACCCGCCGTTCCCTCTAATAAGTATCCTCTATTATTCCTTAAAGGTATCAGACCTTGCGATAGGAAAGGACTGAAGGGCGATGCGCGGGGCGGGATCACGGCTGAAAGCGGTACCCCACGTAAAAAGAGAAGGACACATTTTTCAATTTTATGCTTTTTTACAAAAGTGCTCTGGTCCCGTCCCACTGAACGGAATGTCCCAAAAGTATGGAGGAAAGGGGACTATGGACTTGGAGTAAGATGGTCACTACGATGAATAACTCTGTTATTATGGCGTGTTGTTTGGATTCAAGTCTAACCACTGTAGCTAAGGACCTTTCCGCTCTATCCGCTGCACCATAACAATGAGCGAGCACTGGTCTGGACATATGACAGACATTACTCACTAATCTTATTTCTGGTGCTTGCATCTGCCTAGGTTCACATGCTCCGCATATAGTCCGACATCTAGTGGTAATCTAAGTATTGCATCTTTCTTTCGAAGATCGAAAAGGGCCATCGGCATGGGTCTAACACTATTCCTAATATGACATGTAGTGTTACCAAAATTCTTCACGCTTTGAGGTCCCACTGGTTGTTTTTGTTCTGCCGTTACGGAGCCTTCTAGAAGGCGTGAGTGAGTACAGAAGAAAATAAGGTGCAAGATGTCTATGTTCGTTCTATCTACTCCAAGAGGGGAGGATGAGTGGGTGCATGTGAATCTAAGCAGATACAAGTACCAGAAATAAGATTATGGTGAGTAATGTAGGTCTTCTGATTCTTGTTAATCTGCTTAGAGTCACATGCTGTGCATAGACCAGCGAGCAGTACGAGGAAATGGTGGTGGGATGTGTGAAGGAACAGTAGCAAAGAGATGTGTTAACACTGCCGGTTTCACCCGAGAATCAGACAGTGCGTCTAAGCAGTAATGTTGAGTGAAAGTGTGAACAGAACGGGGGCGCTGTTGTGCGACTGCGAGATGGCCGCCGCCTGAGACAGCTCAGTCTCTTCAACAGTCGAAATCCTACATAATCCTTTCTTTGTGTTGAGCAAAACGCATGCAGATACCGGCGGAACGGAGGCATTATTATTCTGCTTTCCCCTGACCTCCCTTTTGGAATCCCGTAACATCAGCGGGGGCTCCAGAGGTGTGGTGGCCTTGCTTGGGATGGAATAGCCCTCCGGCGCCGGTCCCGCGTGTCTACCAGTTGGCTTGCGGTGGGAAACTGCTGGCTGCTGAGGCTCGAGTTGCTGGCCCGCTATTGACTTGGTTCCGCTCTGTGCCACATCTCCGTTGGCGGGACCTCAGGCACTGGCGCTGAGGCCCGGAATCCACTTCCAACATGGCCTGCTGTCGGGGCACTGCAAGATTTCAGTGACCCAGCCCCTGCTCACATGACAGAGCTCTATCATCTTCCTCTATCTGGACATATTGAACCACCGGGTTCTACAGCACCTCTTAGTCGGCGGTCGGATCTCAGGCTAACCATCAGCTCCCTCAGCGGGCAAGTGCCTGTCTACGAGCTGACCCTGCTCTCACCCTAGTGCCTCCTGCCTCGGGCTGACATCTCTCCCAACGCGCGAGCCCTGGCAGGCGCTACTGCTAGTGCCTGCATTGCGTGCCTCCTCCCGCTGTGGAATCTCTTACTCCTGCCTGCTGATCACATACTGTGGCCAGTCGAGGCTTGGCCGTTGGCAGGGGTGGGATCATCGTGACGGGGGGGGGGGGGGGTTGGCAGGGCCGTGAGAGCACAGAGCGTCCGGATCGAGCTGGGGGACCTCCACACCTTACCTAGCTTTGGGGGAACCCCCTGTTGTCATAATCACACCAGCAAAGCTGCCCCCGAACCCCTGGAGAAGCTGCTCCTGATCTGTCCTCCTAAAACACAGTAATAACGTGCCCTTTAGCTGCGGTCTTGACTACATACTGGCATTTTCCTTTTGGATGACCCCCAGGGGCCTCACATCTTTGCCCTTTCTGCACCTAGACCCTGTGGCATGCCCCAACTGATGCTGATGACCTGCCCCCCCTGGGATGCCCCCACCTGTTTTATAATCTGCAGGCTTCTGGACACCACAAGATCTGCTGTGAGGTCACTGCCATACCTCCTACTGCTGCTATATCCTAGTTCAAAACACCCCTTGGCACAGCTCCACTCCGGGGTATCTGTCAGCAGTGGGCATACAGTGGGGAACAACAAGAAACAGTCCAAAATGGACCAGTTTGTGTGCCAGGGCCCCTTCCTACTACACCCTCTACATCTGGAGTAGCGGACATGTCCGCCCTCAACCAAACGCTGCTTGCCTTTAAGAATAGCACGGATAGCCTTGGGGCCAAAATCGACACCGACATGCAGAGTGGAGACCTCCGCAATTCAAATCGACAAATTGTGCGGGCGCATGACCGAAGCGGAGCAGCGCATTGGGGTAAATGAGGCCAGGACAAGCTCCCTGCAGATGGAGGTCGAGGCACTACAACAAGCAGTTAAAAGGGTGGAGGCCAAGAATGATGACCTCAAGGGGAGGTCACAGAAATAATTCACGCATTGTGGGTGTCCCTGAAGCCACCAACATAGACAACATGGAAGTGTGTGTTGAGAAGCTCCTATTGGACATCCTAGACCACCCTCCACTTTCCAACATGTTCCTAATCGAGAGGGCCCATCGCTCTCTGGCCCCTAAACCGCTCCCTGGTGCGCCCGACAGGCCCATTAATGTAAAAATCCTTAATTCCAGGGATAGAGACACTAGCCTCAGGACAGCAAGGGCAAATTGCGATTCAGATCGACCACCAGACTGCTCCCAGACTTCAGCCCCCTGGTACAGGAACAGAGGAAGATTTTCCAAGAGGTTATGAACAAACTCAGGCAGAAGAACATACATTATGTCATGATGTTCCCCGCCAAACTTCGCGAAATCCACAACAGCAAAACATGGTTCTTTACAAGCCCGGCAGCTGCAGACCGCTTCATTGCTAACTTACCAGACCCTATCGAAAATCATGAGGTCCCCAACTGTTGAAATCGCACCTTCATGTCATTGGGCTGGGCGACCAGACATGGTAAATGGGCCGCATGCAGCATTGACCAACACCCCTTCAGGGGCAGTTACCTGGTACCCTGACGTCTGCAGAGTATATTGGGGCATGGTAGCTGTCTCATGCCTTTTGTCTGGGACCTGTCCTTTTAACAGCACCCATGGATACCTAACCCCCTGTTGAAATATGAAGTCCTCTCTAGTGTTCTGCTGCTGGGTGAACCCTGAATAGTGATGCAACTGTTCTACATAAAGATGTACACTAAGATGTAATTATTGCTGGGTTCCTGAGCTGTGTGGCTGCACCCGTTGCCCCGATTGGTACAATCACTGCATGTTGGTACTTAAGTGTTAAGTTGTTGCCGTTAGTTTTCTGTCTTTTATTCTAAGGGGTGTGGGATAATGCCGGTAGGGTCCCCTTTCTGGGGTGGGAGGGGGTGGGTATGCGGGGGGGATATTATGTTCAAGGTGCAATCACGATTACGGTTTAATACTTTAGGAGCGATTAGATGGGAGGTATTGCTGCCCCTGCCCGTGAGCTCACTTGGGCGGGGAATCCGCCTACTTCCGGGAATATATGAGTTTATCCATTATGTATGTGTAAGATATGGTTGATTCCCTAACCATAATGTCCTGGAACATTAGTAGTATTACTAATAACACATTTCGGTTGCTGGTAAACCACACCAAGCTACACAAAGTAAATGTGCTATGCCTACAGGTGACTCATCTTGCGAAAGATGCTTTGCTCCCATTAGCCAAAGGTTGGGGAATTCATGGATACAGTGCCTCCTATTCATCCCAGTCCCGGAGAGTTGCGATTTATATGTACCAATCCCTAAAGTTCTGTTTGCATGATAAAATGCTGGACCCAATATTTATGCTCCAAATATAGAGTTTTATCTTAACTGCATTGCCATGTTACATAAATGTTCTGCGTATTAAATAGTTTAGGCTGGGGACTTTAACCTAGTCGTGTCCTGGAAATGGACCGATCCACTACTGCCCCCTATACACTCACTAGGGTGGCCATAGCATGGGCAGATATTGCGGATTCTATGGGTTTAGTTGACATATAGAGGCATATGCACCTGAATGACGAAGTTCTCATTTTTCTCTGGGGCGCACAGCAGTGCCTCCAGGATTGACTGTTATGCTTTCCATCCCACTGGTCTAGGACACTGCCGGACCATTCCCTGATTATAGTCACAATCATTATCCCCAATACAACAACCCCCCTCCCACTTGCACCCCCCGCTGGCGGTGTCGCCCATGAGCCCTGGAGGACGGGGTATTCCGGGAGGGCATTTGAGGCAACATCAATTAATATTTTGCATTTAATGCAGAATCCGTGCCCAACTTCAGAGTGGCGTGGGAGGCCTTTAAAGTGTACACGATGGGTTGTTGTATCTCCAGACAGGGTGGTGTACTTAAATACCTTAGGTCGTCCCTACGCTGGCTGGAGAGGGAGATAAAAAGAGCTGGAACACAGACTCAAGGCAGGGACCAGCAGAACAAGAAAACGCTTGGGGATAAACGCCGGGAGCATTCAGAGGCTCTTCAGGAAGTTTGATACCTGGGAGACCCGGTGTTAACGGGAAAATACGCTCCACAGTTCAGGACTCCTGCGGAATAAATGGAACTTTCTGGGAATATTATAACCGGTTTTATTCTTCACAATTATCGTTTCTCCTGGGGAAATTAAGGCCTATTTGGATTGCGTGGCTTTGTGATGGTTAAACCCAGCTATAGCGGATCTGTTGAATGCTCCCCAATCCACAGCAGAAATCTGTAGGGTGATTGATAATCTACCCTGTGGTAAGGCTCCTGGACAGGACAGCATCTCTGCCAAATGCTATAAGGAATATGCAGACATACTAGCCCCACAGTTGTCGTATAGTCCTTTTTATGCACGAGCCTCTTACCCAAATCCACTAGGACAGTTCTTGTCACGCTACTCCTTAAGCCTGGCAAAGACCCCGCCAACTGCGCATCGTACAGACCTCTTTCCCTCATCAAAACAGACAATAAAATACTTGCCAAATTGCTGCCTGATAGACTCATTCCACATATGGATGCATTGGCCCTCCCCAACCAGTCTGGCTTTATTCCAGGACGATCCCCGCAAAATAATCTACGGCGACTGTTCACCATGATGCATAACGTAACAGTGGTGGCAGCTTTGGATGCTGAGCAGGGCTTCGACTCCGTCGAGTGGCCTTTCCTATTCAAAGCATTGCATGGATCGAGCCTGGGCCTCCAATATATTAGATGGATGTGCTTGCTGTACACCAAGGTTGTCCAACATACGGCCCACGGGCCACAATGCGGCCCTCCAAGCCATTTCATGTGGCCCGCGAGTCTGTACAGAAAACTTTGAACAATGTTTGTTGGGTCCGTGGACCCGATTAATTTACTTATTTCTGCAATGTTGGGTCTGACCAACATTGCAGAAATAAATAAATGAATCGTCTCCACGGACCCGGCAAACATTGAACAAATAAATAAATAAACCGGGGCGTGGCGGAGGACTGTTACTGTCTCTGCCACGGCACAGTTTATTTATTTATTTGTTCAATGTTTGTCGGGTCCGTGGACCCGATTATTTTACTTATTTCTGCAATGTTGGGTCCGACCCCCCGCCCGGCACCAGAGGCAGTTACAGGCCATGGCCCGCATTCAGGGGCGCCGAGTACGAGGGTGCTCCGGGCTCCCCCTGACTCCCCCAGGCCGGAGAGAAGCGACCAGTATGGATGGCCCTTTGTTCCATCCTTACTGTGTCTCTCTCTGGTGGCCCGGGTAAGAGCCAGGTAAAAAACGATGTTTAAAAATTGAGGGACGGATGCAAAGCAAGTCTGTCCCTCCATTTCTAAAAATCTTTTTGGGTTGGGTGTATTTGTACATCTGTGCACCCCTCTTGGCAAGAGGGGTGTACCGATGTAGAGGTATACCCAACCCAAATCTAGTTTTAGAAATGTAGGCACGGATGCAAAGTGAAGTATCTCAAGCAGAGACAAGGTGATAAACCAAGTACGTTTATACACATAAGATACATGGACCCGGTGCCCTGCTCTCCACCCCACTCTCTCCACTCCGTCCTCTCCCCTCTCTAACTGACCTCTCACGCGCCACGTAACAAACATTCTATCTCCCTCTCGTGCAGGCGGGGTCGTCGTAACCAAAGGGAATTACAAGATACAACACAAAGCAAGTCTGTCCCGCCATTTCTAAAAATCGTTTTGGGTTGGGTCTATTTGTACATCTGTGCACCCCTCTTTGTAAGAGGGGTGCACAGATGTAATCGAGGCACAGATGCAAAGCAAGTCTGCCCTCCATCTTAGTGGGGCTGCTATACTTTTGATGGGACAATATCAGCACTTCTCAGTTGATTTATTTATTTTTATTGGTTATTTATAATGCGCATAATGTACCCAGAGGGATCGAACCTGTGTTGCTCCATGTCTTCTTGCTTCCAAGGTGAGCATGTTGCCCCTGAGCTATCCTAACTATTGAGCAAGTCTAACATCATCATCATCATCTTCATCATCATCAGAATAAATCAACAAAGAGCTAATATATTTAAAGGGATGGAATTACTCAGAATGTAGCAGCACTATTAATAACCCAAAGTGCTTAAGCATAGTTAATGTGAAAATACAACACTTCTCACGATTGGGACAGTACTGCCTTAGCCAGAGTTTCACACTGAAGAAGTGACCAAGTGGTCCGGGGTCTGCAGCCCACACACACCATGGGATTCCCATACACCCACTTGCGAGATTTGCACCAAATTAGTGAGATTGTGCTCCAAGGTAGGAGACACATTCACAGTCTTTGCTCTGAGGTTTGACACACTCACAGGATGGGATGGCATTTCATTCTCCCATCCTAGTTGTGTTGCTCTGCCTTTTGAGGGCTACTACAACCTGGATGATTATAGAGGGGTGGAGTAGGGGCAGTGATGGCCTACTGGAATGCAACTGGAAGGCTTAAACCTCCTTCTTACTTGACTGTAGTATATGCAGTACATGCTAGCCAATTTTTCCACTGTTCTGCACCCCCATCCCCCTCGCACCAAGTTGGCGACTATGTGCAAATGTGGTCATATTACTGCTGGTGATGTCACTTCCTATATTTGGGCACCCCCTGGGAAATTCATAAGTTGGCTCCCCTGCCCTATTTATTTGTTTGTTCAATGTTTGTCGCGTCCCTGGACACGATTAATGGATTTCTGCAATGTTGGGTCCGACCAATACACAGGGCCGTGGCGGAGGACTTTTACTGCCTCAGGTGCCCCCTGGAATTGGATTATGCTTCTTTCATTACCACAGAAGTAATGAATGTGTATTACAGAGATAAGCTGGCATATGTATTGGGCACACTGCACATGCTCAGGCAGCATCAATCATGCTTTGTAGAGGACAATGCTGGCCTAAATTGGGAACAGCCAGCATAGACATGTTGCTACAGAGGCATATTTTGGGCACAACCAGCATGCCAATGTGTTACATCAGTGACAGTTCTGTCTTACACTGTGGACACACTGATCATTAAAATGTGTTGTGTTCTACAATGTTCTTGCCTGCTGTTGGTGACATGGAATGTACATGTTCCCCTTTAGAACTGATTGTAAACTTATGGCTTTTTGGTCACTTTTCCTGCTGTAAAATACACAATTTCAGCCCCATATTTGCAAAAAAAATCTTGGGGGAAAGGGGGCTCCCCCAAACCCTCCGTAGATCGTTTTAGTTCCCTTGCTACGCTCAGTGGCCCCCACTATTTCAGATAAATATCAACACATAGACACTGGAAAAAATCACAAGAAACTAACCTTTGATCACTGCCCCCGACACCAAAAGCTATCTTTGGGACTGCAAGGCTATGCCTCTGATGCTACTGTGTCAAAGGTCACCCACCATCGCTTTTGAATATACTGCTTTGGGTGAGGGTGTTCACTTTTGGCTCGCCGGCCCACCGGGTGACAAAAAGTTAATGCTTCGGCCCCACATTCAAAAAGGTTGGACAAGCCTGCTGTACACCCTTCCCCAAGCCTCTATATTGTCGAACCAAATACAGTCCGGCTACATATTCCCTACGAGAGGAACAAAACAGGGGTATCCCCTCTCTCCAATCCCATTTGCCCTTGCAATCAAACCCCTTGCCTGTGCCATTAGGTAATTCAACTCACACAGGGGGGTACAAATATACTTGCACATCTTTTTTTTCACTCTATGCAGATGATATACGGCTGTATATTAAAGATCCTAGACAAAACCTACAGCTGCTGGTACAGGAGTTCATTTAATTCAGATAGTTCTCTGGGTTACGAAATAACTGGGCAAAATCCAAGATTCTCCTGATAACACCAACTGCGACCCCAGATGAGGTCGGTACTGAGTTCCGCTGGTGTCGGGAGGGCATGAGATACCAGAGTATAATCGTTTCCACCTCCCCGGCTAAGCTTTTTGAGATAAACTACTTGACTATCCTTGAGCATTTCGAACGGAAGGTGGATCTTTGGATTAGGCTCCCACCGTCTCAAGTGGCATGCCTCGCTCTGGCCAAAATGGTGGTAGTTCCTACTGCACATATTCAATAATGTCCCATTGATCCCCCCTGCATGGTACTGGCGACGTATCCCTTCATTGATGACCAGGCTGATATGGGCCGCAAAAAAGCATGCATATTGCTTCATATTCTGACACAGCCGTATAGGGCCAGGGGTCTAGACTACCCAGACCTGTTTACATACTTCCTGGAAGCACAAATTCAGTATGCGATATGGTGGTGGAACCCCTATGTGGAGCACCTGCACAACAGTCTTGAGAAGGCGGTAACCTACCCAGCTGACCTGAAGGGTACAATGTGGGGTTCCGCTAGGCGTATCCCCAGAGACTAAATACAACCCACAGATGTCTCCCACTGGACATGGGACCAAGCTCACTCAGGTAGCAGCATGAAGGGGAATAACCATAATGATTACGCCATATACGTGGTGCACAGACTTCCACTGACCGCAGAAAAGATATTTAGAACATTTCATGAAACTAAACACACTCCCTTGGGGATATTGTTGTGGACGGTAAATTTATACAATGGTATTCCCTGAAGGATCGTGGCCCCTGGAATGCCATCACTATGCTCCTCTATTATAGACTACAGGAAACAGTTCGGGGGGGGAAGGGTTTCTGTAACCACCTAATCGCTCCCCTCTCTCTCAATTCGTTACACTGCCCCCCCAACGTGGTATAGTGTCAGTACACTACAAACTGATCAAATCACTACACACAGCATCCCAGAGCAGGGTTATGGCCAGATGGTACAGAGTATTACAGACCCCGCGCTAACAGAGAACCAATGGCGAATATTCTGCACAATGACCCGGGTCGATAACCCTAAATTTCAGGTTCCGCCATATAAAATTCAAGATCATACACCAATCATATCTCTCTCCTGCCCGATTACAGAAATATTACCCGGAGAGAACTGCTTCATGTCAGTGTTGCTCCCATGACCCCGCCGACTATATGCACTTGATATGGAATTGTAAACATGCACAAGTATTCTGGAGGAGTCTATGATACGATGGGTAAAATTGTTCACGGCAGCCCACAAGATTCTCCTTCAGCCTGGTTGTTACCGTTATTTGAACATCCCAATAAAAAGGAGAGGAAACTGTTGGCAATGGCCTCAATGGTAGCGAGGGCCCTACTGGGCAAAACATGAAAGCGTACAAGACCCCCTAAAGTAGAGCAATGGCTTTGTATAATGAAAACTTTTGAATCCCAGCATACTAGATACATGGCATCGCTCCCCGATAGGAATAAGCCAGACGATTACTGGGTTCCCTGTCGTTCCTACGTCCTTAGTGATGGAGACTCTACTGAGCCAAGTCAAGACTTCAATGGAGCCAAGTAACAGGGTTAACACAGTGGGGGACCAGAATACCTGTGGGGATAGGAATATGTCCTATGCACAATATGTAAACCCAGAGTATGTAAGGGCTCCTGGTTAACAGCCCATTCACCCAGGAGGGCTAAATATAATTAAGACAAACGAATGGGTCTACCATTCCTACACCCTTGCCCAAAACATTAGTTCTGTATCAAGTATGAGCCAAGGTGTATATATTCACAAGTTTATATTTACAAATACAAACTGATGGTCTGTTCATACACACATATACATGAGTTGTCCATATCGGTCGGTGTAACACTAACATTCAATGGAAAAAAAAGAAGGAAGAAGCCTACTATTGTGTGAAATCACAACAGGGGTCAATACAGTAATTGCAAAATATCAGGTGAGAGAGACGTAACAAAAAACTTGAAAAATAAGGAAAATAGTGTTAACAATTGGACACTGCCAAGGTGATAGAAGACTTGTCTACACAATTGTGTTTCGGCCCTCAATGACTGTTGCGCCAGCCTATCTGGAACAGGCCTTCATCAAGACGGGAGGACAAACTGTTGTGTGTATTGTGCCTGTAGGGAAACACAAATAGACAGGTGTCAGTGCTAGGGCATTCCGGTGTAGGAGATGTAAAGCAAGGAACAAGTTACTTAGCTGTAACTGTTGTTCTCCAGCATGGGTCTGGCATGGATTCACATGCTCATGAATATTCCCCGTCAGGCTGGGAATCCTCGGTAAAGAAAAAATCAGTATCAGTTTCGTTTCTGATCTGTCTTTCTTAGTAGTATCCAATCACTGCGCTCTAGCTACATCCAGCGAGTGCAAAGTCCTCTCGGCCGGCGTCGAAGGCGACTGGAAGAAAACTGGTAACACCAAGGGATCGTTGAGGTGGAAGTCCGACGGCACCTTGGGCATGAAGGAGGGGTGCGTCCCCAGCACCACCCTCGTGTCATGAAAAGTCAAGTATGGAGGCTTGCAAGATAGGGCCTGGATCTCTCCCACTCGTGCGGAGGTGATGGCCACAAGGAACGCTGTCTTCCATGACAGGAACTTCAAAGGTGCTGAATGCATAGGCTCGAATGGGGCCCCCATGAGCCTGGTCAGCACCATATTAAGCTCCCACGCCGGGGCAGGAGCCTTCACCGGCGGGAACGATCTGAATAGTCCCTTCATAAATTTGTTACCAGGCAATGAGACCACAAGGACGCCCGTCCCGTAGTCCTGGTATATCGGGAGATGGCAGCCAGATGTATTTTGATGGAGGCGTGAGCCAATCCAGCTTTGGCCAGCGACAGTAGGTATGGCAGTACTTGAGGGGCCATCATCCGCAGAGGGTTCATCTTCTGTGCACGGCACCAGACAGAGAACCTCTTCCACTTATGACCGTAACACTTAAGAGTTGAGGATGCCCTGGATTTTGCAAGAACCTCTCTGCAGTCAGCCGGGTTATCGTACCCTCCAAACTGTAGTGCTGCAGGAGCCAGGCCTGCAAGTTCAGCAACTGTGGGTCGTGATGGAGAATGGCACCTCCTCCTCTGGAGAGAAAATCCGCGTTCGCCGGCAGCTTGACTGGTGGGGACGTTGACAAGTCCAGAAGGTCCGGGAACCAGATCTGCCTCGCCCACGCCGGTGCGACGAGGATCATTCTGCACCTGGACTTCTTGAGCTGGTTGGTGAGGCGGAGCAGCAACGGCAACGGAGGAAACGCGTATAGAAACAGGCCGTCCCAGGGGAACGAGAAAGCATCGCCCATGCTCCTCAGCTGCGGGAACCTGCTGGCGAACCTCTGGCACTTGGAGTTTGTCGCTGTCGCAAAAAGGTCGATCCAGGGTTTGCCCATCGTCGAAAGAGCCGATCCACCTGCTCCTGACGTAGTTCCCACTCGTGGCACGAGCGCAGCTCCCTGCTGAGTGAGTCGGCGATGGTGTTTTTTTATTCCTGCCAAGTGGAAGGGAACCAGAAACATCCCCTGGGCGACGGCCCAGTGCTACAGATCCTGGGCCTCCTTGGATAGGGCTGGGGATCTGGTGCCCCCCTGCTTCTGTATGTAGAACATCATGGTGGTGTGGTCGGTGAAGATCCGCACCACTTTGTCCTTGAGGGACGGAAGGAACGACTTGAGCGCCCAGAACTCTGCTTGGAGCTCCAGAATGTTGATGTGGAGAGACTTCTCCTCCGGGAGCCAAAGGCCTCTTGCGTGGAGATCTCTGATGTGGGCCCCCCAACCCTCCAGAGAGGCCTCCGTCGTCACCGTCTCCTGAAACGCCGGGGTTTGAAAGTCCGTGCCTGTAGTGAGGTGAGCACGGGTACCCCACCATAGGATCGCCCCACGGAACTCCCTGTCGATAGGGATCCAGTCCTCGAAGCAGCCCGTCGCCTGAAACCAGGGGCGTCGAGGAACTCCTGTAGCGGACGCATCCGAAGTCTGCAAAGGGGTACAAGTTAGATGCATGAGGACATCATCCAGAGGAGGGACTTGATGGACCTCACCATGGCCACGTCCGTGGCTAGCAGGCGCTGCACCTTGCCCAGGATGGTCTTCGTCCTCTCCTCTGACGGGGAGGCCAATTGCCCCACTGTATCGAACTTCGCTCCCAGAAACAGTGCTACTTGCGACGGAACCAGGTGGGATTTGGGGTAGTTGATGGCGAACCCCAGTTGGGTGCGCAGCCGGACGGTCCTCGCTGTGTGTTCGACGGCAAGTTCTCTTGTCCTTGCCCGGATTAGCCAGTCCAGGTAGGGGTAGACGTGGATTCCCTGCAGGCGCAGCCGCGCCGCCACTGGTGCCAGGCACTTGGTGAATACCCTGGGTGCCGACTTTAATCCGAACGGTAGGGCTCTGAATTGGTAGTGGCGTCCCTGAACAACGAAACCTGAGAAACTTTCGATAGGAATTCGCCCTCCTCCAGCTGTCCCAGCACGTGCTGGAGGGTGACCATCCTGAATTTCTGCGCCTTGATGCATTTGTTTAACCGACGGAGGTCCAGGATCGGGCGCCAACCGCCTGTCTTCTTTCTGACGAGGAAGTACCTTGAGTACACGCCGGAGCCCCGGAGCCTCCTGGGGATGAGCTCGATGGCACCTTTCTTGAGCATCGCCCTTACCTCCAACAGCAGTTGAGGGACGTGATTCTCCTTCCTGGCCACGGGAGGAATGCAAGGACACTTTTGGAATTCCAGCGAGTGCCCGTTGGCCAGGGTGTCCAGCACCCAACGGTGGGTGGAGATGTACTCCCACATGCTGACGAACTTCGTCAGCCGGCCTCCCACCGGGGTGCTTCGGTGGGGGCCGGACGAAATGGCTGGGTCAGTCTTGCTTGGGGGCGGCCTTGCCGCCTTGGCCTCCTTGGCGACGACGGAATCCCCCTAGTTTGCCGCGACCTCTGTAGGCCTCCTGGGAAGAGGAGCGGGCCGCCTGGCGGTATGTGAAAGAGCCACCGCTGGATCCTTTGGAGGCACCCTGTCTGCCTAAGGAGCTCCGAAAGGGCCGTTGTTGAAGTACCCCTAGGGCCCGGGCCGTCTCCGAGTCAGTCTTGATGGCCTGGAGAGACTTGTCCACCGCCTTACCAAAAAGGTTGTTGCCGTCGAACGGCATATCCAACACTCTGGTCTGGACGTCCTGGCGAAAGTCTGTCACCTTGAGCCATCCTCGTCATCGGAGGCAAACTCTGTTGCCCAGTTGGCGAAATCCGGTATCGGCAATGTCCGTTGCCACCATTATGGCGTGATCCGATGCCACCTCGCCTTCCTGCAGAATTTGTAGGGCCTCCGCCCTCTTGTCGTCAGGTAGGAAGTCTAGCAGGGGAGCTATCTTGAACCAGAGCTCCCTGTCGTAGCGGGCCACGATCGCTAAGGCATTGGCCGCCTTAATCGTCGTCGCCGCCGACGAGATGACTCGTCGTCCCATGGAATCCAACTTCTTGCCCTCGCTGTCCTGAGGGGAAGTGGAAGTTGAAGCCGCCGCACCCGCTGCTTTCTTCTTAGCCGCTGCCTAGACGACAGTCTGCCGTGGGCTGGGCCCTGAGGCACAAGGGGGCGGCATCGGGGACTCGGTACTTCTTCTCGTACCTGTCCCTCTTGGCGGGTGTCGTGGAAGGGTTCTTGTGGACAGCAAGCCCCTCGTCCCAGATGTCGTCGAGCAAAGGCACAGCGAGGACCGTCTTCCTCTTGGCCTCTCGTCGTTGGTAAAGAAACACTTCCTTTTTTTGTTCCTCAGGGCAGAGCTGGAAGAGCTCGGATGCCCTGGTTATCATGGCGTGAAAGGAGCCAATTTCGTCAGCTGGAGAAGCCCAAGGGGGTGGGGGGTGATGACGGGATGTCCGCTGTGTCATCGCCGCCGTCGTCGTCATCCGTCCCCGTTGCTGTATCCGTCGCCGTATCCTCTCTAGGGTCAGGCGAGGGGATGAGGGGTCCATAGGCCTCGCGGGCACGAAGGGCGGAGAGGGGTGGACTCTCCTCCGCTTGTTCGGAGGGTTTCCTGATGGGCCTGGTTCTGGATCCTCCGTCGGGGTCCGTGGTAATCTCATCCTTATCTCGGTACATAAGGATTGGATCGCCAACAAAATGGCCGCCGAGCTATCCCGGGGCTCGGGTAATGGCTGCGACGGACGGGATGGCCGCTCCACTGAGCCCTCTTTGTCGCCATCGTCGCTTTCTTCGATCAAGTCAGCGGGGACCGTCCCCTGGGATCAAACCTTCTCGAATCTCTCGTTGAGGCCTATGAACCTCTCGTTGAGGCCCTTCTCGGTTTCCACCAGCTCCTCCTCAGAGGCTGATTCCGAGTCTGTAATGGCCACCGCCCCCCCCTCTTTTTCCGCCGGGGACTTCACGGGGGTCTTAACGATGGGCTGGAAAGAGAATTCCCTCCGCGGTGGCAGGGATACTCTGGGCCCACAGGCCGTTTCCACTGGCGTAGTCTCAGCCGGCTTCGCCAGGGTCGCAGCGACCACTTCGATAGAGGCCTTTGCCGGCTGGATCAAAGCCCTCACCACCTTAGGTGCGTCCTGGGCCTTCGCTTTGGGGGAGGGTCAGCCCCTCGCTCCCCCTTCGAGATCGACTGGGGCCGCTCCAGCAGCTTACCCGGGTTCTCGGACTTCCTCTTCCCCGAACCAGAGCGCTGGCTCGTGGTTGAACGTGCCGGGGAAGTCGCGCCCTGCCTGGCAGCCGAAGAGCCCAACCTTCCGGCGCTCCCGGTGCCCGCGGACTCGTGGTGCTTGGCCTTCTGTTGGGCCCCCGTTGCTGGTGCGCCCTCACAGGACTTAGCAGCCCGCTCAGACTTTTTCTTCGCCTTCTCACCTGCCCCTCTCCAGCCAGGTGGCGAGGCGGGAACGACGATCTTGTTTGGTCCGTTCCGAAAGGTTCTTGCAGAGCGCACAGTCCTTCTCCACGTGCGTCTTGTCCTCATGAAGGCAGTAGAGACATCGCGAATGCTCGTCCTCATTGAAAACGTTTTGTAATCCGCATCCAGGGCAGCACCTGAACAGCTTGAATCCGGGCATCGAGCTTCCCTTGTCCTGGGCAATGTCCATTGAGGTAGGCCACAGATCTTCCGGAATCCTTGAAGAAGCGTAAACTCGACGAAAACTTCACCCTTGAGGGGCGTAGAAGAATTCCGAAACGGGTCCGTTATCGGAAGTAGAAATGGTGGAGCTTGAGGCTCGATTAAACCGAGAAAATCTCCTGAAAAAGCGCAAAAACGCAGCAAAAACATGAGAGCTAAAGCACGAGGACTCCCAACACTTGAGCATGTGGTAAAAATCTGAGGATGGCTGCCAGAGGCGGGGCTTAGGGAGAGGGCAGTCATTGGCTAGGGGCAGTATGACCCAGAGATCAGTGATTGGTTACTACTAAGAAAGACAGATCAGAAACGAAACTGATACTGATTTTTTTTCTTTACCGAGGATTCCCAGCCTGACGACGGGGAATATTCATGAGAATGTGAATCCATGCCAGACCCCATGCTGGAGAAAAATTAATAACTTCAGTGTCAATGAATGATTAATTATCTTACTGTGCTAGGACCACAATGGATTCTGCACGTATTCAGGACGAACTGTGGAGGTAAACCCATAACAAATTGGGTGACCTCTGGATATTCTCGACTGAAGGGAAAGCGACCTGTATGAAGAGGTAGGAATCGGGTCTGAGTCCACAACGTGTATGGTCCCTTTGTCAAAAGACAAGGGGGCATTGAACTTATTCATTTGGTCATGCGATTTATTATGAATGAACTAATGGCTTACCTGTAGTGGATACACGTTAATTCAACGTGAAGGCAGTCTGGTAAAGAACTGGAATATCAGTATATTGTTGCCGCAGACCTCACATGGCGTTCTTCCCCGTGAGGCGGTTTCCGAGTGAGTTCAAGAAATGGGATGTCTATTAGATCACCCCGATCCGACTAGGCTTGACCATATCCCTGTAAAAAAAAAGCTGATGCCAATTACCTACATGTTGACAGAATGGCTGTGGCGTTACTGCTGCTGTATACCAGAACCCACACATCCGAAGTAATGGCTCACCACTTTGAGATGCTGAGACAGTCTGCCCTCAACAGGCGAACCGCGGGACATGGCCTCATGACTGTTCTGGAGCAGCTGCAGCAGTGCCTGAAGGCAAAGAGGCAGCTGCCTGAGCAGCTTTGGCGCCTCTATTTCCCCCGACTACCACAGGTACTTTTTCGCTGACCCCTTTGACTGGCGGCCCCTCTCGTTCTACCAAAGGAGGAGTAGTAACAAAAAGAACCTTCCCTCCACTGCTGTCCCCTAGGACGAAAAGGCGGAGTTTGACGCACAGCTGCGCTTAAAGGTTTTGCCGCAGCTTTCGAGGTCTGCAACCTCTCAAGGCTCTTGTCAGCCTTGTTGCCAAACAAATGTCCGCCATCAAAGGGCATGTTCAAAAGACGGGTTTGCACATCCGGGGCAAAACCAGAGTTCCACAACCACGCAAACCTGCATATAACGGTGCTCGCAGCCATGGACCGGCTAAACCCAACTGAAGGGATTCGCACATGGCATCCTCGCCATCTTGCACGAGAGCCAGGAACCCATCCCTTTCTTCCCCCTCGGGAACATGCTCAGCCGCTAAAGAAACAGTTCCACAGAGTGTGTGAAAACCTTGCTAATGCACAAGTGGAGTTGGCCGATTTAAATGCCATACTCCCAGCAGAAAATACCTTGTGAGCCCAACCAACGAAGCGTTTGTCGTCCCCATCAGGAGGGATGGTAGGGTACGCCGTGGCTGCCTGAAAAACCAATCTCTCAGGAGTGGGATGAGTGGATAAGTAGCTGGTGTCGCTAACGGAAGTGAGGTACTTCTTTGTCAATGATTTATTAACAGCTGGAAGAGATTCCGGTGACTGCCAAGCAGCCGCCACCCTTTTCTGTAAAGTGAGATGAAAAGGTAACACACCGGACGGACCTTGATCTAAGATGTCTGTAACATTATCTTGTACAAAATCTTCAGGAGGACTGGAAAAGCCCAGATACTCTGTGACCCTAGCCATGAGCTGCCTGTATGACTACTCCGCATGAGCCCCATGTTCAGGCCTGCCAAATTCCACTTCCGGAGAAGTGTCCAAACCACTGGCATCATGGAGGGTTTGCCTTAACTCCTCCAATTGACTGTCTCCAGAAAAGACAGGAGCCACATCCTGCTCAACAGGGTCCTCAAAAGTCAGAGCCCTCTTCCTCATATATGTCATCCAGAGGGAGGTGAAAACCTGGCCTGGGGACAGAAGAGGGCCTGGAGTCCACCACTGGCCTCAGCGACTTAGCAGTAGTCTTCCTTGGAGGATCCAACAGATCAGGGAACTCCAACGGTACATTTTGGGCAACAATAGCCTAAGGCATCGAGGGCGCTGAAGGCTTCGACGACGAGAGCGTCGACAACTTTGGCGTCGACAATGGTGCCGATGGCGCTGATGGCTGATAAGAAGGCGAAGCCTCAATGTCTGAGTCGGACGGACACGGCGCCGACCGAGTCGACGCAGGCTTCGAGCCCTTAGCAGGTTGCAGCGGTCTCGCTGGGGACGAAGACCGAGACCTGGAAGCACGTCTCTTGCGACTATCCGAAGCCTTGTCCAAACGGGACCTCGAAGGATCCCGATGCGAGTAGCGTCGTGGACCTGAGTCCGAAGGTGTGCGAGCCGCGGTACGAGACCATTCTCTGCAGGCTTCATCAGAAGGCGCGACCAGAACCGTGCCCTGCGATTGAAAAATCGCCAACATCTGCTCCTTAAAGGTAGCCCATTCCTCTGGAGTTGAGGACTTTGTCGGGCATGCCACCTTCCTGCGGCTCCATCCACTGACAAGGACACGGAAGGCGACCGGTGACGGCGCTTCCGAGAATGCTGCGACGTGGAAGAAGAATGGTCGGAACCACTCCGGGACCGAGAACCCTGGGCCTCCTCCCGATGCAGAGAGTTGCCCCTCAAGTCGTCGGTGGACACCCCTTTCAATTTCCAGGACTTACTGGGCTTAGAACCCCTACCTACCTGAAGCTTCCCCTTACGCTCCCGCAAGGCCTTGGCAGTCAGCGACTGGCATTTTTAACAGTCGTTGGTGTCGTGACTTTCGCCCAAGCACCACAAAAAAAAAAAAAAAAAAAAAAAAAAAAAAAGCACTGCGGGTCGGTGATCGACATTTTAGACTTGCAGTCCTGGCAAGTCTTGAAGCCAGACTGCGGAGTCGGAGGGGTCGAAGAAGAAGACATCTACGATGAAACACACAAGGTGCGCAGAGATCTCGAAGCAAACACGTTTGTGGAAAAAACAGAACTGAGGCTAGGGGGCCGTGCGTCCTATTTATAACATCCGGTGACGTCGCCATCGGTGGAGGCCTTCAAGGGACATCGACCCGACGTCATCGATGCAGGACGCCCTCTGTCGAAAAAAATGTTCCTAAGTGCACAGCTGTGGACATTACATGTCAAAGATGTGGAATACGTTGGAGGACACAATCCATTCGAAAGTGAGATTTTCAAAGACAGTTGGAAGTTCGATGGATTGGCTCACATGGAACTTAGAAATGAATTTAGGTGCAAAACGTGGGCGTATGGGCAGTACCACTTCCTTTATTGATGGTAACAAATGGGTCTTGAACTGAAAGAGCCTGCAATTTACCAACTCTCCTGATAGAGGTAATAGCCACCAGAAAAGCAGTCTTATAGATGAGAGCCTTAAGTAGTGGCTCACAAGGAGGTCCCATTAGTCTTGTAAAAACATTCAAGTCCCAGCCGGGAGTTTTGTTAGCAACAGGAGGGAGAAGTCTTTTTACCCCTTCCATGAATTCTTTAATTACTGGAATTTTCCACCAGGAAACCTTGCTCTGAGATGTGGTGCACGCATAGAGGACAGCAAGGTGGGCTTTATGTGATTTGAAAACAAGTCCGGAAACTAAGAGGCATATTAGATAAAGGACTATTTCTTTAGGTGAGCAGTCAATAGGGTTCATGTTTTTTTAGCATTGCACCAGATGACAAAACATTTCCGTTTATTGGCGTAACAATGTCTGGTGTTAGGTTTCCGTGCTTCTTCAAGAATGTCTGTACATCTTTGAGGTAGTTGGCGGCGGCCAAACTGACTTCAGGAGCTGAGTTGCAGGTGTTTGAGGGCACGGGTGTAGTGTCTTCCCCACGTCTGGTGACAGCATGTTGTATGGCCAAGGCAGTTTCCTGGGTGGAGACTGACATTCTCATGAGATGAGAACCAGGACTATTGGAGCCCACATTGTTGCCACCAGGAACAGTGTGACTTGTTCCTGGTGCATCTTGTGTACTATCCGGTTGAGCAGCAAAATCAGGGTGGCGGGGGGGGGTGAGTAAGCAAATCTCCCAGACTATGTTATCCAGAAACAGATCACTTTGGACTGTTTGAGGGTACCTGGAGGGGTAATCTGAGCATTCTCCAGAGTTGCGAACAAATCAATATCTGGATGGCCCCATTCTGCAAAGACGTTGTGTAGAATGACAATGCATTACTTACCGTAAAAGCATTTCTGATGATTGTATCTGCTTAGATTCACATGCTGTGCATAGGTCCGACATCCAGTGGTCACTGCGGAGTATTGCATCTTGTTTTTCGTAGTCAAAAAGGGACGTCGACCGGGCGTGTCTGAAATACTATCCCTATAGTGACGTGTGTTGTACCCACAATCCCTCACGTGTCGAGGTCCCTCTGTTTGTATTTTTCTGCCCTGAGGGAGCCTTCTAGACGTGAGTGAGTACAGAAAAGAGATATAAAAGGAAGTCTATGTTCCTTCCATCCGAGCGGGGAGGATGGGTGGGCGCATGTGAATCTAAGCAGATACAATCATCAGAAATGCTTTTACGGTAAGTAATGCATTGTCTTCTGATGCTTGTTAATCTGCTTAGAATCACATGCTGTGCATAGACTAGCGAGCAGTACCCGGAGTTGGCGGTGGGTTATGAGAAGGAACAGTAGAGAAAAGATGTCTTAGTACTGCCTAACCCACCAGGGAGTCAGATCTCGAGTGTGCATCTAGACAGTAGTGTTTTGTAAAGGTGTGCACAGAACTCCAGGTAGCCGCTTTGCAGATGGACTCAAGGGGAACATTTGCAATGAATGCTATGGACGCCCCCGTGCCTCGAGTAGAGTGTGCTCTTGGCTTAAAGGGCAGTTCTCTCTTAGCAAGAGTATAGTAGAGAGTGATGCATTGAACAATCCATCTAGAAATAGTGGACTTTGAAACTGCATCCCCTTCTCTTCCTGCTGCCACCGAGACGAAGAACTGATTAGTCTTCCTCAGTGGTCTGGTTCTTTCCATGTAGAACATGACCGCTCTGCGCACATCTAGTGTATGCAGAGTTTTTTCTCCCAAGTTGGAAGGATTTTGAAAGAATGTTGGCAGTTCTATAGACTGGTTTACGTGGAATTTCGATATGAACTTCGGAGCAAACCTTGGGTGCGTGCGTAGAACCACCTTATCTCTGTGAACTGTAACGAAGGGGTCTAGAACAGAAAGAGCCTGTAGTTCACTTACCCTCCTGATGGAGGTGATAGCTATTAAAAAAGCAGTCTTAAGAGTGAGGTCTTTAAGAGATGCTTTGTGCATGGGTTCGAAAGGTGAGCCCATGAGTCTGGTAAGTACCACGTTAAGGTCCCATCCGGGAGCTGGGTCAGCTATCGGGGGGTGTATTCTCTTTATTCCCTCCATGAAGGCCTTTAATTACAGGGATTTTCCACCGCGACACCTTGAGTTAGGAAGTGGTGTATGCAGTGCCGCTAGGTGGACTTTAATGGAATTGAACACTAGACCTGAATCCAACAAGTGGGTCAGGTATAGAACAATATGTGCGGGAGAGCAGTCAATTGGGTTGATGCCTTCCCCTCTGCACCAGATGACAAATCTCCTCCACTTGCTAGAGTAGCAGTGGCGAGTGTTAGGTTTTCTGGCTTCCCTGAGAATGTCCATACATTTCTGCGGGAGCAGTAGATGTCCGAATTCTATGATCTCAGGAGCCAAGCTGCTAAGTTCATGTTCTGGGGGCATGGATGCAGAGTCCTGCCCTTGTCTTGTGACAGCATGTTGTACGGGCAGGGGAGTTTCACTGGGAGAGATAGAGACATCTCCATCAAGTGAGCGAACCATGGCTGTCGGGCCCACATTGGGGCCACCAGTATCATGGTTACTTGTTCCTGGTGCATCTTGTGCACCACCTTGTTGAGAAGGGGAGTCGGGGGAAAAGCGTAAACAAATTTCCCTGACCATTGCATCGACAGACCGTTCCCCTTGGATTGGTTCTGGGGGTACCTGGAGGCGTAACTTAGGCATTGTGAGTTCTCCAGGGTTGCGAATAGGTCTATTTCTGGGAATCCCCATTGTGTGAAGACGTCGAAGACGATGTCTTCGTGTAGTCGCCATTCGTACTCTTCGGGCAGGGGGAAATCTCTGCTGAGTTTGTCTGCCAGCAGATTGAGTTCCTCTGGTACATGTTCCGACAGTAGGAACATGTTTTGTTTGAGAGCCCACTTCCATATATTTTGGGCCAGTTTGGACAGTCCCGGAGAGTGGGTGCCCCCCTGCTTGTTGATGTAGTACATGGCTGTGGTGCTGTCTGTAAGGACCAACACCGTTTTGCCCTGTAGGTGTTCCTGGAAGGCTTTTAGCGCCTTGAACACAGCTAGTAGCTCCAGTAGATTTATGTGTTTGGATGCTACGGTCGGAGTCCACACTCCGTGAGCAGTCTGATGGGATAGGTGAGCCCCCCATCCTGTTAGGGATGCGTCTGTGGTTAGAGTGGCTTCCGCCGCGGGTGTGGCAAAAGGTTTCCCTTTTTCCAGGTTTTCTTTTGTCCACCATCGTAGCGAGAGAACTAAGGCCTGCGAGACCACCACTGGATCGTCCCATAATCCGCTGGCCTGACACCACTGGCTGTTGAGCCACTCTTGCATAGGGCGCATGCGCAGGCGCGCGTGAGGTACCAAATAAATACACAACGCCATCATGCCTAGCAAGCGCATTGCTTTGCGTACCGTCACCTCTCGACCGGGCACATATTGAGGGATCTGAAACAGCATGTTTTGGACCCTCTCGTTGGAGGGGAAGACAAGGCAGTCCTTTGTTTGAATTAGAGCCCCTAGGAATTGTTTGATTTGGCTGGGGTCTAGGCTGGACTTCTTTTCGTTGATGGAGAAGCCCAACTGGAACAAAAGGTCTACAGTCTTTTGGGTATTGGAGAAGCATGTTTCGTAAGAATCCCCTGTTATGAGCCAGTCGTCGAGGTAAGGGTAAACTGGGATGGACAACCTGCGCAGGTGGGCCGCTGCCACTGCCAGTACCTTCGTGAATAGCCTTGGTGCTGATGCTATGCCGAAGGGTAGCACTCTGAACTGGTAGTGTTTGCCCTCTATCATAAACCTGAGGTATCTTCTGTGCGCTGGCAACATTAAAATATGAAAGTATGCATCTTTCATGTCCAATGTTGTCATGTAATCTCCCTGTGATAGCAGTGGGATCACTTCCTGTAAGGTTACCATACGAAACCTCTGGGGTTTGATAAACTTGTTCGCTGGGCACAGATCTAATACAGGGCGCATGGTTAGATCCTTTTTGGGTACAAGGAAGTACACTGAATAAATACCTTCTGTTACCTGAGATAGAGGCACGACCTCTATGGCTCCTTTTTCCAGCAGTTGTTGTACTTCTTGGAGAAGGATGGCAAGGTGTTCCGGTGTCATGTGTCGTCCCCTCGGGGGTCTGTATGTTGGGGAACTGTTGAATTCGATGCAGTATCCGTGGGCTACGGTGGAAAGTACCCAGCGGTCTGATGTTATTCCCTCCCATGCTGGAAGAAAGGATGTTATCCGGCCCCCGATCGGTGTTGCATGGGAGGGGACGCGAATCTTCGCGTCACTTGGTGTTGTTGGGGGCTTGGGAGCCTCTGGGGGTGGACCCCCGCCCTCTCCCCTTGCCCCTGCGCTGTCCTCTTTGGCTGTACTGCCCACTATTGGTTTGGTAACTGGTGGCAGGGTACTGTTGCTGCTGATTCTGCTTTTGGCGTTGGCCACGAAAAAAGCGTGTGTTGCCATAGCCGCGTCTGGTAGTGGGCTTAGAGATCTGGTCAAGAGTTTTGATGGTATCGAACTCTTTTTTAGCCATTTCCAGAGCCTCATCCACCGCCTTCCCGAAGAGGTTTGCGTCCTCAACAGGTTTATTTATTAAAGACGCCTGTGTCTCCAGTTTGAATCCTGAGTTGCGCAGCCATACATGGCGTTTTAGGAGTATTCCCTGAACCAGGGAACGTCCCGCTGTCTCAGCAGCATCCAGAGAGTTCTTTACAATACTCTGGTTGACCTGGGTTCCTTCGCCAATAGTTGAAAGCAGGCGTGTACGTAATGGTTCCGGCGCTTCTTCGGCGTCCTTGCGCAGTTTGGCCCACTGCGCGTCCGCATAGCTAGCTAGCAAAGAATTGTTGTTCGCAATTCTTGCCGAAAAGGCAGCCGAGGATGTGACCCTTTTAGCAAGGGCATATAACCTCTTGCCCTCCTTGTCAGGTGGTGCCTCACTGGTGGACAGCGGCACCCCTGCCCTCTTCCTTGCATTAGATACTACAAGGGAATCCGGAATGGAATGTCCCCTTATGTACAGCGGGTCTGAGGGTGAAGGAGTGAAAAGTTTTTCAATCCTTGGATTAACTCCTCTGATTAGTGCGGTGTGGATAGCGAAGGGATGATTCTTCTCTTCACTGAAGCGAGGAGGGGAATGGTCTGGCTGACTGGGGGTTTCTCCTTAATTGCTCTTTCCACAAAGTCTATTTCCGGAGAGATCTCCCCAGTGTCCAGTTCGAAATGTGCTGCTGCTCTGCGCAACAGGGCATTGAATGTGGGCTGATCGTCACTGGGAGACGTGTTTCTGACAGGTGAATTGTCTGGAGGATTTAGGTTCAGGACATCAGTGTCCGAATATCCTGATGGGGATTGCCAGGGATGAGAAGGTCCTTCTTCTGGATTTTCTCCGAAGCCTTCTCCTACCATGTCTGGGCTGTCTTCCAGACCTTCCTCTTGGTTCTGTCCTTCATTGTCCACAAAATCATCCTCCTCTTCTAAGTATTGTTCCTCACCAGTGAGGTCATACACATTATGGATGTCTAAGGCTGTATCCTGCCTCGGGTATTTGGCCCTGGGGTCCTCCTGAGGCCCTTCTCTTGTTCTCTTGGGAGTGGGAGGGTTCTGGGTGTTCATAAACCTCTCCATTCTCTCCATGCAGAGATGGAGCCTTTCCATGGTTTCATGGGGTACCCCTGAGCGGTCTAGCGGTGGAAAATTTGTGTTTTCTTGCTGAAAACGGCTCAACCTCTCCCACAACGTCGAGGAAAGTGTCCCGTCGCCCTCCGAAAAGCCTTCTGGTGTGCTGGGGGTCCCCCCGACTGAAGGGGGTAGTCCCTGTTTTTCTTCGGGCTTTTTCGGCGTGTCTTTCGACCTTTGCGTAGCGCTCGACGTGTCTTTCGGCGTACGCTTCTGGGCGTCGGCTACAACGATCCTCGCCAAGCTCTCTGTGACTCGTTTGTCAGCGGAGGGCTGTGGTTTGGACGTTACGGGTGTCGAACGTTCTACGGCGGCGTGCACTCTCTGCTGGTGCGGGCCGGCCGATGGTTTGGGGGCGGCGCCCTTATTTGCCGAAAGCCCAGTCGCTGGTCGTGGCTGCGGTTGCGAGAAGGGCTTCGAACCCGAACGGTCCGAGGAGGCCGCCGGTATAACCTGCGTCTCCTTGGGCGTTGATGCTTTCTTCGTCTTCGACGAAGAAGAGCTATGGGTTGTGTGCTTATGTGATGTATCGTGTGCGTCCGTGTCGCCGGGGTGTTCATCCCCATAAGCAGGGCGTGAGCCGAGCCCGTCGGGGCCGGGGACAGACGACAAAGAGCGTGAGCGCTCTTTAGAGGGGTGTACGACTTCCGTAGCGGAGGTCGTGTTATCACGTTCCTCGTCACTGTCGGTGGTAGCAGCGGCGGGTGAAGACCCGACCTTCGACATAGCGTAGGCCGCCCACCTCTTGACCCTACGGTCTTTTAGAGTCTTTGGCTTTAGAAGCAGACAAGCCGAGCAACCCTCCTCTACGTGATCGAGGGGCAAGCAGCGGTTACACCGTGAATGCTCGTCCTACCAAGTAAACTTGCCCTTACAAAGTGGGCAAAACCTAAAGGGTGTCCTCTCCATAGCCGAGGCAATAAAGCGTGATAACTACCCCAAGGGAAAGGAAGGGGAAAAGGAAAGGCATTCTCAGAAAAAGAATCAGAGATGTCCCAGGACCCCACTCTCCCTACTGTTTTTGGCCTGCGAGGCCAGGCCACGTGTTCGGCAACGCCGACGGATCTCCTCCGCTCGTCCCCTCCGTCGAAGATCTTGCTCGGCGGAGACAGCTTCACCACTGCGTCGAGGGAGGGATCGATATATTAAATCTTTAAACAGGAAAAGACGACCAAAGGTCGAGGAGATGGAATGTGCAATGTCTCTCGAGGAGCTCCGCGTAAAGACGACCAGTAGCTGGGCGGAAAAAAACAATCTGAGGGACCTCGACGCGTGAGGGATTGTGGGTACAACACACGTCACTATAGGGATAGTATTTCAGACACGCCCGGTCGACGTCCCTTTTCGACTACGAAAAACAAGATGCAATACTCCGCAGTGACCACTGGATGTCGGACCTATGCACAGCATGTGATTCTAAGCAGATTAACAAGCATCAGAAATGTCCTTGCAAGCGCCACTCGTGTTCTACGGGTAGGTGCAAGTCTCTGCTGAGCACGTCTGGCAGAAGATTGTGTTACCCTGGAACATGTTGTGATAGTAGGAACATGTCGTGTCCGAGTGCCCATTTCCAAATGTTTTGCAACAGTTTAGACAGCACTGGAGAGGGAGTGCCCCCTGTTTGTTTAGGTCTTTCCTTGTGGGTGTGTTCTGAAAGCTTTTAGGGCTTTGAACACCCCAAGTAGTTCCAACAGACTTATTTGTTTGGATGCTACTGGAGACCACATGCCATACACCGTCTGTTCTAGGAGGTGTTCTCCCCATACTGGCAGATGCCCCCATGGGGAGTGGGTTCTACTGCGGTGGTGGTGAAGGATTTCCCATTCAGAAGGTTTTCTTTCGACCACCACTGCAGAGACTGAACTAGATCGTCCCACTGACAGCTTGCCTGACACCATTGGCTCGAGAGCCACTCCTACATAGGGCTGCGCAGACAGTGTGTGTGTGGAACTAGAAAGATGCAGGATGACATAATCTGTTAGGGAGATTTATCCGTTTTATTTATTGTTCACTTGTTAGGTCCTTATACAGGAAGCAAAACAGTTTCAAATCGTCCACAGGGAACAGGGAGGGGACAGGGGATTATGGACAAAGTAATTATAAGAATGTTAAATAATTTAATACAAAGGAGAAGAGACAATGGGGAGGGGAAGACAAACCTACTATGCCTTGTGAGTGTTCATAACATGCAAGTGCAGTGGGGAGAGGGGTATGGGATAGGTGCTGTGGTACACATGGAGAGCAGCAGGAGAAGTGCTATGAAGAAAGCTAAGGGCAACCACCAGTAGTGGAGGGTGAGCTGAGGCAAGTGCAGGGGATAGACAGCAGTGAAGATGAAATATGTAGGAGGTCAGGGTCCTGAGGATGCATAAGGGCCCTGCACACCAGTCAAGCTACTGTGTGATTAGTAGGGGAGAGACAGAGTGAAGCAAGAGGTAAAGAGGAACGTCTTGAGGCTTTTCCATAACTTAAGGAGGTCCTGCTCAAGAAGAGGGGGAGACTGTTCCAAAGAAGGGAGCCGGCTGAGTAAAGCGACCAACCACCTGCTCTCTGTTTCGCAAACCACTTCACACACAATGAGTTGGTGCAAGAGGAACGTAGGTGTCTAGAGGGGGAGTATTTGGTCAGAAGGAGTTGTAGATGGAGTAGTCCCTTGCCCCAAGGCTCCATTGCGTCTGTGAAGGCAGGAGGCAGGGGAGGAGCCTGGAGCTCCCCTGCCCTTTGTCTGCTGGAGTGCCTGAATGAAATCAGTTCACACTGGGGTGCTGGCTGTCCCGATTGGACAGCCACCAGCCCTTTTCTGTAAACTGCAGGGAGAGTTTGCAGAAGAATTAATGGCCATTCCTGATGAAAGGTGGGGATCCTGACGCAGAAGGCAAGTCGACCACTGGAACAGAGGATCCAAAGCAGAAGACAGAAGACACTGGCAGATCTTTCCAGTAGCCATGAAGAGACCACTGTGGCCCTGACCCAGCTTTCTAATCGGCAGAAGAGCTCAGAAGAGGATGACTCCTTTCCTTTGGTTGGTGGGACCAACTAACCAGACGAGCTGCAGAACGAGCCATACTCCCAACATGCTGTGACCTTCCAGGGATGCAAACCGTAAATACCAGGGGACCTCCGACCCAATAGCAGTGCATCGTCTTCCAGTGCAGGAATCCTCCCAGAACTTTGGTGTCCCCTCTCCAGAGTGCAAGATTTCAGAATCGAGGCACATCGACCAGGTGGTAACCGTTCACTGTTAGAGCTTGTGAAAAGGCACCAAAACCGCAGACTGACGTCGAAGACTGAAATTATTCTTGATGAGGTCCCTTTCTTGCGATTGCTGCAGCGACATCCCTTCCAGAGTCCTGCCTTTTGTCACCAGTCCGAGGAAACGGGAGACCGGGTCAGGCACTACTGCACAGGAACAAATCCAGCTGCATTTTCTTCAAACCACCTAGGGTACTATGGGGCTCAAGGTAGTACCTAACAAGCCAAATTGTTGCTTGTGTGTAACTAGAGTGCGATATTAGGTGTTTGGGTGTTCACCTATACCCTTTAGCCAGGCTTAACAGCGTGTGAACCCATAGGGAGCCTTTTCCAAGGTCCCTATGAACTATTTATTCCGTCTTATAACACAACTGTCATTTGACTGTGTTCATTGCCAAAGCAAGCCACTACTATTTAAGCAGTGGAGATGCCATTACTTTCATTTACTATGTTCAGGGGAGCGGGGGGCGCGAGGCACTATTAGTTAAGTATTTACCTGAAAAAGAGTTCCTTATGTTTTTTATTTGCGTTTGTTAGTCTAATTAGTATTTACTTACCCTTGCCTTGTGTATATAAAATAAATCGATATTTTACTATAGCTACATGTGTGAGAGAGTTTCTTTGGACTAATGTATTTACTGAGTTCTATGTACTGGTTGATAAGCAGTGTTAGGGGCGTGGCTAGCCGCGGAAGGCGTTGGATGCATCCTTGGTGAGCTCCTGCGCTCGAGCCTGTTCGATGCCCAAAACCCTCTGAACAAGGCTGTGATTTGACCAAAACGCATGAATAAGCTGGCGAAACTGAAGGCACAACTTCCCTGTGGTCCCAGTGCAGATTGTTCCTTGCAGAGGGGAGAACGAGTCACCGGGAGACCCTAACCGGCACATGACAAAATGGCGGCCGGGAAACATGGGTTTGCCCAAGGCTCGAAACGCTGCATTAACCTGGCCCGGATGTGATCGGGAGAAAAGAGGGGATGAACTCCCTGGCTGGTAACAGTAGGAGGGTGCGGGATCCTACTCAGCAGCTCTGTGTGCAGGGACCGCAAGTGTGCGGAGTACAGCCCTGAGTCAGCTGATGCTACTATGAAACCTGCGATGAGGACCGCCAAACCACCGGGGGGCCTACCGGTTTGCCAGAGGACATGAAACTGGAGCGGGTGCACCAGGAAGGAGAGGCTGGGTCTGTGAGGCCATGGTAAGAGGCACAATGGCAAGGAACGCGGGTAGAGAGCTCGGGAGAGCCAGCTCGCCTGATGAAGGTGCTGGGGAGGTCTTTACCAGCATATTACACACTCATGTGCATGAATTGCACACCTCCCTCCCAACCCCCTCTTCCAAGAATGAGCAGTATTACAGCGCGAGGGGCCAGGGAGCGGAGAGATGTCAGGAGTGACAAATGAAGGGGAAAAAATACTCATGCCATTAACCCAACATACTCTGCTCCCCTGAGATTTGAAAGGGGGATTGGTGCTCCCACGCTACTCGTGGCTAAGCTCTGGGGTACCAGACATGGCATATGAGGTGGACAGACCTGTCCAAATATGAATAACAGATCTTTGGCAAGAGTTAGACTACGGGTTTCTCTATCTGAAAGACTGCTGTGAGACATGAATCTGCTGGGAGAAGACCCATTTGGAGGCTTAACAGGCAGAGAGAGTGGATAGTTGGAAAAGAGGCCAGGGGTTCGGCCCATAGACTGAGCAACTGAACCCGACAAAGTTTGTGGTCCCAACGTCTTGCCCTGAAAGCGTGCCCCCCCCCCCCCTCGGAATTGACATGGTTAAGCAAGAAACTAAACAAAAGGGCCCCACATCGGGGGGACATAAAAGAACTCATGCAGGGGTCTGAAACACAAACACTCCAAACAGTTGGCAGCGCCACAGATACACCCAGCACCACAATTGCAGTCAGAGAATGACGACCCGCCAACTAGGGGGTGGAGGGGTCGGATCTAATGGCTATGTTACGGGAAATCGAGGACATTAAAGAGAGCGTGGCTGATCTTGTCAAAACAATTGCAGATCTTAACAAAAATGTAGTTGCGGTAGAGAGATGGGTGGACGAAGTGGAAACCGCAGTGAGCGTACAGGGGCATGAACAAGACAAGCTAGCACGAGGAGTTAACTCCCTGGAACCACAGATGGAGCAGGTTCTGTCTAAGCAGGCGGATGCAGAATATAGATCCCGGCGAAACTTCATACGCATTTGCGGGATCCCCACATCTATAACAGAAGCAGAACTGCAGCAATACCCCCTGGTGCCGTTTGACCACTTATTGGACCCTCCAAATGAGCGGGAGATCATCTGGGACTGCACTGAGAGTACTCCTCATACCAAATGAGCAAGAACCTGACCCCAGATGTACTGACCAGGGTCCACCTGTATCAAGTAAAAGAGGAAATTATGAGAGCAACGCGAAAGCACAAGCCAGTGCGGTTTCTGGAAGCCTCACTATCACTTTATAAAGATCTGGCCCAGACGACCCTCCTAAAGCAGAAACTACTACAAATAGTTACCAGCTGGCTCAAATCCAAAGGCATACGATACCAGTGGACATTCCCATGTGGCCTGCGTTTTGAATGGAAGGGTCAGCGGTACACCATCTCCAAGGAGGAAGAAGCAGCCGAGCTGATGTAGGAGGATGAAGGCACGAGTCCTGGGTACTAGGACGTGAACCGGCACATGAACTCAACTGCAAAAAAGTATACAGACGAGATCCTATGCGCTCTGCCAAAAGAAATACATAACTTGGTGTCAGGAGTTTATGGGGTTATGGTACTGTGGTTACATACGTTTTTAAAGCTATTAAAGCATGATTTATTTGATATGTCTCTTATGAGAGACTAAAATTGGTCTGTGCGGTGCTTACCATAGTCCAGTACACCAGGGCACACGATCTGAGAATCCACGTCTTCAGATGCCAAGCGGAAAACAATTCCAGCAACGAAACGAATGTTCGAGTCTGTAAATAATGACCCGACATGAATTGAAATTTGGCTAACTAGAAGTTATGCCTCACCATCAGGTAAAAAGGTGTAGCACTTGATGTCTTACCTAAGTGGTGTAGGTGTGAAGTATGTTTTGTTACACCATTAAATGTCTCCGTCTCCAACCCATGAAGTTTACAGCTTAGGATCAGGGTTCCTCAATGTATGAACCGAGATGCTGTGTAGAATCATCTACATCTATAGAGACAAAATGTAGCCTCACGTCAGATCTACGCATGTGGTTATCCATATATTCAACGGCTGCGTGCTGGTCAGGAAATGTTAGTTCTTACCATACTGTAGAACAAAAATGGAAACAGTCAGATAAGTCCTGGTGTGTGGCGATGCTACACTTCTCCTCAATGCTGCATAGGAGAAACAAAATGGGTGATCAGAATTGTTGATCTACTGCCATCCGCGTGACCATAGAATTATCGATACAAATAAAAAAAAACACATATTGGGCCAATCACGGGGAGCTGTATATGATGGCACACTGTTTTATTATCATTATCTCGTGTGTTACATCACGTACACGGATGTGCACCAGTGTTATAAAGTGTTTAAGAAAAATGTTAAAACAGTGTGCCAATGCACACCTGCTACAGTGCGAGTCATACCGTGATAGTATGTGGAACCAAAAATAATACCAACGTAATGCTACGATCGTTCTGTATAATTTACAATCATACGGGTTTGCGTGTCTATTAGTAACAGAAGCCACATCCTGCTTCCGCACAGGTGTTTAAAAATATCTGACGAAATCAGAGAGTGGATCTCAAATAGAGTGTTTAGGGAAGTGGCCAACAGAACACTGGTAGGACTAGAACTCGCGTTCAGAGGAGGTCCCTATAAAGAGGGTTTCGAGACTATCGTCCGCTTGATAGCGCTGTACCGGGGACATCTTGCCATACATGACAAAATGGGAACATAATCTGTAGGTCTCTATAACAGAGGAGGTGCGCGGTCTCATTTAGCTCTAACCGCTCAAAAGCTTTAAATATTAAGCCATGAAAGAATCGGCATATAAAGGTATGCCTCAGGTGGTATGACACACTGTTTCCACTTAACTCCGAACCTTCTCGCTTATGTTGGCGGAAATGTGGGCAGGTGGGGGATCTGGGGCACATGTGGTGGTCCTGACAAAAGGCAAGCACTTTTGGAAAGAAATCCTGAGTAATATTAAAGACATAATGAATATACAGTTGGCTCTCAACCCAGCAGTGATACTACTGGGTGCAAAGTGGAATGTATATATGATGCCAGCGGGGCACGCGCTGCTCATCACTCACATACTCACTGCGGCAAGGATCACACTGGCACACGGTTAGAAAACTGAACAGGGTCCCATTGTGGCCATGTGGTGGGTAGGAACGTGGGGTATTCTGGAAATGGAGAAAGTGACTGCCTTGGCTAATGGTACCTATCAAAAGTTTACGGCAACCTGGCTCCAATTTTATGAACTTGTAAAGAGAACAGAACTACTGTAGGACCATTCTGCTTCGTAACTATCCAGTACTCTAGGGGGGATCTAAAGAAAATGAGATTGGCCCTAAATTTGAAGACAAAAGGCGATACTAATGGAAAATAATTGAAAATGGGAGAAACTCTGAAACATCACCTCTATGTATGAAAGTTGGAAAAAGCAGGGAGGCGTGGGGTGCCAAAGGTTCAGTTGTTAAAATGAAAACATTTTGTGAACATGGATGGCTATAAGTTGGAAGGGGTGGATCTATGGGTAGATGGGCATAATTTGGAATAATCGTATATTTCCAATGCACAACTGCTGTTCACATTACTACTAAATAAAGCTTTTGTATATATATATATATATATATATATATATATATATATAAAAGTCTGTCTGCTCTGCCATTCTACCAAACATCTGGGTAGTACAGACTTATACAAAGAGTTAGGGCCTGTATACCATGAGATGGAGTCTAACCTCCAGGTGGACTTTAGGAAAACTCCTATAACAATCACCAGCAGCCGCATGTCTCCCTGTCCGGTTACTCAACTGGCGTCATTCTGGGGGATCTGGAACAACATGTTTTGAACCCTCTCGCTGGAGGGGAAGAAGAGTGTCTTCTGTTCGAATGAATGCTCCTAGAAACTGTTTGACTTGACTGGGGACCAGACTTTACTTTCTCGTTGTTCGAGAATCCCAGGATGAAAAGAAGTTCTGCAGTCTTTGGGGTGTTCTGCGAGTGTCTGGTTAAGAGCTAGTCGTCGAGATAAGGGTTGACTAGGATGGATTGCCTTTTCAGGTGAGCTGATACCACTGCCAGTACCTTTGTAAACACCCTTGGAGCAGAGCAGATGCTGAAGAGGAATACCTTGAACTGAAAGTGAATGTTCTCCATATTGAACCATAGAACTCTAATTACCGCTGTTGAAGCACTGGGATTACTTCCTGTAGAGTTGTCATCCTGAACTTTTGAGGTTTGACGTACTTGTTTGCAGGCCGCAAATCTAAAACGGGGCACATGGTTTGATCCTTTATGGGTACAAGGAAGTATATTGAATAAATATCCTTGGTTTACCTGAAGATCTGGGACGACCTTGAGCACTCACTTCTGCAGAACGATCTGGACGACTTCTAGCAGGACATGTAGATGTTCCAGCGACAGCCATCTACTCTTTGGCGGGTATCATGGTGGCTGCAGGAATTCTATGCAGTATCCGCCTCCAATGGTTTTGGGGACCCACTGATCCAAGTTGATGCCCTCCCATGCGTGGGTGAAAGATATTAATCACCCCCCTTCTGGGGGAAGTGGGAGGGAACATGCACCCCCGAGTTATTTGCTGGCTGGACCTGGGGAGCCTCTGGCAGCAGAGTTTCTTCCCCTAGCTTTGCCTCACAGGAATTCCCGCTGTTAAAGGGTTTGGAAACTTCAGGAAATGGTACCCAATCATTTTACCAAAAATAAAACAGAGTGCCAAGTTTCACCGAAAGCCAAAATACAGAACATTATAATTAAATATATATCACTGAACAAGCCAATAGGTTGTGGCGAAACGCGTCAGGCTGCCGTCTCGCAACAACATGACTGGGATATGTTGATTCATTTTAAGAAACTGCAGATTTTGCAATAAAGGTTGTTATTTCTGCACAACCCGCGCAGTTTTTTGGTTTTTTTGTCCTCGTCCGCGACACATTGCTTGGAACCTACAAGTGAGGAGTGCTGTTTGTCGGAAAGGCGTCTAGCATGCTATTCACAATGGAAATGATAACAATGCATTACTTACCGTAAAAGCATTTCTGATGGTTGTATCTGCTTAGATTCACATGTGCATAGTCCGACATCCAGTGGTCACTGCAGAGTATTGCATTTTGTTTTCGTAGTCGAAAAGGGGACGTCGACAAGGCGTGTCTGTAACACTATCCCTATAGTGACTTGCATTGTACCCACAATCCCTTACGCGCCGAGGTCCCTCTGTTTGTATTTTTTCTGCCCTGAGGGAGCCTATTAGACGTGAGTATAGAAAAGAGAGATAGATAAAGGATGTCTATGTTCCTTCCATACGAGCGGGGAGGAAGGGTGGGCGCATGTGAATCCAAGCAGATACAACCATCAGAAATGCTTTTACGGTAAGTAATGTATTGTCTTCTGATGTTTGTTAATCTGCTTAGAATCACATGCTGTGCATAGACTAGCGAGCAGTACCCGGAGTTGGAGGTGGGTTGTGAGAAGGAACAGTAGAAAAAAGATGTCTTAACACTGCTTGTCCCACCTGGGAATCTGATGTAGAGTGGCCATCTAGACAGTAGTGTTTTGTAAAGGTGTGTAAAGAACTCCAGGTTGCCGCTTTGCAAATGGACTCAAGAGGGACATTTGCAATGAATGCTATGGAAGCCCAGTGCCACGAGTAGAATGTGCTCTCGGCTTGAAGGGTAGTTCTCGCTTAGCAAGAGAGAAACGGAGAGTGATACATTGGACAATCCATCTAGATATAGTGGATTTTGAAACTGCATCTCCTTCTCTTCCTGTTGCCACTGAGACAAAGAACTGATTAGTCTTTCTCAGAGGTCTAGTTCTTTCCATATAAAACATGATGGCTCTGCGCACATCTAGTGTATGCAGGCTCCTTTCTCCTAAATTTGAAGGGTTTTGAAAGAACGTTGGTAGTTCTATTGACTGGTTGACATGGAATTTTCAAATAAATTTGGGGCAAACCTAGGATGTGTGCGTAGAACCACCTTATCTTTGTGAACTGTTACAAAGGGGTCTAGTATAGAGAGCGCTTGTAGTTCACTCACTCTCCTAATGGAGGTGATAGCTATTAAGAAAGCAGTCTTAAGAGTGAGGTCCTTAAGGGATGCCTTGTGCATGGGTTCAAAGGGTGAGCCCATAAGACTGGTAAGTACCACGTTTAGGTCCCATCCGGGAGCTGGGTTGGCTATAGGAGGGTGTATCCTCTTTACTCCCTCCATGAAGGCTTTAATAACTGGGACGTTCCACCATGACACTTTGAGTTGAGAAGTGCTCTATGCGGAAAGTGCAGCTAGATGAACTTTAATAGAATTAAAGACCAATCCTGAGTCTAATAATTGAGTCAGGTAAAGAACAATATGTGTGGGAGAGCAGTCAACGGGGTTGATGCTCTTATTTCTACACCAGATCACAAATCTCTTCCATTTGCTAGAATAGCAGTAACGAGTGTTAGGTTGTCTAGCCTCCCTAAGAATGTCCATGCATCTTTGAGGGAGCTGTAAGTGCCCAAATTCTATGACCTCAGGAGCCAGGCTGCTAAATTCATGGTCTGTGGGCATGGGTGTATCGTCTTGTCCTGTCCTGTGACAGCATGTTGTACGGGCAGGGTAGTTTCACCAGTGGAGACTGACATCTCCATCAGGTGAGCGAACCATGGCTGTCGGGCCCACATAGGGGCCACTAGTATCATGGTGACTGGTTCCTGGTGCATCTTGTGCACTATTTTGTTGAGAAGGGGAGTCAGGGAGGGGGGGGAAGCGTAAACAAATTTCCCTGACCATGTATCCAGAGACCGTTCCCCTTGGATCGGTTCTGGGGGTACCTGGAGGCGTAATCTTGGCATTGGGAGTTCTCCAGAGTTGTAAACAGATCTATATCTGGGAACCCCCATTGTGTGAAAACATCGAAGACAATGTCTTCTCTTAACCGCCATTCGTACTCTGCGGGCAGAGGGCAGTCTCTGCTGAGTTTGTCTGCTAGCAGATTGAGTTCCCCTGGTACATGTTGTGACAACAGGAACATGTTGTGTTTGAGAGCCCACTTCCAGATATTCTGGGACAGCTTGGACAGTCCTGGAGAGTGCGTGCCCCCTTGCTTGTTCAGGTAGTACATGGTTGTGGTGTTGTCTGTGAGGACCAACACTGTTTTCCCTTGCAGGTGTGCCTGGAAAACCTTCAGTGCTTTGAAGACCGCTAGCAGTTCCAGCAAGTTTATGCGTTTGGACGCTACACCTGGAGTCCAAACTCCATGTGCAGTCTGATGGGATAGGTGAGCCCCCCCCATCCTGTGAGGGATGCGTCTGTGGTTAGAGTGGCTTCCACTGCGGGGGTGGCGAATTGTTTCCCTATTACCAGGTTTTCCTTCGACCACCACCGTAGTGAGAGAACCAAGGCCTGCGAGACCACCACTAGATCATCCCATTGTCCGCTGGCCTGACACAACTGACTGTTGAGCCACTCTTGCATTGGCCGCAGGCGCGCGTGGGGTACCAAATATATACATGACGCCATCATTCCTAGCAATCGCATTGCTTTGCGTACCGTCACCTCTCCACTGGCCACATATTGAGGGATCTGAAACAGCATATTTTGGACCCTCTTGTTGGAGGGGAAGACGAGGTCGTCCTTTGTTCGAATTAGAGCCCCTAGGAATTGTTTGATCTGGCTGGGGTCTAGGCTGGACTTCTTCTCGTTGATGGAGAAGCCCAGTTGGAACAAAGGGTCTACAGTCTTTTGGGTATTTGAGAAGCATGTCTCGTAAGAATCCCCTGTTATGAGCCAATCGTCGAGGTAAGTGTATACTGGGATGGACAACCTGCGCAGGTGGGCCAGTGCCACTGCCAGTACTTTTGTGAATACCCTCAGCGCCGACGCTATGCCGAAGGGTAGCACTCTGAACTGGTAGTGTTTGCCCTCTATCATGAACCTGAGGTATTTTCTGTGCGCTGGCAACATTAAAATATGAAAGTATGCATCTTTCATGTCCAGTGTTGTCATGTAATCTCCCTGTATTACTTCCTGTAGGGTCACCATGCGAAATTTTTGAGGTTTGACAAATTTGTTCACTGTGCGTAGATCTAGTACAGGGCACATGGTTAAGTCCTTTTTGGGTACAAGGAAGTACACTGAATAAATACCTTCTGTTACCTGTGATAGAGGCACGACCTCTATTGCTCCTTTTGTAGCAGCAGTTACACTTCTTGAAGAAGGATGCCGAGGTGCTCCGGTAATAAGCGTTGTCCCCTTGGGGGGTCTGTATTTGGGGGACCGACTGAATTCTGTGCAGTAACCGCGGGCTATGGTTGACAATACCCAGCGGTCTGATGTATTCCCTCCCATGCTGCTGGGAAAGATGTTAACCAGCCCCGACCAGCGATGCATGGGAGGGGACCTGAATCTTCGGGTCATTTGGTGTTGGTAGCTGGGGATCCTCTGGGAGTGGGGCCCTGACCTCTACCCTTGCCACAGCGTTGTCCTCTGAGTGTATTGGCCACTGGTTCCCTGAGTAGAGGACCAGTTGCCTGCAGTGTACTGCTGTTGTTGCTGTTGATGACGTTGGCCTTGAAAAAAGCGTTTGTTGCCGAATCCTCGCTTATAGGGAGGCCTTGAGATTTGGTCTAAAGTCTTTAGGGTGTCGAAATCCTTCTTCGCAGTCTCCAGTGCGTCATCCACTGCTTTCCCAAAGAGGTTAGAATCCTCTAATGGTTTATTAATGAGAGGCGCCTGGGTTTCTGGCTTAAAACCTGAATTGCAGAGCCAGACATGACGCTTCAGAAGTATTCGCTGGACTAAAGAACGGCCAGCTGTTTCTGCAGCATCAAGAGTGTTTTTAATGATGCTCTGGTTAACCAGAGTTCCTTCTGTTACCGTGGTTAATAAGCGTGTTCTTAAGGGCTCAGGGACTTCGAGGTCTTGCCATAATTTTCCCCATTGGGCATCAGCATAACTTGCCAGTAGGTTATTATTGGCAATTCCGGTTGAAAAAGCTGCAGAGGCTGTAATTCTTTTACCCAGGGCGTAGAGTTTCTTTCCTTCTTTGTCTGGGGGTGCTTCGCTGGTTGATAGCGGAACCCCTACTCTTTTCCTTGTGGTAGTTACCACCAAGGAGTCTGGAATTGAGTGACCCTTAATGTATAATGGGTCCGAAGGAGAGGGAGTAAACAGTTTTTCAATTCTTGGATTGGCCCCTCTGACCAGCGCAGGTGTAGACAGCGATAGGGTGATTCGTCTCTTAACGGAGGCCAGGAGGGGAATGGTTTGAATAGTGGGAGGTTTTTCCTTAATGATTCCTTCTACAAAATCAGTATCAGGAGTAATTTCCCCAGTTTCAATCTCAAAGTGCGCTGCTGCCTTCCGTAGTAGCGCGTTGAAAGTGGGTTGGTCATCTATTGGTGAAGGATTCCTGGCCGGTGTGGTCTGAGGAGAGGGAAGATTTAGGATCTCGGGGTCTGTAGACGCTGTTGGTGACTGCCAAGGCTGTGAGCCACCTTCATCTGGGTCTTCCTCGAAGCCCCACCACCTATGTCAAGGTTTTCCTCAAAACCTTCTTCTTCGAGGTTCTGTTGGTCTTCACCATCTAAGAATTCCTCTTCCTCTTGGAAGTGAGGGTCTTCTTCAGTGAGGTTATACTTATTACATTCCTCTTGAAGGGGGCTAAATAGTCTAGGATATTTAGCCCTGGGGTCCTCATGAAGTACCTCTCTTGGCCTCTTGGGTGTTTTATGTTCAGGAGTGGAAATAAATCTATCCAGTTTGTCCATACACAATTGGAATCTCTCAAAAGTCCAATGTGGTAACCCAGAACAGTCTGGAGGCGAAAAAGGAGGCTCTTCTGCCTGTAGCCGTCTTGATCTGTCCCATAACGTTGAGGATAAAGTCCCTTCGCCTTCTGAGAAACATTCTCACAGGCTAGGGCCTTCTTTCGATGGTGAGAGCGGTCCCTGCCTCCCTTCCAGCATTCTCGGAGTTTCCCTGGCCTTGTGAGTGGTCTTAGGCGAATCACTCGCCTTCGGTTTCTGGCCGTCAGTGGAAACTATACGCGGCAAGCTCTTGACGATTAATTTCTCCGTCGAGGGTTCGTCTAGCATCGTGCTGGGCGGTGCCGAGTCTTTTTCGGCGACGATAGCACTCTTACGAGGCGCGTCGCCTGGCGTTTTGGTGGTAGCGCCCTTGTCTGCAGGTAGCCCAGTCGCTAGTGTCGTCTGCGGTGGCGGGAGGGCTTGCGACCCCTACGGTCGGTGGAGGAAGCCAGTGGGTTCGGCGTCTCTGTTGGCGCTATGGCTTTTTTCGTCTTCGATGAAGTGCCGTGGGTTGTGTGCTTATGTTTATGCCTTCTGTGTTCGTCCGTGTCGCCGGGGTGTTCATCCCCATAAGTAGGGCATGAGCCGAACTTGTCGGGGCCGGAGACAGACGCCGAGGAGCGGGTACGTTCCCTAGAGAGCAACTTCCGAAACGGAGGTCGGGTTATCACTATCCTCATCACACTCGGCGGCGGCGGGTGAGGAATCAGCTAGGAATAGCGTAGGCTGCCCACCTCTTGACCCTGCGGTCCTTTAAAGTTTTTGGGCAAAGCAGTTTACAGGCCGCACAGCCTTCCTCGTTGTGGTCGAGGGTTAAGCAATGGTTACACTGCTTGTGCTTATCTTTCCATGTGAATTTGCCCTTACAGCTGAGGATACAGATACAAGTGATAACGACCCCAAAGGAATGGGGGGGGGGGTGTGCGGCGGGAGAAAGGCATTCTTAGAAATAGAAGAAATGTCCCACGACCACACTCTCCCTACTGCCTTAGGTCGGCGAGGCCAGGCCACGTGTTCGGCAGCGCCGAAGGATTTCCTACGCCTAAGTCACCGCCGTCGAAGTTCTTACTCGGCGGTGAAACAGCTTCGCAGCTTCGACGTCGAAGGAGGGATCTAATGTAATGTATAATATAAATAACGACCAAAGGGTCGAGTAAATGTTTTTGCAATTTCTTTCGAGGAGCTCCGCGTTATAGCGACCAATATCTGGGTGGAAAAAAACAATCTGAGGGACCTCGATACGTGAGAGATTGTGGTTACAATGCACGTCACTATAGGGATAGTGTTACAGAAACGCCTTGTCGACGTCCCCTTTTCGACTACGAAAACAAAATGCAATACTCCGCGGGACCACTGGATGTCGGACTATGCACAGCATGTGATTCTAAGCAGATTAACAAACATCAGAAATATATATATGATAGTTGGGTAAGGGGTTAACATGGTGGTGTTGGGGAAGTGGGTTAAAAGGATAGAAAAACGGGGGCCTTGGGTGACCTACCGCACCCCGCCCCACCCGCAAAAAAAGAAAACTTTTTTACGGTATTCTGGCCCCTTTGCAATGTACCACTCCTTTGGTAAAAATCACAACCCAGGAAGAACCCTGTCCGGAATACCAAGGAGATCCTCTTGTTCAGTAGGCCCCTTGCGAAGAGCGGATAAAGGGTTGCCTGTGAAAGGTACGGCGGGGGTGTAGACTCCTCGTTGAACAAAAGGCTTAACTGAGATTTGGTTCTCTGACTTCAGCGTTTCGTGTCCCTTCTTGACAGTTTCGAGGGCCTTGTCCACCGCTCTCCCGAAGAGGGTAGAGTCTTCTACAGGCTTATTAATTGAAGAAGCCCAAGTTTTGGGTTTCAAGACAACGTTTTTAAGCCATGTATGGCACTTCAAAAGGTAACTTCTGCTAGCACCAGTCTTGCTGACTCTGCTGCATCAAGGGTATTCTTTAAAATGTTTGGCGGACGTCCTTCATTCACTACTGCCAGAAGCCGAGATAGAGTAGGCTCTGGAATGTTTTGCAGGCTGTCTTGTATCAGTCCCCACTGTACAACATTCTAGCTTGCCAGGAGTCTGGTGCCATTAGCTGCACGAGTGCTGAAAGTGGCTGAGGGGTTGAATACGTTTTCCAAGAGCGTAAAGCTTCTTGCAGTCCTTGTCAGGTAGTGATTCAGGCAAGGATAGTGGAACACCTGCACATTTTCTGGTGGTTGTCACAACCAGGGAGTCCGCAACAGCATATCCTCTGATATATAGAGGATCTGAGAGTGCGGAACACATTTTTTCGACTCTTGGGTTGACGGCCCAAGCGAGAAAGGGTTTAAGTAAAGAGGGGGCAAGCAGCTTCTAAACTGAGTTTAGAAGAGGGATGGCATGACTAACAGGGACTTTCTCTCTGAGGATATCTTCGATGAAATCAGAGCCAGGTACTGCCTCCTGTGTCACGATCTTAAAATGTCAGCAGCCTTTCTGAGGAGGGTGTCGAATAAGATTTGATTGTTAATTGGCAAAGCCTCCAAGGGTTGAGAGACGGGAGGAGCATCCAGGGAGATATTGTCCAGGTCCAGCTCATGGGCCAGGGTATTGAGCCAAGTACCTTGGTCATCAGCAGGAGTCCAGTTATAAGGATCTTGTGAAATCGCGTCTTTTGAGACCTGATCAGCATTCGGGACCTAATGGATGTCTTCAGGGTCCTCTAGGTCATTTTGGAAGATTTCTACAGGAGTCTCAGGTAGAAGTCTAGGTGGAGATGAAAATTGAGCCCCAGGAGAATGGTGCCTTGGAAGGGCAGTCATTCCCTGGTCCATATAGAGGAAGAGGATTCATCAGTGGGAGGGAAAGATGGGGCAGAGTCCTGCTGTAGGACCTGAGACCGAGGAGGAGAGGCCAGAAAATACATTTCAGGTAAAGGTGGGGGACATCTTGGGACCAGATCTATGAGAATGGGCCTTCAAATGCCTCTCCTGAAGCTTTGGTAGAGTTCTAGCTAAAGAGGCCCATTTTGACATGTCTTCGATGCCACCACATCATGCGCCGATGTTTTATGGGAGGCGCCCGGTAAGGTCGAAGCCTTAGGGCCGTGCGCCGGCCGCGATAGTGGGGGCGCAACGGGCCCTGAACCCTGAGGTTCTGTAGGCCCCACTGAAACTTTTGACAGGCCTACGGGTGTCGATGGCTTCTTCGACAAATCCTTCGAGTGAGGCAGAGGGGTTGCGTATTTAGTTTTATGGGAATGGTGAGTGTCTGTCGCTGGGTTGTATACTCCCCATCAGCATGAGTATCGGGGCCAGGGACAGACCCGAAGGTATCAGATTCCATAGTAATGTCTACAGGCTCCGAAGAACCGCTATGGCTGCTTAGGCTTCTTGTTCAAGGCGACAGCGCCCACAGGAGCGTGACACTCAGCCTGCATGGCATAGGCCACCCACTGCTTGGTGCGCCAGTCCTTAAGGGTTTTGGGCTGAAAGAGTTCTGACCTACCCTCTCTGAAAAGGAAATGCAGAGTGGCGGAGCACAAGTGGTGGGCATCAGATGCATCCTCTGACAAACCGGCCTGTGGCCTGCTCCAAAGGCAATACACTCTCCATTCCCTCGAAGAAGAGGGCTCACATCCAAGCCCGTATCTCTGTGGCCACTAACAACTCTGACAAACTGTTTAAAATCTGTAAGGAACTTGCCAATCCTTCTGCAGTCTCCACATCTAACCTGCCATCCACGACCCTCTGTACCTCTCTGGCCTCCCACTTCCTTCCCAAAACCAAGGACATTGTGTCCTCGCTCTCCTCTACGCCATTCCCTCTTCCCTCCCCAGATGTCATGCCTCCCATGACTACCCTCTCCCCTTCCCCATGTCTCTCCTCCTCTCCCATAGCACCGGATGAAGTCTCTAGACTTGCCCTCTCTATGAAATTCTCCTCCAAACAGGTGCTACTCTGCTCCTCTGGAACTATCAAGGACAACATTGATCCTCTGCGCCTTCCCTGGCTGATTTCTGTAACCACTTCTTTGCCTCTGGCTTCTTCCCTCAAGCACTCCCTTGTGTATCCACTCCTTAGAAAGCCCTCTTCTGACCACTCCTTCCCTGCTATCGCCCTCATCTCCATTACCCCGTTCCTGGGCAAACTCCTGCAGAAGCTTGCCATCTCCCAACTTACCAAACATACCGAATCTGTTGGCTGTCTCCATGACCACCAGTCTGACTTCAGAGATGCCAGAGGCACGGAAACTGCTCTACTGAACACCCATGACAACTTGCTCTTAAACCTAGACTCCAACTCTCCTTCCGTTCTTATTCTCCTGCATCTTTCCTCCACCTTCGACACGGTCAATCATGCCACCCTGAAAAATTGGCTATGTGACACCCTTGGTATCACAGGCCTGGCACTGGACTGGTTGGCCTCCTTCCTCTCCAACCGACCGGTCCAGGAACAACTGAGCCCTTCTCTCCCCATCACACTCTCCACCTGCGGCGTCCCTCAAGGCTCTATCCTCTCGATGTGGCTTTTTACATCTTGCTTGCCCCCTATTTCTTCTCTCCTCACTTCCAGTGTTATGCAGACAACACACAGCTCTCCTTCAGCTTCCCTCCAGTTCCTCCTCTCATCCCTGACTGAGATTCAGTAATGGTGCGCTGCCAATGATCTCTGCCTTAAGGACAGGAACGCTGAAATTGTTTTAAATGGGAGCCCAGCTCCCACCTTCCATCCCTCCCTCTGGCTGCCCGCGATGGGTCCCAGCCACTTGCCCTTGTGAGGCTAAAAACCTTGGTGTCACCTTGGATTCCTCCCTCTCCCATTCTCTCCTCACATTGAGATTTTGCCAAGAAGGACCAATATTAGCTACACCACCTCAGAAGTATTCTCCCTTTCCTCACCTTCCCCCAGAAACTCAATGTCTCCAAAGCGCTGGTCCTCTCTAGTCTTGACTACTGCAACATCCTCTTCCTTAATCTTCCTTCATCCTCCCTTCGTCCCCTTCAGATAATCATAGGACTGCAAGATGTATTTCTTGGCCTCAAGCCCAGGGACCACATCTCTCCAGCCCTAATGTCTCTCCACTGGTTCCCGGTTGCTGCTAGGATCAAATTCAAGACCCTCTGCATCATTCATAAGGCTTTCTGGGGCCTGGGACCCCACTACATCCAACACGCTCTCCCTAAACACCTCCCTGCTCGAGCCCTTCGGTCTGCTAGCACCAACTCTCTGCAAATCAGTGGCTTCTCTAAGCCAAGAGTGGCAGTTACAGGTCTCGCCTCCGCAGGGGCCTCCCACTGAAATGGTCTCCCTGCGGCTCAGGCTTGAGATGGATCTCCTTAAATTCGGGAAGCTCCACAAGACCTCGTTTTCTCCTCCTCCTTCGCCCCCCCCCCTCTCCTGCTAAGAGCTTATGCCTCAGAAGGGCTGCTTGGTTCTCTCCAAGTACTACAGGGCTCCAGGCCCCCCACCCAAGTCCACCTGCCCCTCCCCCCCCTTCCCTGCACTTATCAGCATTCCCTAGCACTTGCCCTCTGGCCTTCCCTTAGCATTTGCACTTATCCCCTTCACCCTTTTCCCTTCCCTCCTTAGCACTTTGCTTTACTCAGACAGGCACTCCCCTATTCCCCACCACCCCCCTCGGACTTCTTGTTCTGCACTTGCACGATCCGAATGTCTATTTTTGCATTGGTATAGCGCACACAAACCCTCAGGCATCAGGGCGGTTGAAACCAGTTACATGGAGTCTGTGGGCAATCAATGTCATCAATCAATAACTTGATACAATGAAAAAGGTTCCCAAGGATTAGGGAACGCCCATCCCCTGCACTCTATCACTAGCTTTAACAAAAAGCCAAACAAACAATTAAAGATGTAGAACTATCAAATATCTACACAATTTAATATCAATATTCAAGATCGAATAGTTTCATAAATGTCTGAAAACAAACATTCAAAATTTCATTTAACAAAAGTTTTTATTGCAATAGCAAATGATGACCCATCAGGGATCTTCAAGTATTGATAAATCTGGGGGCGCTGTTGAGCGCCGAACAAGATGGCCGCATGAGGCTCGAGCTCTGTGTCAAGCAGATCACAAGATCCTTATACGGCACATCTGCGAGCATAGCCCGGATTCCAGCGTTCGCGATCTCAGAGCTGCCAACCCAGGGACCACTTGGGCCAAATCCTGACGGAAAACAGTACCGGGAACCTGGCAATCGGGCACCGCTGCACCCATCCCCCACCTCCGGTGAGCGCATACGCGCCAAAAACCCTGGACCGGAGGAGGGGAGGAGGGAGCACGCGGGACGCCGCGGACCCGGCACCGCCCTGGCTGAGACCGCCGAGGGAGGATGCACCCCCGCGGTGGTGGGTGGAGGCGGAGGTCAAGGGCGGGCTGTGCGAGCACCGTGGCTGATTCCGTGGGTAGACGCTGCCGCTGGAACTGTGTGGCTGGGACGTGTCCTGGTTCTCGGGCGTTGGACCGGCGTAGACACGGGGAGGCGGCTCCCCCCTACATTGGCCCTGCTCGGCCTCGCCTCCAGGGGACAGCGTTGCATCCCCCCCACCGCCAGCGAGACTGCAACACACGGGGTGGAGCACCGGCACACCAGCTAGCACCAGGTGCCGCGCTCCCCCGACAATGCATATTTGTCAGCGGGACCAATTTGGACAGAAGGTACGTGGAGGTGGGTGGCCCCAAGCGCACCCCCTTGGAGTGACACCGCAGCTTCACATCCTGCTGAGCTCCACAGACAGCCTGCCATTGGCCCTGGGCCTTGGGGCGGGTCAGTGGCATTACACCCCGTTGTATCGTGTCTGGCATTCTACGGCGCTCGGGGCCCTGCCCAGGCTCCGCTCCTCCTCCTCCTCTCAAGACGCCTGATTCTGCTTCCCCCGGCGTTGCGTGGATCGTACAGCGCCAACCTTCCACATTGAGCTTGCGGGGGCTCTGGCCCCTGGAGGCATCATCATGGCCCCTTGGCTCATATTCACCCTAAAACCTTTTTGATACCCGATACCGCTGGGTGGAGGGGCTGGCGTCCTCGCCCACTCGGCAGGTATAACAAGTAAACATGCACGTGAACTCCTGATTTCCATGAGGGCAGAGCTAAGGGCGCAACATCTACTCATTTTATTAACTACAGTGGGCGCCTACTGGCTGCGCACGGGGGGATTTGGATTCCGCCCCTGGCTCCCCTACTGCAGGCCGGGCACTTTACGAGCTTGGGCAATCTTCCTATTCCTTGGACAGGGACATGCTCCCGGGACCCCCTGACTTCCTTGCTGATCCTCTGGGTCCTCCATCCCCCCGGGGAGTGATGAGCGAGTGGGGTGGCCCACCACCTCAACCATCTGCACATATTGGGAAACCTCTTCCACTTCATAGGTACGTATACAATACCCTGCCGCTGGCCCGAGCGACTGCCTGCGGCGGAGGTGGGTGGCTTGGAGCCCTAGGGGGCTATATCCTACTGGTTCCCCTCCGGCGCTGTCCGGGGTGCCATCGGCTCTCCCTCACCTCTCCTGCCCCTCATCACCGCCACAATGACTAAAGGGGCTGGAAAAAAGCAGAGCTCCATAAACATGTTCACAAAGACTCTGGCGAGGTCGCCTCAAGGGGTCTCCGAGCAGGCCCCTGCCACGTCTTCACCCCTTGCCACCTCAGAATCCCAGAACATGATGAATTTCATCCGTGAGGGCTTCACCACGCTTCACTCGAAGTTAGACAACATGAATGGCACCATATCCTCCATCAAGGCTCATACTGAGAGGACCGACAGTCGAGTATCGGAGGTCAAGACCAGGGTGAGCTCCGCCGAGGACAGCCTGGGGGCTCTACGTTCGGAAGTCGCAGCTCTGTCCAACCGCGTCCTTGAGTTGGAGAAGAAAAATGAGGACTTGGAATCCCGTTCGAGGCGTAACAACCTCTGCATCATTGGGGTTCCTGAGAATGGCATCATTGAATCGATGGAGGACTATGTCGAACATACACTATTGTCGCTTCTTGATTCACCGAAGCTCTCCCCGCAGTTTGCTAAAGAGCGGGCGCATCGGGCCCTGACCCGGAAACCTAAGCCGGGCGCACCTCCCCGACCCATTATAGCTCGGGTTCTGAACTTTCGAGATCGTGATGCCCTCCTCAGAGCCGCATGACTTAAGGGAGAGCTCCTGCTGGGTGGAGCAAGGATACATCTGTACCCTGACTTCTCGATGGCTGTCCAGCGGGAGCGCAAGACTTTCCTGTTATACCCCGCCAAACTGCGAGTCGAGCACAACAATCGGGTGTCTTTCTTCACGATCCCGGATGAGGCCTCCAAATTCATTGACAAACGTTTTCCAGGTTGACACTCCTCCCCCACAGTTATGACTCTGCAGCTGCTCAGCTAACCCGCTGGGAGTCGCCGACACCGGCTATCTCCCTGTGCCAGGAAAATATCACTCCTGTACTCAACGAACTTCAGTTGGATTATTTCTACATGATTGTGCCATATTGATTTGTGCAAAGTCCTTTTTCAAGTTACGTACGATGCTTCATTATAGGCACTATGCTTTAACTGGATCTGCTATTGGCCCGGAGCAACGTCATCAGTCCGGCCCACAGGCCTCCAGGCGTTGATGCCACTGGTTTGGATTTGGTTAAGGGGTTTTGGGATCGTCATTCCTCTAGTTGGGGGAGGGATGTGGGTGGGGATGGGTTATGGTGGGTGTTATGTTATAAAAAGTTTGGCGCTGGCAGTGAGGGCGGACCACAGGGCAATGTTGTGTTACATGGGCTGCAGGGCTGCTAAACCGGCCCATTGGAGGTCAACATCCTGGCGATACGAACGCTACCGCTTCTTTGACAGAGAATAATCTGACTTTCATGAGCTGGAATGTGCGGTGCATGACTCCTATTCCGAATTGATAGATGGGTAATCTCTGATGTACTGATTAAAAATGTGATACAGCTGACAATCCCTCCTAGGACCCTATTCGACCACTCGCCAGTGACCATCACTATGGGTTGGGGACTGGACAGCGACTGTACCAGACGCTGGAGGATGAAACCCCATTCTCCCCTTGACCCCTTGTTCAGCTCGGAGATCGAGGTGGCCATTGAGGAGTTCTTCGAAATAAACACAGACTCAGTGTCCTCGCAGGCCACCCTATGGGAGTCCTTCAAGGTGTATATTAGGGGCATAGCGCATTCCAAGGAAAGTGGCATTCTCAGAACAATTCAGAGGGACAACGCTGATAGTGAGTCCAAACTGTCGAACATGGAGGCCCAGTGTTCACTGCTTTCAACCCCTGGGACCCTTGCAGCTATAGTAATAGAGCTGGATGTATTTCGGTCCCTCGCAGACCGTGTACAACAATTCTTAGATAGCCCCGGCCTGGCGAGGAAATACGGAGAGGGCGAGCGCCCCGGCCGCTTCCTTGCTAGAGTCATCCGCCGCAAGCTGGGTGCTCCACATATCCCCGGGATTGTAAGACCCGATGGCTCCCTGGCTATCACATCACAGGCCATCAATTCGGAATTTTGTTATTTTTATGAAGCCCTGTACTCCAACTTGGACGAGGCCACGGAGGCGGAAGTGAACTCCTACCTTGACTCTCTTCCCCCTGACGGCTCTCTCTCCTGAGACCGTTGGGTCACTTGATTCCCCGCTCACCCCGGAGGAGTTTTCAGAGGCCATAGATTCCGTCGCATCGGGGAAGACCCCTGGCTCTGATGGCATTCCGGTTGAATTTTATAAACGCTATAAATCTCTCCTACTCCCTCATTTAATAGCTTGCTGGGAAGAATCAGTGGAAGCGGGTATACTCCCATCACTTCGCGAAGCCACAATTACTGTTTTGCTCAAACCTGGTAAACCTCTCACACAGTGTGGTTCGTATCGCCCACTCTCGCTCAAATTGTGATGCCAAAATATTTGCCAAAATGTTAGCAACTAGACTTGCCCCCTGTATGCCATCTATTATTCACCTGGACCAGGCAGGATTCGTCCCGGGACGCTCCACCTCTTTGAACCCGAGACGGCTTTTTAATATAATTAGCAGGATAAGCCCCAATGTGCAAGCGGTAGCCGCAACTCTTGACATGCAGAAAGCGTTCAAGTCAGTCTCCTGGAGATACCTCTGGCGGGTGCTTGAACAGTGTAAATTTGGCCCTGCTTTTCTGTTAGGAAGAATTCTCTGTTTAGGCTGAATTTCCTAACCTAGTGAGTCCCCCAGCAGCTTTGCTGGATTTTGTGGGGTTTATTTTTTTCTCCTGCCAAGAGTGAGACTCTTTTACCCTCACTCTTGGACATGACTTGAGAGTGTTCTCTGGGACTTGCTATGTGCTTATGGGCTAGGGGGTAATTTTCCCCATAGGCCATCATTGGTTTTTGAATGTGTGTTACACAGCACCCTCAGTGCAGTAGCACAGGGGTGTCTTAGAGACCCCAAAACATAGACTCCACACCCTGGGACTGACTACTGTCTCCCTGGGTCTGTAAAGTTGCCATTGACTTTACTAGTCTCAATTTAGGAACTTAACCAGTACAAACCATCTTACTGTGGAAGTACTGGTAGGGGCAATTAGATTGCCCCTGGGTATGTTGTCGAGGGGGTACTGTCCCGTCCCCCCTCGCCGAGTTCTGGCTGGTGGCAGTGGATACCACGGAAATATTTCCCATTGTTTTTGATGCACCACTTTTTGGTGCAATGTTAAAGATACCGCCGGTTTATTTAATTAATATAAATTCACCGGTTGGGATCTTTTGCCGGAACTCGCCGCCAAAATGGCGTCTAGGTTCACTTCAGTAACCCTGAACCCGAGTCGAGCCTTTGTTCCACTTTTGGCGGGCTTCTGCACAGAAGCCCTCCAAAGTGGTGCCATTCTGTCTGGGTACCACAGGGGGTGTGGGAGGGGGTTTAGGCACCCTGGACCGAGTTGCCTTGCCAACTCAGGTCGCACTCTAGTGTGATTGGCCCAAGTGGTGAGCCACCCCGCGCACCACTTAGCATGTTTGAGTGACAGCTAGGCTGTATGAATGGGGGTTTGCTGCATAAAAGCAGGGTTTTTGGGACTGGTTCTGGAGAAGTCGCCACAGGACCTAAGAAGCCGAAGAGGGAGAAGCCGAGCCGACCTGCCAAGACGACACCACCGGTGAAGCCCTGCAGAATCGTCTCACCACTTTTCCCGACGACAGAGGAGATCTCCCGCCGGAGAGTCTTCTTCCCTTAACTGGTGGGGGCAACCAGTTGCTGCCTTCTTTTCGCCGTCCCGAAGCATCTCGTGGCAGCCTTGCCTGTGCCAAGCACCCCGGCAACCGGGATACCACTTTTTACCTCAACTGCGAAAGAGGGGTAAAAATCCTTTGTGACCGGAGAACTCCACGGCTGGCCTCATCCCTGGTAGTGCAACGACCTGCAGCTTTCCTCCCCGTCGAGATCACCTCTTCCTCGGGACGACGCCGCGACTTGCACCCACTACCAGGAACGACTACCACCGCTGGAGGAATCTTTCCACTTTTAAAGGTACTGTGTTCCGCCCGGCCTCCCTTGCCACCGATTGTACGGGGTAGATTTAGCCCTCGGCTCTTGAACCTGGGTAGGTCTGGGACACCCTAACTAAACTTTTCAGAACCGTACTAAAACCGTTTTCTACTCACCTGCAAAGACTTGTGACATTGTGTGATCTTGGGCCCATTTTCGCCTGGCTCCCTCTAACGCGGGCCCCGAACTAAGTCCCCTTGTTCCACCATTTGACTGTCTTTGCTAACCTTATGTGAAAAGTGTTTTACCTTACAGCTCTCTTTATTTCTGCCTTTTCCCTCCCTTTTGGTAATACTTGTTGGAGTACCATCGAACGTTAACCGCTCACCTCTGGTTGGAAATAAGTGGTGTTAACTTAGAATTGTCCAACAAACGATTAGGGATGTACATATGAGTAATAGTAACTGTGTTTGACTTTCTTACCTTTTCTAATGTGCTAGTGTAATTTTTGAGTGTACCTTTAATAAATAAGTTTATACTTTTACACCTAGCTCTGGTCAGTGTTTGCTTGTGCTATTGTACCTCTGTACCTATTATGTATCCTCTGTATACTGCCTAACTCTTCTTGAGGGAAGTCTGACTGCTCAGCCACAGCTACCACAGTGAATCTGTGCGGTGCAGACTGCTACCAAGTGGGTTTACTGCCAACACCTGTAGTCTTAAATCTTTTGCAGTGGTCCCAGAGGGAACTGCACAGGTTTCTGCCTAACATTTTCGCTCCTGGGTCAAGGTGCTCTACTCGGGCTCTGTGGCCAGTGTCTACACAGAAGACCGATACTCCCCGCTCTTTAAAATTGCTAGGGGGACGAGGCAGGGTTGCCCGTTCTCGCCCCTGATCTTCGCTATAGCGATAGAACCTTTTGCTGACATGATACAACTCCACTCACAGAAGGCTCCGCAAGGCGGGTCAGGCGATATAGTGTCCCTGCGCCCGGATGATGCACTTCTTTTCGTGCGTTCACCCACCATTAACTTACCCCCGATACTGAAAGACGTTGTCCACTTCGGTCGCATTTCAGGCCTCAAGGTGAACTGCGCAAAATCCACGCTTTTTCCACTCACGGAGTGCATCCCCCCCTCCTCCCGATACCCTGGGGTTCACGTGGGCTCAGACGAAATTCACTTATCTGGGGATAGAAGTAACACGTCAGTTTGAGTCGACCTTCGAGGAGAACTATCAAAACTATCTTGCAACATCCCTATCCCCATCACCTGCGGGGCGCCCAAGGGTTTGTGTGTTTCCCCAACACTGTATAATATTTTCATCAAGCCCCTGTTTGATGATTTGGACCATCTGGGTATCACCTACACCAATTATGCAGACGATACCCAGATCCTCCTACCACTCACAGGGGACTATAGCAAGGATTTAGCATTGGTGAACAGAATCTACAGCATGGTTCAGGCATGGATGGTCACACACGGCTCTGCCTGAACGATGACAAAACAAAGTTGCTTATCCTGGGAGCCGCATCTCTTCTCAACAAACTTGGCAAGGAATACTCCTCCTTCATTATCGATGGGAACCTCATTAAGGTGACCAAAGAAGTAAAAACTTTAGGATTTTACTTAGACGCTACCTTAACATTCACCAAACATGTAAACACCCTAGCCTCCTCTACAGCTACACATGTAAACTAATCAGAACTGGCAAATAATTCCTCTCATCCAACAGCTGCATGATCTTAGCCAGAGCCCTCATCCAAACTAGATTACTGCAATGCCCTATACATTGGAACGACTAAACGTATTCTTAACAAATTACAAACACTCCAAAATAATGCCCTTAGAGCAGCACTCAGTATCTCTAAAAGAGAACATATCTCTGAAACAAGAAGGATGCACAAGTGGCTATCCACCCAAGGTAAAATTAGACTTAAGTCAGTTTCCCCTATCCACAAATGTCTAAACAATAAAACTCCACGATATCTAATAGAAAGATTTTCTAGAAAAAATTCGACTAGACCTACAAGACTAGCGAATTCCAATTGCCTTCAAGTGCCTTGCTTTAAACTAGCCACCATTGGGGGCATCAACTTCCCAGTCAAAGCAGCCCACCTGTGGAACTCACTACAACCACAATTAGAATGGACCAAACATTCACCAAATTTAGGCAAAATCTGATCACATGGCTCCTAGAGAATGATAAGTGAACCTGTAAAAACTGACCACACCTGTAAATAACTGTACATTTTCCTGTATATTGATTATCTATATATTCTTTACCTCTGCATAGCTACCTTTATTTCTGTAGGTATTTTTAGCTAACGGTTCCTAGACTTGATGTTTGTTTTTATACCTTGTATCCAATGTAACTAATGTAACCCGTGTACTACGCTGTATGACTTCTTACTTTTGCCTGCGCCCTGATACCTTTGGGTCTGGTGCGCATAATAAATATTAAACAAACTCCCCCGAAAAAGAAGGTGGAAACACCAGCCTTTGAGACAACGCGATAAGAACAATGAATTACTGCGCTCGCAAAGCACTCACATGATCGCAGTTTACAGATAGGGCTCCTGCACGCCCACGGCAAAGTAAAAAGGACCGGTCATCATTCCATTCTGATTGTTGAAAAGCATCATAAAATCTATGTGCATTCACAGTGGTCAATAGTAAGTTGGCAAAGAAATTCAAGACCAACTGTGAACATTTAAATCATTGTGGCTCCTCACGCGCTGAAAAGAAATTTTATATTGCTATGAAATCTGAAAGTTGAGTCAAATAATATGATGAACATAAATAGGCTAGTGAAATAAGAAGTGTCCTGAAGACAGGTCCAATAAGACACGTTAATCAGATCCATCCATTGGTGGAACATTCGCACCCAGAAACAATCAAATGGTCGACACGTCATCTATGTTTCAAATGTATTTGAAACATGTTAGTGATGAGAAAAGCAATGTCAAAACTAGTTGAAGTACTAACCCCACATTGGTCTGTCAAAATTGATTTATGATAGAAAGACAACTCTTTGTTTCTATGATTTTACTTAAACGGATTAATTTCTTGGTTTTTATAATGTTTTATGTTTTTGTATCAACTCCTATTTGACAATATTAAAATATGTAAATCTTTTTACACTTTCGGATAACCCTGTCTAAATTGGTTATGACAGTTGCATACGTTTTTTGACTGTAGCTCTTTGACGCCCCTGCGTGTTAGGATGGGTAGCTGTTCTGTGGTATCCTTGCTGTTACAACCACTTCACATCCAAAACTCGGGACAACCTGTCCTCGCTCTCTTCCAACCCCCAGCCCCCCCATGTCCTTTCCCACGCCTGCTCCCCTGCCTCCTTTGGCCCACCTCCACCCACCCGCCTCACTCTGCTCCCTCCTGTCCATAGCACCTGATGAGGTTTCTAAAGTGGTTCCCTCTATGAAGGCCTCCTCCAAACAAGTGCTCCCGTGCTGCTCCAGAACCATCAAGGACAGCATTTCCTCTCTCGCCCTGGCTCTTGCCAACTTCTATAAACACTCCTTCGCCACTGGCTCTATCCCTTAAGCAATCCCTTATGCACCCTCTCCTAAGAAAGCTGTCTGCTGACCCCTCCTGCCTGGCTAAATATCACCCCGCTCCACTACCACCTTCCTGGGTAAACTCTTGGAAAAGTTGGTCCTCCCCCCAACTGACCCTCCACATATTGTTGGTTGCGTGAATGACTATCAATCTGAATTCCGGGTATCCAGAAGCACGGAAAATGCTTTCCTGAACACCTGTGAAATCATACTCGCAAATCTCAACTCTAACCCTTCTGCAGTTCTCATTCTCCTCAATGTCTCCTTTGCCTTTGACCTGGTCAACCATTCCATCATAATAAAACGACTCTGACACCCTCAGCAACACTGACCAGGCACTGGAATGGCTGGCCTCCTTCCTTACTAACCGCACTTCCAGCTGCAACCGGGCCCTTTCTCTTTCACTACCCTCTCTACCTATGGCACTTCCCCAGGGCTCTATCCTATCGCCAAGGCTCTTCAATATCTATCTCGACCCATCTCCTTCTCCACTCCTCATTTCCAGTGTTATGCTGTTGACAAACCGCTTTCCTTCAGACTTCCCTTTACTTCCCCCTCTCTCAGCCCAGACTCTGTCCGCCATCCAGAGACCATCGGGACACCTGTGCTCTCTTTTCCTCCTACCCTATGCCACCCTCTTTGAGTCTTCTACCCCCACCATCTTGTGAGGCCAAAAACCTCGGGTTCACCTTAGAAAAATGTACTTTTTTGGCAGGGACTTCAAGTCCCATAATTCCCTCATTACTGGGATGTGGAAGAGGGATGTAGAGTAACATTACTGTGGGAGCCATCAGCTTATGAGTGTAGATGACCTACACCGGAGGGAGACTGGGAGGCTTAAAAATCCCTCTCTGGTGCAGGTATTGGGATAAGGAGTAAGGCAACAGAATAGGAAGCAGCAACTAGGGCTGTGGCTGCAGCTGAGGGGGAAACCTGAGGTGAGAAGATGCCGGGACCACTGAAACACCTGAAGCAGTGGCGGGTCCTGAGCGAGTCTTTGCCTTGAACTCTGTTGCAGAGGGTGCGCAGTGGGAAGCGTACATAGAAGTTGCTGGCCCGATAAAAATGTGTTGTACAGAGTTTCCGCAGTGCGAAGTAGCAGAAGCGAAGTAAGTGTGCCCTCTTTGGTGTTACAGGTGGCAGGGTTACACCTGGACCACTGAGGAGCAGAAGAAGCCTCACTCCTTGGTGACGTGAGCTGAGGAGGCTGTCCACCCGACCACGAGGAGCCACATGTACTTAAGTGCTGCGGACACAGAGCGCAGTGTAATCTAGTGACTTACCCAGTGAGTTCCCCGCTTGCAAGTGACTCCAGAGCACTCAAACGCTGTTTGCCTGTTCACAACGGGGCGCTTCACTGGTGTGAGTGAAAGCAGAAGTAACAGTAATCTTGAGTAGTAAAATATACAAAACCAACAAAAGTCATACCTATTGATACAAAGTGACTTTGTAAATAAGTGCTTGAAATTGTGGAAAGTTCAAAGACCCTGTGGGGAAGCTTGAAAAGGTCTAAACGCTTACAAGCACTCCTCAAGCCAAGAGAGTTAATAACCAGCAATACCAATGTAACAGTGCTCAAGGCAAGAGGGCAATACTAAAAGACAATGAGTGTAAGACTATGTGCTATGAGATGCAGATCATCAGGTGACACAAACCTACACTGCCAAAGCCAAGATAGAAGAAACGTGAGACTGTCATTTGTTAACTATTTAGTTGTTGGTGCAGAGGTGAAAGAAAGGTAGCAAACAGGCTGCCCTTCTTGAGACGGTTATCCAGAAGGAGAGGAGCATAGTTGCCAAGGAGTCTTGAAGAGCACTAATGTGGTTCCTTGTTTCCCCATAACTTGTTTTGATGCTAAAGAAGTCTGATGAAGTTGTTACTCAAGTTGCAAATTACCACTGAAGCACTTCTGTTCTTTTTGGTGAAGTAGATGGGCAAGCGTGTATACCCGTATGGCAAGACGCTATTGCCTAAAAGGGACTGGCAAAGGAATAAACCAGGTAGTAGTTGATGCAAGTGCTGAACTGTGGTTCTAACAGAAACAACTTATGTTGATTTATGACAAATTAAGAATTGTGATAGTTTGGCAAGAAAAGGTTGCAATTCCTTTTGAAACTAAAGTTGTGTTGAACCATCCTGACACATTTGCTGTTACTCATCTAATCAAACATCAAGGTGAACCCTGTTCTTACTCCAGGAGGAGTTGGAATGGACTGTTTCTTTCTCAGACCAAAAGGTGTGGCGACATCCTGGCAAAGACTATTCCTATTGTTTACTTGGAGAAGACAAATGTGAGACGGTTCTTACTCTAGGAGGAGTTGGAACCTACTATTAGGTTTGCTAACTTGCTGAAGCAACATAACTTTGTGATCACGTACAAGTCTTTAAGAACTGTATTGTAACTTTGTGTCAAACCAAATGTCCTTGTTTCTTTTGAAATGTGTAGAAGAACATTGTTCGGATCTGGGGAAGGGAAACTCACAAGAAGAGACATTAAACACACTGTGAATTTAATGATATGTAACATGCCATTGTTGAATTTAAGTGCCATATATTACCTTATAGTGTTATTGGTTGAACAAGTGTGAGGGCCAGATATCATTTTGTTAGTGTTTCCTTTAGTTTATTTTAGGCAGTGAAATCCGCGCCTGGGTGGGATAGTGCGGTGTTTATCCAACCTTTATATTTAATAAAATGGCTAAAGTTGAAAACTCTTTACAGAGTTGTCCGCCTCGCATTTCTGACCTTGCACACCAGTTAGCTGATGGTTTGTCAGTGCCTCCTGTGGGATGTATTAACCCACTTATGCTCTGCCCTGCGGCATCACTGTGTGCTGATGGTGCCAGAATTATCAAAATGGCTGCAAAACCCCTGTGCGCGCCAAAACCTATGGAAATCGCGCTTTACAACGCGAAAAGATGGCTGCCAAATCTACCATGCATATGGTCAGTGGTTCAATGGAGACCTCACTCCTGAAACATTTCACAGGGATTCACAAGTAAAAATGGAGCACAGATGAAAAGCAGTGTTTTACTGAAAGAAATCCAGAATCTTGTTTTTAAATCTTTTTTTGGTTGCTGAATCTACAGAATGCCGGTATAAAACACCATCAAACATCCAATATTCTTGCTGAGTGCTACAAGTCACTTCATTCAAGATATCATTATGAACAGACAATGTCCTGAAAAGCTGAAATTGTCATCAAACACATCCACAGCCAAAGTGCCTGCCTGGGGGATCTGTCAAAATCTTGGCGCAGTACCGTCAGCCGCCTGAATGACCGTTTTCAAAAGCCTGCATTAAAACTGTAAACTTATACCACTGAAATCTAATGTCTGAAATTTAATTGACTGTTATTGAGAGTAACCTAGGTTGTAACCATTTAAATCCCATGGTTTAGAATCTCGAATAAGTGTTCTAGCTGCTTAATTTGGAAATTACAAGTTTATTTTAAACTAAGAAAAAACTAAGAAAAAAAATGCAACAGAATGACATTTGAATTTAAGCCTAACTCAAAGGCAAACCAGTATAACCACTTCCCCCACAAAGGCCAAGCCTCTCCCACCACCAGGAACACACACCCAGGTGATGATTAAGGGGTGGGGGAAGCATTTGGGCTGCTGTGGGAAGGGGACAACGGACTTCCTCTGGCTGAAAGGATATGCAGAGTGTGAAGAGTTATAAACGGCCTCTCCCAGAAGGAAGGGGGCAAAGATTGCTTCAGAACTGCCAGGAGGAAAAGGAGGCGGGGACAGACAGGCAACCATTTGTGGATTCACAAGGACAAAAAGCACATTTCTAAAAAGACTGATAGATGACTGTGTAAAATTGTAAAAATGATAGAAATAACAGCATTGTTAATGTGATTTCTGGTTGCACGGTTTAAGAGATGCCAGGACTCGGTGATATGTTCTGGGAAGTAACAGTGGAAATTCTGGTTTTGCAGCAAATGTATTTATGTCAAAAGCATGAAACTTCACACGCTTATGCCCATATACAATGCGCACATTTGTGGAAATTTGCTCCGAAATGGGACCATGTGTTCCGGACAAAAAGTGCGAAATTCTGTCAAATCCAGACCCAAGATCCTACAGCGCCAGGGCTTGGAAGAGAATTTGATCCACAAAATATGTGATCTATATATGTTAGTGTTACAGAAGTTGCACATTTGTAAATATGTACTGTACTAAAAGTAGATTATATATTCAAAGGGACAAGGGGAGGATTCTCTGACTCAAACTCACACCATCATGGTGACACCCCGTTTTCTCCTCCAATCAAGGGAGAGAGGAGACTCTAGCCAATAGCCTGCCTACGAGGCGCGCTTAGGATAAGCCAACATACACACCCCCTTATGATCAGCATAAATAGAGATAGCTGAGGACTTAGGACACACAGATTCACCCCACTATCCTGATCCTGGCGAAGCACCCTGAAGCAGATCCATCCATATTCCTTGCTCCTGACTCCAGAAACTTGACAAGCAGAAAGGCCCATTCCATTAGTTGAACCATTTTCAACTAGTCCTTGAGTTTCCAGGACCAGAAAGAAACCCACAAACTTAAAGGGGAAACCAAAGAAACAGCCAGGCTGTGCTGTAACTGCTTTCCTGCTAAATAATTATCTTCAGAACCAGGGCAGATTAAACCGAATCCTGTGCCGTGCTGTGTCGATCCTGTCCAGTCCTGCCGTGCGGTGTCCAGAGCGTCTTGCTAATCGCAGACCCAATCCAGTCCGGTGTGCCCAGCAGTCTGTCCCAGAACCAGGTCCCTGACCAGAATCCCTGATGGTTCCGTTCAAAACATATATAGTGAGTATCCATAGTATAGAACTGTGTCACTAGCATAGGTACTGTCCATAGTAATCCCCGTTTTAAACCCACCCTCTCTTATATTCAGAACTGCATTGTTAGAAATATTTATGAAATTCCTGAACTCTCTAGATTATCCATACTATCTCCTCGGGCACTAGTATTGTTAAATATCTTTGTGCTCATATATTTCTTCTGAAGAAGGCAAGCTCCTCGGCAGGCAGTCGCCCTGATCCAGTGGCGCCCTGGTCTAGTGGCTGTGCTTCCGTGTGGTATTTGCTTCTTCATAGTCATCCCCTAGTGTAAAAAAATCCTGTTTGTCTTTTGAAAGCGCATCCCTGTTTTCCCATTCTTGCGCCCATCTCAGAAAAACAACCTCCACTAAAACGTCCATAAACTGCATTCCAAATCCATATAGTTTTCCTGCAATCGCGATTACCGAGCACGGAAAAGTTTGCTGCGAATTTGGTTTAAGGTAAAATTCTGTCACGTGTAAAACAGCTTTCAATTGCACCCGACCTCAGTTTTAAGTTTTCACATTGCTTATTCGTGTCAAAGCATTGCTAGTGTTTGTCTTCAACTATCTAAAGCGGCTCCCATTAGAATTTAAACAATTTCAGCAATTTAAACCAGATTTAGTGTTTTACCCAATCCATTCTCAGATAACTTTAAAACCATTTTGACAGTTTGCCAATCATTTCTGTTTCTTTCTTGTGTTTGCTGTGGGGAAATTGGGATTGACATTTTGTTTGAATTCTGCATTCCTGAAACCTGTTCTTTCTCCTCCTATCCCTTTACATTGCTTGTTGGGGGTTGAGGGGTGTGCAGGGTGAAATAGTAACCACACTGCTATTTGATCTGAACACACACACAAAGTAATATTTCTGTTCCGAATTGTTTTTGCTCACTATTACTCCTTCTGATCAGAGATTGCTTAGTGTTACCTCACCCCATTGGTGAGCATTGTATACCTATTAAACATAGTGTGATTATATTGTGAACTACATAAATAAATATTTTAACTTTGCAAACCAGCTTGATTCCTGGTTCAGTGTGACCGGTGGGTAGGGGGGTTCCAAGAGAGGGGCGTGATATAAGTGGTACATCGTTCAGAATAAAAACTTTTAGACACAAATAAATAAGGATTTCAGTTGTGCATTACACGCTAGGCGTTTACTTAGGTGAAGTGCCGGATTGAAATCAATTACACTCCCTGTTATATATCTATAGAGCATCTGACTTTGGAGCCCACACAATTCTACCGGCGCAAGCACTGAGGTAGGTACACACTGCTAAAACCAGGCTCTGGTCTAAGGGTTTGACTGAGCGTCAACCAAGGGACAAAGTGAAGCCTAGCTAGACAGCAGTCCTTTACTGTGCCACAAAGCTCCCCACAAAAGATGGAATGTCATGAGAAAAAGTTTAGTGCCACTTTGACATCCACAGATTCCGTGTTGGCGGTCTCATCTCTTCAGGAATCATGTGACAGATTCTGTGCTTCACCGAGTTCTGACCAGGTCCAGAGCAAGCTCCTACTACCCGGGGTTCCATCACTCCATGACTCCATAAGTTGACTGGTCCCTCATAATGGTGCCCTCTTGGCCCAAACTCTTCCATGGCAATGCGTTTTTCGCACTCTTGCACTAACCAGTTGTGTCCACCTTATTGGTACCCCAGTCAGGCCTCTTGTTGGAGCCCATACTCCTTGGCTTCCTGGGCCCCCATAGTCTGCTGCTACTCCGTTCCAAGCAGACTTTGAAGATCGTGTTTTCAATTGCTTGCATACGATGTGGTCACAGGCCTTCAAGATTCTCATAAAGTAAGTGCTTCCCCAGGCATCAATTGTGATGCCACAATAGACTCCTTTTGTGACTCAATCGCATGCCACCAATGCTTCCAGCCACCTCAACATGGCCTCCTCTGGTGCCATTGCCACCAATGCCTACATTGGTCTACTGGAGATACACATGCTGGAGTCAGCAGTCTGAAGAGTCTAATACTCCCAGGTTAGAACCTTACAGGACTAATCTGAAATCAGCGATGCTGGATGCAGGGCTTGACAAAGCTCCTCCAGGTAATATGAAGGAGGATTGTTAGGCAAGATTTGGAGCAGTACCCTTAGGGTGCACTACGACAACCATGACCTCCTGGCAATAGGAACCCAACCTTTGGTATAAGTATGTACTACACGGGTTGGTAGTGTGGCTGAGCAGCGGGGCTTATCTCAAGAGGGGTCAATGTGAGCAGTAGAGGAGTTACACAGAGATTCACAGTGACCAGTATTCGAATAAACACTTCTACTCAAGGTTTATGATTAAACAATTATTAATTTATTTAACAATCAGTTTGAATAAGCCTTCTTCAGAAGTGGCAATATAATAGTAACACGAATACACGCCAAAATACACACTCTTAGTTTCTCTAAATCAGCAAGTACCCATTTGGGATGGCACACAGACGATTCCTATACCCTCAGTTGACTTAAATAGCTAGGAAACTGTGGACATTAAAATATCATTGGAACATTTAGAGTAATACTTAGATGAGTGTTAAAGAAAAGAGGTTTCAGAATAAAAACAAGCGATCACACAAATATTCTGAAGCAGGAAAGTACTTTTGAACCCCCCAATGCAAAGTAAGTTAACCCTGTCCTGGAAGGAAGGTAAAACACATGAGCAGAGGAGAGAAGAGTCATTCAGGGAGCCAGGCCAGCCAAAGTCAATTGGGCAAAAGTCAGGGTGAGCTGCAGCACTTCTTGCACGTAAGTAAAAGTCTTGCACAATGTTTTATAAGTCTTTGTAGAAACAGTAGAATCAATGGAGGGCCACACGCTGTTAGGCTTGTGATGGGAAGATGCAAGCAACTCTACAGAAGCAACCAAGACAAGTCTCAACTGAGAACAAGTAAGGCTACACAACAAGAGGCAAGTTCCCTCAGATTGTACAGTACCTTTGTGTTAGGGAGAATTCTCTCTTTAGGCTGAATTTCCTAACCTAGTGAGTCCCCCAGCAGCTTTGCTGGATTTCTGGAGTTCGTTTTTTTCTCTCCTGCAAAGAGTGAGACTCTTTTTCTCCCACTGTTGGACATGATTTATGGTTTTCCTTTGACTGTTAATGTGTTTTATGGGCTCTGGGGTCCTTTACTCCATAGGGTCTCGTGTTTTTACTATGTGTGTTACACAGCACCCTCCGTGCAGTGACACAGGGGTGTCATAGTGACACCCCACCATAGACTCCATACCCTGGGACTGACTACTGTCTCCCAGGGCATGTAAAGTCACCATTGGCTTTACTAGTCCCAAATTATTAACAGAAACCAGAACAAACCATCATATTGTGGACGTACTGGTCGGGGCAATTCGATTGCACCGAGGTCTGTTAGTCGAGGGGGCACGTCTCCGTCCCCCCTGATCGAGTTTTGGCTGGTGGCAGTGGATACTACTTTTTATATTCGACCGCGAATATATCCCTATGGGATTTTCCCATTGTTCGAGGCTACCAACTTTAATTATTTAATTCTCATAGCCTCGAACATACCGCCGGTTTATTTATTTAATATCAACTCGCCGGTTGGTATTTTTTGCCAGAACTCGATTCTAAAATGGCGTTTGTGTTCTCTTCTGTGACTCCAACCCAAGTCGAGCCCTTTGTTCCACTTTTGGCGGGCTTCTCCACAGAAGCCTCCAAAAGTGGTGCCACTCTGTCTGGGAACCACAGGAGGTGTGGGAGGGGGTTTAGGCACCCTGGACTGAGTTACCTTGGTAACTCAAGTCACACTCTTGTGTGATTGGCCCAAGTGGTGACCCGGCCGGCTCACCACTTAGCATGTTTGATTGACAGCTAGGCTGAGTGAATGGGGGTGTGCTGCATAAAAGCAGGGCTTTTGGGACTGGAACTTCAGAAGTCGCCACAGGACCTGAGAATCCGACGAGAGAGAAGCTGAGCCGACCTACCACGACAACACCACCGGTGGAGCCCTGCGGAACCAACTCACCACTTTCCGACGACAGAGAAGATCTCCCGGCTGGAGAGGCTTCTTCCCCTGACTGGTGGGCACAACCAGTTTACCTTCTTTTCTTCGCATCCCAGGACGTCTTGTGGTCGAACTGCCCGTGCCAAGCACCCCAGCAACCGGATAGCCACTTACCACTGGACCGCGAATAAAAGGACCGCTCCTTTTACCTGAGAACTCCGCGGCTGGTTTCTTCCCTGGCAGTGCAACGGACTCCTGTCTTCCTCTCCGACGAGATCCTCTCTTCCCCCGGATGAAGCACCGACTTGCATCCGCTGCCAGGAACAACTGCACCCGCTGGAGTATTCTCGCCACTTTAAGGTACTGTGTCCGCCAGGCCTCCCTTTCTAAAGATTGCTACAAGGTAATAATAATCCCTTAACCTTCTGGACTGGGCTGACCGCCTTGACCATTTAACTGTTCCCTTTCTTTGGTCCAACTCTTTTTTGAACCCTTTCAAGACTTTTGTGCACTGCAACCGTGTGATCTTGGACACATTTTGTTCTGATCCTCTTAAAGTGGATCCGGCCTTCTGAACTCTAACTTCACGGGTTTACTTTGCCTTCCTCTCTAGTTGTGTTCTTGTGAAAGTGCTGGGATCTGTTTCAAATTATACTCTGCTTTTCTCTCCCTTTTTAAAACGAATTATTAGAGTGCCATCTGCGTTAAGCGCTCACCACTGTCTGAAAATAAGTGGGGCTTTACTTAAGACTTGTCTAATATTCTTTTAAGGGAGTGTATATCCTTTAGTGACCGTGTTTCTTAACTGCTTAACCTTAGTGCCTGTGTGTTTTACTAGATGTGGTTTTAAATAAATAATTAGATCTCTTTTACACCAAGCTCTGGTCAGTGTTTACTTGTTGTACTGTGCTCTTTTGACCTATTGTGAATACTCTGTATATTGCCTAACTCTTCTTGAGGGAAGTCTGACTGCTCAGCCACAGCTACCAAGTGAATCTTTGTGGTGCAGACTGCTACCAAGTGGGTTTACTGCCAAACACCTGTAGTCTTAAATCTTTTGCAGTGGTCCCAGAGGGAACTGCATAGGTTTCTGCCTAACACTTTGGGTAGAGGAAATGGTTCCAGCAGGCTTCTGTTGCTGTGTAGCTCTGCAGATCCTGTTGTTCCTGGGCCTCAGTCGTGGGGACAAGAGGGAGGATTTCTGGGGACTCCTGCTCTGCAATGGGACAGTCTGCAGTAGCAATGGGCAAACTTCAATTCAGTGGCACTTCAGTTTCAGATTCTTGCGTCTCAAGCAAATAGCACCACTGCGGTTCTTGGATACCAATTCAGACTTTCCTCGCCTCTGGGGTCCAGCACACTGTTGAGGTGGCTCAGGCTTGGTCAGTCCTGCTTCCTGGGAGTCCAGATCTTCCTGGAGCTCTGGTCCGACTTAAAAGCAACGCATTCGATCTGGTGTTCCTCTCCCTGGCACTTCGGTTCCAGCAGTGGAAGTGCAGCCAGCTTCGAGAGGATGTCCAGATGGGCTTACTTTGGAGTTGACTGGTCCCACCAACTCAAGGGGAGAAGTCGTCCTTGCATGGCTTCTCTAGTCGAGGTGAATTCGGCGCTTCAGCACAGCAGCAGTGCTTCACTGGCAAACCAACAGTCCAGGAGTTGCAGCAGGCGTCTCTTCCAATTTCTTCGGATTCCTTCGTTCAGTGGTCGACTCTGCCTTGCAAGCCAAAAAGCCTTGCCTTGTATGCAGGTTTCTCCCATTCATTCCAGCCTGTCAGTCACCAAGCAGGGTGGCTGTCCTTGGCAGACAGCCATCCGCCCAATCACCTTCAGGTGCATTCCTCTAATCAAGGGGATTAAGCACAGGGAGTTTCGGGCAACTCCCTCACTTTCCACCCCTGCTAGACATACTGGAGCCAGAGGCGGGCTTCACTCGTGAATCCCGCCAAAGACAAAAACGTACAAAGGGACCAAACCTGGTTTGGCACGCAGAGTAAATCTTGAGAAAGACCGTACCAGCAAGAAACAGCGGAAAAAACAAGACCAGGGCCATTTTGACAAAAATGGCACCCATGGGTGCTGTACTGCAGCTGCAAACGTAGCCCACGGTAAAAAACACACAACGGCAGTTAAAAATAAACCACTGCCACCAGCTATTAATTGTGGAAAGGGTAACATAAACATGTTACATGAGAAACTAGAGAAAGGGGATACTAAGTAATCCCTCCAAGATAGTGTGTGCTGGGTCTAGAAAGTTACAAATGTAAGTAAAACCAATTTCATTTCACTGCTCTTGGAAACAGTAGTTACCGAAGAGAAAGGTATTTAAACCTTTGGGAAATCTGAAAGACTTCCCTGTGCCATTGCACTGAAGGTGCTGTGTGCCACAATGTAAAAAGATGCCTATGGAGTTTTTTAGGCTCCAAAAACCAAATGAAACACAGAAAACACATTGGATTAAAAGTACAAAGTCCCAAAGTTCAGCAAAAGAGCTGGGGGGCGGGGAGGTCTCTAAAGGTAGAGCGGAATTTGCATATTTCTGAGAATTCTCCCCAACAGCCGTTCACTAAACAGGTGTATATCTCAGAAAAATTGCATAACCAACAGAGTAAAAAAATATTTTTGAATTCAATTTCTTTAAGTTTATACATATTAACTCACGTTTCAACAGGGAGGTGAACCTGTATTACTTGAAGACTAATATCAGAATCAAGAGTTTAGTCAACAAGTAATACAGTCAAGATTATCCAGAAGAATGTCACAAACTAGGTAGAATACAGTGAGACCCAATTACCTCCAAGTGTCGACAACTTTGCCAAGAAAGCAGAAAATGCACTGAAGGTTTTTCACACAAATTAGTATTTTGTGTCCTAGGAAAAGCACAGAAGAACAAGTTACTTCTTACCTTGTAACGTTCTTTCGATGGGATGTTCCTCCGACGTATTCCTTATCTATGATATTTGTATCTCCAGCTTGCTGGCCTCGGAAATTTTTTTTCCCAGTAGAGGGCGCTGTGCGTCGACGTCCGGCGAGTAGGTGTTCCTCGACGGCCACCGTATCGATGCCGACGTCATCATGCCTATAAATGGCCACGCGCAGCGTCCGTTGCTCAGTTCCGTTTTGTAAAGTAGTTATTGTATGAATTGTTACTACCCTTGAAGGAGCGTAAACTGCAACCACAAGGGAAATGTTACTGCGGGGATGGATGGGAGGGGCGATGAGGAATACGTCAGAGGAACATCCCGTCGAAAGAACGTTACAAGGTAAGAAGTAACTTGTTCTTCGAAGGGATTGTGTCCTCCGACGTATTCCTCATTTTAGATAGGCTCCCATAGCAGTATTCTATTATCGGAGGAGGGAGTACTGACTTCACGCTGTCTTCTATTGATGAATAGAATGCAGTACAGCCCTTCCAAACCTAGTCTCTTGACTGGAGGAGGAATCCAAATTGTAAAAACATGTAAAGGTATGGACAGACGACCATGTAGCGGCCGCACATATGTCTTTAACCGGCACGCCTCTTTTGAGGGCCGATGAAGCTGCAATACCTCTGGTCAAATGAGCCCCAAGGTTTTGAGGGGGCTCTTTCCCTGCCATTTTATAACATTCCAGAATGGCTAGAATGATCCATCTGGAAATGGTCTGCTTAGTTATTGGTAACCCCAGCTTGTGACCTGCGTAACCTACAAACAGCTGGTCTGCCTGTCTTATCCTGGCTAGTCTACCGATGTAAAAACTTAAAGCCCTCCTAGGGTCTACCCTGTGTAACCTCTCTTCCTCTTTCCCCTGGTGAGGAGGAGGATAGAAGATTACCCTACCATCTTTCTGAGTGATATGGAATTCAGAAACCACCTTTGGGAGGAAATTAGGCTTCACTTGCAGGACAACTTTGTCTTTGTGAAATATTGTGTGAGGGGGTTTTTACAAGAAAGAGCTTGTAATTCGCTCACCCTTCTAGCAGTGCTATTAATAAAACAGTTTTAAGGGTAAGGAATCTTAACGAACAAGAATGGAGAGGTTCGAAAGGTGTACCCATCAGGAAAGTTAGTACTAAGTTTAAATCCCATAGGAGAATTTGGAATGGTCTTGGGGGATAAACATTGGTTAACCCCTTTAGAAACTGTATTACCAAGGGTAATTTGAAATAGGATGGTTCTTCCGCAGTACGCTTAAAGATGGATAGCGCTGCGAGATAGCCCTTAATGGTGCCAACTTGAAGGCCTGAATTTGCCAAATGTAGTAGGAAGGACAAAACCATTGGTGTACCACATGAAAAAGGGTCGATATTCTGTTCTCTACACCAGCTGCAAAATCTGTTCCAACGGCAGCGGTATAAAGTCTTTGTTGCTGGCCTCCTTGCCGAAAGCAACACCTCCATATCATCATCAGGGAGGTCCCAATCCTTGTACCTCAGCCTTTCAGAAGCCATGCGTGAAGGTTGAGGGTTTTGATGTCTGGATGGAGAACCTGACCTCCCTTCTGTGAGAGTAGGTTATCTCTTAGTGGAAGTCGAATTGGAGGGCAGATGGACAAGTCTAGAAGGTCCGGGTACCACGTTCTCCTGGCCCAATCCGGGGCAATTAGGATCATGGTTCTCCGGAATCTTCTCAACCTCCTGATCATTTGAGGAATGACGGGGACCGGTGGGAACGCGTACAGAAGCGGAAACTCCCAGTCCACTATGAACGCGTCTCCCAGAGCTCCTCTCGGGGGAAATTCCCTTGAGCAGAACAGGTCGCATTTCCTGTTTAGGCTGGTGGCGAACAGATCTACCTGAGGGGTTCCCCAAAGGGCGAAGATCTCTTGAAGGACTTCCTGAGCTAGCTCCCACTCGTGGGAGACTGTGTTCTGCCTGCTCAGAGCGTCCGCTGTCAAGTTCTTCTCTCCGGCTAGGTGAACTGCCGATAGAGAGATTCCTTCTTGGATTGCCCAAAACCAGAGCTGCATCGCCTCTCTGCACAGGGGTAGTGATCCTACGCCTCCTCTTTTGTTGAGGTAATGCATGGCCACCGTGTTGTCCGTCATTATCAGGACGTTCTTCCCTTGTACAGCTGGCAGGTACGCCTTCAGCGCAAGTCTGATGGCTCTCAGCTCTAACAGGTTGATATGTAGTCTGGACTCCGATGGAGACCAACGACCGCTGATGGTCAAGTCGTTTGCGTGGGCTCCCTACCCCGTGAGTGAGACATCCGTGACTACTGTTATCTCCGTCCAGGGTTGCCAAAACTGTTCTCCTTTCAGAATGTTCTCATGACAGGCCCACCACTGAAGGTCTCGAGCCACCCTGCCGGGAACCTGAAGAAGATCTGTCATTCTCCCTGAGAATTGTGACCACTTAGTCCTCAGTGCCCACTGGAGGGATCTCATTCTCAGGCGAGCCTCTGGCACTAGGAAAATGCAGGATGCCATGAGGCCTAGCAACCTCAAAAAGTCGAAGGCTGGGAGACGTTGGGCATGTTGGAACTTGGTAACCATCTGTAGAATATCTTGAGCCCTCACCTCTGGTGGCGAGGCTTTTCCCAGGGAAGTGTCCAGGATCGCTCCTATGAACTGGAGTCTCTGCGATGGTATCATTTGTGACTTCTTTAAATTGAGGGAGAAGCCCAGTCTGTGAAGGAAGTGGCACACGTGATTTAGCTGGATCTGAGCTTGTTCCGGAGAAACAGCCCTATCAACCAATCGTCCAGGTAGGGGTAGACGTGAATCCCTTCCCTCCTTAGACTTGCAGCCACTACCGACATTAACTTGGTGAAGACCCTCGGGGCGGAGGTCAGCCCAAATGGCAGCACTCGAAATTGATAGTGAGAGTTGCCAATTGCGAACCTCAGGTATTTCCTGTGTTTGAGATGGATAGGCACATGGAAATAAGCGTCCTGAAGGTCCAGAGATACCAACCAGTCCTAGAACTGAAGGGCCTGGAGGATCTGAGAAAGAGTGACCATCTTGAATTTGTCTTTTCTGAGGAATTTGTTCAATTCTCGCAAGTCCAAGATGGGTCTCAGTCCTCCGTCTTTCTTTGGAATGAGAAAGTAAGGGGAGTGCCAGCCCTTGTTCCTCTCCGCTACAGGTACCGGTTCTATGGCACCTTTCTCTAGCAGGTCCCAAATTTCCTGCAAGAGGAGCGGATCTGGAGCTTTCTGAGAGCGGATCCCCGGTGGATGACTCTGAGGTATACGTAGGAAAGGCAGGCAGTAACCTTGGGCAACTGTTTCCAATGCCCAAGCATCTGACGTGATAGCCGGCCATACCACCAGATGTTGAGTCAACCTGCCTCCTACAGGTGTCCTGTGAGGGAAGTCCTCAGAGTGGTTTTGGGGCGGCTGATGCAGATGGTAAAGAGGTACCTGCTGTTGCTGCGGCTTTTGAATATCTACCCCGTCCACCTCGGGTAGTTCTTCTTTGTCCCCTTTGAGCCGGTCGTCCTCTACCTCTTCCGAATGCAGAGTAGAAGCGAAAGGACTTGCCCCTCGCAGAGGTTCCTGTGGGACGAAAAGGAGTCTGACGGATTGCAGCTCCTAGGGATTTTGCTGCTGCTTTTGAAGTTTGCAGTTTCTCTAAACTGTCATCCGCCTTTTTCCCGAACAAAGAAGAGCCATCAAATGGCATGTTCAAGAGCCTGGCTTGCACATCTGGGGCAAAACCAGACTTTCTCAACCAAGCGAATCTCCTGGTTGATGTACTTGCCGCCATTGCTCTGCTGATACTGTCAGCCGAATCAATGCCCGTCTGGAGGGATTCGCACATAGCGTCTTTACCGTCCTGTATAATATTCAGGAACGCATCCCTTTCTTCTCCCTCCGGGATGCAGTCAGCCGCTGTAGAAGCACACTCCCAAAGTGTATGGCTGAACCTAGCAAGGGTGCAAGTAGCATTAACAGATTTTAACCCATGCTACATGCTGAAAAGACTTTCTTTGCCATAGCATCATATTTTTTATCGTCCCTGTCCTGTGGGACGGTAGGATAAGCCGTCTTGACATTGGTAGAGGATGCTGCCTGTACCACCAGACTTTCTGGGGATGGGTGTTTAGACAAAAACTCTGGGTCTGTAGAAGATACCCTGTACTTTGTAGACAGTTTTTTATTTACTGCTGGTACTACATCTGGGGTTTCCCAGTTTGTCATGATCTTTCTCTGAAGAGCTTTATGAAAAGGCACCACAGGATCCTCCTGTGGGCCTTTGTCAAGAATATCCGTGAGGTCATCTTGTTGGAAAGATTGTGAAGGTGCAGACCACCCCATGGGTCTGGCTTAGCAAACTCCACCTTAGGGGAAGTGTCTAACCCACTTGCCTCATGTAAGGAATCATGAAGATCCTTTAACCTGCGCTCTTCAGAGGAAAATTCCTCTCTAATTGGGGTTACAGGTCCCTGCAACTCAAATGTGTCTTCCTGTTCAGACAATTCACCCTCTTCCAAAATTGAGGACATAGTTCTCAATTGTTCTGAACTCATAAAGGGAGTAAATCCCATTCCAAGGCAGAGGGTGCCGAACTTGTCATTATCGGCCTCGAAAACGTCGATGTCGTCGACGCCGACGCCGAAGGCTTCGAGCGTGGCGTCGAAAACAAAGGCGGAGGCCCCGAAGACCTCGAAAGAATTGGAATTCTACTCGACAATCTCGAAGCCATCGACGTCGAGGACCTGGGGATAGTCACTGGGTGTGTCGTAACCGTGACTTTTCTTGGCGTCGACGCCGGTGTCGAAGCTGGCGTCGAGTCGACAGACCCGTGTGTCGAAGGTCCCTTCGACAACGGCGTCGAAGACATCGACCTCGACGGAACCCTCGTCGACGGAACCTTCGAGGAAGGTTTGGAGGTCATAGTCCTACTCGAGGGTTCGAGACGCGCTCGAGAGGTTTCCTTCGCCGGGTACTGCGACTCGCGGTGTTTTTGACCTTCGGTTCTTTCGACCAGAGCATCGCTCTCGGCAGTCTTCGAGGGGGTCGAGGCCGCTTTCTCGAAGACGCTCATATTTTTGCGGAATTCCTCCCATTCAGCCCGGGAACTATGTTTCGTGGGGCAAGGGATTCTTTTTGGCGAAACAGAGGAAGAGGAAGACGGAGAAGGGGATCTTCGACGTCTCCTCCTCGAGTGCTTCGATCTCGAGGAGTGATGAGACCCACTCCGAGACCTGGAGCGCGAATGGTGACGAGGAGAAAATGTCTCGACTTCGTCGACGAAGAAGAAGCTTTAAAAGTCTTACCTTTCTCCAGCTTCCCCCTACGCTCCTTCAGGGCCTTAGCTGTCATGGACATACAGTCCTCGCATACCGAACAATGGTGTTCAGCTCCCAAACACCACAGACAAACTCTGTGAGGGTCAGTCAACGACATCTTTTTCCCACAATCTCGACATTTCTTGAAGCCGGATCGAGGAGTTGTCGGTTCCGACGAGGAAGCCATAGAGTACGGATCGAATGACGAATGATCGAGGTAAATAGGATTAATCTGACTAAGAACTGAGCAACGGTATTCCAAGGCATTGAGTAAGCGCGGAAAAACGGAACTGAGCAACGGACGCTGTGTGCGGCCTTTATAGGCAGGATGACGTTGACGTCGATACGGCGGCTGTCGAGGGACATCGACTCGGAGGACGTCGACGCGCAGCGCCCTCTAGAAAAAAAATTTTCCGAGGCCAGCAGAGCTGGAAGGAGATATCTAAGATGAGGAATACGTCGGAGGACACAATCCCTTCGAAAGATGGTTTATCTTTCAGAACTACCTTGTCATTGTAAAATGTGGTATATGGAGGTTTACATGAGAGAGCCTGTAGTTCACTAACCCTGCGGGCTGATGTTAATGCCACAAAAAGAACAGTCTTTAGTGTTAAAAGCCTCAATGGACAGGAGTGCAGAGGCTCAAATGGTATACAGGTCAGGAATTTAAGAACTAAATTTAAATCCCAAGTTGGAACATGAAATGGTATTGATGGATATACATTTGTAAGTCCTTTCAGGAACTGTATTATTAATGGTATTTTAAAGTAAGAAACCTCTTCCGAGGAGCGCTTAGAAATGGACAGCGCAGCAAGATATCCTTTGATTGTCCCGATTTGGAGCCCCAGATTGGCCATATGTAAAAGAAAAGTAATGAAAAGGGTCAACATCCCTATCTCCATTGGCTCCATTGGCTCCATTGAAAAGGGTCAACTTCCCTATCTTTGCACCAGTTACTGAACTTATTCCAACGACACTGGTACAAGGATTTTATTGCTGGCCTCCTGGCCGAAAGCACAATCTCCATTACGTCATCCGGAAGATCCCAATCCTTGTATCTCAACCTCTCAGAAACCATGCATGAAGGTTGAGTGTGTTGACCTCTGGATGGAGAAAACAACCTTCCTCTTGCGAGAGAAGATCCTTTCTTTGTGGAAGACCTACTGGAGGGCAGATGGACATGTCCAGTAAGTCCGGGTAACACGTCCTCCTGGCCCAATTCGGGGCAATTAGGATCAAGGTTTTCCTGAACTTTTTCAACCTCCTGATTACTTGAGGAATCACGGGGACTGGAGGAAACTCATACAGCAGGGGGAAATCTCAATCCACTACGAACGCGCATCCTAGAGCTCCTCTCGGGGGAAATTCCCTTGAGCAATACTGATCGCACTTCCGGTTTACTGTGGTTGCAAACAGATCCACTTGAAGGGTTCCCCAAAGGACGAAGATCTCCAGAAGGACTTCCTGAGCTAGCTCCCACTCGTGGGAGACTCTACTCTGCCTTCTCAGAATGTCTGCCGCCGTGTTCTGCTCTCCGGCTAGGTGAACTGCCGATAGAGAGATTCCTTTTTGTATCGCCCAGAACCAGAGCTGCATTGCCTCTCTGCACAGAGGTAGTGATCCTACGTCTCCTCTTTTGTTGAGGTAGTACATGGCCACTGTGTTGTCCGTCATTATCAGGACATTCTTTCCCTGTACGGAGGGCAGGAAGGCCTTCAGCGCTAGTTTGATTGCCCTCAGCTCCAGTAGGTTGATGTGTAGTTTGGACTCCGATGGAGACCAATGTCTGCTGATTGTCAGATCGTTGGTGTGAGCTCCCCACCCCGTGAGTGAGGCGTCCGTCACTACTGTTATCTCCGGCCATGGTTGCCAAAAAGATTCTCCCTTGAGGATGTTGTCGTTGCAAGCCCACCATGATAGATCCTGAGCAACTGCACTCGGGACTTGCAGAAGGTCTGACATATTCCCTGAGAATTGGGACCTCTGCGTTCTGAGGGCCCATTGGAGGGATCTCATTCTCAGTCTGGCCTCTGGCACCAGAAAAATGCAGGATGCCATGAGACCGAGCAACCTCAGAAAATCGAAGGCCGGTAGATGCTGGGCTTTCTGGAATTTTGTTACCATCTGCTGGATGTGGAGAGCTCTCACTTCGGGCGGCGAGGCTTTGCCCGAGGAAGTGTCCAAGACTGCTCCGATAAACTGGAGTTGTTGAGACGTTATCATTTGGGACTTCTTGAAGTTGAGGGAGAAGCCCAGGTTGTCGAGGAAGTGGCAGGTGATCGACAGATGTTCCTGAGCTTGTTCTGGAGAATGTGCTCTGATCAGCCAGTCATCCAGGTAGGGGTAAACGTGAATCCCCCCCCTCTCCTGAGACTCGCTGCCACTACCGCCATCAGTTTGGTGAAAACGCTCAGAGCGGAGGTCAGCCCGAATGGCAGAACTCTAAACTAATAGTGAGAACCGCCAACTGCGAACCTCAGGTATTTTCTGTGCTTGGGATGGATTGGCACATGAAAATAAGCATCCTGAAGGTCCAAGGATACCAACCAGTCTTGGAGTTGGAGAGCCTGAAGGATCTGAGATAGGGTTACCATCTTGAACTTGTCCTTTCTGAGGAACTTGTTAAATTTTCTTAAGTCCAAGATGGGTCTCAGTCCTCCGTCCTCCTTCGGGATGAGAAAATAAGGATAGTACCAACCCTTGTTCCTCTCCGCTACAGGTACATGTTCTATTGTACCTTTCTCTATCAGGGTTATAATTTACTGCAAAAGGAGTGGGTCTGGGATTTTGGTAGAGCTGGCTCCCGGTGGATGATCGTGAAGTCTTTTTAGGAAGGGAAGGCAGTAACCTTGGGCTACTGTTTCCAGTGCCCAAGCATCTGAAGTAATGTCTCGCCATTCTTTCAGATGCTGAGAGATTCTGCCTCCCACTGGTGTTTTGTATGATAAGACCAAGGAAAGATTTGGAGGCGGCTGCAGGAGCGGCTGAGGGCATAGATGCTGTTCCTGAAGATGGCTTTGTAGTCTTTCCTCGTCCACCACAAGTGACATTCCTTTTGCCCCTTTGAAAAGCTTGTCCTCTTCCTCTACCAACAGAGGAGTAGTATTGAAAAGGATGACCCCTCCAGAAAAATGAGCCCGAATAGGGTTTCTGAGGCTGTCGCATGGAGGAACTAAGGGATTTAGCTGCCGCTTCCGAGGTCTGTAGTTTTTCTAGGCTCTCATCAGCCTTACTACCAAACAACCTCGAGCCATCAAAGGGCATGTTGAGAAGTCTGGTCTGCACATCTGGTTCCAAACCCCGACTTTCTCAACCACGCAAATCTGCGTAGCACTGTGCTTGATGCCATGGACCTGCCAATACTATCAGCAGTATCTAGTCCAGACTGGAGACATTCCCCCATTGCCTCCTTCCCGTCATTGACTATATTCAGGAAACCTTCACTTTCCTCGCCTTCCGGAATATGTTCAGCCGCCGCCGAAATGCATTCCCACAGGCTATGTGTGACCCTGGCCAGGATACAGGTGAGACTGGTCGATTTCAAGGCCATGCTACCCGAAGTAAAAACTTTACGAGCCCAAGCATCAACCTTTTTATCCTCCCTGTCCGGAGGTATGGTTGAGTATGCCGTCTGCCTGGAAGTAGTAGCGGCCTGAATAACCAGAGTTTCTGACGTAGGGTGTCTATTCAGGTATTCTGGATCAGAAGTAGAAGTTCTGTACTTCTCTGGAAGATTGCCGTCTACTGCAGCAATGCCATCAGGTTTTTCCCAGTTCCTTTCAACTGTCCTTTGGAGCGCCCTATGGAAAGGGAGAACTGGATCTTTCCGGGGTCCCCGGACTATAATGTCCGTAATATCGTCTTGCTCAAAAGTAGGGGAGGCTCTTCCCCAACCCCTATATTCAATCACCCTACTCATCAAATTCCTATACCCTGAGTCTGCATGTTCTGCAGGATCAGGTGAAGCAAACTCCAATTCAGGTGATGTGTCAACACCACTAGCAGAATACAGAGTTTCACATAGGTCTCATTTTTGTTTCAGGATTTATAAGTTCCTCTGGAACTTCTCTAGTGCCATATTTTACTCCAAAAGGAGTGACATCTTCATCCTCTGAGCCAGATTCATCAAAAATTGAAGACATGGACCAAAAAAAGTCAGATTTGGGTAAAGGTGTTAACCTTCTCTCTTCCTCCTGATTTTTCATCGAAGGAATAGGTGTTTTCTTCAAAGGGGTCGAAGGAACCTTCGACACACTCGAAGAAGCCTTCGATAAAGGCGTTGAGGATAATATAGGCTTTGTTGTAGAAGCTGTCGGCGCCGATTGCGTCGACGAAGTTGCACTCGACTTTGACAATTTCTGCCTTTTATGAGGGATCGGAGAAACACTCAATCCTCGAGGATCTCTCAATGATTTGTCGACTCGAGTTTTATGGGTACTACTGGGTTTTACGACCGTAGTTCGAGACCTCCCTGCGTCGTCCTGTGGAGCGACCGGGGTCTGGCTTTTCTGAGGTTTCTTTGAGGGGGTCGAGGCCGCGTTCTCAAAGACCTGCATCATTTTTCTTCTAAAGCTCTCCCATTTTGAAGGGGAATCCGATCTTGTTGGACATCGAACCAATACCGTTGATGTATCGGATGATGACGATGGAGATCTATGTCTCCTTTTTAGCTTTTTAGGAGAAGACGAAGAAGATCGTCTCGACCTGTTATGAGATCGGGATCTCTTCGAATGTTTTTATGACGTTCCGGTTCTTTTGAATTTGACGATTTCTTATGTTTTTTTGACAAGGCTTTCGAAGAGCCCTTCGACGCCTCGCGCCCCACCGCTAACTTACTTTTCCTCTCACGGAGGGCCTTCTCCATCATTGACTGACAGGAGCCACAGTTGACAGAAAATCTCGAAGCGCGCCGTTCACGAGAGCGAAGCAATCGGAAAAACAGAACTGAAGCCAACGGGCGTGGCTCGAGCTACTTATACCATCAGTGGCGTCGACACGGTATGGAGCCTGTCGAGGGACAATCGACGCCACGGCCTCGAGCACAGCGCCCTCTGCTGAATTTTGTTTTCCGAAGCAGCGAAGCTGGCGATAACAAATTATCACAAGATGAGGAATACGTGGGAGGGGGCTTGGTGCTCGAGGGGGCTTTTAGATTCTTGACTAGTGAGTTCTCTGGTAGATCCAACTCCGTTTTTCACACTATCGGTTAGTGCTGCATCTGCAAGTATTCCACCTTGCTGTTGTGTAATAGTTTGAATTCTTCTTTACAGGGTGGGAAGAATTTTTACTGCATCAATGAGGAATACAATTGGAAATGTGTATGCCTTCACCTGCTTTACAGAATTTGAACCCCCTTGTTCCCTAGCAAGAACTCTGGGTTCTGAAATATGGGGCAAGAGATGCTGCGTGTTTTATCACTCTTCCTTGCAGCAAGACTATCCCATGCGTCCAATACAGCTACATCCATTTCTCCCCATTGTTTAGCTGACACATATTAAGACCATTCTGCTACTATGCGCAGCTAGGAGGCATCAAAATATCCAAGTACATTTGGAAAGCCTAGCCCTCCCTTCGAGGTGATGCTAGTTGCACATTTTTTTGTTTTTTGGTCTTATCCTTCCATATAAACTTAGCATTTCTCCAATTTCAACAGACCACCCCATACGACGGAGTAGAGAAAGCTTAGAAAAGATAGGCAAAATGGAAATATGTTAATATGTTAATTTTTAAAATAGCAATCATCCCAAACCACGACACCAAGAGGTTGCTCCATTTTATTAGGTCCGTTCAAAGGGAAGCAAATAAGGGTGGGTAGCAAGCTTTATAGCGACGGGAACGGTTCCTAGCAATATTAACTCTTCCCCCAGCCCCAGCACTTCACTGAGGTATTTGCCCATTTAAATCAACCACTGCAGAAATGTTGTTGCAGATGTCATCAGGCATATGCAAGCCTAACAGTTTTGACTTCTGTGAGTTAACCTTAAATTGTGAGACATTAGAGAATGCTAGTATTTCACTCTATTCCGCATGTAATGACTCCCCTTGGTCTTGGAGAGAGAGGAGCACATCCACAAAGAGGGACAGTTTGTGCTACCGCCCCCAAACGTGATACTCCATGTTCTGTCTGGATCCTTCTTGCAAAGGGTTCCATTGAAATTATAAAAAGCAGTGGCGACAAGGGGAAGCCCTGCCTGACTCCCCTTTGCAGGTGTGATGGGTTAGATAGTAAATCACTCACTCTGACTCTTGCAGTTGGGTTTTTATAACAAGAGAAAACCCATCTCAATATTTTGTGTCCAAAGCCAAATTCCTTCAGCACTTCCAAGTATGGCCACTCTACACCACCAAACCCCTTTTCAGTGTCTAAAATCAAAAGAATGGCCTGGCCCCTTGAAAATCTCAGTTTATAGGGTGACCTTCCTCACATTATCAAAGATTTGGCACCCTTGTACAAAGCCTGACTGGTCCAGGTGGATACTAAGGAGGGTCCTTCTAAGCTGGATGCTATTATTCTGGTGAACAGTTTTTGATTGAGGAGTGCAATGGGTCTATATGACCCACATAACTCATAATTTTATCACCAGGGGGCGCAGAAGCTTGGCTGCCTGTGCCGGCGTCTCCTCTTCTCAGGCTGAATCTTTCTGAAAATAAAACAATCTTAACAGCAAGTCTGCCACTTACCTTTATCCGTTCCTGCTGCCCTGCTCCCGAGGTCACTTCCGGCTCCGACCTCTGCCAAAAAACGGACCCGTGGTGATCCATCCCACGCTACGTTTGGCTGGGACGGCACTGTGCACAGTTTGCCTCCGGGCGTCATCAGCGCCTGCTGCGGTCCTGGAGCCTCACTGTGGCTTTGACCATCCCGCTTTCAGCCGCTGCTACATTGGCTTCGGGAGAGGCCTCCCCCGGCTCTACCATCTACCCGGCTCTCGAGGTGATCCTTCTCGCACTACGAACGCTGGACGGCGCTGTGCACTGCTTGCCTCCGGTGCCACCGGCGCCTGCAGCAGTCCTGCAGCCTTGCTGCTGCATTGACCATACTGTGTTTCAATTAGTTTGCGACCACCTGGGTCCCTCGTTGTCTTCTCCGGCCCGTCTCCCTCCTGGAGCTTGGAGTCCTGTCTGTCCGCCGCCATCTTGACTTCCCCCGTCTCCGGCGGCCCTCCTCATCTGGCTGTGGACCCTCCTGCATGCACCCGCTGGAGACTGCCTGTCTCATCCTGGGCCCCGTCTGGTTCACGACTGCCCGATTCCCTTCTTGAATCCTCGAGCCGTCTTCATCCTAGTTCTTGGGATCCCAACTGGGCTGTTGCTGTCTGCCACCATCTTGTCTCCTCCCCCGGCTCCGGCGGCCCTCCTCACTTGAGTGCAACCCTGTTGCTTCCTCCTGACAGCATCCACCTGACTCCTCAGGCGCTCCACTGACCTGCGGCGAGCTCGGCCTGACGCCCGCACACTAACTAGAGGTCTGCCTTGCCGCGGGGTCGCCCCTGCCTGGGTTCACCATCTTGGCATCGGCCGATTCGGCCACCTTCAGCTGACATCACCCTCCAACATCAGCTCGACTCCTCCGGCATTCCACGGACCCACCGCAATTTATTCCTGACGCACTGTCCTACCCTGGTACCGGCATTCCTATAGTGCTGCGTCCATTGGAGGGTCCTGCTTCCAGGATTTGGCCGACATCCGCCCACTTCAGCCCACGGTATTGGACTACCTGGACTCCCTCCTCTCCGGCACCAGTCCTTCCTCTCGCCTAACTGTCCCTCTGGGCTTTGGCAGGGCCATTGCTGCTCGGAGTACCTTATCGCAGCCCTTGACCCGCTGTCTCCGGTCCACCCCACCTGGGTTTGAACGCGACAGCGCGGGTCCTCCTTCACCTGCCTGGACCCCACTGGCTGATCGCTCTCAGTCCCTGCCCAGCCCTATCGCCTCCGCTGCCTGATGCCCCCCTGAGTATCTGCTCAGGACCACTGTTTCTGCCCCTGCCCACAGCCTACAACTCTCCCCGCTCTAGTCTGGACCCCCCCTGAACGCTCCGGATTCTCCTTTGTAGTACTCTGCTACAGCCCCTGGCAACAGCCTACTCCCCGCCCCACTCTGACACCGGTCCTTCCACAGAACATCACGGAACTACCCCTCTCCATCCCCCTACTACTACCTCCTTCCACTACCTCCCTCCTCACGTGTGGGTGCATTTCATTAAGCTTTCAGCCCTCTCTCACCCACCTCACCAACTGACGTACTATTGGTGCTTACATTCCACTCCTGCCTCCACCACCTATGATCCTCCCCTCTCAGCAGTAAGAGAACTGTCCAAGACCCCACACCGGCCCATTCCCCTTTATCGCCCCCATCCTTCCTCTGGGGCCTCTAACACTGCCCCCGATACTGCTTCCCAGTCCTCTATTTCTGTCCGATCTTGACACTACTACATCAGTCTCTGCACTCACCATCACAAGTGCCTACTGCTATGGCCCACCCTGACTCGCCACATTTCTTAGCCCCTGTTATGCAATCCCCTGCATCCTCTTCTTGCCCCCACTTCTCCCCCCCCATTTCACCACTCCCACCTTCTCCTTTCCCTCCTTCTCTTCTCTTCCCTCCTTATGCCCGTTATCTCCCATATCCCCTCTCCTACTCCTCCTGCAGCACACCTTCCCCCCTCTCACCGCCCTAATCTTCTTTACCCCCCCTCGCCCACCATTCCAATCACGTGAACATGGCACTCTGGAACGCCAGATCCATCTGCAACAAAACCGCAGCAGTTCTTGACCTATTCTTTCGCCTAAACCTCCACTTTCTATGCCTTACCGAAACCTGGATCCCCCCTCATAATACTTCTGTCCCAGCTTCCTTAACCACCTCTTCCTCCTCCTTCTCATTCTCTCATAGCCCTCGCTCTACTGGCCATGGCGGAGGCGTTGGCCTCCTCTTCCACCCTAAGTTTATCTCCTCCCCCTCCTCTCCATCTCTCCATCTCTCCCTTCCTTCCCTTCCTTTGAATTCCTTTACAAATCTTTCTCCTCTCCCCACCCTATCTCTCTCCTGATTATCTATCAACCACCTGGCCCACTTTCTTCCTTCTATGAAGACCTAGATCACCTCCTCTCGCTTATCCCTCCACTCCCCACCCCCCTCTCCTCTGTCAGTACCTTCTCCCCCCCAATCCTCCCCCCTCTTCTCTATCCTTGACCCCTACCTCCTACCTCCTCTCCTACACACTCCTCCGGCTCCACTCTTGACCTCATCTTTAACTCCTCCTACCCCGCTTCCCCAGTCTCTACCCTTCCTATCTATCTCTCTGACCATGCATTGCTCTCTTTTTCCCTTTCTCCTCTCCCTCACTTCTCATCTCCCAACCCCTCCCCTCCAATTTACTCACAGCGTGACTTCCGCAACTTTGATCCCTCCATCTTTACTGCCACTTGCTCTTCTCTTCTCCCATCTCTCCATGACTACTCATTTTTATCGGCGAATGATGCCCTTTCCTCCCTTTCTTCTGCTATTTCATCCTCCCTTGATCAACTTTTCCCCCTTTCTTTCTTCCGCCCAACCCGGAAACCCTCTCAACCTTGGCTCCTCACCTCCTCTCTATGAGGCACCTTCTCAGACGTCTTGAAAGGCTATGGCTCAAAACTCCCTCGTTATCTAACCAAACCTCTTACTTCTCCTATCACACCATCTACAACTCTTGTCTGACCTCAGCTAAATCCTCTTACTTCTCTAACCTGCTCCAATCTCAAGCAAATCGCCCCCGCCGTATCTTCCAAACTCTCTCTCGACTCCTCTCTCCTCCCACTCCCGATCCCTCCTCCAATTCCTCACTCTCTCCTTCTGACTTCGCTAACTTCTTCTCTTATAAGATTGTTTTCCTGCGGCAAAAAATACTCGCTCCCCCCTCTGATTTCTTTTCTTCTACTCCCCCCCTCTTCCCTCCTGCATGTCCATCTTCTCTACCGTCTCCCCTTCTGAAGTATCCACCCTCCTATCCAACGCTCACCCCACTTCTGCCCCTACTGACCCTCTCCCTTCCCTTCTCATCCCTAAGATTTACCCTCTTCTTGTCCCCTACCTCACCTCCTTCTTCAACATCTGTCTCTCCTCAGCTACCTTCCCCTCTATCTTTAAACACGCTACGATAATCCCCATTCTAAAAAAACCTTCTGACCCATGTTTCACCTCGAATTTCAGGCCTATCTCTCTTCTCCCTTTCCTCTCCAAGCTTCTCGAACACCTTGCCTACTCTCAACCTTCATCCTTTGTCACTAATTCCTCTCTCCTTCCACCCTTCCAATCAGGCTTTCGTCCTAAACACTCCACTGAAACTGCTCTCACCTCTATTCTGAACTAACTTCTCACTGCTCGGCATGATAAACAATCCTCTATCCTTATTCTCCTTGATCTTTCTGCAGCCTTTGACACTGTCTATCACCCCCTTCTCCTTCATACTCTCTCCTCCTTTGGCTTCAAAGGCTCCATACTCAACTGGTTATCCTCTTACCCTTCTTCCCGCTCCTTTACAGTCTCCTGGGGTGGCCGGTCCTCCCCTAACTATCCTCTTGAATATGGCGTACCCCAAGGCTCTGTCCTTGGCCCTTTCTTTTTCTCTCTTTACACCTCCCTCATCGCTCCTGTCATCTCCTCGTTTGGCATCTCCCACCACTTCTATGCCGATGACACTCAACTCTTCCTCTCCTTCACCTCCTCCTCTACGGACCTCCACCTTCAACTCTCTTCCTGCCTTACTGCCATCAAGGGCTGGATGTCTTCTCGATTCCTCTCTCTCAACACCAACAAGACAGAAGCCCTATTCTTTCCCTCTAACTCTCTTCCACCTCCTTCTCCTCCCCCTTTCATTCACTTCCCTCCCCATCTCTCTTCAGGCTCGTAACTTAGGTGTTCTCTTTGACTCCTCTCTCTCCTTCTCCCAGCACATCTCCCTCACTTCTCGTTCCTGTCGCTTCCACCTCTTCAACATCCGCAAAATCCATCCCTCTCTCACTTTCCACGCCACTAAACTCTTAATCTCCTCCCTCATCTTCTCCCGTCTCTTCTACTGCTCCTCTTTACTCTTTGGACTTCCTTCTTCCCACCTTGCCCCTCTTAAATCCATCTACCACTCTGCTGTCCGCATCCTCTGTCTCCATACCTCCTGTGATTCCATCTCTTCCTCTCTTTCCTTCCTTGGTTGGCTTCCTTTTCACTCCCAACTTAAATTTCGCTTTCTCTGCCTTGTCTTCAAATCTCTCCATGGTCTTGCCCCCCTCATCTCTCCTCCCTCCTCTCCTTCTACTCCCCCTCCCGTTCCCTTCGATCCGCTGACCACTTCCTTCTCATTTCACCCCCACCCCTCTGTGCCTCTTCCCGTTTTCGCTCCTTCGAACTCTTAGCACCTCTTCACTGGAACTCCCTTCCTCTTGCTATCCGTTCTTCCCCTACCTTCACTTCGTTCCGCACTTCCCTTAGATCTCTCCTTCTCCATTCTCCTCCTTGAATCCCCCACCCCTTCTACTTCCCCCTTCCCCACTCTTTTCCCCCTCCCATCTCCTACCTCCCCTCTTCTACTCTCCCTTTCCTCTTCCTGCCCTACTCCTCCAACCTGTCCCACCTCTCTTTCCTCCCTTTCCCCTTCAGTTATTTGCTCTTCTCACTATTTTATTGTTTGATTGATTGATTCATATTGTAATTGCTTCATCAGTTTTATAGTTCATGTTTTATGTATCATGTTGTTCCATGTACAGCGCCTTGGCGTAAGGCGCTTAATAAATCAATAGATAATAATAATAATAACAACAACTCGGGGCCTTACCTGGTTTCAAGATAACACTTGTGTGACTGATACTTTCATAAAATAGTTTACCTCTATTGGCACTATAAAAATAGTAATATGTAGCTAAGGGTTTCAGCAATACTTCTTTAAATGTTTTATAAAACTGGCCTGCAAGGCTGTCCTTGCACCTTATCAGTTTTAAACGTGGAGATGGATTTCCAAATCTCTTCCTTCATGAGGAGTCTAGGGTCTCTGTGCTCTAGAGATAGCTTGGGGAGCATTGCAGAAAAGACAGTTGTCTGCTGCTCTAGTTTATAATTAATACGATCCAAATGCTTCCAGTTGGCCATGAAAGTTTGAATTTAGACTAAACTGAAAAGGTCAAGCAGGTAAAAAGCATTCTTATTCATAGCATCTTGTGTTGATGAGCTGCCAAAAAACAGAAATTTAAAACAAAAATCTTGTTGTAGGTTAAAAATACTTTTGAAGGCATGCCACATGCAATTCCAAAACTGTTTAACATGTTGACATTCCACAAACATATGTTTGAAAGAGCCCTGAGCATGTAGGCAGCGCCAGCATCTGTCGTTCTGCGCTACTTTACTTTTGAAGAGTGATGCAGGAGTAGTATTAGCTCTGTGGGGGGAAAAAGTAGAGGGATTTGAGCAAGCTGGCTGATGTGGTAACCTTGGAAATATTCTTCCACGATAAAAAGGCCAATGTAGTTGGTTATCTAATAGATTGCAGTCTTTGCTGCAAATCAATAAAGAGAACTTATGCAATTTGAGAAGTGTCTTTCTGAAAGGACTTTGTAAAACATGGAGGTGGTAATGTCAGGGTTTAGCATATGTAGCAATCTCTGCACATTAAGAATGTTGGAATTGCAAATTAAAACATCATAGTTTTCCACAATTGTATAGATAATAGTCAAATATTGCTGTATAAAGGAGACTGGAATATGAAAGTTAGTGGCAAATTCATTAAAGGTGATTGGAGCACCTTGTACAAAAAAGCTGATTGATATACTCAATGCCCCTATAGAGCCATGGTTTCCAACAAATAGTTTTTCCATTAACTCTTATTAATGGATTAAACCAAATATAAGGAGAGATGTACAAGCAGGTTTTTGAAAAATAGGGTTACATAAACGTTCTAAGAGAATAGGCAGATGGCCGGATACAAGTATCTTTTGAGAATCTATTTTTCCCCCTTGAAGAAGTAAAAATCCGCAAGGGTTATAGGGAGACCATAGTTCTCCCTTGGAGTACCCAATTAGGTAAGTTGCTGGATTCTTTGTGGGTAAACCATAGCTGTGTCTGCCTCAAAACAAAAGCCTATGGTATTTTTTGAAATCTGCAAATCCTATTCCACCATGGGCAGAACTTTTTTTAGTTTGCGAAGCGATTGTATGCCTCTTTCTTCCCCGTAAGAATCTAGCCAAACAGGAATCTATAGATTTGAAAAAGGAAGGGGAAAGAAGAGTCTGCAACATATAAAGCTAAAGAACAATGGGGGAAATCGGCATTTCAATAGATTCCAAATGGCCCCACCAGGAAAGATACAGGGGGACCAAGTGGTTAATTCTTTGATTCTTGTTACTAGGATTTCAGTATTTTGTTTGAGGATATCTTTACTGGATGCAGATACATGGATTTCAAAATATTTAAAGCCTTTGGGACACCATTTCATACCTGAAGCTTGAGTGTAATCTTTAGTGCAATATATATTGAGGGGTATAATTTCTGATTTGTCAGTGTTTAACATAGCCGGAAGCTAGTGAGAATTTTGAGATTCTATCAAATGGATGTTGAGCAGTAATATCTGGATTTTTTTAAGAGCAGCAATAAATCATCTGCATATGCTGCAGTTTTGACCTTTATTTCCCCACATTGGATTCCTAAAATATTGTTATCCTGTCTGATTGCTTCTAAGAAAGGTTCCAAAGCTAAAATGAAAAGAATTTGGGAAGGGGCACCCCTGACGCGTGCCTCTAAACAAGGGGAAGTAGGGGGACATGTGTCCATTGGCAAAGACGGCTGTCTCAGAGTTGGAGTATAAAACGAATCGAAGAGAAACGGGGTACCCATACCATGCCACCTAAGGGCTTCGAACATGTAATCCCATTCTACTCTGTCAAATGCTATTTCCGCATCCAGGGCTACCGCTGCATGGGGATTCTTGGAGTTGTGTACTATATCTAAGACATCAAGGAATAGTCCAATATTGGTAGAAGATAGCCTACCTTTAACATATCCAACCTAATCATGTTTAAGTAAGCTACTTAATGTTACAATCTGTATTGAGGGAAATTGGCTGATAACTCTGGGATAACTCAGGAGCTTTATTGGGCTTGGGAAAAACAATTAGCATGGCCTCCAAGAAGGATCCCTGTGCCTTGTTTTTGGTAATGAAATGGGAAAAGAGTTCATTAAGTTTGGGTGCTATTAAGTTACTAAAGTGGGCAAAAAGATCAATAGGGAAACCATCATGGCCAGGGGCTTTACCTTTTTTAAAGGTCTTTAATAGCCTTATTTATTTAATTAGGAGAGATGGGCACATTCAATGACTGAAAATCAGCTTTGGGTTATCTTGAATACGAATATTATTCTGAGGAGCTTCAGAGGTATATAAATTAGAACAAAAATGAGAGAAGACTTGGATAATTTCTTTATCTGAAAATGTCCTGTTGCCTCTGATCTTTGTGTCCACGACCTTAGCTTTTTCTTTTCTAAGTTTAAGATATAATGCAAGACTTATTGGAAAATTGGTATATTTTTGCTTTATATTACAACAGATTAGCACAAGAGTACTGTGACATAATTTTATTGTATTGCAATGTTAGCTTAATATCCTTAAGAATGGAAGGGGAGTTGGTAGATGCACATTGAGTTTCAAGGTATTTGAGTTGTTTAAGAATAGTATCCGATTCTTGCTTTAGTTTTTCTTTTCATTAGCGACAAAGGATATAGTTTGGCCTCTAAAAACAGCTTTATAACAGTCCCAATTGTTAATAGATGTGTCCTGACTTATTTTCAGAGAAGAGATTGCTTTGTTGCTGTGTGATGGCTGTAAATAATTAATCGTTCAAAAGGGTAGCATTAAATCTTAATCTATTGGCGTTGTGATTGTTCTGTGGGGTTACAAGTTGGCTATTTACTGGCGCATTATCCAAAAGTCTTATGTATTCCATTTGGACCATAGATTTGGAAAGAAATATATAGTCTAATCTAGAGAAAGAGTTGTGTGGATTGGAGAAGAAAGTAAACTCTGAATCAGAAGGATGAGTTATACGCCACACATTGGTAAGGCCTAATTCGATACGAAATTAAGAAATTGTGCATGAGATTTAGTGTTTTTGAAGCATATACTGGACTTTGTCTAGGAAAGGATCCATAATCTCATTGCAGTCTCCACAACAATTACATTATGAGGGTTACATTGAATGATGTAGTTTCTCAGTTGTCGCCAGAAAGAAGTGTCTGAAGATGTGGGCCCTTAAATATTAAGAACAGTGTACTCAGTGGATTCCACTAAGATCCAAAGTAGTACCCATCTACCTAAATCAGATTCATTTGCTATAACTTTGCATTTAAACGCATTGTTAATAAGTGTGATAACACCATTCTTTTTACCGTTTGCCACACTTGAAAAAAACCTGACCCACCCATTGACATCCGAGTCTGGCTCCCTCTTGTGCGAGATGTGTTTCTTGGATGCATGCAATGGATGGTTTTATTCTGTTATGGTGAGATGATACTTTGTCTTGACAGGATTATGCAGTCCTTTAACGTTCCAAGAAGTTATATTTAGTGGCATAAATTAACCCCTACAGTGGCAAGGACGAGATATCTCGTCCTTGGAATTGCATGTGCAGTGCCAAGGACGAGATAGCTCGACCTTTTGGGCACCTTGTTTTGAGCGATCCCTGTAAAGCAGGGATCGCTCAAAACTGTAATCCGACCCCAGGGCTATGTGAGGGGGAGGTTCCCCCCTCACTGCCAGAGGGCTGGATCTTCATTTCACGTTGGCGTGAGTAAAGCACGTCGGCGTGAAACAAAGTAAAATCACTGCAGCAGCCATTTTCAGCTGCTGCAGTGAAACTATAAGGTGAGTGTTCACGTTTCTCCCCCTCGATCTCCGGCTGTATTTCAAGCCGGAGATTGGGGGAGGTGTCGTTGGAAAGAGGAGACTCCTCCCCTTTCCAACAACACCCTGTGTGACAGCATTGCTGCCCGCGGATCGGGCGCAGGATGCGTGGGCAGCAATGCCCACTAGATACCAGGGAAACGTTTGTGACGTGAGGGGAAGGGGGCTGCTTAAGAGTAAGCAGCCCTCGCCCCCCACGTCTCCCAAGTATGGGGGCGCATATATAATGACCCATGGGGGCAGACAGATGACCATCTGCACCCAGGGGTGGGGGCATGACAAAAAAAAAGCAAAATAAAAAAAAACGTGATGGGAAGGGGGAGGGGGTTTGGGGACCCTAGCCACCATGGAATTTGTCGGAAAGGGTGCCATTGGAAAGGGCGCAAGATGTGCGGGCGGCAATGCCCACTAGACATAGGGATGTCTTTGAATGCGGGGCGGGGGGAGGTGGGGGCTGCTTACAGTAAGTAGCCCTCGCCCCCTCCAGCCCCCAAAGCCTGGGGGCACATGTGCACAACCCTGTAGCCCTCCCCAAGGGCAGATAAGTTTGGGGGCTGTCCTGCACTCCTCCCTGGGCTCAGGCGTCCCTTCCTAGGAGCAGATATCTGGCCCCAGGGAGGGCTGCATGACATGGCACCCACTCCATTGTGGGTGGGGGAGACAGGGTTACTACCTCGTCCCATTAGAAAATTCCCTGTCCCTTTGGGGTGCTCTACAGCCCCCCCTAAAATGCGTTCCACCATTTTCCATTTTTTTCTTTGTTTACGAAACTTGCCTTGGCGCAGAGGGGCACATTGGTGTGCCAATCTGGCCCCAGGGTGCCCAAACCTTACTGCCCCACCCACTGGGGGGCCTGTCCCACAATTTTTGGGGGCCCTCTCCCCCCGCACCCTAAATGAGTGGCGGGGGCACCTCTTGCAGTTCTTCCCGGGCCTCCTACAAACGGCTGCGTGAGGTACACCCTCTTTCATTTGGGGTGGGGGGAGAGGGCCCCCAAAAATGGTGGGACAGGCCCCCCAGTGGGTGGGGCAGTAAGGTTTGGGCATCCCGGCACCAGATTGGCACATCAATGTGCCTCTCTACACCAAGGGAAGTTGGGTTACCAAAGGAAAAAAGTGAAAATGGTGGAACGCTTTTTAGGGGGGGCTGTGGGGCACCCCAAAGCGTCTGGGAATTTTCTAATGGGATGGGGCGTTGACCCCCCATCCCCAGCCACAATGGAGTGGGTACCATGTCATGCAGCCCTCCCTGGGACCAGATATCTGCTCCTAGGAACGGACGTCTGAGCCCAGGGAGGAATGCAGGACAGACCCCCCCCTTATCTGCCCCTGGGGAGGGCTACATGAGATGGGTCGCCCCTCAAATTTGGCCATGTGTGGATCCCCATGGGTGTCCTCTTTTGGGAAAAGCATGGGGTTCCCTGTTTTCCTTGCTGGCTTCGACACCCTAGGCCTAAATCTTTGGGCTGCCCACATGAACAAAATGGTCTGTGGCGAAAGGTAACCAGTGGGTTACCCTTTTCCTTTTGCACCCCCGGTAGGTGCACCCACACATGTGAGGTACCGTTTTCATCGGGACATGTGTGGGGACGCGGGAATGTAGGCCATGTGCTGTTGGCGGTGTGTTTCAGTGGGTGGCCAGAGCGAAATGTCTGAGAATTGTCTTCATTTCCAGCTAATTTCAGAGACTTTTCCCCGTGTCCACTCACCGAAACACGTCGCCAACAACAGATGTCATACATTCTCGCGTTCCCACAGGTGTCCCGACGAAAAAAGGTACCTCATGTGTGGGTGCACCTACTGGGGGCCCAAAAGGAAAAGTGTAACCCGCTGGTAACCCCAAGCCTTTCGCCACAGCACAATTTGTTCATGTGGGCAACCTACAGATTTGGGCCTGGGGTGTCGAAGCCAGCAAGGAAAACGGAGAACCCCATGCATTTCCCAAAAGAGGACACCCGTGGCAATGCACAGAGGTCTGACTTGCGGAAAGCGGCCCAGAATCTACTACCCATAACCCCCGGCAAATTCCAAATTTGAGGGTAAAAAACACAATTTCCAGACACTCTGCTCAACCACCGAAACACACTGCCAACAACAGATGTCATACCTTCCCGCGTTCCCACAGGTGTCCCAACGAAAACGTTCACCAATCTAGCTGCAAAGGGAAAAGGCTAACCCACTGATAACCACAAAAGGGTTTGGGGAGATAACCTACAGATTTGGGTATAGAGTGTCCATGCCACCAAGGAAAACAGGGAACCCCATGCATTTCCCAAAAGAGGACACCCGTGTGAATGCACAGAGGTCCAACTTGCACAAAGCGGACCAGAATGTTTTACCCAGAACCCCTGACAAAGTGAAAAATGTGTTTTTTTTGCACATGTCAGACTTTGTCTGGGCTTCTTGGTAACAAATTCTGGGCCGATTTGCGCAAATCATACCTTTCCATATTCCCACGGGTGTCCTCTTTTCGTAAATGCATGGGGTTCCCAGTTTTCCTTGATGGCTTGGACACCCGAGGCCCATATCTGTATGTTGTGCTTGTCTGGAGAAAGTGTGAAATTCAGGTGTGAAAACAGACTTGGGGTTACCTGTGTTCTAGGCTTTCCCCTTGGCGCCCAGGTAGGTGCACCCACACATGTGAGGTACTGTTTTCATCGGGACACGTGTGGGAACGCCGGACGGTAGGCCTTGTATTGTTGGCGACGTGTTTCGATGGGTCCACCGAGTGAGATGTGCGGAAAATGCATTTTTTTCCCCACTTTTCGGACTTTGCAGGGGTGTCTGGGTAATACATTCTGGGCCGATTTGCGCAAATCATACCTCTGCAGATTCCCACGGGTGTCCTCTTTTTGGAAATGCATGGGGCTCCCTGTTTTCCTTGGCGGCTTGGACACCCGAGGCCCATATCTGTATGTTGTGCTTGTCTGGAGAAAGTGTCAAATTCAGGTGTCGAAACAGACTTGGGGTTAACTGTGTTTTAGGCTTTCCCCTCGTCGCCCAGGTAGGTGGACCCACATATGTGAAGTACCATTTTTATCGGGACACCTGTGGGAATGCAGGAAGGTATAACATTTGTTGTGTTTGTGTGGTTTTCATAACGTTTTGACCCATTTGCTGGTGCCCTTTGTCACACAACACTTTAATTTCCCAAATGTGACCTACATTTAGTCACTGCTTTAGGCACCATAAACTTTTGTAACCTGCACCAGTCACCTACCCTTGAAAAGGCCTGCCTGTGCTCTTACAAAAAATGGATGCTTTCCGTTCCTCACCACATTGGTTTTGCCGATTTACACATGCTAAATGCGTCTGTTCAGGCCTTGAGCATAAACCTCCTGTGTACCATGGCTCAGTGTTTGGCTTGTGGTATTGCTTGTTTTGTAAAACACTACAAAAAATGTGTGCTTTCCTAACTGCAAGAGTCGGGGTAACGTAGTGGAGCATTGCTTTACTAAAAATTCATAGAAGCTATTGCCGTACCAAGTCAACCATTTTCAACACATACCTTTTTTTCGGTCAATTTCCCGCTTTTACCCCAATCTATGGCATTTTCCCCTACCTAGTTGTTGCTTGACCTATGCAAATCACCCCTTCCTAAACTTGGAATTTTGTCTACTTTTCAGAAATATATGCCTTTCTGTCCTCCAATTCGGCTTCCCTACCCTTTTCTTCCATTCCGTCTATGCATGTCCAATTGGCAAAAATGGCCTACATCGCCTACCTCTCACAAAAAAGTTGATAACCACATAAAAATATTTTTTTTTCTTTTCCGCTCAACCTGTTCTTGAAAGCCAGGAAATTGGGCACAGTAAACCATTTGTTACTATCTCTTACAAGGAAAAAACCACAGGCTTCTTAGTACATCATTTTATTGGCATTTTTTGAAAAAACCCAACATTTTCGCCCTTTTTGCTCATTTTCCCTCACCCCCCTATAGCAACCTAAGATACCTGGGTGGCGTTACGACCGCCTACATGTGGGGAAAAAAGGAGCCACATTTGGCCGAGATATCTCATGTAACAAAAAAGTTACAAGGCTTTGAATGGCCGCATACCGAAATCACCAAAAAAGGCCTTGGCACTGGGGGGAAATACCCATGGCAGTTAAAGGGTTAATATAAGATTAACATAAACAACAGAGAACTTGAAGAGTAAATAAAATGTGTTATTATGTTTATCATGATAGCATATTTGAAAAAGTAGGTGAGAGAAACCCATAAAGCAAATATACAAAATTCTGCATAAAGGGTGATAACATTAAAGGAGAGAAACATAAGGGAGGTGAGTAGACAAACAAGGTAAACATGGATTTTTGTAGCATCAAAACATGACAGATAACTGTAGATAGGAATGTGGCTAACAGGAAACAGCCGCACTAATCCATGTTAAACAGACGATGAGATAGGGGTGGAGAGCCGATCTAAGTAAGGTGTGCCACCCACCCACTGTGGTGGGAGATAGAAAGATTTGATGTGTTAACCTATTAGATGTTGTAGTTGTTTTAAATAGGTGGTCGCAAAGTGTCCATATCATCCCTTTTATGAGATTGAATGACATGCATTACTTACCGTAATAGCATTTTGGATGATTGTATCTGCTTAGATTCAGATGCTGTGCATATAGTCCGACATCTAGTGGTAACCGCTGAGTATTGCATCTTTTCTTCTGATGGTCAAAAAAAGGGACGTCGACATGGGCGTGCCTGTAACACTAGCCCTAACGTGACGTGTATTGTACCCAAAATCCCTGACGTGTCGAGGTCCTTCAGATTGTATTTTTTCTGCCGTGAGGGAGTCTTATGACTATCGTGAGTGAGTGAGTACAGAAAAGAGAAAACAGTAGTAAGATGTCTATGTTCATTCCATCCGAGCAGGGAGGAAGGGTGGGCGCATGTGAATATAAGCAGATACAATCATCAGAAATGCTATTCCGGTAAGTAATGCATGTCTTCTGATGCTTGTTAATCTGCTTAGAATCACATGCTGTGCATAGACTAGCGAGCAGTACCCGGAGTTAGGGGTGGAATGTGAGAAGGAACAGTAGTGAAAAGATGTCTTAGAACTGCTTATCCCACCTGAGAATCAGAACTAGAATTAGTTTCTAGGCAATAGTGTTTTGTAAAGGTGTGTACAGAACTCCAGGTTGCCGCCTTGCAAATGGACTCTAAAGGAACTTTTTGCAATTAATGCTATGGAAGCCCCAGTGGCTCGAGTAGAGCGTGCTCTAGGCTTGAAGGGCAGTTCACTCTTAGCAAGAGTGTAACAGAGTGTTATGCAATTAAATATCCACCTTGAGATGGCTGATTTAGAGACAGGGTCCCCTGCTCTACCAGCTGCCACTGAAACGAAAAACTGGTTTGTTTTCCTTAGTGGTTTAGTCTTTTCCAGATCCAGATAGTACATGACTGCCCTCTGCACATCCAGTGTATGCAGGCTTCTTTCTGCACGTTAGTGGGGTTCTGGAAGAATGTTGGTAGTTCTATAGACTGGTTCACATGGAACTTAGAAATGAATTTGGGCGCAAACTGTGGGTGAGTGCACAGAACCACCATCTCTCTGAATTGTGACAAAAGGGTCTAGGATTGAAAGGGCCTGTACTTCACCGACTCTCCTTATAGAAGGGACTGCCACTAGGAAGGCTGTCTTGAAAGTGAGAAAGTGAGTGCCTTGAGGCTTGTCTTGTGCATAGGTTCAAAAAGAGATCCCATTAGTCTGGTTAATACCACATTTACATCCCATCCGGGAGCCAGGTTAGAAATAGGGGGATTAATTCTTTTAACCCCTTCAATGAAAGCTTGAATTACTGGGATCTTCCACCACAACACGTTTTGCTGGGACGTGGTATAGGCTGAAAGTGCAGCTAAATTGACTTTCAGGGAATAAACACTAGACCTGAGTCTAGTAGGTGAGTTAGGTATAGCACAATATGAGTAGAAGAGCAGTCAATGGGATTGATGCTCTTGGAATTGCACCAGATGACGACGCGTTTCCATTTATTGGAGCATCAATGTCTGGCGTTAGACTTCCTTGCTTCTCTAAGTATATCCATGCATCTCTGAGGAAGTTGTAGATGCCCAAACTCTATGATCTCAGGAGCCAGGCCGTTAAATTGGGAGTATGTGGGCATGGATGAAGAGTTTCCCCCTGTCCTGAGATAGCATGTTGTATGGGCAAGGTAGTTTCATCGAAGGAGAGACAGATATCTCCATCAGATGGGAGAACCTTGGTTGGCGTGCCCACATCAGAGACACCAATATCATGGTGACTGGTTCCTGGTGCTTCTTTTGCACAATCTTGTTGAGTAGGGGAGTCGGGCGGGGGTGGAAGGGAACCGTAAACAAATTTCCCTGACCATGTTATCCAGAGACCGTTCCCCTTGGATAAGTTCTAAGGGTACCTGGAGGCGTAATCTGGGCATTGTGAGGTCTCCAGAGTTGCGAGCAAGTCCATTTCTGGGAAGCAAAATTCTGCAAAAACGCTGGAGATGATGTCTTTGTGTAGTCGCCATTCATACTCTAAGGGCAACGGGAAGTCTCTGCTCAGCACGTCTGCCAGAAGATTGAGTTCCCCTGGAATGTGTTGAGACAACAGAATTATCTTGTGTTTGAGAGCCCATATCCAAATGTTCTGCGACAGTTTGGACAGCCCTGGAGAGTGAGTGCCCCCTGCTTGTTCAGGTAGTACATGGCCGTGGTGCTGTCCATGAGGATCAGGACCATCTTTCCCTGTAACTGTGTTTGAAAGGCCTTCAGTGCTTTGAACACTAACGGCTCCAACAGGTTTATGTGGTTGGATGCTACTGCTGTGGACCAAACGCTGTGCGCCATCTGTTGAAGGAGGTGAGCACCATGCCCTGTGAGAGATGCGTCAATCGTGAGAGTGGCTTCTATTGTGGGGGTGGTGAAGGTTTTCCCCTTCAAGAGGTTTTCCCTCGACCACCACTGCAGAGAGAACGAGGGCTGGCGAAACAACCACTAGATCGTCCCATTGTCTGCTGGCCTGACACCACTGGCTGCTGAGCCAATCTTGCATGGGGCGCATGCGCAAAGGTTCATGAGGAACCAAATAAATGCAGGATGCCATCATTCCTAACAGTTGCATGGCCTTGCGTACCGTTAGCTCTCGACTGGCTACATACTGAGGGATCTGAAACAGCATGTTTTGGACCCTCTCGTTGGAGGGGAAGACAAGGCCATCTTCTGTTCGAATTAGGGCCCCCAGAAACGGCTCGATTTGGCTGGGATCTAGGCTGGATTTCTTCTCGTTTATGAAGAATCCTAGACTGAATAAGAGGTCTATCGTCTTCTGAGTGTTTAACATGCATGTTCCGTAGGAATCCCCTGTTATGAGCCAGTCGTCGAGGTAAGGATAAACTGGGATGGATTGCCTTCGCAGGTGTGCTGCTGCCACTGCTAGTACCTTTGTAAACACCCTTGGGGCTGAGGCAATGCTGAAGGGAAGGACCTTCAACTGGTAGTGTTTGTCCTCTATCATGAACCTTCGATATTTCCTTTGTGACTGCAACAGTGAAATATGAAAGTATGCATCTTTCATGTACAATGCTGCCATGTAATCCCCCTGCACCAGTAGAGTAATTACCTCTTCCAGTGTTACCATACGAAACTTTTGAGGTTTGACAAATTTGTTTGCTGGGCGCAAGTCTAGCACAGGGCGCATGGTGAGATCCTTTTTGGGAACAATAAAGTACACTGAATAAATACCCTTGATTACCTGTAGAAGAGGGACGACTTCGATAGCGCCCTTTTCCTGCAGGATCTCGACCTCTTGCAGCAGGATCCTCAGGTGCTCTGGTGTTAGGAGTCTTGATCTCGGAGGTCTGAATCGAGGCGGTCGCCTGAACTCGATGCAGTAACCGTGGGCGATGGTCTTGAGCCCCCACTGGTCTGTTGCAATCCCCTGTCATGCGTGTACGAATTATGTTATACGTCCCCCAGGAGGCATGGGAGGGGACCCGGATCTGAAAGTCATTTCTGACTGGAGGCTGGGGAGCCTCCGGGGGTGGCATTACGACCCCTTCTTTTCCCACAGCTTTGTCCTCTGGGTGGATACGGGATAGTGGAGGCAGACACCTGACCTGAGGACAAATTGTTCCCGGAACCATATTGGTTGTGAGGGGAGCGAGAATAGGTATGGCCACGAAAGGAGCGGCGAGAACTTCCCTCTCTCTGTTGAAAGGATCTTTTTTGAGTGATTTGATTCAAAGTCTTCAAAGTCTCGTGTTTTTTTTTGTTGCCGTTTCTAGTGTCTCATCAACAGCCTTGCCCAACAGTTTGGAGTCTTCTACCAGCTTGTTGATTAATGACGCCTGAGTCTCTGGTTTGAACACAGAATTCTTCAACCAGGCGTGACGTTTCAACAGCGTACCCTGGGCTTAAGTCCTCCCCGCTGTCTCTGCAGCGTCTAAAGTGTTCTTGAGAATGTAATGGTTCACCTGCTTACCCTCAGATACAATTGCAGGCGAGTACGCACTGGTTCAGGGACCTCCTGTAGGCCCTCCTGCAGCAGGTTCCATTGAACATCCGAATAGCTAGCCAACAGTGTAATGTTGTTGGCTATGCGGGTGGAGTATGCTTCCGCAGTAGTAATTCTCTTTCCCAGAGCATACCATTTTTTACATTCTTTGTCTGGCAGTGTCTCGCTTGTGGACAAGGGGACACCTGCCCTCTTCCTTGTCGTCGTAACCACAAGAGAATATGGGGTGGCATGCCCCCCAAATATAAAGCGGGTCAGTAGGGGAGGGACAAAAAAGTTTTTCCATCCGTGGATTAACAGCCCATGTCTGTGAAGGCGTTAACAGTGAAGGGGCAATGCACCTCTTAATGGAATTAAGAGGATAGCCTGGCTGGCAGGGGGAATTCTCCTTTAAAATGTCTTCCACAAAAGCCGAATCTGGCACTGCCTCCTGCGTGGCAGTTTGGAAGTGTTCTGCTGCCTTCTTTAAAATGGCGTTAAACGCCATGTGGTCATCTACAGGAGATGCCTGACAGAGAGGTGCGGAGGAGGGGGAAGTCCATACATTAGGTGTCAGTGTCCTGAGTATGGGTAGGGGACAGCCAAGGTGGGTTATCTACCGGCTGGTCATCCTCCCACCCCTAGGGCTGATCAGTGGGATCATCAAAGGGATCATCATCCTGTAAATATGGGTCAATAGGAACTTCTTCTTGATCTGTAAGGTCAAAGACCTCGTTATGAAGTGGGCCAGAGGTCCTCTGGAATTTTGCTATTGGTGTATAAGGGCCTTCTTCACGAGGCCTCTTAAGAGTAAACCTCTCAGAAAAGTCGACAATCTTTTCCAGTCTGTTCATGCAACCTTCAAACTTCTCCCTGGTCCATGACGAGGAGCCAAAGGGGTCTAGAAGAGGAAAGGGCTCTTCCTGGAGAGCCTCTTCCCTAGAAGGAACAAGTTACTTACCTGTAACTGTTGTTCTCCAGCATGGGTCTGTCATGGATTCACATGCTCATGAATATTCCCCGTCGTCAGGCTGGGAATCCTCGGTAAAGAAAAAAACCAGTATCAGTTTCGTTTCTGATCTGTCTTTCGTAGTAATAACCAATCACTGGTCTCTGCGTCATACTGACCACAGCCAATGACTGCCCTCTACCTAAGCACCGCCTCTGGCAGCCATCTTCAGATTTGGAAGCACGTGAAGTGGCAGTATGACCAAGTGAAGAGCCGCAGAGGGGTAGGCGGGAGGGTTCGCATGTGAATCCATGCCAGACCCATGCTGGAGAACAACAGTTACAGGTAAGTAACTTGTTCCTTCTCCAGCATGGGGTCTGGCATGGATTCACATGCTCATGAATAAAGAATACATAGCAGTACACACATGCACAACCACGGGAGGTGGCAAAGGCTCAACATTAAGCATTACATCAAACTCAACATTAAGCATCTTACCTCCTCACCAGGCTCACCTCAGGCGAACAGGTTGCGCAGCACTGCTCGGCCGACCCTGGACTCCTCCCTGGAATCCCGATCGACGCAGTAGAATTTCGTGAAGGTGTGCGTCGACCTCCACGTAGCAGCCCTGCATATGTCCAGCAGGGGCACACCAGAAAGGAACGCCGTGGTAGCTGCGATCGCTCTGGTGGAATGGGCTCTCGGACGGCCAGGCAGCGGTCGGTTTGCCAACCGATGACAGTACATGATACAGCCGGAGAGCCATCTGGAAATGGAAGCCTTCGAGAGAGCCTTCCCCTGATTGACAGGTCCAAAGTTCACAAAGAGTTGTGACGTCTTTCGAAAACACTTTGTGCGGTCCACGTAGAACTTCAGCGCTCTAGCCACATCCAGCGAGTGCAAAGTCCTCTCAGCCGGCGACGAAGGCGACGGGAAGAACACAGGCAGCACCAAGGGTTCGTTGAGATGGAAGTCCGACGGTACCTTGGGCATGAAGGAGGGGTGCGTCCTGAGCACTACCCTCGTGTCGTGAAAAGTCAAGTACGGGGCCTTGCAGGAAAGGGCCTGGATCTCTCCCACCCGTCGTGCGGAGGTGATGGCCACAAGAAACGCTGAGGCTCGAACGGAGGTCCCATGAGCTTGGTCAGCACCACGTTGAGCTCCCACACCGGGGCCGGAGCCTTCACCGGCGGGAACGATCTGAACAGTCCCTTCATGAACTCTTTCACCAGACGATGAGACCACAGGGACGTCCGCCCCGTGGTTCTGGTGTATCGGGAGATCGCAGCAAGATGAATCTTGATGGACGCGTGTGCCAGTCCAGCTTTGGCCAGCGTCAGCAGGTACGGCAGTACCTGGGGAGCCGTAATCCGTAGAGGGTTAATCTTCTGTGCGTGGCACCAGACAGAGAACCTCTTCCATTTGTGTCCGTAGCATTTAAGAGTCGAGGACGCCCTGGCCTTTGCAAGAACCTCTCTGCAGTCGGCCGGTATGTCATATCCTCCAAACTCTAGCGCTGCAGGAGCCAGGCCTGCAAGTTCAGCGATTTCGGATCGTGGTGGAGGATAGCGCCTCCTTCCCTGGAGAGTAGATCCGCGTCCACCGGCAGCTTGATTGGCGGGGACGTTGACAAGTCCAGAAGGTCCGGGAACCATATCTGCCTCGACCACGCAGGTGCGACGAGGATCATCCTGCACCGTGACCTCTTGAGCTGGTTGACGAGCCGGATTAGCAGTGGCAAAGGAGGGAACGCGTAGAGGAACAGGCCCTCCCAGGGGAACGAGAACGCATCGCCCATGCTCCTCGCCTGGGGAAACCTGCTGGCGAATCTCCGGCACTTGGAGTTCGTCGCTGTCGCGAACATGTCGATCTGGGGTGTGCCCCACCGTCGGAAGAGGCGATCCACTAGATCCTGCCGTAGTTCCCACTCGTGGCACGAGCGCAGCTCCCTGCTGAGTGAGTCGGCGATGGTGTTTTTTATCCCTGCCAGATGAAACGGCACCAGAAACATCCTTTGGGCGACGGCCCAATGCCACAGGTCCTGCGCTTCCTTGGACAGTGCTGGGGACCTGGTTCCGCCCTGTTTCCTGATGTAAAACATGGTGGTGGTGTTGTCAGTGAAGATCCTCACCACCTTGCCCTTGAGGGACGGAAGGAAGGACCTGAGGGCCCAGAACACTGCACGGAGCTCCAGGACGTTGATATGGAGGGACTTCTCCGTCGGGAGCCAGAGGCCTCTCGCGTGCAGATTTTCGGTGTGCGCTCCCCACCCTTCCAGGGAGGCATCCGTGGTCACTGTCTCCTGGTGTTCTGGGGTCCGGAAGTCCATGCCCGCCGTCAGATGCGCGCGGGTGCCCCACCACCGGACCGCTCGGCGGAAACTCTCGTTGAGTGTGATCCTCTCCTCGAAGCCGCCCTTCGTTTGGATCCAGCGCGCGTCCAGGAACTCCTGCAACGGGCGCATCCGGAGCCTGCACATGGGAATGAGGTAGATGCAAGAAGACATCATTCCGAGGAGGGACTTGATGGACCTCACCTTGGCCGCGTCGGAAGCCAACATCCGCTGTACCTTGCCCAGGATGGACCTGGTCCTTTCCTCCGACGGGGAGGCCAGAAGGGACACTGTGTCGAGCTTCGCTCCCAGAAACAGTGCGTTTTGCGCGGGTACCAGGTGGGACTTGGCGTAGTTCACGGAGAATCCCAGGTCCGAGAGAAGTTGGACGGTCCTTGCCGTGTGCTCCACGGCGAGCTCCCTCGTCTTGGCTCGGATGAGCCAGTCGTCCAGGTAGGGGTAGACGTGGATCCCCTCGCGGCGCAGCTGTGCCGCCACCGGTGCAAGGCACTTGGTAAATACCCTGGGTGCCGACCGTAGTCCGAAGGGGAGGGCTTTGAACTGGTAGTGACGCCCTTGGACCACAAACCTGAGGAATTTTCGGTGCCCCTTTAGGATGGGAATATGGAAGTAGGCATCCTCCAAATCCAACGACGACAGGAAGTCTCCTTCCTCCAGCTGCCCCAGGACGTGCTGGAGGGTGACCATCCGGAACTTCTGCGCCTTGATGAACTTGTTCAGCCGTCGCAGGTCTAGGATGGGGCGCCATCCTCCCGTCTTCTTCTTCACGAGGAAGTATCTCGAGTAAACTCTGGAGCCCCGAAGCCTCTTTGGGACGAGTTCGATGACGCCCTTCCTGAGCATCGCCTTTACCTCCAGGAGAAGCTGAGGGACGTGAAGCTCTTTCCTGGCCACGGGGGGGACGCGCGGGCACCTTCTTTGAAACTCGAGCGCGTGGCCCCGGGCTAAGGCGTCCAACACCCAACGGTCGGTGGAGATGGACTCCCACACGCTGACGAAGCTCGCCAGCCGGCCTCCCACCGGGGTGCTTCGGTGGGGGCCTGACCCCACGGCCGGTTCAATCCTGTTTCGACGAGGCTTTGCCGCCTTGACCTCCTTGGCGACCACGGCGGGGTCCGCCAGACTTGCCTCGTCCTCTGTAGGCCTCCTGAGACGACGAGCGGGCCGCTTGACGGTAGGTGGAGAAACCGCCGCCGGAACCTTTAGGGGCGCCCTTGCCTCCGCTGCTCCGAAAGGGCGTCCGTCGTTGCTGCAGAACCCCAAGGGCCCGGGCCGTCTCAGTGTCCGCTTTAATGGCCTGGAGGGAATCGTCCACTGTTTTCCCAAACAGGTTGTTCCCATCGAACGGCATGTCCAGGACTCTGGTCTGTACGTCTTGACGGAAGTCCGTAGCCATCCACGCCGCCTAAGGCACACGCCGTTGCCCAACTGGCGAAACCCAGTGTCGGCGATGTCCGTCGCAATAGTGATGGCGTGGTCCGACGCCACCTCGCCTTCCTGTAGGATCTCCAGGGCATCCGCCCTCTTGTCGTCCGGTAGGAAGTCCAGCAGGGGAGCCAGTTTGTACCATAACTCCCTGTCGTAGCGGGCCACGATAGCCAAGGCGTTGGCCGCTTTAATCGTCGTCGCTGCCGACGAGATGACCCTGCGTCCCATAGCGTCCAATTTCTTTCCCTCGCCGTCCGGTGGGGAAGTCGATGTGGAGGCCGCACCCCCCCCGCTTTCTTCCTGGCCGCCGCAGAGACGACGGAGTCCGGGGTAGGCTGCGCCCGGAGGCACAGGGGGGCCGCGTCCGGGACCCGGTACTTCTTCTCGTACCGGTCTCTTCTAGCTGGCGTCGTGGAAGGGTTCTTGAGGAGGGCGAGGCCCTCATCCCAAATGTCGTCCAGTAGAGGCACCGCGAGGACCGTCTTCCTCTTGGCCTTGCGCCGTTGATAAAGGAATCCTTCCTTTTTCTTCTCCTCAGGGCAGAGCTGGAAAAGCTGGGATGCCCTGGCGATCATGGAGTGGAACGATCCAATCTCGTCGGGCGGAGAAGCCCTGGTGGGAGGTGACGACGGTAGATCCTCGTCGTATACCTCGTCGTCCGTACCCGTCGCTGCCGTGTCAGTCCCCGTATCATCCCCTCGGGTGGACGGGGAGGAGGGCTGGACGGGTCGCGACGGCTGAAAAGGAGGTGGAGGGTGAATCCTTCTTTTCTCGGGCGGGGGAGCACCAGAAGGTCCCGGTTCAGGATCCCCCGACGGGAGAGGTTCCTCCGTCGGCAACGGTAGTCTCGTCCTTATCTCTGAACATAAGGACTGTAAAGCCAACAAAATGGCCGCCGAGTTGTCTTGCGGCACTGGCAGAGGGGAATCCGATGGGCGATCAGGGGCCCCGTCGGCACCCTCGACGATGTCGTCGTCGCCTGCGTCGGGATCCATCCCGACGGGCCGGTATTCTTCCACGCCAAGGCCGTGGCTTAAGACTTCAATCAGCTCTTCCTCTGAGGTTGAGGCCGAATCTACGACGACGCCCTGCCCCCCTTTTTCTTCCCCGCCGGGGGTTTCACGGGGGTCCTATCGATGGGCACAAAAGAGGACTCCCTCCGAGGTGGCAGGGAGACTCTGAGCCCCGAGGTCGCCACCACTGGTGTAGCCTCCACAGGCTGTGCCAGGGCCGCCGCGACAGTATCGATAGAGGGCTTGGCCGGATGGATTAAGGCCTTCACCACCTTAGGTGCGCTCACCGCCTTATCCTTGAGGGGGGGAGGGGACACTGCCTCGCTCCCCCTCCGATGGGGCCTTCGAGCTCGACCGGGGCCTCTCCAGGAGCTTCGCCGGGTGCTCGCCCTTCCTCTTACCCGACCCAGAGCGTTGGCTCGTGGCTGAAGGTGCCGGGGAGGGTGCGCCCTGCCTGGCGCCCGTAAAGCCCGACCGTTCGGCGCTCCCGGTGCCAGCGGACTCGCGGTGCTTGGCCTTGTGTTGGACCCCCGTCGCCGGGGCGTCCTCAAAGGTCTTAGAAGACCGCTCGGATTTCTTCCTCTTCTTCTCGCCTGACGGGCTCTTCCCTTCCAGCCAGTTGGCGAGACGTTGATGGCGGTCCTTCATGGTCCGCTCCGACATGTTGCCGCAAAACGCACAGTCCTTCTCCACGTGCGTCTTGTCCTCATGTAAGCAGTAGAGACAAAAGGAGTGTTCGTCCTCCTTAAAGACGTTCTGCAGCTGGCATCCAGGGCAGATCCTGAACAGCTTTCCGGGCGTCGAGCTTCCCTTCTCCTGGGCCATGTCCGGGCCTGAGAAACTTCTGGAGTCCTCCAAAAGCATAGCTTGACGAAATCTTCACCCTTGAGGGGCGCAGACGAATCCGACACGGGTCCCCGTTGATCGGATGGAGAGTCGGTGGAGCTTGAGGCTCTTTTGACCGAAAAAAACGAAGTTTTTGAGAAAAAACGTGAAAAAATAGCACTAACGCTCGAGAGCAATAGCACGAGGATCCCAACACATGAACGTGCGGTAAAAATCTGAAGATGGCTGCCAGAGGCGGTGCTTAGGTAGAGGGCAGTCATTGGCTGTGGTCAGTATGACGCAGAGACCAGTGATTGGTTATTACTACGAAAGACAGATCAGAAACGAAACTGATATTGGTTTTTTTCTTTACCGAGGATTCCCAGCCTGACGACGGGGAATATTCATGAGCATGTGAATCCATGCCAGACCCCATGCTGGAGAACATCTAGATTTAACACTAAGAGTTTTAGATAAAGACTGGGGACTCTCAGAGTAATCTTTCTGTCCTTCCGGGCGTTTGAACGTGTCCTTCGACATGTCTTTACACTGGTCTTTCTGTTTAGAAGCCGAGACTCTCGCGGATGTTAGGCATTAATGGGAGGTGTTAAGACTGTGTAGGCGGTTGCGCCGTGGGTTTTGACACAACCAGAGCTTTATGAGGCGTCGGCAGGCTCTTAGGGGGCGTCTCGACTGCCTTATGGCTTTTGGTGCTGGCTGTCATGCCTGCCAGGTCCTCTCACGCTCGAGGTCAGCACCCTACACCTACAGCCCAGAGATCAGCCAGACCATTTTATACTCGGTGGCGACTCTGGGGAAAGATTCCTGGCAAACGCCTTCATTTCCGCTAGTCCATTGTCAGACCTTATTATCTTCTGCGGAGGGGCGAACATTCTTTGTTAATCATACCGCGCATACCATTCACATTACCAGTTTCATTCCACAGGTATGCGCGAGTATCACATGACCAGACGTCAACGCGCTACTTACGCGTTTCATGTCAGCTGACTCATATTTAAACAGGAAGCCTCCCGCTAATCGGCGCTTCTGATCGTTGTTTCTTTGATCTTCGTTCTGGAGCTCGGTTTCTACCTTGCTTCTAAGCAGCTTCCAAACTGCTTTTTTTCCCTTTTGCTCCAGCCGGACCCGCGCTGCTATTTCTGGTGGTTTCCTGAACTGCTCTTTCATTTCTGCCAGCCGGACCCGCGCGGTCTTCACATCTGGTCTTCGGATCCATTTCTAACCTCCAAAGGTCCCAACCAGTCCCAGACTATCTGGACAATCATTTTCTAGGAATTTCCTTTCCATCCATTTCCCCTCCCAACTACTTCCTACAAGGATAGTGCACTGAACTTTATGGACGCTATCCGGTGTGCACCAACCCGTCTCTAGTGCGGCCCTCGTTCCGTTCGGGTTAGTCACCTTACTAACCTCCCCTTTTCCTTCGTTGGTTTTTATTTTCGGATTGTATTCCTGGAACTCAATCTTCAGTCTTCAGTCCATACAACCACAGGTTAGTGTATCCTCAATCTAACACTTACATAGTAATTAGGTTAATTGACTAGCTACTAAAACGTATCATTCTTCTCCAACAGACTGGGGGTATCCATCCAAATATCTGGACCTTTCCACTAATTACTCTATCAGGCTGTGTCTGTTGATCAATAGTCTGAGAGTGGCATTGGTTGGAAGGTTTTCAATCATCAAAATCTTCTCCTTAGAAGACACCCGGAATAGCCAATCGGGAGAAGCTCTACGGGAACTCAACTTGTATCCTTTTGTACTTCTGAGTATCTTTTTGGGTGTTGTGCTAGTGTTATACCTTGTAATTGTAACAGAATCCTAACTCTGAATTGTAACACTGGCGCCCATAGTTGCAGAATGCGCAGACGCATGCCGCTGCTGCGGTTGCGGGGAGGGCTGGCGATCATGTGAATCGGCGGGTGCCGTTGAAGAACGGTCTTACCCGTTGGCTCCTTGGTCTGCTTTGATTGAACCACCGAGGCGGTTGTGTGATTTATTCCCTGAGTAGCGGGTGCGTCCCTGTCACTGGGATGTACATTCCCGATAGCAGGACTTACGTTGTGCCTAGCAGGGCCGGGGCCGGAAGTCGTGGAGCGCAAGCGCTCCGATGTAAGGTCAATGGTGCCCGAACTGGAGCCTTGGTCGTCGCTTAGGTACTCATCACATTAGGCAGCTGCGGGGGAGCTACCCTCGGCCTGTGACATAGCGTATGCTGCCCATCGTTTCACTCGATGTTCCTTGATAGTCTTAGGACGCAGGAGCTTACAGTGCTTACAGGACGCCTCGTCATGATTGAGAGGAAGACACTTATTCCACCACTGGAGCTCGTCTTTCCATGGGAATTTCCCCTTACAGGAATGGCAACATGTAAATGTTGTCCTGTCCATAGCTCAGGGATATTAAAGCGATGACAAAACCAAAGGGACAAAGAGGGGAGAAAGAAAGCCATTCTTGAAAAGAATAGAAACCCCCAAACCCCACTGTCCATACTGTATAGGCTGGCTAGAGGGCCCGGCCACGCGGTCCACAGTGTGGACCGGAGCACTAACCGTCGAAGTAGGTTCTTTCGCTGTCTTCGGCGGTGGTAGGAAACAATCGAAGAGGGGACGATAATATAAATATGACCGGAGGTCAGGAAATGTAACAATTTTGCAACTACGTAAGAGCTCCACATAAGGTGACCAGCTAGCTGGGCAGAAAAAAACAATCTGAGGGACCTCGACACGTGAGAGACTTTGGGTACAATACATGTCACATTGGGGCTAATGTTACAGGCACACCCATGTCGACGTCCCCTTTTCGATCCTCGAAAGACAAGATGCAATACTCTGCGGTTACCACTAGATGTCGGACTATATGCACAGCATGTGATTCTAAGCAGATTAACAAGCATCAGAAAAAGTGTCTTAGATCCTTTGGATTTTGAAAGGTGGAAGTATGCCCATTAAGGGTGACCGAGGATAGCTGGATGTACGATGCCATATCTTGCATTCAACTCTCTAAAGGTGAGTAGTTCTTTCCTTCTGGCCGCTGTCGCATTAGCGACATCCTGGGATATAAAGATCTTCGTGCCATCCCAAGACATCCGTTTTATTTGCTTCACTTTATCCATTATGAGAGTTACACGAGTGTAGTCCAAAAGTGCAAAGATGAGAGTTCAAGGTAAGCCTGTAGAGTTGGACTGAATTGGTTGGTCCAACTCGATGGGCCCTTTGGATATTAATATGCACCGACGCTGGCAAGTCAAGGAGCTATGGAAGGAAAGAGTCTAGAAATTAAATGAAATAGGATGGTCTTTTCTATTCTTTCCCGAAGGCTAACAATGCGCAAATTATTTTTTCTATTTCTGTTTGAGATTCTCAGTTTGTTTTTGTAGGGATTTGACAGTGGTTTCCAGTGTTACTACTCTGCTAGTAACATCTTCAGCATCGCTAACACGCCTCCCCACCTCATTCATTCTGGACTAAAAAAAAATAGACTATTGTCAAGCTGCTGCAGTTTAGCATTTGTGTCTTCCATAAATGGCTTCAAACCCATCACCTCTGACAAAATAGTTTGCATGACTGGGTCTAAAATGTCCTCTTTTGGTGGGAGAGTCCTTGTTCTACCTTTTGAGGGTACTAGGTGAAGATATTTCGTTGGATTGTCCTTTCTTGGATGACATGGTAGACAAGCCGTGCTGCTATAAAAGGTGTCATAGTATATATGTAGGAGAGCAAAGCTCGTACTATTATGGCGCTTCTCATAAAACCAGCAAAAGATCTTTGAAGTATATTATAGTGGATCTATTATTTATCCAGGGAGTCAGCGTGTAATGATGCTCCAATTAATGCAACTCTGTTATACTTGTTTAAAATAGTGTTTTGAGGCTTTACAGTAGCATGTTTTATTTGGTGGAAGTTGCTTTTTATAACTAATTGTGTTTAGAGAAAAGTAGTGTCCTTAAGAAAAGCAGTCTATGAGCAGGCACAGACCATTAAAACAAAACGGTGAGCATGCAATTCTCTTAATAGAAAAGAAAGTAGCTCTGTATATCATTTCAGAGCATGTAAACATCAATTGCTGGGGTTTATTTATCTTTTCAGCCTGTGTTGTGAGGAAATCAGTTACCGGCATAAGAGCGCACTTCATGCTCAGCAGTATGCAGCAACAGCTGACAGAAGACGCCGGCTGCCGAAGTCACGGGACTTCGCAGTCGTAGGCCCGGTGTAACGTCACTTTTTCCTATCTGTCAGAAAATCCTATATTGCTGATTGAGCATGCGTGCGCATGCTCAGTCAGTACTTAACAGATAGGATTTTTTGACACCAGGAATGTGGTGTGCCTGTCTTTCTGGGGTCCCCAGGGTGATGTTTTTGTAACTTGACGAGAGCCAGGCTACCTAAAGTAACAGAACAAGGTGAAGCCGTGTTACTAGCCACTCGAAAACAGATGCAAAAAGCACGAACCCAGCGGACGAAATGTAGTGACACTGTATTTATAAGCTCCCAGGATTCTAATAAGCACTAAATGTGCAAAACATATGAAAGAATCCATTCCAAATATATATGTACGTGTATGTGAACTAAGTGCATTATTAATGTGATAATAATGCACTTAGTTCACATACACATACATTTTCGTGATAAGTCCGGCTGTTTGCGCATGCGTCGTGCATTAGTTTCCTTGTCAAGGCTACACTCTACTCAGAGCAGCTCGTAAATGACACCAGCAAACTCCCCATCTCCCAGAGTTGAAAAGTGGAGTCATGTTTATTAACTCTTGTTGTTAAGGTAAACAGCACAATTCAGTAGAAAGCTCTGATTGCGACAATGCTCGAATGCAAGCACCAACATGGGAAACAGCACTTTGTCCGTGAGGAAAAAGAAAATGTAATATGCACTGCTGCAAAATGTATTTTCAATATTCAGTATTACACAAACAGCAAAAAAAGTGTGCTAACTGAATTGGCCCATGTTTTGTTTGAGTGCTGACTGTATAAATTGTTTGCAGTGTGCCCTGGTAATTCCCCAGCCCTATTTCTGGTGCTATGGGTTGCTGCCAGCTGGGTAAATCTCAGGCCATTCTGGGACCGGGTTAAAGTTTAGGTCCTGTTGCAGGGTGCTGGATGTAGCTTGGACACAATGCTGTTTGTTGCAGGTTATAGCGTGGGTGTTATGGTATGGGTTTGTTATGGTATGGGTGACTGGGTAACTCGTGGGCCCGGGGGGGGAGTGGATGGATGTAGCTTGGCCACAATGTTGTTCATTGCAGGTTATAGCTTGGGTGTTATGGTATGGGTTTGTTATGGTATGGGTTTCTGGGTAAATCATGTGTTCTGGTGCTGGGTGTAGCTTGGACACAATGCTGTTCATTGCAGGTTATAGCTGGGTGTTAAGGTATGGGTTTGTTATGGTATGGGTTGCTGGGTAAATTGTGGGCCCTGTTGCGGAGTGCTGATGTGGCCTGGGCACGAGGCTATTCATTGCAGGTTATAGCTTGGGTGCTATGGTATGGGTTGCTGGGTATATCTTGGGCCCTGTTTCGCAGTGCTGGATGTAGCTAGGGCACGGTGCTATTCATTGCAGGCTATAGTTTGGTCTTATGATATAGATTTCTGGGTAACTCTGGGGCTCTGTTGCAGGGTGCTGAAAGTTTGTGCACAATGTTATTCGTTGTTTATCTTGATCCTTGCTGTGGGGAGTTGGGTTAATTGTGGACTCTGCTATGGGGGCGCTTGGTTTTACTTGGGTATTGCCTACTTCTGTAGGATGCTAGTTCCATCTTGCGCTCTATGCTATGGGTAACTTGTTAATCACTGGGCCCTATGCTGCGGTTGCTGAGCATACCTGAAGTACTGGGCCCTATGCTGTGGTTGCTAAGCATACCTCGAGTACTGATGTGGGATGCTAGTTCTGTCTTGAGCTCTATGTTATGGGTTACTTGGTAAACATTGGGCTCTATGCTGGGGTTGCTTAACATACCTGGAGTACTGGGTTCTATGCTGCGATTGCTGAACATACCAGAGACCATTGCCTTAATGCCTACGACTTCAACCAGCGTACTCAGAAAATGTTATCCCACGCTGTGCACACAGTGCCTACTGTATGGAAAGTGAGGGTATCTTCGTACAAACAGCATTACGGGGAGGCAGCAGGCATAAGATGGGCCCATATTATTTGGATGGCTATGCTGTAATTGACGGTTTACCCCGCGCCTTTAAGTTCAATGTATGCCTTTATCACGGTTGCTCCCAATGCAACCCATAAAATGATTTAAATCCACTAACAATAACAGCTCAAGGGCACTTGTATTGTAGAACTATGATAAAGTGTATCATTGGAAGGCCTGGGGATGACAGTATGCACATTGTGGGAACATGAGGCGGTGTCCATGATAGAATCTGATGCAACGCTTTCTGAGCACATCGAGCAACACCCTTTTCCACAGACTCTGGTGCCGCAAAACGCCTTGTATGGGGGCAGCAGTAATACGGTGGCATTTGTATGACTTCAGAAGGCTGTATCCATTGTAAACAAAATAAAGGGGTACCAGGTAGGCCACCCTCAAATAATCTACAAGGGTTTTAAGGACATTGAGCAGTAGTTTGGTCTGGTGAAATTCCAGGTGTTTTCACAGAGACAGCTTTTTTTTTAAACAATTTTTATTGTTTTCTAACACCACACCAAACATTACAAAACTTGGGACATCCGCATACAGTTCAACATCATAATGTTACAAGCAGCATTCTTCAGTCCTGCACCCTCCCACCCCCCCAACTTGAGCCAATTTGTCCATGTCATCAGCCTGTGATTCCTCAGGCGGGTTTGCCGTCTCGTTATCCATCTCAACATCACTTTGATCAGACTGAGGTGGGCCTTTCATGGTGGCCACTAGCTGTCTCCATTCAATTAGGGGTTCTACCTTCTCCTTCCCTCCCCTACAAACCATGTCACACCAGACAGTCGTTTCTGCCTCTGCCCATTTCAGGAGGTCCGTCCACCACAGCTCTATCCTTGGTCTCTGGGCCGCTTTCCAGCCCATTGCTATCCTTCGTTTGGCCAGGATATATGCTAGGTCTTTCATTTTGCTTATGTGCCTTAAGTTGCGTGGCCTAGGGAAACCCCCCAACATGCATGCCCAGGCCAACTCCACCTCTATAGCAATGCCGCATCCTGCTAAGCGTGTCTTTAATTCTGACCAAAACCTTCCCACCTCCGGGCAGGCCCAGAACATGTGTAAAAGCCAGGCCTCCGCCTCCGCGCACCTAGGGCATTTCTGAGCCACCTGGCCACCAAACCTGGCAATCTTACTGGGGGTGAGGTATGCTCTATGCGTGACGTACAGTTGAATTTGTTGGAGCCTTGCGTTCAGAGACACTTTTTTGTGGTCTCTATGGCCCTTTCCCAGAGCCCATCCGACATGGGCTCCCCCATCTCTTCTTCCCATAGTTGTCTCAGTTGAGTCAATTCCTTCCCCACCTTAGTCCCCAGCAGCTCTTATATAAGAGAGATCTCATGCCCAGCCTCCGAGATATCATATCATCTCCATAGTGGCATCCGGAAGTGCCGTGAGCACCGCCGGTGGCCACTTTGCTCGCACCTTTTTTACAATTCTAGTGCAAGTTATATACTGCCCCTTATGCACCCCAATATCCTCTATCAGTTTCAGGAACTCCAATGCCTCCCCCTCTTGCCATGTCTCCTAGGGTGGCCAGGCCTACTGGTTCCCAGTACCTGCAAACCACCCATATCAGCTGGGGGTCCTCTTTGCATAGTGCCACCAGCGGCACCTGCATGGAGTACGGAACCGGGTGTCCCGATATCTGCCTCGCTACATACTGCAGCTGCTCTGCCAGGTAATACAGTTCAAAGTTCTGCAAGTTTATCCCCCCCCCCCCCCCGTCAAACGAGTTTTGCAATTTCCAAAGGGCAACCCTGTTCCTGAAGTTGTTCCAAATGAAGCCCTGGCACAAGCTGTGGAGACTAGCGAAAAAGCACCTCGGGATTACGTGCGGGATGTTAACAAAAAAATGCAGCAATCTAGGCAAGACAACCATTTTGAGCAGAGTGGCTCTCCTCACCATAGCCAGGGGTAGCCTGGACCAAAATCCCATGCTATTTTTGATTCCTGCCACTGCCTTTACCGTGTTAAGTGCATGTTCTTCTCCTGCTGTATGATTTATGTCTATTCCGAGGTATCGGAACAACTTAGTGCACCAGGGTATTGGCAATATTGGCAAGCTTTCGGGCCGGACATGCCTGTACCTCCCCAGGGGGAACACACTAGACTTCTTGGGGTTTACTGCTATGCCGGAGTGGGCAGCAAATTGCTCCATCACATCCAGAATGTACTGCATGTTCTCTTCTGGGTAGCACAGATACAACAATATGTCGTCAGCATATAAGGAAACAAGATGCATGCCCCCCACAGTACGGATGCCCATCTCCTCGTATTGCTGTCTCAGGCAGATGACCAGTGGCTCCAACGCCAGTATGTATAACATGGGTGACCACGGGCAGCCCCGTCTGGTCCCCCTGCTTAGCTGCCATTTAGCCAAAATGATAGCACCAGTTTTAACTCTAGCAATCGGAGAGCTGTACAACATTTTCACTGACCTGAGGTACCCCGGTCCTATTCCATAGCCCTCTAAGATGGCGGTCAGCCAGGGCCATCTAACTGAATCAAAGGCCTTAACCACGTCTAATGAGGCTATAGCTATTTCCCCTGGGTCTTCTTTTGTTTGGTCGGTGATATGGTGCAACCTCCTGAGGTTATCAGTTATGTTCCTGCCCGGGACGTAGCCCGTTTGGTCGGTGTGTATCGGTTTACCAATAACAGCCTTTAGCCTATTTGCTAGCACAGCAGTAAGGATTTTACTGTCCTGGTTGAGCATTGAAAGGGGTCTGTACGACCCACAGTTCGTGCTAGGCTTGCCCGGCTTCAAAAGTGGAATAACCACCGCCTCCCGCAGGGACTCTTGTAGTCTGCCTTGCTCGTATGACTCATTCAGCATTGCCAGCAGCGTGGGAAGCAGCTCTTGTTTATAAGCTTTATAGAATTCGCTCGGAAGCCCGTCCGACCCAGGGGCTTTACAGCTGAGCAAATGCTGGACTACCAGCTCAAGTTCTTCCATTGTAATAGGGGCATCTAGGTCTGCACGTTCTGCATCGTCTAGGGTGGGTAGGCCCACGTCCTCCAGCGTTTCCTGGATTGCATGGTCTCTCGGACCACCTCGGTCCTCATAGAGGTGTTTGTAATATTTCAGGAACTCTTCGTTCACCCCATCCTGGGTATTCTGGGTCCGCCCTCCATCCCCTTCAATTTCCCTGATCACCGATCGCAGTGTCTCGCTCTTGTATAGCTAGGCCAGCAGCCTGCCCGGCTTATCTCCTTCCGCGTGCTGTCTTTCCACGTATTTCTTATAGCTTATATTACATAGCCTGTCCCAGCATTCCCCGCTAGCTTGTTGTAGCTGCCTTATCTTATCTCTATCATCAATAGAGGTGCCCCCTCTGCGTGTCATCTCCCCCAGCTCCTCTTCAATTCCCCTCAACTCCTGCTCTAGGCCCCCCTGCGGCCCCCTGGATTTCGATATGGTGACCCCCCGCATAACCACCTTGAACGCCTCCCACACGGTTCCCATGGAGCTAACGCTGCCAGTATTGATCTCAAAGTACTCAGTGATCGCCTCTCTTAAGTCCTCCCGGAATCCCGGGTCCTGCAGGGCCTCGGGCCCGAGTCTCCAGGTGGGGATCTGCACCCTTGGGGGCTGGTGTCGTCACTCCAGGACCAGGGGGGGGGGGAGTGATTTGAGAGCACCCTGTCTTTATATTCCGCGCCTTCAATCTCTTCTGCCAGCTCTGTGGAGGTGAACACGTAGTCCAGTCTCATGTGAAGGTCGTGCGGTGCCGTATAGTGCGAGTATTGCCTATCTACAGGATGCAGCAGCCTCCAGATGTCGGCTAGGTCAAAGTCTCTCAGGAGGGCCTGTAGCACCCTTGCAGCTGGGGTGGGTTTGTCTATTTTACCATCCGATCTGTCTACCTTAGGGTTAAGCACACAGTTAGTCTTCGTCCCATAGGATCCCGCCACCCAGCAGGGGGCTAATTTTGCTATATAACGTCCTAAAGTAGGCTGCTGTGTCCTGGTTAGGGGCGTACAAGTTCACTATACACACTTCCCGGCTATCTAATATCCCTTTTATAACAAGCAGTCTGACATCTGGGTCCGCCGTGACCTGGAGCAGCTAAAATGGTACATGTGGTGCCACCCAAGTAATAACCCCTCTAGCATATGCCGAATACATGGCTCCCCCCATGCACCCCCTCCATTTCTTCTTAACCACCTCTAGTTTCTCCCTAGTGAGGTGGGTCTCCTGTAACAACGCTATGTCAATCCTCATCCTTTTCAGATACATCATCACCTTGTTTCGTTTCAGATAGCTGTTTAGGCCCCCAACGTTCCAGGTGACCACTCTAAGGCACCCTGGTGCCATAACTACAGTGTCCCGCCCTCCTCCTCCGCCTATTATTCCGCCTGTTAAGATTCCCATTTTGGCTTGTTACCCTTTCCCTCCCATCCAACGCTGCCCCCCCCACCCACATCCCAACTCCCGGTTCCCCAACTTCAAACCACTGCACACCCCGCAGCCCTCCCCAATCCCCCTCCACCCAACCTCGGCCCCAACCCCAACAAATGCCCAGCTCAATCCCTGGATCTCAGGCCCACCCCCGCGTTTGTCTCTGCCCTAGAAACCCAGGCCCAGAGCCCAGCAGGGTGTCAACGGACTGCCAGTGACCTGACTAAACTTCTCGGTGTGGGGTTATGAGGTCAGGCTCCGTGCAGCTCCCCTGTTAATATCAAAGTTTCCAGTGCCCCCAGATTGTATTTATAACTGTGGCTCCAGGCATGTTCCCCTGCCAGTTACATACAATGCTATATTCAAGTCCCATTGTGGCTCGCTACAGCACCCAGGAAGCTCCAAACACATGTTACTTATCTTCACCTTTGTTTTCCCGGATATCCGATTCCTGGGGGCAGCTCTGCGCGTCCAGCCATCACATGGCGTCCTCATGAGTGTAGAAAAACAAGGTTCTGCTCTTGTGGAATACCTTCAGTTTAGCTGGATAGAGCAGCATGTACTTGTGGCCGGCTTCCCGCAATCTTCTTTTCACCGACCCAAAGTTCATACGGTTACGCTGTACCTGCAAGGTATAGTCCGGGTATGCCGTTATATGCGCGGTCCCCCTCTGTATCGTGCCTCCCTTCCGAAAGTGCTCTAGGATTTTTTCTCGGTCTCAGTAATTTAGGATCTTAGCGATCACCGGCCTAGGGGGATTCCCTGGCGACGGCTTCCTCATCAGGGCCCTGTGCGCCCTCTCTATGGCGAACCCCTGGGATAGGGCTCCCCCGGGTATCTCCTCCAGTAGCATGGACTCGATGAATTCGGTGGGGTTGGTTCCCTCAGCACCTTCCGGCAATCCGACAATGCGAATGTTGTTTCTTCGGGCGCGTCCCTCTGCCTCCTCCGCCCTGTTCTCCAGGTTGCCCACACGTTGCACTAGGGCGTGAAGTTCCGATTGAGGAGCCGCGCAGGCCACCATGCTCTGGGCCACCTCTTTTTACAGGGCCCCGTGCGCTCAGCTAATGACCTTACATCTTGCCGGAGAAGGTTCACGTCCTCATGCACTGCTCCTACTTTGAGCTCAAGTGCGGCTTTCAGTTTGTCCATTGCTAGGCCCAGTTTGGTCTCCCAGGCCACCTTCAGGTCTGTGATCGCTTCTAGTACCTCCTGGTTAAACATAGGGCCAGGGCCCTCGTTGTGGGTCTTGTCCTTCTTCCTGGCACCTTCAGTGCCTGGTGGCGTTCTGGCAAAATCATCCAGTGTGGGCTGCTTGCCTCTTTGTCTGAGGGGTTTATTGGACATCTTGGTGCGTTGGGGGCAAGTGGGCTGAACCCACAGCGTGCAATCCTCTTTTCGAGCGTGCTAAGTTACCCACAGTGTCGGGGCCCGGCCTGATCGTATCCGGGGTATCCCGGTCCACTTATCTCACTTCCAGAGTGGACTGTGTCCTCCCATGTGCACCTGTGGTTGCACTCTTCCTTCACAAGACCCAGGCTGCTGCCCCGACCGGTCCCCCAGTGCGGCCCACCGGGCCCGTGTGCTGCCCCCCCGTGAGTCTTTCAGGTGCCCCAAAAAGGTTTCTCCTCACTGGGACCATGTCATGGTGTCCCGTGGATCGGTTTCATTTGCGTGGCTGCTTATGTGGGGGCTCTGGCCCCAGGTGGCCATGTCCGGCAAATCTGGCCGGGCTGAGCGCTCTGGTGCTGCCCGGTACTTTATTCGCAGCTCCACCAGCCCCGGGGCGCCCCACGTCCGTCGCCGGATCTGGGCACTCAGGCGTCCTCTCCTCTGCCTGTGCCCACGCCGGCGGCCTCCTGGTCAGTGCAGGAGTCGCATCCCATTGGGGGTTTATTCCCACACTAATGTCCGGGTCTGGGTGCGCGCTCTGCTCGAGCCGGGCGCAGCACAGGGAGCCGGCCAGGTGCCACCCGCAGGGCTCTCGCGCTGTCCGCAAGATCCCTTGGGGATCTCCTCTCCAGGCCCTCTCGCACTGTCACTGACCTGCAGGCATGCCCGCTGGGCATCACTTGTCACATGCGGCAGCGGCAGGCTTAAACACGCCGCTCCGGCCAGTGCTCCCGGTACAGCGCTGCGGTCAGTTTATGACCCTTTGTCCTAATCCGCCATCTTGCCAGAGTCTGAGCCGTGGGCACCCTGCTTCTCGTTTCTGGCCGAAACTTCCCGCACCAGCCTCCAATCGGGCCCCTCCAGCGCTCGGAGCATGCACCAGATGTTCATGCACCCATGGCTATATTGCCGGTGTGCGTTGTCCGCTGGAAACTTCGTTTTCTTCAGAGGATCAATGTCGGATCTTGGGAGCTCCTCACGGACGCGTCCTCTTAAGCGGCCATCTAGCCACGCCCCCTTCACAGAGACAGCTTTACTACCTGGTTTTACCGATGCAAGCGGATGGAAAGAACAAATTACTTACCCATGGTAATGTTCTTTCTGGTGGATGTTCATCATCTTTAATGTATTGGTATCCTCCTATGCAGTCTCTGAAAATATTTTGACTGGCGGGGGAGCTGTGCGGCTTCAGCATCCCATGACAGTTAACATTCCAACATCCAGACGGGACGATGATAGTATAATAGCACACATTGCGCAAGCTGTCTCAGTTCCTAGTTTTTCCCTCTTTCTGCTCAGCCGTCTTGAAGAATTAAATAATCCGCATGGGCGTTGAGAGACGCAAAAACAAATTCACCAAAGGTCAGAGGGGTAGGCTGGGAGGGTGATGAGGGACCCGTGGGAGGAACATCCAACAGAAAAACATTACATGGGGAAAGTAATGTGTTATTATAATGGATTGTGTCCTCCAACAGATTCCCCATCTTTGATAGCCTCCGATAGCAGTTTTGAAGATAGAGGTGGGGGAAGTGGATTCTTTTGTGGAAGTCTAATTAACACATGATATTGTACAGAACCGCACTTCCAAAGTAAGCGTCCTTGCCCGATAGGGTGTCTAATCAGCAGTGTTTTGAGAAATTATGGAGTGACAACCAAGTTGTGGCATTGCAAATGTCCTTCACTGGTACACCTCTTTGGAGAGACGAAGTGGTTGCCACTCCCATGGTGGAGTGGGATTTTCAGGGACATCTTTTACAGAAATGGAGTAGACTCCAAAATGCATAGAATAATCCAACATGATAAGAGTTTTTTGGTCACAGTTTAGTCATCCTGTAGATTGTCAAATGTGCCTAGTGCCTAGCCGTTGACATGTACCCCCACGTTCCTTGTACACAGTCAAAAATTGCTCTCGGTAGGATTTACCTGCCTCAGCTTTGCCCTTCCTCCATCCATGTACCCTAGCACATGCCAGCCTAAAGCTCATCACACCCAACCCCACCCCACTTCATTTCACTTTATTCACCCAGCCTGTCCCAACGACCTCACCTCACCCTAAACCCTCACCCAGAAATTTCAGACCGCCCCCCCATCACCCCACTAATACACCTAATTCCACCCAACCACCGCCTCTCCTCAACCAAACCAACCCCCCCACTACCTCACATCACCCCATCTACAGCACCCACCCAACCATGTCACCTGCTCACCCAACCTCATCACATTAGCTCGCCTCATCCAACATATTATCACCCCACCACCTCACTGACCCCAGGACCCCTCCCACCTAGGCTAACAATAGCAGATATGCTTGAGGGCCCTAGCTTACCCAAGCACCCATTTTTCATAACTAGCCCCAGAACAACATAGCTCACCCCAACACCCCACTCACACACATTAGGTCACCTCAAAGTAACACACCACCACCCAACCCAGCTTGCCCCAGCAACCCACCCAGAGCTCACCCCAGGAGTCCACCCACCCAAGCTCACCCAAGCATCTCAATAGCGCACCCACACTTGCTACCCCAGGATCACACCTAACCCTCTACCCACCCTTCCTCACCTAGAATCCCCCCTGCTGGTTGCAGCATCATACCAACACACACACCCTAATAACCCACCCAAGTTCACGACCATACCCTAGCCCACCCCATACCGTATGACTCCCTGATCACTCCCAGCCCGGCTACATCACTGCAACACATGCAGCTCACCCCAGCACCCCAACCACCCTTGCACACCTTAGCAAACCCTAGCTCACCCCAGCAAACCTACCCCAGCACAACCTACCACACCCAGGAACCCTAGCTCAGCCAAGCATTCACCCCAATGCAAATGCAATAGAAACAAGCAGATCCCATTCAACATAGCTCATCCCAGTAGCCCAGCTATCCACCCACTGCCAAAGCACCCCAGAAAACAGGAGTTCACCCCAGCACCCCATTCTCCCCAGTCACACAACCTCTGACACCTCACCCGACCTCACACACCCCACCAAACTTCAACAAACCACTTTGCCTCATCCTACACAAGTTTACCCAACAACATCACCCCGCCCTAGCTCCCCAGCATAACACCGACCCACCCTAGCTCTCCGCAGCATGCCACCAATCTACCCTAACTAATCCACGCACAATACATATCCACCCTAGCTCCCTCCAGTACATACACTTCCCAGCCTAGCTTGCTCTGGCACAATACTTATTGTAGCTCACCCAGGGCACCATAAGCTGCCTCAGCAAACCCATCCACACACCAATCCCAGCTTGCATCAGTACACTCCCGACCTTTCCTCTCTCCAGCTCACCACCCACCCACCCTAGCTCACAACATAGCTCACCACAAAAAAAAAACATTCCACTCACCCAAACTCTTACTAGCATACAATCGACCCGCCCTAGCTCACCTGTGAAGTACAATCACCCTCCTCTAGCTCTTAGCAACACCCCCTGCACCCTGGATCACTTCAGCACAAGATCACTATAGCACCCCATCTGTCAACTCAAGCTCACCAAAGCATCCCATCATCCAAGCATCCTATCCACCATAAACTCCCCCAACACTGCACACATTTTAACTCATCTCAGCCCCTAGTCACTCACTCTAGCTCACCACAACACAGCACCCATCCACCTAGCTCATCAGGTACAACATCCACCGACCATAGCTCACAGCAGCAAAACGCCCTAGCCTAGCATGACACAGACTAGCACGCCAATCCTAATTCACCCCAGCAAACCATCCATCCTAGTTCACCCTAGCCCCACACCCACCAGAGCTATTCCCACCAACCCCACCCGTCTACCCTAATTCACCTCAGCATCCCACTGGACCTAAGCTCATACCAGCACCCAGCCCACTTAACCTAGCCACCCAGCATCTGAACAAGCTTACATAGCTTATCACAGCACATCACCAACCCGCCCTAGGACACTAGAGCAAATAACAACGTCACTGTGGCTCATCCAAGCACCCCACTGTAACTCACCCCAGCACAGCACCCACCCAGCCTAGCTCACGCAAGCAGCCCACCCACCCACATAAGCTCACCCGAGCTGTATAGACAAGCACCCAATTACATCCCAGTACAGGCTCCTCTCAAGACACCAAACACCACCCTAAATTGCATCTTCTTGATGCCCGCTGACAGCATCAACTGAGCAAACCCTAGCTCACAAGCATCCCATAGCTCACACAAGCATCCCCTAGCTCACAATGGCATCCCATAGCTCACAATGGCATCCCATAGCTCTCACACACATCCCATAGCTCACACACACATCCCATAGCTCACACACACATCCCATAGCTCGACTGAGCACAACACACACCCAACTGAGCCAAAAGCAGCACACTTTAAGGGCCTCATTACAAGTTCAGTGGCACGGCAAAAAGTGGTAATTCCATTACTGCCACCTTTTTGGGCAGTAGCAGAATTAGTGCCATTTTTCACAAACCAATGAACACAAACACAAAAGTATGCCAGTCAGGTAACACAATGGTGTCCCCTCCAAAAACATATTTATTTGCAGATACCCTGATTACTGGAAAATTATCTACACACTTGTTCTGTGACCAAATCGTACAGTTTCTCCTCATGGTGTATGAAATGGTAGGACGATCCTATCATTTTAGCCAATCGCGCGTTGCACCCTGGAACTTGGAGTTCCATATTAAATTTGACATATAATAAATACTACGAGCTCCAAAATGCAGAAGCCTGTAGCGCTATGCAAAGTGTGCAGTGGACCTCTGCTGCACCAGTCTGCATGCAGACCTATCCACATTGGCATCTTGGTGGCCCCCACACCCAACACCTAGTGGTGAGCCCCCCACCAGCCATTGAGATTCACCAACTTGGGGGGAAGGGATGCAGGCAGCTCCAAGGGGAAGGGACGCCTGGCAAATGGGAGTGTGTGATAAAAAAGGAGGACATGTTGGGGTGAAAGAGGATGGCAGAAGGACATTGGCCGAATACTGGGGCATGGTGTGAGGACTGTCCAGAGGCAAGGCTGGATAGTGAGAGGCCGGGAAAGGTTTATATGCACAGGTTTGGGAGGGGGGGGGGGGGGCTAGTAGCCCTCTTTGTTTGCTGAATTGGACGGTGAAAGATGTAGAATCCCTGAGTAGTACTGCTGCTGCCTTTCCAGGTAAGTTTGTTCTTAAATAACTATTTTGCTTACTTATGGCAACTTATTCAAAAGTCACTTCCATGGCTGGAATTGTGCTGTAGAAAGACCAGGGCATATTGCCTCTGTGATGTTTGTGTGTAGTGAAGCATTGGGGGCAGGGACCCCGAAATAGCAGAGTCTCCGCCACTCGCCCCCTCAATAAGCGGCGCTCAGATGCGCTATGTATATGCATTTTTGAAAGCCAAATAAAGCACAGCTACTGCTCCCCCCGTGAAAGCAGTCGGGTGGTGCCATTCTGCGTCACATGCGATAGAAGATATATTGGAAATATTAAAGTAAAAATTCCAAAAAGTCTGGTCTGCTCTCTAACTTCTGCATTAAATGAGCCCTCTGGATGGCCCCGTCCCGCTCATAACAAAAACCTGCGTGGGGGCTGTAAATCCGGCTACCTGCAGAGCGCCTGGCTCTTCGGCGAAGGCCTCACAGGGCTGCCCCTGACCTCCGTGGCATAGGGCCCACCTCGTCGCTGACCCAATGGGTGCTGGTGCTTGACAGTTTATTCATTTATGTATCATTTTAAGTAGATATGCGATGTTTACCATGAACATTACAAATTCAAAAAAGGGCCATGACTACCTTCATTAAACACTACTTCTGTTTTCCCTGTTTTTAAAGTACAATATCTGCACTGGTGACTCTCATTCTGAAGAGCAGAGGGAAGAAGGCCGGTGCGTACTGGGGACAAGGGAGGGAGTAGGGAGTGAGGAGGCTGGAATAGTGGGTTTAAGAATACGAGAGAGGCGCAACAGAGTAGGGGGCAGCGGAGGGGAGAAGAGGGAATGGGTAAGGGCTGTACGTACCTTGGCTGGCAGGAGTAAGTGGAAGGGTGAATGATGGGAAGAGATGGAAAGTAGGGTACGTACCGAGGGTATAGGTGGATAGACGAACAGAGGTGGCTTATATGTTCCTTTCGTTAGTGACAGTCTTGGCGGGGGAGGCGGTGTACAACGAGTGGCCAGGTGGATACATTTCAAGAAGGATGGTACCAGCAGGAGGTGGTGAGAGGAAGAGGAGAGCTTGGGTTGTATGTATGGTTGTAAGTTATGATTGTTAGCGAGAGGGTTGGATGGAGTAATGGTTTGAAGAGGAGGAGCTTCCTTGGAATGGGGGTTGTCTTAGAGGCGCTCGTGCTGCCAGCACCAAGTAGGTGGGTAATGGGTGAATCCGTTCACAAGTAATCAAGGCAATTGTTGGAGGGTTATGAAGGTGTGACTTTGAAGGACTAGACGGTCAGGGTATGTGTGACCAGGGGGATTGTAGCGTCTTGTATTGGAGGGGTTTCATGTAGTGAAGGACGAGAGGATAGGACTTTTGGGGGATATTAAATGGCATTTGTGCAGCTGGTGATCGCAGAGTGGCTAAGCTTGACGAGGAGCGATGTGGGGAGGGCGGGTGAATAGAATTGTGATGTGTTCGACAGGTGGCAATTATATTAGTGAGGGTAACTAGCGCTCAGTTGCTGGAAACATCGGGTGACTTGGCCGAGTTCGGCTTTTTTGTGAGACCAGCGGTGGGGTTTGCATGCAGACGGATTGTGAGCTTGTTACAACGAGGCAGTCTGGGGTGTAAGGTGTTTATGTTGGCCAACAGTTTAGAGAAAATAGTGGGTATGCTGTGTGGGTGCGAAAGAATCTACAGTGAATTGTTTTGGTGGTGGATAGACGGGTCCGTATCGTTGGAGGTGTTGCTGTGTACGGAAGGAGATGGATAGTTTGTGTTTTTAGAGTGAGATGTTAGGACGCTTGCAGAGGAGATTGCTAGGTGGGTTATTTATTTGATAGATTGAAGGTCTCTGTGAGAGGGGGTTATGTGCTTGATGTAACGCCGGTGAGTACAACGGTGCGGGGTTCTTTAGGAGGCGAATGCGTTGCCTCTGTATATTGTCGTTTGTGCCTCGAATAATAGTGGTTAGGGTCTGGGTTTATCGGTGTCGAGAAGGAAGGGTTTCAAAGTGAGTTTTTGGTGTCATTGAAAATATGCCAGCGTGTGGTTGCATAGTGTGTGAATTTGAGAGGCCATCGAGGATGGGATGGACGTGCGTGTGTGTGTAGATGGAGCGGAGGGGCTGGATGTTCTTAAGAGTGGATGCTGGTAAATGATGGCCTGGAGTGTGTTTTTACAGCGTTCCACTGGCTGTTGTCTCACTCCCTGCCTCCTCTCCGCTGCTTGCACGCACACAGCGCCCGATACATAATTGATGCGTGATGCCCCTGGTGGCTAAAGTTGTGCCTGTGCAGACCTTGCGCCCCAGAGACATGCAGGCCTGAGCGGAAGTAAACTTGAGGTCCCTGTGCATGCGTGCAAAGAGCTGCACAGACCGCAGGCTTTGCGCTGACCTCGGCAGAAGAGGGGAGAGCATGGCATCAGGGAGGCAGTGCCCTCACAGGAACATGGCTTCAACAGGAGCACAGCTGCAGAGCCACCAACAAATCAATGAAGCCGCGGTCAGCTCTACTTCCCTGTACCCCTCTCTCTATGTCCTTCCCTGAATTCTCTTCTCATCCAATTAGTGTACCCCATTACTGCAACCTCTTGTATGGCAACCTGAGAGCTATAAAAAAGTGAGTGCACACCTGCATGCAGATATGTACCCTATGTGTGCGGAGGTCGTGGCATTTTTCCAAACGGAACCAGACGTACCTGGACCAGGATACAGACCCCACTAACCCAACCCTCAATTTTCTGCATACTCAACCCACTCACAAAACCATTTCTATCCTAGCAATCCCCACGCACTTTACCACATCGCATCAACAACACAGAGTGAACCTGCGGCACACGAGGCCATGCCCAATCCGATAGTTGCACCAAAGCCCAGCACTCTGTGTTTACCGAGCTGAAGCTGCCAAGAGCAACCACTTCTCCCACTCTTCTACTCCTCTCCTCCTCTACTAACCCTACCCGCCCTCATCCTGTTTACAGATCCGCCAGAGTGCCTGGGGACCAATTCCGTTGGCGACGGTGCGCTATATAAGTACCTTTAACATAACATTTCCAATAATATGGACATTTCAATATTTAAAGTACTGTTGTGACATGTTGTCAGAAAAGGTGCAGACAAAGCTCAACCTGTTGGCAAATCTCCAAGATGAATATTGATTGAGCTTATAGCCGACAACAATCAAGTCCTTGTATTGTGTCTTCGCAATACTAATGATCAAAATAGTAAAGCAGTGGTGGGGCATATAAAGGTTGCGCAAGCTGCCATCCTTAAAAATGCACTTTGAGGCAGTACGGTGTATGTCATCAAACTGAAAAAAGAGGAATTGTTTCCATAACCTCTTACTCCACTTTCCCGGTACACGGGCAAATGCCTGCTCTCGAAAGGATTTTCTGACGGGTAGGAAAAAATGACAGGTCAGGCTGTCAGATTTTCCGACCCTGTCACTTTTTCCTACCCCTGGGTGGGTTGCCCAATGCCTGCTGTCAGTAGGATTTTCTGACGGGTAGGAAAAAGTGACGTTACACCGGCCCACGGACACCTTCAACCACATAGAACAGGCAAGCACAGCCCTCCTGAGATGCGCCACAGAACACCACGGAGACCAAAGGTAAGTAAGACCCTGGAGATAATTCTGAAAGCATTCGGGTATAAAATATAAGAAAGCCACTGGGGCTGAGCGCTGAAAATTAGGTGGCCATTTCTGTCGGTGCGAAGACACGCCCCCCCGCCCCCAGACCGCCAGCATTGAATTTTCTGCCACTGCCACCATGATGTCAAAAGAAACATTTCAAATGTCAAAAATCACAGTACTTACAAAGTGTAAGCAACAAATCTCAAGCAAGCATGGTAAAAGCATCTGATTAAAAGAACTACCACCCGGGTGACTCCAAAAAAGAAAACTGGAAATGACCAGTTAAATTAGACACTATATAATATTCAGGAGTGACTTGGGGTTATCCCCACATTTTCACAGTAAAACTATGGTTTTACAGTTGCTTAAGGCAAATCTTTAAGGTGCTGGGAGTGCGTGGTTTCTCTGGTTTAAATCATTTACAATGAGCATATGTTTTGTTAAACAATGCTTTGCACATTATTTGTTCAAATTAAATAATTTAGGTGAATTTCTATTTTTTGTTTTCTACATTACTTTAAATGTATGACAATGCATTACTTACCGTAAAAGCATTTCTGATGGTTGTATCTGCTTAGATTCACATGCTGTGCATAGGTCCGACATCCAGTGGTCACTGCGGAGTATTGCATTTTGTTTTTCGTAGTCGAAAAGGGACGTCGACTTGGCGTGTCTGAAATACTATCCCTATAGTGACGTGCGTTGTACCCACAATCCCTCACGCGTCGAGGTCCCTCTGTTTGTATTTTTCTGCCCTGAGGGAGCCTTCTAGACGTGAGTGAGTACAGAAAAGAGAGATATAAAAGGAAGTCTATGTTCCTTCCATCCGAGCGGGGAGGAAGGGTGGGCGCATTTGAATCTAAGCAGATACAACCATCACAAATGATTTTACGGTAAGTGATGCATTGTCTTCTGATGTTTGTTAATCTGCTTAGAATCGCATGCTGTGCATAGACTAGCGAGCAGTACCCGGAGTTGGCGGTGGGTTATGAGAAGGAACAGTAGAGAAAAGATGTCTTAATACTGCCTGTCCCACCTGGGAGTCCGATCTCGAGTGTGCATCTAGACAGTAGTGTTTTGTAAAGGTGTGCACAGAACTCCAGGTAGCCGCTTTGCAGATGGACTCAAGGGGAACATTTGCAATGAATGCTATGGACGCCCCCGTGCCTCGAGTAGAGTGTGCTCTTGGCTTGAAGGGCAGTTCTCTCTTAGCAAGAGTATAGCAGAGAGTGATGCATTGAACAATCCATCTAGAAATAGTGTACTTTGAAACTGCATCCCCTTCTCTTCCTGCTGCCACCGAGACGAAGAACTGATTAGTCTTCCTCAGTGGTCTGGTTCTTTCCATGTAGAACATGACCGCTCTGCGCACATCTAGTGTGTGCAGAGTTTTTTCTCCCAAGTTGGAAGGATTTTGAAAGAACGTTGGCAGTTCTATAGACTGGTTTACGTGGAATTTCGAGATAAATTTCGGAGCAAACCTTGGGTGCGTGCGTAGAACCACCTTATCTCTGTGAACTGTAACTAAGGGGTCTAGAACAGAAAGAGCCTGTAGTTCACTTACTCTCCTGATGGAGGTGATAGCTATTAGAAAAGCAGTCTTAAGAGTGAGGTGTTTAAGAGATGCTTTGTGCATGGTTTCGAATGGTGAGCCCATGAGTCTGGTAAGTACCACGTTAAGGTCCCATCCGGGAGTTGGGTCAGCTATCGGGGGGTGTATTCTCTTTACTCCCTCCATGAAGGCCTTTATAACAGGGATCTTCCACCGCGACACTGAGTTGGGAAGTGGTGTATGCAGAAAGTGTCGCTAGGTGGACTTTAATGGAATTGAACACTAGACCTGAATCCAATAAGTGGGTCAGGTATAGAACAATATGTGTAGGAGAGCAGTCAATCGGGTTGATGCTTTTTCCTCTGCACCAGATGACAAATCTCTTCCACTTGCTAGAATAGCAGTGGCGAGTGTTAGGTTTTCTGGCTTCCCTGAGGATGTCCATGCATCTCTGCGGGAGCTGTAGATGTCCGAATTCTGTGATCTCAGGAGCCAAGCTGCTAAGTTCATGTTCTGGGGGCATGGATGCAGAGTCCTGCCCTTGTCTTGTGACAGCATGTTGTAAGGGCAGGGGAGTTTCACTGGGGGAGATAGAGACATCTCCATCAAGTGAGCGAACCATGGCTGCCGGGCCCACATTGGGGCCACCAGTATCATGGTCACTTGTTCCTGGTGCATCTTGTGCACCACCTTGTTGAGAAGGGGAGTCGGGGGGAAGAGCGTAAACAAATTTCCCTGACCATTGCATCGACAGACCGTTCCCCTTGGATTGGTTCTGGGGGTACCTGGAGGCCTAACTTTGGCATTGTGAGTTCTCCAGGGTTGCGAATAGGTCTATTTCTGGGAATCCCCATTGTGTGAAGACGTCGAAGACGATGTCTTCGTGCAGTCGCCATTCGTACTCTTCGGGCAGGGGGAAATCTCTGCTGAGTTTGTCTGCCAGCAGATTGAGTTCCCCTGGTACATGTTGTGACAGTAGGAACATGTTTTGTTTGAGAGCCCACTTCCATATATTTTGGGCCAGTTTGGACAGTCCTGGAGAGTGGGTGCCCCCCTACTTGTTGATGTAGTACATGGCTGTGGTGCTGTCTGTAAGGACCAACACAGTCTTGCCTTGAAGGTGTTCCTGGAAGGCTTTTAGCGCCTTGAACACAGCTAGTAGCTCCAGTAGATTTATGTGTTTGGATGCTACGTTCGGAGTCCACACTCCGTGAGCAGTCTGATGGGATAGGTGAGCCCCCCAACCTGTGAGGGATGCGTCTGTGGTTAGAGTGGCTTCCGCCGCGGGTGTGGCAAAGGGTTTCCCTCTTTCCAGGTTTTCCTTTGTCCACCACCGTAGCGAGAGAACCAAGGCCTGCGAGACCACCACTAGATCGTCCCATAGTCCGCTGGCCTGACACCAATGGCTGTTGAACCACTCTTGCATAGGGCGCATGCGCAGGCGCGCGTGAGGTACCAAATAAATACACAACGCCATCATGCCTAGCAAGCGCATTGCTTTGCGTACCGTCACCTCTCGACCGGTCACATATTGAGGGATCTGAAACAGCATGTTTTGGACCCTCTCGTTGGAGGGGAAGACGAGGCCGTCCTTTGTTTGAATTAGAGCCCCTAGGAATTGTTTAATTTGGCTGGGGTCTAGGCTGGACTTCTTTTCGTTGATGGAGAAGCCCAACTGGAACAAAAGGTCTACAGTCTTTTGGGTATTGGAGAAGCATGTTTCGTAAGAATCCCCTGTTATGAGCCAGTCGTCGAGGTAAGGGTAAACTGGGATGCACAACCTGCGCAGGTGGGCCGCTGCCACTGCCAGTACCTTCGTGAATACCCTTGGTGCCGATGCTATGCCGAAGGGTAGCACTCTGAACTGTAGTGTTTGCCCTCTATCATGAACCTGAGGTATCTTCTGTGCGCTGGCAACATTAAAATATGAAAGTACGCATCTTTCATGTCCAATGTTGTCATGTAATCTCCCTGTGATAGCAGTGGGATCACTTCCTGTAAGGTCACCATACGAAACTTCTGGGGTTTGATAAACTTGTTCGCTGGACGCAGATCTAATACCGGGCGCAGATCTAATACCGGGCGCATGGTTAGATCCTTTTTGGGTACAAGGAAGTACACTGGATAAATACCTTCCGTTACCTGAGATAGAGGCACAACCTCTATGGCTCCTTTTTCCAGCAGTAGTTGTACTTCTTGGAGAAGGATGGCAAGGTGTTCCGGTGTCATGCGTCGTCCCCTCGGGGGTCTGTATGTTGGGGAACCGTTGAATTCAAAGCAGTATCCGTGGGCTACGGTGGAAAGTACCCAGCGGTCTGACGTTATTCCCTCCCATGCTGGAAGAAAGGATGTTATCCGGCCCCCGACCGGTGTTGCATGGGAGGGGACGCGAATCTTCGCGTCACTTGGTGTTATTGGGGGCTTGGGAGCCTCTGGGGGTGGACCCCCGACCTCTCCCTTTGCCACGGCGCTGGCCTCTTTGGCTGTACTGCCCACTATTGGTCTGATAATTGGTGGCAGGGTAGTGTTGCTGCTGATTCTGCTGTTGGCGTTGGCCACGAAAAAAGCGTTTGTTGCCATAGCCGTGTCTGGTAGTGGGCTTAGAGATCTGGTCAAGAGTTTTGATAGTATCGAACTCTTTTTTAGCCATCTCCAGAGCCTCATCCACCGCTTTCCCGAAGAGGTTTGAGTCTTCAACAGGTTTATTTATTAAAGACGCCTGTGTCTCCGGTTTGAACCCTGAGTTGCGCAGCCATACATGGCGTTTTAGGAGTATTCCCTGAACCAGGGAACGTCCTGCTGTCTCTGCAGCATCCAGAGAGTTCTTTACAATACTCTGGTTGACCTGGGTTCCTTCGCCAATAGTTGATAGCAGGCGTGTACGTAGAGGTTCTGGCGCTTCTTCGGCGTCTTTGCGCAGTTGGCCCACTGCGCGTCTGCGTAGCTAGCTAGCAAAGAATTGTTGTTCACAATTCTTGCCGAAAAGGCAGCCGAGGATGTGACTCTCTTTGCAAGGGCATAAAACCTCTTGCCCTCCTTGTCAGGTGGTGCCTCGCTGGTGGACAGCGGCACCCCTGCCCTCTTCCTTGTATTAGTTACTACAAGGGAATCCGGAATGAAATGTCCCCTGATGTACAGCGGGTCTGAGGGTGAAGGAGTGAAAAGTTTTTCAATTCTTGGATTAACTCCTCTGATTAGTGCGGGTGTGGATAGCGAAGGGATGATTCTTCTCTTCTCTGAAGCGAGGAGGGGAATGGTCTGGCTGACCGGGGGTTTCTCCTTAATTACTCTTTCCACAAAGTCTATTTCAGGAGAGATCTCCCCAGTGTCCAGTTCGAAATGTGCTGCTCCTCTGCGCAACAGGGCATTGAATGTGGGCTGATCATCAATGGGAGACGTGTTTCTAACAGGTGAATTGTCAGGAGGATTAAGGTTCAGGACATCAGTGTCCAAATATACTGATGGGGATTGCCAGGGATGAGAATGTCCTTCGTCTGGATTTTCACTGAAGCCTTCTCCTACCATGTCTGGACTGTCTTCCAGACCTTCCTCCTGGTTCTGTCCCTCTTCATCGTCCACAAATGTATCCTCCTCCTCCAAGTATTGTTCCTCACCAGTGAGGTCATACACATTATGGAAATCTGAGGCTGTGTCCTGCTGGGGATTGAATAGTCTCGGGAATTTGGCCCTGGGGTCCTCCTGAGGCCCTTCTCTTGTTCTCTTGGGAGTAGGAGGGTTCTGGGTCTTCATAAACCTCTCCATTCTCTCCATGCAGAGATGGAGCCTTTCCATGGTTTCATGGGGGTACCCCTGAGCGGTCAAGCGGGGGAAAATTAGTGTCATCTAGCTGAAAACGGCTCGACCGCTCCCATAACGTCGAGGAAAGTGTCCAGTCGCCTTCTGACAAGCCTTCTGGTGTGCTGGGGGTCCCCCCGACTGAAGGGGGTAGTCCCTGTCTTTCTTCAGGCTTTTTCGGCGTGTCTTTCGACCTTTGCGTAGCACTCGACGTGTCTTTCGGCGTACGCTTCTGGGCGTCGGCTACAACGATCCTCGCCAAGCTCTCTGCGACTCGTTTGTCAGCTTTGGGCTGTGGTTTCGACGTTACGGGTGTCGATCGTTCTACGGCGGCGTGCGCTCTCTGCTGGTGCGCTCCGGCCGATGGTTTGGAGGCGGCGTCCTTATTTGCCGAAAGCCCAGTCGCCGGTCGCGGTTGCGAGAGGGGCTTCGAACCTGAACGGTCCGAGGAGGCCGCCGGTGGAACCTGCGTCTCCTTGGGCGCTGATGCTTTCTTCGTCTTCGATGAAGAAGAGCCATGGGTTGTGTGCTTATGTGTGGTATCTTGTGCGTCAGTGTCGCCGGGGTGTTCATCCCCATAAGCAGGGCGTGAGCCGAGCCCGTCGGGGACGGCGACAGACGACGAAGAGCGCGAGCGCTCTTTAGAGGGGTCTACGACTTCCGTAGCGGAGGTCGTGTTATCACGTTCCTCGCTTTTAGAGTCTTTGGCTTAAGAAGCCGACAAGCCGTGCAACCCTCCTCTTTGTGATCGAGGGGCAAGCAGCGGTTACACCGTGAATGCTTGTCCTTCCAAGTAAACTTGCCCTTGCAAAGCGGGCAAAACCTAAAGGGTGTACTCTCCATAGCCGAGGCAATAAAATCGTGATAACGACCCCAAGGGAAAGGAAGGGGAAAAGGAAAGGCATTCTCATAAAAGAACCAGAGATGTCCCACGACCCCACTCTCCCTACTGTATTTGGCCTGCGAGGCCAGGCCACGTGTTCGGCAACGCCGAAGGATCTTCTCCGCTCGTCCCCTCCGTCGAAGATCTTGCTCGGCGGAGACAGCTTCACAACTGCGTCGAGGGAGGGATCGATGTGTTATATATTAAGTAGGAAAACGACCAAAGGTCGAGGAGAAGAAATCTGCAAAGTCTCTCGAGGAGCTCCGCGTAAAGGCGACCAGTAGCTGGGCGGGAAAAAACAATCTGAGGGACCTCGACGCGTGAGGGATTGTGGGTACAACGCACGTCACTTTTGGGATAGTATTTCAGACACGCCTTGTCGACGTCCCTTTTCGACTACGAAAAACAAAATGCAATACTCCGCAGTGACCACTGGATGTCGGACCTATGCACAGCATGTGATTCTAAGCAGATTAACAAACATCAGAAAATAAGTTTCATCTCCATTTTGACTGCAGGTAATTTTTATGGGCTATTTAGGACCTTTAATTGAGAAAAGCGAGGGACAATGTGCAGTAAGGTGCAGAAGCATCCCCTATGCACATACAGATCAGTACCTCAAGCTGCATCCCCCACTTGGCCATGCAAGGTTGGGGACGCAAAACGCCCCTTGCCTTGCATGGCCCATTCGACATGCGCACAGGTGTACGAACTGTCAAAGGGGAAACAGAGTTTCCCTTTAACAGTTCAAACCAACCCAGGAGTGCTCCCTCAGCTGCAATCAGGCGAGGGACCGCTAAAGTGTTTTCACTGAGCTGACTTGGAGTGCTGTTGCCCATTGTGAATGAGCCACTCCTGCCAAGGTCACCCTGCTGCCATAACTGGAGAAGGGGAAAACTGCAGCCCACGTGGAGAAGGGCAAGATGGCTGGTATATGCTCTCAGAAAGGTGCACAGACTTCCACACCACGATAGCCATTACCATAAGGCTCCAGGTAGTTCAAGAACCTAAAGCGAGTCCAGCCCATCTCTTGCATAGTGGCCAAAGATCAAAGCATGCCCTCATTTGATAATGTCCGTAGTTCCACCCTGCTTTGCTGGAAAAGCAGACTAGTTTTCACACAAAACCAAACTAGACTGGACACTACCAATTGATGTACATTCTGCTGGTGACAGAAAAAAAACATGCCAACCAGGGAATCTATGCATTCAGTCATGAATCCATCCACAATGTAACATTTGGTATAGGCTGCACAAGGGCTTGTAGCATCATACCATATCCCTTTATAAATAAAATGTTAGCTTGCGGCAGGTGTTCAGGGTAGCAGTGGCCTGCCTTAAGGCATGGTGGTAGAAGATTTTAAAGGTCAGCTGCAGCATCGCCGAGATGTCAAACCACACTTGAAGATGGTACCACCTTTACAGAAGGGAGTGGGGCAATTGGCTCTTAATAAGCAACAGTTTGTGGAGGACTGTTTTACAGCTGCAGTAGAGCTTCATCAAGTTGGCTGGCTTAAATCGTTAAATATAGGATGGTGGCATGGCATGCTACAATTGTTAGGCATCTTAAGAAAAGTCAGTTGTGACTTGCCGGACACCAGCAATGACTACTACGGAAAATTGTGAGTACGTGTACTATACTACATTGCATTTTTTAAATCCCTAAACAGCATTTGAACTGTTCGCTCCATTTCTGAAAGATTAAATGAACAATCACTAGGTTAATGCAGTAGATGGTCTGTATATAATATTCTGGTTTCTGTCAACCTGTAAAAGCAAAACGTACTTACTGCATGCAGAGAATAAGAGTTTATTACAATGGTCATAGTGCTATTAATTTCCATTACAGATCGGTTCAAAGGTTATAACATGCAAAAGCTGGTAAAGTCTGCGAGTCAGGGGATGCTCTGAATTATAACCCAACAACTCGCCCATGCATCTCTCCGGAGGACCATTATAGAAATGGTCTTAGCAGGCCAAAAATCTTAGCGGGCCAGCAGCTCCTTAAGCCAACACAACGAGAAAATAGTGTCTGGAAAAGATTAATTTAAGTGACTAAAACAGTATAACTTTCTTGACAGTTTCATACTGGGAGTCAAGTCCTATACGGGCTAATGGTCTCCAGGGCTAGGAGCATTTCTTACACGGGAGAAACGTGCAAACGCATTGATGTCTTACATACATGGCCGTCTGCTACACCAGCTCAAGTGTTTGTTAATTCACTCAACCTCATTCCTGCCACCTAGCTCGTCATAGATTTAACAGAGGGAAATGGAAGTTGAAATAGTCTGGAAAACTAAGGACACCAGTGGAAGAGTCACTAAAAGATAGTTTACTTACTGGTAAATCCAGTACTCATTTCACATTTCGAGACTTAGGGGAAGATATACAAGAATGAAATTGGAGAATTTCAATCTATTTGTGGACAAATTAAATGCATTTTTTATTTTATTTCATTGTGCATTTATAAGGCGGTTATACAACTAGACAGTGTTTCAAAGCGCCACTTTTATTTATTTATTGTAATCAGTGAGGTCAGGTCATACCAGGCTATTACAACTAAATATATTCAGGGCTGAACGACTTGTCAAGCACCCAGGGGAGGAGAGGGGAATGGGGGGCGACGGTTGCGTGGGTGAATTGGTGGTCTGGGGAGCAAGCTAGTGCAGGTACCAGGTTTTTTTGGAGGGGGGGCGGTTAAGTGGGAGGTTTACCAGGGCTACCGCCGGGAGGGGGGAGCCAGGGCAAGTACAAAATGTGTAGAGCCCAGGGCAAGTGCGGGGGTTGGGAAATTACAGCTTGGTAAATAATACTCATTTTCATGTCTTAGCACTGCAGGAGATCATCACAGATCGAGGCAGGAAGAATGGGGACAACAAGCAAGAAACAATTGCAAACAGTGTGCAAATTAAATTAATGCGAGTAATGTGCAACCCACAACATTCTTGGATTAGTAAAAAAAACAGATTACCTGAGACTGTCCTCCTCGCGGGTGAGGGCATGTACCGGAAATGTTAGGTTTGGACCAGGCCCAATGTTCCAGATCCAGGACCCAAACCTCATTACTCCTGCATAAAAAAGGACAAATAGAAAACGGGTCAACACTATGGCAACTGAGGTATTTCACGGGTGACATGTTAAAAAAAAAAAAAAACACCAATATCAAAAGTAACCAAACAAGTTCTAACTTTCAATCACTCAGTCCTTGTGCAGGCATTTTTAAAAAGGTGGCTACTGTAAACTTAGCTCCTCGCCATATTTTGTGATTATACAGCACAAGAAAAGTATATCTCTACACATCGTAATTGTGATGAAACAGTACCTGATGACACCTTAATAAGCAATATGTTTTGCTTCTTTGAAAAGAGGTCACAGAAGTGATTAAAGGGGAAAACAATGTGTGCATTTGCTCCAGTAACAGTCAAGAACCTCGGTGGACAAGTAGAAGTAGTGAATGGCTCGAGGTCCATGTGCCTTTGGCTTTTAGAAAGTCAGTTACATTTTTAACCCTACATCAATGACATTAACTATCAGTGCTGAAAGATTAACCTGCAATGCAAACGTGACATGGTGCAGTAGCAGTGCCAATATGTAAAAGTGCTGAATGTTGGGATTTCACGATAGCAGTGCAGATTATTGGGGTGCCATTTAAATTAATAAGGTGCCATCAATGCAATGTGGAGGCAACGAGGTTTCCCCTGCACATAGAAAAGTACTAGAAATTGTTAAGCAAATCTTTCGGGTACCTGGTATAAGAATCAGCACAGGAATGTAGTAAAGTTTATATACAGAAATAAAAAGGAGTAGCTAATACAATTTAAATCACTAGGCATATCCAGCATAACTAAGCTTTGAGTTCCGCAAACGTGATGGGTTTTCATAATATACCCCCATTAATATTCATGAGAAAAGAGGGCTTACTTTTAGAATCCTTCTATGCACATTTGTCTCATGAATATTAATCAGGAGTATCCCATCAGCCCACAAGTGTCAACCAGAGAAATGTGTAATGGGACATATTTTAGCACCTTGCTTCCCATATAAATCTATTTGGCCTCATCTTCAAGATTGTATCATAGGACGTATTTCAAATGCTAAGCAACCATACATATAACAAAACATTGGCTTGCTTCACCTGTGTGATATCTGACATATTACTCAACACAATCTTATTTCTGATGCTTGTATCTGCTTTGATTCACATGCTGTGCATACTGTCTGACATCTAGTGGTAATCGCAGAGTATTGCATCTTTCTTTCAAAGATGGAAAAGGGACGCCAACCTGGGCAAGTCTAACACTATCCCTATTGTGACAAGGTTCTTTGTCCTGTCCTTTAGCCATCCTGCCCCTTCACCTTCCCCAGGTCGAGCCGACCCGGGTCAGTCCTTATTTGGGCATGCATTTTCCCACGAAGCGCCAAGCTTCGCAGGCTTCTGCATGCCTTGTGTGTGTGCCTCCAGGATGTGGGCTGGAACGTCTGGTTCCAATACACATCCTGGGTGCCAGAGAGTCTGGAGTGCTGTGAATGCCTGGGACCACTGTGGTCCATGATTGGTCCACCACGTATGGTATGCCTGTATGTGAGCAGATCTCCCATTGGGTCCTCTTTGTTTTTGGCGCGAAGTAGCGTCTGGATAAGAGAAGGCCCCAAACACCCATACCATGTCGATCTCTGGAGTTCTCACTGAACGAAGGATAGGATCCAAGTATCCTGAAACTAAGCAGCCGAGTCTAGGAACCGCTCGTGACCCGCTGGAAGGTTTGGCAGCCTCAGCCCCCTGTGGTCCCGTGGAACCCCTCTGCATCTGGTCGTACTCGAAGGTCCTCCAAGACGCTTTAACCCATTGGAATAGTGGGACCAATTATTCTCTGCACCTTCATCAAACCCTGCAAGTAAGCTCTCTCAGAAGTGTCCCTGGGCCAACCAGTGGGCTGACCATCTTACGCAGACTCTTTGCCCTGATACCACCACCGTTTCGATGAGGCCCACGAAACTTTGTACGTCACTAGCTTTGTGTTCACGGCAGTCTCACACCGAATTTCGTACACTTGGCATTCCCAGGTCTGGAGCAAAGCGAGTGCGCCCGAACCGGAGTATACACGGTTACTGTGTCACCCAGCCGTGGTGACAAACTTTGCAGGTGCGCTACATTTGTGCCCCTCTTCCCCCAAAGCCTGCTGCAGTGAAACTGGCCTGATCCATCCACCAGGAGCGGAGAAATAGTCACTGTCCTGTTTGGGAATCATCGCTGTATCTTCGTCGCGGAAAGCCGCAAAGCCGCCAAATTGCTGCACTTGAACCTGCAACCGAAGTGGACTCGACTGCCAAAGTTTGGTCCAGAGTGCGCCGGTGAGTAATCGCAACCCTAACCAGTGGCCCCTAGCACCTCCATCCATTTTTATGCACGAGTGGCCCCTGAGGGCCCCTCTCCTTTCCACTGCTAGTGCAAACTAGCAAACTTTTCCCAACTCTTGGAATCGACTCTGCACTCAAGTGGAGGCCCTCCTCGAATAGTGGGAACCTATTCTTCATCACCTCACCCACCTACCTGAGCGGCTACAGACCCCTGAAGAGACCCTGTTTTGCCCATCTGCATTACCGTATGAGCCAGCATTGCATGTACGTACATTTGAGCAATAGGCTCCACTCTTCTTAGGGATTGGACTTGCTCTTAGTTGGGAGTGTGTTGGATGCTGAAGAGACTAGAGACTACCTGCACTGCCCGTTTCTTTCCCCTTTTAGCTTGTGGACTCATTTCGTGCATTAACCCTTTAGACCCCATTGGTCTTGTATATATTTATTTAGATAGGATTGTGCTGACTTACTAGTATTACTGTGATTTGATTTGTGTGTTGAAACGCAAAGACATTGAAATAAATGTATTTGTATTTTTAATATATATATATATATATATATATATATATATATATATATATATACACACACACACCTGTCTGGGAGTGATTTGTAAGGGTCCTTTACTCTGTGTGCTCATTGAGGTCTTTCAGTCACCCTCACCCCTCCCGAGACCTAGTTTTGACCGCCACCAAGCTACCTTGATTGGTCTGGCTTGTCCAGAAGGTTAACCTGTTCCAAGAAACTAGACTGGCCTCCTGAACCTCTGCCCACCAGGTCAGAGCTCAGAAATCCATCTTAACAGTGTGAATAGAACTCCAGGTAGCTGCTTTTCAAATAGAATCTAGAGGAATGTTTGCAATGAAAGCTATAGTAACCCCTGTGTTTTTCGAGTACAACGTGCTCTAGGCATAAGGCTCCTTTTGACAGAGTAACACATTTGGATACATTTAACTATCCATTTAGAGATTGCCCACTTAGAGACAGGATCTTCTCTACAAGTGGCAAAGGAGACAAAGAATTGATCTGTCCTTCAAAGTGGTTTTGTCTTATTTAGGTAATACACCACTGCTCTTCTAACATCTAGTGTATGGCAGCTTCTTCCAGCTGAGTTAGTAGGATTCTGAAAGGTTCAATGGACTGGTTTACATGGAACTTGGAGATGAATGTTAAGTGCAAAGTGTAATGTGTGCGCAAAACCACTTTGTTCGTATGAATGGTAACAAATGGGTCTTGAACTGAAAGTGCTTGCAGCTCACTAACTCTCCTAGAAGTAACAGCCACAAGAAAAGCAGTCTTATAGGCGATAGCCTTAAGAATAGCTTTGTGCATTGGCTGAAAAGGAGGGCCCATAAGTTTAAGGACAACATTAAAGTCCCATCCGGGAGTTGGATTAGAAATAGGTGGGTGAAGTTGTGTGCACTACAACAACCTGGCAATAGGAACCCAACCTTTGGTATAAGTCTGTACTACACAGGTTGGTAGTGTGGTTGAGCTGCCAGGCTGATCTCAAGAGGGGTCAATGTGAGCAGTAGGGTAGTTACACAGAGATTCACAATGACAAGTATCCAAATGAACACATATACCCAGGTTCCTTGATTAAACAATTATTAATGTATTTAACAGTCAGTTTGAATAAGCCTTCTTCAGCTTCAGAAGGGGCAATATATAAGTAACAGACAAATACACTCCAAAATACACACTCTTAGTTTCTTTAAATCAACAAGTACCCATTTGGGATGGCACACAGACACTTCCTACACACTCAGTTGACTTAAATAACTAGGGCAATGTGGACATTAATATATCACTGGAACATTTAGAGCAATACTGATATTAGTGTCAAAGAATAGGGTTATAGAATAAAACAAGAGATAACACCATTTTTCTGAAGCAGATGAGTACTTTTGAACCCCCAATGCAAAGTAAGTTAACCCCTTACTGGAAGGAAAAGTAAAGCACAATGTCAGAAGAATAGTCATTCAGGGAAACAGGCCAACCAATGTCAATTGGGCCAAAGTCTAGGTGAGCTGAAGCACTTCTTGCAGGTAAGTAAAAGTCTTGCACAATGTTTTAGAAGTCTTTGTAGAAAAAGTAGAATCAATGTAGGGCCACAAGCTGTTAGGCTTGTGATAGGTAGAAGATGCAAGCAACTCTAAAGAAGCAACCGAGACAAGTCTCAACGGAGAACAAGTAAGGCTACACAACAAGAGGTTGTTTCTCTTATACTATAAAGTACCTTTGGTTAGAAGAAGTCGTTCCAGCTGGCTTCCGTTAATGTGCAGCTCTGCAGATCCTGGGCCTCAGTCGTGGGGACAAGAGGGAGGACTTCTGGGGACTCTTGCTTTGCAATGGGATGGTCAGCGGCAACAAACGACAAACTTCAAATCAGTGGCACTTCGCCGTTTCAGCTCCTCGAGTCTCAAGCAAATCGCACCACCGCGGTTCTCGGATACCACTTTGGACTTTCCTCGCATCTGGGGTCCAGCACTCTGTTGAGGTGGCTCAGGCTTGGTCAGTCGTGCTTTCTGGGAGTCCGGAGGATCTTCCTGGAGCTTGAGTCCAACTTAAAAGCAACACACTTGATCTGGTGTTCCTCTCCCTGGCACTTCGACTCCAGCAGCAGAAGTACAGCCAACTTCGAGAGGATGTCCATACGGGCTCACTTTAGAGTTGATTGGCCCCACCAACTCAAGGGGAGAAGTCGTCCTTGCAGGGCTTCTCTAGTCGAGGCGAATTCTGAGGATCAACCGCAGCAGGGCTTCACCGGGCAAACCAACGGTCCAGAAGTTGCAGCAGGCGTCTCTTCCAAGTTCTTCTTCGGATTCCTTCGCCCAGTGGTCGACTCTGCCCTCCAAGCCAAAAAGCCTCACCTTTTAAGCAGGTTTCTCCCATTAATTCCAGCCTAGCTGCCAATCACCTTTGGGTGCAAACTTGTAACCAAGGGGATTAAGCACAGGGAGTTTTGGGCACCTCCCTCACTTCCTGCCCCTGCCAGACATACTGGAACCAGAGGCGGGCTTCACTTGTGAATCCCCGCCAAAGACAGAAGGAACAAAGGGACCAGACCTGGTTTGGCACGCAGAGTAAATTTCAAGATGGAACGTTCCAGCAAGAAATGGAGAAAAAAGAAGACCGGTACATTTTGACAAAAAGGTATCACTCTCTCCAGGTAAAAAATTAAAAGTCCTAAAAGGTAGCAGGGAATTAGCACAATTCTGAGAATTCTCCAGAACAGACCCCTTCCTTGTACTCTTCACATGGCTCCAAATAAGGTTTGTACAAGTCCTTTTTACGCATGAAAATCTTATAAATATGACAACGTCATTATTTTCATGTGTACATTTACACACAAGTTTAGAGCAGAGGGCAGTGCAAAGGTCGGCTTACTTTACAGAAACCAGAACACAATTTTTATCTACATGGATATAATTGCAAGCCATGGCGAAAAGCCTCCGAAACAGTATTTCTATGAAGCCTTAAAAAAAAAAAAAATAAGAAACTGCACATGGATAAAAGGAATGGTTTCTTTCCATTCAGCTTCTTCTGTGGTGTAAGTAGATGCTCGTGGAGCAAACAGAAGCACTGCATATTTATTTTCCTAGCAGTTCAGGGTTGTATAATTAATAAGATAGAAAACTAAGCTGCAATTGAGAATTAATCTTTTGTAACAATTATGCTTTTTTCCAGTGAAAGCAAACCTTTATTGCACAATTGTATTTTTCAGAGTTCCTGTGCTGTGTGCATAATCATGCGAGGCAGATCATTTTTACACTTCTAATTTAATTTACAATCCAATTATAAAAACAGTGTGTAAAATGAGTATGCACGGTCCAGTTTACATCCATTCAACCTTTGTCACGCCCTCTCACACGACCTTTCCCTCTTCACACCTCTCCTCCTCAGGCGCCTCTCGCCGTAGTATTTCCCATTCACACCACCAGCAGGGAAAACACGGCAGGCGGAATACCATGTTGGGCGGATCTGCCTCGTTTCGCCCTTTTCCGCGTTGGCGTCTGCCATGGCGCCTCTTGCACAGCCGGCAGCTCCAATCGCTGGCCACGTTGCGCTCCATGCAACGTACGCGAGCAGTCACGTGATACGTCACGTGATACCACTCGCCCCTTCAAAAGAAGCCGGCAAACAAGACTCTTTGCTTCACAGCTACTTCAACTTCTACGGAGGACTGTCACGCATTACCCTTGCTCTTGTTTGCTTCGACCTTGGAACTCTTTTCGGATTTGCTATTGGATTACCCTTGGATTTTGGCGTGCTCTCTGATTTTCTGGACATCCGACCCCTGTTATACTCTGGACTTGCTCTTGGATTGCCCTTCTGTTTTGCAACCTTCGGATTGCTTCAAGCCTTGCTACAGATCTTGCCACACTCCACGAGGTACTGGGAAGGAGTGCCTATTACATCATTCCAGCTTGCCGTGGATTTCCTTGCGTAGGTTTTCTACCTACATTCCATCTCTATTAGGTAAGCTGGTGTCACTGCATCTTGTTTAACTCTTTCTATCAATTGTCCATTGCCATTATAGAGTATATTCCTGATTATAACCTTTTGCCTTACAGCACTCAGGGGTCCTTCCGGCGTTCTCAATACTAGGTTGACGACAACACTCCTTCCTGTGGCCTCAAAGATTGCTCGGGCAGTGTTTATATTCTGCTCGAGCGGTACTTGGGGACGGAGGCATTTTATAACTGCACGACCATCAAGTCGGACCCATCAAGTTAGAACAACCTTGCAGTCAATGGGGTACATTACTATTGTCAGTGGCAGCAGAGTCTTTGTTCAAGGGTGAGTGATTGTCATTAGACCAAGGGTGCACGATTGTCATTACATCAATCACAGGAGTTACAGCCTCTCAAATCTTACAATCAATACATACAAAACCTGACTCTCCAGGAAGCGCAAGCGATGTTCAAAAACAAATAAATGAAAGTTACATTTTTAATTGAAATAGAAACTCAGCAAAACCTGTCCCTGTAATAATCCAGATTGGTATTTAACGTTATGTAGCGCTTCATACATGGTTCGTCCAACATCCAGGCACTAATCATTATACCTCATTCGGTACTCAGTTTACCCACCTTTGAAGGATGTTAGCCAATAAGATAGCTTAGCCAGTTGAGCACTTGTTGCTGCGATCTGTGCATAATCTTTAGGTTGCAGGTTCGAATCCCGGCAAGGCCAACTCGGCCATTCATCCTTTTGAGGTTGATAAAGGAGTACCGACGTCGGTTTGGTGATTGTGATAAAAATGTTTTATTTACAGGGCTTTGCCAAAAAGCGCTATATAAATATCCATTTGACAATTAAATTAGGTATAGAATTTAGCATTGAGTCCTTGCCCCTCTGCGCTGTTGTATCATAACAATGGCTCCAGGAAATGAGGACTTACATTAAATATCAAAAGACAATTCTGCTATTGAACCTCAAAACACACAATACAATCCATGTTTGCTTTACTATGTAATAGTCTAGGTTTTTGTGGTTTCAAAATTGTAATGTATACACAGGAGAGATCACATGGCCAGACCTTCGAGAAATAATGAAAGGTGTATTCTGTCACAATGCAGCAAGCTGCTGCACGGAAATGATTTCCATACAATTTTGGATGTCACATACATTTTACTCTTGCAAAGGAGAAAAGTCATTTTTACTCTTGAAATCACATTTACTCTCAAAGTTTAAAAATAGAGAGTAAAATACTCCCACCTAAAAATCTTATCTGGACCACTGACTCTTCATGTTTTTCCCTTCCATCTTACAATTGGCAAGTACTGTATTTTTTCTGCCGATGGCTCTGACCCTCAAAACCCCTCCACTGTAATCCTGCACCACTTTGAATGTGAATCCTGCTGTTTCAGACCTGCACAATGTTAGTTTTTTTCTGCCTGCTGCATTTAGAGCTTTTGTTGCAAAGTGGAACTTCGCTGTGTTTTTAACCTGCACAATGAACGTTTTCTGCTGCATTTAGTGCTTTTGCTGCAAAGTTGGATCTAGGAAAGTTAAACCTGCACCTTGACTGTCTTCCACGGTTTATTTTATCGCCCACCCATCCTGGGTATTTAAAATCCTACCACCATGTTCACTTTATGCTTAAAGCACCACCTTCACTGCCAGAGCTGCCTGGCTGCTAGGCCACCTTGCGAGTTATTTGTGCAGTGTGCCGCTCCCCTGTGTGTCTCTCACTCCTCTGATACTCCCATGGCACTATCTCCCTTATCTACACTAACTGATATTCGGTCACCTATCCCATCTCTCTCACAAAGTCTGGAAGCAAAAAGCTTAAAAAGATCTTTCCTGGCCTCTAACCCAGGTCTAACTATTGCAGAAACCTATATCAACGCTACTTCCAGGCAGGAGGTAACCCACGTCCTCTTTTCTGTCACCTCCCCTGACCTATGGACCCCCCCTATCCCCTGACCCCCATCTGGTCTGCACCCTCTCCGCTTTCTCCTCCTCCTCCATTAATGGTGGCACTAGATGGGAAATAGACTTGACTTACTTCTCATCTTCTAGGTGCATCATTTCCAAGGTTCTCAACCTACCCCTTCTCGATCGGCACCTGACCTCATTAACTTCCTCCCTTCTCCTCCCCACTCACCTCTCCACCACCACCGACGGAAGTATCACGCCCGTACGCCTCCTCAGAAAACTTTCAAGGTGGTAATCGGCTTTACTTAGCCACTCTGAACGCTCGTTCTACCATCAAACACTCCTCTGACATTGGTCTCCTTCTTGAAGACTTTGCCCTAATGTCCTTGCCCTTACTGAGAGACACGGTTCAATGCCAGCTCGGTCACTGCTCAACATTCCTTCCTGAGGGCTAAAAAATCCTCTCCAAACCCTGATTTTCCCTCAGTGGTTACAAGGGACGTGTGTGTATATATATATATATATATATATATATATTAATAATAGTTGCAATGTTTGTTTCCAATATAGGTGGGTGGCTTCCTGTGCTGCACAGCTATGGCGGGTGCCCCACGGTCTAGTGCTTTCAGAGCTCTAACTTTTTATGATTGCTAACTAACCACTGAAAAGTTGCAGAACTCCGATAGTACGGGGCGGGGGAAACACGTTCCATGATGCCTTGTGTGAACCAGTGGGTTTCTGGAGGTATCGTAGCAATGGTAAAGTATCGCCCCCACTCAACCTTACCTTTTGCCCTACAGCCTCCCTCCCTCCCTCCTCTGCAACATGCGCACTCTGCCAGTAACCCACTGGACCCCTCTCAAGACAGCATTCCATTGCAGTTGCATGATGCCCAACGTCCTCCGCTCTGCCTGCCCTCAAAGGGCCTTTCCTACTCTAACCATGAGAAGACCGGTTCTAGCTGGAGGGGGCTCAGGGAGGACTTTCCGGGACCTCTCTGAGAGGGAGAGAGACTGGTGATGGGCAGCGTCCAATCCCTGCAATGTTGGTGCGGAAATTATACACAGCATGGAACAAAGTGCCTTGGTAGCTGCTGTATATTTTCCATTCCACTGAAGCATTGAAGCTTCTAATATGGAAACATGTAGCACCAAGACAGCACAAATGCGCGCCCTTGGCACCATTTTATTCAGCCATCATGAATGTGAGGATTAGGATGCAAATCCACACTAGAAATAAATCTGCTGCAAGATGCAGAAAAGTTCGTCCATTCCTTTCTGCTGTAGAAAAAAGCCAACGTGATAATACTGCATGTGTTGAAATGTATGCCGCATTGCATGCATGTGGTATTATTACTGCAACACTGATTGATGGGATCTGCACATGATAATACTGACTGCCACTGACACCATTTCGAAATGATGCAAATAGCCAGTTGTGGCACCATTGTTTACACACCTTGGGCCTTGAGCGTAGGCATGTAACGTGCACAAACCATTCCCCTGGTACAACCGTGTACGACCCGGTGCCAACAAGATCGGTCCCATTCTGGGTCTCAAACTGGAAGCCGTGGACATTGCACGCCTCCAGGACGGAAAGCCACCGCGGCTGCATCTATTGCATATGTGAAGGGGGAAGGGTGGTGGACCAGAATATTCAGAGTTTATCGCAGCATGCTCTGGCTGTTGGCAGACCAGATACTCTGTATATCGACTGGATGGGTCACCAGTATAGCCTTAGTGAGAGAGATTCGAATTGCATGTCTTTGCCAACAGACCCTTTCAGACCACTGTTTCACAACCTCTGGCATGTCGCAGTCCACATTTACCATGAGCTGGCAGCAGGTGTTGGTAGCTTTGATGTACTGTATATTCTAGCGCATGACGGACTGCACAGCCAATCACCAACCGTCACTTTCACTGGCTAAATTTAAAGAGAAACTGGGAGTATGCGTGATGAGAAAAGGTGCAACTCTGGGGGAACACTAGCAGTTCTCGGGTAAAACTACACAGAAGGAAGGCTAATCGTGGAAAGGCATTCGTTGCAGCGATTTCTGTGTCATTTGCAGTGCTGATCATGGCATGGCCGACCTCAGACGCTCATCCTTTTGCGATTGACAAAAGAAGTACGATTGAATAGATAAAAAGTGCTGGAATAAAGTGGAAACAATGAGGGGTCTGCTACCTCCATCATAGGCCGACTGGCCTTTAGCAACATGAGGAATTGTTTTAATGGACTCTGCCTCTAGTCAGTAGTTCTGGTGAGAAGTCTGTCACCTCACAAGTTATTCCCTCCCTCAGTCCTCCGTTATGTTGTGTTATTATAGTGCAAAGAGTTTAAGTTATCTTGTGTCAGGTGAGTAGGTTGGAGAATTGCATGCAAGTGGTTGAGCTGCGTCAAAAAGGATTGCCTTCTTGTGCACTGAAGTACAATTAAGCTCCTAGGTCAAGATTGCATGGGTGAGTTTGCACGGCATAGTTAGGCAACAGAAGGCAATTTGCCAACATGCCAAAGGTAGCAAGAGTAAAAGCATGCATCTGATGACATCACAGTAAGTGACATCACATGACCTTTGACCAAGATAACATTTAAGAAAAATGCGGATGTAGAAGCTTAAATAACCTTAGATTAATAAAATAATTATCTTCTAAAGCATACACAAGATTGCTTTAGTTGGCAACCATAAATTAGCACAATCCCACATTGCCTGCTGCGGAGCAAGGGTGCCGCTGTCTGTGGCTGCCTTGGCCCTCGACCCTTGTTTAGGCCCCACCCCCTTTCTGAGGCGGGAAAAGGAAGGGCTTCAAAAACTGAAGTAGGTCACCCTTGCGGCATAAGCCTACCACGGAGCAAGGGTGCCGCAGTCTGTATGTTGTCCAAATATATGATCATCCTTTTTTTTAAAAAAAAAAATTGATTGATTTTATTTCAACAACCAACACGAACCAAACTTCAGCGTTCATAACAATATTAATACACATCTTATCTTGTCCACTGTGTTTCACCCCTCCCCACAAGCCTACTTTATTTCCTATTCCGTTTCTTCATTATGTGGTGAGGTTTCTGTATCGATTACTCCTGGTGGGTCCTGGTCACTATCCCCGTCATGTGCAGGCTCAAATAACTCTGCAATCAGTTGTTTCCAGGCCATAAAGGTTCCTGCTTCCTCTCCCCCCAAAATCCCCCTCAACATTACTCGCCTCTTGCCATACTACATACACCAGGTCTTTCAAATTGCTCACATGCTTTTGCTTACGTGGTCTAGTGAACCCTCCTAGTAGGCATGCCCATGCTGTATCTATCTCTACTTTGATCCCTTTATCTTCCATCATGTGTGCTACTTCGCCCCAAAAACATTCTATTTCTGGGCATGACCAGAACATGTGCACCATTCCAGCATTTTCATTACATTTGGGGCATGCTCGTCGCCCTGCATTTTTAAATTTAGCTATCCTTCGTGGCGTAATATACGCCCTATGGCTGATATACAACCGTATTTGCTGCAGCCTAGCATTCCTCGACACTTTTTTGTGATAGTGTTGGGCACGCTCCCACATCCCATCACTCATTGGGGTCCCCACTTCTTCCCAATCTTGTCTAAGTTGTACCACTTCCTTTCCCACCTTGGTCATAACCAGCTCATATAGTCTTGATATTTCGTGGCACCCACTCTGCTATGTCGTATATTGTGTCTATGGCGGTATCAGGTTCACTCAATAGTTTGTCTTCCGACCACGTCTCTTTGATCCGCTGCACCACCCTATGATATGTGATATACTGTCCTGCATGTGCCCCTGCTTCTTCCACCATTCCCTCGAAATCCCTTATGTTCCCTTCTTGCCATAAGTCTCCCAGGGTTGCTATCCCAACAGACTCCCCCACTGCCTCCTGACCATTAATCTGAGTTGTATTTCTTTTCCCGCCAAAGCTACCAATGGCACCTGTAGGGAGCATGGCCAAAGATCCTCCATCATTTTACAAGCTCTTCGCCATATCTCCCACCCAAGTACCATCATCACCGGGCGCCCCTTCATATCTACTTTAGGTAACCACATCAACTCTTTAAGGAAGAATGGGGCACAATCTTGTTGGAACAACCTGGTCTCCGAGGTCGGCTCATCAGAAAGCCATTTAGCTACGTACTGGAGTTGGCTTGCTATATAATAGATCTCATAATTTGGTAGTTTGATGCCTCCCTTCTCGTATGAGTTTTTCAGTTTCCAAAGGGCCATTCTGTTCCTTGCCAAAGGAATTCCCTGCATATACTGCTCAGTTTAGCAAAGAATCGCTTGGATATCAAGTATGGGATATTGACAAAGTAATGTAACAGTCTTGGCAGGACCACCATTTCATGCATCGCCCCTCTGCCCATCATCGCCAAGGGGAGTTTCACCCAAAATCTCATACTATTCTCTATGTTCCGTACTGCCTTCTCAGTATTGTGCCGGTGCTCTGCCTCTACCTTATGATATATGTCTATTCCCAGATATCGAAATGTGTTAACCTCCCATGGTATCTAGAGGATCAGTAATTGCTCTAGTGGGATCCCTTTATACCTCCCCAATGGAAACACACAAGACTTTTTGGGGTTCACTGTTATGCCTGAGAGCCCTGCAAATCGGTCCATCACTTCCAGAACATACTGTAGATTTTCTTCCGCGTAGCGCAGATACAGCAACATGTCATCAGCATATAAGGAAATTAGATGCAAATCTCCTTTAATGACTATGCCTATTGTGTCATATTGCTGCCTCAAATATATCGCCAAAGGCTCCAAGGCCAGGATATACAGCATGGGGGACCACGGACAACCCTGTCTGGTGCCCCTACCAAGCTTCCACTGCTCTGATATAACTGACCCTGTTTTCACTCTGGCCACTGGTTCACTATATAGCAATTTGGCCCATCTGAGATACCCCGGCCCTGTTCCATAGTTTGTCAGGGCAGCAATCAACCATGGTCCTTTGACCGAGTCAAAGGATTTAATTGCATCCAGTGACACAATTGCCATTTCATTCGTCTCTTCGTTAGCATATTCAATGACTCGATGGAGTCGCCTAAGATTGTTGGGTATGTTCCTATCAGGGACATAACCAGTTTGATCGGATGGATTAATTTAGTAATGACTCTCCTCATTCTGTTCGCCAGGACAGCCGTCAGTATTTTGCTGTCCTGATTCAGCATCAACAGGGGTCTATAGGATCCGCACTCGCCACCAGGCTTATTGGGTTTCGGAAGCGGTATGATTATCGCTTCTCTCAAGGATTCTGGCAGCTTTCCGACTTCGTATGATTCGTTGAGCATTTCCAGGAGTGGTGGGAGCACCTCATTTTTATACATCTTGTATAATTCGCTGGGGAGTCCATCGGCCCCCGGGGTCTTACAAGTGGGTAAGTGCCTCACCACTTCTTCCAATTCCTCTAGAGTGGGGCGTCAAGCTCCTCCCGTTCTTCACCACTAATCTGCGGCAATCCTATATCCTCTAAGATTTCGCTTATTGCATTATCATCACTTTCCTCCGTATCCCCATACAGGACATGGTAATAATTTACAAATTGTAGGTTCACGTCCTCCTGGGTATCTGCTATACTCCCATTTTCTTTCACTATTGTCCTAATCATTGGTTTGGGAGTCTCATTTTTGTATAACCATGCTAGAACTCTCCCCGGTTTATCTCCCCCCGCATGCTGTCTATGTATTCTTTATAGTTTAGGTCGCACAGCCTTTCCCAATATCCCGCGCATTTCTGTTGTATAAGTATTGCTTCATTATCATCTTTGGTGCCACCTCCCCTTTTCAACGCCTTTTCTAGCTCCCTTTCCACTACTTATAAGTCTGCTACGGTCCCTCCTTGTAGTCCTTTGGACTTGGCTATTGCTATCCCTCTCACCACTATTTTAAAGGCTTCCCAAAGAACCCCTGCCGACTTCACACTACCTGTATTGATCTCGAAGTAGCTTATTATTTCCTCTCTCATGTCTTCTCTGAAGATGTTGTCCTTTAGCGCTTCCGCTCTGAGACGCCATGTCAGTATAAGTGGCGAATGGTCTGATAGGACCCTCGCCTTGTATTCCATCTGTGCTATCTCTGTCGTCAGCGCATGCGTGACAAACACATAGTGTAATTTAGTGTGTAGTTTCTGGTGGGCTTAATATTGTCGATCTTGCCGATAGTGTGTCCTCCATGCGTCCTCCAACCCGAAATCTGTTATCAAGGACTTTAGTACCCTCAATGCTGGGGTCAGTCTATCTATTTTGGAGTCTGATCTATCTATCCTTGGGTCTATTACGCAATTAAAATCTCCTTCCCCAAATCACTGCCTCTCCCAGGCTTGCGCTGAGTTTACTATATAGGGTTCTGAAGTATGCCGCTGCATCTTGGTTCGGGGTATAGGTGTTAATCACACATATCTCCTTGTTTTCCACCAATCCCTTTAATATTACCATCCTCCCATCTGCCTCCACCATAGATTGCAATAGTTGAAACGGTACATGCAGTGCCACCCAGGTGATTACCCCCCCTAGCATACGTCGAGTATGTTGCCCCCACCACAGTCCCTCTCCACCTCCAGTTTTCCTTTAGTCAGGTGCGTCTCTTGCAACAGGGCTATGTCTACTTTCTGTCTGCGCAAATACATCATAACCTTATTTCTTTTTAAGTAGCTATTAAGCCCTCTCACATTCGAGGTCACTACTTTAAGGTCTCCCATAGCATATTTAGGTCTCTCCCTTCCTTCTTCAGGCACCCTCCAGTTCCATTGGATCTCAGATATTCCCTCATGTTATGTAGGCTTGTTCCCCAATACAAACGTCTCCCAACTGCTAACTCTACCCCAATTTCCCACCCTCCTCCCTTACCAGCCCCAGCACACTCCCCAACTCTTCCCCAACTCTTCCCCAACTCTTCCCCAACTCTTCCCCAACTCTTCCCCAACTCTTCCCCAACTCTTCCCCAACTCTTCCCCAACTCTTCCCCAACTCTTCCCCAACTCTTCCCCAACTGTTCCCCTTGCCCTCCACTCCTCCCTTACCCCCCCCAACCCCAACAAATGTCCAGCTCCATCCCTGGATCTCAGGCAACCCTACTTCTGGTTCTGCCTTGGTGTGCCGAAGACAGAAACACGGCAGGGTGTCACCGGACTACCGGTAACCTACCTAAACTACTCTAAATGGGGGTACGAGGACAAGCTCTGCGAGGGTCCCTAGCTAGGCAAAAGTCTCAGTGCTCACGGATCATGTCTCATTCCGACAATCATACCAGCCCGTAAGCTTCACCAATTACTATAATCAAGTTCCATGGTCTCGAGCTGCGACACCCTCCGGTGCCCCCTCTGTGGATTACTTATCTTTTCTTTCTCCGTCTCCCATCTGGATGCCTGACTCCTGGGGCAGCTTTGCGAGTCAATCCACCCCATGGCCTCTTTCGGAGTTTCAAAAAACAGGGTTCTGTTTTTATGGAACACCTTCAGCTTCGCCGGGTAGAGCAGCATGTACTTGTAGCCCGCTTCCTGCAACCTTCTTTTGACAGTCCCAAAGTTCATACGGCTCCGTTGCACCATCAGGGTATAATCTGGGTATGCAGGGATGTTTGCTGTCCCTCTTTGTATTGTTCTGCTCTTACGAAAGTGTTCCAGGATTCTTTCTCGATCCCGATAGTTAAGGATCTTGGCGATCATCGGCCTAGGGGAGTTGCCCGGCGGCGGCTTCCTCGTTAGAGCCCTATGCGCCCTTTCCACCGCGAATCCCTGGGACAAGACTCCTCTGGTTAACTCCTGCAGCAACATAGATTCAACGAACTCTGTAGGGTTGGATCCCTCGGCTCCCTCTGGCAAACCAACAATACGGATATTATTCCTACGGGCACGTCCCTCCGCCTCCTCCGCCCTGCATTTTAGATTGCCCACGGGTTGCACTAGGGCGTGGAGGTCTGCTTTATGTGTTCCGCAGTCTGCTGTGTTCGGACCCACCTCTTTTTCCAGGTTCTCTGTACGTTCTGCCAACGACCTGACATCTTGTCGGAGAAGGTTCACTTCCTCCTGTACTGCGCCGACTTTTAGATCTAGTGCAGCCTTCAATTCAGTCATGGCCAGACTCAGCTTGGTCTCCCAGGCTACTTTCAGGTCTGCAATCGCTGCCAACACCTCATGGTTGGTGCCCATGGCGACAGCGCTGCCAACTGGGATTTTCTCCTTGCTCCTGGTTCCTTCAGGGCCCGGCGGTGTTCTAGCGTACTCATCCAGCGTGGGCTGCTTACCCTTGGTTCTCATTGGTTTGCTGGACATGGCGTTGTGCCAGGGAATTGTCGGCAAACCTCCCCTCTCGTCAGCCCCAGTGAGATGAAACTGCTGTCAGCGCCAAAGCCTGGGCAGGCCGCGACAGGGGTGTCTGGGAGCCGATGAGTGGCTACCGGAGTGGATTGTGCCCTCCCACGTAGCAATGTAGCTCCCTTCCAATCTTGCTAGCGTGCGCTCACACCGTGCCCATCCGGCCAAGCTTTGTGTATCCCCTTGGCTGCAGGCTCAAGCAAGTCCTCCAACTCCTTACACATGATACTTATGTGCCCCTCTCTCTGGGCCTACTGTTTTATGGGCTCATCAGCTGGCTATTAAGCTCTCACCACTACCATGGAGTGGGGAAATGTACAGTCTGTTATAGTGTTATAGTGCCACCAGAGCAGCTCAAGAGGGGGAGCGCCAGCAGCTCACTGCTTCATCATGCCAACTCACTGCCCCACCAGGGACCGTCTGCGTAGGCCTGCCGGTCCGCTCTCATCCTCTTATCTCCATTGTCCTTTGTCGGCTTATCTCAGTATTTATTCAGCGCTCTCCAGCTGATCTTTACCTCCTTGGCTTTGCGCTCTCACCCATGAAGCCGGGTCGCTTCGCCCGCATCCTCACTCGGGGCGCGGGGTCAAGTTGTTTATTCATGCCCGGCATGTCGCAGCACATCTGAGGGCCGCTGCAGTGCGGGCCGCAACCCAGGCGCCTCACTTGCAGCCCCCGGACCGTCTCCGAACACTCCGCTGGCCGGGGAGCTTGTGGGCGGGCGCTACACCTCCAGCTCTGCAGTCCCCAGCTCCAGGCGGATCGCACCAGACCGGAGCCCGTCTCTAGCCCCCACCAGCCCCAGGAGGTGCGGGGCACTTCTATTCGGCTGCAAGGTCCGCTTCAACCACCTCAGCCCTAGCGCCGCCCGTCTGCCCCGCGTGATCACTGGGGCTCTTCCTCTGCAGGTGGGGCCACCCAGAGCCAGCGTGCGCTTTGGCGGCATGCCAAAAGGGGGTATATGCACCTCGCCTCCCGGCCGTACACACAAGGGGTGCCGCAGCCGGTCTGCGTGTTACTCTTTCTTTGTCTGGGCGACCACCATTTTGTTTCCACAAGTCTTCGTTCCCCGGAACGTCGCTCGTCCCTATCTGGCGTTTCATGGATCGTATGGGCTCCAGATTATCAGCAACAGCTCCATGGATGTTCATAAACTGATGCCTGTGTTTTTGTCCTCAAAAGGCTAGTGTAGCAGCACTTTTTCTCCGGATAAGTTAAGGATCACAAGGAGCTCCTCTAAGAGCACGTCTGCTCACATGGCCTTCTGGCCACGCCCCCCCAAATATATGATCATCCTTATTCCTTGTTCTCTCATCGCGGTGGCTAGGGGCCTCATTAGCTTGGTGAAGGCCCAAGGTGCCGATGCGAACCTGAAAGGCAGCATCTTGAACTGCCATACTTCCCCTTTCCACTTGAATCAGAGGAAACAACGGTATAAAGGGGCTATGGGTATCGTGAGGTATACATCCTTCAGGTCTAGCCGCACTAGCCAATCGTTTCTCCTCAGGATGTCCGCCAATAAGTGGATTCCCTCCATCTTGAAGTGCCTATAAACTAGCCAACTGTTCAGTTCCTTTAAATTGATGACAGGTCTCACCTTTCCTTTGTGGTGGACCAAAAACATGTTGCTCAAGAATCCTTCTGAGTGGGGCTGAGCCCCCTCTATTGCCTGTTTTCGTGCCAGGGCTTCTAATTCTGCATCTAATAGCGCCATCTCTTCCTCTGAGGAGCGCATGGGCTGAAGGGGGTTGAGGCTGAATTGGCTCCTCTATGACATGTAGGTGAAATCCCTGAGCAGTTTGAAGCACCCAATCGTCTGTTGATAATTCGCGCCAGTTGTTTATAAAAAGCAACGTCCTCCCTCCCACTGGGGGATAACTCGCTGCGCGCTCTCTCACCTCTGGAATCATTCTGCTGCCTGAAGTATCCTCTTCCTCGGCGCCGTCTGAAACCTCTGCCTCTGCTCGGGAAGAACGCGTCTTGCTGGCACGACTCCCAGTATTGGGACCTAGGCCCTTGGGGTCTCCTGTTGGAATTTAGGCGGCCGGACGAGCGGCCCCTGTACCGGCCGGCCCCTGCAAAAACTCAAGTAGGAAACACCCTCCCAATCGATGCCTGCGACTTCTCGAGCGCAGTATAAGTCCCTACAAACGTATTCATCTCTTTGACGAATGTGTCGCCGAAGAGCAGGCCCTGTGCCCCTTCTCCTGCCTCATAAGAGGCTAGGTCTCCTAGCTTGTTGTCTATTTTTAAACACATAGACCTACCTCTCTCGGCTGAAATGGCGGTAGTTCCATTGCCAAGGAGACACATGGCTCGTTAAGCCCACCCTGCTAGGATGTACGGGTCCACCGGCTCGCCGGTGTCTTTTGCCCTCTCAGCGAGGTCCATCATTTTAGCTATGGGGCCTGTTAAAACCAGTATTTTATCTTGGCAGGACCGCTAAGCGCGGTCCATCCCTCATCTAGCGTCCTTCCAAGCTTTAGTGACCAACATTTTGGTGTCGAGCTCTGGGGTCTCCGCCACCTTCCCCGTGAGCTCTGGTCTGGGACACTCTGACCGAAGTCTGAACCTGGTCTCCTTCTCCAAAGGTTTCCTTATTTTCTGAGTCATGTATAGTGCTACCCTAGGAGATGGGGTCCAGTCCGTGGATCGGGGGTGCCTAATGGCCTCTGGCTCAAACATGTCCGACATGTCCTCCTCGGGGGTACTCTCAACCAAGCTGGCTTTTTTCTCTGTTTATCTATCTCTCTCTTTTTTCCCCATACTAGCGCCTGATAGACTTCTCGCCTTCTCCTCTTGCTCGTCTTGGTCGTATTCCTCTGAGGATGAACGCACTTCCCCCTATGTTTTTCGCCCCTGGGGTAGGGGGTACGAGGCAGGGCACCGCTGATCTAGCAAGGAAAGCGTCCCTTAGCCTGTTAAAAGCATTAGCTGCCTCCTGGTGCTTCTCTCTCTTCCCCATATCTAAGCCCGGGGGGTAGAGTGCTTCCTCTTCCGGGACTCTTGACACCCACTATGTTGATCTTGTAGAGGCTTGATGGTGGAGGTTCCCTCTCCTGGATCTTCATCCCTGCCAGCTTTAGTGCCCAACATGCTCTCCAGGACTTGTAGCCTGTCCTGTATAGGCTGAACCCCCTGAGCTCTGATTAGGGAGTCTCCCAAAACTCTCTTAAAGCTTTGAGAGAGGTCTATTTCCTCCTCTTGCAGCTCCTGTTCATGATTACTGTACTCTTCCCAGTACTCATCTCCCCTGTCACAGGACATCTTTGATTGACAGTGAGGGCTGTGATCTGGCGCTCTGTAGGTCCTGCAATTGACCCTGTCTGCCTAGATATCAATGGCAGAGCACTTCAATGAAATATACTTTTCTTTTTTTAATAAGCCTATTAAAATCAAACGGATTGCGCTTTTAACCAGGAACGAGTCCCTTTGCGCGCCGGAGCTGCGTGTAGACCGTTATGTTCGAGTAAAGAACATTTTGTGTGGAAAAAGACTCACTGCGTGTGCGCAGAACGCTCTTAATGAGCTGTCATTCCGCTCGCGACGCCATAGCATTGCGCAGTGTTTCGTGCTGATTTCCTGAGAGGGAATGGCTCCCCTGAAGCGAGGAAAGTCACTCGCGGGACTCCCATTCCCTCATGACGTGCTCCTCTGGCAGAGCTAGTAAATACTGTACGTTCCTTTATTCAAACCCTGCACAGAAATCGCTCGCACTAAAATGTATAATATAACGCGCATCCACAACTACGCTGCGCTTAATATATTCTCCCTCAATACTGCGATCACTACGCGCACTCATAAAATATTAAAACTCTAATTACGTGATAACTCTGTATATTGCTAAAATAAGCAAGCAAGGGTACTTAGCTGTCGAGGCAGCGAAAAAAGAAGAGGGAAGTACCTAAAGACACTGGGACTTATACTTACCAGAGGGCCCTCAATGGAGGACTGAACTGAGGCTAGGGACTACAGAGCCTCAGACTCTTGGGATATGCAGTTCAGACTCATCATATTTTGTTTATTTTTTTTTTAAGCCAGTTGGGCATACTTTGATTAAAAAAAAGTTTAAAAGTGAAATTTTGAATTGCTTTTGAGCAGTGATTAAAGAAGATAAAGCATAATGCTTGCCTCCAGTCTTGTGATAGAATTTGCACAATTGCTAGTTTTTGCACAAATTGATCTTTGCTGCACACGTCAATGAACTAATACAGTAGGCCATTTTTATAGTATTATAGGCCATCTTGGTCACGGCTGTTGGATTTTTATTAATATGGGTAAAAGAAAAGCAGCCAATTCTCTATCTATTTTATATCCCCAGCGGAGGGTCATAAAAGACTATTCAAACTGGGTGGGGAGACCACTGACATATCTGGTAGAGCGGGGGGGGGGGGGGGGACGCCAGGGGTGTGTACTGGGCCCCCTCCTATTTTGCCTGTATATAAAGGTTAAAAGTTATTAGCATGTGGCCTTGACCCCCTCCACAGATGATGCAGTGTTACTCGCTACCCCTATGGGTTTAAGACACAATATGAATACTTTTGTCAAAAAACGTGAAGAAGTTTCAACAGAGCTCTACATTAGAAAAATTAAGGTGATGGTGTTTGGCCGTAAACACAGCAAGAAAATCCACCTGAGGATTTCAATTGAAGCATGTGTTTTAGAGCAGGTATGTTTTTATGATTGTGTAGGGATTCGGTTCACAGAAGATCCATCATGGACAGTGCATTGCACTAAGGCTGTGACCACCATAAAAAAGTATAGAAGTAGAATTCGCCGTTTTTTTATAGCATGTATGGTAGAGGCACAATTTCCCCCACCCTCAATTTGTATAAGGCCCAGGGATGGGCAGCAACCCTTTATGGGGCTGAACTGTGGGGTCATTCAGTCTGTGCACAAATTAATGTGGTTGACAATCACTTCCTGAGGACTTTACTTATGCAACCAAAGGGAGCCGCAATATCTAGTTTGCGTTGGGAATGCAATCTTAAGCCTGTGTGTGAAGTAGCAGCAAGTCATTAACATTCTGGACTAGGTTGTGGAGGTCACTGGAACTTAAACATAGGGGAGTAATCAGTAGCTTGCAGAATGTACCAGGGTTGAGTTCTTTCACGTTGGTTTAGGCAAATTCGCAAAGGGTTTGAGGATCTGAACTTGTTAACATTTTGGTCTAATCCTGTGGAGATGCTACCTAGCTCTAAAAAGGGGGTCAAAACAAAGTGTCATGGTGCTATAATAAGGAACATAAAAAGGGCATGTGTTGTACTGAAAACGGGCACACCTTATCTAATGTTGAAGATGATACAGGGTTTTGAGCCCTCTCTAGATTGTGCGACACCTGGGTATGCACAAGCCTGTTCCTTCAACTCTGTACCAACACCCTTAAGGCGGCCACCTTTACAGCAAGTTCGTCGCGCTCCTTAGATATTCAAGGTAAAGTTTGTGGTAATTAAGCGGAATCGGACATTTTTTACTCTTCTGTCCCGGCTATCTGGGTCTTAGGCGATGCTATCTGGTTCCTCTTTTTAAGTTAAAGGGTATTAGGCAAATCAGAGTAGCTATGGCATACTGTAAACGTACCACTGATGTGACTGCAGTTTAATTTATTACAAATATGGCAAGGGTAGCCCCCTACAAGTGAGTACTGCCATCTTATGCCCATTATAGCCATGCACGCTATGTATCATAATAGATATAGTGCAGCCCGACATATCAAGATGCTATCATGCAAATTGTCATCTCAAATGCCCCAGTAATTCCATGCAATTCCAGGTAATGCCCTATATCCCTGCTATAGTCACCATATGTATGGTACATCATCGCCTGGCTAGGAGCTGCAATGATAACCAAGGGGGGCTGCAAATGCTTCAGTATTCTTGTCTTCTGCAAGTCAATGCCTTCCTTTGACAAACCGGTGCCCCTGCCCCTCTCCCTGTGTCCTTCCCAAGAGTACCTCTAATATGCTTTATCATATTACAGTAATATCGTAACCATATTTTTCTTAGTGTACTGAGGAACAATGCTATGTGATGCAGCTTCCTGTTTTGTCAGTCAATATGTTTATACGGATCAAATCCAACACACACACAAAATACAAAACACAGTGCATAATAAGATTACCATTCCTTCTTACTTATAAAATATAATGTCCTGAATTTAAAGCACAACTCTCTATTTAAATGAAAAAGGATAATAAAGTGCAGACAATTCTTAAAATTCAATACATGTTCCATCAGATAAGGTGCATACTACATAGGTTATAATCATTCATAAGAATGCTCAAAGGAAAAAGAGCAACAGGATACCACCAATTCATTACAGCCATTACTAATTTGAATTTCACGGTAGGTGGCTATTCTTTTTACAGCAATTGGGTCAACATCCACTTTCTTTGAAACATAGCTCTTTTCAGAAACTATAGTAGTGCCCACGCTGTCAAGACAGAATCTGCAGACAAAATAAACAGAACTGCCGGCCTATAGGAGCGGAAGTTAGCTGACCCAAGGACTGGAAATAGAGTTGACCATCTAATACTATTGTAGGCTGGACAGAACAATAAGAGATGAACCATGTCCTCTCCATCAGCCCCACACGCTGGGCAACTTGCCACATCAGGGTACCCACTCCATTTTACTGTAGTTCCCCTCAGCTGCAGACAGTCAAATCCAGTATGCATGATCAGCCAACAATCTATTGTTATAGAACCCCAGATTAGGTAGGGCTGGATCTCCTTCGCCACTGTGTGTACTTTATCTTAATTGGTTGCGAACTCCATGAAATTCCCGTTTGCCTTTATCGCCTCTCCCAGAATGCTTTCATAGGATCTCAATTGACTTTTGGTCAACAGATTATCAGGGGGTGAAAGTATCCGAATGTTTCCTTGGGACAAAGTTTCATCAATATAGCCAAGCCACTGGATTTGTCTCCAGTTATCCCTTGCCATTATTGACCTGACAATAAAGTGGCATAGGGTAGTATATTCATTCGCCCAAAGCCGGAGCCAGAATGTTATTGGTGCCAAGGCCCATTGGTCTTCCCAGAAATCCATTCCCAGGTCACTATGAATAGAGAGTGATACAGGGAGCGGATCCCTGGAGTCCCAATAGCCTTCTAAAACATGTTTTCTCCTTCACCTGGATCTCAGGGGCTTTCTGAAAACCCCATAATGCTGTTCCATACAAGGTCACAGCTTTTGTCTGGGCAGAATAAACGTAATACTACATCCAGCGGTTGGCCCCGACAGCGGGACGAAAACCGTGAAATCCCTCCCACTCGATGACTTAATTTTACCTATTGTTTTTTGATATGTGTATGACCCGTGATTGTCTCTGAAAATCTAACCCCCAGATAATCAAATTCCTTGACTCTGGGGATTTTCTCCGTGTTACAGAGCATAAGGTGCATCTTCACCGACCTCCTTCATCCCACACATCCTATTACTGCAGATTTCCTGGTGTTTATTTTAAGCCCCAGATTTTCCATAAAGGCTGCATAGGCGGAGATCAGAATCTGCAAAGCAGTAGGGGTCCTCGCCATTAGCACAGTATCGTCCGCGTATGCCAAGACTGGAAAAGCCCTGCCCCCCCCCCACAGATATGGGTAATCTGCCCTTGTATTCAACAGAGACTTTAGGAGCCAGTTAATAAAAAGGGTGAAAAGAATCAGGGCTAAAATACACCCCTGCCGAACCCCACACCCCACGGACGCATAGCACCCAATATAGCGGGTAATCTTACCTTAAAAAACCACCAAGTTCCCTCAACGATTGACTATTTTTATATCTCTCTAGAATTGTGGGATAGGATTGTGGTCTTTGAAAAGCTGATGGATGTTGGTAGTGATCATCACCCAATATGTTTGATGTTGAATGGTGTGGTAGAGGGGTAGGCCTCAGTTTACCGAGCGCAACCCCACTTCTGTGAGCCATAGACAAATTCGGAGCCCCTTCGCACATACCAGTCCATTCCTTTGTAATAGGAATTGAAATGTTCTGTGACCAGTCCTCCAACGGGTCTAATAGATCCTTTGTCAAACCTACAGCCATTTTGAGGTTAAAGTCTCCTCCAATTATGCATTGCTCTCTACAATTCCGCCGCAGAAGAAGAAATAAGGAGCGCACCTGTAGGTCAACCATTTAGTCTCCTCTACACTTACCCTACTGGTTAGGGAGGCCTTAATCAGAATGGCCAGGCACCCATAGCATCTTTCTCAAGAGATGAAAGGTTGTGTGTCATCACTGCCAGTGATGTCACTTGAGGGCAGGGTCAAAATACATCACTTCCTTTGAGGTCACCAAATGTCAAGAGTCGAGTGATGTCACTTCCGCTACCCCTGGCGTTTGGGGAAATTAAGACCTTGGTGGGACCCTGCCCCTATCATACCTATTCAATCTTACTCCTTCAAATGCCTCGCCTGCAGGCTTGGGGTCTCCTACTCTCACCTTCTCCACCATCTACAGGCCCACTGGCCCCATCTCCTCCTCCCTATCCGAATGGGCTGACCAAACCTGCTCCCTCTTCCTCCAAACTCCTCCTCCCGGGGACTTCAATATCCACCTCGACTCCCCCCGGTAATGGTATGGGGTAATGTTTATTTGTAAAGCGCCTATACACAAGGCAAGTGTTTCAAAGCGCTCCGGGAGGGAACATGGGGGAAAAAACATTCATTCAGAGCCCTTGAATTTCTGAATGATACAAATCTGTGCAGGCAGAATAAATGCAAATAATACAATTAACAGTGTAGATGACAGCAATAGGTCAGACGACTATTCAGCAGCTTCTCCAAATGCATTGAGGCGCCACCATGCAAGTAGGGGAGGCCAGGAGATAGACTATCTTCAAGGCATGGTACATTCAGATCGTACAAGTGCGCAAACGTTACAAGAAGAGGGGAGGAGGGATGGGGGAGTGGGACAAGTGTGGGAGGTTGGGGGAAATCCAGGTGTGCCCTGTTAGTCAGAGAACTGGGTAAAAGCTGAGAGATGCCAATCTCATGGTTCAGTGACCAAATGCAGCAGCCATGCGGCAAGTGCAGGCCCGGAGGCAAGTGCGAGTGGACTGGCGAGGGTGCCAGGGACCTGTGAGACTGAGGTACACCTGGCGGCCAGTCGAACAAGCTGTGTGGAAAAGGAGGGAGAAAGGGATAGAGAGGAGCGAGGCTAGCAGGGTCGAGGGAGAGAGAAGGAAGAGGAGAAGAGGAATGTATTAAGGAGCGCAGGCTCAAGACGGAGGGCGACAGGGAGGCTATTCCAGAGTGAGGCCCCGGCTGAGGATAAAGATATTCCTCCAAATCTCTGCTTGGAGAACCGGCTCACTCGCAGAAGATTGACGGTAGATGATCCGAGGGCTCGGGAGGGACGATATTTGGGTAGGCATCGTTGCAGATAGGTGGGTCTGAGGCCCCAGAAAGTCTTGTGGACAATGCAGAGGATCTTGAACTTGATCCCTGCAGCCACAGGGAGCCAGTTGAGGCATTTCAGTGGCAGAGAGGTGCAGTCATTGGGCTTGAGAACAAAGATAAGTCTTGCGGTTCTATTCTGGATGAGTTGCAGAGGGCACAAAGTGGAGGCAGGGAGGTTGAGAAAAACAAGTTACTTACCCTGGTAACGTTCATTCGACTGGATGTTCCTCCTACATATTCCTCCTCTTTGACATGTAATGTCCAGCTTCAGCTGCTTCGGGAAAGGTTTTTGGGCAGAGGGCACTATGCGTCGATGTCGTCGAATTCGATGTCCTTCGAAGGCCTCCGTCAAGGGTGATGTCATCGAAGGGTCTATATAACTTGTGCAGCGCCCGTTGGCCTCAGTTCTGTTTTTCCCCTGCTCTTGCAGCAGAGATGCCCATAAATACGGGCATGACAGTACTCAGCGTTGGTGGAACGGAAGCTGTAATAGCATGGAAAATTCTACAGAGGGGTAGGTTGGGAGGGTGATGAGAATTACGTGGGATGCAAATCCAGTCGAAAGAACATTAGCAGGGGAAAGTAACTTGTTCTTCGAATGGATTGTGTCCTCCCACGTATTCCTCATCTTTGACAAGACTCTCAAAGCAGTATTGTATTTGGGGGGAGGGTGTAGAATTAGAATTTAAACATTTGAGGGCAGAGCAAAGTAGTGCTTTGCCAAATGTACCATCCTGAGCATGGGTATGATCCAGACATTTTGTTAACGCGTGGATGCAAGTCCATGTTGCAGCCTCACAGATATTTCTAATTGGAACACCACTTTGAAGGGCTGTAGATGTAGCCATGCCCCTGGTGGAATGATCTCTCAAACCTTCAGGAGGGTCTTACCTGCTAGTCTGTAGCATTCTGATATCGTGAGGGTCATCCACCTAGACTAAGTGTTTGGAAACAGCCTGACCTAGTTTGTGTCCTGTGTAACTGCCAAAAAGTTGGTCACCCACTCTCAATTTGGACATTCTGGATATGTAAAAGCTTAGTGCTCGCCTAGGGTCCAGCCTATGGAGTCGTTCCTCTTCTTTACCAGGATGAGGTGGAGGATAGAAGGAAGGCAGGACAATTTTCTGACCCAAATGAAAGTCTGAAACGACTTTTGGTAAAAAGGAGTGTTTTACCTTGAGAACAACCATGTCCTTGTGGAAGACGGTAAAGGGTGCTTGCATGAAAGTGCCTGCAACTCGCTCACTCTGTGGGCTGATGTCAGAGTCATCAATAGTATTTACAACCTTAGCAGGCATGTGTTCAGAGATTCAAAAGGAGCACACATTAGGAATTTCAAAACCAGATTGAGGTCCCAAAGTGGGACTTGGAAGGGAGATGAAGGGAACACATTAGTGAGCCATTTTAGGAATTGAGTCACCAGTGGTATTTTGATGTAGGAGCATTGCCCCGAAGAGCGCTTAAAGATCGATAGCGCTACCAAATATGCTTTAATGGTGCCTATCTGAAGGCCCAAATCAGTTAATGATAGAAGGAAGGAAAGGACATCCGGAGTTTTACACACAAAAGGATCAATATTCTTTTCGTTGCACCAGTTACAACGGCACAAATATTCTGTTGGTGGTCTTCTGGCCGAAGGCAACACCTCCATCACGTCATCCGGGAGGTCCCATACCTTGTATCTCAGCTTTTCAGAAACCAAGCGTGAAGGTTGAGAGTTTTGACCTCTGGATGGAGAACCTGACCCTCCTCTCGCGAGAGAAAATCCTCTCTTTGTGGAAGACGCATCAGGAGGACAGATGGATATGTCCAGAAGGTCTGGGTACCACTTTCTCCTGGCCCAATTCGGAGCAATTAGGATCATGTGTTTCCTGAACCTTCTCAACCTCCTGATTACTTGAGGAATGACGGGGACCAGAGGAAACGCGTACAGGAGTGGAAACTCCCAGTCCACCACAAACGCGTCTCTTAGAACTCCTGTTGGAGGAAATTCCCTGGAGCAGTACAGTTCGCACTTCCTGTTGACACTGGTCGCAAACAGATCTACTTGAGGGGTTCCCCAAAGGGTGAAGATCTCTTGAACTTCCTGAGCTAGTCCCCTCTCGTGAGAGACTGTGCTCTACCTGCTCAGAGCGTCTGCTGCTGTGTTCTCCTCTCCGGCTAGGTGAACTGCTAATAGGGAGATTCCTTCTTGATTTGCCCAGTACCAGAGCTGCATTGTCTCTCTGCACAGTGTTAGTGACCCTACGCCTCCTCTCTTGTTGAGGTAGTGCATGGCCACTGTATTGTTCGTCATTATCAGGACATTCTTTACCCGGACAGGGCGCAGGGAGGCCCTCAGCGCTTGTCTGATTGCCCTCAGCTCCAAAGGATTGATGTGTAGTTTGGACTCCGATGGAGACCAACTACTGCTGATTGTCAGATCGTTCACATGGGCTCCGCACCCTGCGAGTGAGGCGTTCGTCACTACTGTTATCTCTGGCCATGGTTGCCAAAAAGGTTCCCCCTACAGAACATTTTCCTTGCAGGCCCACCACAGAAGATCCTGTGAGAACCTGGTTGGAACCTGAAGTCAGTCCGACATCTTTCCTGAGAATTGGGACGACTGTGTATTTGGAGCCCATTGACGGGATCTCATTCTTAGGCGGGCCTCTGGCCCCAGAAACATGCAGGATGCCATGAGGCCAAGCAACCTCAGAAAATCGAAGGCCGGTAGACTGGGCATTCTGAAATGTGGTCACCATCTGAAGAATGTCTTGAGCCCTCACCTCGGGTGATGTAGGATGTAGGATGTATCTAGTACAGCTCCGATGTACTGTAGTTTTGGGAAGGTGTCATACGGGACTTCTTGTTATTGAGCGATAAGCCCAGTCTTGTGAAGAGTGGCAGGTAACGTTGAGATGATCCAGGACTTGTTTGGGAGAACGCGCCCTAATCAGCCAATCATCCAGGTAGGGGGTAGACATGAATCTCCCTCTCCTGGGGCTTGCTGCCACTACCACCATCAGTTTTGTGAAAACCCTCGGGCGGAGGTCAGCCTGAATGGCAGAACTCGAAACTGAAAATGAGAACTGCCAACCTCAGGTATTTTCTGTGCTTGAGATGGATTGGCACATGAAAATAAGCATCCTGAAGGTCCAAACAATCCTGTAATTGGAGGGCCTGAAGGATTTGAGAAAGTGTGACTATCTTGAACTTGTCCTTCCTGAGGAACTTATTCAAGTATCTCAAGTCTAACATGGGTCTCTGTCCTTTTTGGGAATCAAAAAATATGGGGAATTTACTGCTGTCCTTCATGGGGGAGAGCTGCACAGAATGAACAATTGTGGATTGATTTTGTGAATGAATACCTGCCTTCCCCCGCACAGAATGATGTGTGATGGGGCTGACGATAGTTGCAAAGAAATGTCATAAAAATTGTGCTGAAGAGTTTAGTTGACCCTGTGCGGCCCGGAACCGGGACATTCACTGTCCCATTGTTACCGGAGTCTGACAATGAATAAAATCAACTTGAATGGAACACCATCTACAATGCTCAAACGTAATGGATGCAGGTGGCAAAGTCACCGATGTAACACTGCCCAGGGGGGAGGTTGCAGAGGGGAGGGGGAAAGAGTTTGAAATATATTAGATTGTTGGAACTACTTTTTAATGGTTGTTATAAGAATATGATATGTAATCTTATTCTGATTTGTTTCACTTTCATCTGTAATCTGCTTATTTTGTTTGATGAAACTCAATAAAACCAAATAAAAAAAATATGGGAGCACCATCCTTTGTTCCTCTCCGCTACAGGTACTGGTTCTATAGCACCTTTCTCTAGCAGGGTTAAAAAAAAAAGGAGCGGATCTGGAATCCTCAGAGTGGTTCCCCAGCCGATTGTTCTGAGGCCTTCTTATAAAAGGAATGCAATAACCGTGGTCTTATGGTTTCCAAAGACCAAGCATCCTAAGTAATGCTCTCCATTCTTGCAGATGCTGAGACGGTCTGCCCCCCCACTGGTGAACTGTGGCTCAAGACCTCAGAGTGGTTTTGTGACGACTGTTGCAGAGGCCGATGGCAACTGCTGCTTGAGCTGGCTTTGCACCTCTACGTCGACCACCACGAGGAAACCTCCTTTGGCCCCTTCGACTGGCCATTCCTCTCGTCCCTTCAACTGAGGAGTAGTAGCGAAAAGATCTACCCCTACAAAGATGACCGCTAGGATGAAAATGCTCGGGTTGGCTAATAGCAGCACCTAAAGATTTGACTGCCGCCTTTGAGGTCTGCAAATTCTCAAGGCTCTCGTCAGCCTTGTTGCCAAAAAGATGAGACCCGTCAAAGGTCATGTTGAGAAGCCTAGACTGCACATCTGGTGCAAAACCCGACTTCCTCAACCACGCATATCTGCGCATGACAGTGCTGATAGCCATGGATATGCTGATGCTATCTGCAGAATCCAACCCTGATTGAATGGACTCGCACATGGCTTCTTTGCCGTCCTTAACAATAGCTAAGAAGCCCACCCTTTCTTCCCCTTTGGGAATATGCTCTGCCGCCATAGAGATACAGTCCCACACAGTATCCAAAAACTTTGCGAGGGCCCAAGCGGAGTTGGCACATTTCAGAACCATGCTCCCTGCGGAATACCTTGCTCGCCCATCCATCTGCGCGCTTATTGTCCCTATCAGGAGGGATGGTAGGGTGCCCTGCCTGTTTTGAAGTAGCCGTAGCTGCCTGCACCACCAGACTCTTCAGAGTGGGGTGTTTCGACAGGTAGTCGGGGTCGCTACTAGAGGGGCAGTATTTTTTGGTGCGGTTGTCGACTGCCGGATTGGACTCCGGAGTCTCCCAGTTCCTAGCCACCCTTTTTTGCAGTGCCAAATTAAAGGGCAAAATGGGATCAGCCTGAGGACTGTTGTCCATTATGTCGTCTTGGTCGTAGGGTAAAGAGGGCCTACGTCAACAACCCAAATATTCGGTAACCTTTGACATAAGCTGACGATAGGACCGGTCAGCATGTTCCCCAGGTTCAGGCCTTCGGAATTCCAGTTCTGGGGAGGTGTTAGTCCCACTTACTGTTTGTAAGTTTTCATATAAATCCGGTATTCTGCTCTCCTCAGAGATAAAGCTCTGGTACACGTGAATCGTATTGTAACCCAAATGGTGCATCCTCATTATAGGAATGTTCCACCTCATCGAAAATAGAAGTCAGGGACTTGAAAAAAATCATTTTTCAGGAGAGGAGCATAAATCCTGTCCTGTTTAGATACCACAGGCTTCGATGTAGTCGAAGGAGTCGACGTTTTCTTTGTCGACGTCGATACATGACGAAAACTGGGCACCGATGGTGCAGCTGGCAAACGTGGCACAGCCGGCCTCGAAGACTTAATAGGTGTCGAGGGCATGGAAGGTACGGCCGGCGTTGAGGGTGCCGATGCCGTCGACCTCGATTTATCAACATGTCTCTCGCGCCCCTTGGTCTTCTCAGACCGGGGCCTTGAAGGCTCCTGATGGGATCAGGTCTTTTACTCTAGCTGGAGGGTGCGCGCAGGTTTTCGACCGAGACCTTGCCTTTATCCGAAGGCACTGACGTTGCATGGATCTGCTTATCAAATATTTCCAACATCTTGACCCTGAACGCTTCCCATTCAGCTGGTGTCGAATTTTTCGAGGGACATGCAACTCTTTTAGGGGAATCGTCCGAAGAAGACAAAGGCGAACGTTGGTGCCTCCTCTTCGACTTCTTCGAAGAGGAGGAGTGGTAGGAACCACTCCTCGACCTAGAACGCTTCCTAGGAGAGTCTTCCCTCGACTCGTCGGTCGAATGCCTAGCAGTACAGCAATGTGATTTTTTGCGGATTTTTCCTACCTTGCGTTTCCCCTTCCATTCCCTCAAGGCCTTTCCGGTCATCGACTGACACTTGGAACACTCTGTAGTATTGTGGCTCTCCCAGAGGCACCACAGGCAGATGCGATGTGGGTCAGTTTGCGACATTGTCGAGCCACTACCTCTGCATTTTTTAAAGCCGGACTTCGGCATTGACTGAGTCAAAGACATATTTTCGATGATTTTTGAAGATTTTTTTATAACGTACGTCACAGAAGAGGCATGCCGATTTTCACTCGAAGCAAGTGCTGATGCGGAAAAACAGAACTGAGGCCAACGGGCGCTGCACGAGCTATATATACCCTTCGATGACATCACCCTCAATGGAGGCCTTCGACAGCATCGGCGGACAGCGCATCTGGGAGAAAAAAAAATCGGAAGCTAGACATTACACGTCAAAGATGAGGAATATGTGGGAGGACACAATCCATTCAAAAGAGACTCCTACAATAGTCCAACCTAGAAAGAACTAGGGCTCTGGAAACAGTGAGCCGCTGGGGGAAGGTGAGAAAAGGAAGAGTACAGTGGAGGTGGAGTTGGTAGTTGGTCTTTTTAAGAGATGTCCGAAATGTGAGTGAAGGAGTGAGTGGAGTTTAAGATGACCAAGGTTTTTTGCCTCGCAGGTGGGTGCGGGCGCAGGGCCAAGGGAGGCCGGCAAGAGCAAAAGCAGGTGCAGGAGTCTCAATGCGCGCACTCTCAGTCTTACTGGCATTGAGACAGAGGTCGTGTGCAGCACACCATGACTGAATTGCGGACAGACAGCCAGATATGAGCGAGGTAGAGGGGGTGGCTGAGGGTAGCCTGAAGGAGAGTTGTGTGTCATCCACTGGAAGTTAGAGATGAAAGTGGCAATCACACGTGCCAGGGTAGCCACATAGACAATGAAGAACCAAGGGCATAGGTTAGAACCCTGGGGGAACGCTGCAGGTAGAAAGAGTGATAGTAGAGAGAAAGGACCCAAGTTCCACCTGGGATGGTCAGTCGGAAAGGAAGGAGGTTAGCCACGCCAGAGCTTGACCTGTGATTCCTAAGGTATCACTGAGATGTGCGATCAGGATGCTGTGGTTTACTGTGTCAAAGGCAGAGGAGAGGTTCAGAAGAATGAGGACAGAGGGAGTGTTCGTGTCAGGATTTGAGAGCAGTTTCCGTGCCTCTGGATGCTCTAAAGCCAGACTGATGGTCATGGAGGCAACCAGCAGATTCAGTGTGGAGGGTGAGCTGAGAGATTGCAGAGATCAGCCAAGGCTGGAGCGAGAGAGTCAATGTTCTCCTTAATGGTTTTGGAGGGGCATGGGTCCACCTGTTTGGATGAGGTCTTCACAGACCCGACTTGTCTGGTGACCTCATCAGGTGTGATGGGAGTGAGAGAAGAGAGGAGAAGTGGTGAGGGGGATTGGGGGGCAGGGGATGCAAGGGAGGTTTCAAAGGTGTTGGTGTATTATGTGGTGAGGAAGTGAGAGAGGAAAACATTTCTTGGATTTTTGTTGTGAAGTGTGCAGCTAGGGCAGCGCAAAGGTCTAGGGTGGGTGTGACAGAAGAGGAGGCTGCTGCAGGATTGGCCAGTTCCTTGCAGACTTTGAAAAGTTCAGCTGTGTTGTTCGATGCCACGGAAATGCGGGCTTGAATAAAGACTTTTCTTGGTGTGGATGCAGAGTTGCTATTGCCTATGAAGGAGGTGGCAGGCCAGTTTGTCAAAAGGGTCCGCCTGATGCATTCCTTTTCCGCTCAGCTGCCCTACACTTGCGTTTAAAAAGGCAGCCAGATCAGAGTCGTACCAAGAGTTGCACTTTTTGGAAGGCTTCAGTCAGACCCTCATGACAGGGGCAAGAGTATCCAGGGTGTTCGAGATAGAGAGGTTGAAATTAGCAAGGGCTGTGTAAGGGGGGTTTCAGAAACAGGAGTAGGAGACAGAGAGTAGGTGCAGGCAAAGGCTGCCGTTGTCACTCGTTTCATGGGTCTTGCGACTATGAAAAAGGGTAGCCGCAATGACCGCCACTTCACAGTTCCATGACCTCCGACTCCCTTTGTCTCACTATTCTTCCAACCCACTCAGCCGGACTCGCTCTGGATGCCTTCATCTCCTGAGATATCCCCATCTCTAACCCTATCACCACCCCCCTCTCCGGGTCCGACCACTCTCTTCCCGCTTGGAGCCCTCTGGCCGGCTGTCTGAGCCTCCCCCTGAACTGTCAGCCTCCTTTGAAATCATGCAACCGATGAAGCGAGCGACAGCCGCCGCCTTGGTTTCCACGTTCAACCCCTCCTCACTCCCCTGCTTCTAACTCCCCCTCTGAGTCTGTCCTTGCTAACCTTTACCTCTCTATCACCAACACTCTTGACATCCTTGCAGCGGTCATGTGGACCTGCCTGAAGCCTGCCTCCAAGTGCAACAGCTGGTAAGACTGACCTAGCATCCCTGAAACACAAGTGCATGGTTGCTGCATGCAAAGGGCAGACCTCAGGGTCCTCCTCTGGCAAACTGGCCTGTTGTCTGCTCTGAAGGCAATATCGTTTCTCTATACGCACCAAGAAGAGGGCCTACATCCAAGCCCACAGCTCTGGTACCACTAACACAGCACAAGTTTTCAAAATCTGCAAGGAACTCGCCAATCCATCCACAGTCTCAACCTGTTTCCTTCCCAGGCTCTCTGCACCATGCTGGCCTCACATTTCTCATCTAAAACTCAGGACATCCAGACCTCTCTCTCCGCCACCCCCCCCCTCCAATCCCGCTCCAGCTCAACAGCCTCTCTTGGACCCCCACTTTCCTCCATCCTGCCCATAATACCTGATGAGGTCTCTAAAATGCAAATAAGTAAAGTTGTCAGTTCTATGAAGGTCTCATCCAAACACGTGCACCCCTGATCTTCTAGGACCATTAAGGACAACATCTCTCTTGCCGACTTCTCTAACCACTGCTTCACCACTGGCTCTTTCGCTCAAGCACTCTTGGGCGCCCCATCCTAAAAAAACCATCTGCTGACCCCTCCTGCCCGGCTAACAATCACCCAATCTCCACTAACTACCCCCTTCCTGGTTAAACTCTTTGAGAAGTTGACATCCCCGTAACCTTCACTCTAACTTGTTGGCTGCCTCCATGACCATCAACCTGGATTCCGGGCATCCAGAGGCATGGAAACTGCTCCCCTGAACACCTGTAAAGACATGCTCGCAAATCTTGACTAATTCTCCAGCTCTCAATCTCCTCTATCTCTCCTCTGCCTTTCACATGGTCAACCATTCTATCCTCAAAATGGCTCCATGATTCCCTCGGCATCCCGGACCAGGCACTGGATTGGCTGACCTCTTTTCTTACTAACCACCCTTCCCAGCTGCAACTGGGCCCTTTCTCCTCTACCACCTCACTCTATCTGCAGCGTCCTTCAGGGATCTATCCTATCGCTGTGGCTCTTCAATATCTATCTGACCCCTCTTGCTCACCTGATGATCTCCTCTCCTAATTTCCAGTGTTATGCTGATGATACACTGCTTTCCTTCAGGCTTCCCTCTACTACCGTCCTCCTAGTCCTCCGCTCTCTTTCAACCCTCACATCTCGGGCCACACCAAGAAGGCCCATTCCCAGCTTCACCTCCTCAGAGGCATTCTTCCTTTCCGCATCTTTCCCCAGAAGCTTGATGTCTCGAGAGCTCTGGTTCTTTCTAGGCTGGACTACTATAACAGCCTCTGCGGGTGGCAGGTCTCTTCAGCTGGTGCATCTCTTTTGAACAGCCTTCCCTGCTCCCCTTATATTTGATCCGGACCTCCTTAAGTTCTGGAAACGTCTCAAAACTCTCCTTTTCTCCGCCTCTTTCCCACTTTCTCTTCCCTGCTAATCACCTCACTGCAGCTGAGACTGGCGGCCTGGTCCCCGTCAAGATTCTCACAGTGTTATGATCACCTTGTCTCTGCGGGGACATCGGGCGTTGCTGGGAGGACAGCCGTCTGGACTGCTGGGTTTGATAACTCAGGAGATATAGTCTGCTTCTGATACTTGTGGTTGGTGAGCTATTCGTTTCAGGGGAGCTGTTGCAGGGCACAGGCTCTGATGGACCTAGATATGTCACTGGTCTGCTTACCCAGTCCGGCTGTGGCTAAGACTAGCCTGCCCTGATTAGCCAAGGTTAAGTCTTTCCTTGTCTCCTACTTGTTATCTGTCTTTCTCTTGACTTCTTCCATTGTTTTGTTCAGTGTTCTTTCTTGTTGTCTTGCTTACTCCCTTTTAAGGTGTTTTAGCGTTGTCCTTGCTGTTACCATTAGCTTTTACGTGCTGTTCTTTCTCTCACATGTTTTTTCCTTCCTCCGCAGGTGCCGAGATGAAGTTGGTGTCTGCGGGGCAAAATGTTCAGACCAACTCCACTTTTGGATGAGCTCGCGAAGAGTTGGAGCATTGCGCACAATAACCCGGAAAGTGTGGCTGCGCGAGGTTTAAGTTGCAGGGTACGTGAGAGTCTTTTGTTTTCCCAATCTGACCCGTTGTCTTTCTTGTTGTTTCTTCCAGGTGCCAAGTAGCTGTGGTTCTGAGGATCGATGATTAGGCTACTGCTGGAGTTTTATGACGGCGTCTGGAAACAGGTAAGTGTTGTTCTAATCGGTTTTGTTTTGTCTCGTCTTCTTCCTTGCAGCTGAAGCTGGATGTCGCTGGAGCCAAAGCGGATCCCGATGCTGCAGAAAACCGAGCTGGTCGCGGTGAGTGTCACGCTGCTTGGGAGCAGAGGAACGCGAAGCATTGATTTCAGCAGGGGTGGAGCTTAAATACTCGACCACACCCTGCCACTCCCAAAAGACTAGTCTACATACACTGCTTGCAGGCAGAAGCAGTAACTCACCAATCCTCCATCTTGGAATAAGGGAGGAGCACTTCCTGTTCCATATGAGCCTGGTGCCAATTGAGCCAGGACTGAGCCCAGTTGACTCCTATTGGTGCACAGCGCAATCTGTTCAGAGCGGGGCCCAGGAAATGTTTAAAGGCTCCCACTACATTATGGGGTACTGGTGCCTCTGAGCAACAAATCGTGACACACAGGTTACCAGGCCCCCCCACCCCCATTGTAATTGGTTATTTAGAACATGCTTAATACACAGAGGTTTCTAAGCGCGGCCCAGGGGAATCAAACCTGTGTTGCTCTACCTCATCTTGTTTCCAAGGCGAGCGCGTTGCCCCTGAGCTATCCTCCCGGCCCTGCCCTCACAGGCCCACAGCCTGGCAGCTGTGCATCCCTCCCATGGGATTCCACACCCTAGCATTTAGCCATTGGCCTCCCAGGCCCCCACCAGCACTTTCCTACCCTGCTGCACACCCACCCTCACCAGTCCCTTGCCCATCTTCTGCATTTCTCTTCACTGCACTTGCACGTCCGAACGCCACAAGGCCTAGTAGGACCATGATTGTATATTTACTGTTTTTACCACAGTTATTTACTTCCCTCGTTTCCTTCTCGCTTTGCTCTGTGGCACCTTGAAACACTAATCAGTTGTATAGGCGCCTTGCGAATGCTATGTATCTCTATAGCAACTCAAGTAACTAATGTGCAGTAACATTAGGACTGACTCACAAACTATCTACGCAATAAAGAGCAAGCTAAACTTGTGTGAACATAACACAAGATACTCCATCAAATCTAACTAAACTAGACAAGAGGACACACCAGTGAACTGACCTTTTTGATTTGTACTTTTCTACATTTTCTTTTTTCAATTTTTATTCAATAAATTGACAAACTTCAAAACAACAAATGGATCTCTGATCTTTCTTGTGATTTGACATACCATAAACAAAACTGACGGCGCAATAGGTAACATAATTCTTTCCTTATCCTACACAAATATATAATGCAATCATAATCGTAGAGCAAAGTGAGCTCTGGAGGCCAACTACAGTGCACAGTTTTGCAGTAGGTCTGTAGATGTACAGACTAGATAAAACTATTGAATACTACTTTAAGTAAATATCAAGTTAGCTTTGTGTATTAAATATGTAAAAGACTAAGCAGAGTGGATGGCATAGCAGGCAGAGACTGGGCAAACTAGGCAGAATATTGTAGTTTGCAGCCATCTCACTTTCAGGGTAGCGGGTATAAACCAATATGGCAAGATAGAATATCAAGGAGTATGGTATCTGGTCATGGGTTGAGCACCAGTTGCAAGCTGTATGTAACCAGCTGGCCACAGGACTAGGTTTTCGTCAAAGTATTTGGCTGCATGGTCATGTACATTTTCACAAGGGTCCACTCTTCAATATGATACATCTTTCCCAACAAAATGAAATATAGTTGGCACTGAGATTTAGATACACTTCACTGTAAAACATGGAGACAATGCAGTGTTTTACAGTAGCAATACTGTAATTGTGCAGTATGTAACCTATTACATTTTTAGAAAAGGAATTGAAAGCCTTCCAAAAAAAAAAATACTGGTCTTTGGCAGACAGGATACAGTTAGCTTAATAACAGTATTATCCTGATTATTTCTGGTTTGCAATTATTTGAAGAATAAAATATGCCTATGGCACATGAGTGAAGGGGATGATTACTGCTGCACTCTCTCTCCATTATCACTTTGAACTTGACGTGAACCGAGAAAATAGGGTGATGAGAGCTCTGAAGGCAAGAGAGGAATGCAGGGTGAGCTGTGCCTTCATTGAATAGTGTCACGTAAATAGCTAACTTTGCTACACAAGTGCCAATTTAATTAGCAAACCTACAGAATTGTATAGCAAATTGCTCTGCGACACTGCTTATTTTATGCCTTGTATATCTTATCTCCTCATATTTCACATTTTTTTAGTTTGTCTGGTGAGCGCCCCGAGGCCTTGGGCATGTTGGCGCTATATAAAAATTCTATAGAATACAATGTAAAACATGGCTGTGGTGCCTTCTGTCAGGACTAGAACAGTCTTTAATTGTTGAAAAGCTTTCAGGGCTTTGAACACTGCTAATAGCTCCAACAGATTGTGACCACATGTCACGCGCGGTCTGGTGCAGAAGGTGGCCTCTACTGCGAGGTGGTGAATGATTTCCCCTTGAGCAGGTTGTCCTTTGTCCACCACTGCAATGACAGAACAAGGGCTTTCATAATCCACTTATCCCACTGACTGCTTGCTTGACACCATTAGCTCGAGAGCCACTCTTGCCTAGGACGCATGCACAGGATGCCATCATCCCTAAAAGCTGCATGGCTCTCCGTGCGGTTATCTGACGACCGGCCACATTGAAGGAAATAAGATCCTTGGCCTGCGTCAATCGGGTTACAGAGCACAGCATGGGCCTGAAACCGCCATGCTGGATCTCAAAACCACCCTGGCAGGTATGGAGGACAGAGGTCATCCAGCCCTGCTGATGCAACTGGACCTCTCTGTGGCCTTCGATCTGGTGGACCATTCTCTACTAGTGACGAGACTCTGGGAGGTCGCCCATTGTTCTACTCTAGCCTCCAGTTGGCAATCCTCCTCCTTGGGACGCCGGATTATCCGGGTATCAGTTGGTGAGGAGCACTCTGCACCTGTTATCCAAGCATGCAGTGTCCCCCCCGGGCTCTGGCTTGTCCCCAATGTTATTCAACATTTATGTTCGGCCTTTGGTCGACTTGTTAGAAGGCCTGGGTGTCTGATATACTAACTATGCAGATGACACTTAGGTCGTTCGAGCTTAGTGGTCAATATGAGCAAGACCTGTTTGCTATAAACATCCGCAATGCCATCCAGGCATGGATGGCATGCAATTAATTAGCACTCAATTGCAAGAAAACTGAACTCTTGATTGTCACCTCTAAAGCGCGCCTGAGTAAATTGGCTCCTGATTATTCCAACTCTCGTATTGCAGGCAACATCATTGCCGTCTCCAAGAAAGTCAAGACCTTGGGGGTGGTTCTTGACTAGGAACTTTCCATGAGACCACATGTCTCTTAAATTTGATCCACAAGTGGTCTCATAACTAAACGTATAAACTACATTTGTCCCTTCCCAACTGTTGAGAACTACACTCTGCTTGCTACAGCACTTGTCAATTCAAGACTGGATTACTTCAACAGTTTGCTGGCAGGTACCCCAGTTCTCAACATTCGGGCCTTGCAGCTAACCCAGAACAACGCTGTTCGAGCAACTCAAGGACTATCTCGGCGTGCGCATGTCTGACGCCAGGAGAGCCCTGTATCGGCTACCAATTAAGCATAGGATTACACAAGATCTTGACCATGGCCTTCAAATGCCTTGCTAAAATCTGCCCGGTTTACTGCTCTTATTGTGTTAAGCCCCATACCAACACAAAGAAATTTGCTCCTCTACGGCGCCTTTCATTTGGCCTAGATACAAACTGGCTCGCTTTGGAGGGACCTCCTGACGTCCAGGCTCCCCTACAATGGAATCTTCTTCCTGCTCCCACACACCTAGCTGTCAATTTGTCTACTTTTAAGAAGGCAATAAAAACCCATCTCTTCAACCTTGATCCAGACTAATCCAGGATTCTCCTCTTATTGCCTCTAACCACTGCTGTTCCTTCTTTTCGGCGTTTGTCCTGCCACGTTTTATGTGTGTGTGTCTCCACTGCCAGAACCTTGGTGAATACCCTTGGGGCTGAGGTGATGCCGAAAGGGAGTACTTTGAACTTCTAGTGAGTGTTCTCTATCTTGGACCTTGGGTATTTCCCTGTGCGCTGGCAACATTGAAATATGAAAGTATGCATCCTTCATATGCAAGGTGGCCATGTAATCCCTCTGCTTCAGCAGTGGAATTAACTCCTGAAGAGTTGTCATCCTGAATCTTTGAGACTTGACATACTTGTTTGCAAGGCACAGGTCTAAGACCAGGTGCATAGTTAAATCCTTTTTGGAAGTATACTGAATAGATACGTGTGTTTACCTGATCTAGGAAGAGTTCTATTGTTCCTTTTTGCAGAAGGTCCTCCACTTCTACCTGAAGGATGAGGAGATGGTCTGGAGATATTCTTCTGTGCTTTGGCAGGTGTCTAGGAGTGCGTATCCATAGTACATAGAACCCCATGGGGACTGTGGAGTGTGAGGGAGGTTTCCAGGGAGAGCAGTTGGTTGGCGATGGTGAGCTGGAAGGTTGCCGTTGATATCTACTTGTCAAATAAAGAGATTCGACGCCTTCATGAGTTCTGCAGTCCCTTCTAGCGACCTCTGGCAGATTTGTTGTGGGATCGGCAGAGGTGTGGTTTCCTTGGCATCCCCACTGTGTAAGAGTGCATTTTGGAGAATCTAGATCCTGTCTGGTGTGCATCGTTGAAGGTGTGCATCTTGGGAAGGTGAAGGATTGGCAGGATTTTTTTTTTAAAACTCTTTTTTATTGACTTGACAGCTCAACAACAAAAAAAAAATCAGAGGATGCCACAGGGCACCAGCGCACTTTACAAACAGTACGAGCAATAAACAATACGCATTGCGTGAATATAGCACATCGATAACCAGCAATATACAGAGTATTAATAACATGCCCCGGAACAGAATGCTACCTAGGGGGAACCACCAGGGGAGGTAGAGGAGGAGGTGGAGGGTGAAGACATGGCAGAGATATAGTCGCGGAACCTCGGCCAGATGTCCTTCGGCCTGGAGTGGGGATGCTGCATAGCACTCCAGGACTGTTCAGTATCGTGAGCCCATGTGACCGATCTGAGCCATTGGGTATAGGTGGGCGCTCTAGGGCGGAGCCAACAGAGTAATATACAGCGGACTGCCAGTAGCATGCAGAGCCCTGCCAGTCTCCTGGCATCACGGGGCAGCTGTGGAAGGTCATGGAATAGGCAGTGCAGTGGGTTGGGGGTTATTGGGTGTTCTAGGATGTCAGATAATGTAGAGCAAATGTCTAGCCAAAATTGGGATAAATGGGGGCATAACCACAACATGTGCATATAAGAGGCCTGATCTGCGCCGCACCTAGGGCAAGTGGGTGGGTTGGCAGGAAACATACGGTGGAGTCTCATGGGTGTATGATGGTACCTGTGTAGGACTTTAAACTGAATGAGTTTAAATTTAGTGTTGTAGGAAACCTCGTGAGTCCGAGCGCACATCCGTGCCCACCTCTCGTCAGTGATCTCGGTACCAAGGTCCCCCCCCATCTGCGTCTCAGCTCGGCAAAGTGGGGGGCCGCTCTGGTCTGCAATAAGGAGTAGAGCCTTGACACTTTACCCCCGAAGGAGAGATAGGAGCAGAGCTCCTCCACAATAGGTTCATCGGTGGGCAAGGCGGGGAAGTCTGGATAAGTGGACTTGAGATGTGCTCGAAGCGAAGAATACTGTAGCCACACCGAGGGTCGGCGCCTGAGTAGGGAGGGGAGGTCAGACCATTCCATGAAGTTCCCCTGTTCAAAGACATCGCGTAAAGTCAGGAAGCCAGCAGAGGCCCCAGCGGGCGACCACTGAGAGTGGGATGTGTGGAACATCGGGAAGGAAGTTCCACAAAGGCAGATCCCCATGGAACGGGCGGGGTGTGCCGACCACGGACCAGAGTTTAGTCAGCGCCAGGGACGTATAAGCCACCGGATTCGCCGAGTTTAACGCAGGGGGGATTGGCTGGAGGACCAGGGACCCGATCACTCGGTCACAGACAGCTAGCTTCTGAAGGCGAACATGGGGGGGGGGGGGGGAATCAGTGGTGTTGAACCAGAATGCAGCGAACTGCGATTGGGCCACCACCCAGTATCTGGTAAAATCGGGTGCACTAAAGCCGCCCAACGCCTTAGGGGCAGATAGTGTAGTCAATTTGAGCCGGACGGCCCCAGAGTGCCAGAGGAAGGTGTTACATATGGTGCGTAGTGTTTGGAAAAAGGTATCCCCTGGCCACAGGGGCAGGTTGGTGAAACGATACAGTAATTGAGGTAATACAATCATTTTGAGTATGCCTATCCTGCCTGCTAGCGAGAGGGGAAGCCTAGTCCAGCTTGAAATTTTAGTCGCGAGGGTAGTTAAGTAGGTATGATAATTGTCGTCACGTAGCTGTGACGTGTGCCGGGAGACCACCACCCCTAGGTAGGTGAAGCTAGAGGAAGCCCAGGTGAACCCATGTAGATCCGGAGGGGGTTGTGTTGAGTCCGTGAGTGGGAATAATGTAGACTTGGAGCAATTGACCGTCAAACCGGATATGTCCCCAAATCAAGCCACGTCTGCCAGTATAGGTAAGAGATTAACTTCAGTGGATCGAACAAACAGCAGGGTATCGTCAGCATAAAGGGAGATTATGTCAGTCTGGCCAGATGTGCGCAGCCCTCTGTGCGAGTGTGACTGCCGAATCATGTCAGCGAAGGGTTCCATGGCAATAGCAAGAATGAGTGGGGAAAAGGGGCATCCCTGGCGTGTTCCTCTAAATATCTGAAAGGGGGAGGAGCATCTGTCTTCGGTACGAATCTTGGCCGACGGGGCGGTGTAAAGGAGCTTTATCAAGGAGCGGAAGTTGGGGCCGAATTTACATTTCTCGAGGACGCACCACAGGTATTTCCAAGAGACTGAATCAAATGCCTTTTGCATGTCTAATGTGGTCGCCACTGCGTGTGTGGCCGGGTCGATTCTGTTGAGTACATTAAAGAGTCGCCGTAAATTTAGGAAGGTGGATCTGCCAGGGACGAAGCCAGCTTGGTCTGGGTGAACAATGTGGGACATATACGGTCCCAAGCGGTTGGCAAGTAGTTAGGCAAATATTTTAATATCGCTATTAATCATCGATAGGAGTCAGTAGGAGCTACACTGCGTTGGGGCTTTACCATGTTTGAGAAGCACCGTAATCAATGCCTCACGAAGAGATGGCGGAAGTATGCCCATGTCGCAAGACTCCTCCCACAAGACCAGCAGGTGCGGCGCTAGTTGGGCTTTGTATAGTTTATAGAAATCCATTGGGAGCCCATCAGGGCCGGGAGCCTTCCCCGCCACCAGCGACTCAATGGCCTCCACGATTTCCTCTAGGGTAAAGGGCCTCTCAAGGAAGGCACTAGTGTCGGCTGATAGGACTGATAACGGGAGGTTCTCTAAGTAGGAATTGATTTCAGAAATCTGGGAGGTGTCAACCTCCGAGTACAGGGAAGTGTAGAATGCGAGGAACTCGGAGTTGATATCTTGAGGGGAGGTGGCGAGTGTGCCATCTGGTCTAGTAATGGCCGGTATGTTGGGGGCACCAAGTTCGCGACGCAGCAGCCTAGCCAGCATTCTGCCGGGGCGCTCACCCTATCTGTATTTCCACGCCAACCGAGGGGAGTCCAGGAACTTGACCTTGCGTTAAGCAAGGCCACGAAACCTGTCCAGCTCAGTGCCCAGACTCGCCAAGGCAGCCGGGGAGTGATCTACAGCGTATTGGGATTCGTAAGCAGTTAGGGCTGATTCACTGGCGGCAATGTCAGCACGGATGCTCTTAAGGATGCCACTGCTCTTAGAGATGGCAATTCCTCTAGTGTGTGCCTTAAAGGCTTCCCATAGCATAGCATGCGTAGAGACAGAATGTAAGTTAATCTAGAAATATTCTTCAATAGAGGGATCAAGCTCGGAGGCAAAGACCTGGTCGAGAAGCACGTGAGGACTCATCCTCCACTGTCTTGTTTTGTTGGCGTCTGATCCCCAGTTTAACGAAATTAGTACTGGTGAGTGGTCCGACAGTGTCCTGGGGAGAATGGCCAAGCGAGTAACGCATCTAATCAGTAAGTCTGTGACCAGCCATCTATCTATTCTAGAGTGGGAATCGAGCACTGAGGAGTAGAAGGAGTAGGTACGGTCATCGGGATACATTAGGCGCCAAGCGTCCACCAGTGCCAAGCGGGGGCGCAAAGTCAAGATAGAGTAGGCCGCCCTAGACAGTTGACAAGGGCGAGACCCGGATCTATCCAATGTGACATCTAATATCGTATTGAAATCCCCACCCCATAAAATAGGAATCAGGGGGTAGCTCTCAAGTAAAGTGGCTAGGTGATGGTAGAAGTCGGGGTCGTCGACGTTGGGACCGTATATGTTCAGAATGATTATCTCCTGACGTCTTAATATACCTGTGATGAGTACAAATCGTCCAAGTGGATCTATGCGAGATTGATGACAGGAGAATTTTAGACTACTATGTATTAGGATGAGGGTGCCTCGACTGAGTGGAATAATTAGTGTAGTACCTCTGGGGGCCCCATTGTCTGGCGAATCGTTCACATTGCTCTGAGCGAGCGTGGGTTTCCTGAGGCAAAGGATCTTCGCCCCGTGGCGTTCGGCGTGGAGCTGGATCTGCCGCATCTTCTTATAATTGCCTAGTCCCCTGACATTCCAGCTCATAAAGGTCAGAGAAGTATCATCCATATTCATATGAGTGGCAGTGGAATAAACAAAGGTGGATTCCAGGGTCGTGAATAGTGTGTACCTTAGGTGTATGCAGTCGGTTGACTGCATATATGAGTTGCTTGGGTGCTGTGCCTGCAGGGCCTCCGGAGGCTGTCAAGACATTTTTAAACCAGAACGTTCCCTTCCAACCCCCCGCCCACATCCCTCCCCCAATCAGAGGGATGAAACCCGAACAAAACCAGAACAAACAAACTGTTAGGCATCAGCGCCTGGGGGACTGTCAGCAGCCAGGCGATGGCAGCCGGACTGGGGAGAGCGTAAGGAGGTTTATACTACGTAGTAGGTCAAGGTGGAGCATTTATAGTGTGCAGGTTACATCGGGGCAAAAACCATAGGTAAGGGCCCACGGGGAAATAGGATGGGGCCATGCGCCCCTACAAAGCGCCAAAAGAGTCAGGTATAGTTATGGTTAGAAAGGGGCCAGGGTGTCAGAATTTGATATGGAGATGGGTGGGCTGAGAAACCAAGGTAGCCTCGGGCCGTGAGTCCAACACAAACCAGGCAGTACGGTCTATGATGCAACAGTACGGTAACGAAACATCGACTATATGGAAAGGTAAAGGGGCAACAGAAGCAGCCTTCGCGGTAGTAGGCTACGATGAACAGTGCCCATAGTGAGGGAAGGAGCGCCGCGGCGGTCCGATCCCGCAGCCTAGGTATACTAATAGGCGATGAAACATGCGAGTCATATTAACATTGCTTAGATCAGCCAGGTATGTGTTCATCTATAAACGTCGAAGCCTCTTCGGGGACGGTAAAGAAATACGTTTGGTTAGAGTGTTCAATCCTCAGTTTGGCGGGGAAAAGCATGGAGTACTTGACTCCTAAGTCTCGGAGTCTCTTCTTCACCGCAATGAAGGTTTTACGCTCTTGTTGGACAGCCACTGAGTAATCAGGATATAAGTGCATTCTAGCCGCCCCCAGGTGCAATTCCCCTTTGGCTCTGGCCGCCCTGAGCAGGGAATCACGATCGCGGAAGTTAAGGATTCTGGCTATGATGGAGCGAGGCGGGACACCAGGCCTGGGCTTGGCGGATAAGGATCGGTGGGCTCTCTCCACTGCAAATTGTGCCGAAAGCTTGGGGTTATCCAGCAGCGTCAGGAGGGTGTGTTCCACGTAATCCTCCATGGGCTCTCGGATGTTGTCCTCCGGTATTCCAACAATGCGGAGGTTATTCCTCCTGGAGCGGGATTCGAGGTCATCGTTTTTCTTTTCGACCATAGAGACCCGGCTGGTCAAGGCGGTTACAGCGGTGCGCAGGGAGGTCAGGTCTTCCTCTGTGGTGCCAACCCTCGTCTCGATCTCAGCGACCCTGCTGTCCGTCCTCTCAATGTGGGCCTTTATTGATGAGATGGTCCCATTCATATCGTCTAACTTAGTATGGAGTGTCGTGAAGCCCTCTCGCATGTACTCCAGCATTTTCTGCGAGTCGTCAGAGGTGGAGGGTGCAGTGGCCGTCGGCGATTCCTCCGGAGGATCGGATGGTGGCCTGGAGGGGGTTGTAGTGAACATGTTTAGTGAGCTTTGCTTCCTATTAGAGCCGGCTCCCTTAGTCATGGCGGAGAGCAGAGCTATAAGATCAGAAGAGCTATTAATTGAGAGCAGGGAGAGCGAAGCCGCAAGGAGTCCAGAGCAAGCGGTCCACCGTGGGGAGGGAGAGAGCCAGCAGACAGCGTTCCTGTAGTGTAGATTGGGTGCTTCGCTGCGAGGGGGGGAAGGCGAGGAGTCAATGTTCCCGCGGCAGGTGGGAAGGCATTCAGCAGTGGTACAGGCAGGCAACCGATGCAGGTCTGAGGGACGGGGGAAGAACACAGAGAGCACAGTATCACCGTGCTCGATCTGGCTCCCCACACAGCCCCGGCACGCCGTCGTGTATAGTAGATGTGAATGGTAGGAGCAGCATGAAGTCAGCCAGCCGGCACCAAGTTATGCTCCCCTTAGTTGCCGGGGGGAGACACAGGCAGGGCCGCACTGGGCGGCAGGAAACAGTCCAACCCCGGCCTGGGCACGTGAGACCCAGAAGTGGTGGTATGGCACAAGGGGGGGGGGCCCGCCCGGAGCAGAGAGATGGTGGTTGGCGGGATCACGCCAATAGGGCCGCTACTTTGGTGCTGGGCGGCAAGGACTCCGGGAAGCCGAAGGTTTGCGGCACTGGTGATCGCAGGCTTGGCGCAGCACGCCGATTCACGTGGCAGGAGATAGGGGGGACGGCAGCGGCGCAGTGCGGTGCAGGCCCCAGGCCGCAGCGTGTGTACCCACAGATCCGGGGGGGTGAACAATTCCAGGAGAGGTATCAACAGCGTGGGGGGCTCTGTGCCCAAAGTGCCGCCGCGTAGAAGTATGGCGGCATGTGAGGAGTGCCTGTGGCGAGCGGAGTCGGCGGCCCGGGATCTCCGGGGGTAATAACACCCTCCCGCACCCCCTACCTTGCTGTGGGTAGAGTCCAGTGTTCCGTGGGAGGGGGGCGGCAGAGGGAGAGCAGGTGAGCAGGCTGAGGGGGAGACGTTCTGCGGCAATGCCCACGATCCCCGCCGTGTGAGAGCAGGAAGCAGGAGACTCCGGGGCCTCCAGGCACCAAGAAGTTAGCAGGCGGAGGTTACCGCGCCGCTCCGGCGGTGTGTAGTAGCTTGATCCAGAAGGTGCCGGGCGGGCCCACCAGTGGCGACGGCGCGGTCCGCTCTAATGCCCCTCCTCCACGGCGGCCCGCAGCGCCGCGCTCCGCGGTGTTGGAGTGAGCCGCGGTCGGGTTATGCGCATGTGGCCCCAGTCCGGTGTACAGCAGGTAAGCAGGTAAGCAGGCAAGCAGGGTGAGAGAGGTCCCGGAGCGAAGTCTTCGCCACCCGCCGAGTGATTCCAGGGGGCGGGGGACTCCGGGATCCATAGGCCCCAACGAAGCCAGCGGGCGGAGGTGGTTAACAGTATCGGTGGATTCCTCGGCAGCGTACAGGGGCTTGGTCCGGGGGAATGCCGGGTGAATCCGCCAGTCGCGGAGGCTCGGCCCCCTCGGAAGGTTCTTGACGCCCCTCCCCCACAGCGGTCCGCAGGGCCGCGCCCTATGGTGTCAGAGAGGGCTGCAGCCCCCGGAGCCGCAGCGCGGCTTGAGAATGTCACCTGCAGCCCTGGGTAGAGCGGGGCCCACAGCACGGCCCCCGGGGGGAGCACGGTCCCAGAAGTCGGCAGAGCTGTAGGTAGGAGGTTCACACAGAAGCGCCGTCAGTGCAGAGCAGATCAGTAGTATTTTAAAGGGACTTTTCCAAGTTTGTGCACTCTCCCAGTCCGGAGTTCTGCAATCAGGCGGCCATCTTGTTTCGGCGCAACAGCGCCCGCAGGATTGGCACGATTTGACTGGACCTCAGGCCAAGGGCATCTGAGCACATGCATGAGTGAGTGCAGCATAGCTGGTAGCCTGAGGCCAGCATCTTTTGAGCAGTGTGTGTGCTTGCGTTCACTGTGCTCAGCAGCCCCCGCTGACTGAGAACCTCGGAAGCGCTGTGTTAGAGGGGACAAGATGGTGCGATTGAGTGTGCGGCAATCTTGTTGAGTGGCTGATGTGGATTACTACTTTGTCCTCTTCCTAGTGCCCGTTTGGGACAAAAGGTTTACTGGATTGTGCACATTTGGAACTATACTTAGTGTGAGTGACTGGGTATAACCTATTGTAAACTTTTTCAGGATTTACACTTTGAACTGCTTGCCTACGCGCCTCCTCGTCTCAGTACGAGTGAATGACTGAATTGTTTTGTTTCTTGCGTTTTTCCTTTATCTTGTCCTTTTTTTTATTTTATTTGTTTAGTCATAAAACATCTTTTGAAATTATTTACACAATACATAACAAAATTCATCCTAAGTACTTTATACAAGTCATTTTCCATCAACATCATCCATGATAGAGATAGAACATAAAATAAAATATCACATAATCACCAATTAGAATAATAAAAGAACAGTTACTGATAATAATGACACTTCCTGATGAATCAACGAAATTAGAACGAAGGTCATAGAATAAAAAAGCAAAAAGAATGAAAACTACATCACCAGCATCACAGTTAACTCCCTTATCCCTGGAATAAAATTGAATCACAGTTGTCATGGTTTTATGATTTACAAAACAGGATTTTCATCCTCACTTAGGAGGGTGTCCGGCAATACCATGTCTAAAAATTGGACAATTGCTATTTGTATTGAAGTTCTTGGGTTGGAGAAAAGGGTTTGCCATTTTTGAAATTGGGTTAGGTGATTCTGAAGCATCAATTTATCCTTGAAGCATCTGCTTCTTGCCTCACTTACTGCTTCGCAATCTGTCAACAAATGTTGCAGTTTCCATCTGATTTGTGTTCTCACAGTACCGGCAATAGTTTTGCTCATTTTAAATAATTTTTCCCCTACATAATATGTCACGAGTGATGTATAAATTCAACCTAAATCTCATATACTTCCTCCTGAGTTGAGGGCACGGAAATTTTTCAAGATAAGTTGCCATTATCCCATGCTTCTTCAATCCAAACAGGAGAACATTGAAGTCTTTATATGTTGTACATTTTATTATGTTTTCTGCCCAGTCATACTGAAATATTTTAACTTTTGCTCAATTGGGATTCGATATGAGTAAATCAATGGATATAGCTGCATCACTTAGAGCATCTAAAACATGATTACGCCATTTCCGTGGAAAGAGGTTGTTTGACGTAAGTAAATTGTGAGCTACAACCTTCAGAATAGTTGGAGTCTCTAGACCAGTTAGCGCTTTCCAAAGGAAAGCCCATTGTTTCCACACCACCTGTGAATAAAGAGATGCAAGACCCAGCTCAAAGCGAATCAACGGTATGGGTGTACATGTTGGGAGTTGTATTACTTGCTTCCAATAGGAGGACTCTATGCCATCCCAGAATGTACGATCTTTAGGGAGGCAAGCTTCAACACCATATAATAAGATGGGTGTTACCTTCATCTTATAGAACATAATGATGCGTTTCATTGAAAACTTCCCAAACTTGCGAAGAAGTATTCGCGATTGAGATCAATGACTGTAGCTTATTTCTTACTTCGCACTTGTATCTTGCCCTTTTGGTTAATGGGTGCAAGGTGGGAGGAGAAAGCATCAACTGCGCGACTGAGACTCATGGCAAGTGTCCCTGGTCCAATATTTTTTTCCCATCGCCTGGGGGAACCCAAAGTAAGATGGGCTGATTGGAGGGATGGTTTCATGAAATATGTTCTTGCAGTGTTTGGTGCAAATTAGTCCAATGACAGGAAGAGGCATTGTTTCATTGTCTAGGACCTGTTGGCCAAGAGGTGTTCAAGTTGCCAGAGCGGCTTGGTCTGGGTGATGCGGGTCAGTTCAGGAGGAGCACAGTAATGTTGGCCAATCATTATGAGATGCAGGGAAACTAGATTCTTGTGTATTATCATTTTGCCAGTAAGAAGAATCAGTATATAGGTGCTCTCCAGAATTTCTGGTAAAAAGAGTTAATGTGGTTTTAAGACCACATTAACTGTGCAGCGAAGTAAGTAGTAAGACTGTGCAGGGGAGAGGTTAGCAGTCCTGGCACTGGGCTGTAGCTTCACAAGGAGAAAGAAACCAGTGTCCACTGGCTGTGGAACACTCACGTCCCCTGCACACTGGTGTGTTTGTGAATACAAAAAAAGTTAAGTATTTATAACATCGAGTTTAGGAAATAAATTCAGAGTTTCAGGACTACCATCTCTTCATCAGGAGCACAAGTTGCACTGCATTTCTTTAATCAACCTTCACAGTGATCTTTATTTCAAAATAGAGAGAGTGAAGAATAAAGTTAATTAGCTCTTCTGTACTCATTTAGTGATATGTAGTATATTTGAATATGTACAGTTTCTCTCATGTCACCTCATGTCGGGATAGAACCTATAGTGTAAGGATTTAGTAAATATTTGTCTTGTACCTGGAAATTTCAGATATAAAACATTTCAGATTAAGGGATATGTCAGTCCTCTTACCGGTATCTGGTCATTCTATCGAATGGCAAACCATCTAACAGCAAACCATCAAATTTTATCCATCGAAATACCATTCTATAGAATGGCCATTTCGTTGAATAAAATTCGATGGATCCATCGAAATGTAATGTTAAAATGAGGGGTTATATTAGGGCTAGAGTTAGAGTAAGGGTTACATTAGGGTTCGATTAAGGGTTACATTAGGGTTAGGGGTGGGGGTGGGGCTCGGGTTGGATTAAGGGTTACATTGGGGTTAGGGTTGGGGCTCGGGTTAGTTTAAGGTTTAAATTAGGGTTGGGGCTAGGGTTATATTAGTGTTAGGGGGGGCGTGGGAGTTGAGGGGTCTATGCCCCCCCCCCCATATAAAAAAAATTAAAATGTTACAAGGAGCTGGCCAGTGCCGACATTTCAGCACTGGACAGTTCGATGTAACGTTTTAAAGTTACAGAATAAAGCATTGAAATGCTATCTTTTACACGTAAAAGTGCATTTCCATTTAAACCAGTCCATTTATATTTTCGATGGACTGGTTTCAATGGAAAGGTGCTTTTACATGTAAAAGATAGCCTGTCGATGCTTTGGCATTAGATGTTTTGTATTCGATGGTTTGGTATGTCGACCCTTTATTTTCGATGCAATCACTATAAACCGCTCTTACCTTCCTATAGTTCTCAGAATGAAGCTCTGTATGATCTTATTCTTCCCGTTAGCTATGGATGATACTCAGTCAAAAGGACTTGCGCAAATTCTCAGATTTTGATAGTTAATGAACAGTAAGGCATGATGTTGCATTCCTGTACCTTAGATCCCCTTACTTACACTATAGGTTCTATCCCGACCTCCCGGAAACACCTAGAAGAACAAGTTACTTTCTTACCTGGTAACGTTCTTTCGATGGGATGGTCCGACGACGTATTCCATATCTATGACATGTAATCACCACAGCTTTGCTGCTTCGGAAACTTTTTCGGCGTCTGCGTCCTGCGTCGATGACGTCGATGCGCCGTCGTCGAGGACCTCCTCCAACGTCATCCGATGTGATAAGTAGGACGCACGACGCCCATAGCCTCAGTTGTAGTTTTTTCCCCCAGAACGTGTGACATAAGTCAACTGCCAGTCAGACACAAAGCCTTGCGGAACGTAAGCTGCAATCGCAAAAGAAATTCTGCAGCGGGGAAGGTAGGGCGGGAGCGATATGGAATATGTCGTCGGACCATCCCATCGAAAGAACGTTACCAGGTAAGAAAGTAACTTGTTGTTCGAGGGGATTGGGTCCTCCGACGTATTCCATATCTATGACAGACTCCCAAAGCAGTACCAAAGCAAGGAGGAGGGAAAGAATTTAGAATCAAAATGTAGAATAGCCAATCAAATAGCAGAGCAAAGGACCGCCTTGCCAAAGGCCAGATCCTGTGCACGGATGGAATCGAGGGAATAGTGACGTACAAATGTATGTACTGAAGCCCAGGTGGCTGCATCACAGATGTTGCGAATAAGAACACCCCTCTGCAGGGCAGTAGACGCAGCCATACCCCTGGTAGAATGGGCCCGCAAGCCAGCCGGTGGGTCCTTACCCGCCAAGCGGTAGCACTCCGAGATGGCCAAAATAATCCAGCGAGACAAAGTCGGTTTCGTCACAGCTTGCCCCAAACGCTTTCCAGCGTAACCAATAAAGAGTTGATCATCCACTCTGACCCGGGACATGCATGAAACATAAAAGCTTAAAGCTCTCCTAGGATCAAGCCTATGGAGCCTCTCCTCTTCCTTACCAGGATGCGGAGGAGGATAGAATGCCGGAAGAACAACCTTCTGGGCCAAATGAAATTCTGTCACTACCTTCGGAAGAAAAGAAGGACGAACTCTAAGGACAACCCTGTCCTTGTGAAATACAGTGAAGGGAGGCTTAACTGAAAGTGCCTGTAACTCACTCACTCTGCGAGCGGAAGTAACCGCAACTAAAAACACAGTTTTCAGAGTTAACAGCCTCAAAGGGCAAGAATGTAAAGGCTCAAACGGAGCACCCATAAGAAACTTAAGAACAAGGTTCAAATCCCAACCGGGCACCAGGAAAGGTGACGGAGGGAACACATTAGTGAGCCCTTTCAGGAACTGTGAAATCAAAGGGATTTTAAAGTAAGAACACTCTTCAGACGAGCGCTTAAAGATAGACAGCGCCGCCAGGTAACCCTTAACGGTACCCACTTGCAAGCCCCTGTGGGCCAAAGAAAGTAAAAAGGACAGAACCATGGGGATGTCACATGCAAAAGGATCCACATTCTGAACTCTGCACCAGTCGCAGAACTTACGCCAACGGCAACGGTACAGAGACTTTGTTGCTGGCCTTCGGGCCGAAAGCAACACCTCCATCACGTCCTCAGGGAGGTCCCAATCCTTATACCTCAACCTTTCAGAAGCCAAGCGTGAAGGTTGAGGGATCTGACCTCTGGATGGAGAACCTGGCCCCCCTCCCGTGAGAGCAGATCGTCTCGGTAGGGAAGACGACGTGGAGGGCAGATGGATAAGTCGAGAAGGTCCGGGTACCACGTCCTCCGAGCCCACGCCGGGGCAATGAGGATCATCCGGGAACCGAACTTCCGTAACCTCCGCAGCACTTGCGGGATGACGGGGACTGGAGGAAACGCGTACAGCAGCGGGAATGACCAATCCACCACGAACGCGTCTCCTAAGGCTCCTTTTGGAGGAAATACCCGCGAGCAAAACCTTTCGCACTTCCGGTTGACACTGGAGGCGAAGAGATCCACTTGAGGGGTCCCCCAAAGGGCGAAGATCTCCAGGAGAATCTCCTGAGCCAACTCCCACTCGTGAGAGATCGCGCTCTGCCTGCTCAGAGCGTCCGCCGTCACGTTGTCGGCTCCGGCCAGATGAACTGCCGAGATCGAAACTTCCTGCTGGATGGCCCAGAACTCGAGCTGCATCGCCTCCCTGCACAGAGGAAGTGACCCTGCCCCCCCCTTTTTGTTGAGGTAGTGCATGGCCACTGTGTTGTCCGTCAGGATCAGGACATTCTTCCCTCGCACAGACGGCAGAAAAGCCTTCAGGGCTAGCCTGACGGCCCTCAGCTCCAACAGATTGATATGGAGTCTGGACTCCGACGGAGACCAACGACCGCTGACTGTCAGCCCGTTGGCATGAGCTCCCCATCCCGTGAGGGATGCATCCGTCACCTCCGGCCAGGGAAGCCAAAATGGAGCCCCCTTCATCAAGTTGCCTTCGACGGCCCACCACAGAAGGTCCCGGGCGACCGAGGACGGCACCTGAATCGAGTCCGACATCCTGCCGGAGGACTGCGACCATTGCGTCTTGAGTGCCCACTGCAAAGATCGCATCCGCAGGCGAGCCTCTGGCACCAGAAGAATGCAGGATGCCATGAGGCCGAGCAACCTCAAGAACTCGAACGCTGGGAGCGTCTGGGCATGCTGAAACTTGTGCACCATCTGCTGAATGTGAAGAGCCCTCACCTGGGGAGGAAAACACTGCCCCAGGGAAGTGTCGAGCACTGCTCCGATGTACTGGAGCCGCTGCGTTGGCGTCAAATGGGACTTCTTTAAATTGAGGGAGAAGCCCAGTCTGTGAAGGGAGCGACAGGTGACCGATAGATGATCCAGGACTTGCTCGCGAGATCGTCCAGGTAGGGGTAGACGTGAATCCCCCCCTTGCCTGAGATGCGCTGCCACCACCACCATGAGCTTGGTGAAAACCCTCGGAGCGGAGGTCAATCCGAACGGCAGGACCCGAAACTGAAAGTGCGAGTCGCCAACCGCGAACCTCAGGTACTTCTTGTGCTTGGGATGGATCGGCACATGGAAGTAAGCATCCTTGAGGTCGAGTGACACCAACCAGTCCTGAAGCTGAAGGGCCTGGAGGACTTGAGAGAGAGTAACCATCTTGAACTTGGCCTTCCTGAGGAGTTTGTTCAAACCGCGCAAGTCCATGATGGGTCTCAATCCCCCGTCTTTCTTCGAAATCAAAAAATAAGGGGAATACCATCCCTTGTCCCTCTCCGCTACAGGCACCAGTTCTATGGCGCCTTTCTCCAGCAGGGCTTGAATTTCCTGCGCAAGGAGCGGATCCGGACTCTGCAAAGAGAGGTTCCCCGGTGGATTGTCACGAGGCCTGTGCCGAAAAGGAAGACAGTAGCCGTGGGTTATGATCTCCAGAACCCACACATCTGAAGTAATGGCTTGCCACTCTACAAGATGCTGCGCCAGCCTTCCCCCAACCGGCGAACCATGGGACATGGCCTCACGACAGAGTGGGAGCGGCTGCGGCGTTACCTGAGGGCAAAGAGGCAACTGCCCGAGCGGCCTTGGCACCACGGGTACCCTGTCGTCCACCTCTGGTACCCCCTGCGTTGGCCTCTTTGACTGCCAGCTCCTCTCGCTTTACTGAAGGATGAGTAATAGCGAAAGGAACCACCCCTCCACCGCTGTCCCCTAGGACGAAAAGGCGGAGGTTGGCGAACTGCAGCGCCCAACGACTTCGCTGCAGCTTTTGAGGTCTGCAACCTCTCAAGGCTCTCGTCAGCCTTGCTGCCAAAAAGGTGTTCACCGTCAAAGGGCATGTTGAGGAGCCGGGACTGCACATCAGGAGCAAACCCTGACTTCCGCAACCACGCAAACCTGCGTATCACGGTGCTCGCCGCCATGGACCTACTGACGCATTCAGCTAAGTCCAAACCCGACTGAACGGACTCACACATGGCATCCTTACCATCCTGGACCATAGCAAGGAAACCATCCCGTTCGTCCCCTTCGGGAACATGTTCAGCCGCTAACGCAACACAGTTCCACAGAGTGTGCTTGAAACGTGACAAGGCACTAATGGAGTTGGCCGCCTGAAGCGCCATACCACCAGAAGAAAACACTTTCTTCGCCCAGCCATCAAAACGTTTGTCGTCCCTATCAGGAGGGATGGTAGGGTACAACGCCTGCTTCGCCGTGGCCGTGGCCGCCTGCACCACCAAACTCTCCGGAGTGGGGTGCCTGGTCAAGTAGCAGGGGTCGCCACTGGCTGGACGGTATTTTCGCGACAAGGATCTGCCCACCGCCGGGAGACTCTCCGGAGCAGTCCAAGCCGCCACCACCCTTCTCTGTAAAGCCATATGGAACGGCAGAACCGGGTCAGTTGGGGGACCAACATCAAGGATGTCTGTCAGATCATCCTGCACAAACTCCCCTGGGGGAGCAGACCATCCCAAGTACTCAGAAACCCTAGCCATAAGGCGCCGGTACGAGGAATCAGCATGAGAGCCAGGCTCAGGCCTACAAAACTCCACCTCCGGAGAGGTGTCCAGTCCACTGGCATCATGCAGTGACTGTCTCAACTCGTCAAACTGACTATGGCCCGAGACAATTTCATCCGGAACCTGACTATGAACCAGGCCATCAGAATCCTCACCCGCCTCTGAAATATAGTCCAGGTGGCGAAAAGAAGGCACTCGAGAGTGCTTGCTCTTAACCGGAGCCTTCCTAGGGGGTCCACCCGTGCCCTGGGGTACCTCCGACACGAAAGGCGTCGAGCGAATCGGCGCCAGCGTTGAGAGAACCGGCATCGGCGCCGAGAGGATCGGCGTCGAGGAAATCGGCGTCGACATCAGATGCAGCGCCTCCAGAATCGGCGGCGTCGACACAGCCCTCGAGGCCGGAGCCCCGAGCGTGTCCCTCGACGACCTGAGCGTCGACGGCATCGACGACTTCCTCGGAGCCAGAGCCTCGAGACAGCCTGTCGACGCCCTCGACGCCACAGACGTCGATGCCTTCTTCGAAGACCTCACAGGTGCACACGGTCTCGAACGCGTCGAGGACCGGGACCTGGAACGGGTACGCCGAGAACGAGTCCCCTTGTCCGAACGGGACCTCTCCCGTGACTCGTGCCGACCACTCTTGCGAGCGGTGTCTCTCGACCTCACATGACCGACCCCACTCGGGGGCGCGGACGGCCGAGTACCCTGCGACTCAAGAATCGCCAGCATCTTCTTCCCGAAGGAAGCCCATTCCTCCGGCGTTGCACGGCTGGAGGGGTAAGCGACGTGCCGGGCAGAGCCCTCCGAAGAGGACCTGGAAGACGACCGGTGACGGCGCTTCCGAGAATGCCTCGAAGAGGCTGAGGAGTGGCGAGACCGACTCCTAGAAGGAGACCTACGAGACTTCCGACGAAGACACGGAGAGTCACCCCTCGAATCATCCGTCGAAAGCCCCGCAGACTTCGACTTCCGGGGCTTGGACACGCGACCTACCGACAACTTCTTCTTACGTTCGCGTAAGGCTTTGGACGTGAGCGACTGGCAGTCGATACAGTCATCCGTGTCGTGAGCCTCCCCGAGGCACCAGAGGCAGGTGTCGTGCGAGTCCGTCACCGACATCTTGGACCCACACTCCCCGCACTTCTTGAAACCCGGACGCGGGGTCGAAGACGAAGTAGACATCTTCAGAAGGATTTTCACAAACGAACAGGTTCGAAGAACCGAGATAGAACAGAACTCCAAAGAGTCGAGGCGTGTAAACCGAGAAACACGAAGCAACACGTTCGCGGAAAAAACGGAACTGAGGCTATGGGCGTCGTGCGTCCTACTTATCACATCGGATGACGTCGGACGAGGTCCTCGACGACGGCGCATCGACGTCATCGACGCAGGACGCAGACGCCGAAAAAGTTTCCGAAGCAGCACAGCTGTGGTGATTACATGTCATAGATATGGAATACGTCGGAGGACCCAATCCCCTCGAATGGAGGATCCCATCCCCGAACACCCACGTCAGATTTCTAACAGGTGAATGACTAGTGAAGTGACATGAGAGAAACTGTACATATTCAAATATAGGATATATCACTAAATTAGTACAGAAGAGCTAATAAACATTCTTCACTCTCTATTTTGAAATATATATCACGAAGGTTGATTAAAGAAATACAGTGGTACTTGTGCTCCTGATGAAGAGACGGTTGTTGCGAAACGCTTAGAGCAGTAATTTGTCTATGTAAAATATAACAACTTGATAAAGATTGATGAATTAATTGTAATGTGATTTAAATATACATGTATCAATTTGATGTTATATATATCTTCATAATAACATTCCTTTGTATAACAACTGATTGAATTTATTTCCTAAACTCGATGGTATAAATGCATCATAACTATTGTTTGTATTCACAAACACAACAGGTGTGCAGGCTACATGAGTGTTCCACAGCCAGTGAACACCGGTTTCTCATTATTATTTTGCCAACAGTGAGTAGAAATGTGCCAAAACCATTGATGAATTTGCCACAGTAGTGAGGGGTCTTGCTATGAAGTGTTTTACTCAGTCAGCATGAGCACATAAAGGAACAGCTAATGATTAAGTGTATTAATGACAAGTAAGGGACCAGATGTGGAGAGCGTGTGATCCAACTCTTGATAGGGAAATTGAGATCGCAAAGGACATTGAACACACTGAGTTGTGAATTAAGAGGTTGCACTTGGAGAAGGGTGGACATGGACGCAAGACGGAGGATGGAGCCGTCAACTAAATGACCACGGTGTGACAATAACACTGGTCTGGCAGTGGGAAGAAGAGTGACCAAAGGGGGAAGAGTTAGCTGGAAAGAGGGTGGTGCATTGGCTCATGGTGGCAAGAGCAATGAGCATCCATAGGGTCCACCCATGGTGGAAGCAAGGAACATGCAGGGTAAGAAGTGTCACCGGTGTGGGAGTGGAAACCACTTTGCACATAACAAGGAATGTGTGGCGGTACACAGTGCGTCGCAAATGGGCTGGAAAGAACATCTTGCCCATTGTTGCAGAAACATCAGGGCCTTTGGACAGATGCGTGAGGTATATGGGAGGAGGATTGTGAGTATGAGGTATTGGGAAGAGGAGTCATTTCTTCGGTCCAAGCGGTGTCAGGAAGATTAAAGAGGACGAAGCTGCATGCAACAGTCTGTGAATGAGGTCCAAATACCAATGTCCAATGTGATCGACAGTGGGGCAGACTAGGTGCACATGTATTCAGAGACGAGTTCAATTGCTGCACCTTAGAAGAACCAACGATCAAGGATAATGCATATGCAGATGTACCCATCGATATTATAGGGCAATCTGAGGATTAATTACAATTCAAAGGGAGGAGAGTAACTGGTGTGATATGTGGCAGGAAAAATGGGATGAATTACTTTCAGTGGGTGACCAAGCAGAACTTGCTATGCCACCAGCCTTAAGGGCTGAGCCGTCCTTTTGGACCTTTACAAAAAAACTCAAAACCTGGCTCTTTGCATGTGAGCAGTAACATATACTTGTTCCCTGCTTACAACTGTATCTGTATTAACCTGAAATGTACTTGTAATGTCCTGAATTCTACCAGAATTGTCAAATGCTGCTCTCATAATGTATTCACTACTATAATGAACCCACTGTAACAATACCGTAATCTGTTACGAATGCGCCCAGATACCCTGGTCTAGGTGCGCTTTACAACTTAACAAATAAATAAGTTGAATCCTTGCCATCCTCAACAGGTATTGACGGTTCAGGACAATGGAGACAGACCCAGAGTTGAAAAAGGGGTAGATGTCTCTTGGTTTACTGAAGTGTTAGAAAGAAAAGTAGGATGCCTCAAATGTGTTGTCCACCAGATGAGTCTCGAGCAGGGAGCAGTGCCAGTATCAGCAAAAGTGAGGATGGTGCCATTAAGCCTTGAGAAAAGAGGTGGAACTAAAGAAAATGGAAGGGATCATTGCAAAGCAGGAAGCCCCTGAATGGATCAGTCCAATTGTTGTATTTAAGCCCAATGGCACAATGAGATTGTGTACTGAGCTCAGAAGTTTGAACAACAATGTGGTGGCTGAGAAATTCCCGCTTCCAAGAATTGATGACTTATTGGCAGGCGTTTCCAGGGCACACGTTTCTTTCCATTCTAGATTTGAGAGCAGCGTATCATCAAATCTAACTTCATGAAGACTTGATGGAGTGGACAACTTTCATCACACCAACTGGTTTAGATGAAGCAGGATGCCATTCAGGCTGGTCTCGTGGCCAGTGTTTTTGAAAAAGTAATGCATAAGTTGTTGGAGGATGAAGTTGGTGTAATGTTCTATCAAGATGATGTGTTAGTATGTGGCATGTCCATGGAGGAACATGATGCATGTTTGAGGAGGGTGCTACAAATTTTGAAGGAGGCTGGTTTAACGATTGCCATGGAAACATTTACGTTTAGAGCCAAGTTATGTACTTGGGACATGAGATTACTAGGCAAGGTGTCAAGTCGAAGCATGACGCGGTTTAAGCAATTAAGAATATGCCTGAACCGAAGATTAAGATTGATGTGGCGACATTCTTGGGTTTGGTGGAATTATACAGCAAGTAAGGACATTGCATCCAAAACAAGGAACATGAGGAGGCTCACAAGGAAAAGCTGTGCTATTTAATTGGTATGAGGACTGTACCAAGGAGTTTGAGTGTGTCAAGCATTGTGTGGTTCAGGCGCCGCTGTTGGTTGGTTTCAGGGAAGGGCAGATGACAGTAGTTTATACTGATGCAAGTGATTGTGCACTTATGCATGAGGAAGATGGAGAATTGCTGACTATAGCTTATGCTTCAAGGATGCTTAAGGAGGCTGAGAGGAGGTACTCAATGGGGGAAAAGGGAAGCGCTTGCGCATGAGTCTGTGTGTGTGGCCGATCAACAAATTCAGGATATATCTGTGGGGGCAAGACTTCAAAGTCAGGACAGATCACAAGCTACTTATGAGTATCTCCAATAAAGGTGACTTGGAAGGTGTCTCGCAGAGAATTATGAAATGCGCGAGTTTACAGGGCTTGCAATTTGAGGTGCAGCATGCACAGAGGAAGGAATATTGCCATAACCGACGTGCTGGCAAGGTCACCAGTGGCATATCCTCTGGTTTGTGAGGAGGATAATGAAAATGAAGAAAATGTAGGTATTTTCCAGGTCCAGGAAAGTATGACGTAAGAGGAATGGGACAAGGGGTGCTCTAAGGATGATTTATCAAGCCGTGCTGCAGTTGGTACTGAATAAGGAACAAGTTACTTACCTGTAACTGTTGTTCTCCAGCATGGGTCTGGTATGGATTCACATGCTCATGAATATTCCCCGTCGTCAGGCCGGGAATACTCAATATAGAAAAAAATCAGTATCAGTTTCGTTTCTGATCGGTCTTTCTTAGTAGTAACCAATCACTGGTCTCTGGGTCATACTGCCCCCAGCCAATGACTGCCCTCTCCCTAAGCCCCACCTCCGGCAGCCATCCTCAGATTTGGTAGCACGTAAAGTGGCAGTATGACCAAGTGAAGAGCCGCAGAGGGGACGGAGGGAGGGTTCGCATGTGAATCCATGCCAGACCCATGCTGGAGAACAACAGTTACAGGTAAGTAACTTGTTCCTTCTCCAGCATGGGGTCTGGCATGGATACACATGCTCATGAATAAGAGAATACATAGCAGTACACACATGCACAACCACGGGAGGTGGCAACAGGCTCAACATTAAGCAATACAACAACTCAGCAGTAAGCAACTCTTACCTCCTCACCAGGCTCACCTTAGGCGAACAGGTTGCGCAGCACTGCTTGGCCGACCCGGGACTCCTCCCTGGAGTCCCGATCGACGCAGTAGAATCTTGTGAAGGTGTGCGTCGACCTCCACGTCGCAACCCTGCAGATGTCCAGCAGGGGCACACCAGACAGGAGCGCCGTGGTAGCAGCGATCGCTCTGGTGGAATGGGCTCTCGGACGGCCGGGCAGCTGTCGGTTTGCCAACTGGTGACAGTGCATGATGCAGCCGGAGAGCCATCTGGAAATGGAAGTCTTTGAGAGAGCCTTCCCTTGATTCACAGTCCCAAAGTTCACAAACAGTTGTGACGTCTTCCGAAAACTCTTTGTGCGGTCCACGTAGAACTTCAGCGCTCGAGCTACATCCAGCGAGTGCAAAGTCCTCTCAGCCGGCGACGAAGGCGACGGGAAGAAAACTGGCAACACCAAGGGCTCGTTGAGGTGGAAGTCCGACGGGACCTTGGGCATAAAGGATGGGTATGTCCTCATCACCACCCTTGTGTCATGAAAAGTTAAGTATGGAGGCTTGCAAGATAGGGCCTGGATCTCTCCCACTCGTCGTGCGGAGGCGATGGCCACGAGGAAAGCTGTCTTCCATGACAGGAACTTCAAAGGCGCCGAATGCATAGGCTCGAATGGGGCCCCCATGAGTTTGTTCAGCACCACATTAAGCTCCCACGCCGGGGCAGGAGCCTTCACCGGCGGGAATGATCGGAATAGTCTCTTCATGAATTCTTTCACCAGGCGATGAGACCACAAGGACGCCCGTCCCGTCGTCCTGGTATATCGGGAGATTGCAGCCAGATGTATTTTGATGGAGGCGTGAGTCAGTCCAGCTTTGGCCAGCGACAGTAGGTACGGCAGTACTTGAGGGGCCGTAATCCGCAGAGGGTTAATCTTCTGTGCAAGGCACCAGACAGAGAACCTCTTCCATTTATGTCCGTAGCACTTGAGAGTTGAGGACGCCCTGACCTTTGCAAGAACCGCTCTGCAGTCGGCCGGGATGTCGTACCCTCCGAACTCTAGTGCTGCAGGAGCCAGGCCTGCAAGTTCTGCGACTCCGGGTTGTGGTGAAGAAGGGTGCCTCCTTCTCTGGAGAGAAGGTCTGCGTCCGTCGGCAGCTTGACTGGTGGGGACGTTGACAAGTCCAGAAGGTCCGGGAACCAGATCTGCCTCGGCCACGCCGGTGCAACGAGGATCATCCTGCACTGGGACCTCTTGAGCTGGTTGATGAGCCGGAGCAGCAACGGCAGCGGAGGGAACGCATAAAGAAATAGGCCGTCCCAGGGGAACGAGAAAGCATCGCCCATGCTCCTCGGCTGGGGGAACCTGCTGGCGAACCTCCGGCACTTGGAATTCGTTTCCGTTGCGAAGAGATCGATTTGGGGTTCGCCCCATCGTCGGAAGAGTCGATCCACTTGATCCTAGCGCAGTTCCCACTCGTGGCACGAGAGCGCAGCTCCCTGCTGAGTGAGTCGGCAATCGTGTTTTTTATTCCTGCCAGATGAAGAGGCACCAGAAACATCCCTTGGGCGACGGCCCAATGCCACAGATCCTGGGCTTCCTTGGATAGGGCCGGGGACCTGGTTCCGCGCTGCTTCCGGATGTAGAACATTGTGGTGGTGTTGTCGGTGAAGATCCTCACCACCTTGCCCTTGAGGGACGGAAGAAAGGACCTGAGGGCCCAGAACACCGCGCGGAGCTCCAAGATGTTGATGTGGAGAGACTTCTCCTCCGGGAGCCAAAGGCCTCTCTCGCGTGAAGATCTCCGGAGTGTGCTCCCCAACCTTCCAGGGAAGCGTCCGTCGTCACCGTCACCTGGTGAGCTGGGGTCTGAAAGTCCGTGCCCGCCGACAGATGGGAGTGGGTACCCCACCACCAGATCGCCTGACGGAACGTCTCGTTGAGGGATCCTGTCCTCGAAGCTGCCCATCGACTGGATCCAGCGGGCGTCGAGGAACTCCTGTAAGGGTCTCATTCGAAGCCTGCAAAGGCGCACCAGATAAATGCAGGACGACATCATCCCGAGGAGGGACTTGATAGATCTTACCCTGGCCATGTCCGTGGCCAGCAGACGCTGCACCTTGCCCAGAATGGTCCTGGTCCTATCCTCCAACGGCGAGGCCAGCCGCGCCACTGTGTCGAGCTTGGCTCCCAGAAACAGGGCGACTTGCGACGGAACCAGGTGGGATTTTGGAAAGTTGAAGGAGAATCCCAGGTCCGTGAGCAGCTGGACAGTCTTCGCAGTGTGCTCCACGGCGAGCTCCCTTGTCCGTGCCCAGATGAGCCAGTCATCCAGGTAGGGGTAGACGTGGATCCCCTGTAGGTGCAGCCACGCCGCCACCGGTGCGAGGCACTTGGTGAACACCCTGGGTGCCGACTTCAATCCGAATGGGAGGGCCTTGAACTGGTAGTGCCGCCCTTGGACCACGAACCTGAGGAACTTTCGGTGTCTTTTTAGAATGGGGATGTGGAAGTACGCATCCTCCAAGTCCGACGACGACAGGAAATCGCCCTCCTCCAGCTGTCCCAGCACATGCTGGAGGGTGACCATACGGAACTTCTGTGCCTTGATGTACTTGTACAGTCGTCGTAGGTCCAGAATGGGGCGCCATCCTCCGGCCTTCTTTTTTACGAGGAAGTACCTTGAGTAAACTCCGGAGACCCGAAGCCTCTTTGGGACGAGCTCGATGGCAACCTTCTTGAGCATCGCCCTTACTTCCAACAGTAGTTGAGGGATGTGATTTTCCTTCCTGGCCAAGGGTGGAACGTGAGGGCACTTCTTCTGAAACTCGAGGGTGTGCCCTTGGGCCAGGGCGTCCAGCACCCAACGGTCGGTGGAGATGGACTCCCACACGCTGACGAACCTCGCCAGCCGGCCTCCCACTGGGGTGCTTCGGCGGGGGCCGACCCCACGGTCGGTTCAATCTTGTTTGGAGGCCGCCTTGCCTCCTTGACGACGACGGGCACCACCTGACTTGCCGCTTCCCCTGTAGGTTTCCTGGGATGAAGATCTTGCCGCTTGGCGGTAAGTGGAGGAGCCACTGCCGGATCCCTTGGAGGCACCTTGTCTGCCTCCGGAGCTCCTAAAGGACGGCCGTCGTTGTTGGAGCACTCCCAGTGCCCGGGCAGTCTCTGTGTCTGTCTTGATGGCCTGAAGGGACTCATCAACCGCCTTCCCAAACAGGTTGTTCCCGTCGAAGGGCATGTCAAAAACCTTGGTTTGTACGTCCTGGCGGAAATCCGTGGCCTTGAGCCATCCTCGTCGTCTCAGGCAAACGCTGCTGCCCAACTGACGGAAACCGGTGTCGGCGATGTCCGTTGCCACTGTGATGGCGTGGTCCGAAGCAATCTCCCCCTCCTGTAGGATGTCAAGGGCCTCAGCCCTTTTGGCGTCCGGAAGGAAGTCTAACAGAGGGGCGATTTTGAACCATAACTCCCTGTCGTAGTGGGCTAAGATAGCCAGGGCGTTGGCCGCCTCGATAGTCGTCGCTGCGGATGAGATGATCCGTCGTCCCATCGTGTCCAACTTCCTGCCCTCGCCGTCCGACGGGGAAGTTGATGTTGAGGCCGATGCCCCCCCAGCTTTCTTCTTTGCCGCCGCCAAGACGACCGAATCCGGGGTAGGTTGTGCCCGAAGGCACAAGGGGGCAGCGTCGGGGACCCGGTACTTCTTCTCGTACCGGTCCCTCTTTGCCGGCGCCATGGCAGGGTTCTTGAGGAGGGCGAGCCCCTCATCCCAGATGTCATCAAGAAGCGGTACGGCGAGGACCGTCTTCCTTTTAGCCTTGCGCCGTTGGTAAAGGAACCCTTCTTTCTTCTGGGCAGAGCTGAAAAAGCTTGGATGCCCTGGAAATCATGGCATGAAAGGATCCAATCTCGTCAGGCGGGGACGCCCGAGCAGGGGGCGACGGGGGACACGTCCTGTCGTCGCCACCGTCGTCATCGGTACCTGTTGTAGCCGTGTCCGTATCATCCCCGCGGGCAGTAGACCGGGGGGAAGGCAGAGCAGGCAGCAGAGGTGGGAGAGGTGACGTAGGATGCGTCCTCCTCTTCTTATGCGGTGGACTCTCCGAAGGTCCTGGTTCCGGTTCCCCCGTCGGGTCTGGCTCAGGTACCTCCGTCAGGGGAAGGGGCAACCTTGTCCTTATCTCCGAGCATAAGGACTGGAATCGCTGACAAAATGGCCGCCGAGGTGTCCTGCGGCGCCGGAAACGACGGGCGCGAGGGCTCTTGAGGAGCCTTGTCGGCGACACCGTCGCTCTCGTCGTCGCCCTCGTCGGGATCCCTCCCGATGGGCTGGGCCTCTTCCACGACTTCGATGAGCTCTTCTTCAGAGGTCGTGTCCGTATCCACGATGGCACCAGCCCCTCCCCCACCTTTTCCAACGAGGACTTCGTGGGGGTCTTCTCAATGGGCCTGAAAGACTACTCCCTCCGCGGTGGCAGGGTGACTCTGGGTCCTGAGGGCGCCTCCACTGGTGTAGCCTCCACAGGGTGAATTAAGGCCATCGTCACCTTCTGGACGCCTGGGGCCTTCACCTTGGGGGGAGGGTCCGAGCCTCGCTCCCCCTCTGCCGGAATCTTCGAGATCGACCGGGGCTTCTCCAGAAGCTTTGCCGGGTTCTCGGACTTCCTCTTACCCGAGCCAGAGCGTTGGCTCGTGGTTGATGGCGCCGGGGAGGATGTGCCCTGCCTGGCAGCCAAGGAGCCCGACCGTTCGGCGCTCCCGGTGCCCGCGGACTTGCGGTGCTTAGCCTTATGTTGGGCCCCCGTCGCAGGGGCACCCTCACAGGACTTAGAAGAGCGCTCGGATTTCTTTTTCTTCTTCTCGCCTGACGGGCTCTTCCGTTCCAGCCAGTTGGCGAGACGGAGGTGGCGATCCTTCATGGTCCGCTCCGACATGTTCCCACAAAATGCACAGTCCTTCTCCTTGTGCGTCTTGTCCTCATGGAGACAGTAGAGGCATAACGAATGCTCGTCGTCCTTGAAAACATTCTGAAGCTGGCATCCAGGGCAGGTCCTGAACAGCTTCCTGGGCGTTGAGCTTCCTTTCTCCTGGGCCATGTCTGGGGTAGGCCTTGGAACTTCTGGAATCCTCCAAAAGCGTAACTCGACGAAATCTTCACCCTTGAGGGGCGTCGAAAACTCCGAAACGGATCCCCATTGATCGGATGTAGAAACGGTGGAGCTTGAGGCTGTATTTAACCGAAAAATGAGAAAAATCTCCTGAAAAAGCACGAAAACGCAGCAAAAGCTCGAGAGCTACAGCACGAGGACTCCCAACACTTTAACGTGCGGTAAAAATCGGAGGATGGCTGCCGGAGGCGGGGCTTAGGGAGAGGGCAGTCATTGGCTGGGGGCAGTATGACCCAGAGACCAGTGATTGGTTACTACTAAGAAAGACAGATCAGAAACGAAACTGATACGGATACTGATTTTTTTCTATACCGAGGATTCCCAGCCTCACGACGGGGAATATTCATGAGCATGTGAATCCATGCCAGACCCCATGCTGGAGAATTTGAATGATTGTGGTGATGAAAAGCTTAAAAGCTACAGGAGTGTACATGACGAGTTGCGTGCGTGGAAGCTATTTATGTAGGGGCCATCGGCTGGGGGTCCCGGAGGCAATGAGGAATGCAGTTATTAACTTGGGGCGCAGAGGACATTTGGGATTGTCTAGGACCAGACTGCTGATTAGGGCTGATATTCGGTGGCCTGGATTGGTTGGTGAGGTGGAAAGCATGGTGAAGGAGTGTGCATAGTGTTTAGAAGGTGACAAAGGACTTAAGGTGTCAAGGCCACACAAGGGTTCGGGAGGTACCAAAGGTCCTGTGGAACGAGATTGTGTTGGATCTACTCAGGCCCAATATTAGGAAGGACGAGGGTTACCCATTTGTTGGTAGTGATTGAGATGTTATCCAAATGGCCGGAAATCGGTCTTGTAAGATGTGAGGTCTAGTAGCATTACGTTTCTGGAACCTTTGTTTTGGTGGGAAGGTTTCCCACAAAGAGGTTTATCGGAAAATAGACTGCAATTGGCGTCTAGAGAATTTGAAGTATGGGATAGAGCAGGTAACCATGGGTCTGTCACCCACAAGGGAAAGCGTGCATAGAAAGATAAAATTGTATTATTAGAGTAGTAATAAGAATTACAGTTGCACAGGTGGTGACTGGATCCATGTGGTCATAGAAAGGACATTTCAGTATAGGCTGGCACCACACAGTGACAGGGGTAACCCCATTTGAATTGCTGAGAGGCAGAAAGCTCAACACTCATTTCTGTTCAGGTTGGATGTGCAGAACGTGGTGTGAGGGTGCAATGGTGGGCAAGGTGCATGAGAGAATTCTGGAGAGCGTGGAAAAATTGAAAGGAAGATTTGGTGTTAAAAACTGTTGTAGGATTATGAGTGTGAAACCAGGTGATGTGATTAAACTGAAATTGCTGGTTAAGGTGAAAAAAGGAAATTCTACATTTTCCAAGGAAATGGAGATTGTCAAGGATTTGGGTGAGTCAGTTATGGTCAAGAGTGGTGGTATCTGGAGCAAAGAGAGGATGGTGGTTGTCAGGAGAGGGAATGTTGGGAGAGTTTGGTAGAAGGAAAGAGTGTCTATCCATAGAACCTGGAATCCCATGTTGAGAGTGGAGTGGGTTCCAGGGAGAGCAGTCATTTGGCAATGGTGAGCTGGGAGGTACCGGTTGATATCTACTTGTAAAATAAAGATTTGACACTTACCCTTATGAGTTCTGAAGTCCCTTAACAGGGTGGTACCGTGGTGTCTGAAGGAACTATACAATAACCCTCGCCCACTGTTTTGATCACCCACTTGTCTGCAGGGATCCCCCTCCCATGCAAGGGTGGAGCATGTTATCCAACCTGCAACTGGAGATGCATGGGACAGGACTCAGACCAGAGAGTCATTTATTAGCAGGGGAGCCTCTGGCAGCTGCATTCCTACCCGTTCCTTTTCCACACCAAAACCCTTGCTGCTGAGGGGCTCGATATGTATTGGACGCTCTCTGGCCAAAGTACCAGGGTGAACATCCTGTACCATAAGAACCTTGTTTGTTTGTTTGTTTGTTTATTGAATTTCTAATGCGCACCACACCCGGAGGTAACAGGGCGCAGCAAAGGAGATGCAAGGCTTACAAGGTTACATCATGACAAACTTTATAAATTGACAAGTGAAATACAATATAGGTAGGGCTCAGAGTATACAGGTAGTAGATTTCAAAGCAAGTTATTTACATCATAATGTACAGTAGTATACAATAGTTTACAATATTGGGTGGTCAAGTGTGCTAAAGTGCAGTGGTTTCAGTTTAGACTAGTCTTCAGTCAGATTGAGGTGGGTGATGAGGTTCTTTCTAAAATGTGGGTAGGGTTGATCAGCTCTCAGCTCGTGTGGCAAGGAGTCCCAGAGTTTGGCGGCCTTCACAGGGAAGCTATTGCCACCAATCTTGGAAGATTTGAATCTTGGTACCACCAGGCAGTTTGTATTGACAACTCTGGTGGGCCTGCTGGAGGTTCTTCTTGACAGTTTGTCAATTAGGTAGCTGGGGGCAGCATTGTGTAATGTTGTGTGTGTCTGGGAGGCGATTTTTAGTTGTATTTTGTTGTGGGTGGATATCCATTTGTGTTGGCGTCTGATTGCGGTCATGTGCACTCTTTTGTTGATGCCTAGTACGACTCTAAGAGCGTTATCTTGTAATATTTGTTGTTTTTAGATACTGGCTTTGTTGGCACAGCTGTAGAGAGTATTGCAGTAGTCTAAACTGGAGAGAATGAATGCCCTGGCCAGTATAATGCAACTGTCGTTGGAGAGGAAGGGCTTACCGGCTCTGATAAGCTTGCACGTTTAGGCTGTAGTGGAGGCCAGAGATTTCAGTTGTTTATTGAAAGACATAGTGGCGTCCAGGTAGAAACCTAGGGTTTTTACCTCTTTTGAGACTATGGTATTGTTGCCATCAATGATAAAAGAAGCGTATTCATGACCTAGTTTGGAGATGTTAAGAGGGGGTACCAAGAATTATCAGCTCTGTCTTGTCATCATTCAGGCATAGGCCGTGTGTGGCCATCCATGCCTGAATGATGAGGTAGATCCTATTCACCAACGCCAAGTCCTTGCCATGATCCCCGGAAAGCGGGAGGAGAATCAGTGCATCATCTGCGTAATTAATGTAGGTGATACCCAGAAGGTCCAAATCATCTAACAAAGGTTTGGTGAATATGTTGTACAAGGTTGGAGACACGCATGAGCCCTGAGGGACCCCGCACACGATTGGGGTAGGATCAGCCACAGCCGATGGGGAGAACACTCTGATAGTTCTGTCACTAAGGAATGATTCAATCCACTTGATAGCATCTGTCGAGAAGTGGGCTGCTGAATCAAGGTGACTGCAGAGGACCTTGTGATCCACCAGATCGAATGCAGCTGAGAGGTCAAGTAGCAGCAGTAGTCCTGTCTTCCTTTGTCTCTCAGCTCATCGATTTGTGTTTTCAGATCTATCAGTGCAGTTTCCGTCCCATGTAACGGTCGGAATGCGGATTGTCTGACCCCTAGGAGTTTATGTAGCTCAAGGTATTTTTGGATCTGCGAATAAGCAACTTTGTCCAAGATTTTAAGTAAAAAAGGTACCGTAGTGATGGGGAGGTAGTTTGTGGCAATGAGTGGGTCTAAAGTTTGCTTCTTCACAAGTGGGAGAGCCCAGGATTGTTTAAGGTTAGCTGGAACGGTGCCAGAGGTAAAAGAGGCGTTGATCAGCTTGGAAATGAATGGAGAGAGGTCTCTCGAGGCATCTTTTATGATGTGTGCTGAGCAGACATCTCCTTTACAGTTTGAAGGTTTGAGTGATAGGATGGTTTTTTCAACTTCTAGGATGGAAGTTTTGGTGAAACGGAATCTATTATTTTGATCAATGGTTTTTTTACTCGGTGGGAGCGAGTTAGTTGGCTGAGGTAGGTTTAGAGCATCTTTCTTATTTTTTATTTTGATTTGTAAGGTGTTTATTTTATTAGTTAGGGCTTGTTGGATCTCTCAACACCAGGGTCTTGTTTTTGATGCATATATCAGGTGTGGAGATAGGGGACTCCAATTCTCTTAGTATTGTGAATAGTTCTTTCATACTAGAGTTGGAGTTGGCAAGGCGTTCATTGTATGAGTTTCGTTTTGCCAGACAGATTTCGTTTTTACAGTGTGATGCAGTAGAGGTTAGCTTCTTTTTATTCTCACTAGAAGGGCAAAACCGCCAGGCGGTTTCACATTTTCTTTTCAGTAGTCACAAGTCCTTTAGTTGTGGAGTGAACCACTTGTTAAGGTGTGCTTTGGCTTTGCTTGGTCTCAGTTTGAGAGGAGCAACTTTGGCCAGTGTGGAGAGCATAATCTTATTATATTCCTGCACCAAGGTACTTGAGTCAAGATTATCCGGCAGAGAATTTAGGGTAGGTAGAATATTAGGAATCACATTGCCTACTGTGTTGTTCTTTTTCATTCTGGTTAGACAAGGTGGAGCTTCTTGAGGAACTAGGATTATTGGTCTGGTGGTGGATAGAGTCATGGACACGAGGGAGTGGTCAGTCCATGATAGAGGGGAAATGGAGGTAATGGTAGCTGTGCAGTTCTAGTCTGCTACCCAGTCCAGGATTCTGCCCTTGATATGGGTGGGTTTGTCTACTTTTTGCGATAGTCCTAATGCATTGAGGGCGCTGGCAATATGTAATGTCTGTTTGTCCGAGGGATCGTTAAAACCGAAGTTAAAGTCGCCAAGCAGCAGTACTTGGGAAGTAGGTTTGAGGTTACTGGCAAGTATGTTGTGCGGGTCCTCCTCAAATGTTCCAATGCGCCCAGGGGGTCTGTATATTACGTGCATGGTAAGTGATTGGGAGTTATTTAACATGAGTTTGACAGAGGAATCGACAAGATTGCAAAGTTTGGGGAGAGACTATTCTCATTGATAGGCTCTCTCTGGATAGGATAGCTATTCCACCACCTCGGGTTCCATCTCTGTCTTGTCTGGAAATGGTGTATCCTTCAGGGATGGCTAGCATGAGTGCGGGTCCTGCCGCATCGTGTAGCCAGGATTCCGTTATGGCTAGGAAGTCCAAACTGTCTTTTGTGATTAAGTCGGCTATGTCAATGGCATGAGCCACAAGGGACCTTGCATTAAGGAGAGCTCCTTTGAGGGGCTGATTGTCTATTTTGACTGGGGTTGAGCGTAGAGTAAAGCTGGTATGAGCCGTGGGCTTGGAGAGGGGTGTGGTAGTCTGAGATGCAGTGGCCCAGAGGACGGGTGAGGAGGTAGGCCATTTGGCAGTATTCGAGGTCATGATGCGGTGACAGTTTGTTTTCTTGTTGGTAGGAGGTAAGATCTAGTCAGAGGCTAATATAGTTTATGAAGTCTGGCAAACAGTTGGAGATTTCTATTAATCGTAGTACATGGGGCTGTAGTGTAGTCTCCTGAAGACTTTGAAGGGAGATGATTGGAGAGGGCAAGGGTGCTAGGGTTGGGAACCATGATTAGCAAGTTGGGTAGGTGTGATCTATTCTCCTCTAGTATCGTTCCTTTAAGGTGGACTGCGATGCTGGTGGCAAGGAGTTGGAGGGCAACTAGAACCAGGATGGGGTAAGAGGTACTTTGGCCTGGCATATTTAGCAATGAGTCAGGATGTGGTATAATTTGCTAGGCAGGCTTAAACACAATATGCAGAGTAAGCAGAGTGTCATGGGACACAATAGATCGCAGTGGGCAGATTCGATTTTAGCTAGGTGGGCCTAAAAACACAGTATACAGAGTAAGCAATGTGCCATCAAACACAGTAAATCACAGTGGGTAGATTTGATTTTTGCTAGGTGGGCCTGGAAACACAGTAAGTCTAAGTAAGCCGTGTGCCATAGAGCACCACAAATAGCAGTGGGCAGAATCAAATTTACTGATTTAGTCTGTTCAATCTTAAACACCTCAACTCATCCTTTCATCCTTCTGAGGTCGATAAATAAGTACCAATTGTGTGGGCTGTAAGGAAGGCATGGTATCAATACTAGACAAATACAAAAATGCAAGTTTCGAAAACCTTTATTTGGGTATTTTGGTTAGGTTGGTAGAATTCCCAACTAGCCCTAACTCTAGAATGGGAGTAATCTTGACCCTTAAAGAAATAAGTCCAAGTCAGTCTAGTCAAAATAAAAATGCCCATACTAAAAAAGCCTAACCTTGCCCTCCTTCTCAAATGAAAAATGTGTTAAGGGAATGCAAAAGGAAAAATAGTGTCGTAAAAGAATGGCTTGGGTAACAACTCCCTTCACCACGTTCAGCAGCACAGGGTCTTGAGAGTTTCTTAAAAAGGATAGGTGGATGGCACAGTGCCATCAGTCTTTCACACTTTGGCTTACTGGTACAATTCAAGAGTTCAGGCTTGTGCTTCAAGCTTTTGGCAGTTCAATCTGTTCCTTAGGCTTTCTCTGCCTTGTCATAAATACATAGATCTGCTCTGGGCTTTCTTTGCCACAATTCAACAAAGGCTTCCCTCCGCCAGACTCAAGCCTCTCTTTCTCTTTCTGAGGGTTCCCTTCCCCATGTTTTGTCTATTTTTTTTTACTAAGACTTTTGAAACTTCAAGGATTTTACGTAGACCTCTTCATGACCACTTTGACCTCCGTTTAAACAGTTCAACGATCTTCCTCATCTCGCAACACCAATGCCTCTCGTACTTGTAGTTTCTTATTCTCTTTACTTTACCGTTTTGGCCTCTTTCAAAGTTCATATGCTTTGTCCTTGTCATATTCAGAGTTCACATACTTTGGTTTTCACTTATTCAACATTTGTTCAGGATCGCTGTTACTTTCTTGCCTTCGGTTCCAGTTTTAATACACCACCTGAGGCAGTCACTCAGTCCACAGGCCGTGGTCACCCATGGACAAGGACAGCTACATAAATGTGTTGCAGGTCAGGGCTATCCAGCTAGCGCTGAGAGCCTTCCTACCGCTGTACAGGAACAGCCTTATAGGGATGTGTTTGTTATTAGACTCGGTTGGCTGTAGAAAGGGCATACCCACAGAGAGGTTGCTCTCCACCATAACAAATCTGGACGCAGATCCCCCAGTATGGTTTTTATGGTAGACCGAGTCCTTTTGGTTCCAGCAGCGCACCAGATGCAACTCAATTCTCCACCTGAGCCTGGTAAAGGGGACCGCAAAGATGCAAGCCGGCATGATTCCAAGCAAAGTTTGAAAGTGCTCAATGGAAGGTTGTGATGCTTTCCGGCGTAGGGAAAATCTTTTGCTCTGGCGTGTCCCACAGTAGGCCCAGGAAAACCAATGACTGAGTGGGCTCAGCTGCGATTTGCACCGATTGAGAACCCCTGTTCGTACAGAATGTCCATGAGACGATGTGCTGTAAGTTGAACCGCACCTGGCGACGTCGCTCTGATGAGCCAGTTGTCCATGTATTGGTAAACATGGTGACCTTTGGTCCCGAGTACCGTGGCCACGGAATTCATTAGCCTAATAAAAACCAGAGGGGGCCAAACTCAAACAGAAGTACTTTGTACTGGCAATAGGACCCATAACCATGAATCTGAGATAACATAAAAGCGGCCGTCAAATTGGGGTGTGCAGGTAAGCATCCTTGAGGCCCACGGAGCACACCCAATCTCCCCCACACCAAGACTCTGCTATCAGTGCCGGCGTAACAATCTTGAATTTTTAAAGGGGTAAGTAGAGGTTGGACAGATTGAGAACCACCCACAGGCCCGCGCCTTGTTCTTTTGAATTGCGAACTCCTTGCATAGAATCCGGATCCCCTATGAGAGGGAGGAACCTCTTCAACTGTTCTGCTGGCACCAGGTTTTCGACACCAGCTTGGCTCGTATAGCCAATGACTTAGCAGTCTGTGAGCTGGCCTTTTTGTTCAGCTCCTCATCCAATAAGTGGATTAAGTCCACCACCTCAAATGGGAAGTCCAGAAAATGCTCTTGTACGTCATTATTGAACGTAGGGGCCCTCATCCATGCTGAGCGCCTCATATCTGTTGCTATGCAGATGGCCCCCACCCAGCTGTGTCAAAGTGGGCCACTGCTGCTTCCATTCTGTCCCGCGCCACCATTTTAGCTTCTGCCAGGCCTGATTAGAACACTGCCTGTCTGCGTAGGGAGCTCCAGTAGAAAATCTGAGATTTCTCTCCATAGCCTCCGGTCAGCTGCTGCTAGCATAGCGTCAGCCTGCCTAAGATGCACACCCACATTAAGGTAGACCACCTTACCAAAGGCTTCCAACGTCCTGTCTTCCTTTGTTAACAGGGTCTTAGTGGCAGTTCAGGATGTAGAAGCCTGTGGATTGAAGAACATGGATGCTGCTGCTACAACTCACTAATGCGGGTGTGCAGACAATAGCATGGTGTCACCCTCTGCCTGCCTTGAATTGTCGGCTAGACTCTTATTAGTCGGCTGAGTAATGTGAGGCTTGATCCAGCCCTTTTTAGCCAACGCCTTCACATCCTTTTGAAGGGGGATTAATCCGATTGAGGCGCTCAGTGTTCGCACCTCTGCCAGGACCTCTGCCAAGACTCCTGCCTCAGGCTTCTCCTGCTGAGGTTGTGGTATTACCAAGTATTCATCCAAACCTGCCAATCTGGCGGATGTGGATGCTTCAGTGTCATCCTCCACGCCCATATCTGGGGGATCCGCTAGCCCTTGATTAGCACTCTTGGCAGAGAGCGTGAAGATCCGACATAGAAACAACCTGTCACAAGGTAGGCACTGTCTGAAGCCCACCTTGACCAACATTCGCCATGGAGGTGAGGCAGCGGATGCAGATGAAAATAATGTAAAGGAAGGAAAACTGGAAACACTTTTCCTGGGGAATTGCTGGCGCATGGAATTAAGAGGGAAAAGGCCTCAACCACTAGCACAGTGATGTATGTCCGCTCCCATCAATGCGGAAAAGAGGACTACAGTGAGGTGCTGCAGGGTGGAGTCAGCGGAGCACACACTCCTGGTACCACACCTCTGCGTACCTTTAAATTTAAAGCAAACTTTTTTTTTTAAGTGGAAAAAAGGTTCAGGTCCTGTCCCTAGCGAAGGGACGGGAAGAAAGGGGACAAGATGGAGTAGTGCCGAATGAAGATGTTTTTCATAGTTTTTGCATGCGTCTGCTGGATGTCGCATACTTTTTACTCTTGCAAAGGAGAAAACTATTTACTACCTTAAAATCATATTTAATCTCGAAGTTCAAAAATAGGAGTCAAATACTCTCATCTCAAATCCTTACGTGGAGAACTGGGCAGTTGCTGACGATGTAGGGTTTCCATGGTGTCCTCTGGAACAGTATCAGACTTCTGATGATGGTGGTGGCAGCTTGTAGAGCAACCAAGTGAGAACAAAGGTTGGAGAAAGGTTGGTGAAATCAGCCTGGTGTTCTTACAGGGCTCGGAAACCAGGGCCACTCAAGCTTCCCAGAGGAGACAAGGCCGAAGCAGAGCGTTTGCCTGAGGTCCTGTGTTGAACTTTCTCGGGTCAGTTTGCTTAGAGTATACTCAGTTCTGGCAGCAAAGGGGCATCCACTTCTGGGTCCAGTGATGCAGGCACAGTAAGAAGCTTCAGGGAGAATAGGCCTTTGATCAGGAGTTGGGCTCCAAATGTACCCACCGGATTAGGGGGAAGGAGCACTGCAGTGGGTTCCTTCTAGTCATCCTGGAAAGTCAAAGCTTTGTCATCGGATTCTTGAGGAGCGCCAAAGGATGTTGATGGAGAGCTTTAGCCCTTCCTCAAGCAACAAGGCCTTCTAGAGTGCAGGTTCAGAAGGCAAGCTGTAAAACAAGCTGTGTGAGCAAGAATGTCTGATTTTATACCCATCTGGAACTGGGGAGCAAACACCACACCCAAACACACACCAAGTGCAAGTTAAACAAGGGGTGGTCGGTCTGCCAGACCATCCCTCCAAGTTTCCCCAGGAATTCTGGAATGGTTTCTTGCACAAAGGAAGTAATCCACACTGTCCTAGATAGGCATTTGCCTGTCAGAAGTAGCTTCTGGCTATCAGCATTCACCAGTCCTGGAACACAGCCATTGTGCAATGATGGCCATCGCCCCACTCTTCCCCCCACAATGGGACAAGAGTGCTTACCACCTCTCCCCCTCTCCCCCGATGTCTGTAGGAGACTATGGGATACCCCTGCCTTAGGAATCGTACAGACCTTTAGTACAGCAGAAAAAAATACACAAACCCAGTCAGGCTTTGGATTAAGTCTAGCTGGGAGTAAAAGTGCAAAACCTAGATAAAACAGAACAAATTCCAGGGGGGCGGAGGAGGAGCACCCTGATGCAAGACTGACACCTTATAGTTTATATGAAGACATTAATATCCATTGTTTGCAGCACCATTTACATAGCTTCTGCGTCTCGCTTGACAAGATTTGTCACCTTGTTGACCCTTGTTTCTAGAAGTAAAACAGTCCTCGTTTTCTGAACACTCACAATTTTTCTTTTCTGCTATGGCAGGAAAAATGTTGGCGTCCAAAACATGGCTCTGAGCTACGATACATTTATGTGCAGCATTTTGTCTTTCACTACCATGAGCTTTTAACGTGGAGATCCCCTGGTAGGCAAACCAGTACTCCATGGATGCATCCGTGGACACCAACTTCAGGGCAAGGTTCTGTGAAGATGTCCCTTCCATGGAAGGTACTGGTTTGTTGAGCGTTCTTGTCAGAGTCCCCGTAAAATGTGCTGTCACCTCAAGTCATGAAACTCTTATAATGGCAATGTAAGACGACAGCATGCACAGAGAAGATATGAATGTTCGAAACAAAGTTTTCTCTTAAACCTCAATGACTGTCGTGGACACAATGCGTTCGATTAGTTTTGCTAAAGTCCTCATCTTTGAGGTTGCTGTGCCCTGGGCTGCCCCAGAAAACATGTGCTCCTCAATGGTGTTGTCCTTCAGCATTAATTGTTTCGCTGTGGCATTTTGCGCACCTCTTGAATAGTGATTTCCCAAATTAGGGGTGGTTGGAAGAGGTCCTAACATTAAAGACCGTTCCAATGCTCTAAGATTTTAAAGGATGAGATGGTAACACCGAAAACGGTATACAAGAAAATTCACTGCTCTTTTTTAAATGCACTTTCTGGCCCAGCATATCCATTATCTGCCCGTTGCTCCTCCCTACCATTACTGCCTGTTTCATACTCCTGTGTGTCTCTGGCAGGCAAAGTGCTTCAACACCACAACATATGGCAGAAGGGGCTATACAAGACAACGTAACATAGGGTTCAGTAGACATGATTCATGGATGCAAAAATCCGAACCAACAGCTGGCCATGGGTTTTAGAAGTAACAAAATAAATTCCTATGACAATATTAAGTTTCAAAATTGTGCACTGAGGAACTTACATCTGACGTGAGCCTAATGAGCCACCGAAGACTATCATTTTATCCCCAATCACACATGAGGAGTGTCCTGCCATAGGAGGGGGGCCGTGGGTCGTCACAATGCAGTTCCACCTACAGGACGAGATTATGAGGAAACGCCATTTATTAGATTGGAATTGACTTTAAATGTTAGAATCAAAACAGAAAAAACATTCTTACCAAAGAATTCACACATTTCACAAGTTGAGAATAAGCCACAAAGGCACAAGAAGCATAACAATAATTTACAAACAGTTTTGCCTAACAAGGAGTTAACTGGGGTGGGAGTGGGGGGATTGGGGGTAGCAAGGGGGAATACTGTCAGGCTGGAGCACATGCCTGGAAGATGCACTGTTTTGGGGCTACAATATGTAGCTGTTTGTGTGGACAAGGAGGAAGTGGCAGACAGTTTGGAAGCTTAACAACTTAATTCAGCATTGGTAAAGTCCCATAGTACAGGTCTGCTGAGTGATAGCCTAGAAAAAGGCATAGTACAGATCTGCAGTGATAGCCTAGAAAAAGGCAGGACAGGTGAAACAGATCAAATTAGTCAAGAAGTCTCCTTAGATATTTTTGGAACTGGCAGAAAGGGATAGATTTAAGATTTTGACTTGATCAAGAGCACCATAAGAGCTACTCCATCAAACTGTGTGGCAGATAAAACAGACATACATTTTATTTTTTTAACTCCACCTTTAAGATTGAGCATTACCCCCAAACCACAGTGACCTTTCTTGCAGACGCACAATGCCAAACCCCTAATCCAGATAAGAGTGTTACAGTGCAACATTTTGCAATCAATTTATTGCAAACCATTTGGGAACATTGTTTACAAATGTTCCTTACCAGTTTTTGGAGGGGGAGTAGGTATGAATTTCATCAAAGAACCTCTCTGGTTGATGCAGCGGGTAAGGGCTGGGTCTAGTCCAACCCCCAAATAGCACCAGCAGTTCCTTGTACACCACTAATGTGGCCCCTGCCTTAGGAGAGGGGTAAGAACCTGGAAACAAATAAAATATATTAGTTCCAAATCTAGCAGCAAGTTTGGTACACTCAGTTATCTTGTGCACAGCATTGGGGTATGTGTAGTAATGAGTAAATTAGTGGTATAATACTAATTTACTCACTCTTCCCGCATTCATTCCTGGTATGTCCACTGTTTGAAATGTATTTCCACCTTTGTACTCTTCGAGTGAAGCAATATCAAAGACATTTCCTGTAGTCATTTTTCATCCCCGAGCATTAAGATGCAAGTAAATTATTCTACCTTTTTAAGTACAAAGGCAGATAGGTTTGGGAACAGACTAAGAAGAAAATTAATCCCGCCTATACTCACAAACCAATTTCTCAATAGTTTAACTAGGCAGTGGCAGGCAGGAAAACAGAATCCATGGCTTAACAAAAAATGATCTGGGATACCAAACTAGTAGACAAAGTGGGCGATTGGAACTAAACGAAAACTAAACTAAACTAAGACGAGCAAAGCCCATAGGTTTCAGCTGTCAAATGTTAAGTTCAGCACCAAAAGCACCAACAAACATCAAAATTAAAGTACAGAAATACATTTCATACAATTGATAACCATTAAAGTAGTTGGCACAAAACATGCACACGTCAAATAAATAAAATGAGTACATCAAAAGAAAACAGTTCTGAAAAACCTGGGCATGTAGGACATTTTCCATTTAATCTGTAGCCACCCTGCACAGAGACCACTTGGTAAGCAGTCTTAGGGTCTGGCTGGTACTTTGGGTGCTTTACTTTGATTCCAATGTGACTTTTTGGCTCAGTTTTGGGTGCCTTTTGGAGGGATTTGTATGTATTTTGCAATCATTCTTTGGGCTAGTTGTTGGTTTTCTGAGGGGTTTATTTGGTATTTCCCTTTGAATACCAACCCATTTGAGCTGGTATGCATCTCAAGTGCCCTTCTTTTGGGTTGTAGTCCTTTGGTTCTGGCTTTTTCCTTTCCCCACCCAACCCCTTAGCAATTGGGTTAGGCAGTCCGGTGTCTCATTGTCTCTGCCCTGGCAGCCATCTCTCCCCGCCTTGTCCCATTCGCCCTCATCCATCCTCTGACTCTCTCCCTCCCCATCCCTTTGGTTCTCATTGGTCCGCACCCCCAGTGACTGCCACATTTCAGAGGCCCTTCCAGGGCAGCGTTGTCCAGGCAGTCAGTCGGCTAAGGGCCACAAGACAAAGGGCAGCTCCTGTCTAAGCAGCACTGCTGAGTGTTTGCCCATGTTCACCTGGGACGCCCGATGCAGACTATCTACAGCAACAGATAAGGTAGGTGTGGTGTCAGAGAGGAGTACAGCCATTACTGTACCCCATTAAAACCCCACCACTCATTATCATATAGCCTAATTGTGTAAGGTACCCATATTTGGCACTCAGGCTCAGTCCAGAGAATACTTACCTTACACGCTTAGGCTAATTACATAAGGTAGCCATACTTCACATCTAAACGGTCACTACAGGCTAGTTCTATTCCCCTGTTGCGCCCTATAACCATTGTGTTCCTCCCCATAGCTTGCTTATGTTGAACGTTGCCACACCCTATAACTAACCATCGTATGGTGATACGGGTGAGGAGCAGTCATTACTGTGCTCCGGAAAACCCAGCCATTCACACTACCATTGTGAACTGTGCTGCGCTCCATAGTTAGCCATTGTACTGAATTGTGGAAGGAAATGTGTTGCTCCTAGATGTATGTTGGAGGCAGACGTGATGGATTTTAGTTGCATTTTGCGAGAAAGCAAATGTGTTGCACCCAGATGCACTTAGAAGGCAGGAAATGAGTTGCACTTAGATGCATAGTGAGGGCAGGAAAGGTGTTACAATAGACATATTGGGAAGAATAGCCATGTTTCTGCACCATATGCCAGGCCAACGAGGAGGCCTCTTCATTAATTCTTCTTATGCCTGTTTGGAAGGATCCTCGCATCCCCGACTTCGGTGGCCCTCTTTCCTGTTATTTGAATGTTCCTGAGTCCACGTGCAATTACAGGGTAAGCCCTGCATTTATCACTGCATATCGCGCCTAATGCGTGATTTTTACCACCCCAAAAAAATTACTCAAAAATCTGATTGTGTGTGTGTGTGTGTGTGTGCGGGCGGCGGATTGCCTGAATTTACAATCTTTGGATCCCTTTAAACCAACTTGTGGTATTTGACACTGCTTTTCACTGCCATTCATTGGGCCATACTGGTCACAGGCCTTGCCAAGATGGCCTCACCTTTTTCTTGTTCCTGAAGTGCTGTGCTTTGCATGACTCCCACCCCCGTTGGCTGCCTGGGCCATCATTGCCCAATCAGATGAGCCGGGAAGTGGGACCCGGCACCATCTACCAAGCCCATGACAAAGGCCCCATCTGCTCCCTGTCTGCTACATGAATCCTCAACCGCAACCTGACCTTCCCTGGGGCTGCCAGCTCACTCAGCTTTGAAACTGGACTACCAAGACTCTCTTACTTCCCTCTCCATGGGTTAGTTCCCTCCTTCTGTTTACCCCTTCTTTTCCCTTCATGGTCCTTCTCTCTCCTCTCTGCTTGTTCCAACTGGTCTCCCTGTTTGCTATCCAATTCTTCTCGTTTCAGCACTCTAACTCAGACAGTGTTTCTTTTTACCTATGGTGCCTTAGCATTTGCCTTTGAAAGTCACATTTGGGTGCGTTTTTCATTTAACTTTCATAGTCAAATTGGGTGTGTTTCTGAAAGTCAAATTTGGGTGTGTTTTGGCCCTAAAGTGTAAGCTGCAAGCCCAGTGACTGTCTCATACCACTGTACTTACATACTTCTCCTACTGCCTCCTCTCTCTATTTGCCCATGGCGTTATCCGTTTCTCCTATCTACTCGAATTGCTTATCAAAAAAGGATATCCTGGACTCCAACCCAGGTCTCCCCATCGCTGATATCTATTCCAGCGCCTCTGCCAGACAAACCCTCACTGACATCCTCTTTGTTGTTCATTCGCCAGATCTCTGGACCCCTCATATGATCTCTGTGCTCTGTCTTGTCTCCTCCTCTCCCATTAATGGTGGCACCCCCTGGGTAGTCCTTATGGATTCTTTCGACTCCTCCAGAGTCATCATTAATGTCTACCTAAATGGCACTGTCATGGTGCAAGGCCCTCAGGTCAATCTCCTCCTCTTTGATAGGCGGTTCCCGTGCCTCATCAACTGCCTCTCATCTCCAGCTGTCCCCCTATTCTCCACCCTTAGCTACCTTGACCTCTTTTCCCTCCTCCTCTGCCCCACCTCAAGCTGCCTCCACACCTCCGCAGGGATTTGTACCCCTCCCAGGAAGGTCTTTCAGGCTGGCAACCTTCTTCACCTTGCCACTCTCAACTCTCACTCTGCTGTCAAACACTCCTCTGACATCTGCCACCTCCTAGAAAAACTTGACCTTGATATCCTCGGTCTTACTGAGACTTGGTTCACAGCCAGCTCTGTCACAAGCTTTGATACTCTCCTCCGTGATGGCTATAAGATCTTCCACACCCCCAGATCCACCCGGCCCGGTGGGGCAGTAGCCCTGATCTTCCCTGAGTGGATTCCTGCCTCTATCATCCCCACTCTGAATTACTCCTCTTTTGAATGCCTTGTCTTCAGTCTCAGTCACTCTCTCTCAGTCACTCTCTTACTGCTGCTACTCTCTATCGGCCCCCTGATCAAATCAACTCTTTTCTCTGAGTAGGCAGACCTCACCTCCTCCTCCTTGGTGACCTAAACATCCATCTTGATTCTCCCTGTTCCTCATCTGCACGCTTTCCTAACCTCAGCGATTCACAAACCCCCTCTATCCTCCCCTCCAGCCCGACTCACTCTGCTGGTCACACACTTGATGTCTTGATCTCCTTTGGCCTCCCCCTCTCTCTCTCCCCACCACCCCCAACCACTCCTCCTCCTATCTCCTGGAGTGATCAATGCCTCCTCTCCTGTCATCCTTCCATCTCCTCACCTCAAGCCAAACCTACACCAAGATTGCCACCCACCTTCTTGGACATCCGGCCCATGAAGCATGTATCAGTCGAGGCTTTCACTGCCACCTTCCCTCCCCCCTCCACCCCGGGCTGACTCGCACCCTGACACAGCCCTGTCCCTGCTCTACTCTCTATTTCTGCTACTCTTAATGCCATTGCCCCTGTCATGAGGATCCACTTGAAGTCCAAAGCCAAGTGCAATTCTTGGTATGACTCTGACGTAGCTACACTTAAACGTAAGTGTAGGGCGGCTGAGAGGAAATTGAGGTCTTCCAGATCACCCTCTGACAAACTGGCCTGCCACCTGCTCCAAAGGCAATACAGACTCTCTGTCTGCACCAAGAAGAGTCCACATTCAAGCCTGTGTCTCTGCACATCGTCTCCACCCCTCCTCTCGCCTCCCAGGCTCTTACAAACCATTATGGGCAACATGGATAGCCTCACACAGGCCCTTGCCGATTTCTGCAACCTCTCTTTTGCCTCTGGGTCTTTCCCCTCCCCCCTCTGAAGCACTCCCTTGTGCAACCTCTCCTCAAGAAACACACAGCGGATTCTTCTTGTCCGGCTAACTATCACCCGATTTCCATTACTCCATTTTTGGTTAACTCCTGGAAAAGCTGGCCATCTCTCAGCTTAACCTTAATTCCGACTATGTTGGCTCTCTCCATGACCACCAATCTGGCTCCAGATCTGCCAGAAGCAAGGAAACTGCTCTCCTGAACATCCGTGAAGACATGCTCTCCAACCTTGACTCCAAAATTCCCTCTGTCCTCATCCTACTTGATCTCTCCTCTGCTTTCGACACGGTCAACCATACCACCCTGCTCAACCGTCTCCGTGATAACCTGGGTATCACTGATCAGGCTCTGGCCTGGCTGACCTCTTTCCTCTCCGATTGGCCCTCCCTGGTCCAACTTGGGCCCTTCCTATCTATTTCCCTCTCTACCCGTGGTGTTCCCCAGGGGTCTGACCTCTCGCCTTGGCTTTTCAACCAATAACTGGCAACTCATGCATACTGCATTTCCACTTTCTGCTCAAATTTCCAGTGCTATGCTGATGACACCAAACTCGTTTTCAGGCTTCCTTCAGACACCACCTCTCCTTCCCTCATCTGTGATTGCCTAATCGCCATTCAAAATTGGTGTGCCGCCAACTATCTTTGTCTAAATACCAACAAGACTGAGATCCTCCTCATTGGTACACCTTCTCCTTCTTTTCCCCTCACTCTCTGGCTGGCCTCCCTTGGCCCTCCTCCTACCCCTACCTGCGAGGCCAAGAACTTTGGGGTTATCTTTGACTCCACACTTTCTTTCTCCGCACACATCTCAGACGTCTCTAAAAAGTCATCTTACTGCACATCCTCAGAGGTACTTTGCCTCTCCTCTCCTTCCCTCAGAAGCTCTGGTTCTCTCTAGATTGGATTATTGTAACAGTCTCTTTCTAAATCTAACTGCCTCCACTCTCCGCCCTTTACAGAACAGGACTGCGAGATTTGTCCTTGGCCTAGAGCACTGGGATCATACCTCTCCAACTCTGAAATCCCTTCATCGGCTCCAAGTGGATTCAGGGATTAAATGTAAAAACCTCTGCATTGTACGCAAGGCTTTCTGGGGCCTGGGTCCAAAATACCTTCAACTACCCCTCTGTAAATACCTCCCCTCTCAAGCACTTCGCTCCTCTACTTTGAACTCCCTCACGGTCAGTCGTTTTTCAAAGAAATGTGCTGGGGTAGATCTCTGTCTTCGGCTGGGGCCTCCCTTTGGAACAGCCTCCCTGCCACCTTGAAACTTGGAGAACCATATCCGGTTCTGGAAGCACCTCAAGACCTTCCTCTTCGCTACTTCCTTTGCCCCTGCCTTTGCCCCTCTTTCTCTCTCGGCACCGTGCACCTGGATGTCTTCTGGGCCCAGGTACCTGCTTACCCTGCGACCCTCATGCATTGCCTCTGGGCCACCCCTTGCACTGGGGTCTTTATCTGTACCCATACAGTCCCCCACCCACCTTTCTTCTGCACTTATCAGATATACCCTATCTGACTAACCAAGCACTTCTAACTTGCTGGGTGCACTACCACTGTTTATCGCCTTATTCATTTATTTTACTTATTTTTTCTGGTCTCTCCTCTGTCCGCACTTTCCACTTCTCTCCCCCTTCCATGCACTTTCCCCCTTTTCCCTTTCCCATGCACTTGCACGTTCTCAATGTCACTGGGCCTAGTTAGCTTGTTACTTTCGTTCTCCCCTGTTCCCCTCCCTTTGCTTGGTCGCGCTCTGAAACACTTGTGTAGAAGCACCATATAAATAAACTATCATATCATATCGTCACATTACATAGAATTGGGAAGACTAGCCACCTACAAGAATTGAGTTCCCAATATACTAACCACCCCACTTCTGCTCCCCTCCAACACACCTCCCAAGTACGATACACGCCCTATGGGCTAACCAATCTATCCACAAACACCCCCAACATAAGTAACACATGCAAACATCCTACCCAGGCACTAGACCTTACCCCTGCGGATACAACAAACCAGTGCGCACAACCTTAAATACAAACCAATCTACCCACAAACACACACACACACACACACACCCAACATAACCAGACATTGACATACAATAAACGCAGACATTGGGCATCACCCTTACGGATACAACAAGCCAATGCCTGCAATCAACCCATCTGCAATCCAACACACAGACGCCAGTTTCTCCTGGTTCTGGACCTATCATATCACTCTACCCTCACTAACCCCCCCTCCCCCCGCCCCATGTCCACTTTCTGGCAAAGCCACGCGAGTGCCGGGAGATCGCCACTGTGATGGTAGCAGGGCATTGTATACATCAACATAACATTTAACCAGCAGCAGAGGGATCAATTGCAAGCATGGCACAGATCAATTTCTGCTTTCGGCAATGCCAGAGAAAAAAAAAAGAATGGCATCATTAAGACAGATGAGTAACAATACACATTTGCCATTGCCATTTGCCAGTAAACCTATCAATATTTCGTGCTCCACTAGGTGTCATTAAGCCAAAACCGACAAGCTAATACCTAAAACATTTAGAATGCTACCCAGAGGAGTTTCAAGTGGTTAAAAGTGTTGGGTCAATGATTTCCAACAGTCATTTTCAGTTTTCGAAATTAGGTGGTTCTAACCTAAAAGCCGAAACTATTGCCTTGGAGCAAAGCTAGGAGGGGGATAGAATCTGAGGGGAACAGCTTTCTTGGTTACTTCCCATGACCTTGCTAATCCTCATGGCCATTCAAACCAACTAGCATCGACTCCCCTCCCAAAACACATCCCCCTAGAACATCTTTGTGATGGGTTTATTAAAATGCAACATCAAACGTTGAAATAAAACTGTGAGCTACTTAAAGCACAACGCAGTCTTCTGAGAATTGGACAGCTTAATTGGAGTTGTAATAGCATTACGGGTGCAAAAATAAAATAATAATCTTAACCAAGAGTGCCTTCAGCCACTTAATTTATAACCAGTACGCGTGTGCTTGCACTGAAGTCCTGTTAACTGCCAAGAGGTGTATCTTTTGTATATGTATTACATAAGCATTTGAAAGGCACTGCTAGGACATACCCAGGTTGACGCTCCATTTTCCTGCTGTTACTGTTTTATGGACAGCTGTTACCATTATGACAGTATCCGGCAAATGCCTGTGCCATTCCTACACAAAACCATGAACTACTGGCTTTGCCAATGCTGGTTTGGTTTCTTAGTATGTTTCCAAAGTTGAAGGAGATCCATGTCCCTTGCTTGCAGAGCCTAGTGTGATCAAGCTGCAGCTTCACTGATGTTGCCAACATGGTAGAAACATCTCTGGGATTGCATGCATTTCCATGCAGGCGGATATCGACGAGCTGTTCCGGATATGCTAGTTCCTTAGATGGGAAGACTGTTTTGCATAGTTGGTACTCATGTAGTGGCACAGGAAATAAAAATAATTATCTGCGACCCAGAGAAATTCCAAGGGGTTAAGAAAGCCTTTTCCATTGATAACTTTCAGTTTCACCAAGTGGTTACACGCGCTCTTGTTGATGAAAGGGGAACTGTAGACAATGATAATTGGGATGTCTAAAGAGCAGCAGCTTCACTATAAATTATAATAGGCATTTATCATCAGTGCACATTACTTTTTCTTCCTAGAAAGGTATTTGGGCAGATTGTAGGGGCGGGGGGTAAGTATTACAAAAGATATCCATCACAAATTTGAAATCCATGATAAGACATGGGATACCTGTGACAAAGCCTGTGCCCAAGCCTGGTCATGTGGAGGCTAGGGCGCCCTCCTAAAGTACCAAAGAGGGAAGAATTCCAGAGCCAATACATACCCTAAGGAGGGCAGTAGCTTGCGAGAGGGCCCCTTTCCTTATCCAATCCCCTTGTGCCAGTCAGTTATTAAGCAGTCCACCTTTGTCTCATGCCATTCCTCCTTGACAAGATGCTTGGCAGTCTTATCCAGAAATTAAATATCAGAGTGAGCAAACAACAGAACTCGCCACTAGGGGTGGGAGGAGATTACAGATAGAGCATTGCACACCAGCAACAGAAGGCCTGCAACCCAGCTACCAACAAACAGTTCCCCAGTCTACATCTATAAATCGCCGGTGGAGAACTAACAGCAGGGTGAGAGGAGTGCAGCCACAACATCTGCATGTGCCAGCCAGAAGAGTAATATGGCGACACAGAGGGATGGTGGTAAGAAGACCCAGCAGTCAACCTCAACAGTGGACCATCAAGGAATTTTACAGGGAAGGCAAACCATGCCACCACCAGACTTCTCTAGGGGCACCAAGAATTGTAGCCCCTAACACAAACAAAGACACAGTACTTCTCAGGCCACCATTGCTGTTCAATCAAAGTGGGCAGGGCTTAGACCAAAACTTCTAACTATGCCTGACATCTCACTGTCCGGAGAAGGGATTTTAGGGACAGATTGGCAAGTGATGGAGCCCATTTAGAGGAAGGCATCCAAAAAGGACATCACAAGAAATAGAAAGTGTGGGTTATTCGGTTGAGGTCTGAGAAGGTGGAAAGCCAAGAGATCAGCAGGAGGGAGGGGTAGAGTGTGGAGGCAATTTCTGAAGGTGAGTTATTAGCTAGTGACTGAAAGTGGTACTGCAGTTTGAGTGGATGTTAGTGTGACGTTGGTTAGAGAAGTTAGCGTAAGGAGTGCTTGTGTAGTGTACTGGGTAAAAGGATGTTATCCAAGTGTCAGGAGGAAGGAAGGAAAAGTAGTGTGAAAGCAGGGAGTACTTGCGCGGAGGAGCAGAGGCGGGTGGGGTAGTAGTGGGGAGGCAGGAGTAACAAAGGGTGGAAGCAAGGGAGTTAGATATCTGGGATTGGAGGATTGAGAATTGAGTAGGAACAAGGAAGTGGGTTAGAGGAAAGGGGAGGAGAGTGTGGTAGAAGGATGACTGAATGCAACAGGGTGTCCAAGGCACATTTCCCATATCCCAGAAGAATAATCAACTGGACAGAGAAGGTGAAGTAAGGAAGACCCTGAAGGAGTTTAGGGAGAGAAGGTCTTCTAGATTAAGGTCCTTACAACGAGTCAAGACCAAATTAGACAATAGGGGGTCTACCTTCTGTATCTAACATTGGATCAGGAAGGAGGTGCAAAACAAGCGAGTAAGGGACAGCCCTGGGGCCAACAAAGATTTGAATAGAAGCCCTTGAAACATGCCTGAAACTTGTAGTGGTTATAAGATCCGACATGGCACACTGCATGCTACCACCACGGCTCCGAGAGGTTTGCGATGAACCTACGTAGTATCAGAGTCCTACAAAGGCTTGGAAATCCTTTTTAGTGACTGGCCTGGGAGCCTTCAGCACTGCTTCAATGTTGGCCTGTTGCGAGATCGGACCATTTCCCAGTCGGAAGCCTTAGTACTTCACAGACTGGGCCAGGTAACAGTCAGCTGGTTTACAGTGAGATAGGCTTTTTGAAGTGGATCACAAACAGTAGTCAGAGGCTTCAGATTGTCATTTACAGCAAAGCATGGAAGACCATGTTAGAGATATGCTCGAGCAAACCTCCAAAATGGAGCTAGGACTCTATCCATTAGTCTCTGAAAGGTGGCTAGGGCCCCATGTAGGACAAGCAGTAGTACTGTAATCGGGAAGAGGCCTTCTACGGTTGGAAACACAGTCTTCCACATAACAAAGGAGTACTGGCAGGTATCCTTGGATGAAGCTACTAAGGTGGAGATGTATTTGACATCACCCAGAGTTTTCACCAACTCAGTTCCTGGCATGGGGTATGCACCAAAATTCGAAATAGAGTAATAAGTCTACACAAAACCATGTGTTGTCTGAGTTGTGCAGAAGAATCATAAGGAAGGACCATTAGCTGTGGGGCCTCAAACATTTTCTTCAGTTCCTCCTTTATCATTGGTCTTCTTGCCTTGGGTATCCAAGATGGTTTCAAGTGTATGATTATCCCAGAGATGTTTGGACCTAGTGTACTAGCCCTCGAACACTTCCTGGCTTCGTCAAGAAGACATCCAGGTCTCTAGAAACCCAACAAGATCTTGGTGGATCGAAACCCCCTTTCCCGTCTGTTTCTGCTTCTGCGAAGAGGGTGACCCCCCCTTTGCCTGCACAGACGGTGGCCATTGTTCCACTCAATGTCAGTGAAGTTGTGTCTGTGTTAATGGGTCAAACTCATTCCTTCGACACGTCTCTCAAGACTCATCCTGATGATTTTTGCACCTCAGAGTTTGTTGCCTCACGATCGGAAGGGGGCTTTCTCCCCCAACTTGCACCGAGGACAAGGTGTTGGGGCTGGGTATCAGCTGTGAGGGTTTTGCCAGTAGGCACCTCCTTATTAGGCGGTTGGTTCGACCAGCGAACGGCTGATTTGGCCACTATCAATTCCACATTGAGTATACTGGCCCAGCGCTTCCGACGGTGCTGCCGAAATGTTTTCAGTTTAAATTTTGGGCACGCCGGGCAACCATCTTTGGCGTGGTCACGAGGGCGGCAACTTTTACACACTGTTCTTCCAGGGAAACTTGAAATTCCACTATCGAGTTTCATGGGTCAATTTTCCATCTAGCCTTGGGGTGACAGCTGCCTTCATTTCTAGTGTGTGAAAGGGCAAAGACATTCTCTAGGCTCCTAAAACTGTAAAAAACACCAACCCCCCTCTTCCTCTACTGTATGGGTTTCAGCTGATGTGGTATAGTAGAGTTGTTCCTTCCATGCCGATTGACTATGCATCGTCTACCAAAATCAGTCAAACGTGACAAATGGGTCCGAAAATTCTTCTCTGTTGCGAAATTGCTGCCAACTGATGGTGGTGAAGAAAAAAAAACACAGGACATACATAAGGGATCTTGTGTACTTGTACACACAGGATAGAGATACTAACACAGGATCGCCACGGTCAATACCCACATTCTTCATTTCGGAAACCCTATGTAATATTCCAGGCAAACCACTATGGCTGTCTATGCAAAGCATGTAAATCAAGCAGATTAACAAGACTCAGATAAATGTACACAAAAACACACAGCCTTGTTCCCTGGGGTACTTGTGCGGGGTGGTAGGAATTCACCATAGAACAGAAATACCAGGGTTTTCGATCTATAAATGCAGTCATCGCAGTGACTGGTCCAAGAACAGCAGACAAGTAGGCTGTGATGGATGATGGACCCATCGCGAGCGAGTGGCAAAAGGCCCAGAATGAGGGTGACCATGAAGTAGGTAAGAGAGCCCACAGGATTTCCAATGAAGCATATATGAAGGCCTGGCAATGCTAGCCCTCCTAACAGTTCTGGTGGTGCCCCCCCCCCCAGGTTTCATTAGGAGCACATGTATGCAAAGCACCCTTGAATCTGCCAAAGTAAGACCATAAAGGCGAATGAGCCCAAAAGGAAAGATAGTCAGACCAAGGCATGCCAGCAGAGGGGAATGTTGTAAGATCATGGATACTACCATAGAACCAGGAGAGCCGAAGAGATGATCAAAAGGGTTTGGCAGAAAATTGGCAAACTGCTCGAGTGAGGAGCTAGAAGCACATTATTGTTAATATATGCTGTCCCCTTGCAACAGTGTATCCCAGTCTCAGCTCAGGCGCTATTGAGGGGAGACTGGCTGGGAGCACATTAGGGTAACCAAAAACATCTGCCTCGGCATAAAGAGAAAGCAGCAGCACAGTCAACTTGGAACTGGGAGAAGTTTTAGTACATCTGACAAAGCTGACGGTTTACAAAACATGTGGAAGGGTCAAACAATGCGGAAACACTTCAAACCACTTTTCCCATCAGTTTACTGCTGTAAGGCAAACAGCAGTGGCACATCATGTGGAGTGGGCTGTGAGGTAGAAAGATTAGAGGGCCCCTTATGCTTGTGGTTGGGTAAGAATATGGGAGGGTGTAGGAATACTAATGGGTTTTACTAGGACCATTGGATTCTGAATGGATGTCCCTCCTCAAATGCCAACTACCCACACTCCCATGGCAATAATTTTGCTTCACTAAGCACCGCCATCAATGAGCTAAAACTAAATATGGCTGTTGCAGTGGTCACATACTGTGTGTTGATGTAACTTTACCAAAGCAATTTTGACTTCCGGCATGTAACCATACTGCATATTGTCCTTAAATAGTAAAAGGCACAGGTTTGACATTTTTTTCAAAAGGTGGTTTATTTGTTCTGTGGTTAATGGATGCGATTTACACTTTGTGGCAAGTCAATAGGTCTTCATGCTAAATGTACCTGGGGAGGAATCTAGTTTAGCAATTCAAATCCATATCTCTTTCCAGTAGGATTGTCATTTTGGAGTATGTTCAATTTCATACAGTGCAGTGTATGATTCTGATACCAAGTTTATTAATTCCGAAGCCCGATACGTGCCGTAACTCAGATTTTGCGTTTTTATGTGGCAGACTTCCAGAAATAGAAAACCTTCCAAATCCATCAAAAGCAAAAGGCTGCCCAAAAATGACCAACATGCAAAGTTCAAAAATGTGAAGGAGGTTTGGGGTGGAGGGAGCCTAGGAGTACCCAATCGAAGTCGCATGGAAACAGCAAGCATAACTGATGAAAGAACTAAGGAGTACAGGGATGATCAGTTATTGAAGGGATTTTTTACTGTCAGAAACAGCGGCTGGTGTGTTGAACTGAGCTGAATGTGCAGTGCAACACAGCGCGTCTTAGTTGAGTTGTTAGTGAGCAGTGCGGCTTGATGGGACTGGTGAGAAACGGGTTGAGGACGATGCAGGGCCTTTTCCTCGAACCTCGACATCGCTGCTTGTGATCAGGAGACTAGCTGGGTTCAGGGAGCCACCTCAATTCAAGATGCCGGGCTCCAGGCCCTGAAAAACGGATTCCGGGGTTCATTTGCAGTAAGGTGCGATTATTCCCTTCATGGGATCGAGTTTTCGATTTGTGCGGATGGTAGGTGCAAGCTGTTAAGGAGCAGCACGCAGTGAGTACAGGCAACACCCAGATGCTGTTTTTGAGTTTCCAGTCCCCCTGCCCTCCCTCCGAGTTCTTCTTGGATTTTTCTTTTTCTCTTATATTGCTAACACACTGCTCTTTACTGGATCTGCTCCTATTACATCACAGTATTTTTCAAACAGTGTCCGCCATCTCTGCGATATTAACCCTTAGTCCTTGGTGCTGGTGAAAGGACTATATGAACAAGTTATTTACCTGTAACTGTTGTTCTCCAGCATGGTTCTGGCATGGATTCACATGCTCATGACTATTCCCCGTCATCAGGCTGGGTATCCTCGGTAAAAGAAAAATAGTCTCATTTACGTTTCTAAACTGTCTACTATAAAGCAATCACTGAGCTCTGGGTCATACTGCCCGCAGCCAAAGACTGCCCTCTACCTACGCCCCTCGTCTGGCAGCCATCTTCAGATTTAGTAGCACGTAAAGTGGCAGTAGGACCAAGAGAAGAGTCGCAGAGGGGCCGGGCGGGAGGGTTCACATGTGAATCCACGCCAGACCCATGCTGGAGAAAAACAGTTACAGGTAAGTAACTTGTTCCTTCTCCAGCATGGGGTCTGGCATGGATTCACATGCGCATGAATAAAGAATACATAGCAGTACAGACGTGCACAATCACGGGAGGTGGCAAGGCTCAACAGAAACATTTCTTACCTCCTCACCAGGCTCACCTTCAAGTGAACAGGCTGTGCAGCACTGCCTGGCCGACTCTTGACTCCTCCCTGGGATCCCTGATGACACAGTAGAACTTTGTGAAGGTGAGTCGACCTCCGCGTAGCAGCCCTGCAGGGGCACACCAGACAGGAACGTAGTCGTGGCAGCGATCGCTCTGGTAGAATGGGCTCTCGGACGGCCAGGCAACGGTCGGTTTGCCAACCGATGACAATGGATAAATCAGCCGGAGAGCCACCTGGAAATGGAAGCCTTGGACAGGGCCTTCCCAGGGTTCACAGGGCCAAAGTTCACAAAAAGCTGAGAAGTTTTCTGAAAACGCTTTGTGCGGGCCACGTAGAACTTCAACGCTCGGGCCACATCGAGCGAGTACAAAGTCCTCTGAGCCGGGACGAAGGCAACACCAAAGGTTCGTGGAGACGAAAGCCCGACGGAACCTTGGGCATGAATGATGGGTGCGTCCGCAGCACCACCCTCGTCTCGTGGAAAGTCAAATGAGGTGGCTTGCAGGACAGGGCCTGGATCTCACCCACTCATCGTGCAGAGAAGATGGCCACGAGGAAAGCGGTCTTCCACGATAGAAACATAGGCAGAGCTGTATGCATATGTTCAAATGGAGCCCCCATGAGCCTAATCAGCACCACATTGAGTTCCAACGCCGGGGCAGGAGCTTTCACCGGCGGGAATGAGCAGAACAGTCCCTTGATGAATTCCTTGACCAGACGGTGCAACCACAAGGAGAACTGCCCTCGAAATCTGGTGTAGTGGAAAATAGCCACCAGATGCACCTTGATGGAGGCGTGAGTCAGCCCCGATTTAGCCAATGGCAGCAGGTATGGCAGCACTTGAGGATCCGTGATCCTCAGAGGGTCGATATTCTGTGAACAGCACCAAATTGCGAATCTCTCATTTGAGTCCTTAGCATTTTAAAAGTAGACACCCTGGCCTTGCCGAGCACCCCCTTGCAGTCCGCCGGAAGATCGTAACCCCCGAACTCTAATGCTGCAGGAGCCAGGCCTTCCAGGTTCAGCGACCCTGGGTCGTGGTGCAGTATTGGGCCTCCTTCCATGGGCGAGAAGATCCACGACCACTGGCAGCTAGACGAGATGCCGAGAAGGTCTGGGTACCAGATCTGCCACGGCCACGCTTGTGCGACAAGGATCATCCTGCACCGGTACCGTCTGAGTTGATTGATGACTCGAAGCAACGGCAACGGAGGGAACGCATACAGAAACAGGCCATCCCAGGAGAGTGAGAATGCGTCCCCCATGCTCCCCGGCTGGGGAAACCTGCTGGAGAAACCTCCAGCACTTGATGTACGTCGCTGTCGCAAACAGATCGATCTGGATATTGCCCCCATTTGCCGAATAGCTTGTCCACTTGGTCCTGCCGAAGTTCCCACTTTTGGCAAGAGCAAAGCTCCCTGCTGAGAGAATCAGTGACAGTGTTCTGTACTCCCGCCAGGTGCAACGGAACAAGGCACATCCCCAGGGCGACGGTCCAGTGTCACAAGTCCTGCACCTCCCTGGAGAGCGCTGCAGAACTGGTGCCCCCCTGATTCCGCATGTAAAACATTGTGGTGGTACTGTCTGTGAAGACCCTCACCACCTTGCTCTTGAGAGACGGTAGAAAAGACTTGAGGGCCCAGAACACTGCCCGTAGTTCCAATATGTTTATGTGCAGCCTTCTCCTCCGGCATCCACAGGCCTCTGGCTTGAAGACATCCGGTGTGGGCTCCCATCCTTCCAGAGCCAAATCCATTGCGACTGTCTCCTGGTACGGGAGGGGTGGGGGGGGGTGGAATCTGGAAATCCGTGCCCCCAGTGATATTGGAGCGTACGCCCCACCATGTGATCGCTCGTCCGAACTCCTTGTCGAGCGCGATCCTGATCTGGAATCTTCCGGACACCTAGCCCCAATCGGGGTCGAGGAACTCCTGCAGGGGCCACATCCGTAAACTGCAGAGGCGAAACAGGTATATGCACAACGACATTCCAAGCAGCGACTCGATGGTCCTCACCATGGCGATCTTCAGTGCCAACAGCCGTTGCACCTTGCCCAAGATGGCCGAAATCCTCTCCTCTGACGGCGACGCCAGGCATGACACAGTGATAAGCTTCGATCCCAGGAACAGAGCATCCTGCGATGGAGTTGAGCAGGAGTTTGCATAATTCACCGAGAACCCCAGATCTGTCAGTAGCTGGCCGGTCCGCTTCGTGTGCTCAACAGCGATGTCCCTCGACTTTGCCCAGATGAGCCAGTTGTCCAGGTAGGGGTAGATGTGTATCCCTTGCAGTTGCAGATGGGCCGCCACCGGCACCAAACACTTGGTGAAGACTCTGGGTGCCGATTTCAGTCCGAAAGGAAGGGCCTTGAACTGAATGTTTGGCCGGAACTATGAAGCACAGGAACTTGCGGTGTCCTTTGTGTATGGGGACGTGGAAGTAAGCGTCTTCCAGGTCCAACGACGACAGAAATTACCCTCCTCCAGTTGGCCGAGCACGTGCTGTAGTGCATCCATCCTGAACTTCTGGGACTTTATGCACTTGTTCAGCCGTCATAGGTTTAGGATGGGCCTCCAGCCCCAGGTCTTTTTCCTTACGAGGAAGTACCTTGAGTATACTCTGGAACCCCGGAGTAGCTGTGGTACAAGCTCAATGGCCCCTTTTTTTTTTTTTAACATGGCTTGAACCTCCAGCAGCAGCCGAGGGATGTGGTTTTCCTGTCGGGTAACGAGTGGTATCCTTAGGCACTTTTGATGCAACTCCAAGGTGTGCCCGTGGGCAAGATCATCCAGCACCCATCTGTCGGTGAAGATGGTCTCCCACACGCCAAAAAAGTTGACCAGCCTGTCTCCCACTAGGGTGCATGGGTGCGGGCCCGACGTCCTGGCCAATCCTGTTTGGCGGTCGATGGGCCGCTCTGCGATCCCGGATGTCCGCTCCCGAAGGCCTTGGAGTGACCCCTGTTGGCTTCCTGGTTCGAGGAGCGGGAGGGTTGCCGGTAGGAGGGCAAACCCCCACCGAAACCCTTCAAAGACCGGATAGACTTCCCTCCTGAGGAACGAAAGGACAGTCGTCGTTGCTGTAGAGTGCCTGGGGCACGTGCAGTCTCCCCGTCTGTATTGATGGCCTGGAGGGATTCATCCACGGCCTTCCCGAACAGGTTGTCCCCGTCAAAGGGCATGTCCAAAACCCTTGTCTGGACCTCCTGCCTAAAGTTGGCGGCCTTGAACCAGCCACGATGGCGAAGACCGACTCCATTTCCCATTTAGCGGAACCCCTTGTCTGCGATGTCTAGGGCCACCGAGATGGTGTGGTCCAACGCCACCTTGCCTTCTTGAAGGATCTTCAAAGCCTCGACCCGCAGCGGAGCCAACTTAAACTACAGGTCCCGGTCCTTTCAAGCCACGATCGCAAGGGTTGTTGGCAGTCTTGACCGTCATCGCCGCCAAGTAGACAACACTTCTACCCATCAAATCCAGCTTCTTCCCTTCGTTGTCAGGAGGCGTGGAGGAAGAGGACGACGCAGAGCCAGATGACTTCTTCCTGGTGGCCGCCGAGACCACAGAGTCCGGTGACGGTTGAGACTGTAAGCACTTGGGTGCAGAGTCCGGCACCCCGTATACTACTTCTCCAACCGGTCCCTCTTCGCTGGGGCTGTAGTGGGGTTCTTCAGCAGAGCCAGCCCATCATGCCAAATATCGTTCACGAGAGAGACCGAAAGGATCGTCTCTTCGCCTCCCGGCGTCGATACAAGAAGCCCTCCTTTTCTTCCGGCGTGAGCTGAACAGCTCAGATGCTCTTGAAATCATTGCATGGAAAGACAGCACCTCGTCTGATGGAGATGCCCTGGGCAGAGGCGAAGGGAGGTCCCCCATCCCGCCATGATCCATACCCGTGGTTACTGTGTCCGACTGTGTCCCTCGGGGGGGGGGGAGGGGCGATGGGTTGCAGGGAGGCATAGGGTGCCTCTTCCTCTTTTTGGCCAGTGGTTCCCTGGTATCAACGGGATTGCCGGAGCTGCAGGAGCCGGAATTCTCCTCGGAATCTCAGACACCAGGGTGTGTAGGGTGGAGAGCATTTCCATTGAAAGGTCTCTAGGCGGCATTCAGGGTGTAGGGATGCTAGGTGCAGGGTCTCGTCCTGGGGGCACTAGTCATCGCCATGGACGGTATCCCCGTCGTCCTCACCGTCGCCCCTGCCATGGGGTGAGTCTCTGGCATCTCCCTCATGGACGGAAATGACCTCATCACCTGAAGAAATGTCCGTTCCCTGCAGGCCATCAACGCACCCCCCCCCCTCTTCGGGTCCAGAGGGTCGGTCTCGGGCTGAGGTCCAGCATCCTCTTCTCCAGGGTCTCCTAAAAAGGTATGCTCAAAGCCTCCCTCCTGGGAGGAAGAGACACCCTGGCTGTCGTCGGGGCACCCTGCGAGGCCACCACCACCTCGATGGAGGGCAACGATCTCACCTGGTGTACCTGGGCCTTCACGGAAAGACTGGATCCTTTGTCCGGTTTGGCCTTGTCCTTCCTGGCCGTCTTGGACACTTTGTCCTGCTTGGCCTTCTCCTTCGAGACCTTGCCAGAGTCCCCGTCTGCCTTGGCCTTCTCCGGCGCGCGTGGGTCGGTCCCCGCCCACTGCCTGGCCTTCTCCTGCTGGGCCTTCTCAGGCTTCTCTCAGCTTCCCCAGGGTAGCTGACTTCCTCTTGGATCCAGAGTGGTGGCTGCAGATCGATGCTGATGGGGATGACTATCGCGCCCTTACCGTCGCGGGACCTGCAGTAGCGGCGACCCTGTCGGAAGCGGACTTGCAGTGCTTGGTCTTGTGTTGGGCCCTCAAAGGACTTAGAAGCCCGCTCAGCTTTCCCAGATCTGGAGGCGTGCCCCAGGATGCCACCCAGGGCAGAGGCCTTGGACTGCAGCCACGACTCCAGCCGTTGGTGCCGATCCTTCAACGTGCGCTTCGTGAAGACACGGCAAATCACACAATCCTCCTCCTTATGCGTAAGGTGCAAACAGTACAGGCACTGGGAATGCTGGTCGTCCATATACACATTCCGCAAACCGCAGTTGCAGCAAAGCTTGAAGAGGAAAGCGCCTTCCTTCTCGTCCGACATGATCCACACGGTGTAGGCCTGAAGAATCTTCTCGCAGCCTCCAAGAAGAAAACTTGACGAAAACAGCCCTCGAGGGGCACTGAAAAATTCCCAAAACGGGTCCCCGTTATCAGAAGGATGATCGATGGAGCACAAGGGCTCGATTGACCGAATAAAATAGAGTTTAACTCTCAAAAAAGTGAAGATCAAAGAATGAGGACTCTTCTCTTGGTCCTACTGCCACTTTATGTGCTACCAAATCTGAAGATGGCTGCTAGAGGAGGGGCTTAGGTAGAGGGCAGTCATTGGCTGGGGGCAGTATGACCCAGAGCTCAGTGATTGGTTTATAGAAGAAAGACAGTTCAGAAAAGAAACACTATTTTTCTTTTACTGAGGATTCCCAGCCTGACGACAGGGAATATTCATGAGCATGTGAATCCATGCCAGACCCCATGCTGGAGAAGCTGTGTTGCTGTAGCAGATATCAGTTATCCCCATGCTGTGCACTAAAGGTTTGGGGGTGCAAGTCTGGGGCCGAAGGTGTCGATTGCCTCTGGTAAAGTGCTGGATCCCAGGTGTTTGAGGGGGCAAATCACTTTCACTCTGGGAAAATATGCCAAGGAAAGTAAGCTGGCTATTAACACAGAGAAGTCTTGAAATTGCATATTCAACAAGGAGAGGAAATATAGGAATTACATCTGGCATATTGATGGGACAGTAATTCTGGAAGTCCAGATAAATTAATGTCAAACTGACAGTTCTCTCTTTTGTCCGTTTTAATCTTTTATAGAAAAAGAAAGCTATCACTTAAATTACCTACGGTTTAGAATTACCTCAATCAATCAAGGGTTGCTTGGAAGTTTTTGAAGGAAAGAGATGGCACAAAGTACTGGGATTACCAAACTCTGTACCGCTTGCATCTATATGCTGGGAGATCGGCATGTTTTCTCTGTGGCAGATTTATAAACACAAGAAACTTGGACTCTTTAAAATTAAGAGAGGAAGGAGCTTTTTTTTAATGTTCTTGGTGAACTATAATGACAATGAGGAGACATCGAATGGGTTTTGGGGTCCTGTAAGGGTTTTTTTTTTTATGAAGCTGCTATTAATCCACCCACTGGCTTTTATAATTTTAAAAAGGAGACTGGATTAAGAGTGAGCACTTGCGATACACTGAAAAAATATAAATTGTAAGAAGAATATTGCTTGGTGTCAGCGAGCCTAGTTAAACCCCTCGAGTATCTAGCGAAATCACCTTCAATGAAATGATCTGTTCTTGAAATTTAGGCTGAATTGTCGATTAACTATTGTGCCCAAGGATTGGTCTCCCATAAAAATAAAAACTTTTTAGATTAGGTCATCGGTTCTCGATAAGAGGGAGAAAGGATTTGAGAGCCCAGTGAACTGCTTGCAACTCTAGTACATTGATGTGTAGTAAGGTTTCTTTGGATGACCAAAGGCTTGTGATCTGGTGCTGGTCTCGATGCACACCCCATCCCACTTGGGAGGCATTGGTCACAATGGTGAGTTGGAAATTTGGCTCCAGCAGTGGCATTCCTTTCGTGATGTTGAAGGGGTGTGTCCACCATTTCAGAGTGTCTGACAGAGACCAGGAGAGGTTTACCTTGTCTGACCAGGAACCCTGGGTTTGGGACCATCTGGATGCGAGGAATTTCTGCACTGGTCGCAAATGAAGACAACAGTGGGGGATCAGCTGAATGCAAGATGACATGGTTACCAGAAGAGCCATGTATGGTCAGACTCTGACTAGCTTGTTCGATGTAAATGAGCCCGCTAGAGGTAGCAATATTGACGCTTTCCACAGAGGGTTTGACCAGATTATTACTTCTAAGGAAATGTGCTGCCAAGAAAACCAAGCTCTTTGAGGGAACTTTACAGGATTTCATATAGTTGATGGTAAAGCCCAATTGTTGGAGCAGCATTCCTGTCTTGTTGAGAGACGATAAGGCGTGTGGGTATGGCGATCCTTGAATGAACCAATCATCCAAGTATGGATAAACGCAGCGGCTTTGCTTCCGGAGGAAGGCTGCTACTGGCGCCAGGCACTTTGTGAAACGAACCTGAGGTATTTCCGGTGGCTTGGGTGTATTGTCACATGGAAGTATGCATCCTTTAGGTCTAGGGCAGAAAGGAACTCCTGCGGTTGCACAGCTTTTATTACCTCTTGGAGCGTTACCATTTTGAATTTTTGTTTTCTTGATATTTTTGTTCAGTAGCCGTAGGTCCAAAATTGGGCGACAGTTGCCATCTTTTTTTGTTGATAATATGTTTTTAACATCGTATTAAATCTTTTCCAATCGATTGCGATTCTTCGGGCAATCAGAAGTGCAGAACTAAGTCGTATGGAATTGATAAACGAACATGGTCGATCAAGCGCATTGCTACATATAGAATCGCTAAAGATAATTCAACTGATTATGATGTGCGAAAGACAAATAATGGAAGCGGGTTTCCAGATTTATGAAGTAGACAATCTACTCGCAACAAAGGAGTGTCTACAGATGAATAGCCCTCAGTCCCCCATCCACCTATCCAAAAAAAACGTGAGTGAGGAAAAATCATTGGTGGCTGAAGAAATCTGGAGAGACTCGTCAATGAGAAGTGAAGAGCCAAAAGGAGCAAAAATTGAAATCACAGTATCTAACGTACAAGCAAAAGCAGGCCCAAGTAATCAGGACTCCAATGAAAACAGTGAAAGTAGTGTGGAAGAAGAACATAAATGGGCATGGTTAGCAAAGGCCCTAAATGATCCATCGAGAAGCTAACGCCAAGAGGGACGAAATAAAGTAATATGGGCAACATGGAATACCAGAGGTTTTGCCCATCTTGCAAACAGTTCAAATGAAATGTTAAGAAAATGTGACATCCTGTGTTTGCAAGGAACTTGGCTGTCGACTTGCCCGTGTATTGATGGGTTCGAGGTGGCCAGGAACCCTGCGATCTTCAAGAAAAAGGGCAGACCCATGTCAGGCCAGTTAAATCCCAGGAGTTGTTTCAAAATATGAGAGACGAGAAATCATTCAAGCAACATACAGTACGCAAAAATAGAATCAAAAACAGCAAATGGAACACAGAAAAAAAATAGTACACATATTCAATATCTACTGGAATCACCAAGATCCAAAACAAGGAAATCTAATGGACGATCTGCTGGATGCGGTAGACAATGTGATGTCGACAGAGAGAACTGAACATGGTGATATGTGGTGATCTCAATCTAAAATTACTAGAATTACACGGGAAAAAAACTGGGAAGACAAAAATATCAATAAATGAGGTAAAAAAAAAAAGAACATGGCTGGAAGAGATGGAGGATCATGCATTGAATATGATGAACGGGAATATAATGGGTGATACTCCAGCAGTGGAGACATGGGAGAGAGGGCAGCAAAAGTCAATCCTTGATTATTTTTTTGTAACCGAGGGAATGGCAGAAGAAATAACATCAATGAAGGTGATAAAAACCACCCATAGCGATCATAATTTAGTCTCTCTCACCTGGAACCAACCCACTTTCAAGAAAAAGGTACAACCAAATCAACCATTTGAATTGGAGCCGGGCAGAACACGGCTGAGAATGATAGCCAACGATATAAAGACACTGACAGATGGCATAAAACCCCACCCTAGCGCCTTGAATGATGATTTAATTGAATATAGAGAATTTATGGAAATTTACAGACTGAAAGTCAATTGCCTGGGGAAACCGTTCTACAAGAAACATATGTATGACATAGAAATAGCTGAAAAAAAAGAGCTCTAAGGAAAAACTGCACAAAGATGGGAAACATAAATGAGGAAGAACAGAAGCGAAAGTTGAGATCACTGAAAAATAACTACAGGAACTGGGTGAAAATCCATAGAGCAGTGCTGGACCAAAAGGATGCTGAAACCATGTTGAAGACCCTAGGGCAGCGAAATACCAGAGGTTTTTGGTCATTAATAAATGAAGTGGACAATCCGCAAAAGGCAATGACCAAAAACATGGTTACAGAAAGCCAATGGGAAACAATTACAGCTCCTTATTTGAGAAGAAAATGGCATCCAAATCTCCAGAGTTTCCCAAAATCCAACCTTGGGACTTAAGCTTTGAACATAAGGAGATACACGACTGTATAAAGAAATGCAGTGAGTCAAGGGCAGCAGGGCCGGACGGACTATCAAATCAGATGTTGAAAGAATACATAGAGGAATGGTCCATATTCTGTGTCAGGTTATTTCGAAACATTACGCAAGAAGCAAAAATACCACTGACATGGAAAGAAGGTATAATAGTACAGATCTTTAAAAAAGGATGTCGGCTAACACCAACGAATTACCGGCCAATCGCCCTGTTGGACGTAGTGGGGAAGATCTTCGCTACCATGTTACTACAAAAGTTGAACGCCGGGCTGAAGGAAATTAACTCAATTGACATCAGACAGACAGGCTTTGTTAAGGGTGTAGGGTGCAGCCTAAATCTGTTAATACTAAATTTGCTCAAAATGGAAGGGATTAGATCGGGACAGAAGGTATACCTAACCTTTATAGACCTGGCCCACGCGTTTGACGGCGTAGATCGCGAAACTATCTGGCAGAACCTGAAAGATCGAGGATGCCCCATGAGTCTTATTTTGGCAATAAGAGAATTGTACTCGGAATCGACAGTTAAAATCCGGCTAGACACACAAGGCAACTATTCAAACGCAATACCAACTGCCAGGGGAATAAAGCAAGGCTGCCCCCTAGGCGCAACACTTAACTTCTACATATCCGAGGTGGGAAAAGCATTTGAAGAAGTGAGAAGTACCCCCCTACACTGAATGGAACTAAAGTCAGCTGGCTCCTATACGCAGATGATATTGCGATATTAGACCTTACTCCAATAGGCCTGCAACGCAAGTTATCGGCTCTGAAAGAATACACAGCGAAGATGGGCCTAGAAGTCAACACGGCAAAATCAGAGATCCTGACCTTTGAAAATCTAAAAGGGGCAGCCCCAAGAAAACATCAAATCCATTGGTCATTGGGGAAAGAAAAAAGCCAAAAAGTAAAGAGCAGTAGATACCTGGGAGTATTACACATTAATTCCAGCTTACGTGACGATCCAATGGTATCTCAAACGATAAGCAAATGTAAGCAATTAACGGCACAAGCATGGGCAGTCCACAACAAGTATGGGAAATTCTCTTTCAAGCCTGTGATAAAATTCTATAAAAGCAAGGTAATTCCAGCCCTTATATTTGGAGCGGAATGCATGTTTGGATGCTCAAGAGAAATATGGTCAAGGTGCGAGGGGTCGTTTTGGAAAAAGATTTAGCAAATTCCAACAAGCTATCCAATGGCATGTGTACTTTATGAAGTAGGAGTACCAACTCTCGATGCAAAAATCACTTGGAACATGCTGACCCTATACAGCAAGACAATCGAGGTCTCAGCTCCACAATTCAAAATACTGGCAGAGCATGAAAAAGAGCAGCCAAAACAGATACTCCAACAATGGAGACTGAATTGCAAAAAGATACTACAAGAGCTAGGAACAGAGGAGAACCAGTTGACCACCAATCCAAACGCTGTGAAAAAGAAAGTAATGGAACACGATTGGATCAAAACAATTGAGAAAAGAAACTCCCACAAATGTATGACAAATCATCCTGGCGAAGCAAAGTGAAGAGTGCAGACATTACAATATTTGGAAATGTTTCCATGCAAAATTCTAAGAAGATCTTACCTAAGATTTAGGCTGAACTTGTATGAAACAAGAGAAGTGGAAATGCACAGAAAGAAACTGCTGATCAAGGATTTAAAATGCTGCTTCTGCCAAATAGAGAATGAATCGTTGAAACACTTGATCCTGTATTGCAGTGAGCTCAAAGCTCTGAGAACGAAATATTTGGCTACCGAAAGAGATATAGTCGCAACATATAGCGAGGAAGAAGGTGGTGCCGCTTACATTGTAGCGCCCATAAACAATTGTCGCTGGCGCTCACATTGTTTCTACAACAGATGGAAATTAAGATGCGAGAAATGGAGTAAGAAATGCAGGAAAGTGCATGCTTCCAAAAGAAATAGGCTGAAGCCGGCGAGATCCCCAGAAGGGCCAAGTGGCCCTAGACAGCCTATGATGGAGTGGAGTGAAAGGGAGGGGCTTCCGATGAAATTGTAAAATGTTTTAGAAGAAATATATATTTAAGATTTTACAAACTAAGTCTGCTAGGGAAGAGTATGATAATGAAAGAATTTTCTTTTTTCAAAAGTTTGCACAAACTAAATAAAAACATACTTTTTTTAATTTTTTCATTAAGTTCAATCTTCACAGTTACATTGCATCTTAGATCATCCATGAACAAAGTAAGTGAACAATTTTACAATTTTTTAACGTAAAAAAAACCCCACATCCTCCCATTCCCTCCCCCTCCCCCCTTCTGTAATGGCTCCATTAGGGGGTGGGGTCTGAGTTTAAGTTGAACTAATGACATCATCAGCGAAAGTGACAATCAGCGTTCTTCACAGTCACATTATAATCCTGATTCTTTGTCTGCTGGGTTGCCAAACTACGACTTCTCCCAACCCTTCCCAAGGTGTTGGCGCTGTGGCGTAAGCCAAAGAGCTCTCAATTAGACAGAGTCCCCAGAGCACGAAGTTATCGAGGTGCCCACCGCTATCTGTTGGACCTCTTTGTCCCGAGCTTTAGGGAGTAGATCTGTACCGCTCCCAGTACTCCAGAAAGGGAATCTATTCCATGTCTATGTGCGAGTGAGATTCCATCAGTGCCGCTGTCAGACTTTCCATCTCGTAAATTTCTTTGGCTTTGCGCAACCAATCTAATTTTTTTGGCAGCACACTCCCCTTCCATTGAATGGTTAGACATACTTGCGCTGCTAAAATCAGGTTTCTGGGCAAATGGGGAAGTATCTGATGTTGGTCTTCCATCGTTTCAACTGCGAACAAGACAAGGAGGGGCATTAGAGTCCTTTGTATACCTTCTACGTCATGTATCCACCCCAAAATCTCCTTCCAGTATACCTGTGCATTTGGGCACTCCCACCATTGGTGCCAATAGGTGCTGATCTGCCTGCAGCCTCGCCAGCAATAGGGGCTGATGCCGACATACATTTTCGCTAAGCGCTGTGGGGTTAGGTGCCACTGCAAGAGTAGTTTGCTTTTATGCATCTTATATTGGACTAAAATGTTGAGCTCCAGACCGCCTTCAATATGGCCACCCATCCCTCTGGATTACCCTCTAAGCCCAAGTCTCTCCCAATTGAGCATAGGGTGTTGGGAGGTGTTCCCTTCTCTAAAAGCCTGTAGTAGAGTTTTGCTCTCAATCCCCTGATGCCACAGAGCGTATTCAGTGTGGCCTCAAAGGGAGTGAGCCCCCTCCGGAGCCGGTTTTCCCATCTTGGGTCCGCGAGGGCCCCCTTTAACGGCAGATAAGGGAGAGATTGGATTTTTAGGCCTTGTTGCGCTTCTTCTAGTTCCTCTCTCCTTAAGAACACACCCTCCCTCCACATCTACCCCGCTCTTACTAGCCCCTGCTCGTACTGGGGCTGGAAACGGATGGGGTCTATTATAATATCTCTGATGGGGAGGCCCAGATGCAACTTAGGGGGGAGGGCCAAGTGGTGACCCCTCACATGTCCGGTGTGTTTTTCCATATTGCCCACAGCACTACCAAAACTGGGTGGCTACGTGCCCTGCATGGAAATGTGTTCAGGGGGTGCCTAGAGCCATACCCCAGGGTGACCGGGGCAAAAAAGGCATTTTCAAGGTGAACCCATTGTTTGTCTTTGGATTTTCTGAGGTGGTCTAGGAGCACCCTCAACTGCGCTGGTCTTTAATACGCACATAGGTCCGGGTATGCCATGCCGCCCCCATCTTTGGGGAGGATCATTGTGTTGTAGGCAATGCGTGACTTTTTCGCCTCCCACAGAAACGCCAGGAGAGAGTGCTTGATTTCTGTTTGAAAGGCGTCAGGGAGGGAGACTGGGAGCGATTAGAAGAGGAGCCTCGGCAACACATTCATTTTTATCGCCGTAAATCTCCCCGCCCAGGAATGTTTTAATTTAGCCCACTTCTGTGTGTCCTCCCTGATCGTCTTCCAAAGCGGAGTCTAGTTTGCTTGATACAGGTCTGCTAAGTTCTTGGTAATTTCGGAAAGCTGCCCTGCGCAAATGAAGGGTAGACTGTAGGCCACGTACCTGGTTGAGGCCAGTCCCACCTTGACACTCGTTCTTCGCCGAATTCCTGGAATTGCGTCAGACGGGTGCCTCTTTCTGGCATGGTGGCCATTTTGTCGATCTGCCTGCCACGTGCCTGCGCATTGGGGCTCGGCCTGTTGGGCCCGGCCTCGTCCAAGACTCTTGAGTGTGGATCACAAGGCCTACCCTGCTCCTCGGCTCGGTAGAGCTGCGTTTAGGTGCCCCCCTTATTGCTGGTATCAGGGCGTAGCCCCTCGGACGTATTGCCAGTGTTAGGGCGTAGCTCCTCGGCCATGGTGCCGGTACAAGGGCGGAGCCCCTCAGGTGTAGACCCGGTACAAGAACCTTCCGATCCCTCGACACAGCGCCCGGGAGGATCCAAGGATCCCTCGACCCGAAGGCCGGTAGCTGAAGCAGCCTCGGTGGACGTGCCGGTAGAAGGACCTGGCCGGTCCCTCCCGCGCGGGAGAGTCCCCGGGAAGGACTCTCCCTTGCAGGGTGCGCTGGAAAATATCGGCCCTACCTTGGGACTGGTTCGAATCTTCACAACGTTCTTGAGATCCTCTGCAGGCGACCTCTGGAAGAGCTCCCTCCAACTGCCTAGTCTATTCTTCAGCGCCTTCGAGGACAGCGAGTCACACGCCGAACATGACTGCCAACCTTGGTCTGGGCCAAGGCAATGTAGGCATAGGGCCTGGGGGTCTGAAGTTGGGAAGGACACCTGCTGAACACTGTAGAAGTCGACATGCGCCGGGGAGGAGCGTGACACCCGAGGACCGAGTACCTGAATGGTAGATAAGACAAAAAAGACAAAGAAGAAGTATCCGCGCGTGGAATTACATGGCCCAAGCCAAACCCAGGAGCGCTGGTGAATTCAGCCAGTTCCCGTCGATGCGGAAAAGGGGACTGCGGTGTGGCGCCGGAGGGTGGAGTTAGGGCAGCGCATGCTCCCTGGGCCGCACCCCAGCATGACTAAATTTAAAGGAGAAGGTTTTTTCTGGTAAAAAAGGTTCCGTATCCTGTTCCTTGAAAGGGACACCCATACAGTATGGAGAAAAGGGGACGGGACGTAAGAGTAAGGCAGTGTATGCTGGCTGACAAATCCAACCCTCTCGTATCATGTCATCCCCGGCAGGCCCAGTGCTAAGGAGGAGAAAAAGTAGATTCTAATCTCCCAACAGGCATGAAATAAGGTGGTACACAATATCCACCAAAAGTCAGAGGCTAAAACTACTGCTCAGGAATAACTTCCAGTTCCAAAAGGATGCTTGCGCTATGGCACACACCGGGGAAAATCCATGCAACACTAATGGAGGCTATTTTAAAACCTTTGTGTTTAAAATGACATTCTTGATACATAAGAACACAAAAGCAGCATAGCCAATCAAAACGCCCATAAAATGTGTACTAGTCATTGGCGAATAGATTCTTGATGCGTAAGAAATGCTGTGCGCATGTAGAGCACTGGCCAGGTAGTGAATGGCTTCTGGCTGGCTACTGCTACGTTTATGTGAGAAAAAGGGGTGCACAATAGACCAGAGGTTGGCAGGAAATGGTCAGCCATAGTGAGAAAAAGTGAAAATTTTACAGGAAAATGTAAGAGTCATGCTCAACTCCGATATCGATCGCACGTGGTATACTCGTTGTTCCTTAAAAGGTCATTTAGCCACACTTGCACAAACCACCACCGCACTCTCGTTCACCTCCAACATGGGTACACAACGCTTAATGCCAGGAAGTGTGCAGCGGAATGTAACATTTTAGACCAACAGCTCAAAAACCAGTATCATGAAAACCAAATGCATGCACTAAAAGAAACCTACCCTCGCCCCACCGACCCCACACACAAACACTTCAAACCTTAAGCACTGTTGAATACATCCCATTCACTCAGACCTTATTGGGCCCACAATGAAATCACTTCTATAACCCTAGTCATGTTGCTCTTTGCCTACAGGAATCCCCGACTGACCAGCAACAGCTTTTCAATCAAAATGAGCTTTCAGATCTGCAAAGAATCCACATCGATCCACTTACAGTAACTGCTTTATAGGACACAAAGGGAAACTTTGGTTGGCTTATTTAGAGAATCTCAAAAGAGTACAGATGAGGCAAAAAGCTGCAGCCATGCACCCAAGACTTCAAACAAAATCCCCAGCACTGTCAGGCACTATGTTGAGGCGCCTCAAAACCAAAGTAAGCAACACTAGCAAAATATATTCTAACCACTATTGTTTATGTTCTCAGAGCTTGTCTGCTAAACTGTGTGGAATGAAACATGCTTATACATTTAATGCTAGACTGTGGGCTCTCCTGGTCGCACCTACCTTCAAGCGAGAATTGGCACCAACCTCCAACGAGGCTCCTGCCACACCAGGCCCTCTCCTACACCCTCGACAGGCGCTGCACTAACGACCACGAGATTTCTAACATGCCTACATCACATAAGAATGCCTGAAGTCAGGGTGGACGCTCTCCTGCTAGACATGTCTGTTGGCCGTGCCAGCATTCTGGCAATGGTTGCTGCTTGAGGCGCCAGCCTACATTGTGGCTCCTGACACATGGCCCTCCCCTGCCAACGTCACCAGCGCTCACAGATTTCCTACGCAACTCTCGTTGCCCTCTTCCGCTGCATTTAGGCCTCCACTCTCTGGGTGTCATTTTCAAAGTCCAGATGTTCGAAGGGCACTGAATTTATCCTGGTTTGCACCTGGATGGACCCAATTGATCATATCCTCTGAATTTTCCATAGGATTCCTGCTTGTAATTTACGGCTCAACTTTTGCATAGCAATACGTACAAACTTTGATTTCTTACCATCTGCCCTAGAACACAACCTTTTCATATTGTTTTCTATCGCTATGACTCCTATTCGATCTTCCACTCTCTCATCGATCCTGTAACTCCTCTAGTCTTAAATAGATGCTCTCCCCTTACCGCATCCTCATCCCTTTGTTTTTTTTTTTTTTAAATCGGCGTCTGCAACAAATCCCACTCCATTCTCGATTTATTCTATCCTAACTTAATTTTCAATCTTTCACAGAAACCTGGATCACTCCCTCCAAGTCCAACACTCCTGCATTCCTGTTCATCTTTTCCCACCCCCCCCCCCACACACCCACCATTCCCCGCTTTACCGGAAAAGGTAGTGATATAGTCACCCTATTTCACTCTATTTGAAATCGTTCCCTACCCATGCAATCTTCCTATCTTTTCTTTTCAATATCAACTCAACTTTCACTTCACCCTTCTCACTTTCATTTCTCATACTCTATAGACCTCCTACTTCCGACTATCTTAAACTTTTCCTCGTTCTCGCTTCTCCACTTTTTTCTTCTTGGCGACTACAACCCATTGTTCCATCCTATCTCTGAGACTCCTTCCACTTAAACCAACTTCCCTGCCCACATGCACATGCACATGCTTCTGGTTCCTCATCTCATATTGTTTTCCATCCTTCCCTATTGACACTTCTGTTGTCGCTGGTTAAGATGGATTTCTAGAATCTGGCCCGGTGGACAGATTTTAGGAGGCCACCCCAATTATGGTGAACAGTGAGCTCTGAGAGTTTAGCCAAAACCCAATGAAGAAAGCAATGGCAAACAGGCAAGTCTTAATCTCAGCTGATTGTGAGTGGGGTCAGGGGCCCTCAATGAGTCCACCCAGTATGGCACACAATCATTCAATTTGGACAGTCAAAATACATTTATTGAAGATCTTGGGAACACACTCAAAAATGAAACTAGCAGGTACTGCGATCACACAATACTCTATATTAGAAATATATACAATCATTAGATTCACTCAATATCTTTAAATAACTTATCAAGCATGGCAGGCAAGTACTGTAAAATGATAGGCAACAGTCAAGTTCAATATCCTAACTTTAGAAGTCCACACCCTAAGCTGAATGGGGCCTTGTGCCCAAAAGAAACACGTAAACGTTCCAAGGATGCAAGTTGTTCTTAAAGATGTCCGAGTGAAAGGGATGGGATGGGCTTGTGTTGGTCATTAGTTTCAAAATATTTAGTGGTGATTAGTTTCAAAATATTTAAAAGTTCTACAACAATTTACCACACGAAGGGTAAGATTTATCCTTTCTTCCAGACCGAAGGCTAACCCCAAGGGCTGGATAGCCGAACCAGATTCGACAATGAAAGTTGAGCGGAGGGGAGACAAAGGGACTGGTTCCCAATGTTATCCTACAGAGGACAGGGGGCGGAAGGTTAAATGGGAGCACGCGGAGGGTGAGCGGGGAAGACAGGAGCACAGATGCTTACTTAACACCCCTGACTCAGACTTTCCCAGATGCCTTTTTGGATTGTCTAGGGGCTCGGTCTTCCGCCCTTTGTTCCGGTGAGGTGTCCAGGAGTCGAGGGTTTGAGCATTCTTCCGGTCGAATGGAAATGGAAGATGCAACCCCTGTTGGTGAAGAAATGCAGAATCCAACGATGCAGGCCTACTTAAGACACTTCGCTGGATGGAGGAAGGAGAGTTTCCAGCGACGATCACTTAGCAGGCGACAGGCTTCCTTTGCAATCGCAGCAGCTGTTCTAGGACAGGTTCCCCCGAAGATAAGCCGAGATACAGGGAAAAGGCGACTTGTGGTGCTAGCTGGCGACCACCAAAGTTCAAGACTATCGTGGAACAGCAACGCTTCTGGCAAGGTAGCCCACAAGCGAGGTGGTCAATCCATCAGGCAGTCCAGGGACACTTCTAAAGGCTCTGAAGGGCTGGATCCTTGAGAAGGCGTCAACACTATATGGCCCCACTAGTCCGAGGGCTGAAGCACCGCTCAGGGTCTTTAGAGATAGGCAGAGGAGCTGGATTTCACTAGTCTGGACGCTGAAAGGGAAGCTCGGCCACTTCACAAGTAGTTTTCAGGACTTCAGCAGTCTGCTCTTCTTGGAAGGATTCTTGGCTCCAACGTAGATCTGAAGAATAGCTGCAATGGTCGTCCTTAAATACATAATTCAAACTGGAAGCCAGTCCAATGCCACCAATGGTACGGTTCTGCAACATTGAAACAGTAGTTGTCCAATCAGAGACAACTATTTGCTTCACATCCGCCCTCAGAAGCAGACTGGCACCACGGATGTGTACTGGGACTAGACGAACAAGTTACTTACCAACTGGTAACGTTCATTCGACTGGATGGTCCTCCAACGTATTCCACATCTTTGACATGTAATGTCCACAGCTGTGCACTTCCGAAACTTTTTCAGCAGAGGACGTCCTATGTCAATGTCAGGTCGATGTCCCTCGAAGGCCTCAGTCAAGGGCGACGTCACTGGATGTTATAAATAGGACGCACGACGCCCGTAGCCTCAGTAAGTTTTTTTCCTCAGAACGTGTGGCACCAGTCTCATGCCAGCACATAGCCTTATGGAAACGTACACTGCAATCGCATAGGAAATTCTCCAGCGGGGCAGGCTGGGAGTGCGATGTGGAATACGTTGGAGGAACATCCAGTCGAAAGAACGTTACCAGTTGGTAAGTAACTTGTTCTTCGAATGGATTGTGTCCTCCAACGTATTTCACATCTTTGACAGGCTCCCAAAGCAGTACCAGTAAATGGAGGAGGGAAAAGAATTTAGAGTACCCAATCAAATGGCGGAATAAAGAACCACCTTACCAAAGGCCATATCCTGACCATGGACTGTATCCAGGGAGTAATGCTCAACAAAGGTGTGGAGCAAAGCCCATATAGCGGAATCACAAATATTCCGACTAGGAACACCCCGCTGAAGGGCAGTGGATGTAGCCACGCCCCTAGTGGAATGAGCTTGCAACCCTTTAGGAGGGTCCTTAACCGCCAAACTGTAACACTCCATAATGGTGAGGATAATCCACCTGGACAAGGTCTGTTTGATAACAGCCTGGCCCAATCGGTATCCAGCATATCTTACAAAGAGCTGATCGTCCACTCTGACCATGGACATCCTACAAATGTAAAAGCTCAGAGCTATCCTAGGATCCAACCTATGGAGTCCCTCCTCATCCAGGATAGAAAGAAGGAAGAACAACCTTCTGACTAAATTGAAATTCAGAAACTACCTTAGGTAGAAAGGGAAGACGTACCCTAAGTACTACCCTGTCCTTGTGGAACACAGTAAAGAGCGGCTTAGAGGAAAGTGCCTGCAATTCACTCACTATGCGAGCGGAAGTAACCGCAACCAAGAACACTGTCTTGAAGGACAATAATCTCAAAGGACAAGAGTGCAAAGGTTCAAACGGAGCACCCATGAGAAATTTAAAAACCAAATTTAAATCCCAAAACGGAAAGGAGACGGTGGGAACACAGTCAGTCCTTTAAGAAATTGAGAAATCAAAGGAATCTTAAAGTAAGAACATTCTTCAGACGAGCGCTTGAAGATAGACCGCGCGGCCAGGTAACCTTTAATGGTACCAACTTGAAGGCCCCTGTGGGCCAAAGATAGCAAAAAAGACAAAACCATAGGAATAGAGCACTGAAAAGGATCCACATTGTGACCTCTGCACCAGTCGCAGAACTTACGCCAACGGTACAGGGATTTTGTCCATCAAGTCATCTGGGAGGTCCCAATCCTTATACCTCAACCTTTCAGATACCAAGCGTGAAGGTTGAGAGTCTTGACCTCTGGATGCAGAACCTGACACCACCCCCTGAAGTAACGGCTCGCAACTCTTCGAGATGCTGAGACAGTCCGCCCCCAACCGGCGAACCATGGGACATGGCCTCATGACTGTTTGGAAGTGGCTGCGGCAGTGCCTGAAGGCAAAGAGGCAGCTGCCAGAGCAGCTTTGGCACCTCTATTTCCCCAACCACCACAGGTACTTTTTGCTGGCCCCTTTGACTGGCGGCCCCCCTTGTTCTACCAAAGGAGGAGTAGTAAGGAAAAGAACATCCCCTCCACTGCGGTCCCCCTAGGACGTAAATGCAGAGGGTGACGCACAGCTGCGCTTAAAGATTTTGCCGCAGCTATGGAGGTCTGCAACCTCTCAAGGCTCTCGTCAGCCTTGTTGCCAAACAAAGGTACGCCATCAAAGGGCATGTTCAGAAGACGGCTTTGCACATCCGGTTGAAAAACCCGACTTCCACAACCACGCAAATCTGCGTATAACGGTGCTCGCACCCATGGACCGGCTAACATGATCTGCCGTATCCAAACCCGACTAAAGGGATTCACACGTGGCATCCTTGCCGTCCTGCACGAGAGACAGGAAACCATCCCTTTCTTCCCCCTCGGGATTATGCTCAGCCACTAAATAAACAGTTCCACAGAGTGTGTGAAAACCTTGCTAAGGCACAAGTGGAGTTGGCCGATTTCAATGCCATGCTCCCCACAGAAAATACCTTCTGAGCCCGACCATCAAAGCGCTTGTCGTCCCTATCCGGAGGGATGGTAGGGTACGCCGCCTGCCTCGAGGTGGCCATAGCCGCCTGAACCACCAAACTCTAAGGAGTGGGGCGAGTGGATAAATAGCTGGGGTCGCCAAGGGAAGGGCAGTACTTTTTTGTCAAACATTTATTAACAACCGTAAAAGATTCCAGGGACTGCCAAGCAGCTGCCACCCTTTTCTGTAAGGTGAGATAAAACGGTAACACCGGGTCAGAGGACGACCTTGATCTAAGATGTCCGTTAGATCATCCTGTACAAAGTCTTCTGGAGGACTGGAAAAGCCCAGATACTCCGACACCCTAGCCATGAGCCTCCTGTATGAAGACTCAGCATATGCCCCAGGCTCAGGCCTGCCAAATTCCACTTCCGGAGAAGTGTCCAACCCAGTGGCGTCATGAAGGTTTTGCCTCAACTCCTCCAATTGACTGTCTCCAGAAAAAAATTGGAGCCACATCAGGTTCACCAGGGTCCTCAAAATCAGACCTTTCTTCCTCTTTATAAATGTCGTCCAGAGGGAGTTGAAACCCGAGTCAATGCCGGCTTCGAGCCTTTCGTAGGTTGCAGCGGTCTCGCTGGGGATGAGGGCAAAGACCTAGAATCACGTCTCTTGCGACTTTTACGAAGCCTTGTCCGAACAGGACCTCGAAGGTTCCTGATGCGAGTCGCAACACGGACCCAAGACCGAAGGCGTGCGAGCCACGGTACAAGACCGATCCTGGCCGGTTTCATTAGAAGGCACGACCGGACCCGTACCCTGCGATTGACATATCGCCAACATTTTCTCCTTAAAGGCAGCACATTTCTCTGGAGTCGAGGACTTCGTCGGGCATGCCACTGTCCTCGCAGCTCCATCCTCCTAGGAGGACGGGGAAGGCGACCGGTGACGGTGCTTCCGAGAATGCTGCCATGAGGAAAAAGAATGGCGGGAACCACTCTGGGACCAAGCACCCAGGGCTTCCTCCCGATGCAGAGAGTCGCCACTCGAGTCGTCGGTGGACATGCCTTTGGATTTCGACTTACGGGACTTAGAGCCCCTACCTACCTGGAGACTCCCCTTACGCTCCTACAAGGCCTTGGCAGTTAGCGACTGGCATTTTGAACAGTCGTCAGTGTCGTGACTCTCGCCCAACCACCACAAACAAATGCGATGCGGGTCGGTGATTGACATTTTTGACTTGCAGCCCCGGCAAGTCTTGAAGCCAGGCCACGGAGTCGGAGGGGTTGAAGAAAAAGACATCTCAATGATGAAACACGAGGTGCGCAGAGTTTCCCAAAGCAACACGTTCGCAGAAAAAACGGAACTGAGGCAACGGGCACCGTATGTCCTATTTCTAACATCCGGTGATGTCGCCCTCGACGAGGCCTTCCAGGGACATTGACCTGATGTCATCGACGCAGGACGCCCTCCGCTGAAAAGATTTTCCAAGTGCACAGCTGTGGACATTACATGTCAAAGATGTGGAATACGTTGGAGGACACATACCATTCGAATGTCCCAGCCAAATACCTGGGAGAGAGACGCAAACACCTGCAAAAGTAGCAGCTTTCCCAGGCAACTGCATGACGTTATAAGAAGTTCCCTGACCAGAGAGGGCAGAAATAAGTTACATCAGGGGTCGAAATAAACGTAATCAGCAGGAGCTAAAACTAGCTCCTGGTTATTGAGCATCTGGGGAACCAGGAGCTAGTAGCCAATATTTAACTTATTTGAGATGCAAACTTAAACTGTGTATTTCATATACAATCCATGGTGCTTCTAATGTTTCTTTATAGACCATTCCAAATACAGAAAGTTAATGTCACATGGATATGTTTTATGGCACCAGATGCCTCGGAGTCAAAAGTAGCTCCTGGTAGCGGTTGGTTTCAAGCTAACCAGGCTCTCCAGGGCCTTACATACATTTATTTTAAAAAGAATAAATATAAATTACGTTTTGAGACAGCTGAAGTGTAGCAATAAAGAATAAATGTGTAATGCTCGCCTCCAAGTCTTTAATACAATCAAGACTGTGCTGTGAGCTTGGGTAATCGTTGGCGTTGCTTGGCCACACAAAATGGAAAAAACTGGGATACAAAATAGTGTTCATGTTCAATCTCCCACTTTGGGATGAGAAAAAGCTTGCCACAATTGCACACTTGGATCTAAAAAGATTGTGGGGCATTTCACCTTGCGATTCCCGTTTAGGATGTGGAAATGTTCAATGAATCGAGTAAGAACAAATTGACCACCCAAATGTACACAATGCTATGTTCCATGGTTAAACAAATACAAATTGGCAAACTAATTTCTTTGGTATCCTCTGCAAATAATGTTCGCCTGTAAAAAAAACATTCAGAATCCCACAGCTAATAACAGCTGCCACTCCCAAATCCAGATCTGAAAATATGTCGGGTTCTTCAAAATGCTCATCCTGACTGTTTGGGGTAATTTTCTTACATTTAGCCTAATATTTGAGCATGTTGCTAACCTGCGAAACAATAGTCCATTTTAGACAGTGCACAACCAAGGGTCTGTGTTAAATGGCACCAATAACAGAGGTAATGCTAAATGAGAATTATATGCAATTTTGGTGCAGGCCTACACACCGTGTCATTACGTTTTGACTTAAAGAAATGATCACCCATTTGAAAATCATGTTACAGTCTTCAAATCATATACAAACAAGAAAAAAACGAGTTCTATATCAGAATATAGGCAAGCCACTGTCAACTACTTTGACACCCAGATGCAGACTGCTTACAGAAGCGTGAAGCTTGAGAGCACACTTTTGCTGGACTTCGTTCCTTGACACTTCTGGTCCATAAACCTAATTGACAAACCCTACCAAATCTGGCAACCATTAGACTTGCCCCTCGCATTTCATAATCACAGGCACCTCTCAACTTTAATAACCAGTTCGCCATGCACTACTTCATGCTTCCACTCACACTTCATGCTCTCCTTCATTAGAACCGACTCTAAAACTCAATTTCCATGTCTGCAGTAAATATACACCTCCTATCCATTGAAGGCAACCATAGGAGCAGGCATTGGTATTATCCCTCCCTGACAACTTCATTCCCTAACCAATTAAGATAAGTCAACCGCCTCTTGACATCTGGAGCTTTATGCATGTATTTTGTACATGTCTTATTTTCCCTTTAGGATTCCTATGCAACTGTTGTCAGGCTATCACTCTTCTGTAAAGAACACAAAATCTGGACGGCTTTAACCAGAATATGACTTTTTAATATGCTTCTGTTCAAAGCACAATTGTCTCCTCAATCAAGTAAATGCAATAAAATGTATTCAATTTAGCTCGCTTTGTCCAGTGTTTCGGCCACTCCAACCAGCTATGTAACTGATGCTACCCAAGTAATTAACAGAACCATTAATACTGTCAGAGCAAGAACTACCAAGGATTGTGGTCAGACAGTGTGCTTTTCTAAAATGCAATGTTTTCGTCCCTGCAATTTCTCAGAATTGCATTTTTATTGTGTGCCTGGGAGATTACATTGTTCCCAAATAAACATCTGTGCTACAACCCGAGGTCCACCCCCCCCTCACCCTCCCAAACCCCAGATCATACTCGTACCAATCTTCCTCCTCTGCAAACTCTTGCTCCCATAGCTTCTGCCAACCTCCATTCCCCCTCAAATTTCCCTACTCCCTCCATCCAAATACTCCATTCAACAAAAATGGTGTGCCGACGTCTATCAGACATTCATACACTCATACTGGTCTCCTTGATTGATTGATTGATATTTTATTTCTATCGCGCTCGTACACAAGTGTTTCAGAGTGCGACAAGGCAGGGGAGAGGAACAGGGGAGAACAAAACAGCAATCTTACTAGGCCCAGTGACATTGAGAACGCGCAAGTGCATGGGAGAGGGGGAAGGGAAAAGTGCATGGAAGGAGGGAGAAGTGGAAAGTGCGAAGCAGGGGAGAAACAGATAAATAACAATAAATAAATAATAAAGGCAACAAACAGTGGTAATGCAGCCATCTATTTGCAAGTGTTAGGTTTAAGGCAGCAGACAGGGTAGGTCTGATAAGTGCAGGAAGAAAAAGGGGGGGCTGTATGGGTACAGATACAGACCCCAGTGCAAGGGGTGGCCCGGAGGCAGTGCGGAGGGTGGCAGGGTGAGCAGGTACCTGGGCCCGAAGGACAGAGGGTGGCCAGGTGCACAGTGCAAAGAGAGAACAGATCAGCAGGTGAGAGGGGGAGCGAAGGCAGAAGAAAAGAGGAAGGTCTTGAGGTGCTTCTGGAACCGGAGATGGTTCTCCAAGTTTTAGAGTGGCAGGGAGGCTGTTCCAGAGGGATGCCCCAGCCGAAGACAGATCTACCCTCAGCTTGTTTCTTTGAAAAACGACTGACCCTGAGGGAGTTGGAGGTAGAGGAGCGAAGGGCTCGGGAGGGGAGGTATTTGCGGAGGGATAGTTGAAGGTATTTTGGACCCAGGCCCCAGAAAGCCTTGTGGACAATGCAGAGGGTTTTGAATTTAATCCTTGCATCCACTGGGAGCCAGTGGAGAGATTTCAGAACTGGAGAGATACGATCCCAGGGCTTGAGGCCAAGGACAAGTCTTGCAGTCCTTTCTGGATTAGTTGCAGAGGGCAGAGAGTAGAGGCAGGTAGATTTAGAAAGAGGCTGTTACAATAGTCCAAGCTAGTCCTTGAACTACCCTTTTAATTGCCACCACTTCCTTAAGCCGTCACCCTGAGTCACTAAAATGCCCAAAAAATCTAATTTGCAGCTATTCACTGCAATCACCCAAAACTATTGGTGATGGCTATCACTGGAACCAATATTTCCTGCCATGACACTGTCACCCTGGTAGCCCTTCAGACAAACTTCGATTACCTTTTCAGTCCCCTCTTCTGTCCAGAAAAGGTTGTGTTGCGGGTCAGAATCGTACAAAAATGTCGACCCGGGAACTGCGACGGACGAAAATGCTGACTTTCTTTTCTTCTTTTTAACCCCTCCCTTACAACATATATATATATGTGGGGGGTTAAGTGTATAATATTAATAATGGGGTGGCTGCGGGGGGTCTCCCCCCGCATATATATGTGGTGCAAAGGGTTAAAAAAAAGTCAGTGCTGGTCCCATGATCAGCAAGAACACTCTTGCTCACCATTCTAAATTCGCTCCAGATCTGTCCAACTCCTTGCTCCACCCAATTTATCCCCATCCACTGCCAACAAGAACCCTCAACTACTTATTTCAACCTTTGACTAAAAACCTCCCCACGGATATCACTGTGTTAATGGCTGACCTGAGAATCTCCAAGATGGCCTTGCCACTCCAACTGGCAAAAAAACACACTAATCAACATACATACTCTTAAAACCCACTTACAACTCTCCATCTCGCATTCCAATCTACCACCTTGGTCTTCTCTGCTCTCCCAACTATCCCCAGTGGACCACTAATCTTACCATTATCCCCCAAAACTCCCCATATATGCCTAAACAAATTAAATCCCAACACAGGGTCCACTAACCAAACAAAGTCAATATTGCTTCAATCCCTTCATTCATCTTGCCCCTTCAATTGAACTTTCTTTCATAGAATTCTACTATACAATGCCCACCACCTTTAAAGATTACTACCCTTACTAGTCATTCACCCCTTCTCAGCCGCACCCTCATCCATGGATTTCTGCTATGTCCCCTCAGATGAGGGCCATCAGCCCTTAAGCTAAGGGGTGTATCAGCCACTTTTACTCCCTAAAAATAGGCAAATACTCGCACAAAATAAAACTAGGGAGTAAAAATACTCCCAACAAAAAATGGGAAACAGACACACATGACCTTGTTTTCCATGGATATGTTTGGACCAGCAGTGCAACGAAGTAACACAGGAAGAAATTGCTATTACTGCCTGATTGGAAGTCATAAACCTGTATCTTTTAAAGTGTCAGAATAACTAGCTGCAAAGAAATATATATTACAAAAACATTTCCGTTTCCCAGTTAAAACATGTTTACTCGCTTATAAAATACTCCCATTGGGAATAGGACTAACATTTTTACTCCCTTAAAAATCATGGAGCACAGAGTACCACAATATGCCACAAATCCGTATTTCTTCCTCTCCCCCAATCCTCCTCAGCACCTACAAAGATTACCTTCTGACAGATTATCTCTATACCGCCAAATCCTCAAATTACACCCATGTTATTTCCTCTGCTCACACAATGCTAATTATTAATGACCCCTCAGGTGATGCTTTCTAAAAATGAAACATCCACTCATTCTTCCCTTCTCACATCTTCCCCAGTCTCCTATGTATGCCACTTCTCCCTAGGCCCCCCCTGCTGAAATGCTACCCATCCTTCACTATGCAAACCCATTAAACACTGCAAATGACCCCTTTGCACTATAAATAACCAACAAACTTGCACCAGTCGCCTCCACTCAACTCTCCGCCCTGTTAGAATTTTCTGCTTAACTGGTTGTTACAAAACAGAAACTGTTACACCTCTTCTAAAGAAGCCATGTTCTTCCCAAACACCATTTATTCTACAGACTGGTGGTCTTCCCCACCTTTATCAAATCCTCTGGTTTTCAACCACAGCCAACTATCTTGAGGAAAGCTTGCTTGCTGACCCTCCCGCCCGTGTAATCAGAATCTTGGAGCAAGCACTCTACTAAACTGCTGTAGTTGGATTGTCTTTACCACTGCAGACCATGCCCCACCCCTTTTCCCTCCATGCTGCTGCTAGACCTTTCTATTGCCTTTGACAATGTGCATCATCCCCAACTGCTTCAAACTCGTTCCTTCTCGGCTTAAAGGGCACCACAATCCAATAAGCATCTATCTCTCGCTCAAGGAATTCCAGCACCACCTCTTTGACAGCCTGCAACCCCACCATCGCAGGCTATCTTCATGGATATTTCACAGGCTTGCTCCTCTTCACCATGTACACCTCCACCCTCGGAACACTAGTGACATGTAAGAGGAGTTTGGCAAGTAGGGGATCGGAAACCAGATTGAGTGGGCAAACAAGAGTTTGAATCAAGATCAAGGTATTAGGCAATGTACACCACCCAAAAAGATTAGAGAGAAAGAACATGATACAAACAATGGAAGTTCATATTGAGGGAGGGGTAAAGGGTGGAATTTGTTATTAACAATAGAAAGAATAGTAGCATGATTAAAAAGGTGGAAAGGACAGCAGAACGAAGAATTAAAGAGGTCCGGTTAGGAAGGAAATGGACACAGAGCAGATGAGTGGGCAGAGAATCACTAGGAGCAGAATCCTGGGTGAGGCCCAGAAAACAGGTGCAAACATGGAACAGGTACTAAAGATGAGGGTAGAACAGCAGAAGTAAAAGGCACGTTTTATCAATTTGAGAGGTAAACTTGGAAGCAAAGTTGGAGGCTGAAAGTGAAGGATCAGAAGCCTACAGGACCAACAGAAGGTTAAGAAGGCAGAACAAATGACAAGGGTGCATAGAAAGCTAAGTAATGTATTGATAGGACTGTTTCCCATGAAATACACCAAGATTAGAACACCAGTTATATAGGCGAGAGCAGGAAGGTCACCAGGAGAACACATTTCCTGCCTGTGACATTAAAGTTTGCAAATGGAATGTGTGGTCGGGAGCGTTAATCAAGATTGGGATAGCCTACAAGAAGAACAAAACGGCAAAAATAGCATTCTCAAGTGAAAGGAAAAAGAGGAGTATGGCTTCGAAAGCGAGCAAAAGGGTGAAGAATGGTGGACATCGGCAACACAAAGTTATTAAAGAAACAGATTAAGTAGCAAAAGTAGGAAGAGGGGTAGCAGAAGGACTAATATAATTACAAGAAGAAATTATCAGTGGTGAGGAAGAGAAGAGCAGACATAGGATAATCGTAAGGGAAGTTTTAAAAGATCAACTCAAGAGAAAACATGCGAGTTGAAAGGGAGGAAAACTGTGCCAGGTGTAAAGTATCGGATCAGGTGGAAAAAGCATGAATAGTGGGATGAAGACTCAAATAAGACTTGGTAGAACCATAAGCCACAGAAACTAACCAGGACCAGGACTGGGTCATCTTACCAAGTTGCACAAGGAGATGGTAAGGTAGTCTTATTCGGCTAAGCCCTTCATGGTGGGACAGGAGCAAAGAGTCGAGATGAAAATGGAAGTAGCAGGATGAAGGCAGTGCAAGGTGGCAGGAGGGTGAACAGTCTAATCGCTCAGAGGGGTCTTGCACCACTACACAAGGAGGACACAATCAAGGAGTCTCCTGCGTTCAGCCCATTTTAGCCAATTCGGTGCAACACCATTCCTCTGCCCACACTATGCAGCACACTTCTCACGTGGTTTTACTTTTGCACACTTGGGCCCCATTACAACATTCCCTCAAATTTGTGTGCCTACAAGTCCCAAAACCACAGGCTATCCTAGCCTTTCGACTCAGTGTTCACCACCAGGACTCAAAGATATCTAAATCTAGTACAACAGCTGCATCCATGCTATCCCAGAGCCCCCCTTTTACACTAACCCCTATCTTCAGGATTTTAATGACTTGTTTCTCATTGCCACTTCTCTCGATCAGCCTACGTTTCCTGTGTCTTCCAGCAACTGACTCAGTAGTAACCTCTTCCACCACAATTTGTATGGTTCACCTATGTAAAATCGAGTCTCTTTCAGCTTGTTAAAAACTAATTGGCCTAGAGCACACCTTATTTAACATATAGTAAATGATTTAGGGTAATTAGTTGGGTGCGGGAGAGAATATCAACCCTGACACTGGGTTGTATCAAACTATGAGTAAACAGCAGGTGACCACCAATTTGTGGAACACTCCCGTCCCCTGCACACCCTAGTGTTGCAATAACAACCAAATGCTCATATGATTTCATAAAATAAAACTTTATAAATTGATGATCTTGTCATCAATGGGTGTTTTAAGCATTTGGTTGTTATTGCAACACTAGGGTGTGCAGGGGACGGGAGTCTCTTCCAGCTTGTTTCAACCATATTTGTTTTGACTGAGAAAACATCCAGTGGGCTACAGGCCACGATCAGTGCATCAATCGACTAGGCAATTTTTTATGGCTATTGGATCCTGCTTCCTATGAAATGGAGCAACAGAAAATGCACAATTATTTTGAAAGGATAGGGAGGAATGTGCCTTGCATGCACATCTCCAAAAGGGCTCTCTGTTCTTTTGCCACCAGGTTTTTTTGACTAGTTTCTTAAATGAAAATATTTAATCGAATAAACTATTTTTGATATATTTGGGGGGATCCCACCCCCAGGCCCCCATTTACTTAATGCCTAACCCCTAACCATTTTTATTTCATTAACCCCCCGTTAGTTCTATATTCGTTTTTTCAATTAATATTTTTTGTAAACTAACTCATGGAATAAACAACTGGCAGCAAAACTGTATACCCTCCACAAGAGTCTCCCCCTTCTAGTTATTCTTTGGGAGCTCATGAGATATTTGCATAATCAATATACTTTTAGCTGAAGCACCCATTTGCGTGTGCATCTCAACCAGTTTGGGGTTGCACGGCACTCCGACTACATTTCGCAGGTGGCGTCTTGCAACAGGGAGCAATCTGTGCCAAGTGCTCCTTGTGAGATTCACAGGCCTAGAGCAGACTTTGCAGAGGTGTACAGTTTCCCATAAAGATGCACAGATCTAAAAGTGGAAAGAAAGGCTAGAGTGCCATAATTGTCTTTTTCTTTTTGTAGGGGACAGGGGTCTTTCAGTGTTCGAAATTGTTGGGAGCCATTTAGATCCTTCTAGCCTAGGAGAGGCTGGTTAGCGCAAAGCAAACATGCACAAAAAATTAACTGAGTTTTTGTGAATGTTAATGAAGAAGAATTAAGGACATCAAGAACACATTTACACAATGCATCAGACAATGTACAAAAAGGTAACATTTTTATCTCCTGTAGAAGTTAATTTGCAGTGTGCTGTGCACTAGCTCCTCATTCCCCAGAGGTTGCTTCTGACTACTGGGTGATACCCGACACCCAGGAGCTGGTTTTAGCTCCTGCTCATTGAATCTATTTCAAACCCCTGTTTTAGTGAATTTCTGTTGTGCAGGGCTCTGATCACTTCCAGAATACCTGGGGCTCCACAGAAACCAGGCCTTCCTACAATGCATATTAAAGTCCTGGGAGAGAGGGAGTCCGTTCTCTACCCCCAGCCCTCAAAGGATGTGTTAAGGAGGGACTGCTGAATACTGCCAACCATGGACTTCAACTCCCATCTGCCACACACTGACCCAGGAGTTTGATGGAACTTCACACCCAGATGTGCAAAAACCTCTTTGGTCCTGTAGCTTTCCAGAATATTACAGACGCTAGACCAATCTGAAGCTTTTTATCACACAACCACCCATTAAGACGTACCCAGAGTAACCCTCCGATAACTACTAAAGGCAAAACCATAAGACTCAAAGCGAAAAAATAACCATCTCATCCCAACAGCAGCCACCTATACCCAATCTATGCTACAACCCTCTAATCTGACGCAGCCCCATGCCACAGCAATAACCAATTTAAACACAGCAATAAACCTACCACAAAAGGTTACATGGTGCACATACCACGGAATGCAGGCATCAACCTGCCTGGTTCTCAGGAATTGCAGTTACCACACAACACAATCCACACCACATACTCTAGACAATGCACACATCAAACCAGCATAAACATATACCTGTCACTGTGTGTGGCAAGTACACCCTTTTATCGGTAATGAAAACTTGGATTAAACCTTACCCTTCGAATATCCACAACTAGGAAGTCCTGAACATAAGTGAGCCCAAAGGTTAAGCAGTGAGGTGGTGCACAACAGCCCAACCTCCCTAATGAATCTAAAGGACTTATCAGCACTTGCCACAACAACATACTCCCTAATGATGTATCCCAATGGCATAAAGGACTTCATCGTGTCACAACTGCATCTCCTGCCATTCCCCACATCACTCTGGATCCCTCCACCACTCACTCCACCCAGAGAACACCACAGTCCACCAGTCAAATCTCACCCACTAAGACATCTAGACGGGCCTCCCTTAAAGGTGGAATATCAACAACAATGTGGTTGTCTCAGCATAAGACTAACAAGCAGGTAAGTAGGGAATTGGGCTCAACTCGCCCACAAATAAATCCCTAATACAAATCATTTTATTCATCTGGGTGAGAAATACCAAGTGACTTTTTCAAAATGTATCCTGTCAATGCAATTGCTTATATGAATGCCAGTCCACCCTAAACATCCACTAGTCACCCGCAGAGTGCAAAGTAAATCTGATCTACAATTTAGTACACTCTAGCAGCCCATTCTTTGTGAAAATCCGTTTCCCATTCTTTGTGAAAATCCTTTTCAGACTCATGTTGTATCTGCATTTGCCTTAAAGAACAGTCAAACCTACCATCATCCTTTGTACGGTAAGAGTCGTAAATGTAAATGATCTTCCTGACCTGCGTCAACCCTAGAACATTTTGTTTGGAATTGGCAATTATTTTTCCTTACCCTAGGTAAAGGGAACTCTTGTTCCCCTCTTACCTAGTCTTGCTCTTTATGGGTGAGCGGTTTAGGTCTCTCCATAGTGTGTGATGGAAGTTGCAGTTTCCTATAACTCTTGGGCTTAGGCTAGGTTGCGCCCGTTGGGGCTCCCCATGTAATTTCTCTTTAATGTACTTGGGTGAACTACTGTTCATCCCCCTTACATTTTACATAGTGAGCCAGCACACCACACCTTTATGTGGAGTGCTGAGGAAATGCACTCTATCCCCTTTCTTACTTGCCTGGTAACATTTATGTTACAATGCCAAGTTAACATGAATGGCTGGTGGCAGTGTAACTACTGTGTTTTAGCCATCCTCACCCGCAGGCTGTCAAATCAGCCGCAATAATGTAAAGGAGGGCCACCATCTGCTAGAATGGTGGGCTCCTTTTTTCGTCATTTCTCGTTTGCTTGTTTGAGATCTACTGCCAATCTAGGAGGGAACGACCTTGGTTGAAGTTTCGTCTTCAGCGGGAATCCCTTCTAATCCCTGCTGAGGCTCCAGAGTGTCTGAGAAGGCAGGAAGCGAGGGAGAAATTCAATCTCTGCAGCCCTTTGTCTCTCACCTTGCCTGGAAGGAACCAGTTCCTACGGAGGGCTATCTGTCCTGATTGGAAAGCCAAAACACCCCTTTCTGTAAACTCGAGGGAGAGTTTGCAGAAGTTGTGCTGTTCCTAATAAAAACTCGGATCCTAGAAGCTGCTGACAAGTCGGCCACTGGAGCTGAATCCGAAGAGGAAGATTAAGAAAAGACGTCTCTAGCGATTTCCAGCAACCGGAGAACCTGCTGTGTAACCGGAGCCTGATCCAACCGTCCTTTCAATCGACCTGGGGGTCCTGAATGAGATTACTACCCAGAGGCCGATGGGATCCACTAGTCCTGAGAAGACAGGACTAGTGGATCCCATCAGTCTAGTCTGATGGGATCTAGAAGTAGTCTGCCCCTACTGACCCCCTCCCTTCCCTTCTCATCCCTAAGATTTACCCTCTTCTTGTCCCCTACCTCACTTCCTTCTTCAACATTTGTCTCTCCTCCGCTACCTTTCCCTCTGCCTTTAAACATGCCACGGTCATCCCCATACTAAAGAAACCTTCTGCTGACCCATGCCTCACCTCGAATTTCAGACCCATCTCTCTTCTCCCTTTCCTTTCCAAGCTTCTCGAACGCCTTGCATACTCTCAACTTTCATCCTTCACCACTAATTTCTCTATCCTACCACCCTCCCAATCAGGCTTTTGTCCTAAACACTCCACTGAAACTGCTCTCACCTCTATTCTGAACTCCCTTCCTACTGCCCGTCATGCTAAACAATCCTCTATCCTTATTCTCCTTGATCTCTGTGCAACCTTTGACACTGTTGATCATCCCCTCCTACTTCACACTCTCTCCTCCTTTGGCTTCAAAGGCTCTGTGCTCAACTGGTTATCCTCTTACCTCTCTTCCCGCTCCTTTACAGTCTCCTGGGGTGTCCGGCCCTCTCCTAACTATCCTCTTGATTATGGCGTACCCCAAGGCTCTGTTCTTGGCCGTTTTCTCTTCTCTCTATACACCTCCCTCATTGCCCCCGTTATCTCCTCGTTTGGCATCTCTCACCACTTCTATGCCGACGTCACTCAACTCTTCCTCTCCTTCTCCTTCTTCTCCTTCTCAACTGACCTCCACCTACAGCTTCTTCCTGCCTCTCTGCCATCAAGAACTGGATGTCTTCCCGGTTTTTCTCTCTTAACAACGACAAAACAGAAGTCTTATTTTTTCCCCTCTAACTCTCTTCCCCCTTCCTATCCTCCCCCTTTCATTCACTTCCCTCCCTCCAATCTCCCTATCTCTTCTCAGGCTCGCAACCTAGGCGATCTCTTCGACTCCTCTCTCTCCTTCTCCCAACACATCTCCCTCACTTCTCGCTCCTGCCGCTTCCACCTCTTCAATATTCGCAAAATCCGCCCCTCTCTCACTTTCCACGCTACTAAACTCTTAATCTCCTCCCTTATCTTCTCCCGCCTCTTCTACTGCTCTTCCTTACTCTTTGAACTCCCTAATTCTCACCTTGCCCCTCTTAAATCCATCTACCACTCTGCTGCACGCACCCATTGTCTCCTTACCTCCCGTGATTCCATCTCTTCCTCTCTCTCCTACCTTGGCTAGCTTCCTTTTCACTCACAACTTAAATTTCAATTTCTCTGTCTTGTCTTCAAATCTCTTCATGGTCTTGCCCCCCCTATCTCTCCTCCCTTCTCTCCTTTCCATTCCCTCCGATCGGCTGACCATTTCCTTCTCACTTCTCCTCCTCCTCCTCCTCCTCCTCCTCCCCCCTGTGCCTCCTCCTCCCTGTGCCTCCTCCCGTTTTCGCTCCTTCCAGCTCTTAGCTCCTTTACACTGGAACTCCCTTCCTCTTGCCATCCTTTCTTCCCCCACCTTCCCTTCATTCCGCACTTCCCTGAAATCTCTTCTTCTCCATCCTCCTCCTTGAACCCCCACCCCCTTCTACTTCCCCCTTCTTCTCTTTGCCTAACTCTCTCCCTCCCCTCCTTACCCCCCTTTCCCTCCCTCCCTTTCCCCCTCTTGCCCTCCTCCTCCTTCACTCCACCCCCAACCTGTCCCTTCTCCCTTTCAGTTAATTGCTCTTTCCATTGTTTTGTTGTTTGATTGATTCATATTGTTATGCTTCAACAGTTTACCGTTCATGTTTTATGTATCATATTGTTCTTTGTACAGCGCTTTGGCGTAAGGTGCTTTATAAATCAATAAAATAAAAATACAAAATACATGCAAAACTAGCCATCCCGCGACATGCTGTGACCTTGCTGGGCTGCAAAACGCCAATACTAGGTGACCTCAAGCCTGAGTGCGGTGCATGGTCTTCAGAAAACTTTGTTTTTTTCAAAAACTTTGGTGAACTCCTGTTGGACCTCCAGAGACACAAATCAAACCCCTGAACTCCCCTCACCAGAGTTCAGGACAGAGTGAAGAGCATTTGACCAGTGATATTCGTTCATCTGTTCCCTGTGAAAGGGTGCCAAATCCACAGAGCCGTACGTAGCTACAAATAATCCTTTATTGAAGTCTCCTCGGAGAGACTGACAGTTTTCCTTCAGTGTCCATTTCTTCAGTCTGCTGACCAAGAATCCATGGACCAGATCCTGTGCTGCTGCTTCCTGAATGCATCCACCCAGAAGCTCTTTTCTGCTGAGGTACTGTATGGGCTTGGGTAATACTTACCTTAAGTCTTGCGTGAATCACGTTAGGCTGAGTGGGTGATTTTTGTCATTGGGAGTATGCACATACCGTTCACCCAGGCCTAATGCTGGAGCGCATATAGGGAGCCTTCTATAAAGTCCCTGAACACTTAACTAACTCTAAAGTTAATACTCGTTGAACAAGATATCCTCTGGATCTCTGGCTTTTCTGCAACTGAAACCTATCCTGACCTGCCTACAACTGGCCCCTAGACCACCAGGGTCCCTCTTCAGCCTCTGAGAAAACTCCTCCTCTAGGGAAGGACTTTGATGACAAGGTCTAGGACTTTGATGACAAGGCTTCTGTCTTAAAATTACAAGTGTAAAGGTACTTACTTGTAAATGAGTTAGTGTTGTAACTATCTCTGCAATTGAATAAGTTAATGTCTAAAAGTTAACTTACTTTAAGTTGCTCCTTTAAAAAAGTATAGAAGTTAGTTTACTAGCTTTGAATAGTGGTTCACACGTCGAAAACAATTAATGGAGTTGGTATTTCTAAAGTAAATGAGCGTGAAAAGTCTTCCAATAGGATTTACCCACTGACTAGCTGTGTGCTCTTCTAAATGTGCGTTATTGGGTATTCCTTTCTCCAATCTGCTTTAGTGCATTTATAAATCAGTCTTGGAGTTAATACTTGTCCAGGTTGCTTGTAGCCCCTCTGAAACAGTATGGGATACATTACTCACCGTAATCGTATTTCTGATGCTTGTATCTGCGTAGAGTCGCATACTATGCATAGTCCGACTTCTAGTGGTAGTCAAAGAGCATTACAGTATTTGTTTTTTCGAAACTTAAAAAGGGGCGACAGGCCGCGTCAGTAATACTATGCCTAGTGTGACGTTCACTGTACCCATGGTCTCTCACGCGTCAAGATCCCTGTCTCAAAAAGTATAATAGGTTACTTGCGGACCTTGAATAGCTGTTGCTATTCTTAAACTGTAATATTGCTTTATTAATTCACATAATTGCTCTTACGTGCCTGACTGAAGTCACTCTGTGTGTGGTTAGACGAGCTATTGGTAAATTACCCACCTGTTCGGTTGTGCTTTCCCCCTAATTGCTTCTGGGCACTTCTAAAGTAGTTTCACTTGGTTCGTACTTGTCCTTGAGCTGCTTAATGCGCCTCTGGATAGTTTACAAGTTAAGTTACTTCCTTTAAACTATGTTCTTACAAGTAAAATTGGTGTCTAACTGTACCCATTCTTGATAGAAGAAAGTCATCCATGTTGCAAAATAGACTTGTAACAGTGTTGGCCTAATTATGTCTGCCTAAACTGAATAATACTGTATATTGGTACCAATAGGCCCTACTACCCTTGAATAACTTATTGTGTTCCGAAAGTATACCTGACCTAGATTAACTCCAAGAATAGCTTAATGCTATTCGGAATGTGTTATAGGTTTGACTTGCCTTGAATGCGGATTGTAATCTAAATAATTAGTTGGTTTTTAAATATGTTATAGTACTTCTAGTACTTACTTCCCCAAGATTTATAATGACCTACTTGTATTTACACCATTTATTTTTACAATACACAGTGTTTCATTGGACCATAGGCATGCTACAATTTCTTTGTACCAAGCTACAGCCCTCTCCCACCTAAAGGAAGCCTGGCTGCTGTCTATGCTACCAAATGTTCTAAGGTAGTACAGCCTTATACTAAGAGTGGAGTTTTGTACTGCCTCATGATTTCATGAAGCCCTTAATTGGACTTTACTGTCCCAACATCCTTCAAGGCACTGGCTGGTTTTCAGTCTTTCTGGCTTACCTTAAATGTGCCAGGTGGTGTCCTTAGCCTTACTGTGCTTTTCAGAGAGTATGTTGATCTGCATCATGTGCACACTTATGAACCCCAATCTGTAGCCAATCGCCTGGGGGCTCCCTTGTGACGGCCCACTAAAACACCACATAGACTCCCAACATCATAACCACTTAGCCTTGCATTTGATTATGATAAAAAGCACACAAACACTCTACGTGCTCCCAAAGTGTAGAATAACAATGTTGCCAAGAAGTGGGCCTGGGGTAGTCTGAGATTGCATGCATACCACCATTACATTAAGGAAAAGTCAATTTTTCAAATGATACCTGTGCAAAATGTTTCTCATTTTTCATTCCTTAGTGCCATTTACCATGCAATATCAGAATAGTGTCCAAAAACCATGCAAGCTAACAGCCCGAAATGCTGGGTGCATACCAAGCACAGCTGAGTGCTCCGGAAATGGTGCAAGTCATCCCATCTCTGAAGCACCAAAGTCCAGCAAAGTGTATTTAAAGTTTAATAATCACTGGCAATATGCCTGAACGTGGAAAGGTCTAGGCTTTAAAAACAATTAACATAAAATAAATTGTCTAAGAAATTTGTGAAACGTGTATTGCTGGAAATGATCACCAGATGCAAACAATGATATGGTGTTGATGACCAGAAAAGTACTAGTTCACAAATACATTCTTAAGGGTAATGTTCCAACAAACACAACTTTTCGATCCATCTGCACTTATTGACACTTCCGCATCCTTCAACTTGCTGTGCCAAAATACAAACGCCAACTGGCTGCTTCTCTACATCATTAATTCACGTTATTGGCAAAGCCTTCAATGCCCACAAGAAAAAGGGAATGTGCCTACCACTTACCAGAAGCCAGAGGTCGGATCCACTCCTTGCTGTTCAGATCGAGCCTCCAGAGGTCATTGAATGCAGCGTTGCAGCTGCTCTGAGTGCAGCCCCCAAACACATACATGGACTGATTTGCATCATAGTAACATGCACCTGAGTGGGACGAGAAGGGATACCTTCATTTAACAGCAATGCAGGGCTCCATGTTTTACAGTATACATGGCCAGTCAAGCAGCAGACAAACGTTCAATCTTAGTCAAGTCTAATCAAGAAGAAACATACGAATGCCTTGGATTCATACAGACACAAGAAAGACATTCATATTTTACCATTAAAGATGACCCTGCAAGAGAAGGACCATGTGGAAATGCCTAGAGGTTGAACTTTCAGTTTAGCAGTCAACTGAATTCTCCTGGGATGCCAACGGGCAAGATACTAACTTCGCCCATTTCCCCTTTAAAGATTAGTCTCTAGGTCCGGGGCCAACAATGTAAAAAGTATGGTATGGACTGGTGGGTGAAGTTGTCAAGCAAATCAATCTCTTTCTCCGGAATGTTCATGTATATAGTGATCTCATTGCAACAGTAGTGCACATGGATAATGTTTGAGAATGAATGGTCACCAACCTTCACATCCAACAACCAAAATGCAAACATGGCTTGCTTAACTTGCTGCTTGGGGGTAAAAGTGCCATTTGGAAATTAAATGCACACTGCTGCACCTGTACTCTAAGCACAAGTGAAACAGCCTCAGCCCAGGAAAATGTAAGCAAGGTTGCTCTGGAGTTGCTACTTCTTCATTTGGTATGTGCAAAAAGTTAAAGCTGCCCTATCCATGAACTACTTCTATTTTTTACACTCACTTAAAGTACAGAAACAACAAGATGATCCATAACAGGGCTACACGCTTCACACAACATAAAGCAACCAGACCTCAGATCTGCACAGGCTCACACATTGACTATTCCTAGTTTTAAGCTACAGACAGCCGGAGGCTCGAGCTTCCCAGTTCTTGCGGCTAAGCACTGGAACTCGTTACCCAACGCTCTCAGAAATGTTCCATCCAGCTACTCCTTCAAAAAATAAACCAAACTGTGGCTACATGAACGGGATGCCCTGGCTACATCACTTTAATCCATGCAGCTGTTAATTCTCTCACCTGCGAACTGGCTGTGCACTGTTTATACTGTATACTTAGGTCTGTTCCGCTCTTCTTTATGCAATGTTCTTAACTATTTGTAAATATGTGTAAAATGTATCTATTGCTGTAACCTGTAACTGCCTTTCACAACATGCGCCCAGATGCCCCGGGGCAAGGTGCGCACTACAAATAAAATAAATACAAATAGGGATTGAAATTCATGTGCAAGGATAACAGCACTTAGAAGTGTAGAGCATAAAAGGCAACATTCAACACTGAAGAGTAAGAGCAAGAAGAACTGAACGAGCCGGATCAAGCTTATGTGTAACACAAACCCAACTTAAAGTAACCCTGTAAGGGTGGTGTAAGGTTTTCTAAGCAGTTAAAATAGAAAAACGGCTGATAATTGACAAAACGCGAGTTGGTCTGAGGTGAAGAACTTACCCAAGGTCAATTTTGACAGCTGAATGAGCAATTCATTATAAAAACACAAGCATAATTTCGCCATCTGGTTTGAGACATTGGATAAGATCTTCAGCTAGTTCTCCCCCTCAGAGTTAGAAGAACACAGTCACTTACTCTGCCTAACTCAGGCTGGAGGACTGGTCCAAATATCAGCCCAAGTAACCTTTCCAATGATCTATGCATACTAGTCGGACATATTCCAAAGCAGCCCTATTACAGTTACATAGTCAGTCAATGAGCACGTTTAGATCTACATGCACTGAACGGTTTACAATGACAGTCCCACATAAAAACAAGAATAATCTTTCTGTATAATATGAAGGTAGGCATAACTACACAACACATGGTAGCTTAAGCATTAAGGTACTCACTGTGTGAGAATCGCTGAGTAATCGGGGTCCCTGGGTATGGATAGGTCCGGCTTTCCCACTGAATATTTCCCTCCTGGACCGCCTTGATGAAGCCATGATAGCACTGATGTGCCACACCTATAAAAATAAAACGGTTATTAGTGGAAGAGGACTAAAGTGCGCGAGTACTCAGCACTCTACACAAGCACAGAAATTGAGTTGCTCACAAACCAATGAAAGAGATTACTTGGAAATAACAGCAAGTACATCCTCCAAAAGCCCTAATGATTCAGTGGCTTGCATGAATTACTTGGCAGATGTTGGAACTGGCAAACATTACAATTCCTCAATCACTGCAAAACCGAAATTGAAAGAAATGCAATTGGAAAAATTAAAACTGCTGAACCGTAAATCACTAACCTTTTAAGTATTACAACTGCTGAAATAAATTACTAGTTTTACACAAGAATGATATTATAGCAGTGTTTGCCAAACTCAAAATAGTTGCTTCCTGAAGCGAACATGCACACAAATATAAAGAAAAATGAGTATATTTAGAATTTCAATTCAATTGTTGCTAAAATCATAACAAAAATGCAAAACCAGTACTTATAAATATATTTTCAGTATTGCAGTGAGGGGTAGACAGGTAAAGCAATTCACACTTAGAAGAAAACTAGCACAGAAACACAAATGTCAAACAAAAGTGCGCACCAGGAGTGACAAAGATGGGCAAGGACAGGATTCAGACAATACTGGAGCATAGGTGAGCAAGCCTTTGTTGATCACATAGAAGGGGAAAACAGGCATTGTAAGCCCCTTGTTCAACATTTTGAATACTTTAATGAAGTCCACTCCTAAACTTTGTTACTAAACCAAAACCAAAGCTTTGAAAATCCAAATCCAGAAGGCAAACAAAATGTATAATTTAGTATTTTCAAATTGTTAATAAACATTCTATTCCTTAATCTATTCAAGAACAGGACAGTCAGCCTCCATCAAAATGCACAAAGGACATATGAAATAAAAAGCACATGCAAGTAACAAGTGCAGAGGATTACCTTCTGAACAACTGTTTGTTCATTAGCTAGACTACCGAAAAAATAACCGATCTTAATTTAGCTGTGCCAAACCAAATTCTTTGGTTAAGTATTAGACACTGCATTTAGCCCGATTGTGTCCGTGGTGCCTGTCATTGATACCCATTAAGCTTTACAGCTGTCGGCACCTTGCTCTAGCACTAGTACCATCAAGTTGTGACCCTGATGTATGTTACGTCCTCTGGTTCTCCAGTTGCACTTAGAACTATACGCCTTATCATGCGCTCTCGCATCTTATTAACTTGTGTCCATCTTCTGCTCTCACTACTGTCCATCTTGGTCAGGCTGTTCACCCTTACACCACCCATCTACCTCTCCGGCCATCCCTTACCTACTGTAGCACCGGAATACCCTGCTCACTATTAGCTACTGCGCCCACTCGGCTACACCATGGGCTGCCTCCCGCCAGCGGCTAATGAGTACAATCACAACAATGCCTCCACTAACCAGTACCTCAATGCACCTGCTCTTTGGCTAGAACATTTTGCAAAGAAACCCACACCTAATCAACCTTGTGCTATCCACATCAGAAATAAGAGACTAGGATCCAGGTTCTGTCATGTGACTAGGCGCTCGTACTCTTTTGCCCGCACCGTGCCCAAACTCCCTGCACCCAGTCACAGCCCCCGTGACATGCATACGCTCCGCACCTGTAATAACACCATAACAGCAGACCCAGCAGCCAAAGCTACTCAGATCAAAGGCGTACTTATCAATGCTAGATCAGTCATTGCCCATGCGCTTGACATTGCTGACCTTATCACGACCTAAAAGCTTGACTTTATTGCTATATCTGAGACATGGTTACATGCAGCATCTGGTCCCACATTATCACTTGCCATACTTCGAGATTACAGTATTACGCGATGCGATCGTCACACGGCTCAATCTAGAGGGGGTGGTGTTGCCGAGCGGTATCAAATGTCAACCTGGAGTCTGCCGAACTAATCTCAGTCAAGCTACCTCCAACGCCCAACCAAACTGCCACCTTACACCTCATCTACAGACCACCTGGCCCAGCCTCCTCCTTTGCGGATGACATATTTACCTTATTACTAGATAAATCCAAAACTAACTCGCAAATCATTCTCCTAGGAGACCTTAATCTGGGATTCCGTGACCTCAATGACCCTATCACCATTGACCTTGCTAATACTCTAACCGACCTTAGATATACTCAGCACATCCTAGAACCCACACACATTAAAGGAAGGACACTTGACTGGCTTGCTGACACCAATAGCAACATCAATGTTCTAGCTAATACACCATACCTTTGGTCAGACCACCATATCATTACCTTTACGATTGAAGCAGCCTTACACCCTCTACCTACAACCGGGCCTGCCCTCCCTACCAGAAACAAAAGGAACATAACCAGAGAGAAACTACTCCCTCTTTTACTCCCCTCCCGTAACAAGCTCACATACTCCTGCTCCGATCCTACAATCCTTGCAGATACCTACAATCAAGCGATGCGCTCAGACTTAAAACTCCATTGCCCCCATTAAATTGAGAAAGCCTAAGCCGCATGCGCACCTTAATTCTTGGTTTACACTGCAGTTAAGAGTGCTACGCAAAGCTAACCACTGCGCTGAAAACCGTGGAGAAGCCAGCAGTCAGATGCTCATAAGGATGGCCTTATCCTAGCCACCCTTAACTATAAAGAAGCCATTTACCTTGCCAAAAAAAAAACCTTTTAATACCTGCATCTTGTAATCAGACTCGAATACCAGAGAACTACTCATGATCTTAAAGGAACTTGAATCTCATGCCACACCGCCTGACACTTTTATTAAAGACAGCAAGTGGTGGACTAATATCCAGACAGCCCTATTGAATAAAATCGCTTCCCTCCAAGCTAAAATTAAAGATAAACAAAATGGATTGAAGCTGAATAATCGTCAGCCCACTCCAATCACGACTCTTCCCATGGCATCACCTAAAATCAAATCGTTTGCCTTCTCGCCACTCACCAATGCCGAAGTGGAAGTCATCATCAATGGAATTAAACCGTCCAATTGCCAAGGTGATTCCTGCCCTGCCTCCATCATCAAGGAATCGGCTCATGACCTTGCCCCTTTCATAGCGGCTTTTATCAATTCCTCCTTTAAAACAGGTATTGTCCCTGACAATCTTAAGGATGCTTGGGTGATCCCTCTGCTAAAAAAAAGTTCCTTAGACCCGAGTATACCAACTAATTACAGGCCTATTACAACTGTCCCGTTCATGCTCACTACTTGATCATGCGGCCTACCTGCAGATTCAAGACTATTTGGAACTTAATAACCTCCTTGGTCTAAGACAATCCGGCTTCCGCCCCAGGCATGGACCGAAACTGCTCTGATAGACTTGAAAACGCAAATCGAAGTCCTGAAAGATAATGGGAAATTAGCCTTGCTTTTACTCCTAGACCTGTCTGCGGCCTTCGATCTGGTCAACTACAAAATCCTGTGCCAGCACCTCCGCTCTGCCGCTTACTTCTCAAATTCAGCCACTGCCTGGATTAGCTCCTTTCTCAGCAACAGACACATGAGGGTCTTCTCCCCCTCAGCAGCTGCTGACCCAGCCCCTATTACTCTATACAATGTGTTCACCAAACCACTCCTTGATGTTCTTGATTATCTGGGTGTCTCTTACAATAATTATGCGGATGACACCCAGATACTCATCCTCATCACAGGTGATCACATTGCAGACACCAAGGCATTGAATGAAGTATATTTGGTAATCCAGGCTTGGATGGCCCAACACAAACTTTGTCTCGATGATAAAACAGAGCTCATCCTGGGCTCCTCCCAACGGCTCAATAAATTAGATCACTTGTATCAGTCCTTCATCATTGATGGCAATGTCATTGAAGTGTCCAAGGATACTAAAACCATGGGCATCTATCTTGACTCCACCTTGTCCCTGACAAGACAAACGAATGCCGTCAGATCAACGTCGGCATATACCTGCAAACTCATTGCGGCCTGCAGACCTTTTCTGACCACCCCCAATCGCATCACTGTAGCTAGAACGCTCATCATGTCCAAGATTGACTACTGCAGTGCAAATTACCCTGAACAACGCCATTAGAGCGGCGTTAAATATTCCACGAAACCAACACATTTCCGACATCAGGACTAACCTGCATTGGCTCCCTGTCAAACAGAGTTGCACTGAAAACACTGGCCCTTACCCACACATGCTTGATGAACAAGGCCCCCCCTCTTCCTTTCCAACCGCCTCTCCCTCCAAACTTCCTCTCGACCCAAAGAACTGCCCAGACACACAGCTTATACTTACCCAGATTTAAACTCCAAAAAGCCGGGGGTGTGAGCTTCCCTGTTCTGGCCACTAAGCTTTGGAACACTCTTCCCACCACTAACAGGACTTAGCCTTCTTTCAATTCATTCAAAATGAAAACCAAATCTTGGCTTACTGCTCAAATCTAATGTAGCCTTATGGCTGCAGTAATCACCTTGAGTTTTTGCCTCCTTTAAACTGTGTATGGTCTAATTTATGCTCCTATATTATTGCTCACTGTGATCACCTTTGTATTATACTTTAAATTTACGCTCTGTGGTTTTCTGTATATGTTGTGTAACCTATGTAAATATCTAAGTTCTTCGCGCCCGGATGACCCTGGCGCGCGCTACAAATAAAATAAATACAAATAAGACCTCTGTGGTGGCTTGCAGTATATACCTGCAATATTCAATTACAATTTGGTTGTTTGGCAGGATTTTTTGCTCTTTCACTCTTGCTTTGTGCCTGGTGAATTGTGGCAACAATGTTGCTATGCTAGGTTGGTTTCATCAATTGCATTCATTTAGGTATATCCAGGTTAGTATCAGCGACTGCCTGGAGCAACATTACTAGCTTATGATTTGCTTTCAGACATTACTTTTTACACCGCCTTTCTGTCAGCTGTTCATTTGCACAAAATCAATAACTACATCACTAACGTTTTTGAGAGAAACTCCAGTGAGTTTAAGGTAAGGTTTGTCAGTACAGGCTCAAGAAACACGGTCTTAAAATGGAACAACGGATCTTGATTATTGCTGCAGAGAGACTGTTGGGTGCCGGCACCAGAGAGTCCCGACTATTGACAATCAGATGTTCTGCTTCTATGCCTCAGCCATGGGGACAATAGAAGACACAGATACTAAGGATTCCAACATTGCTGCAACTCAATTGTAAGCGAGTGGAATTTGGAGAATAAATGTTTCATCTTGGATTTATGGTGCAGCAGTATTTAATATGTACATTTGGCCTGACAATGCTATTACCATAAACACTGTCGTGGGCATAAATCACAGGTTTTGCAATACACTTCCAGTCTGGGTATTGGAAAGACTAGAGCTGCAATTATTTGTGTTTATTTCTCAGGTAGATTTATAATGTGCTACAGGAAGACCTAACTGCATCAAGATGTGCACACCTTAAGCTCAGAGATGTAAAACAACTGTATGTAAGAGCTGCATAAATAAGTAAAAGAGGATGGTCTTGAAACGTTGGTGAAAGGACAGAATTATTCAGTTTACGAAAAAAGAAACAAACAGCATTCCATAAACATGGTGCCGTGACAAAAACAAATATGTCGCCCCAATATTTAAATTGAGATTTAGGTATGATTTTCCAAGCATAAAGAGGAACTGGGACTGTAGTCCACAAATATTTAGGTGGTAAACCGTGTAGAGATTTGAAAGCCAAACAAATAACTTTGAGGGCAATACCATGTGTCAATGCAACCAATGAAGAGATTGACAAGCTTAGAGTCAAACCTTGAAAGATTAGAAACTAGAACAGCAGCTTTGTTTTGTACTTTCTACAAATTCACCAAAGGAAAGTATACTATCACCAAATATGGTAAATTACAATAATCCACTTTGAATTAAGAGACATAAATTTGTGAGCTTATCCAAAGATTGGCTTGCCAACCAAAGTATACGTTTTACATTAACGGCACAGACGTCAGTAAGTGGATCACAAATCTGACACTTTGGATTAATAGAATCGTACCATAGTATAGCCTACCTATTCCCTCAGACATATTTATTCACAAACAGTATTTGTTTTTAACAGTTAATAAATTGCTTCAGAATATATTGCATAGTTTAAGATCTAGTAATGGGTTTTGTTTAGGGAGTATTGACATGCACTGCATTTATTACAGAATAAGACATTTTAAGTTTTTAAGTAATCAGGTTTCCAAATGTACCCTTTTTAAAGTGACTAGGATTTACCAGTTTGATATTCTATACTCTGGTAATAATTAAGTTAGGCTATTCCCCAAAATAGTTACATATATCTTTGGCCATTAATAACATGACCATGTTTGAAATTATGTTTTCATTATACGGTTACAGTGTAAATTGCATGGTATCTGGTTTCAATTATTTTCCAGTTGCATTCATTCCTACATTTGTATGTTATTCACCTAATAGATGCTGTAAGTATGTATTCTTAATTGTCTGTATACTGAACTTAGCCATCTTTGTCTCAAACATAAAATCTGCAGACTTTCTGCAGTTTTTCACCCTTGAAATGTCACCCTTGTTCATGTTATTAATGACATGAACAAGCTGTCCACTTTTAGCATGCAATATAGAGCTGGCTTCCGTTGGTTTGTGGAACATTCTACTCTTAATGTATTTATCCTCAATGAAAATAAGACATTTTGGTTTTATTGCTATTTAAGGTTAGGTGGGCCAAAAATAACTGATTTGTTTGACATACACTTGCAATTCTGAAACATCCCAAATCATAGGTATGTGATCTATGCATTTCATATATGCTCTAGTGTGCTTTTAAAGCATCTCCCTCAAATGCTTTTGTGATGTGATTTTTCAACATATGAAAATAGAAATCTGCAAATAAGACACAATTTGCTCACATAGCAACCTGCAGACATTACTATAAAGGCAGTTAAACATCAAGATATTCTTTAGGTTAAATTGTAATCACTTAAGCAGGCCTCAAAATGGGGGACATGCCACTAACCATTAGAGTGAGAACGGACTCTTGTGTGCAAGATGTGTTCAAATGGTGAATTGAGGGGCAAGTGACTTTATGGTTGGCCAGTAGCGTGTGCATCGACATGTTTTATATCATTACAAAGGAGAAAACGTGACGCTCTTGGTTTAAAAAATATTAGGACTGCTTAAATGGCTGAATGGTCTCTTAAATTGATGCCTATAAAGCTGTAACATCGAGTATTACCAGAATGTAGTTAGGTTGCTAATTTAAATGTGTATGACTTTCACAGTAAATCGGTTGTCTCTCTCAAATATACAAATTGTATTGCACTGGGGTTTAATGGGCGGTCTATAAATTGGAAAATAGGGTCTGTTAAGGATCTAATGGTAAAGGTATTTGTACCGCGCAACACCACCAACAGAGTTGGTGTCCAGGCACTGTGGGGGATCTGCAAACAAGGAGGGGTGGGTTAGTAGGGTCAAAGGGGAGTAGGAAAGTGAGAAAGGTGGTGTCATGTTGGCAGCTTCAGTTCGGTGTTCACTGTGCGCTGAGCTTGGGTGTGGATATCTGATAGATGGAAGTCCTCATTTGCTGTTAGTGCGAGTTATGTGTTTGTTGAGGTGTGGTGAAGTATGTAAGGTTTGCTGTGCGGTGAGGTGGTTGTGTGGGTTTTGTGCGAGATGTATGCAGAGATTTGAGCTTTCGGGTTAGTGGGTTTTTGTCCCTTAGTCTTTATATATATCTTGTTCCACGTTCTGATTGTCCTATGAGGTTGGCATTTTAGTCTGTCTAATTGTTAGGTGTGACGGGATGGAAAGTTTCCATCTGTGCTATTTCGGACCTTTGTCTACCAGCTTGAGGCAAGCATCGTCTCCCACTCTGGTATTGGTACTGTATATTTAACATTCATCCGTTCCCTTTCTATCTGTTTCCATGTTGGTGGTCTTTTGCTGCCTACTTTTGCTTTGTTGGCTATGGTGTGTTGACATTTCATCCTTATCCTTATCCTTCCCTCCTGATCGCTCCATAATCGTTCTTTTGTTCGATTCTAACATATCTATCTTTCAATTTGTATAGCGATATGATGTAGATTGATCTTCCCCTCCCTTTGTTTAAGGAAGCTAGCTTGGAAAGATAGGGAGGATCGGTTCCCTTTCCAAGTATTGATTTAGCCGCTTATGTACAGCCGAGGCATTCCTTCTAGCTATGGAGAGAAGAGTCAAGATTTGAGACGTTTTCTGAATAGAAGGTGATCTCTAGTGTTATGCATGTTCTTTGGGAGCTTGTTCCAGGTTTTGGGAGCCAGGTGAGAGAAAGATGATCCTCTGAGTTTTCTTTTGTTGTATGGTTTTGGTTCCAAACAGATGTTGCTGCTAGATCTGAGCAGTCTTGTTGGGTGATGGACGTTTATTTTCCTTCATAGGAACTCTGCGCCTTGGCTGTGGATGGCTCTGTGCATTATGCACATTGATTTGAACTGTATTTGCGGTTTTATTGGTAGCCAGTGTAGCATTTTCAGGGCTGGTGTGATGCGTTTTCTCTGTGGCAGTTTGAGGAGCAGTCTGGCTGCCGCATTTTGTATGCGTTGGAGTTTTTTTTTTTTAAGTCGTTCTGGCATGCCTAGATATAGGCTACTGGCATAGTCTACTCTGGACATGAAAGCAATGATGGTGAGTGTTTTGTTGGCGAATGAGAGGAATGGTAGGATCCTTTATACTGCTTGCAGTAGAAAGCAGCATTTCTTGATTAGAGCGTTTACTTGTGGCTCTAGAGTTAGTTTGTTGTCCATCAAGACTTGCAGGTTTTTTACTATCGTCGATGGGACTGGAGTTGTACCATGTTCAGTTGGTTAGGGGGTGTAGTGATTGTTTTCTCCGTTTTCTGAGATGATCATCATTTCGGTTTTGCCTAGGTTGAGTTTGAGGTAGTTCGAATTCATCCAGCTGTAGATTTCATGAAGGCAGCTCTCTAATGTGTTTTCTTCTTGTGCGTCTTTTATTTTGTAAACAATGTGTGTCGTCAGCGTAGGTGTATCAAGTGAGGCCTCGTCTTAATGATCTTGATTAGTTGAGCCATGTAAAGGTTGACTAATAACGGGGAGAAGGATGATCCTTGTGGTACTCCACATGTGGATTCTCTTGGATTGGAAAGGTTTGATCCACGTGGTTTCTGTTCCGTTTGTTAGGAAGGATTTAATCGATACTAAGGCTCGGTCAGTGATTCCAATTTCTTCCAATCTCCTGATGAGGATGTCGTGGTTAACCGTCGAATGGCGCAGATAGATCTAGAGTATCAGAGCAGTACTTTTATCTGCATTTGCCTTTAGATCATCCCAAATTGAGAGAAGCACGGTTTCTCTTCCCCTCATTGGTCTAAAACCTACTTGTGCCTGGTCCAATAGGTGGTGTTCTTCTATGAATTCTTGGGTTATTCTATAAATTTATGTTTCGAGTAGTTTCGGTGGGTACAGGATGTTGGAGAGAAATCTGTAGCTGGAGAGGTCCTCCATGTTTCCTGCTGTGTCCTTGGGGAGCAGCTTGATGTATGCTGATTTGAAGTATTGTGGCACTTTCCCTGTGAAGAGGTTTCTGTAGTAATCCATGGTCGTTCCTCTTGGGAGGATTGATTTGTATATGTCTTGGTGGCAGGGATCCGTGGTGGATCCTGTTTTGTTGCTTTTGTACACCAGATTGACGAATGTCTCCGCTGATATTTGGGGGAAGCTTCAGAGTTTGATTCGGGCGTTCCTCGTACGGGTGGGTGGGTTGCATATTGCGGTCGCATGATCCGCTTTGTATGGTCTGTTGGATGGTGATTTTGTTTTTTGAAATTTCTGCGAGGTCGTTGCATAGTCTCTTCGATGGTATTGGAGCGCTGTTGCAGCCAGGGTTTTTTTTTTATTTCGTTTATGATTTTAAAGAGTTCTTTTTGGGTGTTTGGTGCTTTGATGATTCTGTTGTCGAAGTATTTCCTTTTTTTGCATTTCCTTTTTGTATGAGCGGATATGTTGTTGTAATCGGAATTTCTTTGCGTGGTTGTTTTTGCTCCTCCATTCTAGTTCAAGTTTTTGGTATTACCTTTTCATGGTGCTGAGTAGCAGGGTAAACCATTTTGCTGTTGCTCTTTTGTGTGCTGGGGTAAAAAAGGTTATTCTTTGGCAATCTCGTCTATTATTGTAGTGATCCAGATGCTTGATAATTGGTTGGCCACCCGTGATCACGAAGGGGATGATGAGGTGGTCGCTCCAGAGGATCTGAATTGGTGTTGCTGTGCTAATGAGGTTTTCGTTGGCGAAGATTGCGTCTAGTGTATGTCCTGCCGTACGAGTTGCTCCTTTGACTAGTTGATGTAATTTCATTGTTTCTAGTTGGTTGACTAGTGATTTTTGTGTGGTTGTGGTTTCTTCATCGAACCAAATGTTGAAGTCACCGAGGATAATCAGGTGATCCTGCTCGATGGCTAGGTACGCGATTGCTTCCGCGAAGGCATCTACGAAGGTTGCATCGTAAACTGATGGTCTGTATACCAATATGAATTTCAGGGGTTTTTTTTATAGGCGAAGGATTAGAGTCACAGTTTGATGTTTAGTGGGTCTTTCAGTTTCATGTCTAGGTGTTCCTTGTGGACTATTGCTAGTCCTCACCAACCCCCTCTTTTGTTTTTCCAGTTTGCTTGAATGCGCTTTAAAGTTTTCAGGCAAGCAGGAGAGTGATTTTGTAGTTGTCATCTAGCCATGTTTCAGTTACGAATAGGATGTCGATGCCTCCGTCGCATAGGAGGTGGTAGATTTCGGTGGCATGTTTGGACATTGACCTAGCATTGATTAGATTGCAGTGGATCTTTTTAGTGTGGCTCGGTTTATTTGTTGTTCCCTGTTTTGGCTTGTGGATGGAGTGCTCTTTCTGTTGTCTTTCTGTTCGCGTGTTATATGGAGTAAGAGGGTTGGTATTGTCACTTTCACTTCTTGGGTCCTGTCCTTTGTTTTGCAGTGTTCGGTGAGATTCTTTGCCTGTCTGGAAACATCAGTGGCATTGAAGTGTCAAGGTTCTTATGTTGTGATGGCTGGATGCTCTCTGAGAATGTCAGTCCGCTCAGTCGGTTGGGTTTGGGTGTTCCTATTTCTATGGTTGGACTGTTCACTGGAGTACTAAGCTTTGTAAGGGTGGTGCGGTTGGTGACAGGGGACTATGGTTTCCCGCTTAACTTGGGTAGTGATTCTGGTTGTAGTTATCGTTTTACTTGGTTGGGCACTAGACTTGACTTTCACGATGGAGAACCCTTATTGGAACAGTAGGTTGACAGTTGGGTGTTCTGCTGACACATCAGTGTATCTCCTGTTATTAGCCAGTCATATAAGGATACACTGGAATGGACTGCCTTCGCAAGTGAGAGGCCACTACCGTTAGGACATTTGTAAACACCCCGGGGACTGCGGCTATGCCGAAAGGTAAAATCTTGAATTGGTAGTGCTTGTCCCCCACTTTGAATCTCAGGTATTTTTTGTGCGCTAGCAACATTGAAATATGAATGCACACATCTTTCTTGTCCAGAGTTGCCATGTAATCCCCATGTAATCCCCTGTCCTTCAGCTTAGTTATCCTGAATTTTTAAGGCTTGACATACTTGTTCGCAGGGCGAAAATCCAGAACTGGGCGCAGCGTTAAATCTTTCTTTGGAAGAAGATGGCACCAGCTCTACTGCTCCTTTTTCCAATAATATTTGAACCTCCTCCTCTAGGATAAGGAGGATATGTTCCGAAGACATTCCTCTTGTACAAGGAGGGTGGTGGGTGGTGTTTAGATGAACTCTATCGGGTACCCTTTGGCCACTGTATTGAGCGCCCAGCAATCTGACTTTATCCCCTCCCATTGCTGGGTGAATAGTCTTATGCATCCCCCCCCAACTGGGGATGCATGGGAGGGAATGGGATCATCATATGTTGTTGACGGGGGCAGTTGAGCCTCTATAGGCTACAATCCTGCCATGCCCTTTAACTCTGAAAAACCCTCTACTGTTGCGTCGACTGATTAGAGGAAGACCGAGTTTGTAGAGTGTAGAAAGAGAATCAGATGCTCCAAAATCCAGGTTGGATCTATTAAGCCCTTGGCTACGAAAAGTATGTCATGTGTTGAAAGCGGCCATTCGGACATAAGGTTTATATGTAATCTGTCCTAAAGTCTTTAACGTTGTGGTGTCAAGTTAATCATCAACCAACTTTCCAAACAGGACTGCATCTTCAATAGGCATGTTAAGAGAGGCTCAAGTTTTGGGTTTAAACCCAGGAACACAGAGCAAGAATGTTGTTAAGTAATGTTCCCTCAGCAATGACTCTCCGTGAAGTGTCAGCTAACTCCAAGACATTTTGAAGTATGCTTTATGCCACCGGTTTTCCCTCTATAGAGATCTCGATGAGGTGTGATCTAGCAGGTTCAGGCACTGAATCAATGTGTTTGAGCACCTCATCCCATTGTGTACTGCTGTAGTTTGCAAGCAGTGTGGTATTGTTTGCAATTTTAGTTATGTACACCTCAGAGGTAGTTATGAGCTTGCCTAAAGTGTATAGGCATTTGCGCTCCTTATTAGGGGGTGCTTCTGAAGTTGAGAGCAGAACACCAGGCTCCCTTTCTGGCAGTGGCGACTGCCAGGGAGTCAGATTTTACATGTCCCCCAATGTATACAGGTTCTGAAGGCAAAGGACTGAATATTTGATTCACTCTAGAGTTAACTGCCCTAGTACAGGAAAGTGTCATAAGAGATGGGCTAAATCTTTTTTTTAATAGACTGTAGCAAAGAAATGGCTTGGCCAACGGCCTTTTCATTTAGAATGTCTTCCACAAAGCCAGTGCCATCAACCATGGTTTCCTCTGTGTCGATATGGAAATGGTGATCAAGTATGTTGTACAGCAACTGATCGTCAACAGGAGATACATGTCCACTGTCAGGTGCTGTAACATCTGAAGTCGGTTAGGAACTTGCCTGGCACCCACAAACTCACTGATTTTGGCCATTCCTTACAGCGTATTGGAGTCCGTGGAGACTGCTGCACTGACAGTGTGAGGTTGCGTGTCCGACAAGCCACAGCAAATCCGTCCTTGGCCCAGGGCGCTCCGTATGGAAAAACAATCAGCTGACATCACATCTGCATTGTTATTTCCCCTGGCCCTTTACTCAACACCTGACCTGCTGTGAGCTACTCCACAAACTTATATAAAACAGTCACATCATGACCGTGCCATTCATGCAACTGTGTATTACCCGAAATGGATCCACATCTACAGCAACATTTAAGGTATTAACTAGGTGTTTCGATTTCATGTACTGCTACTTTCCAGCTACCAAGGCCAATACTAATGGTGAGCCTTCAATGCTTTGTCACACTGAACTAGCTCAAAAAACGTATGCTATATAGATGAATTATTAACTCTCTCCCCTTTTCCCATCCAGCTCCAGCCTTGATATCTACATATAGGGGAGGTGTCCAGTAGCACTCCCTCCTGGGAGTGGGGGGGGGGGGAAGAATTCCCTTGTATAGTATATATTACCATGAGGGGGATCGAAGGGGGGGTTCCATTGAGGTTGGAGGGTATATTCATCCAACACCCCCTAGAGATCTGCATCTTGTCCTGCTGCACGTCAAAGACCCTGCAGACAGGACAGTGTCAATGATGGCGACATCCTGGTCAAATACGTCAGGGTTTTGACTAAGGTCGTCTTAATCTACATAACATACATCCTGATCGGTCCGATTATCCCCTTGTAGTTGGGTTGAGACATCTCCATGTCTAATGTTGGCGAATGGGAAATGTGTTCACACAAAAAAAAAGACAAAAGAAGCTTTGTTCATCGTTTCCTCAAAGCGTTCTTTTGTCCAAGTTCCTGTTTTAGGTGTTTATGTTAAAAGGAACAATTGCCTCAGGTATTCTCAGTCTTTTCTTCTTGTGAAGAAATTGGGACAAAGGGAAATGGGCCTCTTCATATTGTGTTCCTCTTCAGGGGCAGCAGGAGTGTGAGATTTATGTTGAAATGTGACCTTTTTGCTTTGACAGATGTTTCAACACCTCCAAATCATTGTCAAGTCGCCTTAATGCACACACACTGCCTCAGATTGTTGCTTTGCGGTAAACGTGGTTGCAAAATTACAGCAGGCTTATTCGGCACTTGGTCAGTAGGTTGTGAAGCACCTTCTGCCTGCATGCAGCCTTCTTTCGACGGCTCTGTCTAAGAACAGCCTGGGGTTATGTGTTTGGGCGCGAGTGTGTCCTTATCGCCAGAGGCTACCCCATAGCGGGCGATGTGACTGACTTTCGGTGCTGGGGACCGACGAGTGGGAGCCTGATGGTTCCCTTGTGATGTCTTCGGGCTCCGGCCATCATAGCGTGTGCCACCCACTGCTTCGTGCGATGCTCCTTTAGGGTCTCCGACCTAAAATGTTCACAGGAAGCCCAAAAGGTCTCTTGATGATCTCGAGGAAGGCAGCGGTTACAAACTCAGTGTCCTTCCACAGATATTTTCTGTTGCATTTGTGCACAGAATTTAAATGGAGTTCGCTCCATTGTGGGTGAGGCTATAAAGGGCAGGAAGAAAGACACTAAAATAAATGGAGATATGCATTCTTTGTGATTAAAGGAATCATTCCCCCCACTCTCCCTACTGCTAGGACAAAGCCTGTTGCCATAACAATCTGGCTCAGCAGTCGAAGTTGGATGTCTGATTTTTGGCGAGCAGTAACCGTCGAAATATTAATAAAAGTTATAATAACACAGAAAATAGCATAGCTACGGGACTCCACAAGAACACATCCAACCATGATGGCGGAAAGGAATGATCTGAAGAACCTAGACGTGTGAGGGATCATGAGTACAGTCAACGTCACACTAGGGTTAAGATTACAAACACGCCCAGTCGACATCCCTTTTCAAACTTCGAAATCTTAATGTGCAATACGCTGCGCCTATCGCTAAATGTCAGCCTATGCAAAAGCATGCGATTCTAAGCAGATCCACACGCCTCAGAAATCTATATACACAATTCACATGTTATTTAAAGAGAAAGTTTTTCTGTGGTATGTTTGAAGACACTTGCTTTGCAAACGCGCCATCTAGTGGTTGGGGCAGAGTTTCTTTTCTGATGAGACAGCCATGTGCGGTAGCAAAACTCTGCAGCTCCCTTGTCGGGAGGATGGGTGAGAAAACATGACTAACAAATACAACACAAAGAAAGACTAATACTGTTAAAGTGGTCTGCCTTCTGAGGCTCATTAATATGTTTAGGTCCACATGCTTCGCATAGACTAACTAGCAATACCTAAACAATGTGGTGGTGAACTAAAGGAATAGAGTTAAAAACATGTTTTAATTTAGCTTGACCCATTTGTGGATCTGCTCTAGCTTGTGCGTCTACACAATGGTATTTCGTAAATGTGTGTACCAAACTCCATGTTGCAGCTCTATAGGGAATCTATGGGAACATTTGCAATTAAGTACAATGTTGCCCAATGTACATTTTACATCTTGAGGAGGAGGCCCAATGAGGTGTGAACGCTAGTTTATAACTATTTTGTATGCAGCACAAATTGCAACATGCAATTGTGAATTTGGTAACAAGGAAAAACCAAACAGGATGCTCTTACAAATGGACTCTTGGGACCATGTAGAACATGGTGGCTCTGACCACCACGCCCCCCCCGCCCCCCTTCTATGGGGGTTAGGGGAAAAAATTGAGTTGAAATTGACTGATAGACGTGGAAGTTCTTATTTCCAATACTTTATTCAACAAGTCTTTCAGCAACAAAGTTTAAACAAGTGATCAGATGCAGTATCATAATATATGATAAATAGATCAGTAACCACCATCTATCATACACACAAACATCAATTCCCACATTATTTGCAGTCTATTTACAAAGGTTCATGGCATCAATAACAGTTCCAATAGAACATTGTTTAGCAAAGGTTTTAGATAAGATGTCAGGTCACCATATAAAGGACATAGTGCGGCATTTTGTGAAGGGTCAGAAAGGAAAGCCGGACACAAGACGTAGCATTTCCATTCAAAGATATTTATAAAATAATAATGGGTTGGGAAAATGCCTCTCTGACCCCATTCTAAAAAGGAACTTCCCTACCTAAACCCAAAAACTATGTCTGTGTCAGGATGTCAATAACTGAAAAGCTGTCATGTTGTCCAAAATGTCCTATCCAGACCTTCACAGTAAAAACAAAACAGAATGTGTAAGGAAATGTCTCCAACTTGATACAGTAAAAATGCAAGTTTCCACAAATGAAAATAAGAATATCTCCAACAAAAATGTTCTCCAAGGTGGAAGCCTTGGATCCAGAGGCTGGACCCCTTCCTGTGGATTCTTAAGTAGGATGGCATTGTCATAACAGTTACTTTGTGTGTCCTTGATTCACAAGGTTCACGTTTAGGCAACAAGTTCTGCAACAGTCTCCAACTCAAATTTCTCCTTGCTTTAGAAAACACTTTTAGTATTTTTTGGGAACATAACATACACAGGACAACAAAACTAGACTGGACATTAAGAGGTCAGCCTAATAGTAAAATACTGAGAATAATTAATGAAATACGAAAGTCTTCAGTTGTCAGATAAAACAGTTCAGATTTTGCAGTCTTAGGTCAACAGGAAGGGAATTCTACATGTTTGCTGCTTGAACAGGGAAGGATCTCCACAGACTATTTACAAGTTTGACGACTGGTGCCCTGAACATTGCTAATGAGGAGGAGCATAGCGCTCTTGTAGGTTCGTACATGGTCAAGGTTTTTGATGTAGCGGGAGGCATTGCCCTATAAGAACTTATGAACAAGCATATCAGTTTTACATTTAAGGCATGCAGCAATTGGTAGCCAATGGAGGTCTTGCCACCTCCGAGATATGATCTCTTCTGGATTTCCCTTTGACAATTCTCACCATGTCATTTTTTATCACTTGACATGCCTGTATGCATCTCTTGCGGCTCCCAGTTTTTCCACAGCACTTCTGTCTCTAGCGCACAGAATTTCTCCTTCTGATTTGGCAGCCTTCTCTGCTCCAACATACTGCTATGTGATTTTCAGGTTCATGAGCCTCTGCATAGGAGCCAACGTCTTCTCCAGAAAGGCCACGCTCAGTAGTGCGATTGCGATGTTTAAATGGCCCACGTACAGGTTATTTAGAAAAACTAACTAGACTGTGTTGTGCTTCAAGCTCGTTAACTTGTACAAACTGCTTCATCCTCCTAGTCTTCGTATTGGGTGATTCTGGGAGTCATTGGACACATGATTTTTAAATAATTCTTCTCAGTTTTACATAAAGGTACTTCAGAAGCAAAAGGTGTTGTCTCGGAGCTTCATGTGTTTATTTAATTGGTGGGTAATTGAAGAGAAAAATATGAAGGTGTTTCTTTGCTTCCTCTACAAAGGAGAAGCAATACGCCATTAAGGTCTTGGGTATCAAAGGGATCTTCCTCATGGGAAAGGGACAGATACTGCTTCTCGTTCAATGCAGTCGAGATCTCCTCGGTAGTCTCCTCCCATGTGATCCTCCCTCAAAGCCACCTCCCAGCGTCAGGATAAGGTAGCAGCTTCCATCCCTTGGCCACATGGGAGGTCGCCACTGCCAGGGAATCCCTGATGACTCCATTGGATTCAGCACAACTGTCTTTTACAGATATAAATGAAGAGCATAAATCAGTTTCTTGAGCAATCCATTTCTTTTATAAGTTAAATAGTGGATGGATACCCAAATTAACTTTGACAAAAGAGATCCAACAAGTCATGGCCAAACCAAGCTCAGATTCTCCTCAAACACAAGTGCATTTTTACACAAAAAAATAATTAATGCTGATATTTGACAATCGTCAATTATCTGGGCACACACCTTTCTAGCATATTATCATAGACAAGTGTATTAGTTCTGGAATGTATACTGGAAGGGGTCACCCACATCTCAACAAGATCTGTTTTTGTTTATACATTTAGGTTTGCACTAGGGCAGTTTTAAACTTCCATCTTGGGCGCGAATATCTGGTATTGCAATGCTATAGTTATTTTGCAGTCGGGTGGACCACATACGGAGCGAATACAAAACTGTTTTAATATCCAACATGGTTTGGTTGATGCTTCTCAGATTAAGTTCTATTCAGAGCGGTATATTAGGAGTACCCTTTGGGAGACATAGTAACCCTTGTAAACTTAATGTTATCGTATTCAGAAGGCCCCACAGTTCGGAGCCAAAGGTAGACTAAAATGCTTTATATATACACATAGAAGGGCTAACAGTGCCATTACCATGTAAAGAAGCAAATCTGCAAAGTGCATTAAATGATCAAGCATTAGGTGTGATTTCTCCAGCTGTATGTTTCACAACCACCACCAAACTAATTACTTTTTACAAAAGTTCTGTAATATTTTGAGTTGTTCTCGCAGGCCTTCAGGTGTTTTGGAGATCAATACTGTGTCATCACCAAAAGGGAACATCAGGATTTTGTCCTGAGCTAGGGTTGGGGGCATCCGTAGATGCATCTATGAAATCAATCCCTGCAACACTAAACAAACCGAATTGTCAGTGCAAGAACAAAGCTATGCTGTGCACTGGAAATGCCCTAGTTTCCTCTCAACCACTCCATTGCTTCATTATTAGAATACAGGCTTCAGCAATGGAAGTGGCATACCCAATTGTTTCAGCCTTTCCCAGAGCAATACTCGGGAGACAGTCAAAAGATATTTTAGGGTCGATAAAAATCATTTAGATCTTAATAATAAGTGCACTCTGAAATCCCACTTGGAGATGGTGTACAACCTCAGTCAATACCGTTTTTAAGACAACCCAGAAGAACTTTAGCACAAATTTTACTTGGCTTGTCATTACTTTGTAAATGTTTGCACCCCTTTGTGTGCATAGGGATTATTAGCTCAGCCTGGGTCCATAACTTGTAAACCACCAAATCAGCCACTATTGTGTTAAAAAAGTGACAGAAAATGGAGCCCACATCTCAATAGCCTCCTTATAAAGGTCTGCTGGGATTTAATCTATGGCTGAAGCTTTCCTATTGTTCTGTGATTGAATTGCCAAGATGATCTTTTCCAAATTAAAGTGCAAATAACCTTTTTTTTTTCATGGATTTGTTGAGGAGATCACCTTGTTCATTTGAATCGTCACATGTCGCTCTTCTGCATAGAGGGCCTGAAGTTCACGTTCCTGCTAAATGGATGAAATGGCAAACAAACTACCTTGTATGTGAACAGTTCAAGAGTAGATTTGTGGATGGGCTAAAATAGGGGATCCACAAGACTATATGAGACCATATAAAAACCACACACTAGTGCAAATGGGCTACTGGTGGCTATGTTTGTGACCACTTCCATTAACGTTTTCACAATTGACACGTTCGACCATTAAACCTCAAGTTCTGAATTGGTATACACTGCTTGATGGACCTCGAGAGTTTAAAGAGAATTATCACGGTATCCGGTCATATTTTCGAATGCATTTTTTCGAAATGCAATTATCTCGAAAACATTGTCGAATTTATTTTTTTTTAATTTATTATTTTTTGTTTTATATATTTTTTTGGGTTTCATAAGTAAAAAAAAGTTTCTCTAAAAAAAGAAAACGGGTTTTGGGGGCAACCCCCCATTTTAAACATAAAAAAACATTTGAAAATTTTTTTCGGCAAAATTGATTCGCGGAAATGGCATTCGAAAAAATTACATTCTAAATAGTCACTATAAACCAATTATCACACAAATGTATAACGTGCAGGTAGAAATTATAGAATTTTACACACTGAACAGTTCCACTATCATGTGCAATGGATATGGCATATAACAAGCATAATATGGCATTGTTCTCCAGTGATTTTGAAATATTTGGCAACACTATCTATTCACATTAAAATACAAATCATTCAGAAATAAGGTTTAAGTTACTTACCTGTAACTATTATTCTCCATCATGTGTCTGGCATGGATTCACATGCTCATGAATATTACCTTTCGTCAGGCTGGGAATCCTCGGTAAAAGAAAGTTTCACTTTCACTTTAAAACTGTATTTCTCCTCTAAACCAATCACTGTCCTCTGGGTCATACTGCCCCCATCCAATGACCGTCTTTTTACTAAGCTCCACCCCCAGAGGCCATCTTCAGATTTGGTTAGCACGTAAAGTGCCAGTATGAACCAAGAAGAGCCACAGAGGGAAAGGAGGGAGGGTTTGCATGTGAATCCATGCCAGACCCATGCTGGAGAACAATAGTTACAGGTAAGAAATTTCAACCTTTTGCAGCATGGGGTCTGGGGCTTGGATTCACATGTTCATGAATAACGATTACACAGCAGTACATAGACAAAACCACAGGAGGTGGCAAGGCTTAACAGAAGCAATAAAGATAGCTCAGCAGGTTGAGCGCAGGTTGAGCGCTCGTTGCTGCGATCTGAATGTGATCTGGTTCGAATCCCGGCAAGGCCAACTCAGCCTTTCATCCTTCTGAGGTCGATAAATGAGTACCAACTTCGGTTGGGTGATATTGTATGTAAATATGTGCTCTGTAAAGCGCTTTGGATTAAGGCGCTATATAAATAACACATTATCATTACCTCTAGAACAGACTCGTCTCAAAAAGGTTGTGCAGCACCGCTTTGCCGACTCTGGACTCCTCCCTGGGATCCCCGTTGACGCAGTATAACCTTGTAAAGGTGTGCGTGGTCCTCCATGTAGCAGCCCTGGAGATGTTGAGCAGGGGCACACCAGAGAGAAACAATGTTGTAGCTGCAGTGGGCTCTGCTGGAGTGGACTCTAGGACGGCCTGGCAGCAGCCTGCTAGCCAGTGGATGACCGTGCATGATGCAGCCGGAGAGCCACCTGGATATGGAAGCCTTCGACAAGGCCTTTCCCCCAATTTACAGGTGCAACGTTGACAAACAACTGAGAAGTCTCTCGAAAATCCATTGTACGTGCCAGGTACAATTTCAAGGAATGAGCAATGTCCAGCGAATGCAAAGCCCTCTCTGCCGGCAAATACAGATTCAGAAAAACAGGTAACACCAAAGGTTTGTTGAGGTGGACTTCGGACAGTACCTTTGGCAAAAGTCGGGGTGTGTACGCAGTACCACCATTGAAGCATGTAAAGAAATCATGCTTGCAAGACAGGGGCTGTAAAAACAGCCTACTTCTAGTCAGTCAGCAGCGGCAAACATGCCCGTTCGAAATATAGAACCTGACCATGCACATTGTTTCCGTAGTGTTACGATTTAAAATCTCTGCAAAACAAAACAAAACAAAAATTCCTTTCCCAAGGCATTGTCCACCGAAACCCAGGACAGTGGTTCTCCAGACCTGAACTGAATACATGTCAATCAACTTACCACACCCTCTACTTCCCCCCACCCCCCCACAGAAAGAATCAGGAGTCATCTACAAACTAACCACATCAACTTCCAAAAGGTTGTGCCATGGTGGAACCCTTAGCAGTGACTGGGATCCATATGCTGGAAAAGTCTTTTAATAGAACTAAATGGGAACCAAAACACCAGAGAAAAAAAAGCTCAGAATAATTCTTTAAAATAGCCTCCAACATATGAACTAAATATAAACTGGAATTTGGGGATTATTTCATTACTAGCAGAGAATTAGTTTAACACATAAAAAATCATGCAGCACTTTGTGTTTAAGCGCAGAGATGGCTGCTGGTTCGGTGACATTGTGAAAGCAGGACCGAATTTGTCATGTGATTTAGCTGTATTATATGGGTTGTAGTGTAAGAGGCGGAAATGGGTATTCTAGTCTATCAACCCCTAGGGCAACTCTCTACAGTTGAGGCCTCTGCTCTTCTTTGCATGTGGAGTAACGTGCTGATTACGTGCACAATTATCGGATATGTCAGATGCATTCAACACATGTCCTGTTGTCTGTGCCATTGTGTTATTGCAGTACAAATGTTTTATATTGGACAGAAAAGGTGATGGCGGTATTACATAGCCACATAGAGATGCATTGCACTTGCACTGTTTAGGAACAATTGAATGTTAATTAACATGATTTCATTCATTGTTTCTTTATTGTTAAATATTATCGTTTTGGATTTTTTTGTGTGCTGTATGATATTATATTTATAACGTGCTTAATATGATGAGGCATTTATAACGCGCCTATACAAAAGTGTTTCAAGGTTTTCAACCCTGAGGTTTCTAAGCGCGGACCCGGGGATCGAACCTGTTACGCTCCATGTCGTCTTGCTTCCAAGGCAAGCACATTGCCACTGAGCGATCATATTTGTTTTTATATTTCTATTTCTTTTATGGCGGTTATCCTATATCTTCCAAATAAAGAGTAATTGAGTAGCCTCATGGGTTTTATGGTCTTTGTTGGGCGGGTATGTTTTTTCTTAGTTGGTGATTTAATTTTTTTTTTGTTTTGCAGAGATTTTTAATCGGAACACTACAGAAACAGTGTGCCTGGTCAGGTTCTATATTTCGAACAGGCATGTTTGCCGCCGCTGACTGACTAGAAGTAGGCTGTTTCGCGTGCAATGTAATGATCTTTATTTTCATGTTTGCACACACTACGGTCTTATGCACCACAGCACTTCGAAGCCATAACAATGGCAGTAGGTGCTGTACAAATATATCAATTAAATTAACATCTATCAGGGAGTCAAATTAACAGACTTAAAATGAAAAAGATAGGTTGGAAAACCTAAAGGACACCCAAGACTTCCAGTTACTTGTTAGAGGGCAAATGTGGCTGGGGATTTTGAACCATTTAAGCTCCGAGTCGCATTAAACCAAGCTCATAGTGCTGCACTGTGCTTTTTGTTCCGTTCAGCCTTAATACTTTGGCCATTTTTCAAAGACTTTAATACGGAGGTTAGCGTTTTCAGATCTATGGCATCTGTAGCAGTAGCATAATGCGTGGAACACTTTAGTGCAATACACCCATAGGTTGCAGCAACCCACATTGAAGGCCAGCATGTCCTGAATAACCCAAGGGGCAAGATAGCAACCTTTTCCTTCAATAGACTGGGAGACTTGTCAGATAGCACCAGCTAAATCAACCTAAAGATCAACCCACCAACATTGCCATTATCAAAGCGCTTGGTTACCTACCACTCAAACTGCAAGCACTGCTCTGCCCATATTACTGTTTACCCAGATTCCTGCTAACCCGAAACTTATCTTACAAATACAAAGGTTTTCTTCGATTGCATCCAGTTTCCCCTTCTCTGCAACTGATCGGACCTTGCAAGAATGGAAACCAAATCAACCACCTAGCTGGCGTTTCCATTGATGTACCCTGGCCCAGCCAGACGCACCCTCCTCGTGCATTTCTCCAAATTATCAATGGAAAGGAGGTCATACAATAGAAGGTTGGACCTCTAGGTTACTGCTGTCGCGGTCTAAAGAGTTGGTCATGTGTACCTGTTGAAACTAACATAACCCCAAGCTTGTGGAAGCACATGTAACATGCTTTTAGATGCATGCATCTCGTAGTGGTGCACTACATGAATTTGCTATGTACCATCAGAGAAAATATATATCCTCCTTTGCATCCTGCCAATGGCGAGGGGTGTGGAGGGTGGGGGGTGGGGTGGGTGGGGAGGGGAGGGGGACAGGGGGGGGTGGAGGGAGAGAAGGAAGGTTGCTTCTAAAACCTGGAACCCACCCACCCCAATCCTACTAGATTTCAGGTACCCAAGGTGGCTTTTAAACATTTCTCCTAAAAGAAGGAAGTTTTTTTTGTTAACTCTAATTTTATAACAATAACCAACCACAATAACAAACACACATAACAGTAACTCTGGCACTTCTTTGTGGATTCAGCCTTCCCCCTTCTCATCATGGAGCAATTCTGCGGCCATACTGCCCTGGTGTACCGACATTCGCTTGCACAGTCTCAGGTCCATATCTCTTGCACTTCGACTCATTTGGGGGGCACAACGTATGTCTGTCTATTTCGTAGCGATTGTTCCTCCTTCCAGGGTCTACTGTGTTGTTCTCTGCCCCTTGTCCAAATAGGTCTTGCATCAGGAAGTTCCATGCCAATATCTTTTGCCCACTTCCTCCCCACCCCCCTGCACCGCTCTTGTCCACACCACTGTTTCTGCCACTGCCCATCTCTGGAGATCGGATCACCACAAGTCTATACTTGGGCCTGCACTGGAGTTCCATGCCATTGCTATCCGACGTTTGGCCAAGATGCACACTAAATCCTTCATTTTGGCCATGTGTGTCCTTTGTCTGCCTTCTCTGGGAAAAAGGCCCAATAAGTACAACTCGGTATTCCATGCTTGCATTTGGATTCCACCCTCCACCTTCTCCTTGATTTCCCTCAGAGAAAATCCTTATCACTGGACAAGTCCAAAACATATGCAACATGTCTGCTTCATCCTCAAAGCAGCTAGGGCATTTACGTGGCTCTCCCAGTCTCATCATGGTCATCCTTCTGGGCGTTTGGTATGCCCTGTGCGTAAGGTATAACTGTGCTTGTCTGAATCTTGCGTTCCTTGACACATTTTTTGGATCTCTCAGCACTCTGACCCATTCCTGTTCGCTAAAGGGCCTCTGGAGCTCCCGTTCCCACTGTTCTCTCATTTGTAGCACTTGCACGTTATTGGATTCTAACAACTGTTCATATCATCTAGAGGCTGTGTGTCCCCCTTCTGATTTGTCGTACCACGCATCCAACCCCCTCTCTGTATCGTCTTCCTTTGGCCATTTTGCCCCATTCTTCTTGATTGTTCTCATCATGCTGACATGTAGGATAAACTGGCCTCCATGTAGATCTTGGTCCTCTACGAGGTTCAGGAATTCCGTCCATTGTCCCCCCTTCCTCAGGTCCCCTATCTGCGCTACGCCCTTAGCCCCCCACTGGGATCGGTATATTGTGAGAGTTCCTGTGTCTGGGCCTACAAACCCCATGAGGGGGGGGTGATCTGTGCAGTGCAGGGATCTTTCATCCCCTGGAGTTTCCACACCCTGCTCCACAGGGCTATTGCGAGTCTGACCACGTTTGGTAAAGTCTTGATCAGGGATTTATCAATCAATGGCAGTTCTCTCAAATAGTATATTTCAGTGTCAGCTGCAAAAGTATTGCGTCTATTGTCTCTTCCCCCAGCCATTTGACCACGAATTGCAATTGCCCGGCCAGGTAGTACTTTTTGAAATACGGCAATGGAATGCCTCCTGCTTCATAGTCTCTCTGCCGGGTTGTCATAGCAATCCTGCACCGCCTCCCCACCCCCCGCAACAGGAAATTTCATGCCATTGTGTTGAGCTGTGTAAAGAAGGTCTTGGGTATGTCATATGGGATATTCGTGAAGTGATATAACATGCGTGGCAATACTACCATCTTCAAGAGGGCCGCCATCCCTATCATTCCCAACGGGAAGTGTCCCCCAGAAGTCCATAGCCTTTTGTGTCCCATCAAGGGCTGCTTGCGTGTTAATTTTGTGTGTGTCTGCAGTGTCATGGTGCGCTTCTATCCCCAAATAGCGTAAGGAATGCGGTGCCCACATGAGGCCCAGATCTGGAAGTTGGTTCGAGGGGACCCACCTCAGATCTGCCAAGGGGAATAGTGAGGAATTCCCGAGTGATGGCTATCCCCGAGAGTCTAGTATACGCATTGATCGCTTCAAGCAGACATGGAAGGTTTTCTCGCAGGTTCCCCACAAACAGGGAGCATGTCGTCCACGTACAGCGAAATTTGATGCACCACTCTATCTATTCCTGTGTCGCCATACTTCGCTCTAAAGAAAACCGCTAGCGGTTCCAGTGCCAATATATACAACATCAGTGGGAGTGGGCAACCCTGCTTGGTTCCTCTGTGTATTCTCCAGACCTCTGAGATGTGTCGTCCGGTTTTTACTTTAGCTCTGGGATCTTTATATAGCAACCCAATCCACTGAAGGAACCCTTCCCCTATTCCAAAGTGGGCGAGGACACACAACAGCCACTCCCAAAACACGGAATCAAAGGCCTTAACAGCGTATAACGATGCTATAGCACCTTCGCCCCGTCCGAGATTCGTCCGGTCCACCACATGGTGGAGATTCCACTACATGTTTCTTCCTGGGACGAAACCAGTCTGATCTGAGTTGATCAGCATGGGTACCACCCGTTTTAAGTGGTTAGCAAGTACCACCGTAAGGCTTTTGGAGTCTTGATTAACGATGGAAATCGGCCTGTATGGAGGCACACTCTAGCTGCGATTTCCCTGGTTTGAGGATCGGTATGATTACTGGTTCCGACATGCTGTCTGACAGCTGTTCCTTCTCATACGCCTCTTGATATGCATCTAGCAGTCTCATTGCTATGATGCCCCTGTAAGTCTTATAGAATTCACTCTGGAGCACGTAAGGGCCTGGGGATTTGCCCGATGGGAGTTCGGTGATTACTGTCTCTATTTCTTCCACTGTGAGGGGAGCCTCTAATGATTGGGCCTGTTCTGCTGCTAGTTCCGACAGTCTCATCTCTGCCAGGGCATCTGCTATATCACCTGACTCAACCTCTGGGTTAGGGGCGTATAATCGCTCATAAAATTGGAAGAATAGTTTGTTGATGCCCTCCTGATCTCTATCTCCACTTCATCTTTTATTGTGTTAATTGGGTCTCTTTTACATTCCTGGTTGGTGAGCCAGGGCAGGAGCCTGTCCGGTTTGTCCCCCTCCGCATGCAGACGCTGTATTTACTTCCCATAATCCAATCTTCCCAGTTTCTACGCATCTCATTCTCAGCACCACTAGTTCTCTAGGTTCTTCCCCAGTAGTCCCTGCCCGGCGTACCACCAGCTCTATCTCCCTTTCCAGGTTACCAAGCTCTGCCAGGGTCTCTCCTCTTAGTCACCCCGATTTCCCTATTGCTGCCCCCCCTTATCACTACTTTGAACGCATCTGGGAGTGTACCATTACTCTCTACACTTCCCACACTGTGATCAAAGCACTCTATCACATCATGCAAATATTCCTCAAACTCGCCCTTCTTCAGTGCCTCTGCCCTCAGCCGCTATGTTTGTATTGGAGCCCTTCTATAGGTGTGTGCCCATGTTGCTAGCAATGGCGCACGGTCGGATAGTGAGCGTTCCATTTCACTCAATGATCACAACAACATGATCCTAGAAATGTTACAATTCACATTACAGAATAATATCTTCACTTTCAATAAAACTCTTTACCGGCAAACACAAGGCACAGCCATGGGCGCGAAATACGCCCCATCATACGCCAATCTCTTTATGGGTCATTTTGAAATAGAATTAACCTGGCAACATCCTTCATTTACCCACCTGAACAACAATCTTTTGGGCCAGATACATCGACAATATTTTTTTGATTTGGAACGGGCCACTGTCAGCATTTAAAGAATATTTCAACTATCTGAACCATAACACCTACAATTTAAAACTAACCACAGAACAAAGCCAGACAACCATCAATTTTTTGGACATCACCTTCTACATTGAAAACAACACCATCTGTACAACGCTCTATACCAAACCAACAGCCGTCAATAGCATACTCCATGCCTCAAGCAGCCACCCAAAACATATCATTCACAATATACCCTATGGTGAGATTATAAGAGTCAAAAGAAACTGTACCAAAACAGACGATTTCAAACAAAAAGCAACAATAACAGTGAATAAATTCATCTCCAGAGGATATCCAACCAAACTTGTCAAAAACAGTTATCGGAAATCTCTAACTAGGACCAGACAATCATTGCTACAAGTGAAATCTAACACCAATATTACCAAAACCGATTCCAACAGAACAATCAATTTCATCACAAACTACAGTTCAAACAAATCAACCATTCGGAAAACTCTCGCCAAATATTGGAATATCCTCAAATCAGACTCTGATCTCACGACCATACTTGAAGCTAAACCAACCATTACCTTCAAGAAAGCCAAAAACCTTAAAAATGAACTGAGTCCATCACATTTTGAGCTCAACACTTCCACCGGAACTTCCTATTCACAGACTATGTGGCTTCAGAAACCAACCAAAGGAAGCTACAAATGTGGCCAATGCTCCATGTGTAAATATGCAAACAATGCAAGAACTACTATCACCAAACCAAATGGCACTAAATTCACTATTCAACAGTTCATCAACTGCAACAGTAAAGTTGTCATCTATATCATTAACTGTCTTTGCAACAAACTTTACATTGGGAGTACCATCAGGAAACTTCTACCAGTGAAGATATTCGGGCAATCGCCAATCAAGATACAAGATCACCAATAGCTAATCACTTCATGGAAGCACATCAACCGACTCAGATCAGCCAAATTAGATTTTACGGAATTGTCAAACTTAAACGTGCCCCCAGAGGAGGCAACTTGGAACTCAAACTAAGACAACAAGAAGCACGTTGGATCTATTTAATGGATACCTGCCACACCGGTCTGAACACAGACCAAGAGATATGCCATTTCTTCTAAACCATCAAAACTCATCAATATCATATCGTGTTAATCATCTATTCAAACATCCCACATATTCGCCACCTTAGCAGTAACACCACGCATAACTTCTTTGTTTCCTTACCATAATCTATTGTTGATCCCACCCTCTTTTAAATCATGAAGCACTATGTACTCTAATTCAAATATTGAGCAAGTCTTATGCATTCATATCGGTCTCCCCTAGTACCTATATAACTGGAGACCGATATCGCTAGTGACCAAAGTACCCATTCAATTGAAACACATACATCACCTGAGCTCAATAATCACTGTCAACTCTTCAAACCAAGAGGAAGTTTCCCACTACTGAGCAGACAGTGCCCATACATCGTGTCTTCCCGAGTGACCTCACGGCCAGAGATCAAGACTCTTTGCAAACTTTTTTCCAACAAATCGGGTTTTATACACTTTGTCTTTCACATAAAACTTTTCTCTCATTTCAGAATAGCAAATTACGATTTGCTCCGATTTACAACAACTGTCCATCCTAGCGTTTGAATCTAAGGCTCTCTAGCCGCCCAGATAGCATGTGCGCGATGACGTCACCACGCGAAAATGTACGTGCGGATGACGCAAAAACGCATTTCCTATAAACGCACATCGTTAGACCAACACTGTAGACACCTACGAACGAGAAGTAACATTGGAAACCTAACGGTAAGCATTATTTAAGTACTACCCCCTTCCATACTCTAGTGCCTCTAAGGAACTAAACACCAACCACTGTTTACCACTGCATGGATACTGGATCCATTTATACCTATCCTCTTCTGCCTAACAGCCATGCCTGCCCTCACATAATTGTGATATCACCTTATGCTCAGTGGGAACTTTAACCACACTCTAAACCTGACCTATGCCACTCACCTTTGCTATATTTGCCAAAAGACACTTCCACTTACTTACAAGCACACTTCAAGCATTGCTCGACTCGTCTTGTTGACCAAGCATTTGAATATGTTCAGTTTAAAATGTCAACACACATAACATAGTGCCTCTTACTTCTATAGACCAGAACAAACGGAATTCATTCATTCCAGTACAAACAAAGTGAACTAACCTCATCAACTAATCTGACTTGACCACAACTTTGTAAGTAAATACTATTTGTTATATATATATATATATATATATATATACATACCCATATTACTTAGAACCTACAGCATAAGACTCACTGCTCAAACTAACCCTATATTCCTCCTGAAGAACCACCGCGATCGTGCGGTGGAGAAACACGTGTTGAGGAACTAGCATTTCTTCAAGCCTAGGGACGTGGTTTGCATACCATTAGAACCCAAGGGAACATTACAAATTGAAGTATTCACTGCATTGATCGCAACCTCAACAGGACTCTTCTATCTTTAAGGACTCTCTCAACCTATGAGACTTAGTGAATTGAACTAAGAATTCCAAACCAATAAAGATCCCAAATCAAAAACGATATATTTCAACTTACAAACAAAACCTAGTGTATTCATGTTAGGGAGAATTCTCTCTTTAGGCTGAATTTCCTAACCTAGTGAGTCCCCCAGCAGCTTTGCTGGATTTCTGGAGTTTGTTTTTTTCTCCTGCCAAGAGTGAGACTCTTTTTCTCCCACTCTTGGACATGATTTATGGTATTTCTTTGACTGGTAATGTGTTTTCTGGGCTATGGGGTCCTTTACTCCATAGGATCTCATGTGTTTTTACTATGTTACACAGCACCCTCCGTGCAGTAACACAGGGGTGTCATAGTGACACCCCACCATAGACTCCATACTCTGGGACTGACTACGGTCTCCCAGGGCATGTAAAGTCACCATTGGCTTTACTATTCCCAAATTATTAACAGAATCCAGTACAAACCATCATATTGTGGACGTACTGGTCGGGGCAATTCGATTGCCCCCGGGGTCTGTTAGGTGAGGGGGCACGTCTCTGTCCCCCCTGATCGAGTTTTGGCTGGTGGCAGTGGATACTACTTCTTATATTCGACCGCGAATATTTCCCTATTGGATTTTCCCATTGTTCGAGGCTACCAACTTTAATTATTTAATTCTCATAGCCTCGAACATACCGCCGGTTTATTTAATTAATATTAATTTGACGGTTGGTATTTTTTGCCAGGACTCGATTCTAAAATGGCGTTTGTGTTCTCTTCTGTGACCCCAACCCAAGTCGAGCCCTTTGTTCCACTTTTTGGTGGGATTCTCCACAGAAGCCTACAAAAGTGGTGCCACTCTGTCTGGGTACCACAGGGGGTGTGGGAGGGGGTTTAGGCACCCTGGACTGAGTTACCTTGGTAACTCAAGTCGCACTCTTGTGTGATTGGCCCATGTTTGATTGACAGCTAGGCTGAGTGAATGGGGGTATGCTGCATAAAAGCAGGGCTTTGGGGACTGGAACTTTACAAGTCGCCACAGGACCTGAGAATCCGACGAGGGAGAAACTAAGCTGACCTACCACGACGACACCACCGGTGGAGCCCTGCGGAACCGACTCACCACTTCCCGACGACAGAGAAGATTGCCCAGGCTGGAGAGGCGTCTTCCCCTGACTGGTGGGCTCAACCAGTTTACCTTCTTTTCCTCGCATCCCAGACCGGTTTGTGGTCGAATTGCCCGTGCCAAGCACCCCGGCAGCCGGATAGCCACTTACCACTGAACCGCGAATCAACGGACCGCTCCTTGTACCTGAGAAACTCTGCGGCTGGTTTCTTCGCTGGCAGTGCAACGGACTCCTGTCTTCCTCCCCGACGAGCTCCTCTCTTCCCCCAGACGAAGCACCCACTTGCATCCGCTGCCAGGAACAACTGCCCCCGCTGGAGTGTTCTCACCACTTTAAGGTACCGTGTCCGCCAGGCCTCCCTTTCTACAGATTGCTACAAGGTAATTATAACCCCTTAACCTTCTGGACTGGGCTGGCCGCCTTGACCCTCTAACTCAGGGGTGCACAACTGATTTTGACAGAGGGCCGAAAGTACCTTACATGAGGGCTATAGTGGGCCGAAAAGTAAATGTGGGCGGGACGTGGCAGGAGGCTTTTTAAACCCCCAATTTGTACTAAACACATGGAAAAAGAATGTTTTTGAGGGGTAACGATTTTTATTTGCATTTCAAACTTACATTTTGTACTACACATTTTCCATTGTTATAATTTATTTCTATTTAGTTATTGTATCTCGCCTGTTTAACTTATATATATTTTATTGACCCTAGATACACTATGCCCCATGGCCCCCTCACCCCAACCAAACACTATGCCCCATGTCCCTCACCCCCAACCAAACACTATGCCCCATGTCCCCCTCACCCCCAACCAAACACTATGCCCCATGGCCCCCTCACCCCCAACCAAACACTATGCCGCATGGCCCCCTCAACCCCAACCAAACACTATGCCCCATGCCCCTCACCCCCAACCAAACACTATGCCCCATGGCCCCCCCACCCCAACCAAACACTATGCCCCATGGCCCCCTCACCCCCACCAAACCCCCCAACTCAGCACACACACAAACATGCACCAATATAGACCCGAACCCCCACCCCCCAACTCAGCACACACACACAAACATGCACCCATACAGACCCGAACCCCCACCCCCCAAATCAGCACACACACAAACATGCACCCATACAGACCCAAACCCCCCACCCCCCAACTCAGCACACACACAAACATGCACCCATACAGACCCGAACCCCCCACCCCCCAACTCAGCACACACACAAACATGCACCCATACAGACCCGAACACCCCACCCACCAACTCAGCACACACTCAAGCATGCACCCATACAGACCCAAACCCCCCTACCCCCCAAATCAGCAAACTCTCAAACAAGCACCCATACAGACCCGAACCCCCACCCCCCAACTCAGCACACAAAAAACATTAAAATCAAAACATTCATACACATCCGACACCCCTCCACCCCCGCATCTCAACATACACACAAAATACATTCAAACACAAACATTCACAAACCCCCCCTCCACATCTCAACATACAGACAAAATACATTCAAATAAAAACATGCACACACCCCCCACATCTCAACATACACACAAAATACATTCAAATACATTCATACACATCCGACAGACCCCCCCACCCCCGCCTCTCAATTTACACACCAAATACATTCAAACAAAAACATTCATGCACATCCGACATACACCCCCCGCAACATACACACACAAACATAAAGCAAAACAAACACAAACAGACCACTTACCGGAGACGTGCTGGAAGGCAGGCAGGTAAGATGGAAGTCGCTGGAATTGTACTACGGCTGGCGTGGTCCAAGGCTGAAATGCCTTCCGGCATCAAGCCTTATGGACCACGCCAGCCGTAGTGCTGGCCCTCCATTGGTGCAGCACACACGCATTACGTGGCTCGTAGGAGCGACGTGATGCGTGTGTGTGCTGAGCCAATGAAGGCCAGTGTTTTCACCGGCCCGGAAGACAACAAAGACTTTCCTAATGGAGGGCGGCCGCGGGCCGCCCTCCTTTAGGAAAGTCTTTGTGCCTCGCGGGCCGGCCAAAAGGGCATGGCGGGCCGCAACTGGCCCGCGGGCCGTATGTTCTGCACCCATGCTCTAACTGGTCGCTTTCTTTGGTCCAACTCCTTTTTGAAACGTTACAAGACTTTTGTGCACTGCAACCGTGTGACCTTGGACACATTTCGTTTTGATCCTCTTAAAGCAGATCCGGCCTACTGACTCTGAATTCACGGTGTTACTTTGCTTTCCTCTCTTGTTGTGTTCGTGAAAAAGTGTTGGGATCTGTTTCAATTTATTCTCTGCTTTTCTCTCCCTTTTTAAAACGAATTATTAGAGTGCCATCTACGTTAAGCCCTCACCGCTGTCTGAAAATAAGTGGGGCTTTACTTAAGACTTGTCTAATATTCTTTTAAGGGAGTGTATATCTTTTAGTGACCGTGTTTTTGAATTGCTTACTATTAGTGCCTGTGTGTTTTTCTAAATGTGGTTATAAATAAATAATGATATCTCTTTTACACCAAGCCCTGTCAGTGTTTACTTGTTCTATTGTGTTCTCTTGACCTATTGTGAATACTCTGTATACTGCCTAACTCTTCTTGAGGGAAGTCTGACTGCTCAGCCACAGCTACCAAGTGAATCTGTGTGGTACAGGCTGCTACCAAGTGGGTTTACTGCCAAACACCTGTAGTCCTAAATCTTTTGCAGTGGTACCAGAGGGAACTGCACAGGTTTCTTCCTAACAATTCAACTAAGGATTTTCTAAAAGGATAAAGAAAAATCTTAGTGAAAACAACTTAAGATTCCACAGGACTTTTTCAAAGGATACAGACCAAAATTTTAGTGCGAACAACTCAAAATCTCATACTGTTGTTACTCTTATAAGAATTTACTTTGCTTTAACAAACATTTACTTTATTTTGGACGTAAATGTGCCGATTTTTGGCCAGAATTGCAATCTAAATAAAACTAAAAGGAATCTGAACACTTTTATTTGAATAGTTATTTAACTTCGAGAAGCGCAACAGTAGGGCTTTTTTCTTCTAAGTTTGTTCTAGCCCAGGTCAGCCTATGTGGCATCCCTCTACTGCAGCATCTCCACCATTACCATTTTTTTCTTTGTAATAATCTCCACTTAGAGCGCCAACACTGTTTCAAAGGCTGAATCCTCCATTCTCTACTGCGTGCCTTAATGTTTATCCCATAAAATCTTTCAAAGATTCAGTGCCCGTGAATAAATAATCTATGCAAATAAACATTCCATGGGGTGCGCTATAATGTGTAAACCCTCTCTCATCGCCGTGTACCTTTCTACATATGTCCAGGAGCGGGTCCAGAGTGCAATTAAAAGTCTCCCGCCCAGATGAACATTGCTTCTCTGTATTGGGCTAATTTGGGCGCAGGTTTCCTAAAGAATTTAGTTGCATCGTGATTTGGAGCATATGTATTTATCAGGCATATTTCCTTACTCTCCAGCATTCCGTGCACTATTACTAGTCTTCCTAGAGTCGCACTCTTGCATTATTAGTTAGAATGGGACCCCTGGGCAAACCTGATCAGTGCTCCCCTTGCATAGTTTGAATTTGTGGAATTTTACACCTGTCCCCCCAGCCCCCATTTCTTGTCCACTTTGGTTTGTTTCTCCCGTGTTAGGTGAGTCTCTTGCAGCATTGCTATCTTAACCTTCATCCTGTTTAGCCAGGCATATACTCTGAGTCTTAAGGTAGGCACTGAGCCCCCTAACATTCCAGGTTGCAATTGTTATCTCATCTGGACCCATATTTGCTGTGTTTCTTTTGGCTCCGCCGTCCCACAGCCCTCTATATGCCCCCTTTCCTGTGTATCCATCCCTCGGCCGCAGCTTGTGATATCCCATCTACTCGTAGACCGATCCTCTTCATCCTCCCTCCACTTTCTTCCTGTGTCTGTTTCAACAGGTCTCTGACTGGGGATGTTTCTCCGAGCCTGGCCCTCTTGCTCTTCTTCATGTCCGCCGCCTTTCGCTCCATGCCTTCTGCTTCTGCTGCTTCCTCCACTGTTAGTGCCTTCTACCTACCTACCAACCAAACAAACAATTGGCCAACTATCAAACCAACGCCTAGCCACCCTCCCGCTGCTCGGGTTTCTCTGCTTCTCTTGCTCTAAAACTTGTGAACACACTTTGGGGTTGTGAGCCTTGTCGTCCCTTCCGGCAGGCTTGGAGCCCATCGCTCCCTTATAAATTCATTCTGGCTTCTATCATTTTCTTTGTTCTGAAATGCTGCTTCTCATATTGGTCCCCCACCTCATCTCTAGGGCAGGTTCCCATCCTCGTTTGCATTCCTAGGTCTTTGCTGGGGAATTCCTTGCTGGTCCATCCAAGTGTGGACCTACTCTGTCTTAAAGAAGCACGAACTGCTTGGTGCGTCACCTTACGTTTAGCCGGATATAGCAGCATGTAATGTATACCTGCCTCCCTAAGGCATTCTTTAGCCGGGCCGAAACGCACTCTTCTTCTGGACCATGACATGACGGTGTAATCCAGATATATGGTGATTCTGGAGGAGTTCCTGGTTATCACTCCCCCTTCTCTCGAAAATATCTTTTCCCAATCTTTGAAGTTCATGATCTTGGCGATCATCGATCTCGGGGTGCCTGGTTGGGGTTTTCTGGTCGGGGCTCGGTGCGCCCTTTCTACCGCAACACCCTGGGACAGTACCCCTGCCCCTGTCTCCTGGAGCAGCAGATTTTCAATGCACTCCGTGGGGGGTCTGCCTTCCTCACCTTCCGGCAGTCCAACTATACAGATGTTGTTACGTTGTGCTCTCCCATCCGCATCCTCCGCCCTGTGTTCCAGGATCTTAACCTCGCTGCCACATTTGCGTCTGTGTGGTGGCGACATCAGTGGTGTTTTGCTGTAACTGCTGTTCTGCTGTCATCACTCGATCTTTCAGGTTTCGTGCATCTTGCCAGAGGAGGCCTACATCTACCATAACTGTATCTAATTTGTTTTCTAGGGACGCCTTCAGGGCACCTATCACTGTGTCCATCTTGTTCTCCAAGGACGCCCTCGGGGCAGCAATTGCTTCTAGTATCGGTCCTTCGCTTCCACTTGTTGTGCGATGCTCGTTGAGCCCATCACTGCGTTTGACTGGGCAGGTTGTTTCTTATCGGATTTCCTGTTAAAGTAGTCTATGCGGGTTTGTTTACCTCTTCCTTCTTTTGTCCTGCTTGGCATTCTCCGCTTGCGAGAGTGAGGCGTTTTCCCCTCTGCCCCCCTGAGGACAATGCAGTGAGACCACCCTTTGAGCGTGTTGGTTTACTGGGGGTGTCTGGGAAACGTTATCCCCCTCCCCTCTGTGGTGTATTGGCTGCTTCTCTCTCACCCGCTCTTGCGCCCTTCACACGCACTTACCCCTTATTCAGGATGAATGCTAGTCCCCTTACTTGCCTCTGGTGCACACCCGTGCCGGTACGACTATTCAGTCGGGCCACAGAGATGCCATGAGTTGTGCTCTCCCCCGTATCCGCTTGATACATGTGCGTGCTTCAATTAGTCATTCTCTCCATATGGTGATGTGTGCCCCACCGTCCTCAGTAGCGTGTTCCCCGATACCCTGTTGAGATATCAGGGTGGGGTTTGCTTGTATGCCAATTGTTCCAGGTGCCCTGCACCATGCATCACTGATTCCCACAAGTGAAAGGGGTTATCCGCTTGCCACAGTGCGTGTCCCCATCTCAGCCACTATTCAGTGGGTCAGGGGCTATGAAAGGGTTGCAGCGGTGTGCGTGGGTCTTGATGGTTTTCCTGGGCTATTGTCCCTTGTTAAGCTGTTCGTTTGTGTAGTTTATTAATGTTTTCAGCCACTCTCTCTCGCCCGGCTCGTTTCACCGTTCACCACCCAGAGGAGAGGATGATTACCGTGGCTTGGTCCTCACCCCCAGGTCCACCGCCCCAGGCTACCTGGCCCTTTCGATCGCGGCGGGTGGTGTGTCCATTTTGTCCCATCCTCAGTGCGGGAAAATCGTGGTGCTTGTGAGGGGGCCACACTGGTGAGCCTCCGGTTTGGATTGCGGTCTCCCGCATCTGTGTCATTGTGCTGATGTCGTACCTGTATTGTACGTTTTGAAGCTCTGGCGCCGCCTTCCAGGAGTCCCCCACATTGCCTCGACAGTGCACCTCTTGTCACGGTTGTTGCAGCCTCTATGACGCTGGGTCCCTTTGGGTCTGTAAGTCACGCCCACTTGCTGGGTGCAGGCCAGGTTCCTGTGCTATTGGTGCGGCTGCTACAGTGATCTCTGGGCCTCTGGGGCCGGTCACTCTACCTGCTTGCCCTCGGCCCGCGCTCCTTCATCTCGCCACCTGGAGGGTATGCACGGCTCTGTTCCTCGCGTATCTTGGCGGGGGCTGTACGCTTGTTACACGGCCAAGGGGCCATCACCACAGTCTTCCCGGCAGCTGCGGGCAGTCAGGCTGCCTACGCTGGTGGGGTCTCAGCACCGCCGCCCTCCTCCAGGCGGTTTGTAGAGTGTTGCACTGCCTCCGGCTCACGGCCATGGTAAGCCCGGGGCGGGTATGCTGGTCCTCCTCTCACTTTTCCCTTATTCGTCAGCGAGTCCTCACTCCTGGGGTCCCGAGGCCACCCTCAGTGTTCCAGAGCCTAGACCATCCAACGCTTCTATTCTGTCTCGCCTGCCCGCTCCTGTGGGAATCCCCAGCACCATTTGTGTCTTCGGATGGCCTCCCTCGCTGGGTGGGCTGGCGTCGCGCTCTCCAGTGCAGGCTCCTCTCAACAAGCCGAGCCGGGTGCGGCCGCCATTTTAGAATATGCCACGCAGTATCGGCCAACTACTGTGCCGCGATTTCACCCAAAAGTTGCTCTAGACAGCCTATAGATCTTCCGACACCTTCACTTCTCGTTTCAGTGACGTTTATCTGTGAATTAGGCCAGTTTCGTTGATTATTATTACAGGATCTCTACGGAGCTCTGGGAATCAGCCTCCTATCGCATGGCCGACAAGCCAGGAAGTAGGTTTATATCCAAATGCTAGGTCCCCAGAAATTACCTAACAAAAACAAATCTGATACACAATTTTAATTCAACTTGTTTTATGCTCAACCTGAACAACTAAGAGTTTGTCTTGATCAACTGTATCAAATTACTATCACAGTCCGTTATATCAGAACTTTTCACAAAAAGGTATATGTAGATTCCTCAGAACATCCAAACCGAAATATAATACATTTTAAACTTTCAACAAAGGAAAAAATAGGCTCAAATGCACAGGGGGGATTTAGGCACTCATCCCGGCCAATGAGATTCTATGCCACCGGGAGACCTTGCCATTGTTAACTTCCCATTTTAACAACGGGCAACAGTAATATCTGCCCCCACTATAATCTTCCAAGCCACTGGAATACTTATCTCATCTAGATAACCGCCCAGTGAGATAGCTTGCCAATGGGACATTTTCCCATGCAGACAATTTTCCAGCGGAATATCCAGGCAACACAAGAAAAGCAACAGACACCAAAAGCACAAAAGCTCGCCTACACCAGATCTCACGGAAGCCAACTGCACAAACCACACTGAAAGGCCCCCCATCACACAAAGCCTCCACTCCCCCAGAACACCCCGCCCCCTCCCCAACAAGAATTACCCTTCAGTGAAGAATGCTGAACAATGATTTCTTTGAAGCTAAATAGCTTGCACAAAATCTCTTCAAAAAGCCCTTTTGCGATGTTCACCAAAATCGCTCCGTCTGGCAATACCCATCTGTTAGCGAGAATTTTCATTTGTGTGCCAATTCTCTTTAACCTTAGAGACCCCCGGCTCTTTTAATGGATTCTGGGCTTTTTAAAATTTGACTCCTGGGTGGGACCATTTTCACTATGGTTTTCTATGTTCATTGCTGTTTTATCGAGTCTGATAAACTCCATGGGCATCTGCCTTTTCACTGTGACACCCAGCACCTTTTGTGCAGTGCCACTGAGAAATCCCTTGGACTTCTCTTAACGTTAAACTACATTTTCTTGAGTGAACTACTGTTCCCAAGAATAGCAAGATGACCACTGTCTTACTTACCTTTACTTTATGGGTCCAGCACACACCACCCTATCTGGAGGGCTGGGGAGATTAGTCATTCGTTTAACCCATTCCTCAAGTAACATTTTGTTACTCAATTGAAAGGATGGTGGCAGTGGTTTCTTTTTTACTACCTAGTGACATGTATCTGCAGGCTGATATCCCAGCTGCAATGCTGCACACAAGAATGACAATTTTTCCAAAATGGCCCAGTCTCCTTTTTTCACCATTTCTTGTCAGTTAGTTTCTTCTAGGTTTTTACTCGGTTTGCATCATGTTTGAGTCCATTGTGTAGTTTGCCTTTGGCGGGCTTCAGCCCTGAAGCCCGCCCAGGCTCCACTGTGTCTGGTAAGGCAAGAAGTGAGGAACCGTCCCGAAACTCCCCTGTCCTTTGTTTCTAGGTGTGTCTGAGTGAAACCAGTTCCTATTGGCCGGCGGGCTGTCCTAAAAGGACAGCCACCCTGCTGTGTGATTGACATCCTAGGGCTGTGAACAAATGGGAACTTTCATACAAAGCGAGGTTTTTGGGACTAAGAGCAGATTCTACCTCATGGAGGACAGAATCCAAAGCAGAGGATGAGATGAGACGCCAGCAGCACCCTCCTGGAACGCAAAATGGCAGGTGAAGCCCTGCAGCTGTGCTAACCCCGTTTTCAAATCGACAGGGAAGACCCATAAAGGATGCTTTTCTCCCTTGGGCTGGTGGGACCAACTAGCCTCGAGACAAACTATTTTGGTGCAGCCCCCGACTTGCTGAGACTTTCCAAGGCTGAATACCCAGGGTAGCTCGACCACTTGTGAGTGCATGGTCATCTGAATCCGTCCAGATCTTCGTAGGCATGCAGAGGACACTGCAGAAGCAAGAAATCCACAACCAGTGTTCATTGGCGCTGGGGAAAAGGCGCCAAAACCACAAAGAGCAGCTGAATCGACTGAAATACATTGCTGCTGAGTCCCTCTCTCGAGTGCTGCTGGCCACCAGACGTCCTCCCTTTCATCACCACGACCAAGGACCAGGATCAAGGGTCTATTGAATTGCATCATGAAGGCAACCAGCTGGAAAACTTTTTACATTTTCAAGGTACTGTGGGACTTGGGGTATTTTATCCTTTTGCCATTTGGGGTGCTTCCTACCTTTGGGAGTGTGTTTTAACCCAACACCAAGTTGATCTCAACTTAACTGCATTGGCCTTAGAGCTTGTGCTTTCTAAAAGTGACTCCTCGCGAGTTGCTTTGATTTCTCTCTTGAACACTGACTATTTAAACAAGACACTCAGAGACCTAGCCACGAGAAAATGTACATCAACCTCTGCGGCCCACTAAGGAAACAACTGATCGAACGCCAAAGGACACATTATTATTATTAGGCTCTTGGAATACCAGAGGTTTCAGCCACTTAACAACTATTAGCGATGTAAATTTGGGAAAATATGATGTTGTATGTCTGCAAAAGACCTGGCACATTGTATGACCGCATCTGGATTGCTTTGAAATAATGTTCTCACCAGCCCAAAAGGGTTAAAAAAGGCCGGGCAACCTCTGGGCTCATTACCGCCCTCTGCTCAGGTAGCAATTTAAGCCTAAAATCCACCTTACTCGAAACCACCTTTATACAAGCATCAGTTGTAAACTGGATACAACCGTTAAAAAACAAAACAAGAAAAACTGAGCACTTTGCGAATAGTGAATTGCTACTGGAATCCTGCAGCTATTTCAAACGTGACTTTCCTAGTAACAATAAGGAAAACAATTGACGAGGCAAACACAACCTACCAAGTAAATTAGGTAATATGTGGGGACTTGAATTCAAGAAGTCCGTGAATCGACAAGCAAAAGACCCAAAATAAAAACCATGAAGCCTCAATAGAGAGGTAATCTATGGGCATCGTTGATGGACTCCAGTGATTTACGTAACCTCCACCTGAGGAGAGACAACAGAGAACCAAAAGTGCCAACCTGGAACGAGAGGGGAGGAAAGCGATGATTGATCATATACATATGTATCTAAAGATTTTCTCCCCTTAATTACCCTTAATTACCACTTTCAAGGTGGGAAAAGACCGTTTATAGCGACCATAATATATTAACAGCAGGATGGGAAAGTATGAGACTACCCCAACGCACAATGAAAAACTTTGTGGAAGATTGCAATGGTGGTACTCGCCTACAGACTAAAGACGCAATTCAAAAAATGAAAAAAAACTATCACGAAAATGAGAACTCTGACGGTACCAGTGGAAGCATTTCAGAAGTGGAATACGAGCCTTTACTAATGGCGTACATACAAAAAAAATAAAAAAGGGAAGAACAACAATACCAAACCAAATATCCATACATACAATGCATTGGTAGTAGAAAAGGAAAGAAGTGTGCAGCAAGTTAGGCGTACAGCCGGTAGGAACACTTCTCCTGAAAACTCGGCGATACTAAAAAAAAAACAACATCTACGGCTTACACACATTGGCTTTGCAATCACTGTTTAAAGATGTATCAGGATGATGCTGAAGTGATGTTCCGTTTAATTAATGGAAGAAAACCAGGAGAATTTTGGTCCTTGGTCAAATCCACACAGGGCACAAATGACTCATTGCAAAATTGCGTCGGTGAACAACGATGGGTAGACTACTTATCGGACCTCCACAAAAAACTAGCGGGTGAGCTCCAGTGCAACCTGACTCAACAACTAAAAACTTCAGACTTTTCTGATGACGTGGAATCAATTCAAATCAAAATCTACAAGTTGAACCGTTCAAGAGCCCCAGGGCCGGAAGGCATAACAAATATTGATTTGAACACTCACCCGGGTGAATGGGCTGTCTTCATTAGTGGAATCCTTAAAAGAAGTTTAAGATCTAAAACTATCCCAGCGTCCTGGAAAACGGGCAACGTGGCACCCATCTTTAAAAAAGGCAGCAAAGATAACCCAGCCAATTACTGCCCAATAGCCTCGCTGAACGTCATTGGCAAGGCTTTTGGGTAGTTAGTACTTGAAAAATTTCAAGATTGGGCAAAACAGGCTGAGTGTTATGATCCATTCCAGGCAGGATTGATTAAAAATCTTGGGACAACATCAAACATCTTGATAGTAAGTATATTGAAAGCCAAGATATTGGAAGGCAGCCCAGGTCCAACGAGAAACCCTGTGGGCTAAACTGGAGGGGTGGAACTGCCAGACTTCGATCCTTGAGCCCATAAAAGCATTATACTCGGAAACCTCTACGAGAGTGAGGCTCAACAACACAGGACAGCTGTCCAAGGAGAAAAAGACACAAAGAGGTGTGAAACAAGGGTGCCCATTAGCACCAGCACTGTACAACGCTTATATGGGTGACTTTAAAGATCAGGAGTATAAAGTAAGAAATGTTCCCCCAGCAATCGGAGGGGTTAAACTTTCACGCCTCTTATGTGCAGACAATATCATACTGCTGGATCAGACAGCTATAGGCCTCCAATGCCAATTGAACAACTTGGCTGAAAATATGAGGGACAATAATCTGCAGATAAGAAAAAAAACCAAAAATAATTATGTTTTAAAAATCACAGAAAGTAGCTGATAACCAAAAGTGGTATTTAGACGGCATACAAATTGGAAAGGTAAAAACATTTAAATACATGGGTGTAATACTAAGCAACAGCCCCCAGTAAAAGCAGATGCAAGAAACTCTTGGGAGAAGACCAAAACTAACTGTGCAAACGAAACCTATAGTGAGAATGTTAGGACGGTTTTCTTTAATAATAATTTATAAAGCTAAAGTGATCCCTTCAATATCTTATGGAACTGAAGCAATGCCATTGATACCGGCCAAAATTTGGCAAAGGATTGAGGGCTATTTCTGGCGCAAAGTACTGAATCTTCCAACATCTACACCAAAAGCATCAATCCGATGAGAATTGAGTTAGATATCGCTGAAAACGATAATTGATCGAGGAGCCCTAATACTAGTACAGGAAGACTCGCCTAGAGCCAAATTATTGGAGACAACCCGCACAGAGATAGAGGCAAAAATAAAATGCTACTAAAATGGGTGTTGATGAACAAAAACAACTTGGAAAAAATATGTAGTTCAGAAGAAGAACTCAAGAATAATACAACCAAAGTAAAAAAGAAATTAGACAAACGGGATTGGATCAACACACCCAAGAAATAGCAGCAAGAAGCAAAATAACGGCCAACCTTTCGATAATTCCAAAGATAAATCAAACTCTGGGAGAGGTGCCCACATAAAGGCCTGCGCAATACTTTCATGAGAGAGCGTCTAAACTTATTAAAAACAAATGAAATTCTGTCAATAAGAGGCAAATCGAACACTAACATATGTCGTTATTGCAAAAGAGATAACCAGATAGAAACGATTAGACACCTTTTGCTGTCTAGTACAGGAACAACTGAAGCAAGAAATATCCATGAGTCAACTCTTCACCGACCGAAGGACATGTTATGAAGAAACTTGGACCACCAGACTAATGAGCGGTGAGAAAACTGCCTGGGTAATTGCAGTAGTACAGTTTCCCCAAAACATTGACTCGGAAAATAACGACCCGAGAAAGTAGGGGGATCCATAGAAGAAAGATTAATTTTAATGGACAAGACCAGAGGAAGACAAATAAAAGGAGTCTGTCAAAGCACATGACAATTTTATGCTATGTTTCCAACTGAGCACTCAAAAGACAAATTCAGAAAGAAGTGCATTTGGGAATTTTTACGAAAAATGAATCCCAAATCTTGTAAAAATTGTAGATCAATTAAATCAAACATTTTAAAAAACTTTAAAAAAAAAAAGTTTAATAAGTCTAATAAGAGCACCATTGGCTGTCCTGGCTACGTTAAGGCCTCCTTCTGAGCCTATTGGCTTTAGCAGGGCTTGTTCCCTTGCAGTTCTTAATTGTTGAACATTTTAATGCTGGGATAATTGACTGCCTGAATCCCTTTGGGAGAATCCAACTGTTCTTCAATATTTCAAAGGTGTTACCTATATAAATATTTTACTGACCTCAACGGACGTCACCTCCGGGTTCTGCAACATGTCTAACATATGAATGATTACTCAGCCGCTTTATTTTTCACTTTTGAATTAAATCCTAACTTGGGATTAATGTTACAGTTAATTACAGCTTTTTAAAGAATGCTTTAAATATCGTATATAAATAAATAATGTATTATAACTAAGTATTGTAAGTGCTCACTTGTATACCTGTATTTACTGGTTTCATTGCAAAGCTCTACAGCTCACATTGCCCCTCTTAAGATGAGCCTGGCTGCTCAGTCACACTACCAACTTGTGTAGTACAGGCCAATATTAAATGGTGGGCCTAATACCAAGGAGATAAGTCTTGTGTAGTTCCACAGCAGTTGGACTGCACCAATTCTTACCCAACACCATCCGCTTCAAACCATCACAGTCGGTCATCCAAAGAAACGTCAACCACAGAGGAAGAGAAGCAGCAAACCCCACCAATGGACTTCAGGATACAAAAACTAGACAAGCACCAAGCCACCTGAACCATTCGTCACTAGAGACTGGCAAGAAAACAATTCCAAGTTACAAACCCAAACGCACCCCAGAAAATGACATTGACCATACACACTATAGCTCCTCAATGAAGAGCCGGTAGCAACAATGATCCACACACCAAAGCCAATTACTGTATAAAGGGCAGAAGGAACCAATTGCCATACCGACAAACCCAAGCATAGCACAGATATACAGGAGCGCCTCAGCGAAGGCGGGAACCGACATGCTTTTCCTCACTAAATCTGGGCCAACAGACGACTTTGAAGGAATTGCACACAAATGTTTGCAGAGCAACTTCAGGCAGGCAGGCCAACCACAAAGGAAAAAGTTGGTGACCGAAGACTTCACATACAACGACAACTGCACCACTGTCAAATATTGCAGACTGAATCGCTCTTACTCTACCTAGCTCTGGATCATCAAACAAATCTATCCCTCCTACTCATCTACGGACAACCTACATACAACCAGACCTTTGCAGAGAAACTCTATCACCAGCAGTGTAATAGCACACTATCACCTAATTATACTAGTAGACTAACATCTTGTTTGAAGAGAACACCAACTTTGCAAAATCACTGTCCTCCACCATGCACCTAAAAGCAACGCACACAAAGATGTTATCAAATGATATTTGTAACCTGACATCTTACAATAACGTCCCCACTCGTTGAACTTTGCTTTAAGTGGTTTGCAAGGTCATCACCAAGTCAAACCTCCAGAAAGTCATTAGAACTATTCCCAAGGACATAATAAACAATATGACCCAATCAAAGAGGCAACCACAATACTCAACTACTTCACAGCGAGAGACACGGAGTAAACAGCAAAAAAACAAAAATAAAAAACACACACTAAACTAATGAAGGCAATAAAGCCGGCTCACATGTAGACCCTTGTACAGCACATACCTACAAGAACATCCTCAGCAAATAGATGCATGCAAAATACTTCTGCAACCTCCTGAACCGTTTGCTGGAAACAGGAAAATAACCTAGGAGTTTCAAAGCTGCTCTGAAGAATCTAGGGAATCCGCCCCTTCTTGCCTGGGGGAAGCCACCCCATTTGAGGCTAGGTAGGTGAGCCCGCTAAGCAAAACTCACTTGGGGTTTGGGAAAGTGGGACCTCACTGGGAGTGACTCCCCTCAAAGGGACTAGGACTCCTATTCCTACCAGGAAATACCGTGTAACAAATAGCTTGTCTGCTTTTATGGGAGTAAGAGAGACTGATGGTGTATCCGTTGATTGGAATCCAAAACATACTGATATTGATTACATACTGTTGGCTCAAGGTAATGCTGGAATGCCCATGAACCCAACAACTGATGGGGAGCAACACGCCCCTTGGAAGTGCTGTGGCGAGAATAAAGACCTTTAATGGCAAGTGAGAAATCTTATGCAGAGGCAAGCCTCCAACTTAAGGAAGTCTTGGAGGGGCAGAGCCGCGTTGCACAGCAGAGCTAGCAGTGACATGGACAGACGCAGAAAAGTGACAACGACAGAGTGATATGGAGAAGTGAAGGAGAGGCGAAGTTGGCAGAAAGCTTACCCAGTGGCACAACCACGATGAAGACGTGGTGGGCCCAAGGACAAGCGCAGAGACCAGAGGAGGACAGAGGAGCAGGTCCTCCATTCTTAGTCCGAGAACTGCTGAGAATAAAGCACCAAAAGGGGTGGAGTAAGGAAGCTGAACATTTGCCAAACTGAGATGCTAGAGAGGGTGAAGAACGACCACATTCCCTACTAGATGCCACCCCACTGGAGCGCAGCCTTAGGCATTGAAGGTACAATTGCAGTGACGGTACCATAGGTGGCGGGAGGTGAACAGACAAGAGGGGGAAAGAGAAGCAAGTGGCAAAAAAAAAAATCACATACGGGTCAGTCAGACCCGAGAGAGAGCTCAGGAAGAGTTAAGAGCCATAGAAACCTGAATGTTGTACATTGGCAGACACGAGAGAGACAGCCCCAGGAGCTAAAGCCACATAGCCAGAGGGGGCTGAAGCACACCACTGAGATGAGTGAAACTGGGGACCTGAAGCATCCAATCCACAGACGACAAAAGCATGAAAGGGGAAACAGAAGCAAGTGGCCTAAACCCACACACGGGTCAACGAGGCCATGAGATGGAGAGAATATCAAGGAGGGGTACGGGAGCCCAAGAAACCAGAGTATTATAATACATTGGCAGACACCAAAGAGACAGCCATCTGCCACAGAGTCAGAAGGTTCTGAAGAGTCCTATTGAGACAAGGGAAACTTTGCAACCTACAAACCAGAGGGGATCTGGAGGGTCGAACCAGCCCAATCACGAACAGAGACGGAACTTCGAGAAAATCTTTGTATAAAAATTAGGAGAAAGAGCGATTAAAATGGTGGATAATGATTAGGGAAGCATCCCTCCACTTAAGGAAATGGAGACATTTTATGTCATTAAAAACTTACATTTTTCTTTGAGGAGCCCAGGCAAAGACGTGTTTTGATAAACTGGTGAGAGAAAACATTGGGAGTGCGATACAGAATCAGGAAGAAACCCTAAGTGGGATTGGACTAAAGTAGTTAGAGTAGAGGGCATACTGTCCTTGTTTTCTTTGGGGGGGGGGGGGTTCTTAAAGTGGTAGGGCCAGTTAGCATATAGGTTTTAGACCGAGGACTACTTTTGTTTTGACTGTAGATGAGCACCTTTAGTTTAGTTGATAGGAAGGGGAAATCCCTCTTAGCAATAGGGTTAGATAGGCATTTTTCTTTCAAGTTGAGTAAAACCTTTGAAAGTACGGCAGAGTCGTCCTTCTGGTTCACCACACTGCGCACATTAAATCACTTCTCAATGATCCATCAGGAAACAGACAACCCCACCAACTAATCGTCTATATCAAACATCCTTTACCTGGCCGAACTGCTAGAAACCTATGTATGAGGACAAATCCCGACACACATGAACACCAACCAACTACTGGACCAGGCACAAGTCTGCTTCAGGCCTATAAAAGGAACTTAATCAACTCTACTCTATCTTGGATGACATCAAAATTAACTAAGACGCCAACATCAATTCTGCCCTGATACTATAAGACCTTTCTGCATCTTTTAACACAGTCAACCATACAAGGCTCATTAAAAGGATACAAGAAGCAAGGATAAGAAACACTGCACTACATGGGAAAATACCAGTCTGTCACCCTTCAGCTCATCACACACACTCACCTGTGGAGTTACACAAACCTCATTCATCTCACCATTAATCTGAAACATTTACATGATCATTGAAATGGGACCAGGCCTGAAGCATCCGAAGTAGTAAAACAAATCTTGGAATTTTGATGAATAAACTAGCACTGCAACCTTACTTACGTCAACACAGTAGTAAATAAATACTTCTTCCGGTGTTCAGCCATAATATCAACAAAAAAAAAAATCAATTCTTTATTTATATATTTTTGGGGGGGATTCGCGAGTTGAAAAGTTAAAAAAAAATAAAAAAGGGGGGTTAGAGGGAACCCCCCCTTTTCGAATAAAAAAACCTAGTGAAAAAGAAATTCGATTTTTTTTTCCCAACATTATTTTTTGTATCCTTGTATTCGATGTTATCACTATAAACCACTTCTTCCACCTATGTACTATCAAGTGGGTATTAGCCTTTCTCACCATCCCTCACAGAACACTCGCCATTATTTCTCTCGTCAAGTCAAGACTACACCAACCGTATCTACCGTGAGCTGCAGGACTGCCTGAACAAAAAACTGCAATAAATGCAGAACACAGCAGCGAGATTCCTTCAAAGACTCAGCAAGAGAACATCTCACACCAGCATTTAGAGCCCTAAACTGGCTACCAGTCAAGAAAAAGGATCAATTTCAAAACACTTTGTTCAGAGACCACTTCACGGCCAAAGAGCAGAAATCCTGCAAGAACAAATCTCATCTACAGACCAAAACACTGAGCTCTAACAAAGACGGGTCTCTTGAACCCAACCAATATTCAAAAAGGGAATATGAATGGATCACCCTTTTTTCCCCAAACACCTCAATGCAACTCTGGAAACCCCCCCCTTCCCACCCAAAGGGAAGCACAACAGATGAACACTCGACCTTCAGCAACGTACTAAAAACATGGCTCTTTGATTTGCAAACCATTATATTGTAGCTTTCATTTATATAGCACATTTCCCCATTTGTATGGCCTCAATGGTATAGAGTTCTTACATCGACAGGTTTTTTCGATGGAATATTATCCAGCAAAATTCCGTGGGTGGGCAATAGAATTGAAATATAGAAGGGGTAAGGCAATAGAAAAAAGTGAGGGGTGGGGTGGTTCGGGAAGATCTAAAAGAACAAGTTACTTACCCCTGCTAATGTTCTTTCAACTGGATGTTCCACCCACGTATTCCTCATCTTCAGCTGCTTTGGAAAAAATATTTTTTGGCTGCGCATCAATCCCGTCGACTATGTCCCTCGAGGGCTTACATCTCCAGGTCAACGTCATCACCAGTATATATATAGCACAAATAGCGCCTTTTGACTTCAGTTCTGTTTTTCTGCCGTTTTCCTTTGCAGTATTACCTGCTTAGCATTGTACTGTATCAGACTTTAAAAGAGCGTAAAGGGAGACTGCTAGGAGGCGCGGGTAGTAATGGCCGCCTGAACTTCATCTCTCACCACACCGGGGAGATAAGAGATGATCGAGAGCTGATGTCGCCCCAAAATTGAACTGGCAAGCACCGGAGAGGGGTGTGACTAGTGATAAGCAGCCAGCGCTGCTCTGGGTGTGCGCCTGGGGGAGAAGAAACAGCAAAAGCCAAGCGGCATGCCCTTCCCCCAAGCCTAGATAGAAGGTAACGACTTGCGGGCACCTGGCGCTGAATAAGGAAGAAACCCTATGCGTCGCAGTCCAGGCACCTAACCGGCTTCCAGCTAAGAGAGGGGAACTGTACCAAGGAGCTACTGACCCCCTGCAGATCAACTATAGTTGAAAAGACTGACCGCGACCGCCTGCGGAAATCTAGCTAGGCTGGGGTTCACAGGGAGTCGCGAGGAGAGCTCGGCAGGGGGGGCAAAGGCTGCCGGAGTGCTCGACCCAGAAAGGACTTACCCAGGCAGCTCCCCCCACCACCCGAAGGCGTGCGGAGAGCCCGCAGACACAGCGAAAGCAGGACCGGGAGAGCAGACCCAGAGAAGGACAAAAGCCTGAATGCACAATGACAATAAGATTGTTTTCAACCGCACTCGAGAGGTGCTAGCCCAATGGCGCCAAGTACCCGAGCCTGGCTCACGCTCACGCACATACGCTCCAAGGACTGCCCTACTGACTGTAATACAGCTCACAGAGAAGGACCTAAGCTAAACCCACCCTGGGGCTCCGTAGTGACTGAAGAAAAAGGCGCGTGCAACCCGGACCCGCAGTAGGGGCAGACAAGTAGGCGAAGAACCCCTATGCCCTTTACGGGGAGGCCCCATGTTAAACCCATGAAAGACAGGCAAGACCACCAGCGCTCACCCAAGAGCCCTGCGCAGAGGCAAAGCTGAGCTCCCGCTGACTGCCAGTAACAGAGACGGAGAATTCCGAAACGCAGCGAGACAAGACCCACACTGGAGCCGGGGCAAGATAGCGCCAAGAGGAACCAGAGCAGTTACTAAAAAAGGTGAACGCGACCCCCAGCAGCCCCCGCTCCCCCACCCAGCTCTACAATCAGGACAGAAATGAGCTAAGAAGGGGAATGATACTGCTTACGTGGCGGAACCAAGATTTCACCACAACCCCAGAGACTGGCAGTGCAGAGAGCCCGGAGGACTAATTGGTAGGGCCCAAACGAATGAAGAAGGGCTCTCCCACTATCCACCTGCCCCCAACAACTGGGCCAAAAGGACGACCTGAGCGTCTATGCGAGGGGTGAGGGGCCCAGGAGAGTGTCAAAGAGCAACATAAGCTAAAAAGGAATCCTGAAGGAAGCAGAACAGCCTGCAGACCCTGGGGACATAGGCCCTCCGCACCCACCACAGGAGACACCAAGATTCGACTCAGAGGGGAGAACAAACAAGTCAGAATGAAGTGCAGCATAAACAAACCTGGAACCTGCAAAAGAGATCCCAGGGGGGACAGAAAGAAGGAAAGAAGAGCGGGGCGCGCACGGCCATAAGCCTGGATAGACTGCAGCAGCGTAGGCGTGAAGAGTTTCTAAACCCTCTGGGTGCCAAAATGAGCACAATTGCCACGAAAGATGACATTGCTGGGATCATGGCGGAAATCCGAGCATTGCGTATGGACATACAAACATCCATCTCGGAAATTAAGGGAAAGGTGGAGCACATAGAGAGAAAAGTTTAGAATCTGGAACACAATCAGATTAACATGGACCTAATGGAAAAGAAGTTGAATGCTCGGATGACCGACAGAGAAGAAAGAAGAAGAAGAACTTACACTCAAAATGGATGACATGGAAAATAGGGAAAGTAGATCCAACCTAAGCATCCTAGGCCTGGAGGAGAAGGAGGGTGAAACGCCTGCCCAAGTTGAGAGAAAGATCCAGGGGATAATTAACCAGCTATTTGAGTCCGAAGGGGGGAATGAAGTGCAAATTGAGAGAGCCCACAGGGGGCCCCCGCTCAATAGTGGTGAAATTCCTGAGATATAAAGAGAAAGCGGAGATCCTCCTGAAAGCAAAACAGACGCAGGACATTGAATTCCATGGCTCCAAAATAAAGCTCTTCCAAGACCTCTCAAACCTCACACTGGGGAGAAGAAGAGCATGTAGACCCCTGACGACGTGGCTAATAGAGAGAGATCAATACGATACAGATGGGGATACCCCCTTGACTTAACTTTCGAATACAAAGAAGAGAACTATAGAGTGGTCACCCCCGAAGAATCAAATCAGGTGCTCAGGCACTTGTCTGGACTGAGCAGTGAAAGAGCCCCGACCGGGCCTAGCAGAACCCAAGCCTCGCAAGCACAGACGGACAAGGCGCCCCACAGATGAATAAAACAAACCAAGGCAGGAAGGAAATATGCACGCCTGAACCCAATCTCTCCCAAGAAGCCACCGTGAGAAGGTACACAAGGGACGGGGTAGTACAAGCACTAGTCTCACACACAATTATCTTTGACCGAAATGGGGGGAGGGAAGAAGAAGAGATTCCGAGGGAGACTACTTTCAAACCTAGTAGCCCTCACGTATACGAGGGCGTCTAGACCTCAAGAACCTAGGACAGTTAAAATGGTTGTGGTTCAGTTAATTGGTCTGTTATGTTTAAAGTTCAAGGGGATTTGGGGGGTGAAGGGGACTGAGCAGACGGACAAAGGAACACAGGAATCAGGGGAAACGAGGATCAATGGGAGCCAAGAGAGCTGAATCAAGACAAAGTGGGCGGAGAACGAGAAACCCAACATAAAGATGGCTACGCCAGCTATAAACAGAGCAGGGAAGGCAACTCTAAGGGTAGCCACACTCAACGTCAAGGGGCTAAATTCCCAGACCAAGAGGTCCCTGGTGGTAAGGGAGTTCGACAGAGCAGCGGTAGAGGTGCTCTTTGTACAGGAAACCAGGCTTAAAGCGGGGGAAGAGAGGCCACTGAGAGGGAAGGGAGTGGGGCAGATCTTCTGGGCTCGGCAGACTTAAAAAAAGGGGGAGTAGACCCAATACTCCATAAGACAGTCAAACTCACAACCCCGGGGGTGCAATCACTAATGGGAGGCAGACTCTTGATAGTCCGGGGAGAATGGAACATCATGCATATCACCCTAGCAGGGGTATATGCGCCCAACCAGGGGCAAGCGGCATTCAATAAGGAAGCCCTCTCCACAATCCTGGCGAATAGTAGGGGCCTCTTCGTGATAGGTCGGGACTTTAACACATGGGCCAATCCTCATATGGACAACCAAGCCACTACAGTGATGAGCAGAGATACCTCAAGTGAAATAGGGAGCAAATTCCTGGCATGCATGGCAGAGGAGAATCTGGTGGATAGCTAGAAAACGGCCAATCCGAACAAGAAGGGATACACCTTTAAATCCAGTGTCCACAAGACATTCACAAGAATAGACTACTTGTTGGTAACCAGAGAAACCAGCCCTAGAATTCAATGTAGTGACATATGCCCGGTAGGATGGTCGGACCACGACATGGTCTGGGCAACTCTAGATGTGGAAGCGCTTTACAGGCGAGATTACAAATGCCGCTGCAATGAATTCTTGTGGAGGGACAAACTATACTCACAGGAACTTGAGAAGGCAATACAGGAATACTTCCAAATAAACAATAACGGGTAAGTGGGCCTAAGAACAATGTGGGAAGCGGGAAAGGCAGTATGGAGGGGCCACCAGATGAGGGAAGGGGCTAGGCGAAAGAGGGAGAGGAAATTGCAGGAAGACAAACTGCAAAAAGAGATCACTACCTTGGAAGATAAGCTGCATGCCCTTGGGTCTTATCGAGAAGAGCATATGGAATCGCTTAAACAAAAGAGAATAGAGCTAAAAGCACTGAGAAGAGGGGATGTCCTGAGAGAATTAACATTATTAAAACAAAAGTTTTACGAAAAGGGGGACAAAGCCGACAAAATGTTGGCCGCCAGACAGAGCGTAAAGATCAGAGAGATGGGTGTAAAAGATCCAAACTGAAGGAGATTGGGCACAGACCCCAGAGGGCATAGCCACTCAGTTTGCCAACTTCTACACAAAGCTGTACACCTCAGAAGGTAACCAAGAGGAGGCAGAAATGAAATAATAGATCAAGAGAGCGGGTCTAACTCACCCAACTACCGCTGAGCAACTACGCTTGGACTGCCCCATATCTCCAGATGAAGTAAAAGCAGCAATTAAGAGGCTCCCTGTAGGAGGCGCCCCCGGTGAAGTTGGATACACCATGCGCTTCTACAAACATTTTGCAGAAACGTTATCCCCACAACTCACGGACTTATTTAACCACATAGGTGATACCAGGCAAGCCCCCCTGTCCTTTTCAGTGGCCCACATAGAGGTCATTCCCAAGTCAGAAAAATACCCCTCATCCTGTAAATACTACCACCCGATATCACTTCTCAATACGGATGCCAAACTATACACAAGAGTCCTAGCCACCCGCATGGAGGATATAATGCCCCACCTGATCCACCCGGATCAGGTGGGCTTCATAAAGGGGAGGCAAGGTGCAGATGCTATAAAACACTAGATAATGGAACACTCATGGGGGGGGAGAGCGGGAAACTAGCTCTCCTTAGCGTGGACTCAGAAAAGGCCTTTGACCGGGTCGAATGGGGCTTCCTCTGGGCAACACTGGAAAATATGGGCTTTGGCGAGCAGTTCATAAGGGGGGGGGGTACAAGCAATCTACGAAAACCCCAAGGGCAGAGTGGCAGTGAACAGCACCCTCTCGGAGATGTTGGGCATGACCAGAGGTACCAGGCAGGGTTGCCCCCTCTCGCCACTCCTCTATGCCCCACCAGTCAAACCCCTAGGCAATGTAATTAGAAATTACCAATCTATTAATGGGATCAAAGTAGGAGATAAAGAGTACAAACTTGCGATGTTCGCTGACGACATATTGCTCTTACTGTCTGACCCCGCCTCAGCCATACCAGTAAATCTGGGTAAAATAAGAGAATTTGGAAAATGGGCGGAATTGAGAGTCAATGTGGAGAAGTCCATTCTCTTTCCATACAAAAAATCCACCAATCCAAACAAGGAGGCCTTCGCATGGGAAATACCAATGTTACACGACCACTTGAAATATTTCGGGATCAAGATCACGCAGAGGACAGAAGAACTGTATGAAGCAAATCTCCCCCCACTCCTGGCAGAAACACCAAACGACCTAGACAGATGGAGCAAGCTCAAGGTGTCATGGCTAGGCCACCTCGATGACATAAAGAGGACAGTGCTCCCAAAAATACTATATTACTACCAGATTCTCCCAATTGTCATCCCTCGAAGCCACTTTCAGGAGATAAAGGCCAGACTCATAAAATTCTTATGGCAGCGGAAAAAGCAACGCATCGCCTACAGCACCTTGATCCAGCCAAAAGAAGGAGGACCAGGACTCCCGGACCCATATGCATACTATCGAGCGGCCCAGCTGCACGCCTTAGTCGCACATTTGAGAAATGATGCACAAAAACAATGGGTAACAATATAAAACTATTGAATGCGACCCGTGACATTCGGAGAATGGCTATGGGCCCCTAAAAAGTAATTCCCCCTATGTGTAATCAATCATTTTGCAATGGGCTCGCTCTTGAAGATACGGTGGAGCAGAAGGGACATGAAAGGCCTGACGACATGGCTGGCCCCCATGAGCTGCAGGTGGGCCCCCCCCATAAGGAATGACCTTCAGGAACCCAATCGTTATCAACCACGGTACGAAGCAGACCTTGAAAGGGCGGGCCAAATCACGAAACCCAATGGGTGTATGCTAATTCAAGACTTGGAAGGTGCCCTGCTAATAGTATTCAAATATCTGCAACTAAGAGGAGTGCTTCAAGTGCCGAAATGTAGAAAGAAACTCCAAAGAGAACTCGCCCCCCTTTGAGAAAATAATCAGTGACACCAGCTCAACCAAAGGGCTCATCTCGCTAATATACAAATCCCTGATAGGTGAGGCATAGAAAAGAATTGAGCACTTGCGGAAGAGATGGGAGAAAGATTTAGGTGCTCCCCTGAAAGACCAATTGTGGCGAGGTATGCGCAGATCAGCACAGAGAGCCTCAATTTTGGCGCAATACAAGCTGCATGGGATAACATTATTGCAGAAATGGCACTATAACCCTACGAAACTATCTAAAATGTTTGAACGATCCAGCCCGCAATGCTGGAGGGGATGTGGCTCCCAAGCAGACTACTGGCACATGTGGTGGTCCTGCCCTAAAATCCAGATATACTGGAAAGAGGTCCTGACATAAATAAGGGAAATTGAAGGAAATGCCAGGGATAGTTGTTAGGAAAGATTTCATATTTGAATGTAATTTTCCCTCCATGTGTCAACACCCAAACTTTTTGCTGCTGTTTAAACGCCTGTAACTAAACTTTGCCAGAGAAGCACAGCCCTCAGCTGCACCCCTTTGGGCTTTCACTCACTTTTTAATGGGGAAACTGGCATGCCCTTAAGACAGTCAGTACTGGGAGACTTTGTTTCCCTTAGTCCTTTCCTCATGTTTCAGCTTTTGTGCAACATGTAACAAGAGTGCAATGTAACTTACTTTACCGCACCCTTGGTTCTCTAGTCTTTCCAAAGGCCCTAGAAACTCTCGCTGACTTGTTATGAACTGTGCAGATGTGTCAGGGACAGGACTGGTGGCAGCTATCGTTTATCTTATGTTTTGAACCCTTTTTTGCCATGTTATCCGCGATTACCGCGTTTGGCACGAATAGGTGGCCTGGCTCCAAAATGGCCATGCCACAAGGTTCTTTGTCCTGTCCTTTGGCCATCTTGCCCCTTCACCCTCCCCAGGTCGAGTCGACCTGGGTCAGTCCTTATTTGGTCATGCACTTTCCCGCGAAACCCAACGCTTTCGCGGCCTTCTGCATGCCTTGTGTGTGTGCCTCCAAGATGTGGGCTGGGATGTCTGTTCCCAATACACATCCTGGGTGCCAGAGAGTCTGGAGTGTCTTGAATGCCTGGGACCACCGTGGTCCATGATTGGTCCACGTATGGAGTGAGTGTTTGTGAGCAGATCTCCCATTGGGTCCTCTCCGTTTTGGCGCGAAGGGAACTTTGGATAAGAGGAGGCTGAAAACACCACTACCATGTTGATCTCCAGAGTTCACAATGAACAAGAGTTAAGGAGCCAAGTATCCTGCAACAAGAAGCCGAGTCGAGGAACCGCTGGTGAACCGCTGGTGACCCGCTGGAAGGTTTGGCACTCTGAACTCGCTGTCGTCCTGCGAGACCCCTCTGCATCTGATCGTCCTAGAAGGTCTGCAAAGGCGCTTCGACCCATTGGAATAGTGGGACCAACTATTCTCGGCACCTTCATCAAACCATGCAAGTACGCCTCTTCCGAATTGTCCCTGGGCCAACCAGTGGACTGACTAGCTTACACGGGACGTTTGCTCTGTCACCGCCGCCGTTTCGGGGAAGCCCTCGAAACTTGGCCTACTGCTAGCTCTGTATCCACGGCACCCTCACATCAAATTTCGTACACTCGGCATTCCCAGGTCTGAAGTGAGACGAGAGCGCCCGGACCAGAGTAAACACGGTTGTCGTGTTGCCCTGCTGTGGTAACGACCTGTGCACGTTCGCTGAATTTGTGACCCCCTAGACCCCGAATCCTGCTACCGCAGAATCTACACGGTGTCGAGACGTCCCGATTGTCGCATCTGAACCTGCCAGCAACGTGAACTGAACTGGCGAAGTCTGGGTCTGCCTGCGTCGGGGACCGTTGAGTAGTGCATACCCTAACCGGTGGCCCCTCGCGCAGGAGCCCATTTCTTTTCTACCGCTGTTGTGAAATAGCGACTCCATCCCACACTCTCAACCTGCCTCTGCCCGCAAGTGGAGGTCCTGCGTGAATAGTGGAGACTTGTTCTTCATCGACCGCATCCACCTTCCTGAGCTGCTAGTGACCCTTGAAGAGACCCTATTTTGTCCATTGGCACCAGCGCATGCAGGTACTATTGAGCATAAGGCTCCTCTCTTCGTAGGGCCTGGACTGCCTCTTAGTTAGGTTCATTTCTGGTGTTGAACTGGGTCTAAAGATTACTTGCACTACCCGTCTTCCTCCCCATCTAGGTGGTTTACATATTCTGTGCTGTTAACTCCTTAGAACCCTCGGTCTTATATATATATATATATAATATATATATATTGTATTGATTGTGATGTGTTGGTTTACTTTAGTATTACTGTGACTCATTGCTATGGTCTACTTTACAAAGGCCTTGTAATAAATGTGTATATATTTTTAATAGAACACCTGTCTGGAGTAATTTGTAAGTGTCCTTGCTTTGTGTGCTCATTGAGGTCGTTCAGTCACCCTCACCCCTCTTGAGACTTAGTCTTGACAGCTGCCATCGCTACCCTGACTGGTCTGGCTTGTTCGGAGGTTACCCTGTTCCAAGAAACTAGGCTGGCCTTCTGAACCTCTGCCCCTCCAGGTTTGAGTTCAGAAATCCTTCTTAACAACAGTGACCCCAGATTGGTGCATTTTGGTCTGGAAGAACAAGACCACCACTGGACACGAGTTCCCCCACATGACTCACTTTCTCCTCCTGGCAGCCCGGGTCTGTATCACAATAAGTAGAGAAATGGAATGGGCCCCGTTCCTCGAAGCCTACAATTAACTGCGAACAGACCCTGTGACACTATCCCTGATCCTATCGAGAAATGATAAGTTGATCCTATCCTGCTGACAGTCTATTTGCTGAACGGGGGGGGTGTGGCGTGGAGGGGAAGGGCGAAGTTGAGGGAGGGGGGGAAGAGTTTAAAGTAAAGGGGAAAAATGTACTCTAGACTTGTTGCAAAGCTCTCAGAAATGATATGTTGATGTGTAAAACTTGAATATGTAGGTCTTGGAAATGCTGAATAAAATTATATTGGAAAAAAAAAAGAATGTAAAATGTAATACCTGGAAGTGTTACAACGGGATAGGTTGGGAGGGGCGATGAGGAATACGTGGGAGGAACATCCAGTCGAAAGAACGTTACCAGGGAAGTAAAGTAACCAAAGCAGTGTTGGTTTTGGAGGCAGGCATAAGAATTTTTCAGAATTAATATTAGTCAAGGACCGAATGAAGGAACGCCTTCCCTAATCCTCCTTCCTGATTAGAAGAGGAATCTAGACAGTAATGCTTTACAAAAGGTATGGATGGTAGACCAAGTGGTTGCCGCAGAGATGTCCCTTATCGGCATCCCTCTTTGTAGCGCTGATGTTGCCATTCCCCTCATAGAATGGGCCCTTAGGCCTTCTGAAGGGTCTTTCCCAGCTAATCTATAGCATTCTCCAATGCTCAGAAATATCCATCTGGACAGGGTGCGTTTCATTACCGCTAGTCCTAATCTACGACCCGTGTATTGTAGCTTCTCCTATTCCTTTCCATGATGAGGTGGCAGGTAAAAGTTGGTACATTTCTTTTTGAGATGCATGGAATCCACAGACAATTTTAGGTAGAAAAAAAGTTTTACCTTAACAACAACCGTGTCTCTAAAAAGTAGTAAGGGGGTTAACAAGTTAACGCCTTCAACTAGCGCATCCTGCGGGCTGATGTTACAGCTACTAGTAAAATGGTCGTAAACGTCAGAAGTTTTAATGACATGAATGAAGAGGCTCAAAAGAAGCAAACTAGAAATTTTAGAACAAGATTCAAATCCCAGACTGGGACTTGAAAAGGAGTTGGGGGAAACCCTACAGTTAGCCCCTTGAGAAATTGTATCATTAAAGGAATTTTAAAAGTATGACAATTCCTCAGAAGAGTGCTTAAAAATCGGAAGCGCTGCCAAAACGTTTAATGGTTCCAATCTGGAGCTCCAAATTTGCCAAATGTAGCAAGAAATATAACACCATAGGTACATTACATTGAAATGAATCCACATTCTTGCCTCTGCACCAGTTAGAACCAGTTACAACAACAACAGTACAAAGATTTAGTTGCTGGCCTTCTGGCTGAAAGTAAAAAAATCTTCATTCAGTCATACGGTAGGTCCCAATCCTAGTGTCTCTTGACCTCTGGATGGAGAACCCAACCCTCCTCTCATGAGAGACTGTCTTCTCTTTGTGGAAGACGCATTGGAGGGCAGATGGACATGTCCAGAAGGTCCGGGTACCACGTCCTCCTGGCCCAATCCGGAGCAATTCAGATCATGGATTTCCTGAACTCTCAACCTCCTGATTACTTAAGGAATGACAGGGACTGGAGGAAACACGTGCAGGAGTGGAAAATCCCAGTCCACTACAAACGTATCCCTTATAGCTCCTTCTTGGGGGAAATTCCCTGTAGTACAGTTTGCACTTCCGGTTCGCACTGGTGGCGAACAGATCTACTTGAGGGGATCCGCAAAGGCTGAAGAGACTTCCTAAGCTAGTTCCCACTTGTGGGAGACTGCTCTGCCTGCTCAGAACGTCCGCCGCCATGTTCTCCTCTCCGGCTAGGTGAACTGAAGATAGGGAGATTCCCTCTTGAATTGCCCAGAACCAGAGCTGCATCACCTCTGCCCAGTGATCGTGACCCTTGAGGTAGTACATGGCCACCGTGCTGTCCATCATTAGGACGTTTCTTCCCAGCACAGAGGGCACAAAGGCCTTCAGCACTAGTCTGATTGCCCTCTGCTCCAAAGTATTCCCTCTGCTCCAAAGTATTGATGTGTAGTTCGTACTCCGATGGAGACTAACGTCCGCTGTCAGATCGTTGGCATGTGCTTTCTACCCCGTGAGTGAGGCGCCCGTAACTACTGCCATCTCTGGCCATGGATGCCAAAAAGGTTCTCCCTTCAGAAATGTGTCTTTGCAGATCCACCACAGTAGGTCATGCGCAACCCTGCATGGAACCTGAAGGTCTGAGATCTTGCCTGACAATTGAGACCACCGAGCCCTTAGGGCCCATTAGAGGGATCTCATACTCAGGCACGTATCTGGCACCAGGAAAATGCATGAGGCTAAGCAGCTTTAGAAAATCGAAAGCCGGAAGATGCTGGGCATTCTGGAATTTGGTGACGATCTGCTGAATGTGTTGAGCACTCACCTCAGGTGGCTAGGCTTTCCCAGAGTATCCAGTAATGACTGCTCTGATGAAATGGAGTCTTCGTGATGGCATCATGTGGGACTTCTTGAAATTGAGGGCAAAGCCCAGTTTGTGGAGAGAGTGGCAGGTGATGCTGAGATGTTCCAGGGCTTGTTCGGGGGAACGGGCTCTGATCAGCCTATTCTCCAGGTAGGAGTAGACGAGATTCCCCCTCTCCTGAGACTCGCTGCCACAACCACCATTAACTTAATGAAATCCCTCGAGCGGAGGTCAGCCCGAAAGGTTTGAGTCGAAAATGATAATGAGAACCGCCAACCACAAACCTTCAGTACTCTGTGCTTGTGATGGATAGGCACATGAAATTAAGAATCCTGAAGGTCCAATGACACCATCCAATCGCGAAGCTGGAGGGTCTGAAGGATCTGGGAAAAGGTTATCATCTTGAACTTGTCCTTCCTGAGGAACTTGTTCCAGCATATCAGGTCCAGGATGGGTCTCAATCCCTCATCCTTATTGGGGATTAGAAAGTATGGGGAATACCACCCTGTGTTCCATTCCGCTACAAGTACTAGTTCTATGGCACCTTTCTCCATCAGGCTCAACATTTCCTACACTAGGAACCGATCTGGAGTTCATTAAGTGGTTCTCCGGTGGAGGATTCAGAGGTCTTTTTATGAATGGAAGACAATAACCCTGGGCTACAGTTTCTAATGTCCAAACATCTGAAGTAATGCCCTGCCATTCTTGCAGATGCTGAGACAGTCTGCCTCCCTCTGGGATCTTGTGTATTTTGAGGAGGCTGGAACAGTGGATGATGGTAAAGCAACCGCTGTTTGGGCGGACCTAGTACCCCTCACTCATCCACCACGAGGGAATCTTCTTTGGCCTCTATGACTAACCTGTCCCCTCGCTCTACCAACTGAGGAATAGAAGCAAAAAGAACCTAACACTACAAGAAGATCCACTGGGGTAGGTTTGTTGTAGCTGTCAGATTGCAATGATAAGTGAGTTTGCCGCTGCCTTAAAGGTCTGCAGCTTCTCCAGGCTTTCGTCAGGCTTGCTGCCAAACAGTGGAGAGCCGTCAAAAGGCATATTAAGAAGTCTGGACTGCACATCCGGTGCAAATCTCGACTCTACCATGCAAATCTGCATAGTAGGGTACATGTCGCCATGGATCTACTGATGCGGTCAGCAGTAACCAGTCCTGACTGTAGAGACTAGCACAGCCTCTTTTACGTCACTTATGATAGCCGGGAAGCCATCTCCTTCAAGCCCCTCAGGAATCTGTTCAGCCGCCACTGCTATACAATTCACAATTCCACAGGGTGAACTTGAATTTTGCTAAGGCGCAAGTGGCGGTGGCAGATTTCAATGACATACTTCCAGCAGAAAAATCTTGCCCAAGTGTCCACTCACTTATCGGAGGGATAGTGGGATATGCAGCCTGTTTGGAAGGAGAAGTCGCCACCTGAACCACCAGGCTTTTTGGTGTGGGGTGCTTTGCCAAATATTCAAGGTCGCTGCTAGATGGCCTATACTTTTTGGTGAGGTTCTTGTTCACCGCAGCCATTGTCTCAGGTGTCTCCCAATTTGTATTAACCCCTTTTTTTTTAAGGGCAACGTGAAAATAAGTATTGGATCCTTTTGTGGACCCTGGTCCAGGATATGGGTTAAATCGTCCTGCTCAAATGGGGAAGCAGGTCTGCTACAACCTAGAAAGACAACCACCCTGGTAATGAGTTGCCCATAGGAAACTCCTGCGTTGTCTGAAGGGTATGGTTTTGCAAATTCCAATTCAGGTGATGTATCCACACTAATGGCTGTCTGGAGGCTCTCATACAAGTCCTTCACCTTGGACTCCGACACCAGGGCCTCTGGCACATTAGGGGTACCAAACTCAAGGCCAAATAGAGGGTCCTCATCAGAAGGCTCATGCGCTTCATAAATTGATAAAGATTTGAAGAAATGTTTTCTCAGTGCAGGTTTGTACATTTTTTTCACCTGCTTAGCTAAAGGCGTCAACGGCTTTCAGCCCATCAACGGCAGCTTCGACGTAGACACCAACGACTTTGATGGCATGGACACAAATGGTGTTGATGACAACCTTTTTGGTGGACAATGCTCTCAAAGGGCTAGGCCCTCGAAACAGTCTGACAAAATTTTGTCAGGTCGAGGCCTCGATGACTCTCGTTGGGTCAATGGCTTACGTGCCGGGATCAAGGGCGCACAGGGTTTTGCCTTTGCCTTCCCTTTGTCACCTTTATGCAGCGCGACCGGAGCATAGCTTCTCCCCTTGACCTTCAAGGGGGCCGGGGCCTCCTCAAAATCTTTAACATCTCTCTCTGAAACTTCCCATTTGGCCAGAGTAGAGGATTTGGTCAGACATTACATTCTCTCAGGAGAGGAATCATTAGAGGACAATGGAGATATGGAACGCCTCTTTTTCGACTTTAGACAAAGAAGAAAAATGGTGAGACCCACTCCTGGAGCGAGATTGTTTTTTGGAAGACTTTGTCCAAAGGAGAGTCTCCTCTTGACTTGTCAGAAGATTGAATGTTGAGGGGGGCGCTGTTGAGCAGCCTGCAAGATGGCTGCCTAGTACTTGAGCTCCGCGCCTGGCCGCCGCTTATCCGCTCACATCTGCGGTTCTGTAGCGGATTCGGCACCCCTGCTTCGCTACATAGACTCCTGCTGCCGTGCCCTTCTCGCACACCGAATCCCGGAGGAAAACGGACATCGGGCGCCCCTGATCCGCCTTCGTGCCGTACTTGCGGCGGCGCGGCCCTGGGCCCTTCGGCATTTCCTGCTTGCGCCGCGGCCCGTAAGGGTGCCGGCCGCCGTCTCAGGCGCCTCTGACCCGTGCCTGGGTCCCGAACGCGGCACCTCTTCATCGCTGCCTGGTGCCCCTTCATCCTCGCCTGCCCACCCTTCCCGCTGAGGCTTGATGCTGCGGGCCGGGCGTGGTGCCGGCCCGCGGGGAGTGCTGCCGCGGCGGAGCCCTGCGCCCGCCGCCATCGCCGCTCCTGGAGGAGCTCCTTCCTCGGTGAACGCCGCGGCGGCCTGGCCTGGAGTCGGTGCGGCCGCGGGACGCGGCGAGTGGGAGGTGAGATTCGGGGGCTTTCGCCTGCATTCGGGAGGGCCTGCTGAGACCCAGACTCCCCGCGCATTGCCCACTCAGCCAGCGGGCCTCGCCTGCCTAGTGGCGTGCGGCCCTTCCTGTGGGGGCCCTCCTCCACCGCACTGCCTGGAGCCCTAACTCCCTCCTGGAATTGTCGCCCTCCACACTACGCCTCATCCTGCTGAGAGGGTGACCTGCACCGCACCCATCGGACCTCTTACGCCTCTGCCCCACTCATTCTGCGTAACTGGGCAATCTCACCTTGAGCGGCATAGTTTCACTGACCGGACCACACTCACTGCCGTCGCAGCACCCCATCTACACATACGGGTGACCCCTTCCTCCAGACTACACCTCCTTGTCTTCCCAATCTCAGCAGGACTATAAGCTGTTTCCTTGTGCGGGGACACCATCCGGAACTGCACTGGGGCTCCCTATGGTAAGCCCTACTCCAAGTATATAACTGGGCCTTCCTGGCTCGTGGGCTGGACTGATCCGGACCTGTTCGGCTACCTCCTTCGCGCCCATACCTGGCTAATCTTATATCAGCATCTCCCTCTCTGTCTCTCTGATCCGGGTCATGTCGAATCGTTCCAAGAGTGGCGCCAGGGGGGGGGACCATGGATAAATTCACAAAGGCGGTCCCCCGATCCGAGGTGGGCCACGCGTCAACTACGCCTGAGGAACCCGATGCCGACCCGAGTCCCGTGGCTGCGGCTCCTGATCTTACTGCCATGATGGAATCGATGGCCAAAAACTTCGCCTCTTTTCATGAAAAGCTTGACGACATCAATGCTAACGTGGCCTCACTCAAAACACGCGTCGATCAGGCTGGCTCCAGAATCACGGAGGCCGAAAACCGGATATCCACCAACGAGGACGAGATACACACACTACAGGACACTGTGGCTGCCTTGTCGCGCGACATGAAAAATGTAAAGGCAAAATGTGACGACTTAGAATCCCGCTCACGCAGAAACAACCTGCGCATTGTTGGGGTCCCAGAGACTGCCCTGAAGGGTCGAATGGAGGATGCGGTCGAACGTCTTCTCAAGGACCTGCTTGGTGACCCGGACCTCTCCCCCTGCTTCACTGTCGAGCGGGCTCACCGGGCCCTGTCTCCGCGTCCCAGGCCTGGAGATCGTCCCAGGCCCATCATAGCCAAGATTCTCAATTATCGTGACAGAGATCTTATCCTCCGCTTGGCACGGGAGAGGGGGGAGTTGCGGTTGGAGGCCAATACTATTCGAATTTTCCCGGATTTCTCAATGGCTGTGCAACAAGAGAGGCGTCAGTTCCTTGGCGTCAAGAAGATGCTCAGGGAGCGCAAAGTCCCATATGCCATTCTATTTCCTGCTAGACTCAAAATCACCCATATGGGCAAACTCTATTTCTTCACCATCCCTGAAGAGGCGGTAAAATTTATTGAGATGCAGATACCGCTTCAGGGCCCTGGAGATGCCATTGCTGATGAAAGATAATTGGGTGTCATGGAGTGGGGATACTGTCTGCATTTGTTGATTCTGTAATTACATGTTATTACTGCTTACACTGCTCGGCTCATCGAGCCGCCCTGGCTCCTTGCGGCGCTCGCCTGTGGCGGGGCTCGGCCACGAACTGTTGGTACTGGCCACCCATCTCTCATACTGCCGGGAACTGTCCTTTACGCCGGCCTCCCTCAGTGGCTGGAAGTCCTGGGGGGCGGCGACTGGCCCTGTTATTATCCGAACACTTTGTATGTCGTAGAGCTGGGCCCGCTCAGTGCACGCTGTTTCGTGGTATGCCCAGGTGGCTGGCCACGATGAGACACTTTATCCTGCCACCTGCTGTAGGCGTTGCGCTTGCGTGTGAGCTAGATGTTTAATCTGGGGCCAGCTCCCCCCCTGGGATGGTCTATGTGTCTGCTGCTGATTGCCCTGGCCACAGTGTTCAGGCACCCATCCTTCTGGGAACCTTTATGATGCTCTATGCGAAACCAATGTGTCAATACTTTGCTGCCCTATTGTTATTCTTCCTCTTCTAATTTCACTATGGCAGATTTTTTGCCTTTTTGAGACTGGCCCAATGCCCCACTCTGGGACACAGGGGGTGGGTGCTGGGTGACTATCGACACTGTTGTAGTAGCTGCGGGAACCGCAGAGGCTCGTGCGCGATACCCCGGCTTCCCGCCTTGCGGGTCGGGACTTGCGTTATGAGTCCATTGCCACTGTTCGTTTGGCAACAGAGCCATTTGGCTCTAAGCGTGCTAGTGCGTGGCAACGGCGCACCCCATTGCGATTGCACTGTTCTCTGCTGTTTTGTTGGTATGTGTTGGCCCCCGTTGGGCCTTGGGGAAGTGTGGGCCTGGTAGGTGTGGGCCCATCTGCGCGCTTTCAGGGGTGGGTGATGTTTACACTGCTGATTCATGGTTGGTGGTGCGGGTGGGGGGGGGGGGGGAAATGGGGTTGTTTCTCAAAAAGGCATACGAGGTTTCGCGAGGTGCATTCTGAGGTGGCACAAGCGCACACGCTGTTTTTACTTGGGGAGCTCACATGGTCATCTGTGTTGGGATGTTCATTAAGGATGAAGTTTGTGGATGGGGATGGCTTCCACTGAAGTGTCTACTGTCATAATGTCCTGGAACGTCCGGGGGTTGAGCAACCACACCAAGGCCCGCAAGATTATGGCGTATGCCAACAGGCATAACTGTAAAATCCTGCTTTTACAGGAGACACACTCCAATGGACTTATACCAAGGGCAGTTGCCCCGTCATGGGGTCCCGCCAGATTTTACACTTCCTATTCCACGCAATCAAGGGGTGTTCTCACGATTATTCACAAATCAATCAAGTTTGGGCTCCATAAAAGCTACATCGACCCCGAAGGCCGCTACGTTATACTGCACTGCACACTAGCTGCGAGGGAATATCTGCTCGTTAACACCTACTGTCCCAACGTGGACTCTCCGGAATTCTTTGACACAATAGCCACCATACTTCTGGGCTTTGTGGGGGTGCATATCATATGGGGAGGGGATCTGAACCTTATATTGGACACTGTTCTGGACAGAACGGCCACGGGTCCAAGAGCACTGTCTCGCGCGGCGCGCAGGCTACGGAGCCATATGCAGTCGCTCAATATCTGTGACGCCTGGAGAACTCTCCATCCCCAGGAGCGGGAATATACCTACTATTCATCGGTGCAAGACAGCTCGTCCAGGATAGATCTGTTCTTGGCCTCCAGCGAGGTAATGGGCAGGGTGGAGGGTGCGGGCATTCTGGCCCGCACGCTTTCTGATCACGCTCCAATCACACTGTCCCTAAGACTGGGCACTCCTGCTCCAACTGCCAGCACCTGGCGCTTCAAGTCCGAAGCCCTAAAAGACATCGTGTTTAAGTCCGAAATACTAGCTGACATCGGATCGTTCTTTGAACTCAACTCACTTCGAGACACGACTGCCGCGATCAGATGGGAGGCCTTCAAGGTATATATAAGGGGCATGTCCATCTCCCGGGAGGCCGGGGTCTTGAGGACCATTAGGGCTGCTCTGGGGCGCTCTGAGACCAAACTGAAACAACTTGAGCAGCTCAACACCACCGGCTCTGACCCCACCATTCTTGCCCGAATCTCTGATGAACTTAAGGTATATAACACACTGGCCACCTCCGAAGTCCGTTACTTCAGCCGCCCTCAGGCCGCCAGGAGGTATGGGGAGAGCGACAGGCCTGGGAAAACGCTTGCGACACTTGTAAGGGGGGAGGTGGGCCGAACACAGATCTCTTCTATCAAAGATCGAACTGGTCAGGCTCGGTGGGCGGACCGGGAAATACTAGACATATTTACTACATTCTATAGTTCCCTTTACTCCAGGCCCGTAGAACACACTGAGCAACGCATGCGCGAACTCCTAGAGCAGATATCCACTACAGAAATCTCCCAACAGACCAGGGACCAGCTAGACTCCCCGATTACGCTAGACGAGATAGTGTCGTCCATCTCCGACTTGCCCAAAGGCAAAGCGCCCGGCCCGGATGGGCTAACCGCAGATTTTTACCACGAGCACATAGCTATTCTGGCCCCTCGGTTGCTTGAGGTATGGAATGAGGCTCTCCAGGCCTCCATCCCCCCCCCCCCTCCCTGCGTGAAGCGGTCATCACTGTGCTGCTCAAACCGGGTAAGCCTGAGGATGAGTGCGGGTCATACAGACCCCTCTCCCTCATGAATCTTGACACAAAGATCTTTGCTAAGATCATTGCCAATCGCTTTTTGCCGGTCATGAAGCACCTGGTGCATGAGGACCAAGCGGGCTTCGTCCCGGGCAGATCCACCTCCCACAACATCAGGAGATTGTTCAATGTCATGTCCCGCATAGATCGGAACGCCCAGGCGGTAGCGGTTACGTTGGACGCCCAGAAAGCCTTTGACATGGTTTCCTGGAAATACATGTGGCTGGTCCTCGAGACAATGGGGGTTGGCCCAAACATGAGAGGGTTTATTAGACTATTGTACACCTCCCCCGTTGCGCGGGTTCGAGTTAACTCACTAACATCCGAGATCTTCACGTTATTTAGAGGCACCCGCCAGGGCTGCCCCTTCTCTCCAATTCTCTTCGCACTAGTGATAGAACCAATGGCGGACTATATCCGCTCTAGACACTCTCAAAAGGGAATAAGATTGATAGAGGAGCCTGAAATTATATCCCTTTACGCAGATGACGTCCTACTTTATATCAGAGATCCCACAACTCACCTCAATCCCATACTGAGAGATGTCACCCGCATTGGCACCCATTCCGGTTTCACAATTAACTATTCCAAGTCGGAGATCTTCCCGCTCACTCAATCCACCACACAGCCCGTCTCCGAATATCCCCTGCGCTGGGCCCCTGAAGGCATTAAATACCTGGGTGTACATGTATCCCTCACTAAATCCACCCTACTCACCGATAATTACTCTGCGGTAGCGCAGATAGTTGAGGCTAAAATTTCACGGTGGCGTACTCTTCCGTTATCCGTTGCAGGTCGGCTGTCACTGATTAAAATGATTCTGCTTCCCAAGCTCCTTTACACCTTTAGTAACATTCCCGTTTGGCCTGGGAGGGCATACTTCACTGAATTGCACACGCTCTGCGCACAATTCCTCTGGCATTCAGGTGCGGTCCGCAAGAAGTGGACTGACATGGCACTCTCATACAGACGAGGGGGTATTGCTGCTCCGAACTTTGCTACATACTGGTTGGCGGCCCAAGCCCAATATGCCACTCATTGGTACCCTGGCGCCCCGGTGCGCCCTCATGTTAAGCTGGAACGGCTGGCAACTGCTGGCATTAATCTAATGTCCCTAGTGTTACAGCGACACTACGCCCCGGACTCCCCAGTTGACCCCATCGCTGCGACCATGTTTGCCTGGACACGCATACTAGGCTCATCAGATGGGACCTCCCCGTTCTACAAGTGGCTGCCCGCGTGGGCCTGCCCCGGGTTGGAGCCCACGCTAGACGCTGCCTTGGCCCGCCAATGGGAGGCTCTGGGGTATAGGGCACTGTCGGACTTCTATCCAGAGGGCAAATTCATAAACCCCCAGACTTGGAAGCCAGGTCACACTGGATCCCCCTTGGAAACTCTCCAGTACTACAGGCTCCGCGCGGCGTTCCGCTCTAGGTGGCCCTCTTTCCCTGATGAGCCCCCTGACGACCCGGCTATAGCGTACATTGCTAACTCGGGCGGTGCACGGGGCGTCATCTCATCATTATATCATATCCTGCAAGACACCCCTTCTACGCCGCTCCTCGGGGCTCGCAACAAATGGGCAGACGAACTGGGCCTGGAGATAACTGATGAGCTATGGGAGAGCATGTGTCTCCACACCCAAAAAGTCTCTCTCAACTTCCGCTTCCGAGCCATGCAATATAAGCTCCTTAATAGGCTATACTATACACCGCGCAGGACTTCGGGGTTTGCGCGTTCTGAGGTGCGCCTGTGCCCACGCTGTGGGGCCGAGGACGCTGATCATCTACATATGTTCTGGACCTGTCAGAACTTGTTCAATTTCTGGGACGGGGTTCTTAAGACACTTAGTGCAGTAATTGAAACCACTATCGATCCCGATCCCCTTGCAGTCCTATTTGGGGTTTGGAGCACTGAGGAAACTAAATGCCTGAAAAAGTTTTTAAATGTAAGTTGTATGATTGCCAAGAAGTGTATACTCCAGAGCTGGAGGTGTCCCTCTCCCCCGACCCCGCAGAGATGGTTGGGCCTGCTTACATGGTCACGGAATTGCGAAGAGGACTATCTGTCTATGCTGCCGGCCCAGTCTCGCCCCAAGAACATTTGGAATGAATTTAACACATATCTCAATAATCAATCCGAGGGTGGGTCGGAGTCCTGTCTGTCCCCGGCCACCACTCCTGCATCATGATCTCCTCAGGTCTTCTCCTCTATTCGCAAAACATTGTAGTCACTGCTGTAATGTTGACAAGGTAGCCTGTAAGCACCTCCATGTTCTATATGTTTCATATGCTTGTTGCCTTGATGTTTGTACCTTGTGAACCTCTGCCGATAAAAATAAAAGTTTAAAAAAAAAAAAGAAGATTGAATGTTAGATTGGGATTAAAGTGATTTCGAGGGAGTCCTCCTACCCATAGCTAATTTCCCTTTATGCTCTTATAGAGCATTACTGGTCATTGCCAGACAGGAGTCGCAATTAGACGTTGGATGCTCTGTGCCAAGACACCACAGACACATTTGATAAGGGTCAGTGATCGAAATTTTGGCACCCCAATTGTGGCATTTCTTGAATCCCGTCTTTGGTGTCGATGTAGCTGACAAAGACATTTTGTCGTAGTTTTTATTAAAAAAAAAACAAAGCCATATAATTCCTTCGAAGCGATAGCTCGAAAAAACATAACTGAAGCCAACGGGTGCTGCACGCGCTTTATATACTGGTGATGACTTCGATCTTGAGATGGAGGCCCTCGAGGGATCTATCGACGGGATCAACGCACAGTACCCTCTGCCAATTTGTTTTTGCTGAAGCTGGTAAAGAGATAATCAAAAGATGAGGAATACGTGGGAGGACACAATCCATTTGAAAAATATGGCTAAGGGGATTGGGATCGAAAACCCAAATAAATAAATGAAAATATTTCTTTGAGTTTTTCCAATGGAATTTCTTTCAGTAAAAACCAATCTAAAAAACGACATTTGGCAAAACGACAGAACCGCCTCAACATGCTTTGTGGTAGAAACACCCGCAGGGACCGAAGTGCAGGTAGGGAAAATTTGCAGAAAGGCAAAAAATGCACACGTGTGTACATTTGGACAAGATTAGGCATTAGCTGAGCTGGCTAGGCTCCATTAAGCAGGCCAAGAGGTCGGGCATGTGGACGGGTGCTACGGGAGGTCACGACAGAGGGCTAGTGCAAGAGACCCAGCTAGACCAAAAATTGTCGTAGGTTGTCGCTGTATTCTAATGGTAGAGGTGTTGAGACAAGTCTTGTGTAAGAGTAAAGCAATATGTGTCCAGCTAGACTGAATTTGTTGTAGTAATAGCTGCATTCTAAAGTGCGTGGAGGGAGAGCCAGGCCTGCGGCAGATGTTCACCGAAGTAGTGCGTTTAGCAAGTTCCAGATGGCTGGGGCTTGGATGGAGAAGGAGGATCCTCCCAGTTAGGTGGAGTTGTGATGGGGATAACTAGGGGAAGAGCAGAACCAGATCCAGGGTTCCTGGTGGGTTGATAGCGTGCAAGTTTATCCTGGAGGAATTTGGGTCCGATGTTGTGGAGGGCACGGTGAGTGATGCACATGGCTTTAATGGAAGTCAGTCAGCCGACAGGGAGCGAGTACACAACTAGAGAGCGTGCCTAATGTGTTCTCTAGGTGAGAGGCCAAGGATGATACTGGCAGGAGAGTTTTGGATTCTTTGGAGTTTGCTGAGCTGGTATGCCAGAGCGCCTACGTAAAGGGAGTTTGCATAGACTATGCGGAAGAGGATGATGGTAAGGATAGCAGAGATTCGTTCTGGTACGGGAAGAATCTCCGGAGGATGCTTGGGCGGAAGAAACCGGTTCTGGACAGAGTTTGTGGGTTGGAGAGAAAAAAATTCAAGTCCAACGTGCAACAGTTTTTTATTTTCTTTTCTTTTTTTAACAGAAGTTTATGTTGCAGTGGAGGGTCCTAGGAAGCGAGGCCAGGGGATAGGATGGGGGAAGGAGATCAGATTTGGCACATACTAGGATTTCCATTTTGCCAGGGTTGAGGAGGTGATGGTGGTTTTTGGCCATCAGGTGGTCAATATTAGAAAGGCAGGAGGAGAGGTCAGGGCGGGCAGTGGCCGACAATTTGGGTATCGTGAGGATGTACTGGGTGTCATCTGCGTAGATTAGGTTGAGATCGGATGAGTGCAGGGAGTGGGCTAAGGTAGATATTGAAGAGGAGAGACGAGGTGTCTCCATGCAGGACCTCTTTCGGCACAGGACGAGAGAGGGAGCAGAAAGGGGGAGGAGCATCATTTCAGAGCGGTTTGAAACGAACGGAGGAGATCCATGTTAAAAGCAGTCTCCGATTCCTAAGAAGTGTAGCCAGTCTAAGTATGGTGTGGTCAATGGTGTCGAAGTCGTCAGATCGGTAGAGAAGGAGGAGCGCAGCACATCCTTCCAAGTCTGCTTTTCTTTTTTTAAGCTCATCCCAAACCGACAAGAGAGAACTCAGCTCCTTGGAGGGGTGTGAAGCTTGTTTGGATTCTGTGAAGACGCAGAGCTGTTTAAATGCAGTGCGGTCCAGGAGTTAGGCAATGAAGCTGGTGTTGGAAATAGGCCGGCATTTTGAGTGGGGGGTGTTTGTAGAGGGACAAGCAAGGTTTTTTTTTTTTTAGCAGAGGTTTGACGCAAGACGTTTTGAAGGCTTTCGGAAGATGCCCGAGGAGAGGGACTGGTTAAGGATGGACTGTGCAATACTGCCTGCATATCAAGTTAGCATGTTCTTGAGAAGAGCGGAGGGTAAGGGGGGTTGGGGAGGGGGAACAAGGGCCTCCAGAGACCGACATAGCTTTGTAATAGGAGCTTGAGGAATTCTGGGTGTGAGATGGGGGAGAAAAGACTGGCACAAGGAGGGAGAGGGCCTGGGTGGAGAACAGGAGGGGGTAGGGGGCGTTGTGCTAGTTTTTAAAGAATGGCACAGTGTCTATCAATAGATATATTGTGAAATTGATGTGCACCTGGCATCGCAGACAGATTGTTTTTTTGGCTTTCCTAATTTCTGACCGGTATGCCCTCCTCAGTCTAGCAAGAGGTTTTGTTTTGAGGAGCGGCGTTGCTTCTCCAAGTCCGCTCCAGTCGGTGCTTGAGAGTTTTGATAGATTTGAGGTGGGTTGTGTACTACTTGTGGTTGGGGCCTGGTCTCTGAGAGGTACATCCCATTGGAGTGAGGGAGATGAGGGCGCTACAGAGCCATGGATCGAAGTGTTCAATGGGGAGGGGGAGACCTTCCTGGAGGGAGTGCTGGGAATGAGTTTTGGAGGGAATTGGCTAGATCTGGATTAATGGTGACTTTAGTCAAGAGAGGGTTGTGGGGCGGGAGGGATTGGAGAGGAAAGGTTGGTGATTCAGGAGAGGGAGGGTGCAGAGGTCTTGAGGGAGAAGATTGTGCAGTGATCTGTCCAGATTAGAGGGCGGGGAGGAAGGGCGAGTATAAGGTTTGTAGCACTGAATACTGCATTGAGGGTGTGGTCTGCATATGGTTGGAGAGATAAACGAGTTGTGTCAAGTTGAGAGCTCCTAGGCTATCAATGAGAGAGCAGGTCTAAGGTTTGAGAGCATGTCAACCCACATGTTGAAATCTCCCAATCTGGTGACAAAGGGATGCTGAATTAAGGTGGCTGAGGGAGTCTGCTAAATTCCATGACCTATTGTCAAAGACAAGTGCACAGCTTTAATGCAAAGAGGTACAGCATATAGTTCGGGTCTTATCTCGGGACTCCTGGGTCACGTTACCTAAGTTGATTGACCTACCAGTAAAAGAGCCTCAAACATTGTTAACCAACGCACAATGGGTTTTAGTTTATTCAAACAACCGGCGCAACAATGATTCAGAGATATGCTCTTGTATGAAGAGCAAGGCTTCCCACCCACTAACCTACTAAAACTCTCCATACACCTGCAAACACACCACACCGACCAACTATGCCACCCTCACACGGCAGTCAGTCAATGCAGCCTACTCCATGAGCACAAAGGCCTGCCATCCAAACACAAGCCCTGCACATCCAACGACCGACACCAACAAAAAAAACTGCAAAATTGGCTGGTGATAATTTTCTTACTAGCCAAGAGTTAATTTAGTGTTACACACCGAGTGACTAACGTACTCCTAGCTCATAGTCCCCTTTCCTACATCATGTATGGGGCGCCCCTTCTGAGGGAACCAAAACCTCTTTTCCACCAGAAAAAGACATTTCCCCTTTACATTTACTGGCAGGAGGGCACAACGACCTCAGGCTCCCTTCACCCCACCCACCGGCGCCACACATCAGTCCCCTTCTGATGCGTCGGCTGTATTAAAGTATAACAACCTCACTGGTCTTATTATAGGGGGATGGATGATGGGACATATGGAGGAAAGGGGGCTATGAACTAGGAGTATGTTAGTCACTCCGGTGAGTTTATTAATTTTATTTATTTCCATTTATAAAGCGCGCAGCTGCCCTAGGGTATCGTGGCACTGTTACATCATATTCACTTGGGTGCAGGCAAAAACAGTGTACAGTTCTCCGTTCAGAGTCATACATCTAAGGCGATACAGTTCCTTGGTTACAGTGGAACAAACAGTTATTTGAATAATGTGGTTTTCAGAGCCTTTCTAAAGGCTAATAGTGATGTTTCCTTCCTGAGTTTGGGGGGTAGTAAGTTCCAAGATTTTGGTGCCAATACTTCAAAGCTAGTACCGCCGGCTTTGGCTCCGTTAAAGACAGGGACCGCGAGTTGGTCAGAGTAGAGTGCTCGCTTGGGTCTGATTTTGCCGGGTGTATCCGATCAGCTAGGTATCGGGGCGCTGATTGGGAAAGACATCTGTGTGTGATTGTGAGCGCCTTGAACAATATGCGTTCTTTGTTAGGGAGCCAGTGGGCAACCTGTCTGGCCTGGGAGATATGTTCTCTCCTGGGGATATTGAGAGCAGCTCGGAGAGCATTATTTTGCGCAATTTGTAGCCTGTTAAATGTTCTTGGCAGACGTACCTAGCAGAAGAACATTGCAATAGTCCAGTTTGGCTCCTATGGTGGCTCTGGCAATGTTGAGACAGTTCTTGGTGGAGAGGTAGGGTTTTACCGCGTTGATGATTTTAGTAGTGTGAGCTGCTGATGAGGAGACGTAGCTAACTTGTCTATTCATGGAGAGGGTGGAGTCAAGAGTGTTTTTACTGCAGCTGAGACTGGGATGACCGTGTTTTCAATGCTGAAATTGCTGTATTTGGTGTCCAGTTTTTTTAAGGTTTCCTTGGGGCCTACAATTAGGAGTTCCATTTTATCCCTGTTAAGGCATAGGCCGTTTGCTGCCATCCAGGCCTGGATGATTGCATATGTCTGCTGTAGTGTTCTGAGGTCTTTCTCGTAGTCACCAGATAGAGGGAGAAGGATTTGTGTGTCGTCGGCATAATTGGTGATAGTTATGCCGAGAAATTCGAGGTCATTAAATAATGGTAGGGTGAAGAGGTTATAGAGGGTTGACGAGGTGCATGAGCCTTGAGGCACTCCACAGCTGATGGGCGAGGGAGTGGCTGATGCCTGGTCTGAGAAGACCCTCATGGCACGGCCCTCTAAGAAGGAAATTATCCATGTGGTGGCTTCGTGTGAGGAGTGGGCACATGTAATGAGGTGGTGTCCTAGTGCTTTGTGGTCGACCAAGTCGAACGCTGTTGATAGGTCAAGGAGCAGGAGAAGTGCAGCATTGCCTTTGTCCACGTTTTCAAGGAGCTGATTTTTTAAATCTAGCAAGGCTGATTCTGTGCCGTGCCGTGGGCGAAACCCAGATTGTTTCTTGCCCAGGATGTTGTGCAATTCCAAGTAGGCTTGTATCTGTAGGTAGGCTGCTTTATCAAGAATTTTCAGAAGGAATGGCACAGTGGTTATCGGTCTGTAATTGTTGGGGGAGTCTGGATCAAGTGTGGGCTTATTTTAGCAGTGGTCGAACCCACGCTTCCTTAAGGGAAGAGGGTAGAGTGCCCGAGGTAAGTGACGCATTAATAAAGGCTGTAAAGAAAGGTGCTAGGGATGCAGCACAGTCCTTGATGATCCTAGCAGGGCAAATATCGCCTTTGCATAGCAAAGGTTTGAGGTGCTTAACGATTTGTATGACTTCAGGGATGGTTACTTCTCTGAAAGTAAAGGGTTTGAGGAGATTAGAGTCTGCGGCTGGGGGAGGTTTGTGGCTTGGTGTCAGTCTGAGTTGGTGGTGAGGCTTTGGGTAGGCTGTTGAGGTTGGTTTTAATTTTCTCTTGGAGTAAGTTGATTTTGTCTAACATAGCGTATTGGATGTTACACCATTTTTCATCCTTTACGGTCTGATGTGTAGACGTGGGGGGGAACAGTTAGTTCATTGAAAATGGCAAATAATTCCTTGGATTGGGATTTAGCATTGTTAATTCTGGAGTTGTAGGCAGTGGCTTTAGCTGTGGCTATGGCATTTTTGTACCGTTTGGCGATTGATAGAATATGACTCTCTAGCGAGGGTGGAGGGGCTGGATTGCCAGTTCTTCAGGGCTTGTCTTTTTTGAGCTTTTAAGTCAAGTAGGTCTTGATTGTACCAAGAGTTTGAGTGCTTGGTATTTTTGGCTCTTTTACTTTCTAGTGGGGCGATGATGTCAACTACCTCTTTGATGACTGAGTTGTAGAGATTAACCAGTTCTGTGGGATTATTGGGTAGAGGTTGTGCAAGGGCTGATGCTTCAAGAAGGGGGAGGATTCTTTCTTTGGCGAGTATTTTTTTGGATCTAGCTAAGGTGGCAGGCATAGGGTTTAGTTGTATAGGTATTTTGGCCGGTATGAGGAAGTGTAGAAGGTGGTGGTCGGTCCAGGGGCGAGGAGTGTTGGAGCTGATGTCCGCACCACAGTTGTGATCAGCTAGCCAGTCTAGTATGCAACCTTTGATGTGGATTGGGCTGTCAACTTTTTGGATGAAACCCTGGTCAAGAAGAGATTTGGCGAAGGCTTTGCCTTTTTTATCTTTGGGATACTGGAAGCCAAGGTTGAAATCTCCTAGAAGGATGGCTCTGAAGCTGGTTTTGAGGTTGCTACCAATGAGGTGTAGGAGAGTAGCTTGGAAGTCCAGCAGAGGGCCGGGAGGACAGTAGACTAGGTGTAATGTGATGGTGTCGTTAGGGGAGAAGGAGATTTTTACCGAGAGTGCGTCAAAGTGGTCTGAGGTGGCAGATTTGATTTGTCTAGCTTTGAGTGATTCTTTAACAATAAGGGTCACCCCTTCCTTTGTTGGTAGGTCTATCCTGGCAGAGGATGGTGTATCCTAGTGGTAGGGATTGGCAGATGGTGGGTTCAGAGGCTTCATGCAGCCAAGTTTCTGTGATGGCTAAGGCATCAAGCTCTAGGTCAGTGATGAGGTCATGAAATTCTGTGGCGTGGGCTTGCATAGATCTAGCGTTGATGAGAGCGAATTGTGTTTGTGGGGTTGGATTGTGGCTAGATTTGCGTTTGGTTGTGATAGTGACAGGTATGGTGGTAGGTTTAGGAGTGCTGGGTGTGGAGGAGGTGATCTGAGGGGACCCTGGCGGGGTTGTGTACAGGCATTTTTCCATTACGGTGGAGATCTTGTGGGAGCGGGATCCGAGTCTTTGGTTCCTTAGGTGTACGGCAGGAGGGATAGAGTGGGCCTGAACTGTTTGTGTAGACAGTGGCGTGGCTGTGCTTGGGGGCTGGGCTAAGGAAGTCTTAGTGGGGGCATGGTATGGCTGGCCAATAATGAGTGCGGGGAGGAATCCTGTTGGGGGAATGCGTTGTGAGCATGGTGGGATGAGTGTACCAGTGGACAGGTTTGGGGCTATGTTGGGGTGGTGCCTTGGTGTGGGCAGGTGTAGGCGGGCAATCGGCCTAATGTGGGGAGTATTGTGGGTGAGCCGGAACACAGGTGTGCAGGCAATCAAAAGTACACAGGGCGCAGGCAATCAATAGTACACAGGGCACAGGCAATCAAGAGTAAGTGAGTCATGGCCTTGCGTGTGAGCATGTGGTGGTAATATGGTATGGTGGCTATAGGTAGATATAACAGGAATAGGTAGAGTATTACAATCGGGGAGCATCTGCTTTAGTCGTTCGAAGGGATTTACCAAAATATGCAGTAGTTCATAGCAGCGTTGTGCATGGTCTTACTTTCTTGTCCTGCGGGCTGCTCGGCTGGAGCATAGGTGGAGATGATCCTTGCAGGTGGGGGAGGCGAAAAGGTGGTGAGGTGCGAACGGCAACGGCCCCTAGGCCACGCACAGACAGGCCTGTGCCTTTGCCGGGTGCCTTCGCAGGAAGGGCCGGCTCACGCCTTCCGGCGCTCCTCTCTGCTGGTTGCTGGTGCAGCGGGCCAATCAGTGGCAAGGGCTGGCTGCTGCAAACCAACCGGCATAAACAGAAAATGCGTCTGCCATTTTGGAGGCTCCTCGTGTTAGGACAGGGAAGTCTGCGGTGCGGAGGGGTTTGGCAATGTGGCAGAGGTGGATGGCCCACAGGGGAGGTGGGGTGGGTATGAGGGGTGCTGGTGGTGCACGGCTCAATACCTGGGCGAGATGCTGCTTCGTTCGTGCTGCGGGTCACAGCGTTTGCTTAAACACTTAATTACTTCTACGTCCGATCCCTTTTCCTCCATCCTGTACGGGCGATCACAACAAACGACGCCCTGGGGAGCCTAACCTCTTTGACAAATAGATTGTGAAGCACCGCTTGGCCAAATGCTGCATCAGCCTTGGCCCTGGTATCCAAGCAGTACTGCTTGCAAAATGCTGAAGGCGTGGCCCATGTTGCCACCCTGCTGATCACCTGCCAGGGAACGTGTCGGTTTAGCTCTTACCGTATGAATGCCCTGCAGCGGATCCTTACGCTGCACTTTCTATGACTCCTGGATCGCCGCTGACATCCATCGAGCTAAAGATGCCTTGGATGCCTGCTGCCCAGGCCTAGAGCCTCCAAATGTTAAAAAGAGTGCGTCCGTCTTGCGGATGCCCTTCGTTCTGTCCAGATAGAATTTCAATGCCCTCCTACTATCCAGGCGCAGTGGATCTTTTTTTGCATCTTCCTTGGGGTCCGTGAAGAATGTGGGAAGCACAATCTCCTCGATATGGAAGGATGAAACCACCTTCGGAAGAAATTTGGGGGGTGTGCGCAGCACAACATTGTCCTTGTGAAATCCAGTGTATGGCTCTGAGGCGACTAAAGCCTGGATCTCATTTACTCTGCGAGCTGCTGTAAGCACAACCAGAAGGGCTGTCTTGAGTGACCAACTTAATGTCTACTGTGGCCATGGGTTCAAATGTTTTATGCGCTAAGGGGGCTTAGGACTACATTCAGGTCCAAAACGTGATGCAGGTGCTTGATGGGGTGGGGGCGGGGCTGGTAAAACCTGGTCAACCCCCCCCCCATCAGATATTTCTTTGCTACGGGATTGCCGGAAGACAGGACAAGGGAGTCAGAGTTCCAATACCCACCAATAGCAGGCAGGTACGTTCTGCAGGTATCAATTTGGATGCCGGACATGGCAAGATATGCCGAAAATGACAAAACTTGGCCAAGGGTGCACGTCAGTGGGTTCGCACTGTGTTCCTTTGCCCAAAAGCAGAATCTTTTACATTTGCTTTTGGACTGCTTGCGTGTAGCCTGGCTCCTGGTGTTTTGTATTGCCTCCAGATATTCGGGAGGACAGCTGAAGGTGCTGTAGCGTCAGGTGCTCAGGAAACAGGCCATTAGGGCTAGCCTCTCTGGAGAGGGGTGAAGCACTGTGCCTCCCTGCTGTGCTAGTAGAGGGTCCTTCCCGAGGGGGGAGCAAAATCTCCGGCTGAAGTGGTATCAGCCATAGGTCAGAGAACCAGGGCCGCGCCGGCCAGCGAGGCGCCACATGGATGATTGAGGTTCTTGGAGCTCCCGATCTAGCCCACTACCTTGAGCAATAGCTGTGTGGGTGGGAATAAATACGGCCACATCCCGTCCCAGGGTATCTGGAGCGCGTCTCCTAGAGAGTTGCGTCCCCTTCATCCCCAGGACGCGAACTGCTGGCAGGTATGATTGCAAACTGTCGCGAACAGGTCTGTCGTTGGGTGACCCCATCTGCTGAACACTTCCTGGAGGATTCTCCTGTTCAGTTGCCATACGTAGTGGTCGGCAGCAAAGCGAATGAGCCTGTCTGCTTCCAGATTTGACTCCCCCGGAAGGTGGGCCGCTGAGAGCCACACTCCCTGGCTGATAGTCCATTCCGAGATGTTCAGGGTCAACATGCGCAGTTGCGGGGATCGGGTGCTGCCCGATCTGTTGATCTATAACATACAGGTCGTGTTGTCTGTCTGTACACCGACATGCTCTTGATGGTCGGTTGAACAGACCAGAGTGCCAACTGTATAGCCATAAGCTCCAGCAAGTTGATGCGATTCTGCCTGTCTGGGTCCAGAGACCGTGCACAGAGTGCACTCCCAGGGTGGCTCCCCAGCCATGGAGTGAGGAATCTATGGTAATGGTACACTCTATTGGGGGGGGGGGGGGCAGAGCGAGAAGGGTTTGCCCACCAGAATATTCTCTTTCTGTTGCCACCATCTGAGATTGTGGTCCAGGTGTTGTGGAATGGAGATAAAGGGGCCCCCTGATGGCCAAATTCCTGATCCCAGGAAACTGCAAAATGCAGCTTGAGTCTCTTCACACGGAGCATAGTTTACAGGATTGCCAGGAGAAATGCTGCCAGCACTTCCAGAAGATGTTGATACCACCAGGCTGTGGTGATTGATCTGTTGTGGAAATGGGAGATTCCTGATCGGATCCCGGTCACCTTGTCCCCTTGTGGGGAACACCCTCTGCTGCTGTGTGTCCCACAACAGGCCCAGAAACACCAGCGTCTGAGTAGGGGTGAGCTGAGATTTCTGATAGTTGATCGAAAACCCCAGTTCAAATAGGTTAGAGATGAGTCTGTCCGCCGAGTACCAGACCCGTTCCGGAGAGGAACCCCTGACTAGCCAGTCGTCGAGGTACGGGTAGCCATGCAAACCCTCTGATCTAAGGAGAGCCGCCACTACATTCATGAGCCTCGTGAAGACTCAGAGCTGAATGTAGCCCAAAGGGCAGAACTCTGTACTGGAAGTTCTGTACTGGACGTTTCAGACCCATGACCCGGAAACCTGAGGAAGGCCCGCTGAGGCTGCACAATGGTAACATGGAGATATGCATCCTTCAGGTCCAGGGAACACGTCCAGTCTCCCCATAAAGTATCTCGGCAACGAGCGCTGGTGTCACCATCTTGAATTTCTGCAAGGGTAGGGAAAGATTCAGGGAAGATAGATCCTATGCCACTTGCAGGCCCGCCTGGTTCTTCTCCTGGATAGCTAAGATGCAGGAGTAAAAGCCCTAACCCTGCTCGGAGAGGGGACCTGCGCTACCGCTTCACTCTCGACAAGAGAGCAAATCTCTGCTAAGAGTGATGGTGTGCCGATCTGTGGAAGTGGATGGGAACTCAGAGGTGGAGATGGAAGAGGTAGCCAAAAGTCCCAGGACACTACTGAGAGGACCCAGGCGTCAGTGAACTTAGCTTGCCAAGCCTGACTGTGCAGGGCCAGCCTGCCCCCGACTGGGGTGGTGTGGACCTGACGCAGAAAGTAATTGCTTCTTCTGGTCAGAGGCTGCTGCAGAACAGGGGGACTGAAGGAACCCCTTAGGAGCCGTTTTGTGGTGCTTTCTCCAGTGTTGACTGAGTGACTTGTCCGGCGGCCTGGCTTTGCGGTCCTGGAACCCGCAGAAGCCGCCAAATAAGCGCCCCTTGTCTGAGCAAGACTGGGACTGAACTAATAGTTTTGTGGCCATTTTAGTAAATATGGCTGGAGACTTTGCTGTTTGGGAGCTAGTCTTTTTGTCAAGCTCTTTATCGGTTAAGGCATGGAAGAGATTCCCCCCCAAATGGAAGATCAAGGATTCTATCCTGGACATCTTGGTTGAACAGAGTGGCCTTCAACCAGGCAGTGTGCCTTATGTCTTTTGCCAGACAGATCGCTCTATTAGCCATGTCGATGTGGCCCACCGGTGCCTCCATCATGTCTTGGGCTATGATTTTTGCATCCGACAGACCTACCTTAAAAGAGGCTTGCTTGGCCTTTGCGATATCGGGTAGGAAGTCTGATTCTCCCTCCACAGGCGTTGGTGGGGGTGGCGCCAGTGAGCCGCGCGCTCCCTCCATGTTGGGGATATGGGACCGCACCAGAGTTGCTGGAGCCTCGGTGCTGGGCTGCTGCGGCAGTGGAGCCTTCAGGGGAGGCATGAGGTGAGTTGCGGTGGGCTTCCGGTGGCAACATGTCTTTAATAATGCCCCTGAGGGTTGTGCCCATCTGAGGGGAGCGCCCAAGTGACATGAACTTGTCAAAAAACCTGTCCTCACAAGCTGGCTGCGAGCGGTCTTGCGTGGGAGGAGAGGACGAATATGCCAGATGTCTGCCTAGCCCCTGCCCGTACATGAGCAATATTGTATCCGGGCCCTGGGATGTTAGGATAAGACATAGGGACCAGGTGGGACCTAGCCTGATTTGCATATGGTCTTTCCCCTTCTGTAATGGCTTGGCAGGCGAAGAACGATGGTCTGGAGGGTTGCCCAGAGCAATGCCAGAGGTTAAGATTCATTCTAAACCTTCCAGCCATCCCCGCTTTGTTTTTGCTTTGTCTCCCAGAGTGGGAGAGGTATGCCCAGAGGTGGGTTCCGTGCCTGCTGGGCCTAGAGACCCAAGCTACTCCTAACTGATGAGGCCCAATAAGGCTGAAACATGTTTGGGGATGCTTGTAGTCTCGTGCAGAAGGGATGTGGCCTAGCAGTTCGGGCTGGACTTCCCCTTTTGGGGTGGGACCAAGCCTGATTTGCACATGGTCTTTCCCCTTCTGTAATGGCTTAGCAGCGAAGAACGATGGTCTGGAGGGTTGCCCAGAGCAATGCCAGAGGTTAAGATTCATTCTAAACCTTCCAGCCATCACCTCTGCTTTTGCTAGGATAAGACATAGACCAGGTGACGGTGGTGCCCAGTGTGTCCTAGAAGCTGCACTTCTCCTTTGCTGTTCCGTGGGCTGCAGGCCTGCAGCCTGCGAGGCTTCCCGCCTTTGAGGTTCAGGAGTGGCAGCCATCTTGTCTCTAGCCGCCATTTTGTCCACACCTTGAGCACGTGGCCCTGCAGCTGGCGTGTTTCCGGGCTCGGCCTGCATGCTCGACCGCAACGGCTCTGTCTCGCCCTGCACCTTTGGTGTACACCAGGTAGGCGGTAAACCCTCGGCCGCCCAGCTGGTAGTGCTGGCCCTGCATAAATGCGCCCCTTCGGGTGAAGACCCAGTATCAGGGCGATGCCCCTCGGGACGTGTTCCAGGGGTCGCAGAGCTCTCAGGCCCCTCTGCTGCAGCACCGAGAGGGCCCTTGTACCCATCAGCCGTGAGGCCGGTAGCTTTGTGAGCCTTGGTGCTCCCTGTGCCGGTGTGAGGGCCAGACTGACCCCTCCCACCAGAGGACTTTTCCGGGAAGGAGTCGCCTCTGCGGGGTGCCTTGGAAAACAACACACATGTCTTCTGCGTCTTCCACCGGACGTAGTCTTTGATGTTCTGCAGCAGAGTGCTGTTGAAAAGTTCCCTCAAATGCTCGAGTTGGGGCTTGAGCGACTTGGGCGTGAGGGAGTCACACGCTGAGCATCCATCCCAACCGTGGTCCTCACCAAGGCATCGAAGACTGAGTGAGTGGAGATCTGCTGTCGGGAAGGAACCCTCTCACGAGGGACACCTGCTAAAGACTGTCGGGGGACATGCGCCGGGGCACAAAGCTAGAGCACCAGTGGGCGGTGTTGGCAAGTCTGCAATAGAAAGAAAAATGTTAGATAAACTACTGGGGAAATGCGTGTAAATACGAGGCAAGGTCTCACCCAGGAGCGCTGGTGGAGCGGTCTGTTTCTGTCGATGTGGTAAAGAGGACTGGAGTGTGACAGCAGAGTTAAGGGAGCCCATGCTCCCAGCGCACCAGTAAATTTAAGTGGAAATGTCTTTCTGGTGGAAAAGAGGTTCTGTTCCCATCCCTCACGAGGGACGCCCCATACAGGAAGGAGGAAAGGGGGTGGGATGTAGAAGTACAGTGTGCTGTATGTATAGAATTGAGGTTGCAAGTGAGTTATTTCAAAATAGCTGGCCAATAGCTTGCATCTTGAAATGTTGCACCCTGTTGATTAGTTCAGGGTGGGTAAATAAATAACAAATATTAACATCAGAAATACAAATTTCAACTATGGTATATCCAGTGCTTTGGCCATGCTTAAAACGTAGTTCTGTAAAAGGTTATGTAACATAAGTGGTTTTATATAGCGCCCTTCTGCCAATGTTGGCCATGCTGTGCATGGCTCTGCAAGAAAAGAGAAAAACAAAAGGAGGCCAGGTCATTACAAAAAGGGGAAAGACCATATGCAAGAAAAGAACAGGGTGTGTTTTGTCGGATAGCCGGCAGTCACAGGCAGAAACCTTTAGTGTTGATTGATGCAGGTCGGAAGTACCCATTACCCGTGTCTCGAAATGAAAATCTCTAGGTTTGTGGCCGGTACTGAATGGGAAGGTTAGTCATATGGGCAGGCCCCGGATTGTTGTGCAAAAGTTCAGCATGGCTATTGATGGAATATGAATGGGGTCTGTATCTGCCGAGTACACTAAACCTACGAGGTCACCTGTAGGAATATGGTAGGTGTAGGGATGCAAGATTTTAGTAGTAATGGGTCAGTTGAAGGGGTATAGAGGGAGGATGTTACTTCCTGTCTCTTGGTGGTAGATTTCACCAAGATTATAGGTCCAGACCTGTGCAACGCAGGAGAAGTTCACTGTGTCAGCTTGTTTCCCACAGATGTTAGTGCCAAGAGAAATGCTTGTCATGAATTAGCCCAAGTTTCTCTCAGTTGCTATTATTTTCCTTTTCTTTCAAAGTGGTTGGTTGAAAAGACAAGTCTTGAGCCGTTTCCTGAATGGCAGGCGGTTCTCCACAAGGCAGAGAGTTTTCAGTAGGGTGTTATTTATTGTGCATTTGAAAGGCACTTATAGATCAATTAAATTGTGTTTCATAGCGCCCACAGAGCAACAGGGAGGGAACATGGGAATTAAAATCAAATAAAACAATGAAAGATAGAGGCAGACCTACTAGGCCTTGTGAGCATTCAGAACGTGCAAGTGCAGAAAGAGAGCAGGGATGAGGGGTTTGGGGTATAAATGCAGGGTGTACCAAGAGGGAAGTGCTAGGGAGTCAGCAGCAGTGGATAGATGAGTGGTCAGCTGCCAATAAATAAGTGCAGGCAAGTAGTGGAAAGGCCCGTGGGTGCCAAGGCAAGTGCTGGGAGCAGGTGGAGGCTGAAGGCGATTGGGTGTGAGGGAGGCCAGGGCCCAAGAGGACACCTAAGGGCCCTGGTCAGCAATCTCAACAGCTGTGGGGTTTAGCAGAGGGGGGAGGAAGAGATGGATGAGGTGAAAAGGAAAGTCTTGAGGAGCTTCTGGAATTTGAGGAGATCTGGCTAAGATGAAGCGGGGGAGGCTGTTCCATAGGAGGGAGCCTGCCGAGGAAAAAGATTGGCAACTAGCTCGCTGTTTAACGAAGCGCTTGACACACAGGGTTGGTGCCGGAGGAACGTAAAGATCTGGAGGGAGAGTATTTAGCAAGAGCAAGTTGTAGATCGCGTGGTCCCCGGCCCCAGACAGCCTTGTGGATGATGTAGAGGGATTTGAATTTGATCCTTGCAGCAACCGGGAGCCAGTGGAGAGTTTTTAGGGCTGGAGAAATGCGGTCCCTGGCCTTGAGGCCAAGAATACCTCTTGCAGCCCCATTCTGGATTAGCTGGGGGGGGGGGGGTCGTAGAGACGAAGAGGGTGGGTTAAGGACAATGCTATTGCAGTAGTCTAGCCTAGAGAACCAGAGCTCTAGAGAAATCAAGCTTCTGGGGGAAAATGAGTAAAGGAAGAATTCCTTTGAGGAGGTAGAGTTGAAAGTAGGCCTTCTTGGCAAGGTCCATAATGTGAGGGAGGAAGGAAAGAGGAGTCGAAGATGACTTCCAAGTTTCTGGCTTCAGATGTAGGAGAAGGGGGAAGAGTCCATAGAAGACAGGCACAGTGAGGGGAAGAAAGAGGGAGCAGGAGTCCCAATAGGAAGGATCTCAGTCTTGCTGGTTTTGAGGCAAAGATCATTGGAAGTGTACCAGGACTGGATGGCAGATAGGCAATCAGGAATGATGGAGGAAGTAAGGAGTGAGTCAGAGGGAAGTTTGAATAAGAGTTGTGTGTCGTCTGCGTAACACTGGAAGTTAGGGGAGAAGGTGGAGATTAGGTATGCATGCAGGGCAAGATAGGTGTTAAAGAGCCAGGGCAAGAGGTTGGAGTCCTGGGGTACACTGCAGGTGGAGACAGTGGTCGGAGGGGGAGCCCAGAATAATCTGGGACGGACAGTCAGTGAGGAAAGAAGGAGGTCAGCCATTCCAGTGGCCGCTCAGATACCTAGGGCATCATGGAGCTGTTTTATGAGGATGGAGTGGTTGGCCGTATCAAATGCAGAGGAGAGATCAAGTAGAATGAGAACAGTTGGGGAGTTGGAATCAAGGGATGGAATCAGTTCCTCATGGGTGTCCAGAAGAGCAGTTTTTGTGCCTCTGGATGCTCAGAATACAGATTGATGGTTGTGGAGTCAACCAACAAGTTCAGTGTGCTGGGTAAGTTGGGGGAAGACTAGCGTCTCAAAGAGTTTCCCAAGGAAGGGGGTAATAGATATGGGTGGTAGTTGGCTGGACACAAGGGCTCTGCAGAAGGTTTTTTTCAGGACGTGGTCGCACAAGGGAGTGCTCGAGGGAGGAGGGGAAGATCCAGTGGCAAAAGAATGGTTGCAGAAATCAGCCAGTGCAGGGACAAAAGAGCCAATATGGTACTTAATGGTTCTGGAACAGCAGGGGGAAAACCTCTTTGGAGGGGATCATCATGGAGTGGACACCTCTGTTGACCTCAGGTGTGATAGGAGAGAAAGTCAGGGGGGTGGGGAGGCCATAGGAGGCAGGGGGGTGGGCGGAAGGGGAAAAGGCCACATAGGTGCTCAAGATGTCCTGAGTTTTTGCAGTGAAATGTTTGGCCAATGCATTGCAGAAGGCCTGGGAGGGAGGAAGAGACTGCGGAAAGGTAGGCTAGTTCCCTGCAGATTTTAAAGAGAAGAGTTCAGCCGTGTTATTGGATGCACCAGTGACGCAAGCCTGAATGCGGGCCCTTTTCTTGGTGTGGATGGAAAATGTGTATTGCCTTTGGAGCAAGCGACAGACCAGTTTGTCAGAGGGCGAGCTTGAGGTCTGCCACTTCCGTTCCACAGCTCTGCACCTCAGTTTCAAGGCTGCAAGTTCACAGTCGTACCAGGTGTTCCGCTTGGAGACATGTTTCAGGCGGATCCTCATGACTGGGGCAAGAATGTCCAGGGTATTAGTAATGGCAAGATGGAGGTTGCTGGGGGCAGAAGTAGAGTCTGTAATGGGGAGGGTGGGGTGAAGGTAGATAGGCAGCAACTGAACTCGTTTCATCGGACGGATGTTTGTGAACAAGGTTGGTGGGGCTGCGAGAGGTGCTGTCAGAGGGGACTCAGGTGAGAGGAGGGAGTGGTCTGACCAAGAGAGTGGGGTAATCCGTGGGGGGGGTAGAAGAGAGAGAAGGAAAGAGAAAGAGGGGAAAGAGAAAGAGGGGAAAGAGAAAGAGGGGAAAGAGAGAGGGGAAAGAGAGAGAGGGGAAAGAGAGAGAGGGGAAAGAGAGAGAGGGGAAAGAGAGAGAGGGGAAAGAGAGGGGGGGAAAGAGAGGGGGGGGAAAGAGAGGGGGGGAAAGAGAGGGGGGGGAAAGAGAGGGAGGGGAAAGAGAGAGAGGGGAAAGAGAGAGAGGGGAAAGAGAGAGGGGAAGAGAGAGGGGAAGAGAGAGGGGAAGAGAGAGGGGAAGAGAGAGGGGAAAGAGAGGGGAAAGAGAGGGGAAAGAGAGGGGAAAGAGAGGGGAAAGAGAGGGGAAAGAGAGGGGAAAGAGAGGGGAAAGAGAGGGGAAAGAGAGGGGAAAGAGGGGAAAGAGAGGGGAGAGGGGGGAAAGAGAGGGAAGGGGGGGAAAGAGGGGAAAGAGAGAGGGGAAAGAGGGGAAAGAGAGAGGGGAAAGAGGGGAAAGAGAGGGGAAAGAGAGGGGAGAGAGAGGGGAGAGAGGGGAAAGAGAGAGAGGGGAAAGAGAGAGAGGGGAAAGAGAGAGAGGGGAAAGAGAGAGAGGGGAAAGAGAGAGAGGGGAAAGAGAGAGAGGGGAAAGAGAGAGAGGGGAAAGAGAGAGAGGGGAAAAAGAGAGAGGGGAAAGAGAGAGAGGGGAAAGAGAGAGAGGGGAAAGAGAGAGAGGGGAAAGAGAGAGAGGGGAAAGAGAGAGAGGGGAAAGAGAGAGAGGGGAAAGAGAGAGGGGAAAGAGAGAGGGGAAAGAGAGAGGGGAAAGAGAGAGGGGAAAGAGAGAGGGGAAAGAGAAAGAGGGGAAAGAGAAAGAGGGGAAAGAGAAAGAGGGGAAAGAGACAGAGACAGAGAGAGAGAGAGATGGATGAAGGTGTCAAGAGTGTCCAGTCGTGTGGGTAAGACCAGAACGGAGAGGGGGAGCGAGGGGCAGAGGTCACGGAAAAGAGTGCATGCTGTGATTGATGAGTCAAGGTGGATGTTGAAATCACCCAAGAAAAGGAGTTTAGAGGTGGTTGTGATGAGATAGGAAGAGAAATAAGCCCATTCAGAGAGGAACAGGGTGGTAGAGACGGGTGGCCTGCAGATTGTGGCGATGGTCAGAGGAGGTGGGAGAGATGACCAGCTTGCAGACCAGGCTCTCGAAGGAAGAGTAATGCTGGGTGGGTATGAGGGAAGAAGGGACCCACTCAGGAAAGATCCGAGCCACCCCCACCGCCAGCACAGTTAGGGTGAGGCTTGGAGATGATCTTATAGCCATCCAGGTGAAGGGAGTCAAAAGCAGTGACCGAGCTGGCCTTGAACCACATCTCAGTAAGAGCAAGGATGTCAAGGTCTTGAAGGAGGAGATGGATGCCGGCAGAGTGTTTGATGGCAGAGCAAGTATTAAGTGTGGGAAGATGCAAGAGGTCTCCACCTTTGAAGGTTTTCCGAGGAGCGGTACAGGGGTGTGGTACACCAGTCGTAGGGGTGAGTTGGAGGGGGGGGACAGAGTGGAAGGAGTAGTAGCAGATGTGGGAAGGAAGTTAATGAGGGATGGCAGGCATCAGTCAAAGTGGAGGAGGTTGGGATGAGAACCCTGAACCAAGATGGCATCAGTGTGATGGACATTAATGATACACCTAGATGATGCGAAGCCCACCAAGAGGATTCCCATTTAGTGCCACCATTAATGGGCGAGGATGTGAGAGGAGATTAGGAGAAGGGACAGAAAAGCGGATAGTGACGATGTCTGGAAGATGAACAGAGGCAGGTGTCGGCAATAGGTAGGGCAGGGTTAGTATTCAAGATGTCTTTTTAAACCTTTTTTTTCTCCAGACTTCGTAAAAGAGGGGGATGGGAGAATAGGCGATAGTGCAGCAGTTAGAGAAGATCGGGAAGATGTGAATGCCATAGGTGCAGCAGAGAATAGTTGGACGAAGAGAAGAGGGGCGGCACAGCACAGTTCAAGCACAAAATCACCAGGCAGCCTAGTAGTCAAGGCAAACGAGAACAGATGCACTGGAAATACTTTAGGACCACAGAAGGGTGCAGAGATGTTAAACACACACCAGGCTTTGAATTTGCCAAAAAATATAAGTTACTCACCGTAGTGACTAACGTACTCTTAATCCTTAGTCCCCTTTCCTCCATTCTGCATGGGCATCCCTTGCGAGGGACGGGAGGCAGAACCTTTTTCAACAGAAAAAAAAACATCTTCCCCTTTAAATTTAGAGGCGCGCTGGGGTGCGGCCCTGGGAGCATGCACTGCCGTGACTGCGCCCTCCAGCGCCACACCTCAGTCGCCATAGACGCGTCGACGATAGATTTCACATTGCTTAATGACACCAGTTTTATTAGGGGGGAGGCTGGTGGGCCGTATCGAGGAAAGGGGACTAAGGACTACGAGTACGTTAGTCACTGCAGTGACTAACTTATAATTACTCTTACGTCCCGTCCCCTTTACTCCATACTACATGGGCGATTACAACTGAATGTAGCCCCAAGGTGGAGAGGAGACCCTCCTTAAGCAAACAGGTTCCTAAGAACCGCCTGTCTAAAAGCTGCGTCTGATCTAGAGCTGGCATCCAAACAGTCGTGCTTGCAGAAAGCCGAAGGGGTGGCCCATGTGGCCGCCCTGCTTATGACTTGCCAGGGGACATGCCGCTGGAAAGCGATGGTGGTTGCCTTGGCTCTGACCGCGTGGGCATGCATGTTGGCTGGGAGTGGCTTATGGGGTCCCTCGTAGGCTTCTTTGATGGCCGAGACCATCCACCGGGTTATGGAGGCCTTGGATGCCTGATACTCCGGTCTTGAACCTCCAAAAGGTGATTAACAGAGCGTCCAACTTGCAGAAGCTCTTCAACCTGTCCAAGTAGAATTTCAGTGCACGCCTGACGTCTAGGCAGTGCAGCACTCTCTGCGCTTCGTCTTTGGGCTCAGCGAAAAACGTGGGCAGCACAATATCCTCGTTCAGATGGAATGTGGACGGCACCTTAGGAAGGAATTATGTCCCTGTGAAACGTAGTGTATGGCTCTGAGGCAACCAGCACCTGAATTTTGCTGATTCTGCGAGCCGAGGTAAGGCTGACTAACAAGGGCGTCTTAATGGTGACCAGCCTGATGTCTGCGGACGCCACTGGTTCGGGTGGTTTGTGTGCCAGGGCACCCAAGACTATGTTGAGGTCCCACACAGGGTGTGGCTTTTTGATGGGTGGGTAGAGCCTGGCGAGACCCGTCAAATGTTTCTTGACAATCGGGTTGGAGGAGGAAAAGCTCGCCTCCTCAGAGTTTCTGTAAGCCCAAAAGGCTGCCAGGTAAGTGCGGCAAGTGTCCACCTGCGCGCCTGAATGGGCGAGATGCGCCAAAAAAGAGAGCACGTCGTCCAGGGAACATGCCAGAGGGTCAATGCCCTTAAGAGTCTGCCCTGTGGCAGACCTGGTCCACTTGCTCTTATACTGGGCTCTGGTAGATTTGCTCCTGGCGCCCTGTATGATCTCCAGATTCGCTTTAGAGAGGCCGAGATGTCCTAGCGTGACTTGTTCAGGAACCACACTGTGAGGGCTAACTTCTCTGGTGCAGGGTGGACAACCCTACCCCCCCACGCCCCTGCTGCACCAGAGGATGTGCTGGGCCTGTCGGCAGGCGAATGAGAGGCCTTTCCGAGAGGCTGAGCAGCTCCGAAAACCATGGCCTGGCTGGCCACCATGGAGACATCAGGATGAGGCGCGACTCCTTGATCTTGCATATCACCCTGGGAATCAGGGGAGTGGGTGGAAAGGCGTACGCGGTCATTCCGTCCCACCTGATCTGAAAGGCATCGCCCAGGGAGCCCGGGCCCTGACCCTGCCAGGAGGCAAAGAGGTCCACCTGAGAGTGGCCCCATTTGTGAAAGATTTCCTGCAGCACTAGGTTGTTCAACTGCCATTCGTAGTTGTCCGCTCCCAGTCTGCTGAGCCCGTCTGCCTCTAGGTTTTTTCCCCCGGCAGGTGGACCGCCGTGAGGAAGATGTTGTTCTCCAGGGCCCATTCCCACATGCTGACTGCCAGCCTGCATAATGGGGGGTGGGGGGAGATGTGGTACTTTCCTGCTTGTTGATATAGAACATGCACGTTGAGTTGTCTGCCTGAATAAGGACGACCTTGCCCGCGATGACCGAGAGAAAGGCCCCGAGTGCCAGCCAGGTGGCCTTCATTTCAGGCAATTGATGTGGTAGTCCTGCTCCTGCCGGGTCCACATGCCGTGGACGTAGTGGTCATCCAGGATGACCCCCAACCCACGAGAGAGGAGTCCGTGGTGATGGTGACCTGTGGTGTAGGTTGCTGGAAAGGCTTGCCCTTGCTCAGGTTGCCGTCCCCAGACCACCATGTGAGGTCTGGGTGAAGTGATAGAGGAACGTTGATCATCTCTGACTGATGGCCCCGTTCATGGTTCCAGGGTGCTGTGAAGTGCAGCTGTATCCTCCTCATCCTGAGTCTCGTGTGGTGAACTGCCAAGAGGACTGCTGGCATGAGATACGGTAGCTCATGTTACCACCAGGCCGAGGTCACTTCTCTACTGTGGCTCTCTTGAGTGCCGTAAACTTGTCCTCCGAGGGAAAGACTTTCTCGGAGCACGTGTCCCAAATGAGGCCCAAGAAGGTCAGTGACTGTGTGGGCTGCAACTGTGACTTCTTGCGGTTGAGAGAAAAACCCAGCTCGTGCAGTGTGTCCATAAGAGCGTGGGAGGTATGGTGCACTGCTTCCAGAGTTGTAGCCCTGACGAGCCAGTCGACCATGTACGGTTATACGTGGTGGCCTTGCGACCTGAGGAGGGCCGCCACCGTGTTCAGCCTGGTAAAGACCCTGGGGGCCGAGGTGAGAGCGAAAGGTGAGCCGGAAAGTGAACACCTCATATTGGAAATGGTAGCCCATGATCCTGAATCGTAGAAAGGAACGATGAGGCTGCCAGATCAGGACGTGTAGGTAAGCGTCCTTCAGATCCAGGGAGCACATCACAATGTCTCCGCTATCAAAGCTGGCATAACCATCTTTTATTTTTGTAGAGTTAGGGAGAGGTGGAGGGTGGAAATGTCCAGCAAAACACTCAAGCCCGCCTGAATGGCGAAAATCCTGGAGTTGAAGGCCAAGCCTTGCTGGGAGGCTGGGACTTCCTCCACTGCCTGGCTCTCGACAAGCAACCGGATCTCCGCCAAAAGAGTTGCAGTCCCAACCTGTGGGAGAGGAAGGAGGGAGGAGAGGCTGGGATAGGGAGGCGGTACCCCGTGGAGACTACAGAGAGGATCCAGGGGTCCGCGAAATTCTGGCGACAAAAATTTGCATGGAGAGCAAGCCTGTCCCCCATTGTAGAAACGTGGACCTGGAGGGGCGTGTCATGCCTTCTTTCCCTCCTAGGCTGCTGCAGAGGAGGGGGGAGTAGAAAAAGCCCTTACTCCCCCAGTAGCCCTTAAGCCCTTTTTTGCAGTTTGCAACAATGCTGGGACAGCGAACGGTCAGGCTGCCTGGACTGCCGCTCTTGGAGGCTGCGGAAACCTCCGTATGTACTCCCCTTCTCAGAGCATCACTTTGACTGGGTGTACGGTTTGGGCATGGTCTTTGTAAGAATGGATAAAGACTTGGCTGTTTGAGAGCCGTTTTTCTTTTTATCCAGCTCCTTGTCCGTTGTGGAGTGGAAGAGGTCACCCCCTTCGAACGGAAGATCCAGTATGCATTCCTAGACATCTTGGTTGAATTTCGTAGCACGGAGCCAGGCCGTTCTTCTCATGTCCGTGGCAATACAGATGGCACGACCAGAGGTGTCAATGCGGGCCACAGAGGACTCCATGATGTCCTGTGCCACGATCTTGGCCTCTGCTAATCCCGCCTTCAATCGTGATTGGCTCTGAGCTGGAAGCTCTGGGAGGAAATGAGCAATTTCCCACCAGGGCCTCCGGTTAACAGCTGCCAGCATGGCATCCCCATTGGCCTGACGCAGGTGCAAGGACACCTTGGAATACAGCTTCTTCCCGTACGCCTCCAAGATCTTCTCCTCCTTGCCTAGCAGCGCCGCAGAGGAGGCGGCTGAGGACGACAGGCTTGGAGGACAGTGATGCTGCTGCGATCACTGAGGAGTGTGGCTGAGGATGGGCCGATAGCAAGAGTGTATCCCCCTGCATCTGCCTGTTCTTGGCGTCCAGGGGTAGCTGGCGGTTGCTGGAGCCGTTACGTACCCTGCACATATGGACGCAGCAGGAACCTGCCTTGCGCAAAGGAAGGATAAGCTGTAGGCCACATACCTGGTTGACACCAGTCCCACCTCGACAAGCGGTCCTCCGCCTGCCTTCCCTTGAGGGGCGTTAGCCGGATGTCTGGATTTTCTGGCGCAGCGGCCATCTTGTCGAGCTGCCTTCCATGTGCCTGCGTCGTGTTGCTCGGCTCACTGGGCCCCGTCCAGTCCAGGACTCTTGAGTGTGGATCATGGGGCCTACCCTGTTCCTCAGGCCTAGGCCCGGTAGGCGTTATGCCCTCGGCGGATCTTCCGGTAGAACTGCGTAAAGGCGCCCCCTTGGACATGATGCCAGTACTAGGCCGTAGCCCCTCGGGTGAAGACCCAGTAAAAGGACCTTACGGTCCCTCAGCACCCTCCCCGGGAAGATCTACAGATCCCTCGGCCTCTCGGTCGGTAGCTGGTACAGCCTCGGTACTTGTGCTGGTACGAGGACCTGGGCGGTCCCTGTCGTGCGGGAGAGTCCTTGAGAAGAAGTCTCCCTTGCGGGGTACACTGAAAAAGATTGGCCTTGGATTGATGATAGACTAAGTCCTTTAGTCCTCTGGAGGCGATCTGTGGAAGAGCTCCCTCCACCTGGCTAATCTGTTCTTCAGAGACCTCGACGAAAGCGCGTTGCACGCGGTACAAGCTTGCCAGCCGTGGTCAGGGCAAAGGCACTGTAGGAGTTCCAAACTATCTGTGCACCAAAAGAACCTATGTGGCTATGTGCTTGATATGCAGGCACATACTATGTGTTTTTTAATTGTGTCCTGGATTAAAAAATTTAACATTTCACAAATTACATACAGTGTTACATATGCAGTGAGCAGTATGGCAATCAACATTGCTGGGATGATTAACTCAAAGATTAGCAGCTTATGTACAATGAAGAGTTTGGCAGAATGGGACAAGTGAGGTTTGGCGCACTGACAAGAATTAAGATAGTTGACGGGCAGCAATTGGAAGCAAAGTGTGGACACCCTGCCTGAAGTGCGCACGTAAATTGATTGTGATGAAGGTTGGTTTGCTCCCAACCTTCATCATTAGCAGCTTATGTGTTATGTATGCATGTGGCAATATAGTTAGCTGTACAGATGTTTATGTTTAACATTTATATAGCGCACCAGGTACCCGAGGGCTTAAGGGCGCTTCAAAATGAAACACTCGCAAAACAAAAGAACGGACAGGAGAGACAAACCCAGTTGAACGCAAAAAGGTTCATAAGCGGGGAGAGTAATCGGGAGGCAAATCCGACCTATGAGAAAAGCGCAGTTTTAAGCCCTTTTTTAAAGATTTCTACCGAGGTGGTATTCCTCAATGTAACAGACAATGAATTCCAATTAATGGGAGCTGCTGAGAAGAAGGCTGAATCTCTGGATTTTTTCGTTTTCACCCGTGGGATGGCCAACATGTTCGTTTCATCAGAACGAAGGGTACGGATGTTGTTTTTTACTGAAACTAGTTCTTTTAGATATAATGGCAAAACTCCATGTATGCATTTCTGGGTGATAAGAAGCAATCTAAACATAATTCTGGCCTTAACCGGCAACCAGTGGAGGCGGCGCCGGGCCTCCGACACATGGTCTCTTCTTGCTAAGCCTTTCACTACCCTAACTGCTCCATTCTGAATGACTTGCAACCGGTGGATGACAGATACCGGCAGCCCTATGAGAAGGCTGCAGCAATAGTCGATCTTAGAGCTAATTATGGCTCTTGCCAATGTTTCTGCATTGGCTTCCGATATGAAAGGTCTCAAACATCGAAACAATTTGAGAAAATAGGAAGCGGAAGAGACCAAGTTATTCACTTGGGCGTTCATGCTAAGATTTTTGTCCAAGTAAATGCCTAAGGTTTTCACCTTGCTCAGGACCTCAATGCGGCAGTCATCAATAATGAGCGATTTATAGCTAGACCCTAGTTTGTCTAATTTGGCCTCTGAGCCGATGATTAGAAGCTCGGTCTTTGCGCTATTCAAGGCTAGGCCATTGAGTACCATCCAGTCCTGATTTTTCTTATAAATATTGTTATTTCTTGCCTCATCTTCAACAAGGGAACCAGATATGGGGATGACACATTGTTTGCAAATACAATCCCCTCGTTCTGGAGCATCTGGAAAAAGGGAATCATAAATATATTATAGAAGCAAGGCGACACGCAAGCACCTTGAGGGACTCCATACATGAGTATGGTCGGTTCTGCTTCTGCAATGTCGCTGGCCACTCTATTTAGCCTATTCTTCAAAAAAGATATGACACAATTAACTGCTTCATCAGAGAAATTGGCATTCTGTCTTAGCCTGGTGGACAGAATGTTATGGTCCACCAGGTCAAAGGCAGCCGACAAATCTAATATCATGAGAAGGGAAATATGACCACCATCCATTCTCTGTGAGAGATGAGACTTGAGTGCCAATAGAGCGGTTTCTGTTCCGTGATTCAAACGGAACCCTGATTGAAATTTATGATAAATTTCATTTTGTTGCAGATAGCTAGCGATCTGGTTATAGGCCACCCTATCCAAGATTTTTAGCAGGAACGGGGTGTTAGTAATAGGCCTGTAGTTGGAGGCGGTGCGAGGGCAAAGGTTGGAATTTTTTAGCAATGGAGATGTAGTGGATGGTAAACACAGATTTAGACTAGACAATTGCTAGCCATGCAGTCTAACCAAGAGTCAACATGTTTAGCTAGAATTTCAGGCAAAAACAGTCAGTCTAGCTCTAGGGCCAGCAGTACAATTAGTTATACCAATTAAAATATACACAATGATCCAATACAACTCAGTGCTAGGTGTTCAGGGACATTTATTAAAAGGTAACAAAAACAAATTTCTAAAAAGGCTACGCATCAGGTATACAGGCAATAACGCTGAGTCAGACCAGTTTGTGAGCCAGATGTTGGCTGCAATGATTATGGCGTATCTGCTGGTGGTGACATAGATATTGAAAGATCAAAGGGCATACATCGGTAGGACCTTTTAAATGTAGCAATGTGGCTACATGGAGTAAAGGGGACATTTCAAGGTTTGCTGCATACCGGAGCAGATGAAGTGACGTTAAGGGCCACTGCAACACAGAGTCACAGTGTCATCAGACCTCTAGTTGAAGCAGAGTGGCCTGCCCAAGGGTGGGTATTTGGGGGAGGGTGTTGGTGTAGCATTGACCTCTGGAGGCAATCGGGCAGGCATATTAGGTTTCTTGTATTGCCGGTACCAGTGAGCACACCCAGGATTGGTTGTGAGCGTGTGCTTGACATATCTGGATTGCGCTTGAGATTCTGGGGCAGATATGCCTCCCCCATAGTGATGCTGTGATATTTGGTAGAGACACTGATTCTGAGTATCACACTGAGAGCCCAGGGAGATAGGGCAGGGCACAGGCAGAGCGATGCTGATTGGATTGTGAAAGGGTACTGCCCAGGTCAACAAAGCCTTAAGGTGGAACATGGGGAACTGTATACTTGCACTGGTGTAGCCCTGAGGCAGGTGCTGGAGCTCACAAGCCGGTGGTGCAGTTCCCGTGGACTGAAGTGCTGGTCCGGGGAGACTAGTGCAAGTCTTCCTACCTTAAGATCCCAAGTACTTCATCCGCTGCATCTGTCCCGTTGGAAGGAGGGACTGACTGGCCTTTGCGGCCATGAAGAGTCTATCAGCGTCTGTATGCTGCTAGGCTGCCTGGTGAGTTAGTCGTGCTATGTGCAGTTCTCCATTTTCTCCCCTCTTTCTTTCCATATGTCTGCTCTCTCCCTGCATCCATGGTGGTCTTCATCTCACCCATTTACTGTAAGTGCTATTCTTTCACCTATACTACCTCCCTCTCGAAGCGTGGAAGGAAAAAGCTCAAAAAGGATCTGCTGGTCTCCTAGGGGCTCCACATATGGTCTGTCCTCATCTCCCATTAATGGAGGCGCCAGATGGGAAGTACGGTTGGCAGGCTTCTCATCCTCCAGATGCATCATTAATGTTTATCACAATGGCACTATCACGGCAAAGGGCTCTCAGCCCAACCTTCTTGATAAGCGTCTTGTGTCGCTCATCAAACTTCCTCCCGTCACTCCTCCAGCAGCCGATACCCCAACCCCCTGTCCCTTCTGCTCAGATTTGCATACCACGTCCCTGTACCCCCACACCCTCAGAAGACTTTCAAACGTGGTAGCCAGGTCCACCCAACTATCCTGAACCCTCACTCTGCAATCAAACACGCTTCTGATATCGGTTTCCTTCTCGAAGACTATGACCTCGATGTTCTCGCGATCACTGAGATATTGTTCACTGCCAGCTCTGTCACAGCTTTTGACACTCCTGCCTTAGGGTTACAAGATCCTCTCCAAGCCCAGGCCTAACCAGTACGGGGGCAGAGTGGCCTTGATCTTCCCTGACTGGATCCCTGCCACTATTATTCCCGCTCAGTCCCACACTTCATTTTAATCCCTCATCTGTAGTCTCAGCGTCTCTGCAATCCTTTTACTGACTCTCGCCACCATCTACAGGACCCTGGTCCGGTGGCAGTCTTCCTCTCAAAGTGGTCTGACCTCACCTGTTCCCTTCTTGCCTCTAACTCCAACCTTCTTTCTGACCATTCCAACATACTGAATATGTCGGCTGTCTCCACAACCACAAGTTTGGCTTCAGAGCTGCCAGCTCTACTGAACCCCTGTGATGACTTGCTCTGCAATCTTGACTAACTCGCCTTCTGTTCTTATCCTCCTGAATATTTCCTCCGGCTTCGACACAGTCAATCATGCCGCTCTGATAAATTGGCTCTGTGACACCCTTGACATCAAAGGCCTGGCACTGGACTTTTTGACCTTCCTCTCCAAAGCAACCATCCCAGGTTAAACTAAGCCCATTTCTCTCCCCTATCATACTCCACCGGTGGTGTCCTTCAAGGCTCTAACCTCTCGCTGTGGCTTTTCAACATCTACCTTGCCCCCTTTGCCCACTTGATCTCTTCTTTCTATCCGCACTTCCAGTGTTATTCAGACACACAGCACTCTTTCAAGCTCCCCTCCCCTTCCTCCTCTCTCATCCCTGACTGACTGCCAGTCAGTCATGGTGTGCTTCCAATGATCTCGGCCTTAATGCCAGTAAGACAGATCTTTTAATTGGGACCCGCAGCACCCACCCTGCCTCCCTCTGGCCACCCTCATTGGGTCCCCTCACCCTCTTGTGAGGCTAAAACCCTTGTTATCATCTGGGATTCCGCTATCCTTCTCGCCTCACATCACAGACCTTGCCAAGAAGGGCCACCATCGGCTGCACCTCATTAGAGGTTTTCTCCCTTTCCTCACCTTCCCCCAGAAACTCAATGTTTCCAGAGCTCTGGTCCTCTCTAGTCTTGACTACTGTAACAGCCTCTTCCTTAATCTTCGTTCATCCTCCCTTTGCCCCCCCCCCTCCTAATCCACAATAAGCCTGCAAGACTTATTCTATGCCTCAAGCCCAAGGACCACATCTCTCCAGCCCTAATTTCTCTGTATTGGCTCCCGGTTGCTGCTAGGATCAAATTCAAGACACTGCATCATCTTTAAGGCTTTCTGGGGACTGGGACTCTGCTACATCCAACTCTCTCCCCCTAAAAATCTCCTTCCTCAAGCCCTTCGGTCTGCTAGCTCCAACAATCTGTGAGTCAGACGCTGCTCTAAGCAAAGAGTGGGGGGAATGTGTCTCCTCCGCAGGAGCTTCCCTGTGGAATGGTCTCCCTGCCCCGCTCAGGCTTGAGCCAGATCTCCTTAAGTTCCCGAAGCTCCTCAAGACCTTTCTTATCTCCTCCTCCACTCTCCCCCGCTAACACCTTCTGCTTTGTTAATGGGCTGCCTGGTTCCTTCAGAGTGCTACAGGCCCCCCCGCACAGTCCACCACACCCCTTTTCGTTGCACTTAGCTGCATTCCCCGGCACTTTCCCTCTGGCATCCCCCTAGCAATTGGCCCCTCACCCTTTTCCCTTCCCACCATAGCACTTTGTTTTTGCACAGACAGGCACTTCTCCACCCTCCATTTCTTGTTCTGCACTTGCACGATCCAAATGTCTAAAGTCCTAGAAGGACCGTTACTGTATCTTTCTCCCTTGTTCCCCACCCCTTTGTCTTGTGGCACCTTGAAACACCATGTATTGTATAGGCGCCTTACAAATAACCAATAAAATAAAAATACATTAATTAGCCATACACGTGTGGCTAATATATTGATTAGCTGTGGGCTAAGGTATTCAGGCCAAGAAATCAAGATCCAAGCAGATTTACTGGTATACAGCCCTACCGATAAGGGGTGTACCCGACACTTTTACTCTCTAAAAATGGGCAAATACACCCAAAAAAATTTAAATGGAGTACAAATACTTCCAACAAAAAAATAGGAAACCGACACTTTGGACCTTGTGCCTTTGCCTTCACCCGAACAACGCCATGTACACATTTGGACCAGAAGTGTATGTAGTACCAGAGAAAACCATTATTACTGCCTAATCGGAAGAAGTAATCTATTATCTTTCAATATGCATGAATTCCCAGGTGCAAAAGAAGGACAAATTACTCACCGGAATGATCTTTCTATGGCTTCTTCTCCCGCCGATTCCTCATCTGATAGATATCCTCATCCAGCTCTGCTGCTCGGAAACTGACAGGGGGCGCAGTGGACCTCGACTAGGCTGATCGTTAATTCATCTTGCTCGGGGCTCGATCGTCGGCTCCGGATGTGATGTCGTATAAAAACCACGTCGCTACGCCCCATACTCAGTTCAGTGCAAAAACATGACAAGGCAAACATCCCAAAAATGAAAAGCTTAGAATAAGCTTTGCAAAATAAATTAAAAACAAGAAAACAAGCAACGACTACCCAGATAGGAGCAGTCACCTCAGAGCAATCACCAGGCGTCTCTTCCCTTAGATAGGTGCACCAGGCTATAAGAATTTCTGAGCAGGATGGGAGGAGAGATGAGGAATCTGTGGCAGAAGAATCCATAGAAAGATTAGGAGTAATTTCGCCTTCAATGGATTGCTTTTCTCCAGCAGATTCTCATCTGATAAACTCTGCAAGCAGTTAGTATGATGGAGGTGGGCAGAAAGTGTTACAGTGGCAGATTATGCAGCACTACCCGACCAAAACATGTGTCAGACTTGCAAGCAACATCCAGACAATGGTACCTAGTAAATGTGCGCAAGGATGACCATATGGACGCATAACAGATGTCCCCAATGGGAACTCCCCTGGGCAGGGCAGTCAAGGCCGAGACTTCTCGTAGAGTGAGCCCTGATGCCAGAAGGGAGCTCTTTACCTGCAGATTGATAACACTCCGCGATGCAAAGGATAATCCAATGCGATAAGAGTCTGTTTCGTGACAGATCAACCTTTGCGAGACATAGTGGGCCATGAACAGCTGGTCAGATTTCCAGAACTCTGACATCCTAGCGACATAAAAGCTTAAAGCTCTTTTGAGGTCCAAGCCATGAAACCGCTCCTCCTCAGAGGGATGTGGTGGCGAGTAGAAAAAAGGTAGATCTATGGCTTGAGAAAGGTGGAATTCAGAAACCACTTTAGGAAGGAAACCAGGCCTTACTTTAAGTGAAACCTTTTCCCGAAAGAACCGTAGGAACGGGGGCTTGCCTCATTAAGGCCTGAGCTCGCCAATTCGCCTGGCTGATGCAATCGCCACTACAAAGGCTGTCTTCAAAGACAGCAGCCACAATGAACAGGACTGCATGGGTTCAAACTGAGCTGCCATCAAGAATGTTCGAACCAGGTTCAAATCCCAATCTGGGACCATAAAGGGAGTTGGCGGAAGCTTATTTAAAAGGCTGTTCAGGAATTAGGCAATAACCGGGATCGTGGAGAAATAACCTTGATCCGGGGACCTTTTAAACACATACTAGGCCGCCAAATATTCTTGGACTGTGGTGACCTGAAGGCCCGCTGAAGCCAGTGACAGAAGGAAATCCATCACTACAGTGGTGGGGCAATAGATGGTGGTCAATCTCGTGTTCCCTGCACCATTCCTCAAATCTTCTCCATGTACACAGTTAAATGACCTGGTAGGCAGTGTGCGTGCAGCCAGCAACACCTCTCAAGCAATTCCTCGGAGAGGTCCCAGTCATCATACCTCATCCTCTCTAGAGCCAAGCATGTAGGTTGAGGAACTCTAAGTTCGAGTGGAGTACCTGATCATACGACTGAGTTAGGAGATCCAGCCGCCGAGCCAACCGGTGAGGTGGACAGATGGTCAGATACAAGATTCTCCTCACCCAGTCCGGGCAATCAAGATCATGGTTGCACGAAACCAACCTCCTGCGAACCGATGGGATGACGGGAACCGGAGGGAAGGCGTAGTTGAGAGGGAAGATCCAATCTTCCAGAAGAACAAGTTACTTTCTTACCTGGTAACGTTCTTTCAATGGGATGGTCCGACGACGTATTCCATATCTATGACAGGTAATGCTGTGCTGCTTTGGAAAATCTTCGGCGTCTGCGTCCTGCGTCGATGACGTCAATGCGCCGTCCCCGAGGACCTCCTCCGACGGCCGACGTCACCCGATGTGATAAGTAGGACGCACGACGCCCATAGCCTCAGTTGTAGTTTTTTCCCCCAGAACGTGTGCCACCAGTTTTCTGCCAGTCAGACACACAAGGCCTTGCGGAACGCAAGCTGCAATCGCAAAAGAAATTCTGTAGAAGGGAAGGTAGGGAGGGAGCGATATGGAATACGTTGTCGGACCATCCCATCGAAAGAAAGTTACCAGAAAAGAAAGTAACTTGTTCTTCGAGGGGATTGGGTCCGACGTATTCCATATCTATGACAGACTCCCAAAGCAGTACCAAGCAAGGAGGTGGGAAAAGAATTTAGAACACAAATTTAGCATGCCCAATCAAATTGCGGAATAAAAGGACTGCCTTGCCAAAGGCCAGATCCTGCCCTCGGATGGAATTGAGGGAGTAATTCCATACAAAAGTATGTACTGAAGCCCAGGTGGCTGCATCACAGATGTGACGAATAGGAACACCCATCTGCAGGGCAGTAGACGCAGCCACTCCCCTGGTAGAATGGGCCCGCAAGCCAGCCGGAGGGTCCTACCCGCCAAGCGGTAACACTCAGAGATAGCTAAAATAATCCAAGGAGACAAAGTCTGTTTCGTCACAGCTTGTCCCAAACGCTTTCCAGCGTAATCAATGAAAAGTTGATCGTCCACTCTGACCCGGGACATGCGCGAAATATAAAAGCTCAACGCTCTCCTAGGATCAAGCCTATGGAGCCTCTCCTCTTCCTTACCAGGATGTGGAGGAGGATAGAACACCGGAAGAACAACCTTCTGGCTCAAATGAAATTCCGGAACCACCTTCGGAAGAAAAGAAGGACGAACTCTAAGAACAACCCTGTCCTTATGAAACACAGTGAAGGGTGGCTTAACTGAAAGTGTCTGTAACTCACTCTGCGAGCAGAAGTAACCGCAACCAAAAACACAGTTTTCAGAGTTAACAGTCTCAAAGGGCAAGAATGCAAAGGCTCAAACGGAGCACCCATAAGAAACTTAAGAACAAGTTTCAAATCCCAACCGGGCACCAGAAAAGGTGACGGAGGGAACACATTAGTGAGCCCTTTCAAAAACTGAGAAATTAAAGGAATCTTAAAATAGGAACATTCTTCAGACGAACGCTTAAATATGGATAATGCCGCCAGGTAACCTTTAATGGTCCCCACTTGCAAACCCCTGTGGACCAAGGAAAACAAAAAAAGACAGAACCATGGGAATGTCACATTCAAAAGGATCCACATTCTTAACTCTGCACCAGTCGCAGAACTTTCTCCAACGGCACAGAGACTTTGTTGCCGGCCACCTGGCCGAGAGCAACACCTCCATCACGTCTTCAGGGAGGTCCCAATCCTTATACCTCAACCTTTCAGAAGCCAAGCGTGAAGGTTGAGGGATCTGACCTCTGGATGGTGAACCTGACCCCCCTCCCGTGAGAGCAGATCGTCTCGGTAGGGAAGACGACGTGGAGGGCAGATGGACAAGTCAAGAAGGTCCGGGTACCACGTCCTCCGGGCCCACGCCGGAGCAATGAGGATCATCCGCAAGTATTGCGGAGGTTATGGAGTTATCACTCCATAACCTCCGCAGTACTTGCGGGATGACAGGGACTGGAGGAAACGCGTACAGCTGTGGGAATGGAAGGGATCCACTTGAGGGGTCCCCCAAAGGCCGAAGATCTCGAGGAGAATCTCCTGAGCCAGCTCCCACTCGTGAGAGATCGTGCTCTGCCTGCTCAGAGCGTCCGCCGTCTCGTTGTCGTCTCCGGGCAGATGAACAGCCGAGATCGAAACTTCCTGCTGGATGGCCCAGAATTCGAGCTGCATCGCCTCCCTGCAAAGAGTAAGTGACCCTGCCCCCCCCTTTTGTTGAGGTAGTGCATGGCCACCGTGTTGTCCGTTAGAATCAGGACACTCTTTCCTCGCACAGTCAGCAGAAAAGCCTTCAGGGCAAGCCAGATGGCCCTCAGCTCCAACAGATTGATATGGAGTCTGGACTCCGACGGAGACCAACGACAGCTGACTGTCAACTCGTTGGCATGAGCTCCCCATCCCGTGAGGGATGCGTCCGTCACAATCGTCACCTCTGGCCAGGGCAGCCAAAATGGGGCCCCCTTCATCAGATTGCCTTCGACGGCCCACCACAGAAGGTCCTGGGCGACCGAGGGCGGCACCTGAACAGGGTCCGACAGCCTGCCGGAGGACTGAGACCACTGGAGCTTGAGTGCCCACTGCAAAGATCTCATCCTCAGACGAGCCTCTGGCACCAGAAGAACGCAGGATGCCATGAGGCCGAGCATTCTCAAGAACTCGGACGCTGGGAGATTCTGGGCAAGTTGAAACTTGTGCACCATCTGCTGAATGTGAAGAGCCCTCACCTGGGGAGGAAAACACTGCCCCAGGGATGTGTCGAGCACTGCTCCGATGTACTGGAGCCGCTGTGTTGGTGTCAAATGGGACTTCTTTAAATTGAGGGAGAAGCCCAGCTTGTGAAGGGAGTGGCAGGTGACGGACAGATGATCCAGGACTTGCTCGGGTGAGCTCCCCCTAATCAACCAATCGTCCAGGTAGGGGTAGATGTGAATCCCCCCCTTTCCTGAGATGCGCTGCCACCACCACCATGAGCTTGGTGAAAACCCTCGGGCGGAGGTCAATCTGAACGGCAGGACCCGAAACTGAAAGTGCAAGTCGCCAACCGCAAACCTCAGGTACTTCTTGTGCTTGGGATGGATAGGCACATGGAAGTAAGCGTACTTGAGGTCGAGAGACACCAACCAGTCCTGAAGTTGAAGGGCCTGGAGGACTCGAGGGTGAGTAACCATCTTGAACTTGTCCTTCCTGAGGAGTTTGTTCAAACCGCGCAAGTCCATGATTGGTCTCAATGCCCCGTCTTTCTTTGAAATCAAAAAATAAGGGGAATACCATCCCTTGTTCCTCTCTGCTACAGGCACCAGTTCTATGGCCTTTCTCCAGCAGGGCTTGAATTTCCTGCGCAAGGAGCGGATCCGGACTCTTCAAAGAGGTTCCCAGGTGGATTGTCGTGATGTCTCTGCCGAAAGGAAAGACAGTAGCCGTGGGTTATGATCTCCAGAACCCACACATCTGAAGTAATGGCTTGCCACTCTACAAGATGCTGCGCCAGCCTTCCCCCAACCGGCGAACCATGGGACCTGGCCTCATGACTGAGTGGTAGCGGCTGCGGCATTGCCTTAGGGCAAAGAGGCAACTGCCCGAGCGGCCTTGGCACCTCGAGTACCCCGTTTTCCACCTCTGGCATTCTAATGGCGGACTCTTTGACTGCTAGCTCCTCTCGCTTTACTGAAGGATGAGTAATAGCGAAAGGAACCTCCCCTCCATTGCTGTCCCCTAGGATGAAAAGGCGGAGGTTGTCGAACTGCAGCACCCAACGACTTTGCTGCAGCTTTGGAGGTCTGCAACCTCTCAAGGCTCTCGTCAGCCTTGTTGCCAAAAAGATGTTCACCGTCAAAGGGCATGTTGAGGAGCTGGGACTGCACATCAGGAACGAACCCAGACTTGCGCAACCACGCAAACCTGCGTATTACGGTGCTCGCCGCCATGGACCGGCTGACCCAATCTGCCATGTCCAAACCCGACTGAACGGCCTCACACATGGCATCCTTGCCATCCTGAACCATAGCAATGTAACCATCCCGTTCGTCCCCTTTGGGAATATGTTCAGCCGCTAATGCAACACGGTTCCACTGAGTGTGTGTGAAACGAGACAAGGCACATATGGAGTTGGCCGCCTGAAGCGCTGTGGGATGTTTTTATCCACGCATCCAAGCCCTACCTCAAAACTGTGCAGTACTGACATGGAAAACATCATGATGGCCAGAGCTTCCCAGAAAATGCACAGGGAAATGCATGAAGAATAGGCTGCCACTCATTTTTGCCGATGTTATGGGCACAGAAGGACACTGCCTAAAACCACCATTGGACTACCCACACAGTAGTCTGAAACCATTGGGAGTGGCAATGCTGACTGCCAAAAGCAAACCCATAACTGTTGGGAATTCATTTTCTTAAATCCCAAAAAGGGGTGCAGTACCAGTACTCACCACTATCCAAAAGCCGGCGTTTTAAAACACCAGATTTTATTTTTTTTGTGTAAAACTGAATAAATGAACCCAAAACATGCCAAAGAAAGACTTACTGAAAGGTGGATCCAATGTAAAGTTATATTCTGAAGTGACTTGAAGGTTTATAACAAGACTGGCTTAGCTGTGGATTTCAGCAGTTTAAGTAAATTTTGGACACTGAAAATCTAAATGTGACCTATTTCTGAGTGTCACATAGGTTGCAATTGTTTAAATGTCATAGTTTTAAACTTAGAATCAGCATTCTAGCTGCATATGTAAACATTGTCTTGACGTAAACTGGGTAACAAAAAGTGACATTTTATCTGAAACCTGGCTTAAGGAACTGAATTATGCCTGGCAACTACCCCCATCAGGAGTGAAACTTGAGTCACAGCTGTGTTCCCAGGCCTATCTGCCTTTTGCTGGCCACACTAAGGATATGCCATCTCTCTGATAATTGAATTAAGGGGAGCCCCCACAGAATACAGGAGCTCTGAACAAAGCCCTGTCCTGACTCAGGCAAATGTTTTATTGCAGATGTCGTAAAACAGCTTCCTCTTGGCAGAAGCTGGGAGGGGCAGGGTCTCTGAGCTTGGCAGAAACTGGAAAGACTGGTTTCTGTACCATGTGACCTGAAAAGACACACCTCTATAGCCAGAATATGGTTTTAGACAAAGATGAATAACTCATAGTACGGACTTGTGAAAATTATTTAAATGATACCATAATTCTTGTGATTTTTCTGCCCACATTTTAAGAGGTTTTTAGAACCGGTGGCATGTTCAGGGGGGTTTTAGCGTAAAAGAGGATATTACTCAAAATGTGTGCATGTGAAAAATCTGACACTTCATCAACTAATGTCCATACTCCTTGCGCACATGTGTGTAAATTTGGGGTAATGTCCGGTATTGCAAACCAGTTAAAAAGTGCAAAATATTGCCATTTCTGCATGCAAGCTCCCAGGAAGAGCAGAGTTTGAACAGGGGATACCTCCTGTGATATGTTCCTCCCCCATATAGTTTTGCCGCAATCGTGAACAACGCACTCGCGAATTTTGCCGCGATTTGCAAATTTCTTCACGTGTAAAAATCTGCTGCTGCTTGCCTTCCATTTGCCAGAAATTCGTTTAACCTGCTAATTATCCCTGAATCATTGCTAGTGTGAGCCTGGACTAATATTAACTAGATACCACTCACCCTGAACCTCTAGAGGGAATTAAAAGCATTTTAACATATCTTCACTCCATTGCCAGCACATATCAAAGCATTTTGCCTGTGTTTTCAACTTCTGTAGTCTAAGTTGCTGGGTGAACTGAATTACATTTGAATTGCATTTCTGAGAATTGTGTGCCTTCCTTCCATTTCCTTGCATTGCATAAAAGGGGGGGGGGGGTGAATTGTCCAAGAAAGTGATTACATTGTCTTTGTTGAAATCATATTGAGTAGTTTCTGTATTGCATTTTCATTTCAACATTACATCCATCTGAACTTATAAAAGCATTCTCTACCACCTTCTTCTTCTGTTCCTATTCACAAGTGTGCTAGTGCCAGATTCTCCGTTGTTAATCTTTATCATATCAGATTAAGTGTGATATCCAATTATTAATTTATTATAAAGTGTGATATATATATCTATTGTTTAAATTATCAAATAAACCTTTTAAACTTGCAAAACAGAACTACTTCTTGGCTCTGTGGGGTCAGGAGGATTCCAAGAGAGGGGTGTTATATAGGGGTAGTCATCCAGAACGCATGAACTGGACATAAAGATATATCAATAAGGGTTTCCATTCAGTATCCCAGACTAGGCATTGACTTAGCTGTAGTGTTGAATTGAATCCTCTTACAAATTGGGGGCTCGTGCCGGACGTTTGGGTTAGATCTACCATTTGTGCAGATTAATACAGCGTGCCAGCTGACCAGATACACATATCCGGTCGGATCACCACGCTGTGTTACGCTGTAAAGCACTCCTCAAAGGAACGCTCTAAGAAAAAGGTCTGTTTTGCAAAAATAAAATACAAACTTCTGTAAGTCAGGAAGGAACTAATCTCTAGAATGACGACCTTAGTAGACATGAAAATAGCCAGAGAGCACTTCTTACATAAGTTATTTGTGAGAGGTGAGTGGACTCACCAGGACCAGATGGTCTGGTTGCAGGCCATCACGCAACAGGTCACGGAAACAGGGTCAGATATATATAGAGATCAGGGTCCCTTACATGTGGCCCTGAGTGAACTATACATGGCTCCTAAAGCTAAGGATGAACAAGACAAGATGGTTAGGATAGCGGCATACCTGTACCTATATATGGGAGACATGCAGGATAAATGTACTGAAAGCCAAGATCTGGCGAATAAGCGACAGACGGCGTTAGAGAAGGCCCGATCTGATCTGGCCTCTTCTGAGCAGAGGCTGCAGAGGAGCCAGGAGTCAGAAAATGATAGTAGGCAATATATAATTAAAATAAAAGAGGATATGGGCATCCTACAACAGGAAAAGACAGACCAGGATACCAGATTTCTGGCCCTGCAGAAGGAGCACCAAGACAGTTTGGACTCCTTACTGCAGAACCAGAAAAAGTTGGAGCAACAGATCAATTTTAACAGGGCATGCGCGGAGCAGGTAGTCACCCTGCAAAGCCAGCTAGATAGAGAGAAAGAGGAGAGCAATAAACTGATTCTGAAAGACCTGGATACCCAGGCAGAGTTTGATGAGGAGTGCCAAAAAGCTGGTGCCTTTCAACGACAGAGGGACGACCTGGCAGCAAAGATGCAGGCTCTCAGTCAGGAAAGAGACACTTTAGGCCAGGAAGTCTGCCACTTAAAAAAGGAAATGGAAGAAAATCACCTGGCCCTCCAGGGGCTGGGTGACCTCCAAAAAGAAAACCAGAACTTGGTAGAGCACACCAGAAGGGTGGAAGATGCTCTGGCAAGAAAGGAGCAGGCCAGTAGGGATGGGACTCAGGAGGTAAACCTCCTGCAGCAAAGACTGGCCCAGTTCTCCAGGACCAACCAGGAAGCACAGAGGGAAAATGAGGCCCTCTGTCAACACAATGATAGGCTCCAACAACAGGTAGCGATGCAGGAGAGACTGATAGAGTCTAGTAAGGCCTTGACTGAGGAACTGAAAGCACAAATGCAGGCTCTTGCATTGCAACAGGGAGCAGGGGCGGATAGAGATGAGGTCCGCTGGGAAAGAGAGACTCCTGACCATAACCTCAGGAGCCCTAACACCAGGGGCCTTCATCTCTCCCAGTCCCTGGACTCTACCACCCCCATGTCCCCTGGCGCACATGAGCACAGGGCCACAGGGATGGCAGATTACTATCCAGCTAAAAGTATGGGGCTCATAGGCCAGTACCACTCAGGAATGGAGGGGTGGGCATCCGGGTATGGGCACCCAAGTACAGTACAGTTCAGTGGGGAACCCCAGGAGAGTAGGCCCCTTAAGGGCATCCTGAAAACCTCTGCCCAGTTAGGTCAGTGGGGGGGGGGGGGTTACCCAGCAAATCCTGGCAGCAAGGAGGGATCTGAGGACTCCTCTGAGCACCACAGGAAACAGGAGACCAGGTCCCCACATTCTGCCAGCCATTCCCAGGCTCGCAGAATCCGGGAAAACCTGGAAGAACAGACAGGAACCTCTGGGAGCAGTGCCTCTGAGTCGGAGGATGAATGGACAAGGGTTACCCGAACCAAAAAGGCCAATAAGGCAAAAAGGGCCTTGCTTAAGGACCCCTTAAAGCAGATTAAGGCGATCAGGAGCGTCATCACGCCTTACCATAAGAACGCTAAGTATTCTGTTTGGGAGCACTTAGAGTTGTTTGAGCAAATGATGGAGACTTTCCATTTGAAGGACAGCCAAAGCTGTATTCAATATGTAAAGTGGACCTTCTCCCCGGAATACTCCAGTTTCTTTGCGGGGCTGGAGGACCAAAATCATTTAAGATGGTCCACCTATAAGGCGGCCATCTTGAAACATTTTTCCATTCATAGAAATCCTCAAGAGGCTCGCAAGGCAGCCTACAATTTGCAATGTGGGGAGGATCAGGCCCCACAAGAATTTGTGCAAGAACTGAAACGTGCTTTTGCGCAGACCACCAGAAGGGTGCGCACAGACAGTAGAGAATTCATTAATACATTTTTTCATGCCTTGCCCAAATACATAATGACCCAGCTCGTGAGGGATTTTCACGAGAAAAAGATCTTTAGACTGGGTCATTGAACAAGCTACCCGGATCTATGAGGTGCAGAAACCGGTAGATAGCAAAAGTAATGCCCAGAAAAACCCCAAAGCCAACAGCACCCCTGCTGCTGCCAAGGTGGCAGAGGTAAAGGTCACCCCCGTTTTGGATTTGGAGGTGGGGGGGCCTAAGAACCTACCTGCACCTAATAATGCTAGGCCCAGAAGGTCCTCGGGCCAGTCACAGACAGGGAGCCAGGGAAGCAGCCCCACAAGTGGGGTCCCTCGCTCTCCTGATTATGTAAGCCCCCGTTACAAGGGAAACAGACCCATCCTGGGTTATGTGTGGACTCCTCCAGCCCAAGGGGGGAGATCCAGCCAAGAACCTAACCCAGGGAACTTTCCTCCTAACTTCCCACCGGAGGGCAGAAATTCTCCGAATCCTGGGCAGAACTTTTTCCCCAGGTATCCACCCAATTTCCAGCCCCAAAATCCTCCACCCTTCTTTCCCCAATTCCCTGAGCCCAGACAACCTAATCCGGGAGAGGGGAGGCCAAGGGTGGAGGGGTACCCAAATCTTCCCAACCCGGGGTATTACCAGAGGAGGGACAGCTACCCTTCCCGGGATCAGCCCAGGGGAGAAAACAGGGCCCTGTATCAGCCTGAGCGGGTTTCCCAGTTAGAGCGCCAGGTTCAAAACATGGCGCGGGATCTGGGTCACATACTGAGGGCTCAGCAGAACCCTCAGATCGGCATGCCGGCGCAGAACGCACCCAACTCTGGACCTGGTGCTCCAGAACAATGACGGGGGCAGCACCCCGATAACTCACCGGTTCCCAGGGAGGAGGCACAAAGGGAAGGGGGGTGTAAAGCCTTGGAGGAAGCTTCCTTCCTCACTTGTAAACAGCCCCTGGAAACCCAGGAACCGGAAACAAAATCTCTTGCCCCTGAAAGTCTGCCTCCTAAGGAGCAGAGGGGTGGTAGGAGAAACAAAAGACCCAAACAGACTGAGTTTGAGGAGGAGGTACAGATCTTCCAATTTGAGGAAGAGGGATCCTCAGAGGATCCTGGGAAAAGGATCTTCTCCTTCAGAGCGGGGGGAACTCCTCCCAAAGAAAAATGGGTCCCTAGGGATGCAAATCCAGACTGGGGAGATGTGGAGACTGAGCTACCGCCGCCCACCATCTCATCCCAGAACCAACAGCAAGAAAATCCCCTGGTTCAAACCCATCCTGGTGACTGCCTCCAAAAAGGGGGGGGGCGGCCCGGAACCGGAGCCAGGGGAACCCACAATGGCTCTGATCTCCAGTTGCCAACTTTTTCTTTCAGATTCCCAAGGCTCTCCACAGAATTCTGCCCAAATCTCTTCGCTAGCGATGTCCAAAACCAGAAAGTTAGCCCACCAGTTGTCCAAAAATGTGCATTATCTGTGCCCCCTTGAGGAGAAGGAGGGAAGATACTATGCCCCGGTACAAGTACAGGGGCAGGGTACAATCCTGGCACTGGTGGACACTGGATCTCAAGCTACCCTTCTGTCCAGAAGGGCCTTTGACGAACTGAATGCAGGAAGGGGAGAGAATTACCAAATTCCTCTCACCTCTCTTCCTGGACAACTGCAGAACTTTGACGGGAAGGAAATTCCCGTTGAGGGGACTGCAGACTTGGACATTAAGATCGGGCGACACAAGTTGAAACACCCAGTCATAGTTGTGACTCCAGAGGGCACCCTTTGTTTACGAGGGAATGACCTCCTGAGAAGGTTGTCACCCCTAATAGATTGCGTAAACAAGGTCCTCTGGACCCAGACTAGCCGACCAATAAAATTAAAACAGAGTGTCAACCATGTTAGTTTAAACGGCACCTGCCACATGGTTGAACAAAAATCTGACCAAGTAGAATTCCACTTCCAGAATAACCAGATTCCAGACGTGACAGTAATAGCAGTAGGACAACAGACTGGTGATGGAGGGTCCTCTCTATTTCTGAAAATCAACCTTCCTTCCAGTCTAAAGTGGTACTCCACGCTGGAAGGAAACACTCTGAGATTCTATACTAATCCACCATCAGAAACTCCCACTCCTATAGTCCAGAAAGATGTGAAATCAGCTCAGAGCCTGGCTGATATTCCACAAATTGGAGAGCAGTTGTTCATCCCTGTTCAATTAAATGATGGGAAGGACTCTGTTCTCGCTCGAGTGTGTGTGAACAACGGTAAGAGCTTCATCAGCGAAGCCATGTTTCGCCAACTCCCAAAAGATCCAGACATTCCCACATTCAAACTGATAGACAAATGGGAAATGGACCTGGAAGCACCCAATTCCAAACATCTCCTGCCAAGCAGGTGTATGCTCAAAATCTCCATTGGCAACAAGAGCATAGTCCACAATTGTTGGGTCGTGCGAGATGTCCCTGCCGCCTTTTACTTAGGCAGTGACATTCTCAATCGCTTTGCCATTAGTTTGGACCTAATAAACTTCAAAGCTTGGTCCCGATTAGCGGATAATCCCATGGGCTTTGATGATCCAGAAAAAGCATTTAGGTCAGCTCAATTGCTACCTTATGCAGTTGAAATTCAGATCAAAGAGGAAGTCACCATCCCCGAAAGGACCCGACAATTCTCCCTGGAAGTGAAAGTTAAAAGAGGACAATATTTGCAAAACCCTGATGCTTACATACATCTAAATGCTTCTCTCCAACAGCAAGGGTTGGGGGTAAACCCAACTCCATTTGTCAACATAGAACATGACGCCATTCCAATAGAGGTGGATAACAGCGACTTAAAGAGTATTACTCTAGCCGCAGGCACCATTATTGGAATGGCGGTTGATGACCGACATTTCTCCATTGATCTTGGAAATGAACTGTTAGGGCCAATCCCCAAGGACTGCTTTGACAGTGACAGTGATGACAATACAACACCAGACAGGATTTTTACCCGGCATGGGGGGGAACTTCCTGGTGTACACTTCTTGCCCTTATGGTAAGGAAGATGTGACTTGTGACATCAGGAGGGATGAGGTGATTTTCCAGGTCCATGAGGGCTGCCTTTCCCACCTGAAGCCTCCGGTCCAAATCAGCACTCTGACCAGGGACTTCTCCACCCAGTTGGAGGAGGCCGCGGAGATAGCCAAACCAGAAGTCTTTCCAGGCTTCAGGCAGATGGTGGAAGAGAGAGTCAACCTAGCTGATGCCTGTGTGACTCTGGAACAAAAGCAAAAGTTGAAACAAGTTTTCTTGGATTTCCAAGATCTCTTTGCGTAGACTCATATGACTGTGGTCGCACTGACATCCACACAACAACAATCCCCACGGACCCTGGCATGACTCCTGTGTTTGTGAAGCAATATCGCTTGCCTCTCGCATCCATGGAGTCCCTCACTGAAATAATTAAGAACCTTGAGTCCAGGGGAATAATCCGTCCAGTCCACAGCACCTTCAATAATCCGGTGCTGGCAATATTGAAGCCAAACGGCCAGTGGAGACTCTGCGCTGACCTTAGGGAGCTCAACAAACGGGTCCATACTTCTCGATGGCCTCTGCCCTACATTGACCAAGGGCTGGCCCAGATCCAGGGGTCACAGGTATTCACTGCAATAGACCTGACCAATGGGTACTGGACCGTGCCTGTCAGTAGGGAGGACCAATACAAACTGGCTTTTACCTTTGGGGGCCAGCAGTACACCTGGACCCGGACTCCCTTCGGATACCTCAACTCCGGCAATGAATTCAACATTTTTCTACACAAGGCCATGCCCGACTTGGGTGCAAGGGGTAACCTGGCTTATGTAGATGATGTCCTCATTAAAAGTTCATCTGTGGAGGAACACATAGCGGAGATCCGTTATGTTCTGACGCAGTTGAGGGCCGCCGGAGCAAAACTTTCCTTTCAGAAAGCACAGTGGTGTAGAACCCGTGTTAATTTCTTGGGGCATGAGATTACTCCTCAGGGCCTCTGTCCCCAGGAAAAGAAAGTGGAAGCACTTCAGAAACTGAAAGACCCCACAACTCTGCGAGAACTAAGGAGCCTCCTTGGACTGACTAATTACAGCAGAAAGTTCATTGAGGGCTACGCAGAGATCACCAGACCCCTGATTCATCTCCTGAAGGGGGGGGTCAAGTGGGAATGGGGTCCAGAACAAGCCGAGGCAGTAAGACAACTCAAGAGAAGCCTCTCACAAGCGCCTTGCCTAGCTTACCCTGTCAGAAACAAGGAGTTCTTCCTGGAGACGGGGTTCTCTAATACGTGCTTGACGGCAGTATTATACCAAAAGCATGACAGGGTCAATAAAGTAATCTCCTATGCGAGCAAAACTTTATCCTCTGTGGAGGAAAAATTCAACGATTGTGAGAAGGCACTCCTGGCAACGGTGTGGGCATTGAAGAATTACCGCCCGTTTATCCAGGGGGAACACATCATAGTGGAGACTCCACACCAGCCTCTGCAATATCTCCAAAGTGACAGAATCCGGGCCGGAAATGTGAGTAATTCCCGAATTACTTCCTGGATTCTGTCAATGCAAGGCTTTCCTGTGGAGGTCCGATATGGCCAAAACAAGAAGAGTCCCCTCGCACAAGGTCTGGCTGACTTGCATGATTGTGCCAGAGAAAACGGTCTCGAGGACGAAAGTCTAAAAATCAAGGACAACACGGAGGCATACCTTAATTCCCCACACAAAGTCTTTGAAGAGGACAAGTGTGAGGGAATGCCCACTGTCTATGCGGATGGATGCTCTTACCATGTTGACAACGACGGGGAGAAAGAACTGGTGGCTGGCGTAGGGAATGCATGGGTGAATGAGTCCCCAGAACCCTCCGCTGGATACAAAATTGGTCCCCGAAGTAGTCAGGTGGCAGAATTGATGGCTGTGCATCAGGCCATCCTCACTGCTGTCCAGCATCAACTCCGCGAACTGGTCATAATCACAGATTCGGATTATGTACGGAACGGGTTCGTGGAGCACCTGGTTAATTGGAAAACCAGAGGCATGTTATGTGCTAACAACAAACCCTTGAAACATGGGAAGTTGATCCAAAACATTGATGATCTGGTCACCTCGAATGAGATGACCATCTATTGGAAAAAGATCAAGGGTCATTCCAAAGTAGAGGCACCAGACAAAACTGGAAATGACTTAGCTGATCAGCTGGCCAAAACCGGAGCCATCCAAGGGGATCTAATTGAGATCGAGTCCCTGTTGGGGGAAATCCAGCTCACTGCTATCACTAGGTCCCAGACAAATGCTCACAATGATCTTTCAATTGCCCAATGGAGTAAGGAGACCCCTGATGCTGATTTAATTACAGCTCAGAAAGGGGATCCAATAATTGGTAAATTTTACCAGCACCTTGAGGACCCTGAGAACTTTCCCCTGACGGATACCGATTACACTGGGAAAGAGGACCTAAGAGTGTTGATGAAATGTCCAAAAATGTTCCGGATCCAAGACGGTTTGTTGGTAAGGAAATCCAAAGCTGGCCACGATCAGTGGGTGGTTCCTACCTCATTCCGAAGCCTGATGTTAAGTCACGCCCATGATGCGGCCACCGCCGGTCATAGGGGGTTTCACACAACATTGGAAATCTTAAGAGAGGTTGCATACTGGCCACACATGGGGCAGGACCTCGACCAATACTTGAAGGGGTGTCTTGTGTGTGCACAATTTCAGCCATCATCCCTCACGCACCGTGCGCCTCTCCAAAAGCGGGGGATGACCCTGCCATGGTCAGATTTACAAATCGACTTTGTAGGCCCCGTGATTCGCTCTGCTAGGGGGAATAAGTACATGTTGACTGTGACATGCTTGTTTACCAAGTGGGTGGAATGTCTCCCAGCCCCAAATTGCAAGGTAGAAACCGCAGCTGCCCTGATGATTAACCACATCTTTTCCCGTTTTGGTCTACCTCAAAGGATTGAGTCAGACAGGGGTAGCCACTTCACCAGTGAAGTAATGACAAAGATGTTGGAGATACTGGGGGTCAAAAGGAAGTTGCATATTGCTTATAGACCAGCTTCTTCTGGGGCAGTAGAGAGATATAACCGGACAATTGTGAGCATATTAAAGAAGTTTGTGGCAGATTCTGGGCCAAGTTGGGATATCCGATTACCTCTGGTCCTAATGGCCATCAGATCTACCCCTTCATCTGCAACCAAAATGTCACCATTCGAGTTGATGACTGGACGCAAGATGGTGCTTCCTCAGCATTTGCTCTATAGGACCCAAGAGCAGACACTGATAAATGCCTCCACTACTCATGAGTATGTGGAGAATTTAAGGAAACACCTTCAACATGCTTTTGCTTATGCTCAGCGGAATCTAGAAAGATCGGCTGATAGCATGAAGACCCATTATGACCTGAAAACTTCCAGGAAGGAATATCAGGTGGGGGACCGGGTCTATCTATACAACTTCCAAAGAAACCAGGCAAAACAGCGGAAATTCTTGCCTACGTGGAAGGGACCCTTTGAGATCATCGACAAAATCTCCCCTGTGGCCTACAAAATCCACATCCCCAAAGGTCCTTTGGCAGCGGGGGAAGACAAGTGGGTCCACATAAACCAGTTGAAATGTTGCCATCCCAGGCACACTCTGCAACAACTGGAGGAATCCTCTGGAATCCTAGCGGGTACTGCCTCAGACTAATTCAGTTCCAACCATAAAACAGACCACATCTAGTCTCTAAAATATTGTGATTTGCATGAAACTGTCTCTTAGTTATACTGTTTGTTTTTTCAAAATAAGAATGTAATGTTTCGTTATGATGAAATGCACATGCTGCCCCACTATCTCAACAGTGGTGGAAAAACGTCTATGAGTAGGTATTGCCGCTCTTCCTTTGTCGTCCTAGGAGAAAGAAAACCTGGAGACGGGCCAAGGAGGATGATCCGGAGACGGGAACGAAGATCCAATGGGCCCAGCGTACCGCCCAATATTCCTATCAGGACCGGCGAGGAGAACCGATCGATCAGTACCGGATGGAGGAAAAAATGCTGAACTGTGCCATCTACCGGAAGAAGATGAGAACAACATCCCAGATCTTGCGGGTCCCATCAGTGAAACAGAATGGCCATCGCAAGAGGGGGGCTTGTGGGATGTTTTTATCCACGCATCCAAGCCCTACCTCAAAACTGTGCAGTACTGACATGGAAAACATCATGATGGCCAGAGCTTCCCAGAAAATGCACAGGGAAATGCATGAAGAATAGGCTGCCACTCATTTTTGCCGATGTTATGGGCACAGAAGGGCACTGCCTAAAACCACCATTGGACTACCCACACAGTAGTCTGAAACCATTGGGAGTGGCAATGCCGATTGCCAAAAGCAAACCCATAACTGTTGGGAATTCATTTTCTTAAATCCCACCCAAAAAGGGGTGCAGTACCAGTACTCACCACTATCCAAAAGCCGGCGTTTTAAAACAACACCAGATTTTATTTTTTTTTGTGTAAAACTGAATAAATGAACCCAAAACATGCCAAAGAAAGACTTACTGAAAGGTGGATCCAATGTAAAGTTATATTCTGAAGTGACTTGAAGGTTTATAACAAGACTGGCTTAGCTGTGGATTTCAGCAGTTTAAGTAAATTTTGGACACTGAAAATCTAAATGTGACCTATTTCTGAGTGTCACATAGGTTGCAATTGTTTAAATGTCATAGTTTTAAACTTAGAATCAGCATTCTAGCTGCATATGTAAACATTGTCTTGACGTAAACTGGGTAACAAAAAGTGACATTTTATCTGAAACCTGGCTTAAGGAACTGAATTATGCCTGGCAACTACCCCCATCAGGAGTGAAACTTGAGTCACAGCTGTGTTCCCAGGCCTATCTGCCTTTTGCTGGCCACACTAAGGATATGCCATCTCTCTGATAATTGAATTAAGGGGAGCCCCCACAGAATACAGGAGCTCTGAACAAAGCCCTGTCCTGACCCAGGCAAATGTTTTATTGCAGATGTCGTAAAACAGCTTCCTCTTGGCAGAAGCTGGGAGGGGCAGGGTCTCTGAGCTTGGCAGAAACTGGAAAGACTGGTTTCTGTACCATGTGACCTGAAAAGACACACCTCTATAGCCAGAATATGGTTTTAGACAAAGATGAATAACTCATAGTACGGACTTGTGAAAATTATTTAAATGATACCATTATTCTTGTGATTTTTCTGCCCACATTTTAAGAGGTTTTTAGAACCGGTGGCATATTCAGGGGGTTTTAGCGTAAAAGAGGATATTACTCAAAATGTGTGCATGTGAAAAATCTGACACTTCATCAACTAATGTCCATACTCCTTGCGCACATGTGTGTAAATTTGGGGTAATGTCCGGTATTGCAAACCAGTTAAAAAGTGCAAAATATTGCCATTTCTGCATGCAAGCTCCCAGGAAGAGCAGAGTTTGAACAGGGGATACCTCCTGTGATATGTGAGGGGTGCATATGATTTTAAAACAATATGTACCTCTGCAAATATGTATTTGGTTCATATCTAGATTTGTGTGTAAGTTGACAGGAGGAGTGGACTTTCTGCAGGCTGTAAAATGACATCACTCTGACACAATTTAGCTCCCCCAATCAGGGGAGAAATGAAAGCTTGGCCAATGATAAGTGGAGAGGGGTAGGGTCTAGTGATGCTGCACACACACCCATAAAAAAAACACAAAGGCAGACAGACAGGACAGATAGGGACCTTCAAATCCATTTGCTGCGGGACGCTCTGCTGGATAATCCATACTTTACTTCCATCAATCTCTAGAGAAAGCTGTGCAGAAAGATCCAGACTTTAAATCCCTCAATCTTCAGAATCCAGAGAGAGAGCTGATCCAGACCACTGTTAGCAGAACCAGAGAGAGCTGACCCAGATCACTGTGAAGTGCAGAGACCAGAGTCCAGTCCTAAACCTGACCAGATCCGTGGCAAGGCATATTTCTAAATATATTGCGAGTACATAGCAAAACTCTGCAGAACCAATCTCTTAGTTAAAATAATATAATTCAATCTATTTTAATCTAAGTAGAACTGTCTCCTAACTGTCACCTGTCATTTGTAAAGCTGTCACCTGTCATTTTCTAGTTGCAAGCTGCACTTGTCTTTTTGAACTTTAAAATTTCAAATCTGAAAAACGACCTTTATTTAATCGCTCATATCTCCGTGACCGTTTGTGCTAGAGACTTGCAGTAACTTTCCTCAGAAAGCTTAGAATCGTGGCTTTCCTACGAACCTAGAACCGCATTCCTACAGTTTTGCCGCAATCGTGAAAAACGCACTCGCGAATTTTGCCGCGATTTGCAAATTTCTTCACGTGTAAAAATCTGCTGCTGCTTGCCTTCCATTTGCCAGAAATTCGTTTAACCTGCTAATTATCCCTGAATCATTGCTAATGTGAGCCTGGACTAATATTAACTAGATACCACTCACCCTGAACCTCTAGAGGGAATTAAAAGCATTTTAACATATTTTCACTCCATTGCCAGCACATATCAAAGCATTTTGCCTGTGTTTTCAACTTCTGTAGTCTAAGTTGCTGGGTGAACTGAATTACATTTGAATTGCATTTCTGAGAATTGTGTGCCTTCCTTCCATTTCCTTGCATTGCATAAAAGGGGGGGGGGGTGAATTGTCCAAGAAAGTGATTACATTGTCTTTGTTGAAATCATATTGAGTATTTTCTGTATTGCATTTTCATTCAACATTACATCCATCTGAACTTATAAAAGCATTCTCTACCACCTTCTTCTTCTGTTCCTATTCACAAGTGTGCTAGTGCCAGATTCTCCGTTGTTAATCTTTATCATATCAGATTAAGTGCGATATCCAATTATTAATTTATTATAAAGTGTGATATATATATCTATTGTTTAAATTATCAAATAAACCTTTTAAACTTGCAAAACAGAACTACTTCTTGGCTCAGTGGGGTCAGGAGGATTCCAAGAGAGGGGTGTTATATAGGGGTAGTCATCCAGAACGCATGAACTGGACATAAAGATATATCAATAAGGGTTTCCATTCAGTATCCCAGACTAGGCATTGACTTAGCTGTAGTGTTGAATTGAATCCTCTTACAGCGCCATAACCCCTCAAGAAAACACTTTCTTCGCCCAGCTGTCAAAACGTTTATCGTCCCTATCCGGAGGGATGGTAGGATACGACGCCTGCTTTGCCGGAACCGTAGCCGCCTGCACCACCAAACACTCCGGAGTGGGGTGCCTGGACAAGTAGCAGGGGTCGCTACTGGCTGGACGGTATTTTCGTGACAAAGACTTGCCCACTGCCGGGTGACTCTCCGGAGCAGTCCAAGCCGTAGCCACCCTTCTCTGCAGAGCCATATGAAACGGCAATACCGGGTCAGTGGGGACCAAGATCAAGGATGTTCGTGAGATCATCCTGAACGAACTCCCCTGGGGGAGTCGACCAACCCAAGTACTCGGTGACCCGAGACATAAGGCGCCGATATGAAGAATCGTCATGAGTGCCAGGCTCTGGCCTACAAAACTCCACCTCCGGAGAGGTGTCCAGTCCATTGGCATCATGCAGTGACTGCCTCAGGTCATAAAACTGACTATGGCCCGAGAGAAGCTCATCTGGTACCGTCACCGGAACCAAGCCGTCATCAGAGCCTTCATCACCCTCTGAAATGTACTCCAGGCGGTGAGAGGAAGACCCCTGGGGACCAAAGCTGTGCCTGACCTTAGCCAGAGCCTTTCTAGGGGCTAACCCTGTGCCACGGGGCACCTCCGACACCACCGCCTCGAAAGGCGTTGAGGGCGCTGAACGAGTCGGCATCGAGAGAATCGGCGTCAACGTCAGCTGTAGCGCCGCCAGCATCGACGGCGTCGACACAGGCCTCGAAGCCGGAGCTCTGAGCGTGTCTCTTAACAACCTAGGTGCCGACAGCGTCGACGACCCCCTCGGAGCCGGAGCCTCGAGAGAAACCGTCGACCTCGGCGGCACAGGCGTCGACGTCTTCTTCGTAGACGGCACAGGATCACGCGGTCTCGAGCGCGTCGAGGACCGGGACCAGGAACGGGCATGGCGAGAACGGCTACCCTTGTCTGAGCGGGACCTGTACCGCGAGCCGTGCCGACCACCCGAGCCCGAAGGCGTACGAGCGGTGTCTCTCGACCGGTGCCGACCGGCCCCACTCGGAGGCGCGGACGGACTGTTGCCCTGCGATTCAAGAATCGCTAACATCTGCTTCACGAAGGAAGCCCATTCCTCCGGTGTCGCTTGCATGGTGGGATAAGCGACCAGCCAACGGGCGGAGTCCTCAGAAGAGGACGGGGAAGGCGACCGATGCCGGCACTTCCAGGAATGCCTCTAAGAGGTAGAGGAGTGGCAAGACCGACTCCTGGAAGGAGACCCACTGGACCTCAACTTCCGGGGCTTAGACACCCGACCTACCGACAGCTTCTTCTTGCGTTCCCGCAAGGCAATGGCCGTGAGCGACTGGCAGTTGACAGTCGTCCGTATCGTGGGCCTCCCCGAGGAACCAGAGGCAGGCGTCGTGCGAGTCCGTGACCGACATCTTGGACCCACAGTCCCCGCATTTCTTGAAGCCTGGACGCGGGGTTGAAGACGAAGTAGACATCGCCAAGAACAGGTCCTCACAAAAAACCGAACAAGTTCAACGAACCGAGAAGAAAACAGCAAACTCCAAAGAGTGAAGGCGTACCGAGATTCACGAAGCGAACACGTTCGTGGAAAAAAACGGAACTGAGGCTATGGGCGTCGTGCGTCCTACTTATCACATCAGGTGACGTCGGCCGTCGGAGGAGGTCCTCGGGGACTGCGCATCAACATCATCGACGCAGGACACAGACGCCGAAGATTTTCTGAAGCAGCACAGCTGTGGACATTACCTGTCATAGATATGGAATACGTCGGAGGACCCAATCCCCTCGAAAGGCATCCGCTAGTGCGCCCTTCGCTGGGTATTCCCTCGAGCAAAACTGTCTGAACTTCCTGTTGGACTCCATGGCAAACCGGTACACTGATGGAGTACCCCAGCAAGAGAAGACCTCTTCTAGGACCACCGGCACACTTCGCACTCATGTGAGACCGTGCTCTGCCTGCTTAGAGCATCCGGCAAGCCGCTCCCTGTCCCCACCAGATGAACTGCTGAGACCAAAATCTGATTCTCTAGCAACCAAAACTACAGCAGCTGCATTGCCTCTCTGCAGAGGGGAAGAGCATGTACCCCACCCTGCTTGTTTTAGGTAGTGCATGGCACTGTGTTGTCCATCAGAATCAGGACATGCTTCCCCATGAGAGACGGGGCAAAAGCCTTCAGTGCCAACCCGATGGCTCGCAACCCCAGCCTGTTGATGTGCCACCTGGCTTCCATCGCTGACCAAAGGCTGCTCACCTTGAAGTCCTTGCAGTGATCACCCCAACCTTTCAGAGACGCACCTGTGACCACTCGAACTTGAGGCCAGAAGGGCTCCCCCCACAATGAGATTGCTGCCAACGGTCCACCAGGTGAGGTCAACCACCGACATGGACAACCTTAGGGGATAAGTGAGGGCTCTGAGGTACTGAGACCACCAACTTCTCAGGAGTCACTGAAGGGATCTCATATGCAATCTGTCCTCTGGCACTAGGAAAATAGAGGATGCCATGAGACCTAAGAGGTGGAGGAAGAAGCCGCTAGTAATGTGGAGTGGTTCGGAAACAGTTCCGCCATCCGTTTTATGCTGTTTGCTCTTTCCTCGGGAGGAAAGGCCTTCCCTACCAGAGTGTCTAGAACTGCTCTGATGAACTGCAGCCTTTGGAATGGTGTAACTTGCGACTTCTTCAAATTCAGGGAGAAGACCAGCTTGTGCAGTAGCAGGCAGGTGTCCTTGAGTTGAGACAAAACCTATCCCGCTGACTTCCCTCGGATCAGCCAGTCGTCCAAGTATGGGAATACATGGACCCCGGATCTCCTGAGGTGAGCAGCGACTACCGCCATGAGATTGGTGAAGACACTTGGCGCGGAAATCAACCCAAAGAAAAGCACCTTGAACTGATCCCCTATGAGGAAATATCGGCACATGGAAATAAGTGTCCTGCAGGTCAATTGACACCAGCCAGTCCTAATGTTCAAAAGTGTGGAGAATCTCTCAGTGTCACCATCCTGAATTGGTTCATCCTCAAGAACTTCAAGGCCCTGAGGTCCAGGATGGGAGGTAGATTACCTCCCTTCTTGGCTACTAGGAAATAACAGGAATACCAACCAGATACGCTCAGGAGGTACCTCTTCCACGACACCCTTCAACAGGGCTTTGTTCTTCCTGGAACTCCTGTCCCATTTGGATTGGGAGAGGTGGGGGTCTGAACGAGGATTTTCTTAAAAAGGGCATACAACTCCACTGAACGAGCTGTAGTGCCCATGCATCTGAGGTAACTGCCTGGCACTGGGGCCAATGCCCCGTCAACCGGTCCACCAACCGGTAATTCGTGGGAGGGGAAAATCGAAGAGGCTTAGAGGGCATAGCTAGCACCACTGCGGTCAATGTTTGCTTGCCTCTCAAAGCCCCTCTGCCAGTTCCACAGGACGAGAAACGCCTCTGCCACTGCCTGGCCTGTGGGAGCTGCGCTTTTGTTCAGGGATGCTGTCACAAGGAGGCTAAGGGGATCAGCAATTGTCAGATTAAGTGGCATGTTGTATTGTTAGACAGGACCTTCGTCCAGTATGTCTGTCAGGTCGTAGACCGGAGTAGGAGCTGACGCAAACTTAAGACCTAGGGTATCTACCACCCTTTCCCTAGGGCCCAGAGCACGCGTAAGAGTGTAGGGCTGGCTCTGCTCTAGATCTGGAGATTTATCTAACCCTCTGGCATCTTGTAGCCCTTGGGCCAGAGCCAACCGGTCCGCCTAATCATCGAAATAAACCAACGACTCCCGACTCAGTATATATGGGATCGATGACACTTGATCTTCGTCATGGAGTCGAAGAATCCAGATTTTGAGAGAGGGACAAGTCTGCACCGACAATGCATGCTGTGGCACCGAGGAAATAGTCGCTGGCAACGATCAGGGTTTGGGTACCACCGTGATGTTGGGAATGCTATTGTCTCAAAGGCCAGGCTTTGAGAGCTTCTGAGCCTCTCCTCGGCATTGAGGCGGACAACTTGTCCAACATCGACATTTTAATGCGTAAGGGGACGGGGAGTAACAAGCAGTGCTTCCGCTACCAAGGCTTGCTGTTTGGGGGGTGTACCTGCAGCAGCCTGCATTTTAAACATAGCTAGCATTTGGCACTTACAATGTTCCCACTCATCCCGAGTGGTTGCCGCAGCCAAGGGGTTAACTTTCTCCGACAAGCTGGATTTGTGTCGATGACAGTGGCGCCGCTTCTTGGCCTTCTGTCGATGCTTTTCTTTTTCGGAGTGGGCCCTTCAGGCTTGGCCTCGGAAGACCAGACAAATAGACCATGCCAGGGATTTTAGAGTCGGTCGACAAAAAGCAAGTTTTGCGGCCCCCCTCGCATAGGTACACAGTGCATTTTGGCGCACATCCCTCCGTGTCGTGATCCTTCCACAAAGACATCACATCACAGACACATGTCGTGGGGGTCAGTCACCAACATTTTGAAATGGCAGTCTGTGTACTCTTTGAAACCCGAAATCCACGAAACAGACGACGTGGTCGAGGTTTTTAGAAAAATGTGTTTGAAAACAGAGTCGAAGACTCGGGTCGTGTTAAACACAGCAGTGCATCCATGGAGAAAAAAGGAACCGAGTATGGGGCATAGTGACGTAGTTTATATGAGAAGCCAGACATCACGTCTGGAGCAGACGGTGGAGCACCGAGCAAGACAAATCGACAACCGAGTCTAGGTCCACTACGCCACCTGTCAAAAAGTTTGAGCAGCAGAGCTGATGAGGAGATCTATAAGATGAGGAATCTGCAGGAGAAAAGCAATACATTGAAATAATTATTGCAAAAACATTTCTGATTTCAAGTTTATATTTTTCCTCACCTATAAAACACTCCCAATAGGAAACGAACTTACAATTTTACTCCCCAAAAAAAATCATTTTTACTATTTTACTCCCAACTTTAAAAATGAGGGAGTAAAACACTCCCATTTCAAAATCTTACCCGGAGCGCTGCTTGTACAGATTTATAAAAATGGAAGCAGAGATTCTCCACTGAGCTATAGTCCCATCTCCTCCATTGATACTTCCTCAAAAGTCTTAGCAGGATTTGTACTGAAAGATCTGGCCAGGTGGGCAAAAATCAGGAAATAGGTTTCATAGGTTGCAAACCAGTGTTTGGAAAGGAATTGGGACAGCAGAGAGTAGAATGGTCCTTTCAGCATGTTTATCTATTGCTGGTATGGTTACTGGGCGGGCCATGTTGGTGGCTTGCCGGGATTCATCTTCTGCGTTTGATCATGTAGACAGGAATACGCTTTGCCTAAAACAGATTTTGGGGATAGACCAAGGCTTGCTGATCATGCCGTTACTTTTTTACACTGAAAACGTGGTGAAGGTGTGGCGAGACTCTGAGGGGTATCATACAAGTTTAGTGCATGTTGTTAAGAGCTTGTGACAGGGCTGTGTCCTTGCGCCTACCCTGTTCAACCTGTACTTATCATACCTATGGGCACAGTGAGAATTGGAGGGTAGGCCTATGTGGACGATTTGATACTCCCTCATCGATTTAACTCATGTGGGCTTGCAATATACACTAGAGGGGGTTGCGGGATTCTTGAATGTGAATAGTCTGAAATTGAGAGTTATGCCTCTGAATAGTAAAAATAATTGGAAAAAATGTCTCAGGGCAGTCAAGAGAATTGAGTTAATAGATCATTTTGTATATTTGGATTATTTGCAAATAACAGACGGCACTGGTGAAGGAGAAAGTGATGAACAAAACATTGACTCTTATCTCATTGACCCCTTAACTGCTGATCTACTACACATTTCTATGCAAATATGACGAGCATATTTGTCGTCAGCACTCAAGTTAATGAAGGTAATTAGACAAACGTTTACGATGTTATCCCTTCCTAGAGTTCTAGCGTGTGAAGGGGACATGTTCAGTTTTATTGAGGTTGGAGCTCTTACCTAGGAGAACAAGGAAATGGTTGGACACTATGGAAGAGGCGATCTAGAGAGCCGTGTTGGGCCTTCCTGTTACAGCCCCAATAAGTATTACAAGATTAGAATTCGGTCTAATCATGGTGGTCAACTGTTTTAGCAAGGAAGAACAAGTTACTTATCAACTGGTAATGTTCTTTCGACTGGATGTTCCTCCAACGTATTCCTCATCTTTGATAATCCCGTCCAGCTTCGGCTGCTTTAGAAACATTTTCTCGGGGACAAAGTGTTGTGCGTCGAGTCGATGTCCCTCAAAGGCCTCTGTCGAGGGTGACGTCATCAGCTGTATATGTATCATGCGCAGAGCCCGTTGGCCTCAGTTCCGTTTTTCCCTCCTGTTCGTGTTGTGCTGCCAGCCTAGGCAATCAGTAGTTAGCCCTGCGAGAACGGAAGCTGCAATAGGATAGGAAATTCTACAGGGGGGTAGTCTGGGAGGGCTATGAGGAATACGTTGGAGGAACATCGTCGAAAGAACGTTACCAGTTGGTAAGTAACTTGTTCTTTGAATGGATTGTGTCCTCCAACGTATTCCTCATCTTTGATAGACTCCCAGCGCCGTGAATAGGAGGAGGGAGGAGAATGTGAAATTGCCAGCATTTTATAAGGTCAAATACAGTCCCGCCTTACCAAAGGCAACATCCTGAGAGTGTGAAGTCTACACAGTAATGCTTTGTGAATGTATGCAGCGATGACAATGTTGCAGCATAACAGATAGATTTAATAGGTACACCCATTTGAAGGGCTGCAGAAGAGGCTATACCTCTGGAGGAATGAGCTCTCAAACCCTCTGGCGGGTCCTTGCCTGCCAAGTTCTAATATTCTGAGAAGCCAAGTATAATCCACCTTGATAAAGTTAATTTTGGAACAGCTTGACCCAATTTTCATCTGGTGTAGCCAATAAAGAATTGGTCATACACTCCAACTTTGAAGAACCTAGAAATATAGAAGCTTAAATCACTTCTAGGTTCCAACCTATGGAGCCTTTCTTGCTCTTTACTGGGATGTGGCGGGGGATAGAACGCCAGCAGAACAATTTTCTGATTTAGATGGAAATCGGATACAACCTTAGGTAGTAGGGAGGGTTTTACCCTCAACACAACCCTGTCCTTGTGGAATACGGTATAGGGTGGCCTGGAAGAAAGTGCCTGCAACTTGCTCACTCTACATGCAGATGTCAATGCAACCAACAATATGGTTTTGTAGGTCAATAACATAAATGGATGGGTGCAAAGGTTCAAACGGGGCACACATCAAAAACTTTAGTAACAGGTTAAGGTCCCAAACTGGAACCTGAAAAGAGGAAGGCGGGAACATTTTTTTGAGTCCTTTCAGAAACAGAATCACCAATGGAATTTTAAAGTAGGAGCATTCTTCCGAAGAGCGCTTGAAAATAGAAATCACTGCCAGGTAACCTTTAATGGTCCCAACATTAAGACCTTTGTGTGCTAATGATAGGAGAAAAGATAAAACCTCAGAGTTGAACATAGAAAAGGATCAACATTCTTTTCCGTGCACCAGTCACAGAACTTGTTCCAACGGCAACAGTACAGAGATTTTGTTGCTGGCCTTCTTGCCGAAAGCAACACCTCCATGACTTCATCCAGGAGGTCCCAATTCTTGTATTTCAGAAACCATGCGTGAAGGTTGAGCGTGTTGAGTACTGGATGGAGAACCTGAGCCTCAGTTTGTGAGAGAACATTATCTCTTTGTGGAAGACGTTTCGGAGGAGAGATGGATATTTCTAGGAGTACCACGTTCTCCTGGCCCAGTCTGGGGCAATTAGGATCATGCTGCTTCCAAACCGTCTCAACCTGCTGATTACTTGAGGAATGACGGGGAACGGTGGAAATGCGTAGAGCAGTGGGAACTCCCAATCCAATAGCAACGCGTCTCCTAGAGCTCCTCTCAGAGGAAATTCCCTTGAGCAATACCTCTTGCACTTCCATTTGACTCTGGTCGCAAACAGGTTTACTTGAGGGGTTCCCCAAAGGGAGAAGATCTCTTAAAGGACTTCCTGAGCTAGTTCCCATTCTGCCTGCTCTGAGCATCCGCCACCACGTTCTCCTCCCCGGTTAGATGAACTGCTGATATGGAGATTCCTTCTCAAACTGCCCAGTACCAGAGCTGCATTGCCTTTCGGCACAGTGGTAGTGACCCTACGCCGCCTCTCTTGTTGAGGTAATGCATGGCCACTGTGTCGTTAGTCATTATCAGGACATTCTTTCGCCGTACAGGGGGCAGGAAGGCCTTCAGCGCTAGTCTGGTTGCCCTCAGCTCTCAACTCCAAAGGATTGATGTGTAGTTTGGACTCTGAACAGAATATCCTGTGCTACCCTGCTTGAAACCGGAAGTAGGTCCATCATCTTTCCTGATAACTGGGACCATTGTGTTCTTAGAGCCCACTGAAGGGATCTCCTTCTCAGGCAGGCTTCTGGTACCAGAAAAATGCAGGATGCCAGGAGGCCGAGCAACCAAAAGAAATCGAAGGCAGGAAGATTCTGGGCAGTTTGAAATTTGGTAACCATTTGAAGAATGTCTTGAGCCCTCGCCCTGGATGGCGAGCTCTTTCCCAAGGATATGTCTAGTACAGCTCTGATATATTGGAGTTGCTGGGAAGGTGTCATCTGTGACTTCTTGAAATGAAGGGAGAAGCCCAGTCTGTGAAGGGAGTGGCAGGTGACGGATGATCCAGGGCCTGTACAGGAGAACGTGCGCTGATCAGCCAATCGTCCAGGTAGGGGTAGACATTAATCCCCCCCTCTCCCGAGATGCGCTGCCACCACCACAATCAGTTTGGTAAAGACCCTTGGGGAGCGGTCAACCCGAATAGCAAGACTCTAAACTTATAGTGCAAGCCGCCAATGGCGAACCGCAGGTATTTTCTGTGCTTGAGATGGATTGGCACATGAAAATAAGCATCCTGAAGGATCAAAAAATAGGGGGAATATCAACCCTTGTTCTTCTCCGCTACAGGCACTGGTTCTATAGCACCTTGCTCTAGCAGGATTAATATTTCCTGCACAAGGAGGGGGTCTGGAATCCTCAAAGAGTGTTTCCCCAATGGATTGTCCTGAGGCTGCGTTATGAATGGAAGGCAGTAACCTTTGACTATTGTTTCCAGAGCCCAAGCATCTGAAGTAATGGCTTGCCATTCCTGCAGAAGCTGAGAATCCGCCCCCCACTGGCGATACGTGACGCAAGCTCTCAAAGTGGTTTTGGGGCGGTTGCTGCAGCTTCTGCTGGCAAGGAAGCTGTAGCTGGAGCTGGCTTTGCACCCTTACCTCGTCCACCACAAGGGATTTTCCTTTGTCCTCTTTGACTGGAGTTCCTCTCAACTTTCCAAATGAGCAGTAGTAACGATAGGATCATCCCCTCCATGACTGTCTTGAATAACGAAAAAGCTGAGGTTGCCCAAGAGCGGCCCCTAAAGATTTGGCAGCCACTTTTGAGGTCTGCAACCTCGCAAGGCACATCGGGTGTGAAACACGACTTCCGCAACTACGCAAATCTGTGTATAACCGTGCTTGTAGCCATGGACCTGCTGGCGCTATCTGCAGTGTCCAATCCAGATTGATGGGATTTGCGTATGGCTTCTTTGCCATCCTTAAAAGATAGCTAGGAAAACCTTCCCTTTCCTCCCCTTCTGGAGTGTTCTCTGCCGCCATTGGATATGTACTCCAACAGAGTGTACGAAAACCTGGCTAAGGCACATGTGGAGTTGGCCGACTTGAGGGCCATACTGAAAATACCTTGCGCGCCCATCCATCCACACGCTTGTCGTCCCTATCTGCAGGGATGGTAGGGTACGCTGCCTTATTTGATGTAGCCTTGGCTGCCTGGACCACCAGACTCTCCGGAGTGGGGTGCTTGGACTTATCGCCAGGGGTCGCTACTGAACGGGCGGCATTTTCTCATGAGGGATTTATCCACTGCAGGGATAGAATCCTGGGACTCCCAATTCTTGGCCACCCTATTTTGCAAGGCCACATGAAAGGGTAAGATTGGGTCTGTAGGTGGACCTTGGTCCAGAATCAGTAAGGTCATCTTGGATGAATTGAACCGGTGGTCTAGCCCAGCCTAGATATTCTACCACCTTTGACATCAGGTGCCGATATGAAGAGTCAGTGTCTTCTCCTGGCTCTGGTCTGCCGAACTCAGATTCAGGCAATGTATCAACACCACTGGCATTGTGCAGTGTGTCAATAAGGTCTCTCATCTTACTCTCCTCTGAGATTAAACATTCTGGCACATTTGGAGTTCCAAACTCAAGACCAAAAGGGGACCTCCTCTTCCTCAGACCTTTCTATTTCCTCAAAAATTGAAGAAAGGGATTTAAAATACTCCTTTCTAGGCAAAGGGGTATAAGTTTTCAAGGGAACAACCAAAGGTTTAGCACATTTGTCAGCTTTAGCATGCTCAAAAGGCTGTGTTGAAACCACAGGAATCTTCGGCGCCGATGGCTTCGGTGTTAACGTCAACAAAGGCGTCAATGGCAATGGTGACGATGGCGTCGAGGATTCGACGGCCCTCTTTGAAGATTTTGGCCGTGCCGTGGCCTTCCCCCAAACACCACAGACAAGAGCGATGCGGATCCGTGAAGGACATTTTCGAATCGCATTCTTTACACTTGAAATCCAAGCGAGGTGTAGTCGGGGGTCGATGACGAAGACATGTCAATGATTTGTCGGGAATTTGAAGAAACTGCAAAGTAAATAAATACTAGCGATGTGCACCAAGTCTCTGAAGCAAACAAGTTTGCAGAAAAACGGAACAGAGGCCAATGGGTGCCGCGCCTGCTACTTATACACCCGATGATGTCACCTTCAATAGAGTCCTTCTATGGACATCAACTTGAAGCCATCGACACACGATGCACACTGCCAAGAGAACTTTTCCAAAGCAGCCAAAGCTGGACGTGATTATCAAAGATGAGGAATATGTTGGAGAACACAATCCATTCGAAAATAGGATTGTATATAAAGATCATGGATGGGAAAGGCCCTCATATCAGTCTTAAATTAGGCGAGACAGCGAGAATGAAATCGAATGACTGCCTAACCAAACTCAATGACTACATGCAAGGATATGTGTGAGGTAGGGATTACTTTAGACTCCTCAAAATTGGTAATAAAGAAATCAGATTATAGGATAAGAACGAAGATGGCAATGTTCTGTGACGGTTGAAGTTGTATATGGATGCAACATACTAGTATACCAATGCCAAGGATATTCACCAATATATTAAGACATTTCCCTCACAACATAGACCTGGTATATAAAATGTAATTTGAATTGTTTACAGACCTTTGTGACTTAATTGCCTGTGGTCAAGCTTGATTCCTGCCCCTTCCCTCCACCTCAGGTGAGGTTGTGGGAAGGGGACATGGAATCAGAAGTTTTACGATAATGCGCACCCGATGGGGTGACCTAGCGCTTGGTACAGCCTTCCTGAGTGTTTGTGCTGAAGCAATGATGCTATGCAATGATGACCAATACCAAATGCCTTTGGTCTCAAAATCCACATAGCAAGACTTCCACCTCGCTCTCGCGCTCTCTCGCTCTCTCTCGACCAACTGTCTTACCAGGCTCGTTATCCATAATCCACAACACAAGGTCGTAGAGGAAGGAAGAGCCTGGAATCTCTAGAACACTTTGTTTTAGAATGTACGGCTATAGTGCTACAGATCCTTTTTGGGTACATGTGTGCATACACTGGAGGCTGTGATTGTCAATGAATTGTGGGAGAGGTTAATGGTACTCAACTGTCATTGATTATTGCCTTGGTAGCCTTTTTAAAGACTATTTTGGGGAAGTTGGGTTCTGTTATGTTAAAGAAAGTTTATACCGCCCACTATCACTACTGGACTGGTCCCCTGTTGCTCTGGCAGATCTGAAAAGCAAGAGGGTAGGATAAGTTAGAAGGACTGAGTGGGAAAAGTGCAAGAGAGACGTGATGCATTGTTGGCAGCTCAGTTCAGTTTACACCGGTCGCTGATTGACGAGCGTAGGTGTGATTTTTTTTTGGTCGGTAGTAGTCATGTGCTGGTGTGCAAGTCCATGTACGGTTTGTTTCATTGTTGCGGTGTAGTAAAGTGCGTGCGGTTTGTTGTGCACTATAGGTATGGTTGTTTTTGCTTTACAGTTTGAGCGGTATAAGCAAAGCGATGAGTTTTTTTAGTGGGTTGGTTAGTGCTGGCGTTCCGCCAATATTCTGTGCAGGGTTGTGGGTTGACTGCAGGGCTATTTAGTGGTGATGTCTCCGCCACCTTTCCCAGGCCCCTCCACCCTACCCCCCAGTGTTCACACTAATGGACGTCTAAACCCCTTTGGCTGCTGGCATATCCTGGTGGGCAGCCGCCATCGCCTCACTCGGCCCCTTGAATGGAGGTCCTCTTTAGTGTGCGCTTGAGCTACCTGGGCTCTGGTTTATCTGTTTGGTCGTCACTCTTTCCCCTTCAACTCTTATGCCCCCTGTCTGTGGTTCAACCTAGGGCGCTGCCATCTCTCTAGTTAGCCTCCACTATGGCCCTCCATGGGAACACGGGTCTCCCTCCCACTCTGAAGTCTCCCAACCTCCCTGCACTTGTCATGGTACGGTCTAGTCCTCTGTCTTGCGATTTGTGTTCATTCCGGGAGGTGTAGTTGTTGCTCATTCGTTTTCGTCCAGATCTGAGTTCAAGAGCCAGATTTCGTTGCTGGATCTGAGTGTTCTGGTCAGTAGGTAAATGGTGATTTTCTTTTGTAGGAATACTGCTCCTTTGTCGTGGATTGCTCCGTGCGTTATGCACATTGTTTTGAATGACATTTGTTTTTTGACTGGCAGCCAATGTAGCATCTTTAGCGCAGGAGTGATGTGGTCCCTTTGGGAGGGTTTGAGGATATGTCCAACCGCTGCGTTGTATATACATTGCAGTTTCATCAGTAGATAATCCGGCATTCCGAGGTATAGGCTGTTGATGTAGCCTATCCTGGATATGAGAGAGATGATAGCTAGTGTTTTGTGCTTAAAGGAAAGGAATGGTAGGATCTTTTTGATCGTGTGTAGGTGGAAAATGCTTTTAGTTGATTAGGTAAGATTTGGGATAGAAAAAAAAACTTTAGGGAGCTAGGAATTTAGACCTTTAATATGGATTTTGTATGCAGCAATAATGATTGAACACATGTTGTACTGTAGGTGGAAAATGTATGTTTTTGTGAAATATGATTGATGTTGAAATTGTAGGATGAAATTATGTAAGGTTTGTTTTATACATCTTTAACTTGACTAGTGCACAGGCTATCGCCCGCCAACCCTTGTTTTAAACCCACGGGTCCCTTTTATCCCAAAATCTCCATACTCTGAAACTTCCATTACATGGGTTTTGATTTAGTGTTTATTCGTTTGTATTTTTAGTTTAAGGACTTTTATAGAACCTTGATGGGACAATCTTTTATTGTATTGTCACAGTACGATCGTTTAGATGTTATTTTTTTTTAACTTAATCTGCTCATTTAGCGAACTAGTTTAAGTAAATAAGGTTACAGTGCCCAGCGGTTGCTGCAGTATATGAAAAGGCCTGGAAGAACAGACTATTCAGCTGTCTTAGGTTGTGGAATAACAGGAATGCGCTTTTTTCATGCAAGAGAAATCATATATATATATGAAGTCAACAAATTAAAATTGCAGGTGCCAAATAAATTATTTAAGAAATTAAAAGTTTTTCCTTTTTCACAAAATTGGCAACTGGATACATTTTTTAAATTAGTATTTTATACCCCGCTTTTCAATGTGGAAACCATCAAATTCACAGCAATAAATTACAAGATGAAATAACAGAAAAGATGCTTTACTGATTCCTGGGTTCACAAACGCCAAATGCTTTCGGTGGAAGGGGATTCCACTGATTTTTGGTGGTTCAGTAACTGGCAGAACTGTTTTTGACAACTACTCAAACGGGGTGCCACTGTCTGCAAAAACCGGACTGATTTTGGCAGAAGGTAATTATTTCATGGTACTTTGTTCCCACCTAAATGCTTTCACATACTAGAGGAAGGCAGTTTCAGAGGTAGCTGAAAAAACAGGAATGTAATTTCCATTAGTCCGGAATGATACAATGCATTGGTGTGTCTGGATTTTTAGGGATTAGACCGGGCACATTTTTTAGCCAGTATCCGTGGCAGACCGCGTGACATTCAATTTCCTTTCATGCGTGTAAAATCTAGATGTAGTTGTCAAGTCGTGTAGCGCGAGGTTGACATTTTATCACAACTTCTCGGGAGTTTTGGGGCGTCATGTCTAATTAAACAAAGTCAAAAAGGTAAACCAGCTCACTACAGCATCCTCCACATCCCAGCAGACATACTGTGTGAAAAGATCAAGTGAACAATGAAGTATAAATGTAAACTGTGATGTAAACATCATGCTATTGCACCAGTTCTGAAATCCCGCACGAAGTCCGTGTTGCATTTCTAAGCGCATAAACAGCAATAGAAGCTATAGTGTGAAAGCCATACCATATATATAGGAATAAATACAGGTAATGCCTTAAACCAATCGTAAGCCTAAACCAAGAAAGGCTGTAAACGTAACGTACAACTGTGACGTGTGCTTGGATTAAAAAAAACGTGATACCTCGCAGCGCCTTTACAGAATGGAAAATGCGGTTTGCAATCTGATAATAAAAGAACCACCGCACCCACGAGTGCCAGAAGGAGGACAACATTATTAAGGTAAGCTCTAAAAGACTGAGGTGGGCAAATATGTTAGGGGGCCCGATTTGGCTTGTATAAGACCGTACCAGAAGCAGCTCATCCCCCTTTTTTTGCAAGACTGATGCAGTTGCCACTAGACAGCTCGGTATGGCAGATGTTTGTTTTTGACAGTAGCATTACTCCTCTCTTCATCCCTAGAGAATCATTCTACTATGTTAATGCAGCGCCACATATCCACCTTATTTCAATTAAGGAGTTCCAAAAGACTTGGCATTGACGTACCTCACTGCTAGAGAGGAAACATCACTCGAGAAAATGATTGGCTACCGCAAGCTCTTTGTTGCAGGCTTCCAGCCATCCCACAGATCTACTCTGCAGCACATATAATTTAAAATGAAGCCACCCCATTCCTGTAATGCAGTTGCAATGAGAGATGATCTTAAAACGGGAAGGCTAAACCACCCAGAGGCCGTATCCAAGGCGGCAAGGATTGGTGGAAAGATTGCCTGAAAACTAAGGATGTAAACTTGTTTCCAGAGCCAGGTCAACGGGAACCATATTATGAGTGTTTGAGCTGCTCCAGACTACATTTTGAGACTCGGCTTACCTGTAACAAGAGAACTATCACATCTCAAAGCCACAGAGGTACTACTTCCTCACCATAACAAAATAAATAAATGGGGCAGAGAGTGCAAGTGTACTTATTAATCGACAGTCGGAGCTAAGAGAAACAGAAGCATAGCAAGATATGACTACCACATGCTTGCTAGAGCTTGAATGCTTCACGAGGAAGCAGAATTATCCAAAGCAAGTTTTTAATACATTTATGCAAACCCAGCATAGTCCTCAATGCCAGTGCAACACAACAACAAAAAACAGTACCATATGTGCAAGCTTTCTTTCCCACTTGTCGGAAACCCATCTCTCATTAACACTCCTCCTTATAAAAACAAAATACATTTGCCCTCTGAACACTAACAGGGAGAGGACAGATATTATAAACATTGAATGGTTTCCCAATTTTTAGATACAGCTCCAGTATATGTCAGAGAGCGTCATGGCACTGGCATATTGATGGATGAGACCCATTCGTGCCTCTGCTCAAAGAAACCAATTACAAACCAGATTTTGTAAGGGTGAAGCAAGACTTCTTTTAAGTTAGTGGTGGTGGACAGAACAATTACATGCTGCAAATGGGTGAATGTAGTGCTTCCTTCAATAGACTACTCACGAAAATCCATACCAGATTACTATAAACGTAAGCATTTAGCAATCAGTAAAAATGGATTGCTCTCTATATGCGTGTTATGCTGGCAAGTAATACACCAGGGCTGAAACTAGCTGCACGTGGAGCTCAGCCTTGGGCCACTTATTCCCTGAATGTTCGCACCATGGTTATATCAAGACTGCTTCGTTGGATCAGCTGTCCTCTGCACAGAACGAAAAACGGGTGCAATTTTGACAGTGCTCGTAAACCTTTTTCATGCGATACCAAGAGCATCCGAGGATGCAGCTTGGCAGGAGAGGCATGAGGAAAAGGAAGGGGAATCGGTCAACTAGCAGTTGTATGCAGCCCTACAGATAAGGTGTGTATCAGCTTCTTTTACGCACTAGAAAAGGGCAAATACTCCCAAAAAATAAAAATCAAGAGTAAAAATACTCCCAACAAAAAACAGGATAAAGACATGTAGAAACTTGCATCCCTGCTTTCACCCTCACTGCTCCATGGATACGTTTGGACAAGTTGTGCACGTAGTACCAAAGGAAGAAACTCCTATTTGAACGGCTTATTTAGAAGAAGTAAACCTGCATCTTTTAATGTGCATGAATAACTATGTGCAAATTAATAAATATTACAAAAACATTTCAATTTTTCAGTAATATATTTTTACTCGCTTATAAAATACTCTCATTGGGATTTGGACTTACATTTTTCCTCTCTAAAAAATCTTTTTACTACCAACTTTAAAAAATAGGGAGTAAAATACTCCCAGTTTCAAATCTTATCTGGAGCACTGGTTGTATGTTTTGCATAAGAGAGCAGCAAAATCATGCAGGCTCCTCTTTCCTTTCTTGCACCCCTACTGAGAATCTCCAGTACTTGATTTCTGTGTTCAGCTGAGCCCAGAACTAGTCAGCCCTCGTTTAGATGTTTCTGTGCTAGCTCACACTGCTCTTGAAGAGCAGGGCATGCCCCTCCGATGCTACCTAGTTTGTACCAATTTTCCCTTTATGATGGAGATCAATGCAGATTTAGTAGTGGACCGTAGTAGTAGTCTAGAAAGCAGTTATTTTCCCACACCATCTTTTTCCAAATATGTGTGAAGGCTATAATGGATAAATACTCAGGTTGGAGAGGGGCCTTGGGGGAGGGGGGGAGCTAAACAAAGGGGAGCTTTTTGAAATCCAAGGAGGGATTTCTATCCAAGGTTGTGAACTTGCAATGTTCCATTGTCAAGTGGGGGAGTGGCGTCAGCCAATCATGGTCTAGAAACGCAGGCTTGCACTGCTGGCATAAACACACACTACTTTCCATAACTAGAAAGGTAACTGAGTAAGTTAATGGACAGGACTGTGCAAGAGATTTGTCAATGGGACACTAGGACCAACATTAGGTGAAAACGAAAACCACCTTGGCTGGTGCAAGTTCTAACATGGAAAACGTAAATTGAAGGCTGTTCGGTAAGAATTAATGCAGTCCAAATGGTGTGGGACTACACGAGACTCATCTCTTGGTATTAGGTAACCCACCTTTTTATATAGCCCTGAACTACACAAGTTGGTAGTGTGACTGACAAGCCAGGCTCATCTTAAAAGGGTTGGGTGTGCTGTAGAGCTGTACAATGAAATCAGTAAATACAGGTATCAAAGTAAACAATTTTATAATATAAATATATATGTATACACAAAGATATTTAAAGCATTCATTAAAAAGCAGCAACTAATAGTAATTCAAAAAGTGAACAATAAAGCAGGTGAGTAATTATTTTATAGGTTATACATTTTCCAGCACCAAGGGTGACGTCATTTGAGGTTAGTAATAAAACCTATTTTATATCACCTTTACAGTATTGAGTTATAAAGGAGGGAAAGGTTAGGCTTAGAGCAGAACATACTGGTATTCTACAAAAACAGTTAGATTCTGCCAAAGGGATGCATGCAATCTTTTATCCCAGCAATAAAATAGCGTTCAACAATTAAAACCTGTAAGGGACCACGCAGTGCCAAAGCCAAAAGGTTCAGAAGGGGGGCTTTAGGGAGCCAGGACAGCCAAAGTCAATGGCCAAGTCAAAGTCCTGTTTTTCTCTTCTTAGAAAAGGTCTTTAAATAGTCAGTAGTTCAAATAGAAAATCACAGCAACTCAAGAGGATTCACCTTGAAGAAGCACAAGCTGAAAGGCCATTGCAAGTGAATTGAGGCCAACTCAGTAGGGTAAAATAGCACTCAAGGTAGGAAGCACCCCAAATGGCAAAGGTATAATGTAACCCAAGCAGCACAGTAACTGAACTGAAGAATGTGTTCTAGCTGCATGCCTTCTGGTTGAAGTGCAGCAGACCCTTGTTCCTGGTCCTTGGTTGTGGTGATGAAAGGGAGGACGTCTGGCGGGCTCCTGCGGCAGCACTCGAGAGAGAGGGACTTGCCAGCACTGCATTCTCCTGGATTCAGCGGCTCTTTGTGGTTTTGGCACCTTTTTCTGAGCACCAACGAAGAACGAACAGCTCTGGTTAGAAGTTCCTTGATCCCTTGGTCCTGGACTCTGGTGAGGGGACTCTGGATGCAGATTTCCTGCTTCTGTAAGGTCTTTTGGATGCCCACGAAGTTTTGGCCGGATTTGCACTTAAGACAATGCACTCAGATATGGTCAAGGGACCCCGGGTATTGGGATTCTGCAGCCTTGGAAAGTCACAGATAGTCAGGTGTTGCGCCAAAATAGAGTTTGCCTTGAGGTTAGTTGGTCCCACCAGCCTAAGGGAGGAAGTACGGGTCTTCCCAGTCTAAACAAAAACGGAGTCAGCACAGCTGCAGGGTTTCACCGGGAACTTTGCGGTCAAGGAGGGTGCTGCTGGCGTCTCTTCACGTTCTTCGTCAGATGTTGTCTCCAGTGGTCGACTGCCTCTAGTCCCAAAAAACTCGCTTTTTATACAAGTTCCCCTTCATTCACAGCCCTAGGCTGTCAATCACCCAGCAGGGTGGCTGTCTTCCAGTACAGCCACCCGGCCAATAGAAACTGGTTTCACTCGGGCACACCTAGAGAGGGAAGTTTCGGGACCCTCCCTCACTTCCTGCCTTTCCAGCCATACTGGAACCTGGGAGGGCTTCAGGGCTGAAGCCCGCCAAACGCAAAACACACAGGTAAAAGCCCAGAAGAAACCAACAAGAAATGGTGACAAAACTAGACGGAGGACATTTTGGGAAAATGGGCACCTTTGGGTGCTGTACTGCAGCCGAGGTATCAGCCTGCAGATACAGGTCACAAGGTAGTAAAGAAGAAACCATTGCAACAAGCCATTCAAATGAGTTAGTGTAACAAAATGTTCCATGAGGAAAGGGTTAAAGAAGTTACTCTGTAACCCCCCCAGCACTCCACATTGTGGGTCCAGCACACACCACCCAAAGGAAAGGTTAAGTAAGAAAGGGGTCATCTTACTATTCTTGGGAAAGGTATTTCACCCAAGAAAATGTAGTTAAACATTCTCGGTGGCACTGCAAAGTAGGTGCTGGGTGTCAATGCCAAAAGCAGATGTCTATCGAGTTTACCAGACTCCATAAAACAGTAAGGAACATAGAAAAATCAGTCAGAAAAACACATGAGAATGAGAAAAAAGACCCACTCCATCAGGAGTTCAAATTAAAAAACCCTGAGTCCAGCAAAAGAGCTGGGGCTCTCTAAGGTTAAAGGGAATTGGCACAGAAATGAAATGTCTCCCTAACAAAGGCTGTATGCACTCACTTGCACATTTACAATCTGCTATGCCAGCACAATGAATTTGTTCTGAAAATGTCTTCACCGCCAAATTATTTGGAGCACAAATTAATAAATTCACTCCTTGCCACCATTGCAAAACACATTTCTAAGCTTGCGTTTTCTGCACGCAGATGCAGGTTATCTTAGACCAAGCTTTTGACATTGAGGAATCTTGGATTGTTTGGCTTTCACAAAGCCAGAGTATTGCATTCATTGAGGAGATGGATCTTCCCTTTGACTTCATGAAATGATGCCAGTGTCTTACAAAGTTATTGAAAATGAAGATATACAATCAGATGTCCCGAGGGGTGGGGGGCGAATTTAAAATAGGCGCAAGTGTGTGTGCTTTGTATCCTCCAGAGCAGTGTATGAAAGAATTTTATACAAACAAATTTTACTCCAAAATCAGAGTTTTATTCGTCAACACTTCCCTGTGCCATAAGTCTTTTTGCTCCATCACCCCCTTCTATGCTCCCTCCATTAACTCTTCTTCCCAGATGCTCCAGTCCTACTCACACCACAACCCATTTAGCTGCTGGCACCGCTACTGGCCAAAGACTTCCGCCCCCTTCTGCAGAGATTGCCTACAGCAACATATAAACGGGACTTCGACACTAATATTTTTAACAAGATAAATCGGCTATGTCCAGATTGCCTTAAAAACACAATTTTATATTTAACATTAGCCTCCCGGAAGGAGCCCCAGAGTACTAATTGCATTAATGCTTTGGGAGGCAACCTTGGCAGGTACAGATCCTAAGCCATCGTAGAGCTTTTAGCGTGCTATTGCTGGCCAATTCTCCCCCCAACACAAACGAAGTGTTTATCAATGCTACAATAACAAAGTTAAGAAAAATGGGGAAAAAAAGTACTAGTACAAATATAGAAGATATTCATTCAAAATTTGAAAATCAGAAATCCTAATATGCATCAGTAATACAATGAACAGAATTTGGGTTTTCTAACCCATGGGGGCAGTAAGGTACGACATTAGAATTTTTTATCCAAAGTTAAACATGTAATGCACTCTCGAAAAACAAATGCCATTTTTTGTTCACTTGTTACCCAACCAGCCCTTTGCAACAACTTCTCATTAATAGATTAGTACTTATTTAATACAATTCCATGACGATGGAACTCATTTACTGCCATAGTTTAAAATTGTACATTCATGTAGCATTAATCATACTGGCCCCTTGCTTGGCAGGTAGGCTGCCAAAGAAAAGTATATTCACAGTTTCTCTGCAGACAAAGTTAGATTAAATGTATACATGAAAGGCAACGGTCACATTTAAAAAGCCAACAGGATGATCCTGAGAAGTTGGAAGCAGAAAAATCAAACCATTACAGATCAATACGCTCAACTCTCCCGATGCAGAATTCTCATAACCAGTAAGTTGCTGAAGGCTTGCAGACGATTTGCTTTTGTTAAGTAGTCCAAAGAAGGCGGAACATCCATCTTTCAAGACAAGGGGTCACAGTTTATGGCAGTAAATATTGAAGTCTGCATCTGAGATACATCACCTACCTTTGATAAGCCTGTACCACTGTTTGCAGACGAGAGCTGCAGTCTTGTGCTCCTGATATGGGGATAGGAAGGACAGGATGTACTCCAGAACTTCTTCCGGCAGCTCAGACATGGACCGGTTATGCCTGGTTTCCTCCGGCTCAGGATCTGGGTGTGGCTCTTCATCTTGATCCATGGTCCCTTCTGGCACTTCCTCTGTATCCATGGCCATGAAACCATCGTCCTCACTGTCCGAAGAGCTTGCCATGACATCCCGTGGAACACTGTAGGAAAAGCAAACAGAGTCTAGGAACTGTCACCATTTCAGTTCTCCTGACCAGTGTACACTTTTGGTCATTAAAAGAACAGCAAATAGAATAAAGTATTGGCACATACAGCAGGTAATTAAATTGTTTTGAGCAGCGCGCTAGTTAGCTTATCGTAGAAGAATCTAGACAGCCTAGCACCACATTTACTAGTAGTTTATTTTTATTCCACAGGCCAACTGGCAACACCCGTGTATATATAATAAGGCACATCAATAATACCTTTGAAGCTAAATGTGTCACATAAATGTACAAAGCGTTTGTATGCATCTCATGTGGATGTTTGATTTGAAGCATTAGATGCCAGTTCCTGAATAACTCCTGCTTGCTGGGAGATTCAGATACACAGGAGCTGAATTAGCTACTCCTAATGAAAACTTAATTTAGATCCTTGATATAGAAGGATACACATGTACCCAAACAATTCAACTGCTACATAACACACATACAACAACGCTACTGTAGCAAGCGTGGAGGTCTGCAGGCTTACTATGAACGGATTTAGACAGTAATTGTTTTGTGGTTAGAAAACGAAATCAGATATGCATAAGCTCCCCTTTCCATAGCAAATGTTTGCCTGTCAAAATAACCAGTAACTTTGTAGACTATGGACGATATTAAAGTCCAAGATCTGACCCACATTTATACTGCTAGAAAACAGTGTTCATGGGAAACTTCAGTCATGTTAAGAGTTCACAGATCTTATTGCGCTCCTGTGTAGTGCCCTGGCGAGTGTGGTTGGGCTGGGTTTGCTGTGGAGAGGACTTGAAGGCCACTTACAGACCTGCGATCTTTATGGACTACTGTCACCAAAAAGGTTATTTTCCGATTTAAAAATAGGCCACGCCCCTTTCCGCTGAAAAAGCCATACATATAAAGGGTTGCATAGTTCATAGATCTTATTGCACTCCTGTGTAGTGCCCTGGCGAATGCGTTTGGGCTGGTGAACGATGTGGTGTGCTCAGAGCTCTATCTAGTACACCGTTTGCCTAGAATTGAGCAGGAGCACAGTAAGGAGAAAGATAACCGAGTGCTGAGGGCAATATCTCCTAGTAGAAATGTTGTAACAGAGCTACTTCAACATACCCTAGATCTTGGGTATGCCTGAAGTTCTAAGAAAATACCACTTGAGAAGTGAGGTGAAAAGTGCATGTGCATCTAGATCTGCGGTGGCCATAAGGTTTATGAGAAAAAGTGCGCAAAAAAATAAATAAACAATAAGTTGAGTGCCCAGATAAAAAACAAGCGAGTTGAGATTGGGATCATTGAAGCAGTTTGGAAGCAGTCACCCAAGGACTGGTCAGGAAAGAAATCTCAACTTTCCTGAAACCAATTGGTAAATGCAGTATCAGGACAAGAAAGCCTCCGGTGTCAGTGATACAGGGTAAAGATTTCACTGAGATGAAGGAAAATGTGGAAATGGTGCAAGGTGTCAGGAAATGGGACTGCGGGGGATGGTGTGGGCCTAAACAAAGTGATTGTTCCGTTGACAAATATGGAAAGATGACCTGATTTGACCGCAATTGCAAATAGGGCATATGTCTCATCACCTGTTCGGCAGAAGTGCTCATATTCCGAGTCTAGTGAACGAGAGTCCTTATGAAGCAGAACACGTTATTAAGTCTTGTTCACCTTGTGCAACACAATGTATAACAAACAAAAAGTAATCAAAGAGGATTTAGCGATAGCGATGCTTGTGGATGCAATATGTACCATCACCAATAATAAGCTAAATTCCAGGGAAGGGAATGACTATGAAGTGAATAAATCTGTTGCAATGAGTGAAGTTGGGGTCGTAAATGAAGACGACTCAATACATTGTATGAGGATGAAGAGACAGATGGGTCAAAACATGGATATATCATGTGATATTTTGAATGAGGGTGATATGAATCTGCCTTTGAAAGATCATCCACACAATGAGAAAAAATTAAAAGTAAGAAAAAGCATGCAAACATTGTGACTAAAAAAAGGTGGATTGAGAAAAGCCATGTTAGCTGGTTCGTCGGAAAGTATAAGGTGTGTAGAAATGCCCAAGACCTATGAATTGGTTGGAAATAAAAAAAATTACAAATAAAAACAAACAAATATAAAAGATTCTAGACAAAAACTGTTGGGACAGATGGGTTTAGAGAAAGCCTAATAATGGGGAAGGGCAAAATAGGACAATAAACCTAGATGAAAGGGAGGAAGATTTTGGGATGGCTTCGAAGATGAGCTTTAAGCAAGATGACGACATACAATTTGAAGATTGGTAAACGGTGAAATATTTGAGAATCTAGTTCTAGGAGACCCAAATAAAAAAAAGATTTTGCTGATGGACGTCTTAATGCAACCAGAAATTAATGCGACGGTCATCAAAATAATGGACAATTGCCTCCTCTTGCAGTCCATACTTGAACAGGCAAAATGTGCTAGAATTATTTCATTAAATTCCCGATCTAAAAGGTATTATCAAGCAAGGATATAGCTCTGGTGCAATTACCTAGATCTGCGCAGGACACAAATTGGGCGATTCTGCATCACCCATTATTGCTGAACTTCTGATATATGCACAGAAGTTAGGGGATCTGGGCTATGAGGCTTCAAAGATGATCACCAAAGTATCCAGAAATTACACCAAAAAAAGCAATAAAATGGATGGGAACCTAGGTGATAATGGCTCATCTGACCTAGATAAGTTGGTTAAATGCATTGTTGGAGAACTTACAAAACATCCAGAAATCAATTTAAAGGGCCTCAGACCTGGCTAATACAATACCCCTACTGATTAAATAGATTGAAAAAAGATAGTAGCAAATGTCAAATGGGAAATTACATCAAGGAATAAGGGGAGGCCACCATTCATTTTTTTTAAGAATAGAGGGTTTGAGATATTTAATGGAGGCGGACACATTTTCTCTACAGGAGTAATGGCTGATGAGCGATTTGGCTATTCATGGGTACTGTATACTTCAGAAGAAGGCCATGCGAGGGGAAATAGGCCGCTCGTTTGAAAGTTTCATTTTGGTTGTTCAAAATGGTTGAGTACAATGCGGTGGGAAAGTCCCCTTATATATTAACAGTGATTGTGCAACTAAATGGTGCTGCTCCAAATCAGTGGGTCTTGATTATTAATGTTTATAATCCTCCAAATAACAAAAGAAGTGTTGAAATTGAGGCATTGGAGAAAATATTAGATTGGAGGTGGAACTTCCGGAGGCTTTATTTCTAATAATGGGAGACCTGAATTATCAAAGATTATATAAAAATACTGAGTGTGGCCTGGAACTTTCGGTGCCATCATGTAATGACGTTGGGTCTACGCTCATTCACTATATGGATTAACATAATTTGGTAAAGGAACGTTGGTCTATATGTATGACTGCAAATTTCTTATATCAGCTGTTTACAAATCAAGGTGACAAACTCGCTAGACAGTTTACCTGGTTTGCGGGTGGCAATACGTCATGGATCAATTCTATGACAAGACCGGAGGCGAACATTATGCTTATTCTTCTTTAATTACTGCTAAACACAGCACTTCAAATCATGTTCAATTTCTTTTTTTTTCTTTTTAACAGATATAAAATGAAAACACAGAAACTTTCATCCAACATGGATCCTTTTAAAACTAGGCCAGATCATGTCCATACTACGTTTCCCATGAAGCTTAAGGCATCCTGTAGTCCTATCCTCAGTCTGAACCACCAATGGGACTCTTGACTAGGTGCTTTCCTCTTTTTTGCTGCCATACACAGCCAAGTACCTCACATTGATAGTGCTTTTGAAGGCTTAATAGCGTTTTGTTTCACTGTGTTTTCGGTAGTTTATAGATATATTTTATACAATATCTGAAGTAACATGCAAGCGCGTTGTGTAAAATAAGCGCGTAGGTGAACGGCGCGCGCACACTTGTAGTATCATTTATTATAATCCTAACGTGTTGAGTATGTAGTAAAAAGGACCCGCTAGCGTTATCGCTCGAATTTGCGTTCCGTGTAGATAGGACGTTTTATATTATTTACGGCCTGTCAGCAGCGTCTGAAGACGGCTGTGGCCACAGGCGCACATCGATATGAGCATGCGCGCGCATCCGCAATGGGATTTGGAGTCTCCTAACGGTCGCGAGTGACATAGAAGTCGCAGACCGTTACAGAGGCACTAAAGACTGCAGAAGCCTCGTTTTCAGGCGATTTCTGCACATAAAGACGGGCGAAAGACATATAAAGAGCGAGAACTAATAATTTAAAAAAAAATTAAAAAAATATTTTTTGTTCTTTCCTTCCCATTGCGCGCAGGGGAAACAGCTTGAGGACACTTCCCCCTTGCTTGGAAAGCATAGGCTTTTAAGCGCTAACGTTTCTGCTTGGGATATACAGTTCTCCTGACAAAGACAGAAATGGCCTCAGACAGAGGTGAGGAATACTGGGAAGAATATGAGAAACAGGATGCAGAATTCCAAGAAGAACAGAGGGACCTCTCTCTTAGTTTTAAGAAAGTCCTAGGGGACTCCCTGGTTAAAGCTGTGGCACAGGGGGTTCAACCAATTCAAGAGAGACTGCAAGTTCTCGAGAACCTTTTGGGCACAAAGGCTGGCTTACTTGACGACCCAGGTGAGAGGTCCTCCACCAACACTATTGAAAAAATGAATGGGGGTGTGTAAAGCTGCCCGGAAGAGGAAGCACTCTTCTACCCCCCCCCCCCAGGCTCTATAAAGGGGATAAGAGAAGCCCCAGGAGGCAGCTGAAGCGTTCTTCAGACTGAAGGAAGCTTTCCTATCCAAATCAGCAGTGCCCAGCCTCCCACACCCGACCCCAGGGGCGAATAATATGGGGGAAACAGTCTCATCAACAGAGGAGTTTGATCAAGAGGAGGAGGATGATGAGAGTTTAAGTATTGATAACATTCCTAATAAGAGAACATGTACAGAAAAAGCCAGAATAGTGGAGAGTACCCCTGAGGATGACGATATGTCAGATATGTTTGAGCCGGAGGCGATCAGACATCCTCGGTCCACGGAGTGGACATCATTGCCAAGAGTTGCGATGTATATGGCTCAAAGAATTAGGAAACCCTTAGAGAAAGAGGTCAGATTTCGCCTCAAAATCGGAGTGCCCAAGGCCAGAGCTCAATGGCAAAGTATCCGAGACTCCGGACCTGGACCCAAAGATGTTATCATTCATTTCCAAAGCAAGTAAAGACTTACGGAAAGGCATGGACCGCTCATGGCGATCTTGCCAAGATAAGGTGCTTGATTTGACAGGTCCCATAGTGAAAATAATGGACCTTGCCAAAAGAGCCAAGGATACAGGGGAACCCATAGATCCATCTATTTTAGCAGCTTGGGCACAACGCAACGTATGCTTGCTAGGTAATGCTAATTCAGCCATTTCAGCAGAGCGCAGTAGGTCAATGCTCCTCAAGATTGACGCCAAACTAGGCGATCTAGCCTCTTATGAGGCGGGAAAGGGTGCCCAAGGTCTACTCTTCCGGGACACCTTCGTAAAGGAAATGAGCAGATTTGTGGGAACGTATACAGCTTTGGAGAAGGCTCAAGCCTCAAATCAAGAAAGTGTTTCCCGGGTGAGTTTTTGCCGGGGCCGGTCGATTCAGAGGCCGTCCGACCGGCCGCTTCAATACAAATCGAAGGCCACAAGGACCTAGAGCTCAATATTGGGAGTCGCGCCAACAAGACGCATTTTTCCCGAACAGTGGCAGGAACTTCAGAGGGAGAAAAGGAAGAGGATACTTCAGGCATCAGAATACCAATGCAGGTGAGAGAGCGCAGTGTGTTATATCCGCCAGTGGGGGGCAGAACCTTAAATTCATAGACAATTGGCGAGAGCTTTCATCAGACGCTTGGGTACTTCAGACAGCCCAGGGATGTCAGCTAGACTTTCTAGAGTCTCCTTCGCAGATGAGACGGCCCCAAGCATGCGTTGTTCAGAGGAAGCGAGGAGTCTCTTAGACAAGGAAATGCAGGCGTTAGCAGACAAGCAGGCGTTAAAGAGAGAACAACTGCATTCAATAGGTTTCTTGAGCAACATGTTTTTAGTGCACAGGAAAGGAAAAGTGTGACCAGTGATTAACTTGAAAGAGTTGAACAGCTGGGTAATATACAGACACTTCAAGATGGAAGGAATCCATCTACTAGCGGATCTTCTCAGGAAAGAGGACCGGCTAGCTCGATTAGACCTGAAGGATGCCCATCTGACAATACCCATTGCCCAACAATATCGTCATTTCCTACAATTCAATTGGAAAGGACAAAGATGGCAATTCAAGACCCTACTTTTCGGTCTAGCATCAGCCCCGTGGGTATTTACCAAGCTAATGAGACCGCTGGCAGCAACCTTAAGAGACAAAGGTTGCAGGATGATCATATAGCTAGACGATATCCTGCTTATGGCAGAAGACAGGGACAGGTTGCAGCAACAAATACAGCGAGCAATGTCGCTGATAGTAGGACTAGGATTTTTAATCAACACACAGAAGTCAGCTCTAATACCTTGCAAGAGAATAGAGTTCCTAGGTTTTATAATAGACACAAAGAAAGCCACGTTAGAACTTCCCATGTGCAAAATCAGAGCAATAAAGAGGGACCTGAAAGCAGCCCTGAAGAGACCTGTTATATCGCTTCGGAATCTAGCCAGGATAGTTGGCCTGCTAGCAGCATCGATTCGGGTGATATTTCCAGGTCCCCTTCATTATCGAGCACTACAGAGGCTCAAGATAAAATATTTACAAAAGGGGTGGAGATATCACCACCAAGTTCCGCTAGATCAAGAGAGCAGATCAGAGATTGAATGGTGGCTCAGCAATATGGAAGCCTGGAACGGCCGCGCCATATTCGGGGACTCACCAGAGATCGTCAGAGTCAGACGCCAGCAGATCAGGCTGGGGAGTGAGATGTGGGCTCATAGAGACAGGGGGAAAATGGTTGCAAGAGGAGCTGGAATTGCACATCAACTGTCTAGAGCTCTTAGTGGGATCTTTTGCAGTTCAGGCATTTACCAAGGATCGAGCGAAATGTTGCATCCTGCTAAGGATGGACAACATTTCAGCAGTCAAATATATCAACAAACTGGGAGGCACTCGATCCAAGATGTTAGCAGAGTTAGCCAAAGATTTCTAGCATGATTGCGTGTCGAAAGAAATAGCAGTAAAAAACGGAATATCTTCCGGGAACGAGCAACTCAGTAGCGGATTGGAACTCCAGGTATCTGATGGACTCGAGCGACTGGATGCTGCATGCATCCGTATTCGAGAAGTTACTGCAGAAGTAGGGTCCGTTCGACACAGATCGGTTTGCTTCAAGACTAAACACCCAACTGCCAAAGTACTTCAGTTGGAGACTAGATCCAGGAGCAGCAGGGACAGATGCCTTTCTTCACAGTTGGGAAGCTCACACTCATTACGCTCCCCCGCCCCCATTTGCGATGCTGGAGAGGGCACTAGCAAAGGTCAGCAGAGAGAAAGCAGACATAGGTCTAGCGACACTAGAGTGGAAATCTCAAGCCTGGTTTCCAGTTCTGATAGAACTTTCTATGGATTTTCCTCAGAGGATTGCAAACAGACCAGACCTGCTAGTAGATCCGAAAGGCAATCCTCACCCTCTGATTCAGAGCAACACTCTGAACCTGATAGCTTGCAGAAGTTCAGGCGCAGATTTTGTCTGCCAGGCCTTTCAGAGGAAGCTACAGAACTCATTAAAGTATCATGGGCCCCATCTACAGACAGGATCTATAATTGCGCTTGGCAAGCCAGGGAGCTGTGGAGCAGAGAGAGGGGTGTTTCTTCCATTGAAGCCCCTATAAAGCACATATTGAATTTCTTGGCATCCCTAACTTCGAGCGGGAAAGCATTCAGAACAGTGTGAGTGTATAGGTCAGCCATTTCAGCCGGGCATGAACTTGTAGAGGGAGTTCCAGTAGGAGAGCACCCAGCAGCCTCCAGACTGCTTAAAGGGATCAAAGTCACAAAACCCCCCACTTCCTAGATATTCAGTCCTCTGGTAAACAAGATATTACAACTTTTCGAACAATGGCCTAGGAACGACCTATTGTCAGGAAGACAATTATCAGGGAAACTGGCGACTTTCCTCTGCTTAGTTTCATGTAGAAGAGTGTCAGACGTGAAAGCGCTAGAAATCGACAGAAAGATTTTCTACCCAGAAGGCGTAGCATTTAACATTGCGCAGCGTACTAAAACAAATTCCAAAGTGATTTCTTATCCCTACTTCCAAGATAACGACAACCTATGTGTAGCGAAATGTATTAAATGTTGTTCGACCTCATAATGTAACACAATTGCTTATAGCGCGCAGGAGACCTTTTAAAGCGGTCACCTCTGCCACCATAGCAAGATGGGTGAAAGAGATCATGGAACAAGCTGGCATAGATATTTCTGTTTTCAGAGCTCATTCAACCAGAGGATTTATGGCTTCCGGAGCTTTTGAAGCTGGTTTTCCATTGCAGGAGATCTTGAAGGCGGAAGACTGGTCCAGTGACTCAGTTTTCAGAACCTTCTATTTTAAGCCAGTGGCAAATATGGCAAGGACAATTGTGCAGAGCTTTGAACAAGCATAATGCTTGCCTCCGGTCTTGTCATAGAATGAAGACTGCCAAAGCGCATAGAGCAGGAAGTCTTGATTCTATTAAAGACACAGAGGCAAGCATTATCCCTCCCTTAGGGAATGTCGCTATATGAACATTTGAAACTGTGAAATTAATGTAATACATTTCTGTTGAGAGCAGTCAGCGAATTCCCCACCCTAACAAATCGATTTTGTTTCACTTAAGGGGGAGAGCAGAAGAATTCAAGGGAGTGACGCTATGTTATATCCAAGAGAGTGCAGCCATCTCGCTACATATAAAGACAGAGGTAAAGTTTCCAGTTAATTGATGAGACAGTTAATGCAAGTTCAGCCAGATCAACAAAAAAGAAGAAGAGGAAAGCCCCTAGTCAAGGGAGGACTTATACAGAGGAAAGGAGTCCCATTGGTGGTTCAGACTGAGGCTAGGACTACAGGATGCCTTAAGCCTCATGGGAAACGTAGTATGGACATGATCTGGCCTCGTTTTAAAAGGATCCATGGTGGATGAAAGTTTTTGTGTTTTCATTTTATATATCTGTTAAAAAAAACAAAAAACAAAATTGAACATGATTTGAAGTGCTGTGTTTAGCAGTAATTAAAGAAGAATAACCATAATGTTTGCCTCCGTGTCTTTAATAGAATCAAGACTTCCTGCGCTATGCGCTTTGGCAATCTTCATTATATACTGTTCCCTGCACCCGTCTTCCAAATAATTGGTAAATTAATTATATTTGATAAAAAATGACTAAGTGGTCATATCATTAATAAGTTTAGTATAAAATTGGAATCTAATATTAAGGATGCAACATTAGGGTAGAAAACAATTGATGGCGCCGGAAAAGGAATATATTGGTCGATGAAAAATATAGATGAATACAGTATGTGCTTTGAGGATCTCATTAATAAATTCTGCCCACTTGGTGTCATACGGGTGCAAGATCTATGCTGGATATCTAAAATAGTAAGAATGGGTAGTAAGAATCGGTATTGAGAAAAAGCAAACAGATTGGAAATAAAGTTCTTTTCAGCAAAAGGCTTTTGTTGGAATAATTGCCAAAGAAAAACGATTAGTAGGTAAGCAGATAACTTGAAATAGGAATGTATGGACACAGTGATATGAACTATGAAGATGGCTAACATTAAAACAAGATATAAGAACTTTTTTATGTGGGGTAAGGTGAGAGGATCTGATTTCCGCCGACTTTGGGCTAAAAATAAAGAACATACCACAGTGGAGGTAAAAAAGAAATACATGGGATAACTGAACATGGGTGGAGAATATATATTCATCAGTTGTACATTAGGGATGGATTATCTGACACCCATGTGGCCCACCAAGAATTCACTCAGAGGAGCATCTTTTGGGGCGAATGAAGATGTTGAAAAAAATCATCTCTAATCTCAAAACAAATGCACCAGGACCTGACAGGATTCCCAATTTGGTATATAAAAAGGATCTGGCCTATTGGACTACTACATTGGGACTTATTTATACGAACATTGTCCTAACGGGTAGGATATCAGTCAGTTGGAAAAACTCAATATTAATCCCGATATTTAAAACGGGTGAGAACCAATCCAACAAATTACAGGCCGTTAGCCATGACGGACTTCTGTGCTAAGATATATGCTACATTACTTCTTTCAGAAATGCAAAAATTGATAAAAAGAAACAACCTCCTCTTACACCAACAGAGCGGATTTAGGAAAAATATGGGGGTGTCATCCAATCTATGGTGCCTGACCTATTTAATGCGAGATTGTCTAAGGAAGAAAAAAGGTGCACTGTTTATTTGCTTTATAGCTTTCAAAGGAGCCTTTGATACTGTGGACCGCAGGCTGCTATGGCTGAAGTTGGAAAAGTTAAATATGAACCCGATGATCCTATAATTTATTAAAGAATCTTATACAAACGCCAAAGTACAGATCAGGATGGACCAGGAAGGTCTGCCGAGTGAGGAAATGGATACCAATTTTGGTTTAAAGCAGGGCTGCCCGTTGGCACCAACTTTATATAATTTGTCTGTTTCCGATATGTGTCCTCATCTAGATGTTGGTAATAACTTCTCCCCTAAAAAAAAATTAGCAATGAATTGCCTGGCTAGGCTACGCTGCTGATACTCTCTTTGAATGGTTAAGACACAAATAAGGATTCCAAAATGGCCACTGCTTGAGGAAGACATGTCGCAGCAACCTCCATCTTCATACCAAAAATTCCACCCGAAAATCGATCAATACATGCTCTCCAGCCGCTGTGCAGCTACAGTAGAGGTCACCTGCTATTGCCCTCACCCCCACCATGGCGAAACAAATCCGGAAATGATTTGCTTAAGATGACTTTGCAGTATTGACTGGCTACGCCCGTGGGCGTAGGTCTCGACAGCCACACCATTCGCATAAAAACTGCTGGCGCCTCGTCAGCGTCAGGGGGGCACGCACAGTGCATTGTCCCTCTACACTGAAGAGGTGGCTGTGCTCTGCAAATCGTGAACTATGCTTGCAATTTGAATCCCTCACCACATCGGCATGGACTTTATTACGTGCATCGCAGACATGGACGGCAGAAGGCGTCTCTCGTGTTCAACACAAGTGCCGCAGTAACAGACGAGCCTTCGCCCAAGGTACCAATCTCCTTTTAAAAAACTCAATGTGAATTGTCGGGAACAAACGACAAAAGGGGAGTATGGTAGATAGCACATAAAGCGAGGCTTTAAATCATTGTTCGCCACCTGTAATGACAGCCGACCCGGTGCCTGTTCCTCTATTAGCATAACAAAACGAATCTGGGAACTGTGAATCCCTCCTATCTTTGCATCTAATTTTGTATCAGTAGCCCCGAACAATTTGAAGCGTGTGCTGTGGACCATATAGCCTTAACAGCTCCAATGAGAACCTACCTGCAGCAATCAGTCCAATCAACACCACAAGTTACAAATATAAACAATCAGAACTCTTTCTATCGAGAGATCAATCCCTGTCTTCACCATTTGGCCATCCCCTGTCTGCGGCCCAGAAATAGCAAAGCCTTGAGCTACTTTTTTAGATCACTGCACAGTTTAAAACTGGGAACAAAGGAGCTGGCACATACTTAAGATAGGACATTCCATTGAAGCAATCTAAATCGCCAAGGTGCTTTAAAGCAGATCTCTGGCCTATTTGCATAACTTTCTTAAACATTAAAACTTGAGACAAAAGTCCTCGGGCCCATCCAAGAAGCGCACCGGCACCTCAGGCATAAAGGCAAATCACGTAAAAGATTTTGAAGCCAGCAGATGTTCAGGGGTGTGGAGATAAACAAAGTTAAGCTAACCCTGCCGCAGCAAAAAACAAAACGCTTGAAAAACTTTGGGCCTACAGTACCCCTCTCTGGGCCCACAGCCGCACCAAAGCATTCCTCTTCACCAATGCAGTAATGAATTCCACCGTACATGGCGGCTTCAAGGGAAGACTTCACTAAAAGCTTTCAGGAGTTTCAAGACCAGTTCACCCTGAACTTTGTCGCAATTTACAGCATTCATGGCGGACATTAGGAACTCACTGGCCAAGCTTAGCAAAGAAATTACATCATTAGCAGAAAGCGATCAAAATGAACGCGCCATTCAAACTCTAGATGCGGACACTAAACAAACTGATGTAGCGCTAGAAGACTTGTCCATAATAACTCCTAATTTAGAACTACAATATGAAGACATTGAAAACCGATCACGACGATCTAACATCAGATTGAGGAACCTACCAGAAACGGTCTCGGATCCATAACTAAAAGACACCACAGATCAAAAATTCGCGAATCTCTTAGCTGGAGAAAGACCCATTGATATACTGCTGGAGTGCATAGGGTGGGAGCAAAAAGAATAGAACTTGGCTTGCCACCCCGAGATGTCTTGGCAGCCTGTGCAGCATACCCTCAAAAGGCACCCCTACTCAAGGAGGTGAGGGACTCAGCAATGATTTCATATAATGGCAGAGATTGATTGACTGATATTTTATTTCTATCGCGCTCGTACACAAGTGTTTCAGAGCGCGACAAGGCAAGGGAGGGGAACAGGGGAGAACAAAACAGCGATCTTACTAGGCCCAGTGACATTGAGAACGCGCAAGTGCATGGGAGAGGGGGGAGGGGAAAAGTGCATGGAAGGGGGAGAGGTGGAAAGTGCGAAGCAGAGGAGAAACAGATAAATAACAATAAATAAATAATAAAGGCAACAAAAAGTGGTAATACAGCCAGTAATTTGCAAGTGCTAGGTTTAAGGCAGCAGACAGGGTAGGTCTGATAAGTGCAGGAAGAAAAAGGAGGGGCTGTATGGGTACAGATACAGACCCCAGTGCAAGGGGTGGCCCGGAGGCAGTGCGGGAGGGTGGCATGATGAGCAGGTACCTGGGCCCAAAAGACAGAGGGTGGCCAGGTCCACGGTACCAAGAGAGAACAGGTCAGCAGGGGAGAGAGGGAGCGAAGGCAGAAGAAAAGAGGAAGGTCTTGAGGTGCTTCCGGAACCGGAGATGGTTCTCCTCCAGTTTTAGAGTGGCAGGGAGGCTGTTCCAGAGGGAGGCCCCAGCCGAAGACAGATCTATCCCCAGCTCGTTTCTTAGAAAAACAACTGACTCTGAGTGAGTTGGAGGTAGAGGAGCGAAGAGCTCGAGAGGGGAGGTATTTGCGGAGGGATAGCTGAAGGTATTTTGGAAGATATTCACCTGTATCAAGATCTCTTGAGGATAACCCTCCAAAAAACGCAGAGACCTACAGAAAGTTGAGAGTTCTCCAAACCCAGGTATCAGATATAGATGTACTTTTCCTTTCGAGTTATCATTTACCCTAGAAGGCAGGCGGCAAAGGATAACGAACTGGGAAGAAGGAATGACCCTGCTGCGAATAGAAGAGTAATCTGCAAGTGCATCATTGGAAAGCACCCAACATAACAAAAAGGCACACAATCTAAGGTTTGAGACTGGCAAATTAGCATACGGCCAACATAGAATCGCAGAGACCAGCAAAAAGAAGATTGGCGTTCACCATTGGGAGGCCCGATCCTTAAATCATCATCCTAATGGCAACACATGGCTGGACCATATCGTGCATCTCTTCCGGATGGACTAATCATGGACCTTTGGACCTTCAACATGCAGCAAGACGGAGTGTGACATTCTACTTTTGGAATCCATCTGTTCTTAGTAGCAGGTGGGGAAGCTAGGACTTCCCACATTTTCTCATGGTTTTGAAGGTGGATAGCAGCCGGGTGAGTTGTCCCAGAAAATGTTAGGAACTGCGATTCACACCTGGGTACTCTTGGGAGGGGAGGGTATTTTTGGGGTTGGGAGTCATTTATACCCGATGACAGTTACATTGAGGGGCAATCAGGGGGGGCAGGGATGGTCTCATTTGGGGGAGGGCGTCTCACCTGCAGTGTAAAACTATGCTACTTACTAAGCAAGAGTTGCATTCACACTGCGCACAAATCACAGAAATCCATGCGTGAGTTGCATGCGTTTGATTGATTGTAGGTCGGCCTGACCCGTGTTTCGAGCCTTGTGGTTCAGAAGGGAACATACGCCGAAAGGCTGGTAATTACCATTACCTATTGATTGGAATCAAGCAACTGCAGATCATATAGATGACAACCTGCACAAAGAATGCGCCCATGTTCATTCAACAATCGATTGATACCAAGACTACACAAGCCTCGGACAAAGAGCAGCAGGCTCAAAACACGTGACAGGCTGAACTACAATCAATTAAACACATGCAACTCGCACATGGATTTCTGTGATTTGTGTGCAGTGTGAATGCAACTCTTGCTTTGTAACTTACAATTGTGGCAAGCGACCCATACCCTGCACTCATCCGCAGCCGAATCCACACCTATTTAAATAGTACGAGTGCTGAGGTTTTCCAATTACTCTTCCTGCCAAACTATCTCAGTCTATGCTACTTACTAACCTTCAATCTCTGCAATGTACTAATAACTTCTAGCCTTCTGTATTATCCAACTAAAATTCAAGTGTTTGACATGGACTGTAAGAAGGCTTAACAAGCCACAAAATGCAGGAAGGTGGAGTCTTTGAACTGGCATCAACCGGACTTGGTGGCGCTTCAAGAAACGCATATTTGCAAAACAGAAGCAAACTCTGCCTATACCATTATCCTACAATTAAGGCATGCGCTGTGAACAAAACCACAGGTCTGCTGATTACAGTTAAAGAGGGATGTGGTTCCCAAATAATTTGTACCAAAACACACAGGAAGGGCAGATATGCTTTCGTGCTCCGGAGGATATCCTCTATTAAAACTAACAGTAGCGTCAATATTCTTTTTTAAAATGTTATTTTCATTTAGTTTTTACAAACTTTTGAAAAACATTTTTTCAAACATAATTATTTACTGCATACATAGTCATTAGCTACTAAACTTCTCCCAGATCCATGGTCCCCTAATCGTTAGTTTCAAAACTTCACAGGTTCTTGGTTACCCTTCATATCCCAAAGTTTACTTCAGATCAGGGAGCAAGTCATTCGTTATGTTTCGATAGAGCCATGTCATTCTCTTGAGCCTCCTGCCAACTGCTCCTGAGTTTCTTGGTCTTTTTTAATCATCAGACTTTCCAACTGTTGCAAAAACAGGGCAAGTGCCAGTGACAGCTTTTTGTGTGAACTACACTGCAGGCGTACCCACCAGTTTTCTGCACTGTATGTTGCAACCAGATTTCTTTCTTGGAACAGATACTTAGATCGTAAGCCTTTGAGCCCTGTACAAACCAATACGAAATGCTTCAGTGTTTCTTTGTCCTGACAAAAGCGACATTTCACTTCTTGATCCATCAATACCCTTCTATAGCTGTTAACTTCTCTCGTATCATACAAATTCAATAATCTGAATCTCAGATAATATCTTCTTAGAATTTTCCACGAAGACATTTCCATGTATTGGGATGTCTGGTTAACACCCTTTGCTTCTACTGGGCTGTTTACCATGCATTTATGGTGGCTTCTTTTCTCTAATGTCCTGATCCAATCATGTTCCAAAAGTTTTTTTTTTGCGTCAATTTATGCCCCTAACTCAGGCCAAGATGGATTTCTGACACACGTGATGGGCTTACTGACGCAATTCATGGAGACGTATTGATATTGGGGGACTTTTGACATGGGACCTGGTGCGGTACAGAAGCAAGGCAACACATTGGGCTGCACACTCCCCCTCGAGTGTGCTGCAACGCATGTTCTCTAGTCTATCTTCAGTAGATATTTGGCTCACGATGAAGGGTGAGGAGAATGGTTACTCCTTTTATTCACATGTACATAGGTCATTCTCCCGTACAGACTACGCCTGGGCCTCCACTATTGGGAATAATCAGACAAATGTCACATCAATTACCCTCTCGGTCCATGCCCCAATTACATTGATATTAGATATCAAAACTACTAACTTTCAGCTTTGGTCCTGGAAATTCCTGTTGCCTTTACTCCATGATCAAGTTGTCATAGATATTGCCACACATATTATTGAATACTTTGACTTTGAGGGGGTGAGACCTCACTCTATATTAGGTGGGATGCGTTTAATGCCACTATAAGAGGAATCCTTAAAGCCGCAAGTTAAAACACAAACAACTCATAACCCTCGAAATTGAACTGGAGGCGGAACTATCCCATATTATGGAAAAAATGGAAACCGATACAGGCCCTAGAATACAGAAAACATTTTGAGCAGCATCAGATAGGTTGAACCTTCATTTAAGAAAGCAGAAAAAGCCCTCACTCAAACAGAGGCATTATATACAAACTAATAAAATGGATCGCCTCCTGGCATCTAAACTTCGACATAGGGGTGCTTGCAGGATTATACAACAAATGAAATTACCCTCAGGGGAGATTACCTCTGAAACCACTGGTATCCTCAAACAATTTCACATATTATTCTAACTTACACAAATCTGATATGCCGGATCCCCAAACACTATATTTGGAATCGATTGAATTCCCCAGACTTTAAGTTAACAGATACCAAAATCTTAGAAAATTGTAACATAACGGATGAGGTGCTACGGGTTACATGGGAACTCCAATCACTTAAGTCACCTGGCCAAGACGGTTTTCCGGCCAGCTTTTCAAAAGATATACAGCAACATTTTAGTTCCAGTCTTACCCAAGTTATTTAATAATTTTTCGCACACGGGACAAATTTCACACACTATGGAAGAAGCAAAAATAATCTTGTTCCCCAAAATGGGTATAAATACCCAAAGATCTGTGGGTCCTACCGTCCCATTGCAGTTACTTACCTAGACGCAAAAATGTTTACCAAGATGTTGGCTAACCGGATTGTAGATATCTTACCATCACTAATACACACTGACCAAACCGGCTTCATTAAATCAAGGCAAACACATGATAATATACATAGAGTTTGCCACATCTTGGAGAAGGTTCTTGTTTCCATAGATGCCAAAAAGAAAAAGGCCTTTGACCATGTAGAATTCTGACGCTAGAAAAAAATGGGTTTTGGACTGAATTATATAAAATGGATCAGGGCAAACTATCAAAATCCCTGGGCTAGATTGTCAATAAATTGACATTTAACATCTTTATTTCTCCCTCCAACATGGTACCAAACAGGGGTATTCTCTCTCTCTCTCCTATGTTATACGCATTAAACTTGGAACCTCTATTGGCTAGAATAAAACAAACTGAGGGAATAAAAAAGGAGTTATGTTTGGTGGTGTTCAACATAAAATAGTGGCATATGCTGATGACATGCTACTTATGGCAACAGAACCATCAAACAATAGGGGAGGTCACGCATAGATATGAGAAATTTGGGGTAGTGCCGGGACTAAACAAACGCACACATATCCGAGATTCTGAATCCATTACTATTCTCCTTCAGAAGTTTGAGCTGCAGGCACGGACTTGTTTCCGATGGGCTAAACAGAGAATTATACCACTAGGGGTTAAAATCGGCTCATCCTTTAAAGACTTATACACAGCCAAGTATCCCGCTCTATTAAAGAACCAGGAATCTCAACTTAAAAAATGGAATCCACTTATGTCATGGCTGGACAGAATCAACTGCGAAAATGGTCACTCTCCCCAGAGCACTTTATCTGTTCCAAGCGTTGCCTATCAAAGTACCATTATCCTTTTTTCGTAAAATACATAAAGTAGATTAATGGTCTATGGGTTCAACCGAGAAGCGTTGGGCACAGATGGAACTAGCATTGGCGGACCCAGATTAAGGGATGTACTATGGCTACCAAAACCAGATCGTCCAGCCAATATTCATATGAGTGAAATTATGCACACCACACAGTGGAAAATACCTGGAATGACTGTGAAAAAACGCAGAATAACAGCTTTTCCCTCTTCTCTCGCGCCTCTTTTTTTTTTAACCCCCAATTTACTCCGGCCCTAGAGCCGAATGCTTTTAGAGAAAGGAAGGTTAACTGGGTGTGTGAAACTGGGAGATAAGTTCTCGAGAGAAACACTAAAATCCTTTGCACAATGAGAGCAGGAGTTGGGGCTACATGAAAAATCAGCGTTTAGATATTTCCAGGTGAGACATTGGATTTTGGCTGCCCCAATTAAGGCTCTCGCACAATATAGAATGAACACCCTTTGAGCAATTTGTGATATCTAATTCAGGGAACAATGCCCTTTACTCTAATCTATACAAATGGCTTTGGGAGGGGAAACTTAAAATGAAGATCCGCTATCAAAAAAGTTGGCTTGCTACATTGGGGGAAAAGAGGTCACTGATCATGACTGGGAGACACATTGTAGACCAATTCCCAAACTCACTAGATTGATTCAAGAAAAAAAAACTCTGGCTCAAACTTATGGTGCAATTGCACTATACTCCGGCCAGATTCGCTCAAATGACACTATATCAGGTAAGTGCTGGAGGGAATGTGATCATGTTGGGAACTTGTAGCATATAAGGCTGAGCTGTGCGAGGTTGGCCAAATACTGGGGAGAGGTGAATTCATATTTGTGTGACATCTTTTCTATTCATACTCCTCTATCTTGTATTCTCCTGCTTTTTAGTTATGTTGGACAAAGACTTTAGACGTCGGACGAAAGCGGTTCAGAAAGCCTTTGATATATTTCAATTGGCAGATCTACTTGTAATTGCTCAGAACTGGAAGCTTTGAGATCCACCTCAAACTTCAGAATGGTTTTCTAAAGCATGGAACTTTGTATCTTTATCTTGAGCACTGTGCTCAAATACTGTGCCTGCTAGGGATTGTTTGATATTCCAATTTAAGGTAATGCAGTAAAGTGGTACTGAAAACGATCATTGCATTAAAGTTGTGACATGCAGGTGGTGGATGGGAGGGGTGAACGGTTGGGGTTCAGGAGGGGTGGGTTATAGTTTGTGATGTAAATTTGAAATGCCAATACATTTATAAAAAAAAAAAGACAAATAGGCCTACAGCTGAGTATGGATGTTTTTTGCAATTACTCCAAGAGAAGAACAAGTTACTTCTTACCTTGTAACGTTCTTTCGATGGGATCTGCAGTGGTGTGTAAATTGAGGTGAGAGTAAAATTGCCATATTCCCCTTTAAGAATGAAAAGAGTAACACAGCTTTGCCAAATCTAGTCTCTTGGCTAGAGGAGGAATCCAGATTGTAGAATTTTGTAAAGCTATGTGCGGATGACCAGGTGGCAGCCGCACATATGTCTCGAATCGGTAGCCCTCTTTGGAGGGCCGAAGAGGCTGCGATACCCCTGGTTGAATGAGCCCTAAGATTTTGAGGGGGCTCTTTCCCTGTCAATTTGTAACATTCTAGAATGGCTAAAATAATCATCTGGAAATGGTCCGTTTTGTGATTGGCAATCCTAATTTGTGCCCTGTGTAACCTATGAACAGTTGGTCTGCTTGCCTAATCCTAGCAAGTCTGCCGATATAAAAACTCAAGGCTCGCCTTGGATCCAGCCTATGTAGCCTCCCTTCCTCTTTCCCAGGACGGGGAGGAGGATAGAATGAAGGTAAGGTTATCTTCTGAGTGATGTGGAATTCAGAAACCACCTTTGGGAGGAAATTAGGCTTCACTTGTAGGACAACTTTGTCTTTGTGAAAAATTGTATGAGTGGGTTTACAAGTTAGGGCTTGTAATTCGCTCACCCTCCTGGCAGATGTCAAAGCCACTAAGACAGTTTTAAGGGTGAGAAATCTTAACGAACAAGAAGGAGTACCCATCTGGAAATTTAAGACTAAATTTAAGTCCCATAAGGGAACTTGGAAAGGTCTCGGGATAGACATTAGTTAACCCCTTAAGAAATTGTATTACTAGGGGCAATTTGAAATATGATGGCTCCTCCGCAGTGCGCTTGAAGATCGATAGCGCTGCGAGGTAGCCCTTGATCTTACCAACTTGAAGACCTGAATTCGCCAAATAGAGTAGAAAAGATAACACCATTGGTGTACCACATGCAAAGGGTTCAATATTCTTTTCTCTACATCAGCTGCAAAATTTGTTCGAACGGCAGCGGTATAAAGTCATTGTTGCTGGCCTTCTGGCTGAAAGCAACACCTCCATGATGTCATCTGGGAGGTCCCAATACTTGCATCTCAACCTTTCAGAAACTAAGCGTGAAGGTTGAGGGTTCTGATGTCTGGATGGAGAACCTGACCTCCCTTCTGCGAGACAAGATCCTCCCTGTGTGGAAGACAAATCGGAGGGCAGATGGACATGTCCACAAGGTCCGGGTACCACGTTCTCCTGGCCCAGTCTGGGGCAATTAGGATCGTAGTCTTCCGGAATCTTCTCAACCTCCTGATCATCTGAGGAATGACAGGGACTGGAGGAAACGCATACAGAAGTGGAAACTCCCAGTCTACCACGAACACGTCCCCTAGAGCTCCTCTCGGGGGAAATTCCCTTGAACAAAACTGATCGCACTTCCTGTTGATACTGGTGGCGAACAGATCCACTTGAGGGGTTCCCCAAAGGGCGTACATCTCTTGAAGGACTTCCTGAGCTATCTCCCACTCGAGGGAGACACTGCTCTGCCTGCTCAGAGAGTCCGCTGTCAAGTTCTTCTCTCCGGCTAAGTGAACTGCCGATAGAGAGATTCTTTCTTGAATTGCCCAAAACCAGAGCTGCATCGCCTCTCTGCACAGAGGCAGTGATCCTACGCCTCCTCTTTTGTTGAGGTAGTGCATGACCACTGTATTGTCCGTCATTATTATGACATTTTTCCCTTGTACAGATGGCAGAAAAGCCTTCAGTGCTAATCCGATAGCTCTCAGCTCCAACAGGTTGATATGTTGTCTGGAGACCAACGACCGCTGATGGTCAAGTCGTTGGCATGGGCTCGCCACCCCGTGAATGAGGCATCCGTGACTACTGTTATCTCCGGCCATGGTTGCCAACACAGTTCTCTTTTCAAAATGTTCTCCTGACAGGCCCACCACTGAAGGTCTCGAGCCACTTTGTCCGGAACCTGAAGGAGATCTGTCATTCTTCCTGAGAATTGCGACCACTGAGTTCTTAGTGCCCACTGGAGGGATCTCATCCTCAGGCGAGCCTCTGGCACAAGGAAGATGCAGAATGCCATGAGGCCTAGCAACCTCAAAAAGTCGAAGGCTGGGAGACGTTGGGCATTTTGAAACTTGGTGACCATCTGCAGAATATCTTGAGCCCTCACCTCTGGTGGCGAGGCTTTCCCCGGGGAAGTGTCCAAGACCGCTCCGTTGAACTGGAGTCTCTGTGATGGTATCAGGTGTGACTTCTTTAAATTGAGGGAGAAGCCCAGTTTGTGAAGTGGCAGGCATAATCTAGTTGAATCTGAGCTTGTTCCGAAGATACAGCTCTGATCAACCAATCGTCTAGGTAGGGGTAGACATGAATCCCTTCCCTCCTTAGACTTGCAGCCACTACCGACATTAGCTTGGTGAAGACCCTCGGGGCGGAGGTCAGCCCAAATGGCAGAACTCGAAATTGATAATGAGAGCTGCCAATTGCGAACCTCAGGTATTTCCTGTGTTTGAGGTGGATTGGCACATGGAAATAAGCATCCTGAAGGTCCAGAGATACCAGCCAGTCCTGAAGCTGGAGGGCCTGAAGGATCTGAGAGAGAGTTACCATCTTGAACTTGTCCTTCCTGAGGAACTTGTTCAATTCTCGTAAGTCCAAGATAGGTCTCAGTCCTCCATCCTTCTTTGGTACTAGGAAGTAGGGGGTGTACCAACCCTTGTTCCTTTCCGCTACAGGTACCAGTTCTATGGCACCTTTCTCCAGCAGGTCTACAATCTCCTGCAAAAGGAGCGGATCTGGAAACTTCAAAGAGTTGTTCCCCAGTGGATGACTCTGAGGGGTGGGTAGGAAAGGCAGGCAGTAACCTTGGCAACTGTCTCCAATGCCCAAGCATCTGACGTAATAGCCTGCCATGCCGTCAGATGTTGAGTTAACCTGCCCCCTACTGGTGTCTTGTGAGGAGAGTCCTCAGAGTGGTTTAGAGGCGGCTGACGCAGATGCCGAGGGTAACGAGGCACCGGCTGCTGCCGTTTTTCTTTTGTACTTTTCACCCGTCTACCTTGGGTGAATCGTTTTTGGCCTCCTTGAGCCGGCTGTCCTCTGCCTTTTCCGAATGCGGAATAAAAACAAAAGGACCTACCTCTCCAAGAGATTCCTGAGGGGCGATAGGGAGTTTGACGGATTGCAGCTCCAAGGGATTTTGCTGCTGCCTTGGATGTTTATAACTTCTCCAGGCTGTCATCAGCCTTCTTACCAAATAAAGAAGAGGCGGCATATTCAAAAGTCTGGCCTGTACATCTGGAGCAAAACCCGACTTTCGCAACAATGCAAATCTGCGGATTTTAGTACTTGCCGCCATGGCCCTGCTGATACTGTCAGCAGAATCAATGCCAGTTTGAAGGGATTCGCACATTGCGTCTTTACCATCTTTAATGATGTTCAGAAAAGCTTCCCTTTCTTCTCCTTCCGGGAGGCAGTCAGCCGCTGATAAGGCACACTCCCAAAGTGTATGGCTGAACCTTGCGAGCGTACAAGTAGCATTAATGGATTTAAGCGCCATGCTACACGCAGAAAAGACCTTTTTAGACATAGCGTCAAATCTCTCATCATCCCCGTCTTGTTTAACAGTAGGGTATGCAGATCTACTGTTCGATGAAGTTGCTGCTTGAACAACCAGACTCTCTGGAGTTGGAGGTTTGGACAAATATTCAGGGTCAGAAGGAGATACCCTATATTTGGCAGATAGTTTTTTGTTAACTGCCGGGATAACCTCAGAAGTTTCCCAGTTGGCCGATATTTTCCTCTGCAATGCAGTATGAAATGGAACCACAGGATCTTCCTGTGGGCCTTTAATTAAAATGTCTGCAAGACCATCTTGTTGAAAAGAAGGTGAAGATGTAGACCAACCCATGAATTCTATTATTCTGGCTATTAAAATTCTGTAAGGGGTCTCAGCATGTTCCCCTGGGTCTGGTTCAGCAAATTCTACTTCTGGGGAAGTATCTAAACCACTTGCATCATGCAAGGATTCTTGAAGGTCCATCAACCTATTTTCTTCAGAGATAAATTCCTCTGGTAGAGGTGTTGTAGTCCTCTTCAACCCAAAAGGTCTTTCATGATCAGAATCCTCCCCTTCCTCATAAATCGAGGACAATGCTCTGAAATAATCTGACCTTGGGAATGGCTTAAAACCCATTTCTAGAGCAGAAGGGGCCAAGCTTGTAGTAACCGGTTGAGAAAACGTCGAAGTTGTCGACGCAGAAGTCAAAGGCTTTGAAGAAACCGAAAAAGGGGACGAAAAGGTATGAAGAGACCTCGAAGAACTCGAGAGGATCGGAATCCTACTCAAAGTAACCGAGGTTATCAACGACATTCTCAAGGTCATGGTCGAAGCCCTCGGTATGACTACTGACTGCGAAGTAGTGACAGCAGTAGGTTTGTCCTTTATCGGCATCGAAGACAGCGTCGATTTGACCGATCTGTGTGTCGATGGGCCCTTCGATGATGGAGTCGATGACGCGGTCTTACTGCTTTTGCTCGAGGGTCCATGCCGCTCTCGGGCAGTTTCTTTCGCCGGGATCAACGACTCGCAGCGTTTCAATTTTTCGGGTCTTTCACCCAGGGTATCACATTTAGCCGTCTCCGAGGGGGTCGAGGCCGCTTTCTTGAAGATGCTAAGCATCTTTTTATGGAATTCCTCCCACTTAGCTGGAGAGCTGCGTTTCGTGGGGCAGGTGACCCTTTCCGGGGAAAAAGAAGACGACTAAGAAGAGGGTGATCTACGACGCCTCTTTTTCGAGTGTTTGGATCTCGAAGATTGATGGGAACCGCTTCGCGACCTCGAGCGGGAAGGTTTCCTGTGACGGCGAGGAGACGAATGTCTTGACTCTGCCAAGGACACTTTCGAAGGAGTAGAAGTTTTAAGAGTCTTACCTCTTTCGAGCTTCCCCTTACGCTCCTTCAAGGCTTTCGCCGTCATGGACATGCAGTCCTCGCATTCTGAACAATGGTGCTCCGATCCCAGGCACCACAAACAGATCCTGTGAGGATCAGTCAACAACATTTTCTTTCCACAATCAACACTTTTTGAAGCCGGACCAAGGGGTCGACGGTTCAGATGAGGAAGCCATCGTAATAGAGTAAGATATCTTCGAGGAATAAGTAGAATCTACTTGAAGAACAAACTGAGCAACATGATTCCGAGGACCACAAAGCGCAGAAAAACAGAACTGAGCAACGGACGCTGCGCAAGTCTATTTATACGCATGATGAAGTTGGCGCCGATACAGAGGCTGTCGAGGAACACCAACTCTAGGGACGTCAACGCGCAGCGCCCTCTACTGAAAAATGTTTCCGAGGCCAGCGAGCTGGAAGTGCTCTATCAAGATAAGGAATACATCGGAGGACACAATCCCTTCGAAATAGCTGGATTATAAATCGGAACACACATGGTAATCAGACCAGGCAAAAGGAGAAACCCAGGATGGAAATGGAAGAAGAAAATATTGAAGTTGTACGAAAATATGTATAGATGGGTATGCACATCTCTGATTCAATGAAGATAGTTGAAATCGAAAGATATGCATCAGTGAAATTGGAAAGATTACAATATTGAACTTCATTAAACACAAAGGTGGTTACTCAATAGAAGGGTTTTAGAAACTTTATTAAAAAACGTGTCCAATTCCTAGTATCTACTATGGTTTAGAATTACCAGGTTACTCACTGTAGTGACCACCTTACTCCTAGTCCATAGTCCCCTTTCCTCCATACTTGTGGGACATCTCTCCGTCCTGTGGGACGGGACCGGAGCACTTTGTAAAAAGCATCCACATTTTTTTCAAAAATGTGTCCCTCCTCTCTTTCCTGTGTGGGGCCCAGCATGCGGCCTTTACCCCGCCCACCTTGGCTCCGCCCCGCACCTCGCCCATCAGTCCTTTTCTATCGCCAGGTAAAAGACCCATCAGCAATAACAGAGGAACCTTATTATAGTGGACGGCGGGCGGGCGTATGGAGGAAAGGGGATTATGGACTAGGAGTAAGGTGGTCACTATGGTGAGTAACCTGGTAATACTCCTACGTCCTGTCCCCTTTCCTCCATACTTGTGGGAGATTCCCAAGCACTCCTTACAGGAAATACCCCTTACTGAAAAAGGTTCTCGAGCACAGCCTGACCAAACTGAATGTCAGCTCTTGAGCTCATGTCGAGACAGTAATGTTTACAGAAAGCAGATGGGGAGGCCCAAGTAGCTGCCCTAGCGATGGACTCCCAGGGGACATATTTCTGAAAAGCAACCGCGGCTGCCTTGCCCCGCACCAGGTGTGCATGGATACCCTTAGGAGGTTTCAGCCCTTGGACGGTGAAAGACTCTGATGCAGGTGGCGATCCACCTAGAAATAGTTGCCTTAGACAGCGGCTTCCCCCGAGTGTTACCGAAGGTCACAAAAAGTTGAGAAGAACTCCTAAACTCGGAAGTCCTGTCCAGGTAGAATTTAAGAGCTCTTCGGACATCAGAGTAGAACCCTTTTCGCCTCTGAGGCAAGGTTCGGAAAAAAGACCGGAAGGGAGAGCGACTGATTCAGATGGAATTCGGTCACCAGGACTACCTTGTCCTTGTGAAAGACCAAGAAAGGATGCTCCACCGACAATGCCTGGAGCTCACTCACTCTCCTTGCTGACGTAACGGCGACCAGAAAGGACATTTTCCAAGACAAGTACTTGAGGTCCACCGTAGCCATTGGTTCAAAGGGTTTATGGCACAGCGCCGTCAGGACTACATTTAGGTCCCATGGCGGGTGCAGATTACGAACCGGAGGGTAGAGGCGGGTCAAGGCAGCAAAATGCCTCTTCACCACTGGGTTAGTTAGAGAATAAGAACACAGGTCTGTGGAAAGGTAAGCGGAAACCGCTGAGAGATAAGTCCTGGATGACAGGACATGAACCCCTGACTCTGCAAGGGAGGACACGAAGGACAACACCGTGTCAATCGTGGCCACCCTCGGATCTAACTTCTTCTCCAAACACCAATGACAGAACCTGAGCCATTTACTCTTGTATTGAGATCTGGTCGAGGGTTTCCTGGCTGCCTGGATAATGCGCATGTTATCTGCAGACAAACTCAGATGCTCTAAAGACTTGACCTCAGGCACCATGCCGCCAAGCTGAGCGATTATGGGGAGGGGTGCCACATCTGTTGTTCCCCTTGGTGAGGAAGATCAGGAGTTACTGGTAACCTGATCGGCAGATACACCGACAGGTGTTGAAGTTCTGAGAACCAAAACCTGGCCAGCCACCACGGGGCCATGAGTAGAAGGGAACAGTTCACCAATTTCCAAATTGCACGGTGAACTAGAGGCAGAGGCGGGAAGGCGTAAGCTCTCATGTTGTGCCATGGAATCTCGAGAGCATCTCCCAGAGAGGAGGCTCCCAGCCCCCCTCTGGAGGCATACTGAGGAAGCTTCTTGTTCGCCGCCGTAGCGAAGAGGTCCACCTCCGCGTGCCCCAGCGCGAGAAAATCCATGAGAGGACCTCCGCCTTCAATTCCCACTCGTAGCTGACCACTGTCCTCCGGCTGAGGGCATCGGCTGTGACATTCAGCTGGCCTGGGATGTGCACTGCAAGGAGCCAGACACCATGAAGCACGGCCCACTCCCAAATCTGGATGGACAGGTCCACGTGGGAGGTGGGGGGGGGGGGGGGGGGGGAGACTTCGTTCCCCCTCATTTGTTTATGTAATACATTGACATCACATTGTCCGTTCTTATGCGGACCACCTTGTTGACAATGAGCGGTCTGAACGCCCTGAGTACTAGGAAGATCGCCAGAAGCTCCAAATGATTTATGTGCAGGAGCTTGTCCTGAGGCGACCAGAGGTCCGAAACCTGAAGATCTAACGTCGCACCCCACCCTAGAAGGGAGGAGTCCGTCGTGATCGTCACCATGGGGACTGGGTCCTGAAACCCTGCACCCCCAGACAGATTGCTGAGAGATGACCACCAATCCAGGTCCACTCATGGAATCCGGAATCATTATCCGCATGGAATCCGGATCCACTGCCTGACGCCATGAACTCCGAAGAGCCATCTGGGTCCGTCTCATTTTGAGACGAGCAAGAGGAAGAGCCAGTACACACGAGGCCATGAGACCCAGAAGCCTCTGGAACCACCAGGCCGACATGCTCTCCGACTGCGCAAACATCTGACACGTGGCTAACAGATCCGCCATTCTGTCCTAGGTCAGATACACTCTGCAGTCGATCGTGTTCCAACGAAAACCCAGGAAGATCAGGTCCTGTGAGACCGCCATGGAGATTTCCGCCAGTTCACCGATAGCCCAAGATAGAACAGGAGCTGAAGGAGAGACTGGAGGTTGCCCGCTGCTGCTAGCTGACAAGGGCTGCTTAAGAGCCAGTCGTCCAAATGAGGATACACATGGATACCCTGGAGACGAAGATAGGCTGCAGTCACCGACACGTGAAGACACGCAGCGCCGAGCAGAGGCCAAAAGGAAGCACCCGAAACTCGAAGTGCTCCTCTCCCAAAGAGAAGCGGAGATATCTCCCTGTGTGGATTCCAAATCAGGATATGCATATACGCATCCTGAAGATCCACAACGCTGAGCCAATCGCCCATCTGTAAGGAGGAGCGTATCTGGCTGGGCGTGATCATCTTGAATTTCTCTTGGGGTAGGAAAAGATTGGACTTGGAAAGGTCTAGGATGGTGCGCAGGGCAGCCTGGTTGGATTTGGGCACCGTAAACAGCCGGGAGTAGAAGCCCTCCCCTCGCTCCCTAAGGGGAACAGGTTCCACAGCTCTGATGTCCAGAAGTTTCTGAACTTCGGCCTTGAGGGAGGGTGAGCCCGACAGCTGAAAAGGAGGGTTTAGGGGGGGCTAGGGGCTAAAGGTAAGCGGAAGCCCGCTCGAGCGACTGACAAGACCCATCTGTCTTCTGTGATGGTCTGCCATGCCTCCCAATGAGACGCAATGCGTCCTCCCACCGGGGGCTCGTGCGAGCGCTGAAAACCCTCATTTGGCAGGTTTATCAGTGGCGGTGCCACCTGAACCTGTTGAGGAGGCTGAGGAGCGGGAGAAAAACCGCATGCGTTGTTGTACATCGGTTATTCCCCGCAGGAGTATCCACTCTGTGAGATTTGCGGTCGAGGAAGCCCCTAAAACCAGAGGAGGGTCGACTTTGCGACAACGGTCTCTGGGATTTGAAAGGAGCTTTGACCAGAACAGACAATGATGTAGCCGTCTGAGTGCTATCCTTGGTCTTGGTGAGCTCTACATCAGTAGTAGAATGAAAAAGCTCCTTACCATCGAATGGAAGGTCCAACACCTTGTCTTGCACTTCCTTAAAATATTTAGTGGCATGCAGCCATGCCTGCCGTGAGGTATCAACCCCAAGCATCAGGCCCCGAGCCGAGGTGTCTACGTGGTGAGCCGCAGCCTCCAGGAGATCCTGGGCCAAGACCCTGGCATCGGAAAGGCCTCCTTTGAAGTCTTCCAACTTCACGACCGGGATGTGCTCCTCCAACTCCGACAGACCTTTCCACATCCGCATGTTAGCTCCCGCCAATATCAACTCAGCGTTGGCCTGCCTGAGCTGCAAGGCTGAGTTGGCAAAGATTTTCCTCCCTAGGGAGTTCAGGAGCTTGTCCTCCTTTCCCAAGACCTGAGTAGCCATCGTGGAAGAGGATGCTGCAGGTCTGGATTGCAACGTAGCCGCAGCCACCACTGTGGAGGAGGGAGGCGGACAAGACGACAGGGCCACCTCTTCCGAAGAATGCAGCCTGTACCTTGCGTCAATCTTCTTATTGACAAGAAGTCCCGATTGTGACTTTTCCCAGACTCTTCGGACCTCGGCCAGAACATCCTTCTGCAGGAACAGGCCGGTACCCTCCAAGGTAGACAGAGTGAACGCCCCAGAAAGCACGCCCTCCTGCGGAGCGGGTGCCTCGGGCACCGGAACATCTAAGAAACTCATCATGTCCAGTACCCGGTCATGAAAGGCTCTGATAGAGCGGGGAAGGTCCTCGTTGTCCTGATCGCCTTGAGGGTAATCTGACAGGTAAGGATCCTGCTGAGCCGTGTCAGGCACTGCCTTGTCCACTGGGGACAATGGAGGCACAGGAGGAAGAGCCCAGGGAGGCACCACAGGCGAGGGAGGCACCACAGACAAGGGAGGCGCCGGCGGAACTACCAGAGGAACGGGTGGAGCCGGAGGCGCAGGTGGACAGATCTCATTGAAAAGCCCTTTGAAATATTCCCTCATGGGGTCGGTGCGCATAAGCGCTTGAAAAGTACCGAAAAAAGCGTCCTCAGGAGATTGCTTCGGAACCTGAGGAGGCCTCTCATGAGGTGTACAAATCCAGGGACGTAACGGGGAAGGGTGCCACACCAGCCCCTCCACCGATGTATCCACATAAATCAAAGGTGCCGCCCCCGCGGGCAACGAAACATTGTGCAGAAGAGGCATCCGGGCGTTCCAATCATAAACCGGCCGGTAAGGATGCGCACAAGGGACCTCAGGTTCACCCAAGGGACTGCGCCCTACACCAGAGGCTGATGGCGTAGTTGTAGGGGTAGCACCTAAAATGGCCACCGTGGTCGTGGCGGGAACGGGCGCCAAATTGTCCTCATCGGAGGGGAACTGCGGCACGTGAGGAAGTGAGGCAGGGGTCCCCGTCGATGGATCAGGGGTCTTAATCTTAGCCTTAACATAAGGAACCTCGGCCGGGAAAGGTGAGCAACCGCTTTCACCGACAAAGCCTTGTCCGGCCTCTCAGAACTGTTGGTAGCTTTAGCCTCTGAACGAGAGACCTCGGACCCAGGCCCCGTAACAGCCTTATCTGCACGGGCCTCGAACATCCGTTCGGTAACAACCAGCCCAGCCAAGGCCTCGGGGCGCACCCCGGTCTTGTTTTTGAGGGAAGCCGACAGAGGCCTCAGAGCGAGCTCCGGTACCCCGCAATTCAGCAGAACTGGGTCTACAAACAGCCCCCACAGGAGGGGCCTCGGAGCGTACTCTGGTGTTCACCAGCCCCTTACGGAGACCCTCAGAGAAAACTCTTGTAGAATTATTAGGCCCAACGGGCACCTCAGGGCGAACCCCGGTGACAGAGCGATCAACCCCCCTCCCGGACCGAGAGGAATCCGGAAAGGTATCCCCCAGCCAGGGTGCTCTGAAAAGTAAAGAATTTACCGGGCGTTTCTTCTTCTCGTCGATGAAGGCCTGAAAATGCGAAGGAGGAGTTTGACGGAACACCTCCTCCCACCGCTCCAACCGACGTTGAAGTGCCCGGACCGAAAAGGAGTCGCAGTAAAAACAGGAGTCCCAACGGTGTTCCAGGCCCCAAACATGAAACAAAGAGGATGGGGACCCGCCCTCGCAAAGCGACGGTGACACAATGAACAATCTTGAAAGTCTAATTTGAAAGACAGACTAGTAAACGAACGCTAGCGAGAGCCAGAGAGGAAAAAAGGGAAGAAAATCTTCCGAGGATGCAAGTGCGTCCCCGATCAAGCGGAGAAAAGGACTGATGGGCGATGTGCAGGGCGGAGCCAATGTGGGCGGAGTTACAGCCGGGTGCCAGGCCCCGCGCAGGAAAGAGAGGAGGGACACATTTTTGAAAAAAAATTGAATGCTTTTTACAAAGTGCTCCGGTCCCGTCCCACAGGACGGAGAGATGTCCCACAAGTATGGAGGAAAGGGGACGGGACGTAGGAGTAATGTATACGATGAGAAAACTGAATGGATTTAAATAATTGAAGGAAAACTATGGAAAAGAGTTTTGGGGCTAACACAGACTTCTTCGATGGAAGCTATACATTTTGAATTGGGAACAATCTCTTTAAGCACACAATGTAAGATATCCAAGGGGATATTTATTAGGCTGATAAGTGAAGGTCTCTCGTGAATCTATATTGTTTCAGAAGTATGCTACAAAATTGCGATAAAGATAATGCCCTGTCGAAATGGGCTCTGGAAGTGAATACATTCTTGGAGGCAAAAGCTTATGATTTCAAGATTCAAGTAGGAGCTGCCCATCTCAGAAAACGAGAAAAGATTTTTAAAAAAATGCAAATGTGTGGGATAGAGATGCCCGACTCTCAGAGCTAGGGAAACAAAGGAAATATACGTCTTACGTTAAAATAGGGTTGTCCATCAGATTTGCTTTGCACATTTTAACAAATCATTTTAACCATGGGGTAAGATTTTTTCTTATTCTGAGGTTAGAGTCATTTCCCACACTATCCCGCATTGGAGAATGGATGAATTTGGACTATGAAAATAGACTGCAGATTGTGTGGTGGAGATAGAGACGCCCAGACACCACCTTACAGAATGAATACAATTACAGGATGTCCCTATGAAAGCCTTTTTAAGATTAAGATATCCTATTGATGACCATCAATCAGATCAAATGTGGAGTTATACGTATTCAGGACAAAGTACCATCTTAAATTTTGCATTATACCACATGTGGAAAATAATTTCTAATATGATATCCAATGTATGAAAAGGAGCATTAGTAGACATCAAATATTTTTATGAATTCAAATGAAATAGTTCTGATATATATTTTATGGTTTTATTTGTTAAGATATGTGAATGAAAAGTGTACAGGATAGTGATTTTATGGTGTTACAATGAGGCATTGCAGCTTTTCATCAGCTATTTTAAAAAATTGTATGTTTGAATATAATGTTATTGATACTTTAAAAAAAATGGTAAGAAGATATGTAATGATTAAATTGTTAAAAGGTTTAATTAACCCAAAAAAAACTTTTTGTTCACAAGCCATGGCACATGCCTTCTGAAACGCTTGCTGGCCGACACGTTTTGATTGGTTGCTTGACCTAAAGCACGACAAAAAAGAAGGTAGAGAACACCATGCAGTGAGCAGAAACATCCGACAGCGAGAGAACGCACCTGTGAACTTGGTAAGAACTGCTTAGAAAGATTTACTAGAAGGTTGGAAATTAGGATTCAGAGTTCAGAAAGATTCAGATTGGCTGATGTTATTTAAAAGCGACTATATACAAATCTGCCCATTAAACAAGGATGGATTATTTAGACAAAGTATTCAGGGATTCGCCAATCAAACACAGGACCCCTATCAGAAATTACATTTATGTAAACATCAGGTGGCATTGCCTTGCCATACGTCTGCAGTGCATACTGCAAAGTGGAAAAAAGATAACGAGAAGGTCCAAGTCAAGAGAAACAAAAGTTAATCATTGAACATCCACCAATCAACGTTCACATCCACCTCATAGGTCAGCAAGCCAAACGTCGGCGGTCTGAAAAAATCTCTTCATATAACAATTGTACATCTTTACGGAATAACACCCAACAAAAGAAAATGAATGCGCCAAACATAAAAAATTGCCAGTTGTCTCGTTAGTGTCTTCCATTCAGCCACAGGAATGCATGTGACTAGCACCTAATTTGATCTACAATCTTCAACCCTTTCATTCCCCCTCGAGTCCACACTGCTCCACCTTCCCTGGCACGTTTAAACATGTGTCATATATGTAGCATGTTACAAAATGGCAAAACAAAGAAGCAACCCGAGTTGTGAAGAACTTTCGGAACGAAGTCTGGCAAATTACACCACATATATTCATAGTAATGCTTACCTTGAAATCAACCTCCCACCACAAGACAGTTGAAAGCTTGTTTAGTCATTTGTGTGAAGAAACAAATAATTGCAATTTAACTGTGGAAAAGGTCCCTCTAACTTTCTGTATGAAAACAAGAACAGACTCCAAATTCTTGAGACATCCAGGAATAGTACACATAGCATTCTTGAAATTGAATTAAGACTACCCATTTTGCTTTACTAATGTGTGAAGCAATGCTATAGTAGGTCACTGCCTTGTACATTGTTTCCCCCCTTCACATGCACGGAAGTCCTTGAAACGGGAAACGGCAGGCAGAACCCATCCAACACGAATTCCTACTCCTCACCAACACAACCGAACACCCATACATACAGACCTGGCTATCAACCATGAACCTGGAGGGCTACACACCCAAGCTCACCTCCTGCGCCAAGTACCTCAGGTTCCACATCGACAAACACCTCTCCTTCAAGACACAGCTAAGAAACCTCAGACAGCTTGGCATCAGCTCCTTCTGGCAAAGATTCAAGCCCTTCCTCCTCCTGGACAGCTTTAGATCCATCGTTCAAGCACTGGTCCTATCCCACCTGGATGGAGCTATGCACTCCTCGAAGGCCTCCCGCCATCCTCCCTTAAGCCTCTAAGAAATGTCCAACACGGGGCTGCACGTCTCAAAGGGCTACGCAGATAGGACCACATTACCCCGGCCCTCACGGACCTTCATTGGCTCCCACTGAAAGCACAAACAACCTTCAAGCATTGCTGCATCTATAAGGTAGTCGCCCTAAAGTCACCTAGCCACTTAACAGAGAAATTCTGCATCTCTGGCAGACAGCGCACCACCAGAAAACAGGACGCGTGCAGACTTGAAATCCACCACTCCAAAAAGAAAAGGACCAGAAAACAAGCCTGCTCCCGCTACATTGCAAGACTATGGCACCTCCTGTCGGCATCAGCCTCGCTCCTACAATTCAGACAAGAACTCAAGAACCACCTCTTCAAGAAGTCTCTCCTCCTCAACACCTAGGCCATCATGTCGCAACCCTCTCCTCCCCGGTACAGCTGTACCCCTCTGTATCCTACCCCGATGTATATCTGTTCTGTTGTTACCACTGGAAAGCGTTCCGTTATGCATCTGTATTGGTGTATACCTATGTAAAGCACTCCGTTGCTTCTCGAAGCTAGGTCCATTCTCAAATACCATAATAATGCTGCAATGTTCACCAATCCTGCACAATTCTGGAAGGGGAGACTAGCAAGAGAGAAGGAGTAACATAAAAGCCCTCAGCTCTAGTACTTCACTATCTAATAGCTGGATAATGTTATTTTGGCACTGATGAGTTATGTACATGCTGGCTCAAATGAAGATTGCTTTCCCCTCAAGTAAAAAGAAATCCCACACGTCCAAGCAGTGCTCCAGATAACATTTGGAAGTAGGGGTATTTTACTCGCTATTTTTTAAAGTTGGGATACATATTTTTAAGGGAGTAAAAGTCCAATTCCCAATGAGCATACTTTATAAACGAGTAAAAATGTTTTAAATGAAGAACAAATGTTACAAGTTTACTTCTTCCAATCAGGCAGTTAAAATAGTAGTTTCTTCCTGTGGTACTGCATGTACTACTGGTCCAAACATATCATGGAGCTGTGAGGGTGAAAGCACAGGTGCAAGTTTCTACATGTCTTTTTCCCATTTTTTGTTGAGAGCATGTTTAGTCCCCATTTTTATTTTTTGGGGGTATTTGCCAATGTTTAGGGAGTAAAAGTGGCCGATACACCCCTTATCTGTACGGCTGCATCCAAGGGAAGTCAAAGTAAAAATAACTAGCACTAAAGTAGCTAGTGTTATTTGTGTACTATAGGGAAAAGGCCAAGCACCGATATGATTATGCAGAACACAAAGCAGGGTTCGAAATTGACAGGAGCTTTTTAGCTCTTGCTTGATGCCTAGAAGAGCCTGGTTAGCTTTAAACCAGTAGCTTCCAGGAACTACTTTTGGCTCCCCAGGCAAACTGATGCCGAACAAAGACCTATCTGAATTAAATTCTATGCTTTTGGGACAATCTATAAATCCATTTTAGGACACACCTAAACATTTAAAACATAAGGAGTCATAAATAATGTACAAAATGATAAGTGTGCATCTTGTATGAAGGTTTGATTTGTGGAACACTATGTACTAGCTTCTTGTCCTGCCGTTGTATCTTCTGATCACTGGTTAATGCTGGATACACAGGAGCTACCTTTATCTCCCATTTATCAAATCTAAATTTGGATCCCTGCAATTACACAAAGACAATTCAAAGAAGCCATCATGGCTTGACTGATGGTGTAAAATTAATGAAGGCACAAGATCCTGAGGGAAGAGGGAGAATAGGAGATAAGTAAGCCACAAAGTGATTAGATACATTTAAAAAGGTAGCATCCGCTAGCTGGCAAATGTGAATAATCTGAAGGGAATCCCAAGTAAAGTAGGGTGGACCAAGTGAGTGTGGTCTCTCCCATATTTGTGGTTGACCCTCAAATGAGGTTTGGATGAGTAAGTAGTTAGGAAGAGTAAGAGGTTCTAGGAAAGCCCCACCAGATGCTCACACCCCAAGAAATACAACCGACTGGAGGAAAAAGCCCAATACACCTCTTTAGGGATGACAAGGTTTATTTCCATACACAAGAAAAAAAGCCCAAATAAAGATCTTTCTTCTGCTGGGGCCTCCCTCTAGAACAGCCTCCCCGCCTCTCTGAAACTTGAGGAGAACCATCTCTGGTTCCGGAAGCACCTCAAGACTTCCTCTTTGCTTCTGCTTTCTTTCCTCCTCCCCCTTGCTGATCTCCAGGCTGAATCTGAAACTGGTTACCTGGCTACCCTTGCACTTGGGGACTGTTTCTTTATCCCTACAGCCCCTACTAGTACTCGACACCTGATGTCTGCACTTACCCATGCCCCCCGCTACCAGCGCTTTTATTTATTATTTCTATTTATTTCACTGTTATCCTATGTACTGCACTGCCCCCTCCTCTTTTTCCCTTCCGCGATGTCAATGTAACCTGGCCTAGTAGGATCGCTGTCTGTCGTCCCCTGTTTCCAATCCCTTGTTGCATTTTAAAACACTTGTGTATAGGCGCGTTATAAATGCCATATCATATCACAACTCTGCTGCCGCGGATTGTTCTGGCAGAAACTGCATGAGCAGCACATTATAAAGATACAGCGCGACTTCAGTGACATCAGTACAGTAAAAACCTGCATGGCTGGTTGGCGAGACCCTATACATAGGCCGTCTGCTCCATAGGGGATGACAGGCCATTGGACCAAGCCCTGCCCGTCCGTCCATCCATCCATCCATCCATCCATCCATCCATCCATCCATCCATCCATCCATCCATCCATCCATCCATCCATCCATCCATCTACATGGGGGATGTTGGACTCGTCATCGGTCACAAGTTGTTGCAATTAGCAGTTTATCCACAAAATAAACAAAACATCTATCTATGTAGCAGTGCACCTGGTATGAGCAGACGGGGTAAAAGCCAAGGTCATAGTAACTCGCTCCCAGATAGGCCGGCAGCTCTCCAAGGTCTTATAGCCTCGCCCTGGGCTATCATTTCATCCCTCCCTGCACCTCGCAGCACACATGACCTAGAAGTGAAGGTAGACAAGCCCATTTTACGGATCTTTTTTATCGACCAGTGGTCTATAGGGGTGTCACGGTATTAGTTTTATGACGGTACAATAACCTTCTTGCCAAATGACGGTATATCATGGTTATCGCGGTATAGCAGGTGGAGTTAACTAATCTTAACAAATATTTTCTAAAAAGGTCATAAATTGTCAGATTATTCATCACAAACAAAACCAGGCACCCAGGGTGAGAATTGGGCTTTTCAACATACTTGCCACTGAAATGCCACCCCTTGCTTCCACAAACACACGTGGGGAGAGGAGGAGGGAGGGGGAGCCCTGCTGCGACTGGCAAAGCAAACTGAATAGCTTTTCTTAAGTGGTCATTTAGGCTTTTAGCTCCCCCACTGGCTACTGGTGTAGATGAACATGTTGCCATCTTGATAACCTGCATGCCACAGATCAATGGAGTCTGATGGTAGTATACGCTTGTGCGCATGCACACGCACTCTCTCTTTACGTTACAGCCTTTAGTTTACTTCCAGGCCAAAAGGTGTTCAGTAATCACGGACATGTTACCCTTTGGTATGGCAGCAGGGAATAACCACAGAGATTAGTAAATTTCGCAGTGTGACTTATTATATGTAAATTCAATGATAGAACCAGGGAAATCCCCCATTGTCATATGTTTAGAAAACATTATCCATTATAAATATATAAACCCCAAAGCCACCAACCCAAAGTCCCGGGAGGATAGCTCAGCGGCAACGTGCGCGCCTTGGAAGCAAGATGACACGAAGCAACACAGGTTCGATCCCCGGGTTCGCACTTAGAAACCTCTGGGTGTTTAAGCGCTTTATAAATATGCAAATAAGACAAAAACAATTACGCAACTAAATAAACAAAAACAATTTCTTTAACAGCGCTGTGATGCCCGCGGGCTGTGTGAGCGCTTTAAAAAAAAATGTAAATAAAAAAAAAAAGCAAACCCTTTTCCTTCTTGGCACTGTATTATTCTTTCTATTGCTAACATATTGATTTTGTGTCAGGCACATGTGGTTTATGGAATGGCATTAAAAACTGCTCAAAATGAAACTACTTGGCAGACGGCACATCCAACAGTTCAAGACCAAGACTGTGCAGCACTTGCTTACTGCAGCCTTTCCAAATCAGATTGAAAAGCACACTTAACGGTATGAACGGTATACCGGTATAAACAATGTGACGGTTATTATTGTTCAATTCATTGGTTCACGGTATCTTTAACGGTATACCTTAATACCGTTACATCCCTAGTGGTCTAACAGGTTTACGATCAGTGGCCTGGGGATGGATGGTACCTTGGAATGGAGGGGTCCTAAAGCTAGAGCATTTAAGTACTATAACTTAGAATTGGGACTGGTGGAGGAGAGGGGGGGTTGGAGGCCCAAGCCCTCCGTCTGGTGGGATCAGGTTGTTCACAGACATTCAGCTCTCCTCCCAAGGCCTTGCAGGGTACATTTTTTCCAGGGCGTGAAGTTTGGCAACAATTTTGGACGATGAAGGGTTTATGGATCTGTGTAGCTTTGGTCTTTCTCATCAGTACCTGGGATATAACCTATTCATTTGCTCATGTTCGCGGTCTAGGCCTGGGTAGCGCTATGTCGCGATATGTTTAAGCTTTATGCCACAGTATGGCTGCTAATCTCCAAAATGGCTGCTTTTCTCGCATGTGTGCTTCGCCTATAAAGCATGCAATAATGTAATTGTGCAGAAGCCTTAAGGGCACCCCTCTCCCCTGCAACCCCTCCTGGTCTTAGTACATGAAGCAGCGCTTCCATGATCCTAAAGCGTTTCGGGATGCAGGAAGATAGTGTCTCCTTCCCAACATTCCCCCCTTTCGTTAATTCTACATCAACAAACTCCCCAATAAGCCCATCTGCTCCTCCATATATCCCCACCTGCTTCTAGATCAACCCAGTGCTTCGTATAATGCTCAGGGTCAAGTAGGGGTGTAGTGGTAGAGCAGCGCTTACACCTTCCCAGCACCATGCATGGTTTGTTTTGGTCATCTGTTTGGCCAGCACTGTCTTTTGTACCGCAAGGTGCATTAGATCCCCCCCCCCACCACCTCCATTGACACTATCATCATGGCATGGCTAGGTAATGCTTTGGCACAACATCGGAGTCCCAATTGGCATGTACAAAAAAGTAACAAAAACATGATGACCGGCACCAGCATCTTTACAACTGCCCCCCATCCAGGATGGTGCCCAAGCGTAAAGGACGTCAAACCAGTCATTGTGTAGGTCAGCTTCAGTTTGCATGTGCGATCAGCGGGTGTGCCGTGCTCCTATTTGCATATATGATCCGTTCTCTGCATCGTTTGGAGGCACGAATGTGCAGCAAGAATCCCCTACCATTTTTCAAACCCCTCCTTCCATTACTGTAAGCAGGTCCAGCACATACCTGTTCTGGAGAATCAATCATATGGCACACGTCTAGACCTTGATCGCATTGAGACCTTGACCTGTGCGATTGGCCAGCTGTATTACATCCCAACGCACAATCTGCACCCACTTGGTGTTTGCTGCGGTCTGAACTCCAGGTAGTAGTAATGATGCTAAAAATGTTCTTCTTTACTAAACAGTCTAAATTCATTGGGTATTTCTTTGAGCAGCTCAGAGGAGACTTGTGACAGGTAGTGCAATCTTTTCCTGCGCAAACATTTGTTCTCTTTTTCAGGCAAGATACTGAAGATGGTGGCTGCAACAGGCTTCTGGTGGGCCCCACCACCACTGTTAAAGCTGATCATTAACATGGGGATCTGTGGCCACAGTGTCGTGTGTGAAATGAAATGGTAACACTAAGTTTGTACTTTTGGTTGAATTTACATCCTGAATAGACCCAATGATGGTAGCATTTGCCTGTACACTCCCCACTTTTATATGCCCGCCATATAAAAGTACAGCTTAAATATATGCCCAAACCAAACCTGAACAGTGCAAACATCCCAGCAATGTAATGTAGTGAGCATGAATACGAATACGAGAATTTAGACATGTTCTCATACACATTACTCTCCTAACAATTAGTAGCCTGCCGTGTTTAAAAAACACCTGAAAAGGAAGTGCTGTTATAAGATATTGAGGAAAGGTGAAGAGAGGAAATGAAAGGGAGAGCGATAGAGAAAGTCAGGACGAGAGAGAGAGAGAAAGTGACAGAGCTAGAGATAGATAGGAGAAAGAAGAACATGGGGAACTGCAGGAGTACAATCCCTGTGTAAATGTAATGCATAGCAGCGTGGTGTGGTAGTTTTGGATATTATACTTTTAAGTCTTTTGAACGGGTTGTACGGGCTATATTCGGGGATACGTTTTTTAGGTGCTGTGGGCAAGGGGCTTCAGAGAGGTGCACACAGTACCGTAGCTCCTTCACCTTAACCGCAAGGGGAGTAGCATAAACCACTTTGAAGGGACCATTAGATCTTGGTTGGTTCCACCGCTGAACGAAATTCTTTACATAAATGTGGTCTCTGAGGAACAGCTGCAGAGGGGGTGGTGTTGCCGGTGTCCGTTGCAGCCGAGATTGTTTCCTCTGTCCGGGGACGCGCAATGTGTTGGGAGACAAATTGTACTGCCTTTGTTGGGGAGAACAAATAGCTGCTAAATTCCTCCCCCAAAATCGACACTGCTTTAGGAGCATCTGACGCTCTAACAGATTTAGGTCTGCACGCAGCACCCTGTGTCCAGCTGGGAGATAGATGGTGGTCCTTGCAGGACTGTGCACACAAACTAAACAGTAGTAAACAGTGCACACAATTTTTCTTAACTTTGTGCAGTGCTTCAACAGCTTGGTTTTCAACAGGCCGTTGATCCTCTCCATGAACCTGTTGGCCTGGGGTGCTAAACTGTGCACATTCGATGCCAGATACCCAGTAATGCCAAAATGTCTGAATGTCTGAAAAGGTAGTTAAAGAAATGCGTGCCATTGTCTGACATTAATACATCACACTACCCATCGAGGGAAAACCTTCCGCACCAAACACTTTGAGGAGCATTTGGCATCTGGATGTGCACAAGTGCCGCCTCCACCCATCTTGAGAAGGGGCACACAACCACGATGAGATTGAGACCCATTGCACTGTTTTGTCCATGTCCGCATAATCATTGCGTACAGTAGTGTGGGGCAAGGTGCCTTTGACAGTTCTCAATGTAAGCCCTATATTGTAACTGACATGTGGTACATTGTATGGCCATGTTAGTTAAGTTCTTCTGTAAATTGGGGACAAACCAGTCCTCCTGTACGTCTGCTGCAATGTGCTGTTTAGAAACGTGTGATGGATGATGTAACTGGCCAAATGTGACCCGGAAAAACTCATGTGGTATAACCGCATGGGGACTGTTAATACCCCCTTTTTTGCCCAAAGTCTTCTCCTCTTGTGGCTCTCGCCCCCGTAACTCTTTTCTGTGCAATTGATAATGCATTGTGTGATGTGGGTAGCTACTCTGTGTGTGCCAATACAGGATATTCTGGGACCTGTGGCACTGGAAGGATGCGGTTTTCACTGCCACATCCGCAGCAGCGTTTCCAAGTGAGACCTCATCTGTGTTATTAGTGTGGGAGGTGCATTTTACGATTGCCGCTACAGACTGTTGTGTTAATGCGTGAATGAGTTTATCCAATAATATGGCATGTTGAATGGGCGACGCCTAAACCATCTCTTTCATCGTGCGAGGGCTGCATGCACTGTGGTGGTGACGTATGCAGAGTCAGAGTAAATAGTTACATGGCACCCTTGGCAGGGGCAGGGTTCAAAATTGAGATTCAATGAGCAGTAGCTAAAACCAGCTCCTGTGTGTCGGGCATCACCCAGTTGGCAGGAGCTTCCAAAGGTGAACCAGGAGCTACCAGAGATGCTCCTGTAACTTTTTGTCCATTTTGTATAAACCACTGTGTGACAAGAGCCGGTCAAGTGGCACAGGGAGTAGAGCACTTGCTTTGACATCGGTGCAGAGCTTGCTAACGCAGGTTCGAATCCCGGCCGGGCCAAACTCACGCTTTCATCCTTCCGAGGTTGATAAAAGAGCACCACACACTGTGGGTAATAATAAGCAGCGCTCAGATACCCGAGGGTTCGTAGCGCTATATAAATGCCAAATTATTATTATTATTAAATGTGTATTAGATCTGTTCCAATTTTTTTTATTAGCATTCTCAAAAATAAGATGTCACATTTACATGGTTGAAGGCCCCCAGTTGACCCTAGGAGCCAAAAGTAGCTCCTGGTAGCTGCTTGCTACAAGCTAACCAGGTTCTACTGTGCTAGAAGCAGGAGCTAAATAGCTCACAGCTCCCCTTAATTCCGAACCCTGCATTGGCAATCATTCTGCACCGTTTCATATTCCCCATCCACCAAACGGACCACTGCCGCACCAGTGTGTCTCAAGCCTGGGTCTTGGGCAATTGTTGCTGACCCATCAACAAAGAGGGACCCCTACCCTCCGACCCCGAGCAGTCTATCATGTGCTTTTAGAATATCATCTTCCTCAAGTCAGTCATTGTTTCCCAAATCTTTGTCAGAGCACATTTATGTCAGGAAGGTAGCAGGGTTAACGGTTTTGCATCGTACAATGTGACTGTTTGAGCTTGATAAAATAATCTCGTACCCAGACGCACAATACGTGGTCAGTGTAGATTTTGATCATTCTAAGATTGCAAATACTGCATGCTCAATGCACAATGTTACGGAGCATCCCATAACAATAGTTGGAACTCTTTTCAATAGCAAGTGCTGCAGCAGAAAGTGCTTGCTCACAGGCAAATTGGCCTTGCATCACTGAACCTAGTATACCACTGTAATAGGCCAATGGCTTGTGGCCCATTGTGTTTTTCTGAATAAGCACTGCAGTCATCAGTTGCCCATTGGAGTGGGAAAATAAATAGAACTCTTGCATGTAGTCTGCGGTTGCTAACACTGGTGCTGTCGGAATGATCTCATTGAGGTCATTGAAACTTTTCTGCATATCCTTCACCCACACCATTTTGTTCGCCCTTTCACGCTTCTTTGAGGGCCTATTGTATGCTGTATAGTCCAGTATCCATGCCCTGCAATAATTGCAGAGTCCCAAGAATGTTTGCATTTCCTTCACTGTTGTGGGCTGTGGGGTGGCACGCACAGAGCCGGCGCTATCGGGATTGATTCATTTACCATTCACAGAGATCAACTGAACCAAGTAGAGTACTTCCCTGAAGGCACTACTGTAATTTAGCCTCATCTACCTTGTATCCCTTGCGGGCCAAGAGCTGCAGGAGTGTAATGGAGTCTTTTCTGCAATGGTGCTTGCTGATGCTGCACTCTAAAATCATCAACATACTGAATGACAGTGCTGGGCACCTGAATATAGCCCAAGTTGGTGTGTAGAAGTAGCCTGTTGAAAATGCTCAGGGATTCACAGTACCATTGGGGAAATCTTGCGTGCTCAAAGCGCACGCCCCCACCTCCATAAACGCAGAGTTCCTGTGAGTAGAGATGCAAATGGACAGAAAAGACGCCATTCTTAAGATCCAACACAGTAAAATGGATCGCTTCTTTGGGGATTTTACAAAGTATTGTCGCAGGGTTTGGAACCACTGCTTGTAAAATGTCATTAAGAAGGCGCATATCTTTATTCATCCTCCAACTTCCCCTTGCCCACCATTTGCCTTCTTTATCAGGTATATAGCCATGTTGAATGGGGAGGCAGGAGGTACAATAATCCCCAGATTTAACAGAGCCACAGTGGTGTCCCATAACCCTTCTTCCATGCCTCTCAATAAGGGGTACTGCCTTACACGGGGCAACACTGCTCCTGACTTCAGTGTTATTCAAACTGGGGGGGTCACTCCTTGCAAGAGCCCAACATTGTGAGCATTAGTTGTCCAGAGCCTCTCAGGGCCCTGCTACAAGTCTCAGTGAAGGGGGGGCGGGGCTAGCCATCAGGGGACATTGCACTTTGATACTGCACCATAATATCACAAGGAACGGAAATTGCTAAGACAATTTTGCCATCATCTGGCGTGTATTCTAACAATGCTGCATCATTCACTTCCCTAAAAGGCATTGTAGGGTTGATACACAACACTGTGTGCCATTCACACCCTTCTGAGTCAGTTGCAATTACCACACTCTTCTTAGCAGACACCACTAGACTCTAAGTCTAGGGACAGTATTGGCCCTGCCACCAGTTCAGGAGTCACCACAGGACGAAGAATGAAGTCTGACTGCACCCGCCAACATGTTTTGCCAATTTAGGGCACTGTCTCAAGAAGCACTGTTGTGCCATACACAAACATGTGAGGGTCGACGAGAATACAGCGAACCACTGCCTCTCCTCCCCTTGCATGTATGATCATCATTGCTCTTACGACAAACATACCCGGGCACGCACTACTCTGGTCTGTGAAGGAGATAGTCATTCAATTTACTCAATAGGCCCCGACCCAACACATTTATCTGGGAACTCTCAGAATACAACAAAGGTGCACGCACCTTTTTTCCTCCTATTTTTATGTCAAGTTCCTTTGTGTAGGGAACTGTGCAGACAGCCCCAGAGAAGACCTGCGGGTCTAAAGTTTCACCAGGTAATAGAAAGCTTCCCTCACTGATGCATGATTTAGTGGCACCCGTGTCAACCAGGAAGATTAATTGCTCGTTACCCATCTCAGCGCCCACCAAGGGTTATTAGTCAGGGTGGACGGTCATTAACAGTACTGGGCAAGCAAGAGTTGTCTGTGAGCGGTCCTAGTTAGGATATGTGTTGGAGCCGGGAACGTAAAAGGGTTGTTCCTCATCACACTCGCACCTCGGTAGGGCATGACAGCGCTGTTAAGCACTGTGTCATTCGCTGGTATGTTACTTCCGTATATGGTATACTGTTGGGGCATTAGTGGTTATGTCATGGATTCTGCCCTTGCATACCTGGTGGTAATTGAGTGTAGGCCTGATGTATTCATAGGGTATGAAAGTCAACTTGTTACCTGTGGTAGGGGCGGTTGGTGGCAATTACATGGGTTGTATCCCACCCCCCCCCCCCGTCTGCTCCTGCATTCTCTTGCAAAATGTCCCCACTTTCCACAGCTCCAGCATTGCTGAGGACCCATGCCTGCTCCCCAGGGTCCAATACTAACCAATCCCCCTCTGAACACACGCCTTCCACGCTGCGGACCGCCCTGCTGGCACTCCGGGCAGGGATGCGGAGGTCCACCTCCCCACTGTCCTTGTACTCCTCCTGGCCAAAACGCTGCTATTCTCATATCTGGACGTGTACGTCTGTTACCACGTGTTTGAGCATTTGAAGATACGCTTGCACCCATCAACTAATATTTTGCCACTTTTTTGCACTTGTTACGCTTCCTCTGCCTTCAGCCTCTTAACAGTTTCCTTTTCTCGTTCCTTCATTCTCTTACAATGGTGTATTATCGTTTGAAATCTCAGCCCACTCATTCGCTTCAAGACCCACAATTTTGTCGAGCGCCTTCTGAACTTCCGTGGATAAACCTATTTTGATGACCAAATATCAAACTGATCGGTCCCACTGGTCCCCCATCTCCACATATCCTGAACCTTAATGTATTGCACGGGGTCCTTATCGTCCTCCACAGTTTACTCCATAATAGACTGCAGGTCTGGCGTGTCGGGGTATGTTGGCTGCAGCGCGACCCACACCTGCGTCCCGATATTGCTAAAAGGGGCACCATCATGTGTGTCATCATCAACTTTACTCCTCGATACCCTGCTTTGACCACACACATCTCCAGCCTGATTGCCTGCCCCCCTCCCCCCCCCCCCACAATTGCAACAAGTAAGCTTTTCATATCCCCCATGGCCAAAGGAATCCCTGCTGTCTGTTTTTCAAATGCGTAAATCCATATTCCTGCCCCGGAAGTATTGTTCTCCATTTGTGCCCAGGGCACATAGTGCGTCCTGTCTAAACCTTCATATAACAGTATTTGGGGACCTGTATTCGTCCCTTCTTTATGTCCGTCCAAAACTTCGCTTTTTCCTTGCTAGTGCCACCCAGCCAAACCTGTTCCTCAACCGTGGTCCCGACAAACTTTCCAACCATAGCGTAACCTCTGGTGTTTGCTTATCCCCTTTGTCGTCGTGAACCTCGACTGTGTCCCAATCACCGCTTGGTCTGGGTCCGTCGGACCTCACTGTCCCATATCCTGTACTTCCTGCTCACCCGTCACCACCTCCCTCTTTTTCAATATGCACATACTTTATGGCTGTGCTGCCTAATCGGAACAAAATGTCTCCTGCTCTCCATTCATCTACCCCACTCCCCTTCTTCCCTGTGCCGCCCTCAGTCTGGCCAATTCTACCTGCATGGCTTCCAATTCCTCTTCCAGCTCCTTCTGTAGCTTACTGTTCTGGGGCGGAATAACACTGGGTGTCTGTATGTAGGGAGGTAGGGCAGTCGCAGGGGTGGGCACATATGTTGGGTTTGTGTACCCTGTGGCTGGGCAGGTGGTGAGTGGGTAAACGCCCTGTGTTGTCGCGTTCATCGCATTTAGTGCGGCCCCTTCAGTATTCCGAGTCCCACACCATCAGGGTCTTCCACATTTCCACAAATCGGCTTAGCTTTATATTTATCAGCTAAGAACATTGCTCATGTGGTCTAGTATCCCTCTATTGTGGGTGCACTGCACTGCGTGGGAGCAGGGTAACCCCCCTCGTGTCTCTACTACCCACTGTTTGTGGTACTTCTGTATTTTATCCCTGTACAATGGAAATGCGCTGTACTTTTACTCTAATGGCATCCCCCTTCCCATCTTAGAGTTCACGTGCCCCAAAACCCCTGACTATACAAATATGCGCTGCGCAGGGTTTTATCACATTCACTACCAGTCCACCGCCCCTGCTTCCCCGTCGTCCCCTGGTGAACTCTTGCTCCTCCTACCCCCACCCCCCTTTTGGCGCTCACTGCCACACTACAAGCTCTCAAAACCAGTTAACACTGGCCCACCTCTGGCCTCCTCATTTTGCACAAACATCTTAGTACGCTTAAAACAACAAGCTACAATAACCAATACTTCCACTGAGCCCACTAATTATACAGAGTTCCTAATGTTTTCCTTTATTTCCTTGTCACAAAACATATGATGCCATCATCTTCCCTCACTCGTAAAGGTTCCTACACTCTACTACTGTCTCGCCCACATAGGAGCAACTAGGATTAGTGTAATTTGTTCCTGGTGCATCTTGTTCACGAACCTGCTCAGTAGTGGTGTTGGGGGGAGGGAGTGGATGAATAGGGGGGAGGGGAGGAACGCAGGAAGATTTCCCTGACCAGTTCATCCACAGGGGTTGCCCTTGGACCAGTGTTGGGGAAACATGGATGTGAAAGTCTGGGCACTGCGTGTTTTGGCTTGTGGCGAACAAGTCTAAGCGGTATGGAGGAGTAACCCCATACTGTGAAGATATTGTTTACGATGTTTCTGTCGAGCTGCCCCTCGTGCTCTTCGGGTAGATCTCTGCTTAATGAGTCTGCCAGTGAATCTGGTTCCCCTGGAACATGTTGCAACGTTAGGAATGCCCACTTCCTAATTTGCTGTGCTAGCTTGGACAGACTGAGTGTGTGCCCCCCCCCTGCTTGTTTATGTCAAACATGGCAGTGGTGCGGTCCATGATGACTTGTACTGTCTAACCAAACAGGTGCACTTGGAAAGCTTGCAGAGCTTTGAGCACTGCTAGCAGCTCCAAAGGTTGTATATGGTTTTAGGCTGTGATCGGAGTTCAAAGGCCATGCGCTGTGTGGTGAAGGTAATGGGTTCCCCACCGGTTAGAGATGCGTCTGTTGCGACAACCAATTGTACTGTAGGGTTGTGAAAAGGTTTTCCCTTCAACACATTTTTCCTTTGTCTAACATTGTAGCGCTTGAAACAGGGTTAGCGAAACAACCACTAGATCGTCCCACTGACCGCTTGCCTAGGACCACTGCTTCGCTAACCACTCTTTCATTGGGCACATGCGCAGACGTGCGTGCAGAACCAGGTAAATGCATGATACCATCATACCAAGCAAGTGCATTGCTTTGCCTACGGTTATTTGCTGACCGGCTAGATGGCAAGCTAGTAGCAGCAGTATGTTTTGCACTCTTTTGTTTGACTGAAAGACTAGACCCTCTTCTATCTTTATGACAGCTCCTACGAACTGTTGTCTTGCTTAGAACGAGACATCTTTTCTTGTTGATTGAGAATCACAATTGGAACAGAAGATCGATAGTTCTCTGGGTATTTTGCCTGCAAATTTGGGGCCAGTTATCCAACTAAGGGTACACTGGGATTGATTCTCTGCGTAGATGCGCTGCCACTACCGCTAGTACCTTGGTGAATACCCTTGGAGCAGCACCTTAAATTGGTAGTGTTGGTTTGCTATTTTGAAGACCAAGAATTTTCTGTGTGCTGGGAACATTGAAATATTAAAGTATGCATCTTTCATATCCAAGGTTGCCATGTAGTCCCCCTAGTTCAGCAGAGGGATTACTTCCTGTAGCTTTGTCATGCAGAATTTTTGTGGCTTGACATAGGTGTTTGCAGGGCGAAGGGCTAGGACACGGCGCATTGTTAGGTCTTTTTTCAGCACAAGGAGGTACATTGAATAAATACCCTTGTTTACCTGGTTTGTCTGCTATTTCTATGGCGTCCTTTAGTAGCAGTGCTTTGAACTCTTCCAACAGGACACACTGTTCTTCCTGTGAAGTTTGTGTTTGTCTTGGTGGGTGGATGAGCTCTATGCAATACCCCCGCCACGGTAGAAAGTACCCACTTGTCCAACGTGATCCTCTCCCATGCGTGGCAAAGTGTGAAATACGACCTCCTACTGGAGTGGCATGGGAGGGACCCTGAAACGGGTGGCCAGTGCTTAGGAGGGGTTGAACAGCCACCGAAGGAAGAGGAGGATCTGCCCCCACTACTAGACCTTCTTTGGCATCTTTGAAAAACTTGTTGGGAGGACTGCCCTTGTGACGAACTTTGCCCACCCTGGTTGTAGTAAGAGGACCGTTGGGAATGTTGTCCTCTAAAGTGGCGTGAGTTTGAGCCTCCTATCTGCCCAAAGGGTTTGTTAGTGAGCTGACCAAGGGATTTGAGGGCATCATATTCCCCCTTTGCTCTTTTAAGTGCATCCTCAACTGCCTTTGTCAACTAAAGCGTTTAAGGGGGTAGCCTGGGTCTCAAGTTTGAAATCCGATTGACGGAGCCATTTGTGGCGTTTGATCAGTGTGCCTTTGGCAAACGATTCTCCCCGCGCTGTCGGCTTTGTCCAGGTTATTTTTACGGATCCAGCTTGCTGCCCGTTTCCCCTCAGCCACGGTGTGCAAACTGTGTTTTTAGGGGCATTGGGAGTGAGTATTTGTTGCACGATCCCGTCCCACTTGTGGCAATTGTAGCTGGCTAATAGCGTGGTATTATTAGCCATCCTGGTTTGATATGCAGCCGAGGAAGCTACTTTCCTGCCCAGGCTGTAGATTTTCTTACTCTCCTTGTCAGGAGGGGCTTCAGCAGAGGCCAAGAGGGGTTCCAGCTCTATTTCTTCTGGTGGCGACTACTAGAGAGTCAGGCTTTAGCTGCCCCCTAATGTATAAGCGGTTTGAGGGGGCTGGTCAAAGCATCTTTTCGATGCGTGGGTTGACTGCCCGTATCAAATTGGTGTTAAGCAGAGAGGACTGAATATGCCTCTGGATCGGCTGAAGCAAGGGGATAAACTGTGCTGCAGATTTTCTATCCTGAAGGATGTCCTCCACTAAGTCTTTATCGACCTAGGCTTCCCGGGTATCTCTTTTAAAGTGCTCTGCAGCCTTTAGGATCAGGTCATTATATTGCAGTTGGTTGTCTACCGGGGAGTCAGCCACCTTGAGGCCGGTGTGGTCTGTTGATTGGATGATATATACGTTGTTATCATAATATTGGTCACCGTCTTCTGTGTCCCGAGTCTGTACAAGCCAGGGTCTTGTGAGCCTTGAGTGTTATAATAAGTCCTGTCCTTAGTCCTGATAAGACCAGGTGGTAGTCTGCGTGGTGTCCATGCAGGCTTTTTTGGCTACAGGCTAAGTGCTTGCTGCCCTGCTCTGCGGGGGCCCCTGAAGGTTGAGGTGTTCAGGGTGTTAGTCAAAGTTTATAAAACTGGACATTCTCCTCATGACCCTATCCAATTGTTCTGGGGTCCATTGGGAGCAGCTTGGTAACAGAGGGAGCAGGAGCAGGTGGAGGCTCTCGGACAGGGGGCTGCTTACGATACATAGCCCCTGAAAGAGTGCCCTCAGATGTAGTGTAATCCCTACTCTTCGTAGCCTGTGACTTTGTAACCTGCGGCGTGGATTTGGAGTTTTGCTATGTCCTGGCCTTCGGTAAGGTGTTGGGAACGCGTTCTTTAATTTACCTGCTTAATTGAGATTTTAAGCCCAACAGCCAGGCCTCCAGATAAGGTGCATACCAGGCCTTTTTACGTATGAAAATCGTTAATACGACAGTTTTATTATTTTTCTGTGTACATTTACATACGCGTTTAGAGGAAAGGGCAGTGCAAAGGTCAGGTTACTTGACAGAAACCAGAACGCTTCTTTTGATGCATAAACACCTCTGAAACAGAATGTATTTCCCTGAAGCCTTTCAAAAAATGAAACTGCACACTGCGATAAGAGGAATTGTTTCTTCCCATTCAGCTTCTGCTTTGTTGATGCTCATAGAACAAACAGAACCATTGTGCAGATTTTCCTAGCATTTTAGGATTGTAAAATTAATAAAATGGAAAAATAAAGTTGCAATTGAGAATTGTAACAAATTATGCTTTTTTTGCAGTGAAAACAAACCAGTATTGCACAATTCCTGTACTGTGTGCATAATCATGCAGAGGCAATTTGTACAATTCTAATTTACACTCCAATTATAAAAACAGTGTGCAAAATGATGACCATGCACCGTCTAGTTTACATCCAGTCAACCTTGCAATCAATGGGGTACATTATTATAAAATGGTCAGTGGCAGCAGAGTCTTTGTTCAAGGGTGAGTGATTGTCATTACACCAATCACAGGTGTTCTAGCCTCTCAAATCTTCAAGACAATAAAAAAATCCAAAACCCGACTATCTAGGAAGTGCAAGCACTGTTCAAAATGAAAGTTACATTTGTAACTGAAATAGAAACTCAGCAAAATCGGTCCCTGTGATAATTCAGGTAGGTATTTAACTTCATGTATTGCTTCATACATGGTTCGTCCAACATCTAGGCACAGTGATTATTATAACTCAGTCGATACTCAGTTAACCGACCTCTGAAGGATGTTCGCCAATAAGATAGCTCAGCTGGTTGAGCAATTGTTGCTGTGATCTGTAGGTTGCAGATATGAATCCTGGCAAGGCCAACTCAGCCTTTCAGTCTTTCAAGGTTGATAAAGTAGTACGGACTTCGATTTGGTGATAATTGTGATAAATATGTTCTGTGTACATTCTGTGTACAGCGCTTTGCAATGACAATATTGACAATTTTGACTAAACAAGGACTTGCATTAATTACTTAATGCAACAATCAGTGCAAGTGCGTAATGTGCCAACAAAGTGCAAAGCAAATTTCACATACAGCTAGTGTGAAAAACGAAGAAAGAAAATAGATTGTACAGAGCACACAGTCTGTAAAAACGACCACTCTAGGGTGAAAACCATGCCGATCATTGTACAGAAGTACTATACATGGTTACCATTAAACTGGTTAATGCAACTTCACCTTAAGGTATAAGGGTACTAGTTTTGATGAAGAGCTTGGAAGCCTCATCTTCGTCAGAGCCAATCAAACCTCTCAAACTATAAAGTAAATAAATGTGTTGTAGTCATAAGTGAACTGAACAAAAGAACCTCTTTTAGTAATCTGTATTACCTGAAAGCCCCACATGTGTGAATCTGATACCATCAGTCTTCCATTATGCAAATGTATTCTACAACATAATGGGTAAGAATTAATTTTCTCTCTTTATACAAAATGTTTAAGCATAACCATATTAAGGAGAACAGTATAAAAATGGAAATGCAAGCGCCTTCCAGAATAGGCACATCGCTGCCGATTTCTGAAAACAATCTAAAAAAGTGAGTATAAACTCCAATGCTAGGATAAATGAGTTCACAACACCGCAGACCATTCCATTTGGTCATTTAATCCCTCTATATGTGAATGCAAATTATGAATCCAAGCATGTTTCCGCCATGTTAGCAAAAACATTGATTGAGCCACGTCTGAGATCTAACGTGTTTTTTTCAATGATTAGCCATTTTGTTTCATCTTGGCTATGTTGACAAATCACAAAAATGAGTGACAATTGGGGCTGTCATTTCGAATACAAGACCTATGTTCACTGATTCAAATATGCACCCGTCCCTTGGTCACCCTGCCCCCACATGATGCTTCTCACATGGACACAAAAATCACATAAATGACATTGCCAGTCTTGCAGCTAGATATATTTTTATGAGTGGCCAAACTTTCCCTGAAACTACAAATTCAGTAGTTTTAGTAGTAAACTGACTGACACTACATTGTGTACATGCATGTTTACCAGTAATACAGGGAAGCTCTAAGAGACTGTGTACCTGGCATAAATGTGCCTTTTTTACTTAAGACATGTTCCAGAGACTGCAGTAAATTTTTTTACAAGCAAACAAGGGTTTAACTAGATCAGAGTCATAGACTTTTAAAATGTGCCAGTTTTGTAGCACTAGGTTCCGAAAGTACTCCATGAGACAAAATGTAGTGACACACTGCCCGGTTATTTTGCAATTTCTCTGTTTTAATAGGTTTTCTCTTGGATAAAACCATGCTCTTTTTAGCATTTTATTATTTTGGCGCAATAAAATGTATGATTAGTACGGTTCCTGTGACCCGCAGAAAGTGATTGAACTATATTTTGACTATTGAAATGAGGATTTAGTTATCTGCAGGTTTTCAGTAAAGAGACACTTCTGAATTGGTGAAGGTGACCTAGATGAGCAATTTGGCTATACAAAGCAGTGAATCTCGAGTTAATACGAGCATTAATCCACAATGAATGCAGGAAGATGTTCTAAATCATTGCACCAAATTATTAAGATATCGATATACTGAGGATATAGCCTATCGATGACAGGAAAGGGTTCTCTTCTGTGAGAATGTACATCACTTCAAATTGTTCAATGAACACATTTGCTAAACTCGGGGCAAAGGCTGCCTTGGATTTGCTTATACAAAACTCCCATAAAAATAAAGACATTCAGAAAGTGCTACAGTGGCATCTGCAATTTATTTAGTGGGCACTCGATTGGGGAGCATCTCGCCGATTTAGACAGCTCGTAAGTACTTCAAATGCTGCCCTTTGGGGGCTATTAGTATAAAGTGTCGAGAGTAACTAGCCAATCTACTAAATTGACTACATCATGGGAATCTTTAAAATAAGAGGCTAGCATGGATAGAGGCTTAATAAATGAGTCAACATACTTGGAAATGGGTTCTAATAAGGACCAACAAAGATTCTATAGGGTGACCCGGCAGGTCAGAGAGATTTATGGATTTACTACAAAAAATAAAAGTCCAGAAACCTAGAAGATTTGGGATTAAGGCAAACATATTCTTGATAATTTAAAATCCCCTCTTTATAAACTATCAGTATTCTCCAGTGTAGTATGAAGTGTAGAATCCTTAGTGAGGGAAAGATAATGTGCAGCATACGACAACCGTCTAGGGGGTTCCCCGTCGTAACCTTGGACATTTTGGATCACGATAACTCTGCCTTTAATCAGCAGGTTTGATGGTAATTTTTCATTTTTTGTAGCCCCAGGTATTCTGATTTAGGTAGGTTATATATATTTATTTGCTGATAAAATAATTCTGTTGAGACCTTTAGTAATAACAGCTTCAAAAGTTGAAAGGTTTGTTTGGCATATCTTTAGGAGGTAGAAAGTAGGTTTGACATAGAATTGCCAGCTTGATATTTCTGCCATAGCACAGTTAAAGTAAAATTTGTATCCGATTTCACACATAAAATGCTGTATCTCTGTTTCAGGTTTAAGACTGGAGGGAACTTCGCTTCAACCAAATGGAAAATCCTTGCTCAAAAGGCTTAATTCTGCCACACAAAACTGCATATTGGTCACATTAAAAATAGCTGTATGTGTCTCCTGTTCATTTATCGGCAGTACAATCTCCTGTGTCTCTTGAATTTGTTTAGGGAATTTTTGATTGTACGTCTGGTATGGCCCTAGCCAAGGTATTCCAACTGGGAAGACCTGTGTCCACCTCGGTATTAAAAAATTTTAAAAAAAGGAGACTGGCCCCTGGTAATTTTGATGCAGAAGGACCACCAAATTCCGATTCTGAATTTGAGGACGAACCATCAGAAAAGGTAATCACTTTTTTGGGATAATTACTTATTTGGGTCTAGTGGATACCACCTCGATTTAGGCACAACATCATCTACTAAATAAGGGTCTGTCATTCTTAAAATTTAGTAAATCCTTTAAGGTTTTCCATTTTCTTATTTGTAGTAAATATCTTAAAATATTCAAGCTGCTTTTGTGGTTTATCTTTAACATCTGAAACTAGGGGATCAGTTTTAAATGCTTGCTCAGCTTGGTCAATTTCTAAAGTCATTTTTCAGCTTTCCAACTCTGCAATGGTAATGGTTAAAAAAAAGATAGATTCTACACTTAGCTGCAATTTGATTGAACAAGGTTTTGTATTGTGAGTTTTTCGAAAATGGCATGGTACATTTTGAGTCTGCAATCTCAGGGCGATATTTCCCTTTAGGCATTCTCATGGCCGTGCATTTCGGTTCCGAATGGTTTCTTCAAGTGGAGGAGTGCATCACTGCTGACCGTAGAGGCATAATTGCCTTCAAAATAGGAGGCGCCACTGATTGGGGCTGTTGTGTTTCTAAAGAATACAACAAACCTTCATTATTACTCTTATGAATCTAAATTTCTAAACAACTACCCTATACCAGCTAAAAGGCTGCCCTAATGCATTTACATACAAGAGGGACCCTATATACTTCAAAGACATGGGGAAATAACCTAAATTATCACAATATCTTCTCAACGCGAGAAGATGAGTGGAGCGTTTATCACTAGTTGTCTTGTAAAATTGTATTGTAAAATTATTTTCTTTAGTGTGGCTAAGCAGCCCATTTACTTGGGGGTACTTAATGCAGCATCTCTCCTAGTTGTCCCACACTACAACGCACCAGACTGGGAAGATTCTCCTTCTCAGTCCAAGCTCCAATTATTTGCTACGCTCTGCTTCTCCACATCTGCAACATCGATAACCACTCGGCATTCAGAAAGGCTCTCAAAATCTGGCTCTTTCCTTCCTCCTCTTGAAGCCTTCTTGGACACTATAATGTTGTTACGCGCACAGAAGCACTGGCCCAAATCCAACAAGACACCTATCCACCCAAACCACCATGGATGTCGGCAGCGTTCACAGAGGCACACCGTGATAAACTCGCCCACCCTGCCAGACCATACATAACTCCCCTGTCGCTCCAGGCCCCTCTACCATTGCTCATCCTCTCAATATAGGGAGACCACTGCTGGCGTGACCAGCCAATCGCGTTGGACCGAGGAAAACAACATCAACGATGAACTACGTCCAAGTTTAAGGTATTTATACCTTGCACCACGTCTGTGGACACAGGCCCCAGGCACAGCCACACATCCATACACTGTAGAATGCAGCTATGACTATGCAAATCCGGTCTAGCAGCTCGTATAGCCGTTCACACAGAAACCTCCGACGTACCTCATCACTTCTGCCATTAGTATACAGCGACAACCAATGAAGAAATGTCGGTTTAGCTGGACACAAATTGAGTCTCCAGCACTAGCACTTTATCCTAAACCACTAACATCATCTGCCCACATGCCCAACCTCCAGGCTGCTTACTAGGGAATAGCCAGCAAACCTAGCAAAATGCACACACTCATCAAAGTTAACTCTTCGAATCTCCCACACATGGACTTCGGTCACTGGGGGCATCCCCACCACAAAGCGCATTGAGGCCACACAAATGGAGAGAGAATGCTATATTAATGACGGATCCAATACAATAGCTTTATTCAAGGGGAACAGGATGAAAATGTTCCTGCTTGCTACTTCGGACATGCGAGCGCCGTTTAAAATGGGCACATCACTGCCGATAGGGACATGGTTCCCACTTTCTGAAAACACAATCTAGAAAAGCAAAATAAATTCACTTAAAATATGCAGCCACAGACTCAATTACATAACTATTCGCAGTCTATACATTTGACAGATACGCGCTTACCCTCAGGTAGCGCGAGAAGATTTATTTTGTTGTTTCCTGATATGTTTAAACACCTCCAGGAACATATTTATTATTTGTATACCGCTAGATACCCTTAGGCCTCTGAGCGCACACAGAACAATCACAAGGCGAACAAAAAAGGAATAAATAAGGACAAGCCAGGAACAGAAGACTTTGCACCATTAATCAATTCCTATGTTGAACAAGTAGATCTTAGACCTTTCTTGAATTCAGTCAGACGGGTTGATCTTCAAAGAGACCGGAAGCGTATTCCAGTGATGTGGCCCACAGGTCAAACCAGGCGCCACCATAGTTTTCAAAGTGAACCGCAGTGGAACAAGCAGATAGTCTTTATTAGATTGAAGGGCTATCCTGTGCAGGGCATCCTTAATGCGATCTGAAAGATCGTGGAGCATTTCCAGAAAGGCATTTATAAATGAGAGCATTGTGCTGTATTCAGCGCTGAACTGGGAGCTACTGCAATCTGTCAGGGTCCAGTAACGTGCTCTTGTTTTCCTAGACCACATACTGCCCACACAGCTCCGTTTTGAATAACCTGGAGTTTGAGATTTGTCAATGAGGTGCCCACAAGAAGACTTTTACAATAGTTTGAGTTAATAAGAGCAGACCCCACTAAAGTCCCTATTCCTCTCTGAAGAGGAAATCTGCTGGAGAAAGTTGATGGTATAAGAACAAGAGTATCAAAGGTATGCAGTATGTTTATTAAACAATTGAGTCAAAATAGACCCCAAGTGTCTTCACATGCTGGGCAAAGGGAGTAGAGTAGTCTGCGATTAGAAATTGGCTGTACCAGGGATCAAGTATTTTCAGTCTGGGACCTGATCTAATGATAAGTAGCTCTATTTGTTGGTCATTAAGCGCCAACAAATTAAGTGCCTGTCAAGACTGGCTAGACACAAATTTAATTGATGGCTTTTGAGTCCTGTATAGTCAGCTGATAGTTCAAATAACATCTGTGTGTCGCCTGCATAGTCGGTGTAAGACACTCCCAAACCATTTAGAAGACCAGACATAGATTTAATGTAAATGTTGAACAAAAGTGGGGACACACACTAACCCTGTGGGACCACATACATAAGAGAGACAGGTATATGGACATGCAGGTGGCTGCGGTCTGTCAGACTGGTCATTTTAAGCTCTGTATTCTTCGGAAAGTTCTCCCTTTTATGCCTGCAAAGTATCATGCTCCTGTTGTGGCTGCGCTGGTATTGAGCTCGTTAGACTACTGCAACTCACTATATCTTGCTCAGCCTCGTTTTCTTATCAATCGGTATCAGCTACTTCAAAATGCAGCAGCGAGGTCCATCGTTCGCCCTCCATTTGGGGCCCATATGCCTCCGTTGCTGAGACAGCTCCAATGGCTTCCGATTGAGAAACAGACTCTTTAAAGCCATGTGTATAGTTCAATGCGCCTTCTATGGTTTTGGGGGCAGAATATCTACAGGAAAAATTCTTGCACTATGTTCCCATCCGGTGTCTTCACTCTCAGTCTGCTCCCTCGGATCAGACTGTGCCGGATGGACGGTCGGGCTTTCTCGGTGGCCGACGCCAAGGCCTGGAATGCTCTCCTCCTCCTTCTACGTGGAACGGCTGACCATTTTACTTTTCGCTGTCTTCTGAAAACAATAGTACTTCTGAACATTTTCCCAAAAAATCACTGTTGTCGCTTCTGCCGCCATGATGCCTTTTTTTGGCGAACCGGCGCTTAAAGGTTCAAATAACATAACATGACATAACTTGTCTTGCTAGTCTTCCTTAGACACCCTGGCACGAAGTGAAACTAGGAAAGCTTAAATCCAAGAAGCAGCTTCATTGGAACCTCTTCCAATTTTAATCAGTCTTCTCACCAATTGCGCATTATCTACCAGATCAAATGCAGTGGAAAGATCCAAGAGCATCAAAAGTGCAATGTGGCTTTGTCGAGAATATTGGCAATATTTGATTTTAAGTCCAATGTGGTGGTCTCGGACCTGTGGTTCATACGGAAGCCAGATTGTCTTGAACCCAATACGTTATCGGTTTCCATAAACTCAAAGTTGACAATAGGCGACCCTATCCAAAGGTTTGGAAAGAAATAGCACATTCGTGATGGACCTGTATTTTGCCGGAATTGCGGCGTCCAGGTTCTTTTTTTTTTTTTTTAAAAGAGTGGAGTAATCCAATCCTCCCTTAAAAGGTATTCAAGTACTTGGGCTCCAGTAAAAGATTCACGATTCCAGTGATCAAGAGTAGTAACAAATCTGGTGAATCTTTAATAATGTAAGCAGGGCACACATCTCCCTGGTAGGTAGCTGGTTTCATATTTTTCACTATAGTGTATACCCCGCTCAACTAACAGTTGCTGGCAACTTTTGTGTCCAATTTGAGCCCTCCGTGTCTACACAAGGTATCATAGAAGACAAGGACAGGACTTGGAATATTCCAGATCAGACAGCTTCTTTCCTCAAGCATAGCGACTGAGGCAGCAGGTTTAGCTATGAGCATCTCCAACTTGTTCTACACGCAAATAACTACACAGCTGGCGACCAACCTGGTCATCAAAACTTGCAGGAAGGATGTAGTATTTACACATATTGATTAGGTCTTGTTTGCTATGGCTAGCTGGCAGCTTGCATATGATTGGAGTATTGTGAGCCTGCTCAAAAGTGTTTGTGATCCATTGATATTTAAAATGTCACTCTAAAGAGAAATATGAATTCCTATTAGTGTAACCAATGTAGCATTTAGAAATAGATGCAGCATTAAATGGGCTAGGTTTAATTTAGATACAAAATTACCAGCCATTTACCACAGGTTTGTACCAGGTGTACAATCTTAGAGAGTCTTGTCAATGACCCTTGAAGTGGAGAACACCCATTAGGATTTATGTGCGGGCATCATCCCTTCTGTAACACACCAACATTGCTACAGGAACCCAACATAGGATCTAAACGCATGGATTGATAATGGCTGCAGGTTATCCAAGGAATCTTTAAATATCAAACTCAAAATCAGGAAGACCTTCAGCATGGAGGAATTGCTAATTAGTCTCCATGTTTAGTATTAAGGGATATTAAAACAGTGTGTTATAGGGGACAGAATTAAATTCCAGAAGATCCTAGAAAAAACAGGTATCACTCCCTCACTTTTATACATGATCCAACTACTACATAAAGGACATTCACAGACCAGCTTGCGCACTAATGCAGAGATCCTTCGGATTTTAAATTTGTTGGAGAAGGGTGTGTTCTTGGGCCTTTGTTTAAAGACTGTGCTCACTGGCATTAAGCATTATGCACAAGGCTAGCTGCTCTGAGACTAGTGCAGTGGTGCCCTCAGGCTCACAGCATAACAACTTTGTGACAAAAAGAAAACGAATTGAATGGTGTGGGTAATTATTCAAGGGAGTTGCAAACGAAGAACATGCATGTTTCTGAAATAAAACCCCTCTCGTGTTATAAAAAGGGTTTCCAGGTGTACAACTTAAGGCACTACACTTTCCCACTAGGGAACAAATGTGTAGCAGGTCATGACATTGAACAAAACTTTGACATCAAGGTAACAGGTTTTTTAAGTGTTACTTTATCAGAAGGCAACGGAATGGTCAAACTACCACCAACATCATCATTAACTTTCATACACAGTCTATTCTTGGGTGTGCCACTTTTGGCTGACAAAATTATCATTCTTGAGTTTGAACTTGAGTGCAACATATAGCGATGCCAAAATAAGCCACCAATTTTCCAGGAATACTCAGAGAACATACTTTGGTCCCTCATACATTCAACATTACACTGTGTATTAACTCAACATTTTCCAAATGTATCGTGGAACACAACCCAATAGCCACAACCAGGCCTCAGAATGTGAACTTGTCCCTGGCTAGTGATCATTGACTCTTACACAAAATGGTGTGCTCCGTCTATGTGGAGAACTGAGGGGGTGACAGACTATATAGCCGGCAAGTAGCAAGCATCTTGAAATGGGAGCCCCCGTCACAACACTAATACAAAGTAACAACCTCTCTTTTGCAGAAGTATGGCACACCAAACAGGACTGGCTGCCACAAATGATTTACCCCTTCTCCCACGCTGCATTTCCCCCCCCTATGTTTGCAGCATCGCTTTCTCATCTTATCTTTCTCGACTCATTTTCTCTCATCCAGCAAAATAAGGTCTGGATACCCCTGCTGCAGGCATAGTACGCCACTCAAATGACAAGCCTAAGCGCTACCAGAGGGTGATTTGGGGCAGTATTATATATCAGAATATGCATTAGGTTTATGTTCTGGCAGAGATGATCCAAGACCTGTAGTGTGATGCTCTTTAGAAATGGTGACACTAAAAATAGGGTTGCTACTTTGTGAAGATGACCTTGTTTTCTTGTCAAAAGACACTGTTTGCAGTAAATGTCAGATGAAATGCTGACTGTGCATGGCTGGCCTTTGTTTGGCAGCGTTGCACCAAATATGAAGTGTGCTTATGGTGACTAGCACCATTTTACAGAAAGCCCTGGTAAATGTTTTGTCACCCATCACATGAGGAGAGTGCGTTTCTTAGATTTCCCCACAATACTCGACCTGTGCAAATGAAAAGGAGGCAAAGCAAAAGTTTACATTCACAATGGGAGCTGCAGCCTGCATACGGCATCTGGAAAAGACAAGTGTGAAGAAATGTGCAATATTGGCAGCCCATCTACAAGAGGATATGTCCAAAGTATATAACAAGGCACAAAAAGAAATATCTTAAGTTATATAGTTATATGGAAGAATCCTGCAACATCTTGTTAATTGTTGAACACTCCATTTTGTTTTGTATAAGAACATTTTATAGGTAGGTGAAAAATCGAATTGGGCCTAGCATTGTGTATATTTACCTTTTCACAGAACGGAGAATCAGCTTTGTATAAAGACGCATATCAAAGATAAATGGTGATAGGAGTTTGATTACAAAGATGTACAATGTTGCTCTATTTAAATCTACTATTGCAATGGAGGAAAGGACTGTGAAGGCTGCTTTTAGAAAAAAAAACTATCTAGGCCAGGACAGCCAAATGGCATTTCTTCCCCACAGCTACAGCAACACTGCGGCAGGAAGCGGCACGGCCTGGTTTCCAATAGAAAAAATGTAACACTGGCTTTGAAGCTCAACCATACATTTTATGACGGATGTTTGCCTTCCTCCCAGAAACAGACCTAGGCAACAAAAACATATGCTGCCCATTAACAACTCTGATCCATCTCTGAGCTTGGGCAAAAAACCCTTAAAAAACAATAATTTGATCTCACAAGTTGTCTGCAGTTGTCTTCTCAAATAATCAAATCTCCATCGGCCAGAAGAAGGAAATTCACATCGTTTGAGACTAGATGTCAGCCACAAGGGACAGGCATATCCTAACTCATGGGAACGTGTCCGAGTCGTACATGCCTGACAGCAAATGGATTTCAAAGGACTTGCCAGGACAACCAGCCCGCTTATTAATGCCTGTGGGAAAACTCCTGGTGGCAACAAGTAAAACAGACACAAGTGATCATAGTTCAAGGCTGTTTATTGAACAATGAATGTTGTTTGAAGGTTGGAGAAATGCCTAATCTAAACCAAAATCTAAAATGGGAGCAAACGTTGACCATCAAATGAAAAATAAGGCAGTTCTAGTGAAGTAGTGTCAAATTAAAAAGGGCCTATACTAAGAACCCTGTTGCAAAATCATACCACCAATATTGGGGGTGGGATAGTCCTCAAGAAAAGAAAGCAGTGTTCTCAAATATCTCAGGATGCGGTAGACCGGGTCTCCCTACTCCACGTTTTGAGCACAGGGTAAGGTGGGATCTTGGAGCACAGTACTGTCTCAGGCTTCTCCAGCATGTGACAATAGTTCGAATGGCAGCTCTCAGGACAGCCGATGGCCAAGTCTCGTTTCAATGAAAGTCTCTCGTCTTAGAGGACCCGAGGTCTTCAACTAACAAAAACAAAGGTTCCTTTAACAAATCAAAGTTTGTTTCCACGGTTCACTGGCTGATGGTTTCACCCCGGGTCTCCCTCATCTGGGTGCTGACCCTTCCCTGTTGATCACAATTATCCAACAGTTCGTTTCCAGAGAACCTTTGGGTGGTCCATGGGTGAAGCAATCTCCCTTGGTTGGGCTTGGACCCTTCTCTTCTCCTTAGCGGGTTTCACTTCGCTTGGTTTCTCAATGTCTTTTCTAACAGTTCATAGTGGAAATCCCTCGGCCAGGTTGTTTCTTGGGACTTTAGACTTTGCCCCTCTTGTTAGCATCCCTCGGTTGGGCTTACTCTTGCCAACTTCACATTCACTTGAATTTGCAGGATTCACTTCCCTTGCTTTCACACAATTTGTAGATCAAGTCTTTCAACTGTACAGGGATTTTACTAGACCTCCTATATGACCACTTTGACCTCTTTCAGAAACTCTCCTACGCCCTACTAGTACCCATAGTTTGCTCTGATGGGGATCGACCAGAGTCTCTCGAGTTAGCACCCATGTGGTACCAGTATGCCTTTGCAGCTAGTCTCCCCTTAACACTTTCCACAGTTCATTAAACTTCATTCAAACTTGCCACTAGCAAATTCTCACTCAACACTGCCCGGTTCTTGTCAGTTCTTCCCTCAACTAACCGGATGTGCTATGCCACCTGGCTTTTGGCTTTACTGGAGTCAAGGCCAGAAGCACTGTCACAGGAGATTCCCTCGCTCCTGCTCATCGGCATAGGCTTGCCCCGTATACCTTTGACATCTGCTGTAAGAACTTGTGCTATTGTTCGCGTTCTTAGGCTCTCTGCCACAAAGGTTCCGCAAGCCTGGGATGAAAAGGGTGGTCACTTCTCTCGCCACCCTCTCGATTCCTTTCTCCTTCTCTTGTACTGCCACGCCCGATTAGCAGTCTCGTTGTGCCGTCTGCCGTGCTGGCCTTGCTCATACTGCGCTATCCTGCTCCACCTTTTATCCCTGTGCGGAAAAGGCCATCAGGTGTGTTGTCTGGTGTGGTTTAGGTTAATTGCTTGACCCTCGGGTTGGGACATGTCAGGTACACCATTTCACTCAACCATTGTTGGTAGTATGGGCAAGTGTTTGTGTAGGAAAAGAAGAATGATGGTGGTATTCGGACAGGGAACAGGAGAACATGGTTTCTGGGAGATATAGTTTTCTACAGCACTGGGTTTGGTTTCTTACAAGATTTGGGAAAGACAGATGATTTTATCGGGGGGTGGGAGGGTGTTGATGTATTGCAACCTACGAAGGACTCTGGGATCTCGTTCACTTTTCCCACCTCGGTACAGTATCGGACGCCTCAACTTGGATATCCTCCCAAGCATAACCCCGGTCTCCCTCAGTCAGGTGATCCTCCCCCACTGGTCCACCCCCAGGAGCTGGATCCAACCGCGGTGGCTGTGTCCTGGCCACCTGAATAAGGGATTCCTGGGCTCTACCTGGGACAATACCTTCAGGTTTCTCACAAGCCCCAGTACTGATCTCAAAAGTAACCATTACCAGGAAGATTAACTAGCAATTAATATTTTGTAGAGTAGCAAAGAAATCTGAAATTGAATTTGGCATAAGAACCACGTTTTCTTATAACTTTTGAACAAAAGGTCCTGAAGATTTAATTTATCAAAAATGGTTCCGAAAAAATTACAATGGTTTTACAAAGATATCTCCAAGATGACATGACATATGGGAGAGAAAGAAGTCTTCAGCTTAAGCCTGGCATGAGGCACAAACAGGAGACCACATTACCCAGCAGTCTCTGGACCCACCAGGCTGTGGTTGAGAAGCTGGTCTGAAAGAAGGATTATGTTGAAAGGATATCCCGGATCCTCTCTGGCTCCCCCACCCACCCAAAGTTTTTCCAACCAACCAAGCAGATGAAGGCCTGCCTCTGGATAGCCATCAAGAAAGAATTCCCCAGCTTCCCCGAAAAACCAAGATGAAAAAGAAGATTAGCACCTGAAGGAAGGCCACTACCTCCAACGGACTGTTGCCCCCAACCAGCCAGTTGTCAAGGTATGGGTTGATCTGAATGCTCCCCCTACCCATCTGAGAAAGACTGCCACTGCAGACATTTACTGAAAAGTATGCAGGAAGGGGGGCATGATGTAAGAATACCAGTCTAGCGTGGTGAATTCATTATCTTACTGCATTTCTACATTTGTGGCAAAGGAATTAAACAAATGCAATAGTTTATTTTTTCCTTCCCCTCCTTGAAAATATACCTCTGTAGCAGATGTGGAGGGCATCCTTCTCACCAGTCACATTACTGACTTAAGAATTTCCAATTAGCCCATGCCCACATCTTGGCCCATCCAACAATTGACATGCACCAGTTGAAGACAGCCTTCATAGCCCATAAAAGGTGCAAAGGTGTGCCATGTCTTAACGATAAAACCCAAGCACTACAACCCAGCGAAGAGAGGGGCCCCAACTTGCAAAGCATTTGGAAGTTCACTAGCTTAGCTAAGAACAAGGAAACTGTGCGCTTCCAGCTCCAAGTCAGATGGCTAACCACAAGTTGGTAGCTCTCAGTATTGCACAGTTAATCGTTTCAAGAACAGGAAGTTGCCAGTTCACGCGAATAATTTGCAGTTGGCACTTTCCAAATGTACAAACTCCGGTGCCATAGTTTGCAATGAGAACACCTGGAGTGTGTTGCCGTGTGTGACCTCTGCTGTTTTCGGTCTATTTTTGCTTTTCATTGTCTGGAGACGGACCAACTTTAACAAAAACCCCTTTCACAAGCGGAGCGACGCAGAGTGACCTGGAGTGTGTTGCTGTGTTTCCATGGGCTCCGGGAGCTCAGGAGTGCAGGTGCTGCTGGCCGTGGGAGCAGACTGTGGTAAGCATCCCCTTACTCACATGACTGCACGAGATTTATTCATCTGAGTCGCCCGCTTCCTCTTTCAAAAGTACTATTACATTGCATTTGTTTGTTTTTTCACCTTGACCCATCAAGCTTTGGGCCAGCAATGTGCAGGCAGAGACTGCCTTTTGCTTCTTGAACCGCGCGAGGCACCAAAATAAGTACCATAGTCACATAGTGCCTTTGAGTCGGGAAGTTTGTTTGCCAGACGCGCGAGGAGAACAATACAAATAAAACAACGAAATAATGTCTAAGCGTTCCATTACTACTTATCCCTTGACTTGAACTGTATTGAATTCGTCATTTAGCAGTTGCAAAGTTCGCCGCTTTTTTCTGCAAAAATTTTGAAACACAACACGAGTAGAGACTGCAGGAAAGAACCCCGCAGACCTACATGTAGCAGGGTCTGGTCATAACACCTCCAAAAAATGTTCTTAACAAATTCTGTGTCCTGCAGAGTGGGACAAAAGGGTTAAGAGAACGTTTGCTGTGTTGTCTTTGCTCACTTTGGTCCCGTTTGTTCTTTCCCCATGAGAATTATACTGGCAATCGCGGCAGCTTGAGACATTTAAATAAATGTACAACATACACTGTGCCTGTAACTGGAACATCAATTGCAACTAAAATCCGGAGTAACTGTTCTTTAACAAAGTGCTGTGCGGAGACAGCAGGGCTAAGCCCTTTGTTCCACCCTGCGCACATTTGGCTATACTGTGATTACATGTGTGGCCAATTATCCCTTCCTCGATTGTCACGTCATATGGCCCCGCCTGCTCTTTCCTTGTGAGAATCATACTGGCAGCTGCGGTTGCTTGAGTCACTTCAACAAATTCATAATATACACTGTGCTTGCAACTGTTACCCCAAATTCGGAGCTACTGATTATAACAAAGTGCTTTGCGGTGACTGCGGCAGTAAGCCCTTTCATCCGCCCGAAGCACTTTTGGATACACTGCGATTACTTCTGTGGCCAACTACCCCATTACATCACATGGCTTCATCAACCACAGATAAAACTGTTGGGCAGGGTGGATTTAGCGATCCACCTCTAGGAGAGACTGTCTCTTATTGCCCGATTGATGTGTGTGTGTAGAAATTGGCCAGAAAACTACCTCATCTATAAACATCTTGGAAGATCAGAAGATAAATGACTTCCCTTGATGTAGCAACTACAATAGCAATAAGTACATCAGAGAAAAGTCCACATACTGATAGTGACTTCTGTTCCCAAACTGGAGGCCTTAGAAACTCCATTAAATTCTATAGAACCTCCTAACATTGGTAACTTGGAAGCAAGTTCAGCTAATATTAACATCACGTCAAGATGATACTGGAAACTTGATGTCTCCCTTCAGCCCTACACCTTCGGAACTTCTTTTCCGACAGCCTGCAATACTCTAACATAGTATGGTCCCAAGGCGTTTATCATGGAAACCTAGAGGCCTTAGTTTTAGCCCCCTTCAAGGTAAGCAACGTCCCACTTATAGTAGCACAAGCTCCTGCCCATTACTGGTCTTCAATCTGCAACCCTGGATAACAGCTCTCAAGTAAGTGGTGACAAACAGACTCGCCAAGACAAAGCTTCTTCAAATATTTCATTTCGGCCACCAACGCACATGGCTTGTCCCGCTCGTTCAAGACAAACAACGATCCTTCATCATGCAGTGCCCAATAGCTTAAAGCCCAAACCAAGAAGCCCTAGACAACACAACATCGGGATGAAGGGAATGCTGAATGTCATTAACAAGGGGGCCGCAAGTGTGGAATTTGGCTCCAATATAGGGGCTAATCAGGCCCTTGACAACAGCAAAACAGAGGGCACTTGTCGGGCTGACACCGACTTACGATAGACCCACTACTAGCACACTCATGGCTCCTCTACGAACTACAATGCCTCAACTGGATTCTGTCGAACGATCAGGCTCTTCTTGCAGGCGCGGCAGACTGTCCACACAAGAGGATGAAGAAACGAGGGCCAATTCAGCGTAACAGATGAAGATCTATTATTGGACCTGGTGGCGACCCAGGTTGACGAAAAATCCTCACCTAACTCTCTACTAGATGCCAATTTGATTGCTGCTTTTTCAGTCACTAGGACATCATTCATGAAGGTGTACGAGAACGTCGCAGACCAACTAAAAGAACAATCGACCCTTATAGCAATGTTGCATTTGAAAATGGTCTTTGTTGAAGGTTTCATCTCGGCACTTAAGGACAATACAGACAAGCAGGAAGAACATATAACTAAGTTCCTGAAGACTATCTTGGAACTAATAATAAAAGACCAAGAAAAAAGATGATTATCTTTGTCAAACAACAACCAGAATGGCCTTACACTTAGTTCCAACTCAAAAGAGCGTAGTGAATGCTCATAAACAAATGAGAATCTTTTTGGGAACGTTAATATTCCCATCAATTTAGACATTCACACAACCATAACAGTGGAAGACACGGAAGATGTGGAAACATCAACCAGTTTACATGAAGACAATATGATCTTAAGACCTATAGTCCGCCCACGAGGCAACTATTCCTTTAATGCAACCCTTTCTATGTACAGAGTTCATAATCCCAACAGGGTGGAGGATAACCAAGCACCTGGAACAACCAAGAAACTTCATACATAGAATGTCAAATGACCAGGTAGCAAAGATGGGAGGAAACCAAAGATGGATTGGGTCATTTATTCATAAAACTCCTGCCTACCTTGGCTAATACAGGAATCTTGCACTCAACATTACCATCTGCAAAAACCTATGACATCTTTGCAAATGGTCAAGCGTCCACTACGGAGACTTGGGACAGGGGAGAAGCCCATTTGATGAAAAAAGTGCATGGGATTAACAAGCAACCAAAGCAAGTAAACTTTGCCACAAAGCCTGTGCCACTGAAACCAAGACGACAAGTTATGGTAATAAAGAACATCAGGGAACCGATCCAACGTCTCACAAATAAGCAGGATAACCAGCAGGCACTTCAGGCACCAAGAAATCCTGCTGAAGATGCCTATATAAAAGTGCGGACTCAGATAATGATTTGCCCTGTTGAATTTAGATGCAACCCACATAACAAGGCTGCAAAATAAAGTTTGGTCAAAAGGCTGTACGAGCAACGGAGAGGATTTGATTAAACTTTCAACCTATTCTCAAGATTGGGACGAAGTCCTACAGGTTGAACCCTCAGAAGATCGTTTGAAGGTTTTGAAAACAAACATCAATAATGCCTCTCCTGGCTTTACATCTGACAAAGTTGATAGCCAAGATACTGATGATGAAACTGAGAGCATGTCGGGTTATGAGGACCAAGAAGAAAGGTCACCACCTCAGACCTTGACCAGGTGGTATCCCGGCTTCATAGGGGCAGGTCTCCACAGGAAGAACATTTTTCTAGCCCATTAGAAGCTTTAAGACACTTGAAGAAAAAAGTAGGGCCAAAAGTGAGCAGGCCAGTTGGTCTGACAAACATCTTGATTTAACAGCCCACAGACAAGATAAACCAAACCAACTGAAGAGAGCATTAGAAGAAAGAAAACGGTATGTGATCTGTATGCAACTAGAGAACCTTATATATTCAAGACAATCTTATCCTTAACAGGGTGAATATCTTAACGCCCTTTCACAGCATTAACCCGCTTTTTAGCATTAAGTCTAGGGACTTGCTCCTGGTTGACTTCCCTGAGGAACACAGGAAAGACTGGTGGTACTTCACCTCACTTCTACTAAAATAAAACAGCTACTGGGGCAGGAAACCGGCCAATTGAAAACCTTGGGCTTCTCATTAAAAACAGTAATTCATTCTAATCCTGGAAGTAACAAGGAGGACTGCACTTCAGTACATACTCCTGCAAAATCCCGTAAATATATTCAAAGTAATTCCAATATGATAGGATCAAGACTAACCCAGCATAGCCAAACTACAAGAGGCAAAAGGGACGAAGTTGAGTCACAGCAACTTAATAAATTCTAAATTGTGATAGATAATTCGAACCAGATTATGGTCAAAAATTGCCCTACAAAGGGGAAACGGCAATGAAGGTTGGTGAAAACTGGAATCGGCTGGCGGGAGCTCTAGCCTCAAAGTCATAATGCCGGAATTTGGGCAGGAAGGCCAACAAGCCCTATGTCACTCTGGGCTGCTTGAATACGTGAGGCTTTAAGTACCTGCTAGGGGAAGGGAGCCTGCAGTTTGAAGAATGCGACGTGCCTCCAGGAGACGTGGTTACGAGAGCAGCCTCACCTCGAGGGGTTTGCCACTATTTTAAATCCGGCAACAAAAGGACTGATAGGAAGACCCATGGCCGGTCTATTAACCCTTATAAAATGACAGTAGCGAGATTAGAGTCATATGGGTAAAGAACATCTCCCCCTTAATTCAAGTCATCCTACTGGAGTGTGATTGTTCCAAAGCTAAAGATACAGGGCCAGTCTTACTCTGTAACCTGTACTGGAATATCAGGGTATCAACATCAAAGTATTTTACAGAACAGGTTATGGAAGTGATTGATAATGCGACAATTTCTAGGCCAAATTTGAACATTATATATGTGGTGACTTAAACATTCACTGTTTTAAAAATTCCAAGACTCTGACAGAACGCTCAATAAGTGCACTGCAGGAAGCGGAATTGAGAGGCCTGTCGTGGAGAAGAGAATTGTCATCAAGAAACATTGCAATACTAAATGGGGCGGTAGAAGGTGACAAACCACCCAATCCTACGTGGAAGAGAGGGTCAGACACCCAAATATTGGATTACTTTTTTCTCTCAGATAACCTACATATAAAGATAATGGATAGGAGGGTTATGGATACTGCACAAAGTGACCACAACATCCTGAAGCTACGCCTTTTATTAGAGGCTAGGGAAGATCCAGTGACAGAAATGGACACTTTAGAACTCCAACCTGGGAGAAACAGGATAAGGTTGTCCTGTGACAATGTTACTGGGCTATCAAAAATCCTGGCCAATGCAGGGAACTCTGACGATCTAAACTACACGAAATACCGGTCTTCATACACTGAAAAAACAGGCCCTGGCAGGAAGAAAAACATTTGCCATAGACATATATTTGATCTAGCAGTCTGCGCTAGGAAAAAGGAAATAAACCGCCTAATAAGTGCATATAAACAACACCCCTCATTGGAATCTCTGGATATCATTTAGAAGAGCAGGATTGCTTACAATTGGTTGAAACAGCATAGATACACCTTAAACCAAAACAACGCTGAGCACATGCTGAAGCTTGTCTCATCTAAAAATTTCAGAGATATGTGGCACATTTTTTATTTAAAGGATGCCCCGCAGCAGTGTATTTTAACTAACTCAATTCCAGCGGGTGAATGGACAGAATACTTTAGGGCCCTTTTCTCCAACACAATAGTGCAGCAAGGAGTAGACCCAGATACGATTCTGCATAATTGGCTATTTTATCCTGGCATTGATTAAAAATTCTAGTAATTCCACAGCAGTTGGCCCAGATGGCTTAACGAATAGGACTCTTAAGAAGAATCCGGAGGAATGAGCATCGTTCATATTCGATTTATTAACATTGGTCAAATCGAAGAGAAAAATACCGGCCTCGTGGACCACCTCAATCATTGTTCCAATTTTCAAAAAGGCCGACAGGTCTCTTCCTACAAACTACAGACCTATCGCCCTTCTAGATGTTATTGGCAAACTTTTTGCAGCACTGATCTTGAAACATCTCACTGACTGGAGCAGGGACTCAAATCATTGTGATCGTTGGCAAGCCGGCTTCCAAAAGGGCATTGGTACAGCACCAAACCCATTTCTAATCAACTACATGAAACTGAGAACTGCACAAAAGAACAACAAAAAATTACATCTAGCCTCAGTGGATCTATCACAAGCTTTTGATTTACCTTATGGTCCAAGCTAAAAGCTTGGGGATGCCCCATCGACATGCGAGAAGCAATTGAAGCACTACATTCTGGCACAACGATCCAAAATAAAGTTGCATAAACGGGGAGACTAAACAGACCCCATAAAGACAGCCGTTGGCCTTAAACAAGGGTGTTGTCTTGGACCCGCTATCTTCAATCTGTATACTTCATATATGGGAAGATACATTCAATGAGATCAGGTGCTTTCCACCTTCAATCTCTGGCACACCTGTAAACAGACTTCTGTATGTTGACGTTGTACTACATGATGAAACACCCATCGGTCTTCAGCGCCAATTGGATGCCTTTGCCTTTGGCCGCTATTTAACTGCAAATGACTTGCGGATTAACACATCCAAATCTGCTGTGTTGGTTTTTGGGAAGTCAACAGGCAAAGCTACCAAATCCAATGGATGGAATATAAGTCGAGAGAAAATTCAAGAAACTACTCAAATGACATACCTTGGGAAATCTATAAACGAGAGCAGTAACGACAGCCCTAGAGAAGCGGCCCCGAGACAAAAAGTGAAGATGTTATCAGCACAGGCGAAACTCAAAGCCACATACTGCAAATTCTCACTTCTCTATTAATAACATTCTATCGAATGAAAATGGTTCCTATTCTAACTTATGGGGCTGAATCTGCGCTCCAGTTCAGCTGGAAGGTGTGGTAAGTCCTAGAGGGAATATTTTGGAGAAATGTCCTTGCGGTACCGAATTGTATGCCAGTGGCAGTGATCCAGAAAGAATTAGGCCTCACATCATTACTCACAGTTACGATCTGGAAGACGCTATCCTTCTATTGGAAGTGCCTGTTGCCTCCATCAGAAGGTGAGTTCACTTTACTTGGTCAAGCACACTAAAGATGAAAAGGGAACAGTGGAGCGAAAAATGCAAGGGATCACTAAAATCAATTGGTACCACAGTGAAATTGCTTATGGAAAATCCGGATCAGGTAAAACGGCGATTGTACGACAATGATTGGATTGAGCCTCAAGACCTTATGTCCACCTCAAAACGTTATGGAAAGTACTGTACAGCATTAAGTAAACGAGGAACCATTCCTCTATATTTGAGCAAGTTCCCTTCAGCAATTTCACGACACCAGTTCCTAAGACTGTGCTTGTTCCCCACTAAAGAGATCTTACAAGTAAGGAAAGCAAAGGAATCAAGGGATTACGGCTGCAAGTTGTGTGGTCATAAACTAGAATTGTTGCGTCAGCTGATAATGAACTGGCAGGCAGTGGATCACATTCGATTCAATTTGCTGTGAATTTCTGAAAATCGAATCCTCGCGAAAGGGGACATTTTGTTGCAAGGGACCAGGCTCTCATTAACATCTGCCCTGTTAGAACTGGTGTCAATTATATTGGGAAAGCTTCAGGAGAAAAAGAAAGATTTCTTTTTTTTCCCCCCTCTATAGATTTGGTATATTTGCGACAGAATGATTTTTTGTGTTTTCTTTTTAATTTTATCTTTTTCACTTTTTTTTCATCTACTTGGTTTTTCCTTCTATTTTACTTCAGCTGTTTGAATATGTATTAATATGCAACAGCAAAAAAGTTTCAATTGAAACTAAATGCTAACAAATAATTTATTTTTAAAAAGAAGCGCTCAGTAAAAGTTAAGAGGTCGTAAGTTGATAACTAAGCCTAAGAAAGTGATGCTGTAATGTTACAGATGTTCACTGAAGATAAAAAAGCAACACAACTGCTGAAAAAGCAGATATGACAAATCCACACGTGCAGGCAGCCATTTAACTGTCAATACATATACGGCAAAACACAGCAAAGGGAAGAGACGAGAAGCCAGCAGACTTGCCTTTGCTTTGAAGCCAGAGGGACTGGAAAGAGGAGAGACACCGCCAGGTCCAGAGGAGCAGATGCCTGTTGGTTAGATTTCCTCTCTGAGTAACAAATGGATTGTCCCGCTGCCATAAACCATTACGAGAGGCATGCAGCACAGAGTAGCTTAGAATGAGAGGAGTTTCCCTCATTTTAAAAAAATAAACATCACTTGTTTCAACATTTCACTATTCAATATGCTCTTCGCTTACAATTGGCTATCAGAGCAGCCCCCAATATTCCCAGGTCAGCGCACACATCTGACACGAGGAAGAGCCTCCACTGGCTTTCGGTTGCCCAAAGAATCTCGCTCAAATCACTGACTCTACAAATGTGTCAACCATCAGGCCCCTATCTACTTAACTTCCCGCTTCTCTCAGTACATTCCCGCACGGACTCTAAGATCTGCCCAAGTACAATCGCTTACTATTCCTAAAAACAACTTACAGACTGCCGGAGGCGTTAGTTTCCCAGTCCTTGCTTCCAAACTCTGGAACTCTGTGCCATTGTCCATCAGAACTATCCCGTCCGCTACACTCTTCAAACACAAAGCCAAGCTTTGGCTTTCCTCTACTTCCCACCTACGCCCACCCTAGTCACCTGTTGTACTACTCTCGTACTACTGACACTTCTTTGCATGAAAAGTTAACTCTGTACCTGTTCTTATGCTTATTGTGACCTGGACCTAAGATATGCACCTGCGAAGTTAATCTTTGCCTGTAACTGTATCAATGCCATTTTTGTACCCTGTGCCTTTAAGATATGCACCTGGTTGCCCTCGGGCCTAGCGCGCTATACAAATAAATAAAATACAAATAGAAATACATGATATTCTTGTTCATAAGTTTGATATGTTATATCTGCTTTTGCTCAAGCTTGTTTAATGATGAACCCTCAGAAGACAGGGGATCATATTAAAATCCATAAAAATGGATAATATACACTGGACAAAAGAGTTAAGTGCAACTAGTCAGAACATTCTCTGAGTGGTCAAGAACCTTCATTCCCCGAGTATGTATGTTTAATTATGTGCATAACACTAGAGACTAGGCCAACCGGTCTTAACCCCTTAGCTGCCATGGGTACCACTCCCCCCTTACCCGCCCCCCCCAGTGCCAAGGCCTTTTTTGGTGATTTCAGAATGTCGCCATTCAATCCCTTGTAACTTTTTTGTTAGATGGGAAATATCGGCCACATATGGCCTCTTTTCTTCCCACGTGTAGTTGGTTGTGGCACCACCAAGGAATCCTAGTTTGCTGTAGGGGGGTGAGAGAAAATAACCAAAAAGGGAGAACATGTTGGGTTTTTTCAGAAAATACCAATAAAATTATGTACTAATAAGCCTGTGTTTTTTTCCTTGTAAGAGCTAGGAACAAATGGTTTGCTGTGCTGAATTCGCCAATTTCCAGGCTTTCAGGAACTGGTTGAGTGGAAACCATTAAAAAAAATGGATATTTTTACCAGCCATTTTGTCAAAGGTAGGTGATTTGGGCCTTTTTTGTCCAATAGGACATGTGTGGACGGAATGGAAGAGGAGGGTAACAAAACTGACAGAAAGACATACATTTCTGAAGAGTACACAAAATTCCAAGTTTAGTAAAGGGGTGGATTTGCGCAGGTCAGGCAACAACTATGTGGGGAAAAATTCCATAGTTTGAGGAAGAATTGGAAAAATGACAAAAATAATAAAAAATAATAATAAATAAAAAAAAAAAAGGTATGTGGTGGACATAGTTGGCCCGGTAAGGCAATGGCTTCTGTGAATTTTGAGAAAAGCAATGCTCTGCTACATTCCCCCGACTCTTCCAGTTAGGTAATCATACATTTTTCATAATGTTTCACAAAAAAAAGCCAAAAACGGAGCCATGGTACACAGGATTTTTTAAGCTTAGGGCCTAAACAGACGTACTTAGCATGTGTAAATAAGGAAAACAAATGTGGTGAGGAAGGGCAAGCATACATTTTTTGAAAGAGCACAGGCAGACCTTTTGAAGAGTAGGTGACTTGTGCAGGTTACAAAAGTGTATAGTGCCTAAAGCAGGGACTAAATGTAGGTCACATTTGGGAAATTTAAGGGTTGTGTGACAAAGTGCAGCAGCAAGCGTCTCGAAACATTATGAAAAGCAAGCAAACACAACAAATGTCCTACCTTCCCGCGTTCCCAAAGGTGTCCCGGCTAAAACGGTACCTCACGTGAGGGTACACCTACCTGGGCGCAAAGGGAAAGGCTAAACTAATGGTAACCCCATGGGCAGAGCAGATTTTGCAGGATTTTGCTCACGTGGACAACCTACAGATTTGGGCCTAGGGTGTCGAAGCCATCAAGGAAAACAGGGAACCCCATGCACTTTGAAAAGAAGGCACCCACCCAAAACAAGTTCTTTTTTATTTTATTTTTGTTCTGCCCCTTTCCAAGGGGCAAATGTGCACATTAGTGCCCATCTGCGCCCAGGGTGGGCAAAAATTACTGCCCCATGCATTGGGTGCTACCCCTTCCTCAGATCTCCAGTGTGAGTCGCGCCTATATTTCCCATGCAAGTGTCTCATTTCGAAAATGCACTACGCCTTCAAAGTCTTCTTTCGTCTTCCAAATTATTTTATTGACTTTCTGCCTGTTAGACATTCAACATATTGAAACACGTTTATTCCATGCACTGGTGGCCCTCTCCCCCACCACCCCAAATGGATGTACTCCTTACTAGGGGCAGATTGCACTAGCAATCTGCCCCCAGTGAGGGCTACATGAGATGTCCCCCATCCATTTGGGGTGGGGGAGGGCACCCCCTTTCCACTAAAAACATCCATGGTGGTTTAGTACCCCCCCACACCCACCCAAAACAAGTTATAGATATTTATTTTTGGACCAAAATGTACTGCCCCAGGACTGGAGGGCCTGTGCCATAATTCCCAGGGCCTCTTGCCCCCCCAAATGGATGGGGGGCATTCCATGTACCGCTTCCTAGGGGCAGAAATCTGCCCCCAGGGAGGGCTACATGAGGTGCCCCCATCCACTTAGGCTAGGGGGGTGGATGGGAGAGGACCACCTCCCCCTTTCAATGCAAGAAAATCCTGGTGTTCTAGTGGGCTCCCTCTTCCCCACCCACATTTTTTTTTCCTTTTTTTTTTCTTTACCCCTAGGGGCAGATGGACACGCCTCTGCCCCCAGGGGGCCCAATAGTTATGTCCCCATCCTTTGGGGGCCATGAGGGGGAGTTGACTGCTTACTGTAAGCAAAACGTATCAAACGGATCCCTGGTGGTCTAGTGGCATTGCTGGGCACGGATCCGCACCCAGCAATGCTTCAAAAATAAGGTTGTTGGAAAGGGGCGAGTCTCCCCTTTCCAACGACACCTCCCTCGATCTGAACGGCATAATAGTGCCTCAGATCAAGGGAGAGAAAGAAGGAAACTTGCCTTCTGTTTTCTGCCACAGTGAAATTTACTTTCAGTTTCACATCAGCACGCGTTACGCGTGCCGACGTGAAACTGAAGGAAATCCAACCCCCGGGCCGTGAGGGGGAACCTCCTCCTCACATAGCCCGGGAGTTGGATTACAGGGAATCACACAAAAAGAAGCGCCAAAAAGGACAAGCTCTCTGTTAAATATGGGTTAGGGTTCGCATCCCATCCTCGTCGCCAATGTTAAATATGGGTTAGGGGTTATAAATAACCACTCAGGAGCCTTGTTAGGTTTAGGTATCTTTAGTAAGTCCACAGGAACACAGGTAAGTACATTAGGAATAATACAGGATAAGTTCATAAGATAGAAGCACCCACCGGTCCCCCTGTGCCAAGCTTAAGTTTCCAACTGGCAATAAAGGAACACAGGCACTCACATCCAAACATTCCAACTAGAACACTCCATACCAAACATTCCAGGCTCAGGCACACATACATACAGGGAATAGCCACATAGTCAGGATAGGTAAAACACAACACTCTCTCGTACTTGGCACTGCGTACGTAAAGTCAAGGACGAGATAGCTCTTTGTAAAGCTAGTGCGAAATATAAGCTAAAACATGGCACCAAGGCGCAACCATTTTGTACACTCATCGGCCATTGTGGTGATTAAGCCTGCATTTTCCCGGGCCGTGTATAATAACTGGGCATTTCAGTAGCGAAGAAAGAGCAAGGTCAAACAACGGCATAAATATTATGGCTGAATAGGCTTGGAGAATAATTATTGTCCTGCTCACTGAAGGACGAATTTGAGAGGGAGTCGGAGCGTCCTGCAGGTTCATAAGGGATGAATACAAGTAGAGAGGTGCTGGGTTTTTCCACTTCTGACTGGTTTTTTCCACCCTCTGGTTCCTTCGACTTGTGATCTGCTCTTCTGCTGAGGGCAGATATAACCGAGAGGGGCAGGGAAATGCCCACATATAGGACAAGGCATTTGCGTGGTGAAGGGGAGTTGGAATTGGGAACCCTGGGTGATGCAGTCCCGCTGAGAAGGAGGACGCTCCGCCTCAGATCCCGTTAGCCTAAGTGATCTCTTTGCCTACCTGTTGAGGGACTAAGCAGTGTTGCAGTGGACAAGATGAAGGCGTCTTCCGCATCCATCCTAACAGTGATGTATATTATGCTCATCTTTTTATATATCTACCTACATGTATATTGTTGTGTGAATAAAGGGCCTATAACAAGCCATTTGTTTATTATATGAGCAGTCCACGGGTGATTCTTCTTTCCTGCTTGTCCAAGTCCAATACTTTGTTTTGCTCAAGGGGGCTGGGGGGGAAGTACGAGTATTCCCCTGACATGGCCAAGGAAAAGCAGAACATTTTTCATGGCACTTAAGAGGTTAAAGCGCTGGAAAATGGCCTAAGGTGTTTTAAACATCTAGGACTGATGACCTAGGGTCAATTGTGACAGCTTCGCAAGAGGTGGAGACCAGGGGCTCATGGTCACGCCTGGACCACAGGCAATTGCATCACAATCACCTGCAGCATGAGAGCTGCACCTTGTTTTCTGCAATACACCTCTTTAGGTTTGAGCCGAGGAGGGTATAAGGCAAAGTTAACACGATACATCCTTGTTGTCACGCCTTCTCGTTCGCGAGCGCAGGGTTTACTCACCTCCTGCGGCTCTGCCCTCTGCCGCATCAACAGGCATGCCCCTGCAGTGTCAGTCCCAGCTGCACATCGGAGAGGATGTTGTCCTCAGCCACAGAGACCATGGCCCCTGCGATATACACCACAGTCTCGCTGGCAGTTCCCCTGACGACTACAGGACACTCAGAGAGCGCCTGCAGCCGCTCGCAGGCAGCCCAAAACATCACGTGACCCGTTGCCGTGACAACCCCCATAAAAACAACCAGGACGCTACGCATCCCACTTCTCAGCTGTGTCCGTGGGCCAGTTTGTGCAGCGTTCTGTCTTGCTCGTTTGATTCTTGACTTCCTGGTTCTCATTGACTTCTTGGCTCAGTTTTGCTGGACTGCTTTTGGATCACCCTTGGATTGTTTACCATTGGATCGCTTCTTGAGCTTGACCTCGGACTGATTGCGGATCGCAATTGGATTACCCTTTTGTACCAAGTGTTTTTGTCTTTTTCCTGCGCTACACTTCGCTACTGGAACACCTTGTTGGCTGGTACTTGGAACATCACGCCCAGCCCCTGTTGGGGTTGCCCTGCACTTAATCCTTCCTGGGTTCTCTCAGGTCTCTGGAACCATGTCACTTCCTGCAGTGCCTTGGGTGGGGAAGCGCCTCCAGTCCTTCTGGAGCTTTGTATCCTTCCCGGCTTCTACACATGTCACAGGTCTCCTCAAGGTAGGTCACAACTTGATTGCCTGCTTGTGTTTGGTGCCCTTCTGTATAGTGCCTTAGCTCTACTGTTCTCCTTTTCAGTCACCTAGCGTCCCAGTGCTGCCGTTCCAGTTACTTGTGGCCTCAATGACTGGCTAGTGAGTGATCTGCTCGCTCTCTCCCTCTTGCTGGTACTTTGGAACAGAGGTTTTTTTATCCACAAAACAACCACAATTCTTGACACTTGTGTAACCAAGCAGTAACTGGTCAAATTGTACACATGGTTTGGCATCAGAAGTGTTTACACTTCAGTCGTAGTTGCTGCAGTGTGTATTGGAAAAACACCCAGGCCATTGTTGCACAAGGTAATAGAACAAAGCCAGTGAACAAACCTTAAAAAGTATTGAAGTTATCCAGCCTCACCTTTATTAGGACTATGGTTATGTTGCATTGATTTGTACTTCACTTTAACCACTATATTTACTTATTCTACCTTCTAGTGGTAGACCATTGCATAATTGTCCAAAACGTAGTTAATGCATACATGACAGGGCTTACCAGCCCAAAATTACCTTTCCTAGACTTTGTGACAAAAGAAAGTTGCAAGTTACTAGCCGACATACAAGTCAATCATTCTATGCATGCAAAGCACACCATTCCTTACTTGCCCAGAACAAATTATCACCAACCATTGACTAGTGGCATGTGCAAATGTTATACCCCCATTGGTAACACACTTATTTTCATAGTCCCTTACTTCAATATAAAACATGGGAAGTAGTCTTATTAAATTAAAAGCAACCAATTGAGAGGTACATCAAAAATATGGTAAATGGGAAACCTAACTTCTAATAAACCAAACAATGATCTGCTATTGTGAAGATTCGGAAGCACGCCTTCTGGTGCGGTTTGACGATCATATGTACAACGTTCCTATGCCGGTTTCTCTAGTTCGTAGTCCTTTCCCATCGGCTGTACTGCCGCCGGGAGCGAGCTGCTCCGTACCGTGCCTCGATCCTGGAAGCAGCGCCGAGGGCTGCCGGCCAAGCAGTAAGTAGTGACAGCTACTGCGACCGGATTATCCTTGGTTAACATTAGTTGTTTTAGCTGCTTGGCCAAGAAATGACCAGACCATCAGAAGGTTGAACGCTAAGAACTTCAAGGGACGACAATGGGCCGGTACGCTTCCAATCACAAATAGCTATTCAGAGTGTGCGTTTGTGTGTCCAGGGCAGATACACTGAGCACTTCTCTTATCAAAAATTGTGAATCAATGCGAGCTAAATCTTTCTGCTGCGGCATGCACACTCGGAAGAATTTTGCAAATACGCACTTGAGAGTGCGGCTGCTACTTTGTTTCCATAGCCCATATGTGCATCTGTTTATAGCTATTGAGCGTGGCACTTTATTATTTCACCCACTTTCGGGAGTGTGGGTCTGTGGACATTGACCCCATAGCCCGGGCGGTGTTGCTTGCCTGCCAAGACTCAATGTGTGCACTTTCATTTTGTTGGAAGTGCAATGCGAGTGCAAGGTGATATTTGCTGACTTTAGTGGCAAGTAGTAGAGTTTTGCTACTAAAGTCGATGAATTGTAGTAGCATTAGCACTTTCTTGTACCTTTGAGTGTCTGGTCTTATGGAAGTTGCTTTACGAAGTAAATCGAGAATTGCTACTTCTACAGTGCATCCTATACTGTCCTCTTTGAATCCTGTTGCAAAGAAGCCACAGATCGTTGCTTTTACGATCTTGCCAGTCACTTCTATCAAGACCGCTATGAATCCATCAAACTTAACATTGGAAGCACAGGGAAAGTCTGTGAAAACATCCCCTGAAACGATATATGAGAAGGCATATTCTTCCAATTCAAAGCCAATTAGATATGCCCAGGTTTTGGTTTTGGAGAATTCAACTTTGGTCGATGTGCCAGCACTGTTGGAGGCACCAATTTCTACTTTGGAAGCAACTGAAGGTTCGACTTCCGACAGAACAACAGTTACGAATTGTTCTCAGAAATACCCATCTTTATCCCTGGAAAACTCTATAATGCTGGATGAGTCTTTTTTTATTGTACAAGCTATGGAAGCTACACAGACTGATGAGGTTCAAATAAGGGATCTTGGGGAGGACGCATCAGTTCCAGAAAGGGTGTTAGAACCTCCAGATGTACATTTATCATGATCTGGATTTTCACACTGAAAAATAGCCAATTAAGACGACAATCTGAGGATTTGCCTAAGGTGGATACTTTAGGCCCTACATCAATCTCTGCACTTCATTTGGTATTGGAATCCCTACTGAGACTACACAATAATATTAAGGACATTGGGCCTCATTAGGACCCAGGCGGTAAGGGGTTTACGGCGGCGTAAACAGCGCCGACCCTTACCGCCTGATTCCGAGGTCCCTTAGCGCCATGGAGGATTTAACACCTGCTTTTAGCAGGTGTTAAAATCCATGGCGCTAAGGGACCTTGTCGTTAATTACGCCACCGTAATTTACGGTGGCGTAATTAACGCCTTCCCCACTCCCATTATGCCCTATGGGGCAAAAATGGGAATGGGGAAGGGTAAATGGGTTAATGGGGACTTACCGCCCCGCCAACCTCGGAATGGGGCGGTAAGTCCGCCAACCACCATGGCGTAAACGTAGTTTACGCCATGGCGGTAAAGGTACGACCCAGGCGGTAACTTACCGCCTGGGTCGTACTGAGGCCCATTGTCTGCATTAGGAGTTACAAACTTTCATCACTACATAAAGATGTTCAAAAAATCAATAATACTCACAGTGTGGGCGATGAGGGGAAATTAGCCATGGTGGCTAGCGAGGTAAACCATTCTTTTCAACCAGCCAATGGGTCATCTGACAGAATGGGCATCTCGTGGGTTGAACCAATGGCCACTAATCAAGCACTTAATTCCCAGAATTGTCAATTTGAGCCAGGTGTTATTTCGTGCCCCCATCAATTGCTTCTCAGTTCATCTCTTAATAGTCCAACGCTATTGATCGAATGTGCTTCTAGAAGGAGTGCTTCCCCAGCTCTCTTTGATTTACCTATTCCTATAAACTCGTATAGAAACCTAAGGATGACTCTAGGGATAATCCAAACCACAATACCACGAATAAATCCAGGGAAAAAAAGAAATCTTTCTAAGTGGAGGCGCGATTTGACGGAGGAGATTGGAGGTTTCTCGCACTTCTCTTAAAATGGCTCAACTAAGCAAAAATAAAAATAATGCCATCAAAAAGAAATCCAAGTACCACCCTGGCTGCCAGAGAGTGAGGCTGCACTTTCCTGTGCTCCGAGCCAAGCCGGGCCGTAAATAAAAAGGTGACATTTAGCAGGCAGGAATATGCTTAAATATATGGAAACCCTCCCCGACATATGAACGAGTAGGGGTGGAGACCCCCCCCCCCCATCTGCAAGGGACTGAAAGCAGAAGAATAGACCTGAAACACGGGCGCCTAATCCAAACGGCATCCAGCGACACCAGAAGAAAGAAGGGGTGGATCACTGCCGCCACCAGAGACATAAAAAAAAAAGAGTCGTACCCCGTAAGCAGCTCACCAATTCCAGATATGAAAAGGGCACTAGTAAGGCAACAGTGACTGCCTAGGAGGAAATATAAAAGGCGGAGCTGGTGGCTGTCGGCAAACGGAGGGTGGCAAACAGAGGGCGAGCTGGTGGAGGTGCGCCCAGCAGGAGTGGAAAGGCGAGCTGCAGAGACATCAGCACGCCAGCGAAGCTCGAACCAGTGGAAAACAGAAAGGAAGGTACAACGTGCCGGGTTCCGGGCCCTGTCAACGGGATTAGAGACAGACAGCTGAGAGCAGCACAGCTGCCCCGAACACTCCCTGGCGGACAATAACCCTGCAGGAGGCCTGAGGCCCCAGGATCCCCCATAGTGAACAGTGATGGGGAGGTCCGGGATCTCTGTCTGAGGGATATGTGATACAGGGCCACTGTGCAAGCGGTTGGGCCCGACAGGAAAATAACAGAGTGAGGAGAAGGAGGGGAGCGGGGACACTCGGTCTAAAGGACACAGATACATACAGGGCGCTATTTAAGAGGTTGTGGGTTTCGGGGGTGCACATTTGGGCCGGAGGACGTCACAGGGGGCTCCTGGAGGCACATAAGGAGACAAATCCAAGGAGCGTCAAAATAATAGCCCAAACGACAGGCATAAATTCACCAAAATCAGAAGAGTTTCAGGAAGGGATGGCGAGGGAGATCCGATCAGCAGAAGAGCTAAATGGGGGACACATGAAACACGACTAAGTGAAACCAGAGGGAAAGCAGAGGCCTAGTGTACCATTCAGATGCCAAGGGCAAAGGGGAAACAGTCCCCAGCATAACAGGGAGCACAGAAGTCTGCTAATAGGGGCCAGTTGGAGAGGTGCTGCCGCCAACACCTCGAAGACCACCATGTAGGTGGGATGGAGAGGCAACAAGGGAGGGCAAAGCCCCCAAGAGATCAGCGACATGGCATTTAATCCAGAAGACCTCCAAAACTGCCTACAGGGTATGGAGGAGAGGATGACTGGCCTTTCACAACCAAATAGAGAGCCTAGAGAAATAAGATGCTCTGTGAAAGAAATCGTGGAAGAAATTAGCATCTGGGGGAATAGAGTGGATGTAACGGAACAAGGCCCATCTGAAATTTCCAATGACATACACCAAAACTCGGATCTAGTCGAACGGATTTCCACAGCAACGAACAATCTGAAAATCCTGGCAGAAGATCAATCCAGAAGGTTGAATATTAGAATTAAAGGCCTCGCTGAAACTAATGCAGAATTAAAACAAGTGGTGAAATAATGCTTCGCTAATCTACTGCTGGAATCCTCCCCGAGGACATCCGTATAGACCACATTCATAGGGTTAGCCCAAAGAGACTCGGCCTAGGAGATAGACCTAGAGATGTGCTGGTAGCACTGGTGCCATATGAAGAGAAGGAAAAAATCCTCCGTGCAACGAGGGGTCAGACATCAATTACAATAAATGGATCAATAGTCCTTATTTCAGGATTTAGCAGCAACCACACTACTGAAAATAAGGGCAGTGGGCCCGGTAATGAAAATACTGACAGTCAAGAAAATTCCCTACAAGTGTGCATTTCCATTCGACTTACGATTTTCATGGGAAGGAAAACATAGGGCCACCACATGTTCGGAATGGCTTTCCATTCTAGGGACAGAGGAAGAAGAGGCAAGCCCCAGCGAAAGGCGGCATGCTCCCCCTCCCCCCAACAAAGATACAAGCCATGTAATTGGACTGCTGCGAATGGGAGCAGAGAAACTGAAAGGACCACCTCCAAAATTGAGGGGAGAATATGCCAGATAAAGAGAGGTGTGGGAAGGAATCAGAGGGGAAAGCCTGAAAGACGCACCTGGTGAACAGTAAGAATAGGGGGAAGGGGTAAACCTCTAAGGGAGGGGTTGGAGGAGGGGGAAAGAGGGCTGGGCTGCAATAATTTGGCCCGTTCGGGGACAGGTATCTGGCTACAACTTGGAATCTTCACTAGGTTAGTTAAACCGTAATACATCCGGGATAAACGTACGCCGGTTCCCAAATTATTGGGAGTCGTGGTCGGATACTGGGTCTAGACCAGACAGGGGCAGGGGTGCGTACAAGTAGGTTGGTAGGGGGTGGGAAAGGGGAACGCGGTGTCCTAGGTCGAGAAGATGTCGGAGGATTCAGATGCAAGGGGAACACAAGCATAAACACTTATATTGGTATAATGACATTAAAAATTCTCGCATAACATTACCCCAATGAAACAGAAGAAACTGGAAGCACGGACCAGGAGAGGGGCGGCTGACATAATGCTTCAGGAGAACCACATTAGAAAGGGCCGCAGTTCTAGGCCAAGTTTACACAAATCAAGACGTAGTGTTCTTAGAGGAGCAGCGGCGTGCAATTAAGGAATACTTTCAGATTAATGATAATAGGGAGGTGGCTATATGCTTGGTGTGGAAGACAGCGAAAGCAACATGCTGCAGGAGCCTTTTAGTAAGGTAAAGGGAAAAAATGAAGATTGAAAGTACACTAGAGGGGAATACATTGCATATGGAGATTGGTTCACTGGAAGAGGGTGCAGGATTCAGGTGGGAATAGAGAGGTAGGCATTGTGCTGGTAGTTAAGGCGAAGCAACAGGAGCTTCAATTGTTGGAGGTGTACCAAGGAAATTGCAGTACTCTAATAAAAAAATGGAGAAAGAAGGATAAGGCTGATTCAATGCTAGCGCGAGGGGGAGGGGATAATTGACATTAATGGAGGGTTCCGCTCGTTCCTGAGGTTGAGATAACAAAAGGCAGTCTTCCAGATAAGGGGTTTATGATGCCTTTTTACGCACTTAAAATAGGTTAATATGATCAATTTCATTTTTTACTGCGTACCATTTACGCAGCTATTCATAGCAGTTGTTTGGATGAATTCCATATTTTATCCAGTAGATGGCACTGCAGCAGTCCTTTAAGAGATTTCTGAAGTCCCACATTCACTGTTGGTCTGCAAAGCAGAAGGCACCGCCTGTGTGCCAGGACTCTTCAGAACGTAGGTATTTACGAGGTTACAGACAAGGGAGCAATTCCGGTGGACTAAGCCCCCTTTTCAAGATCTGAGGCAATGGGAAGCTGATATTTCAAGGTCCATGGCTGTGACTACTATTTTATGTAAGTCGTGGCCCAGTGTGAAGATGTCATTATCTAAGGCAGACTCCAGTGTACACTGCATGAAGTGTGTGGAATCATGATCATCTTAAAGTGCATAAACGAGCCTAGCTGAAAGGACCCATGTTTGCAAGGCTACTTTGCATTTGGGGTAGAGTGGAAAGCCCAAAGTGAATTCAACTGCTGCACTGTGGTAGAGACGTAATACTCTGCTAACAAAGGCACAGCACGGATGACCCTATACCCTAGCCTCACATCTAAAGTCCATTTTAGAGTCTGAGCTGCAAGCTCTGAAGAGACTGTGGCAGTAACATAAGCAAAATGGTCAGACCAGAAATAGACAACGTTACTTGTGATTGTTCATGAAGCGTTTAATGTCCACTCATAAAAACAGGAATACCACTGTCCAGTGATCTGTGGCATTACATCCAAACCCACTGCCCCCGCCACCCCTTTCCATTAATCAAAAAGAAGAATCGTTTTGTAAAACATGTTAATAGTGTTGGGTTGCTGTGTTCACGATGGAACACCAGTAAACTGCTGGCGTTGGGATATTTCCTCTGATATAGGACTGGGAAATAATCTAATCTGTATTATGTAGCCAAATTCACAAAAACAGGTTTCCTAACATTTAAAAGGACTTTCCGTTTTCAAGTGAAACCGTTTTCTTACATGGAAACGTTAGGATTTAGTATTGCTATGGCTACAGCCACAGGAAGGGTATCTCAGAACGTAAAGCGATATACATGGCACTAAAGGTGGCAGAACGGGGCAGAGATGACAGTGAATGTAACAGTCAAGAGGTACTGCAAGAACAGAGGGAGAGAGACCAAGGAGCTACAGGAGGAAGAAAGATAGTGAGAGTAAGGAAATTGAGGTAAAGTTCACGAACACACACACACCCCCCTCTGTTCTCTCAATAGGTGTGAGTGTTAGAAGCAAATCTGAAATTGAGACACAGGACAATCGGGAAAAACCAACAGCTGAATGGAGAGATGGAAATTGAAAAAGTGAGGAGAGAGGCAGGGGAATGACATGTGACAAAGGAAAAAGATCATGAAAAGGAGACAGACCATAATGGGAAAATCTAGATCATAGAGAGCTAGAGTACTAACAAGAAAGCAAAGAAGAGGGATTAACGCAGGAGAGGAAATTGAGAAGGAAATGAGGTTAACGGGATAGAGTATTTACAGCAAGTGAGACTGCAACTCACAAAATAGCAGCAAAAGGATGTAGTCTTTTACTACTGACATGTTATACACAATTTGAAATGTACGCACGCATTGGGAGGAAAACATACTTCTTAGTCTCTTGCGAAGAAGAAAACTCATTTTTACTCTCTTGAAATTAGATTTACTCTCCAATTCTAAAAATCGGGGGTAAAATACTCCCACATCAAAATCCTGTCTAGATCACCGGAAGCAGGTCTTTGGGACCTGTCTTCAACTTATGCACTTGCCTGCATTTCTTCCTAACTGTAATTGCCAGAATTATGTTTTTTGGCTTTGTACACAAACAATAAACCAGTAAAACTATAAATATGCCTACCATAATGCAATTCAGTTTGCATGCACTTTTTGGTAATTTGAAGTGATATTGCTAACTAGCGTCTGGCGATCAACATTAATTTTCTGCAGCAGACAGCGGGAAAGGTAGATTAGCAGTTTCTGACTTTTGCTAAGATTATGTGTGCAAGTTCCTGTAAGTAAATCATATGCCAACAATTGCTTACTCCCTCTGCAGGCAATACATCAGTCTCAATCTATAGTAGTTCTTAACAGAGTTTCTAGGCTCTAGAATTTTGAAAATGAAGCTGTGTGAGTACCAGGTACTTGTAAGTTATTTTATGGCAGATTATTTTCCACAAGTATAATGAAATGGTTAAAGCCAAGCCAGACAACTTTGATCTACAACTCATTTGGGCTATGGGTTTGATTTTACATAAGCATTGGGTTTATGTTGGATACGTTTTACTCTCTTGCAGAGGAGAAAACTCAATTTTACTCTTGAAATTGCATTTAATCTCTAATTTGAAAAATCATGCGTAAAATACTCCCACCTCAAAATCTTATCTGAAGCACTGGCAAAAGGTTTAGCCACTTTCTACGAGGCTCTCAGCGCGCAAGAGAAACTGGATGAGTTTCTGGAGATGCAACGATATCTGTGTGATATCACACTCCCTGCATTAAACAGGGTGGCTTCTAGGGTGGATGCCACTCACTCCGGAGGAGGTGCTGTTGGCCATAGCGAGAATGCCTGCTGGTAAGGTGCCCTGGGACAGTGGATTTACTATCAGATTCTATAAAACTGTTGGCTGTCATATTGGTGCCCCATCTGGTGAAGCCGTTTAATTCTAATTTTGAAACCACAAGGGCTCCATGAACTCTGTATTAGTCTCTGATACCCATTCTACCAAGGAGGGGAAAGACCCCCAGTCCTGTATGTCCTATAGGTACATTTAGCTTCTGAATGTTGACGTGAAGAGTTTCACTAAGAGCAATTGCCTCCAGGTTCTAACATTTTATGCCCCGATGGGTCCACCCGTATCAGGAAGGCTTTATATTCCAGGTAGGCATTGGGCAGACACGGTGACAAAAGGACACAGAAAGCTTAAAAGTCAAATGGAAAAGAGAACTGGGTAGGGAAGTGAATGAAACCTTATAGAGATGTTTGTTTCCAATGTATGGCCCTTCAGTTAAAGAGGCCTTGCTGGACTGAATTTCTGGCATACTTTATAGCTGCAGCCAATGGGAGTTAAAAGTGGGAGAATCCCTTGCTTACCACTTCCCATGTAAAGGTGATGTCCAGCTCTTTGTATTTTCTTTTGTTTCCCATTTGTCTTGTAACACCATATGATTAATATGAATAAGGTTATTGAATTTGATCCTTGCAGTCACCGGGAGCCAGTGAAGAGATTTTATGGCTGGAGTAATGCAGTCCCTGGGCTTGAGGCCAAGGATAAGTCTTGCAGTCCTCATTAGTTGGAGGGGGTGTTGGGAAGGAGATGGTCCTATCCCACCCCCCTTACACCACTCTATGGTATTCAGATGACGTGTAGGCCAAGGGGGAAGACAATTAAAGATTTTTTACCTTCGGGTTGCGAAACATATCTAATCTAGATAAACCCTGGTGCACCACAGAATGAAAGGTGTAATCGCTCTCTTCCTGATGGAATCACCAGGCCTCTATAAGCGGACGCTCACGAAGTAGTGAAGTGAGAGCTAAAAAAATCTTTTTGTCTGCTGCAGTAGGGGGCAAAGACTCATCTACTAATGGATTGACCACAGCATTAAAATCACCCCTCACAATGAGTTCCCCTTCTCCCTGCTCAAATAGCACCTTAGATAAAGAGGTAAAGAAAGCACCTTGATGAGAGTTAGGCGCCTATTTCCAGACCAGAGTCACTATTCGCCGACCGAGTGCAGCAACTAGCAAAATATATCTGCTGTCTTTGTCTCGCAGCACTCTCCGTACTTTCAAGGGAAAGTCCTTGCGCAGCAAAATGGCCACACCCGCCTTTTCAATCCAGAGGAGGCACAGTATCTAACAGGGAATTATTTATTGTCCAAACGAAACTCATCCGTTTGCAATAAGTGAGTTTCCTGGAGAAATAAGACCTCAGGGTTAAGGGTACACAATCTTTGGAATTACGCTTTACGTTTTAGGGGAGAATTTAGACCCTGCACGTTCAACGTGAGGTAGTTAATAGGCAAGGCAGTCACTCTGGTATCGCAGCGGCCTTTGCACTATCCCATATATACATTTCCTCCTTATAATAAAGCAACCCCTTCAGTTTCCAGCACACTTGAGATCCAACATGTCCATCAATTACACTCTCATGATAAGACTCGAGAATCATGCTAGTTCCGCAATCAAGTGAAAACCTGACAATTCAGCAAAGCAGCTCTAGAACCGTCATTGTGAAGAATGTACCAAAAGTAGAAAAAAAACAGTAGAAATTAAAAGGTGGTATTTGTCCAAAGATTAAGAAAGAAACAGACGTAACAGAGCAGATGAAAGTAAGTATAAAGGAATACAAAAACACAATCGCCCCTTCATGGCACTACAACATCACCTAAGGGCAACGGAAATGGGCGCAATCCGTTTCCGGACGCTCAACCAAACCATCAACGACCCCAACTTGAACTGACTAAGTACGCTCTGAAAACCTGCCAATACACACAAAGAACTGTAAGGGTCTTCCCCAAAAGCCAAACTTAAGCCCTGTCAAATTGTTCCAGCCCGCAGGGGTCAGAGCAGCATTTCTTCGAGCAAGAGGCCCCAGGAGGGCCAGCTCAGAAACAACCTGTCCATGAGCAGAGCAGCCGGACACGCCAGCCAGCGTGAACAGTTCCCAGGAGATACTACATCGGGGCGAGATAGCCCCAGCTCAATCAGGTACAGCCAACATTCCGGATCCCAGATTCAGAGTCCCTTTTCCAGCAGCCTAGCCTCTGGGTTTCCTTCTCTCATCTTTTGTCATGGGGCTTGCAGCTGATTCTCTAGATTCATCAGCCTTCCCGTTAGGGCCATCATCGGTGGAATGCAACATCAACTCCTTCACTTCATCCTCCGACCCGATAAAATAGGACCGATTGTGAAAATTAAAGAGCAGCTTGCATGGGTACCCCCAGCGATACCAGATCTTTTTCATTGGAAGCCAGGTAGTGACCCTCCGGAGACGCTTACGGCTCCCGAGTGTGTAAGGAGCTCGGTCCTGAAACAGTGTCAGTGTGGAGCCACGGAAAGTCACTGGTTTTGCTTTTCTGAGCGCTGCCATTATTGCCTCCTTTTGATGGAAGAAATGTACCCTGGAGAGCACATCGGGGAGTAGATTTTGCCTCTGCTGGACTGATGAGTAGACCCGATGGGTTATATCCACGAGCAGCTCCTCTGAATCGCCGAGACAGTAAGGATTTAAATAAAGCCTGCACGTATCCAGGGAGCTCTTGATCCGAGATTTGCCTTGGGACCCCTCGAAGCCAGACATTATTTCTCCTAACGCGGTTTTCCAGGTCCGCTTGTTTAGCCTATACCTCATCAAGGCGGTCCTCTACATTCCCAACTCTCTTTGCGAGTTCCTCCATTGCATGCTCATGATCACAGACCATATTCTCAAGGTCATTAACTCTGGCCTCTAGACCTGTCAAATGGCAACTCAGATCAGCAATAGAGCGAGCTAGGGATTCCTTCGAGGATTTTATTTCCAGCTTTCTCTCTTGGGTAATATCCTGTTTAAGGGCCTTCAGGATATCCTCGAAGCATTGCTTGGACAAAGCAGGGTCAGGGGGTAATTGCGCTCCTGGTGTGTTGTGCACATCAGCCTTCGTGGATTGCATCTTCTGGGCCACAGAGACGGAGGGAGTCAGAAACACTGTAATCTCACTCTTATGTCGGTGTGCAGCTCTGGGCATTATCAGAGGGAGCAGGGGCCAAACCCCACATGCAGGTAGGGACGACCGCAAGGCGCAAACAGGGTTTCCTATATTCTACACCTTGCCAGAGTGCCAAAATTTCCCCAGGTGTTAGCAGAATCTCATCACCAAACCAACCCAGGGCAGGGCCACGCGCTGTATTGCAGGAGCTTCGGGCCGGTCATCCACAAATCCGGAGGTCACGCACAGCACCGGGCACCAACAGTAACCTGCCCTCATGCCGTACTACAGCCCAGGCTATTGCCCAGCTGGTGCTGCTCCACCGGTCTTCAAACAGCGCAAGCCCTACTGCTGGGGGCTGCGCGCCCCACTCGCAACTCCCAGCCGCCCCACTCGCAGAAGCGCCAGGGCCGAGCGTAATCTAGCAACCCCTAGCAGAGTCAGGAGCAGCTGCCGCCTTCACCTCTCTCCAGCCACCATGGGCCAGACAGCTGCGCAGGCATCCCCGTCATTCCACTCCTCCTCAGCGCCGGGTGGTGAAGCCAGGCAAACCCCCCTCCTCCCGGAGCTGCAAGCCTCATATACCTTCACCCACCGCTTCACTTATTCACGCACCAGGACGGCGCTGCCCACAGCGATGGGGACCCGACCGCAACCCAGCATGCTTCGGGACAGGCTCCAGGTTGGGGGAAGGTCACTTGCTGTCTCCTCGCAGCCTCCACACTCCTTCATACAACAAGGCAAACTCCTCTCCTACTCCGCCTCAGAAGCCACGCATGGGAAAACTTCACGAACTGCGTGCTTCCCCAGCAAGGGTCCCCCTCCTCACAGCAGCACGTCCAGGCGCCCAAAGCTCCTCACTTCCAGCTTCTCCTTCAACACGGACCGCCAGCAACCTCGCACAGCGGGAACCTCAGGATTCCAGCGCTCCGCCCGCCATTTTGTGCAGCGGCACCCGATCTCTGCAGTAGCTCGGGGCTCAGATCTGCTTCAGCGTGCCCTAGAGACAGCCCAAACTCCGCCCCACTGGGTCAGGGGGGGACCCTCAACTAGGGTTTGACAACAAGCCGCAGCATTAAGGGCATCGAAAACGGCTGAGCCAGGCATCCATCCACGGAGCTTACAGCAGGCAAGTCCACATAGCACGCTGCCTAGCCACGCTCCGCCAATCCACTTTTCTGATGTGTTACCTATATGCAGTGCCGGTCAAGAGGCACAGCGAGTAGAGCGCTCGCTTTGACATCCGTGCAGAACTTGCTAACGCAGGTTCGAATCCCGGCAGGGCCAAACTTAGCCTTTCATCCTTCCGAGGTCGATAAATGAGCAGCACACACCATGGGTAATAATAAGCAGCGCACAGATACCCGAGGGTTTGTAGCGCTGTATAAATGCCACATTATTATTATTATTATTATATGTGATGTCATCCATGACGCTTGGTGTCTTCTTAATGTGCTGCCTGTGTATGGTTTGGCAGAGCGCTCTCGGGCAGCAGAGTTCTTTGCTTGCTAAATTTTATATAAAGTTTGTTGACTCGTGCAATTTATCTCAGTTTTATTCCCTTATGGGGTGTCGATTGTATTTGTCTGGTGTGAGGACACGAGTTTATAAGGGTGTTGGTGCCTTCATTTGGTGACCCCTTAGCGTGATGTCCTCAAGTCCAGGGCTTCTCCGACAAGGCCTCCCCCACTTACGGCTGACCAGTTCCCAAAAAACACTTACCCTAAAGAAAAAAGGTTCTTGGGGTTTAGGCTTTGCAAATACCCCGCTGCTCGTCTGAGACGGGTGCGGCCCCAGGGAGAGGCCCAGGCGTTGTGGATAGACAGGGAACGGAGGCTCTTGGAAGAAAACAGGCATGTGAGTATAAATTGCAAGATTGAACAAACAGTTGAGTTGGGGAATATAGAGAGGTGTGATTGAAAGGAACATGCAAGAGGCAGATGTGAATGTGTTATGTGACCGACCGAGTAAAGCTCTTTTTCATGGGCATTCGTTTTTTTTAATCAAGAGAAATAAGGTGAAAATCTAGAGGCGATACAGGAACCTAGATCCGAAAGGGGTTGGACCAGTGCTGAGGAAAAATAAGGACACAAAAAACAGAAGGGAAGTGCTAGACCTGTGGAGAATGTTTGAGGAAACCCCAACCCCAAACAAAAAGGAGAAAGGGCAGATGTGGTGATAGTGGGGGTACGTGAGGGAAGAAATGCAGAAAAAGGTGAGAAAAAGCCCAAAAAGATCTACCCAGTACTCACAAGACCAGCAGAGGGGTACACAAATATGACATATGTAACATAGGGAAGTGTGCCAGTCACACCCGGCACAGCCCCACCCCTACCTTACGAGCCACAGACAACTGCCCTCCATACTGGAGTGAGCACCCAAGATCTTGAGGTAGCATTAGCATCCACCCGTACTGAATTAGCACGATTGCGAGCATTGTGCAGGGCAACGTGAGGGTATGTTGCTGGGCCCAAACCTCCAAGGGGTACCCCTCCCATACCAGAGGATGAATGGAAATCGGGAGATTTCCTAGTCCGAATTGATAGTACACCGATACGAACGGTGCGAGTAGAAAGAAAAGGGGCAACAGATGATAAAGTGGCTTCGATAAGGGACAAGGAATATTGGAGTGATTTCGATTAAGTGGAAGAAGATGCAGTGGGGAGGCATATAGCAGGTGCACTGGGATACCCGAGAGTGGTAGAATCATGGGAACGGAGGCTCAGAAACCAAATAGGAAGCATGGCTTTGCCGAAGAAGAAAGGGACAAGGGTAAAGGTAGGGAAGGGGAAATCAAAATTACAGGTGCCCCTCATTCATAAAAGGGGAGGTACGACCTCATTATGTGCCTTGGGCATAGATGGATAAAAACAATCCTCAAGTCTCTCCCACTGTTAACTGCGGGCATGGGAAAATGGATTTACGCCTTTGAGAAAAACACTGCAGCGGTGCCCTTGGCAATAGGAGACATTAAAAGCCTTTTAGTATCGGCAGTGGGCGATCAAGCAGACTCAGTGTGGGTGAAAGCACGGATCCCAGGAGTTACCATACGCAACCCATGATGGGGCATCGTTTAACAATGTTCGGGCCCAAGTGTGGGGTACCCTGCAGAGAGAACCTTCCCAGATAACCCCGATTTGAATTTCATAATGCAGTGCACTATGGGTGATGAGGAAGATACTGCGCAGATCATTCTTTGAGTGCAGGAGATCTGGCGCGCGGAGACAGGCACTGTGTGGGACCAATCTACCTCCCTATTTTACTTCATCATTAACCCCTTAAGTGCCAAGGATGAGGTATCTCGTCCTTGAAAGTGCATGTGCTCATCCTCATCCTTTTTGGCACCTTGTTTTGTGTGATCCCTGCAGAGCAGGGATCACACAAAACAGTAATCCAACCTCCGGGCTATGTGAGGGGGAGGTCCCCCCTCACTGCCAGGAGGCTGGATTACCTTCAGTTTCACGTTGGCGTGCGTAAAGCAAGTCGGCGTGAAACTGAAAGTAATTTTCACTGCAGCAGCCATTTTGGGCTACTGCGGTGAAAATAGAAGGTGAGTGTTCACCTTTCTCCCTCTCGATCTCCGGCTGTATATCAAGCCGGAGATCGGTGGAGGTGTCGTCGGAAAGGGGAGATTCTCCCCTTTCCAACAACACCCTGTGTGACAGCATTGCTGCCCGCGAATTGGGCGTAGGGCGCTCGATGCACGGGCAGCAATGCCCACTAGACACCAGGGAAAGGTTTGTGACGTGGGGGGGATGTGGGGGCAGTTTACAGTAAGCAGCCCTCGCCCCTCGGTCCCCAAAGCATGGGGGCAAATATGTGTACAACACTGGGGGCAGATGGCTGATCATCTGCCCCCAGGGAAGGGGGCAAAATAAAAAACAAAAGGGAATTTTGGGTGGGAGTGGGGGGGGGGCGCTCTGGCCACTAGTGATATATTTTACAGAAAAGGGGGGTCGCCCTCTCCCCCTCACAGCCAGGGGAAATGGGGGCACCCCTTGTAGCCCTCCCTGGGGCAGATATCTGCTTCTAGGAAGGGGCATCTGACCCCAGTGAGGGCTGAATGAGATGCCCCCCCTGCATTTGGTGTGGGGCGGTAGAGGGTCACCCCCCATTACATTAGAAAATTACCTGGCGGTTTAGGGTGCCCCTCAGCCCGCCCTAAAGTGTAGTGTACCATTTTCCATTGTGTTCTTAGTTTACTATATCTGCCTTGGCGCAGAGGGTCACATTGGTGTGCTAATCTGGCACCGGGGGGCCCAAACCTTACTGCCCCACCCACTGGGGGGCCTGTCCCACCATTTTTCGGGGCCCTCTCCCCCCCACCCCAAATGGAGGGGGGATGTACCTCACATAGCCGTTTGTAGGAGGCCCAGGGAGGCCTGCATGAGGTGCCCCCGCCACCCATTTGGGGTGAGGGCCCCAAAAATCGTGGGACAGGCCCCCCAGTGGGTGGGGCAGTAAGGTTTGGGCACCCCGGGGCCAGATTGGCACATCAATGTGCCTCTCTGCACCAAGGGGAGTTGGGTTACCAAAGGAAAAAAGTGAAAATGGTAGACGCTTTTTAGGGGGGCTGTGGGGCACCCCAAAGGGTCAGGGAATTTTCTAATGGGATGGGGCGTTGACCCACTCCCCGCCCACCCGCAATGGAGTGGGTGCCATGTCATGCAGCCCTCCCTGGGAGCAGATATCTGCTCCTAGGAACGAATGCCTGAGCCCAGGGAGGAGTGCAGGACAGCCCCACCTTATCTGCCCCTGCGGAGGGCTACATGAGATGGGCCGCACCTCCAATTGGGGTGGAGAGGTGCACCCCCCTTCACATTAGAAAATTCCACAGCGGTGTAGGGGGCCCCTCCAGTCCCGCTAAAGGGCAGCCTGCCATTTTGAATTGTTTTCTTTGTTTACTATACCTGCCTTGGCGCAGAGGGGCACATTGGTGTGTCAATCTGGCACCGGGGTGCCCAAACCTTACTGCCCCACCCAATGGGGGGGCCTGTCCCACCATTTATGGGGGCCCACTCCCCTCCCACCCCAAATGGAGGGGGGGTGTACCTCACGCAGCCGTTTGTAGGAGGCCCAGGGAGGCCTGCATGAGGTGCCCCCGCGACCCATTTGGGGTGAGGGGGGGGGAGCGCCCCCAAAAATGGTGGGACTTTCCCCCTAGTGGGTGGGGCAGTAAGGTTTGGGCACCCGGGAGCCAGATTGGCACATCAATGGCCTCTCTGCACCAAGGGGAGTTGGATTACCAAAGGAAAAAAGTGAAAATGGTGGAACGCATTTTAGGGGGGGCTGTGGGGCACCCCAAAGGGACAGGGAATTTACTAATGGGATGGGGCGTTGACCTCCCCACCCCACACCCGCAATGGATTGGGTGCCATGTCATGCAGCCCTCCCTGGGACCAGATATCTGCTCCTAGGAAGTGACGCCTGAGGCCAGGGAGGAGTGCAGGACAGCCCCCCCCCTTATCTGCCCCCAGGGAGGGCTACATTTTGCTGGTGTGACCGTAGGTAACTTATGTTTTTTGTTTTGTTTACAGCTTTTCTACCCGAGCAGCTGCAACGTTATGCGAGTACTATTTTGTATCATTCTATGGTTAGGGCCCACTGTCAGTGGGGTGGGTGAGACTGGGGCTGGATTGTTGGTGGTGTGGGTGGGAATGGCCCGTCTGGGCAGATCACCTCCAACTGTCCTGGATTTGCGGCTGGGTTGCATTACAGCTTTTCCCTTCGGGGAGGTATTGGCACACTGCCGAGACTCCTTGGTGGGGAGAAGCTGTAAGGCAGGGCAGCCAGGGCTCCAGCAAAGTCGGCGGTAATATCCCTGGCCTTGGGCACGCTTCTCCCATGTGGGTCTTTGCCGGGGATTCGGGGTAATAAATTCTGGGCCGATTTGCATAAGTCAGACCTCTGTGAATTCCCACAGGTGTCCTCTTTTGGGAAATGCATGGGGTTACCGGTTTCCCTTGCTGGCTTCGGCACCCTAGGCCCAAATCTGTAGGTTGCCCACATAAACAAAATGGGCAGTGGCGAAGGGCTTGGGGTTCCCAGTGGGTTGCCCTTTTCCTTTTGCGCCCCCGGTAGGTGCACCCACACATGCGAGGTACCGTTTTCAGCGGGACACGTGTGTAGACGCGGGAAGGTAGGCCATGTGTTGTTGGCGGTGTGTTTTGGTGGGTGGCCGCAGCGAAATGTCTGATAATTGTCTTCATTTCCAGCCAATTTCAGAGACATTTCCCTGTGTCCACTCACCGAAATACGTCGCCAACAGATGTCATACCTTCCCGCGTTCCCACAGGTATCCCAACGAAAACGGTACCTCACATGTGTGGGTTCACCAATCTAGCTGCAAAGGGAAAAGGCTAACCCATTGATAACCACAAAAGGGATTGAAGAGATAACCTACAGATTTGGGCATAGGATGTCCAAGCGACCAAGGAAAACTGGGAACCCCATGCATTTCTGAAAAGAGGGCACCAGTAGGAATCCACAGAGGTCCAACTTGCGCGAAGCGGACCAGAATGTTTTACCCAGAACCCCCGACAAAGTGAAAAATGTGTGTTTTTTCAGCACATTTCAGACTTTGCGGGGGTGTCTGGGTAATACATTCTGGGCTGATTTGCGCAAATCATACCTCTGCGGATTCCAAAAGGTGTCCTCTTTTCGGAAATGCATGGGGTTCCCCGTTTTCCTTGGTGGCTTGGACACCCGAAGCCCATATCTGTATGGTGTGCCCATCGGCAGAGAGTGTGAAATTCAGGTGTGAAAACAGACTTGGGGTTACTTGTGTTTTAGGCTTTCCCCTTGGCGCCCAGGTAGGTGCACCCACACATTTGAGGTACCGTTTTCATCGGGACACCTGTGGGAACGCAGGATGGTATAACATTTGTTGTGTTTGGGTGGTTTTCATAACATTTTGACACATTTGATGGTGCCCTTTGTGTCACAACCCTTTCATTTCCCAAATGTGATCTAAATGTAGTCGTTGCTTTAGCCACCATACACTTTTGTAACCTGCACAAGTCACCTACCCTTGAAAAGGTCTGCCTGTGCCCTTTCTAAAATGTATGCTTGCCGTTCATCACCACATTGGTTTTCCCGATTTACACATGCTAAGTGCGTCTGTTCAGGCCGTGAGCATAAAACTCCTGTGTACCATGGCTCAGTGTTTGGCTAGTGGTATTGCTTGTCTTGTAAAACACTACAATAAATTTGTGCTTTCCTAACTGCAAGAGTCAGGGGAATGTAGCGGAGCATTGCTTTTCACAAAATTCATAGAAGCCATTGCCGTACCAAGCCAACCATGTCCAACACATACCTTTTTTTCCGGTCATTTTCCCGCTTTTCCCCCCAATCTATGGCATTTTCCCCTACCTAGTTGTTGCCTGACCTACGCAAATCACCCCTTCCCAAACTTGGAATTTTGTCTACTTTTCAGAAATATATGCCTTTCTGTCCTCCAACTCGGATTTCCTACCCTTTTCTTCCATTCCGTCCATGCATGTCCAATTGGCCAAAATCGCCAAAATCGCCTACCTCTCACAAAACAGTTAACCACATCAAAATATTTTTTTTTTGTTTCCACTCAACCTGTTCTTGAAAGCCAGGAAATTGGGGAATTCAGCACAGCAAACCATTTGTTCCTAGCTCTTACAAGGAAAAAACCACAGGCTTCTTTGTACATCATTTTATTGGCATTTTTTGAAAAAACCCAAAATTTTCCGCCCTATTTGCTGATTTTCTCTCACCCCCCCACAGCAACCTAGGATTCCTGGGTGGCGTTACGACCGCCTACATGTGGGAATAAAAGGAGCCACATTTGGCCGAGATATCTCATGTAACAAAAAAGTTACAAGGCATTGAATGGCCACATACCGAAATCACCAAAAAAGGCCCTGGCACTGGGGGGAAATACCCATGGCACTTAAAGGGTTAAACGAGGTCTCCCAAAAGGAAGTACAAAAGGCCCTTGACAAAATAGCTGTGATAGAAGCCAAAGGTTGGCCTGAGATTCAGAGCATTATAGTACACCACTGCAGGAGGATCAAAGAGAAAAGGAAACAATTCAGAGGAGATTAGCTGAAGAAGCGAAACGGGTACAGACTAAGCCACGGTTATGGCAGTTCCAGCTGCACCACCCTCAGAACAGCTGGGAGAAGAGGGAGGTGTTTTGGTGGCAACTCAGGCGAGGATGGCTGCAGGATGGGGAGGCTGTGGGGCAGGAGACCAACAATACACGGGACCCCAGTGGCAAGGGTGCCCTGCAAGAGGACGAGGTGAGTTCCGGGGAGAAGGGTATGGAGGGTATGGAGGACAAGGACCCAGGGCAGAGGTCCGGGACAATGCTGGTTGTGCGGGTCACTTCTCGCGGGAGTGCCACAGTAGGCAAGGAGGTAATTACCAGTATAGCCATCAAGGTGCACCTCAATGTGGCCACCCCCACCTTGGAAGTCCATACGGCCTACCCCAAGGACTGTACGAGCAAGATGCGCAGCCCCATCATCCACCCACTCCCGGCTATAACACTGTCCGACACCCTCCACATAGCATGCAATCGCACCCAAACCGACCCAACTAGAGGACACATCGGAGCGTCAACCCATTTGCTACCACTAATGGCGCGCCAGCACCTTGTCATGGAACATGTGTGCCTAGCAGAAATATTTTCTCTTGCCCCGGAACAGACAGCCACCCCGACTAGGACAGCCAACAGAGAGCACTTGTGTGTCCGGTCCTATCCACTACCTTACGTCCAGACGAGGACCCTCTGGTGGTGGCAGAGATAAAGAACAAGCAGTTCATCTGTATGGTGGACTTAGGGATGGAAAAATCATGTATGTATCAAGGTGATTTTCCGTTATCTGTCAAAAATCTCGAGGCACAAGGGTTCTCTGGGGCTGTGGTCACGGTTCCATATATAGAAGATTTGGATGTTAAGATAGGGGAGGGAGGGGAACAGAGCGAGCAACCCTACGTTATTACGAAAACTCCCCTGTAAACTGAATGGGGCGATACTTGCTCAGTAAATGAAACATCATTTACAGACAGGGGGGAGGGGAGGGATGTCTGCTCCACCCCGGGAATGTGCTCCCTCCGAGCAATGCTTCTAATACACACAATAGCAAACAAATATAAGTGTGAGAGGTCCCAAAAAACGCAGACATGTTCATTTATGGAATACAAGTGCTAGCAAGAGCAGTGCCAGAGTTAACACGAAAGGAATGGAGAGTGCCCTCTGATTTGGTCTTCTGCCCAGTACCATTCTTTCTCTCGATTTACAAGGAGTACAAGTGTCAGCTAAACATGTTGTGGCCATTGGCCTGGACACCGAAAGGTTGTGAGTGGCGTACAGTGTTGTGTATTGACTCAAATTTACCATTGCGAGAGTTGACAGATGAGAAACTGATCAACACTGATGGGGAGATCATATTGGAAATGTACATGCCCTGTGATATTATGGTACAGTACAGAAGAGTGACGACCCACTCAAGGCCGTCGTCAGTGCAACGCCATATTTCTGTGACGCGGACATGCAACAAGTCCCGCCGCATCTCTGGACCAAAAACCCTCATGATGTCCGATTATTGAGAGAAGTTACCCCAGTAAAAATCAAACTCCAACCAGGTGCTGTCCTGCCAAGAGCGAGACCGTATCCTCTATCTAGAGAAGCCGAGGAGGGAATTAAGGAAACAATATATGCACTACGGCAGCAGGGCATCATTGTCCCCACAAATTCTCCATGCAATACCCAGTGAACCCCATTAAAAAAGCATAAGGGGGGTCTTGGTGTATGATCCAGGACCTCCGCCCACTTAATGATATTGTCCAAAAGGAGTTCCCACTCGTTGCAAATCAGGTATCCATCTTATGCAGCATCCCGAAGCAGGCCACCCACTTCTCTGTGGTGGACCTGAAAAACACCTTTTTCTCAGTACCCCTCAACCAGGAATCACAATATCTTACAGCTTTTACACTAGAGGTGGGGGGGGGGGGGTTACAAACACTAGCGATTGCCCCTGGGGTACTGTGAGAGCCCAAGCATTTTAAACAGAATTTTGCATGAAGATCTCAGCAATATTGAAGTTCCGAGCACCATCAATAAGTACGTTGATGATCTCCTAGTATGTCGTGAAGGAGAAGAAAACTGTTGGAGGGATTCTATCACCTTACTCAAATTGATTTCCGAGAAGGGGTACAAAGTAGCAAAAAAAATAAACTGAAGTATTGTCTGACTGAAGTGCTGTACTTAGGCCAATTGATCTCAAAAGACGTCAAAAGAATAATACCTGACAGAGCGGCAACAGTGAGTGCCTCAGCCAGACCACATACTATTAAGGACATGCATAAGTTCCTCTGCATCTCCTATTATTGTAGGGCACGGATATTAGACTGCCTCTGACAAAAAGCCCCTGTGGCAAGGACTAAAAGAAGCAAAGAAAGTCAAAACAGCCATTACGTGGACCCCTGAAATTCACACTGCCTCTGAAGTACTAAAAGTACTAATTAGCACAGCTCCAGTTCTGGCCACACCAGATTACGAGTGGGAATTTTACCTGTTCTTCCACTCAAATGGAACACTAATGACCATTGGTGTTGACACAAAAGACATTCTTGGGTCACAAACCACTATCTTATTACAGTGGCACACTTGATTCAGTAATGCAGGGACACTTTGCTTGCGAACAGGCTCTTGCAGCCGCCCCTTTGCAATTGAAAGAGCTCAACAATTGTTATGGGCTGTTCCGTCACCCTTTATGTGGAGCACTCCCTATTCGACATTCTTGAAAGATCAAACTCCACACTCACTACCCAAAGGGCGTCAGCATATGAAGCAACTCAAAGTCCCAATATCCATGTTGTACGCTGCAAAACAGTAAACCCAGCCACATTCCTTACAGAACCATGCACTGTAGAAGACATGCAGGAGCATGACTGCCACCTATGAGAGAAAAGGGGACGACATTCCAAAAGCCTGAGAGAATGCACTACCAGAAGGGTAGGTATACTTTGTAGATGGATCAGCATCCATCTGCCAAGAAACAGGAGAAAAACATGACGGAGCAGCAGTAGTGAGGTTAGAAGATGGGGAATATGAAGTACTGGTGAAAAAACGACTGCCCATGCTCTACTCCACCCAAGCTGCAGCGCTAGTAGCATTGATTGAGGCCCTCCAATCTGCAAAAGGATGAGCAGTAACGATATGTAACCACTACGGGACATGCCGGATTATCCCGATGAAGGGGGGTTTAGAAGAGTCGACGGGTCCCCTGTGCAACATGCTGAGTTACTAAATAAGCTAATTGAAGCACTTGCAAAACACTCAGTAGTAGCCCTGATAAAATGCCAAGCCCATACACGGTAATGACGAAATCTCTTTAAGGAACGCAGCCGCCAAAGAGGCAGCTTACCTTCTACCCCATTGCAAAGAGTGCAGAATTCATATTGATAAATAAACAAGAAGAACCCAAACCAGAAGGGTATACCTCACTACCAATTGCCCAGATAATTGACAAACAAAAAGCCGTCCTAACCGCAGTACAAGAGTTGTGGGCTAAACGAGGGTGTGCCCAATCGCCCACTGACCTCTATGGAGACATGATAACACAGGAAAAGTGGTAATGCCCGTAGCACTACTGCATGTGGCATTTGAACAATTGCACTTCCCAGCACATACCTCAAAACAGCACATCGCTGCTGATCTTCAGGAAGATCGGTTCATACCACATTTCAGGAGCACCTCAACAAAATGGTAGAGTGTACAAAATGTCAGGTATTTAATTCTGGAATGACTCTCAGAACGCTCAGAGGAACATTGCCACGTCCGATTGGACGATCCCGTGAGCTGCATTTGATTATGCAGACATGGGAGAGAGGTGCAACGGAGCGAGGTAATTGATTGTGGTGCTCTGTCCGTTTCCACGCTGGGTGGAGGCAGGGCCCTGCGCCCACCCCGACGTGAAGTGCACAGCGAAATTCCTACCCACAATGGGGGATATGCAATGTCATACGGTCAGACAATGGTACCCATTTTGTAAATGACCTGTCCAAAGAAGTAACATCCCTACTCGGAATAAAACACAAGATGTGCTCAATTTATTACCCGCAAGCAAACGGGGTGGTAGAATTTTTTTTTAAACTGCCTTCTAAAATGTAGATCATCAAACTATGCCACTCTCCGATAAAGAATTGAGTTTATTGTCTGCCTTTGGCACTTTTCCAACTGCGCACTCTGCCCAGTAAAGACCACCACCACCACCACCTGTCCCCCACGAAATAGTAACTGGATGATGCATGCAAACGCCACTGTCGCCAGTATGGAGGATGTCTGATGCCCACAATACGGCAGCAATACTGGGGGAAGAGTTTAAAGAGTAGCTCACTCAACTCACACATGCAGTACGATGCATTGCCAAACAAATTGTACAACCATTCACAAGAGAAAATTAAACAGATACAATAACACCAACGCCAGATAGCCATGCACAATCCTTGCTGCCCGGGAGCGAATGTACCTGCGTAACTTTGTGATGAAGTGGAATTTCGCCAAGACTCCACGGCCCTTATGAGGAGATCTACTGTACCCCTGCTGGCTGTAAAAGTGAAGGGATTAAGGTACTGGATACACCTGTCAGACGTCAGAAAAGCCCACAACAGTGTAGTACCAGATAATGACAACAAGAAGGCTGCAGCAGTAGGAATAGAATATGTGGCACGAGGGCATACAGCTACGAGTGTGGCCTGAACTTCGTGGCTATCTTTTTTTATAGTGACAATGCTTATTTTGGGGATTTCCTGGAGTGCTGCTTTTATCTGGGGGTCCCATATAAAAAGAAGGGGAGGGTAAAATGGAGGGGAATCAGTAATGCATCTTTAAATTTGACAACTATGCACAAAAACCTGACTAAACAGACTCCGGTGAATGAATTATCAAAAGCTGTATCAATGGTGGACAACAGAACAGAGTGTATACCTTATGCACTGAACGTTACGCTGCTAGCTCCCACCACGTTGCTACCTTTCACAACCCAGGGTTCAAGTGAACAAATAACTGTACAACCTAATGTGTTACCTACCTCAGAACGGAGTGAAATGTTTACTAAGATGTCCACCCCTAATGTTACTGAAATGCTAAATGTCCCCTCCCCCTCTACTGCCATATATCGATCAGCGAATATACATAAAGACTTGACGGGTCAACCAAACGTGTCCCCAGTGTATGACATGCAATATTTAAGGGCGAATTATAGTAATGTCCCATGTAATACTACCCAATCAAGTATTTGCAAAAGCAAGTTTCTTGATTTACTACCAGAAAATGTGTAGACAATGTTATGTGACGGGGAGAAATGGTGTAAAATGTTGGCAGAAAGCAACCCAACCCTCTTGCATAACAGGAGGGGGAAAAGGGACATACGCCCACACAGGTATGATGCCCATCATGGGTTGGGGCTAGATAAAATGGAAGATCTTAACCATCCAGGGCAGTCCAATAGTTGGTATTCAGATATGAGCACCAAGGGAAGGCAAACTTGCCACTGCTGTACCTTACTCAAAGAACAGTCAAGCGCATATCAGATAGAACCACAAGATCTGCCTACACAAACAGGATCTCCACTCCTAAGACCCAGAGAATGCGCGCAGGTGGGTCCAGTTTCCCGGTCATGGCAGCGACGCACTGGAACACATTACCCCCTCACATGAGAAGTATTGAGTCGCATTTAGCCTTCAGGAAAGCATTAAAAACTATGCTGCTGGTTTAAATAAGTTTCAGAAGAGCCATAGCCCCAGGCAGACTGAATGCTCCATCCTAGTTATTATGTAACTCTCATTACAACTGTAGGACAATCCAAAACTGTAACCACCTGTGTATGTCCTCCTAATGTACTATCAATATTATAATTTCTCTGATCGTTTTGATTGCACGCTCACTGTAACCATGAGCAAAGTAACCCTCCTGTAACAAACGATTTCATGCAACAGCGTCTCGATGCCCTTGGGCTGCTAGTGCGCTTTACAAATCCAAATAAATAAAATAAATAAATTCAGTCACAATCAGAACACAAATACCGTATGTAGCTCATTAATTCCATTGTTCCTGCTCCAAGAACCCTACGTGCCTTTCATTCATCCATGGAAGTTTCCAGGAATCGTTCAAGAAACTTCATTGCTGCTTGCATCATAGAAGTGTTTTCCCCCAAAATAAACATGTCCCACCACTCTTGAGATGTTAAGGATCTACAGTCCTTGGTTGACCTTCTCATGGAAAGCCTTCTTTCATCCTTCAACATTTGGCATTCAGTCAATAGATGTTTGGATGACTATTATCATTGCAATATCTACAGAATGAAATGCTTAGGGGGAATCTGTCGCCTATGACTAAGCACCTCCCCAGTAGGGAGAATATTCACTCTTAGTCTCAAAGAGTCGCCTATAGTGTTTGCTAGAGAATCTCGAGAGATATCTGGGGAGGCTATTAAGAGACCTTCCTTCATGTTCCAATTTTAGTGCTAATTTATATAAACTTCTCTGATGGAGTGTGTTAATCCAATTGAGTCTTGTCAGCTGGACCTTCACTTTATCTCAAGATCACTACAGCCGGCTTCCCAACCATCTAATATGTAATCCAAGCCCATAAACTTTTATTTAAAATTTCAAACGAAGGTGCCTTTTCATCCATCACACACTTAGATTACAGGCTCAACAAACGCCAACATATGGATCTGCGTGACTGCAAACCCAGTTCAAATCTGACAAAAGAGATTTGTTAAGGATTGAGGAGCACTAACACCTTCCTCCAAAAAAGCACCTTTAATTGGTCCCAAATTACCCCTGGGAGTATGGGGGCACATTATGTTCCATATATCAGTATTGGCGCCACCTTCAGTCTGTAAAAAGCAAAGGTTTGATTGTAAATTTGCCGAACTTCTTATCAATCTTCATTGTCTGTGCAGCCAGTCTCCTGAATGTTGATCTCAAGTTGTCCACCTAAGGTTTTTCAATCAGACTAAAATTAAAAGAAACTCCCAGATAAACATCCACTCTGTCAATTTTCTCAGAGTTTATTACCCAGCTGAATTTTAACTTTTTTGTTGTTCCTCGTTTGGTAAAATCATGATCTTCATTTTTGTGGTATTCATCCGCAAAGAGATTTCACCCAGGAAGGTCTCTGGTTGCTTTTGTAGCCCTATCAGTTTGTAGTCAATCAACACTAAGTTGTCGGCGTAAACAACCCACGAGATAAAGTGGTTGTACATTTTAGGACGAAAAGTCGCCACTTCTTTCTGACTCGTTTCCAAATCAGATGGATAGAGGTTAAATAATTCTGGCACCAGAAGGCAGCCTTGTTTGAGTCCTCTTGCAGTATTTATTGATTTCCTTAATATCACTGCACCCGACATCCTAATTTGAATTTAGATTGAAGAATAGAGGTCTTTTATTGTTTATAGAAGATCCTGCGGGCAGCAGCAACTCAAGTTTTTCCCACAGCTTTCCCCTACTAATTGAGTCGAAAGCTTGCTCAAGTCGATAAAGGCTAAATAAATCTTCTGGCTTGATCTGCAAGCTTTTCGATTTTAAGATATTAAGCAGGAGGAGGTTAAGGCTAGTGCCAACCCCAGAGACAAACCCGGTGTCACAAGTCTCTCCCCGTCTCACCTGTTTTTGTTGAGTACTTGCGACCTTCTGGCATTTCTTCTTTTTTACGGTCCGGGATTTGTATAGACCCGAATGCTGATCTTCGGCATTCAGCGTGAGGATAGAGGTTCAGTTTCCAGGAGCGTTCAGAAAGTCCAGGGTAACACCAGGAAGCAAACAAGTTACGCTCAGAGGCACAGAGGTCCGTGACTTGAGCGCAGAAGGATTTCCAGGAGTTTGGAGAGGGTAGGAATAGGACAGGGAATCAAGGAGCTGGGAGGAAGGAATCAAACGAGAGCCCCGATCGAACTCCGGCAAAGCACGTCCGACTACAGTTAGCGGTAGCGTTGAGACGTGCAGAGCCGCGGGGGCGTGTCTCATTTTTAGGACGAGCAGCGTGGAACGCATAGACTGATCCGGAGCATTCCGTTACGAGCGGCCATGTTGGAAGGAATACTGCATGCAATCCTCTGAGAGTCAGGGACCAGGAGGACCAGAAAGGACGTAGACGACGGTTCATGACACCCGGTTTGTCGGTTAGCACATCGGCCTGCCTCAACAGCCAAATCCTTAAAGATTGGGCTAACAGTATTGACGCAAAGATCTTACCCAGCGTCTACAAAAGGGACATAGGCCTATAGTTATTCAGGTTCTCTTGCGCTCCCCCTTCTTGTGTAGATTGGCACTATAATTGCTGCCTTCCAAGAAGCAGAGATTTTTCTAATTACCAGAATCTGATTGAATAACATCCAGAAGAAATCTGCCCACTCTTCAGGATTGCGTTTTAACATTTAATTGTGCAGACCATCCGGCACAGCAGCTGTGGATGGTTTACATTTTTTTATTTTGCCAACGATATCCTCTTGCGTAAAGCCAATAGACCACAGGGGATTCTATGTGATCACTGCACCGCCCGTAACTGCGACGGCCAAAAATGCTGACGCCAATTATGGCACGGTGCAGTGATCGATATGAGGGCGACATTTTGGTACGATGCCGACCACGAGTGCCTAGGCTGCTCTACACTCGATACGGATGCTTGAGAAGAGGCCAGCAAAAAAAAAAAAACTTGACCCAAGCCCTTAACGAAACATCCAGAATCCGGGTGGCCAGAGGTGGAATTGTCATTTAAAGATCACAGGTGTTTTTTTAGCTATAATTTTCATCATGATATCTGCATCAGTTTGAAGGTGCTGTGCCTTAGTGGATAGCAGCCAATTTCTATACTGTGGTTTCCGCAGTTTTTTCCTCAAATACACTTTATCCTCTCTTTCATATCGCTCTATTTGCTGCAAGTAGGCTCTCAACTGTATTTTTTTATTTTTGACTTCTTCGTTGAGCTAACACAATCTAGCAGTCTTCTGGTCGTTTCCATGCCTTACATTCATTTGACACCTTAGAAGGCGGCCAGCATAATTCACACCCAGAGGATTTGCAGCCAAAGCTTCCTTATAGTTTATGGTAATTTCTATGACTTGCACCGCGAGTATACGTAAATGATTTCTTGCCTGATTTGTTTGTACCGCCCTACCTGTTATACTCGAACTCCCTGTAATGACCTTGCAGGTAGAGGTGTAAAAGGGCGTGGTCACTTACACTAGTGTGCGTGACATTCAAGGAGTGCAAATGGCTGGCCAGACTAACGGATACAAAATAATAATCCAGGTGAATCTTTTGAGTGCCCCACACCCATGTTGCTCTTCCTGCAATGTCACCACCAAGTGTGCCATTTATCATGCATACTCCCTGTTCTTTCATCTCCGACATCCAAAGAGCTGCCTTTTAATGCAAATGGCCCTACCACAGTATTTCCCCCCCCAATCATCCAGAAACCTTACATTGAAGTCTCCACGAATAAAAAAAAATAAAAAAACAAGGAGGGGGCTTTTGAATCCACCCATGATTTATCCATCAGGCCAGTAATCAGACCAATAAAATCCTCATCACCAATCCCCAACGGATTACAATACACATTGAACAGAACCAATAGCATTGGAACCTCACCAGGAATTACTTCCCACTCCAATTTGACCACTTGGACATACGCACTTGGGTTTCTGAAAGCCAAGATTTTAAAACATTGCCCCATTTTCATCAAGGTCATTAGGCCCGCTGAGGGTCTGCCAACTTTCCTTGGTATAGCTGGATTAAAGCATCTCTCCTATCCTTCACAAAGTGGTTTTGTTATCAACCAGGTCACCTGAAGGCAAACAAGATCAAATGCGTCAGGAATACAGTTTGGAGCAAAAGACGGCGCTTTGTATTTAAGAAATGAAGATGCCATGGTAAAAACTACATTTCTCAGCATGCTTTGGGAATGGTGTAGTTCGGTGGTTTCACGTGGCTCTACAGCTGGCAATACAAGAACGGTTTAAAGTCCTCAACCGCCCGTGCCTCAGTGCAGATAATTACTGATTGTATGCATGGGCGGCAGCGTTTGAGGACGCGAGGTTCCAAGCAGCATTTTCGGACGCCAGATACTGTTGGGCTGCGGCGATGATTAAGGTGACTAAGGTGAACTACAAGCGCTTTTGGCGTTCGTTTTGGGCTTCAGTCTTCAAGGTCCGGGTTTTCTCATGAGGCGCCCGGACCGTCAGATAAGTGCATTCATCCTGGTTTGTTATTGCATCCTACAGATGTAGTTTAATTTGGTTGTGCGTGTGAGGCAACACGCGGTCAAATTTATATATGGGCAAAAGCTATGCCAGTTTCAAGTTCTGATCTAAATGCCAGAAGTGTTTCAGGAAGGGTGATAAATCTTATTCCAGGGTTTTGGAAGTTATGACACAGTGCCTTTCCTTGGAAAAGATATGTGTTGAATATTCTGTGTGCCATAAGGTGTTTGTCGCTTCACTGTGCCCATTGGGCCATGAGTCTAATATTTTCCACCCAGTTTGTGCCATCATGCTTGTGTGCCAAGAAAAGCTGTGTTCGCAAAAGAAACATTCATCTGCTTGCTTTCGTATCCTGTTATGTATGAGTTTCTAACACCATGTTCAGTGTGCTTAAAGCAGTGTCTTTTGGGCCACACTTAAGGGAATGCTAACAGTATAGGAATACATTTGATTGCTTTACAATAGGTTCATGTTGTGTTCAGGAGGTCAGGTCAGGTTAGGTCAGGTTTAGGAGTTAGGAGAATTGAGTTGGAGGTAGCTATTGTTACGTTTGCATGTTATGTTTTCCCCTCCTTTCCTTTGTCATTCCACCCCCTTTCCCTAACTCTCCCCCCCCCCCCATTGGCTGCCACGTGGCTTCCTGTGTTACTCAGTTCAGGCGCCTGTGCTAACCAAGGTGGGAGAGTCGATCTATTTGGCTTCTGTGGTTCGAGAGAGGGGGTCACGACCTCTATCATCCCTTTTGCTAAGTTTGACAGAATTATCTGCCCCCATTTCAGGGTAATTGAACCACCCAGGGCAAATGGAGACGAATCCTCCTTTTGCGGAAGTGCTAAAAGCACTACAGGATATTCGAGAGGAGTTAGTACAAGCTAGACAAGAATCAAATACGTTAAAGGCTCAGGTGCAGGGTTTGGTTGCACAAGGCACCTTTTTGGAGGGGCTGGATCCTCTACAGATGTTTGAAATGGTAGAGCCCCAGCCACAGTGATTGTGCAGCCCCCTAGTAGTGTGCCTTTAGCGGCACCCGAAAGATTCACAGGGGATCCTAAAAAATATATGACCTTCTTAACCCAGTGTCGATTACACCTTTTGTGTAAACCCACAGCCTTTGAGACCATACAGGCTAGAACAGCATTCGTCATTTCATATCTAACGGGGGATGCGGCCGCTTGGGCAATGCCTCTGGTACAGAAGGATGATCCTTTATTGTATAATTGGGATGGTTTCCTGGGAGAATTTGGAAGAGTGTTTGATCGCAGGGAAGTTTCTCTGGCTCAAGAGAAAGAATTGTTGGCCCTAAGACAAGGAACTCGTGACTTAGTGGCGTATGTTACCCAGTTTAATAGGTTAGTGATTGAAACAGATTACATCCTTAATAACAGTCTGTTTATTCTCGGGCCAATCGCTCAGGTAGAACCTCAACAGACTACCTGTACTGCCACGATTGATTTAGCATTACGACTAGATCATCATATCAATGAGCGCAATGGAGATAAGAAAAGACCAGAAGTAGTGCCCTTTGCCAGAATGGATCGGGGAAAAGTAAGTAGGAATATAGAAGGAGAACCTATGCAGATTGGTGGAGAGGGCCATTGTCTACAGCAGAAAAAGGAACAACGCAAGGCTAAGAATTTGTGTTTATTTTGTGGGCAACCAGGACATTATATTAGGACCTGCCCGAATACTCCAAAGAAAGGAGTCTGTGGAGACAGAAGCAAAGGGGAGACGGGAAAAGAATTGGGCCGGCCTTAGGGGGAACTCAGGTGACCAGCCCAGATGAGACTAGGTTCCCCAATTGGATAGCAAACACGGCAGGGAAAAGAAAGTCACATTTGTACATTTTGGTGACTTTATTCTTTGCCTGTACAAACAGATAGTATCAACCATGGTAGACTCGGGAGATACAGGTAATTTCATTGATATTGGGTTGGCCAAGAGGCTGTGCTTACCATCGAGAGAAAAATCACAGGTGGAGAGGGTGCAATCGGTGGATGGGTCTCCCTTGATTTCTGGGCCCATTTGTCATCAGACTCAGCCCATTAAAATGAAGTGCGAGTCTGGGCATGTGGAGGAAATTGTATTCGATTTAATAGCGGAACCTCAGTTTGGACTCATCCTGGGCATGCCTTCGTTAATTCAGCACAATCCCAGGATTGATTAGGTCAAGCATGAGGTGAACTTTGAAGGTTTGGAGTGTGAGGGTCACTTGGAGGAGGAGATGGGCCCCACATTATTGTTGGCAGAGCAAGTGGCAGAACCCCAACTGGTGGGAGCAGTGGCTGGGGGTATTCCGGACCAATACCAAGATTTGTCTAAAGTCTTTGACAAAGGGGGAGCGGCCAGGTTACCGCCCCATAGATCATATGATTTCTTAATTGAGTTGGAGCCAGGGGCAAAGTTACCTTGTAGCAGAATCTATGCTTTGTCTGAAACAGAAAACCAGCATTTATGGGAATATTTGGATGAGATGTTGAGTAAGGGGTTTATTAGACATTCAACCTCACCCGTCTCGTCTCCTTTATTCGTTGTCCCTAAGAAAGAAGGAACCCTTAGGACATGTATTGATTATCAAGCTTTGAATAAGGTGACGGTAAAGAACAGATATCCTTTGCCCTTGATTTCCCGTGTTATTGGATCAAGTTTAAACAGCAGTGGTGTACACAAAACTAGATTTGAGAGGGGCCTATCATTTAATTCGTGTAAAAGAGGGAGATGAGTGGAAGACGGCCTTCAGAACTAAATTTGGCTTGTTTGAATACCTTCTCATGCCTTTCGGACTGTGTAACGGCCCTGCAGCATTTCAATACTTCATTAAGGAGGTGTTGACTGAGTTTCTGGATGTGTTTGTCATAGTATATATAGATGACATTTTGATTTATTCATCTTCTGAAGAGCAACATATAGGTCATGTTAGAGCAGTGTTAAAAAGGTTACAAGACTATCAGTTGTATGTAAAACTGGAAAAATGTGCCTTTCATACCACTCAAATGGAATTTCTTGATTTTATTTTGACCCCTTCTGGGATAGTGATGGACAAGAAAAAGGTTCAAGCAGTCACTGAATGGCCAGCGCCTCAATGCATCAAGGATATTCAGTCCTTTTTGGGTTTTGCTAATTTTTACAGGCGATTTATTTCCAATTTTTCACAAATTGTTACACCTATCACGAAATTATTAAGGAAGGCCACTAGTTTTTGTTGGAACTCTGAAGCAGAAGAAGCTTTTCAAGAGTTGAAGAAAGCGTTCACATCAGCTCCGGTACTGAGACACCCGAAGCCGGAGAATCCGTTCCAAGTGGAAACGGATGCGTCCAATCTGGCGATTGGGGCAGTGTTGTCTCAACGGGACGAAGAAGGGGTGTGGCATCCAGTCGCTTTCTACTCTCGTAAGCTTACTAGTTGTGAACAAAATTATTCCATTACTGACAATTAACTATTGGCAATTTGAGCAGCCTTTTTGGAGTGGAGGCATTATTTGCTGGGGGCCAAACATCAGGTAGTGGTTGTCACTGATCATAAGAACCTACAGTATTTCAAGACGGCCCATACTCTTAAGTCACCGGAAATTACGGTGGTCACAGTACTTCAATGAATCTAAATTTTTTGGTAACTTTTAGACCAGGAAAAAAGAATGGGAAAGCTGATGCTTTGTCCAGGCAGAAAAATCTTGAAAACCGTATAACAGAAGTTAAAACTATCATTCCAGTGGAGACAGTAGTGGGAGCTGTAATGACTCGACAGATGAAACAAAAAATGAAAAGACAAGAAAGAATTAAATGGGGAATGGAAAATCCATTAGAAACGTTTTGCAATGGTCTTTTATGCTGGTAGATTGTATTTGCCCACACTGGATTTACAAAAGAAATCCATGCATTGGTGTCACAATTCACCTTTGGCAGGACATTCAGGAAGCAAAAACACACAAGGTATGCTGGAAAAGTATTTTTGGTGGCCATGATTGAGACAGGACTCTATGAAATATATCCAAGAGTGTGAAACATCTGTACGTAGCAAGACAGACCATACCAAGAAAGCGGGGATGCTCCAGCCTTTACCAACTCCTGAGAAGGTTTGGACACATATATCCATGGATATCATTACTGACTTGCCTCCTGATGATCAGTATGATACTATATGGGTGGTGGGTGGTGGATTATCTATCCAAGCAAGCTCATTTTGGCCCTTGTCAAGGTATTCAGGGAGCGGGAAAATTGGCAGAGTAGTTTCTGCAACATGTGGTCAGATTACATGGTTTACCCCAGAGGATTGTGTCAGATAGAGGTCCTCAATTCACTTGCAAATGTTGGGGTGCTTTCTGTCAGATGTTAGAACTTGACTGTGCCTTGTCCACCAGCTATCACCCACAGACGGATGGACAAACAGAGAGTCAATCAGACGCTGGAGCAATATTAGCGCTGTTATCTAAATGATGGTCGCGAATCTTCAGTGCAATCCTTATGGTTGGCTGAATTCACGTATAATAACACCGAACACGCATCATTGGGTATGGCTGCGAATGAATGTTTGTACGGCAAAGTGCAAAATATGTTACCTGAGCATTTACCTGATGTAGAGAATATTCCTACACTTCAGGAAATGAGACAGTTACTTCTGACCATCAGGCAGAAGGCACAAGCCAATTTAGAACCGGCCAAGGAACAGTATAAAAAATATGCAGACAAGAGAAGGAGAGAGGCTCCTCAGTATAAGGTGGGAGATAAGGTATGGTTGTCAACTCACAATTTGCTTCTGAGAGGACCTCGAAAATGTGCACCCAAGTTTATTGTACCCTATGAGGTGATTAAATGTATATCTAAGGTGGCGGTTAAACTGCATTTGCCCCAATCATTGAAGATACATCCAGCGTTCCACGTGTCTTTGCTTTAACCCCCAGGGCATACGGAATACGAGGTGAAGACAATACTGAACTTCAGGCGAAGATAAAAAGAAATTATGGTATCTCATTCAATGGGTTGGCTATGGACCATAGGACTGTTCGTGGGAACCAGCTACTGCGGTCCATGCACCTCATTTGGTGCGCCAATTTCATTTGCGTCATCCGGAGAAAGCAAAACTTGGAAAGGGCCCCGACAGAGGAGGTACTGTCAGGAATACAGTTTGGAGCAAAAGACGACGCTTTGTATTTAAGAAATGAAGATGCCATGGTCAAAACTACATTTCCCAGCATGCTTTGGGAATGGTGTAGTTCAGTGGTTTCGCGCGGCTCTACAGCTGGCAATCCAAGAACGGTTTAAAGTCCTCAACCGCCCGTGCATCAGTGCAGATAATTACTGATTATATGCACGGGCGGCAGCGTTGGAGGACGCGAGGTTCCAGGCAGCATTTTCAGACGCCGGAGGACTGTTCGGCTGCGGCGATGATTAAGAAGCAATCAAGCATGAAGTCGCAGGCACCGGGCTGTGGCGATGAACTATGAGCGCTTTTGGCGTTCGTTTTCGGCTTCAGTCTTCAAGGTCCGGGTGTCCTTGGGAGGCGCCCGGACCGTCAGATAAGTGCATTCATCCTGGTTTGTTATTGCATCCTACAGATGTAGTTTAATTTGGTTGTGCGTGAGGTAACACACGGTCGAATTTATATATGGGCAAAAGCTATGTCAGTTTACCTTTCAAGTTCTGATCTAAATCTCAGAAGTGTTTCAGGAAGGGTCATAAATCTTATTCCAGGGTTTTGGAAGTTATGACACAGTGCCTTTCCTTGGAAAAGAGAAGTGTTGAGTATTCTGTGTGCCATAAGGTGTTTGTCGCTTCACTGTGCCCATTGGGCCATGAGTCTAATGTTTTCCACCCAGTTTGTGCCATCATGCTTGTGTGCCAAGAAAAGCTGTGTTCGCAAAAGAAACATTCATCTGCTTGCTTTCGTATCATGTTATGTATGAGTTTCTAACACCATGTTCAGTGTGCTTAAAGCAATGTCTTTTGGGCCACACTTAAGGGAATGCTAAGAGTATACGAATAGGTTCATGTTGTGTTCAGGAGGTCAGGTCAGGATAGGTCAGGTTTATGACTTAGGATATTTGTATATGAGAATTGAGTTGGAGGTAGCTATTGTTACATTTGCATGTTATGTTTTCCCCTCCTTTCCTTTGTCATTCCACGCCCTTTACCCAACTCTGTCTCCCCCCCCCACCCCATTGGCTGCCACGTGGCTTCCTTTGTTGCTCAGTTCAGGCGCCCGTGCTAACCAAGGTGGGAGGGTCGATCCATTTGGCTTCTGTGGTTCGGGAGAGGGAGTCACGACCTCTAGCATAACTTTTCCTAAGTTTGACAAAATGTATACAAGTCCAGTTCTCCGCTCCTACACAAGTGAGCAAAGCCTCTGGTACTCCATGAGGCTATGGTGGGGCAGAGGCCGCCACAGAACCAGTTAGTTACAGATTATGTTGTTGTCCAAGAGATCCCGCCAGTCATGACCAGTCCACGGTGGGGCTAGGAGCTTCCTCCGTCAATGTTTGCATTTGTACGCTTCTTGCTTTACTGGAACCAATGTCATCCGAATGGAAACTGGCGAAAGCGGATTGAATTTTTCACCTAAAGTGGCTGTCGCTTTAGATAGATTTTTTGACACCAAACTACTATCATTTGAGGGGTCACTAGTGCCAGCTGATTTCCAGCCATCACGGCTACTGCTGAGTTTAGAATTTTCCCTGCTGTGCGTTTGACCCAATTCCATATCAGTGCATTCGAACCCCAGATGCAAGAAGTCCGCTGATACCTCCAAAATGGCTCGCTTCACCAATGCGGAATGCAACTAAACAATCACCCGATCCATATCTTTTTCAATGATAAATGTGACCATTTTGATGTCATTTTGGTCGATACATCGTAGCTTTGGGGAACAATGTAGAAGTTTCAAGAGGTTTCTTCTATTCATTATTAGGCCGTCCTTCTCCCCAATAATCCTCTCAATCATATGGGCGATGCCTTGAATCTTTGCTTATCTCCATCCGTTCCTTCACCTCTCTCTTCACAAAATCCACCTCCGATGTGTTTAGTGCTGTGAGGTTCCTTCACTAGATTAGCTCTTCTTTGCTGTAGTGTAAGAAACAGCAGATCATCACTGGTCCCGAGCCCAGTCCATCTTTTTGATAACCGTTTTTTAGGGCCAGAGAGGAGTCTAACCTCCACCGCTGCCGGCTCATCAAGGCCTGGTAACTCCAGCTCATATTTCAGATCATTAGATTCTACAAGAGCTTCTGGCGGGTCATCCATATAGGTTGATACGTCCAATAGAGTTTGGAGAAGCATTTTTTTTCATTCTTTGGCTCTTCAATCACTACTGGCATAGCAGCAAGGTACGCCCTCTTAGTAGGCGGATTGATAGAACCCAGACAGCCTCGATTGGCCTCAGTCAGATAGCCTCCGCAAGAAAACTCAAGAGCCATTAGATTTTCCCTTCTTCGGCCCCAGCAGATTCTTTTTTTCTTTTTCCTTGGGGGTGAGGGGAGGGCATAGGGGGGTGTTTAGCCGCCCAGTTTAGACAAGATTTCTACGCTACCCCGCTGTTGAAAAACAGTGTAGGATTTTTCCACTAAAGGATTTGAGGTCACACTAGGGGTCATAGTTTTCATGATTGATGGCGTAACCAACGGGAGGACTGAGCCTCCCTTTCCCCTTAACATCGACAATTTGGAGTAATAACGTGGGTTGCCAGTTCCAAACAATCACTACCTTTATGATTACTGGTTATTTCAGTAGATTCAGTATGCCAGTCATTACTGTTGTCTTCCCCCAGTCTTTGCCACGCGCCCGATCAAAAAGCCCCGCCTGCCATTGAGCGGATAATTCTGCTTCTTTGTCCAATCTAGCGTGAACAGCCTGAGCAAAACCATCAAGGGACAAAGTGCATTGTCGCCAGAAGGGAGGCTTGATCTCTGAAAGACTTGTTCAGTGATTCATACAGTTTCACAGAAGTATTGAGGGAGACACCTAAAGCCGCCATCACTAGACTCTGCAGATGCGTGTACTCCACCCCCCCTGTTGAATTTGCAAGTTGGAGATACCAGATGCTGTTCGCTCAGAAGAGACAGTGGCTTTGGAATCAAATGAAGTCGAGGAGAGGTTAATGTTCTCATTAGGGCTATACGAGGGAGTATCCGGTGCATCCACTGTGCGTGGGGCTGCCTGCGACATGTGAGCGGGCTGTGCCGGGACGGGGAGCCCTCTGACCTCTCGGTGTCCCTCCGCTGTTGAGGTTCCTGTAGTGTCCGCCTTAGGCTCTAGGCACAGGGGAACCACTGTCACTTGCTTTCGGCGTGGAACATCCAGAGCCAGCTAGTACACTTAGCCTTCGATTGTCTAGCGAAGTTCAACTCTGCAATGTCCATGGCCAATCTTGCAGCCAGTGCTGCATGTTGTTGCTCCAGCTTTAAAACAAACAGAGGAGAGCTGGCCCGCCTGGGAATTAGGTTTTGGAGGAAGTGTAGGTGGCAGTACAGCGTAATTGGGTGAATTCGGGAAGTTAAAGATCACCTCCAAGTATGCTGCATGCTCTTCGAATTCACATTCATCAAGGTCTCGTTCTCTCACTCTTAACTCCTTCTCTACGGTCGAGACCCCGGGAGGCACCCATCCTTCTGCGCCTTAACCAGACCGAGCGGGAGTCCTAGGCAGAGATAGCAGGGGTATTCCACCCCAGCCCTGGCCCACTGACTCTGTGAGGATGAGGAGGATCTCCTACATAGGTGGATTCAAAGCCACCTCAGTCTGGACTTCCACCTCTCTCTCAGAGTTCATAGGAATAATGGGCTGCCCAGTTGGCTCCAGCACTTGCTCCACGCTGTTACTTGGGCAGGCCGGTGTCGGCTCAGATCGAACCTCCAAAGTATCACATTCCTTGCTCTGTTCGTAGAGTTTTAGAAAAGATACTTTCGGGATCAAAACAGGGGTCAGTGACAAAGAGGTAGGCGAGGGATGAAACACTCCCTCGCACAGTTTGCCCATACGCCAGGTACAGGACCCTTTTCCACCATTACTCAAGCAATCCCCCTTTTTTTGTACTATTTGCACAGCCAAGTGAGCAATGTCTAGAAGATAATCAAAGCTTACGTGAAGACAGAAGGGTAAAGAGGTGAAGTCCTTGCAGGGCCCTCACTACAGTTCACAATTGTAGGGTGCACTCTCACCTTTAAATTAGCTTTGAAGTCAAATTCGTTCGGATCCACTGAAGCTGAACCAACTGGGCCAAGGAGCAAGCAGCAAGAGTAGTAACACTCTTTCTGTGTGTATTGACGGTTTTAGGAACTTCGCAGTTTAGGATCTTTGAAAAGAGGTTCTTGACTGTAGGCAAGCGTCTCCCCACCAGCACCGACACTGCACACCAAAACACAAACACACTGCTTACTCAGCCACGGCAAGGTGTTTTTATGCTCTGCATCCAGGAAAACATGGCCACGAAAGATAGACTCCGGTCTGTAATGGCAGCTGGGCAACCAGAACAGCAGCCAGCAAGTTTCACAGGGTGGAGGGCGCTACACAAACACTCTGCAATTTACTTCTTTATTTGTGGACCCTCCCCCCAAACTTTTTGCTTTTGTTGCAGCATCCTGACCTAACTTTTTCCAATGAAGCTAGGCTTTCGCTCATCGTGGAAACTGACATTCTTCAGGCTGTCAGAACTGAGAAACAGTTTCTCTTTGTCTCTCGACTTTGTAGCTACTTTTGGCAACTGCATTTCACTGCGCAACGTACGTTACTGTACCATGCAATGGGGTCCTTGTGTTTTCAGGCCCTCGTTATCCACTAGGGAATTTTTTGTGACTAGACAATGCGCTTGGGAGTGACTGGTGGCAGCAGAAGCTTTTTCACACACTTTTATAAAACTTTTTACTGAGCCGTACTGCGCTTACCGCGTTTAGCTCATGACTGTGGCTAGTGTCCGTCATAGCCGTGCCACGAGGTGGCCATTTTGTCCGTTGGTCTTCCCCCCTGGTCTTTGTGACCCGGGAAATCCTTATTTGGGCATGCAGTTGCCCGCAAAAACCTTTCGCGGGCTACTGCAGGTCACGCTGTGTGGGTACCCAGGAAGTGGGCTGGGACTGTCTCGTCCCAATCCACACTAATGGTGCCAGGATGTCTGGTGTGCATGAGGGCCACAGTGGGCACCAATTGGACAACTGATGGCATGCATGAACGGGACAGATGTTAATGTTAAAGGATATTTGTACCGCACACTATCACCACCGCAGTGGTCCCCTGGAGTTCTGGCGGATCTGAACAGGGAAAGGGGATGGGGCGAGTTAGTGGTACCGAGCTGGGAAAGTGCAAGAGAGCAGAGATGTGCTGTTGGCAGCTTCAGTTCAGTTAGGACCGTTCGGTGAGCTTGGGTGTGCTTTTCGGGTGGTAGCCGTCGTGTTCTGTTGTGAGAAGGTTTTGTTCGGTTTCGATTTGTTTTGTTGTTGCAGTGTAGTGAAGTTTGTGCAGTTTACTGTGCTTTAGGGTTGTGGTGGTGTTTAGTTTGAGATGTGTGCAGAAGTATGAGATTGTTCGTGGGTTGGTTATTGGCCTCGCTATCTAGATGTGGTACGTGCGAATATCCAAGTTCTATAAGATTATCTGTGGGTTGAGGTAACATTGCAGGGGTCAATTCTAACTTGAGTGCTATCTTTCCTTAAAACAAAAAGTGCTCTATTCCCTGGTGTTTTGTATGATATGATATGATAGTTTATTTATATAGCGCCTATACACAATGTGTTTCAAAGCGCTTCAAGGGGGGGAGGGGACATAGGAAAATACAGTTACATTCTGAGAAGCCCTTGAAACAGTACAGAATGTGGAAATAACTATCATAATAGGCCTGTCGACATTTCTGATAGTGCAAGTGCATAAACAAGTAGGGCAAGAGGTAATGGAAAGGAAGGAGAAACAGAGCAAGCAGTAACATTACTAAGTCTGACGACAATTTACGCAGTGCAGGTGGTAACAGGAGGAGGGGAGGGGGGGGGGTAATGGGACGGAGAGGGAAGGAGAAACAAGGCACGCTACAAAGCAAAAAGTTGGTGACAATTTGATAAGTAGGGGAGGGGGGAGGGAGAGTACAAGGGGGGAGGAGGGGGACAGACATGCTGCTATCAAGAGTTGAGGGCACAGGTGATAGCAGTAAGTGCTAGGAGGGGGAGTCAGAAGAGGAGCAGAGTAGGAGGGGGGGAGGGAAAGGTAGTAGAGAGGGTGGAAGTGAACGAGGGGGGAGGGAAGGGGCAGGAAGGGGGGGGTGGAACACAGAGGGGGAGCGGAGGGAGGGGAGGGGAAATCGCAGGCAAACTGGGGGGGGAGGAGGGTCGCAGGCATACTAAGGGGAGCGGGGTGTGGGGAGGGGGGTCGCAGGCATACTAAGGGGAGCGGGGTCGCAGGCATACTAAGGGGAGCGGGGTCGCAGGCATACTAAGGGGAGCGGGGTGTGGGGAGCGGGGTCGCAGGCATACTAAGGAGAGCGGGGTGTGGGGAGCGGGGTCGCAGGCATACTAAGGGGAGCGGGGTCGCAGGCATACTAAGGGGAGCGGGGTCGCAGGCATACTAAGGGGAGCGGGGTCGCAGGCATACTAAGGAGAGCGGGGTGTGGGGAGCGGGGTCGCAGGCATACTAAGGGGAGCGGGGTCGCAGGCATACTAAGGGGAGCGGGGTGTGGGGAGGGGGGTCGCAGGCATACTAAGGGGAGCGGGGTCGCAGGCATACTAAGGGGAGCGGGGTGTGGGGAGCGGGGTCGCAGGCATACTAAGGGGAGCGGGGTCGCAGGCATACTAAGGGGAGCGGGGTGTGGGGAGCGGGGTCGCAGGCATACTAAGGGGAGCGGGGTCGCAGGCATACTAAGGGGAGCGGGGTGTGGGGAGCGGGGTCGCAGGCATACTAAGGGGAGCGGGGTCGCAGGCATACTAAGGGGAGCGGGGTGTGGGGAGCGGGGTCGCAGGCATACTAAGGGGAGCGGGGTCGCAGGCATACTAAGGGGAGCGGGGTGTGGGGAGCGGGGTCGCAGGCATACTAAGGGGAGCGGGGTCGCAGGCAAACTAAGGGGAGCGGGGTGTGGGGAGCGGGGTCGCAGGCATACTAAGGGGAGCGGGGTCGCAGGCATACTAAGGGGAGCGGGGTGTGGGGAGCGGGGTCGCAGGCATACTAAGGGGAGCGGGGTCGCAGGCATACTAAGGGGAGCGGGGTCGCAGGCATACTAAGGGGAGCGGGGTGTGGGGAGCGGGGTCGCAGGCATACTAAGGGGAGCGGGGTCGCAGGCATACTAAGGGGAGCGGGGTCGCAGGCATACTAAGGGGAGCGGGGTGTGGGGAGCGGGGTCGCAGGCATACTAAGGGGAGCGGGGTCGCAGGCATACTAAGGGGAGCGGGGTCGCAGGCATACTAAGGGGAGCGGGGTCGCAGGCATACTAAGGGGAGCGGGGTGTGGGGAGCGGGGTCGCAGGCATACTAAGGGGAGCGGGGTCGCAGGCATACTAAGGGGAGCGGGGTCGCAGGCATACTAAGGGGAGCGGGGTGTGGGGAGCGGGGTCGCAGGCACACTAAGGGGAGCGGGGTCGCAGGCATACTAAGGGGAGCGGGGTCGCAGGCATACTAAGGGGAGAGGAGGGGGCTCACCTTACGAACCGGGCAACGAACAGGGTGACAAACAGGGCCTTACAAAGGTGGGCCTTGGGGAGGGGGGCCGGCGTCCACCTGCCGGCGTCGGATTGGCCCTTAACAGCAGGCCAGAGACCAATCACGCTGCAGCAGGGGCTGTGGTGGGTAGGCACAAAGGGAACAGAGATTCTTGCCGCCATCTTGGAAGGTGGTTAGTAGCATATGGCCCTGGTGAGGCAGTGCACCATAACAACAGACAAAGTCCCATTAATCCGTAGTGCGCACTCACCGGCAAAGTTGTAATATGCCTGTCGAGTGGGAGAGCGCAGTTCTGCAATTAGCGGTGTTTTCGAGTGAATAATGGCGGCCTGCTCCAGGCACCGCATGCTCGTGTCCATTTCAGCAGCATGAGTCCCCCATGCCCAAACGCAGCCTCGTCTGATGATGGAGTCCCCAGGAGAGGGTGAAGGAGATGCAGAGAAGGGGGGAGAGGAATGTAGATGTGAATGTAGAATGTAGATGTGTCAATAGAAGGTTAAACTAGTGCATTGCAAGGGAGCCGCCAGGGGGGCGCCGAGATGCGCTGACGGGTCTCGGCTGATCTCCTCCCTTGGGTGCGAAATTTGACTGTTTGGGCCCCCCAATCCTCTGGGAGTCGAGGTCTGACCCCCCCCCCCCACCCTGAGTGTGCTGAAGTTGGTGGCCGTCAGGGGGCCGTGCCTGCGGTGCTGCTGGGTTCCTCCGAGCCGGAGATCGGCCGCGAGCGGGAGAGGAGTTACACTTTGCCCGGCGGTGAGATCCGCGCGGTCACTGGCTGCCTGTCAGAGGGGGAGGGGCAGAAGACTGGGCTGCGGTCTCCTCCCCCGACACGAAGGTACGTGATGCCCATGGGGGTGGTGCCCCCTTGATCCTGCGGAGCCCGTTAGCCCCCCTCACATTGGACTTGTCCTGGGACGGGATGTCCCGTGCAGATCTTGGCGGGTGCCGGTAGCCTGCCTACACCTTGCTTGCCTCCGTTGTCTTGAGCGGGCCTGCCGTGGACTTTCTCGGAGTGCCGGACCGATTGCTGCAACAATAGTGTGTAGGGGCTGGGGCTGGTGCCCCCCGTGGTGTGGCGGGAGGTCTATGATTTATTTCTTTGGCAATCCCATTGTGTACAGTGGCACCTGTACTGCAGAGGAAGCCTGTGGGGGGACACTACTAGCCCGACCCCTGTCCCACATTTACGGGTGATCACCAGGCATTTGGGTGGCACTGTCTGGAATTCTCGCGTGGTGGTGGTGGTGGTGGTGGTGGTGGTGGTGGTGGTGGTGGCGCTCCTGGGACTCTGTGGCTGTGTTCCACTGCAGGGGGCTCCCGGAGGTACTCCAGGGAGTGGATGAGGTCAGCTCTGGAGTGTGCGGGGACAGTGGACTTATTTGGTGGCTCTTGTGTGTAGGCATCCATTGCCAGATCTCCTTGAACTAGCTTGCAGCTGTGGCCTGCCTGATATTGTTCTAGAGAGCAGGGAGCTGAGCAGTGACTGGAGTGCTGGGAGGACTTGGTTGTCGGAGTGGGGATCTCCCTGTGCCTGCCTCTGGAGCGTCTCTGGTGGTTCGCACCTCTTTGGTTCCTGGATGGACAGGGTGCAATCTTTGCAGAAGTTCCGGCGTGCCCCTGACCAGGCGCCAGGCGGGACCAGTATGCAGGTGGCAGATCTATCGGAGACATCGGAGGCTCAGTCCATGAGCCAGAACATGGCAGCCCTGTTGGAGGAGATCTGCGACTTCAGTGGTGATATTGGCAAGCGACTTGACTCCGCAGATAAAACGGTGGACGCGGTCGAGGACCGGGTCCAAGCCCTGGAGGCCAATCAGACTTCGGCAGACCTATTTGAAACTCAATTCGACATGCGCCTGGCAGAGTTAGAGAGGCGAGAGGAGAAGGTCGCTCTCAAGCTTGATGACTTGGAGAATAGGGAACGGCAGTCCAACATCAGGTTTCTGGGTATCCCGGAGCGGGAGAGGGAAACCCAGATGGACATTGCGATAAGAGTCAAGTCAATCATAAATAAGCTTTTCGATGGGGAGAATACCAGCGAGCACACATTCAACAGAGCCCACAGAGCGGGAGGTCGTGCGGGAGGCCCGAGATCCGTTCTGGTCAAATTTCACTACTATGCAGAGAAGTTGAAGATTCTGGAGCTGGCACATCGGAAGGGCCCTTTCGAATGGGAGGGCCCTTTCGAATGGGAGGGTGCTAAAATATCGATCTACCAGGACCTTTCGACGCTCACCTTCGCCTGCCGGAGACTGTGTGGCCTTCTGACAAGGTGGCTCCATACTAAGGGAGTGCGCTATAGGTGGGGGCACCCGTTCTCACCAACGTTTGAGTTGGATGGCTATAAGTACTCCCTATCTACGGAGTCGGAGATTCTGAAAGGGACTAGTGAATTGCTGGGGGCCACGGCCTCCGGTCCGGAGCTGGGAGCCGGGAAGGAGGGGAGTAAGAGGTGTCCCTCGAATGCATCAGGTCGGCGCCGTGTCCGAGGGCACCGGAAGTACAGAAAGGTGGTGCCGCCCTCCCCGGAGCAGTCAACGTTGGGCCCTTGATGTGGAGGGCCCTGCTTCTAGGGCAAACTTGAGTGTCCGGGAACTTATGGTTGGCTATTTGACCTTTTGTAAGAATGTTGAGCCTTTCCTAGGTTGGGTCTGCTGGACTATTCTCTGTTGGTGGGAGGGGGTTATGGTGTTTGACCTGTTGGATTGTGTTACTGTAGTAGGAGGGGCCCAGAATTTCAGGTTTCTTTTGTTGTATTCTGCCCAAGTGGAGGCGATCCTTGCCAGCCGGGCGGTGTGGCAGGTGGATGTCGTGTCCGGTCCAGGCGCTCAAGGGTAGTTGGGGTGGGCGGTGGATGGGGTTTGTTTTGTTGGGGAAGGGTGCTGTGGGTTGGGGTTCAAAATGGGTATCTTTTTTGGGAGTTGGGGTGGGTGGTTTTTTGCACTTGGGTCTATCTGGTTTAAGGGGTCACATTTGCTCTTATGTGTGCTTCACGTGTGCACCGAGGTCTAGGGGTTGGGCCCTCCAATTGCCTCCCCTGTGGGAGCGGAAGATCTCTTTCACTTTTCTTATGGATGAGTCTTTACAGCTGATGTCGGTGGGGTCCTTAAATGTGCATGGTCTGAACTCTCTGACTAAAAGGTCTTTGTTGTTGAGGGAATTTGCTAGACTGAAACTTAATTTTCTTTTCCTACAGGAATCCCATTGGGTCAGGGGGAGGGAGCCCGCGCTCAGATCGAGGGCTGTACAGCAGATGTTTCATGCCTCCTATGTGGCGAAGAAGCGCGGGTCATCCGTTTGATTTCTCAGAATGCCCGCTTCTCCCCCAAAGCCCACATAGCTGACCCTGAAGGGCGGTATATAATGGTGAAGGGAGAGCTGAAGGGCCGACTTTTCACTTTTGTGGGTGTATATGCCCCGAATGAAGGGCAAGATGTTTTTTGTGAAGGGATGCGGGAGAGGGTCAGAGGATTTGCTGAAGGTGCGCTTATTGTTGGGGGTGGGGGGGCATAAATATGGTTTTGTGTCCGGAAAACAACAGGAGATCCCCCAAACCTTGCCCCGACCTCAGATCCCAATTGAGAATGGCAGATTCATTCAACAGGGTTAATGGTGAGCTGGGGCTCGTGGATGCGCACCCTGCTTGCCGGGACCGTGAATCCCTCTTTACGCTTTACTCCACAGTGCATCAAGCTTTCTCTAGGATTGATCATCTGTTGGTGGATTCTGCGATCAGGGATTGCGTGTCCGATTTCGGGGTTGTGGCTGTCCCATGGTCCGATCACGACTTAGTTCAAGTCAATTTGGGAATCCCTCCACCTGCACCGAGTAAGTCGATGTGGATATGTAATGACTTGCTACTAACAGATAAGGAGCTGAGGCAATCCCTTCTGTCTTCTATCGAGGAATTCTTTAGCCTTAACGACACGGGTGAGGTGGAGCCCAGAATTGTGTGGGATGCATTTAAGGCCACGATTAGGGGTACGTGGATTGAAATGGGAGCTAGGAGAAAGAGGGAGAGGGTGAGGGTGAGGGAGGAGTCCAAGTTGAGAGAGCAAATCGCCGCCATTCCGCCGGGGGGTAAGTCGAAAACGCATTGTTCCCCAGGTCAGCGGCAAGCGCTTCAGAGCCTCAGAGCAAAACTATCTGCCATTCTTGTAGGTCAGACGGAGAAAGCTTGCGTTCTTAAACCAACGATACATGGAGAAAGGGGAAAAAGCAGATAAGATTTTAGCCTGGAGGCTGCGAGAGTTGCGTAATAGCAGGAGGGTTAATTGGGTCTCGGGCCGGGCGGGAGAGAAAATTTTGCAGGATGGCCAAATAGCAGAGCAGTTCAGGCAGTATTATGAGGCTCTTTATGCTTCCGAATATTGTGGGGATGGCAAGGAGGTGGACGTGTCCCCTGTGCCCCCTGTGAGTCTTTAGAGCTGCTATCTCGTCTCAGGAAATAATTGATACTATTGCGTCCTTGAAGAGTGGTACGGTTCCAGGAGATGATGGTTTCTCGGTCCGATTCTATAAGACCTTCCGTTCCACATTGGCCCCCTTCCTGTCCAAGGTGTATAATGCGGCCCTGGATTCTGGCTCCCTTCCCGATACTATGATGTCTTCCCTTATTGTAGTGCTTCCAAAGGAGGGGAAGATCCCTTGCCTGGTCAGTCTTATAGACCCATCTCTCTCCTTAACGTTGATGTTAAAATATTGGCTAAACTGTTGGCGAATAGATTGTCTAAACTTCTCCCCTCTCTGGTCCATGGTGATCAAGTAGGCTTTATATCCGGGCGCCAAGGCTCCGATAACGTAAGGAAAACCCTGGGCCTCCTGCATGAGGTGTCTGTGCGAGAGTCGGAGGCTTACCTCCTTTCGTTGGATTCCGAAAAGGCCTTCGACCGTGTCGAATGGCCTTACATGGTGAAGGTCCTTCGCAAGATGGGCTTGGGTGACAAATTCGGTGGGTGGGTCGCGGCCTTGTATAATGCCCCTCTAGCACGGGTACTGGTGAACGGCTGTATTTCAGCTGATTTTTCGCTCTCCAGAGGTACCCATCAGGGGTGCCCTCTCTCCCCTCTTTTGTAAGCTCTTGCAATGGAGCCCTTTGCCATTGCGGTCAGAAACGATAGTGGTGTCTCTGGGGTGCATTGTGGGGACTGCAAGTTCAAACTATCCCTGTTCGCGGATTATATTTTAGCATATCTGACCAGGCTTCATGAATCCCTCCCGCACTTGCTTGGCTTGATCCGCCTCTTTGGGGCGTTTTCGCGGCTTAAAATTAACGTATCCAAATCATGTATTATGCCAATGGGCAGATTGGACCATGCGATCAGTGGTAAATCAGAGGTGCTTGGGATGAGAGTAGAGCGGGAGGCAACTAGGCATCTTGGACCTACATCCCTAGAGATCTAAATAAATTGTATGCGCTAAATTATCCTCCCCACCTAGCTGGGATCTTTAAGGATCTGACAAGGTGGGCTCCTCTCACTCTCTCTTGGTTTGGGCGCATGGTCTGGATTAAAATGAATGTGCTTCCCCGACTCCTCTATCTCTTTTCATCCCTGCCTTGCAGTATCCCGGACTCTTTCTTCGATTATCTTCTCTCCCGTCTACTGCGTTTTGTCTGGAGCGGCAAGAGGGCAAGAGTGAAATATTCCACCCTAACCCTCCCAAAGTCTCACGGTGGGTTCGGTCTCCCTGATTTTAAGCTGTACTATAAGGCAGCCCAACTGCGGGTGATGCTAGAACATCTGAGGGACGACCTTAGGACGTACTGGACGTATGTGGAAGATGTTCAGGTCCATCCTTACAAAGTCAGGGATTTAATTTGGTCTCCTCCACGTTCCCTCCCAGCAGTGGCTAAAACACACCCAATCCTGTCTGTTCTGTGGGCGGCTTGGAAGCCCAATAGGGACAATAAGCTCCTCTCTTCTTGGCCTTCTCCCCGCTCTTCTTTATGGGGCCCCCCACTCAACAAAGGATCCAGAGGGTTCAGAGAAACCCAATCCTGGTCTGACCAGGGGGTGGAAAGGGTGGCGCAACTCTTTCATCTTGGCGAGTTTGAGTTTGGCCAGTTGTCGGAGGTGTTGCGGGAGAAACCGCTTTCCATCTTCGATTACCTTCGGCTTAAGGGTATCCTTACCCAGGTTGGATGGCGGGCTTCCTTGACCCGTCCTTTAACCCCCTTCGAAAAAGTTTTTGTGGAGGCCAAGTCCAGGAAGGGATCGCTCTCCAGGATATATATCGTGTTGGTTACAGCTAACTTAGAGGGTAGACAACCGTTCAAGCGTGCCTGGGAGGAGAGATTGGGCATAACCATAGATGATCCCACATGGCAGGGAGTCTTTAGAGCCATCTTTAGGGGGGGTTTGTATACAGCTGCTATAGAGCATAATTTTAAGATTCTCCACTTCTGGCACCGTCCTCCCGTCACCTTATCGAGGATGTTTGCTGGGGTATCTCCTATGTGTCCCAGGGATTGCTCTCTCTGCGGTACTTGGTTCCACATGTGGTGGGATTGCCCGGTCATTCAGGTCTTCTGGGTGGAATTGCTTAGTTGGATCAAGAGCATTCTGAGGTCGTGCCCTTCTCTTCACCCCTTGGAGATCCTCCTAGATACCCCTTTGCCCAACAGGGAGTTTGCTTCCTTTACTAGGGTGGTGAGTGCTATGCTACAGGCAGGGAGAATGGCAGTGGCTCAAAATTGGAAAAGTTCCCGTGCTCCCTCTAAGGCGGAATGGCTCACTAAGTTGTTGGCAATTTTTATACATGAGAAACTGTCTGCCATAATTAATGATAACATGTCTTCTTTCCTACAGGAATGGACTATGGTTTTGTTAAGTGCAGAATGTGATGCCTTGAAATTGTAAACAGCTCGGATGTGGGGGAGATTTGCAGCCGGGGAATGTGGTTAGTTCGCTGGCGGTTCACCAGCCCTTGCACGTCCCACTGGGGCCCCAAGACATCGAGGTTGTGTGGAAAAGTCTCTAGGTATTTTGCGTCTCAAGTCTATTCCCCGTGTACGTCTCACTCTACGTAAACCAGGTAGCTTTGGGTGGGTGGGTCTTTGGGTTTGGGAGCGGGAGGGTAGGTTTTGTTGTCTCCTTTATTGTTTGTTGCTTTTGGCCATTGTCTGTTGTAGACTGATGGATGTATTGTTTGAGGAAATGTTCAATACAAACTAATTAAAAAAAAAAACTAGTGCATTGCTTGCATTCCTATTGTTAATCACCCCATCAGTGATCGCTGCCCCATATTAAACATGGTATGATATCTTTTCATTTTCAAATAAATAAATATTATATTTTACCAACCAGCCTGGTTCATGGTCCATTGTGACCCGGGGTATTTGAAAAGGGGGTGGGATATGAGTGGTGTACCATCTCAATATTGAATCTAACATAAAAATATCCATTTCAGTTGTGCGCTGCATACTAGGCCGAGACCAAGGTGTGTGTCGCCTTATTGAAATCCTTAACAACGCACTACATTTCAGGGTAAAGTAGCTTGACTCACCTACTCCACCCTCCCCGCCCGCCCTCCCCGAGGCTCGCTCACGCATCCCCTCCTACTCTTGCAATGCTGGTTACTCCCCTGGATATAGCATTAAGAATAATTCCTTACACATATTCCTTCACATATTGAAGGCACTAGATAAAAACAAACAGAAGCAGAACAGGTTCTAAGTGTATTGCAGCTTTTTTTTTTTCCGATAGACGAGTTCTCAACAGCAAATTGGAGGCAGCACCTTTCAGATTTGCCCAGTTGCCTCTTGGAGAGAAAGTCAAGCGACATGGGACGCTGCCAATACTGTGCTACCTGAGAGTAGTGGAGAGTACTTAACCCTTAATCCCGAAAAGACTCGGGCTTCCCTGCTTTTACTCCAGGACAAACACCAGGTATTAGCACACAAACTTTTGAAAAAGCCCACATGATGATCCCAAAACATTTCAACAAGATCAGAGGAAGCTAAATTACTGACAACACAATAGCATCAATGCAGAGAGCTTTGTCACGGCTCTGCCTAGGGAAACCTAAAATCTTAAAGCAGGTCACCTATCTTATGCCGATACAGTGAATTCCTCTGAAGTGTCTTCCACCTTTTCGAGTAACACTGTCATTTGCAGTACCCAACCTATGGGAAAACGACAATATGTGTGTGGTTCGACTTGGCAAACTCCACATTCAATGATTGGCGTTCGCAGACCTCATTCTGTTTGATAAAACGCCATATGGCCTACAAAAATAAACTCAATGTACTTTCAACGTATGCTCTTAAACACAATTTCCAGGCCAATCCGATAAAATCAAACATAATAACTTTTTCTAACAAAAGATACAGGCCTTCAGATGGTCCTTAGAAGCCCCCTCAATTAAAACACAACTTCACTTTCCATTATCTAGGATACAATTTATCCAGTAGATCTGCTCTAAATTTGTGTAAATCAGAAGACCAGATTTTAGCAATCCCAAATGAAAATAATTTACAGAAAACATTGTAAATATTCTTTATCCCCTTTGATTATTATACTTTGAAAGTGGAAGCAATCGTTTTATACAGTTTAGATATATATATGTCTCTTGGATTTAGATAACATTTTAGGTAAGCTACAAGGTAAGCTATGGAAGAATACTTTGGGCCTTGTTAACACCCTACTCAACTCTATCCTACGCCATGAATTAGGACTATGTTCCTTATCTTCTAGACATCAATGGCGTATGCCTTCGAACTACCCTAAAATGCTTAATCCACCACGAAACATAAGATCTGAGACAAATGCTTATTGATTCCTATCCCAAATAATTCGTAAAGTGTGCTGCTAAAATGAAGCTCTATAGAATCAATGCAAATGGATCTGAACTTTACTTGTTCTTGCCTCATCTTAAATTTAAACATTACGAGTATGATTGGATGTTCACCCAAGAAAGCCAAAACCGCGACTACAATAACTACTACGCTTTCCCTTTAACTCTGCCGGCACTCTATTCCTCAAATTTAAGCTGAATCAATTCAATACACGTGAGCGTATTCAACACTGGGTTCTTCAAAAATCAAACAGTATTAACATTAAATCAGGTTGGTTCTGTCCTCTTGTGACTGAACTTGAAACTCATATTTTGCCCCCTTTTTGAAACAGACCGAAGGTTGACATTCAATAAATTCAACGTTGGTGATACCTTGTCCTCTAGAGAATTTCTATGGAATCGATTTATTTGGGGTAATGCATCTTTGGTCCTAGCTCTTACACGATTTTTTGCAATTATTGATGTGTTTCTATATCAACCATTGAATGTTTAACACCCCAAATCATACTGTCGATTTTTTATTTGAATCCTACTGTTTTTTTTTTTTATCATACCGGCAATTTTAATGTGAAATTAATAAGTGATTTTAATTCTCAAACTGACTAAATCCAGTTCTAGACATCTAAATGAACATCTACTTCGTACACTTACGTATTTGCACTAATAATCGTTAGATAAATTGGATCTTGAAGTACTTTTATGATGATTTTTTTGACGATTGGTTTGAGCGATATCCTGCACATTCAAAATAGTCCTAATTTGTTTCCAAGTTTATGATATTCCAGAAATTTGAGCTGATGTCTGTACTGATAAGCTCGCCTATATGCACCTTAAAGTAAAACGGCCATGGGGGGAAAAAAAAAATCCTCTGTATTTAGAAAACATTTTATTTGTCCATGTTACACTTGAGAATTGTCTTTGTAATTCTTTATATTAATCTCATACTCTGGTAAACTATGTAAATTGTCAACTCATGTTTGTAAAGGTTTTTATATTTTTAAACCATAAATAAAAAATGTTTTTTAAAAAAATAAATTTTATTTAAGTACCCAGTTTCTTAGAGTAAATGACCTTAGGAATTTAAACTGTCCATTACCTCCACTCTTCCTCGTCCCAGTACTTACCTGATGAGGCCCGCCTCAAATACAGGACCTTCTTTACTACTTTTCTTCATACAACTCCTCCCCGAACACAGTACTCCAGTTCAAAGTGTCATGCCGCCGGCAGAGTCCTTTACCCTCTACCGGGTACGGGGCACCGGGGAGCTCAGTGTGCTGGCCCTGTGGTGGTCCCGTTTGCGGGGCTTCTGTGGCGTGCTCCCAACTTCCCTGCGGGGCTTGGGTGCCGGTTGAGTGGGAGCCATCTCTCCTGGGCCGATGCGGGGCATGGAGGGCCAGCAAGGACGGTGTCGCTGCCCCGGGCCTAACAGGAACAGAACTCGCAGCCATCACCATGGCTCGTTGGTAGCAGTCGGCAGCCTTTTTACGTATGCGTTTATTGAGTTGATGTTTGTGTACATAGGCTACTGTGAGCAGTTTGTGACCGCCTCCTGGTGCCTCGGAGTGCACAAGGTTGCAGGGGGATTAATTTGTTGGTCTCCCTTATTGGTGCAGGTCCTCTCAGCCCTCTCCCCCACCCCCCACCACATCCTTCCCTCTGGCACGGGTATTTTAGGTGGGGCCTGTGGTTCAGTGTGTCCCTGCTGTGTGCTTTGTGGCTGTACTATGGGGAAGCATGCCAGAAAGTTGAGGCACCTTGTGGTGTCCCATCTTCATCTTCCTCATAAGGTCCAGGCATGTTTCCTTGACTAGAAAAGTCTAAAATTGCTCTTTCAATCCAAATATGGACTTAAACGCCGGCACCGTCATCTTCTTCATCCTCCTCCTCCAAAGCAGAGTTTTTCTCCACAAAGTTCCGGTCCTCGTGAAGGGAAGTACGTGGAAATGGATGAGGTGGAAGAAGAACTGACTCAAGTCTGGGACAATATGGGATTTTCAGAGCCCTTGGCCCAGTGTGAAGGGGCGGACCCCACCATTCAGCAGTACAAACCCACCCCTTGTATGGGGTTGCCTTTGGTTTCGGATATCCATTCTAAAAGTTCAGCAAGAATGGCATGATCCAGAAAGAATTGCCATTTCCGTTGCTTTTGGGCACTGTTGAGGTGGATTATATCCTTGCCAGTCTAGTGGGTTGCTCCTCTATGTCAGCCGAGGGGTGAAATCCAGTCTGAAGAAGGTGCATGCAGGTGCTCATTTGGCCCTGAGGGTGAATGTCTACAGTTCTGACACTGCGGAAACAGTGTTCAGTGGATTTAAGAAATTGAGACGCGCCGTGGCAGGGGGTTCTGACTGTGCTCCTCTATTGGCAGATATGCAGCGGCAAGTGGAACTCTTGTCTGATCTGACTTATGATGGGGTTCGTGGATCGGCCAAGGCCATGGGTGCTAGCCCAGGGACAAGTTCATTTGCGTAACTGGAATATGGAAGGCTATCAGAAGGTGGCTGCCCTTAAACTTCCCCTTTGAAGGTTCCAAACTCTTTGGTGGCTCCCGTGAATATATTAAAAAAAACAAAAAAAAAGTGTTTTCGGCCTGAAAAACATGCAGATAAATGCTGTACGAGTCTGAAAACATAATTGGCAAAGACATCCCCTTCTAGAGCAAGAGTCAAGGCCGGACGGTCTTTCTCTGGTTCCTTTGCACAGTCTTTTCGGAAGGGCAGAGGGGGCCATAGTCATCGTCCTCCTCGACCAGGCTTGAGTCAGAAGTCCTGACTGTGTGGTCGGGCTGGTGGGAGGTCGTCGCCAAAGGTTTCTTCCAGTATGGGCCTAGTGGTGCTCAGATTCATGGGCTCTGGTCACTGTTCGAAAGGGTTATCGTGTGATTTTGTGTCGCCCCTGTCCAGGCTTGTTTGGTACGAACTGCTGTTCCCTGCTCACAGGGAAAGAAATTGGCAACGGCTCTGTCAGAAATGTTGCTCAAGGAGGCGGTCAATTCCTGTTCCTCTTCACCAGCAGGGGTGGGGCTTTCATTAGTGGGCATTTCTGGTACCCAAACTTCCCTGAAGGTTTTGTCTCATCCTAGATCAAGGCTCTGAACTGTTTTGTCCGGTGGGAGCCGTTCAAAAACTGAGAATTTGACGAACATTCTTCCGATGTTGCACCGAGGGGACGGATGGCGTCCCTGGATCTCCAGGATGCCGTTCACAACGCGTCTCTCCTGCCTTGCCATATGAAGTTCTTTCGGTTTGCTGTGGGCACTCAGCATTTTCAGTTCAGAGTGCTCCCATTTGGGTTGCAATCTGCTCCCCTGGTGGTGCTCCGCCACCTGAGCGGCATCCAGATGTTTCCCTACCTGGATGTCTGGTTAATCAAGGCAGACCTCCGGTAGACGGTCCTGGCACATCTCCAGTAGGTTTGTCAGGCATTGCAAGACTAGGGGTTTCTGGTAAATTGGCTCCCGGGATCTGGTGCTCATCAGGGCTCAGATCTGTACCAAGTTGGGGCAGGTGTTCGTCTCCGGAGAGGGTCCAGCGCGTGCTGTGCGCCCTGGGCAGGGTTCATTGGGCTAATCCAGTGGGCTAATCTTCATTTGCGTCCCCTGCTGTCTTACCTACTGGCCCGCTGGCTCCTGGCATCTCAGGCTTATGAGTTCATGATTCCGGAGTTGCAGGATCCGAGAGCCAGCTTACTGGGGTGGTCCTGGTTCGGCCTATACAGAACATTCTTACTGCAGACGCCAGCGGGCGGTGATGCAGTGCCACAATGGGTGTCCTCTTGGCTCAGGGTTTGTGGGCTCCGGAGGATCTTCATCAGTCCTCCAACTGGAAAGAGTTGTGTGCCATTCTCAGGGTCCTGTTTTTCAAGAAGTCACTAAAGTGTCATGCAGTGGTGGTCCGGATGGGCAATACCATGACTTTGGCCTATGTCAACCGCCAGGGTAGGTCCGGCCGCTCCTGGATTGCTCTGGCTGCCCAGACCGGGGCCTTGGGGAGGCCCACCTGCTATGCCTGTGGGGCGCTCATGTCAGAGGGGTGGACAATCTCCAGTCGGACCGGCTGAGCCGTCATTTACCCTCATTGGTGGAATTGGTTAAGTCGGACCAGGTGTTTGCTGAGATCTGCAACAGGTTTGGGCACCCAGTGCTGGATCTCTTTGCTTCTCAGGTCTCGGCGAAAGAACTTCTCTTCTGCTCCTGATTTCTGACAAGGGGGGCATGAGGTGTGGATGCCCTGAATATTGCATGACCTCGGGTTCACCTTTATGCTTTTTCTAGTCTTCCATCTTCACAGGGTGGTTCAGCGCATCAGGGACAGCGAGGAAACAGTGCTGTTGGTCTCTCCTTATTGGCCTCTGTGCAGCTGGTTTTCCCTCCCTTCTGAAACTTCTGTCCCAGGCTCCTTGGTTGTTTCCGAGGTGGCCTTGTCCCCTGCAGGCAGGTTTGGAGTTCAAGGTCAGACAGATTCAATAGGCAGTTTGGCAATTGCACGGTCCTGGTTGGTAGCCCATGGTTTCTCAGGTCCTATGGTGGACTTTATCCTTAAAGCTTGGAGGCCTTCGACTCTGAAAGCCTATGGGAGACATTGGGATCATTTTAGGGCTTGGTGTGGTCGCTCTGGGACACCCCCACCCTCCAGTGTGGGTTGGCAGCAGTTCTCCAGGAGGGTTTTTTGACAAAGGCCAGGCTTTGTCCACTCTTCGCTCCGAATGGGCCTCCACCAAAGTCCAACACTATTTGTTGAATGTCTCCCACTCCACGGATGGTCTGAGGTTGTAGGTTTGTCTGTTGGTAGGCAAGTTTGGGGTCATTAAAGGTGTGCTTTTTGTTACTGCACTTTGTTATCTGTCTGTCTCTTTGGGGCCTCTCCCCGCTGCTGGTCTGAGGTAAGTACGGGGATGAGGAAGAGTGGATGTGGAGGTAATGCTCCGATTACTTACTGGTCATTTTTATTACTCATACTCTGCCTCGTCACAGTACTGGGCGGCCCTCCTCTCCCTCCCTGCGGGGAGAGTCCCAATGCTCTAGCTTGGTTATAATGAACTGGAGTACTAGGTGCTGGGAGGAGTTATATGAAGAAAAGAAATAAAGAAGGTCCTGTATTGGAGACGGGACCTCATGAGGCAAGTACTGGGATGAAGAAGAATGGAGGTAACGGGGCAGTTTAAATTCCTAAAGTCTTTTACTCGAAGAAACTGGGGACCTTCTTTACAAACATGAGTTGACAATTTACATAGTTTACCAGAGTATGAGATTAATTAATATCAAGTATTACATAAACAATTCTCATTGATTGTAATCCATGTTTGGCCTGTTTCATGTCCTCTACGGGAGGGGTTGGAGTATTTTTTCAATTATTTTTTTTTACCAATCTGTGCTATTGTGATGGGTTTCTCTTGTGTTTTTGTAGCTTCCGACCCTGGTTTTCTGTGCTGGCCTGCACGTAGAGTGTGTGTACCTATTTGAACATACTGCATGTAGAGAGTGTAGTCCTTTGTTTGTGTCTGGCTTTCTCCCAGTCCCGCCCTCCCCTCTTGCAATTGGCTGAAATAGCCAGATGTGTCCATGGCTTTCTTGCTCTGTGCAGCCATTTTCCCTTTGTCTTCCGGACTGCAATTGCGAAGGATCTGGTAGGGAAACCACTTGGGAAGCAACTTTAGGGGCTGGTTGATGATTAATGAGTAGTTGTACATTGATCCGTTTTTGGCCCATTTCATGGCCTCTATGGGAGGAGTTGGAGTGTTTACTCAATTGTTTTTTTAACCAATTTGTGCTATTGTGATGGGTTTCTCGTGTTTTTGTAGCTTCTGCCCCTGTTTTTATGTGCTGGCCTACATGTATAGTGTGCAGTCCCTGGGGTGTAGTCCTTGGTTTGTGTCTGGCTTTCTCCCAGCCCCACCTTCCCCCTCCTGCCACCCCCCTCCCCGATTGGTACATCCACCTAGTCATAACTGACCTTCCCAGGCAAGCCCTCTGCCCGTGCACCCCCTGCGGCTAAGGGCCCCAAGGCAAAGAGTGGCTCCCACTGAGGCGGCTCCAGATTGTTTCTGCAGGTGTCAGCAGGGGAGGCTACCGGCCAGCCGTCAACCAGCAGTAAACATCAAGGTAGGTGTGGCCTGGGTGAAGCCCTGCCACTCTACCTGCCCTCAGACCATAGCAGAACAGGACCAGCAGACCAGGACATTAACACCAACCTGCTTAACAACTAGAGATTGAAACAAGCATTGAGATAGCATTGTGAAGGTTAGCATGTGCCACATCTAGATAGAATAGCAAATATTAGCCATTGCCACATCTAGACTGCATTGGGAATATTACCAATTCCACATTTATCAAGAATTGTGAATGCTAGCTTGCTTCGCATCTAGACAGGATTTTGAAGGAGGGCCAGTGCCACATTTGGATAGAATTGTGAATATTGTGGTGCGTCATACATAGACAGAATTGTGAATTTTAGACAGTGCCATATCTACATAGAAATGCAGAGATATTCACGCGCCACATCTAGAAAGAACGTGGAAGTTTAGTACATTTCACTTCTAAATAGCGAGGCCAATAACCAACCCACTAACAATTTCACGCTTCTGCATACACCTCTCAAACTAACCAAACAACCACAAAGCACAACAAACCGAACAAACTTCACTACACTGCAACAACAAAACAAACCACACATAGCTTCACACAACAGCACAAGGTGGCTACCGACCGAAAAGCACCCCCAAGGTCAGCCAACGGTGGTAACCGAAATGAAGCTGCCAACATCACATCACATCACTGCTCTCTTGCACTTATCCCACTCGTTCTCACTAACTCGCACCCCACCCCCTTTCCTTTTCCTTTTCAGATCCGCCAGAGCGCCAGGGGACCACTCCAGTGGTGATAATGTTAAAGGATATTTGTACAAAGCACTAACATGAGGTAAGTATTGTGACAAGGAAGAGCTAGACAAGGAGTAATGAAGATTACTGTTACATAATCAAAGCATCAATGCCCTTAGCCTTCATTACAAAAGCAATTAAGTACAATGATGGCTTAGGAACAAAAGTGCCATCAAACCCGTGATTCGCAGCATTGCAAAATGTATGTTACAACTAGGGCTCCCGGTTTTATGGTATTTATTTTTGCACCATTTCCATCTGTATATAGCCAAATTTATTGTCCAGTAATTTTCTCAGTATTTATACAAATTTGTTTGTTTATTGGCTAAGTCAATATACAACCTTAACAAAATAGAAAAAACAGCAGACAAACATGTAAAACACATAATAGCTTAAAACTTGATTCAGCCATCTTACAAAATTACATTATCTGATCAATTCATACACTAATGTTAAAAAGCACAAAAACATTCTTCCATCATAAAAGAAAGATTTATGTTACTGAAAAGTATAAAGCGCACGTTCACCCGAGGGCATCATGGCGCTCACGTAACAGATATGAGTCAGAGAAGAGACAACAGGAGTACTCCTAAAAAAGAAATGTCTTCAAAAGCAAGACCAAAGGAGAAACGATTGGTGGTTGCCCACAGAGAGAAGAGAACTGAGTTCCAGGCCTTTTGCTGTGGCTACAAAGAAGGCACGACCACCCATAATAGAAAGTCTTACCTTAGGCATTTGTATCGTCTGAGCAGATTGAGAGGGCAAAGCTCTGAGAGGAACATACAGGGAAAATTTTGTTTGAAGGTATTCAAGCTCCAAGTTTATAAAAAAAGCTTTATGGACGATACACAAGGATTTAAACAGTACCCGCTTCTCGACTGGAAGCCAATGAAGCTGGTGAAGAAGGGGTGACATATGGGCACCAAAGGGAGGTTGCAGTACGGCTCTACCCGCTGCATTCTGTAAGAGCTGTAAGCCGTGAAAGAGATAAGCAGGTTGGGCCATTAAGTATTTTTAAGCAGGTTGGGCCATTAAGTATGTTTAAGTAATCAATTCTGCTTAGCACAGGGGGAGCTACCACAGGGGCATGATATTTAAAGGGAATGAAAGGATGAACCTTGCAGAGAATTCTGAGCTTGAAATGGCCCGATTGGCATACGGAAGAGACTTGGTAACGCATTGACAAGTGAGAAGATCTTTTAATTCCCAAATCCTTCACAACAGGATCAAGGGAGGGAAGGGGACCAAGGAAAGTGGGCCAGAAATCGGGGGTCCAAAAGGACAGAGGGTGAGAGGAACCAACGACCACAACCGCTGTCTTCTTGGCACTCAACTTCAACAGGTTTGTGGCCATTCACCCCCTCACCTCCTCCAGGCAGCCTCTAAGCCGAGCAGCAGTGTTCAGTCTGGCGAGATCCAGATGAAGTATGATCTGCGTGTCATCGGCATGTGAAGCTGTGGGAGTGAATAAGGCCAGAAAGTGGCTGGACATAAATGTTGAAAAGGGTGGGGAGGAAAGAGCCGAGCCTTGAGGGACTCCACAGGATAGAGGGATGGGCTTAGAACGGAAGGGGGTGGTAGATGGACTGCGAACGATCAGCTAGAAAAGGCAGAGAAACAGGCAAGAACCTGGCCCGACAGACCAGCAGAAGACATCCGGGCGATCAGGGTGGGGTGGTCTACGGTGTCAAATGCAACTGACAAATCCAGTAGAATTAGCGCCCCCACGGTCAACCAGGCAGGCAATGTCGACCACGGACACCAAGACAGACTCAGTTCCCCTGCCAGGTCGAAAGCCTGACTGGAAGGAGTCAAAGAATTTAGAGGATTCGAGAAAGGAGCCAAGTAAAGGGGAGATTTACTGATGTATTTATTTGCACTTTTAAAGCGCTCACACAGCCCGCGGGCATCGAGGCGCTGTTACAGGAACAGGTTTCTCTTAGTTGCGTATTTATAATGCACTTAAAAATCAGGAGGTTTCTAAGTGCAGACCCGGGATTGGAACCTGTGTTGCTTTGTGTCGTCTGGTTTCCAAGGCAAGTACATTGCCACTGAGCTATCCTCCCGGGAGGTCAGGGACTCTAGTACTTTTATGAGAAATGGAAGGAATGAAATAGGATGAAATTTTTTTTATAAAATAGAGGGGTCCAAAGAGGGTTTTTCAATAAAGGAATCACTAATGCATTTATTACATTTGTTACACGCCCAGCCCCTAGTGTATTACAGCAAGGTTACAGACAGCTCATCAAGTTTCTTGTACAGTATTACAGTCACACAGAAAGAATAGCATTTAGCCGAGCAGCTCTAAAATACAGTGCAATTACAAATTTGATATACTAAATGAATACGGAGGAGGACATACACATTCAACATACAGCCAATGCCATAGTTGGTTAGGCCATGGCAGGATAGCATGAGTTATCAATATTGGTTGAACAACCAGGTTTTCAGTGCTTTTTTGAAACCTGAAATAGTTTCCTCATTTTTATGTCTGATTTGTAGAGAGCTCCAGATGGTAGGGGCGAGGATATGTTTCAAGTCACTCGGAATTTGACAAAGAAAGGGAGGGGTCGACTGCCAGTGTATAATCTTGGCTGCAGTCTCTTTGAATAAAGAGAGAGGAATGGGGTCAAGAGGCGAAGCAGATTTCAGTTTGTTAATTGCAGGGAGAACATCATGATCAGTGAAGGTCAGAAAGGTAGTCCAGTTAACATTAGGCATAGGATGGGAAGGAGGGTGGGTAGGTAATACAGAGTGCGAACAAGCAGTCACAATTTTATGACGAACAGTGTCCATTTTTTCAATAAAGAAAGAGGAAAGAGACTTGCAAAACACCAGAGAGAGTACAAGCCCGGCGTTAGTATTAGCCGGGGAAGACAGGGAGTGAATCAAATCAGATGGTGCCTTGGGCTGTTATGGCACCCTCAATCTTAGGGCTAAAAAAAAAAAAGTTTGGCAAGAAGAATAGCCTTCCGGTAAGCAGCAGTGACTGTGCGGAAATGAATCTTATCCGCAGCACAGTAGCCAGCTCTCCATTTTCTTTCAGCCTGCCTGTGCACCCGTTTACAGGATTTTTATTCATTGGAGAACCAAGGTTCCGATGGATGAATTTTCCCCTTACAAAGCTTGAGAGGGGCTCAATCAGCCACACTACTAAAAGCTGAAAATACGGTCGTCAAGGAACTGATGCCGGCGGAAGCACACGGCGAAACCATACGAGCCACCAGATCAAGCTATGAAACAGTGCCAGCTATGCTTCTAACTATCCTGTCTTCAGGCATGAGGAGTGGGAGCTGAGAGAGGAATCGAAAATGGTACAGCATAATGATCAGACCAAATAATAGGGAGAGAATGGGAGATAGACAGAGAACCTTCAGACGCAAAAACCAGATCAAGAGTGTTACCCAGCAGGCGGGTAGAATCAGTAACCCGCTGAGGGAAGCAAATATCGGATGAAGCAGCCAAAAAAAAAAAATAAATAAATAAACAAAAAGGAAACTGGTTGTTCACTAGCTTTATTAACTGGGAGATTGATGTCGACGCCAACAATTAAAAGGTTAGAAAATTTCAGCTGCGCAGAGCCAGGACGATAGATCACCAAGACAACAAGCGTAAAAGTCGGTGAGACAGAAATACAAACTAATAAGCTTTCCATTTTAATGGTGCGACTGTCCCTATACATACAGGTAGATTTAAAAATCAAGGCAACCCCTCACCCCTCAGGTTGAGTAGACCAACGCAATGAGTAATGTTATAGTTGGGGGAGGGGGTTGGATTATAGAAGGGTCTGAGCTGTCCCGAAGCCAGATTTCCGTAACACAAAGCAGATCAGGTTGGAGGAAGCGCCAGGTTATAGCAGTCCTGAGCATGTGCGACCAATGAACGAGCATTCAGTAGGAGGCAGTCTGATGAAGCAGTAGAATTTTGCTGATGCATAGCAGCCGGAGCAGATGTACTAAAGCCTACCGGCCAATTGGTCTCAGTGGGGGCAAAGCGCAATAGATCTGTGTAGGATATATGACCAATAAAAATGTGTGAAGGATTATTCCCTGTGTTGTCAGAACATGGCCCGGTCTGCGCATGGACAAGCACATCACATGTTAAAAACTATCAAGATAGAGAAAGGCACTTTAAAAAAAAATTAAGGGATACAAAAAATAATAATAATAAAAGGCAATTTATCATTGATCATGGAGACCCAATGAATTTAAGAACCCAACAGTAACAATCGCATAAGAGGTCAGCGAGCCATTCAGGCAATTTTTCCAAAATACATCTGTATCAAACAACTCCATTTTACTTACAGACTTTGAAAACTAGAGATTACGATTCTTGTTCACAACATTAGATGTTTCAAAGATTCAATAGATTCACTATCCTCACAGAAGCGACAAAAACTAATTCATTTCACTTTTGATATTGATATGTTATTTCTATCGCGCTCGTACACAAGTGTTTCAGAGCACGACAAGGCAAGGGAGGGGAACAGAGGAGAACAAAACAGTGATCTTACTAGGCCCAGTGACATTGAGAATGCGCAAGTGCATGGGAGAGGGGGAGGGGAAAAGTGCATGGAAGGGGGGAGAAGTGGAAAGTGGGAAGCAGAGGAGAAACAGATAAATAACAATATATAAATATAAATAATAAAGGCAACAAACAGTGGTAGTGCAGCCAGCAATTTGCAAGTGCTAGGTTTAAAGCAGCAGACAGGGTAGGTCTGATAAGTGCAGGAAGAAAAAGGGGGGGGCTGTATGGGTACAGATACAGAACCCAGTGCAAAGGGTGGCCCGGAGGCAGTGCGGGAGGGTGGTAGCGTGAGCAGGTACCTGGGCCCAGAGGACAGAGGGTGGCAAAGTGCAGGGTGCCAAGAGAGAACAGATCAGCAGGGGAGAGGGGGAGTGAAGGCAGAAGAAAAGAGGAAGGTCTTGAGGTGCTTCCGGAACCGGAGATGGCTCTCCTCAAGTTTTAGAGTGGCAGGGAGGCCGTTGCAGAGGGAGGCCCTAGCCGAAGACAGATCTACCCCAGCTCGTTTCTTTGAAAAACGACTGACCCTGAGGGAGTTGGAGGTAGAGGAGCGAAGAGCTCGAGAGGGGAGTTATTTGCAGAGGGATAGCTGAAGGTATTTTGGACCCAGGCCCCAGAAAGCCTTGTGTGCAATGCAGAGGGTTTTGAATTTAATCCTTGCATCCACTGGAGAGATTTCAGAGCTGGAGAGATACGATCCCAGGGCTTGAGGCCAAGGACAAGTCTTGCGGTCCTGTTCTGGATTAGTTGCAGAGGGCGGAGAGTAGAGGCAGGTAGACTTAGAAAGAGGCTGTTACAATAGTCCAAGCTAGAGAGAACAGGAGCTTGGGATACCATGAGCTTCTGGGGGAAGGAGAGGAAAGGCACAGTACCTCTGAGGAGGTGCAGTAGGAAATGTGACTTTTTAGAGACCTCACAGATGTGGGCGGAGAAGGAAAGGGTACAGTCAAAGATGACCCTGAGGTTCTTAGCCTCGCAGGTGGGGGTAGGAGGAGGGCCAAGGGAGGCCGGCCAGAGAGTGAGGGGAAAAGATGGTGAAGGTGTGCCGATGAGGAGGAGCTCAGTCTTGCTGGCATTCAGACAAAGATCATTGGCGGCACACCCAGTTAGGCAATCGGAGGGAGAGGAGGTGGCACAGGGTAGCCTGAAAATTAGTTGAGTGTCGTCAGCGTAGCATTGGAGATTTGAGCAGAAAGTGGCAATGCAGTGGGCAAGAGTTGCCAGGTATTGGTTGAAAAGCCAGGGCGAGAGGTTAGATCCCTGGGGAACACCACAAGTAGAGAGGAAGGTAGATGAAAGAAAGGACCCAAGTTGGACTTGGGAGGGTCGATCTGAGAGGAAAGAGGTCAGCCAGGCCAGAGCCTGATCAGTGATACCCAGGTTTTCACAGAGACGGTTGAGCAGGATGGTATGGTTGACCGTGTCGAAGGCAGAAGAGAGATCGAGGAGGACGAGGACAGAGGGAATGTTAAAGTCAAGGTTGGAGAGCAGATCTTCACAGATTTTCAGGAGAGCAGTTTCCGTGCTTCTGGCAGCTCTGAAGCCAGACTGGTGGTCATGGAGACAGCCAACAGAATTGGAATGAAGGTTAAGCTGAGAGATGGCCACCTTTTCCAGGAGTTTGCCCAGAAAGGGAATAATGGAAATTGGGCGATAGTTAGCTGGACAAGAAGGATCAGCTGTGGGTTTCTTGAGAAGAGGATGCACAAAGGAGTGCTTCAGAGAGGAGGGGGGGGGGAAGGATCCCGAGGCAAAGGAGTGGTTGCAAAAATCAGCAAGGGCCGGAGCAAGGGTGTCATGTGGTCCTTGATGGTTTTAGAGGAACAGGGATGAACCTGTTTTGACGAGGCTTTCATAGATCGGACTTGTCTAGCGACCTCGTCGGGGGAGAAAAACGGAAAGGACGAGAAGGATGGTTAGGCGTGGCTAAAGGTGGGTCAGCAAGCACAGATGGAGAGGGGAAGAGGAGGAGTGTGGGTGGACAGGATGTCCTGGGTTTTTTAAATGAAGTGAGAGGCAAGGGCATTGCAAAGAGCCTGGGAGGCAACAGGAGGGGTAGAGACTGCAGCAGGGTTGGCCAGCTCCTTGCAAATTTTAAAGAGTTCGGCCGAGTTGTTCGATGCCGCAGAGGCACAAGCTTGAATGTGGACTCTCTTCTTGGTGAGGACAGAGAGTCGGTATTGCCTTTGTAGGAAGCGACAGGCCAGTTTGTCAGAGGATGAACAGGAAGTCCTCCATTTCCTCTCAGCCGCCCTACACTTACGTTTAAGTGCAGCTAGGTCAGAGTCATACCAGGAATTGCACTTGGCTTTGGACTTCAAACGGATCCTCATGACAGGGGCAAGAGCATCAAGCGTATCAGAAATTGAAGAGTAGAGCAGAGACAGGGCTGTGTCAGGATGTGAGACAACCAAAGGTGGAGGGGGAGCAAAAAGGGGGGGGGGGGGGCAAAAGCCTTAACTGACACACGCTTCATGGGCCGGATGTCCGAGAAGGTAGGTGGCAGTGTTGGGGTAGGCTTGGCTTGCGGGGAAGAGAGGGAGAGATGAGAGGAGAGGAGAGGAGGGAGGGATTGCTCCAGGAGAAAGGAGTGGTCAGAGAGCTGGAGAGGGGGAGGTCAGAGGAGATCAAGACATTGAGTGTGTGCCCTGCAGAGTGAGTCGGGCCAGAGGGGAGGATGGACAGGGAGAAGGAGTCGCAGAGGTCACGGAAGAGTACAGTAGTGGCGCAAGGAGAGCCTAAATGTATATTGAGGTCACTTAGGAGGAGTTGAGTGTAAGGCCAGGAGGGAGGAGGAGAGGTCTGCCCACTCAGAGAAATGAGGTGATTTGACCAGGAGGCCGGTAGATGGTAACCACAGTAAGAGAATGGCTAGGCGAGAGAGAAAGCCTACAGACAAGGCATTCAAAAGAGGAGTAGGTCTGAGTGGGAACGATAGAGGCAGGAATCCACTCAGGAAAGATCAGGGCTACCCCACCGGACCGGGAGGATCTGGGTGCTGAGAGGATCTTGTAGCCATCAGGGAGGAGAGTGTCAAAGCTTGTGACAGAGCTGGCCGTGAACCAGGTCTCAGTAAGACCAAGGACATCTAGTTCTTGAAGGAGATGGCAGATGTCAGAGGAGTGTTTGACAGCAGAGCGAGAGTTGAGAGTGGCAATATGAAGAAGGTTGCCAGCCTTAAAGACCTTCCGGGGAGGGGTACAGATCAGAGATACACCCTGCACAGGAGAAAGAGCCCTAGGAGGGTCAGAGGAGGTGAGAGATGGCAAGGTAGCCAAGGGGGGAGAGGAAGGGTCAGCAGGAGATGAGAGGAATTGATGAGGCGAGGGAAGCGCCTGTCACAGAGGAGGAGATTGGCCTGAGGGCCTTGGACCATGACAGTGCCATTTAGGTAGACATTAGTGATGACTTTAGAGTCGTCGAAGGAAGCCATGAGAACTTGTAAACTTCTGACGACAAACTAGTATTTCATGTGTCTTCTAAAGGTTGCAACGAAAATGCAAAAAAATCTTGCCTCACTCTTTGGCAGGAAAAAAGTTACCAATGTTGTGCCAGGTCACACACATATTTTTGTTCATGAATAAGATAAGGTAAACGTTTTTGTTGATGGAATTTATGGGTCAAATTGGCCCATTCAAACAACTTTAAAGACCCCTTAATCATGTTTGGATTACTCATCAAGTCCAAACCTGATTGTCCCAAGGCAGACAGTATTAATCCACACTTCACCTCAAATTCCTTTATAGATTTCATGTGTCCCTCTATCATACGACCAAGATAGTAATATAAAGGAGTTTGTACAGAAGTTGAAAGCTGACGAAACAGTGACATTTTTTCCACTTCAACACACCAATAATTCCTCCTACGCCCAGATCAAACAGGATAGCGGATGCCAGCACAGATTTAGGGATTCCCAGAACTCTGTGCCATAACCAACTCTCCATTCTGAATAGTATGGCTTCCACCCAAATGGGGTAGATTTCAATCTTGCAAGTAAGTTATGGAATTACAGTCGCTACAGAAAACATGACTATTTGTGCAACTGAGAATTTGCAGAATCTTTTTTTTTTTTTTTTTTTTAAACAGATCTGAGAGATGAGTGAATCTGTTTTGTTTGTTAAGTACTGGAAACCCCTAGCCTTATTTAGCTTACTGGTGATTAAAAATCCAGGTGTTCTGAACTGAAAGTCAAGGAGTGTTTGCATATTGGGACGCATACCTGCTTCTTGCTTTTCCACAGCACTGCGAGCGTTGCTCTTGCTGGGAAAGCTTCTTTGTTTCCAGCGCCCTGCTTCCTGGAGGAGGCGGGACCGATTGGCTCCACGTGACCAATCACGTGACCTTACTCGAGGATATTAACTCGCTCGAGCCACCCTTGCGGCGTTAAGCCCGTGAGGGGTGAAGGGCGCCGACTGTTTTACGACTGTTTAGCGCTGGTGGTGCATTGAGGGAGAGACTGTGGAGGAACTCCCTCTTTGATCCCTCTTGGTTACCCGCCCTATGCGCGCATCACGTGAGGATTCGAACTATCAGTGTGCACAAATAGGTTATTAGATTCTTTTTTATTTTTATCACATAAAAGTTTAAAATTTGACACCACACTCCTACATTTTGACTTCAACCTTACACGATTAGGTGCCCTTTCTAACATAACCTGTGCCTATATGTATTTATAATTGTAGATTAAATATGAGCTCAATACCTCAATCGTGCAAAACTAATTTGGCTTCAGCGGTTCTGAATGGCAATACTCCATCAGATGGTATATCATCAAGACTAAAAAGTAATCTTAAAAAAATGTCATCGTCATACTCTACGTCAATTACACTAACACCACGTATTAAAACGCGACCTAAAACTCAGCTTGCTAGTAAAGATATTAGAGACTTTTGTCCTGTTGTGAAAAACTCTTTGCCAGTAACGGCCTCTCCTACATCTCAACAAAAAGACGTGGACAAGACAACTGAGGACCTCCTTACTGCACTGCCTGTTCAATCAGTGCAATTTGTGCTGGAAGATCTACTGGCCCAGCCTGCAGGGCCAGACTCTTTAGGAAGTTCTTTAGAGCAGTGTGGACAAAAACATACTGGCAAAAGCTCGTCAAGTTTGATTCTTACACCAACAATAAATTTAAATGAATTGATAAATCTTGAACCTGGAAACTCATACAATTCGCCAATATCCGATAATACCATGATACAATCGACAAAACAAAATGAGCAAATCAAGCCCCCAAAAGTACTATTAGATCAAATTCCAGAAAATAACAATGAAGATGTTCTCCCTGCGGACTCACAACAAACAGCTAGAAAAGAGAACATACCAACTAGCAGGTCGCCGATTGACTTCCATCGACGCGGTTCTATGGATTTAACAATCTCTGAAGACGTCTCATACATATTACCAACCCCTCGACAGTGAGAATCATCCAGAGAAAAAGAAAGGACCAGCAGTAAGGCTGGACTTTTGGAGGTTACTCTTGCAGCCGTCAACCAAACGATTCAGAGCTTGTTTAAATTATATGAATCTCTCGAATGCAAAATTAATTCACAGTCAATCAAGATAGATCAAATATCCACATGGATTAAATCTTATCCAACCAATACAGAGAAAGTATGTCAACATGAAGAAGTCATAAATGACTTATCAAAAAATGTAGAAATCATGACTATACCAGCTTCACTACATTCAAGTCGTCCTGCATTCGAGCATATAATTCGTCCCATCGAAAAGAAAGGTCTAGAACAAATTCAGCAAAACTCCTCATGGATAAGCGTTGAACAATCTCCTAAATCATTGACACAGAAAAGTAATTGACACAGAAAAGTAAGGTCAATATGACCTGTTTAATAACGACTCAAGAAATAAAGGACGAGTCAGACATCTTATGACCAAACCGTTCCAACCATCGAAACGGAACAATAAACCAATTAATCGTATTGAACGATCACAAATAGTTGACCTAACTGCACCTCAGAAATCTGTGGTCAATCTAACTACGGATCAAGTAAATGAGTGGAACACCAGTACCAACTCATCCCACACCGTTAAGGCAACCGTCTCCTCTGAGTCAATTGGTTTCAGTTCTGGACAATGTCTCTTTAACCGTACATGGTCAAACGAATGCACCTTCCGATCAGGATGCTTACTCAAGACCTAAAGTAACTCTACAGCCTGTAGTAAATATACAACCAAATCTGTCTATAACTGACACATCTCAAGTTGATCAACTAAGATGTGCAGTTGACTCTTATATTCTTCGTCGAACATCCGAGATAAAAGATCTGGCATCCAAACGATGCGCGCAGAATTTAAATGTGCAACCTGTCTTAAATCGAGATCAACAAAATGTTTATGAAGTAGAGAATCATTGTTTGAATCACCCTGACAATAGAGTGCCAACACCTGCAAAGACACCAGGAATGCCGAACCTAACAAAAACATTAATGCAGTGGGCCATTGCAATGAACAAGATGATAAGATCAAATTGATAATCGAAACATATCTGGCAACTCGCTTGGAGCCATCAGTAAAATCTCCAAATATCACGACAGAAAGTCAGGCAAGAGTCACTTTTGCTGAGCAACCTGAACTGAAAAATAAACAATTCCAAAAAACAAAAAGAATGACTAGTGAACTGAGTCATAAGAACTCCTCTAACATTGAAGACCCTTTAATGAAGTCACGTAAAATGGAGCTACAGCGTAAAAAGAAACTCGCAAGCTATCATACTTTAATACTGAAATGTCGCGCTGCTCCTTACCCACAATATGACCTATCACGCGCTAGCGTACTTAACATCTTCAGTGATGTGCCGGAGCTAGGTGATTTAACATCATTAGACATTGACCAAGTCAAATTTATTTGTGACGCAAACCTAGGAATTGTCCGATTATGGATGAAATCGGGGCTTGTTATGAATTCATTATGGCAAGTACGACTAAAATTGTTCTCAATGGGATTTCTATTAGCTCAAGATTCGGAAAGGAAAAATGTAGACATTAAAAACGAAACACCAGTCACTCCTAATCCCATTAACACTGTTTGTCACTGTTCTAACTGTAACTTGCCTGTATGTGGGATTGAATACCCTTTTTCCTCTCATTCATAACCATCATTACTCCAAGAGAATATAGAGAAAAGGCCAGATTCTATAAAATTAATAAGTTGGAATTCGAGAGGACATTCTCATTTATTTGCAAATTCCAATCTAATCTTGGAAGATGCAGATGTTATATTACTACAAGAAACTTGGATATCCGCTATACCAGTATGGGACAACCACGAAATTGTGATTAATCCAGCCATCATAGCTCAAAAAGGACGGCCAAAGGCAGGGCTTATGGTTGCCGTCAAACTGGGATCCAAAATGACACTTCATGCGTGGAATAACCCTAATAAATTTATTCAAATGGTAAAAATATACTATGATCAAGAAACGCTGGCAATATTAAATGTCTACAGAAACCCAGTAGCAATTACGGATGACTGTTTCTATAACGCTCTATCAAAGATGTTTGAACTTATTGGTAAAACAAAAGAAATAACAGATGTAGTATTAGCAGGGGACCTTAATCTAAATGCCTTTAAATGTGACGCTGTGAAGAAAAAACAAGAATTCAACAAATGGAGTAATTTTATGAAGCAATTTGGCATGCGAATGGTCAATGGTTCTCTCCCTGGAGATATCCCTCCACAAGCTACATGGCAAAGAGGTTCCTCAGCAAGTACTATTGATTATCTATATTTATCAAATAAGAAATATATGACATCAAAAGAATTTAAGATAGTGAAACAAACTAGCAGTGATCATCATATGCTTCTACTCACCTGGTCGAGAGATAAAGTAGAAGTAGAAGTAGAAACCAACTGTCAATGGATGTCACAAAAGTTGATAGTAAACAATGCCAAATCACGTTTTAAGTGGCACCCAACGAAATTATTAGATTTAAATAACAATGTGCTACAACAAATGGATTCAGGGAATGTAACGTCATATGTAGAATTGTTGTCTAACTATAGAACATCCGTCATCCCTTCAGATCGCGTTCCGGTCCATACGTACGATCATTTATTGTCTCAAAAAAAAAAGAACACAGAAAAGAATTAAGATCTGCAAGACAACTCCCTTGGTCCGAAAAGTCTGCTGCTTTCAAATTGATAAAATCTCGCTACAAAAACTGGGTACGTTCCCATAAAGAACAATTATTTCAAAAAGATGGGGAATCCTTCCTGAGTGCCATAACAAACAAAAACTCAGCGCAAATCTGGCATTTACTTAATTCAACATCGCATGTAAACAATCAAATGGCACAATTAAATGGAGTACCTGAGAATGAGTGGGTATTGCACTTCTCCAACCTATACACAGATAAATCCTCTCAAGTACATGAACATGAAGGTCAGAGCTCATTGTCCTGGAACTTGGATTGTTCTGAAGACATCATTGAAGGATGTATTATTAAATCATCATCATCAAGAGCTGCAGGCCCAGATGGTATTACCAACTTTATGCTGAAACAACATCCATGGCACTGGGCAAAAATGTTGAATAATATATTCCATCAGGTATTACAAACCCGGAGAATTCCAAACTCCTGGCGTACTTCTATTATAGTGCCGATATTTAAAAAAGGAGATCGTACCATACCATCGAACTATCGTCCAATAGTGCTATTGGACGCTCCGGGAAAAATCTTCACTCGATTGGTACTATCGGCATTTAATAACTGGACACAAGAAACCAAATGCGGAGACCAAAATCAAACTGGATTTGTCCAGGGGTTGGGGACGTCAATCAACCTCATGATTCTGAATTCTTTAAAAGCTCAAGCACGATATACCAATACCTCTCTATTCTTTGCTTTTGTCGATTTAAACGCTGCATTTGATTCTGTCTCTCGCGTTAAATTGTTTCAAAAGCTAACTAGAGCTAATTGTCCACCAGACATATTGGACATAATACGTGCTTCACATTCAGGTACATCCATACGAGTTCGACTATCTAGCATCGGTCTGTTATCCACAATAATCAAAACAACAAGGAGGTCTGAAACAAGGCTGTATTTTGGCATCGGCACTGTTCTTTATTCACGATGTCCAAGAAGTTTTCATGTCCATCTTAACAGATTCACCTAAAATGAATGGCACAGTAATACAAGCACTGTGGTATGCGGACGATTTAGTCCTAATATCCAAAACACCCATAGGCCTTCAAAGATTAATTTCTGCACTGTCAACCTACTTTGAAGAAAATGAGCTTTCTATGAACATCAAAAAATCTCAGATATTAGTCGACACCCCAAAATGTTCAGCAAGATCAAAGTTTGCATGGATGGTTAAAGATATTACCCTAGACATTGTAACTAACTACAAGTATTTGGGAACTCAGTTTGAATCAAATTCAATGCCTATTGAACATCTGCAGTTACAACAAAATAAACTGATGGCTGCAATTGCCCAATCAAAGGTAATTCTATATAAATACGGTAAATTTTCCATCAAGCCTGCTCTGTACTATTGGTTACAAAAAGTGACTCGGACACTTCTATATGGACTTGAAGCGCGAAATATCACTGACGCTAAAAACCTAGATAAATTGGAAGCTAATATTGGAGAAGCTTATTGCATTTACCTCAATCAACCCCGATTTCGTGGATTCGCTATGAATTGGGACTTACGTCACTCAACGCCAAATACCAATGGCAACTTTGTGCTTTATTTAGAAAATGCTTAGTAAATATAACTGCTGATACTGTTATAGCTGTTTTATCCAATTATCTGTTTTCAACTAATCACTGTTTTGTTGTAAAATGGACCACCAACGTGTATCGAATTCTGGCTACAGCAGATGTAGATGTTGAAACTTTAATTCAAAATCCGGAACGAGCGAAGAAAAAGATTTTTCTTCAAGATTGGCTACTTAATCGCGACCTCTGTTTAAGTTACAAAAATTTTAACAGCCAAATATTCCCGGATAAAAAAATGGGAACAGTAGCAAGTTACCTGATTAAATCACCTTCACCACAAATTCGTATCGCGATTATGAGATTGCGTTTTAACTTGTGGCCCACAAGAGATATCTTAGCCCAGCGAAAGCAAATTGTTATTTCAGAAAATTTTTGCAGATTTTGTAACAATACTCTACAAAAGGAAACCTTAGAACATCTAATCGTTGAATGCTCTGCACTATGTTCAAAAAGAAATAACATGTACAAAAAACATCTATCTATTGTTGCTAATGTCCAACCTAACCAGAGATGGTCTTGGTTACTAAATTCAACTAATATGAGTTTACTTATTGCCTGTGCAAATTTTGTAAATAATCTGTTTATCTGTGATAGCAGATAATTAACTAGTTTTTGCACACAATAAAAATCAAATAGCACGAAGGGGCACTCGACGAATTTACTTGTTAATATGAAATATACACTTTTTTTATCTAACTATGTAAATTAATGCATTTTTTTAGTAATTGTGTAAAAATGCTATTTATAACAGTCTTGTAAAAATCATAAACGATTAAAAACAAGAATAAAAATTTAAAAAAAATCCCAGGTACTTTCTACCTTCTCCAGACTCGGTCCACCCAGATGCCAATTGCCTTTGGCTTTCCACTACCTGTTGATGGGGTCAAGATCTTTGTTTTATTATTGTGAATTCTTAGACAGTTTTCATGAACATACTTTTCAAAATGTGTTAAGCCTTTGAAGGCCTACAGGGGTACAATCTATTAGCAAAACGTCATCTGCCTATGCCATGCAAAATGCACGCAGATGGCCCAGATTAAGCGGTACAAAGGACAGGGGGCAAGCATGCCCCCCTCGCCATCTTAAACCATACCATTATCCACATTTATTTGTTTTTATGTAGAAAAAGAAGTTGTAACTTTTGTATTTTTCCATTTATTTACATGAAGAAAACATATTAGCACTTGGATTCCTGTATTGGGGAAAACTCCTAGAGCTGCGTCCTTGCACAAGTCAAGCGCTGCCCTGGTCTAAAAGGATGACTTCAGAGATCATCCTGGGGTCATCTGATCATCAAACTAGACTAGAAGACATTCCCACATCATCAGACGTCATCACAATGTTAAAGTCATCAGCAACTATTTCAGAATGGTGGGTGATGATTTGGTAATGAGCTTAGGACGACAACAAATATGCCAACATCATCCCTATTTTAGAAAACTCATTGTTCCTGATGCTTTTAGGATGACTTACTGATCAGTTCAAGAGATTGCACGTTTGTCCCTGATGATTTGGGGATGATTCTGGGATGACCTGCCAATTACTTCAAGAGCAGTGCCATGAAACATGTTTGTTTTTGATGATTTGGGGATGACTTACTGATTACTCCAGAACAAGAGTTTGTAGGATGATATGCGGACCAATACAGACGTCATTCTGCTTTTGCTTAGTTGTACTTATGCTGAATGACACCCCACTGTGGCTAGGGTAAAGCTTGAGACTATTTTTGGCCAAAGTGGAAGCCAGAGGCCTAAACATAGCATACACCCCCTTGGTGAGAATCCTTTGCCATCCCAGTCACAAGCAGACACTGAGCACCCACACAATCCCCAATGTGGCATGGGTGAAGCTTCAGACTATGTTAGGCTAACGTTGAAAAAGAGGCCTAAACATAGCATGCACCCCATTGGTGCGAATCCTTTGCCATCCCAAAGCAGGAACCCAGCACCCTCACAATCAATACATTATCATGCCCACTGTGTGAGACTAAACAACACTTATCTGCTTAGTATTAGGTAACCCACCTAATGGTATAGGGCTCTACTAAACAGGTTGGTAGTGTGACTGAGCAGCCAAGTCTCAAGAGGGATAAATGTGAGCTGTACAAAGGAAATCCGTAAATACAAGTAGCCAAGTAACACTTACACTCAAGGTTTCAGTTATAACTAGTTATTTAACATCCATTTTTAAATAAGCGTTCTTCAGAAAGGCAATTCATGCAACAATGTAAATATATAAAATTACTTTTCAGAATCAGAGCATGTTAGTGGGTAATCTTTGGATATGCTCCTTACACAATTCCTACACCCTGGAGTGACTTCAATCAGATTCTGAGGTTGCAGAAAGAAAAGGTTTAAGGAAGGAAAAAGGTTAAATAGGTTCTCAGTATATGTGAGGACAACTAAATCTTCCAATGAAATCTAGACAGGCCTTTCCCAGCAGTAACAGTCTGAAACAACTTACCACCAAGAATTGCAGGGAGCCTGGACAGCCAAAGTCAATTTGAAACAGTCCAGGGTGCGGAGGAACTTCTTAGAATCAAAAGTCTTGCAAAAAAATAGAGAGTTTGTTAGGAAAATCACCTGTAGGGTCACAAGCTGTTACTTCTGTGAAAACAGAGTTGGAATCAACTCTAAAAGTAGGCCACTGCAATTCCCCAACTGAGAAAAGCACTGCTACAAGACAGTGAGGTAAGTACCCCAAGTTTAAACAGTACCTCTGGTTTGAAGAAGAGTGGTCCAGCTGGCTTCTTTCCTGCTACAGCAATGCAGACCTAGTGTTCCTGAGCCTCAGTCGTAGGGACAAGAGGAAGGATATCTCCAGGGCTCCTGCGATACATGCGAGGTCTTCAGCGGCTACAGGCTCTTTTCAATTCAGCGGCACTTCGCGGTTTCAGCGTTTAGTAAACAGCACAGTCACATATTTTGGATACCGGTTGGGCTTCCTTCACTCCTTGGGTCCTGCACTCTGCTGAGGGGACTCGAGCTCTGGCCATCCTACTTCTGGAGGGTTCTAAAGGAGACTCCTGGAGCTTCTGGCCGGATCGCAGATGTTTCACACAACAGATTACTCGACCCCTGGCACTCGGTTCTTGCAGCAATGAACAAGTACAGCCAGAAAGGGAAGATGGTCCAGTGGAGTTCGTCTCTGGATTAGTTGGTCCCACTAACCTAAGGGGAGAAGACGTCCATTCCGGAGCTTTTCTGTCCAATTGAAAAAGGAGTTGCAGCACAGCAGCAGGGCTTCACCGGGCAATTCAAAGGTCCAGGAGGATGCAGCAAGCTTCGTTCACGGTTTCTTCATCAGTTGTTTCTCCCAGTGGTCGACTGCCTCTAGTCCCAAAACACTTGCCTTTTAAGCAGGTTTCTCCCATTCATGAACAGCCTAGGCTGTCAATCACACAGCAGGGTGGCGGTCCTAAAAGGACAGCCATCCAGCCAGCCAGCCAGCCAATCAGCCAATCAGGGCTGGTTGCATTCAGGCATTCTTAGAGACAAAGGCCAGGGGAGTTTCGGGACCCTCCCTCACATCCTGTCGTTCCAGACACACTGGAGCCAGAGTTGGGCTTCGGGGCTGAAGCCTGCTAAAGACAAGACAAACAAAGGGCTCCAATCTATTGTAAAGCACAGAGTAATACCCAAGAAAGACCTCACAAACAGAAAATGACGGAAAAAAGACTACAGGGGCCATTTTGATAAAATGATCACCCATGGGTGCTATACTGCAGCAGAGGGTTCAGCCTGCGGTACAAAAGCACAATGGTAGGAAAAAGTAAACCACTGCCACCAGCCATTTAAAGTAGGGAGGGTAACATAAAAATGTTACATGAGAATGTAGGATAAGGGGCTACTAGGTAAACTCCCCCCCCTCCCCCAGCACTCGACATAAGATGGTGTGTGCTGGACCCACAAAGAGAAAAAGCTAAGTAAAGTCAATTTCTTTTTACTATTCTTGGGAACAGTAGTTTACACAAGAAAAGGTATTTTAAACCTTATGAGAAAGCTAAAGGATTTCTCAGTGACACTGCACTGAAGGTGCTGTGTGTCACCTTACAAAAAGTAGATGCCTATGGAGTTTGTCAGACTCCCAAAACAGTGAAAACACATAATCCAATTTAGGTCAAAACACACGAGGGAGTGGGAAAAAGGTCTCACTCACTAAAAGTCCTACAGTCCAGCAAAAGAGCTCTCTATGGTTAAAGGGAATTAGCACAGACATGAAAATTCTCCCCAACATGTCTGCACCAATGCCAATATTCACATGTACTCATTCGCACAGTATTTAACTTTGCTTTGCGCAAAATCCAATAATCAACAACCATACCTCCAGGATAAAACAAACAGAACCACAAGGTCCCATCAACCGGAGGTCTCAACTACCCACAACCTACCAAATATAAGCAACAACAAACCACAAACAGCAAAGACTAAACCAAAAAGACCATGAAAAACACCAATCGAAAGAGGTTGTACCACATAACTGGGGTTGATTTCGTACCAACTTAAAGCATTTCCATGCGCCTGGTTTTTGTTCAAAATTAAATGGTGTTGCAGTTTGTGTGATGCAAGAAAAGGGGCACTTAGTGACCCCAACCCCTTTGGAACAACAATTATTTGTACTGCTCCACACTTCAGCAACTGCGCCACACTGAATATTTGTGAAATTGCTGGTGTTTCTTAAATTAAATAGTATTGCCCTTTATGGATAACATGTGTTTCGACCCACCAGTGTCTTTTTCAAATCAGGGCTAGTAACAGAACTAAATTCCAAAATCAAGGAGTTTAAATTCGGTGAAACACAAAATCATATCCAGTGATATCAAATCCATCCCCCCCTCAGGCAGCCCTCTGCCTGGCAGCCCCTTCGGCTAAGGACCCTGAGGCAAAGGACAACTACTAAATGAGGCCGCTGATGATCGTATCTGCAGGTATCCGCAGGAGGAGCAAGAAGCCAACAATAAGTAAGTGTGGCAAGGGCGGGGACTGAAGCAACTACTTCACGCCATACTACCCTACCACTCATACACCGAAAGCTAAACCGTCGTCATCTCTCCCATCCGTAATTCACCTACATATAGAAGTGTGCCTAACAGCGTTTCCCTAATAACCCATCTGTGCATACATAGTCACATTTACAACTGAGCCTAAATATCCCATCTATGCATAGGGTCGGTTTTGCCTCCAAATTGCTTTGTATGCTGTTTAGATTGCATGGTTAGGCCTCTCCGGTTTAGCAGGGGTTCTGTCTCCAAATTACATCGTATGATGTTCACACAGTTAGGCAGAAACCTGTGCAGTTCCCTCTGGGAACACTGCAAAAGATTTAAGACTACATGTGTTTGGCAGTAAACCCACTTGGTAGCAGTCTGTACCACACAGATTCACTTGGTAGCTGTGGCTGAGCAGTCAGACTTCCCTCAAGAAGAGTTAGGCAGTATACAGAGGATTCGCAATAGGTCAAAAGAGCACAGTAAACAAGTAAACACTGACCAGAGCTTGGTGTAAAAGAGATATAATTATTTATTTAAAACCACATCTAGTACAACACACAGGCACTAAGGTTAAGCAGTTATGAAACACGGTCACTAAAAGATATACACTCCCTTAAAAGAATATTAGACAAGTCTTAAGTAAAGCCCCACTTATTTTCAGACAGCGGGGAGCGCTTAACGCAGATGGCACCCTAATAATTTGTTTTAAAAAGGGAGAGAAAAGCAGAGTATAATTTGAAACAGATCCCAACACTTTCACAAGAACACAACAAGAGAGGAAGGCAAAGTAAAACCGTGAAGTTAGAGTTCAGAAGGCCGGATCCACTTAAGAGGATCAGAACGAAATGTGTCCGAGGTTACACGGTTGCAGTGCACAAAAGTCTTGAAAGGGTTCAAAAAAAAGAGTTGGACCAAAGAAAGGGACCAGTTAGATGGTCAAGGCGGCCAGCCCAGTCCAGAAGGTTAAGGGATTATTATTACCTTGTAGCAATCTTTAGAAAGGGAGGCCTGGCGGACACGGTACCTTACAGTGGTGAGAATACTCCAGTGGGGGCAGTTGTTCCTGGCAGCGGATGCAAGTCAGTGTTTCGTCTGGGGGAAGAGAGGATCTCGTCTGAGAGGAAGACAGAAGTCTGTTGCACTGCCAGGGAAGAAACCAGCCGCGGAGTTCTCAGGTAAAAGGAGCGGTCCTTTTATTTGCGGTCCAGTGGTAAGTGGCTATCCGGTTGCTGGGGTGCTTGGCACGGACAATTCGACCACAAGACATCCTGGGATGCGAGGAAAAGAAGGTAAACTGGCTGTGCCCACCAGTCAGGGGAAGAAGCCTCTCCAGCCGGGAGATCTTCTCTGTTGTCGGGAAGTGGCGAGTCGGTTACGCAGGGCTCCACCGGTGGTGTCGTCGTGGTAGGTCGGCTCAGCTTCTCCCTCGTCGGATTCTCAGGTCCTGTGGCGACTTCTGAAGTTCCAGTCCCCAAAGCCCTGCTTTTATGCAGCACACCCCCATTCACTCAGCCTAGCTGTCAATCAAACCAGCTAAGTGGTGAGCCGGCCGGGTCACCACTTGGGCCAATCACACAAGAGTGCGACTTGAGTTACCAAGGTAGCCCAGTCCAGGGTGCCTAAACCCCCTCCCACACCTCCTGTGGTACCCAGACAGAGTGGCACCACTTTTGGAGGCTTCTGTGGAGAAGCCCGCCAAAAGTGGAACAAAGGGCTCGACTTGGGTTGGAGTCACAGAAGAGAACACAAATGCCATTTTAGAATCGAGTCCTGGCAAAAAATACCAACCGGCGAGTTAATATTAAATAAATAAACCGGCGGTATGTTCGAGGCTATGAGAATTAAATAATTAAAGTTGGCAGCCTCGAACAATGGGAAAATCCCATAGGGATATATTCGCGGTCGAATATAAAAAGTAGTATCCACTGCCACCAGCCAAAACTCGATCAGGGGGGACGGAGACGTGCCCCCTCGACTAACAGACCTCGGGGCAATCGAATTGCCCCGACCAGTACGTCCACAATATGATGGTTTGTACCGGTTTCTGTTAATAATTTGGGACTAGTAAAGCCAATGGTGACTTTACATGCCCTGGGAGACAGTAGTCAGCCCCAGGGTATGGAGTCTATGGTGGGGTGTCACTATGACACCCCTGTGTCACTGCACAGAGGGTGCTGTGTAACACATAGTAAAAACACATGAGACCCTATGGAGTAAAGGACCCCAGAGCCCATAAAACACATTAACAGTCAAAGGAACACCATAAATCATGTCCAAGAGTGGGAGAAAAAGAGTCTCACTCTTGGCAGGAGAAAATAAACAAACTCCAGAAATCCAGCAAAGCTGCTGGGGGACTCACTAGGTTAGGAAATTCAGCCTAAAGAGAGATTTCTCCCGAACACACACTGCATGGTTAGGCCTCTCAAATCTTGCAGGGGTTCTATCTCCAAATTGCATTGTATGATGTTCACATTGCATGGTTAGGCCTCTCAAATTTAGCAGGGGTTCTGTCACTAAACTGCATATGGCGATATTTAGACTGCACTGATAGGACACTCTCCCACTATATAGGTCTCTCACATAACCTAACTGCGCTTAGTTCAGCACCATATCAATCCCGGAAACACCCACCACAGCCTAACTCAATTAAGCCCATTCCAGCAGTCTGCTAACACCCTAACCCCCCCCCGCAGTGTACCCTTATGAATCACACCCTACCCACTGACAGGAATGCAACGCGGAGCCAGAAAACACCCCAGCATACCCAGAGAAGGAAAAACCGAAGCCACTGCGACTGCACAACACAGCATAGAGGACCAACTACCTTACTACGCCTGCACTTTAAACTGGAAAATGGCCCGACCCAGAAAGGGACGCCGAGAAAGAGAACAAGATCGTGCAACAAGAGATGTGAACACACAACACCGACAGAACCCACAAGAAGCAGCCTCATTGGAAGGAAACACGCCAAATACAGCCATAACCGAAACAAAATCTACAAGAGAAAAATCTTATACCTCACACCTTACCTAGCAACAACCACGGTACAGTGACACCCCAACACGGAAACCTCAAAACATGGAAAGAATTTCCCAAAACACGCAGAAAAAAGGTGGGAGTACTCAACTAGAGAGTGGGAGGGCTCCGACCCCGTCACCCCTTACATCACAAGAACAGAGGGGCAACGTCGACTTCCACTACATCCTGCACAATACGGCGAAACACCGACAACCAGCAATGCCACCTCCCACCCAACAATCGGACTCGGTGAAGAAACCACTGCTGATCCTCATCCGAGCAGCATCACAGTAGAAACAACAAGACTGATCAGCCACGTTATCAACTTATTGGACCGCTTCAATGAAGAAGCAGCCGTCGCTGTTCTTCATCCTACCGACATCAATGTGGAAACAGCACGGACAATTACAGACTCAAACAAAAAATAATCTCAAAACAAAATCACACCCAGAGAATCCACTGTAACCTAATAAACGCAAGGTCAATGTCCAAACACTCAACTGAAATATACCACCTCCTATAAGAAGGAGGCATAGACATCCTATTTGTAACTGAAACATGGCTAGATGACAACTACAAGATCACCCTCAACAACTGCCTGCCTGAAGACTTCAAATACATCCAGGCAAACAGGAAATCCAAAAGAGGGGGTGGACTAGCGATCATCCACAAGGAACAACTGGCCATCAAAATGGAGGATCCACTAAACATCGATAAATGCAAATCTTTAATACTACGACTTTCAGTAAACTCTAAAACTAACCTGAAATTCATACCGGTATACAGACCACCAACCTACGATGCGACTTTCATAGACGCTTTCACGGAAGCAATCACCATCCTAGCCATCAAGTACAATCATCTGATCATCCTCGGAGGCTTCAACATCTGGTTCGACGAAGAAACCACAACCACACAAAAATCCTTAACCGCCCAACTAGCAGCCATGAACCTACAGCAACTAGTCAAAGGAGCAACCCACTCAGCAGGGCACATACTTGAGGAAATCTTCGCCAACAAGGATCTCATCACCACAGCACCCCCAATTCAAATACTGTGGAGCGACCACCTCATCATACCATTCATAATCACAACGGCCTACCCCTTCAAAAAAGCAACATGAAAAACGACCCATCATGATGAAAAGAAATTGGAGAACCATAAAAAAACTCCAACCTAACCGAGCTCCTACAACTCAGCAAACCACAAGCATCAACCATGGAAGAAGCAGACCTAGACAATGAAGTTGCCCTACTTCATACCTGGATCGCAACAACCCTAGATGACATCGCCAAAGAAAAGCCCTTCACTCCATCACGAAAGAAAATTACAGCAAAATGGTTCACCCTACTACTCAACGACATGAAAAAAAAAAACGGGAAACTAGAATCTGAATGGAGGACCAACAACACCACTGCAAACAAATTAAACGTCCGACAACAGATCCGCTCATACAAAAAGGAAATACAAAAAGCAAAGAGGAAACATTACGACAACCGAATCTTCAAAGCACCAAACGCTCAAAAAGAACTATTCAAAATCATAAATGAAATTAAAAACCCACCGGGCTGCAACAACACGCCAATTCCATCAATGAAACTCTGCGAAGACCTCGGAGACGACTTCAAAAACAAAATAACCTCCATCCAACACCATACAAAACAGACCAAGCGATCACAGCTCAAACCCCACAGACACAGACGAGGAACATGCAAACAGGCTACGAAACTTCCCAGAAATATCAGTTGAGGCTTTCGTAAAACTGTCAAACCAAAGCAACAAATAAGGCTCTCCCGAGGACCCTTGCCCCCCCGGACATATACAAAACAATTCTCAAACAAGGAACCCCCATGGAATACCCCAGGAACCTCCTCAACCTCTCAATCTCAACAGATAAAGTACCACAGGCCTTCAAATCAGCTTACATCAAGCCGCTACTCAAAGACACAACAGGAAACGTAGAGGATTTATCCAACTACAGACCGATCTCCAACATGCCCAACTTAGCCAAACTGCTAGAAACGTACGTCTACCAAATAACCCAAGAATTCATAGAAGAACATTGCCTACTAGACCAGGCACAAGTTGGTTTCAGACCTATGAGAGGAACAGAATCAGCTCTCCTCTCAATATGGGACAACCTAAAAACAAACGCAGACTCGGACAACAGTACCGCCCTGATTCTCCTTGATCCGTCGGCAAGCCTTCGACAGCGTCAACCATGCCATTCTCACAAAGAGATTAGAAGGAGTACGGATAACGGACACTGCCCTATTATAGATCAAATCCTTCCTAACAAACAGAACGGAAACAATATGGATGAAACCTTTTAAATCCAAACCTAGAGATTCCACGTGTGGAGTACCACAAGGATCATCCTTCTCCCCGCTTCTATTCAACATCTACATGTACAGATTAATCAAATGCATCAAAAAACATGGCCTCATATGCTACAACTATGATACTCAAATAATCTTCAACATACAAGACACCCGAGAAGAAAACAGCACACTTGAGAACTGCCTTTTTGACATATTCAACTGGATGAACCTCAACCATCTCAATATCAACCCAGGCAAAACAGAGATAATGATAAGTTTCAAAAAAGGGAGGAGACATCAACTACATCCCCTGGCCAAGAGAACTCGGCACCACACCAGAACCATCATCAACTGTAAATAACCTAGGGGTCCTGATGGATAACAACCTCACTCTAGAGCCACAAGTAAACTCAGTAATCAAGAAATGTTTCTTCCTCCTGCGAGCGGCAAAAAGGATCCTACCGTTCCCGTCATTCGCCAGCAAAACACTTACCATCATTGCTCTGATCATGTCCAGAGTAGACTATGCCAATAGCCTATACCTGGGCATGCCCGAACTACTTCTAAAAAAACTGCAACGCATACAATATGCAGCAGCCAGACTCCTCCTCAAGCTACCCAGAAGAGAACACATCACTCCTGTGCTAAAAATACTACATTGGCTACCACTAAAACAGCAAATAAAGTTCAAGTCCATGTGCATCGCACACATAGCAATACACAAAGACGACGCAGAATTCCTAAACGACAAACTACGCCCACATCAACCGACCAGAACACCAAGATCAAGCGCCACCATACGCCTGGAACCAAAACCCTACAACAGGAAAAAACTCGGAGGATCCTCTTTCTCTCACCAAGTGCCAAAACCTGGAATGACCTACCTAAGAATATACGGAACACAACAAACCACCTAGCATTCAGGAAACTCCTCAGATCATGGCTCTTCTCAACGTAACCCCAACAGAGATGCACTATAATGCCCAAATATCGATATATGATAAGTGACTCATCCACTTGTACATACCTGACGGACCATACCCAGACCGGCAATCGCATTTGGATGGAGTCATGAATGGTAGCGTGGCCACACCTGGATGGAACTGAAACTGAATATTGGCCTGCGTCGCCTCTAGATAGGATTGATTGAAGGATAGCATGCACGCAACTAGATGAAACTTGAGTGTCCGCATGTGCCACACCTGGTGTTGTGGACACCGGCCTGCGTAACACCCAGATAGAATTGTGAGTGTTGACATTCTCGCGGCTGGATGGATTTCGGGACGCTGGCCTGCGCCGCATCTGGATGGGTTTGTGATTGTTGGCATGCCGACGCCTGGATGGAATTCCAGACATTGGCCCGCGCTGCATCTAGTTGGGAACGCGAAGTGCCACACTTGGACAGAACTGGGAAGGTTAGCATGCTAAAGGTCAGGTAACCCACTAACCAATACAAGCTCCAACTCTGCGTACCTATCTCACTCAAAACTCACACAACCATCTCTCGCACAACAAGCCGCATGCACTTCACAACACATAAGCCGGAGCAACAGCACACGTGGACTGACACCGATCCAATACCTGCACCAAAGCTCAGCACCCGATGTACACCGAGTTGAAGCTGCCAACAGAACACCAGTCCTCGCACTATCCTACTCCCTCTTCACCTTACTAACCCATCCCACCTTATCGTTTGCAGATCCGCCAGAACGCCTGGGGACCAATTCCGTTGGTGACGGTGCGCGATACAAATACCTTTAACATTTAACATGTAACCCCTACCCAAACACCTTGAGGCAAAATCACCAACCACCCGAGAACAAAAATAGACACAATACAGGAGACCATCAACCTAGCCAGGCCCAATACAACCACCGGACCACAGATGAAAACAAAACTCATCTGCCTATCACAGAGGAAACTTCGCCACACTGATCAAGGATACCAACCTTGCAAGATCTCCAAGGGATCCCTGCCCCCAGACGTCTTCAAAGGAATCCTCAACCACAGAACCCCAGCAACACACTTCCAGAACCTAATGAATGTATCACTCAAAGGATGAATAGTACCGTCCTCCTTCAACTTAGCATACATCAAACCACTGATTTTAAAAAAAAAAAAAAAAAGGTGGTCAGAAAGCACAAAAGCACAGAAGACCCAAGCCACTACAGACCGATAGCCAACCTGCGCTACCCAGCGAAGATCCTGGAGAACCACGCCCACAAAATCCATCTTAAACACATTGAAACAAACGGAATACTCAACCAATCACAAGTTGGCTTCAGATCGATGAGATGAACAGAATCCGCACTTCTATCAATATGGGACGACCTGAAAATAAATGCAGACGATACCCAATCGGCCCTCCTTCTATTGGACATTTCAGCAGCTTTTGACACAATCAGCCACGCAACACTAATAAAAAGATTGATGGAATGTGGCATGCAGGAATCCGCACTGAAGTGGATTACCTTATTCCTCACAAACCAAACCTGGAAGAGCCTACCTACCACCATTCACCTCAAACGACAAAAATATATCCTGCAGAGTCCCACAGGGTTCCAGCTTCTCCCCTCTACTTTTCAACACCTACATGTGCCCACTGATGAAAAGGATTCGATCCTACGGACATACCTCCTTCAACAACGCAGACTAGACAAATAACAGAACACAGGAACAAAATAACAACCCCGAATAACTGCCTCACAGACATGGATGACAATTAACAACCTCAAACGGAACCCAGCAAAAACGGAAATAATGCTCCCACCCACTGGGTTCGACGGAGGGAAACCACAATTGGACTGGCCAATCGGCATGGGAACGCAACCAGAGACTACCAATGTAGTAAACAACCTAGGAATACTCCTGGACAAAGGACTATCACAGGAACCGCAAATCAACACAAGCGCCAAAAATTGCTTCTTCCTCCTACAACTACTCTGATCACCGATACTCACAGAATTAACTACGCAAACAGCCTCTACCTAGGAATGCCAGAAAGACTCACCAAGAAACCCCAAAAGGTGTAAAATACAGCAGCCAGGATCCTACCAAGACTAAACAGCACTAAAAACACTATACTGGTTACCAGTAAAAAAAAAGTGCATCAAATTCAAAGCACTCTGCATTGCCCATAAAGCATTGCACAGACAAGGAGCGGAATTCCTACAAGACAAGATTAGCCGGTATCGCCCAGGAAGGGAACTTAAATCCAGCAACGACCTACAAATAGAGGCGAAACACCACAAAAAAGGAAGTTTGTCCAAACAGCGTTCTCACGTCTAATTGCTAACACCTGGAACAACATTCCCAAAGTAATTAGAACCACAGAAGACCACATCACCTTGTGGAAACTGCTCAAAACCAGGCTATATAACAAACTAGAAGGGACATTTAACTGAAGGGGCAGTCCAAAAGGCGGAACCTAAGGCTGAAATAAACAATGTATCACATAAGGGGGTAGCCGCCAAACAATAGTTAAAACATACTTCAAGTTCCGTATGTCATTCCTTAAGGAGAAGTAGTTGTGGTGTTTACAAAGGTCACCATTAGGCCTAACATGTGGCAGAGTCTATAGGACCCTATGTAGTAAGGGCTATAGGTAAAGTCATTCATACATGTAAGCACAGCACTGACAGAAAAAGAGCGTTGTATAGATTTATTACATTAAGCTGCTGATATCAGGCCTACTACAATAAAGGTAGGGCGTCTTGATATTCATGAGAAAAGTCAGATAGCATTTTGAGGCATGTATCTTGAGTGTATTGTACAATACTCAGTCTGCAAAAATACACTTTGTTCACATTTAGTTATACTATGTCAAAAACACATACGTTGTAGACTGAAAAGCATAAGAACAAAGAAAAACAAGATTTTTTTTTTCATAAACAGTAATCGGGTGAGGTATAACCTAAAAGTAGACTGCAGTGTGACAGAGCAGATCTACACCGCAATAATTTATCGTGCAAGCACAGGTTTTAGAGGAAAGGTGTGTGTCCTTGCAAAGTCAGGATAAAAACCTATGCGTTTGAACATTAGTCCATTGACTATAGGTGACCAACCCTTGGTCTACGTCGGGAACAAAAGATGCCCAGGGGTGTAGTGGGGGCCAGCAAGAGTGGTGCAGGACCCTGGGACGTTTCGGCTTGCAGGATTTGATGCCTTCCTCCGGGCCAAAGGGTTGGGTCTCCCTTGAGCTTGGGTCCAGGGGGGAGGGCAGGGAATTTAGTTGTAGATTATCCTGCTGTAATCATATTCAAACAGCGGGAAGACGATGCGCGTGCCGTGAATCATGGCGTCCAGAGAGTAGGCGGAGGCACCGAGGACCTAGAAGTCCTGAAGGGATGAAAAAGGTACTTCAGGAGATCATGGGGTGGCAATCGGTGGTCTAGCCATCACCAACTTCAATTATGTGGACAGCAAATGGTGTGACAGCAGAGACGATGTATGTTGGACAGAGATGGTGGTGCCCAAGAGTCCAGGTCGTGTATGGGAAGACACAGTACTCTATGTGGGACAGCTCGCAGGCCCTGGAGAAAAGCGATATACTCAAGATACATGCCTCAAAATGCCATCTGACTTTTCTCATGAATATAAAGACGCCCTACCTTTATTGTAGTAGGCCTGGTATCAGCAGCTTAATGTAATAAATCTATACAAAGCTCTTTTTCTGTCAGTACTGTGCTTACATGTATGAATGACTTTACCTGTAGCCCTTACTCCATAGGGACCTATAGACTCTGCCACAAGTTAGGCCTAATGGTGACCTTTGTAAACACCACAACTACTTCTCCTTAAGTAATGACATACAGAACTTAAAGTATGTTTTGACTATTGTTTGGCGGCTACCCCCTTATGTGATACAACCTAGAAGGGACAGCAGCAACAACAACACTGCAGACAAACAACTAGAGCGGAGACGGGAGGGGCCAAAGAACTCCAAACAAGAACCTGACTAAATACCGTCAAGCGGCATTCAAAGGGCCGCCCTAGTGAGACCACAACGAACTGAAAGACTTTACTAACCATCTTCCCTTCCTGCTCCTCCTACATAACTGACCACTCTACACCAGATCTTGGACTGGTCAGACTCAAACATACAGAGAACCATTACTATGGCAACATTCAGAGTGAACCACCCACATAGCCCAATACCATTTAAAATGCAACACACCAAGATGCCGGACTACCGTACAGCTACGACCACCAGAGACTGAATCCCTTACGGACACTATCTAACCAGTGCACACAACCAACCCATCATAACCACACAACACTAACACCAACGCAAAACACTACCACACACCCGAGGCATGGAATCTTACCCATACGGTTACAATGCGCGAGGCCGCTCACAAGTGACCACATGCAAAACACTCACAGAAGCCAGTTTCTCCTGGTTCTGAACCCATCCTCTCACCCTTTTCCCCCCACTAACCCCTCCCACCCCACTTTTTTGCAGACCCACACAAGTGCCTGGAGACTGCCCCGGAATGGCATTGGTGCTGTACAAATCAACTTCACAAAACATAAAGCCAGTAACGATATTATGAGAAAACATGCCCATCATGGCTCTGCCTCACACTCCTGTTTGCTTTTCCTTTAAAAATGGCTTCTCACAACAAGAAAACATGTCCAAACACTGCACAATGCAGGCAAATCTAGATGCGTAATAATGCTCATCATGTTTGCTTTACCTTTGATAGCGAGTGAGAAGTCACGCCACAGTAAGGAATGGCTTGACTGGCTGCCCTAAATGCCAATCTAGACACAGAACACTCATCATGCTTGCTTTGTCATAGAATCCCTGAAAAAAAAAAAAAATAAAAGTCATGCCACAGCAAAGAATGGCTAGACTGGGTGCCCCAAAATGCCAGTGCAGCCACATAAAAGCACATATTCTTTCTATAAAAAAAGAAAACCCAGCATGTTGTACTGGCATCTATGATGGATACCCATTAAAATGTGCATCATGATTGGGATTCTAAGATGGCCACCGAGGGGAAGAGCAGCGTGATCATGGAGCTCTCACCCCCAGCCTCCCAACCGCCTCCCTCCCCCCCCAGGCCAAAGACAAAGATAGAGAGACTTCCCCAGGCGAGGATTTATCAATGTAGGCTGCAGTGGTGGAGTGCAACAGCCCGTATTGCTGGGGGACTTCGGCAGAGGTGGGTGTGTGGCCTCCGTCTCCACTGTGTCAGAGGCGCAGGGGCACTGCGCCCGCAGCCAGTACAGGCCAAGCTGAGAGAAGAACCACTTCAGACGGTGGCAGAGCCCGTCAGGAAGGAGCATTGTGCGATACTGGAGGCCCACAGGGGCTCGATAAGTGGAGAAGAGGCTCCCCTGCGGGCGAGCAGCAGCAGGAAAAGCGAGACTGAACTGAGCCACCCCCACGCCGGCACAGCAGCGTCTCAGAGGAAACAGGAGGACCCGGAGGGGCCAAAGCCGGAGCCCACTGCTGAGGAGTGGAGAAGAGCACCAGGAGCGGCCAAGAGGCCCGGGAGGGGCCGCACCGCGAAGAGGCAGGAAGGCAGCGAACCTGAGGGTCTCGACTCTCCCTTTCCCCCTGTCTGGGGGAGAACCATCACAGGTCAGCTTGCGCCCTGGCCCAAGGAAAGGGTGCAAGCAGGCAGAGGCTGGTCAGTGCAGGAAGTGAATAGTAGGCAGGGATCAACAGCTTTGAGCAGAGTGACATTGAGGTGTGGGGGGAGCATGGCAGGAGGCCCCCTGACCAAGCTTTGAAACCAGCCCTTTGCAGAGAAGACTAGGGAAGCCCTCTGGTGTTATAGCCAGGGCGGCCGGAGGCAAATTTGAGGTACATTTTCGGTTTTGAACTGCATATAGTGCCTCAGCCAGCACACACCCCCATCCAGAAGCACAGCAAGGGAGACATGGGGGCAAGAGGCGCACCATGCATAGAAGACTGCGACCGGTGGGGCCCCAGCTTCCCTAGGCCAATCACGAGGTTGAATAGAGGGCTAAAGAGTCCATCTACATCCGTAGTGGGCAAGGAAGAATAAGCGAGAGGACATTTGGTTGGGCTCAGGGCAGAGTGATCCTGACACCAAGGCCAGGAGGAGGACAGTGGGTCAACTGAGCACAGTTAGAGGGGAGCTCCCAACACCCCTGCACAGCCTACGGCGGACCCACAAAGCGGCAGAGGGAGGAGGTTCCTACGCCCTGAAAAAATGTCCAGAAGAGGTCCAAAGGATGCAAAACAATATCAGAGAGAAGAGGCGTGGCAGGGCTCTCCCCCATCAGACCTGCCTTCGCACTATATCCAAAAACAAGGGGGAAGGACATGCAATCTGCCCCCAAGTCTGTGAAGAAACCACAGGAGAGCACTCTGCAGAGACTCTGGCGTAGAGAAAGCGAGGTACTGGCTGGGGTAGATCAGGGGTCCGGGGCAGGAGAGGATCCGGGGGCGCTGGCAGGCACTGCAAAAGATTAGGTGGTCAACCAGGAGGTCCATCGGCAATGCTTTCAGGATTTTGGGGACAAGATAGTGAACACCATTCAGTCGCAGTTGAGCATTATGCAAGCAGGACTGTCCCAATAGGTGAAGGGGGACATAACGAAACCAGAGGAGCTGGAGACAGTACACATCTGCAATCCTTAGCCTGTGCAGGTATTATCTGGGCAGTTTCTAGTCCATTTGGTACCCAAGGCAAAACAATAGAAAGCTGCCCCTCCCGCGCGCTGCTCCCACACTACACTGTTAAATAACGCCTACCCAAGGTCAATAAAACACTGCTTAACAAATCGGTTTTATTACATGATTCAAGAACTTTGCAGTAATTACTCAGACCAAGCAGAGTACACAAACAGTATATAGTACTTTTAAAGTTTTGTGTCAATTTTTAGTCATGTTAAGTGCACTCTCCTTGACTTTGCTGCTGCAAAAGCATTTATTGCTGCTGCATAATCAATTTTTTCAACAAGTTCACTTTCAATTGAAAGTATTGCAAGGGCTGATGGCCTTTCCCCTGCCACTGTGGAGCACAAGTAGATCTTTATCAGTTTCAATGTACTAAAGCTCCTCTCACCACTTGCCACTGTAATTGGAATTTTTAATAAGAGCCTCATGGCAACCCACACATTTGGAAACAACCAATGTGTTTTTGTGTGATGACTGTGCTGCAAAACGTGAAGGGGCATAATAGAACTCTTCTGAAGCGATGGCTGGATATATCTCAGTTCCTCGGCCAACTGGGAACCATCTATATCAGATTCTGGAGCACTATCAACACCCTTTGCTAACAATTGCTCCAGGTGCTTGCACAGTTCTTCTTTTCCAGACAAGAGCTTTATGTTGTACATGAAACCTCAGCGTGTATTGTGCGCAGACAACTGGGAAAAGCGCCTTTCAAGCGAAGTAGTTATGGCGTCAATCGGGGTATAAAATACGGTTACTTTATAAGTTACTTCCATCGTGGGACTTTTTTTTTTTTTTTGCAGGGTTTTTTACCGCAAATTTTTTTCAACAAAAAAAACACCATCACATTTTTTGGGGCATTAAAAACAAAAAAAATATATATATATATGTATACGATGTGGGTGTTTGGGAATAGATCAAAAATTAAAGTGAACATGGGGTTTGGGGGGGGGGGGGGGGATTCCCCCTAAAGTAATTTTTAAAACATTCAATGGTTTTTTTCGTTAAATAATTTGCGGTAAAAAAACATCCCGCGATGAAATGACATGGAACCAAAAACTTCTTCATTCTCAGGTGTCTCGTCCTGAGTCCCATATGCAAATATTTTCTTTTTTTTCCCCCCCCATGCCGTTCAGTTGCCTTAAAAGTAGGGTGCCTTAAAAGTAAGGCTCTCTTTTGCTGTTGTTACAGCAGACTCAAAACCAAAGTTCTTAAGCAGGTCATTGCAGGCTGGCAAATATTTGTTTGGATTGGAATGCATGGATTTCACCTGAAGTAGGTCATACCTCACAACTTAAGTACAAATGAAACTGAAATCTTCCAAGTGTAAAGCAAGGGAATTGGCCTCCGAGGACAATGTTGGGTCATTGACCTTTTCTTCAATGCTCATGAGTGCTGTGTGTATCTCAACAAATTGATACTGCACTGCTCTCAAGCTTTCAATTCTACATTTGTGTTTCAAAGACCTTTTTCCAAGGAAAGATTTTTTACATGCTCAGTGAGAATGTTCCAGCGTTTGGTTGAAGCTGCAAACAAATTATAGAGCCTCTGAAGTACACCATAAAGAGAAACAGATTTCACAGAGGATTTGGAAGCATTGCCAACCACCTAATTTAAACTGTGGCAGCCACATGGTTTTAAAAATGCACAGGGGTATTGCTCGAGAACTCGCGCTTGGGCTCCTTAGTTTACCCCAATCATGTTTGCACCATTATCATACCCCTGATCACGGCAGTTGTCTATCTCTAGACCGCATTCTGACATTTCAGAATACAGAAGGTTTGCAAGTCCTTCACCAGATATCTAGTCTGCTGGGCGATACCCTATAAAATATTCTTTCACAGAAGTGTCTTTGCCTGTAATATCCACAATTCCTACAGTGTAAGACAGTTGCTTGGTGTGGCTGATATCTGTGGTACAAGGCAAAATAATAGAAATATTTTGCAGCCTTCTCACTTTGTAAAATTGCATTCTTTACTTGAGACACTAATTAGTTCATTCTAAATGACATTTCCACAATAGTGACTGTGGATCTCTTGTGAGATCACTCGATGCAAGTGATCCATCATGATCAGAGCAAATGTCCTTAGTAGTACAACAAGGCCTATGAAATGTCCATTGTTTGGAGTAGATAACTTGTTTGAAGAGCCACGAAATGCCAAATTACCTTTTGGACAGAAAGACAACAACTGACATAATTTGTTCATGCACAGCCCGCCAACTCTTGGTCTCTGCATGTATTTGATCTTGGATGAGAGAATCAATACCAACATGTTGTTTGAGGCACCTTTCAGCATCCACCCACTTGCCACTGGATTTGGCATGTTCTGTTCAAGAGACGCTTCGTGCATTTTCAAATAGTTACCAATATACTTCCAGTTATTAATGCCATCACTACCAAGTTTTGATTTTGGCATACGGTCAAAAAGCCTACAACAAAAACAGACTATCACTCAAAATAGAATATTGCAGCCAAGGTCTGGAGACTGTTTCTTTGTTAGGTAATACCATGAGCCCATATGAAGAAGAAAAGTGCCTATTTTTTTCATCCTTTGGGTATGACTAACTAGGAGGTGACATAGCCTGTGGCCCTCCCATTACAATTTGATCACGCACATGTACAGACTTTGATTTAGGCCATAAACAAATGTCTTCAAACCAACACGTTGTAGTGCCTTGTTCCTGTTGGTCATCATTGCCCTCTAGTGGTTGGGTTCTTGAGGCCTCATCTCTTGAAACTTGTGACATGACCACAGGCGGACCCGTTTCCTCAGGAATGTCTGGTGCCTGGCCTTGCGGAGGGCGCTTATTTATATTTTTATTAGGTTTATTTAGCGCTTTAATCCAACGCGCTTTACAATATAACAACTGGATACAAGAATAATGAATGAAGCATAATAATATCTCCTCCTTTTGAAGAATGAAGACAGTACTTGGCACTTCTGATAACTTGCGCCACTTGTTTTTTTCTCTGCCGGTTCTGTGCTCCCAAAGGCCTTATTGGTTTCGACATTGCCAGTACGTTCAAACGCCTGAAGTAAAGGAAATAGCCAGAAAGTATGGCCCAATTATGACATGTTGCAATAATCTGGCTAGTAGTAATCCAAACACCCCAAAAACGTTTTTTAAAAGTCTTTTCAGTTTAAATGATGCATTGATTGCAAAGCAAAGTAGCGGTAAGGAGGCTCCATTCTAAAAGTGCTGAGTTGAAAGTGAACCTAATTTGGAGAGGTTACATCATGGCCGTACCGATTTGAACAAAATTCTAGCATTTGAACGAATACGATGTATGCCAATTCCTACCACTGGCTGACAGGTTCCAGTTCACCATTTCACATTGCAAGTGTCAATCCCTCTCACAACCAAATACGCTGTTACCCAACTACAACAAAACAAGGCTCTGAATTGGCAGATGGGGTAAAAGTTTAGTCTGGAAACTCTCATTACCATGAACTGCACTTTAAGGTTTGTGAGAGGCAATAACTTTTGGTTCAGAGAAAGGGCTGCTTGGATTGAATTGGACCATATGGCACATGAGTTTCCTTTCAATTACATCTCACCAATGTGCGCAAACGGGTCAGATTGTTGAGCAGTTTTTGGAGTGCCGTTTATCATTTGAAAGTCACTTTTAAAGTGATGGTGCTTTCAGATTGTCCGATTTGTGCGGAAGGAAAGGGCAGAAGGTCTCAATCACAGCCGCTTACTCATTTCGCATAGCCATACAGTGGGAAAATCCTACTTATCTACCACACAGATGTCAGCCTCCAGGTCAAATACGCAGGCAGCATTGGAGCAGAAACTCATATTCCTCAACTGAATGGTCTTGTTTTAACCATTAAGAAAGCAAAAACTGAAATGGGTCAATACAGAGGTGAGGAACCAGAACACCACAGGAGCACTAGCGAGTTGCGTTACGAGGCCAGAGTGAAGCAAGGGGCATGAAGGTAAAAAAAAAAAAAAAATGTAAAAGCAGGGTGTGGCCTGATGGTAAGAGCATCCCTCGCTTCACCTAGGACCAACTTCCCACATAGGTTGTAGGTGACTAGAGCCCGACAACTGGCACATCTATTAGCGTTCACTTTCAGTACTCTGAGGATGCTCTGTGCCAAAGGAAAGTATTAGTCAGCAAACAACTCTTCTGACGAAACAGCAAAAGCAGGAATTCAGCTGATGTGAGCACAGAAGGCTGGACTTCACTTCACAGAATCCTCCTGCAGCCCTGAAGCTTAGCCAATTTGCACATCCCGTTATGCATTTCACAGCAAGTGTGATAAAGCAGTCTCTACCTAGTCTGGTCACAGTGCTCTTTCCCAGTTACTTTTCAAGTCTTCCTCCTCCTGCGAGTCACATCTACCCATCTCACTCTTGCCTTTTAACTGCCCATTGCTTCAATTTCTCATGTGCAATCTCTGCCCCCATTTTGCTTCCCGTATAGGGCCTATATTTTCCTCTCTTTCGTTCCCCCTTTCTTAATCTCGCTTTCCTCACCTTTTCCTTGACTATCTGGTTGTCTGTCCCACTTTAATCTCTTTCACTCCATCTGCATGGTCGTCCTTATTTGAGGTTTACACCACTGGGCATAATCTCTTACAGTGAAAGACACCTTACATTTGGTCACTTATTAAAAGGGCAGAACCCCTTTTAAATAGAAGTGGAACCCATTCACTATACCATCCTTCAGGGGCCTTTGTAGACCTTTTCAAAGTAATTCAACCCACAGGACAGGATCTCAAGTAGTCCAATGTCTGGACTGAAATAATAAACCTCATATCAGATTGTATTCTTGTACTTGTAGGCCTGTTTATATAACCTTTATAGGAATGCAAAATGAAACGCATAAAGATGGCAGCTCCGTGTAAAGGTGGATTAGCGAGTGCTTCTGCCTAATTTAAAAAAACAAGAGTGTGAAAAAAAAGCATGTGACAAAAAGTGGGCACTGGTCTCACTGCATATAGTGGTCAAATATTCACACTTCAGTGTTATTTTGTATGCAGATTACTGTTGTGCAGCAGGAAACATTTACATCTGTCCATGCAGGGGGCTCACCACATAGGGCCAGTTACACATGGATGTAAACCTACAGAGATCTTTGCACTGCCTGCGTTTTTGTATTCTGGCCGGAACCTTTCTGCCCATCATCCTTGCCCTGCCGATGAAAGGAGTACCATGTTGCTGTTCTAAACAATGAAATAAAGATATACCATCAAAGTCCAAACTCTAATCTTGTCCGCGGGACGAGCAAAAGCAAACAAACCGCCTCATCAAATATATTCCCCTTGGTTTATCAGGAACTTTACCATAGGCCCATGCGTACACAGCGCAGCTTCACCCAGTTGAAAAATCCTACCTGCACCACTGCAGCCAACTCAGTACGAGAAAGGACTCCCGCCAGGACGAAGAACAATTTGCATGGGGATAAAACTTCAATGGAACCATGAAAAGAAGTGTAATTAGTTCCATAAGCTCCTGCCCCGAATCCCAACACTAAACAAATGAAGAAGTTCTCCGAACTGCAGAAAACAGTACCAAGTTTCAAACATGTCCAATTAAAACCAACAAAGAAGAAGAAAGGTTGCGGCTGAAAGTGCCCAGTACAGCAACAACTTCCAATATATGCTTTCAACTCTAACTGAGAAATGTTTCTGCCATTTAGAATTTGTTTGGGACAGAACAGAGTGAAGCCAAGTTCTGCCATTTGCCCTTTCAGGCGCGGGACACCTTCTAAAGTGGAAGCAGAAACACAGCAAAGCGATTGCAATACACGCACGTGATCCAACCGAGGCAGGCGTCTACACGTTAGAAAAAAATCTGGGTTAGGAAAGTGTAAAACAAAATATTCCCATTTACCTGTTCTTGTCCAAAATGCACTCTGAACTATGCAAACTACTGTTTGAGCACCAGCCGAACGCTATGTACACTGCTTAAAGCAGAAGTCTTCAAACTGCGGGGAGCAGACTCATCCCAGTGGGGGGGGGGGGTGCGACAGACCAGCATGAAAAGTAAAAAATAAATGGGCTGGGGCAGCTCACATGGTCAGACTGGACCATAAAACTGTCTCAGGCACCAATGCAAAAGTGGCCCACAGTTGCGAATGGATATTCATTGCTTTAGTTACAGATTGTTTGAATAGTACCCAAGGTGGTGTTTTTTTGTTAAAATGCAAGCATATTGTGATATTTAAAGAATCTTTATTCAGCAACAATGATCAAAACTACTAGCTGCATAGTGAAGTAACTCATCAAACTGGCCCACATTGGGCAAAAAAGTGGCCCATTTTGACTGTCCTACACTAGCATTTTTGGTACAGGCATTGCCCTATAGGCCAGTCCGAGCCTGGCGGCTCATCCACAAAGGGCGAGGAGGCGTCCACCCATTGGTCCCCTCGCCCATTATGGAGAAGCCAAGGAACCAGCCAGTGAAACACTGAGCACTCCCTAAGCTGCTTTTTCCAGCCAAGGGAGTGCTCCTGGGATGGCTGAACTGTCAAAGGGAAACACTGTTTCCCTTTGACAGTTCAGTTGCCAGCCGCACATGCTTACTGAGCCATGCAAGGCTGGGGGCGTTTTGCTTCGCCAGCCTTGCATAGCTCGTTGGAAATGGTAGCTGTGGCACTGCATGTCTGTATGTACGAGGGGGAGCTCCTGCGCCTCCTCGCACATATGGCCCGAGCAACCTGGAGCCGGGTAAAGCAACTGGTCTTATTATTATAGCTGTAGTCACACCAGAGCAGGGTCTCTATAGTAGCTGCACAGCAGTTACTGCGTCTGCGAGCCTTAGCCTGCGCAGGTATTATATATGTAGTCACTTACACCAGAGCAGGGTCTGTGTAGTAGCTGCACAGCAGTTACTGCGTCTGCGAGCATTCCAGAGCCTGAACCATACCATAAATGAGCTTCGCAGCAGCTACTGAGTCTACAATACCAACAACAACTGGCTTCCCTGTGTAATTCAAAACCAGATGTTTAGAAATTCACGTACTTACAATGTTTAATTTCAACATGTGATAAGTACAATACAACGAAGGATAGCTTCAACGTGCGTTTCCAGAGGTTGCAAAAGGGCTCCTCTTAACAATATAACAGAGGGGCGAGAGCGTCTAAGTTGATGGATGCTAAAAGAAATGCATATAAAATTCACTACAAGAGCGGGATCGCAAGCACTCACCTGATTGTGCCTGGAATCGGGATATGACGTTTCGTAAAGGGTAGTGTCTAGTTCCCATTTGAGAAACGGACCATAGCAACGCTTCTCCTACGTCATCACGTGTTCCGCATCACGTGCACTGCAACGTTCACTTCGTCATTTTTTTTTTGGGCTTGCACTAGTAGCGGGAAGGCAAGGAAACTAGGGCTAGGCTTGTCGCAAGCGGGACGGAGAGGGAAGACAACAAGGCGTTGCAGGACTCAACGGGAGAAATTCCTCCTTATAAAGCACATTTCGTATAGTTGCTTGAGTTTAGTTTATGATAAGTTTTCTCATGTTGATTGTTACTTTATTGCAGAGCGGGAGAAGGGAATGTTTCTGTGTATTTTGGGGATTTGTAATATGCTTCAGGGGTGAGATTTACTTGAAAGCGATGTGCCCGTGAGAAATGTGTTATATGGAGTGGGGCAGCGTGTTCTTCCCTTCCCAAGGAGAGGGTTGAAGGATTTGTTATGTGCAGCGGGTGGGAATATGTATGTGCAACAGATGGGGATAGGTCAGGTGTTTTATGCAGACAGGCGCATTTGGGTATGAACAGTTAAATCACATTTTCTCCTGCATGGGGGTGGGGGGGCGTTTTGGCATTCAACGGGGAGGGGATTGTTCTTTTATAGGCCTTAGGAGATCCATAGCATGGTCAGTTTGTTTAAAAGTTTGCCGATACTTTCTAAAATGCCTTTACGGCGTCATTACGTATTTCAGTTAAGTCGTCGGAACGTTTTTCACGTACGGCGTCTATACGTGCTTAGGCAGAGATTAACAGAGGAAGGAGCACTCCATGCCGTGTACGGGCAAGGTTGATACTCGTTCCAATCCGGGAAACAGACCATCCGTTGCTAGGGCCATTTCTCAAATGAGAAATTGCTGCTTCAGTGTGAGTGGGCTAGTTCCCATGAGAGCAATGGCACTTTTTTGCCCCTAGTGGCCAAGTCCTGCATAATAATGGAAACTAGCCTACTCGCACTGAGGCTAATTCCCATTAGATAAATGCCCCCTTTTGTCCCTAATGGCCAAGTCCTGCATAATGGGAACTAGCCTATTCAAACTGAAAAGGCTATTTCCCATTGGACGGAGGGACCTTTCTGCCTCTACAGGTCGGAGGGACGTTTTTCTAATGGGAAATAGCAGGGGAGGGGGGGAAGCGATACGAGTTCCCAACCAAGAAAGGGACCATCAGTTGCTAGGGCAATTTCTCATATGGGAAATAGTTGCTTCAGTGTGAGTGGGCTAGTTCCCATTCGACGAGGGGACCTCTTGCTCTCTCCTGTTGATCATCAACTTGTCCCAAGTGTACTCTCTGATAATGTTCAAAACAACACTTTATAGCCGACCCTCATAGTGCTGTAACAAACTCCTCAATGGTCTCACAATATTTCTGATGGCAAATTGATAACAAGCCAAAATGTTATTCCCCTTCACCTAATACTTGTCCATCTTGGCTATACATGTATCAAACTGAGTCGGATGCCCATCTCGATGCATTCAGGTAGATTTAAGAAATTGTTGTCCAGCCTGACATAGACAATGAAACGGGGCCTCTTTCTTTTTACTCAAATAATTAGGACCATATACTGCCAACATATAACTTCTGGAATCTTTCTTTCCATTTAATGACCTAGGAATAACCCAGTGCCTGGTATATTTGCCATGATCTTTGAATTTGTTTCTGTTGCTTCACTATTTTCGTGCCCTTGGAATTTCGCACCTTGTTTACAGGGACAAATGTCTGTAATCTCCCTTTTTACAGTGCAATGAAAAAAAACCTCTCAGAGTAACAGCCAATTGCGCTACGGCATGCTCCCTTCTTTATGTGTACACGTGTTTCTTTTGGTTGCTACACTGCATGTGGGACGGGCACAGCACGGAGCGCAGTGCCCGCATTGAAGGCCTTCAGCTTGTTAGCTAAGAAACAGACATGTGAACTCCTTATCATGTCTCAAATTGCCAGGTAACAACTGACAACTGCAGACGATGTGATCCAAGGACGCATGTTCTGTCGTGTACACGCACGGCTATGCTGCTAGCGGTCTTCCTGTCTCCTTGTAGGCTCGCGCACAGCCCAGATACTCCCCAACATAGGCCTGGTGAGTCCCAATGAGCCACCATTTGACTGTGCAACTAACCCTGTACCTGCTTAGCCAGGGCAACCACAATCAATGGCAAGTGCGGCAATGACAAAGAGTCTGCAAATCGTCACCAGTTAAGGAAGTGAACCAGGTCACAGCCAGGTTGTGTGACTTAATTTCTTTTTAGTTCATCTTTATACGGTAACAACTCTCTCTGTCCTCACCCTTATACCAACCACCATACTACTTGCCTTGTATTATCTTCTAGTGTTCTCTGTTCACATTCCACACCCATAACATTCCCTCTGTTGACATTCCTAACACCGTGGGGAGGCCCCCTTTCTTCTAGAGGACATTATTCCTGTGGCCACTTTCTGTATTCTAACATTACTCAACTAGAGTTTTATTGCCAAGTGTGAATGGTTCAGTTAGTCCCCCATCTAGTGCTCTATATGATCATGGGGTGACAATGCATTGGCCCTATTAGGCATGAAGATTTGTTTGCTCTCCTGGCCAGAAAGACCATTTGTCTGTCCTGGGCTTGAATACGTGCTGGCACTCCTGGGCTTGAAGACAAAGATAGGCCTTCCAAGGGCCAGAAACTGATGATGTGGTGCATCAGCAGGCCAGCAACCAAAGGGAGAAACCACTCACCTTGGTGATGCGAGTTAAACCACTGTCCAGTTGGTTTACCCAGGGTACTGCACTCCGCCTCGTCTTTCCACTACCCCGCGCTGCTTTTGATGGGCTAGTTATTAGGTTAAGATGTTCAACCAGGTGCCAGCTAGCATACTTCTTCCACAGTATTTACCTTATTCTCAGGGTCCACCTTCTGCACTTCTTCCTTCCTCCACCTCCCTTTTCTTCCTCAGTACCTCTCCCAAAATGTTCCGTTGGCGGCCCTCCTCTTACTACACAGATTTTGTCTGTACCTTTGAAACTGTTCTCCAAGTAAATTCCTCTTTTCCCTTGTGGCTTACCTTCCATCTCTTTCCTTTTCGGCCTTGCTAGTTCCCCTCTTCACGCTGCACTTCCCCTTTCCCTTCTTTTGACGCATCTTCACCTTCCTCTCCCAGTCTTACTCTCCTTCCACTCCCTTCACCTTCCTTCTTCCTCTTTACTGCAATGCTTCCAAACTCCCATACTAGGCCTTCTACCCAAGCCTCCCTGTATAGTCCTGCCCCTTTTGAAACTGAAAAATGAAGAAAAGGAAGGGTGTTAATGAATGTGTCCAAGTCCTTGTGTATATGTGATGGTGTTTAGCTCTTCTGAGTAACTCACCATCTTCAGATCTAGTGATTTGTATCAGTTATAAATTGTCAGCTGCCAACTTGAAGTCAAGCGGCGTTGTCATGGTAGCTGCCTGGCCCCACCATGGTGCCTCCTGCAGGCAGCTGCACAATAACTCTGCCAACCTTGAACCTCCTCATATGCCAACTTCATTGCATACCCTCAAGCTCAAGGAGGTCTTTTTCACAGTCCATCCTGCAGACTGGGTATTCAAATTTACTTTGGGATCAAAGACAATACCCACAGACCTTTTGGCCTTCTAATGCATAGTTGTTCATTCTTCAAAACTCTACCTTGAATTACAGACTGGTACCTGGCAAAGGATAAAGTGGATAGGGTAGACGCTTTGGGAATACCTCGTATACTGGCTATTATCTTTCTGAAGGTACAGGCACCATAGCTCCATTCCCATGTGTCCACCTAGAAACATGGTCACAGTTTTTTTTTTTTATGCTGTCACTAGGGATGTGACGATATTGATTTTTTGACGGTATGATAACCTTCATTTGAAATGACGGTATACCGCGGTTATCGCGATATAGCACACACAAGGGTGTAAATTCAAATTAAGTCACAAGGAGGAGGAAGGAGGCTCTAGTCACTGAGGCATGGTGTCAAAAGTACTTGCAGGGGTTCAGAAGCTATGGTGCTGCTGCTTGTAGGCTGAAAGAGCATGGTTAACACAGAAGCACACATCTGGAAGACATTTAAAGCATAATAGGGTGGGTCAGGGTCATATAAAAAGTTATATTTTTCGGATCATATGACATGTGTGTGCAAGCCGATGCATTACACTCGGCTCAGTCAGGACTCAGCAGTGTGGGAAAATGTAGGCCCTCTTTCCCCAAAGGTATTGCCTTATTACTTAATGTACAGGGAATGCATCGGGGATGCCAAATAGTGAAGTCACTGTAATCCAAAATTGCAGGGGGGTTGAGGGGCTGGGACTAAAGCCCATTTAGAAAGATGAAAGGCTGAGTTGACTTAGCAGGGATTGGAACCTGCAGATCACACAGATAGCTCAGCAAGTTAAGGGCCTGCTGCTATCTTACCGGCTATTAAATAGTTTTGCCATGCAAGGAATGATGACCCCCAAGAGAGTTTGTTTGGCTATGTAATGTGTAGACTATTGGACTCTTGCAGTTAATAGCTCAGTCTTCTCTGCCTCTGATGGTAGAACTAGACCTCTGGTGTTACACCATCTCTGATGAGCCCTTGCAAAGCATGTGCTGCTGTGTGCTCTGCACTGCAAGTGCAAGCAGGGCTATTAAGGTGGCACTGCACGTGCTGAAGGATCTGGGCAAAACAGTAACATTTAACTGGTACTGGACTAGTAGGGGTTGGGGATGGATCCCAAAGCAACGGGCCTGGCTGACCGAATTAACTTTGTGTTAAATAAAAAAAAGCCATGTTTAATGTTAGGCTTCCAAAGGAATTAAACATGGGGCTTGCCATCCTTGCAGCAGACCTCCACTCCAGCTCTGATCCCACCTAGTGATGGTACAGCGACCTTGCAAGCAATTGCATGGGAATTCGAGTGTGCTATGCACATTTGATCTGCATTGTGCAATTTGGAAAACGAGCTGATCTGTACAAATAAGATCAGATGAACTCGTTTTACAGTTGCAGTTCCAGGCCGTCACGGTGAGTGGCACAGGGCTGGAGTCAGTGGACTGGAGAGGGCTGCTGCAAGCCCCACGTTTTGTTGTATATAAAGGGAAATACCACATGAGCATTTATTTTATTTTAGAAGGTTAAAATGTTAGCAGGAAGCACCTGGGCACTTTTGCAACAAGCTGCCCATAGGAAGCTCCATGTACATGAAATTTCCAGTTAGGCAGTGGTGGAAGTGAAATAAGGAACGCGTGGTACTCTGGCTGCATCCAAAAAGGAGGGAGTGCGATGGCCGGACAGATGGCGAGGGTGGGAGGGCCCGGGGGTCAGACCAGGATCACAAACTTTGGCTGAACAGTGAGTGAAGCAGGGATTTTAATCCATTCTTCAACTTTGACCATCTATCTACTTTCCAAACTTTACTCAGTAAAAATAATTTGGATTTCAAGGCCTATAGTAATAATAGGTTTACTTACAAAAAATGCAAATTGCAATTGCATAATAAAGCCACATGAATATCTTTGTGGCATTAATTTCTACATCCCGAACTGTAAACTATAAGTCCCAGAATGCAAGATGTCAAAGTGAAAAATCTATTTAAGCCAACTGTGTACTTTCAGATATGTAATAAACTCAGATGCGTATGGAGATTCCTTGCAACAAACCTGCAACTCGTTGTTATTCATTGTGATGTTGAGAACAATTGATTAGTGAGTGACATAAAGCAACTTTATTTTTTTGCATTTCAAGATGGCTTTAAATGGGTGCTTTGTGTTGCTCACTTTAACTATCACAGATCTGCAAAGTAACGGGTGCTTTGCGAGCTCTTTGAGTTGGAAACGTTCCATCATGCCACTGATAAAAGAAATGTTTGCAACCTGAGCACCTCACCTCTCAGTACCTTGCTGCCTCCGACCCCCCCACCCCTCCTTCTACGGCCCCCATCTTTTAATACAGCAACCAGTAGCTCATCAAGCTCACCCTACAAACACGCACTAGGTTGCAATGCCCCCTCCCCTGGCTGCAGCTGTTTGTCAGGTAAAGACCTATACGCCCTCCCCCCATTCCCATCCCCAACCGGTTTCAAGGTTGCAGGCAGTTCTGTCATCAGGTTAAGGTCAGAAGACCCCCACCCCAGCCCATTCAGGTAAAGCCTGCATTTAACCACCGATGCTCACCGTAGGCTAGGGCTGCAGGTTTCACAGTCACACCCAACCAGGTTTAATGCTGGAGTTAGAGGCTCCCACGCACCCTCCCACGCCATAGAAAAAGGCTGCTGATCTCTTACTCACCCCCCTCAGGTAAATCTTAATGCTAGGCTCTGTGGCTCCCCTATGCTTTTTTCTGACACCTGCCCGATTTAAAAACAGTGGCTGTAACATCTCACTGTCTCTCAAAGGACTGCCCCCCACATCCTTGCTACAGCAAAAGGTGGGATACCTTCCTTGACCACAGACCCTATACACTCGTACCTTTACTTTACCTCATGGCTGCCCCTCCGTTTCACCTCACTGTCGTATAATTACACCCATCCACTTGTATAATTTTGCACTGCCAATCTGTACCACCCGACCTACCTGTACTATTCCACAAAGCCTACCCGAGGTCTCTTCTCCCTATTAATCCACACTTTAACTATTTGCCTCTTCCACCTCTGGCAGTCCTCGTCAGGCCACGTCTTGTAATGCCTACCTATCCCTCAGTACTGGCCCCAGTCCACCTCACCCCCATGCCTGCAGACCTGCATAGCCACGGAAAACTGCCAGTGCTTGAATGCAGCCTATTTGGCTCAGGAGAAGGCGCTGTTTATTTATATTGCACTTTCATGCAATTGGGGAAAAAAACACATACCTTTCTTTTTGTGCTGGCTACGGCCGCGTCTGATTCAGAATCCAGGGCACCAGACCATGTTGGAGTGGCAAAGGGCTGCAAATGTAATTAGCCCGTTCCAACACCCGCTTGTCATCTGCTTTCTGTTGTCACTCGAATAGCTTCTGTTGAATCCGCTCCACTAACAGCAGCACCGGCCGTGAATTGTTCAGGGTGGTTTTATGGAGCCCGAACGAGCACTCAGACAGTGCTGAGCTAACTGTCTCTCTGACTTCACTCAGAGACACATGTCGGCGTCGGGCACATCTACTGTAAGGAGCCCGGGCAAACTCCTCCTCCAGGCCCAGGCTCCTGAATGCAAACAGAAGCCAGTGCCCCCAGGCAAACTCCTCCTCCAGTCCCAGGCGTACGGACTGCAGACAGAAGCCAGTGCCCCCGGGCAAACTCCTCCTCCAGGCTCCTGGATGCAAACAGAAGCCAGTGCCCCCGGGCAAAACCCTCCTCCAGGCCCAGGCTCACTGACAGCAAACAGAAGCCAGTGCCTCCACAGCCCTGTTTGCATATTGTAAAGTGCACTGCACACGTGCACTACAAACACGATATCGGTATACCGTGTCAAACAAGATAACGGTAATTTAATGATAGTTAACTTGTTCACGGTGTTCATACCGGTATACGGGTTTACCATTACAACCCTAGCTGTCACTCAGTTCATTGTTGTACTCAATGTGTCATTTTGTTTCATTGACTGTTTCATGTTTGCAGTCATTTATATTCTATGAAAGTATTTATATTGTTAAAGTAGGCCTTATTTTCATTTATTATATTACTCGAGTTATCAGTTCATGGTTCTTGCATATTTATCATATTCAAGATTTATTATAACCATTTAATTGGACCAAAGTGTAAGATATCTTAGCCATTGGCATCATTATGGATTTATTTGTTCAAATGGAACGCAAACTCGTTTTTTTTCCCCACATGTGTTGTACCTAAATCTTGTCAGATTGTGGGATACGTTGCCCCTTCACCACCCACCTCCCCACCCCTTACACAATCCAATATGGCCTGACTCCAACCCACCATCTACCTTTGGTGGTATAAAAAATAAATTGAGGGGGGGGGATTTCAACTGGGGTGGGTTGGGGGGTGGTGGACCAAAATCCATAAACCTATAATTATATGTTTAACTTATGTTATGGTCAATAATATTCTTAATGAGAAAATGTGTGTTTTTACAGGGGTGTGAGGGTCACTAGACAACCAGGGATGGCATAAGAGGGGAGCGGTGGGGGGGCAGTGATCGGAGCGTGATAGTTATGATTTGTTTTTGCTGGGCTGAACATAGGTAATGACTTTTTTTTGTTTTGTTTACAGGTTTTTTTTTATGTGAGGAGCTCCAGTGTTATGAGAGTGTGGTTTTTTTTTTTTTGGGCAGTCTGGGGGGTATTTCGTTGGTCTTGGACACAAATGCATGGTGAGGCCACAAATTGCCCCCATGCCAGCAAAATGTTGGTGTTTCCCTGGGAGTGGCTGTCTCCCATGTGGGTTGACTGTCCGCAAGCCCAGACTGCACCTCTGGCTGTGCTGCGTTACAGATTTCGACTCAGGGGAGGAATGGAGACCCTGCCGTGGCACCTCTGAACTGGCGCTCGATTTGGGGGACAGTCGACCCACATGGGAGACAGCCGGCCAAGGACATCATGCCCTCCTTCCTGGAGCTCTGGCTGGCCTGCGTAACAGTTTCTCCCTCCAGGAAAGACAGTGACCCTGCCACGGGCTCCCTGGGACAGCCGCTGTTTTTGGGGACGGTAGACCCACATGGGAAACTTAATTCCCAAGGCCAGGGACAGCACTCCCAACCGTGCTGGGGCTCTGGCTGGGTTGCGTTACAGCTTACCCCTCTGGGAAGGATGCAGACCCTGTCGAGGCTCCCTTGAACCGCTGCTGGGTTTGTGGACGGTCAAACCACATGAGGGACAGCTGCCAAAGGCCAGGGACAGCAGCCCTGGCCATCCTGAAGCTCTGGGGTGGCCTGCATTATACAATTTTGTTCTGTGAAAGGGACCCTGCTGGGCCCCCTGCGGCTGCCACTGCACTTGTGGGTGGACTCACATGGGAGACAGATGCCAAAGCCCAGGGACATCTCCTCCAGCGGTCCTGCAGTTTTGGCTGGGCTGCGTTGCAGCGTATCCCTCTGTGGAGGTATTGGCACACTGCCAGGGCTCCCTGTTTGGGGAAAAGCTGTAACACAGGCCAGCCAGAGCTCCAAGATGGTAGGAGGTGATGTCCACGGCCTTGGGCGGCTGTCTCTCATGTGGGTCGACCATACCCAAGCATAGCGCCAGTCCCAAGGAGCCCCGGCAGGGTCCCTGACTTTTCCCAGAGGAGAAGCTGTAACACAGGGCAGCCATAGCTCCAGGATAGTTGGAGGTCATGTCCCTGACTGTGGGCAACTGTCTCCCATATGGGGCAACCATCCCCAAGGGCAGCAGCTGTCCAATGAAGCCCCCAGCAGGGTCCCCAACCCTTCCCCAAGGGAAATGACTGTAACACAGCCAGCCAACACTCCAGGATGGTTGGGGTGATGTGTCTGGCCTTGGGTACCTGTCTCCCATGTGGGTTGACTGTTCCCAAATCCAGTAGCAGTTTCGATTGAGCCCCGGCAGGGCCCCATTCTTCCTCAGAGGGAAAAGCTGTAACGCAGGGTAGCCAGAGCTCCAGGATGGTCGGGGGTGATATCCCTGCCCTTGGGTGGCTGTCTCACATGTGGGTTGAGTCCCACAGCAGTTCCAGGAAGCCCCGGCAGGGTCCCACTCCCTCAGGGAAGGGGGCCCTACCGGGGCTCCCTGGGACAACCACTGCACTTGGAGATGGTCGGCCCATATGGGACACAATCTTGGCATTTACTTTGACTCTTCCCGCTCCTTTACTCATATCTCCCTCACTTCTCTGGCATGTCGCTACCATCTCTTTAACATCTGCATAGTCTGTCCCCCTCTCACCTTCCATGCTACCAAACTTTTAATCTCCTCCCTCATCTTTTCTCGACTCTTCTATTGTTGTTCTCTCTTCTTCCATCTTGCCCCCTTTAAATACCTTTACCACTCTGCCATCCGCATAGTGTCTTCTCTCTCCCCACGACTCCATCTCCAACTCACTTTCTTGCCTAGGATGGCTTCCTTTCCACTCCCAACTTAAATTTCAGCTCCTGTGTCTTGTTTTTAAATCTCTTTACGACCTTGCCCCTCCTTATCTCTCCTATCATTCTACACCCCTCTCGCTCCGTTCGTTCTGCTGATCTCTTCTTACTTTCTGTTCCCCCCCCACCACCTTGTCTCTTCTAGTTTCCATTCCTTGTCCCCTTACATTGGAACTCCCTACCTCTTTCTATCCGCTCCTCCCCCACCTATTCTTCCTTCCGCTCCTCATTGAAATCACTTCTGCTTCATTCCCCTCCCTCCTTCTAGTACCCATCTCCGTTATTTTCCTGTCTCTCCTCTTCTCTCTTCCTGTTGCTCACTTTACTCACTACTTTCTCTTCCTTCCCCACCCCCTTTTCGCCTCTCCTTTTTTTAATATCCACATTGTTCTACATGCTGATTTTATGGCTTGATTGGTGTATACTGTTATTGCTTCTACTGTGTAATGTGTTTTTAATGTTAACTGTAAAGCACCTTGGATTAAGGCACTATATAAAACAATAAATAAAAATACAACTGCCCAAGGCCAGGATCTTTACACCCAACTATCCTGGAGCTCAGGCTGGCCTGTGTTAAAGCTTCTATGGGAAAGGTCGGGGACCCTGCCAGGGCTCCCTGGGAGTGCCGCTGCGCTTGGGGATGGTGGACCCACATGGTAGTCACCCAAGGCTGGGGATATCACCCCTGACAATCCTGGAGCTCTGGCTAGGCAGCATTACAGAATTTCCCTCGGAACGGATGGGGACCCAGCCGGGGCTCCTTGGGGACTGCCGCTGGACTTGCGGACGGTCAACACTCTCTTTTTCATCCAGGTAGGTGCACCCACACAGGAGGTACTGTTGTGATCCGGACACCTGTGGAATGTAGGATGTTTCAGTAGTTTCCAGAACTGTCTGAAAATTGTTTATTTTTCTCTAAATTTCAGACTTTACTGGGCTTTTGGGTAATATGTTCTAGGGTGATTCGCGCAAGTCAGACCTCTGTGGGTTCCCACGGGAGTCTGCCCGCCCGAAACACTTGGGTTACCAGTGGTTTAGCCTTTTCCCTTTGCGCCCAGATAAGTGCACCCACACATGTGAGGTACAGTTTTAGCCGCGCCACCTGTGGGATCACGGGAAGCTTCATGTGGTGTTGGCAGTGTATTTTGGAGGTGGGAAATGTCTGAAAATTGAGTTCCCCCCGCCCCACCCTTAAATTTTGAACTTTGCCAGGGCTTATGGGTAATACATTCTGGGGTGATTCGCAAAAGTCAGACCTCTGTGGGGCATTGGGTTCCGTTTTCCTTGGTGTCTGCTAAACACCAGAGCCCACATGTAGGTTGTCCACAAGAGCAAATTCCCACAAAATCTGCTCTGCCGAAACACTTGGGGTTATCAGTGGTTTAGCGCGCCCAGTTAGGTGCACCCCCACAGGTGAGGTACTGTTTTCATTGGGACACCTGCGGGAAGGTAGGACATTTGTTTTCTCTTGGTTTTCATACATTTGGTACTACATTTTGTTACACAACCCTTTCATTTCCCAAATGTGATCTACATTTTGCACTCTATGCTTTTGTAACCTGCACAAGTCACCTACCCGTCAGCAGGTCTGCCTGTGCTCTTTGAAAAATTGTATGCTTGCCATGCTTCACATTTATTTTCCTTATTTACACATGCTAAGTACGTCTGTTTAGGCCGTTGGCATAACAATCCTGTGTACCATGGCTCTGTTTTTGGCTTGTAGTATTGTGTTTTTTGTGAAACAATACAAAAAATGTGATTTCTTAACTGGAAGAGTCAGGGGGAATGTAGCTGGGCATTGCTTTTCTCCATATTCACAGAAGCCATTACCTTGCAGGTCCAATCACGTCCAGCACATACCCTTTATATCTGTCATTTTTCCAATTTCCCCCCAAACTATGGGCATTTTCCCTACATAGATGTTTCCTGACCTGCGCAAATCACCCTTTCCTAAACTTGGAATTTTCTCTACTTTTCAGAAATGAATGCCTTTGTCTTCCCATTCAGCATCCTACCCTCCTCTTCCATTCTGTCCACGCATGGAGTATTGGGGGGGGGGGGGGGAAGGGTAAAAATCGCCTACCTGTCACAAAAATGATAACCTTCTAAAATGTGTATATTTGTTTTTTTTGTTGTCAACCTGTTCTTGAAAGCCTGGAAAATGGCGGATTCAGCCTAGCAAACCCTTTGTTCCTAGCTCTTACAAGGAAAAAAACACAGGCTTCTTTTTGTATTGGCATTTTTGGAAAAAACACAATGTGCTCCTTTTTGGTCGTTATCTCTCACCCTGATGCAGCAAACTAGGATTCCTTGGTGGTGTTATGACCGCCTACACGTGGGAAGAAAAGGGGCCAAATTTGGACGAGATGTTACATGTAACAAACGTTACAAGAGATTGAATGGTGACATACTGAAACCACCAAAAAAGGGCTTGGTACAGGGGGGAAGGGGAGGAGAACCATTGGCAGTTAAGGGGTAAAAATGAATAACACATTGGCTTAAATATAGGCTATTGGGTACTGGAAGTGTTTTTATTATGACAAGTACTTGCACTGTAAAGCAACAAATGTGTAGAGTGGATGCATACTATACATTGCATAGTATATTTGGCAATTGCCTTTTTAAAAACAAAGATCGAATTGGTGGAGCCATGTGGAGTGAACCTGATTTACCTGGGGGATTGGAAGAAAAAGAAGCCGAATAGTGAAACTTTTGTGGTAGAACAGATCTCATAACTGCACAAGAAAAGCTGCAAGAATTTGATAACAGAAAAAGTAAACTTTAGTATTACAAATGTTCACAATTTTTCACCACAATATTTCCTGTAAGACCTCAACCGATATCGCAACTTCACACCTTCAGCAGGGGCACGCTGATAGTGCCGGGGGTTTGTGACGCAATTATCTATCTATAAATGGTTTGGTTTGCATAATGGTGCTGTAGTGTGAACAAGTACGGGTAAACTATAAACAACTAAAGATCTCAGAACATTTCCAAGTTAAAAATGTCACTCGAAATATGGATTTATAGGACGGTGAGTTAAAATAACATTAAAAGCAACTCACATTGCCTAAAATAAAAAATGTTACTAGTGTGGAAGGAACTTAGAAACACTTGGCACTTTTCTGAAGCGCACCTGGCACTTTTTGAATCTGTTCTACACTTTGCACTTTAGTCAGGCATTTCCAATATTTACGATTTGCCTTGGTAAAGTAATATGGTTCTGCGTTGACTTTGATTTGTATGTACAATGCAGTTTTGTCAGTATTTAACATCTGGTGGAGTGGCCAAGCAGGAATGTACAGAAAATTTGGCCTGTAGATATTCTGCCCCAGTTCCATAAAAGGCATGATGAACTAGACATTAGTCCTTGACCTGAATGGGCTTGGCCATGGGTGGCCTATGAAGATGATGCACAATTGGAGTAATGTCAGCACAACTGGGTGTGCAGGTGGCTACTCTGGCTGCAGAGTTCTGCAGGACCAAGTTGCCATAAGAGGTAGACCGGTTGTGCCATAAATAGGGGGTGGCAGTGGTCCATGGAGGGCATAACAAATGAGGACACCACAGGGGCACATAACAGAGAAAGGAGTAAACAAAGAACATTACTAAGGGGTTTTCAGTTGAAGATAGCCCCTTTGACATACTGGACTTGATTTCACCGACTGAAAAGCTAATATATTTACCCCTAAAGATGGCCAAAAAGAGGAGTTCCAAAAGACAGAGGAAGGAGGGCCCACCACCAATACCTCCATTACCCCCCCCCCCCCCCGGTTCAGTTTGAGCCAGCTATTACACATCCATGCACCCACAGCTTCGAGTCAATCCCTAAATCTGGTTGATGGCTCAACACGAAAGAGATCTAAAATGGACCAGGTTCTGTGTCATCTGTTAAGAATAACCTTGGAAGTCATGAGAGCCGATAAGCTTGGTAAGAGGTTGCCATGTGCATGTTAAACAAAACCTGGAAGATGGCAGAAACCCGAGGGACTCCACATGTCAAGGCCGTGGGCACAGAGTGAAAAGAGGGGAGGGAAATTGACTGTTTGGTCAGAGGGAAACTGAGAAAACCAGGAAAGAACGGCACGAGCAAGACTATGGTCAATGGTATCAAAGGCGGCAGATAAGTAACAATAAAGCGCCAAAGCTGCCTGAGTCGTACGGCCAAACCACATCAACATTGGACACCACCCCCTCTGTGTCACTGTCATGTGCCCCTTCTATGTTCGCCTGTGGGATCGATGGAGACGTGGCCGCCATTGCACTGTTCCATCATGTTAGCATCAACATGCTCTGTGGTTTTGTGTTTCTGTCCAACATGGCTGCCGCCGGCTTTTCTGGTGCTTGCAACCGACGGCGCTCGCGTTGCAACTGTGCTTTTTCCTCCGCTTTGTTGCCAGCGCTCCCAGTGATTTCCCTTGGCTCCGCTGAGCCCACCTTTCCTTCGCCGCCTCCTGGCACCCTTTCCAGGTACTGTTTTCTCCTTCCCCTCTCTTCGCTCTGGTTTGCTCTTCTGGGCATTCTCCTCCTGGAATTTTCTCTGCCAACCACTTTCCTCGTTTCTGCTGGGACGTTTCCCCATTTCTCCTTTCCTTACCTGCTACGGATCCACTCTCTAGACTCCTGCAGTTACTACTCTGTGTCTTGCTCAGATAAATTATCCTCAGTTCACTTACCTTCACATCGGAAAGAACAGAGCACTCTTCCGGTGAAACTGTTCAGGGGTTTTTTGCCTCGGAGGCTTTTTCCCCTTAGGCGGCTGCGGACCGGTGTCCCTGGTGACCGGGGTTTTATCCGGAATCCAAGGTGGTGTCGTTCCGCGGTCGGCCGTATTTACATAAAAAGAAATCTACCTTCCGGTAAAGAAAGAAGACGGGAACACACCAGCCCGATTCTTCAGGTGAGGAGGTTGGTTTGGGGTCTGATTCAGAGGTTGATATAGAAGGCCCTGACAGCCTTGACATCCGCATCCTGGATGAAAGCCGGATTGGGAAATGTGGAAGAAGAAAGATTACTCAAGAAAGGGCCGGTAAAGGCTTCAAAAAGCTTCATAAGAATGTTCCAAGATGGCCACCCTGACCACTCCACCGCAAGGAATGCGCTTCTCTGGCGATCCGAAAAAGGAGCCATAAGCAGTGTTAAAAATAAGACCCCTGCCATCTGCTGAGAGATGCAGTAATTTGTGACGAGAGTCCATCCGGGACTTCTTTGAGGAAAATAAGACCCCAGAGGTGCAGCAACATGTAATATCAGATGCCTTTAAGGCAACCATGCGGGGGGTGCTCGTAGCAAAACAGGCATCTCGAGGCAAACTGGAGAAGGTCCTCCAGATGGACCTAGAACAGCGCTTACATGGGGTAATGGAGAGAATGGTGACCGATTGGGGGGTAAGGATCAGGAGGGGGGTATAAGCATATCAAAAGGCAAATCAATATCCTTCTACCTAAACAAGACAGGCCAGCTCTTAGCCAGGCAGGTTAAGCAGAAGGAGGCAGCCGGTACAATACGCTGCGTTCACCAAATTCTATACAAGCCTCTACTCTACAGAGGCACCAGACAGTGACCTCCAAAAGGCCTTCTTAAAATCTTGCTGGCTAAAAAGATTAGAACAGAGCCAGCGTGACACTTAGAAGGGATGATTACCGAAGACGAGGTGTGAGCAGTGATCCAATCGCTACCACCAAATAAAGCCCCATCCTGGAGGGGTAACTCGCCACATTCTATAAAGTATTCCAGACCACATTAGTTCCGTTAATGACATCCCTGTACAACTCCTTCTCCGATATGGGCTGCATCTCCCAGTCCATGGAGGCCAAGGTAATCCTCTTCCCTAAGCCAAACAAGAAACAAACCCTCTGTAGCTCCTACCGCACTATAGACATAATAAACCTTGGCGTCAAAATCTTTAAAAAAATTCAAACATTTAGAATGTATAAAGTAATCCCCGACCTGATCTACCCCGATCAAGCGGGCTTTGTCAAGGGGAGACAAACATTTGACAACATTAGGCGAATATCCCATCTGATAGATAAGTGAAACAGGGCGGGGGGGTTTAGCGCTAGATGCAGAGAAGGCATTCGACCAAGTCGAATGGTCATTCTTGTTTGCTACCATGGAGGTTATGGAGTTTGGCCCGCTATCACTGAGGCAATCGGGTCCCTCGCCTCCGGCAAAACACTGGGCAGCGATGGACCCCCCCCATCCCCGAGTTCTACAAAACATATGCCGATCTCACCACGCCGGTCCTGCTCCAGGTCTACCAAGAAGCATTCATCAATGGGGTACTACTGGGGTCTATGAGAGAAACATTAATTGTCCCAATACCGATGCCCGGAGAACCGACTGAAAGCTGCGACTCATACTGCCCCCTGGCGATGCTAAATTATGATATCAAAATTCTCATCACAGTCCTTTCCAAACGCCTGAATAGAATAATTGGGGATATAATGCACAGCGACCAAACAGGCTTTATACCTGGGTACAGTACTGCCCTAAACCTGCGCAGACTGCAACACATCCTGGCGCAGACCGAGGGCTCCCAAAACCTTGTAACGCAAATGTTTTTCACTAAAATGCCAATTAAAGCATTTAAAAATAAAATGGGGTTTGGCCCGGGCTTTCTCCACCTGGTCAAAGCCAACTATGGAGTACCACTTATCGGGCTAGCTATCAATTGGCATGTCTTCCAGGAGAAAAGGGTCACTAGGGGTACTAAGCAGGGATGCCCCATGTCACCAGTCCTGTACATAATTTTTGAACCCTTCCTAGCTAGAATTAGACAGGAGAGGGGAACAAAAGGGATTACATTCAGTGGGGAAGACCATAAGGCAATGGCCTTTGCTGACGTCCCCCTGGTCGTGCTAACAGACATGGACACTTCCCTCTCGACGTTATTGGCACTCTTAGGGGAATTTGGCAGAGTGCGGGGCCTGAAGACCAACAACCAAAAATCGGAACTAATGGTGCTATAAGAAGGCACGCCCTCAGAAACATCAGATACTGGGAAATTTGCACGAGCAGGGGGGGATCCCTTCGATACCTGGGGGTGACAATAACCAGTACCCTAGAGGATATGTACCAAGGAAACTATCCCCACCTATTGGAAACTATCAAGACCTTGCTGGGAGAGAGGAGGCTCCTTAACATATCATGGTTGGGCAGCATCAATGTCATTAAAATGATAATACTCCCCAGAGCGCTATATTACTTTCAGGCTCTGCCCCTGGTGGTTTCCCCAAAAATTCTTCAAAACCCCAAATAAACTAGTATGTAACTACATCTGGCAAAGACCAAGGGGGGCTGGAGGGTCATGGTCACTCCCACGGTGGCGGTGGGAATGGGAGTTCTGAACTTTCAAATGTGCTATTGAGCAGCCCAACTGAGGGTCATTCGAGAATGGGTCAATGGGAATCCTGACCGCATCTGGCGAAAGATGGATAGGGCAGTGGTGGGAAGACCCTGGGATAAGTTCCTGTGGTGCCTAAGAGCGGACAGGCCCCCGAACATGTACAGAAGCCGAATTACAGCCCTGGTGGGGGATACATGGGATGTTCGGGTTAAAAAAGCAAAGATCATGTCCTACCCATCTCCGTTCACGCCCCTATTCTGCAACCCACAGTTTGCCCCAGAGCTGGAGAAAGGAACATATGCCAGGAGGGAAGAGGCGTGCAGCATTCGTGCAAGGGACATGACGGAGGTTAAGTCCTTCCAGCTCTGCAAACAAACCATGGGTTTGCAGGAGGAAGATAGGTATCGCTATGCCCAACTGCGGCACTGGCTCTCTTCTCGATTATATGAAACAATCCACCACCAGAGAATTCACTCTGCTAGAAAGGTACTTGCTAACAAATTCCAGTGATAGACAAATGATTAGTAAAATGTACAAATGATTCACCATGCCAGAGGCACAGGTCCAGTGGCCCTAAATGAAACCATGGGCAGACAGGCTGCCCATCCCGATCCCAGAAGAACAGTGGTGGGAAAATGTGCAAGCCAATCCCCCAAATTGATGAGAGGGATGCAGATCAGGGAAATGTGGACCAGGATACGGGTGCAGTGACACCTAAAACTGGAGAAGCAACATAAAATATACCCTTTAGTAACACAGATGTGTTGGCGGGGCTGCAAAGAAGTAGGGATGTGGCTCCATGTCTGGTGGCCCTGCCCCATCCTAAAACCGTTCTGGAAAGTAGTGAACAAAGAAAGAAAGCCATCTTTGGTCCCCAAATACGGAAGGCTATGCTGGGCCTGAGTGACGTGCAGGACACACTCCTGTCTAAACCACAGAGGAAAGCATATATGGTCCTAAGCGCAGCGGCCCTCTCCCTAATTGCGCAAAAGTGGAAGCAAACCACGATCCCCAGCGAACGGGAATGGATAGCAAAAATGTGGCGTTACACTTCACTGGAATGGGTAACATACACTATACAGGGGGATTAACCTAAATTGAAGAACGAGTGGGACGCTGTCCTGAACTTCATGCACAAAGTCAACTGTGAACAATGGTGTCCTCAGACTAAGACTATTGCTTATACTATAGACTGTGACCCGTTATACCGTGTACATTTGCCTCTGAAGATATGCAGCGCAGTGATTCGTGGGTAGGGAATTGTTAATGTTCAAAACTTTAAAATGGCAATAAAAATAACGTTAAAAAAAGCTTCATAAGAAATTGAAGAAGCAAAATGGGATGGAAATTAGCTAGGACAAGATGGACGCAGCGCCACCTGTCCTGCCCGCCACAGCGGCGAGACAGCCCAGCGCCCCATCTAGCATCCCCACTTGGGAGTGGGCCGAGACCATCAGGGTTTTAAAACAAAATGAAAATCCAGGCGCTCAGTCCGGGAAGTCTGCCCACCGCCTGTAGCAGCATGGCCGCAGGGCTTCCCATGGTGACAGAGGCAGGCTGATCTGCCGCCGGCCCACCCAGCCCGATACCACTCATCCTTTCCCAACCCCCTCTGCCGCTCCAGATGCACACAGATGTCCCCATCCCACCCTCGAGACCAACAGATGCCCCATACTTGTTCCAGACTAACACCAATATGCCCTCGTCCCTCCCCAGACCCACACAAATGTTCCCCATACCTCCTGCAGACCAATGTGCCTGTCCCTCCCATCAAGCCCACACCAATGTGCCCCGTCCCCTCCCTCCAGACCCACACCGATGTCCCCATCCGACCCAAACCAGGATGCCCTATCCCTCCCTGCAGAACACCAATGTGCCCCATCCATTGCAGACCTCACCAAGATGCCCCCATCCTGCCCTCCAGACCCACACCTGGATGAACCATTCCTCCCCAGACACAGACCAATGTCCCCATCAAACCCACACCAATGTCCCTCATCCCTCCAACCCTCCCTCCAGACCCATACCATTGTACCTCATTCCTCCCAGACAGACCAATGTCCCTGTCAAACCCACACCAATGTGCCTGCATCCCTCCGCCCAGACCCACACCACCGTACCACAACCCTCACTCCAGACCACCACCACTGTACCCCAACCCTCTCTCCAGACCCACACTACTGTGTCCCTGTCCCTCCCCCAGACCCACACCACTGTCCCCGTCCCTCCCCCAGACCCACACCACCGTGTACCTGTCCCTCTCCCAGACCCACACCACTGTGTCCCTGTCCCTCCCCCCAGGCCCACACCACGGTGTCACCGTCCGTCCCCCAAAGCCCACACAACTGTGTCCCTATCCCTCCCTCCAGGCCCACACCACTGTACCCCAACCCTCCCTCCCCACACTACTGTTTCCCTATCCCCTCCTTCCAGACCACACCTGTGTCCCTATCCCTCCTGACCCAAACCAATGTCCCTATCCCTCTCTTCAGACCCAAATCACTGTGCCCCTATCCTCTCTCCAGACCCAAATCACTGTGCCCCTATCCTCTCTCCAGACCCACACCACTGTCCCCATCCCTCCAGACCCACACCACTGTGTCTCTATCCCTCCCTCCAGGCCCACACCACTGTGTCCCTATCCCTCCCTCCAGGCCCACACCTGTGTCCCTATCCCTCCCTGCACACCACTGTGTCCCTATCCCTCCCTCCAGACCCAAGCTGAACATGATTTTTAAAGTAAATGTAATTTTCTGCTCCCCGTCTCAACATGGTGTCTTGCAGGAATGTTCATGGTATCCCGAAGAAAATTCAAATTGTATTCTCAGCCAGCCAAGAGCACACGGATCGCTACTGCTCTTGCAACCTGGCAGCCAGTGCCTTCCCGGTTCCCCCTCAGAAAAATGACGAGGGACAAGACTAAGTCGGACGCGCCAGGGTTTTTGCAGAAACATTCCCGGTATCCTGAAGAAAATGCCCACTTGCACCAGCAGCCACAGCCTTCCCGCTTCCTGAATCCCGCTCACTGAATGTGCTCCGGAACCGGTTCATTGCTCTGATAAAACCACAATGATGATGTAGGAAGTCACGTGAAGAAGAGTGGGAGGGCCGTTGTTATGGTCAGTTTCTTGGATGGGAACTAGTCGCTAAGGCGCTTATACATCTCGAAGTTTTTCAAAGCGCCAGGTATATTTGGGTGCCGGTGGGTTTGTTCTTCCTATTTTGATTTTGGTTGTAGCAACAGCGGATCTTTGTGTGTCTTCTTGGCTGGTATTATCCCCATCCCGGTAATTTGTGGCTGTGCCATGCATGCCAAGGGAATTTCAGGGCAGATGTTTTTTTCCAAATTCGTCTGCCAACAGCAAGTCTGATTATACGCCATCTTTCTTCAACCTTATCTGCCCAGCAAGGCTTTCACTGTTAAAACAGCAATGCGCTCAGCTAGTTGGAAATTGAGCCCCATGTCGATCCCATTTTTACCACAGCCGCATGCTTGCTTCTTTTTCTGCACAGGCTCACGTGGGCTTGGATGCCTCTGGACTTGGGGACGATATATGTGCCGCCCAGTGTTGCCAGGTCGGAAGGAAAAATTAAGCTGAATGCCCTTCCAAAACAAGCTGACTCCCATCCAAATAAGCTGAAAAAACAAGTGTGCACCTAAAACGTGGGAAGGTCTCAAAAGTAAGAAATGTAACACAACAGCAAAAACATACACTGACAGTGTTAGAACAATATTTTATTGAATGGAGACTAGAAGTCCCAGAATGCAAAATAATGCTGGCCTGAAATATATTTTCTTTTTACACTACTATATACTACTGTATTTTGTTCACTTTGAGATTGGTTAATAAACGTTGTATAGCAACATAACTTGGCTAAAGAATGGTTATCATAACTGTCTGGCTGGCTATGTTCAATACATAACGATCCATTTTGCCGGTAGAGCAGGCAGTGTTTGGGTATAGAGCGTTCGCCGTCTCCCGGTTGTGAGTGGACAGAAACCTGTGTCAGAGAGCTGTTTGAAAAACTGGTAATCCTGGCTGCTGATGGCAAAGTATATCTATGTAGAAATCGATCACCATAGACAGCTAAATGGGGCACAAAAAGTTAAAAACTTGGTTTTAATTGGTTGCCCACAGGATTGTCTTGGGTCTCCACTAATACTTGTTAAGAAAACATCTATTGGTTTTACAGATATGTGTTACTGATTAAGCTCAACATGGCTTTTGTTATCCGTTTGCAATTGTAGTGGGGACGGTGGATGACCGGCACTTGTTGTACAGATTGACAATTTCAGGAGGAAGTGTGCATATTGTGGGTGGTGAACAGGATAACTAACAGCATGAACCGAATTAAAAGAATTTTAAATACATTGTAACATAGCCAACTGGAATCTTGAAAATAATAAACTCTCTCTGAGAAGATGTTCTACATAGACTCCAATGACACTGAATCCTTGGATCTCTAACCAAGTCTTGCAACCAAAAAAAAAATATGTATAATAAACAAATGACTTTAGTGGATAATGCAGCAGCACTGGGGGTATTACAGGATAACATTGCTATAGTGTGACTATGTTCTTAAAAATATTTGTTAAACTGAAACAATCCCTTCTTTAAATGTCATTGTGTCTGACAGCAGAACTAAACTTTTAAAGCAAGCTTTCTTTTTGCATATGTTTAGGCATTTGGCAATGATGGGCCACCTAGTGGACAGGTAACGATCCCATCAGTGCCAAACGCCTAAGCATATGCAAAATACAGGGAGCAGCCGGGAACAAGACAAAGGAGCAATTGCATATAGTAAAGTGCTGCCAGCAGCCCAGTGCAGGACGCTCTGTGCAACGTGTGATGGGCTTAGCTGCAAGGTAAACAAGCCCAATTACATGCACACAGACGGCCCCACAAGCGGACAAAAACCGCGACAAGCGACCTCCAAATATTATAAGCAACTGGGCAAAAACAAGCCCAAAGTCGCTTATAATAGGCAGACCTGGCAACATTGGTGCCGCCACCGGAGCGGGGGAAGAGCAAACTCCTGTGTAGTCTTACCAGCAAGATAACAATTTAGTATTTCACTTTAAAAATAGCCATACTGTAGGCAGAGGTCTTCAATCTGTGGGGTGTGTGATCCAGGACGGTGAGAAAAGAGAAAATAGTTTTTGTGTGACTCACTGAACTGTGCATGTCGAGCCACTGCCCCCCCCCATGCCCACTCAGTGTGGCATGGCCACAAAACAGAAAATAAACGCATCCTGGACGTGCGCTTTCCTGCATTTGGATGGGGCATCCATTCTGTGTTCCTGCTGGTGCCGTCAGTGTCTTCTTAGTGGTAAAGGATGCTGCTTCTCGGCTCAGCCCCCCACACCACATTTGGAGGGGGTGCTGGGCGTTTCAGGCCTTTTCCGGTCCCTCTGCTTCCCTCGTTGGACCCACAAAGGCAAACTCGTGGGGAGAGGGGGGCCGGATCACTGCAATGTTGGTGCCCCCATCTTGGGGGCCATAGGGGGAGAGGAGGCGAGCGGGGACAAAAGAATGCATTGCCAGTGTTGTATGATATCCGGCTCCCCCATGGCAGATTGCTTGGCTCCAGCAATCTGCTGTGGGGGAACCAGATATCATAAAACACCAGCACCCCTGCCTTGGTTGCCCTCTGCCTTGTCACCCCTTCTGGTCCATGGGACGGCTGGGTCTGGCATCAGATGTCTGGCTGATTATCGGGACCCGGCCTGCCTCGGCGATGACCAGGATTTACCAAGCCCCCCAGTTTCGCAGAGGGAAACTGGAGGCTCTGGGACCTAATCTAAACGGTGCTCCTTTCCCCAGCCGTCACTCGTGCATTTCCTGGCTCTAATTGCTCATCCCGTTTGTTTTCTTCTGTCCTCAAAGGGACATCACGGAAATCAATGGGCTATGAACATCACTGTAGCGGGGCTATGGGGGGATCACTGTTGAAAGCTGGCATTCTACATGCTGGACACATTATTGTTGTTCAAATGTGCATTTTACACGTTCATAGGAAAATAGTTATTTCTAAACTCAAACGCTGCTGAAACTTGCGTTCACTGGTTTTCTTTGATTTCTTTATTTATTTATTTACTTATTGTTTTTGGTCCGAGCACCACACCAATACTCTAATTTGTGTGCCCCTTGCTTTGTGTTTTATCACAGATTATATTTATAAAGATGTTATGTTTATCACACTGGTTAGTCACAAATAAATGCTTCCGTTGTGCTGACAGTAGTTACTTGGAAATTTAAACTGGGTTCGTGGCTGCCAACTTTTGCTTTTTACTTGAGGCAGAAATACCCCAGCGGAGCTGCAGAACTCTGAGAGGTGGTGACGTCATGGCATCACTCGGCTCCAGCTAGTCCGAGACAAGTGCAACATCAAAGAAATCCCAACGTACAGCAAACTAAAGGACTTGTGAGTTTGTATAGATGACATGAGCCTCCATGTTCGCGTGGAATCAACAGCACGTTTCGTAAGCGCACAGTATAGGGAATTACCTGCATACAGGTATACATATATCTACTAAATTTAACGGATAAAACGGCTAATTTCAATATAACATGCTCACTTGAACCACAATATAGAAGTGCAAGATAAAATTGAGCCGCAGGCATACAGGCTTTTGTTCAATACTGGAAACTTAAGGATTGGCTATAAAGCAGAGCACACAACATGTCAGAGCCCGCCCTGAGGAAAGACTTAGTCCAAAATGCATTGGCAAGGGCTTCTGCTAATTATGAATAAAGACAATCTGCAAACAAAATTGAAAAGTGAATGAAATTCGAGTGAATCATTTTATGTCAATCTTCTTTGATTGACTTCATAAAAAAATTATAAATTTTGATTATTTTAAGGATCAATTTGGAAGTAGTATTTACTACAGACCAGGCGTCTTCAAGCTCAGTGAATTTTCCACGGAGCAATTCTTGCCTGCAGAAATACCCCAACCCATCCCATGGCCAAACACATTTTATAGCGCTTCCTTTTTCATAAGTAATTGCAAAAGTCATTGAATAACAAGTTTTGCAAATATTTCTTTATTGTTTTGGTTAAATTCAACCTTAAACGCATTAAAAGAAATAAATCAATACACATAATTATATTATCTATATAACGTCTCAGCAGCGGTCTGTCAACCTGCTGAGCTACCCAGGTAGCCATCTAATATAGAGCGAGTCTATGCATCCCTTGCTGTACTAAAATCACTGCATTACCAACAGTACTTTGGGTGCACCGCTGCCATAGAAGTGATTTAAAGTGGAATTCATGTATATCATCCTGCTGCGGGTGCCAGGCCTTCGCCTGCATGGGGCACAATATGTTGCAGAGAAGCCAGGGGCCCTCGTCTCTGCCATGGCAGCTGCAGCAGTCTGCTACTACGTCAGCGCTGTTGCCGGACTGCAGTAAAAGCTGCATGGCTACTACTCGATGTTTCCTAAAGTAAGCTCGGTGACTTAAGAGCTACCGTGTTGGATTCTATGTAAGATATGCAGATGAATGATTGGAATGCCAGCAGGCTGAACTTCTCAACTATTTTAGGCACGGAATAGAAAGGGTAAAAAACAACAAGCTGATGCTCTTTCTCTTGCTCTATTATTTTTTTGTCTCTGTGACTGAATTTGAGTCTTGTTTTCAGGTATGTGCTCTGACTGTTCTGTTCACTCTGCTAGCTGGGGTGGACTGGCCTATAGGGAACTTTGGAGATTTCCCGGTAGGACCCTGCACCTTAGGTCCCTTTTGTGTGCGGGGGAGGATGTGTGCAGAGGAGTCTAGTGTGCACGTATTGGTACAGTCAATCTGGTATGTCGATAATATTTGTTTTATTGTACCTTTTCAATTGCAGGAACACAAATTGGCTCTATCATCCCATCTTGGAAGCAAAGTCCCCCAGCAGCAATGGCACCATAAAAAGTCCTGACGTCTGTAGTAGAATTTGCAGACGGTAAGAATGCCTTTTTTAAAACCTTCTGCATTCTGCTGTGAGTGATGGTGGGACAATTTTAAAGGTATAGTTGGGAGTCAGTCAGGGATTTCAAAACTATTTTTGAGGGTGTCAGTTTGGGGCGGTACTGAAAGTTCACGTCTCATCTGGGAGTTGCATGCACTGTGTACTGTCTCCTTGTTTCCCAGCGTTCTGTATTGCTTACTAGCTGATGCTTAACACCCAAGAGCTGGTTTTAACCCCTGCTCATCTAATCTTAATTTTGAAGTGTCAGGTAGACCCATGTATCCTTGGCTAACTGTTTGTTTTCATTGCAGCAGCATCGCTCCAAGCGTCGGTGTGTCAGCCTAACCACCTTTGCCCCAGCAAGAAAAAGCCAGTGAAGCACTTGACCCAGTCAGTAAGGATTTCATTTCCCTATGCACCATTGGTTGAGTAGAAGTGCTGAAGGTTTATAAGGAAAAAGGCTGCTGATTGAGCTGACCGCGCATGCCGGGCTGCGTGCTGCTCAAGGTCCCTGAGCTCTGCCTTCATTTACTTTTGTACTCTTGCCAAACTGAAACTCGGTCCACCCGACCCTTGGCTTCTCCAACCCCTACACGGTGAGACTCTGATGTACCCTTTATCAATATGTACCCCTTGTACCCCACCGCTGTTCACAACACCTCTTGACATGCCTCCTACTATGTCGCCTCGTCATTAATACACGTCTACATTACAACTCGCCAGTGTTACTCAGCAACCTGATCATGAATCTATGGTCCAATGTACGATTCTATACATGCCTGTCCATGTCACTACCAGTTTAATAGCACTAGCCTGCACAGGCTACTCTACGCCTGTACCTCTTGGTAATTGTCTCTGTAAACCATGCTGTTTAGCATAGACTGTTAGACCCACTCTGTTCGGTACGTGATTCCAGATCTCAGATTACTGCCCCAGTCTGAAACCGTACTCTGTGCCGTTTAGTCGAAACTGCATTTTGTGCAATTTAGTTGAAGCTGCATTTTAGCCCCTCCGTGCTGGAACTGCATTAGAATGCTACTTCGCTGAAACTGCATTCTGTGCCATTTAGTCAAAACTGCATTTTGTGTTATTTAGTTGAAGCTGCACTTTAGCCCCTCTGTGTTGGAACTGCACTAGAATGGTACTTAGGTGACACTGCATTTTGTGCCGTTTAGTCAAAACTGCATTTTGTGCCATTTAGTTGAAACTGCATCTCGGCCCCTCCTGTCCTGTTGGCTCCTTCTGACCCAGGCACTCTCTACTTCGATCTGACCCACACTCGGACTCATTCGAGCGCATAGTTATTATTTACTGGCAAAACCTTTCCTCAGCGGTCAATCGCTCCATTTTACCACCCATCCTCAAGCTACTCGTACTAGCTGTGGCATCCAATCTTTACCTCACACTCCCAACCTCACTTGCTCATAACCGCAGCAATGCTCCGCCTACCAACCCACTCTATCACACTACTACAATTATGGCCACTACCTCTACCAACGCAAACCCATACCTTAACAACCCCTCCCTCTGGCTACAACACTTCGCCACTAGAACTATACCTAACCAACCATGCACAATCTTAGTGAGGAACTCTAGACTTGGCGCTAGACTCACTCATGCCTCTAACAACCATATGATTCCCTCTCAACATAATAACCACTTACAGCCAATTGCCAGGACCGACTCTACTCTACCCACATCTACCTCAGTTAAGAACCTCGATACGAATACCACATTGGCTCCCAAACTCCTAATCAAAGGGGCATTAATTAATGCTAGATCCCTCACGGCTCATGCACTAGATGTGGCTGATCTTATCATAACACTTGACCTTGACTTCATCGCCATCACTGAAACCTGGCCCCATGCTGCCTCAGGACCTCTACTCTCACTAGCTATCCCTGCAGGATATAATATCATCAGACACGAATGTAATAAAAACCAATCCAAAGGAGGTGGCATTGCCATCATCCATAAAAACTCTACAAACTTCCGTATTTGCTGACAGCTAAACTAGCTCTTACCCCAAACCACACCATTACATTAAATCTGATATACAGGCCCCCTGGGCCTCTATCCACCTTCGCTGAAGATTTATCTGACATTCTTGCAGACAACACTAAAATCAAATCTCAAATCATTGCACTAGTTGATTTCAACTTGGGTCTCAATGATACCGCTGCCCATGTTATCATCAATCTGTTCACCAACTTAGGCTTTACTCAGCATATAAATAAACCTACACATTCCAAGGGCAGAATCCTCGATTGTTTAGCTGATTTAAACTGTGCAATGAATATGGAATCCAACCAACCCTGTGCTTGGACAGACCACCATCTAATCACCTCTAACTTCCCTGCCAAAACTATTAGTACAACCTCAGACGTCGCACCCGCGATCTCCACTAGAAATAAGCGCAACATAACTTGCGAAAAACTCCTCCCTCTTATCCTCCCCATTCTCAATGAACAGGCAATCGCATGCACTGATCCAACTGTCATGGTCGACACCTTCAATCAGACTATGCTAAAAGCCCTTAACCACATTTTCCCCTCTAAATTGAGAAAACCTAAACCTCTAGCTCACCTTAACTCCTGGTTCACACCCCAGCTGAGAACTCTACGCAAAGAAAAACAAAACCTTGAAGCACACTGGAAAACTAACCCCACTGAAACAAATAAAGCTAGCATTATCCTTGCAACTCTAAATTACGAAGAAGCCCTACTCCAGGCGAAAAAAGACAAAGACACCTATAACAAACGCATTGAACAAGCCAAATCAAATACCAAAGAGCTGTTCAGAATACTAAAAGAATTGGAATCCCCTGTCACCCCACCAGACACATGCACCAAAGATAGCATCTGGTGCACTAATATTCAAAACGCACTTGGGAAGATAGTTTCTCTCCAAGCCAAAATCAACGATAAAAAAACAGTTTACAGTTTAACCCGCATCCTAATATCCATTTGGCCAAAAACAACCCTAGCTTTGACTTGCTGAAACCATTCAGTTTCTCACCCCTCTCCGTTACTGAAGTTGAAAATATTATGAACAGCCTCAAACCCTCCAACTGCCAGGGGGACCTATGCCATGTGCCTATCATTAAGGAGGCCTCCCATGACCTAGCTCCTTTCATTACTACTTTCATAAACTCCTCCTTCAGCACTGGGATTGTACCTGACAATTTGAAGGACGCTTGGGTTATCCCGCTCCTGAAAAAACCGTCACTGGACGCTAACATACCAACTAACTACAGGCCCATCATTACGGTGCCTTTTTTACTAAAAATCCTTGATCGAGCTGCCTACTTACAGATCCAAGAGTACCTTGAATCTAACAAACTCCTGGGACTGAGGCAATCTGGGTTTCGTCCGCGGCACGGTACTGAAACTGCCCTTATTGATATTAAAACCCAGACCGAAGACCTAAAAAATAAGGGCAAACTTGCCTTCTACTTCTACTTGATCTCTCAGCGGCGTTCGATCTTGTGAATCACCAAATACTCTGTCGACACCTTAAACTAGCTGCCCACTTCTCAGATAAAGCAACGGCCTGGATCAGTTCATTTCTGGATAACCGATCCATGAGAGTTTTTCCCCCCTCTGCGGCAGCAAAACCTTCACCAGTCACCTGTGGGGTACCACAAGGATCGTGTGTCTCCCCTACTTTGTACAACGCGTTTACAAAGCCACTATTCGATATTCTGGACTATCTGGGTGTCACATACACTAATTATGCTGACGACACCCAGATACTCATCCCTATCACAGGAAATTATACTACTGACTCTCTTGCTGTTAACTCCATCCACCAAGTCATCCAAGCCTGGATGGCGCAACACTGACTCTGTCTGCATGACGAAACGACAGATTTCCTCATCCTCGTTTCTCACCAAAGATTCAACAGACTAGACCCTTTTTTCAATTCTTTCATTATTGATGGCAACACCATCAAGGTCTCCAAGGACACTAAAACATTAGGTATCTATATTGATTCCACTCTATCCCTGGCCAGACAAACTAACGCAGTCTCTTCCGCAGCTGCTTACACCTGCAAGCTTATCACAGCCAGTCATCCTTTTTTATCTCCAGCCAACTTTACTACACTAGCCAGGACTCTGGTGTTGTCAAAAATCGATTACTGGGAGATTCCAAGATGGCGGACGTTGAGTGAGGACGCGTCCGGCGGTCTCTCCTCCCAAGGCCGCGACAATCAACCCATCAGACGAGCTAATCGGGCGATCCCGTGAAGAAAATCATAAGCTTAAAAAGGGGATGGTAATGGAGGAGCCCCAGCGTGAATGGAATAACAAAGGCTGTAGCAACCGGAGGCTATAAGTGCGCACCGGACAAGCAGCGAACCCGCGCTCTACACGGTGCCCGCCGACAGGAGCGACCACTGTGGGAGGAAGTAGCGAGCAACCCAAGGAGGAGACGGCGGCCCCCCACCCGTCGGTGGTCGAGCTCCAGGCCCGCGGGGGAGGAGACCACTGAGGCGGGGATCGGCGCGCCCACCGTGTAGGGTGCTCCCACCCAGAGAAGAGAGGCGATCGTGGTGGGTAGCGTCCAGCTGCTGCGGGTGGGACGGTAGGAGAGGAGGAGGGCCCCCCCAGGTGGAAACTGGACTCGTGTCCCCCTCGGGCACCAATAAGTCCAGCAACACCCCCACACGGCCCGCCGGGGGCCGGTCCGAACCAGCTGGGGGCTCTGCCGACCATCGGCAGCACAGGGGAGCGAGGAGGCACGGGATCCGAGCGGAGAGTCATCTGTGAGTGCCACGCGGGTGTGGCGCACCTACTCAGACACCAGCAACCCCGGAGACCTCGGGGCCTGAGCGGGGGCTCAACCAAAGGAGCGGCCTCAGGAGGGGAGCCCGAGAAGAGTACGCCCCGCAAGGGCCCGGCCACCAGCACAATTAAACCGGAACGCAAGCAATTGGCACAGTACAGCCCGACCTCACCATACGATCTGGGGTAAGACTATCCCCCGAAGTACAGTACGGTGGTGACCTGCAGGCCTTCTGCGACAGTGCCTACAGGGGAGGTTGACCCTGGCACAGAACGCGCCGTAACACAGAAGACAGCAGAACAGAGCCAGCTCATCCCTCCCCACGCAGTAAGTGAGGGGAAAACGCACACAGCGGGCCCGAGTCGAGGGAGGAGGGCCTTAAATAAGCAATACTGCCTGGAGGCCACCTACAGGGGACCACAAGAGTAGAACCGCGCCTCGGTCCCCCCCTCAGGGATTCCAGGGGTAGCGCGCGCGGAGCCTCAGAATCCGAAGGCACAGCAGAAACAGACCGCTGACAACCTAGGTCAGCCCTCCCCACTGCACAGGTGGCACCACCCAACGGCCCCAGCACTACAACCAAGGACTCTCCCTGGTCTCCTAGGGCAAACCCACAAGGGCTCCCACAGATAAGCACTACCATGTCTGCCAAAGCGCATAAATGTCAAAAACACGGGCAAAGTCCACAGCGCAGTCCTCCCCACAGAGGAGCCAAGGAAGGAACCTAAAACAGCTCCCCACATCTACACTGGAAGACTTCCCCCCGCTAGGTTCTGTTTCAACCCAAGAAAGGATGGGGGGAAATCCAATTAACAGAGAGGACATGCAAGCATGCTTTAAAAGAACTTCAATCACAACTACTCAACTCTGTTCAAGAACAATTTAAACTTCTGAGGGGGGAGATGGTCCAATCAATCCAGGAAATCAGGCAGGGCATAACCAAATTGGGGGAGAGGACCGACTCAGTGGAAAGAAAACTGCAGCAACTAGAGGACTCCTCCTTAAAATCCGAAGAAACACTGGACAGGTTAGCCCAGACAACCATGTACCTCAAGCAGCAATGCAAGGACCTTGAAAATAGATCAAGAAGATCCAATGTGAGAATTAAAAATTTGCCGGAAACCATAGGTGAGGCAGACCTGAAGCCAACAGTAACGCAATTGTTCGCTGAGATCCTAGCCGTGGAGGAGGGCCCGGGTATAGGGATCGACCGCATCCACAGTGGGCCCTAAAAGAGGGACCGAACCGGGAACGAGGCCTAGAGATGTGCTGGCGGCCATTACTTCTTATGCCTAGAAAGAACTGATATTGAGGAAGGCCAGACAGGCCCCCCCCGATAAGAGTGAACGGTCAAGAAGTGCAACTATATCAGGACCTGGCTCAATCCACTCTGCTCAAAAGACAGATGATGGGTCTGGTGGTCCGCCACTTATCTGCGGCCCAGGCGAAATACAAGTGGACTTTTCCGTTCGGTCTCCTGTTTACATGGGAGGGAGCCCAGCACAGGATCACCTCCTGTGAAGAGGGGGAAAGGATACTGAACATATCGAGTGGAGAACAAGGTGCACACCCGAAACCCCAGAGGAGACCCAGGGGGCCAATTCAGCAGGAGAGGTGGGAGACGGCCCACAAGAAAGGAAAAGACAAGAAAACATAGTCGGCCAAGGGGCACACCAATGCCACCCAGGAACTTAGAATAAGTTAATGAACGCAGCAACAAAAATCAACCGGAGTAGAAGGAAATGGTCGTACCACCCGACAAACTAGAAGCAGGCCGAAGAAAGGGGGAGGAAGGAATCTAACGGAATCTCCAGTGGGGTTTAGGACTCCCCACGACATGTTTATGAGGGGAAATACGAGCCGGGGGGGCTGGACACTCCGTCCCACGGCATGTAGCAACCCGGCTCTGACCTCAAGAGTTTTTCTTTTTGGGAGGGGAAGGGTGCAAGGGGGGTTTACAAGTTAGAGACAGCGAGACAAACTTATGGCAGAGCACAGAGCGCTACGGGAAAACGGGGCAACCACAAAACTCACCCATCAATCATCCCATGACTACAACAAATAAAATCCAGGTGACAATACTCTCGCAGAATGTAAGGGGCATGTACACTCCAATATAAAGGGCCAAACTGGAGAGGCAAGCCTGTAGACCGAAAGCGAACATCCTAATGTACCAGGAAACACATATAAAGAAAAGTGAAAAAAATTGTTTGAAAATAAAAGGGGCAAAACATATCTTCCAGTCAAATGCGGAGGGGAAGAGGGCAGGGGTCCTGGTGGCCATAAAGGACACCCTGAAAGTACAGATTCATGGCCACAGAACCGACAAGGAAGGGAGGTCATCCTGAACATCACGGTGAAAGGGAGACGGATCACCCTGGCGTCGGTTTACGCCCCCAACGTGGGCCAAGCGACGTTCTTAAAGGAATTGCTGGGCTCGCTTGAGGAGTTTGCGACAGGAGATATTATTCTGGGAGGAGATCTGAACCTGGGCTGGAACCCCACTCAGGATAGGATTGGCAGAACTAGCGAAGGCTTGAAGGCCCCCTCAGAGGCACTAAAGAAGGCATTCGACTCCCTCTCTCTCCACGACACCTGGCGAGCAAAGAATGGGGAACGGCAGGGCTTTACGCACTACTCCCATGTACACAACTCGCTATCGAGAATAGACTATATATGGGTCTCCACGGACCTTATAGGTACGATCATGGAGGTTGAGTTGGGCCCCTTTGCCCTCTCGCATCATGCCCCAATAACTCTGTCTCTAACATTCAAAACCAGGGAGGGCAGAGTGTGGACCTGGCGAGTCCCCTCGGAACTCCTACAAGACCCAGTACTAACGGAGGAAATCCAGGAGAAGATTGATACGTACTTTAATGAAAATGACACAGGGGCGATCCCGCAACATACGGTATGGGATGCCTTCAAGGCGGTCCTGTGGGGTGAATTAATAGCCATGAAATCCAAGAGGGAGAAAAAACTAGTGCAGTGGGAAAGGGACCTTGAATCACAACTGCAAGACGCACAGAAGGAGGCAGCGGCTAACCTAAGCAGAGCAAAGAGGCGGGCCATGCAGCACATCCAGGGCCAACTAGAGCTTCTTCATACTCGGAAGGTGGGCCATGCTCTAATGAGAACGAAACAAAGATACTATATCCTCGCCAACAAGGCGGTTGCTTTGCTCGCTCGCCAGCTTCGAGAGATGACCAGTGAGAGAACCATAATGGCGCTGGTGGACTCATCCGGTACTCGGAAAACTGCCAATAATGAAATGGGCGAGATTATGAGGACCTTCTACCAGGATCTGTATAGCACGAGTAACCCAAAAGAGGAGGACCAAGAAATATATCTCAGGAGGGTATCTCTGCCGCAACTGAACGAGGAAGCCCGTGAAGCACTAGACCAAGATATCACGCTAGAGGAAGTGTTGCAGGCCATCAAGCAACTCCCCAAGAACAAGTCACCGGGCCTGATGGGTTTACGGACACATTTTATAAGAAATTCCGGCGCGCTCTGGCCCCAAGACTCACAAGACTGTTTAATTCCTTCAAAACTCGGGGTAATATTACACCATCAATGAACGAGGCGAAGCTGGTGCTCTTCCCGAAACCAGGTAAAGACCCCACCCTCCCAAGGTCATACAGACCGATTGCCCTCCTAAACGTAGATGCAAAGCTTTTCACCAAAGTCCTAGGTAACAGGCTGACAGTACACTTATCATCTCTGGTGGATGCAGACCAGTTAGGCTTCGTCCCCACTAGGCAAACAGCGGACAACACGAGGAGAGTGTGCCACATAGTAGAAAAGTCCGAACACACGGTCCTGGAGGCCATACTGGTGGCCTTAGACGCTGAAAAAGCGTTCGACCGAGTCGAATGGTTGCAGCTTTTCCGTACGATGGCACGCATGGGCTTTGGAAACTCCTATATGAAGATGATAAAAGCAAATTACAAAAGCCCCTCCTTAAAAGTCGCCATCAACAGCTTCCTGTCCAAAACAGTCGCGCAGACAAGAGGCACTAAACAGGGGTGCCCACTATCCCCCCTTCTGTACACCCTGTTTCTGGAACCCCTCCTGACGAGTATACGACAACACCGAATTAAGGGAGTGCAGGTGGGTGGGCTGGAACACAAATCCATGGCATTAGCTGACGACATGATACTGGCATTGACGGACCCCACCAGATACCTGCCTACTCTTATGAGCGAATTGGAGGCATTCGGAGCCATATCGGGCCTCAAAATAAACAAAAGCAAATCAGAAGTCCTGAACTTGTCGGCCGACCCCGAGACTATATCAAGCTTGGTACAGGAGCAGGGAGTGAAGTTGGCGCAGGATAGTATAACCTATCTTGAAATCAAAGTCACCTCCAAGATCCAGCAGCTGTACAAGGCAAATTATCCAGAGATGCTCACCCACCTCCAAAGACTATTAACAAGATGGACGCCACTGTCTACCTCATGGTGGGGGCGCATCTCGGCGGTAAAGATGACGATTCTCCCTAAGGTCCTCTATTACTTCCAGGCCCTCCCAATCCGAATTCCCAGTTCATTCTTCCGCTCTTTAAACAGGATGACATCAGCATACGTTTGGCAGCACAAGAGACCGAGGATGGCTATGACAACCCTGACAGCAGCAGTGAAGGAGGGGGGCCAGGCTTTCCCACGCTTCAGGAGGTACTATGAAGCGGCGCAATTGCGAGTCATCAAGGAATGGGTGGCTGAATCCCCACAGTCCAAATGGACGAAACAGGACATAGCGGTGGCCGGGGGTCCACTCGCGAACCTCCTGTGGTCCCACAAAAGGTACAGACATGCAAATACCCCCGACTGAGCGAGATATTGAGCGCTCCCCTTGAGGCATGGAATACAGCAGTAAAGAGGGGGAATTTAACAACACATCCATCCCCATTTACACCGCTCTTCCATAACCCTGATTTTCCACCAGGGATGAACCCACAGGCCTTCACGTCTTGGAAACAGGCGGGCTGCATTAGGATTGGCAATATGTACATAGACGGATCACTCAGGTCGTTGGAAAACTGTGCCCAGGAACTGGGAGTGACAAAAACGGAAAGGCACTAGTATGTCCAAATGAAACACTGGCTATCCACCCCGACAAATGAAGAAGCGGGAACGAGAGCCCTCACAAATTTCAAAACTTATATGATATCATATCCAGGTACACGCAAATTAATATCCATCCTATACACCCACCTGAATTCACAAGGGGAAGAGGTTAGATGGCTATACATGCGGAGATGGGAGGGGACACTGGGGAGGGAAATCCCACGGTCCCACTGGGAGGAGGTATGGCGGAGCGTTGCTACATTGACGAGATCCATTCACCTGAGGGAAATGTGGCAAAAAGTACTGTTGCAATGGCATCTAACACCAAAGAGACTGAAAGAGATGTATCCTAAAATGGATGGCTTATGCTGGCACGGATGTCGCCAGGAGGGAGACTGGAGACACATCTGGGGAACTTGCCCGAACATTACCCGTTTCTGGAGCGAGGTCAAGGCCCAAGCTGGGAAAATGACCCAAGGGGCGGAATCCCTAGGAGACGGAATCTGGCTGGCGGGCATATGGGACCCCACACAAAAAACGCACACCAAGCACCAGTGGAAAGTGATCATGGTCCTGGTGGTGGCCGCCTGGCTGGTGATAGCCCAAGGTTGGAAGCAACATACGCCCCGACACAACTCCAATGGCTTAGAAAGATATGGCACTTTATAACGATGGAGTGGATGACATGTAAACTGCAGAGAGCCACCGAGAACTTTAAGCTTGACTGGGGCCCGGTTCTCGAATATTTGCAGAGTGACTATATGCTTTAATGGTGCCCCCATAACATTCATATCCTTAATCTGTGTTAAGCTGTTCACATGGTTTGTTTTGGGGCTTTTTTTATTTTTTTCCCCCCAGCCTTTTCATGTGGTTCATTTTAAATCTTTGCATGTGGCGTTTGCCATTTAAATCTTTTGAAGCATTTTTAATTTGAAAAACGAATGTGACTTAAAGTGGGGGTTTGCAATGGTTTCACAGATTCAGGCAACCTTTTTAGATGGATAGTTGGCACTAAGTGAAAAGATCTTTTTCACTGTACCGATTGGGGGTGGGTGGTGGTCGTTTTAGAAAGACTGCTCCATAATTGCGGAGAGTGGTCTTTCTAAATCGAACTATAATGCTTGTCAAAACCCAGCGGAGTCGTTGCAGGAGGCAGAGGTGAGTTTTGGACTGTGTGTGTGTGTTGATTGGGGGTGGTGGGGAAATTGGGGGTTCAGGGGTTAACCACCCCACGATTAACGAGTTAATGAGCAGGTGGGACATTGTGATATTTCCGCATTTTAAAACCAATGCAAAATCAGCTGAAAAAAATCGTCCTTTTTTTTGTTCAGGCTTTAAAATGTAGAAATATCACATATAACTGGCTTGTTTCCTAGTACCCAAGGATGGTAGGAATCTCAAATGAAAAGCAGAAGGAGAGGTGGAAACTGACAAAATAAGTGCAAAAACACAAATATGTCTCTTATTTTACAGATGCTGAGAAACTAATTCTACCAACAATTGTCGCTGTCAGCCGGGTAATGCTTATTGACAGTGCAGCCGAGAAATGCAAAAGTATCCCTATGTCGGACACCACAATTATCGACCGCATCACTGACCTGTCCTCTGATATCAGTACATAATTGATATTGCGCTTGAAACAGTTTGCCCTACAGTCGGATGAGGCCACTGACATTTCAAAAGAAGCGCATTTGATTGCTTTTGTGAGGTACTGCTGTGGAAAAGAAATATTAAAGAAATATTTTGTAAACCAATTCAGGGCAGAGCAACTGCGGTGTGTTGGTATTTGCATGGATGGTGCTTCTTCAATGTGTGGTGCTAGAGCTGGGTTAAAAGCAAAAGTGTTGGCAATATGGGGAATGGACTCTGAGGGGTGCTGACTTCTGTTGTAAAATTGTACATTTTATTAAAATGCACTCAGCCATCCAGATAACGTGCATATAGGCCTTTTTACACACAGGAATCGTGTCAATACGGCCCTTTTAATTCTTCCTTGCGTACCACTTACACAGGCTATTTATGGCAGCACCCCCATAAATCATGGAGCTCACTGGTGACAGACTGGCTATAGAAGCAGCTTGTAAATCCACTCTTTACTTTAGTAATCAACAGTTCCTTGAAAGAAGCAACTGGGATGAGTCCTAGTCTGTTTACATTTTTTAACACTCTGCTCTGTTCATGATTCTATCAAGATAATACTTTCTGAGTAATGTAAATGGGAAATTTGTGTTGTGTTCACTTTATTCAACTGCCTGCATTTTGTAGGTTAGTGTTATTAAAGCATCTTGAATAATGAACATGCTTTTCACTTTGCTTTAGGACACAGGTAGTATTGTGTAAAATGAAAATGGTCTTAAACAAGGGCTGCATTTCTGCTTAATTGGCTTTAATAGAGGCAGCCCATTTGCAGCAGCAATAATTAGTTTTCCTTTCATCACAGAAGCACACCAATTGTATAGCTAGGCATGTGGTCTGAACTTTAACTCCCTTTCTCACCACCCACCGGAAGCAAGTTTAATGGATACAGGTAGAAGCAGTGCTGTATATATTTTCAGTGGCACAAATTGTGCCTGTACTTCTCAACGGGACTGCTATATATTCCGGCAAAGAAGCCCAATCTATCAACGGAGCTGCTATACCGTATGCATGTCATTGCACAATGGCAAATATTCACAACAGGGCTGATTGCATCATGCCCACATTTCTTAGCAGTACTGCTATGACAGTATCTGAATTTCAGCACAAACAAGTGTTGGCATTTTCTGCGTATCTGACCTCTTCCCACCAACCTCTGACAGTGTAAGAAGATGGCATTGCTGTCATATACTTCAATGCCTTCTACTCATTCTTGAGATTTTCAAAACTTCTGCTTCTACCATGTCCGATTACCGAGTCCCACTGCCAAAAAGTCTACCATATTTCAAAGCATCATTATGAATTTCCTGACTAATAGTCCAAAAAGGCTTAGAGCTTTTGGCAAGCCATTTATGTCAGGCAAGCCTCACATGGAACTGCCAGTGCCCTAACCCTATGTGCCTTTCGGTGTCAACAGCCTGTTGGGAAAGGCAGTTTAGTGGGTCAATAACCCTGTTGCAGAGATTGTGTAACCTGTTAGTTCAAATCCTGATAATAGTTGAATTAATGAGTCTGCATCAGAGATATGCATTTAGGATGCAGGGAACATTCAATTGTAACACAGTTGACTTAACTTTCGACTTATCAAAAGGACTACTAAATGTTCTGTGATTCAGAACACACGCATTGTTCAATTTGTAATGGCATATACCTGGGATTGCTCAGAACACAACTCTTCATGGCTGCTGTGCTTGTAACAGCTCAGAACACACACCTCATTGGGGGTGCTATACCTGGGATGGCTGAGGAAAGACACATCTCATTTGGGCAGCTATACTTGTAATGGCTCAGAAGAAGCACATCCCATGAGGACCACTATACTTGTAATGGCTCAAAAGAAGCACCTCCCATGAGGACTGCTATACTTAAAATGGCTCAAAACAGACTCCTCTCATCTGGGCTGATATACCTGTGATGGCACGCAGCACACAACTCATATGGGCTGTTGTACCTGTAATGGCATACAGTATTGGTAAAGCATCTACATTAAAGCAAGTGCTGCATATGGTCAGACACACCTCTAACTCTATAATTCCCAGCCTAATGGCTAAAAGGTTTGCACACATCTAAAAAGGAGCACCCAATGGTGACGCTGCACTAGATTTTTAAATAGAAAATGGATTTTCAGCTTTTTGGATGTTTATTGGTGCTACGTTAAAAGACAAACAGAAAAATAGGAGAGGAAGAGCAACTCTGAAACTAAGCAATACAGAAGAGCAAAGGTGTGGTGGGGAGGGGAGGCGAATGGACAGAGAACATACTAGACAATCCAAAACAGGAATTTGAGCAACCGGAAGAGAGAGCAATGAGCTACATGATAGGACAACAAGTGAGAAGGGAAACAGTTAATAATAGGACAAACATACAATAGGACTGAGGGATAGAAGCAGAGCAAAAACAGACATTTGGCAGGAGTGCCAGTCACTACTCCAGTCGCTGATGAGAGAGGAGCTGCTGCTGCTTTTGGACATTGAAACCTGTTTGAGTGTTTACTACTTTAATTTACTGGACTGCCCTTAAAAACTCAATTCAGGCGTGTGAGTTCGTGTAGGAGTTCCAGTCACTACTCAAATCAGAGTCCAGGAGCAGCCATGGGGGAGCCTGCCGCCGCTGCCCGATCGAGACCAAATACCAGAGCCAAGATGCTGGCTAAAGAGAATCATTTGTCTGTCGTGGACGCTCGGTAAGTGAAACGAGCGGGTTGAATGGGGAACGACATATGCTTTCACTGTGGAATAATTGAGTAAAACATGGCGCTATGGATCTGAGCGAATGCGATAATTCTATACTAACCGCAGACTTCACAGCAGATTTGATGAATACAAACACTGCAGTTCCCCAAATAGATTCCAAACCGATATCCATGCTTAAGAACAAAATAGAAACTGCACATTTGGGATAACGGCTCGCTGAAATCCGACGTGTGCCAGTGCGGACTCCCAGCCGGCATAAACCTAAGGCTGACGAGACCTCTCCGTGGGTTATACTGAGATGCATCCTGATCTCGTCAGAGTACAATGATGTAAGCACACACGAGCCTTCGACTACACCGAAACCCTTAACGGACGAGGTGCCAGTGACTGCCATCCAATGCGAGCTTCCGTGTCGACTCGGACCCCCGACCTCCGGTGGACAGTCCTATCACCGGACCGAAGCACTCAATCCAGGTCGAACCTGCACCACGTAGCTGCAATAACCCGCTACCACATGATTGACGCAGGAACTCAGGGATACGTCCGATACCAACTTGGAGATAAGGTGGACACAACCTGGGGAGTCGCGGGGACGGCAAAGGGGCCCGGCATATTGCGCAGTCGCTATATTGGTGGTGGCTAGATTGGCGGTGAACTTTGGCTGGACTCCTCCCTCTCCGGAGGTCCCGGACTGCATTCATCGTGTCACTCAGTAGCCGTAACCCCGGAGGGTTACCGGGGTCGCTGGAGCGCGACTGAGTGCCCATGACCGCAGGAGGGGGCGGCACTGGCCACCGGCAGCAGTTCTCTGGCGCACTTAGATGGAGACAAGCTGGGACAGCGGTACTGCGATCAACGGCATCACTGATAGCCTACCGCTCACAATACTTGGACGCTGCAGGAGTGGCCCGATCGAATGAATAGGCCCAGCATTCTACGAGGCAAATGGGGCCGGAATGCGACTACGGTAGCAAGCAAGGATCCGAGAGATACCAAATGCAACAACGTGAGTACAGCACACAATCAACCCTTGTCTGAACACTAGTGAATTGCCGACCAGAAAGGCCTCATATATTTAATGCAGAGAAATGGTGTAAAGCCCCAACGGCCCAGTCGACACAATACAATTAACTCGAGATCTGCTGAAGATACGTGTGAATCCCACGGCTCTGACCGTGAGCTCCCAAGCTGCGGTTTTTATAATTTCTCGTGTCACATACGATCAGAGCCTGAATCTTTTACAGGCATCACTCCAGAGCTATAAACCCATATCAGGACTGAGACTAACGGCCGCAACTCTCCCGCTGGGACGTGAGGGGTGAAATAAAGCCCCAACTTGTATACCAGACCACGCCAAGCAAGTCCGCAGCTACGAGGGGCAGCGGGGAGCACTGCCACACACTGGCCTGGATCCTGAAAGTAGGTTCTGAGTCTGAGATTATTAATTGCGGATACAACAAGCATAAAGCACACACCACGCATAAGCTAAACATATTACGTGGGAGAACACAGTTCACTCTTGGGGCCTGGAAACTAAGAGAAGACGCCAAAGGGGTCTGACGAGTGGGACGCAACAATCTTAGCGGAGAATGCAGACACAATAACGCGACTCTCTTGCCCAGAGCTTAGCGGAGACTGAGAGACAATATTGTGGCTCTCCAGTGCAAGAGGTACTCTACGCTGAAGGTGTGCATGTGGGCGCTCCGGTAACGTTACTGTCAAGCGCCTGCACATGCACGCATCATATTGAAGAATCCAGACGGCGTGTAGGTCAATCGCCTATGGACACCATTCTCAGAGGTGAGGCTGGCCCGTGATCACTCCCCGAAATAGGGCCATAGTGCACCCCCATAAACAAGTACGCCACTGGCTGCACCAACGGCCCCGAACCACAGGCAGTAAATAAGACTTGAAATTCCTGCCATACCACATCACCACCTGGGACCGGCCCCCGAATTACATTGCAGCATGGGTCCTCCATTGAACTCGCTGGCCCCTTCTCCTGCGCGAGCACTGCAAACTATAAGCGCGGAGGGAAGAAGCCCTGGGGCTGGCCACATGAGACGTGTGTGGAGAGATGCCGCAGAGTAGCGCGTGATTTCAGGAAAAGAAGACTGGGGACCCCCGCCAGACCAACATCTTGGAGGTAAGAACCCTCCAATCTTTCCCTGATACGTGGGGGGCCACAATACACTCGACCACTGCAGGTCCTGTTTGATCTTGCTAATGCAGCCAATTCTACTGCCACTTGCATAACATCCTGTCAATTAAACCCAGCTCCTCAAGAGGGAACACAGTCATACGAACTACATGGAACTGCTGGATGCAGGGGTGGAATCCTGTGGCCCCTCTCGGTTCGCTGCGATCCTGACCTGGGCGGGGTGGCCGAGCCCCCACCTATGTTTCTGAAAACCCACTACCTGCAACCCCCTGCCTCTCCGGCTGTCACAACACCATCTCTCCTTTACACTGCTGCATGTCGGGCGGAATCTGCAAGTGCATCGTATGCACCTTCATCATCACTGTGTCCAGTAACTGTATGCAAGCCTGATTGTCTCTTCCCCACCATTTGTGCAGACCATATCTGATCGCGTCCTGGTGCCTGATCGGGGGACTGGGGTTGCGGAGCCCCCAGCTCCTCCCCCAATACGTGGGAGAACACAGTTTACTCGGCCATTGCAGCACTGGTCTGGCCTTATCAACGTAGCCATTTCTGCCGCTACCAACACTGCACCTCGCTGATCAGCCCCAGCTTGGTGATTGGAGACACTATCATACGAACTGCACAGAGCTCCTGGCTCTAAGATCTATACTCTGTGGCCCCTCTCGGGCTTGCAGCGGTCCTGGCCTGGGTGGGTGATCTGAGCCCCCTCCTGCATATTTGAAGCCTTATCACCTGCTTCCTCACGCTCCTCTAGTGGCCATAACACCATCTCCATGCTGCACATCAACACACTGCATACCTGGCTGTGACCACAAATATATGGGATGAGCTGTCATCACCTTAACGACCAGTGTTGATGCACCTGGCTAGCTGTTACTACCCCGCCATCTGTGAGTACTGCCGTGGGACAGAGTGTCACTCGCAGTCGCGGCCATCGCCGTGACTGGCGTTTACTTCCGCGTTGGAGTTTGAGAGGTCATGGGGGAAGGTTGCTTTAGTCCCTTTTTTGTGTTTATGGCCGCAGCTCCTAACGCGATACGCAACGCTGCCGGGAGTATAAAATCCCTGCCTCCCGGCAGGTCATTGCGTTGCAACCCCTCTCCGTTGTTTACTTCGTTTCTGGGTCCTTCGCTCTTCCTCTGCACCTCGCTTTGGATTCTACTAGGGGTTAATATTTACCCCCACGCGGTTACTTCTCATAGGTGTCCAGTCACCAGTAACCTCCATACTTTGTTTCCCTTTGCCATCCGCCGACCCCCTTTAGGCGGCGTCTGCCGTGCTCTCTCTCTCTCTCTCTCTCTCTCTCTCTCTCTCTCTCTCTCTCTCTCTCTCTCTCTCTCTCTCTCTCTCTCTCTCTCTCTCTCTCTCTCCTCTCGTCCTCTCACCTAGCTCTTGAGTCTGGTCATCGCGGGGTTTTTCTCTCCCGTGCTCCCGTGTTCCTCCGCAGTGCCTCTCGGAAGACTTCTACCTTCAGTCCGGACCTCCCAGCTGCTGTTTCCCTCGCCTCTCTCCAGGTCGACCGCTACAGTGGACGTTTTCAGCGTTTGGTGATCCTTCGCTTCCTCCTCTTCATCGGTGGACTGCTGGCCTTCTGAGAACAGTCTTGGCACCTCCTATCAGGGTTTTTTCCCCTAGTGGGTTTTTCCCTGCTTTTTCTGGTTTGATTCCGGAGAGGGGGTCGCTGTGCCGCTGTTCACACCCAGCGGCCACAGTGGCTTCTCTCCGTGACAAGCCCTCGCACCAGAGGAAAGAGAGAGACTACCTGGCACGTCGAGGCCTGCAAGATACCATCGACTCGGAAAGCCCAGGTGAGGAGAACGTGGGTACGGAGGGAACACAGTCAAAGGTACCCCTTCAGTCACAGATTGCAACGCCAAAGAGTATCACGATGTCAGCTGACGAACAAGTCCAAGAGCTCTGGAAGGCATTCCAAGCGATGTCCCAAGAGCTACAAGGGGTCAAGACTGAGAACGCTTTGCTTAAACAGATGGTTGCGGCTAGGGAACCTACTCCCTCGGAATTGCCACCCATGGCACTGTCCTCGGGGAAATTTGATGGCTCCCCAAAGAAGGTAAAGGAGTTTCTCGAAGCATGCCTGGTTCACTTTACGTTCAGACCCCGTACCTTTGCTACAGATCAGGCCCGGGTGGGTTTCCTAATAACCAACATGACGGGAAACGCTCTTTCCTGGGCCACCCCTCTGGTGACTAGCGGAAACGCCATTCTGCAGGACTATCCGGGGTTTCAGAATCTTCTCAAGCACACCTTCGAACGACCAGAGCTCTCCTTTACAGCCTGCGAAGACCTGTTGGATGTCAGGCAAGACTCGCTAGACGTGTTATCATACATCTCCTCTTTCAAGACATTAGCAGCCGGGGCCGGATGGCCCGAGACAGCCCAGTATGCCATTTTCAGAAGAGGACTGAAGGAAGAAATTAAAGACGAGCTAGCCAGGTCTCCTCGTTCTCCTACTTTCACAGATCTACTTTCTGCTGCTCTTCACATCGAGTATCGCCTTCAGGAGAGACGAGTTGAACGTCGTAAGCAAAGGACTCCTGGCCATAACTCAGACCCCTCTGTACCCGTTCTCCCTGGTCGCTCTACTAACATCATTACGGAAGAACCTATGCAGATCGGTGCTACCAGGGCGCCCTTGTCCGCTGCTGAAAGACGTCGCAGAAGAGAGAAAGGACTGTGTGCCTACTGCGGATCAGAGCAGCATTTTCTCAGAGACTGCACAGAACTGTCAAACAAGAGGTCGGGAAACGACTACCCTCGGCGTTAGTAGGGACAAACGACCGAGGGTCTTTAAGAAATCTCCATCGTCCCTATGTTTCTCTGTCAGTGACCTCTTCCGAGTCTAAGGAAGATTCCAGGCTAATGGTCATTCCAGTACAACTCAACCTCGGAAACCATCAGGAGGAGACACTGGCTCTGTTGGACTGTGGCGCGGCAGGGAACTTTGTTGACACCGTGTGGGCTGACAAGGTGGGCCTCCGTCGAATTCCCCGGGCAGAAGGTCAGAAGGTGGAAGGAGTAGACGGCTCGCCTTTGTCCTCAGGTCCTATCACCCATACCACTGAGGAACTCACTTTGACGATCAACCAACATAAGGAAGTCCTGAGTTTTGATATTATCAGAGCGGCTCATTTTCCCATCATCTTGGGCATTACCTGGCTCCGACGACACAATCCTCTGATTAATTGGACCGAGAACCAAATAAACTTCAGTTCCCCATATTGCGCTACTAACTGTTGTTCTCTGGAAGGTCGGGCTGATCTTCAGCCAGTCAAGGTGTTTCCCAATAATCATGTAGGTATCCATGCTTTACCCTATTTCTGCTCAGATTTTTCAGACGTTTTTCAGGAGTGCCTCCATGCCAGACTTCCACCCCATCGGCCAGAGGACTGCACTATCGACCTGGAGCCCCATGCCTTGGTGCCATTCGGAAGGATGTTCGCCCTCACTCAGACCGAGAGACAAGTGCTTCAGAAATACTTGGATACCAACATGGAGAATGGTCTCATACAACCTTCCAAGTCTCCAGCAGGAGCCCCTTTGTTTTTTATAAAGAAAAGAGATTCCACCGATCTTAGACCTTGCATCGACTACAGGGGTCTAAATACAGTGACAGTCCGTGACAGGTATCCGATGCCCCTAATCACGGATATTATTGAGGCAGTGCAAGGTGCTCGAATCTTTACCAAACTGGACCTACGAAACGCTTACCATTTGTTGCGGATAGCCAAGGGTGACGAATGGAAAACTGCGTTTCGTACTCCTCTGGGCCTATATGAATACAAGGTAATGCCGTTTGGCTTGGTGAACGCCCCTGCGGTATTTCAGAGGTTCATGGACCGGATGTTCTCCGACATGCTTTCCATCTCGGTCATCATCTATTTAGATGATATCTTGGTTTTTTCCCCTAATATGAGAGAACACATAGCACAAGTACGACGAGTTTTGGAGCGTCTTAAGGAAAACCATCTTCTGGTCAAAGAGGAGAAGTGCAGCTTCGCGGTACCTTCGGTACATTATCTGGGATACGTGCTATCAGAAGAAGGGATCGCCATGGATCCTGACAAGATGCAAGTGATTCTTGGCTGGCCGGCCCCGACCTCTGTCCGGGAGGTTCAGAGGTTCTTGGGTCTTTCAAATTACTACCGAAGATTCATTCCGAACTTTTCAGAGGTGGTGTTTCCCATCACCCGCCTACTCAAGAAGACGGCCTATCCTTTTTCCTGGTCTACTGAAGCAGAAAGAAGTTTCTGTCATCTAAAAACCCTCTTCTGCTCTGCCCCGATTCTGCAGCATCCAAACCAAACTCTTCCATTTATTCTGGAGACGGACGCCTCCGCTATCGCTGTAGGAGCAGTGTTGCTTCAGTCTTTCAACAAGGTGGAGCATCCGGTCGCCTATCTCTCTAAGACTCTTTCTCCCAGCCAGCTCAACTACTCGGTTTTGGAGAAAGAATTGTTGGCGATGAAATTGGCTTGTGAGGAATGGAGGCACCTTCTCATGGGTGCCCGTCATCGGTTTCTCATTCGCACTGACCACAAAAACCTCAAGGCTTTACAGGACATGGAATGTTCTAACTCCAGACAAGCTAGATGGGCCTACCTGTTTTCGCAGTACGACTTCCAGATCACGTACATCCCTGGGTCTCTCAACCGTCTGGCTGACGCTTTGTCTCGCAAAGATTCCCACTTGGAAACGGTAGCGGTCAAGTCTGAGCCGTTATTCCACAGAAATCGGATCTTAGCCACAGTGAGTTCTTTCCTTCAGGAGGTCAAGGCTGCCGTTGCGCAAGAGGCTCCCCAGTTCTCTTTTTCCGTTGATTCTCCTTTCCAAATCAAAGACGGCTGGGTCTTCTACAAGAAGAAGTGGTATATTCCTGAGGGGTCACTGCGCCGGAAAATCCTTAAATGGTGTCACGACTCACGTCTAGGTGGACACCGAAGCGGGAATGGTACGTTGGAACTCATCTCGAGATCGTTCCAGTGGCCCAACATCAGGAGAGACGTGTTTAACTACGTAAAGACCTGCCCTACTTGTGCCAGTGTCAAATATGCTTCCGGGAAGCCCCTAGGACTTCTTACCCAAGCAGAGATGCCGACTCGCCCGTGGGGTCTCATCTCCACGGACTTCATAGTGGAGCTTCCCGACTCCGAGTCATGCACATGTATCATGGTGACAGTGGACTCTCTAAGCAAGCTAGCCCATTTCTCTCCTCTTCCAGGACTCCCTTCGGCCACCAAAATGGCAGAAACCTTTGCCCGAGATATCTTTAAGCATCATGGCCTCCCCGACAAGATGATATCCGATCGAGGAAGCCAGTACATATCCAAATTCTGGACGGCTTTATGTACTCGATTGGGGATGGAAAGGGCCCTATCCTCAGGGTTTCACCCCCAGACAAACGGCCAAACGGAGCGACTCAACGCAACTTTGGAGCAGTACTTGCGATGTTTTATTTCCCAGTGCCAAGATAATTGGGTTTCTCTACTCCCTACGGCGGAATTCGTGTACAACAACTCCAAGCACAGTGCCACTGGCCTATCACCTTTTTATTGTACCTATGGCGTTCACCCGCGTTATCTAATGCCCGAGGTACCCAGTTACTCCAACTCTCCCACTGCAGAAGAGGTGTTAAGTAATCTCAAGGAGGCCAGGGACAGTGCATTAACGAGTTTGGCGGATTGCAGACGGCGGAATAAGACCGAGGCCGATAAACACCGCAGGGATACACCTTCATGGAAACCGGGGGACAAAGTGTGGTTGTCCACCAGATTCCTTCCCAGATGGACAAGGCCTTCTAAACTATCTCCTCGTTTCTTGGGACCTTTTCCCATCCTCTCCAAGGTCAATCCAGTTGCCTATCGCCTACAACTCTCTCCGTCTCTCAGACGCATACACCCTGTTTTTCACGCCTCTCTTCTTAAACCTTACTATTCAGATCCCAATCACCGGTCTCTCCGCCGGAAACTACCTGTCACTACAACCGACCAGGAGGAATACGAAGTTTCCGCCATTCGTGATTCCAGATTCCTTCATGGTCGGTTGGAATACCTCCTGTCATGGAAGGGTTTCCCAAGGTCGGAGGATTCCTGGGAGCCAGCTTCCCATGTACATGCCCCTCAACTGTTGGCAAAGTTCCATCGCTTGCACCCAGGTAGGCCTGGGCGGTTGCACTCTAGGGGGGGGCATACTGTCACTCGCAGTCGCGGCCATCGCCGTGACTGGCGTTTACTTCCGCGTTGGAGTTTGAGAGGTCATGGGGGAAGGTTGCTTTAGTCCCTTTTTTGTGTTTATGGCCGCAGCTCCTAACGCGATACACAACGCTGCCGGGAGTATAAAATCCCTGCCTCCCGGCAGGTCATTGCGTTGCAACCCCTCTCCGTTGTTTACTTCGTTTCTGGGTCCTTCGCTCTTCCTCTGCACCTCGCTTTGGATTCTACTAGGGGTTAATATTTACCCCCACGCGGTTACTTCTCATAGGTGTCCAGTCACCAGTAACCTCCATACTTTGTTTCCCTTTGCCATCCGCCGACCCCCTTTAGGCGGCGTCTGCCGTGCTCTCTCTCTCTCTCTCTCTCTCTCTCTCTCTCTCTCTCTCTCTCTCTCTCTCTCTCTCTCTCTCTCTCTCTCTCTCTCTCTCTCTCTCTCTCTCTCTCCTCTCGTCCTCTCACCTAGCTCTTGAGTCTGGTCATCGCGGGGTTTTTCTCTCCCGTGCTCCCGTGTTCCTCCGCAGTGCCTCTCGGAAGACTTCTACCTTCAGTCCGGACCTCCCAGCTGCTGTTTCCCTCGCCTCTCTCCAGGTCGACCGCTACAGTGGACGTTTTCAGCGTTTGGTGATCCTTCGCTTCCTCCTCTTCATCGGTGGACTGCTGGCCTTCTGAGAACAGTCTTGGCACCTCCTATCAGGGTTTTTTCCCCTAGTGGGTTTTTCCCTGCTTTTTCTGGTTTGATTCCGGAGAGGGGGTCGCTGTGCCGCTGTTCACACCCAGCGGCCACAGTGGCTTCTCTCCGTGACAAGCCCTCGCACCAGAGGAAAGAGAGAGACTACCTGGCACGTCGAGGCCTGCAAGATACCATCGACTCGGAAAGCCCAGGTGAGGAGAACGTGGGTACGGAGGGAACACAGTCAAAGGTACCCCTTCAGTCACACAGAGAGACTCATTCCCCCCAGGCCACTCGAGACACACGCTGGCACACCGGTGGGAACCGGTCTCTTCCGGGCCCGGGGGAACAGCAGTCGGATCTCCCAGACACCCTCTGCAGGCGGGCAATGCAAGCGGCAAGGACACACATCAGTCATTACTAGCAACAGCAGCACCAAATCCTATCTCCACGCGGCAAAGAGGCGGTAAGCCATATGAGGGGGCGAATACACTGCATACTATAACACTATAGGCGGCAACCTCATCCAAGGGCATTCTCCCCGGCACCCAACCATGGACATCTGAGTGGCGGCTACGCAGGCCATCTGATTAAAGGGACGAAACTCCGGCCCATACCAAACGTGCACGGAGCGAATCACAGCACCACCTGGCCAAGAGACCACTGAGGGGCCAGTCAGGCACAAGACACTTGCGCACCCCCAGAGGCACCCTCAGAGACGGCAGACACCACCTGCTAAACCCAAGCCTCAAAGCGGCTAACCTCTGGCGAGCACCAGGTCGCACCCCATAGTCAAACCAGGAGCTGGGCCCACAGGACAATAAAATCCTTGGTGGGGAAGCCACTACTGCCCTCCCACACACCCCGCTTCTCCCTTCATGCTGGAGTGACCCAGAGTCCGCCCAGCCAAAGCAGTCACAGCTCCCCTCATCCCTAAGCCTGAGACTGTCGGACCAGCCCCAAATCTCTATGCTGCGACCTCAGCACATCACACCTCAGCCGGAGACTCGGACCTACTATTATAATGTTGATGATTGGTTAAGGTAGAATTCGAGTTCTGTCACTAACCTGGATTGATGGCGATCCTCTGGAGTAGAAATGGACGACTGCAAGGATCTCCCGAAGACCCCTGCTCCCCCTACTCCTACGTTTTAGAAAACCGGAGAGAGAGAGACAGGAACCCCAGGGAAACCCTTGGGGGGAAGAAAACCCTGGGTGTTCTTGAGAGTGCTTCTGGAGGATTGGCTCGTCTCTGGATGGCTGGTGGTGCAGGAATCACAGTGTCTATAGAATAAGGAATCTACAGGTAAGGAAGAGATAGGCTGTCTCAGAAAAGAATTCAGTTGAAGGAGAATGACACTTACAGTTCTTCTAATCACTACGGGAATCTGTGTATAGAAAATGCCGGTCTTGCTAGCCGACAAGGTGGTTCACCCACCGGATACGAGAGAGATTCCTAAATAAGCACAAGGATATCACAAGGATGAGAGAGGGATGGCCAAAGAGGAATGGGGGAGTTTAGTACAGGGAAACAGGACTTACTCTGTCTAAACGGAAGGGTGGCTCAAAGAACGATTTGGGTCGGAGAAGGGGCAGCCGCGAAGGCAGAGAACTGAAGACCGCTGAGCCCGGTAGGGAAACCGCCGCTTGAGGGGAAATGTCAGAAGGATTGCTAAGTAGGAAGGAGGACAGCAAGGAAGGATTAAAGTGGAGTTCTAGGAAAATCGTACAAAGTTTTAGGCAAAGATAGAGGTAGCGAACTTACAAAGCGTCTTGAAAAACAGAAGCGACGCACAAGAGAGAGGAGTTTCGGTCCTTAAATTCAGTCATGTGATCCTCTGATCGCGTACAATGAAGATGTGCAACAGCTAGACCGTCACTTCTCCTGTGCCTGTAGCACATCGCCATCTTGGAATATCCGCGAAAAGCGGAACTACATAACGACCATTGCCGTCTCAATTGCCATCGCTGAAAAGATGTAACACCTACACCCACCATGTCGAAAAAATCAGCAAAGCAGGCAGACATTGCTACTTTCCTATCCACCCCTGCAACAGACAGATCCAGAAGGGGGGACCGCCTAGAACCAGGGGAAACCAATGCCAGGAGCATGCACGCAGAACCACCCCGGGAAGGCCCGAATCAGGCAGTCACGAAGTCTGACCTCCAGGACCTCCTAGCAGCATTGACCAAAGAATTTCAGAAGGGCACCCAGGAGGTAAAGAGCACCATCACAGCGCTCGAAACGAGAGTGGGGGAACTAGAGACAAGAACAATGGAGGTAGAAACCACCCTGTGCGAGCACAGCTATGAAATTGAGAAGGGGGCAGACAGGCTGAGCACACTTGAAGCCCGCTGCGAAGCACTCCAACTCAAGCAGGAGGACTCAGAGAACCGCTCCCGCGCAACAGCATTCGCCTGAGAGGGATCCCCACATCCATTCCAGAGGCGGACCTCGAGCATTATGTGAGCGATCTTTTCCGTTTCATAATCACCCTGCTGGACGACTCCCCCCTGGTGTTCGACAGGGTCCGCAGAACTAGAGTTAAATCCAACGCCTCGGCCCCGCTGGATGTCCTGGCAAGAGTACACTACTTCAAGGTCAAGGAGGAGCTCATGCGGGAGGCTAGGAGCTCCCCGCGAATACATTTCAGGGACTCCTCAATCTCCCTTTACCAAGATCTCGCCGCTACCACACTCCTGAAAAGGAAAGCACTGAAACCAGTGACAGAATGGCTGAGGGAAAAGGGCGTATCTTACCATTGGGGCTTTCCCACAGCCCTGATTTTCCCCTGGAATGGGAGCATCCGCCACATATGCAAACTACATGAGGCGGAAAAACTACTGAACCCGGCAGCAGGGGGAGAAACCAACAACGAGGAAGCGCCCTCAGACCAAGAAGACCGGCAGAACTCTAACCGGTCCTGGTCCCAGGTGGAGAGACGCAGTCGAAGAATCAGGGGACCCCCACTCAAAGGCAAGCGCCCAAGCAACGACGGCTAAGGTGGGGCAACACAGACACCCAGGTTCCCCCGGAACCAACAAGCATCATCAAAAACCAGACACAAGCCACTAACACTGGACACACACCGAATTCTCGAAGTAAAACAACACGTCAACCTCACATACAGCTTTCACCGCCACGAAATAGAGGCATAAGGGTCTCATCCTCAAAGGATTGCGTTGGCCCAGCCGGAGCCCCCATTGGTTGAAGGCTGGCCCAATTGACCAAGTTTTGTTTTAATGGAGGGAATAGAGGGGTGGCCACCGAGGGGGGCGGGGGGACAAACCCCCAATACAGGTCCCAGCTCACCTGGCAGCCGCCCGCACAGGCCGGCAATAAGCAGAGCATGATACTGCCCACTAGCTGCAAACTGCCCACACCGAAATGGGGTCATCTATTAAGAACCTGACCATGATCACCTGGAATGTCCAGGGCCTCAACTCCCCCAGGAAACGGAAGTCCGTGAAACACCGCCTGACCCAGATAGAGGCAGATGTAGTCTTTCTACAAGAAACCCACCTCGTGGCCGCGGACGAACAGAGAGTCAAATACTAAAGGTTCCCTAAAAGATACTTCGCATTCTCTGGCCAGAAGAGGGGAGGGGTCGCAGTCCTGCTGGGTCAATCAGTGGCACTAACAAAGGTCACGGTCAAACTGGGCCCCTGAGGTCAGGTTCCTAATGATTAAAGGCCTACTGGTCGAGCTCCCAATAACCATCATAGCAATCTACTGTCCAAACGAAGCCCAGGAGCGCTTCCTACGTAGGATCCTCCCAGTCATATCGTCCTTTGCCAAAGGCAAACTACTGATCGGAGGGGACTTCAACCTCAGCCCGGACCAACCATCGACAAGACCTTACCGCCCTCTGGAACAGACTTCACGAAGGCACTGTGGTTCGTGGAATTCCTAAGAGAGACAGAGACAATCGAAGCTTGGAGGCTGCCGAATGACGAGACTCGCGACTGCACTTTCTTTTCGCATGTCCACAGAGGTCTCTCCAGGATAGACCTTCTACTCATCTCAAGCTCGCTTCAGGGTGGATGGTGAACATCCACATCGGCCTGAGAGTGATCTCCGACCACGCCCCAGTCATAGCGCAGCTCCAGACGGAAGGCCTACCAACACCGCCACACAGAGCCTGGAAGCTGCAGGACTCTCCTCACAGACATTGCAGACAGCCAGGAGCTGTCAGATGCCCTCATTAACTACTTCACGGAGAACGTGGGAAAAGGGCCTACAGAGGCTATGGTGTGGGACGCCATGAAGCCAGTGATCCGAGGGGTCGCCATGAACGGTTCAGCAGCACACATGCGCCGGCACCAGCTAAAATCAGAAGAACTGGAAACAGAGGTAGCACAGAAAGAGGCAAACCACAAAAGAAGCCAATCAACAAGATCATGGAACAAGCTACGCAAAGCTAAAGTAGCCCTGGAAATGCACATGGCAGACCGTACAGCCCGAGCATTGACATACACGAAGCAGTACTATTACCTGAACAGCAACAAAGCAAACCACCTACTGGCACATAAGCTCAAGAAAATACATACAAGGAACAACATTGCAGTCCTACGGGACCAAGGCGGGACCCCACTCTGCTCTGAGGCCGGAAAGATGACCATCATGACCGAGCATGCTGCCTACCTGAGCACGATCCCAAGGCCACCCCGCCACCCATTGATGGACACCCTGGAAGACCCTATATTCGCGGAGGAGGTGTCGGAAGTGATCCGCTCCATGAAAAACACGGCTCGTGGCCCTGATGGGCTGCCCGTGCAATTTTACAAGAAATACAATCACATCCTGGCCCCCTGCCTAGCTTCACTTTTCAACTCCTTCCTCGAAACTGGCTCCACTACCCCCTCCATGGAGGAATCGGTCACAGTTTTGATTCCAAAACCAGGAGCAAACCTACAACTCTGCGCCACATTCCGCCCAATTGCTCTACTGAATGTAGACTCCAGAATCTTCTCGAAGTTACTGGCACGCAGGCTCGCCGGGCTCCTCCCAGACCTCATTCACCCAGACCAAGCGGGTTTCATTCGCGGGCGCAACACCGCGGACAACATCAGGCGCGCCTTAAATATCATTGAGACAGCCAATAGAACTGGAGAAGAGCTAGTGGTGGCTTCCCTCGATGCACACAAGGCGTTCGATATGTTGGACTGGGGCTTTATGAGGGAGACAGTGTCGCTATGGAATCGGCCCGAAATTCTTGAAATGGACGATGGCTAACTATCGGCACCCCACCACAACCCTGAGGATAAACGGCGCCAGATCCCTAAGAATCGAAATCACTAGAGGCACACGCCAAGGCTGCCCCTTGTCGCCTCTTGTCTTCGCCCTGCCAATGGAGCCGTGCGCCTCCAGAATCTGGCAGAACCCGGGAATCCTGGGCCTCAAATTCAAGGACGAGACCTACAAAGCGGCCCTATACGCCGACGATGTACTGCTAACACATACGCAACCAAGCACATCCCTCACGGCACTATGGGAGGAGCTAAGCAGCTTCAAGTCCGCATCAGGGTTCTCAATCAACCTCACAAAGTACACTGCACTGGGCATCAACATTCTAAGAGCAACGCTGGACTCTATAGCGGCCTGCCTCCCAGTCCCATGGGCCAGATCCCACTTAAATTACATAGGCATCCGCCTACCGAAGCTAGCAGAACGCACATACAAACTAAACCTCCCGCCCTTACTGGAGGACCTGCAGTCGGATATGGTCCGCTGGCAAGATCAGGAAATATCCTGGCTAGGAAGAATCACAGCACTGAAGATGAACCTGGTCCCTAGACTGCTCTGCCACTGCCAAGCCCTCCCGGTAGCAATACCCAAACAAGCCAAACGGAAACTGCAAGCAAATATGCTAAAATTTGTTTGGGGGGGGGGGCAAGAAGCCTTGAGTAACCAGGAAAGTCTTACTTAGGAGCCCCGGATCCTGAGGTCTGGGAGTCCCTGAGGTCGAAAGGTACTGCCTAGCCGCCCAGCTCTCTGCGGCATTCATGTGGCAACCTGGCATCAACAAGCCTCACTGGCTAAAGCTGGAGGAGGACTGGAGCCAATACCCACTGGGATCCCTCCCACACATCACATGGCCCAAAAATCCCCCTAACGCCGGGCCCCTCTCGACCACCAGGAACACGGTAAGCAGATGGAAACAGGCGGCAAGGAGGTGGAACTGCAGAAGCATGGTCGGTCCACTCTCTCCGATCTGGGAGAACCCAGACTTCACCCCAGGCCAGAGAGGGAAGATCTCTACCCTGTACAGGCTGCTGGACAGGGCAGAACCCACAAGACCTCTAAATGCGTAACGAACAAAGAGGGAGCCATTAAGGTCTGTTACAGGTGGTACATGACACCAGAAATCCTTCACAAATGCAACCCCGCTATCCCGCCACACTGTTGGAGGGGCTGCACGGACAGAGGAACGTTGTTCCACCTCCCCTGGGAATGCCCGAAGGCAGAGAAGTTCTGGAGCAAATCTGACAGATCACAGGCCTATCAAATCCGAGGGAGCCCGAAATTGTCCTACTGGGAGACACGGGAGAAGGACAGTTCCCGATGACCGGCAACCTGGCGGACCTCTGCACACACCTACTGACCGCAGCCAAGATTTCAATCGCCAAGCTGTGGAAACTTCAGGAAGGCCCAGCGATCCCCGTGTGGTGGGTCAAATGCTGGGACATCGCCACAGCAGAGAAAATGACCGCCATCCGCCTCTGCAACAAAACAAGTTCCACAGCACCTGGGGCCCATTCCTGGACTTTGTGGAAAGATTCCCGAGAGTGGCCAGACAACCTCCAGCGCTCCGCTGGCTGACTAAAATGGACTAACATCCTAGCGGCCCCCTGGACCGGCGCACAGGCTGCCTACCCTATCGCAACCACAGCACCCATACCCTGTAACTTCGATCTGAGACTGACGCGACCCCTCCCCCGGACCACCCCAGAACTCGCCCCCTCCATTCTTTTCTCCCCCTTTGTTTTGTCTTTTTGTTCTTTTTACCTCAGTTGAGGCATGTTTTCCTTTTCTTGTTTACTATGTTTCACTCAAATAATGAAGCCTCTGTTGTTTATAAATGCCAATAAAATGTTACATTGAAAAAGAAAAAAAGAAACTGCACATTTAAATGTAACCGATGCCGAATTGACCAAACTCTGCTCCCTTATGGACAATCATTGTCCTAAATCTGCCTCCCCTGTGATAAACGAGCGTGAAGCATGCACTGCTGCAGCTGAAAGTTCCCTGCAAAACAGTTGTAACGACCAAAGGGAGGCAGAAATTGCTGAACAGACGTCAGCTATAGATATCGCCTGCCCTCTAAATCACACAAACTCCGACCACATACAAAATAACAGTCAACTTACCAGCCTTATGGATCAGGCTGAAGTGTTGGTGCCTGGTTCTTCGCCTCGTGCAGGGAGAGTGGAGTAGATGGGCGTTGGCATCGGGGTGGCAGCGGACATTGTCTTGTGCATGGCCGCGGTGGGCTCCGCAAGTGCGGGGGGTTCTGGAGTTGCTGGGGTTGGGATGCCTGAGAAGCCAGGCGTGAGGCAGCGTCACCGCTGGTAGGAACGCAAGCAGTGGGATTCCACGGCAGGGCACCTAGTGGACTAGACTAAGAACTGCTTGACAATACATCAGACGACCCACATGAGGGGTGTACACAATATACAAATAAAGAGATGGAGGCACGAAGTATAAACAAATCCCAATTATTAACGGAGTGTAAGCTGCAAATACAACATCAATCTCACATGAAGGGTGAAAAACTCCCTACACAAGTCGAACAAAAGGAAGGCTGTGACGACCAAGAATTATCCTCAAGGACGACAAGCAAAACATTTCAGTATGAACCATCCATTGTTCAACAAAGACATGGGCACAACCAAATTGACAAATCATTACACGCCCCTTTAATGTCTACAATTCCAACTACAAACTCGACGAGATGCGATCAAGATTTCTGGAATGACGAGGACAATGTAATTGTGGAGATGGATGAAGAAATATGGATTGACATCAACTTTATTCATAAGGATGATATCCCATCCACCGCTCATCATACGCAGTCTTCTTGCCACATGGACGAACAGTATAATCTGGAACGACTGCCTATCTGTAATCCGAGATGCAAAGCTTCTACAGCATAATGGGGAAAGCGAAGCAATGCAAGAACCAAAAATCGAAACGAAACATCCATTGCAGAGGAGATTCGAGAATTGTAACGGAGAGAAGATTTCATTCGAAAAATGAAAGTCCTAGGTACTCAGACTTGTACCAAACAACCGGAAACCTTGATCTCGCCTCTAAAAAGTGTACAGGGAGATGTGACTAGTTTCAAAGACCATGAATCTAACAAAAGCTGCGTGACAAATCGCAACCCTACAAGGTTGACTTACTTACAATCCAGCACAACAGGAAGGGACAAAGTGCCAAAAGAATTGTTTGCAAAGAGCCAAAGAAACACAAAGTGGAGGACATGAAAAGCTTAAACCAGAAAGAACATCTAGAAAGATATATTAAGATCAAGAAGGTAATGCCCAAAACGGGGACTTTGATCACAACTCGCCCAAATCACAACCAAATGAACAAAATCAAGAGGTTACATGTGTTAAAATCGCAGCAAAAATGGCTGTGGTTTTGCCGCCGCCATCCATGTAAAGGATGCGGGGGACACCCCCGCAACTCCCGCTCCCCTTAAATGGTATAATGGGGTACACCTTTATGAGGTCAAACTACAGCATTTTTGCTGTGATTTGTTTTGTAAAGGCAACATTTTTGCCGCGATTTTATTACTGCATACCAATCAAGAAATGGAAGAGATAAAAGATGCAGAAGCCATTGAAGATCGGTCAGCGTTTACTGACTCATGCCTGAATAACAACCAGGCACCAAGGAAAAAGAAACTTTGAGAAAATGAATCTTATGTCCAAGCGACTGGAAAAAATAATCTCTCGGTAGCAGGAGGGATTCTGATTCATAATAAAGTAATGGCGGCACTCTCAATCTACGTTGCCCCATACACAAAATTATATGAATCCTTAAACGAAAACACCCAAGGATAACACTAACCTGCTACTACACATCCAATCTAAACTAATAAAATTAGAACTTTACTTCTCAAAATTGGATGCTCAATTAAATCATAAGGCAGAATGTTCATCTGAATGGCAGAGGAGGCTCTGCGATCTGGCAAGTGGAAACCAAGAAGAAAAATCAACCCTAACACCTGCCCTACTAGATTCACTAAAATGGGTGAGGAAAACGACTGAAATGAATGAAAGGCAATCTCGAAGAAGATTTGATGCTGAGTTAGAGAGGTATCCCTACATATTATCCCCACCAAAAATATTGCTGTACATATGGTCATTTGTCTCGCCAAAGGCAATATTTTTGGGGGGGATAATTTATGGGAGCGGGGGTGTCCCCTGCACATTTAAAAATAATGCAGGGGTTTCCCCCGCAGGATCCATGGCTCAATATCGCTACAAAAATATTAACACATGGAACTGTTAGAGATGACTCAGGGAAACCAATCTTCCATAGCCACTCAGGCTACATCTTCAACATCGGTCAGTAAAGTCTCTGCAGTCCATGAGCCACATGGATTAAAGAACATCGCCCCTGACCTGGACATAAGAATACCAGGCGTTACCAAAAAAGGGAAACACGATTCGACAGCAGGAATCAAAAAGGGCCCAGCATGCTTGGAACAGTCTAAACATACGACAAAGGCATCAGTCGCTATAAATAAAACCACAAAAACAAGTACCAATTCTCCAAGAAGATCCAGGGACTCAGGGAAAAATGTACGCCCAAGGGTAGTAAACAGAACTAATAACAGAACTGCCATAAATGACAGCTTCTACCCAGTCTTTAGTACACACCAAGGAGTATCCTGTGCGATTGTGGCAGTGGAAGATGAGGAAACTAGAGTGCCGGACAACCGCACTTAACAAGGTAAACTAAAAGACTGTAAAAAAATCGAAAAATATCAAAAAAGGCAAGTTTAACAAATTGACAGGGTCCAGGGCCTTTTTAAGAAATGTGCAGGTGATCCCATCTCCCGAAAAGCCTGTTTTAAAGCATACTCCAATTGTAAAAAGGACAGTGGTGACAACACAAGAAGCACCAAGGAAAGTAACTTGCTATAGTAATTTAGATGATGACCGTGATCTGAACGACGAGGAATTGGAAAAAAGGAGATGGAACTTGATTTGATAGACAATGTATCTTTCTACATTAACGAAATCCAAACTCGTTCAGATACAGACTCGCCAAGAGAAAAAATATTGGTAAAACAAAAGAAGCTCACACACGAATCAACACTGTAAGATGACAACGAGAGTTTAATTCGTGATATAAGTTGAGGAGGAATCCTTAGATGAAGATTACCTCTTCTCCACACTGGAGCAAAAGTAAAAGAAATTACAAAGAGAGGAGTCCAATAAACTGTAGCTAAAAGACACAAGGAAATGCCAAGAGACAACTAAAAAAAATAGAATCCAACAAAGTTAACAGCGAACTCAAAAAGAACTAAAAGTGACAAACCTAAAAACACAGATCTGGTGGATTCTAAACCCAAAATCAGGATTGAAAATGTAATGAATGACAATGATGACATAAACCTAAATCGGAAAAATGTGATTCAACTACTCCACTGTGTGTCAGCATTAAAATTAAAATACATCAGCATGGACAACAGTGCAGTGGTCGAATACGTGAATGAAAATAGAGTGGATGAGGTTATTATACATCTGTTCTCTTCAAGAATAAAAGACAAAATTCTAAAGGAAAAAGGTAGAATAAAGAACTAGGATACGATATGTACAATCTTAACTTAAAGGTGGGAGGAATTAAACAATCCTCAATTAAGACCGAAAACAAACAAGAAGAGAGAATTGTCAAAGAACAAAGAAACCTTCGACTTAAAGAGCTTAACTGTCAAAAAGTTCTGAGTCACTTTTGAGAATACAAACTAAGAAAGGGATTCTCCTGACCAAGAACCCTGCAGAAAAGATACTGAAAACATTGACTGGGCCTGGTTGGCCCACTGTTACGCTCACCTGGCTCCCACAGGGGCGTCGATCCGAACTGGACAGCTGCGGTCTCCACCAATGTGACGTGTAGTGCCGAGAAGACAGACTGGACTGGCCCACCCAGCTTGGTTTGCTTGGCCCGTAGGAGTATTCTTCTGTAAATGGAGAAAGGGAATTAACCACCCGTGGAGTTGTTAACCCCCGCCTCCCCCTGCTGTTCTCCCCATTGATCGCCTCTAATGTCCCTCCTTAAAGTCTCACCTGATGGTTTGGAAGGATGAGCTCTCCATCCTGCATCGAGCGCAGGGGCGCGTAGATAACGAGTTGCTTCACTGGTTAGAAGGAATTGGTGAGTTTCAGAACATTGTAGTTCGTAAGAGTTCAAATGTCTGACTTTCACTCTTGTCCGATTCCTTTCAGTTTGCAGCTTGACCCCAGCAAAGAGTTCCTCGTGGTAGCTGACGAAGTTCAGGTAAGGATTTGTCTTATCCAACACAGTTCAATAAAATAAGGCCAGAATGTAACCTGTTGCTTTCTCCCTTATTCATGTGCAGAGAGAAAATATGAAGTTCGGGGAATAATGCCTCAGGCGGTAAAATTAGGTAAGTCTATTGTGGTGAGAAGGATTCCCCTTGTTTGTCCCTTTGTCTCACATTGTTGTCCTTTTGTTCCCCTTAGGGGCCGGGGTACGGCGAGGATGCTATGGAGGCTGCGCCGACCCGTGAAGAGGAATAGTACCCCCGGCGGTAAATCAGGTATGTCTATGGGGATAGTTACTATTGCCTCTGTTTATTCCCTTGGCTCTCCTTTGCTGTTCTTGTGTTCCCCTTAGGTGCCGGAGTGCAGCGGGAACCTGCAGAAGGAAGCGGTGGATCGTGAGAATGCTGCGAAGGCCGGTGAGTTCAGCGCGGCGCTGTAGCAGGCGAGGCGGCGCGCGTGAAATACTTCTTTCTTCCAGCTCGAAGGCGCGGTGGATCCGGAATTCAGGTAAGGATCGAAGGTATTGCTCTTGTTTTAACCCTTTTCTCCTTCTTTCTCCCTTTTTCTAGGAGCTCCGGACTCGAGGCGGGCGTGGCAGAAGACTGGATGCAGACTTGCAGGCACGGTGAGCGTTACGCTGCTGGATGCAGAATAACGCGAAGCGTGTGCTGCTCTTCGGGCATGGTTTAAATAGCCTCCAAAGTAGTCCCAGGTAAGTATTCCTCCCCAGCCCCAACCAAGTAAAAAAATAGTCCCAAGGTAAAGTAGTCCCTTCCAAGCCTCATTTGGCTTGGAGCTCTTGCAGCATGGGCTGCATCAGGTAAGTTTGCAGCATGGTCTGCATCAGGTAAGTTCTACTCTATGAGCCTGGCACCTATGGCGCCAGGACTGACTCTCCATATGATCCTGGTGCCAGGACCGCACCCAAACAGCCCCTAACAGGGGCTTTTGGGCTTGCTCTAAATAACTTGATGCCTGCTTCCGGGGTTGCTGGACCTGGTCTGGGTCCCCGGGGGTAGGCATCATGACACCCACTCCTTAACATCACAAATGAAATATTAGCAAATAGAACCCGAGTGAATCGGGAGACGCTCCTCTCATGGAACACTCAGAGTTTTCACCATCTCCTGAATAAATCCAACAACGATCTTAAGGATGCTTCCATCATATGCCTCCAAGTGACCTGGCTTAGGGAGTTTCCCCTTTGTGAAAAATACGAGGTCTCCTTTAATGCTGCTGCCTAAAATGGAAGACCATTTGGAGGCCTATTGATTCTGATTGAGAAAGGAGGCAACAAATCTGTATTAAAGCATGGAAACCCTAACGGCCTTCTACAGTGGGTCCTAATGGAGACCAAAGATACTGAGTTGGGAACTAGCCATACATTACTACTATTCAGTATATATTGGAACCCGCTAAGAATTAAGATCAAGATACTACTGGAACAAATTACGAACATAATAGACAAAGAAAGAGCTAATGATGCCGGATTGTCTGTGATCCTATGTGGAGATCTAAATATGTCTAGATGCCCAAGGAAGATGAATTACTGAAGAATCGGGCTAAGAGGGTCAAGTGAGCAGTTGGCAGGACATTGTGCTACTGCCTTGCATTCCTTTGCTACATTGAACTCTTTTCTTCCTAACTCTGGATTGCCGTCAGATTGTTGTGGAACTATCACTTTAACTCTGCGAGGAACGTTGTGGCTCTGCCTCTATTCACAACGCTGCGACCTGCGTCTTCAAAAAACTGCGAACCAGAGCGACAAATTGGGCTAGGTGGGGTCAAGTTAGCAGGGAGCCGGCGCGGCGTGGAACTACCGACTTGCCGTGCCCACTCTCTGCCTCTCACCTGAGTTCGCCCAAGCCCTCACGTTGGCTCCGCCGGGGACGTGGTGTGAAGCAATTCCTGCTTCAGGTCAAGGTTGTGAGAGGGAACTGTAAGTACTTTGGATTCTTAATGCCATTTATACCCTTCTGCTGTTGGCTATAGCAGACAAGAAGACACACATAGAGTAACCGCGGGGCTCTGCCCTTGGATAGAATTGTTGGGACGGAGCAGTTATTTGATTAACTTAATGCTTCTTGATAATTTTAGAGCTGAATTCCGATGTTTTGCTTTTATTTTATTTAAGATTCTGAACCGAAAGATGGTGGATAAGAGATAGGAAATGATATTTTTGTAACAAGGATCTGGAAAAGCAATGTGAAAAGTTTTGGTGTTAACAATTGAATTCACAATAAAAAATAAATAATTAAAAATAAAAACTCAGATCAACAGCTGGTCAGGAGGGATGGAAATAGAAAAGCAAGACTAGAGAAGGGCAGGTCAATAGTATAAGAGAGAGTGCAAGAAAGACAATCAAAAGGAGTAGCAACCACAACCGAGAAAATCACAAAACAGATATAGCCAGAGTAATGACCCGAGAGAGGAATAGGAGTTTTATATTAACCGATACAGTGAGATATAGGAGGGAAAAGGCAACAATAGAATGCAGAGATGGGAGATCCAGAGTGACAGAGAAACAGACCGCAATATGTGGCATCGCAACACTTAAGGGTGAAAGGCAGAGCATCAGAAAGTGAGAGACGGGGAAAGAAAGTAGCAAAGGGAAGGAGAGATCGAGCAAAAACATGGAGTGGCTGTCAAGCAGGTAGTGCCAGGCAGCAACAGTAGGCCCGAGAGGCAGAGAAGTGATTCTGTTATTTATGAATCACGCGATGTAACGGGCTGGCATCTGTAGTAATTTACCAGAGTTTGTGCCCAAGTATCATGGAGATTGGCTGATATGCATCTACAAGGTTCTTGTGTGGGGAAAATGTTTTCCACAAGTGCAATACATTATTTAGTACCACTTTGAAATACAGCTGTTTCATCACTTCTGTTTTCAAACAGTTTTTATTTTTACACACACATTGGATTGTCAGACACTTTTTACTCTCTTGCGAAGAAGGTAGATCATTTTTACTCTTGAAATTGGATTTACTCTCCAATTCTAAAAGTTGGGAGTAAAATACTCTCACTGTTTAGGAACTCGGGAACAAAGTGAGACACTTTATCCTGGGTTTAGACCAGACGAAAGAAGAGCCTCTGTGATTCACTCTGGCTTGTACTGTTAGCTTACTATGGTGGCCTCTTTGAAAAGCTACATTTTCTAAACCTCTCCCTGCAAGGCACAGAAAAGAAACAACATCATTGGCTATGAACACAAAAATATCAGCATTCAAGAAGAAACTGGAGCTTTGGAGGAGGAGGAGGGATGCTGTCTGCATTCCGATGCTTTCCATCAGTAGCAGATGATCTTAAGGAGACAGAATATTATCTTTTATGTGTTGCTGAACTAATAGGAAACCATCTCAGAACCAGTCTCAAAGTACTTTCCAGAGGACAATTGTAGCATCAATGACTGAGTGGTTCAGCCTTTCCTAGCAGACGTAGTGGCCCACCTCCCAATACACCCCCAGGAACCACCAATGGAGCTTCAAAGTGACAGCTACTGGAGAGCCAATTCAAAAAATTGTCTTTGGATGGATTTTAGCTAAATGCAGAGTTTCTATCCAAATATACTGTTACCTTTCAGCACCTCGTACCTTTAGTGAGATTGGATTCTCAGCACTAAAAACTAAATATCGGTCAAAGCTGGAAGAAAACTTGTGGTTGGCTTTTGAAAAAATGTAACCCAATAGTGACAGGCTGGTTGCTGAAAGACAGGCCCACCCTTCACACTAGTTCTCCAGTATGCCACTGTCCAACTTGCAAGTTACTGCATTGATAGTAATCACATTGTACGTAAGAAACAAATTGTTACATGTCAAACTTTACTGTAGGAAATAAATATGCAACACTGATTTTAGTCAAGTCCTTTGTAGCAAAAAATTCTGAATGCTGTGTTTACAAATATTTGCCCTCTATCTAATTTGAGTTATTGAAAGCAATGATTTTGAGAGAATTTGTTGTTTGGCACCCACACCTCCATTTGGGGCCCCATTCTACACCAGCAGGCAATAACCATTTGCAACCGATTCATTTGAGACCATGTCTATAGGGGGTCCAATCCAGGTAACTTTTTTCTTAGGGGGGCTATGGGTCAACAAAAGTTTGAAGACCGCCACTGTAGAGTGACTATCTCATCAAGACATTGTGTGTTAAAAAGGCAAAAAACGTAATTGCTAATTTGCGTTTTGGAAGAGCATTTAGACTCTCCCCGGTCCCTAGGGGACAGTGCACATGTGGGCTTCACCGGCGGAAGCTTTATGTACTAAACAAACCTTTGCAAAATCCCTGGTTGCTTTTTTAAAGTGGTCCGTTATACATGTGCTTGATGTGCCCTTGTGTGCGATGTTACTATGTATATGGTACGGTGCATATACAAGTCATACACATGACCACACCTTCAGTGGGTGCGAGCGAAATCATTCCAGTGCTTTACTGTGAAGGAAAGAGTTGCATGGGCCCAGCGATACTCAATGTTTGACTCCGTCGTCTTGTCGCATAGCCCCTGTGAGAATGTCTATTGCTATAAAGGGCACAGCGTCTATTGTATATAAAGGACACCGGGCTTATAATTTTCAATAAATTGCCCAGACAGCTGCATGCCGGTGCAAAGATGCCCGCTGGCATAGATGTCCCTTGTTGGGATTGTTGAGGTGTAGCTTGTGAGTAGCGTGTGTTACTTTCGAAGCATCTTTAATATTGCTAAATTCTGAAGCAGGGTCCCAAGTGGCAATGTTTTGTTTGGCTGGCATAAAAGCTGGCTAAGGTAGCGTGTGGCAGACTGTTTGAGCCGCTGTGTGCTGCACACGCAGCAGGTGTAATCTCATGCTGGGAAGGGTTGAAATGCCTTGATGAATGCGTTCTTCCTGCTTCTGGGCACATGGCACTTTGTGCTTTACTTTACAAAAGCTCTAATTTGATTTGCTGTTGTGATTCTGCGCACAGAGAATGGTTGCAGATATTGGCCATCCAAGCTCTCATTAAGAAGGTAGAGAAAAGGGCTCCTCTAACCAACAGTGGACAGATGGGCTCCCCCCGCTCCCCTCTCTATTTCTCTTAACAATGCTTGCAACCTGATCATTGCTTTCACTTAAGCCATTGAACTCCAGCTAATATAAAGAAAAGTGGCATCCATTAATTGTCCAGCAACTGAATTTGCATTAAAGGAGAGTCGTCAACCCCTGGTTCAAGCAGGGGAAGGCTGACTACAGTATGTGCATCAGTTTGAGATTTGTGTAATGTGAAAAGTGTACAGGACAGGTACTCTCTTGTTAAGTTTATGGTCCACGATCCCCAAAGAGGTTTTGTAAAGCTGCCCCCCATAAAAGAGAACTGCGTGGCATTCAAAGACTGTGATTTTGTATTGTAATCCTTTTGAATATTATTTTTTCACTGCTGGAAGTTACGGATGCTATACCATTGAGGCAGAGATTTTTACGCATTTATTTTAAGGGCTTGTTTTACCTCTGTTTTCCCTTGCCTTTTTCGGTTCACTGTAGGGCTAGTTGTGCCAGCCTTTATGCACGGGGGACAGTGTTCCAATTCCCCCATGTCTCGTGCTCTACTTTAGTTTGTTCAACACTTTGGGGAAATTGCTACATGATTTTATACATACAAATGTAAGTTTCAGGGACTCTGGATTACTGCATGTTCTAGTTATTACATTCTCTATATATGGACGTTCCCAGAGGGATTTTATTGCCCCTTCAGTGCAGTTTGTTTTTTCCAACCGCTTGACATCAGCAGTTAATTGAAGATAGTTTGCCTGTAAATGTATTGAATGCTTGCTAGGGCTAGTGATCCATGCCATTCATTTTGAAAATATCTTTTGATCTGGGGTGAATGCTTAATGAATTTATTTTTTCTCTTCCCCTCTAATGATGGGACCAGTTCATTCTCGTTAGATGCTGTGGAGCTTGGAGCCATGTTCTTGCTTTCTGGATTTTTCAGCAGCCTTGTGTATCAGAGGACAGGCGCGGTAGCAGGAGTTTTCTGACCTAGGTGTGAAAGGAGTGCTGTTAATTGCTTTGCTATTTGAAAGTGGGAGGTCACTTTATTCCCTTAAGGCAGTGGTCTTCAAGCCTTTTAATCCGTAGGCCCCTCCTTGAGTAAAATATAGTTTCTGCCCCCGCCCAACCACAAGTGCTTATATTTTCTATTCAAAACAGTCACCATAATCCTTGAAGCCCCCCACCACGGGGCATCCTTCAGTCCACCAAGTTTGAAGGCCACTGCCTTAAGGCGCCCTAGCTGTTCAGCATACAGAGGCAGAGGCCCCCTTTTCGTGGGTGGGGCGACTCCTTCCCAGTTCCACACAATGACTGTTCTACTGATCACGCTGATCACTTTCAAACTGTCACCAAGTAGGAGATAAATGCTCCTACTGGCTGCCCCCTTTGGCTTTAATGCTGTGGCTGCTCCAGTGCCCCCACAATGTTTTACACAAATAGGTCCATGACTGGCTCAGATAGGTGCACCTGACCCTTTAAGTAATACATTATCACATTATCTACATGTATCGGGCCGTGGCGCATGTGTGAGAAACCATGCATCTGCAAAATTTACCCATGGCTTGGTTTTAGTTTTTTGCAGGAAGTTTCCATTGTTATGAGTGCTGCACTAGTTCAGCTGTAATGCATCATTCATGGCACAGTAGCAATGTTTATTGGGGCGGAGGGGACTTCTGACCCTTCTGGACGTTTATTAGCAAAGGCCTTCCTGTTGGGTGTAATATTTACTTTTTGTTCCCCCCAGTAAATATTGCTTTGGTCATGGGTTCTGATTGATTGATATTTTATTTCTATCGCGCTCATACACAAGTGTTTCAGAGCTAATTACCTGCATACCCTGCATACCCGCCTATTTCTGGACACTATCATTTCCTGTACATGTTGTTGTCTGCAAGCTGGGACTCTTTATGGTTGATAGTTACATTCAAGAAACTGAAACAGATACTTGTTTCTAAAGGACACACACAAAATGACTGCAGCATTTTAGGTACAAGAGCTCTGCAGTTAAGAATGAATTGCCTCTCCAGAACACGCACCTCTAATTTTATTAGCCAGCAGATGCAACTAGTTAAAGCCACAATGGGTGAAGTCTTGGAGGAAGTTACCAAGCACCAAGAGACGCTTCACTCACAAATCGGGACACATCAGGCAGGAACATCCATAGCAAGCCCACTACATATTGATGGTTTTGGGTACAGACATGGTTCACAAATACTTGGTGCATACTAAATGTACTTTTTTATTTCTTCTCTTAGGCAATAACTTGTATCATGGCACTCTTAATGTGCTCTCCTTTGATACCGCCAATTCTCTGTGTATTTGAAAGGATGGAGAATTTGAGCCTATGGCAATTCCCGGTAAAGTTAATTGTGAATGGATGATAAGAGGGTCTTGAAGAAAGTAGAAGAGAAATATGTGAAAAAAAGGAGTTAAAGGCAGTCGTGCTTTTCTAGTCAGGTAAGCAATGTATTTTATTTGTTCATCTATTTGATGTTGGGGGATGGAGGGTACATCTGACGTCCCTTCGTGGAGGCATTCCCTTTTTTCACACACAAATGCTGCACAATTCCCACTGCTCTTTTACAGCATCTCTTTCCTCTAGAATAACTCTCTAAAGTATAGATGGTCTACTGATTTCTCTTATGTTATTGGCAAAGCGCTATGGGTTGAACGCCCTCGGGGACCGTAGTCCAGGGTCAGAGTATGTGTGCAGCTAGATTGAGTTGTGGGTAGCTGCAGAGGCAGGGAGGGAGCCAAGGAGAGCAAGAATAAGCAAAAATCCAAGGGGACTGATAGGATCGCCCTTAAGGGGAGTCACTTGCCCCAGTGTACAGCTCAAGCTAAATGTTTGTTGAATTGGCAGTCACATTATGAAGTTTCAACTTGCCTTTTTCATACCCGCAGCCAAAGAAACGTATTAAGAGACAGAAAACATTTGATGAAATATTGAAAACCTAATGTGATGCAGAGGAACTAATTGAGGCTTTAGAAAGAAAGGTAGAGGAGTGAAAGCAGCTTCTGGTGGAATCGGGAGTGAACTACAAGAAGAAGATGCAGTGAAAAAAAACAAGAGCATTATATCGTAAAATCTGATGGGTGGAAACTGACTATTCCAAAACGTATTAATAGCTGTTCACAAAAGCGGGAAACCCAATTATTTTGGCAGGGATGGCTAGTGGTCTTCATTCCTTCCTCAGAACCTGCCTCTTACTTCACCTTGTCAATTGAAAGACTAAATTGGAAGTTGCCTCTGTGTAATGTTGCAGTTTCCAAAGATGTAGCTGTGCAACAACTACAAAATATTGGACTATAAAGTAACAGTCAATTGTCTGCTACAAATGTTTTGTTGGACAGATCTAATTTGACAACCTCAACTCTATCACCATGTCTTCTCAACAGTGTGTGTCATGACCCGGCGAAATTGCCCCTTCTGGACCTCATGGTCATTGTCACGAAGGGCTTGTACTCCTTGTTCCTCCCAACATGCCCGTACCAAGCTCCGTGCTACGCACTAGCCTTCACGTCGTGGCACGTACTATAAATTGGTCACGCCCCTGCGGGTCCGCGCGTCTGAACGCTATCTTCGGTAGTGACCCGACGGGTGTTTGCTCTCTACATTGGTTTCCTTGATCCTCTTACTTCCTTCCTTGCCTATTTTCCTGTTCCTGGATTCCCCCCCCTACCTGCTCATTTATCGCTAATCCTGGATACCCTGGAACCACGAACATCCCGGAACTCTGAACGCGCCCTGCAACCTGACGAGGCTCGGGCGAGCCTATTCAAGACCCAAACCATCGACAGGAAGAGTCCTGCGGCCGAACAAGTGAGATCCCGATCACAGGTGAGACGGGGGGAGATTTACGACAGTTTGAGACGCCAAATGATCAATACGGATTCTACCATGGAGAATGCTATTCAGGACCTGATGCGCGGAATGCAAGAACTTTCCACAGAGATGCAGAATTTAAAAGCCGAGAATGCGGCGCTAAGACAGCTCGTCTTGTCACGTGACTCCGCGAACAAGGACAGCGTATTATTGGGAGGAGTGGTTGATAAATACGACGGTTCAACAAAGACCTTATGTGGATTCCTGGATTCTTGTTTGGTACATTTTACCTTCAAGCCCTACTATTTCACAACTCCTAGGGCTAAGGTGGGCTTCATAATATCGCATCTTTCCGGTAATGCCCTTACATGGGCCACTCCTTTACTCAATTCAGGGGATGCTCTCCTGGATGATTATGAAGGGTTCATCGCGGAACTCAAGACCATGTTCGAACGACCAGAGCTGGTTCACGGTGCTCAAGAAAAGTTACTTGACTTCCAACAAGGATCCCAAGACATGTTGACCTATGTTACCAGATTCAAACAGCTATCCAAAGAGGCAGACCGGCCCCTGGAAGCCAGTTTTACCTTGTTTCGCAGAGGTCTAAATGAAGAGATTAAGGACGAGTTAGCCAGGGTGGCACGTCCTAGTTCATTCCAGGCCCTCCTGGACTTGTCTATGCAAATAGACTTCAGAATCCAAGAAAGAAAGGCCGAAAAGAAAAAGAATAAAGTATCAATTCAAAGAAACTCCCTAGAGAATACTACAAGGACAGAATCTGCCAAGAGTCCAAGCACTGATTCTGAACCCATGCAACTTGGAGCCTTTCGTGGACCAATTTCCCCGCAGGAAAGGTTAAGAAGGATACACACAGGCGTATGCATGTATTGTGCCTCAGATAAACATCTAGTTAAAGAGTGTCCTCTGGCACCTCCACGACGCTCGGGAAACGCCAGCTCCCGATCCTAAATGGAGCAAGGTTTCGGGAGAGCGATGTTTGCTCCACATCAATTCCATCCTTGAACTCTCCTGGACAAAACAAATTGGTGATATTACAGGCCTTTTTATCGCCATCCAAGGACAAGGTCTACCCCATACTGGCCTTGGTGGATTGCAGAGCAATGGGAGTCTTCATTGATCAAGATTGGGTCAGAAGTCATAACATTCCATATGAAGCAAGAAGTTTTTCACAGCCAGTGGAAGCAATTGACAGAAGACCTCTTTCCTCAGGACCCATAAGTCTGCAAACAAGGGAGATCCATTTTTCCATAAATCATCATCAAGAAAGAATTGTGTTTGACATTATAAAATCAGCCCATTACCCCTTGGTTCTGGGCATGCCCTGGTTACAAAGGCACAATCCATATATCAACTGGACGGCCAGATCCTTATTCCTGGGCTCGGAGTTCTGTATGAACCATTGTTTAAACCTGGATACCTCAGTCACAGCCCCTATAAGTCTACCAAGGTGTCCAGAGACACCACTCATGGTTTCCAATATTATACAAGTTCCAGAGATCTATCAAGGGTATGCTGATGTATTCTCTACTGCCATCGTTCAAGCCTTACCTCCACATAGACCCGAAGACTGTGCCATAGATACTGAACCCTCAGCAGTGATTCCCTTTGGCAGGATGTTTATCCTTTCAGAACCCGAAAAGAGAGCCCTCCGGGAATACCTAGACACTAATCTTGAGAACGGCACCATAAGACCTTCAAAATCACCAGCTGGTGCTTCATTGTTCTTCGTTCCAAAAAAGGATACCAAAGAGCTCAGACCTTGCCTGGACTATCGGGGCCTAAATCAACACACCCTGAAAGACAGATACCCACTACCCCTGATCTCGGATATCCTTGAGGCTGTGAGAGGTGCAGTGATATTCACGAAACGGGATCTCCGAGGTGCTTACCATTTGATCCGTATCCGGGAAGGAGACGAATGGAAAACAGCCTTTAGAACACCCTTTGGTCACTTTGAATAGCTAGTCATGCCCTTTGGTCTGACTAATGCTCCCGAAGTCTTCCAGCGTTTTATGGATAGGGTGTTCTCTGACATGTTATTTCTCAATGTTATCGTCTACTTGGATGACATATTGATCTTCTCCAAGGATTCCTTGAAACATGAAGAACATGTAAAGGCAGTACTTCAACGTCTCCGTGAAAATCAACTCTTAGCCAAACCAGAAAAATGTTTGTTTCATGTTACATCAGTTCACTATCTGGGATTTGTCCTTAGTTCAGAAGGAATTAGTATGGACCCTTCAAAGGTGAAGGCCATACTGGCTTGGCCCGCCCCAACATCTGTAAAGCAAATACAATCCTTCCTGTGGCTTGCCAACTTCTACCGGAAATTCATTCCCACCTTTTCCGAGATTGTTCAACCCATTGTTAATCTCCTGAAGAAAGACGTTCCATTCAACTGGTCTATACCACAAGACAAGGCATTCCAACGCTTGAAAGAAGAATTCACTCAGGCCCCCATCCTGGCCCAACCTGACATAAATCGTCCTTTTCTAGTGGAAACTGATGCCTCCAATTACGCCATAGGAGCAGTTTTAAAACAAGAATCCCATGATAAGTTGGAACATCCCATTGCTTACCTTTCACAGACCCTGACCACCAGCGAGACTCACTACTCAGTTCTGGAGAAGGAGTTATTGGCCATTCGTCATGCCTTCACTGAATGGAGACATCTACTCCTGGGTGGTAAATATCCAGTTCAAATCCGTACTGATCATCGAAATCTTCAGGTCCTACAATCCATGGAGTGCAGGAACAGTAGACAAGCTCGATGGGCCTACTTCTTTGCTCAATATCAATTTCAAATTTCACATGTTCCTGGATCGCAAAACATGATTGCCGAGGCCCTTTCTCGGCGTCCCGACTACGTTCCCTCGGAGGATAAGATCTATCCTAAAATGTTTCCACCTACAATCTTTGTATCTCAAGCGATCAATCTCCTGGAAGAAATCAGAGTACAGACTCAATCATCTGAACTCTGGAAGAACATATCCGAGAAAAATCCCTGGCATCTGACAATCAAGGAAGGATATTTATTCAAGAACAATTCAGTGGTCATTCCGACAAAAGAACTTCAACAGAAGGTAATGAATCTATGCCATGATACTCTTCACTCCGGCCATCGAGGAGTAACCAACACCTTCCGTCTTATACAAAGACAGTTCTGGTGGCCAGGGATGAAGTCCAGTGTAGTTCAATACATCAAGACCTGAGCTATTTGTAGTCGGAACAAATACGATAATCAGAGGCCGGCGGGTCTGCTTCTACAACCTACGTTGCCAACCAGACCCTGGGAAGTTATTGCCACTGACTTCATTGTTGAATTACCACCTTCCCGGGGATATACAACCATCATGGTAACCATTGACTTGTTCACTCATCTAGCTCATTTTACACCATTGTATAAACTACCATCTTCCTCAGAACTTGCTGGAATTTTCCTGGAACATATTCTTCGTCTTCATGGCCTTCCTTCCAAGATTATTTCGGATCGGGGACCTCAGTATATTTCACAATTCTGGAAACATCTCTGTCGTGTTCTAGGAATCCAACGTGCCCTTTCTTCAGGCTATCATCCACAAACCAATAGGGCAACGGAACGAGTAAATCAAACCCTGGAACAATATCTTCGTTGTTTTGCCACCAAGGTTCAAGACAATTGGTCTCTCCTTATACCTTTAGCCGAATTCTCCTACAATAACTCGGATCATTCAGCTCTCAAGATCAGCCCTTTCTATTGCCGTCAAGGTTATCATCCGTCTGTTTTACCATCAGTTCTTCCAGAATCTACTCCGGTACCTACCCTTCACTCTTGGATTCAGACGCTGATCGACTTACAAAGAGAGGCCAAGGATCAGTTAGAACAGGCCCAGACTCGAACCAAAAGATATGCGGACTCTAAGAGAAGACCATCACCTTCCTATTCAGTTGGCGATCAAGTCTGGTTAGCCCCGAAAATGTTACCTGGACATCTACGACCAAACAAATTGGCTCCTCGCTATTATGGTCCATTTTCTATAAAGGAGATCATCAATCCTGTCTCCTTCCGACTTAAGCTCCCGGATTCCTGGAAGAAGATACATCCAGTCTTCCATACTTCCCTGTTGAAACCCTACGTTAGTTCTACTCGAAAACCCTTCAAACCCACACCTGTTGTTGTGTACGACCAGTTGGAATATGAGGTGTCCAGGATATGTGATTCCAGGTATAGGAGGGGTCGACTACAATATCTGGTCGAGTGGAAAGGCTACCCCCCTAGCGAGAGAACATGGGAACCAGTTTCTAATTTAAAGACCCCTCGTTTGCTCAGAAGATTCCATCTTATTCACCCAGGCAAGCCTGGAGGAACCAGTCTTCGGAGGGGGCATGCTGTCATGACCCGGCGAAATTGCCCCTTCTGGACCTCATGGTCATTGTCACGAAGGGCTTGTACTCCTTGTTCCTCCCAACATGGCCGTACCAAGCTCCGTGCTACGCACTAGCCTTCACGTCGTGGCACGTACTATAAATTGGTCACGCCCCTGCGGGTCCGCGCGTCTCAACGCTATCTTCGGTAGTGACCCGACGTGTGTTTGCTCTCTACATTGGTTTCCTTGATCCTCTTACTTCCTTCCTTGCCTATTTTCCTGTTCCTGGATTCCCCCCCCCCCCCACCTGCTCGTTTATCGCTAATCCTGGATACCCTGGAACCACGAACATCCCGGAACTCTGATCGCACCCTGCAACCTGACGAGGCTCGGGCGAGCCTATTCAAGACCCGAACCATCCACAGGAAGAGTCCTGCGGCCGCACAAGTGAGATACCGATCACAGGTGAGACGGGGGGAGATTTACGACAGTGTGCCTTGTTACAGTATGATGGTCATGCCTGTGACATCTACACGTTCCCACACACCTGCGCAATCATTCAGATTACGGTCTTTAAAAACAAAACCATGGAATTGGAACATCCCTGCAACTGAGTTTGGTTGCTACGTCAACCCCTGCTAATAATCGACAACATAATTGTAGCTCACATGCTGCTATGTGAAACTGAAGATGGAAGTGGTCTTGTGTGTAGAACTATGTAGTTGATCTGGTGAATTTGCAGGTTGGTGCCAAACTTGTAAGTGGTATATGTTTTTGTGCTATTTTGATTTCTGTGGTGGGGAGTTGGAGGGGGTGTCAGCTAATTCTTGGGTGTTGTGAATGGTTGAACTAATTTCTAGCTGCTCATAGTGATATTGGGTGAAAGGATCGGCAGTCTGTCATGCAGGTAGACCTTTAATGGATTCTGTTTAGTTCACTTAAAGTGTGTATTTTAGTGCAGTGATTTGTAATTGTGGGAGTTTATTGGGTGTGATGCCATGTTAGCTAGAGGTGAGAACTGGCGTGTGGGAAGTTGCAGGATGGTTCATGCCATTGTGGACTGGATTTGTAGTTTTGTATACTAAATCAGCGAACTTAGTTAATGACATTTGAGTGCTCTAGCAAAGATGGAAAGTGTAACGGCTGCGAATTCCCTTTAGTACACTATCCATAAGTCCAACTAGACTCACCCTATAGTAATACCACCCATCTTACACACAAGTAATCAAAACCCTTTTCCTAAATTGTTTGGAAGCAACATGAAATAACGCCTCCTGAAGTTGTCTGCAATAATTGTTCACAATTTCAAACCCATCCTAAAGTTGTCATGGGGTCATCCTGGTGTAATCCCACCCATCCTGAAATTGTCATGGGGTCACCCTGGAGTAATATAAGATCATCACTGGAAGTAATCAGAACTCATCCTGTAGTAGTTTCTGTGATAACTCTAGAGTCATCTCATTTAAATATTTTGACCTATATACATACTTCGGGAGGGTTTCGAATGATCTCCCTAAACTAGCCATTGATGATTCTAGAATGGAGTCACTGTATGACCCCAGAATGATTCCAGGAAGATCTTCATTTTTGACTTGCATATGTGCAGCCATTTAAACAACTAAAAAAGAGAAATACATGCCTTTTCTATCTCATTTGTTGTGTTAACTTTGCACAGTCACAGACCTGCCATGCATGTTTGACAACTTAAAGACCCAATCAAGTGACATGCATTTCCGTGTTCAGCCATTTTTGCAAATAAATACTTAAAGGAATAAGAGTGACTTCCATCTGTATTTATAATTACACTTGTCCCAATGCAATGCCTTCTCCTTTCCCAGGTCTTCACACAGTGTATACTTCTTCTGGCGCACGCACGCTTTCCGTGCTCTTCTATCTCTTCCAAGGTCTACCCACCTCCACACTTATCCTCCAATGTTGTACCCACTGTATGCTTTCCAGGGCATTTTTTTGCTTGGCGCCGTGATTAAATCTCACCGTACATAGACTAAGGCTCCCTCAGAAGGCCAGGTCACTTTGCCTCGCTAAGGCCCTCCGATCTTCTCACAACCTCCTCCAGTCCCCCGGCGCCGCCATCTTCTTCCTGCAATCACAAGCGGTGCCGCCCACTGCCATCCAAGAGGGGAAGCGCAGGGGCGTTGCACACACACGGTAGTGGAAACGAGCATGCAAAAGAGACGCACAGAAGGACTATACAGGTCTAGACGCACAAATGCGTGATGGTTCAGTCATCAATAGTGAGAACACACATGAGCAAATACGACAACCATCTTAGAAGGCACGTTTTTCTTGACATCCAAGCCATAAAACAATGTAGTTACTACATCAACCATTTTTAAAACTGCTCATACAATACTTTTGAACATGATTTAGTTTCAGTATATTGAAACTATAGAAAATATTTGTTATATATGGTGATTATTAATAAAAGGAAGTGGGGACAATGTCCAGCTGAGCCAACAACAAACCCCCTAGTGACGGAAATGTACAATCTGAGCGACGGGTGGAGGCCAGTGTCAAGGCTGTACGCTCAATTAAAGACAGGCCCAACCCCCGCAGCACCACACTAAAAATGAAATGGGAAATGGACACTGGCGAAAGCATCACTGACAATGAGTGGGAAAAATCACTGAAACACCCGAAAGAAGTGTCCGTGTCCAGGAACGCCAGATTCAGACTAATACAAACAAATGTCCTGTATAGAACGTACATGACCCCCAAAAAAGTAGCAAGCTTCAGGAGGCAAACAGAAGCGCAATGCCCATGGTGCACCTGTGATGAAGCAGACCTAATGCACATGTTCTGGGGATGCGAGAAAACGAGTACCCTCTGGACAAACATAGAACAGACATGCAAGAAAGGTGGAATCAAAAGGTATGCCTGGACCCCGAAAGAATGCATCCTAGGCACGTACCCCTGACTAAGCAAGATCAAACATATAGTGAGGGTAATGGACATAGCATGTATACTGGCAAAAAGAGAGATAGCAATATCATGGAAATCTAAAAGAGGCCCACAATATGCGCGATGGAAGAGGGAAATGGAACGATGGACAGCCGCAGAGACAGAAGCATGGGGCACGGGGGCTGCCAGGGGAGAGGGAGACACCAATATCAAATTTGAGGCATGGAAGGCAATAGTAAGAGACATGTTCCTCCCGTCTGACGACATGCCTCCATGAAGAGGCGAACCGGGAAATATGCAGGTGTCACACAGCGGATAGAGAGCGATGAACCTAATCGCCCTTGTAACCACACCAATAACGGAAACTGACAAGCCACCAACCTACTCCAAGACAATAAATGAAGCCACAACTGTTAAAACGCATGAAGAAAGTTAATGTTCGGTACTGGTTTATAATGTTAACTCAATAATTTATTGCAAATGTGAGAACGGCAATGGACATCGGGGGGGGGGCCAATTGCTAAGTTATGTATGATTACAAAATGCCAATAAACATATTTTAAAAATAAAATATATGGTAATTATTAATATAAATCTAAAATTCAAAAGTTGTTAATCTATTTCATTACAAAATGTATTTTATTATGAATTTGTACAAAATAATTCTGTGGCAATAAACTTAGTCCAAGATGGCCACTGTAGTTAAACAGCCTGCAAGATTTATTACAGGGCTAAAACACTTGCCCGAGACTCTAGTTGTTACACATCGCTGCAAGTGGTCTTTATGGGCACGGACCCGCTTGTGCGGCGCCCTGATTCCTAACATTTCTAAGATGGAAGCTGGTGAATTTTCCCGACCCGCTGGCAGCGGTCTAGTGGTTGCACGCTCCCTTGACGTGCGGACGACCGATCACGTGATCCTTTATCCGGAAACGAAGCGACCAGTGCTTCGCGTCGCTTCTGCCTTTGACGCTCCGTGAGTTCGCTTCTGAAACCTTTCTCTTCATGCTCTCATTTCTCTCTGTTGTTTATGGCTCCTACTTACCCTGTGTTACTTTCTCTCGTCAGATCCTCCTCTCAGCCTTCGCTGGTTTCATTCTCAACCGGCTTCGCGAATCCATCTTATTTGTCTCCCATTCCGGACAGATCCCCATCTGAGTAAGTTCCCTTTCTCTAGGATTCCCTTGAATATTTTACCAGGTCCTCATCTCCTGTTATCCTTCCAGACTCTCCCGACTCGCCCGAAGCTGTCCTTTTCAGCCAGGTTCCAGATCCGAACTTTCCCTCAGTTCTATTCGGGTGAGAGTGTTCCCATTGATATCTCATTCCTTTTCCTTCTATGGGCCCTCCTCTAACCTAACCCTCCTCTAACCTGCTCCCTATTTCTTCACTTTTCATTCCTGCAGACAAGGTGTCTTGTGTGATTCCCGGGGGTTCCTGTCAGAGACGTCCAACCTTCCATCGTAAAACCTGATCAACACGAGCTGGGATTTCGTCCAGGGTTTTCTTCCCATTGAGGGTTTCCCTGGGAGTCCTGCCCGCTCTCCTGGGTTACATTACCCTGGGCTGAGTGGCCAGGGCTGTCACTGGGAAATCTTCACAGCTGCTTAATCCTCCCAGTTGGAGTCATCGATTGCCAAGGTGAGCTGTGTGTGAGCTATTACTTGATTTAATTCTACAACAGCTTACTCAGATTTACACAGTTCCCTAACAGTAATATCAGTAAGCGACGCCCGAAAGAATATTGGCAATCGTAATTCCAAATGGAACAACAAATGCAGCAGCTAATGACGGCCATGCAGGCCATGTCATTAGAGGTACAATCCTTGAAACAGGATAATGCTCAACTACGACATCACGTAGCTAGAGCTTTTTCAGACACTCCCCCGTCGTCCTTACATTCCATTATGTACGACGGTGATCCCTACAGACTAAAAGAAGTCCTTGACAGTTGTACCGTCCAATTCACATTCAAACCTCGCTTCTTGCCTACCGATAAAGATATGGTAGGCTATATTATTTCCCACCTTTCTGGTCCTGCGTTAGCTTGGGCGACTCCTTTAGTAACCTCCAACAATGTTATTCTCGATTCTTACACCGCCTTCACTAACAGCCTCAAAACCATGTTTGGAAGAAAGGAGATTTCGGTTGCCACACAAGAGAGACTTCTCGATTTAAAACAAGGAAACAAAGAATTACTTTGGTATATCACTCAGTTTAAACAACTATCCTCTGAACTAGGCTGGCCAGATGAAGGTCTCCTCACTCTTTTTCGGAGCGGTCTCACAGATGAACTAAAAGACGAGGTCTCTAAAGTCCCTCGTCACGCTAATCTAGCTGATATGATCACATTAACCATGCAGATTGATTACCGAATGCATGAAAGGACATGCGAAAAGAAAAAGGGGAAAGGAACACGACCACAGTGGGATCATTCCCCAACCCCTCAGAAATCTCTGTCTCCTACTGAAGAACCCATGCAAGTTGGGACCATTCGAGGACCGATTTCAGCTACTGAAAGGGATAGGAGAAGATCTTTGAAACTATGTATGTACTGTGGGTCCTCTACTCATGTTTTGAAAGACTGTCACTTAGTTCCTCCTCGTCGCTCTCCTATTCCCAAGTCAGGAAACTTCAAAGCCTTACCGTTGGGGGAAGACCGGTAAGTGCCCAGCACCATTCTTCCCCGTATTAGACCAGTATGTCACTTGACAACTCTCTCAGCAACCAGGCCATGGTGGTAGTTTCTCTTTCCATCCTGCTACCAGAAAATGTCATCCCAGGTATTCCGGCCTTAATAGACTGTGGAGCGGCCGGTAACTTTGTGGATGTGGAGTGGGCAAAATTACACGGTATCTCTCAGGTACCAAAGACTTTGGTTACTCCTATTCAGGGAGTAGATGGTACACCTCTGAGTTCGGGCCCCATTAAAGAGCAAACCATTCCGCTCACTTGTAAAATATCTAGCCATAAAGAAACCCTGGTTTTTGATGTAATCAGAACTGCCCATTACCCAATTATCCTAGGACTCCCTTGGCTGAGATTACATAACCCATTCATAAACTGGGCTGCTGGAACCCTTTTTCTAGGGTCAGAATATTGTGTCCGTCATTGTCTTTCTCAAGAATCGGTGGGGATCCGTATACCTTCAGATGAGACACTCAAACCGACTGTATCTTCCATCAGTCAACTTGAGATTCCTGACTTTCATGAGCCTTACCGATCAGTGTTTGAAAACCCTGAATTTCCTAGTCTCCCTCCTCATCGAAGAGATGACTGTCACATAGACCTGCTTCCCGACCAGCCCATTCCCTTTGGCCGCATGTACGTTCTTTCGCAAAGAGAAAAGTCGGCATTAAAAGAATACCTTCAAACTCATTTACGGAATGGTCTCATTTCTGAGTCGGTGTCTCCTGCAGGAGCATCATTATTCTTTATCCCCAAAAAGGACTCTGATGAGCTCCGTCCCTGTATTGATTATCGGGGTCTCAACAAGATAACCACTACTGACAAATATCCCATGCCTCTCATCACGGACATTGTTGAAGCGGTTCGAGGGGCGTCTTGGTATACCAAGTTGGACCTTCGTGGTGCATACCATCTTATTCGTATTGCACCCGGAGACGAATGGAAGACCGCATTTCGGACTCCTTTTGGACATTATGAATATCACGTTATGCCATTTGGCTTAGTTAATGCTCCTGCGATATTTCAGAGATTCATGGACCATCTATTTGCCGACATATTGTTCCGGTTCGTCGTCATCTATCTCGACGATATCCTTGTTTACTCCAACAACCAAGAGGAACATATTCATCATGTTAACACCGTACTAGAACGCCTGCAATCCAACTATCTCTACTGCAAAGCATCCAAATGTGAATTCCATCAGAGACAAGTTACCTACCTAGGATTTGTCCTATCCTCACTGGGCATTTCCATGGACCCCAAGAAGATATCCGCAGTTGTGGATTGGCCTATTCCAACAGGAATAAAGGACATACAGAGGTTTTTGGGGTTCGCAAATTTTTATCGTAAATTCATTCCTTCCTTTTCAGAAATCATACTCCCCTTGACTCGACTTCTCAAGAAAGGGGTATCATTTGTTTGGAATGAATCAGCTCAGAAAGCATTCGATATTTTGAAGGAAATGTTTACTTTCTCAACAATTTTGATCAACCCTGACCAATCCAAACAATTCATTGTCGAGACAGACGCTTCTCAGAATGCGTTAGGAGCTGTGTTGTTACAGTCATCAGAACAAGGTGAAGAAAGACCGGTGGCATACTTATCCAAGACATTTAATTCTGCTGAGATAAATTATTCAGTACTTGAGAAGGAACTGATGGCTATCAAATGCGCCTTCGAGGAATGGAGACATTTGCTTTTGGGCTCTCCCTTTCCTGTCTTGGTGCGTACTGATCACCAAAATCTCAAGGTTCTCCAAAATGCTTATACCACTAACAGCAGACAAGCACGTTGGGCTTACTTCTTCTTACCTTTTCGGATAGAATTTATATACTGGCCTGGCAGACAGAATTTAAGAGCAGATGCTTTATCCCGTAAGGATTCTCCAACTTCCTCGTTTTGCCCAGAAAAGATGTTCCCCAATGCTCGGTTTATTGCAGTACTCACTGATTTCCTGCAAGAGGTACGAACAGCCACCGCTTGTAATAAGACTTTTTGTGAAGACCTGGCATCTACTTATCTTCTCTCCAAAGAAACAGAATACTACTTTCATGGTACTCAAGTTTTGATTCCCGTTCCTTCTTTACAACTGGAGGTGTTAAAAATCTGCCATGACTCACGAGCTGCAGGACATAGGGGAGTACTTCCCACATTGGAACTCATCCAACGACATTTCTGGTGGCCTTCCATGAGATCTGATGTCCGGGACTATGTTGCCGCCTGTAAGATCTGTGCTCTTGCTAAGTGTCATGAATGTCAGGCTGATCACTTGATTCGTCGGAACCAAAATCGTCTTTATGCAGAACCCACTCCTCCTCACCTGATTCTTCAGTAGGCTCCTCGCGTCTTCGCCCCTTTTTTCTTGTGGATTTCTTTTTTGAGAAGAGATATGGTCTTCCGCAGTTAGAAGCCACCCTGTTCCCCCTAGTAAACCAGGGAAGCAAGGGACACCCTTTCCGCAGAAGCCGTAGGAGAGGAAAAAAACGTTAGCTAAAAAAACCTCTCTCTTATATTTTGATCTTGATGAGGAGCCAGGTAACCCAGACAAGCTGTTTCTCCAGGTATCCGAAGGAGAGGAAGTTCCGGGTTGGAGAGGATAGCAGAGACCGCAGGGTGTCACGTCAAATGCCTAGCTGGAAGGGAAAAAGGTAAGGAAGGGATGCCGGAAGAGCGGCGGTAGACCGGGAAGCGGAAGAATGACAGCGGAGACCGAAAAGGAAGAAGGAGAGAGAAAGAAAGAGGTCAGAACGGAGGAAGATGAATAAACCCGTAAAAAAAGGTAAGGAAACAGGTAAGCACGGAGGAAGGAAAGTACAAAAAAGGGAGGACTGAGGCACCGGGGAAAGAAAGTAGGACGAGAAGAGAGGGAAACGGGAGAGGATGCAAAGAGCAGAAAGACGAAGGAAAAAGCGACGAAACCAAGGAAGGAAAGGGCACCAGGAGGAGAAAAGCTACGAAGGAAGGCAGAAAGGGACGATAACCGGCAAAACACCGGTCAGGCAGCAGGCAAGGAACTGGAGAGAGAGCGCTAGCGAAACGGAGCGTGAAAGCTTCAGTTGCAACGCGCCGGGCAAAACAAAGAGGCGTGGTTAAGAGTGAAACCAGGAAGAGGCCGGAAAAAGACTAGAGCGTAGCAACAGGAAATGGGGGAAAAAATTGGAACGATTAATGGCGGCGGAGTTGCCATTGGTTTCTCAGACTCCAAGGGAATCTCTTTGCAAACGGCATGACACTAAGTCTCCTCGCTCACCACCATTAGGGTTATTAGCAAGAATGCCCATACCGGACCGTCCTTGGCAAATCATTTCCACTGATTTCATATCTGACCTACCGCCATCAGCGAATATGACTACTATCATGGTAACGATCGATTACTTCACCAAGTTAGCACACTTTACCCCTCTGCGAAGATTACCAAATGCTCCTTCCATGGCCAACATTTTTCTCTCTGAGGTATTTTCTCGCCATGGTCTACCGGACACAATTGTGTCGGACAGAGGTCCCCAGTACACCTCTCTCTTTTGGCAACAGGTCTGCCGCATTCTGGGTATTAAACGTGCCCTCTCTTCTGGATATCATCCTCAGACGAACGGTCAAACTGAGCGATTGAACCAAACCCTTGAGGGATATTTACGGTGCTTTATTTCAGCGGCTCAAGACAATTGGGTGCAACTGCTCCCACTAGCAGAATTTGCGTACAACAATTCTTTACATTCTGCTCTCCAGTCCACTCCCTTCTTTTGTACCTATGGTTATCACCCTTCCTTTGCTCCGAGTGTGTCTCCCTCCGATTCTGGCTGTCCGGGTGTGGATTCTCTGATTGCGGATATCCATGAGGGACAGAGACTGGCTAAGGAGTTGTTGCAGAAAGCTCAGGATCGAGCAAAGAAGTATGCTGATCGTCATCGTCGAGACTTTAAGGAACTGACCATCGGGGATTCGGTCTGGTTGGCTTACAGATTTCTTCCTCGTCATTTGGTCCCATCTAAGCTATCTCCCAGATACTTTGGTCCCTTTCTAGTTCTCTCCAAGATTGGGGCGGCCGCTGTCCGACTTGCCTTACCTGCTTCCTGGTCTCGGATTCACCCGGTTTTCCACCAGTCTCAGATTAAGCCAGTGGTGCGGGATCCTTTTCATCGCAATAGTGATTCTCTACCTCCTCCGATTCTCACTGACAGTGGTCCTGAATTTGAGGTAGCTGCTATTTGTGACTCACGATTCCATCGTGGTCGATTGCAGTTTCTGATTGACTGGAAGGGTTATTCTCCTGCTGAAAGAACTTGGGAGCCAGCTTCTGGGGTTCATGCACCCCGTCTTGTGCGGCGTTTTTTCCTGCTTCATCCGGGTAAACCAGGGGCGCCCTCCCGGAGGAGAGGGCATACTGTTACACATCGCTGCAAGTGGTCTTGATGGGCACGGACCCGCTTGTGCGGCGCCCTGATTCCTAACATTTCTAAGATGGAAGCTGGTGAATTTTCCCGACCCGCTGGCAGCGGTCTAGTGGTTGAACGCTCCCTTGACGTGCGGACGACCGATCACGTGATCCTTTATCCGGAAACGAAGCGACCAGTGCTTCGCGTCGCTTCTGCCTTTGACGCTCCGTGAGTTCGCTTCTGAAACCTTTCTCTTTATGCTCTCATTTCTCTCTGTTGTTTACGGCTCCTACTTACCCTGTGTTAGTTTCTCTCGTCAGAGCCTCCTCTCAGCCTTCGCTGGTTTCATTCTCAACCGGCTTCGCGAATCCATCTTATTTGTCTCCCATTCCGGACAGATCCCCATCTGAGTAAGTTCCCTTTCTCTAGGATTACCTTGAATATTTTACCAGGTCCTCATCTCCTGTTATCCTTCCAGACTCTCCCGACTCGCCCGAAGCTGTCCTTTTCAGCCAGGTTCCAGATCCGAACTTTCCCTCAGTCCTATTCGGGTGAGAGTGTTCCCATTGATATCTCTTTCCTTTTCCTTCTATGGGCCCTCCTCTAACCTAACCCTCCTCTAACCTGCTCCCTATTTCTTCACTTTTCATTCCTGCAGACAAGGTGTCTTGTGTGATTCCCGGGGGTTCCTGTCAGAGACGTCCAACCTTCCATCGTAAAACCTGATCAACACGAGCTGGGATTTCGTCCAGGGTTTTCTTCCCATTGAGGGTTTCCCTGGGAGTCCTGCCCGCTCTCCTGGGTTACATTACCCTGGGCTGAGTGGCCAGGGCTGTCACTGGGAAATCTTCACAGCTGCTTAATCCTCCCAGTTGGAGTCATCGATTGCCAAGGTGAGCTGTGTGTGAGCTATTACTTGATTTAATTCTACAACAGCTTACTCAGATTTACACAGTTCCCTAACAGTAATATCACTAGTGCTATATACAAGAGATTGCTTAGTCTAATTACATAAAGTCCTACTCTTTCTCCTCACAGTCCTTAAAATTGAGGTGGCCGGAGATAATTATTGGAGCACCAAAGAAATAATTCTTACAATGATGGGGCTTGCCGTGGGAAAGAGGTGCTGCGTAATAAAGATGAGACAAGCAGCGTACTTCTTTCCTTAATACCACCGGTTAACAGAACTTTTTAGGCGGTAACCCCGCCTACCACAAGCGTCGGCACTCGCCATAAAACAGAGGACAGGGTTCTTTACATTTGTAAAATCAGACATAGACATGGGACACTGCATCTCCCTCTTACGTAACTAAGAACATGCTTGTTTACCCCATTTCTTCAATCCATCTTGTGGGCCTTTCGAACGGTTCTTTTGGACGGGCTATGAGTCGCCGGAGTGTGATCATGTCAGGACTCTTCCCAATATGTGGTCCTTGTGGCAGCGAGGGAGGCGCAGACACCCAAATTGAATCTTCACCCCCCCTCAAGATGGTGCTTCCTTAATGGTACTTTTGTCACTCCGAGCAACATTCTAGCCCTTCCCCAAGATGGCCGCCATTGTCTGTTGTCATGGCAACGGTATGCGCTGTACGTCTACTAAAGAGGGACGGGCGCTTAGTCTGTTACGTTGCTTCAACCCGTTTGTTGATGACCATTGCTTCCCCAAACTTCCTTGCATGGGTACCGGCTCCTTCGTTACTCGCCTCGCCTTGCATACGGCTTCGCTGGGTCAGGATTCTCCCTTTTCGCAGCTGCCGCTTACCTCAAGTCCCTGCTCCTCCAGTACCCACCTTCAGTTCTCCCACTCTCCCAGCATCGCTGGGTTAGGCTTCTCCCTTCTCAGTGCCGATCATTTCTTCTTGGGAGCTGCTCGGGACTCTCTTCCTCCTTGCGTTAGTTCTATCTGTTCTCCTTTCTTCCTGTTTCATTCTCTGTTTTCTCTGTGGCATTCACTTTGCGGTTTTCATCTATCCTTTCACTTTCTCTGGCTCCTTATGGTATTTTCTTTCTAACGACCTGCAGACTGCCCCATTGCTCTCTTCTTTCGTCATGGATCTCCTACTCATCATCTGGACTCTAAGACCTCATCTAAGTCGGATTTACCACAAGTTTATTTTTATTTTTTGCCACAGTGGTTTTCTCTATATCTGGGCTTGGCCTGGTGATTACTCTCCTCAAACATTTCAATTTTTCAGTGAGTGTTTACCAAGGCCTTGTTTTTAATCATCAGTCAGTGGACATACAACTCATCTGCTCCAGACCAGGTTTGTCTTTATTATCAAAGCTTTCACAGTTGTTACAGATCGTCCCTCTTGCTGTCATTGGTGTCTACATCGCCATCCATAAAATTCAAGCAGCTATCTGAACAGCCCCCGGAGGAGGCGCTCTCCTCGCTCTGCTGTGTTGTTTCTTTTCCCACTCATTTGAAGAAAGGAATTTCGGGTGATGGTGCCATTTTGAATTGCTGCTATTATCATAGATCCTTTGATGTCGCGGACTGTCGTGAGCTGCGGATTGAAGGCAGGCATCTCTTTTGATCCTTGTGTCTGGCGCACCAGCACTTGGTCCCCTATGTGCACCTCTGGTTCCTTTGCCTTCCTCCTTGCGCCAGCGTACACTTCTTTCTTTGCTTTCTTTGTCTTTTTCTCTTGCTTCCACTTCTGCATCAGCAGACACCTTGTAGAAGAGGTCCCAGATACGGCCTGCACTCCAGCCCCACATTTTGAGGTACCAGGAACCATACTCGCCAAGATATATGACGTATGAGGAACAAATAAACCAACAGAGAGCTGCACTTGGAGACTCTCCAGTGCCCATCAGAAGACCAATGCCTGTTGAAGTGACTATAACCAGACAACCATGGGCAGCCCGGAACCCACTGAGACAACCGTACCAGCAGTTAACACGAAATGAAGACTGCTTGCAGACTGTACCGAAGAGACCCAAAGAGCATTAATGGAAGGCGAGTGGTGATGACCCAAGGGCCGGACAGACGTACAGATGAACATAAAAGGCAATCGAAAGATGACACACAAGGACGAAATGTAAAGAGTAATGATGTAATGGACTTGTAAGAAGAAACGATGTTGATATGTAAAGAAATGTAACCATGAAGTGAGATGAAATATGCAACTAACTAACGCCTGTAAATAGGCTTGGAACGCAAGAAGCTAAGGAAACGGTACTGCTTGCAATGCTTAGTAGAAGAATAGAGCGGCAAGCGCCAATTATATATCTACCTCAACAAAGCACATTATACAAGTGTGACTCCATTTTGTAAAAGCAGAATTAAGCCCAGGCTGCAAGGGGCCAACCAGGCCGAGATTCATATTCCAGCTAAAGCCAGAAGGAAAGAGCGGAATAGAAACTGAGCACAAAGCAGCTCATGCCTGGGAATTCGAGGTCAACTCAAGGAAGGGAGGAGAGCGGCAACTTCGAAGAATCGAAACTTCAGAGCATAGCAGCCTGCCCCGTGAAGGTCGAGATAAGGAGGCCCCAGGCAGGTGGCAAGGCTAAGGAAGAATCAAATACACGAAAAGAAGGAAAATGAAGCAGATTCACGGTGAACATACACGTGACCAGCCAAGCGCGAAGAGGTACCAACGTCTGAAGTCACCCAGAACCCGAGGATGCCAAAACCTTTCCTGATAAGAAGCTACAGTTTCGAGGCCATCCTCGGCCAACTAATTGACACATAGCCCTAAAGTACTGATTGATGGAAGGGAGGCAGGGTGAATCTTGGGGCACACCGCATCTGGGTGTCCATTCTGCATGCTGCTAATTAAATTGGAGATTTATGTCTAGGGGTGTAACCTACCCAATCACAATGGTCCAAATAATCTAGGGTCCTATAGCTAGTAGAACCAATGAGATGTTGTACTTGTAGTGACGTCTATCACGAGTGATGTAGAGGGATGGGCATAGACGCCCACCCGATAAGAGTTATCCAATCCTCACACTCTGTTACCATATACAGTTATAGCCCCTATACTTGTTACCTTTCCCAGCCAATAGAATTGCATGACAATTTCGGAGTGTAACACGTCAGTGATGACGAGAATGTACTATAACTATTGCTGTCTGAATGAAGAATTAAACGGACTTCCCTTTGCCAAACTACTGAGTTGTCCTTATTAAACAGACTTCCCTTTGCCAAACTACTGAGTTGTCCTTATTGATTAGTGTTGGAGTATGAGAATCCTGCAACCCATCCTCCTCAAGGTGCAGCTATCTTGTCTTTAAAGTACTTAAGGGTGAGCTCTTATCCCACGGGCCCGTCAGAGGTCGCTCTGCCCTCAAGTACAACCTCACTGGTGGGTAAGTGTCTTTAAATTGGCCATAAACCATTAAACTATGCTGTTTGCCTGTGGCCACGGGGGGAGGAGTGGGGGTAATTTTGCGATGCTGGAAACCTAGCTATTCAGCGAACACTTTTAACTCGTATCCACTAAATGGTGGTCCATTATCGGATTTCACAATGGTTGGGATGCAGTCCTCTGCAAATGTTTTGTCTATCACTTGTGTGACCGCGTGCGCTGCCGTGGAGCGTATTAGATGTATTTCTGGGAATCTTGACACGATGTCTAGGACGTACTTGCTGTTGGACAAGGGCCAAACATGTCCACCGCTACCTCGTTCCATAATTGAGGCGGCATCACTGTCATTTTGAGGGGTCCGGGAATGTGCTCGGTGCAACAGCTTTGCATATTGTGCAGCTTTCTAGAATCTTTTCGACTTTTGTATCCATCTGCGGGAACCATACCTTCATCTGTAGTTGTCTTTTGGTGGACACAATTCCTCGGTGTGTGACATTTGATCACCCTGTCCTGCAGTACTTCTGGAATGACTATTCGATCTTTTTGCAGCAGACTTTCTGGAGATTAGGATAGGGTAATTTTCAGAAGATTAAATATTTGGTGTTGTTTCCGTTCCATTTTCGAGAAGACCCTCTCTCTTCCTGTCATCTACCAGAGGATACTCTCTCTTTGACTTTCTTGAGCACTGGGTCCTGGCAAATGCTGTTGAGGAGCTCCGGGGGGGGAGTTATTTGGGTTGTGCAATGCTGATAATATAGTTGATAATCAATCCACTTTGTGAGACTGTGATTTATCTTTCACAGGGAGGGGATATCTTAATAAGAAGTCAGCCAGGTTGTTGTCTTTCCCAGGATGATGCAGTATCGTAAAAGAATATTCTTGTAGAGAAAGTCCCCATCTTAGGCATTTTTGCAGTTGACTTTTCATATATAGTTGCGAGGGCCTGATGATCTGTGATGTTAGTGAATTTCCCCGTAGAGGAATAAATGGTAGTGCTCACATGCCCAGACTACCACGAGGCTCTCTTTTACAGGCTACAAGTACACGTGTTCCTCAGGAGACAGACTGCAGCTTGCGTAGGCTACAATGCGGCATGAAGCCCATGAGGGAGAGCCTGGTTTGAATTGAGCAAGGATCGCTCCTAATCCAACTGGACTCATATCTAAAGTCTGTTCTGTTTCAAAATCCGGAACGTAGTATGCCATACATGAGGCCAATGTGATCCGTCGTTTGATTTCTTGGAAGGCATCCTCGCAGTCATTGGACCACACAAATTCTTGTCCCTTTCCTGTGAGATGTCGTAGTGGTGTGCTGACGGACGCAAAGTCCTGTATGTAGCGTGTACCATAGCTTGCCATGCCTAGAAATGAACAGACTGCTGATGTTGTCTGGGGCGTGAGCACCTCAACGAGTGATTGGACTTTGTCTGGGTCAGGTTGAAGTCCTTCTTGCGAGAAGATATGCCCAAAAAAATGTAAGCGTTGTCTTGCTGAGTTCGCACTTGTCAACATTTAGGGTCAGATTGTCTTCTTGCTCGATGCCATCGACGCTATGTGTCATCCTGAGCTTCTTGAGTCACACCAAATACTAGGATGTCATTTCTATAATTGAAACATTGGGGGATGTGCGTAATTATTTGATGTATCTCGTTTTGGAAAATGTCTGCGCTGGAAGGCCCTAAAGCTGAGTCGCTTATAGCGAAACAGACCTAGGTGTGTGGAGAACGTGGTTATATAGCTGGAGTCTGGGTGTAATTTAAGTTGGTGGTAACCTTTATTGAGATCCAATTTAGAGAAGATTTTTGCTCCATGCAGCAGGTGCATGCTCTCTCTTTTCCATGCAGATACTTTTTCCGTTCTCTTTCTTCAGGAATGGGATGATGGGTGGGACCCATGGCGTGGGCCCAGTTGCATGTTCTGTAATGTCTTGATTGCAGACTGATTGTCTCTCGCCCTCAACTTGCTTTTGGCTGTTTAGCGGTATTCCTCTGTAACGTTGTGCGACGGGTTTGATGTCCGGGTTGATGTACAGTTTGATTTGCTTTCCTTTAAGTCGTCCTAGTCCTTTGAAAAGGGTTGGGAACATTTTGATCATCATGTCTTTTGGGCTTGTTGTGTAGGCCATCATAATTTGGTACATTTTATGGATTAGTCCCATTTGTATGGCAGACTCAAAACTGAGAATGCTGCCGCTTGGTACCTCCCCTTTGACTACACATATCATTCTTTTTGCTGTTTTGTCTTTGTATGTGCACGTGGCTCTGAGCATGCCTTTGCACTTTAAGGGTGTGTTTGCGCCATATGGATAGATATTGTCAGCCGGTTGCAGTGCTCTCATGCATTTGAGACCTTGTTATGTTTCTTTGTTGACCACGTTCACAGTTGCCAGTGTGTCGATCAGGAATTCCTGAGGGATGTCATTCAAGTGCAATAATAATGTTGGGCTGTATTCTGTTGCTGTCTTGTTGCCTATTGCATGTACATATCCTCGCTTGCGATCACCGCTGGATGACGAGTCAGAATCATTGCAGCATCTTGGCGAGACTTGTATGTATCGCACCTTCTGCCTTGTTGATCTTCTCTTTGTGTCCTCAGGCAAGCGTCTTCATTGAAAGTCCTCGTTTCTGTCTCTTGGTGATGGTTCTGCTGGCGGGAGATCTTGGCTGTCTGAAGTGGGAGCTGTCTCGTCTCCTACTTTGTTCGCTGTAGTTTGTAGCCCTTTGGAAATATTTGAGAGTTATGCAGAATGACTGAAAAGGATTCTCACCCATGCATTTGTCACAATTATGACCAACTGCTGGGCATGGGCCAACATGAAGGAAATTGTTGCTGCACTGGTAGCACTTCTTTTGGTCTTTGCTACTTTCCCGCTCTGACCTGGCATAAAGGCGCGATGATGACGTCTGCTTAATTTTGATGTTTCCCAGGGATTCAGTCTGCATTGAGAGGGCCATGTCCGCCCAGGCTAGCTGTAATATTTTTTCTATGGATCTTGTCCTCTGCAATAATTTCTTGAGAAACTCAGCTGACTCACAGCCAGCAATTGTTTGCGATTTAAGTGCCTTTTCTTTTGAGTAGTGTTCACAATCACAATATTTCACTCTTTTACAAAGTCTCATGTGTGTCTGTTTTTATTCAAGTGTTAGCATTTGCAGCCAGGCAGAGGGCATTCAATATGCAGGTGGCATTTAACCTCGAGTGCTGCATATTCAAGCGAGGACATGTTGCTGAACTTTTGTCAGTCAGGGAACAGTCCCGGTCTTTAGGAATCGCACAGAAGGATGTTTAAGGTCACGCAGATATTTTGCCCACATATTTAAAACAGGGCGCGGTACAGTATGCACCGTGCAACACATGCTTGCCATAAAGACAAGCGCACCGAGGGACCATCACAAATTCCAGCTGCATCAAGTAGCTAGATGGAATTTTAGTCATTACATTAAATGACTAAGACAATAAACCTATTGGGCTGAACTATTAGAAAACACACTAGATATGTCAACATGGCACCCCCATTTGCAGAGCCACAGATACATTATATAAGGAGAGCGCACCAACCCCAAGCATTTAAAAAAGAGTGTAAGCGTTTCTGAACGGCTAAGTGGCTTGAATCACAGCAACAACAAAGTGATGGGTAATATAACCCCTGGTGCCTGATGCTGCCAGGCTCTCACAGAGTTAGAGGCAGAGAGATAGAGAGAAATGTCATGCTCTTGCACATCTCGAGAAAGAGAGCCCACTGCCGGAGCTGCCAAAGTCTGGATTCTGGAGCCGCCGATGCCGCCACAGTCACTATTGGTAAGGGGTAAGCACTTTTCTTTTAATTCAGTTTTACTATTCTGTTCCTATGCTTTTATTTTAAAAATGAAACTGCTCCAGAATGGTTTCGTTTTAAAATAAAAGTGTAGGAGGAAGTGGAAACTTGCACTTTTCATGTTTTTTGGGGTTTGTATTGTGCGTGGGAGGAGGGATGGCGATGGGGTTTGTGGGGAGCGGTGCAGGCCAGTAGCGAACATAGTTCCACTACTTGTTTTCGTACACTTTGACCACACTGATTGCTGGATGTTTTAAGTTCTGACAATACAAATAATGTTAGCCAAGCACTACGACTGGATGCAATAAAAGGAGCACTATTGAGTAGTTCGGTTTATTAACTTGTGCTAAACTTTCAGTAAACAATTTTGATACATCTTATACATAGAGAAATTGTTTTCCATTTTCCCAGGTATTGTCACTAAATGCCCAGGTACTCGCAGCACACGAGATATGGACAAAGTATGCTATGTACTCAAATCATAAGGCCCACCCCGCCCTCTGCCATCCACACGCAACCACACTCTCTCTGGCGGATCAGGGTGCGGGCCAACACCATTTTGCCTCAGGTTCCCCCTGGAGTTGTGGTGTGGCCCGAGTCCAGAGGGCACAGGCATTAATGCCCCCCTCCATGTATTACACACTCATGGACACATTATGGCAAAACGAGACAAAAAACAGACCTGAAACGGCCAGGCCTAAAATACATGTGACATACAAGAGTGGCTAAGCCTATAAAATTATGTGCACTAGGTGTGCCGTCATCAGTCAATGGTTGACTGCTCTGCACCTGGAGAGAACAGGACATTTAGACATCACAACAGTCATGTGTAAACAAAAGTATACATATGTTGGTGCGAACAAATGGCGCTGGATAAAATCTTGCACGCTACTTTTGAGCCTCTGCGCATAAAGTGTCCTGCGAAGCCATTTTGAAAAGTTGGCCACCCTATTGCAAAGGGTGTGAGTTTTTGGGATAGCATTTTCTGTAAAGTCGTGAATTGACGCTATTCACTGATGATTGTTTGAGGGCCACTTTCTTTTTAGACGTGGGGTGGGCCGCTTTTTTGGGGGGTCCGGGCCTATTTCTTGTCCCAGTTCGACCCTGTTTCGTAGTGGCGCAAAGTAGTTGTTCAGGGAGTCGATGATGCCCTGAAAAGTGGTGGTGGTGTTTTCTGGCATTTCGAAGACTGTGTTGCGCACTACCGGACCTTTGCAAGTACATTAAGATTCCTCGGAGGCAGCGTTCTTCCCTCAGCCCAGTTGCGTTGATTTATTTTTATATATATATCTATATATATATATATAGATATATATTTATTTATTTATTTATTTGAATTTGTAAAGCGCACAAACAGCCCGCAGACATCGAGGCGCTGGAACAGTGGTTAAGCGTGCTTACTTTAGGGTTACATTGAAGCTGCCCTAGAAAAATACTTGAAAACAATTAGGTAGTTACAGGTTACAGTGCGTTGCAGGAAGGTTTTGAGAGTTCAGACAAAGAGGTTAGTTTTGATGGCTTTGCGGAATACAGTGTGGGATTCAATGGCTCTGAGGTGCGGAGGGAGCGCATATATGAAATTCAGTGGGAAAACTTTATTAAAGGGACATTATGGTTCAAAGTAAAACCGAAAAACCCCTGAAATTCGGCAGTTATGGTAAGATAAGCAACCATAACTCGCGCCACTGTGCACTGCTAACACTAACACCCAGGACATCAAAGATGACATCACAAATGTCATTGATGACATCACATGTCTGGCTCTCCCTTTTTTCCGTTTACTGACATATCTAGGCCACATAGTTTTCTTCAGTAATAGTCAGGAAGTAAAAATTAAAAAGGTACTATATTTGTAGACTTAGGGTCAAGTCACATCATATGAAACATACATAGCGGAAGACACAGGCTTGAAAGAGAGCAATCCTTTCTGTGCATGAAGATAATCATTAGGGTTATCAGCACTTTCTCATAGTTTTATTTTTATTACTCTACCTTCCCTGTATATGCTCATATTTGTATACATTATACTCACTCTCCTTTCCTTTGGGTGCAGTCACATCATGTGATACACATACATATGGTAAGTAGCAGCTTTGAAACAGAGCAATAACTTCTCTGCATAAAGACAATCAGTTAGGTTATAAACTCTTTCTGCTCCTACTTCTGCTTTTTTGTTTACTTCACTGTCCCTGTATATACTCATATTTGTATGTGTTGTTGTCTCTTTGTGTTTTGTCTGTAATAATTATGTATTAAGTGGGTTTTATTATCTACTTATTACATGTTTCACAGTACGCAAAACTCTAATAAGAAAGCAGTTATCATTTCACTATTCAACATGGCAAGATTATGAATATTGCACCTTCATCATGTATGCTGCACACACTGCCTATGTTTCTGCATAAGTAGCTTAGTATACTGGATAGGACTTCATAATAGAATGCTATTTATATCAATGCATTGCTTAATGCACTAGTTAGCTCATGATATTTATCCCCAATGATCCTTGACAGTTTTTGGTCAGCATTATAAGAATCCCTTGTACAGAGTTTTCATGAAAAGTAAATGCACATGTGATGTCATCAGTGATGTCATCAATGACATTTGTGATGTCATCTTTGATGTCCTGGGTGTTAGTGTTAGCAGTGCACAGTGGCGCGAGTTATGGTTGCTTATCTTACCATAACTGCCGAATTTCAGGGGTTTTTCGGTTTTACTTTGAACCATAGCGTCCCTTTAACAAAGTTATTTCACTGAATTTCATAGGTTTTTAGTAGCGCAACTTAACCACAACGTCCCTTTAACAAAGTTTTTTTACTGAATTTCATAGGTTTTTAGTAGCGCAACTTAACCACAACGTCCCTTTAACAAAGTTTTTTTACTGAATTTTCATAGGTTTTTAGTAGCGCAACTTAACCATAACGTCCCTTTAAAACAGTTTTTTACTGAATTTCATAGTTTTTTCTTAGTGCAACGTAACCATAACGTCCATTTCAATGGAGGAAGACAACTAGCATCCTAGGTTCTCAAAGTGGGAACCCGGAGTGGTAAAAAAAAGATTTTTCTTCCCAAACCAGGACACCGCAGGCAGGCGTCCCGGTGTAGGAAAGAAAATCTTTTACCAAGATTGACACCAGGGAAACGGAAGGCAGGGTGTATAAACAGAACACAACAGTGCATTGGCAGTGGGTCGGGAAGACCAGGAGAGAGCCACGGGGAATGAGTGGGGGGGTAACACGAGGGAGACATGGGGCATGAGCAGGGGGTGGAAAGAAGGGAGACACGGGGCATGAGCGGGAAAGAAGGGAGACACAGGGCATAAGCGGGCGGTGGGGGTGAACAGGGGAGACATGCGCCATGAGCGGGGGAGAAGGAGGGAGACAGACACGGAGCATGAGCGGGGGTGAACAGGAGAGACATGGGGCATGAGCGGGGGTAGGGCAACGGGGGCCCCCACCCCCGCTCATGCCCCATGTCTGCCCTGTTCCAACAGTGCAGACACGGGGCATGTGCAGGAGGTGGGGGGGAAGGAAGGGAGACACGGGGATTGAGAGGGGAGTGGGGGGGAAAGGAAGACAGGGCATGAGCGAGGGGTGGGGGGGAAGAAGGGAGACACGGGGCATGAGCGGGTGGTGGGGGGAACAAGAGGTCAACAAGGGGCATCATAGGAGGGGGTGACAAGAGGAAGACACGGGGCATGAGCAAGGGGTGGGAGGGAACAGGAGGAAGACACAGGGCATGAGCGGGGGGTGGGGGGGTGGGGGGGTACAGGAGACAGACACGGGGCATGACCAGGGGGTGGGGGGCAACAGGAGAGAGACACGGGGCATGAGCGGGGGGTGGGGAGAACAGGAGACAGACACGGGGCATGAGCGGGGGGTGGGGGGAACAGGAGACTGACACTGGGCATGAGCGGGGGGGATGGGGGGCAACAGGAGAGAGACACGGGGCATGAGCGGGGGGTGGGGGGGTACAGGAGACAGACACGGGGCATGAGCGGGGGGGTGGGGGGGGACAGGAGACAGACACGGGGCATGAGCGGGGGTGGGGGGCAACAGGAGAGAGGCACGGAGCAGGACATTTCGGGGCGGCCGGTTCGGCGCGGGATGATTTGCCGCGGCCGGTTCAGCGCAGGAGCTGGTTCGCCGCGGCACGGCCCGCGCCGAACTGGCCGCACATAAGTGTCCTGCGAGTTCTTCATGCAGGCACCACAGCCATGCAGAGTACACAGCAGGGCCCGCGAAGGTGGGGGCTGTGCTGCTCGGAGCAGTCTGCTCCGAGCAGCACAGCCCCCACCCTCGTGAGCCCGGCAGATCAATTCTGCTCTGTGCGCCGCACCCCAGTGCACATCGCCTGCTGTTTCCCTAAACAGCAGGCGATGTGCACTGGTGTGCGGCGCGCCAAAACATCCCATCGCCGAACCGGCGAGGCCAAAACGGTGTGTACCGACGGGGCATGAGCGGGTGGGGGGAACAGGAGACAGACACGGGGCATGAGCGAGTGGGAGAAACAGGAGACAGACACGGGTCATGAGCGGGTGGGGGGAAACAGGAGACAGACACGGGGGGTGGGCGGCGGGAGGGATAGACACACGGGGCATGAGCGGGGGGTGGGCGGCGGGAGGGATAGAGACACGGGGCATGAGCGGGGAGTGGGCGGCGGGAGGAATAGAGACGCGGGGGTGGGCGGCGGGAGGGATAGAGACACGGGGCATGAGCGGGGGGTGGGCGGCGGGAGAGATAGAGACACGGGGCATGAGCGGGTGGTGGGCGGCAGGAGGGATAGAGACACGGGGCATGAGCGGGGGGTGGGTGGTGGGAGGGATAGAGACACGGGGCATGAGCGGGAAGTGGGCGGGAGGGAGGGATAGAGACACGGCGCATGAGCGGGGGGTGGGCGGCGGGAGGGATAGACACATGGGGCATGAGCGAGGGGTGGGCGGCGGGAGGGATAGAGACACGGGCATGAGCGGAGTGTGGGCGGCGGGAGGGATAGAGACACGGGGCATGAGCGGGGGGTGGGCGGCGGGAGGGATAGAGATACGGGGCGTGGGCGGCGGGAGGGATAGAGACACGGGGCATTAGCGGGGGGAGGGATAGAGACACGGGGCATGAGCGGGTGGTGGGCGCGGGAGGGATAGACACACGGGGCATGAGCGGGGGGGTGGGCGGCGGGAGGGATAGACACACGGGGCATGAGCGGGAGGGTGGGCGGCGGGAGGGATAGACACACGGGGCATGAGCGGGGGGTGGGCAGCGGGAGGGATAGAGACACGGGCCCTGAGCGGGGGGTGGGCGGCAGGAAGGATAGAGACACGGGGCATGAGCGGGGGGTGGGCGGCGGGAGGGATAGAGGCACGGGGCATGAGCGGGGGGTGGGCGGCGGGAGGGATAGAGACACGGGGCATGAGCGGGGGGTGGCCGGCGGGAGGGATAGAGACACGGGGCATGAGCAGGGGGTGGGCGGGAGGGAGGTATAGACACACAGGGCATGAGCGGGGGATGGGCGGGAGGGATAGACACACGGGGCATGAGCGGGGGGTGGGCGGCGGGAGGGATAGAGACACGGGGCATGAGCGGGGGGTGGGCAGCGGGAGGGATAGAGACACGGGGCATTAGCGGGGGGAGGGATAGAGACACAGGGCATGAGCGGGGGGTGGGCGGCGGGAGGGATAAACACACGGGGCATGAGCGGGGGGGTGGGCGGCGGGAGGGATAGACACACGAGGCATGAGCGGCGGGAGGGATAGACACACGGGGCATGAGCGGGGGGTCGGCAACGGGAGGGATAGAGACGCGGGGGGTGGGCGGCGGGAGGGATAGAGACACGGGCATGAGCGGGGGGTGGGCGGTGGGAGGGATAGAGACACGGGGCATGATCGGGGGTGGGCGGCGGGAGGGATAGAGACACAGGGCATGAGCGGGGGGTGGGCGGCGGGAGGGATAGAGACACGGGGCACGAGCGGGGGGTGGGCGGGAGGGAGAGATAGACACACGGGGCATGAGCAGGGGGTGAGGGGGAGGGGAGAGACACACAGGGCATGAGCGGGGGATTGGAGAGACACGCGGGGGGTGGGTGGCGGGAGGGATAGAGACACGGGGCGTGGGCGGCGGGAGGGATAGAGACACGGGGCATGAGCGGGGGGGTGGGCGGCGGGAGGGATAGACACATGGGGGATGAGCGGGGGGTGGGCGGCGGGAGGGATAGACACACGGGGCATGAGCGGGGGGTGGGCGGCAGGAGGGATAAAGACATGGGGCATGAGCGGGGGGTGGGCGGCGGGAGGGATAGACACACGGGGCATGAGTGGGGGGTGGGCGGCGGGAGGGATAGAGACACTGGGCATGAGCGGGGGGTGGGCGGCGGGAGGGATAGACACACGGGGCATGAGCGGGGGGTGGGCGGCGGGAGGGATAGACGAGCGGGGGGCCAGGGGGTGGAGGGGAGGGGAGAGACACACGGGGCATGAGCGGGGGTGGGGGGGAGGAGAGAGACACACGGGGCATGAGCGGGGGGTGGGCAGCGGGAGGGATAGAGACACGGGTGTGGGCGGCGGGAGGGATAGAGACACGGAGCATGAGCGGGGGTGGGCCGCGGGAGGGATAGACACACGGGGCATGAGTGGGGGGTGGGTGGCGGGAGGGATAGACACACGGGGCATGAGCGGGGGGTGGGTGGCGGGAGGGATAGACACGGGACATGAGCGGGGGGTGGGCGGCGGGAGGGATAGACACACGGGGAATGAGCGGGGGGTGGGCGGCGGGAGGGATAGACACACAGGGCTTGAGCGGGGGGTGGGCAGCGGGAGGGATAGACACACGGGGGCATGAGCGGGGGGTGGGCGGAGGGAGGGATAGACACACAGGGCATGAGTGGGGGGTGGGCGGGAGGGATAGACACACGGGGCATGAGCGGGGGTGGGCGAGAGGGATAGACACCCTGGGCATGAGCGGGGGGTCGGGGGGTGGGAGGAGGGGAGAGACACGCGGGGGTGAGGGGAGGGGAGAGACACATGGGGCATGAGCAGTGGGTGGGCGGCGGGAGGGATAGAGACACGGGGCATGAGCGGGGGGTGGGCGGCAGGAGGGATAGAGACACGGGGCATGAGCGGGGGGTCGGGGTGGGGGGGAGACACACGGGGCATGAGCGGGGGTGGGGTGGAGGGGAGAGACACACGGGGCATGAGCGGGGGTCGGGGGAGGGATAGAGACACAGGGCATGAGCGGGAGGGAGAGAGACACACGGGGCATGAGCGGGGGGTGGGCGGGAGGGGGAGAGACACACGGGGCATGAGCGGGGGGTGGACGGCGGGAGGGATAGACACATGGGGCATGAGCGGGGGGTGGGCAGCGGGAGGGATCGATACATGGGGCATGAGCGGGGGGTGGGCGGCAGGAGGGATAGACACACGGGGCATGAGCGGCGGGAGGGATAGACACACGGAGCATGAGCGGGGGGCGGGCGGCAGGAGGGATAGACACACGGGGCATGAGCGGGGGGTGGGCGGCGGGAGGGATAGACACACGGGGAATGAGCGGGGGGTGGGCGGGAGGGAGGGATAGGCACACAGGGCATGAGCGGGAGGGAGAGAGACACATGGGGCATGAGCGGGGGGTGGGCGGGAGGGGGAGAGACACACGGGACATGAGCGGGGGTGGGCGGGAGGGGGAGAGAAACACGGGGCATGAGCAGGGGTTGGGCGGGAGGGGGAGAGACACACGGGGCATGAGCGGGGGGTGGGCCGCGGGAGGTATAGACACACGGGGCATGAGCGGGGTGGGCGGCGGGAGGGATAGACACACGGAGCATGAGCGAGGGGTGGGCGGCGGGAGGGATAGACACACGGGGCATGAGCGGGGGTGGCCGGCGGGAGGTATAGAGACACGGGGCATGAGCGGGGGTGGGCGGCAGGAGGGATAGAGACACGGGGCATGAGTGGGGGGAGGGATAGAGACACGGGGCATGAGCGGGGGTGGGCGGCGGGAGGGATAGACACACGGGGAATGAGCGGGGGGTGGGCGGCAGGAGGGATAGACACACGGGGCATGAGCGGGGGGTGGGCGGCAGGAGGGATAGACACACGGAGCATGAGAGGGGGGTGGGGGGAGGGTAGAGACACACGGGGCATGAGCGGGGGTGGGGGGGAGGGGAGAGACACATGGGGCCTGAGCGGGCGGTGGGCGGCGGGAGGGATAGAGACACGGGGCATGAGCGGGGGGTCAGGGGGTGGGGGGAGGGGAGAGACACACGGGGCATGAGCGGGGGTGGGGTGGAGGGGAGAGACACACGGGGCATGAGCGGGGGTGGGGGGAGGGGAGAGACACACGGGGCATAAGCAGGGGGTGGGCGATGGGAGGGATAGAGACACGGGGCATGAGCGGGAGGGAGAGAGACACACGGGGCATGAGCGGGGGGTGGGCGGGAGGGGGAGAGACACATGGGGCATGAGCGGGGGGTGGACGGCGGGAGGGATAGACACACGGGGCATGAGCGGGGGGTGGGCGGCAGGAGGGATAGAGACATGGGGCATGAGCGGGGGGTGGGCGGCGGGAGGGATAGACACACGGGGCATGAGCAGCGGGAGGGATAGACACACGGGGCATGAGCGGGGGGTGGGCGGTGGGAGGGATAGACACACGGGTAATGAGCGGGGGTGGGCGAGAGGGATAGACACCCTGGGCATGAGCGGGGGGTGGGCGGCGGGAAGGATAGACACACGGGGCATGAGCGGGGGGTGGGCGGCGGGAGGGATAGACACACAGGGCATGAGCGGGGGGTCGGGGGGTGGGAGGAGGGGAGAGACACGCGGGGGTGAGGGGAGGGGAGAGACACATGGGGCATGAGCAGTGGGTGGGCGGCGGGAGGGATAGAGACACGGGGCATGAGCGGGGGGTGGGCGGCAGGAGGGATAGAGACACGGGGCATGAGCGGGGGGTCGGGGTGGGGGGGAGACACACGGGGCATGAGCGGGGGTGGGGTGGAGGGGAGAGACACACGGGGCATGAGCGGGGGTCGGGGGAGGGATAGAGACACAGGGCATGAGCGGGAGGGAGAGAGACACACGGGGCATGAGCGGGGGGTGGGCGGGAGGGGGAGAGACACACGGGGCATGAGCGGGGGGTGGACGGCGGGAGGGATAGACACATGGGGCATGAGCGGGGGGTGGGCAGCGGGAGGGATCGATACATGGGGCATGAGCGGGGGGTGGGCGGCAGGAGGGATAGACACACGGGGCATGAGCGGCGGGAGGGATAGACACACGGAGCATGAGCGGGGGGCGGGCGGCAGGAGGGATAGACACACGGGGCATGAGCGGGGGGTGGGCGGCGGGAGGGATAGACACACGGGGAATGAGCGGGGGGTGGGCGGGAGGGAGGGATAGGCACACAGGGCATGAGCGGGAGGGAGAGAGACACATGGGGCATGAGCGGGGGGTGGGCGGGAGGGGGAGAGACACACGGGACATGAGCGGGGGTGGGCGGGAGGGGGAGAGAAACACGGGGCATGAGCAGGGGTTGGGCGGGAGGGGGAGAGACACACGGGGCATGAGCGGGGGGTGGGCCGCGGGAGGTATAGACACACGGGGCATGAGCGGGGTGGGCGGCGGGAGGGATAGACACACGGAGCATGAGCGAGGGGTGGGCGGCGGGAGGGATAGACACACGGGGCATGAGCGGGGGTGGCCGGCGGGAGGTATAGAGACACGGGGCATGAGCGGGGGTGGGCGGCAGGAGGGATAGAGACACGGGGCATGAGTGGGGGGAGGGATAGAGACACGGGGCATGAGCGGGGGTGGGCGGCGGGAGGGATAGACACACGGGGAATGAGCGGGGGGTGGGCGGCAGGAGGGATAGACACACGGGGCATGAGCGGGGGGTGGGCGGCAGGAGGGATAGACACACGGAGCATGAGAGGGGGGTGGGGGGAGGGTAGAGACACACGGGGCATGAGCGGGGGTGGGGGGGAGGGGAGAGACACATGGGGCCTGAGCGGGCGGTGGGCGGCGGGAGGGATAGAGACACGGGGCATGAGCGGGGGGTCAGGGGGTGGGGGGAGGGGAGAGACACACGGGGCATGAGCGGGGGTGGGGTGGAGGGGAGAGACACACGGGGCATGAGCGGGGGTGGGGGGAGGGGAGAGACACACGGGGCATAAGCAGGGGGTGGGCGATGGGAGGGATAGAGACACGGGGCATGAGCGGGAGGGAGAGAGACACACGGGGCATGAGCGGGGGGTGGGCGGGAGGGGGAGAGACACATGGGGCATGAGCGGGGGGTGGACGGCGGGAGGGATAGACACACGGGGCATGAGCGGGGGGTGGGCGGCAGGAGGGATAGAGACATGGGGCATGAGCGGGGGGTGGGCGGCGGGAGGGATAGACACACGGGGCATGAGCAGCGGGAGGGATAGACACACGGGGCATGAGCGGGGGGTGGGCGGTGGGAGGGATAGACACACGGGTAATGAGCGGGGGTGGGCGAGAGGGATAGACACCCTGGGCATGAGCGGGGGGTGGGCGGCGGGAAGGATAGACACACGGGGCATGAGCGGGGGGTGGGCGGCGGGAGGGATAGACACACAGGGCATGAGCGGGGGGTCGGGGGGTGGGAGGAGGGGAGAGACACGCGGGGGTGAGGGGAGGGGAGAGACACATGGGGCATGAGCAGTGGGTGGGCGGCGGGAGGGATAGAGACACGGGGCATGAGCGGGGGTGGGCGAGAGGGATAGACACCCTGGGCATGAGCGGGGGGTGGGCGGCGGGAAGGATAGACACACGGGGCATGAGCGGGGGGTGGGCGGCGGGAGGGATAGACACACAGGGCATGAGCGGGGGGTCGGGGGGTGGGAGGAGGGGAGAGACACGCGGGGGTGAGGGGAGGGGAGAGACACATGGGGCATGAGCAGTGGGTGGGCGGCGGGAGGGATAGAGACACGGGGCATGAGCGGGGGGTGGGCGGCGGGAGGGATAGAGACACGGGGCATGAGCGGGGGGTCGGGGTGGGGGGGAGACACACGGGGCATGAGCGGGGGTGGGGTGGAGGGGAGAGACACACGGGGCATGAGCGGGGGTCGGGGGAGGGATAGAGACACAGGGCATGAGCGGGAGGGAGAGAGACACACGGGGCATGAGCGGGGGGTGGGCGGGAGGGGGAGAGACACACGGGGCATGAGCGGGGGGTGGACGGCGGGAGGGATAGACACATGGGGCATGAGCGGGGGGTGGGCAGCGGGAGGGATCGATACATGGGGCATGAGCGGGGGGTGGGCGGCAGGAGGGATAGACACACGGGGCATGAGCGGCGGGAGGGATAGACACACGGAGCATGAGCGGGGGGCGGGCGGCAGGAGGGATAGACACACGGGGCATGAGCGGGGGGTGGGCGGCGGGAGGGATAGACACACGGGGAATGAGCGGGGGGTGGGCGGGAGGGAGGGATAGGCACACAGGGCATGAGCGGGAGGGAGAGAGACACATGGGGCATGAGCGGGGGGTGGGCGGGAGGGGGAGAGACACACGGGACATGAGCGGGGGTGGGCGGGAGGGGGAGAGAAACACGGGGCATGAGCAGGGGTTGGGCGGGAGGGGGAGAGACACACGGGGCATGAGCGGGGGGTGGGCCGCGGGAGGTATAGACACACGGGGCATGAGCGGGGTGGGCGGCGGGAGGGATAGACACACGGAGCATGAGCGAGGGGTGGGCGGCGGGAGGGATAGACACACGGGGCATGAGCGGGGGTGGCCGGCGGGAGGTATAGAGACACGGGGCATGAGCGGGGGTGGGCGGCAGGAGGGATAGAGACACGGGGCATGAGTGGGGGGAGGGATAGAGACACGGGGCATGAGCGGGGGTGGGCGGCGGGAGGGATAGACACACGGGGAATGAGCGGGGGGTGGGCGGCAGGAGGGATAGACACACGGGGCATGAGCGGGGGGTGGGCGGCAGGAGGGATAGACACACGGAGCATGAGAGGGGGGTGGGGGGAGGGTAGAGACACACGGGGCATGAGCGGGGGTGGGGGGAGGGGAGAGACACATGGGGCCTGAGCGGGCGGTGGGCGGCGGGAGGGATAGAGACACGGGGCATGAGCGGGGGGTCAGGGGGTGGGGGGAGGGGAGAGACACACGGGGCATGAGCGGGGGTGGGGTGGAGGGGAGAGACACACGGGGCATGAGCGGGGGTGGGGGGAGGGGAGAGACACACGGGGCATAAGCAGGGGGTGGGCGATGGGAGGGATAGAGACACGGGGCATGAGCGGGAGGGAGAGAGACACACGGGGCATGAGCGGGGGGTGGGCGGGAGGGGGAGAGACACATGGGGCATGAGCGGGGGGTGGACGGCGGGAGGGATAGACACACGGGGCATGAGCGGGGGGTGGGCGGCAGGAGGGATAGAGACATGGGGCATGAGCGGGGGGTGGGCGGCGGGAGGGATAGACACACGGGGCATGAGCAGCGGGAGGGATAGACACACGGGGCATGAGCGGGGGGTGGGCGGTGGGAGGGATAGACACACGGGGAATGAGCGGGGGGTGGGTGGGAGGGAGGGATAGACACACAGGGCATGAGCGGGAGGGAGAGAGACACACGGGGCATGGGCGGGAGGGGGAGAGACACACGGTATATGAGCGGGGGGTGGGCGGGAGGGGGAGAGACACACGGGGCATGAGCGGGAGGTGGGCTGCGGGAGGGATAGACACACGGGGCATGAGCGGGGGTGGGCGGCAGGAGGGATAGACACACGGGGCATGAGCGGGGGTGGGCGGCGGGAGGGATAGAGACACAGGGCATGAGCGGGGGGTGAGCGGCAGGAGGGATAGACACGGGGCATGAGTGGGGGAGGGATAGAGACACGAGGCATGAGCGGGGGGGTGGGCGACGGGAGGGATAGACACACGGGGAATGAGCGGGGGGTGGGCGGGAGGGAGGGATAGACACACAGGGCATGAGCGGGAGGGAGAGAGACACACGGGGCATGAGCGGGGGGTGGGCAGGAGGGGGAGAGACACAGGGGACATGAGCGGGGGGTGGTCGGGAGGGGGAGAGACACACTGGGCATGAGCGGGGGTGGGCGGGAGGGGGAGAGACACACGGGGCATGAGCGGGGGTGGGGGGGAGGGAGAGACACACAGCGTTCGTGTGCAGGCGGCAGATCCCGCTCCTCGGCCCTCCGCTGGCCACTGTGTGCCGATGGCGTGAGTGGGGGGCTGGAGGAACAGGGGAGACACGGAGTATGAGTGGGGGTGGGGGGGGACAAGAAGGACACACGGGGCATGAGCGCAGGTGGGAGGAACAGGAGACAGACACGGGCGGACTTACTGTGCAGGCGGCAGATCCCGCTCCTGCTGACAAAGCCTCTCATGCGGGGAACAAAGATGGTGGGTGTCTCTGAAGCCAGACGCACTGCACACTTTCACCGCATCCAATGAGAGAGCACGTCAGATGTCCGCGGACATCACGCAAGCTGCTTGTCCAATCACCGTCCTGTCTGCGGAGCGAACAAGGAAGTGTGTCCGTGAAGCGAACACAGATATCACTAATTTTTTTCACTTACATTTTTGTCATTTTTTTAAAAACTACTGGACGGATTTACACCAAATAAAGCAAAGCACGCTTTTGGGACCAAGCTGCCGCTCCTGCCACAAATTTGGTGTAAATCCGTCCAGCGGTTTGGGCTGTAGGCGTGAGCAAAGTTTTTTCCCATTATGTCTATGGGAAAAAACAAAAGTTTTGGGACCCCCCTATAACTTTTCCCCCCCTGGACGAATCCTCACCAAACTTTGCAGAAAAATCCAGAGTGGGCCATATACTTTTTTTGCGAAGTTTGGTGAGGATTCGTCCAGGGGGAGCAAAGTTATAAGCCGCCCAAAAAGTGCTCTTCCTATGGAAACACCAACTTAACCATAACTACGTATAGTTCTTGGAGCCACCTGTTCCAACGTGGCGCTAACTGCTGGTGTCTCTGATGTCAAAAGGCAGGACCGCCTATAGTTGTAGGGATTCATGACTCCTTTCTGCCCTGTCATGCGGTGCAGGGACGGGGGTGGGGATGCTTGAGTGGATGAGCTGCCTACAGCCTCATCCTCAGACATGGTGATGGCACACTGGATGTATATCTAAGTTCACAATGAGGCACCTGTCCTTGCTGTCTGTGTAATGGCGTGGTGTAGGCAATTAGCGCAGTGCATGCTGTGGATATGGCACAACACGCGCAGCAGAACATGTGCTGTTCCAGTTGTAGCAGGCAGAAAACAAATTCTTAGACGTAGCAGGCGATCGCACACAGTCAGGCCTTGTGAGATGCTGGAGCACATGTCTCCCTCACAGGACGTTGTATGCGGGCTACTCGCCTCTCACGCTGCGGACCGACTGTCTGTCTTGCAGGAGTGCCGGCCGACAGTGTGCAGTGAGGCGTCGGAAATTCACAGGAATCAGTGTGATTAACAATGCGGCATTTCCGCGTCGCCATTGTTATGATCAAGCTGGCGCGTGGGAACGAGGTGCTGCGTAATAAAGACAATGAGACAAGCAGCGTAGGTCTTTCCTTCTTTAATGCTACTGGTTGATTTAACTTTTTAGGCAGTATACCAATGCGAGCGTCAGCACTCGCCATAAACGGAGGACAGGGTCCTTTACATTTGTCAAACTAGACATAGGCATGGCACACTACAGAAGGCAATAGCATACCTCTCAACCTTTGTGCCCAGACAGGTTGAAAACAGACCATTACGTTTTTGGAGAGTGATAGCCTGTTGAAGGGTAGGTGCTTGGCAGTTGAACACGTGTTCAGGCACGACAGCAGGTGCATTAAGTAATGGGGGTACTTTGTCACTACAGCTGATGCACACCCCTCTGTGAGCCTCATACAGATCGCGTCCCGAGAGTTCGTCGAATTCACAGCGTGCTATTTTCTTTTGGAACCTTATGACACGCATCCACCATATAGTGAGGCAGTTGGGTGCATTGTTTGAAGGTATATCTTTTGAAGTCTTGGTTTGGCTGCGCTATTGCTTTTTATTAGAGCTGCAACAGCCTGCTCACAGATTGACCCTTACTGAGGCGGGATTGTTTTCCGTCTTCATTTCACTACTTTCCCTGCAATGTTAGTAAATATGTCCAGGAGCGCTGGTGATTAGCTGTCGCCCATTGCTTTCATGAAGTCAGAGAACTCATCCAGCCGTTCAACTCATCTGGGTTCCCTGTCCTGCTGCAAATGCATTTGGAAGGTTGCCGCTCTCAACATGCAAGTTATTTGGGCCCTTTCCTCGATGCCCTCTTCCCTTTCCATTGTTCTCATTTGGTGGACTTCCCTTCCTTCAATGGGTGTCAACCACTGCGGTAACAGGAGCCCCAGCAGCACCACATGGAGTAAAAAAAAATATATTAAAAAATCCCATTTTTTAAATTTATTTCACTCTGCATTCATAAAACTTTCTACTTGAAGCCCGAGTGCCGCCCCCACCACATGACATGGAAGACCCTCGATGGAGTCCTCCATGTCATGGGGCCGGTGGAGCACTATGACTTCAAAAAGAAATGGTTTATTTTTGAAGTCACTCTGCCTTCATAAAGACATTTCCGTTATGGTTCGGTCCTTAACGGAAATCATTTCTTTGAGTGATAGGGCTCCTCTTAACCCCATGATGTGTGTGAGTGTATGGTGAAAGGGTGTACAATTAAATGTAAGGGTGGGTGCCTGGGTATGTGTGTGTGTGCCTGTATGGTGAAAGGGTGCACACCTAAATATACGGGTGGCTGCCTGGGTGTGCCTGTATGGTGAAAGGGTGCACGCTTACTTAAATGTATGGGTGGCTGCCTGGGTGTGCCTGTATGGTGAAAGGGTGCACACTTTCTTAAATGTATGGTTGCTGCCTGGGTGTGCCTGTATGGTGAAAGAGTGCACACTTATATGCATGTATGGATGGGTGTGTGTATATGGTGAATGGTGGGTGTGCTTGTGTTCAGGTGCGCAACAAAACTTACATTTTGGGGGGGCTAACCCTTCAATTGTTGGAAGAGGTGCTAACTTCACGGGCAGTTGGCCAAACTTATTTGTGTGCGGGCATCTAACATCTTTAAGCATTTTCATGCGACTATTCTTGTGCAGCTTCAATGTTGCAAGCAGTTAACTCTCCTTTAAGTCTGAAAGCACCCACTTATGGACTGCTGTGAGAATGAGCAGACTCATGTTCCCTCTCTACCCTTCCAATCACTCCCCTGGCATGCAAGTAATAAACCCACATCACGATTTCAATTGCCTAAAAAATGTGACATTTGAATGCTGGTAGTAACAGTGAAATGCTTTTCGTTAGTAATTGCTGGGCCCTTGTTCACAGCGAAACCCAGGTGCTGTTTAGCATCTGTGTCCTGTTCTGTCCGGCAACTGCTCTGTAGGTCAGCCAGGTCGAGTCAACATAGCCCAATATTTCAGAGCGGGGGGGGGGTGGATGTTGAAGCCAGTCAGCTCAATGGCGTTGTCCCACTACTTGTGTTTAATGAACTCTCTGAACTCTCATACTGGACTTTCTTTGTATCTTGTACTCATGGTGACCCTGAATCATGTTGTTCCAATCTTCATCTTGTCTCCTGGCTTGCAACAGTATGTGTTACTACTGACTTCTGAAATTGTATATTCGCTCTCCCCTCTTGCTTCTCTGCTCTTTTTGACTGCTTACTGTCTGTTCTTGCCTCCTCTCCCTTTTCCTATCTCCTCCCCTTACTTTCTTCTATGCACTTACTCTACCAGAATTGTCCCTGGACCTAGTATGATAGCAACCTTGTTTCTGGGTCATATCCCCCCCACCCCCCCGGCACTATCTGAAATGCCTAGTACAAAAGTCGCTTGTTTTGTTCCTCCCCTCCCTTTCTGCACCCCTCTCCCTCACCTTTTGTTTTTCTCCAGCTCTGCCAGAAATGTCGTCAGGCCTGGTACAGTAGTTGCCTGTCTGTTTCCATTCCCTTCCCACTCTCCCCCTCCCATTCTTATTTATGTCTTCGCTCTTGTACTATCTGAAATGTCATCAGGCTGAGTACAATAGTTAATTTCACATCCTTACTGTTCATAGCCTGTAAGAATGTCATTGTATTTTCCCTTGTTCCCTCCATTGCCTTAAAGCGCTTTGAAATACATTGCGTGAAGGCGCTATATAAATATAATTACTTATTGTAATCTTCATTACTCAGCCCTATTCTTCCTTGTCCCTGTACTTGTGTATGAGTCAGTACTTGTGTATGAGGCACTCTGCCTCATACACAAGTACTGGGATGAGGTAGAGGTGCATGGAGGTAATTCCTGACTTATCTACCTGTAATCTTCATTACTCCTAGTCCCACTCTTCCTCATCCCAGTACTTACCCATGAGGCAAGGAGCCTCATACGTAAGCACTGGGACAAGGAAGAGGGACGTGGAGGTAATTCTGGGCCAAGGAGCTGATTTTCGAGGTTGGGGTATAGGGTGGGTGGGAAAGGGGATGTGTAAGGGGGCGGAATTGTGCAATAAACAATAAAGGTCGTCCATGTCCAGGCTAAACTGGAATATGTGGTATTAGTGGCTATAGAGGCATTTTGGTGCAGCCAGTCTAGTCATTCCTCAGTTTAGTATGACTTTTTTTTAACTAGGCATTTCTGATAAAGCAGCCCTGCTAAGTGTAATTACCTGGCTAGACTGGCATTTGGGTGCTGCCAGTCTAGCCTATCTTACAGAGGCATTGCATATTTTTCTGGGCAGCTGTGATAAAATGATGGGACATTATATGATAAGTCATTAACGCGCCTGTACACAATTGTTTCGAGGCACGACAAGACAATGGAGGGAAGACGGAGGGAGGACAAGACACACAATCTTACTGGGCCTTGTGTCATTCAGATCGTGCGAGAACGAGAAGTGCAAGGGGAAAGGGAGGGAGGAAGTGCAAGGGAGAGGGGAGGGGGAAATAGAGTAGCAATGCTCTGAGTAAGTGGAGCTAGGGCAGCGCGGCTCTGGGTAGTGCAGGGAGAATAAGGGACTGTAGGGTTACAGTTATAGCCCCTAAGTGCGTGGTAGGCCCGGAGGCAGTGCAAGGGTGACTGACCAACAAAGAGCCTGGACTCAGTGAGACTCTAAGGGTAGCCAAGCAACCAGTCGGTACAGCAGTCAGGTAGGTCAGCAGGAGAGGGAGAAAGCAGAGGAGAAGAGAAAAGTTTTAAGCTGCTTCTGGAACTTCAGGTGGTCCGGCTCAAATTTGAGAAGGGCAAAGAGTCAATTTCAGAGGGAGGCACCTGCAGAGAAGATGGATCAACTCCCCACTCTCTGCCTGGAGAATCATCTAACCCTTAGAGTTGGAGTGAAGGGGTCGAGAAGGAAGGTATTTTGCAAGAGAGCGTTGGCTCTAGCACGGGCCCTGGCCCAAGAAAGCCTTGTGGACAATGCAAAGGGTCTTAAACTTGATATTTGCAGCCACCGGGAGCCAGTAGAGAGATTTCAGGGCTTGAGGCCAAGGATAATTCTCCGTCATGTCCTAAATGAGTTGCAGAGAGAAGAGGAAGACAGATTGAGAAAGAGGCTGTTTCAGTAGTCCAGCCTAGAGAGAACCAGGGCTCTGGAGATAGTGAGCTTCTGGGGTAAAGTGAGAAAGGAAGTGTCCCTTTGAAGAGGGGCAGCTGGTAGCTGGACTTCTTAGCGACGTCTGAGATGTGAGTAGAGAAAGAGAGAGTGGAGTCGAAGATGACACCAAGGTTTTTTGCCTTGCAGGAAGGCAAAGGAGGAGGGCCCAAGGAGGGCAGCCAGAGTGAGAGGGGGAAAGCAGGGCAGGGGTCCCAATGAGAAGTATCTCCATCTTACTGGCATTAAGGCAGAGATTGTTGGAGGTGCACCAATCCTGAATCGCAGATAAACAGTCAGGAGTGAGTGAGCAAGAGTGGAGAGAAGGCTGAGGGGAGCCTGAAGGAAAGCATAGTGTCATCAGCATAACACTGAAAGTTAGAGGCGAGAGGTAGATATCAGGTGGGGTAAAGAGGTAAAGTAGAAGTTGAAAAACCAGGGTGAGAGGATAGAGCACTGGGGTACGCCACAGGTAGAGAGAGGCGGTGGAGAGAAAGGGACCAAGTTGGGCTGGGAGGGGCGGTCCAAGAGGAAGGAGGTCAGCCACTCCAGGGCCTGTTCCGCGATGCCCAGGTTCTCACAGAGTCGATTGATCGGGATGGCGTGGTTGACCGTGTCGAATGCAGAGGCAAGATCAAGGAGGACCAGGACAGAAGGAATGCTCGAATCAAGGTTATATAGAAGATCTTCACGGGTGTTCACGAGAGCAGTTTCTGTGCCTCTGGCAGCTCTGAAGCCAGACTGATGGTCATGGAGGCAACCACTCAGTGTGGAGAGTAAGCTGGGAGATGGCTAGCTTTTCCAAGAGTTTGCCCAGGGAAAGGGGAGATGGAGATTGGGTGATAGTTTTCCGGAAAGGTAGGATTGGCAGACGGCTTCCTGAGGAGTGGATGCACAAGGGAGTGCTTAAGGGCAGAGGGGAAAGTTCCAGTGGTGAAAGAGTGATTACGGAAATTCGGCCAAGGCTGGAGCGAGGGTGTCAATATGGTCCTTGATGGTTCTGGAGAAGCAGGGGGGCACCTGTTCGGATGACACTTTCATAGATCAGACTTGTCTAGAAACCTTGCTAGGTGTTGTCAGAGAGAAAGAGGAGAAAGGAGAAGAGATGGCGAAAGAGTGACCAAGAGAGGAAGAGGGGAGAGGAAGAGGAGATAGAGGACCGGATGTCCTGAGTTCTAGCAGAGAAGTAAGAGGCCAGAGCCGTACAGAGGGCCTGGAGGGGAACAGGAGAGGTAGAGACCGCAACAGGATTGGCCAGTTCCTTGCAGATTTGAAAGAGTTTGTCCATTTTGTTAGAGGCCACCTAGAGGCAGGCTTGAATGTGTTCTCTCTTCTTGATGAGTGTTATTGCTTCGACTGGCATTTTAGTGCAACCAGTCCAGGTATGTCTAAATGTGGCCTGACATGCTTTACTGTAATATTATTATGTGTCTACACTGTGCAGCAAGTTGACATGTTTTCATTGTGCCATGGCATTTTGAATACCAAAGCATTAATGTTCCTGTGCACTGTTGGCGACTTGCATGCATTGGATTCATGTTATACCACAAAAGCAATTGCAAAAACTCAGGCTTTTTAGCCAGCTTTTCTCAGAAAGTGTGCTGTATATTGCATTAAAACACAAATGTATATCTATCGCCTAGTACACTGTGCAGCATACCTCTTCAGTAGCACGTTTGCATGTATTGAGCAAGCGTGGTAATCTAAGCCGACTGATCGTGTAGCGCGACCTGTGATTTGTTGCCGAGTTGGGGGGTGCCCTCTGCATGGCTCGCAGGAGGGCCCCAAAATGTTCTGTTACGCCACTGGTTTCAACAATGGACCTCTTGCGTATTCTCAGGGTTGTGGCCGAGTCTTCTCCTATGTGGATGTTCGCTGTTTCCATGCGTGGCTGGGTTCTGGTAATTTGCTGCTTCCTTTGGAGTCCCGGTGTCAGAGTGTGTCAGTCAGTCTTGAGCCCGTGGCCTCTCGGATGGGCTGGCTCTCTGAGATCCAGCACCAAATGTGTAGCGGATCTCGGGATCCAGCTAGGGTCAGCCTCCTCAAACCCATGCTCTGTGCTGGGTGGGTGTGGGGAGGGGAGTGTGAAAGTGCCCGTGAGCAAACTGTAACTTACTCTGGTGACCCATGCAAGCGGTTACAAGAGCAAGTTACAGTCCTCAGCCACAACCCAGTCCTCAGCCACGACCCGGTTTTATTTATTTATGCAATGTTTTTCGGATACCTGTATCCGACAACATTGCATAAATAAATAGGTATCCGACACATATTGCATGAATAAATCAATACCCCTATTAACATTGAAACTATCACACATGATTAAGCCACCCAACTGCTTTCAGAGGGGGGATGTGTTTAAAGTAAAAGAAAACGTTGCCTATGGTGAACAGAAATCACCCTGTTTGAATAGTACCCAAAGGGGAGGTTTTTTTATATACAATGGGATGCAAATTGTGCATTTTAAAGAATATATACTGCGCAACACTAGTCAAAACTATTATCCGCATAGTGAAGTAACTTATCACCAGTGCCATGGAAGTGGTTGGAAGTGGAATTGATATATAGTTTAGAAAAGAAGCAGCATGAAACTCTGCCCCCACCCCGACCCTTGTGGGATCCGCCACCAAGTTCTTTCCATTTTCACCACTGTATCTAGGCCAGTCTTAGCCTTTGGTATTCTTCTCTCCAGTTACTCAGGCATTGGTGCTGTGGATCGCCGAGCTGTGATGTGGCAGTGGCTACCTGCTGTGGAAACCGCAGTTTATAACAGTGGTGCTGTGGCCGGAAGCTTGCCGTTGTCTGCTTGCACTGAAGATTTCTGTGGAAGGGCGGCTGTCCTTTATTATCTGTGGCGGCGTAACACGCTGCTATGAACTCTTCTTTTTTTCTTGTCAGTGGATTGCCGGCAGTTTACCGTGTTATGGCAGTGGGAGCAGACTACCTTTGTAACAGGCGAGTTGCCCCAATTACAGCAGCAGCAGATTGCCGCTCTTCCTCTGGGCGGCAGATTGTCTGCACTCGGAGGGTTGCCGTATTAGCGGCGGCGGATGGCCGGCCGTCCCTTAGACAGGGGATTCCCTGCACTGAAGGGTTGCCTTCAGGGGCGTTGCTGGGGGGGGGAGTTAAGGGTGGTATAGCCCCTGATCTTTTGGTTGTAGCCCCGGATAGAATCTCAGGAGCTACAGCCAAAAGACTAGCTAGCCCCCAGTCCCAACAGTTCCGACATCACCTTAGCCCTGGGTCTTTTCCAGACCTAGCAACTCCCCTGGTTGCCTTATTACCAGTAGCGGCAAAGTGATGGGCTTCCCTTGAAGGCGGATTGCCATGGACTAGGCGAATAGCCCTTGACAGGGCACACACTGAATAGGCTGACTGCTGTGGAACAGGTGGATTACCTTTGTGGAGCCTGAGTCCCAATCCTCCTACTCGTCGCCAGTTGTTTCGTTCACTCCTAGCCTCTCACACATCCATACTCCCAGCCAGTTGTTTCGTTCACTCCTAGCCTCCCATACATCCATACTCCCAGCCAGTTGTTTAGTTCACTCCTAGCCTCTCATACATCCATACTCCCCGCTTCTGAGCCTGCCCATAACATGCAGAGCCACAGTGGGATTCACCTTCTCTTTATTTCTCCTCCACTTAACTAACTACCCCTTCAGTTGCTCGCCTCTCCTTTTCGATTTCCTCCCTACAGTGTCTTTCCACTTAAGGTCATGTCCTTTAAGGTGGACCTTCCAGGATACGACATAACAAATTCCTCCGTCTGGAATAGCCTCCCTGCCTTTCTGAAACTTAAGGAGAACCATCTTCATTCCGGAACCACCTCAAGACCTTCCTCTTTGCTTCTGCCTTCTCTCTTCCTCTACCCTGCTGATCTCCATCTGTTTTTGCACTGGGCACCTGGCTATCCTCTGAATTCGGGCCCGGTCGCCTGTCTACCCAGCTGCATACCCGCACTGCCTCCTGGCAACCCTTGCACTTGGGTCTGTATCAGCAACCCTACAGTCCCCTTACCTGCGCTTATTAGACACCCGTTGTCGGCGCTTAATTCTTGCACTTGCCACTTGCTGGCCGCACTACCTGTTGTTGTTGTTTTGATCATGTGTTCAGCACTTTCCACCCCTCCTCCTGCCCCTTCCACTACCCTCTCCCCTGCACTTGCACATTCTCAGTGTCCCTGGGCCTAGTAAGATCATTGTCTTGTCCTACCTTGCCTCATTGTGCATTGAAACACTTGTGTATGGGCACGCTATAAATAAAATATCATATAACAAAGACCATTTAGTCCTGTTTTTTTTTCCTTACTTTGGATTCTGGGACTTGCAGTTTTTTTCTTGCCATTTCAAGTTTAGGAAAACTGCACGTCTCAGAATTCCAAGCAATACCAGGACTGAATGACCTTCTCAAGCATGGCCATAGGAAACTTGAGGGCTCTGCAAAAGCATGTGAGTTGAGAGATCTGTCCGTAGTGATGAGGGCACACATGTGCGTAACACATCCTTGAGAACCCCTTGGACATTGGCGAATGATAGCGAGAGAATCACTGTGAATGAGAAAGTGTGCGCTTGAAGAAGCAGGGGCGACAAACACATCTGTCTTACTTATACCATGAAAAAAATAAAAAGTTCATCAACTCTCCATTATGTGTAAATAGCGTTTTTGGTGGGTATTTGCACTCACAGATGCAAAATAATCCCCAGAATGAGGAAAGAGTCTGTCTGCAAGGGCTTGGAGTCATCTAATAATGACATGGACGTCTAAGCGGGGTGCCAACACTCGGTTTTCCGGGAGCACCCACGTACTTGGCGCCCCTGCGCCATCCATGTGTGTGTCCACAGACTTGTAGATCACCTGATCACGAGGGATGTCCTACATCACAAGAGCCCTTTCAAACTTTAATGAACAAACAAACAACAACACAGATTGGACCCATGCCCATCCCAGAGACAAGGCCTGGATGCCTATAGTCCAACACCACAAAGCCGTCCAGGTGGCTTCCTCTCCATTCTCCGAACTTCGTGAACCTCCAGGCTCCCCCTGTTAAAATCCAGTATTTACACCCTCTGCTGGTCGGGACTCAGGGTTCACCTCGGTTAGGGTGAACCATGGGACCATTGGTCAGGCCACTCTCCATGTTGGTTACTCTAGAATCTCTGAAACCAACTGCAATTTCGGCTGAGGGACTCTCTTCCACTTTCCACTGTAATCACAGACCCTTGCTTCTTGGTCACTGTCCAGGGGTCTCATGTGGCAAACACAGCTTGTGCTGAGGATTCCTGGTGTGTGCAAGAACCACAACCCCCACCTCGATGTGTGCATCCTCACGGTGTCTTCTAAGTTAATTCCACGGTTAGACACGCCAGATTTTGTGAAACATGGTCCAGTATGAGGGAGCGCACCTTCAGCTCCAGGAATGCTTCTGCTGGGGTGACACCGGTCTATGAATGAGGCAACATCCTGTACGCCATGAGAAAGGATGTTAGGACATCCTCTAGCCTCTGTTCCTTATCTACGGCGATCCTAAATGTTTTGTTTAGGATTTGCATGAACCTCTCAATGTCCCTGTTGGCCCATGGCCAGCAGGGCGTGGTGTGCCTGTGATCAATCCCATAGAACCGCAGTTGCAAGACCTTCCCCCCTGAATAGTCGTCCCATTGTCCGACCCCATGTTCTGCAAACAGTCCCTCCAGGAACGGAATGACATCAGATGCTGGGTGGAATCCACAAACCAAACCATCGGGTACCTTGAGTACTCATCTAGCACCACAAGCTAATGCTGTGACTGATGCACCATGCCAAAGTCTAAGCTGAGGGTACTCCAGGGCACCGTTGCCCTATCAGGGGATGCAATCGGACGGACCTTCACCACAGGTCTCACGACTTGACACCAGACGCAGTGGCTGCAAGCATCGTCTACCTTACAGTCTAAGTCCGGGAGCCAAACTTTCTCATTGAGCGCCTTAGACTTGCTGGCTCCTCGGTGGCCAACATGGGCCAAATCGAGCACTTGTTCCTGCAGCTCGATAGGGGATGACCAAGTGGGTGCCCTGAAGGAGTACTCCCTCGAGGCCAACCAACAGCTCGCCCTTCACTTTCCACAGACCCCGAAGGAACGCCTGGGTATCCTGCATTCTGTATTGAGTGGCTCAGAGAAAATTCTTCCACTTGCAGCTGCACCACCAGGTCCTGAAGGCCAACATCCTGCGTGCGGCCTCTGCAGTGTCTTCCAGGGACATTGACTTTGGCACGCCACCCTTGTGATCCTGCCTGCAAACTCTGCCCTCACATTAGGGGGTGTTAAAGGTCACCAAATGGCCATGTTTTGCTTTGCGCTCTGCGCGTGTGGTCTCTCCTACCCCACTCTCTACTTCCTTCTTTCCAGCTTACGCCTCCCCTCCCAACCACCGACCTGTGATTGGGCACAGGCTGCCCAAAAGAGCGAGGGACTAGGCCCTCGGACCAGCCCCCCAGTCACTTGCTGTGGTTTAGGGTGTTAGTAGGTAGCAGCCTCGGGCTGCAGCAACCCGAAATTCATTTCTTTTAAAATTATTTTCATTTTTGCACTCTGTGCACATGATCTCCCCTTCCCACTCCCTGCTTCCCGCACACCGAACTGTGATTGGCCTAAGGCCTCCCCTTGTGACCCGGAAGACCTCTTCTGCAACATTGGTAGGGCAGCCCTGGCTAAGGGCAGCTCACAACTGAGCAGCTCCACTCTGCGTTTGCCCGTGCTCGCATGCGGCGGCTGATGCAGACTACCTACAGCGACTGATAAGGTTAGTGTGGTCTGGGCGGGGAGTACAGCCATTGCTGTACTCCAGTAAAACCCCATCGCTCTTACTACCTAATACCATATACCTATATGCACATAGCCTAATTACATAACTCATTGTACCTCCAAAATTGAATGCTTTCTTAGGTGTTTTTTCCATTGCTGTGCTAAAGTTAAATTTAGGTTTGTTCCATTGCTCTACCAAAGTTGATTCTGAGTGTTTTCCATTACTTAGTCAAAATAAATCTCAGTGGTTCCCATTGCTCTACCAAAGTTGATTCTTTGTGATTTTTATTGCTGGACCAAAATTAAATCTAAGTGATTTTCCATTGCTGTGACAAAGTTGACTAGGGGATTCTAGTTTTCACTTCCTCGCCCTGCCGGCTAGGATGTACCACACCACTCCTTCCCCATACCACCCCGTTCTTTCCCCCCCTCGCTCTCAGCAACCCCACCTATAAAAAGGCAGCGTGGGGAGAGGCGGTGATCAAGCTCCTTTGCAGACAGGCGATACTGTGCTATGTCCTGTTCAACGCTAGCACTTTCCTGGCAGAATGATCCCAAGGCGCTTATGAATGCACGGGGAGCAGCAGGTGAAATGTTGGAGAGCCTGTTGACCGTATGTCCCTAGATTGTTGAGCCGTTAATGCTGCAGCCTCCTACGTGGCGCTGAAGCCAGGAGGTCTCTAGCGCGTTGCGGCAACACAGGTCGGAGGCAGTGACCCTGCTGCACGACCATCATGGAGCAGCAGAGGATGACGGCCCCAAAGGCAGGATGTCTGGGACACTAGCTGTCATGAGAGGAGAGGCAGTGAATATGGCAAGGGATAAGTGCACAGCATCACACAGTGAATAGCGTTGAGTCAAACAACATGCACCTAGGAACCAAGACACGTACACTAAAACCCAGGATGTGCAAGTACAGTGTGATAAGAATACAAATATATCAAAAAGGATCTAGGGTAAGCGCTAAGAAGCTCCTTATGATTACAAAAAAAGTCAGCAAGCTCCTTACCCACAATTGCTGTTAAAGTTACTGTCGGCACCACGTCCACATACAGGGCAAGTAACAACAGGATCTGTGAGCTAACACCTTAACACCTTTGTATAAGGTAACTTAAAGACAGTACTCGCAAGGACAAGAAATACCACCTGAAATGTCAGGGAAGCCCACGAACTGTTGATCAAACAGGGACCCAGAAAGGCTATTAGAGCAAAGGGAGTATAACCTAATACATCAGACTTCTGACAAGTTGGAATAGTGATTACAGAATAGTGAGGAAAACATAGGCATTCACACGGGCTGGCTACAACCGCACACCACACCTAACAATCAATAGGGAACAAAGGGAGAAGTGCAAGGGAAAACCTGCAACAGACTCCAAGAGAAATGAAAGGAACAGGAGCAGGGAAAACGAAATTACAATGGCAAAACCGTCCACCCCCCCACCCAGGGAAGGAAAGGCAAACTGGGATAAAATATTAAGGGCCTCATTACAATAGTGGTGGTCCCGAAATAAGGATGCCGGTAAAATTACCGGCACCCTTGTTTCCAGATCGTCGCACTACGATTCTGCCTGGAGCCGCTGCGCCTCGCAGGGTCAGACCTGCGGAGCTCAATGGCCCCTGCAGGCAGAGCCGTCAAGGATGCACCAGCACCGTTAGCAACAGTGCTGTTGCTTCCGTGCACCCATTCCCATGGAGTCCTATAGGACTCCACAGGAATGGGGACTAACATTTACCGGCACCTAGCTTCCTGGTCCGTTGGGACTTGTAATGTCCTGGTGGTACCAGGAAGCTAGGTGCCGGTAAAATGTTATGAGTCTGGCAGCAACCCGCCAGAAGCATCAGCAGGGTTATGGCCGGATTCGTAATGAGGCCCTAAATCTATAAACGAGAAGTGACTAAAGGATCAAGATTTCACAGCTGAATAGGGCAAAGTCAAAGGAATAAAGAACAGAGACAAACTGGGCTGCACAAAAAAAAGAAAGCACTGGGAAGTGCTGACTGCAAAACAGGAGACAGAAAAGGAATCTAGGAAACAGAAATTACTAATAAGCACACTAAATTCGAAATACAGGGAAAAGGGAACAAGAAATTAGAAAACTAGGAACTAGACACTAAGCTAAACTAAGAACCAGGAACAAGGGACCAGTCATAAACAGGAACACTGAATCAATGAGCAGCGCAGTACTGAAGCAAACGGAGGCTTTTAAAGCTGGCTAACAAGCACATGCCTCAGGTTTGCTGCTTGCTGCACCTGCCAGCCACAGGTACTGCCTATCCTACACCCAACCTTGTCCTGAAAGGGTGTAGATGAAGCAGTGGTCCAGTCATTCTTGGAAGCATAGTCTTTTGATTAAAGCGGCATACTGGCTGCCAAAAACCTGGAATGGATTCGGAAGGGAAGTAGCATGGAAAATAAGGATTTAGTGCTCCCAATTCAGCACTGCACTGTTGAATGAGGTTCGGAAGGAAAGTCCAGTAGGGAATAAACCCTAAATCAGGCCTCCAAGTGGTGGGAACGAGAGCGAATCGTAACGCTAGCCTGCTTTCCCTAGCCAATGCCATTGCCCACTGAGGTTGGTCGCATGGATTGGAGTGGCGGGGGCCGGTCACACACCACACCTGAACGACGTCGACAGAGGCAAGTGCTGCCAGCTGCCAATACCTCACGGGATGCCTCAGTGGAACGGAATTGGAGGGCATGACATTATCTTTGGAGACACGGCGCATGGAGCGAGCGCTGCCTAGCGCTGCCCACCCTCACACCTTCATTTGCTTCAGGCTCCGTGCCCCAGGAAGATGGAGCAGTGTGTAACTCTCCTTGGAGCCCAGACCGTAGGATCATATTGCAGAGCGTTGAGGCACACAACCCCAATCTACTTAACTGGGGCTGTGCATGCTGGCTCATGGACCGCCCACGCCATGCAATGTAGGCATAGGCATCACCACAAATAACCAGAACAAACGGGGTGCTGCGCACTATGGCCGTGACTGCCCTAATGTCCCTGCGCTCAGTGGAGTAACTTTGGTGGACATGTTGGGGGGGACATGACATCTGAAGAAAATGTGCCCCAGTCAAATAAATGGAGACAAAATGGTGTGCCATGAAAGTTGGGGGGAACAAACACCCTTGCCCCCCCCCCCTAACATTACGCCCATGCCTGCGCTCAACTCCCTGACCTCTGCAGTTTGAATGGGAAAGTGCTGTGCACTGATTTGAGGTCCACTTCATACCTCCTAAATACACAACAGCAACCACCCCAGCCCCAAGGCGCCCCCGGCACTAGTTTTAGCCTAGTCTGTGCCCCGCGGAGCACTGTGTGGCCCACAACCGCTGATCTGTTTCTACATTGTCGCTTGGACCCTACTGGCTGCATTATACAGGCAGACCTCCTTCCATATGTGTGTATCAATTGGTTGGATCATGCCCACTATACTGGCAGTCTCCCACTTCTCGCATTGATAACTGCCTGCCTATGTCGCTTCAATAATACTGGAATGGCGCGCCATTGCGGTGAGGCTCACTCCTAGGCATTTTGATACCACTGTTATAACCAAGAGAATCATCAGCCGACTGAAGGCCCCTGGATGACGAATGTAATCTGAGCCCGCTGCAATTGGCGTCTATTTTGCTCCCTGCCCAAAGGCAGATTTTCACCTCCTGCTGACCCCCCGGGCCCAACCCACAGGGACAAGCTACCATATTCGCTAAGCACAGCACTGGAGGCTGTAAGGAAGGCATGGTATCAAACAGTGAAGACAGACACAAGTGATCATAGTTCAAGGGTGTTTATTGAACTTCAAATGGGTTGGTTGAACACCAAGCTAAACCTAAATCTTAAGGATGGGAATAATCTACAACCATCAAATAATAAATAACACAGTCCTAATGGAGTCTCTGTCAAGTAAAAGGGTATTTACTATTAAACCTATTGCCAATCCTTACTTCTGAATACAAAGAGTGTGGGATAAGAATGTATGCAAAAGAAGTGTTCAAGAAAGAATATGTCAGGATGGTTGAGAATCTGGCTTCACTTCCCCAAGTTTTCAGCACAAGGCAAGGCGGCACGTGTGTGCTTCGCACACACTCTGGCTTCTTGGCCACGAGGTAACAGTTCAAAACATAGGCATTGGGGCCTTCTAACAAAGTCACTCTCCCAATGACAGTGGGATTCATTACGGGTCCGGCGGTAACCGCGCAGGTAAAACGGGCAGGTGCCGCCGGACCAGTAAACAGTTACCGGCGCTTGACTCGCTGGTAACACCGGGGTATTACACTCTGGCCGGCCAGAAAATCAGGTGCCGGTAAAATGTTGCCCATTCCTATACAGTCCCATAGGACTCTATTGGAATGTGGACCACAGGAACATGTAATGCTCACCTGACTCCCACGGAGGCGCTGGTCTAGTCTGGGTTGCTGTGGCCTCTTCGAGCGTGATGCGCAGAACTCGGAACACCGACTGAACAGGACCCTTAAATCTTGCTTGTCTGGCCAGTAGGAATATCCTTCTACAGATGAGAAAGGGGATTAACAGTCTGCAGAATAGTGTGCTTGCTCCCCCCTTACCCCCTTCGTTCTTCTCTAACTTCCTCCGAAATCCCCGGTTGAAGCTCACCTTATGGTTTGAAAGGATGAACTCTCCATCCTGCTTCTCGTGCAGGGGCGCGTGTTTGTCCAGTTACTTCACTGGTTTTCAGAATGGCGCTGGCAAAATCCACTTGACTTTTCCAAGCGGAACGCCGTAAGTATGAAGATTACAAAAGTTCAAGTGTAGAGCCTCCTTTTCTGTTGCCTTCCTAACCTGTGATCTGTCCTTTATTTCAGGTGCAGAATGAAGGCGATGCGTTGAGGGATTGAATTGCTGATGGTAAACTCAGGTGAGTTAGCGATGGGGGCGATCCCTCTTAATGTCTTTATATTCCTCCAGTAATGTCTTTTGTCCTTTCCCCATAGGGGCCGGGGTGCGGTACCTGCCAACGAAGCGGCGCCGACCCGAAATGAGGAATGGTCCACCAACAGAAGACCGGTAAGTGTTATGGCGGAAAATTAGGCTTTCCTCATAAGTTCCTTCTGCTCACCTTTTGTCTCTTCTTCTCTCCCCTAGGCGCAGAGATGTGGCGACCGGTGCAGACAGTCGCGGTGGAGCCAGAAGAACTCCCGAGGACCGGTGAGTGAAGCGCGGCCCTGCAGCGAGCAACGCAGTGCTTTTAAATGAAAGTCTTTTCTCAGGAACGCTGGCGTGAAGGTTCCGGATGCAGGTAAAAAGTTTGATAAAATTCTTGGTTTTCACCTTTCTCTTCTCTTCTTTCCTTACAGGTGTTCCAGGATCGAGGCGGGCATGGCTGGAGACCAGATGCAGGAGCAGACACGGTGAGCGTTCAGCTGCTTGGATGCAGAACAACGCGAAGCGTGATCTACTGTCTGGGAGTGGCTTAAATAGCCCCCAAAGTAGTTCCAGGTAAGTATCCTTCCCTGGCCACGCCCGAGTGGCAAAATAGTCCCTTTCAGGTCTCAGGGAGGCCTGAATCTTGCAGCATGGTCTGCATCAGGTAAGTGCACAAAACACCTTCCTATGGTGCCAGGACTGATGTCCAACATGAGCCTGGCACCAACGGCGCCAGGACAGAGTCCAAAGAGCCCCTATAAGGGGCCGCTGGGCTTTGACCCGGGGGCATGATGCCTGCTCCCGGGGGTGCTGGGCCTGGCCTGGTGCTCCGGGGGTAGGCATCATGACAGAACACTGGCACCGACTATAATGATGCCTGGGCTTCCGTGAAACTCTGTGGGCGGGTGCAGACACCCGCCCAGCAGAGTTGTACCTTGTCGGTCCGGAAACAACGGTGCCGATAAGCTTACCTGAACCGTTGTTTCCAGACCGACAAGGTTGTAATGAGGCCCAGTCTCTTATTGCAGAGGTCCCGATGTAACAACACTAAAAGTTCCTTTCCTTTGTCAGGGTTTTCACATTCACAAGTTCAAAACTGGCCTTCCTCAATCGGGCTCAGACCACGGGTCTGCCTCGTGCGGGCTCAGACCCCTTTTCCACAATGTTCGCAATTGGCCGCCCTAGTTCGGGCTTGGACCACGGATCCCTCTCATTCAGACTCAGATCCTCTTGATATCAGAATCGAATATTTTCGAATGTGCAATGGCTTTTGCTTAAACCCTTGCAAGACCACTTTGATTCACTTCACACAATTGTTCTCATCAATGTTCTACTTTCTTTTGTCTTGGCGGGATACCTTACAGAGTCTTTAGATTGAGAACATTCACAGTGCCGGACCACTCTGTTAATGGTATTGTATCTTTCCTTCTCAAGCTCAAACATTCATCAGCAGTTTAGCTTTACTCACGTCTTTCACCACACGTGTTTAACAATGTTCATTCCAGCGCTCATTATAAAATATTGCCGCTTGCAACCTTGACTTCAACGCAGACTGTCTTACATCTGTCTCCCCAACTGACTGGCTGTGTGGACCTCTTTTGTCGCTTCTTTGTTCTTAGAGCTGAGGACGATACCACAGCATCTGTTGCTCCTCCCCGACTTGGCCAGTTACGCAGGAGGGCCCTCGGTATCTCCGACACACAATGCAGGATTCTTCAGTCTGGTTTCCCGGCCTTACTCTTTCTGCCTTGAAGGATTCTTGAAAGTAACAGTGTCTTGCCAAAAGGTCTAGGGTGCTTCCCTTCTTACGAACCTTCCTTGGTTTGCCGTCTTTCTCCCCTCATTCAGCTGCCAGCTCAAAACAGCTGTACCTTTTGTGTGCTTTTCCTTGCTCAGAGTGTGCTCTCATGCTCCGCCTTTTATCCGTGGGGGGAAGTTTAATGGCAGTCAGGTGTGCGTGTTCGTTAGTAATTGCCCTGACCTTACTAGTGGGACATATCAGGTACATGGCTCAGGTGTTTAAGAAACCTGAAGGTGTCCAACTCACTAGTCCTCGGGGATCTGTCATCTAGGTGGCCAGGACACGGCCATCGCTATTGGATCCATTTCCTGAGGCTCGACCAGTGCGGACGATCACCTGGATGGGGGGTCTTCGTTCGAGGAGTGGAAGTGGGACAACGAAGAGCGAGACATGGTATCCCCTTTCGTTTTCCCATCCTACCAGGTAGGATATCTAGAAACTCAACCCCCCCCCTTTTGCAACACAAATACTTTCTCACGGGCCGTTCATCGAGAGCAACAACGGACTAACACTAGAGCTGTATACCTGACATGTCCCAACGCAGAGTCACGCAATTACTGCTAATTATACACACCTGACTTCCATCACACTTCCCTACATCTGTCATGCGCGGAAGGAAGGTAACCCTCAGGCACACCGCTTTACATAACACTCATACCCCCGGGGACTCCCTGACACATAACACAGCTAGACTCCCCAAGTCACAGTCAGCCCTTCATAAGGTCACGCTACCTGTGGTGCGAGAGAAGCGTCATCAGCTCCAAGGCTCTGTCAGAGGGCGATATTATTTGCTCCCTCGTTTCCAGTGGCAACTACCATGGAGATTGCGAGCGGGCTGGAGCAGGAGCAGTTGGCAGCAACCACTTCCTGGTTCCGGGCCGACTTCCCAGTCATGTGCCTTGAGCTCCGCTCACGTGATCGGGAGTCGGCAGACATAAAAGCCACGCACTTTGAATCACTCGCCGCTTCACAGCTGTTTCACGACACTGTTTGGCGTTTTCGATTCACGTTTTGGATTCATTTGGAAAAGACCTCAAGTTTACGGATTACGGACTGGTTATTCTTGCTCCTTGGATTTGTGGTTTTGGTTTCTGCTCGGATTTACGGACCTTTGGATTTTTGGCTAACGGTTAACGGATTGTTTGGATTACCCTTCTCTGCTTTGTCATTTGCTCTACTATCTTCGAGGTTCCTTGAACTGCTATGGTGCCTCCAAGTAGTCCACGAGTACCACAGTGTCACGAATACCTCCAAGAATCATCAGGTGTGTAGCCAGCGCTGAGCTTCTGGCTCCTGGCTTTATGGATTGCTGACGCTTCCCTGCACCACAGCCTCAGAGTTCCTGGCACCTTTCAATTACCCTTGGGTAAGCCCTTTTTCAATAACAGTTACGTTGTTTGCATTACTGTGCTTGTTTGTGCTAATACCTGAATTCATTCCAACAGCTCTGGGGTCCTCGGCGGCGTCTGATCCTGCGAAACAACAACCACCTGTGGCCTCAAGGCTCGCATAGGGAGTAGTTTTCTCTCTCTCTGTGTGGAACTTGGGGACAGAGGCCCATATATTCTTCACGACGTGTCAAGTCAAGACAACATCGATAAAAGGCGGAGCACGAAAGCACATGAGTGAGGACAAATGCACAAGGAAGCAGCTATTCCGGATGGCAGTTTAAATCGAGGAGAAAGGCAACAAAACCAGAAAGGACAACAAGGAGGGAATTGCCCATGCCCTTTTCAAGAAAGTATTGCGACTTTCCGGAAACCTCAAGGAAAAGAAACATAAGACCAGGGATAACAGCTGATGAACAATGCAGCTTTTGTCAAAGGTACACAGGGCCCTCCCGCTTTGATGGCCAAGGCGGGGAGAAGATATTGCCACTGTGGTACCTTCCTTGACTCAGACAACAAAGCGACGACAACAAGCTCAGCACAGCGGGTGAGTCGGGAGAAGTTGATAGCCAGCCGGGCCATGTGATGCTCAAGGGTGCAAGCGGCAACATTGTATGAACCAAGAACTTGTGTACGATTGAACTTTAAGAAACCAAGAACGGTATCAGAAACAGAGTGGTCCGGCGCTGCGTGGGTGCTCACTCAAAGGTCTCGCTTTTGGTACCCGAGAGCATGTAAAAGATTGCTAAAAGATGAATCGAAGTGGTCCTGCAACGGGTTGAGTGGAATCCCATGCACATTCGAAAGTCTTCTATCACTTATATGTTGAAATTGGTCTGAACCCGGCTGAGGGGGACTAATTGTGGGAAAATGGAATCGGAGTCCAGCAGAGAGGGATCGGGGTGAATAGCTAAATCACCCAAGAAGATATTGTAGACTTGAATGCTGTGTATATTCGAAAGTCTTCGCCTATGTGTTGAAATTGGTCTCAGCCCGGCTGAGGGAGACTAACTGTATAAAAAGGGGTCTGAGCCCGGCAGAGGGGTATCCCGGGGTGAACAGCAAAATCAGCCAGGAAGATATTGTGAATGAATTTGTCTGACCCCGAAAGAGGGGGACTAATTGTGAATACCAAGGATCTGAGCCCTGAAGAGGGGGATCCAGGGTGAAGAGTAAATCGCCTGACATGAATATCGGGGAAGGAACTTTTTTTCTTTATTGTTTATGGAACATCAGGCCATCCGAGGCAAGAGGCTTTGCACCAAAGAACTTGGGCACAGAAAGGCCCTGATAAAGGAGAAGGGAAATGTCGTATCCCGGAAAAGCCCAGGAGTGTGCTGTGCTTTATTGATGACATAGGGCCTCATTACGACCCTGGCGGAGTGGGTTTACGCCAGCGTTATTCGCGGCGGACCCGTCCGCCCTACTACGAGTTCCCGTAGCGCCATGGAGCGTTTTCCGCCTGGTTTTTCCGGGCGGAGAAATCCATGGCGCTACGGGACCTTGTTGTTAATTACGCCACCGTATTTTACGGTGGCGCAATTAACGCCTTCCCCACTCCCATTATACCCTATGGGGCAAAAATGGGAATGGGGAAGGGTAAAATGGGGAATGGGGATTTACCGCCCCGCCAAGGTCGGCATGGGGCGGAAAATCCGCCAACCCCCATGGCGCTATCGGCAGCTTTCCGCCGTGCTCCGCGGTGCATTTAGCACCGCGATTTCCGCCAGGGTCGTAATGAGGCCCATAGTCATTTACAGTTAGGGTTGGGAAGACCATCTCTTCCATCTTTATACCATCATGTGAACCGTCAGAGAAGCCGGCTTAATTGCCAATCCATCCAAATGTAAGCTGGCACAATCAGCCGAGAAATACCTCAGCTTCTTTGTAGGGAATGGCAGTGTCCAGCCTCAACAAGAAAAAGTGAAAGCCATCCTAGATACCCCCAAGCCTAACATTAAGAAAGACCTCAGGGCGTTCCTAGGATTGATTCATTATTAATGTAGGTTCATTCCTAATTTTTCGGATAAAACAGCCAGATTAACTGACAAATGAAAGAATGCTGAACCCGTCTTGTCCCGTGCTAAACAAATGGGGAAGGGGAGCCCCCGCCTACACATTCTGACTTATTATTTTGTAAACACTTCTTTCCTTTTGTGAAACATTATCCCACACTATTTTGTAGCATAGCGGTAAGGATTGGCGGTCATTTCTTTTTTATAGGGCAATCATTTTTCTTTATAGCATAGGCCCATTTTATTTGACTAAACTCCACCAGGACTGTATTATTATTATTTGATGGTCGTAGCTTACTCCCATCATAGATTTAGGGTTGGATAGGCATTTTTCACACCCCTGATAAAAGTTGAATAAACACCTTTGAACTGTGATCACCTGTGTCTGTCTTACTTTAATACCATGCCTTTCTTACAAGGGTAAGTCTGTTTTCTCCCAGAGCAGGCTGTCCGCGTGAAAGTGTTCATGCAGGAAAAGGGTGGTGGTAGAGCTTTCATATATCCTACTTGGTAGGATGGGGCAAAGCTGTTCAGGGAAGAGAGGGATACCACATCTCACCCTCAAGCGTCCAACTCCCACTCCCCGGAAACCCCTCACCCAGGTGATCATCCCGCACTGGTTCACCCCCATGGTTCTGCATCCAAAGGCGATGGCCATGCCCTGGCACCTGAGAGAGAGATCCACGATGGGACTAGCGGGTGAGACACCTTCTGGTTTCTCACACACCCTTCCCCTATTCAATGTAGCTGCATCTGTTTCATAAGGAAACCGGTAAAGGAAATCATCTTTCCCTTGGTCTTTGCCATTTTGGTGTTCCACTGTGAAACAGAAGGGTTGAAGGTCTAAGAACCATTGCATGACTCGAGGGTTAGAGTCCTTTTGTTTGCTTATCCATGAGTGGTCTGTGAGAAACGTGAACTTCCTCACCAAAAGGTAGTATCTTCGATGGGTGATTGCCCATTTGATGGCAACGGCCTCTAGCTCCAATACAGAGTAGTTCTTTTCACGAGAGAAGAATTTTCGACTAGTGAATAGGATAGGGTGTTCTAATCCATCACAAATTTGTGATAAGACTGCCGCTAACCCTGTGAAAGAGGCATCAGTTTGTAACACAAACACCTTTGAGAAATCTACCACCTTTAGGATTGGGTGCTGGCACAAGGTTTGTTCTAAGTTGTAGCATATGTCATCCTCATCAGTCCAATGAAGCTTCTGGGGTTCAGCATTCTTTCATTTGTCAGTTAATCTGGCTGTTTTATCTGAAAAATTAGGAATGAACCTACATTAATAATGAATCAATCCTAGGAACGCCCTGAGGTCTTTCTTAATGTTAGGCTTGGGGGTATCTAGGATGGCTTTCACTTTTTCTCGTTGAGGCTGGACACTGCCATTCCCTACAAAGAAGCTGAGGTATTTCTCGGCTGATTGTGCCAGCTTACATTTGGATGGATTGGCAATTAAGCCGGCTTCTCTGACGGTTCACATGATGGTATAAAGATGGAAGAGATGGTCTTCCCAACCCTAACTGTAAATGACTATGTCATCAATAAAAGCCCCACAGAAATCGGAATAGGGCTGTAATATCCTGTACATAAGCCATTTGAAAGTGTTTTATGACCTTGCTTTTGGAGATCCTGTTCCAGTACTGGAACTACTGTGCTTTCCGCGTGCAGACATGAACACAGTGGTTTACAGAGGGCCCCTTTTGCAATCCTTGGGGTCATCCAGCCTAACCACACAAAGAGGTATACCAAACAGTACTCCTAGGGACATTTATCAGCCTAGTCCCCTTAAGGTAACTTTGTATTACATCCTGGGAACAAGCCTTGCACCACACGGAAGGGGGCCTGCACATCTACCCCTCCAGGTATTCATCTCCCGGGTGGAACACTGGTAGGTGTTTTTCTGATACTCCGAATCCCCAACATTTCTGTCCCACTGTATTGTATAACCCATACCTTGTCTGTTTCCTTGCAGCCACCTGGGAACTCGGTGCCCTTATTCCAGTCACCTGTGGCCCCAATAACTGGTCAGCAAGTACATTTCTAGTCTTTCTGACTGGTGCTTGGGGACAGAGGTATACATAATCTACGTGGACCACGAATTCTGACACTTTTTCACTGCAAATAGGGCCCAGGGCATGATGCAATCCCAGTGCTTTCTCGTGTTCTACTAATTTTCTCTCTATCATCTTAAGGGTTTTATTGAATCTCTCGACCAACTCGTCTGTTTGCGAGTGGTAAACTGAGGTTCTTAAGGTGAGATATGTACTAATTCCTTGACTTCACTTATCAGTTTGCTCATAAAATTGGATCTCCGATCCATTAGAAGTTCCTTGTCGAAACCGACCCTAGAAAAGAATGGTAAAAGATGTTTTAAGATCTGTTGGGTTGAATTTTACCTCATAGGGAACACCTCTAGGTATCGGGTAGCGTAATCAACGATTGCAAGGACACATTTATTACTAAGTCTAGCGGCTTCCAATGGCCCAATGATATCCATCCCAATTCGGGAGAAAAGGACTTTGATGATTGGTAAAGGGTTTAGAGGGGCAGGTAAGGGAATTTGTGTGCTGGTTTTCTGGCATATTTCACATGTCTGGATGAAGTTCTTTATGTCCGCATGGATACCAGGCCAGTAGAACTTCCCTCTGATATGAGCTTGGGTCTTAGATTGTTCTAAATATCCACCTGTCAAATGGGAATGTGCAATCTCTAACACAAACCTACGATGGGTTTTGGGGATTATTAATTGAACTTTACTTAGGCCTTCTCTGGAGGTTTCCTTTTTAAATAGTAATCCCTGTTTCAGGAAGAAAAAGGGACTTTCCCATTTTTGTCCTTCTCCCTCAGGAATCACCTGTACGAAAGCCTCTGCGAGTGCTGGATCATTTCGCTGCTTGAAGGCTAAATTGGGAAGGATGTCAGATTCTTCCCTCTTTGCCTCAATGGTGGGTGGTTCATCAGCCTCTTCAAAGCCTAAGCTACCTCTCTGTTTCTTCTGGTTCACTTTCTTCCTTAAAATGGGGAAATAGAGCCTTCTCAGGAATTCCCTGTGCAATTTTGTCCCCACTACATATTTCAAATGGAGTTTCGCCATGATTCTGTAGTAGAACCTTTATGTCTGCCCGGAAGTCAGGATCTATGATGTCTGATAGGACATCCAGACCAAACCTCCAGACTACGCCATATTTTGGAGCCATTCTTATATACCAACTCTTAAGGGGTATTGGGATTACGTCTGTGGGAACCATCCTTCTTTTCCCTGGAGGGATAGTAGTGTTGCTGCTAGTACAAATGTTAGTCTACTTTCATGGCGGTGGAGGGATCTGAGGCTCTGTGTCTAAGTCTCTGGAATTTTAGGCTCCCCAATTCGTTTCAATAGAGTGACATCCCACTTCTGACACCACACGTAAGAAAGGCATGGTATCAATCAGTGAAGACAGACAGAAGGGATCATAGTTCAAGGGTGTTTATTGAACTTTAAATGGGTTGTTTGAACGCCTATCTAAACCTAAATCTAAGGATGGGAGCAAGCTACGACCATCAAATAATAAATAATACAGTCCTAGTGGAGTCTCTGTCAAAATAAAAGGGCTTATACTAATAAACCTTTTGCCAATCCTTACTTCTAAATAAAAATGGTGTGGTATAAGAATGTATGCTAAAGAAAAGTGTTCAAGAAAGAATATGTCAGAATGGTTGAGAAATTGCCGTCCCTTCCCCATGTTTTTAGAACAGAGCAAGGCGGCACATGCGACCTTTGCGCACACTCTGGCTACTTGGCCATGAGCTAACAGTTGAAAACATAGGCATCAGGGCCTTCTACCAAAGTCTCTCTCCCAACAACAGTTTCTTATTGCAGAGGGCCTGATGTAACAAACAAAACACCAAAAGTTTCTTTCCTTTGTTGACGGTTTTCACATTCACAAGTTCACAACTGGTCTACCTCATTCGTGCTCAGACACCTTTTCGACAATGTTCACAATGGTGCGCCCTCATTCGGGCTTGGACCACGGATCCCCCTCGTTCGGGCAGGTGTTAGGAAAGATTTCAATTAGTTGCAATGTTCGCTCCATTTGTCAATCGCCCAACGTTTTGCTTTTGTTTGGCTTACCTAACCAGACTTTTTCCAGTCGAGCACAGCCTTCAGCTGCACTCCTCTGGGCTTTTGCTGATTTGTTATGGGGAAACTGACACATCCTTCAGGCTGTCAGTACGGGGAAACTGTTTCCTTTAGTCTTTTACTATGTTGCCATTTCTTGTTAACTTTTTATCCATGTGCCAAGTACCTTACTGTAGTACGCAAAGGGCTCCTTTTGTTTTATGGCCCTAACCACCCTCTAAGGATTTTTTGGTGTTTTGTACAAGTGTGCCTAGGATGAATGGGGCAGCAGTTTACCTTTTAAAGTATTTTTACTTTGTTTTAATGGACCACATCGCGTTTCCTGCCTTTGGTCTAAGACTGTGGCCAGTGCCGAAAAATGGCCGTGCCGCAAAGTCTTTTGTTCTCTCCTTTGGCCATTTTGTCTCTTTGCCTTCCCCCAGGTCGAAAGACCTGGGTATTCCTCATTAGGGCATGCAGCCTCCCGCGAAAACCGCATCTTTCGTGGGCTACTGCATGTCACGTGTGCTGGTGTCCAGGAAGAGGGTTGAGACTGTCTGGTCCCAATTCACACTACTGGTGCCAGTATGTCTGGTACCCAGGAATGACTGGAACCACTGTGGGCCACAATTGGCCCGTGCCTGCTGTGCATGCAAGAGTGCAGATCTTCCATTGGCTGTCTGAGATTTGAGCGCGAATCGAATCTTGGATAAGAGAAGTGGCTCTGCATCCATTCCAGGTCAATTTACTAATGTTCACACCGAACCTCATTAGGGGCCAAGTATCCTTAACAAGAAAGCAGATTCAAGGAACCGCCGGTGACGTGATTGGAACGTTTGGCACACTGACCCCGCTGTGGTTCCGTCAGACCCCTGTTTCGTCACCGTACCAAGAAGGTCTGCAAGGGTGCTTTGCCCATTTAGGAGTAGTAGGAACAACTACTCTCAGCTTCTCCTACTTATCCTTGCAAAGGGCCTCTTCAGAAGTGTTTCACGGCCATCCAGTGAACTGTCCAGCTCGAACCCAGGGTATCGCACAGGAATGCCGCTGTCCTGAGTTGAGACTCAAGACTTGGGGAATCACTAGCTTGTGGTCCTGGGCCCTGTCCTGCCAAAGCTCGTTGTCCTAGCTCCTCTGGGTCACGATTTAGGAGAGTGCGCCACGCCGCAACCATTGTGGTCCCTGTGTTGCCTGCTGTGGTGACCTTTACTGAAAGTGCTTACAGTTCTTACCTGCCATGTCCTGAGATGTGCTACACCAGAACAATCCTTCTTCCTTCAAGGGCTGATAAAAAAAGCAAATGTCCTGCCACGGACGATCGTCCCGTAACGCAGCTGCTGAGAGCAGGAGCGTCCTGAAACTGCAGGCAAAGTGGGCTAACACCTACAGGCAAAGTGGGCTAGACTGCCAGAGTTTGGTCTGGACTGTGTCGAGAGTCGGTGAGTAATTTCCTAACTTACCAGTGGCCCCCTGGCACATCCATTCATTTTTACGCACGAGTGTCCCTCAAAAGATATTCCCCTTGGCTGGGATAGGCTGCGCTCCCCAGCTATTCTCGAACTCCGAAAGTTACTCTATTTACAAGGGTAGACACTCTTCTAAGAATAGGAACTTATTCTTTATCACCTCAAGCCCCTTCCTGAGCAGCTACAGCCCCCTGAAGAGAATCCACTTTACACACGACAGCACCTTGTTAACACACAACAGTACTTTGAACGCTAGGCTCCTCACTTCATAGGGCTTGACTACATAAGTTAGGGATTGTTGATGAAGGACTGCCTACACAGATATATGTGCCAAACTAACACCTTTCTGTTACCGGTTGTGGTTATTCCCCCACATCATCAGTACTAGGCTATTTGCAGAATTATATATATGTTAACTAGTGAATGATCGAGTGTGGTATTGTTTCTTCATAACTGTGGTTTAATTGTGTTTTGATTATAAAGGCCCATAATAAATGTATTTTTGATATACATCTGTCTGAGAGTAATCTGTGGAGTTTTATTGTGTGTGCTCATTGGTCTTCCGATCACTCGCACCCCCCCGTGAGGCTTAGTCTTGTCCGCCTGCCAAGCTACCGTAGATTGGTCTGGTTTGTCCAGAAGGTTCCCCTGTTCCACTAAACTAGAGTGGCTTCCTAACCTTCTGCCCACAAGTTTAGAAATCCATCCGAACAGCGGGATATCTCACAAAGACTTTCAATTGAGCACATTCACAGTGTTGGACCTCTCTGTCAACGGTATTGTATCTTACCTTCTCAAGTTCAAACATTCATCAGCAGTTTAGCTTTACACGCATCTTTCATCACACGCGTTTAACAATTTCTGTTCCATCGCTCGCTATACAATGTTGCTGCTTGCAACCTTGACTTCAACACAGACTGGTCTTGCATCGGTCTTCCCAACTCACCGACTTGTTGATCTCTTTGTCGCTTCTTTGTTCTTGGAGCCAAGGACGATCCCATGGCATCTGCTGCTCCTTTCCACCTTAGTCATTTACATGGGAGGGCCCTTGGTATCTCTGACACACAATGCAGGATTCTTCATTCTGGTTTCCCGGCCTTAAACCTACCTTGAAGGATTCTTGAAAGTAACGGTGTCTTGCCAAAAAGGTCAAGTGTGCTTCCCTTCCTATCAACCCTCTGTCACAAACCGCCATTCCTGGTCCTTGTGGTCAGCTTGGAGACGAGTCCCTCGTATTGCAGGCGCCATTTTTTTCTCCCAAGATGGCACCCGCGGTCCCATGCAATTACACTTGCAGCAATCTAGCGTTCAAACCGCTTTCCGAACAGTGCCGGTTCTTCTAGTTTCATTGCATGTCAGTGGCTGTGGTGCTCGATTCAGCACGTCTCAACGCAGGTAATATTTTCATCACTGCTCAGCCCTCCTGGTACTGTTTCCCTCTGCCCTTCGTTCCTGGTTTCTTTCCTTGCTAATTGATACTGTGGCTCTCCTGTCCTCCCCTTACTTGGCTTCTGTGCTTCTCCAATCCTGCTGCATTCCCCTCTCTGTTTGCATTGTTTGGGCTCTTTCTACCTTGCTGTGGTTCCATCCCATCATCTTGGACTCCCATGTGTAGTTTTCCCCTCTGCTGCAACAACACCTTCTCAGAAGAGTTCAATACAGGTTTTTCCCCTACCCTTCACAGTACTGGTTTTTCTCCTACGTTTCTCCTTAATTTTGGCTTTATCGTCCATGGGTCACCCTGCCTGGGCTCATGCTATTCAGGAAATATGGCATCAGGAGAGTCTCGCCCCTATCTCCACAACTCACTCTCAGAATAAGTCTATCTGTGTGGGGAAGTTTAATGGCAGTCAGGTGTGAGTGATTGTTATTAATTGCCTGACCATATTAGTGGGACATGTCAGGTACACAGCTCGGGTGCGAGTCTGTTTTTTCCCAGATCGGGCTGTCCATGTGAACGTGTTCATGCAGGAAAAGGGGTGGGAGTAGAGCCTTCATATATCCTACCTGGTAGGATGGGGGTAAAGAGGTTACAGGGAAGAGAGGGATACTACGTATCACCATCAGGCATCCCACTCCCCGAAGACCCTTCACCTAGGTGATCCTCCTGCACTGGTTCACGCCCAGGGTCTGAGATATATATATATCCATGGGGACTAGCGGGTCAGTCACTTTCTGGTTTATCACAGGGCCTACCTGTCCGATAGAACATATTAGTGGCTGCTGGGTTGGACTTTGTTCCTCCACATGATCGGAGGGCACAGGGGCATAAAACAAGCCTTCTGGAACCCAATAGTGGGGAGGGTAGGAACAAACCCACCAGCACCCATCTCCACAGATCCTGTCACGACCCTCGCCCAAAACCCCCTCTGGCAAACCCATTGGCCAGGTGGAGTCAGGACTCGGGCCTCTAGAGCCTGGCATCCTCTTCAAAAGCCCCCATGGGGCCAGTCCTGGCGCCTATGGCGCCAGGCTCATACACCATGAACAACAATGTGCTTGGGAACTACTTTATTGTATTGTCAGCCAACATGGAGGCATCCACATAGCTTGGTTCCTAAGAACCAAGCTATGCGGTCTAGTGTTTTTTGGTTGTGGCAGGCCTGGAACTACTTTCCCTGGTACTACTTTACCTAGGCTATATAAACCACACCCTGACTGCAGAACATGCTTCGTGTTACTTTGCAGCTTGCAACATGACGCTCATCGTGTCCAGCTATTCCCTCGAACCTCGGAGAAGCAGAACCTGCAAGGAGACAAAAGGAACATCATTAGCAGCAGCATCTTCCCTGCAGTCTTCATCTTTTAACACTCACAGCTACTGAGAACAGCTTCCTCGAATCTGAACGCCTCCCGGACAGAACGACCTGAAAGAGGAAGATAGAGGCAAGATACATTTACAAATTACGAACTGCTCAAAAGGATTACCTGGCTGGTCGCCTCTCGGCTGGCACCACTCCGGACATTCCACTCGCGCTGAAGAACACCGCGACCTACAAGGAAGGAAAACACAGGTTAGCAAAGGCAAGACTTCGCAGCGCTGCGCATAGCGCTTACTTACCACATCATAGCGCTCTTAATGCGCCATCATTTACCAGCGGGGTTCAACCAAGCCAGTTCGCCGCGCTGAAGCTCCGCATACCTAAGGGAGGAAAAAGAGATATTTTAAACAAAAAAAGGCATGCAGGATAGCAACAAAACTAAAGAACAGCAATAAGACCTACCTGAACAATATCTAACGGGCCGGTGTCAGTGAAGTAACTGGACCGCACTCGCCCATGAAAGACAACGCGCCCCTGCAAAGAAGGCAGGACGGAGAGCACGCCTAATTCTACCACAAGGCAGAACCTTCCCCGCAGACCACATCAGGGCAAAGCTGAGAAGCATACCAGCGAGTGACCCAGCTGGGTGGCGTCCCTGTGGATACCAGGTGAGCGTAACAGAGCCTCCAGACACCCCAAAAGATGGATAGACAGACGTATTTGCAGACAATCTTGGGCGGAAATGAAGCTCATTGGCCAACGAACACAGGAGACCAACGCCACGGTACAGACATCAAGAAGGAGATCCTGGTGTCACCACACAAATTAAAGCAGGGGACAAATGAAAGCAGGGGACGACAGAATTGCGGGCAATGAGCAGTGTATTGGTACGCTTGAGGACAACTACGAGACAGCCAATACGGACCTGGATGGGCTCATTAGAGAGGTACACCGGCTGGGAGCCAAGCTGGAGGACCAAGAGAACAGGTCTAGGTATAATAACCTCTGTCTGGTGGCGGTCCCAGAGAACACTGAGGGGAACGACCAGGAGGGATATGTCTATGGCCTCCTGCAAGACAAACTACATCTCAACAACCCCCACTCGTATACCATTTGAAAGTGTCCACAGAGCCCCCACGCCTAAGCCACCACTAGGCGAGTGTCCGCACACTATCACAGTGAGGCTATTGAATTTCCAGCACAAAGTCGCAATACTCGTACCATACTGGGAAGATTGGACTATACAAATTGATAACAGCATGGTTCGCATTTTCAATGATTACTTCATAGATGTCTCCATGCACAGGCCAGCTTTTAACCTGCTCTTGAAGCGCTGAAAGTGTCTGAACATAAACACTATCTCAAGTTTCCAGCAGTGTGGTCCATTCAGCTGAACTGCCAATGGCACTCTTTTATGGTCCCCGAAGAAGCATGGTGCTTTTTCAAACTCTGAGATATAATCACTTTGTAGTATGTCTCAGTGGAAGAAATATTGGCATAACAGGAGGGGGCACACCCACGGCCCCGGGCACAGGGACAGACAAGATCTTGAGATGGCTGGAAGAAGGAAGGCAGAAAGCCACGCAGCATGGAACGTCGTCAAGAAGGCCCTAAGAGGTGAAAGTCAGAGGACGTACTTTAAGCAAATGGGCCCTATCGCACTGATGTCCCAGGCCTCCCTCACAAGAACGCTATGGATTCTAGGAGCACATGAGTGTATGGGCATGACAGCGACATGAAACTGGTACACTGTCGACACCTTGACGCTGATAGATACTTAAGCCTAGTCTGCATGCCCACACTCTAGCAAATGATTTGGGATCGGACTGATGGGGAGAGACGCTTTACGGAGTTCGTTACCCAAAGGACATCTGTGGCCCCTTCATATCTGTTATTGCACTGATGCACTTTCAGGTAACACAACCTGCACCCCCACCTGGGTTGGGCAATAATGCAGGGCTGGAGTGATGGCTACGAGGCCTCGGCCGCCCATGCAACAGCATTGGCTCTACTTTTTCTTGGAAGTTGTATTGGAGTCGGTTTTTTGGGGCTCCAATGTTATACTGTTTGGTTGGCTAGGGAGAGGGGGGGGTTTGATTTTTGGTGAAATTACACCTGTTGGAATATACTGAAGTTCTTTCACATGCAGGCCTACAAACTCTCTTTGAGGGGGTACAAATGAGATAAGCCTAATTTCATATTGCCTTAGACCTGGCTATGCCTGAACAGTTGACAATTATAGATTACCTCACTTACATGTATATGGGGAGTATGGGGTAGAGCGATTCAGCGTTTAGCAAGCCCTCCGCCAAATTGCATTCCCCAGGCAGAACAGTTGGCGCCCTGCAGTCATTCTCTGGTTAGATAACCACATTATCTTGTTTAGAAAATATGGCGTAATCTCTGCACTTAGCAACTTGGATTGAGGCGTCTGCTCTTCCGATAGCCATTTGGCCACAAATTGGAGCTGACTGGCCACATAACATACTTCAAAGTTGGGCAGCTTGATACTCCCTTGTTCATACAGGTTCTGCAGTTTCCACAATGCTACTCTATTCCTCCCACTATGCCAAATGAAGCTCCTGCATATACCTTGTACTTTCGTAAAAAAACATCTTTGGTATTTCGTATGGAATGTTCACGAAATAGTGTAACAGTCTTGGCAGCACTACCGATCATGGACAATGGTCACCTTCTCTGTATTATGCCTATGTTCCAATTTAGGGTCATGGTAGACCTATATCCCTAAGTATCTAAACTTCTCTATTTCCCATTATTTTGGCAGTACCAGCAGCTTCTGTATGGGCCTTCCAACGTACACTCCCAAGGGGTACAAGCACGACTTCTGTGGATTAACCGTTATGCCCGATAGCATGGCGTATCGTGCCAACACCTCCAGAACCATCTGTAAGTTCTCTTCCGGGTGCTGCAGGTACAGGAACATATCATCGGCATACAATGAAATCAAATGTCATCCCCCCATAGTGCTTATACCTGCCTCCTCATACTTCTTGCTCAGATAAACTGCCAGAGGCTCCAGTGCTAATATAAAAAGCATCGGAGACCAGGGATATCCCTCTCTCGTGCTCCTACCTAGCTGCTACTGCAGCTACTGGAAACGATAGAGCCTGTCTTGACTCTTCCCACCGGTGCACTGTATAACCTCCGCACCCATTTGATGTATATGGGCACAATTCCATAATCTTCTAGAACCGCTAGCAACCATGGCCATTTGACTGAATCAAACTCTTTCACCACGTCTAGTGAGGCTACTGGATGATGTGATGTAGCCTTCGCACATTATAAGTAATATTCGTGTGCCGAACATACCCAGTATGATCCAGTTGTACAAGTTTACTTATAATCGGTTTCAGCCAGTTTGCCATAACTGCTGTAATAATTTTTCCATCTTGGTTAAGCAGCGAGAGGAGTCGACGGGACCCGCCGTCCGTATCCGGCTTATTTGGTTTGAGCAATGGAATAATTATCACCGTCCCCAGCGATTCCAGTAGCCTACCTACATTTAGCGCCTCATTCAACATTTCTAATAGTGGGGGAAGTATCTCTGCCATGTATGCTTTATAAAATTCTCAAGGAAGCCCGTCGGCCCCCAGCACTTTATTGGTTGGCAGACCCCTAATCACCCATTCCAACTCCTCTAATGTAATCGGAAGCTCCAAGCTGTCTCTCTCTTCCTTATCGAGTTTGGGACGAGTCATTTCAGTCAATGCCTCTCTCACAACTAACCCTTCTCCCCCACCAGCGTCTTCATATAACTGCATATAATACTCATGAAAACATTTATTCACGCTCTCTTGGGTCTCGAGCAAATGACCTTCCGCCCCTTTCATTGCCCTGATCGTCTGCCTGGGGGTCTCACTCTTGTATAGCCAGGCCAACAGTCTGCCTGGCTTATCCCCCCCTACATGCTGTCTCTCAATATATTTCATATAACTCAGTTTACCCAGCCTTTCCCAGTGATCCCTGCACTCCTTTTGTAAACTAGAGACTTCTTTAACCTCCTTTGGGGAACTGTTGCCTTCATGCATAATCTTTTCCAATTTCTTTTCCACTTTTTGCAAATCCCACGCTATAACCTCTTGCATTCCCTTGGTTTTGGCAATGGCCGCCTCCCGCAGCACCATCTTAAAGGCTTCCCACAGTGTCCCAGCCGAGTTTCACCTCTTCCCTCGGGTCCTCCCAGAACCCTGTGTCTTTCAGTGCCTCCACCCTGAACCTCCATGTTGGGATCCTGGCCCTTGGGGGGGGGACCTGGCATGTCACTACCAAGGGCGCATGGTCCTACAGGACCCTGGCTTTGTACTCAGCAACTGTGACCTTGTGTATCCTCTCTTCTCCTGTGAACACATAGTCGAGTCTGATGTGTAGGTTTTGTGGGGCAGAATAATGCGAATACACCTGTTCTTGTGGGTGTTTCACCCTCCACACGCCCACTAATTGAAAGGCGTGCAGCAATGTGCACAGAGCCTTAGCTGAAGGTGTTGGGTGCACAACCTTATTGTCTGATCTGTCTTTCTGTGGGTTCAGAGTGCAATTAAAATCGATTCCCTCCCACCCCCATATCACTGTACTGTATATATATGGGCTAATTTTTGGGTCTGGAGATCTGAAATAAGCCGCTGTGTCTTGTTACGGGGCATATACATTGATAACACAAATTTCTTTACTTTCCACCAACCCATGTAACATTACCATCCTCCCATCTTTGTCTGAACAGGATTTTTGCCCAGCTCCATCACTGAATCCCAGGCACCCCCACTTCTCCCTCCTTTCCCCGCACATTGCTGGTACTCCGAGTGCACCAATACTGTGCTACCAGTATTCTAACTAACTAACCTAACTTGGGGAGAGGGTGATTCCGAGCGCCATATACTCCTAACTTCTGCATTTCTCTAGCAACACTTAAAGGTTTAATTGTCTCTCTGCCACATCTGGTGTCAGTCCCTTATAATGTCAGAAAGTACGTTATCACCCTCCATCACAGCTTCACTTATCACTTCCGTCTGGAGTCTGGTCTTGCTTCTCCATTGGCATATTCTGCAAGTCCATCCATTTGCTCATGTCCTCAGCGGTGTCGAAGAAAAAGGCACGATCTTTATGAATCACCTTAATTTTCGCCGGATACAGTAACATGTATTTGAGGTTGGCCACACAAAGCCTCCTTTTCACCGCCCCGTAGCTCATCCTCTGTTTTTGCACCAAAAATGTATAATCCGGGTATATCGTGATAGTCTCTGACGCTCGACTGATTGTGCCACTGATGGTACCACCTTTTCTGAAGTTTTCCAAGATTCTCTCTCTGTCTTTATAGTCAAGGCAGAGCTCCTGGAGGAGGTCCTCTCGTCAGGGCTCTATGCGCCCTCTCCACTGTGAACCCCTGGGTAAGTGAACTAGCCTCGATTTCTTGCAGAAGCATGTCCTCAATGTAGTCGGTCGGGTTCTGTCCTTCGCCCTCCGGTAGTCCGACAATCCGCACATTATTTCTCTGTGCCCGGCCTTCTGCTTCCTCTGCCATGTTTTCCAGGTTCTGTACATGCTGTTTCAAGACGGAGACTTCCTGCGAGTTGTCCCTGCAGCTGTTCGTGTTAGATTTTACTTCTGTCTCCAACACCCCTGTGCATTCCGACAATGTTCTGACATCTTGCCTCAGGAGGTTCATGTCTCTTTGCATTGCATCTATTTTAAATTCCAGTGACATTTTTAGTTCTGCTATAGCTGCCAGTATTTGTTTGTCCATCTTTCCTGGCGTGTCTCCTTCACATGGCTCGTGCGATTGCATCTTTGTGTTCTCCATCGCCTGGGTGGGTCTGGCAAATGCATCTAGGGACGTCTGTTTCCCTTTACCTTTGCCTGCTTTAGATGTCATTGTGGGAACGTCCCACCTTGGAGTCCCCTTTAATGCTGAATACACACAATGCTGCCAGCTGTCCACTACAGTGTTAAGTTGGGAATATGCTCTGTGTTGTGTACTACAGCGCTTCCCGTAGTCTGGTCTTCTTAAGTCTTATCTACAGCACACTCTGCGTCATGAATTCCTGCCACCTCACACTTCTACCTATGTAGGTAGGAGCCCGCCTCACGCTCTCCGCTCACGTTCCTCTCTCCTCGGTCGCATTCCGTATTGTACTTCCCACTGTCTGTTGCGACCAAGGGTGTTCAGTGCTCTGTCTTCGTGGCTCGACTCTTCCTTCTGCTGGGGTTCCCGTGATGCTTCCTGCTGTGCCATGCGGTATGGGCTGCACCAGGAACCTCTGGCAGTCCCACCTGCTGTTGTCTATTCGACTCTTGTCCTCAGCCACACTTGGAGTCTGACTTGCAGCAGGCCAGCTACTGCCTGCAAGGGCTTATCCGAGCAATCTCCATTGGAGGTTGTATGTTCCACCTGCTCCTCCTCCTCTCTTCACTGGCATGCGCCTGTCATGGGCGGCCCTTTCTAGCCACAGGCTGCTGCACGTCTGATGCATCTGAATTTGTCATTCTTGTGCTGAGCCTTGCCTTACATTGGGGGCAGCACCTAAAGCTGTGGAGCCTGTCTCTGCCCAGTATCCACCAACCTGCATGTCTCTTAGTCCTGTCCCACAAGCTACTCCGCAGGGGGGCCTTCTTCAGTTGCGTAGCCTGGGTTCACCACATAGCATTGCCTGCCCCTCTCTGCGTTTTGTCGGTCTTCTATCCTGCATCCGCCCACAGCTTCTTGTTCCAGCAGAGTGCCTCCTTCACGCGTTGTTACCCTCAGTACTCCAAATGAGCCATTTCCATTATGTCATCGTCTTCCTGCTGACCGCCCCCTGCATGGCAGCATACATCTGTACTCCCCTTTTCAGCACCACCTTTCACATGCAGTTCCGAAACACTGGGACCGCCCACAATAATGGATCACACACTGTGTCGGTCCTGCTGCCATGCCGTGCCAATCTCCACCCCCGTTCCTAGCAGGCCACCCTTCGATACAGCGCCTTTGTTGCCGTCCGTTCCGCGTTCTCACTGTGCATGTGTGCTGCACCTCCTGCAATGTCAGTTTCACTTTCAATGGGGAGTTCAATTCCCTTAGCGGGGAGATCCCCATTGGACACCCCCACCTCCTTAGGTCAGAATAATAGTACATTGAAATGAATACACAGACGGGGGCCGGTCAGCCTCTTTATGTGTCCACAAAGCCACCACAATGTTGCCACTCCCTGTGTTTTATGGCCTCCTGGCCCGCATTCGGCTGTATGCTCCAGCAGTTCGAGCATTCCTCCGCTCAGCTGATCCAGGGAGACAGTCACTCACGGCTGCCACTTTTCACTCCGACTCGCGAGCGGGGTCTTCCAGGCATCAATATGCTCCGCAGCTCATGACCGGTGCATTACGGTCCTATGCCAGCAGTACCTCACGCGGGGCAGACCTTCGTCGGCATGCAATGATGCCCGGTTCCGGCCTGTGCCCTCCTGGCTTCTTACTCCGTAATTGCAGGCTGCCGCACTTTCACACTATCTTCCTTCCGTTCACCATCTGCATTCTTCACATTTAAATTGGTTTCCAGTTCTAGCACCTGCCCATGGAAATCGGTTCAGTGAACGCCGGCTGACTCTGCGAAATGCCGTGCGATCCCGCTGCAATCTTCCCTTTGTTCATGGGGCGCCATCTTTCTTCCATCCGCGACCAGGGGCGCACCAAACTTCTTACACTTGCATCAACAGGTATGCATCCGTTGTATCCCCAGCATGTTCCCATGTCCTTGGGTATTCTTTGGGACTTGACTGCTTATTGCAAATAATTCTTCTTGCCATGAATATATACGGATCCGCAGGAGCACACAGGAATCACAGCCTACTCCGTGGCCAGGTAGCCATGCCCCCCCCCACACTTAGTTGTTGTGAAATGTGAGGGAAAGTATAGGTTTCTGACACATACTTTTCCATTGTTTGACTGACTGACTTGGACCATTTAATTTTACTTTGATGGTCCTGACTACTCCCATTATAGAATTAGGGCCAGCTAGGAAGTCTTTATCCCCAGTCAAACTTTATAAAAGTGGTGAAACTTGTACCTTTTGTGTTTGTGTCCTTACTTGTGATACTGTGCCTGCCTCCCATATGGTGTCACAAGTGGGGTGCGGCTCAACTTAAACAAATTGGGGAACCCTGAAATTTCAAAAATTGAGTAACAGAGCCTCAGACCCAACAGTAGCTACAAAGGGCTCCATTGGGTTCGATATATGCAGTAGTCCATCCCTCCGGGAGAAAGGAGATTGATACCTACTGATTTGGTCCAAATACCTCCCCCTGGTTGTTACGTCATACTAGCTCCCAAATCAGGACTGGCCTGGAAGTTTGGATTAGACGTACTAGCAGGAGTCATTGATCCTGATTTCAGGGAAATATAAAGATTCTCTTACAGAACCATGGAGAGACAGCATTTGAAATCCAACCCGGGGATAAGATAGCTGAAGGGATACTTGAAAGGGCTTTGTTTCCCCTGTTAAAGGAAGAAATAGAACAAGAGACTACAGAAAGGTGTAAATTGTGTATTGGAGAGGCTGATAAAAGACCCCACCAAGTTACACAATCAATCGGGCAAAACACATCTGCCTCAAGATTTGTTACAGCCAGTTCGAGTCCAGTTTTTAAAAAAAACACAGTGGTTAGGGAAAAAAAGCAAAAGGAACAAGGCTGTGGCGAAGGACAGAAAGGATACAAAGAAGTTCTAGCTGTCCCTACCTCCTATGTACATGTCACACTCACCGTGTCTGTGCAGGAGCGATTGACAAGCCTCCCTTGACCCCGAGTCTTCACTTCCCTTTTTAACCCGGAGGAATACCTTGATCTTTAGTAGGGTGTGCACTCCATCCTGCATTCGCAGGGGCGCGATTCACTCATGTGATTGGTGCCAATGTCTGTAGGCTGAGTTCAGATGCCAAACTCTGTTTTATGCCTTCACAGCGAGGCCGAGAGTTCAAGGCGCCAGTTTCTTCACTGGCTAGAAAGTCCTTCCCAAAAGTGAACGTTGCGCGGAGAATGTTCCGTTCCAAAATTGTCCGTATTGTCTTTGTTTGCTGGTATTTTTGTGGGTCAGTAGCGCTGCGTGTAGAAGCTAGCTGCTGGTAGGTTTGCGCAGCGCCTTCAATTCGAGCGCGCCTGGTAATGTCTCTCCCTTTCCCTTGCAGAAGAAATTATGTGGTATTAGTGCCTCGAGTACTGGTTCAGCGCTACTGGAGACTTGGTGGTTAGGTAAGTTTGCACGGAGGCTTTTGGTAAGTATGCACTGCGTAGAGAGAGAGAGCGCAGTGAAATAAGTGTTCACGTTATTGGAGCGAGCGCAATGAATAATGTCTCTTCGTTCTTACAGGAGTTTGTGCGCTCGTGCAACTAACCTGGATTCCAGCGTCGCAGGAATATTTGGTGAGTATGCGCAGTGATGCGTGTTAACGCTGTTCTTCTTTGTTCTTACAGGTGCCGGTGTAGAAGTCCCATCTTGACTGGAGATAGCTGCGGCGTGGAGTAAGAACCAGGTAAGCTGAAGCTGAATGATCCGGAGCGGGTAAGCAGAAGTAGGATGATCCGGAGCAGGTAAGCAGAATCTGGATGATCCGGAGCGGGTAAGCAGAAGTAGGATGATCCGGAGCAGGTAAGCAGAAGCTGGATGATCCGGAGCAGGTAAGCAGAAGCTGGATGATCCGGAGCAGGTAAGCAGATGCTGGCTGATCCAGAGCACGGCAAGTGTGTTGCTGATACAGCTCACAGTAAGCAACATGAAGCACTGGAATAATCTTGGGTGTGGCTTATATAGCCAGCCACACCCAAACACTAGAGAGCTCATGATTTATCATGCACTTCCTGTTTGGCAACAGGAAGTGGTAACCAGGAAGTTACTATAAACACTAGGAAGGAATGAAAGGAGGGTTTTGTTATGGGTTCTTTGTGTGCCTATGCCAGGCCTGCCAAGCCTCAACCCAGCTTGCCCCAACTACCTGCCTGATACCCATGACAGTACACCACCAACTAGGTAACGCTGATGTATTGCTTATCAAATAGTGATAGTAGAAGAAAAAAAAGAATAACTTCTATATGTGGATATACATTCAGCCTTGTTTTTGCCCAAAACCACTCTCTTCCACTATGTGTGCGTATTTGGAAGAGACAAGAAGCCAGTGAAAAAGATTTAAAAAGTCAGCGTATCAGTGGTTCATAATTCAGACATCTACTAGGGTGTATATGAGTTTAATAGCCTTGAGATTGTCTGTTGACCCTGATGTTCAGGGGTTTAAAAAGACACAAAATACACATAAACCATGTTTGTATGACAGAACAACATGAAGACACTACAGACTCCACTCTCCGTCTCAGGATGCTATTGGTTGTCAGAGGGTGGGGTTGAGTAAAAAGGTTCCTCACACACACAGTAGATCAAAGTTAGTGCCTCTTAGGTTTAGCAACCACCGTCAACCGGTTTCAGAGGCATATATGGGAATTAAGCCACTTTCATCATGACAGTCTTCGGTTTCCATTAACTTGTTAGGTCAAGAAGTACCCACCAAGTTTTGGAAACATAAACAAAAAGGTGGATATATACTTGACCACCTTTTCAATGGTGCCATGGGACTGGATCAGTCAAAAGAGGGAACCTTGTAGCGGGTATCCCTGTTCGATCTTGGATACAACTAGGGTTACCCCGAGGTGTATAAGTGAGCTCTGGTCCCAAACAGGCACTCTCTATTTGTTTTGTAAATGGCTAGATCCGCTGTGTGCGGTTTGGGACGCAGGGAACCGCACACAGCGGATCTAGCAATTTACGGTGTGCATAGGAGGCAGGGATAGCTAGAACTGGTTTGTAGCCTTTCTGTCCTTCGCCACAGCCTTGTTCCTTTTGCTTTTTTGTCCTAACCACTGTGGTTTTTTTTTTAAACTGGACTCAAACTGGCTGTAACAAATCTTGAGACAGATGTGTTTTGCCCATTAGTGAAGAAGAACCAGATGTTCTCCCTGATTTAGCCTTTGCACAAAAGAACATTCCCTTACTATCGGAGCGTTTCTGCAGGTAATACTGGAAGCAGAGGGTAGGGAAAAAGGAGGTCCCTTCTTTTTTCTGAAACAGGGATTGTTATATAAAGGAGAAATCTCAGGGGAAGGTCTGTCTAAAACTCAATTGGTAGTACCTCAAAGTCACCGACAGATTGTGCTTGAAATTGCCCATTCACATCTAACAGGGGGGCATTTAGGACCGGTAAAAACTCAAGCCCAGGTTAGTGGAAAATGTTATTGGCCAGGAATACATGCAGAAATCAAACATTTTGTTCAGACATGTCAGATCAGTCAGAAGACCAGTAAATATATTCCTCCTCTAGCCCCGTTGAATCAGTTGCCAATAATTGAAGGCCCTTTTTCCAGGATTGGAATGAATATTAAATCCTCTTAAATCCATCTACCACTCTGCCATCCGCTCCCTTTGCCTTCTCTCACCTCTTGATTCCATCTCCTCCTCTCACCTCGCTAGATTGGCTCTCTTTTTACTCCCAGCTCAAGTTTCTCTGTCTTGTTTTCAAATCCCTCTATGGTCTTGCCCCACCACCTCTCCTCCCTTATTTCTTTCTACACCCCTTCTCGTTCTCTCCGCTCTGCTAAACTTTTCCTACTCTCTCCTCCTCAACCCTGCACCCTCTCCAGCTTCCGCTCCTTCCAACTCCTTGCTCCCTTCCACTGGAACCGCCTCCCCCTTCACATCTGCTCGTCTCCCTCCTACCGTTGCTTTCGCTCTTCCCTAAAATCTTATCGCTTCCGCTCACCTCCCTAACACCCCACGTTTCCTTTCCTCCTCCCTACCCCTCTACTCTCACCTCTTACTCCTGCTCTTCCTTACCCTCCCCATCCCAACCACCTCCTTCCTCCCTTCTCCCTGCTCTCTTCTAGTCTCACTTTTTTCCTCCCTTCTTCCTCTCACATTCTTGCATTCCCTCTTTCCCCACTCTTACCTCCTCTAACATCTACTTCTCCCTTGCACATCTCTGCCCCTCCCTACACCCTCCTCACCTCTGCAATATTGTAAGTTGTTCTTTATACTGTTTTCAAGTTGTGGTTCAATTGTCATCTTATGTTTGCTGTATGTTACTTGTTCTCATGTAAAGCACTTTGTAACATATTTTATTGATGGTTTTGAACAAACATTCAACACAATAACGGTTACCCCCCCCACCCTCCCTCCTTTCCTGCCGGGTCAATCGTTGGTCTGCTCGTCTCTTGCCACTCTGTGCATCACTTGTCCACTAGTGTATTCTTAGCCGTGTTCCAAGTTGTATTCCTGCGCCTCTCAATCACCCCTTCCTTGACCGATCTCAGGTTTCACGGTCTTCCCATTTACCCCATATTCTTTTGGCCTTTGCCAGGCATCCCCGTGCTGTATATATTCTAAGTTCTTTTGCCGCACAGATATCCATTTCGTTGGACCATTGGGCCACTGTAGGGCACTCCGGGGCTCCCCATTTCTGTGCGATGTCACGTTTTATGAGGCCCATTGCTACGGAGAGAAGAATACCCTCCCATTTGTTTGATATGTTCTCATCTGGGGACCCGAGTAACATTATTGCGGGTCGTAAAACTATTGTGTGACCCAGTACTCTCCCCAGAGTTTGTACACATTGTGTTCAGGTCTTAATTTTGGGGCACTCCCAAAGGAGATGGATGAAGGTGCCCTCCTCCCCCCTGCACTTCAAACAATTGGGATCCGTTGTCCTTCCCCAGGTAAATAGGGCCCCTCGAGGGTAGTAAACTCTGTGGAGTATTTTGAGCTGTACCAGTCTTATTCTAGAGTCTATCGAGATTTCGCGTGGGTGCATGAGGACCTGAATCCAATCCTCAGGCTTGATGTTCCCGACATCCCGTTCCCACCTAGTTCTTAAGCCGGTGAGCTCTGGGGTGGCAAATGCGTTGATGGCTTTATATAGAATGGTTGTCACCTTGGTGGGAATGAGTTGTGGCAGTAGGTTGCGTTCCAGGGGTGTGTAGTCTGGGGCGTCGGCGAGTGCTTGCCTATGACCGGTGAGTGCATGTGATAGTTGTGTGTAGTGGTATTGTTCTGCAACCGGGAGGCCAAATTCCCGCTGAAGCGTTTCAAACGGGAGAATGGAACCGTCCGCTAAGGCATCTCCTATCGTGGTTATCCCAGCCCTCACCCACCGGGGCCATGCGGGCAGCTTCCGCACCTCCGTCAGCATGTAGTTGTTCCACAGTGGTTGTGCCATGGTGATCTTGTTTCCCCAGCCAATGTGCTTGTGTGCCTGCCTCCAAATAATCGCGGTATGGGAAGACATCGTCCGTGCGGGGGGTCTGGATAGGTGCTGATACATTATTGCCAGTGGTGGGGTGTCCTGCCTGAAGGGAGCATCTGCTCTAATATGTGGTAGGTCGTGGTCCCCGTGGAGGAGGTCATTGACCACCTTGAGTTGACTGGCCCAGTAGTATGACTTAAGGTGTGGGATTCCAATACCCCCTCGCAGATCGATCGCTGCAGCGTGGTCAGCGCAATGCGAGATTGCCCCTCCTTCCATATCAATTCCCTGAGGAGACCTTCCACTCGGGCGAATTCCGAGTCTGGTACGGCCAGAGGAGCGTTCTGCAGTATGTAAAGAAAGCGCGAGAGTGCCATCATCTTGAAGAGGGCCGCTCTTCCCAGGAGTGTAAGGGGGAGGTGCATCCAATGCCGCACGTGCCCTGCGAAGCGGTTCGTTAGTGGGTGCAGGTTGTGATGCACGTAATCCGAGAGAACCCCGGAAACCCATATGCCCAGGTAGCAGAAGCCTTCCCTCTCTAGTCGGTATGGAGAGTCCCGGGGGATTGCTAGATCGTCTCCTTTTACTGGGAAGAGAACTGACTTCCCCCAGTTTACCCTAAGGCCACTGAAGTCCCCATAGGTCTTTAACATTTGGGTTATGATCGGGCATGCGTGGTCTGGGTTACTCAGGTACAGTAATAGGTCGTCCGCATAAAGGGAGAGCTTGTCCTCCCGTCCGTTTGGCCACTGGAATCCGGACCATGTGGTGACTTGTCGGAGCCATTGTGCCAGTGGCTCAATTGCCAGGGCAAAAAGGAGGGGGGATAGAGGGCAGCCCTGTCGGGTCCCTCTGCCCAGCGGGAAGGTTCCGGAGGTCCAACCATTCACCCTAACTGTGGCCAGTGGGGTGTCATACAGGAGTTGAATCCAGCTGAGAAAGGTTTCACCGATGCCCATGCGCCTCATTATTGCCCAGAGGCTTGCCCACACCACGGAGTCGAACGCTTTCTCGAAGTCTATTGCGAGGAGCGCAAGTGGGGCGTTCAGGGTTGGGGCTGCTTCCAGTAGTAGGTGTAACCGACGTAGGTTCATTCTGGTCGATCTTTGAGGCATGAAGCCGCATTGATCTTGATGGACCAGTGAGGATATTACCCCTTGGAGCCTGTTGGCCAGTACTTTAGCAAGGATTTTAGTTTTGCTGTTAAGGAGCGATATTGGTCTGTACGACGTGCACCGATCGGGGGGTTTGCCTTTTTTCGGAATTACCACTATGTTGGCCGTTCGCAGGTCTATTGGGAGGGTGCCTTGTTCCTTAGCAGCAAGGAAGAGGTCCCGAAGGGGGGCGGCCATCTTATTACTGTCCAGTTTCTTCCAGGTCTCTGCCGGGAAGCCGTTCGGACCGGGTGTCTTGCCAGATTGTAGCTGGGTCATGGCCTCCGCTATTTCGGTTTCATCTAGTTCCCTGTCTAGGTGAGTACTCTGCGGCTCCGACAGTTGCGGGAGTGCAATCCCTTCCAGGAGGGATGTGTCTATGGGGCCCGTGGGGGCTGCATAAAGCGTAGAATAGAAGTTGGCAAAAGCCTCCGCGATTTCTGGGTCTGTTTGGGCGGGCCTATTTTGGTCGTCAGTAATCTGTCTGACGTGTCTGTGCCCCTCCTCCCGTCTTTCTAGCCATGCCAGTAGTTTGCCGGCTTTATCCCCTTGCTCGTAAATTCTGGTCTTTGATTCCCAGTGCCCCTGCCGCGCATTATCGAGTGCCGTGTTATGAAGGGATGCTCTAGCCTTCAGGAGGAGGCGATGTGTTTCTGGGTCAGCGTTGGAGACGTATCTGGTCTCCCATTTCTTTGCATCCTCCTCCGCCTCTGTCACCTTCCTGTTGTGTTCTCTCCTGTTATGACAGATCCAGGCTGTCATTTCCCCCCTGAGCACTGTCTTGTGTGTCTCCCACAATATCACCGGGTCCTCTACCGAGCCCGCATTGATCTCGAAGAATTTGTCGGATTTTTCCGTAATGTGCTCCACGAATTCAGGGAGGCCCAAGTAGTAGCCGTTTAATCGCCAAATTTTAGGCGGTAGGGGGCGATCCGTACGGAGGGTCACCTCCAAGGGAGAGTGGTCTGATATACCCCGGGGGAGGAAATCTGCCGCTATAACCCTATATCCTTCTGAGGCCGGGAGGAAAAGGTAATCCAATCTGGATAAGGATGCGTGGACCCCCGAGTGGAAGGAGAATCCTTGGTCTGTGGGGTGGAGTTCCCTCCACACGTCACTCAGGCCAAGCGCTGAGGTGAAGGTCGCCAACCTCGTGGGTCTATCCGGGTTCCGACTACGGGTATGGGTTCGATCAAGTGTGTAGCAGATCACATCGTTAAAGTCCCCCCCAACGATCCACACCTCTGCCTGCTGTTGTGCAATCAGGGCAGTTACCTCCCTCAAGAGGGCCTCTCCCAAACCCGGTGGGGAATATATCGCTAGAATGGCCACTGATTCACCCCTGAGAGTGCCCCGGATCATCACAAAACGGCCTGAGGGGTCCTGTACCACAGCAGATAACTCAAAAGGGAGTCGCTTATGTAAAAGGATCCGGGCGCCCCGAGACCCCATCGTGTACCCTGCGTGGTAAGCTAATCGATAATTGGTTCTATGAAAGAACTGGCAGGTTGAGCCCGCTAAGTGAGTCTCGGTGAGGAGGGCTATGTCAGGCGAGCGTCTGTTAAGGAACTGCGTGACTAATCGGCGTTTAACACTTGAGCCCATGCCATTTACGTTCCAAGTAAGGATTTTGAGAGATTTATGGCGTTCGTTATGTATCATTAGGGCTGGTGCGGGTCGGTCAGTGGGGTCATCATGGTGCTGAGTTGTCATAGATATCTAGGGAACTGAATTTTGCACTAGGTGGGTGCGTAATGCGTATGGCCGTGGAGGTAGATTGCACGTGAGAGGTGGAGACACGGACGGCAGGTATTGTGTATTCTGTGGCATCTCGATCAATGTGAGTGTGATGTGGTTTCCCGGCAAGTAACTAACATGGAACACTTTCCCAACCCCCCTCCCCATGCTCCTCCCCAACATGAAGTATCTGTCGCCCGAACTTTACTGGCGCTCAAAACTGTGTCACCAGGTTAACTTTAATGTAAACTGTAGTCACCTTCCCACCAACTTACTGCTCGTGTGTGGGTCTGGTGTCACGGTCAGGGGCGTGGTGGCCGTCAATGGCTTGGTATGTTAGCGATGGTAGCGTATAGTTCTCAGATCAGTTGTATTGGGGTGATGGTGATCCAACGCCGGTGTCGTACCAGGAGGAGCACTGCGTTGCAGGTGGTCACCGAGGAGAGGAACGATCGTTGTTCCCTCAGATGGTGCAATGAATCTTTACCACTGGCCAGTGTATCTTTGCAGGGACTTTATCCGGAATCACGGTCTTCGCCCGGAGCCGCTGGTATCTCCGGTATGGGTCGTTGGGCGGGTCCGTCTCCCCGTGGTCGGGGTCTTGGTCTACCCCTGCGGTTTTGCGCGGATTCAGTCTAATCACCTGTGATATGGGTCTCGGCCCATTTCCAGGCTTCATGAGGATCAGTGAAGTGGACTGTTTTGCTTTCGTGCTGAATTTTTAGCTGGGCCGGGTATAGCAACCCGTATCTAACATTCATGGAGTGGAGTTTTCTTTTGAGGTGCTCGAAGGATTGTCTGGCTTTTTGGACCTCACGGGTATAATCTGGATAGAATGCGATTCTGGCTCCATTATAAGTCATTGACCCTTTTGTTCGGGCCATTTGTAGGATAGCATCCCTGTCGCGATAATTGAGGAGCCTCGCGTTGATTGTTCTTGGGGGTGCACCCGGGGTCGGGCGGCCTGCGGGTATGCGGTGTGCTCGTTCCACCGAGAAGAAATTTGATAGAGTTTTTGGCGCATATAGGTCTGCCAGCCACTCCTCCAGGAATAGCTCCATGCTGGGTCCCTCTTCGCGTTCCGGCAGCCCCAGAATGCGAATGTTGTTGCGGCGGGACCTGCCTTCTCCTTCGTCCACTCGGGCCTCCAGGGTTTTCAATCTGTTCAATGCGTGTGCCAACTGTTGGTGCACCCCACTAAGGTCATCCTCCACCCCAGAGATGCGTTGTTCCGCTTCCCCAGTTCGGGATGATAGTTTCTGGAGGTCATGACGGAGGAAGGAAACTTCCGTAGAGATAGCGTCCACTTTTTGCTCCACCGAGGAACGCGAGCTGGCGATGGCAGCCATTACATCTTTAAGTGACAGGGTCTCGTCTGGCGCAGGGAGGTTCACCCCCTGGTCCTCGGTGCTCTGTGCGGTGGGTGTGCTTGTAGCGTATTGGTCCATGTGCTTTGTGTTGATGTCTTTTTGCTTCTCTCTTTTCCCATGGTGTTGCTTGCCCGTGTCGATCCGTACAGGTTTGGGAGAGCGCCCCTTCTCGCAGTTTTACCTCCTTTCTGTCGGGGCTTACTGTGCCCGCGTTGTGGTATCTCGGCACTGCCGGTGTGGCGGTGTGTGCTCTCTCGGAGGACGCGGTGAAGCTACTGTTCTCGCCTAATGTTAGCGACTGCTGCTGGATGGCGTGTCAGGGCGCCAACAGCCCAATTGTGCCTCTCCCCTCGCCTTTCTGAGAGCCCGGGGGGTGTGTATTGTCCGTGCCGGAGGGGCCCCATGGGTCGTCTCGTGTCCTTTCTGTTGAGACTGCCAACCCGCCGGGATTAGTGTTTCAGCATCGAGTCAGGGGAGAAGGGGGTCGGCGTGCAGGCCCACTAGAGGGATTCCCTCCACTACGGGTCCCCCGCGCCTCCAACAGATTGTAGGCAAGGCCAGTGATGTAGCATTACAGGTTGGGTCCCTGCCTTGGGTCCTGTCTGTGTGAAGCTGTTATGGCATCAGTATGCCCGGTACCGGGAGCCTGGTCCCTCTCCTCCAAGTCCCTCCACCTCCGTTCACTCCGGGGCACTCACGCTGCTTAAGTTGGTACTGCGCTGGCGTCGGCTGGTTTATTTCCTTGCTGGTGCACGTCCTAGCTGCAATATTACTCCTCGGGTGCCCCACTACATGAGCGCTGAGCTAGCGGCTTACCGCTTACGTTCAGGCCGGCGCCGCGGTCAGAGCTGCACTGCTCTCTCTGTCCCCACCTCCACTGCTTGATCGCGGGATATGTCGATCGGCAGCCCCGGCTGGGCTCGATCACGGCACGCCTCGCCTCCTCCCCGCTCGCGCCGGGGGGTGCCACCTCCAAGTGTAGTGGCGGGTTGCGACGACGGCTTCTCCAGAGGCGGGCACGGCTGGCCAACGGTCTCGCTTCCTCCACTATCTTCTAGCTCGTATCCCGGGCGGCGGCCATCTAGTCATGTAAAGCACTTTGGAGTAAAGGGCTATATAAATTCAATAAAATACAAATACAAAATACAAATATAATTGGTCCATTTGAAACCTCTAAGTTAGGTAATAAATATAGCCTGGTAATTGTTGATTATACCACAAGATACCCTGAGGCTTTTCCTATGAGAAATAACACCATGCAGCAAAAATTGAAACATCTGCTTCCATTTTCTTCTCAGGTCGGATTCCCAAAGGAAATCCCAACAGACCAGGGTACAAACATTATGAATAAGCTTATGGGAGAGGTAAAAGAGTTGTTACATATTGCCACCCTGAAAACCTCTGTTTATCACCCTCAAACGGATGGGCTTGTGGAACAATTTAATCAGGCCCTCAAACCAATTCTGAGAAAACTGGTTGATAAAGATGAAAAAGATTGGGACTGTATGATTCCTTGGGCCTTGTTCGCTGTAAGAAAATGTTAAGGATTTCAATCAGGCGATACACACCTTGGTCTCGGCCTGGTATGTATCGCACAACTGAGATGCTTTTCTCCTTATTTTATACAGCTTCAATTTGAGACGATACACAACTCGTATCACACCATCTTTTCAAACACCCCGGGTCACTATGGACCATGAACCAGGCTGGTTGGTAAAATGCAATATTTATTTTAAAATTAAAAAAAATCAAACAATTTTTAATAGGGGGCAGCAATCACCAATGGGGTGATAAGTACAATGAGAATGTAAGCAATGCACTTGGTTAACCTTCTAGTGGAACATATATAAAACACCAGGGAATAGGAACGCTTTTTGATTTAGGAAAGATAGCACCCAAGTTATAATTTCCCCCTGAAATGTTCCCTCAACCCACAAATAATCAATTCTGAATGGATAGAAAGACACTGCAGGTAATCAGGAATAAGAGGCAGAAAACAGAATCCAAATCCTACCTTCCCTCGCCAAATAAGAGTGGAAAACAGAGTTTAAACCCCTTGCAATGTTATGAAATTACACTCGTAAATGGACAAATAAATAATTAATGTGTGGTTAAAACTCTAAGGTAAATACAATTTCTCACTAAAGCAACACTGCATAGACACTAACAATTACAAGCAATGGATTACCAAGAGCATATAATTAAAAAATGAGTGAAGTTTAAAACATGTTGCAGCAAAATGACATGTGTAAAAGTTGCATTTTCTTAATTCCCATTTTAAATTACCCAAATGGTTTTTAATACAAATGGGTGAAATACTCTGATTTGGAGTGCGGTTTGGGTTGGGGGATAGATATATATCACAGGGACACTATAAGAGTTGAAAATAGGTCTCTAGCTATGAAGCTGGGTGAGTTATGCAAGATATAAAAAGGTGCGCTTTGAGTAAAAGGAAGCCGTGAAATAGGAAAGGAAATCATTTGTGACAAGAACAGTTTTACTCTAAACTAGAGTATTGAGACTAGACCACCAAAGATGGACACAGTAAGATCCAAGGATGATTTGCGGCTTCAACCCTGTCACCCCAGCCCCAACCCTGGCGGAAACCAGTCCGATCACTCGAAATAGGACTAATGGTTTAGGATTACACAAGACAAAATTGAAAAGAGATGGCGCTAGCACTTTAGAAAGTCACGGGCAGGGTGCACAGATAATTCTAACAGTTTTAATAAGTTATCAGGATAAGGATATGATGGCTTAGAGAGTGGGATAAGGACACATGCAAGACAAGTAGACTATGGATTTCTATGGGGTAGGGATTATACTTACAGTGTACTGATAGCTTGGGATTTTGGACCGTCCATGGTTCTGGTCACTACATGGTGGCGCCTGGCAAAGGACAGCTGGGTAGAAGACAGCTGGGCAGGTTGGGTCACCGGATGGTAATTCTGGTCACTGGATGGCACAGGTACCTCTGGATGCAGTTAGTGGGCAAGCAGTTAGTGGGCAGCAAGCCAGGGTGGTTCAGGATGCTTCCCAAAGAATACCACAGCTTTCCCCTTTTAATGGGAGATTAGTGGGTTGCCTCTGGATCAAGGGCCTTGCTGGGAATAGGATCACCACTGCTTGGGTTTTGCAGTGGGCCCTGGAGTAGGGTCAGCAATGCTTTGGCCTTGTAGTTAGGATCTGGACTCAGCAGGATGAAATAAACGGGAACGGAACGCCAGCGCAGGAAAATCAGGAAGAGTGTCTGTCTAGAGTCTTGTCAGGGACTCTTTATAAAGAGCATGGTGACATCATAGACTATATTGCTGGGCTGGTTTAGCTAAGCATGCCTCTAAGCAACTGGATTGGACAATCAATGTTGGCTGCCTCCCATAAGATGTGACTCAGTTTAGGAGGTTGCATTATATGGTGTAAAAAGACATCCCACAGACCTTTTTGCCAAAAATCAGTCATAACAGAATTTACACATTTGTACATTTGCAGCACCTTAATAAATGACATAATCAGGTTACATATTTTATGTAGAGCATAGCAGTCCAACCCTGCAATCTGTGAGACATTGTGATGTAAGTAGAAAAATGTGCATTGGCAATTTGGATGCTTTTCTTGTAATCCGAAATACTTTGCCAGTTCTATTCCCAAGGTGTCAGTGAATTCTACCATGTCTTCAATGAAAGCCCATAAAATCAACTTTAAACTAACATTTTCACATTTTTACAAAGTCTTGCTGCAGAGATAAAAGTCTTTAAAGTTTATTTATGAAATGGTCTCTGGAAGCAAATGGTAATCCTTTGTCTGTCACTGGACCATTTATTTTCTCTTCAGCTGCCACCAACTGTCATTTCCTTCAGATCAAGGTGGGGGTTTTCCTGCTTGATTGAAGGTTTATTGCCCCTTTGCCACTTCACACTTTCTTGTACTGGGAGTTCCATTGTCAGGGGTTTCAGCCCAGACTAGATTCTTTCCAACCTAGTAATTATCATTGGGATGTTAGTCTCTGCTGAGAGTTTTTATGGTGGTTCCCTTCCAACTGGAATAACACATTTTATTAGAGCTCGCAAACTCCAGCCCAGTTGGTTTTAAAACCTTTATTTTCTTATTTTCGGTCCTGAATTAAAACAAACCTGTGGAATAAAATAGCCCATGTGTGTATTATCACCAGCAACAAAACCCCTCCACATTGTTAGATAAGGCAGGCTTTCAATCAACAGTTTACTTTTAAACTGGCATTTTTCTCCTTTTTAGTTTGCAAAGCACATTTTTATACACGTGTGGTGAAAAGCAGGCATTTCATTTTAAACTCGATATTGCATCTCCATCAGATTCCCACACTGTCTTGCAGCTATAGTTATTTCTTTTATTTCTTTTTCTTTAATTTTTTTAATTAATTTTATTGGCTTATACAAACCTTTAAAAAAAAAAGAACAGTTCAACACATCAATTGCATGCGCATCACATAACACCAGAGCCTAACATCTACATGGTTGTATCTATTGCCACCGTGATTATTTCTTGTATGCAGGAGTTTTGTTTTGAAGCACAGATGCCTTGAAATAGAGCTGGCTCAGATAGCTGGAGTTTCTTTTGAACTACTGAGCTTTGATACATTGTGCAGAAAATGAACGCATTTTCTCATCTTGCCAACTCTGAAAAAAATCAACAAGGAACTCCACTTTTACCCGGGTAAAAGTGGAGTTCCTTGTTGATTTTTTTCAGAGTTGCTTTGACAGGGCCTGTCATTCAGGAATCATGCCTGGTTTTGCTGAACCACAATGAGATATCCTGGGCAGAGCAGGGCCCTATTAATCACAGTGGTTTAAGGAAGGACAGATGGGAATAGTGTCAGCAGCATTATTTTAAAGGTGAAAAAGTTTCCTTTTTAATGGGGATTTTGGGCTTAGCAGCAAGGCAATGCTGCTTTTTCACTTTATTCCATTTGTATGTGTCAGAACACACTGGCACGCTCCCTCAGTGTGTCCCCTTGTTCCATACTGCCCAATGTATGCTTGGCAAGATAGTGCAGCCATTTTTTTGTTGCTTCTAAACGCAGTTTTAAGGCCATGGTGCTCAGGAGCAGTGCAATCATTTCACTGTTTCTGCACAAATGCAGCTTGGTTTTGGTGAAATTCTGTTCAGTAGGTCAATGTAGCCCACAGACCCCCCCCGACTCTTCTGAGATCCTTGTCGAGGGAGAGTAGGGCAAGGTGGGCGTCATCAGTCAGGAGTCCTTCTTCCATCAGAGAGCGGAACGCCCCCTATCCTCTCGTCTCTCATTGGAGCGTGGAACGACACCCCCAGCTTTCTCTTGGATCTTCCTTTATGGTGTTGAGCGACACCCCCGGATTTCCTTGGGTTTCTCCTTTCCAGGTCCACGAGGAGGTCCTTCTTGGTAGTCAAGGTGCAACCAGTACAAATCACAAAGAGAAAACAAAGTTACTACCATTTCTCACTAACTGCCCTCCAATCCGGTTGACAGCAGTGGGATCCGCAGGCATTCAATGATAACAACTGATGATGAAGAAAAATACTCCCTGTTACATGATTATACCCAAGACTCTATATGTTCCCTTCTGGTTCTTCTTTTTCTTATTCTCATGTTTCAGATGTCTCCTCTATTTGATTCTCTCTAGGCTCCTCAATTTGTTGCAAAGTGTGCCTAGGGTGACAACTCTCTAGCTGATTAATATGGACCCATTTCTCTTCTGTCAATTCGCCTTTGGGGATGCTGATTCTGTAAGCGACAAGTGACATTTTATCTACAATTTCAAAAGGACCGTGCCAACTGGGCAAAAATGTGCGCTCTTTGGTCTGGTTCCTTTGGAAATTGTACAAGTAGACCCTGTCTCCTACTTGGTATTCCTTTTTGGTTGTTTTTAGATCATATTGAGTCTGCATACCCTCTGCAGATCTTTCCAGATTCTGCTGACCGTACACAAAAGCATGTTGAAGGTGTTTTCTTAGATTCTCAACATACTCATGAGTTGTGGATGTGTTTATCAGTGTCTACTCCTGTGTGCTATAGAGCAAATGCTGAGGTAACACCATCCTTCATCCAGTCATCAGCTCAAATGGAGAAATCTTAGTTGCAGAAGAAGGTGTAGATCTGATGGCCATCAGGACAAGCGGTAATCAGATGTCCCAACCTGGCCCAGAGACTGCCACAAACGTTTTTAGAATGCTCACAATGGTTTTATTGTACCTCTCAACTCCACCACTAGAGGAGGCCGGTATGCAATGTGAAGTTTCCTTTGTACTCCAAGAATCTCCCACCTCTTTGTCATCACTTCGCTGGTGAAGTGTTTACCTCGGTCTGACTCCATCCTTTGGGGTAGGGCAAAATGTGAGAAGTTGTGGTTGATCATCTGGGCAGCTGCTGTTTGTGCCTTGCAATTTGGGGCTGGGAGACATTCCACCCATTTAGTAAACAAGCATGTTACGGTTAACATGTACTTGTTCCCCCTAGAGGAGCGAATCACGGGCACAATGAAGTCTATTTTGTAAATCTGACCAAGGCAGTCATCCCCTCTTCTGGAGGGGAGCTCGGTGTGTGAGTGATGTTGGCTGAAATTGTGCACACACAAGACACCCCTTCAAGTATTGGTCGAGGTCCTGCCCAAAGTGTGGCCAGTATGCAACCTCTTGCAAGATTTCTAATGTCGTATGAAACCCTCGATGACCGGATGTGGCTGTATCATGGGCGTGACTTAGCATCAGGCTTCGGAATGAGGTACGGACCACCCACTAGTCACAGCCAGATATGGATCTCCTTACCAACAAACCATCTTGGATTTCAGAACATTTTTGGACATTTCATCAACACTCTGAGCTCCTCTTTCCCAATGTAATAGGTATCCGTCAGGGGAAAGTTCTCAGGGTCCTCAATGTGTTGATAAAACTTACCAATAATCAGATCCCCTTTTTGTGCCGTGATTAAATCAGCATCTGGGGTCTCCTTACTCCACTGGTTAGTTGAGAGTTCATTGTGAGCATTTGTCTGGGACCTAGTGATAGCAGTGACCTGGATTTCCCCCAACAGGAACTCGATCTCAAGGAGATCCCCCTGGATGGCTCCGATTTTGGCCAGCTGATCAGCTAGGTCATTTCCAGTTTTGTCTGGCCACTCTATTGGAGTGACCCTTAAGCTTTTTCCAATAGATGGTCATCCCACTTGAGGTGACCAGATCATCAATATTTCGGGTGAGCTTGCCACGTTTAAGCGGTTTGTTGTTAGCACATAGCATGCCTCTGGTTTTCCAATTAGGCAGGTGCTCCACGATCCCGTTCCAGACATAATCTGAATCAGTGATTATGACCAGTTTGTGGAGTTGGTGTTGGACGGCAGTGAGGAAGGCTTGATGAACTGCCATCACCTCCGCCACCTGATTACTACGGGGACCGATTTTGTACCCAGCAGAGTGTTGCGGGGCATCATTCACCCAGGCATTCCCAACGCCGGCTCCCAGTTCCTTTTCCCCGTTGTTGTCAACATGGTAGGAGCACCCGTCCACATAAACTGTGGGCATTCCCTCGCACTTGTCTTCTTCATAGACTTTGTGCAGGGAATTCAGGTACGCCTCCATGTTGTCCTTGGTTTTAAGACTTTCGTCCTCGAGACAGCTTTCTCTGGCACAATCATGCAAGTCATCCAGACCTTGCGCGAGGGGACGCTTCTTGTTTTGGCCATATCTGACTTCCACAGGAAAGCCTTGCCATTGACAGAATCCAGGAAGTAATTCTGGAATTACTCACATTTCCGGCCCGGATTCTGTCACTTTGGAGATATTGTAAAGGCTGGTGGGGAGTCTCCCTGGATGAACGGGCGGTAATTCTTCAATGCCCACACCGTTGCAGGAGTGCCTTCTCACAATTGTTGAATTTTTCCTCCAGAGAGGATAAAGTCTTGCTTGCATAGGAGATGCCTTTATTGACCTTGTCATGCTTTTGATATAATACTGCTGTCAAGCATGTATTCGAGAATCTTGTCTCCAAGAAGAACTCCTTGTTTCTGACACGGTAAGCTAGAAAAGGCGCTTGTGACAGGCTTCTTTTGAGTTGCTTTACTGCCTCGGCTTGTTCTGGACCCCACTCCTCCTTGACCCCCCCTTCAACAGATGGGTCAGGGGCCTTGTGACCTCTGAGTAGTCCTCAATGAACTTACTTCTGTAATTTGTCAGTCCAAGGAGGCTTCTTATGTCCTGCAGAGTTGTGGGGTCTTTACGTTTTAGGAGTGCTTCCACTTTCTTCTCCTGGGGACTGAGGCCTGGGGACAGAGACCCTCAGGAGTTAATTCCTGTCCCAAGAAGTTGACACTGGTTCTGCACCACTGTGCCTTTTGGAAGGACAGGTTTGCTCCAGCAACCCCTTTTTATCAGGACCTCATCTGCATAGGCCAGATTACCCCTTTCACCCAAGTCGGGCATAGCCTTATGCAACAAGATGTTGAATTCGTTGCCTGAGTTGATATATCCGAAGGGGGTCCGGGTCCACGTGTACTGCTGCCCCCGAAGGTAAAGGCCAGCTTGTATTGATCCTCCCTACTGACAGGCATGGTCCAGTACCCATTGGTCAGGTCAATGACAGTGTATACATTTGACCCATGGATCTGGGCCAGCCCCTGGTCAATGTAGGGGAGAGGCCATCGGGACATATGGACCTGTTTATTCAGCTCCCTCAGGTCTGCACAGAGTCTCCACTGGCCGTTCGGTTTTAAAATCCCCAGCACCAGATTATTAAAGGTGCTGTGGACTGGACAAATTATCCCACGGGACTCAAGGTTTTTGATTATTTCCGTCAGGGACTCCATGGATGTGTGAGGCAAGCGATATTGCTTCACAAACACTGAAGTCATTCCAGGGTCCGAGGGAATTGTTGTTGTATGGATATCGGTGCAACCACAGTCATACAAGTCCACCGCAAATAGATCTTGAAAATCTAAGAACACCTGTTTCAACTTTTGCTTTTGCTCCGGAGTCTCACAGGCATAAGCTAGGTTGAATCGCTCTTCAACCATTTGCCTGAAGCTTGGAAAGACTTCCAGTTTTGCTATCTCAGCGGCCTCCTCTAGCTGGGTGGAGAGGTCCCTGGTTAAAATATGGACCTGGACAGAGGGTTTCAGGTAGGAGAGGCAGTCATTGTGGACCTAAAATATCACCTCATCCTGCCTGATGTCACAGGTCACCTCTTCCTCACCGTAAGGGCAGGAAGAGTACACCAGGAAATTCTCCCCTTGCCGGGTGAAGATCCTCTCTGGTGGTATGTCATTGTCCCTATCACTGTCAAAACAGTCATTGTGGATTGGTCCTATCAGTTCATTACCTAGATCCATGGAAAAATGTCAGTCATCAACCGCCATTCCAATAATGGTGCCTGCGCCCAGAGTGATACTCCTAAGGTCGCTGTTATCCATTAATATTGGAATGGTGTTGTGTTCTACATTGACTAATGGTGTTGGGTTTAACCCCAACCCCTGCTGTTGGCGGTGGGCATTGAGGTGTACAAATGTGTCAGGATTTTGCAGTTTCTGTCCTCTTTTCACTTTTAATTTAAGTGGGAATAGTCATGTCCGTCCTGGGATGGTGACCTCCTCTCCAATTTCAACTTCAACTGCATACGGCAGCAATTGGGCTGACCGAAATTCAAAGTCCATGGGATTACCCCCTAGTCGGAACCAGGCTTTGTAATTTATCAGATCCAAGTTAATGGCAAAAAGATTGAGAATGTCACTGCCTAAATAGAATGCAGCAGGGACATCTTGCACGACCCAACAATTATGTACTATGCTTTTGTTTCCTATAGAAATTTTGAGCATACACCTTGGGAGTTTCCAGGCCCATTTCCCACTTGTCGATCAATTTAAATGTGGGAATGGCTGGATCTTTTGGGAGCTGCCTGAACGTGGCTTCGCTGATGAAGCTCTTACCATTGTTCACGCACACTCGGGTGAGAACAGAATCCTTCCCCTCATTTAACTGAATAGGGATGAACAACTGTTCTCTAATTTTCTGAATATCAGCTAAACTTTGAGCTGGTTTCTCATTACTTTTGACTATGGTAGTGGGATTTTCAGATTGTGAATTGGTATAGAATTTCAAAGTATTTCCTTCCAGTGTGGAATGCCACTTGAAACTGGAAGGAAGGTTGATTTTTAGGAATGGAGAGGATTTCCCATCACCGGTTTTGTGTCCTACAGCAATTACTGTCACGTCAGGTATTTGATTGTTCTGGAAACGAAACTCCATATGATCAGGTTTTGTTCAACCATGTGGCATTTGCCATTTAAACGAACATGGTTGACACTCTGTTTCAATTTTATTGGCCTGTTAGTCTGAGTGCAGATGAACTTATTCACAGTCTATTAGGGGGGACAACCTGCATAGGATGTCATTCCCCAGTAGACAGGGTGTGCCCTCTGGAGTCACAACTATGATCGGGTGTTTCACTTTGTGTCACCCAATTTTTATTCCCAAATCCATTCTGCCCTCAACAGGAATGTAAGTCCCGTCAAAGTTTTGGAGTTGTCCAGGCAGAGGAGTGAGAGGGATCTGGTATCTCTCCCCCTTCCTGAATTTAACTGATCAAAGGCCCTTTTTGACAGAAGAGTGGCTTGGGATCCAGTGTACACCAGTGCTGCTAATGTACATTGCACTTGGACCGGGGCATACAATCTACCCTCCTTCTCCTCCAATGGGCAAAGGTAATGGCAAGCTGGGAGGTTAATTTTCTAATTTCTGACTCCGACACAGGGGTAGTTTGGGCATAATTCTGTGTTGGAGTTTGGGGATCTGAAAGAAAAATGTTACATCTGGATATTTGGGGAGTTTCAGGCTCCTCTTTTTCTGTTTCCGGGCTGCCCCCCTTTCTGGAGGCAGCCAACAGAATTGGTTTGTGAGGTCTGGGATCCCTCAGTTACTATTGGGTTTCCTGGATACTCATTCTGTGGTTCAAGGATGGGCGATTCTGACTCAGTCCCCACACCCACTCAGTCTTCATTTAGATCTCTTGGGACCCATTTTTCTTTGCGAAGAGTCCCCCCGTCCCTGAAGGAGAAGATCTTTTCCCCTGAATCCTCTAAGGATTCTTCCCCTTCAAATTGGAGGACACTAACTTCTTCCACAAAATGGGCCTTTTGAGTTATTTATTTCTCCTACCCACCCTCCGTTCCTTGGGTTGCAGATTTTCAGGGGCAGGAGATTTTTGTTCTGGTTCCTGGGTGTCCAGGGGCTTTTTACAAGTAAGGAAGGAAGCTTCCTCTAGGGCTCTACACCTCCCCCCCCGTGCCTCCTTCTCTGGAACCGGTGAGTTATCAGGGTTCTCGCCCCGTCATTGTTCTGGTGTACCAGACCCTTGGTTTGTTCTGTTCTGAGCCTCCATGTTCATCTGAGGGTTCTGTTGAGCCCTCAACATGCGACCCAGATCCTTTAGGTTCTGGACCTGGTACTCCAGTTGGGACACCCGTTCCGGCTTGAATGGGGGGGGTCTCTGTTCCAATCTAGGTGGATCACAGCAAGGGTAACTATCCCTTCTCCCGTAGTACCCTGAATATGGCGAATTTTGGTAACCCTCCACCTTTGGCCTCCCCTCTCCTGGATTGGGTTGTCTGGGTTCCTGAAATCGGGGAATGAAAGGAGGGTTGTCCTGGAGGGTTGTCCTGCAGGTTGGGGTTTTGTGAGTATCGGGGGAAGAAACTTAACCCAGCATTTGGGGAATTACTGCCCTCCTGGGGGAAGTTGGGAGGGAAGTTTCCAGGGGTAGTACTTACCTGATTGGACCCCCCCTTGGGCTGGGGGAGTCATACGTACCCCAAGATTGGTCGGTTGCCCTTGTATCGGGGACTAATATAATCAGGGGATTTAGGGGTCCCATTATTGGAATTACCTCCCTGACTGCCATCTGTTTGAGATTGCCCTGAAGGCCGTCTGGGTCTCTGATTTTGCTGATTTTATGTAGGTACATTTTTAGGCCGCCCCCCAACTCTAGGTCTAAAATGGGGGCGACCTTCACCTCCGCCACGTTAGCAGCAGCAGGGGTGTTGGCTGGTTTGGGGTTCTTGGCCAGATTTTTATTTTCTGCAGGTTTTTGGACCTCATAAATGCAGGTCGTCTGCTCTATGACCCAGTCCAGAGATCTTTTGTCATGGAAATCCATCACCAGCTGGGTCATGATATACTTGGGGAGTGCATGAAAGAAGGTGGTTACAAACTCCCTGCTATCCATGCGCACCCTCCTAGTGGTTTGTGCAAATGCGCGTTTGAGCTCCTGCACACATTCTCGTGGGGCCTGATCTTCCCCGCACTGCAGATTGTAGGCTGCTTTGCAAGCCTCTTGGGGGTTTCTGTGGGCAAAAAAGTGTTTCAAGATGGCTGCCCTGTAGGTGGACCATCTTGAATGGTTCTGGTCCTCCAGTCCAGCAAAGAAGCTGGAGTACCCATGGGAAAAGGTCAATTTTACATACCCTATGCAGTTCTGGTTGTCTTTCAGATGAAGTGTCCATCACCTGCTCATAGAGTTCCAAGTGTTCCCAAACAGAATATTTTGCGTTTTTATGGTATGGGGTTATGACACTCCTAATGGCCTTAATCTGCCTAATGGGGTCTTTTGTCATAACTCTCTTGAGTTTATTTGCCTTCTGTGGCTTAGTCACCCGAGTCCACTCGCCCTCAGACTCAGAGGCGCTACTACTTGAGGACACCTCATGATCATCTAGGCACTCCCTGATTCTGTGAGCTTGAGGGTGCGTGCAGAATGGTGGGGTCTAGTTTCTCCATTCCTGTGGTGCACAGGAGAGTAGTCTTCGGACTCCTCCCTGTTCCCAGGGTTGGCAGAGTATCCCCCCACTGCCCTAGTTGGGTAGAGGTCTTCAGTAGTCTTTTTGGGCCTCATTTCATTTGGTTTCTCATCAGTTTGAACCAACTGATCCCTTGGAAAGTAGTATTTCTGTGGATCTAATTCCCTGACTCTCCCCTCATAGGAGACTTCCTTGTCAGAGACATCAGCCTTAATGTTTGCAGGGACGCCTGTCCATCACTTCCTGGGGGACGCTGACCTGTCAGTTCCATCATGCTTGGCCTATTAAATTCTGATGGCCTCATGGCTTCCGGCTCCTGTGAACCGGCAGCCATGCAGTCAGCAGTGCACAAAGTGTTAAATGGGTTTGAGTTCTTTAGTACAGAGGTCCTTATACTATGATCAGGGGTTGCCCTGTCCCTCTCTACCTGTTCAGGGTCCCTCCAGTTAGGATTAAATCTAGCACTCTTTCTCTAACCTTGCTAGTTTCTCCTTCTCAGCCCCTACTTCTTGATAGTAAGCAAAAATCTTAGCCTTTTGTTCAGCTATCAAGGCTTTACTGGCCTCTATGACCCGCTCCTGCGCTGCCACTTGATTGTGGAGCCCATCGTTCTTTTCACAGAGGGCCTCATTGTCTCTCAGCGCTTCCTGTATGGTTTGAGAATAATTAGACAATTTCTGTTGCAGGAGACTCACCTCCTGAGTTTGTGCATCTTTGGTTTGGGTGTTCTCTTCCAGAGCACCTTCTACCTGGCGTGCTCCAGTAGATTCCCATACTCTGTTTTGAGTTCATTTCGTTTTTGGAGGGCTAACTCACTTCCCTGTAACTCTTTTTAACTTGCTTATTTCCTGGCCTAGGGCCTCTTTCTCCTGATTTAGGGTGTCCCTCTGTTCAGCCAGTTCATCCCTTTGTTTCTTGATGATATTGGATTTCTGGCGCTCTTGATCAAATTCTGCTTGAGAGTGGAGGTCTCTCACAATCAATTTATTATTTTCCTCTTTCAATTTCTCTATCTGATCTTGTAGGTTAATTATCTGCTCTGCGCAGGCTCTATTATAATTTATTTGTTGATTTAAGTTCTGTGGACTCTCTTGCAGAGAGTCAACCTTTTCCCTACACTCCTCTTTCAATGCCTCTAATTGGGTCTCTTGATCTGCATTATTTTGCTGTTGGAGAGCCAAATCTTCTTTTAATTTGATGACATAATTTCCAGATTCTACCTCCAACTCTTGGCTCTTCTGTAATTTTTGTTCTGCTAAATTCAAATCAATCTGGATTTTATTTAATAGTTCAACTTGATTCTGCGCAAGAGTTCTGTTTTCCTCACGCCTTTCCCGCATCACTCCCATGTGGAGCTACCTTTAGGCCGTGATTCTGGCAATTTTGATTTGCTCCTCTTTAATTTTTGGGGTCATATATAGCTCACTCAAAGCTTGGTTTAATAGGCCACCGTCCTGCCACGTGTCCAGGTTCATGGCGGTGACCTGTTGTTATTTCTTGAAGCCACACTTTTTCTTCCTGTTCTGGCCACTCACCTCTGACAAATAGCTTGTGCAGAAGGTGCTCCCTAGCCATACTGATTTCTACTACAGTCATTCTGGACATGCTCTTTCTTTATTCATTTATTTATTTATGTAAGGGTAACCTGTATTCCATTGCTTTTCTGTCTATTTTGGGGTTGATTTTAGTTTTAGTTTTCTAGACACAGACCTGGTACTTAGAGTATTTGTTTTTGGGAGGTGCTTGTACAGTGTGACACAGTATTCCAACCACACAAAGTATCACTACCCTGCAGGTTAGTCTGCTGTGCTAGACTGCACAGGTGGTAAACAAACTCAATCCCGGACTCGAGCACCTAAATTTGTTAAGGATTTTAATCAGGCGACACACAACTTGGTCTCGGCCTAGCATGTAGCGCACAAATGAGATGCTTTTCCCCTTATTTTATACAGATTCAATTTGAGACGGTACACAACTCGTATCATACTCGCTTTTCAAATACCCCGGGTAACTATGGACCATGAACCAGGCTGGCTGGTAAAATGCAATATTTATTTATTTATTTTAAAATTCAAAAGAAATCATACAATTTTTAATAGGGGGCAGGAATCACCAATGGGGTAATAATTACAACGAGAATGTAAGCAATGCACTTGGTTTAAACTTCTAGTGGAACATATACAAAACACCAGTGAATAGGAGCACTTTTTGATTTGGGAAAGATTGCACCCAAGTTAGGATTTCCCGCTGCAATGTTCCCTCAACCCACAAATAATCAATTCTGAATGGATAGAAAGACATGGCAGGTAATCCGGAATAAGAGGCAGCAAACTGAATCCAAATCTGACCTTACCTCACCAAATACGAGTGGAAAACGGATTTTAAACCCCTTGCAATTTTATGAAGTTACGTAAATGGACAAATAAATAATTAATGTGCGGTTAAAACTCTAAGGTAAATACAATTTCTCACTAAAGCAACAATGCATGGACACTAACAATCACAAGCAATGGATTACCAAGAGCATATAATTTGAAAATGAGTGGAAAGTTTAAAACATGTTGCAGCAAAATGACACGTGTAGAAGTTGCAATTTCTTAATTCCTATTTTAAATTACCCAAACGGTTTTTAATACAAATGGGTGAAATACTCTGATTTGGAGTGCGGTTTGGGTTGTGGGATAGATATATATCACAGGGGCACTCTAGAGTTGAAAATAGGTCTCTAGCTATGAAGCTGGCTGAGTTATGCAAGATATAAAAAGGTGCGCTTTGAGTAAAAGGAAGCAGTGAAATAGGAAAGGAAATCAGTTGTGACAAGAACAGTTTTACTCTAAACTAGAGTATTCAGACTAGACCACCAAAGACGGACACAGTAAGATCCAAGGTTGATTCGCAACTTCAACCCTGTCACCCCAGCGCCCAACCCTGGCGGAAACCAGTCCGATCACTGGAAAAAGGACTAATGGCTTAGGATTACACAAGACAAAATTGAAAAGAGATGGCACTAGCACTTTAGAAAATCACGGGCATGGTGCACAGATAAATCTAACAGTTATAACAAGTTATCAGGATAAGGATATGATGGCTTAGAGAGTGGGATAAGGACAAATGCAAGACAAGTAGACTATGGATTTCTATGGGGTAGGGATTATACTTACAGTCCACTTTAAGTTTGGGATTTTGGACCATCAATGGTTGTGGTCACTACACGGTGGTGCCTGTCAAATGACAGCTGGGCAGGTCGGGTCACCGGATGGTAATTCTGGTCACTGGATGGCACAGGTATCTCTGGATGCAGTTAGTGGGCAGCAAGCCAGGCTGGTTCAGGATGCTTCCCAAAGAATACCACAGCTTTCCTCTTTTAATGGGAGATTAATGGGTTGCCTTTGGATCAAAGGCCTTGCTGGGAATAGGATCAGCACTGCTTGGGTTTTGCAGTGGGCCCTGGAGTAGGGTCACCAATGTTTTGGCCTTGTAGTTGGGATCTGGACTCAGCAGGATGAATGAAACAGGAATGGAACGCCAGCGCAGGAAAATCAGGAAGAGTGTCTGTCTAGAGTCTTGTCAGGGACTCTTTATATAGAGCATGGTGACATCATAGACTATATTGCTGGGCTGGTTTAGCTAAGCATGCCTCTAAGCAACTGGATTGGACAATCAATGTTGGCTGCCTCCCCTAAGATGTGCCTCAGTTTAGGAGGTTGCATTTTATGGTGTAAAAAGACTTCCCACAGACCTTTTTGCCAAAAATCAGTCATAACAGAATGTACACATTTGTACATTTGCAGCACCTTAATAAATGATATAATCAGGTTACATATTTAATGTAGAGCATAGCAGTCCAACCCTGCAATCTGTGAGACATTGTTTGGTCAATTTAATACTTTTTAGTAATTTTGATTATGAATGATTCCGCCTAAAATTCCATAACTTTATACACGTGTGGATGATCATAAGGATTGTAAGTATAAAAATGTGCATTGGCAACATGGATGCTTTTCTTGTAATCCGCAGTACTTTGCCATTTCTATTCCCAAGGTGTCAGTGAATTCTACCATGTCTTCAATGAAAGCCCATAAAATCAAATTTAAACTGTAACATTTTCGCATTTTTACAAAGTCTTGCTGCGGAGATAAAAGTCTTTAAAGTTTATTTATGAAATGGTCTCTGGAAGCAAATGGCAATCCTTCGTCTGTCACTGGAGCATTTTTTTTCTCTTCAGCTGCCACCAACTGTCATTTCCTTCAGAGCAAGGTAGGTGTTTTCCAGCTTGATTGAAGGTTTATTGTCACTTCAAATTTTCTTGTACTGGGAGTTCCATTGTCAGGGGTTTCAGCCCAGACTAGATTCCTTCCAACCTAGTAATTATCATTGGGATGTTAGTCTCTGCTGAGAGTTTTTATGGTGGTTCTCTGGGGGAGTTTTGTATTGAAACACAGATGCCTTGAAATAGACCTGGCTCAGATAGCTGGAGTTTCTTTTGAACTACTGAGCTTTGATACATTGTGAAGAAAATGAGCATGTTTTCCTGTGCGGGTAAAAGTGGAATTCCTTGTTGATTTTTCTCAGAGTTTCTTTGACAGGGCCTGTCGTTCAGGAATCATGCCTGGTTTTGCTGAAGCACGATGAGATATCCTGGGCATGGCCGGGCCTTATTAATCACAGTGATTTAAGAAAGGACAGATGGAAATAGCGTCAGCAGCATTATTTTAAAGGTGAAAAAGTTTCCTTTTTAATGGGGGTTTTGGGCGTAGCAGCAAGGCAACGCTGCTTTTTCACTTTATTCCATTTGTATGTGTCAGAACACACTGGTACGCACCCTCAGTGTGTCCCCTTGTTCCATACTGTCCAATGTATGCTTGGCAAGATGGTGCAGCCATTTATTTTGATGCTGCGAAACGCATTTTTAAGGTCATGGTGCTCACAGGAGCCAGCGCAATCATTTTACTGTTTCTGCGCAAATGCAGCTTGGTTTTGGCAAAATTCTGTTGAGTGGATCAATGTAGCTCACAAAAATCACCACAAGCTTCCACCGGTTTTTCCCCTTGTAGAGGAGGTCCGAGATATGGCCTGCACTCCAGCCTCCCATTTTGAAATACCAGGGAAATACTCACTGAGATATGTGACATATGAGGAGCAAATAAACCAACAGAGAGCACAACATAACACAAGGCCAGGACAGATCTACAGATGAACAAAATAACAACCAAAGGATGACAAACAAAGATGAAATGAGATGAATAAAGAGGTAAAGGACTTAAAAGGAGAAACAATGCTGAACTTTAAAGAAATATAACCATAAAGCAGGAGGCAAAATATGCAACTGGCTAAACGCCTGTAAATAGGCTTGGCACGCAAGAAGCTAAGGAAATGGTACTGCTTGCTATGCTTAGTAGAAGAATAGAGCGGCAAGCGCCAACTATATCTACCTCAAAGAAGCACATTATACAAGTGCGACTCCATTTTACAAAAGCAGAATCAAGCCCAGAATGGTAGGGGTCAAACAAGCCAGGAATCGTATACCAGCACAAAGCCAGACAAAAGAGCGGAATCGAAACTTAGTAAGAAGCTGCTCATGCTTGGGAATTCGAGGTCAACCTACAGAAGGGAGGAGAGCGGCAACTTCGAAGAAACGAAACTTCAGAGCATAGCAGCCTTCCAGTGAAGGTCGAGAAAAAGAGGCCCAGGCAGGTGGCAAGGCTAAAGGAAGAATCAAATACACAAATTGAGGGAAAATGAAGCAGATGCACGGTGTACTGAGACGTGACCAGCCAAGCGCGAAGAGGCACCAACGTCTGATGTCATCTAAACCCAGAGGATACCATAACTTCTCCTGATAAGAAGCTAAAGTTTCGAGGCCATCCTCTGCCAACTAATTGACACATAGCCTTAAAGTACTGATTGATGGAGGGGAGGCAGGGTGAATCTTGGGGCATACCGCACCTGGCCGATCATTCTGCATGCTGCTAATTAAGTGGAGATTTATGCCTAGGGGTGTAACCCATCCAATCACAATGGACCAAATAATCGAGGGTCCTATAGCTAGTAGAACCAATGAGATGTCGTGCTTTTAGTGACGTCTAACACAAATGATATAGAGGGATGAGCTTAGACGCCCATCCGATAAGAGTTATCCAATCCCCACACTCCGTTACCATATACAGATATAGTACCTATACTTAAGTTGTCCAATATAATTGCATGACAAACTTTGAGTTTTACACGTCATATGATGACGAGAAATGGCTATAACTATTGCTGTCCGAATGAAGAAATTGGGAGTTCAAGCGAGACGGGCGATTGCATCACTGATGATTTCCTATTGTTTCCCCGTTTTTTGTACTTAAACAGACTTCCTTTTGCCAAACCATTGAGTTGTCCTTATTGATTGGCGTTGGAGTAAGAGAATCCCGCACCCCATCCACCTCATGGTGCAGCTATCTCGTCTTAAAGTACTCGAGGGAGAGCTCTGATCCCATGGGCCCGTCAGAGGACGCTCCTCCCTCCTGTACACCCTTTTGAGCTATTATATGGTTGAGAGCCTAGCGATGTCCTGGACAAACCCTGGGAATTGTGGGAAGAAGGAGAAGAGGCCCTAATACCACTCTCAAACCACCACAAGATTGTGACAGCATATGGCGTTAGTCCGGAATTTAGTCCCTACCCAAATGGAGAAAGCCCAATGACAGCAAAAGATTTCCTATGATAACAAGGTCAATCTGAGATCTTTCTCTGTGGGGCAGAAATGTCTAGTCCTCCTGCCTACTTCAGAAAAAAAGTTAGTCTCGAAGTGGCACAGACCCTATGAAATAGCTGAACAGGCAGCGACATGTAATTACAGTGTCACAACCTGATAGATGCAAGAAAACTCATATTTATCACATTAATCATTTAAAAGAGTGGAATGAAAACCCCTCAGCCTCTCACTCTACCATCTTATCCTGTTTGGTACCACAAGAAATGGATAACCTTAAACTAATCCACCAGGAACTTAGGAACAATAAGAAGGAACATCTAACCAATCTTATTGAACAGTTTCCTGATGTTGTTAGTGAAAGACCAGGGACACTGAAAGGAACCTACCATTACATACATACTCCTGTAGGTAAAGTGCTGCATTTAAAACCATACCAACTACCAGAATCCCACAAAAAGATTATCATAGAAAAGGTGGAAAATATGTTAAAAGCTAATATCATTAAAATCTCTTTCAGTACTGGTCCTCTCCCATAGTATTGGTGACAAAACCTGACCAGAGCTGGATATTCTGCATAGACTTCAGAAGGGTACATTTAATTTCCTCCTTCAATGCCTATCCCATGCCCCGTGATGATGACTTAGTAGACACATTGGGAGATGCTGCCTATTTTTCGACCTAAGACTCTACGAGAGGGTACTGGCAGATCCCACTACATGAGCCTGACAGAGAAAAAACTGATGTTTCAACCTCAACAGAACTGTTCCAATTTAAAGTCTTGCCCTTTGTACTCCATGGTGCCTCTGTGACGTTCCAAAGATTAATGAGTATAATTGTGCAACCTTATTCTAGCTTCAGCGGCCACACATTGATGACATTGTAGTATGTAGCAAGATCTGGGAGGAACATCTCCATCACCTATATACCATTATGAGGGCTCTGTGTAAAGCTGGGCTCCCAGCCAACCCAAAAAAGTGTAAAATGGCCCAGTCAGCTATAAAATACTTAGGCTTCTTCATAGGGAACGGTAGTGTACAAAGCCAAATGGAAAAAGTAAAAGTAGTCCTTGAAGCACTGACACCTAAAACTAAAAGGAATTTAAGAGCCTTCTTGGGATTGATAGGGTACTATCGTAGGTTCATCCCAAATATTTCTGATAAAACCTCCAGGCTGAATGATAAGCTTAAAAATGCAGAACCACAAAGACTCCAGTGGAAAGATGAGGATGAAGTTTGTTACAACAAAATACAGCAAACCCTATGCCAAAATCCCATTTTGAAGGTAGAAGACCTTTCCAAAGATTTCATTCTTCAAACTGATGCTTCTCTGACTGGATTAGGTGCCATCTTAAAACAGTCATGACGGCTTAGAACAACCTATACTTTTTGCCAGTAGAAAACTCTTTCCCAGGGAGATAAATTACTCCATTTTGGAGTTAGAAGCTCTCGCTACAAAATGGGCCATCCTACATCTCAATTATTATATATTAAAAATCAAATTCAAATTAATCACCAACCACTCTCTCCTTGTATGGATAAGTCAGTGAAAGGAATCAAATCTGTGGGTTATGCAATGGTTTCTGGACTTGCAACCTTACTGCTTCACAGTGGAACATAGAAAGGGGAAAGACCAAGGGAATGTGGATTTCCTTTCGAGGTTCCCCTGTGAAGCAGTTGCGTCCATATTGCATAGGCAGAGGGTTTGTGAAAAACCTGAAGGTGGTTCACGACTGAGTCCGTGGTGATCCCTTGTCCAGGGGGCCAGGGAAGGACCATCTCTATTGGATCCCGACCCTGGGGGTAGACAAGCGAGGGAGGATCACCTGGGTAGGGGGTACTCGGGGATTGGGGAGGAGACACCAGAAGGTGAGACATGGTGTCCCCCATTTGACAACAGTTTTTTACCCCATATTCCCTCTACCTTTATGGGATACTACAACTCCCATAACTCCCCTCCTTTCCTCATCACCCCAACTACTGAGATGAGGAAGAGGAAGGCTGAGAGTGGAAGATTACCACTAGTAACATACACTGGCCCTGTCCCACTAATAAGGTTAGTCACAATCACACACCTGAAGCTCATGGACCGCTATCCAAACTATAAAAGGTGGAACACAGAAAGACACAGAGAGCGAGACAGGGGCCAAGAAAGAAGGCCAGATGAATGGCGAGACGGAGGAGCAGCTGAGAGTGAGCTGCCGAGAACAAGGTCAGGGAGAACGAGATGCTGAGATGCTGACAGGCTGCAAGTTGAGGCAGCAGAAAGCGTGGCGAGGGAGCCGTGTCTCCAAGAAGCCAGAGAGTTCAGAGGAGGGAGCCGAGAGGCTGGCTAATCCCTTTCCTCCATGCACCAGCAAACTGCTTGTTTATCCCCGGAGCAGCGAGGCCACCCGGGAGAGTCTGAGAGGCAGGTGGGTAAAACCCTGAGCGCTACTAGATTAGCCGGCGAGGGAGCAGATGAGAAGCAAAGTAACAGAGTGGTGACGTCTGAGAAGGCACGTTGTTGAGCGCATCTTGAAAGATAACAGAACAATGGATAATGAAAGTGAAATGTGTTGAAAGCCACTGAAAAAAAGGGCCCGAGGGGAAGAGAGAGTGCAGAGATCCCGGAAGGCTATTGTGGAAGAGAACTGATATTTTTGTGAAACGAGGAGCAGACTGGCCGTGGGCCCATCTTAATTAACTATATGCTTTTGTGAAATAAGGAACAGAGTGGTTGAGGGCCTGTTCTGCGAAGCCAAGTGCAAGAGACACAGACATTGAGAAGTCAATCCTATTGTCAGAGTGGTCACGCATAGGGGTGAGGATTCTGTGCGGTTGTACAAGTGTCTGGCAAAGTGATAATGATAAGGACCCTCCTGTCGGATTGGTCACGCATGGGGCTGATAATACTATGCGGTTGTGAAGGTCTCTGACAGATGAATATTGTGAAAGAGAAGTACAAAGGTTGGGGAAGGGAGTTCTCCCTGAGCTCTGTGAAGCACAGCTGTTTAGCTGGAGAGTGTTTCAGCCATGTTTAAGTGTTTGAAGACAGGCAAGGGCAGCCTGTGAAAGTAACCAAGAAGGAACTTTGTGAATATCTGTTTGTTTGAGAATTGTGAAGCCGGATGAGGGAAGCCCGAAGGAATCCATTGAAGAGAACTGTGATGCACATTGAACTGACATTGAAATATGCGAGGGCAGCCTAACAGATTTAAAGGAAACCTTTGAACTGTGATAATATCCACCTTGAAGGAACTTTGTAAGAACCCCAGTGAACTGAACTTGGGGAAGGGAGTGGTGAGCGACTTTCATTGCCATTCTGACATTCTTTTGATACTCTTTATTTTCATTCATTTTCCCACACTTTTTAAAACAATTATTATTTATATATTTATTGTTTACTAGGCATTGATATAAAACAATACAAAAAAAGTTACTTAATTAATACAAATGAATGCAAATTCATTGACATTTAATTTCATAGATATTTGAAAGAATTTCCATTACTATATTACATAAAACAATAATTTCATGTCCTTCATTGGTAAAACAGTATTTGCAATTGAATTAAAGTTAAAAATGAACTTAAAACCCTAGAAAACTTTACATACTTTACATACCTTTTTTAGGAAACTCAGTACTGCTAGCTTCAGAGGTACATGCTTTTCGTGCATGATATTCATCCATAATAGGAATAAAGAAACACATTGAGTATTGGAGACAAATTTACTAAAATGTTCTATTCTCTGACACTTTAAGACAGGACATTTGAGTAGCAAATGTGGCAAAGTTTCTATTTCTGTCGAGTTCAGACAACGGGCATCATTACAACTATGCCATTCCAGAAACAACAGTGCCGGTAAGGTTACCAGCACTGTTGTTTCCATACCGGCATATTACAGGTATGCCTGCCGGAGTCGCTATGCACGGCACGTCTGACCCTGCTGAGCACAGCGGCCATGGTAGGCAGACCATCACGGAAGCACCGGTGCTTCCGTGTTCCCCATTCCCATAGGACTCTATGGGAATGGAGAATTACAATTTACCGGTGCCTGACTTCCCGGACTGCCGGGGTTGTAATCCCCCGGAGTTTATGGGAAGTCAGGCGCCGGTAAATCATTACGGGTCTTGCGGCAACCTGCCGGTACACCGGCACGGTTACCTCCGGTTGTCTACACATTGCTTTTTCCCTGCTCGATCTTTCTCTTATACTTGATATTTCCTTAATTAACATCACATTGAATCTGAATTATTCCTAGTGATTTGACATGGGAAATAGCTCCAATATGATTCTAGTGCTCTTATATTCTTTTGGGGGGGGCATAACTTGCGTATAGAGTCATGAGCTCATTATATCATTTAATAAAGTGGCCCAAGAAGGAAAGAATTCCAGCCCATAACAGAGTCTTGGAATAACCTTCCTTTTGTAAAACTTCAATGTAGGAAGAATAGAAAATGTGCCATATTTCCTATCCACCACTTTCATTTGCGAGGCCATTTTTACAACCTTCACCTCCAGATAATTTCTATAGAACCATTTAGAGTGGTTTGCCACTATAGGGAATCTTAAATAGACCATCTTTGATTTTTCTAGTAGTTAAGTATGGTCCAGCCACCAAGTGATATCAGTATTTTTCCGTAACCCCCTACCATTCAATCTCATGATCACATTTTTTGCATTATTTATTACTCATTTTTGATAACTCCTATATTGGCAAAACACCTCTAACAGTCTCTGCAGACCAACAGGCGTATGATCCACGAGAACAAAGTCATCGCATATGCTACCCACACGATTTTTAAACTATCAATTTTTGGGGATACAAAGAATGCTTCCATTAAGACCCTGCCAACATTTGTAACATAAAGATTAAATAAAATTGGGGCTAACATACAACCTTGTCTCAATCCATTGGACGTTATAATGGGACCTGTTAATAGGCCTTCTGAATTGAGCCTGACCTGAATCTTAGTATCAGTGTGTAAGTGTATCAGAATACTTAGTAGGCCCCTAGGCATACCAAACATAGCACAATTGTTTCACAGAATTTGACGATTTACCAAGTCAAATGCCATACTTGAGTCCATTGATGCCAAGTACTCCGGAGGAGCGTGTGCATCCCAGACTTGTCTATGTAGGCTACTCAACAACAATCCACCACAATCTGTACCCAAGGATAGGCTAAATCCTTTTTGCCTGTAGTCCAGTATGTTTTTTCATAAACACCAAACTTCTATGTGTTCCCCGACAATGCACGCAAATATCTTTGAATCTGCGTCTATGATTGCTATGGGTCTGTAATTGAGTGGTGATATTCGCAAATCTTTTTTCAAAATGAGTACGACATAGTAAGTTTCCCAACTTAGAGGGGTATTCCTTGTGCCCAGGATGTCCAGAACCAGTATATATAGAATATTAGCCGAGAGTACCGGATTTTGTTTCAATAGGACATTTGTTAGCCAATTCGGACCCCCTGCTTTAGAGCAGCTAACCTTCTTAATTATTCTCGCCATAGGGCCTATTGAGATAGATTTTTCCCATTTATGGTTCTGGATTTCGGTCAGGATTTCCTTTTCAGAATCACTTTTATAGATATTCAAAAAGTGTTTTGCCCAAGTCTGTTCAGGAATGGGATTAGTCTGTAATGTTTGTTGCCTTATTTCAGTTTGATTAATCAGGGACCAAAAACTACTCAAGTTTTTATCCTTAAGCGAGGCCAGCATACTCTCACCATCCCTTTGATACAAAACTGATTGATTCTGTTTTAGCCAGTTTCTCAGATTTTGTGCCAATTTACGAATGGACTCCCCTGATTTAATCATATCAGAGGTAGTTCTCTTGGTGAGACTTATCAATTTGTGAGTTCTCTTCTTCATTTCTTTAACTTGAGAGTCATATTTGTGCTTATGTGGTCTAGTGTTGGAATTCTTTTTATAGCTCTCCTTCTTTAACTTTAGATCATTCATCAAATTAGTCATATATTTCTTATTTTTTTATTGGTTTAATTGCGTAAACAATTTTTACAATTTTACATCTATGAAATTCATCTTATTTCTGGTCCATTGATGTCTTTGCAAATGTCCAGGCCTGTTTTCGCTGTCTTGCTGTTTGCCATGTAGGAATTTAAGCCTCTCTCCCACTTTTACTCTTTGTCATTTAAGTCAAGTCTTTTCCTGTTTCTGAAGATCAATTTTTTGTAGAAACTGTGTCACAGCAATCACATCTCTTGTTCTTTCTCCTTCTATCAAGCGGTTCCACCAGTCCTCTTAGTTGTAAAATGATGGGTCTTTTTTTAAAAAAATATGTTTATTTTTGAACAAGGCAGGATGGTAGCAATACAGAATTTTAACAGGCGTGTTATACATCTTAAGAACAACATATTTTATTACTCTCCCTAACTCCCTGTGGTCGTCAGGCCACCCAAGGCCACTCCCCCACTCCTGTTCCTGCGGGGCCCATTGTCAGACTCCGGTTCCGCCTCCCCTATCTCCTCACCTGATTCTTCAGAGGATAGATCCTTGAGAGGATTCTTCTTCTTTGGAAGCTTCTTCTTCTTGTTGCTAGATGACTTGTCCTTATAAATCCGGTCCATCTTTTCGCGGAGATAAGGTCTATCCCCTCCAGAGGCCACCGTGACAGTAGTGGGAACCTGTCTTGGGTGCCTCCAGTGGGGCCAGCCTCACTTTCAGGGAAAAAGCCAAAGCAGAAAAAACCCTGTAGATCTTGATGGTAGGAGATGAGGTGGACAGTCCTTGATAACCCAGGCCGTTGGAAGAAATAATCTCTCCTAGCAGAAACCGCTGTGGGCCGACGCTGAAGGTGGATAGCGAAGGCTGACTGGAAGTAAACAGATGTCCGCGACCAGTTTCCCAGACAGAGCTCGGAATAAGACTTGCAGGTAGAACCTTTCAATAGCAACAAGGAAATCGTAAGTAAGTAGCAGGATAATAGACGAAAAGGAGGAAAGGAAAGGAGAATAAATGGCCTAAGAAGGAAACCCGAAATGCATACCCAGTGAAAGGAATAGATGGCAAGATACCGCAGAGTAGAAAATAAACCAGATACAGGAAGAGAGTGCCGCTTTCCGAGCAGAGCCGAACAAAAGTTGGAGGTACCGGAAGGCAAATGTAAGTAGCAAACAGTGCAAACAGTGCCGCGCACAGAGAAGGCTGCAGGCAGCAGGGAAGGAACGGCGAGAAGCCGAGCAGGAAAGTAGGAGGAGCCTCGTACCCAGGTAAGCAAGACAGCAAGCCACCGAAGCGGTGAAACCGCGGAGAACAGGCCGTGAACCCAAAGACTAGATGGTAGGGTTGTAGCGCGGCAGAATACGAAAGAAGGAAATGCAGCGAGAAACAAAGGTTGTACAAGATTAGGATATAGTTGGAGACTAAGGCGGCTAAGAAAGCCCAATGGAAGGTAAAAACTAGAGAGTAACGGAGCGTTAGCGTGCGAGAAGCAAACACAGATACAATGCACCGCACAAGGGGGCGGAGTCAGTACTTATAGAGTCCTCCGCCATATTGGATGAGGACTAGAGCGAGGTAACCGCTAGCTAGTGCCGCCAGCGGTTCCATAACTTCCACCCCTGATTCCTGACACCCATCCATCGACTAGGATACTCCGGGCCAGCTGGGGTTTATAAGTCAGAGCTGGGAAGTCTCGATCAAAGTCAAGGATTTGGCCCCAAATGTTCCGAAAGCGATGAAGAAGACCCACCCTGGCTGCCGTCACCTTTTCTGCAATTAGTACATCCCATATTTTTACCCACCAGAGGGGTAGAAGAGGGCCCTCCACCAATTTCCATGAGCGTGCTACTACAATTCTACCCCCCAGAAGCCATTGGGATAGTAGTTTGGCTTTGGGTCCAGATCTTGGATAGATTCCGGGTACTGGGATGCCCAACAAAATGGTTTCGGGGTTCAAGGGGAGCCTTGTCTACGTAATTTCTGCGATGATCGCCAGGCACTGTTTCCAGAAGTTGTGGGCTTTTGGGCAAGTCCACCACATTTGAAAGAAGGACCCTATTTGGCCGCATTGTCTCCAGCAAGTTGGATCAAGAGTATGGTTCATATGGTGGAGTCTTAGGGGTGGATAGTACCAGCGTAAAAAGGATTTTGTATGCGCATTCTCTATTCGTGATGCATGCCGATGATGACTGAGCGCGGGTCCAAATGTCCACCCAGGATTGGTCCTCTATGGGGTGGCCTAGGTCTGCTTCCCATTGGGCCATGGATCTGGTTTTGGAGGTTAGGAAATCCTTTTGGAGGCGTTTAGATAGAGTGGAAATTTTGCCCCGGCTTGGTAGCTCCTTGAGAGTCAATTCCATAGGTGTTGGGAGGCCGGTAGCTGCTTGGCGAGTTTGTGGGTGGGAGCACCAGTGACGTAGCTGGATGTATGTAAATCTGTCCTTTTCCTGGAGCTGGAAGATTTCTTTGAAACAACAAAAGTGCAAGGTTGACCTCTTTTGAAGAGCTGTCCCAAGGTCTCGAGTCCCCATGCGATCTAGGTTTTAAAGTTTTGGGGGGAGGCCCTGGGTGAAAAAGCTGGGTTCAGGAAGACTGGGGAAGTGGGGCCAAGTCCCACTGGTACCCCCTTTTCTCTTAAGGTTTTATCCCAGATGAAGATGGTGTGTTTGGTGGCCGCCAACAGACCTGCCATTGCCGCCGCATTGGTGGTGGGATGTGTGGAAGTAAGCGTAGTGGGAGAGGTAATCGTGATTGTTCAAGGTCCATCCATCTGGGTCGGTTGGTGAGAGTTTGCCATGCCTGGGTGCATGCCAGCTGGGCCGCCATCTGATATCTCTGTAAGTCCGGGACCCCCAAGCCACCCAGCCTTGCGTTGCCGAGCATTGTATCTTTAGGAATTCTGGCTTTTTCCCCCTCTAAATACTTGTGGAATTTTCCTCTAAGTTTTGGAGGACAGGTGCCGGAATTGAAACTGGGAGGGATGAGCATGCGTATAGGAATCTCAGTAGTAGGTTCATTTTGCAGGCTGTGATCTGGCCCATTAATGATATTTCTTGGGTCGCCCAACGTTTGAGGTCGGTTTCCAATTCCTTGAATTGTGGGGGGGAAGTTTGCCTGGTAAACATCCGTTGGGTCGACCGGGATATGACCCCCTAGATAATTAATAGCTTTCGACTTCCATTGGATCGGGCACATTGGAATCAAGGCTTCTTGCTCCCACGGGGGTATTCCTATCCCTAGTGCCAAAATGATGGGTCTTTAAACAAATGGCCCATGTGAATGTTTCTTTCTTTAGTTAAGCCTTTACATGTCAGGAGTAGATGTAGTTTCAATTTGGTCCAGTAGTTCACAGAAGCGACAAATGTTGGTTGATGAGATTCCTCTGATGGCCCTTATTTCGTTGGTCATTAAAAGGTTGAGACAAGCCCTCATAAATGTCTTACATAGCTCTTTATTGGGAAATGTTCCCATGTACGACCTTATTTCGTTCAATCTCCTGGTTGCTGGTGGAAGATGGGATGTCAGTTTATATCCTGCGGCTTTATCTAATGTTGATATCCAATCCCATCTTTCCAGTTTAGTTTTTACCTTGTTCGGGTTGTTTTTTAGTTCTTCTTCTGTTTATTCTATTTCATCAAGTTTTTCCTGGTTTTTCTTTACCCATTCTTTAAGAGTTTTGCTTTTTGCCTCTTGCATCTCCATATACAGGATGTCAAAGATTTTTGTGCGATCTGGAAGTATTACTTTTCTATCTAGCATCAAGTGATTTCTGTCCACTATAGCCCGAAGTGAGAGTATGCATAGCTCCCTTCTAATTAATGTCATGGGTGTCGACGCTGGCAATACCAGGACGTGGTGCCAGAAATAGCTTTCTAACTTCATCCATATTTCGTCTGGAATTTTTGGCATGGCGTCTGCTCCATAACTCAAAGATGGCACAACCTTTGATTTATAGAATTGGACAATTGGTGTCATTGAGAAGCAGACACATTTTCTATCTATAGCTTTGGCTTGAGATGCTATTTTTCTCACTTTGTCCAATAGGATTGCCTACATGTTTGTTTCTTTTAGGCTGTTACTCAAAATGACACCCAATTATTTAAATTCTGTCACCGTCTGGATTTTCACACCATCCAAGTGCCATTTGAGCTTTTCATTTTTTGTTGATTTTTTTTCTTGGATCATTACCTTTGCTTTGATTTGATTGTTTTTCAGATTATTTTTTCCTATGTATGCGCTCAGGTTATCCAACTGACGTTGAAGGCCTATGGGGGTCTGATCCAAGAGGATCAAATCATCCACGTACAGAAGGCAAGATATTATTGCCCCCCCCCCCTCAGGCCGGTGGGAAGAATTGCACTTCTGATTTTGTATCCTTATAGTCCCAAAGGTATGAGTTAAAGAGGGAGGGTGCCAAGGGGCACCCATGGTTCACCCCTCTTGCCGTGGGGATAGATCTCGACAAGGTGCCTTGTTGGTTTAGTCAAACTGTCATTGAGGTGTTTTCATGTAGAGCTTGAATTGGTTCTAAGATGTTCCTCTGGCAGTTTTTTACCAAGAGCTTTTCCCATAAAAGTTCACGGTTGACCTAGTCAAAGCCCGGAACAGGTCAACGAAGGCCACAAAGATTCTTGGGGGGGCCTTCTTTTATCTTGCCTTTTAGTATGCTCATCAAGAGACTATTCATTGATGTTCCTGCATTCTTCACAAAGCCAGATTGAAATGGGTCTGCAACGGCAGCCTCCTTCGTCCAGCTATCAGCTATGAAAGTGGTCCAGTAGCAATGAGCCATATAGCTTTCCGATGAAGTCCAGTAGTGCTATGGGTTCTTAGCACTTTCTCTCAGAGCACTTTTATATATTGGGACTACGATTGATTTTGTCCAAGTGGATTTTGTGAGAATTATTTTTTTGATCACCTCCTGAATAAAGGCTGCACATTCGTCTGGTGCTTGTTTCAAATGGGCGTTGGTTAGGCCATCCGGTCAGGGGCCAGTCAGTTTTTGTATTTTCCTCTTGACTGTTTCTGTATCAGATCCCAGACTGTTTCGCCAGTTCGCTGGGTTGGTTGAAAATTTTGGGCATATATTTGAAAGAGTGCCGTGAAATGTTTTATCCAAGCGTCTTCCCCAATGTTTTTTTAAATTCCATTGTCAGTATCTTTCGACGTTGTTTTTATCAATGTCCAGAATTCTCTGGATTTTCGGCCAATTATCACTCTTAACATTTCCTCTGCGTCGCATTGGTACAGGATTGCTTGATGGGATTTTAACCACATTTTTTATGTTTTCTCACTTTGTTGGCTATTTTATGTGTCTGCCCATTTTTGTTTTATTTGCAAGATGCTTTGCTGCTGTTACTTTTCTTCTTTCTTCAACCAATTTTTCGTCATAAAAATCAATGACAGTTTTCACTTTGTATATTTTTACTTCCAGTTCTCTTGCTTCAGAAAATGGTCAGGAGCTGTTCGTATTCAGTATTTATAGCATCTTGATGTTTACCACTTGTGGAAGTAGTGATGTAGTTTGAAGTTAGATTTTTGACAGCCATTGCTGTTAATCTTAATCTGTTTCCCCCACTAGCCACTTCTACTTTTGTTTTAATTTTTTCCTGATTTCCTGTTTCGTTTCCCATTTCACCAGTAGAAGATTACTATCACTCTTTTTTTGTCTGCTGTATTTTAAAATGGGTAATGTACGGAAGAAATTCTCTCGATACAAAGATATGATCTATTGTAGCTGAGTTTCTGTCTCTCTGCCAAGTTGGAACAATTTCCTCATCCTTTCCCCGCAATGTGTGCAGGTTATATAAATCTCTTGAGGTCATATGTTTTGCCCATTTGATGCCTCTCAGCACAGTTGGTGGTTTTCTTTTGCTAGTCATCTTTTCTGAGGAAATTTTGGGAAAGGTCAAATTCAAATCTTCACATAAGATTAAATATTTTGGTTCATGGTCGGCATAGATTTTATCTAAAGTGCTGCTTGCGAGCTCCAGAAACTGGTCACTGGTCATTGCTAGTGGGTTCCAATATATGTTCATTATAATCAGAACGTCACCCGTGTTCTTGGCGTCTGGGGAGTTTTTCCCCTTCCAGTTCAGGAGCAGGACTTGAATTAATGAATATAGTTGTCACCAGGGTTTGTACGAAGTGGAGTTCGCTGTTTGAACGAATCAAGGTCAGTATGCCGGATGATGGTCGTCCGTGTGAGCCTTTTGATGCTGGAGATAGAAAGGTCTCACCTCCGTCCATGTGGGGTTTATCAGTTAGCCAGGTCTCTTGGAGGCAAGGAATATCAAATTCTCCTAGGTTTGTGTCGCTGGGTGAGAGTAGGTGGGTAAAACCTCTCGTATTCTATAATCCCAGCATGTGATGAGGAGGTGAGGTCGGGTTGCTAGGGTCCATTTCTCTAATGGGATCCAGTCGCTGCTACAGCGGCGGTGCAGCATAAACAGCGTTAGAGGCGATCGTGAACATTGTGAGTGCTATTGGGCTACTTTCTTCAAATCGGTGTTTGCAGTTCGGCATGTCGGTGACTTTTGTTCCTGAGAAATACCGGGGAAAGGCTGCAATCAACCAGGAGACCATTCAGAGGTTGCTAGAAGAGAATGATCGGATGATACAATGCATTGTTGAATATCAGAATAAGGGGCGAGCTGTCCAGTGCGCCGAGTACCAACAGATTTTACACAGAAACCTTGTGTATTTGGCCACAATAGCAGATTCCAGTCCCAGTACACAGACAAAAAGTGTCTCGGAGGGCTAATGCAGAAACGTCTTGGTCCGATTCTTAAAATTCTCTATGGATGTCTAAGAACAGAGCTCACATGAAAATGCTTTGCCTCTAAGCATCCTTAAAGTTGCTTGGGAAACATTGCTGCTACATATTTTTAAATGACATTAAAATGTTTTTTTTCTCACAAAAAAAATAAAAATAAAATAATCCCAGCATTATGGAACTTGGTGTCTCAAGTTTTTCTTTTGCGACCTCCTGGTCAATAACTGCTCGTATGCATGGCTATCTTCGAGTTGAGGAAGCTAGAGCCTGCAAGATCCAGGTCCAGTTTTGTTTGCTCTGTTTTTTGGGGTTTTCTGCCCAGTGGTTGGTTTCTTTGGACTCCGAGGGAGGAGTTTCGTCTGGCAAAAAGATTATCGTAAGTCTTTGCAATGGACCCGCAGGGAAACATCCTATCTCTAAAGGATCTTTAAAACATTTCAGAGATTCTGTTGCAACCATCTTCCGATCGAGTTCGAAACGGTTTTCATGTTTTAAGGTCCTGTCGCAAGGGACCTTTTTTGCCCCTGTTTCCGCTGATGGTTTTCTGGAGGATTCAGCCATCGATCTTCATTATCTTTATGATCAGTTTTTTCCTTCACTCAGTGTTCTTCATTTTGTTTATTTGTCTTTGTTACCCAATGCGGTCCTTTCGTTTTGTTTGGAGATTTCCTTTCATATCTCGTGGGTAGAGGCCTTTCTGTTTCTCCAGAGCAATCTGTAAGATCATAACCCAACATTAAAAGATTTTCCAATGCTTGTAATATAATTGATCTCACCACTGTAGAGGGAACGTGAAGGTATACACAGTCCAGTTTCCCCCTCGTTCCAAATTCTACTAATTTTATATCATCCGTTCTTATCCGTCTTAAACTTGGAATGCAATGAAGAAGGATCATTACGTTTTTTTCAAATGAGGACTGTGCCGTCATTTTTCATTCCAATTTGTTCCAACTTAAAGTTTCTGACAATCTTCAATTTTTCTCTATATAAGACTATGTCCTCGTTTCTTGTTTTATCACCTACTTGTGATCTTCGTTCTTCCCCCTGGATCGCCTTCCGTTTTGATCACGTTATGTTTGTTGTATTTTTTCAATTTGCACCCGGTTGCTTTGTCATAGTCGTTGTCCTTATTTCTTTTGTCTATTTGGATGTTATGTCAGGAAGTGCTGCCTCTAGTTGGCAGAGCTTGGGAACTTGTTACCTTTTTCGGTTCCGTTGGTACGGTCCTGGTTAGCTGTTGAGGCGAAGAGTTCAGAATTCGATGTTGTTCTTTATCTAGTTTTTCACATCTATCCACAAGGGTCATAAAAGTTGATGTTTTTTGAGAGTCCTCCTCCATACTTTATTCCACGTTTTTCTGTATAGTTGTCTTCTGTTTGTCGTCTGACAGTTGTCTAGGTAGCTCGGATTCCGACTCTTCTATCGAATATTGTGATAGATCTATGAGAGCTATACTCTTGGATGATTGATCTATCACTATCCGGATGTTATTTAGTTCTTCTGCGGCCCAAATATCTGCACATTTTAAGGGCCCATTCTGGCCAGTTTCTGGAGGGTTTTTCTAGGTGCAGGTACTGGGGCTTGCCTTTGAGGTTTGTCTTTGTCATCTTTTCCAACAGATGTTGATTTTGAGTTCTGGTCATTTGTGATCGTCACACGACTTACTGCCAAAGTTTCTGTACATAATTTCTGAGAAAACAGTGGGTAGACTTCTTCCTCCTTAAAGAGGGCAAGTTCGTCTTGTTCTTGTAAGTTTTATTGCAGGTGCCGGCGCGTCTTGTTTGTGTTCAGTTCTAACACTACACATCCATTTTGGCCCACTTTCTGTGCAGGTATATTATTTATCACATTTTTTTCTGTCGTCTTTTTTTGTTGGTCTCCAGGTTTGGATGCCTGCAAGGTGGGATAGTTTTTCTTAAAGTTCAGAGTTGATAATTTGTTCCTGGGATCCTCATCCTCGGTTTGAACTGAAGTTCCCCTGGTTGTTTTCTCTTGTTTCTCGATTTGGAGTATTGTCTACGTGCTGCATTTTAAGGTGTCACGTTTTTTTAGTTTGTCACTGTTTTCCTTAGTTTCAATGTCCTTCAAGATTGGAGTTTCTTTTTCCTTGTCTTTAGATTCCACATCTCCTTTCGTTTTTTCAAGGGCAGTGATATAGCCTTCCAGGTAAATGAGCTCTGTGTGCATCATAGCTGATAACGTTGTATGGTCCTTCAAAGTGTCGTTCAGCGCCTAATATAATTTTGAAAAAGGCGCTAGGGCTATAGTAACTGCCGACATAATTACAAAAAGGTCTGTTTTTTATGGAGTTTCTTTTTCAATTATTTCTCCAGTAGCGTTGAGACGCTCCTTCTCAAAGCTACTGTTAGCTGTGGCTAGACGTGTGCTCCGTAGTTCTCCTTTTCGGAACTTTGCTGTTTTCCTGGTTCCCGGACCCCTGCTTCATTCTATCCTCTCTCCTTCTACCCCACCTTCTCCTGAATCTGTGCACCGCCTCCGAGTGCCTCTTTCCTTACTATTCCTGGATTTCCTGGAGTTTAATATCGATCCCGGACAAGAAGTGAATGAACACTGGAAGCCGAAGACGGCCGAGTGGGCTTGTACAAGACCCGAACCATAAGGAAGAAAACTTCTACGACGGAATCCATCAAGCAGCGAAAACAGGTGAGAAAGGGGGAAACCTGTGACAACGATGCAGGTCAGACTGAATATGGAAGGCTTGCTATCCGCCTCTTTTGAGACCATCTTTTGAGACCAAACGTGGCCTTAAACAAGGCTGTATATTAGCCTCCATTCTTTTCAATCTGTTTATTTTAGATCTTGGAATAGATTTGATGAGTGTAATTAATAACCCCCCCAAACTGAATGGTCAGATCATAGCACTCTATGCTGATGATCTGGTGCTGCTCTCCCGTACTACTAGTGGGCTGCAAGCCCTATTGAACAAATTGGAGCACTATGCCAAGTTCAATAACTTGTCCATAAAATTGGACAAGACACAAATCATTGAACTTGGGAAAGTCACTATCGAAGTCTTCGACCAAATTTATCTGGCGCATTCAAAATCAGACTCTTTTGGTGGTGCCTGAATATAAATATTTGGGCTTAATGTTTAGTAACCATCGCAATGATAGACTGTATAAAATCACGTTGGGAGCTAAAGTGAAAATGATGATATCCCAAGATAAAGTATTACTCTCTAAATATGGCAAATTTACTTGTGTTCACATCATGACCTTCTTCCAACAAAAAGCAGACCCCATCATCACCTATGGGGCCGAAGCCTTGATCCCACAGAAACAACAGTTTTGGGACAACATGGAAGCAAGGTTTTGGAAGAACATCCTAAACTTGCCAAAATGCACACCTACTGCCTTACTACGCTTTGAACTTGGTCTGCTGTCTATGTCCAAGTTATCTGGAAAATGTGTTGTATGTGTTGTATGTAAGTGTCTGCTGGGACTAACAAAAGGTAACATTCTAAATGTCCTAGCTCGATATCTTTTAGTATCTACACATATCTTTCCAACAAAATGGAAAAATTGTATATTGACTGCACTTACTGAAGCAGACATTACACTAGAACAACTGTTAGAAAACCCAATGAAAGTCAAGTTTAAGTTATATCACCAGGACTGGCTTATTACTCAAGAAAAGTGCCTCCTATTGGTAGATTTTGATAGAGCTTTATTTGGCCATAAGAAGTTCTGTACTATGGCTGGCTATCTGGTCAAATGTCCATCACATCAGCTCAGATATAAAATCCTAAAACTCTGCCTAAATCTATGGCCTACAAAAGAGGTTCTGGCCAGAAGAAGCATAACTGGCTCTGATACAGCATATTGTTGGTTTTGTAAGAATAAAAACACCAAGGAAACCTTGAAACATCTCATAGCTGAATGTCAGGCTGTTATGCAGCAACAAAGGTTTTACTTCTTCAAATTTATGTTGGGCATTTACTCATACAAAACAACTGATGACATCTGGTATGAAATTTTCTCTACTCGCAAAATAACAATCAGGATAGCAACAATAACATTTTTAGAGAAGACTTTGACTCCCGATGCAGTCATCTGAATGTTAATTATGGCTCATACCTGTGTCTATTCAAAGGAGTCTGAATGAGCCATACAAATGTATATGACCAACTTGATTGCAAATTATTTTTATTACTCATGAATCAGTGATATCAAATAATGTTTGTCTAACAACAAGAAACTTGTGATGGTTTTTATCACTTATAATCAGTGATATCAAATAATGTTCGTCTAACAACAAGAATCTTGTGACAACTGAGAAACAAAATATTATGTAATTGTTTTATGGTGCTTGAGAAAGCAGTTTTATACATGTTTTGAAAGGTTAACTTGTTTAGCCAACCAAAATAAAAAACATAAAAATAATAAGAAATTGCTGTAATTTACTTTTCCCTCCTTTGCTTCAGAGTTTAAGGAGGTCTGAAAAGATGCATTACTCCTTCTAGTAACATCTGAGGTGATAGCGGACCTTTAAGGGATGATATTTGTTCCCTTTTCAATACTGCTATACACAGCTATTCTCCTTTCAGACATATAACATTTGTTTTCCTGCAATCTACTGCCCCCAAGATTTTAAGAGAGTTAGAAATGGCTTGCACTTCATCGTGAGGCCCCTCAGGTACCAGCTCACCCAGGCGTTCCTGAGAACATCCTTGAGATATGATGTTCTTGACCACATTTCTAACCTTTGCTTTAATCAAGGTCCGTGCTTTTTCCTCCACCCATGAAGGAACGGAGAGAACACACTGAGATAGGTTCTTGTTTGTAGGATAGAACTTTTGTGTCTGCTCATTTCTACTCATAACTTCCATCATAGACGCGATGTTACTTCCCAACAAGTCATTTCCGATTTCCTCTTGTGTATCAACTATTTTGGTAGACACGCAAGACCCTGTATTATTGGATATCATGATCTTTGGGGAACGTATCATTGGAAGAGTACTTTTAAATATATCATATATTGGTTTCTCTAAACTTGTCTTTCTTCTATTGTGTACTTGTGTGTTTCCCTTTTTTTGTTTTAATGAGTCTGCCAATCTAAAGTTAGATTCAACATAATGAGTTTGTGACAATGATATATCTATAACTTCCATCAATTCGCCCTCCTCATCTTTGTTACTGTCATTGGACAATGAAATAATTGGGTCCCTTGTTTCTTGAAAGTCTTGACATTTATGCAATGCTAATGTGTGCAAATATTTGCGTAAACATGTTTTAGAGGTTTTTAGTTCCATTAATTGATTGTTTATTATTTTCTCCCCCTTTCAAAAAAATGTTTTGTTACTGATGTCACACGTTACCAATGTGTCATTCTCAGTACTCCCCTTATCATTTGTTCTTGTTATTTGTGATTGAAGTGGGAGATCTACTTCCTGATTCATAGAGGGCACATCAGTTGCTTTAACAGTCTGCAGTAAGCCAGCTAGATCAACTGATGGTCTGCACATCGCATTTCATGTTATTAATTTTGGTATGTGTTCGTTTCTCCTGTCGATTGTGTAATAAAGTTAAAGATGTGGAGATGTCAATTAAATGTGGAGTATGTGTTTTTAGTTCACTCATAAGTTGTTCCTGCATACTTTGAATGGCCATGGTTAGTGACTTTGTGTTGTCATCCTTTTTCTGTAAAGAATCACTTGGTTTTCGTGCCAAAGTCACTTCCTCCACTGCGTCTCTCTTGTCCTGGGTATGCTCTGTCATGGCAAGTGTGAGAAACCTTATGGTGTCTCACTTGCTAGTCCCCAGGGATCTGTCATCCAGGTGGTCAGGGCACGGCCATCGATATTGGATCCAGTTCCTGGGGGTGGACCAGTGTGGGAGGATCACCTGGATGAGGAGTCCTAAGGGAGTGGAAGTGGGACACTGACAGTTGAGACGCAGCCCCCCTTTCTTATAACACCTTTTCCCCATCCTACCCTGTAGGATACTCAGAAGTTCTACCCCCCGCCCTTTTCCAACACAAACACTTTCCTACAACTTAACAGACAACAGACCAACACCAGGGCTGTTTACAACACAAGGGCCAGGCAATTAACAATAACGCTGCACACCTGACAGCCCTTTCCCTTCCCCCAATGATAAAAGGCGGAGCACATAGAGCGAGGCCGAATGCACGAGAAAGCAACCATTCCAGACCGGCAGTTCAAGCGAAGGAGAAAGGCGGTGAGACCATGAGGGATGACAAGGAAGGAATTGTCCTGGCCCTTTTCATCTCAGACCCACAAAGCCTCCAAAAGTGAAATCATAGGACCGGGAAGCCCAGCTGGCGTGTTGTGTGAAAGGTGTCAACAGCATTCAGAGCCCTCCTGCGCTGAGAGCCAAAGTGGGGAGAAGTGCTTGTCGCTGTTGTGCTGTCCTTGACTCCCGAGTCAAGAAACTCAAATAGTTCAGCACAGCCGGTGAGTCGGAGAAGACTGATAGTAAACCAAACTGTGCTGAGTCCAAGGTTGCAGGCAGCAACATTGTTGGACAAATAACTTTTGTGTTTGAACTTTAAAGAAACCCTACGAAAAGGTCTAGAAGCAGAGTGGTCTGGCGCTGCTGGGGCGCTCATTCAAGGACTCTGACTGGAGCGCTTTTGGGTTGTGTGTTTTTTGTAAACTACGAGGACCAAGAGGCCTTAGGAGAGGCTGGCATGGAGTGTCAAAGTGGCCCTACGAGGATCGAGCAAAATCCCTCATACACTTGAAAGTCTTTGACACATTAGATAAAACTGAGTGAACTGTGAAATTGGCAAATGTGATCCCGACGGAGGGATACCTACACATTGGGGGTAAACAGTGATGTACCTGTGAACAGTGCTACTAGGACTGCCTTATTATTATTTGATGGTCGAAGCTTGCTCCCATCTCAGATTTAAGTTTAGAGTAGGCGTTTTTTTCACCCATTATACAGTTTAATAAACACCCTTGAACTGTGATCACTTGTGTCTGTCTTTACTGTTGCCACCATGAGTTCCTTACACATGCATGGTAATCTCTCCCATAAGAGAAATGGGTGGAGTGTCCATTGTGCAACACTCCAGTTGACATACTTCCCCCCAAAATATGCTTACCCTGAATTTCATCGTATACATCCAGGGGGAGAGAGTCCATATCCTCCATGTATAGTGATTGTGATGGATCAATGAAAATTGGCTACTGAATAGTTTCTCGTCCCCTGAGTTCTTTAGTCTTTCCCTCATCTTTTTCTTCCATTGGTTCCTCTTCTTTGGAAATAGGCAGTGGTAAAGCCTGAGCTCTGGACATGCTGGGGCTGTTAGAATGTCCTGCCTTGTTCACATTGTTCTTTCCTTTTTTTCATGGTATTTGGTTAGTGTTGCTTTTTGTGTCTGCTAATTTTGATCAAATAGCAATTTGAATGTAAGACCTAAAAAATACTGCAATTAAATGAAGAAGCTAGATACAGCATCAATTTATGTCACCAGGGAGCTCTAGTGTCTCTAGGATTTCTCGTGCATTTACATATATTGATGTACGTTTTAATGTATATCTATATGCAACAGCTTTAGTACCAAGAAAGAGAATAATTATTTGCACCCCTTAACTGTTTTCGCAGCCACGCGAGGTGCAATCAATTTGCCACCCCTTTTAGTAACCAGGGACAAATAAATACCTCACACCCACCTCTTCGTTTTTTGCATACGAGAATCACTTCAAGCACTTTTGCATGACCCAAAACGCTGTGTTCACTTTGCCTCTCCTGCGTTTCCGTAATGCAAAGGCAGTGAGTATTCCAACCGCCGAACAATGTACACTCTGGGAAAGACAATACTCTCACACAATTGTAAACACCAAGGCAATTTTCACTTTAAATTGTTTCTAATCCAATAGGATGGAAAGGAACAATCGCACCGACAGCTAATCAGTGGATACTGCGAAAAGGATGCCACACTTTTTACGTCTGCAAGCATCAAAGGCGACGTTCACTTTTACTTCCTATCAAGACACATCAAAGAGAGGAGTACAGTTTGCCCCCGGTAGGCAAAACACTGATGTGGCTGCTGGTACTTACATTATTTTTTTGTATTTTGTGTAACCAAGACCAGCATACTAGCTAACAGCACTCTGCAAAGCACTCTGAAAATGCATCCACGAAAATGTGCACGGGGTGGCTGTTTTGAGGTGTTTTTTTTCAAGAGGATGGGGCTAATCCTTTTCTTTAGTGTCCCCAGTTATCGATCAATTTGTGATGACTCTCAGATAAGATGGCCAAGCCAGCCAACAGTACTCTGGAGAGCACTCTGAAAATGTGGAAATTTTCCCACACTTAGTTATTGTGAAACGTGAGGGTAAGTATAGGTTTCTGACACAGACTTTTCCTTTGTTTGCCTCACTGACTTGGACCATTTCATTTTATGTTGATGGTTGAGACAACTCCTATTATAGAGTTAGGGCCAGCTAGGAAATCTCCATCCCCAGTCAAACTTAATAAAGGTGGTGAAACATGTAATTTGTGTGTCTGTGTCCTTACTTGTGATACCATGCCTGCCTCAGATATGGTGTCAGAGGTGGGATGTGACTCAACTGAAACAAGTTGGGGAACCCTGAAGTTTCAAAAATTAACTAACAGTAACAGAGCCTCAGACCCAACAGCAGCTACAAAAGGCTACATTGGGTTTGATATATGCAGTAGTAGGGAAGTGCACTAAACTATAAGGGAAACACCCCAAAAGAGTCCACCGTGGTGGAAGCTCTACCTTGATTTGGAAAATTAGCAATAAATTAAACGAGAGGTAGTTGGCTCCTATCAACAGTCACAAAAACATTAAACTAGTGCTGTTTCTCAGTGTACATATTAGTTTGTATTCAATAAATTAATATACAAAATACATACGTATCCAAAAGTACTCATTGTTAAAACACTGTATAAAATACAGTCTATTGTTTAAAACATATATTTCAACAGTGACACAAAAGGACCTAATCTAATAGGTAATAATCTTAGTTCTTTTGGACTATAACTGCTTCTAAGATGTTGTTAGCTGTCTTTAGTGTAGTTATTTTTATCCTAACATTAGGACTTTTATCTATTATCGGTTATTCACTTCACCAAATACATGTAATCATCATGTTTCAGTTCTCATTGTATATTTTCAGAACTTTCTTCAGGAGCATTTACCACTATACAATTATTACCGTAAAACAAAACAAAACATACAATAATTTAATCTGGTGAGTATAATTCCTACTCTGGTTGACAGTGAAAAAGCATCTGTCTTTCTATGTTGTGACTGTTGATAGAAAGGAGAGAGAGAAAAAAATAAGCCATTGATGCTCAGTTATATCTCTAAGATTGTGTTTAATCTTTGACTATACGAGGAACGTTAATTACCTGGTCTAGTCCGTGGAGTAAACATAAAGACGATGAAGTCCTGATTCAAGCAGGGGTTCTCATCTTAAGTCCGAGATAAGCAGTATATGGTCTATCTCGACCTGTAAAGGGAATTTACATCTTTTGAAAAACACCTGTCACTCCTGATTTAGAGTTCCTATTCCTGATTGCACTTTGGAGACTCGGAATCAATATTAAAATTAATTCAAAATTACCTACGTCGATAGGGCCAGATGTTGTTATCCCTTTGAGATATAGTAATGGGTCTATTCCTGATGTCTTCAGGTTGTCGGCTTCGCTGCTCTAAATAGCTTTTCATAAGGTAACGCCCTGAGATGAAAGGTGAACAAAACGCAAAGAGGAAAAAGAAGAAAGGCATATAATTTAGGATTACCTCGATTCTAGAGTTACAAAAAAGGAAGATAGTGTCACTATAACCTTGGTTCCTTTAAAGCCTACCTTAGTGTCCCTATGTTGTTTGTGGTCTTTAGCTGTCAGTATTTTGTACGTCCAGTACTTCAGTTAGGGCCGTTGCATAGTGGAGATAATCCAAACGTCTCATCTGCGATATCTGCCTCCTGTACAGTTAGATATAGATTTCATCAGTGAGGAGCCCTTTAGGGGTCAAGAGCGTCTGGTAAGATAAAACTAATATTAATCCCTAAATACGCCTCATTTGTCAATCGCACTTTACGCCTTACCTATTTTGTTGGGGATCTGCAATTCGTCAGATCAAACCGCAACCATGCAGCTAGTAATCTGTTCGGAACGCTGTGTGTAATCCCTTCATGGATAGTTACGTGCCATCTTGGGTGTCTACATATATACAAATGTTGTCCTCTCTTTGTTTTTACTAATCCCTTCCCGAGTTGCCAGGCGCCCTCTTAGGCGTCCAGATCTACACAAACATTGTCCTTTCTTTGTTTTTATTCACCGCGATACGGGGGCATAATGAACCGGCTCAGATCTGGTGAAGCAAATCCTCGGGTTTATCATTCTTTATATATCGTAAGATCCCTAGCAGAAACCGTCTCCTTAGTGGATAAACTCGTCTCTACGTTCCTTAGAATGAAGTAGATCTAAACTTAACATAAAGCACACTTGAGTTCTTTCATCTATGTGATTATTTCAGATTTATATGCTAAAGTATAAATCTCATTCCTTTTATTAATTATAAACTCTGATGAGTCTATATTACCAGTTAATCTTCACAATTGTTATTAATTCACAGTTAAAGTTCTCAATAGTGAATAATGTATATAATTTACCTTTAACCTGGAGTTCACACTATTACTAAATGTTTCAGATTGTGATTATGGCCATCTACCCGTTAAGGTTGTCTAGTGTAAATAGTGATCTTAAATTTTATGCCATTCAATGGCTTCGTTCAGGCCTTCTCTGTCACTTTTAATTAGAAAAATTAGTCTTTGTTCTTTTTCTAGTAAGTCCTTTTTCTTTTTGTTAATGTCTTGTCCTTTCAGAGTTAGAAGAACTGTCCATTTTAGATCTTTGCTTGGGTGTTTTTTTTCAGTGTAGTGTTTAACCAGTGGGACTGTAAGTACTTTATTTTTGATGCAGCTCTGATGCTCTATTATGCAAGATTTATTTTCCTATTGTTTTTTTCCTGTATATCTACGTTCGCATGGGCATGTAATCATATAAATAACAAACTCTGTGTTGCAATAAAAAAAAAGTGTTTGTTTCCATTTGGTGCTTAGTGCAATTTCGATTTCTTTGGATTTGGTTGTGTACCTAGAGACTGAACAATTACCACAGTAGTAGTGTCCTATCAATGGATTCAGTCCCCATGTTTTAGTCAGTGTTTCAGTGTGTTCTTGCCTGGTTCTTAATTTACTACTTCTGACATGGTTACCTATTGTCGTAGATTTTCTATAGGCAAACAGTGGACAGGCTAGTTTAGTTGTTGATTTATCAAAGATCTTCCATTGTTTTCGAACTATGTTTGTAATAGTTAGACTCAGGTTAGTAAACGTATTAACGCTTACTATACGTTCATCTCTTGGTTTTTGGACTTTGTCTTCCAATAGGGAGTCATGATTATTGTTGAATGCTCTTTTTGACGCTTTGCTTATCAATTTTTTCGTGTAGTCTCTCTCCTTTAATTTACCTGATAAAATCCTAGCTTCTTGTTCATAAGTTTCCTTTTGGCTGCTATTCCTCTTTATCCAAAGAAATTGACCATTTGGCAAATTATCTTTTAAATGTTTCACATGGTGGCTTTGATAGTGTAAGAGGGAATTTCTATCAGTCTTTTTATGGTTAGGCTTCACTAGGAGGAATCCCTCTTTGTGGAAAATGGTGTAGCAAGCCCACGAGATTAAGTTCAATTCATAAGGGTGGGTTCTGTAGATGAATAATTTTTCAAAATATTCTACATAGAGGTTCGCCGCCATAGTTGCCCCATCGCTGTTCCTTCAAGTTGTTGATAAAAATTACCTTGAAATTCAAAGAAATTTTGAGTTAATGCCACTTGTAGGCACCAAAGGATAAACGAGGTCTGCGCCGGGTCATTATCATTTGAAAATAAACTTTATGATGTCTCTACGCAATTCCTAATCACTTTTGACATTGTCTCTTTATATGCTAATATACCGCAAAGGGCCACCTTAGATGCCATTGAAGAAATTCTTCTTACTCGCATAGATAATGACCCGGTGTCATATACCGCCCATGGAAAGTATGGAGCAGATGGGCGCTATGGAAAAAGGACTAGACTCTGAGTCACTGCAAGGTGCGGTCTAGTCTTTCTGTTGTACTGCCTACAAGTACCTGAAAATGGAGAACACCTGTGCGTTGCAACTTTCTTGCTGCCTTCGAGAGTACACCACGTTTGTACTCGGCCTTCAGTTGTTTCTCTGTGTTCCCCGTTCCTTCCCTCCCTTTTCGTCTGCCCGTGTCTTTCCGTTACCGCTGTTCGCGGTTTCCTCCTCCCGTTTATTTCCGCTTACCTGTTTGTTTTCTGCTTCCGCTGTTTACCCGCGCTCTGCGCTGCCTTCTTGTACTCACTCCTGCTTCAGCGTCTCATCTGCCATCGGACGCTCTCTGCTGGGAACTCTTCGTTGTCCAAGTTCTTTGGAGTACTGTACTGTTTGTGCTGTTCCGCACTGGACCGTTATTTCCTTATCCGCTAAGAACACTTACCAGTGCATGCTGGTTATTGAAGTACGGATACACGCCGACAACTACCTGCCAACTACAGCTACACAATCTTCCAGGGTTTTTCGGCAAGGCTTTTCCCTGGTTTGGGGTGGGCTCCCCGGAGTCCCCGCTGCCGGGCTAATTGCTTATAGGCAAAGTGGCCTCCGGGGGAGCTCGCTCCTATTTCGTCAAACAGAAGAATAAGATCGTCAGGACAAAGACAAAGACAGCCTGGAGGGAAAAGCCGGAAAGCTCATCAGAAGAATCCGTAAAGACCCACACAGAATCATCAGGTGAGGAGTGGGCTAGTGGTAAGGAAAGTGTGAGTGATAAACCTACAGAATCTGAGACCCGGTGCCGACCTCGTTCATCCTTTGGTGCCTAGAAGTGGCATTGACTCAAAATTTCTTTGAATTTCAAGGTAATTTTTATCAACAAATGGAATGAACAGCGATGGGGGAAACTATGGCCCAGAGTGTGGCGAACCTCCATGTAGAATATTTTGAAAAATTATTCATCTAGAGAACCCACCCGTATGAATCGAACTTAATCTTGTGGGCTCGCTACATAGATGATATTATCGTGATATGGCGTGGAACAGAAATAGAAGCAGATGAATTCCTTCAGTGGCTGAACCAATGTAATCGGCACTTACAGTTTATTATGACCATCAATAAGGATAATATTAACTTCCTCAACCTCACGATTTTCCACAAAGAGGGATTCCTTCTAGTGAAGCCTTACCATAAAAAGACTGATAAAAATTCCCTCTTACACTATCGAAGCCACCATGTGAAACATTTAAAATATAATTTGCCATATGTTCAATTCCTTCGGCTAAAGAGGAATAGCAGCCAAAAGGAATCTTATGAACAAGAAGCTAGGATTTTATCAGGTAAATTAAAGGAGAGCGACTACCCGAAAAAATTGACAAGAAAAGCGTCAAAAAGATCATTCAACAATAATCGTGGCTCCCTATTGGAAGACAAAGTTCAAAAACCAAGAGATGAACGTATAGTAAGCGGTAATACGTTTACTAACCTGAGTCTAACTATTACAAACATAGTTTGAAAACAATGGAAGATCTTTGATAAATCAACAACTAAACTAGCCTGCCCACTGTTTGCCTATAGAAAATCCACGACAATAGGTAACCATGTCAGTAGTAGTAAAATATGAACCAGGCAAGAACAAGCTGAAACACTGACTAAAACATGGAGTCTGAATCCATTGATAGGACACTACCCCTGTGGTAATTGTTCAGTGTGTAGGTACACAACCAAATCCAAAGAAATCGAAATTGGACTAAGCACCAAATGGAAACAAACACTTTTTTCTAATTGCAACACAGAGTTTGTTATCTATATGATTACATGCCCATGCAAACACAGATATACAGGAAATACCAATAGGAAAATAAAAACTTGCATAATAGAGCATCAGAGCTGCATCAAAAATAAAGTACTTACAGCCCCACTGGTTAAACACTACACTGAAAAAAAACACACAAGCGAAGATCTAAAATGGACAGTTCTTCTAACTCTGAAAGGACAAGACATTAACAAAAAGAAAAAGGAGTTACTAGAAAAAGAATAAAGACTAATTTTTCTAACTAAAAGTGACAGAGAAGGCCTGAACAAAGCCATTGAATGGCATAAAATTTAAGATCACTATTTACACTAGGCAACCTTAACGGGTAGATGGCCATAATCGCGATCTGAAACATTTAGTAATAGTGTGAACTCCAGGTTAAATGTAAATTATATACATTATTCACTATTAAGAACTTTAACTGTGAATTTATAACAATTGTGAAGATTAAATGGTAATAGAGACTCATCAGAGTTTATAATTAATAAAAGGAATGAGATTTATACTTTAGCATATAAGTCTGAAATAATCACATAGATGAAATAACTAGAGTGTGCTTTATGTTAAGTTTAGATCCACTTAATTCTAAGGAACGTAGCTACGACTTTATCCACTAAGGAGAAGGTTTCTGCTAGAGATCTTCCGATATATAAAGACTGTTAAACCCGATGATTTGCTTCCCCAGATCTGAGCCGGTTCATTATGCCCCCGTATCCCGGTGAGTAAAAACAAAGAAAGGACAATGTTTGTGTAGATCTAGACGCCTAAGAGGGCGCCCGGCAGCTCGGGAAGGGATTAGTAAAAACAAAGAGAGGACAATGTCTGTATATATGTAGATGCCCAAGATGGCGCCCAACTATCAGTGAAGGGATTACACACAGCGTTTCCGAACAGATTACTAGCTGCATGGCTGCGGTTGGATCTGACGAATTGCAGATCCCCTACAAAATAGGTAAGGCTTAAAGTGCGATTGACAAATGAGGAGTATTTAGGGATTAATATTAGCTTTATCTTACCAGACGCTCTTGACCACTAAAGGGCTGCTTACTGATGAAATCTATATTTTGTCCTCTTTGCGTTTTTTTCGCCTTTCATCTCAGGGCGTTACCTTATGAAAAGCTATTTAGAGCAGCGAAGCCGACAACCTGAAGACATCAGGAATAGATCAGAGAAGCTGACATTCTAAAGACATCAGGAATAGACCCATTACTATATCTCAAGGGGATAGCAACATCTGGCCCTATTGATGTAGGTAATTTTTAATTCATTTTAATATTGATTCTGAATCTCCAAAGTGCAATCAGGAATAGGAACTCTAAATCAGGAGTGACAGGTGTTTTTCAACAGATGTAAATTCCCTTTACAGGTCTAAATAGACCATATACTGCTTATCTCGGACTTAAGATGAGAACCCCTGCTTGAATCAGGACTTCATCATCTTTATGTTTACTCCACGGACTAGACCAGGTAATTAACGTTCCTCGTATAGTCAAAGATTAAACACAATCTTAGAGATATAACTGAGCATCAATGGCTTATTTTTTTCTCTCTCTCCTTTCTATCAACAGTCACAACATAGAAAGACAGACGCTTTTTTACTGTCAACCAGAGTGGGAATTATACTCACCAGATGAAATTATTGTATGTTTTGTTTTGTTTTACAGTAATAATTGTATAGTGGCAAATACTCCTGAAGAAAGTTCTGAAAATATACAATGAGAACCGAAACATGTCGATTACATGTATTTGGTGAAGTGAATAACCGATAAAAGATAAAAATCCTAATGTTAGGACAAAAACAACTGCACTAAAGACAGCTAACAACATCTCAGTAGTAGTTATAAGCCAAAAGAACTATGATTATTACCTATTAGATTAGGTCCTTTTTTGTTACAGTTGAAATATGTTTTTAGACAATAGACTGTATTTAATATAGTGTTTTAACAATGAGTACTTTTGGATATTTATGTATTTTGTATATGAATTTATTGAATAAAAACTAATATGTACACTGAGAAACAGCACTAGTTTAATGTTTTTGTGACTGTTGATAGGAGTGAACTACCTCTCATTTAAATTAGTAGTAGGGAAGGGTCCATCCCTCTGAGAGAAAGGAGACTGATACCTACTGATTTGGTCCGAATACCTCCCCCTGGATGTTATGGCAGACTAGCTCCCAAGTCAGGACTGGCCTCGAAGTTGGGATTAGACGTACTAGCAGGAGTCATTGATTGCAATTTCAGGGGAGATATAAAGATTCTCTTGCAGAACCATGGAGAGACAGCATTTGAAATCCAACCCAGGGATAAGATAGCTCAGGGGATACTTGAAAGAGCTTTGTTCCGCCTGTTAAAGGAAAAAATAGAACAAGAAACTACAGAAAGGGGTGCAATGGGTTTTGGAGAGGCTGATAAAAGATCACAACCAATTTTACTCTCTGGTATTAATGAAGAAGAACCAGAAGTTCTCCCTGATTTAGACTTTGCACAAAGGAACAATCCCTTACTATCGGAGCCTTTCTGCAGGGAATACCGGAAGCAGAGGGTAGGGAAAAAGGAGGTCCCTTCTTTTTTCTGAAACAGGGATTGTTATATAAAGGAGAAATCTCATGTAAAAGTCTGTCTAAAACTCAGTTGGTAGCACCTCAAAGTCACTGACAGATTGTGCTTGAAATTGCCCTTTCACATCTAACAGGGGGGCATTTAGGACAAGTAAAAACTCAATGTGGGCAGAATGAGAAGAGGCCCTGATACCACTCTCTCAAACGCCACAAGATTGTGAGAGCATATGGCGTTAGTCCGAAATTTAGTCCATACCCATATGGAAAAAACCAAATACCAGCAAATGCTTTCCCTATGATAAAAAGGTCAATCTTTCTCTGTGGGACAGAAATGTCTAGTCCTCCTCCCTACTTCAGAAAATAAGTTAGTCTCAAAGTGGCATAGGCCCTATGAAATAACTGAACAGACAGGGACATGTAATTACAGAGTGTCACAACCTGATAGATTCATTTACCAATCTTTTAAAAGAGTGGAAAGAAAACCCCTCAGCCTCTCACTCTACCATTTTATCCTGTTAAGTACCACAAGAAATGGATAACCTAATCCCCAGGAACGTAGATACAATAAGACGGAAGATCTAACAAATCTTATTGTAGAGTTTCCTGATGTCTTTAGTGAAAAACCAGGAAGAGTGAAAGGAGCCTACCTTTAGATACGTACTCTGAGAAACCTGAAGGTGTCTCCATGGGTAGTCCCTGGGGATCCGTCATCCAGGTTGCGAGGGCACGTCAGCACTATTGGATCATGTTCCTGGGAGTGAACCAGTGAGGGAGGATCATCTGAATGGGGGGCCTGTGGGAGTGGGACCCCAACGGGTAAGATGCGGTATCCCCCTTCTTTCAACACCTTTTCCCCTTCCTACCACGTAGGATATTCCAAAACACTGCCCCACCTTTCCGATACAAGCACTTTCACACAACACGAAAGACAATAGACTAACACCAGAGGTGTTAACCTTATATGTCCCTATACAAGGGTCAGGCAAAGTCAGGCGATTGACCAGAACCATACACACCTGACGGCCCTTTCCCTTCCCCACAGGGATAAAAGGTGGAGCACAAGAGCACAGGATGAGCAAGGCAGCCCGCACAACGTGAGAGCTAACTCAGCAAAGCAGTTCAAGAGGAGGAGAAAGACGGCGCATACCGAGTGTGTGACAAGGAGAGAAGCGATCTTGCCCTTTCCGACCAAGGCCTCTGAAACCTCAGCAGAAGTAAGTAGAAGACTGCGAGCCATAGCCAGCGTGTGTTGCAGCAGATGTCAACGGTACAAAAGACCTTCCTCCACTGATTACCAAGCCGGGGAGAGACACTTGTCTCTGTGGTACCAACCTTGACTCCAAAGAGAAAGAAAGCAAGCGTTTCATCACAGACGGTGAGTCGAGGGGAGAGTTGATAAGAAACCGAACTGTGTTGAAGGAAAAGTAGCAAATGGCTAATTTAAACTGTGAAAGGCTTAAATAGTTATTGGTGAAAAAAGGGGAAAACCAGCAACAAAGGAGTCCGGCACCACATGGGTGTTCACTCAGGAAACTCTGGACGATTACCTGATGGTAGAAACTACCATAATTAGAAGGCATTAGGAAAAGGCGAAAGTGGGTCAAAGTGGTCATACAGGGGTCTTGTAAATCCTCTGTAAAGTCGAAAGTCTTTGGCCGACAAATGATTGTGAAGTTAAGAGAAGTGAGTACCCCATGACAAGAGACGATTGAGAAAGATACGAACGACAAGATTGGCTGGAGTGAACCCGAAGGAGGGATGCCGATAAAAGGGGACAAAGTCTAAAGTCCAGAAATACAGTATGTTGACAGGAGTGAACCCGACAGAGGGATATCCCCAGTGAACTGTTTTGCAAAAGTTGACAAGAGTGAACACGGCAGAGGGAGGCCAACAAAAAGGGGTGAAGCCTAAAGAACTGTTTAAAAAGTGATTAGGATTTGTGAATGCAAGAAGTATTGTAAGACCAGACAAAGTGGATTGTCCCTATTGGCATTGGGATCTGAGACTGGCCAAAGGGGGATCTCGAAAGAAAGGCCTAAGCCCGATCGAGGGAAGCCTAGAGGTCCGAGCCCGAGAGAGGGAGATCCAAGGGGTGGAAAGTCATCACCCCAACGTTCATTTGGAAAGGACATTTTTGTTTGTTTGTTTTGTTTAAAACATCAGTCCCTAGAAGGCAAGAGACTTTTATTAGACCTGATTACTGGTACGGAACTGTCTGCTCGTGCTGGGAAAGCTCGAGTGTGTGCTGTGCTCAGGAAATCTACCTTGTCCTGTGCTCAAAACGTGGGGAAGGAAGATCCCTGGCGATCACATCCTGACTTATTATTTGTGAACACTTTTTTCTTTATTTAAAACCCTCTCCCACACTCTTTCTGTAATTAGTTGTAAGGATTTGCAATAGTTTCTTTTAGTATAGGCCTTTTACTATGACAACAAACCACAAAGACTGCCTTATTTTTCATTTGATGGTCGAAGCTTGCTCCCATGTTAGATTTAGGCTTAGGTCAGGTGTTTTTCCACCCTGCATTGACAGTTTAATAAACACCCTTGAGCTGTGATCACTTGTGTCTGCCTTTACTGTTGCCACCACGAATTCCTTACATATGGTGTCAGGAATGGCATTTGATTCAACTGATAAAAATTGAAACCCATGCTTATAATTGTGGTACTACTGCAAGGGCAAAATAAAATAGGTGATAGCCTAGATTCTGATTGTGTATCCTCATTGAAAGAAGTGTTGTCCTCTCAGTTATGTATTCCATCTAATCAACAGGATCTATTCTTTAAGAGTCAAGTCTTACTAGACATCCTTCCAATCTCTCATTATAACATAGAACCGTGGGACCGAATAATTCTAAAAGTTCAGCAGGTCTTTTCTTTCATCAGACCCAGTGCTCTAAATCCTCCTCCCTCCAAGCCTTTTTTTTCATGGTATTCAGTCTTCATCGACGGCGGGACCGTCAGGGTTAAAACCTAATCTATACCATTCCCCTCCTTTGACAGACTCAGAATCAGAGGACTATGAGGATTTCGAAACCTTATCTGAAGGGTTTGAGAGTTGTTTCTTTTCTGATGAAGGGGTTGAGAGTTGTTTCTTTTCTGATTCAGACACCACAGGGTGAACCCTTGCTCCCCCCGAAGAAATGGCTGACCTAGCAAATATCATCACCCAATTGGCAGCCCATCAGATAGAAGCTGAAAACAGACTCCAGGAAAATCTAAATAGACTGAATTGCAATTGAGGCCTTTAGTACCACAATGGGTACTTCAACCATGACTCAAAGGTGAACACTTGGGAAATTATTTTCTAAACTTTGAACGCCTGCCCGAACAACTGGGGTTGGGAGAGTACCTTATTAAATGCTATTTGGGGGGGACGTGTCTTGAGGCGCCGATGATGCGGACGCCTCATTAGGAGCTCCATAGGATGCCCGGGCTTAAGCCACCAGATGCCCGTTTAGCACCCCTGATCCAGGTACGGAGTCAACTCAGTGGGAGGCAGAACCCGTCCTCGAGAGGTTGCTTGGACTCCGGAAGAAAATCGGAGCTCAATACCTCATAAGACAAGCAAATTTGTGACGGCACCAGGACTGGGTGCTTGCAGCCAAGATGGCGACTCCCTGAAAGCGGCGGCCCAGGGAAGGAGGAGCTGTTCCACCTTGCGCTCTGCTGCCAGCGGACCCCCCCCCCGGATGCCCCATCCCCATACCCTCGCCTCATCCCTCTGGGAACCCGATACCCGAAGAGCCTTGGCCATGAACCCACAGGCGCTCTCAAGCCGGCTCCATAAAGGCTGAGGCTACGACAGAGGAAAGCGGGTGTTACGAGGTGAGAAAGAGCACCAGCAGACAGGGGGCGACCCTGTTGGGGGTGGGGGCCTCCACTGCATTAGCCCTGCCCTGGTCACCTTCCCCCTCACCCTCAGAAGTGGGAGATCGGACAGAGGTGATAAGGAGAGCCTTCAGCCCATACTACAAGAGCAGCACACGCCCACAGTTGCTGGGTCCAACAAGCGAAAACCCTCACATATTCAACCGGGTCCAGCCACATCTCCACGAGCGTCGAGCAGGGGTGAGCATACCCACCTACACCTCAAGAGAGATAGCCGCAGCCGCCCAACCATAGCAGTCGCTACCCCGCATTTAGAAGGCTTGGCAATCTGCGGCTGCAGAATTGGGCAGGCGGGGAAGTCCATACACAGCCGGTCCCGGCGACATTGACCCGAATATCTCGCAGGGGCGAACACTAACATCAGAACCACAGGAGGGGGTACCCTGGCAGCCCAGCTGCGGAGACCGTCATCCCGCTCTAGAAGGCTGGAACAACCCGCTGCAACAGAGGCGGGTAAGCAGTGGAGAGCCCCCATCATCCACTCACACATTACGCAGGCCAGGAGGATAGCGGAGGCTCCAGAGGTACCCTGATACTTCCAGCCCGGCTCTGGGGGCAGTGCAGGAGAACCAGTCAGCAAGCCATCTCCAGTAAGAGCCGAGGAGACAGCAATAAGGGGCTGAGGCCTGCCCAAACTTTGCAGGGATATAAGCCCCCCAATAGACAGCGCCACATCACACATCTGGGGCCCAATCGGCAGAATGGACTAACACTGGCCCTATAACCAATGAACGGCCCTGAACACGGCCAGTAAGGTCCCTAATAGCGAGAATTGACACCCTTCCCCCCTCACGCTACTGACTCAGGGGGCCCAGCTCAACCCTCTTGGCACGACTAATCTAGGAGACTCGAACCCCCTCTGCCTAGCCTTAAGGACCTCCCTCCCACGAACTGAGCGGTTCCATCCTCCAGACTGGAAATAGCACCTCCATTGTAGGGCACTCAACCCGTGAGCTATAGAATACCTCCTTGACACTCTTCATCTCATGAATGAGCTGTTTAGCCCTGATCCAGCAATGAGACTCTAGCATCTTAGCATCCCCTGGACCCCCGCCTCAGCCGGCCTTCATTACTGCACCACGATGGCCAAGCAAAAGGGCCTGAAAACAGCAGACATAGCCGGTGTGCTACACCTGCAGGAGAAACACAGGAAGGCCGACTCCACCAGAGCCCAGGCCACGTCACTGCAGAGGTCCCAGGGCCAATGGGCCATGAAAGAGGATATTCAAGGCCTTCTGGTGGCCTTCTGGTGCCTTCCAGGTTGCAGCTCTTTTTCCCTACTGAAGGAGTCCTCCAGCCTCTTTTCCTTTGCAGATGGGGAGCAGGTGCAAGTGGATTTAGGTCACCTGGCCTAAGCCCCACCCACCTGTTGCCGCCTTCTAGGTTGCCGCTCTTTTTTCCCACTTAGCAAACCCCACCACCTGGTGCCTTCCAGGTTGCCGCTCTTTTTCCCTGCTTAAGGAGTCCTCCAGCCTCTTTTCCTTTGCAGATGGGGAGTAGGTGCAAGTGGATCTAGGTCACCTGGCCTAAGCCCCGCCCACCTGGTGATTTCCAGGTTGCGGCTCTTTTTCCCCACTTAGCAAGCCCCACCCACCTGGTGCCTTCCTGATTGCTGCTCTTTTTCCCAATTTAAGGGGCCCTCCAGCCTCTTTTCCTTTGCAGATGGGGAGCAGGTGCAAGTGGATTTAGGTCACCTGGCCTAAGCCCCACCCACCTGTTGCCGCCTTCTAGGTTGCCGCTCTTTTTTCCCACTTAGCAAATCCCACCACCTGGTGCCTTCCAGGTTGCCGCTCTTTTTCCCTGCTTAAGGAGTCCTCCAGCCTCTTTTCCTTTGCAGATGGGGAGTAGGTGCAAGTGGATCTAGGTCACCTGGCCTAAGCCCCGCCCACCTGGTGATTTCCAGGTTGCTGCTCTTTTTCCCCACTTAGCAAGCCCCACCCACCTGGTGCCTTCCTGATTGCTGCTCTTTTTCCCAATTTAAGGGGCCCTCCAGCCTCTTTTCCTTTGCAGATGGGGAGTAGGTGCAAGTGGATCTAGGTCACCTGGCCTAAGCCCCGCCCACCTGGTGATTTCCAGGTTGCTGCTCTTTTTCCCCACTTAGCAAGCCCCACCCACCTGGTGCCTTCCTGATTGCTGCTCTTTTTCCCAATTTAAGGGGCCCTCCAGCCTCTTTTCCTTTGCAGATGGGGAGCAGGTGCAAGTGGATTTAGGTCACCTGGCCTAAGCCCCACCCACCTGTTGCCGCCTTCTAGGTTGCCGCTCTTTTTTCCCACTTAGCAAACCCCACCACCTGGTGCCTTCCAGGTTGCCGCTCTTTTTCCCTGCTTAAGGAGTCCTCCAGCCTCTTTTCCTTTGCAGATGGGGAGTAGGTGCAAGTGGATCTAGGTCACCTGGCCTAAGCCCCGCCCACCTGGTGATTTCCAGGTTGCTGCTCTTTTTCCCCACTTAGCAAGCCCCACCCACCTGGTGCCTTCCTGATTGCTGCTCTTTTTCCCAATTTAAGGGGCCCTCCAGCCTCTTTTCCTTTGCAGATGGGGAGCAGGTGCAAGTGGATCTAGATCACCTGACCTAAGCCTTGCCCACCTGGAGCCTTCCAGGTTGCCGCTCTTTTTCCCCACTTAGCAAGCCCCGCCCACCTGGTGCCTTCCTGGTTGCTGCTCTTTTTCCCTACTTAAGAAGCCCTGCAGCCTCTTTTCCTTTGCAAATGGGGAGCAGGTGCAAGTGGATTTAGGTCACATGGACTAAGCCCCACCCACCTGTTGCCGCCTTCCAGGTTCCCACTCTTTTTCCCCCACTTAGCAAACCCTGCCCACGTGGTGCCTTCCAGGTTGCTGCTCTTTTTCCCTACTTAAGGAGTCCTTCAGCCTCTTTTCCTTTGCAGATGGGGAGCAGGTGCAAGTGGATCTAGGTCACCTGGCCTAAGCCCCGGCCACCTGGTGCCTTCCACGTTGCCGCTCTTTTTCCCCACTTAGCAAGTCCCACCCACCTGGTGCCTTCCAGGTTGCCGCTCTTTTTCCCTACTTAAGGAGTCCGCCAGCCTCTTTTCCTTTGCAGATGGGGAGCAGGTGCAAATGGATCTAGGTAACCTGGCCTAAGCCCTGCCCACCTGGTGCCTTCCAGGTTGCCACTCTTTTTCCCCACTTAGCAAGCCCCTCCCACCTGGTACCTTCCTGGTTGCTGCTCTTTTTCCCTACATAAGGGGCCCATCAGCCTCTTTTCCTTTGCAGCTGGGGAGCAGGTGCAAGTGGTTTTAGGTCACCTGGCCTAAACCCCGCCCACCTGGTGCCTTCCAGATTTCCACTCTTTTTCCCCACTTAGCAAGCCCTGCACACCTGGTGCCTTCCAGGTTTACGCTCTTTTCCCCACTTAGCAAGCTCCACCCACCTTCTTAGCCCTGCCTCTTCCTTCCTGCTCTTAACCCTTAGATCAAGGGCGTCTCTCACCCAGGCGTCCAAAGTGAAGGACAGACAAAGAAAAGGGCAATTTCTGTTTGGACCTGTTCGGACCAGTAGGACCCAGGGCCCGAACCCCTGCTCAGACAGCAGGTAAGCATGCACCAACTTGTGTTTACTCCCTCTGTCCCCACAGGCCACCCCTCCCTTTGGTCCCCTGTGATGTTCCCTTGTGCTCCCCCTTTCACACCCAGGTGTTGCCTGTTTTGCTTGATTCTTTTACCCTGCTCCCTGTCTCCCTCCTCCAGCCTACTTCTGCAGGAGTCTGTCCTGATACATTCTGGTTTCACCATCACCGTCTTGTGGCCAATGCTGGATTTGACTTTTATGGACTTCATTTTGCGTCACCCTTTGACAACTCTCATGCTGGACTTCCTTTGCATCTTGTACTCATAGTGGCCCTGAATCATGTTGTTCCTATCTTCGTCTTGTATCCTGGCTTGCAACATTATGTGTAACTACTGATTTCTGCAATTGTATTCGCTCTCCCCTATTGCTTCAACACTCTTTTTTTAAAAAAACGTTCTTTATTGATTTTCATAATTCAACCAACAAACAACTCTACTGCCCCCCACCACAGCCCCCCACCACAGCACACTCTTTGACCCCAAGTATTCATAATAGAAACAGATGATACCATTTCAGTCGCTTGACCATTAACATGCTGTTTTTGCTTTATATTGTGTGTCCGTAGGCTGTGAACCCTGGTTCCTTCTGATCACATGTGTCCACCCAGTCCCATTTCCGACGAGTGGGACCTGGTGTCAGTTTCAACCAGGAACAGTTGGAATAGAGGCCAATAGTCATATGGGCGACTTGTAATCGGCATAGTTGTAGCATATCTGGACTCCCTCAGTTCACACAGTTTCATACACTCCAGCCAAGAGCAAAATGTCGGAGGGTTTCTCTTGCCCCACTTCCTGGCCACCAGGTGCCTAGCCACCCCCGTCGTCATTCCCAGCAGTTTCGTTCTGTACGGGACCCCCCCTCTATCAGGGCCAACAACCATACCACAGGTGAGTATGCCCGAGGCGTAGGAAGGATTTTGGTCATTGCATCCTCGACTTTACTCCAGAACAATCTATTGTACGGGCAACCCCACGCCACATGAAAGAAATCAGCAGGCTCCCCACCACATCTCCTACACCCCGGAGAGCTGTCAGTGCAAATTCTACTCAACCTCATCGGGGAATAGTAAACCCGATGCAGAAATTTAAAGTGGGTCAATCTGTATCGGGCATTCAGGGAAATCTTTCGAGTCTGCATACATATGAGTTTCCATTGAGCGTCACTCAGGCTACAGCCCAGGGAGACTGCCCAAGCATTCTTATAAACTGCCTGTCTCGCTCCCATTGCACTCAGAATCACTTCATAAATAGAGGAGACTAATTTGCTGGAGGCCAGAGGTTTAACAATGTACTGTTGTACCAGGTTGGGGAATGGGGCTTTCGGGAACTCGGGCCACTTAGTTTTTAATATCCCTCTAATTCTATAATACAGAAGCAGAGTCACCGGATTATGCTCACCTCTGCAACGCAGCTCCTCCCATTGTATAAACTGTCCACCTTGTATCATATCTCCCTGCGACTGCAACCCCAGTCTATGAAAGTGCTCCTTAAATGATTTTTCGTGTGTGAGTGGTATAGCAATAACATTATATATTGACCATTCTGGGTGAAAGTAGGGCATAGCGTCCGACGGTCGGCTCACCCGCTCCCAGGCTTTACAGGTCACGTTTAGAGGCTGAACCTCCCCCCTCGGGACAGCGTCTCTATTCCTCCACAGCATTCCCATTAGACTATTCGGGTAGGAGATTGCTTTCCCCACCATAGCATGTGGAAATGCTGAGCTCGGGGAGCCCCAACCTACTATATACTGCAATTGTGCTGCAAGGAAGTACCAGTGCATGTCGGGGAATTCCAGTCCGCCATGCTCATAAGCCAGCGTCAGGGTGTCATACACGATGCAGGATTGTTTACCAGCCTGCACTAATCTGGACATCATTGTCCTAATACAAGACCAATAAACCAATAAAAGCCAGGGGGCCATATTGGGACATTATTGAAAATATACAGCAGCTTGGGTAGAATGACCATCTTGGCCAAGGCCAAGCGTTCTGCCTACGGAATTGGGAGCAGGATCCATGACTCACTCTCTGCTCCAGGGCCTCAGCCATTTTCATGTAGTTATCCCTGTACAGCGTATTGACTTCGGTGGTAACCATGATGCCCAGATACTTCACCCCACCAGGGCACCACCGGAAGTCGTTGCCCACATCAGACTGCAGTACCGCTGGTGTTAGAGGGAAGACTTTGGATTTATTCCAGTTGATTTTAAGGCCAGACAGTTCCCCAAATCTAAGCACTTCCTGCGGTAAAGGAGCTAAATTCTGCTTGGGATGTTTGACATACAGTAGGATGTCATCCGCGTGTAACGATATTATAGTTTAATGCACAGATACCCCAGTGGGCATGTAACTCCCGGACATGGCATGCCAGAGGCTCCATGGCCAAGTCAAACAGGATTGGGGAAAATGGGCACCCCTGCCTCGTACCACGCGTGGGGTAGAGTAACTCAGAGGTCACCCCGCTTGTATATACAGCAGCCCGTGGGGCACTATAAAGCAGCCTGACCCAGTTGATATAGGACAGGCCAAACCCTGAGCGCCTCAGCACCTCAAAAAGAAAGGGCCACTCAACCGAGTCAAACGCCTTTTCGGCGTCGAGGGCTACCAGTGCTATGGGGATCTCGGGGTTGACATTATGCATCAGAGTAAATAAGCACCTTAAGTTATACTGAGTGGACCGACCTGGTATAAAGCCTGCCTGATCAGGGAGAACCAGAGCCGGCATATATGGCAACAGTCGATTGGTTAGTATTTTTGCTAGTATTTTATTGTCGCTGTTAATCAACGACAGTGCTCTGTATGACGCTAGTTGGCGAGGATCTTTCCCTGGCTTGGGGAGCACGGTTACTAATGCTGATCTAGTCGATTCAGGGTGTGAACCTCCAGCCATGGCATCTTCATAAATACCTAGCAAATGGGGAGTTACGATGTCAATGTAAGCCTTATAGAATTCGGCTGTGATGCCATCTAGCCAAGGTGCCTTACCGTTAGGAAGTGATTTTATAGCTTCACGGATCTCCTCGTCCGTAATAGGGGCATTTAGTGCCCCACCTTGCTCACTATCTAGCCACCCCAGCGCTACCTCATCGAGGTATTCAATCAGCTTATCGTGCCCACCTGTGTGACGCGATGCATATAGCTGCGCATAGTAATTATGAAACTCCTTATTTATCCCCTGTAGATATTTGATAGCCCCACCGTCCCGTCCCATAATCTCCGCTATGGGGGCAATTTGTCGCTCCTGTCTAATGGACCATGCCAGAGTTCTACTCGGGCAATCTCCCTCCCCATATCTTATTGAAACTACAGGGTCTCCCAGAAATTTTCTTCACTCGCTGCTAGTTGCTGATACTCCTCCCTGCGTGCCCTCAGTTCTTCTTGAATCGCTGAGTCGTCTGAGGCACTTTGTGCATTTTCTAAGTCACGGATAGTGCCCTCCAATCTCCTCGTAGACCCCTGCAGCACCTTCAGTACTCCTCACTCCCTCGATATGCAGAACCCCCTAACGTACACTTTAAACACCTCCCATATTGTGCTTTGGCTAGGCACCGAACCAGCGTTGGCCTGGAAGTAGGTTTGAATGTCTCAGCATTAAAGGCCACATCCTCCAGGGATACAGCTCTAAAACGCCACTGGGGCAGAGATGGAGAGCCCGCAATATCAGTGATATGGACCAATACTGGTGAATGATCTGAGAGGGTTTGAGGAAGTATCCTAGCTCCCACAGCCTTCCTAGCGATGGAGGTGTACGCCATAATGTAATCGATCCTGGAAGAGCTGCAGTGAACCGCAGAAAAAAAGGTGTACTTGTCACGTCCTCAATCGTGCCCTCCTCCCGACACTTACCCGGCACCATCCGTTCCCATACCCACCACCCACACCAACGGGGAAGACACGGCAGGCGGGATGTCAGAGGGGTCAGAACCACCTCCTTCCGCCCGTTTCCGTGTTGGCGCTTGCCCTGGCGTCTCATCCACGCCCGACGGCTCCGGAGTCGTCGGCTCCAGCTCCCGCGCTCGGGAGAACCCGATCGCGTCTCGCTCAGACGAGCACGTGACTAGTCACGGGTTCTTCGTCTACAGCCGACGCCGGCTTCCACGTTGGACAAACACCAATCACTGATGGCGTCCGGCCTCACGTGACGCTCCTGTGCGGTCGCGTGCCCTGTCACGTGACCTAGCTTCCCTTCAAAAGGAGCCGAGAGGAAGAACTCAGCGCTTCACAGCTGTTTCTACCTGATTACCCTTTTGCTTCTAGCTACAGTTTGGAACTCGACCACGGAACGTTATTTGGACTTGTCTTGGATTTTCCCTTTGGATTCGACGTATCTTCTGGACCCTTGGAACTCTTGACCCCCCTTTCTGGCCCTGGAATTGCTCTGGATCACCCTTCTGTCTTGGCGAACTAATAACCACCTGGACCTTCTTGCTCTCTGGTCACGCTCTGGCTGCAGGTGTGAGTTGGAGGAACTGCAGCACATCCCAGCCTGCTGTTGGTCTTCCCTTGTTGTCTATTCAGGTTTCCCACCGGTTCTATCATCCCCAGGGTAAGCTTTGTCATTTTTCCTTGTCTGCTTGCACTGCCATTCTTGTTCAAAGCGTACCTGATCCTAACCTTTGCCTTACAGCACTCAGGGGTCCTTCCGGTGTTCCCGGTATCTGACGACGCCACTCATCACCTGTGGCCTCAAAGATTGCTAGAGCAGTATATTTTTTATCTGCTCGAGCGGTATTTGGGGACGGAGGTAGTTTATAACTGCACGACCATCAAGGCGGATCGCCAAGATCACAACAGACTGTGAAGCCTCTTGGTCGTCCAGCTATGGACACCTCAGCCGGGGACCCCGTGACGGTTTTAATGCAGGCAGTGACAGCACTCAGGGCCGATATGGCAACCGCTACTGCAACCCTACGCGCTGACATGACCGCTGCCACCACCGCATTACACCACCGCCTCGACACGGTACTAAGTGCACGCCATCCCTTACCCGCAGAAGCTGAGTTTGATGAAGTCATTCCTCCCCAAAACCCTCCTCCTGTCATACCCCCTTCCCCCCCGGCCGCCCCTGTGGTGATCCAAAACCCTTTTCCCTTGGCTGCTCCCGAAAGATACCAGGGCGACCCAAAGAAATACCGCACTTTCATCAATCACTGTAAACTTCATTTCATGTGTCGTCCTCAGGCTTTCCCCGATTCCGTATCAAAAGCAGCCTTTCTTCTCTCCCATCTATCCGGGGTAGCCGCCACATGGGCCAATCCATTGCTGGAAAACAACCACCCTGCGTTGTACGATTTTGAATTACTGACCCAAGAGATGGCAAAAGTATTCGACACCCGGCACAAAGCACAGTCTAGAGACATGGAGCTCCTTGATCTCACGCAGGGTCGGTCATCCCTCATAGAGTACATCACCAGGTTCAATCAGTTGCCTGCTGAGACCTCCTGGCCAGAAAATAAAAAGGCTGTGGTATATTACCGGGGTTTGTCTGGGGTCATGAAAGATGCCTTATCTGTAGTGCCTACGCTTCCCACAGTTTATACTGATTTGGTGGACTTAACGTTACAAGTCGATGCCAGACGATCGGAGCGACGGGGGGAAGGTCCATCCTCGTTCCCACTCCCATCCACGGCCAATGCTACTCCCGAACCCATGCAGATAGGCGGGATCCGCAGCCCTATCTCACATGTCGAACGAGAGCGCAGGAGAACGGACAATGCCTGTTTTTACTGTGGTCTCAACGGGCATTTCGTAAAGGAGTGTCCTCGCCGCCCAAAAAACAGAAACCCGGGTTTTCAGAAGGCTCGCCCCTAAGATCAGAGGTGGGAGCGAGTACTATTAAAAATACCTCTGACCCTACTTTCGGTCCTGTGCGACCGATTATAGTTCAGGCCTTTCTGAACCACACTACAGGTTCTCACGCAGTGTCAATAGTGATAGACTCAGGTGCTACAGGCTGCTTCATCGACATAGCCTTGGCCGGTTCACTGGACCTGCCTTTGGTCACGAAGAAAAGTCCCGAACCGGTCCAGGCGGTGGATGGTACTTCTCTTGCCTCTGGTCCGATCCGGCAACAGACAGCTCCCTTAGAGCTAATCATTCAGGAAAAGCACAAAGAGACAATCTCATTTGATCTCATTGCCACCCCTCAGTTTGGGGTAATTTTGGGCATTCCTTGGCTAAGGTTACACAATCCCCTCATCAACTGGGGGACGGGTCAGGTTTCATTTGAATCCGAAACATGTCAACACTACTGCCTACTGGCAACACCTCAGTTCCCCAGTCCCGCGGGAATCCTGGGTAGCGTCATATCCTTGGCTATAGGGGACAGCGCTGACCATCATGATACACACACAGTAGGGGCTGTCATGGGTGGGATACCTGCGGTTTACCACGATTTCCAGGCAGTATTCGACAAAAGGTCTGCAGAGGGCCTACCCCCGCATCGACCTTACGACTGTCCTATCGACCTAATTCCTGGTGCATCTATTCCGAAGGGTCGTATCTACTCCCTGACTCAGGTGGAAGACCGGACCTTGCAGGAGTATATCCAACAGGCTTTACGGCTAGGTCATATTCGTCCATCGACCTCTCCGGCTGCAAGCCCTATATTCTTCGTTCCGAAGAAAGAAGGGGACCTCCGTCCCTGTGTCGACTATAGGTGCTTGAATGCCGTCACAGTGAAGAACCGCTACCCCATACCTCTGATCACTCTGTTGCTGGACAAACTCACCCATGCTACGATATACACCAAACTCGACCTCCGCGGGGCATACAATCTTATTCGCATGCGTGACGGTGATGAATGGAAAACGGCCTTCTGCTCACGACAAGGCCTATACGAGTACACTGTCATGCCTTTTGGTCTATGTAATGCCCCGGCTACCTTCCAGCACTTCATGGACGACTTTTTCAACGATATCCTGAACATTTATGTAGTTGTTTACCTAGACGACATACTGGTTTTCTCCTCTTCCCTTGATGAACACATAACACATGTCAGGGAAGTGTTGTCGCGACTACAAAACAACGCCCTTTACGCCAAACCCGAGAAATGTTCGTTCCATACCGATCAAGTCGAATTCCTGGGGTTCCATATCACGCCAAGGGGCTATCTATGAATCAAACCAAGGTTCGGGCGATCGATGAATGGCCAATTCCGACCAATCTCAAGCAGCTGCAGTCCTTCCTAGGATTCGCGAACTTTTATCGGAGATTCATATCAGGGTTTTCTTCGGTTACGGCTCCACTCACTGCACTCACTAGCCCTTCTGTCCCCTATGTATGGTCCACGGCTCAGCAATCTGCTTTCGATACACTGAAAACCCTGTTCACCACTGCTCCGGTATTACAGCACCCTGACCCCGACCTTCCATATATTCTCGAAGCAGATGCCTCTTCCTATGCATTAGGTGCGGTGTTGTCCCAGTCCTGTCCTACCACCAACCGTTTGCATCCAGTAGCATTCCACTCCCGCAAGTTCACGACTACCGAACTACACTACACGGTTACAGAAAAGGAACTGCTGGCTATTAAGGATGCACTACAGGCCTAGAGACACCACCTTCTAGGTGCCAAATATCAAACCATAGTGTTTTCTGATCATAAAAATCTCCAGGACCTTGCTTCCTTGAAATGCACAAACAGTCGCCAGGTTAGGTGGCATCTTTTCTTTGCCGCGTATGATTTTGTGGTCAAACACAGGCCCGGTGTTGGACACGGTAAAGCCGATGCCCTGTCCCGTTCACCTGGGGGTGAGACCCTTCCCTCTTTTCCGGACACCCTGTTGGGAAAAAATCATGTAGTCTGTTTATGCACGCCGACCCCCTCCTTGTTGTCAACTATCCGCCAATGGGCCTCTCAGTACCCGCAGTCACTGGCGGAATGGGACCCGGTCATGCAAGATGGGCTGCCTTTCGTACATGGGGGAAAACTCCTTCTACCCACAAGTGAAACCCGGAATCAAGCGCTGACCTGGTCCCACGACGCTGCCATCAATGGTCACCCCGGACAACTTCGCACCTTAGACCTCCTTAAGCGTTGGTGCTGGTGGCCTACGATGAAGCGTGACGTACGAGCCTATGTCAATACCTGTGCGGTGTGTGCCCAGGGCAAATCGCGCAGGGGTCGGCCCTTGGGTCTTCTCCTTCCTCTCCCGATACCTCCACGACCTTGGCATACGATCTCCATGGACTTGGTCACTGATCTCCCCCGCACTCATGGGTTTGACACTATTTGGGTCATAGTTGACTCGTATACCAAGTTTTCACGTTTTATACCCTGTAAGGGAATACCTTCAGCCCCTGCTTTGGCCAAGCATTTCTTCAAGCATGTATTCTGTCTCTTTGGATTGCCCCATGTGTTGGTCTCTGATCGTGGTTCCCAATTCACCTCCCGCTTTTGGCGAGCCCTAACCGCCCTGTTGGGCATAGATGCCCGATTTTCCTCTTCGTATCACCCGGAGAGTGACGGACAGACCGAAAGGGTCAACCAAACTTTGGAGCAGTATCTGCGCTGCCTGACGCTGCAATACCAGGACACATGGCTCAATCTGCTACAACTCGCGGAGTTTGCCTATAACAATGCTCTGCACTCGGCTACTGGGTACTCTCCTTTCTTTGCACTCTACGGTCAGCATCCTCGCACCCTCCCCATTCCAGACTTTTCCTCTTCCAACACCCCCGCCGCATCGGCTTGTGCCCGAGACATAGTATCCGTCCACGCTCATACCTTGGTCCACTTACGTGAAGCACAGGCTTCCATGAAAGCGGCTGCTGACAAAAGGAGGGCTGTCCCGCCCGTTTACGGGGTGGGGGATAGGGTTTGGCTGTCCACTCGTCATCTACATATTCCTGGCTGCCGCAAACTGTTGCCTCGTTTTGTGGGTCCTTATAGAGTGGTCAAGGTTCTGAACCCGGTGGCGTTGCGTCTGGCAGTGCCCTCCGCCTGGCGGATCCACCCGGTTTTCCACGTTTCCCTCCTTAAACCTTGTCTTGGCCCTACCCGCTTGGTGTCTCCTCCTGCTCCCGTCTCTGTCTCTTCTCCCGATGTATTTGAGGTCCAGGCTATTTTGGGTTCTCGTGTCCATAGGGGTGTCCTGCAGTACTTGGTGGACTGGTTGGGTTATGGCCCCGAGGATCGATCGTGGGTTGCTTCCCAGGATGTTCATGCCCCCCGTTTGTTGGCCCGTTTTCATCACGATAACCCTTCGAGCCCACGCGGTCGTGGGCCTTTGGGGGGGGGCTCTGTCACGTCCTCAATCGTGCCCTCCTCCCGACACTTACCCGGCACCATCCGTTCCCATACCCACCACCCACACCAACGGGGAAGACACGGCAGGCGGGATGTCAGAGGGGTCAGAACCACCTCCTTCCGCCCGTTTCCGTGTTGGCGCTTGCCCTGGCGTCTCATCCACGCCCGACGGCTCCGGAGTCGTCGGCTCCAGCTCCCGCGCTCGGAAGAACCCGATCGCGTCTCGCTCAGACGAGCACGTGACTAGTCACGGGTTCTTCGTCTACAGCCGACGCCGGCTTCCACGTTGGACAAACACCAATCACTGATGGCGTCCGGCCTCACGTGACGCTCCTGTGCGGTCACGTGCCCTGTCACGTGACCTAGCTTCCCTTCAAAAGGAGCCGAGAGGAAGAACTCAGCGCTTCACAGCTGTTTCTACCTGATTACCCTTTTGCTTCTAGCTACAGTTTGGAACTCGACCACGGAACGTTATTTGGACTTGTCTTGGATTTTCCCTTTGGATTCGACGTATCTTCTGGACCCTTGGAACTCTTGACCCCCCTTTCTGGCCCTGGAATTGCTCTGGATCACCCTTCTGTCTTGGCGAACTAATAACCACCTGGACCTTCTTGCTCTCTGGTCACGCTCTGGCTGCAGGTGTGAGTTGGAGGAACTGCAGCACATCCCAGCCTGCTGTTGGTCTTCCCTTGTTGTCTATTCAGGTTTCCCACCGGTTCTATCATCCCCAGGGTAAGCTTTGTCATTTTTCCTTGTCTGCTTGCACTGCCATTCTTGTTCAAAGCGTACCTGATCCTAACCTTTGCCTTACAGCACTCAGGGGTCCTTCCGGTGTTCCCGGTATCTGACGACGCCACTCATCACCTGTGGCCTCAAAGATTGCTAGAGCAGTATATTTTTTATCTGCTCGAGCGGTACTTGGGGACGGAGGTAGTTTATAACTGCACGACCATCAAGGCGGATCGCCAAGATCACAACAGTACTCTCTAGTTGCCGGATGCTCCTCCCGCCATAGATCACAAACGTCATGATACGCAGCAATAGAGAACCACGCCCTGGCCGCCTGCGGAAGTGCCTGCTGTAATGTAGCCGATCTATCCAGGTTTAGTGTAAGTGCTAAGTTGAAGTCGCCTGTCCAGAGTATTTCATAGGCCGGGAATTTATGGATGTGCCTAGCACATTGGTGAAAAAAGTCTGGGCTATCTACATTAGGGTCATATACATTTATAATTAGGATTTTTGCACCACTTATTTCCCCCGTCAACAGTATATAACGGCCCTCTTCATCTTTAATTTGTTCGCTTAGTCAAAACTGAAGGGATCCATGTATGTACGTCGCCACCCCTCTGGCATGTGAGGAATAGGACAAAAAATACCTTTGTATGCCCCAGCCTGCAGTTTGGGAAGATGTGCATCATTAGCCAGGTGTGTTTCCTGTAAGCAGAGCATGTTAACCTTGTGATTCCTCTGAAGTTTGCTATAAGGCAAGACTTTTGTTTGTTTGGGAATCCTCTCACATTCCAAGTCATTATTGTGAGCTGCCAACCCAGCCCACCACTCATCCCCGATGCGGCCATAGACTGCAGGGTGTAATGGCACATATCATCCTACTATCTATATTGTGCATAGTATTAAGGGTCCAGAACCCACTTGGGTTAGCGCTTGTACCAGAGCATGTGCAAGACTATAAATTAGTACAACCAATACAATTCCCAAAGAACTGTAAACATCCCACACCATGCCCTCCCCCCGGAACCCCCTGCTCCCACCCGCACCAGCAACCATAACCTACCGGCTCTCTGCCAAACCCCCATAACCCTTCCTCCAACCCAACCATAGTAGACAAAACGTTAACCTCAACTAAACTATACTGCAGTACCTGCGGCAACCGGGGGCTCTGAGGGCAGCTCTAGCGCTCCATATGGCCACGCCTGACGCAGTCAAGCCCCCTCCCCCTCGCGCCCCCAGCTCCCTGTGTGTCAAGGAGTGTCAGCGCCCCCCCTCCCCCCCAGTTTTCAGCATTCCTCTTCCAAAGGATATCAGTACTAAGTCAAGAAGGATGCCGTGGAGATCCCCCCGGCTCTGGTAAATTTCTAGCAAATTGTTCCGCAGCATCCGGAGCCGTGAAGAATACTGCTGACCCTTTATGTTGCACACAAAGCTTAGCCGGATACATCATGGAATATTTTGCTCCATTACTCCGGAGGATGCTTTTAGCCGTTTGGAAGGTCTTCCTTTGGTCTTGGACTGCCGGGCTGAAGTTGGGAAACAGTCGTATAGTGGAGCCCTCCGATTTTAAATCTTTCTTCTCCCTGGCTGCTTGTAGTATGGCGTCCCTATCCCAGTAACAAAAAATTCTTGCAATAATAGGGCGCTTCGAGGCGCCCGGAGGTGGTCTGGGTGCCAGTGAGCGGTGCGCACGCTCCACCATGTACATGTTGGATAGAGGCGGATTATACAGTAGGTCCACCAAAAGCTGCTCAACAAACTTTTCCATATTGTCTATGTTACTAGATTCTGGAACACCCGTGATCCTGACATTGTTCCTCCTTGAGCGTCCCTCTAAATTGTCATTCTTCGCAGCTATTTTCTTAACCTGCTGCTTAAGAGCAGTGACCTCACGCTGCAATGAAGTGACGCTGTCCTCTGTAGATCCGATCCTCTGAGTTTTTCTATCTGTACTGCCGAAACATCAACTTTATAGGTGAGGGCATCTATTTTAACCGCAGCGGTATCTGTACTTCCCTTCAGCGCCCAGCAGCGTCTGGTTTGGGCTGCAATGTCCACCTGCTCCGGGACTGGAGCTGCGAGGCCGCTGCTTGGGACTGGGCCTGCTCTGTACGGCCAAATTGCTCCATCCGTGCTTGCTTCTTCTGGTTACCCATATAGCCGGTAAAGGGGAGAGACCAGGGCAGTCACTCTATCTCTGACCCTGATGGTGCCAGCGGATGCCCACTCCCTCAACCAGTCTAGCCCGGGGTCCCACCCCCAAGGCACTGCTCTACGTCTATAAGTAGCTAAAGGAGCACAGCCACCGCTATCCCAGTGGGAAACAGCACACAGATCTGCCTCTCCGCTCCGCAGCCCACCTAGTTAATTCAGAGGATTAGCAGTCTAATATATTAGGCAGCAGGGACTAAACACCTCAAAGTGGGATCCAGACAGCAGGAGCTCGGGTCCTCCTCCTCCTCCAGAACAGAAGAACAGAACACAACATCACAACAGTGGAACACAGCGCTCCCCAGGAGCTGTTTTATATGTGCAAGGCCCAAGAGGTGGGAGCATCCACCAGTTCCAAATCCAAGGGCTCCAGTGCAACGGAGCTGTCCACCATCCAAAGGTACCCAAGGCTCAATCTCAGTCTGGGCTGAGAAATGTTCCTCCTTGAACGTGCAGTGCACTAGCGGCGTCCCCGCCTCCAGCCTGATCCCGTTATAGGCCGACGCCTTCTTCTTCTCAATGGCAGAATCAGCACATCATCAGGCCCGGCCAGGCGCACTGTTCAGTGACCCGCAACTCCTCTTCCCCCAGCAGCACAGATCCCCCAGCAGTAGGGCAGGCCAGTCCACTCCTGGCTCTGGGTACCGTGGCGCTCCCCCACTCCGGGACGTCAACTTGGGGAGAGCGCCACCCCGACACCAGGACCAGCTGGGGATCTAGCCCTGACAGCGCCCCGCCCAGTCCGGGGAGGCCAGAGCCCAGCGCTCCCGGACTCTAGTGTAGGTGAGCCGGTGTGGGGGAGGGGGAAAGCCGGCTCCAGCAGCATCCAAATGCAACCAGCCCCACGAGTCCACCAGCAGGGGTCTGCTTACCAACCAGGGCGGATGCTCATCAACCGGCCGGTCCCGCCGAGCCGAGGGGGCACTGAACCATATGCTCCCACCCACCAAAGCCGGTGCGACAGACACTGTGGGGCTCCCGCCCGCCTCACCCGCTTCCACGGACGGCCTCCGCAGTGCACCCAAGCCAGCGATCTCGTCAGCTCCGACACTGATGTCCCTCGCAGGATGGGTCCTTGCAGATGGCCCAGCGGGACCACTGTCACGGGCACTTCGGTCGCCTCCCGCACTGTAAGCCGCTCCTTCCCCGCTCACTGTTACGACGCCCGGTGCAGTGGCTAGGCACACAATTCAGTCCAGTGGTGCCAGCTATATTAACTATTCTCTCCAACGGTTGCCAGGGGTTTGGGGTGGAGAAGGCAGGATATTTAAAGGATTTTGGTTCCAGCCGTTACTGCAGCTTTTCAGGCAGCGGCCATCTTGGTCTGCTGCGCAACAGCGCCCCTTCTTCACTCTTTTTGACTGCTTACTCTCTGTTCTCTCCTCCTCTCTGATTCTCCCTTTTCCTATCTCCTCCCCTCCTCCCCTTACTTTCTCTTATGCACTTACTCTATCAGAATTTTCCCGGGACCTAGTATGATAGCAACCTCGTCTGTCTCCTCCCCCTTCCCCTCATTTGTTTCCCCCACCTCCCGTGCACTACCTGAAATGTCAGGCCTAGTACAATAGTTGCTTGTTTTGTTCCTCCCCTCCCTTTCTGCACCCCTTTCCCTCGTCTTTTGATTTTCTCTGGCTCTACCAGAAATGTTGTCAGGCCTAGTACGGTAGTCACCTGTCTGTTTCCATTTCTTTCCCACTCTCCCTCCCCCTTCCTTATCTATGTCTTAGCTTTTGCACTATCTGAAATGTCATCAGGCCGAGTATGTTAGTTAATTTCACATCCTTACTGTTCATGGCCTATAAGAATGTTATTGTATTTTCCCTTGTTCCCTCCCTTGCCTTGAAGAGCTTTGAAACACATTGTGTATAGGCGCTATATAAATAAACTATCATATCATATCAAGATGGAATTCCGCAACTGTATGACAGAGGAAACGGCCAAAATAGAGGGGCTGGACAACCGAATGGAGGTGGTGGAACATAGGGTGGGCGAGGCAGAGGATCAAGTGCTAGAACACTGGGCACAGATCACGGAACTGCAGCAGAACCTCCAATCCCTTGAGGAAAACAGCGAGAGTATGCACTGCAAGCAAGAAGACTTGGAAAATAGGGCATGCAGGAATAACATCCCCCCCTCAGTATCAGACCAGGCCCTCCCGGCCTACATTAGAGACCTCTTCCAAACGGTTCCATGTGTTAAAATCGTGGCAAAAAATGGCAGTTTAAACAAACAATTTTTATTTATTTATTTATTTACATTTATATAGCGCACAAACAGCCCAGGGGCATTGAGGCGCTGTTACTTGCAATGACTTAGTTACATGGTACAGGTAAGATAGCGGTTGTTGACACATTGTAAATGTTGCAGGATGACATACTGTTGTTACAGATATTGCTTTTGATCATATGATACAATATACATGGGGTATAAAGCCAGTGGTTTTGCCACTGCAATCCATGTAAAGGATGCGAGGGACACCTCCGCAACCCCCAGACCCATTATACCATTTAAGGGGAGCGGGGGACACCCCCACAAACCCCTGCTCCCCTTAAATGCTATAATGGAGTACACCTTTACCGGGCACACCACAGCATTTTTGCAGTGATTTTTTGTAAAGGCGACATTTTTGCCACGATTTTATTACTGCATACCTCCAAACACTCCTCCTGGACTGCAACAAATCGCTACTCATGTTGGGCTGCACTCAGAGACTGTGAAGCTGCTGGGGCGGCACCACTACAGACATGTAAATACCCACAGGGCACTGGAAGTACAGTGGACAGGGTGAAGCCCTAACAGGCTAATTTTGTAACACAGTAAAGAAGGGCATCACACAACTGTATGTTATTAAAAGAAGGCAGTATGGGGAATCCCATTGTGAACATACCAGAGGCGCTACATAAAAGAGTGGCCGAGGCGATGCATGGTCAGTTTTTGAAAGACAGCAGGATAGGGGGAAAATAACTGTATGTCCCTATCCTATCCCAACAAGTGTGGAAAAAACTTTCCTTAGAAAGCGCTGATGTGCCGCTTACAAAAACGAGGACAGTAAAAGAGATCACAGAGAAATCATTTCTGAAGAACAGTAACAACATCAAGGTTGTTAGACTCCTGCATGTCCTAGGTCACTGTATAACCCCTAAGGGGGAATAAAGGCAGAAATATATAAAAGTAAAGTTTACACCTTGGACTGAAAATACATATACAAATACACAGGTAACTAGTCCGAACTGTCTATTATGGGTACATATTATTTTTACTATCCCATAGACCGCACAAGACTTCGCAAGGTGACTCTACACTTAAAAACAACTTCAAAAGTTTTTTGGAAGAGAAATGCTTGAACCAGTGTTGTTGTACTGCTGCACTATAGGTTTTTTAGTACAATAGATTCTCCACGTGGGAATGGGCCAACTTTCCAAAGAAGACACATGAAAACTAACATGTAGGCGACATAGCCCTGTCCAATGGAGTGTTAGATAGTAGGACGGGGCATAGGGCTACAAAACAAAACATATAAAAAAGACATATGTGGGGTTGTTCATGATAAGGTAGAAGGTATTTTAGTTCTCCATCATGTAACAACCACTGTCTACCGGTTTCAGTGGTGTATTTTTGGTGTAACCACTTTCATCAGGAAAGTCTTCTAAAACAAAGGGGGAAGAGAATCATACGATGATGCTTATAAACCGTTTTTCTGCCACAGGATTTATATTTTACCCCGTTTTCAAGCGCCAATGCAGGAAAGTTCAGAGGAGGAACCTATGGAAAAACAAATTCATAATTCAAGGTCAAAAACCCCCAAACACTGCCATGTGCTCTAATGCTAGGAGACAGCCAGCTCAAATCACTGCGTCTCCTCATGAAGACCAAGGACAACAAAGAGAATCCATTGTGCTCATTTTGGATACATTAGGATACAGATTGAGTTATCATCAGAATAAACAGAGATATACTATGATTATGTTTGTAATCACAAGTGCCAAAACATTATTGATTGTTAATTACTAAACCCCACTATATCTAGAATGCCCACCGAAAAAAAAGGGTGGCCAAATAGCCATTCTTCAGGGGGTACACGCCAGACACTGACCTTATTCACTGCAATGGGTGTATGCCATTATAGATTGTGTTGAAGGCAGAGAAACCGAAGTGATCCAGGGCGTAGCCGCTAAGCAGAATGATGTGCTGTAAAAATTGGAAAAGCCGTCATCACTGAAGCATATGAGGTATGTATATCAGATGTATACTACCCTCCTTTAAGTGAGTTAAAACGAGGTCCGGATGGGCTATCTATAACATCAAGCCGATAGAAAGGGACCCATTGGGGAACTATATATTTTGTAGTTCATGGGGCAGGCTGAGAAACAGCAACAATCACAACAATCAAACAGAGGGGGGAGGCACATCTACGGCTAAGACAGTCAGCGCGCGCGCAAACATCATGGTTGGACAGAGAATGCAAAAGAATGCAAAAAAGATGCGCGCGCGTGCTCGTCACGGTCGGACAGTGTCTCCCTAGTCGTGGTGGGCATAATATAGTTTACTTACTTGTCATTACTGGCTCCGACACACAGCTATCACCCCCGAAGATCCGGGTGATTGTGGACGAATTGGTAGCTAAATGCAAAAGCTTCACAGAGTCACGTGTTCCCAGTCACGTGTGCGTTTTTTTCTTTTCTTTTTACGTGTCAGGCGTGCCAGGAAAGGAAGTACAAGTCCCAGCGCTCTACAACCTAAAGCATAGACTGCAAAGTCAGGCAAAAGCAGGCGCCTCATACCTACAGGGAAAAGAGGCGTCGTAGTTACCATTGTCAAATGTTTAAACCTGTTTGAAAAAGCATCCGCCTCGTGGACACAGGGAATTTTAGCGTCATAGTTACCAATATCAAGTGTTTAAATCTGTCGTATTTAGGGTACATATTTCAAAGTGGTGCACAGGCGTGGCCACTCCTCAAAACCGAGCTAAAAGACCCATATTTATTTTATGTAATTTTGAAATTTAATGTTTTTTATGGATGTAACGCGGGGATAGAGAGCAGAAAGCTTGGAGCAGAGTCAATTACCCATAATGTGGATGTTCACAGCACAAATCAAGCTATGTAGGCACAACACTAACGGGGGCGAATGTTATACCCATATGAGTGGGAGGTGTTAACCCTTACAGTACTTAATACTACTTCAACATTTCTAGCACCCAGGGTAGAGCTCCTGGGTGTGTGGGACTCAAACCAATTCACAATGTGGTATCCATAGTGACCAGGCTTGCATGCTAAGTTAATTAAACATGGACCCACTAGAGATTAGGAAATATGTAAGCCAGGGTGACAACCCAAGACTACACGTTGTCCGGGCACAGATCTGGCTAACAAACTGCTAGGTCATCATATTATGATCGAAAGGGCTTGCCAGGGAATGGATTCTTGAGGCCCCTTGCATCGGTCTTAAGGCGAAAAATCCAGTTTTGCTCTCGTTTGAGAATCATACTTGCAATGTCGCCTCCTCTTCTGGGGGCACTTGACCCTTTCTAATATGTTCCATTTGATGTCCTCAGGTTTGTGTTTTAAAGCCCCAAAATGAGCTACCAACGGTGCATTTTCCCGTCTCGTCCTGATACATGACATGTGTTCCTGTATCAGTTTTTTTATGGGTCTACTAGTCATACCTATATACATAAGGTTGCAGGGACACGTAATCATGTAGTTAGCATTTGCTGTGTTACAATTCATCAGGGTGTTTTGTCTCCAGGGGGTACGAAGACCCAATTCTAAGGTTTTTGTCTGTGTTGTCAAATTGCACACATTGCATTGGCCACAAGGTGTATGTCCGGTGGCCGGTGTGGTGTTCCATAGGATGGTAGATGTTTCATTGGCCTGTTTACTGTATGAGTGCACTAGAACGTCTCTGATGTTTTTTCTTTTTTTAAAAAGCAAAACGGGGGGAGGGGGGGAGGAAGATCTACAGGCCCCACGTTAAGAATGGGCCAGAGTTTAAGGATTTCCCTTTTAATTTGATTCATTTTGGAGGAATATCCAAAAATCGCTGTTATCGTTTGACGTCCCTCAGGGCGTTTAGTCTGTTGTAATGTAACTTTGCAAGGGATGTTTCTGGCCCGTTTTCTAGCTTGCCTAATGATCTTATTAGGGTAGCCTCTTTCCAAGAGCCGTTCTTTCAGGATTAGGGATTGGGTATCATACTCATGCACACTGGAGTAGTTCCTCCTATATCTGAGAAACTGCCCAAAGGGCAGGTTGTCCCGCCGGCTTTTAAGGTGGAAGCTTGAGTATTGTAACAAAGAGTTACGGTCTGTCGGTTTTCTGAAGACACTGGTGGTCAAGGATCCGAGATTCACTTTTATTTCCACATCAAGGAATTGTGTGGTCTTTTTGGCTGCACTGTGAGTGAATTTAAGGTATCTGTTTTTGGAATTAATCCAGTTGATGAAGCCATTGAGAGTGGCTTCATCCCCTGTAAAGACTAAGAGGATGTCATCAATGTATCGAGCCCATACTGTGATGTTATTCAAGTATGGGTTTGTATGAGGATATATGTGTGTTTCCCCAAAGTCGGCCACGTATAGATTAGTCAGGGATGGGGCAAAGGTCGCTCCCATGGCAGTTCCTGAACACTGTTGGAAAAATGTTTCCCCATGTAGGAAAAAATTCCTTGTTAGTGCGATTTCTGTCAATTGTAGAATAAATTCGACCAGCATTTCCAAATTAGACCCCATTTCTTGTAAGGTTTTTTCAACAATGTGCAGGGTCTCCATCTGCGGAATGTTAGTATACAATGCCTCTATGTCGAGGGTCACCAAGTATTGTGTGGCAGGATCAAAAGGTAAATCATCCACCAATTTCAGGATACTAGTCGTGTCCTTGAGATAGGACCTCATCTTGGGAATTTCTGGTCTTAAAAAGAAATCCACGAATTTCGAAAGGGGTTCTAGGATGGATTGTATTCCTGCCACGATGGGGCGGCCTGGTGGAGGAAAGATCCCTTTATGCACCTTAGGTAATGCATAGAAGGCTGGGAGAATGGGAAACCTGGGGCACAGGAATGCTGCTTCCTGCGAGCTAATGTGGCCTTCACAGGCTGCCTCTTCTACAATCCCTGTGATCAAAATTCGCAGCTCCTCGGTGGGGTCCCGGGGAAATAAAAGCGAATCTCGGATCCTTGACCACCAGTGTCTTCAGAAAACCGACAGACCGTAACTCTTTGTTACAATACTCAAGCTTCCACCCGAAAAGCCTGTGGGACAGCCTGCCCTTTGGGCAGTTTTTCAGATATAGGAGGAACTGCTCCAGTGTGCAGGAGTATGATACCCAATCCCTAATCCTGAAAGAACGGCTCTTGGAAAGAGGCTACCCTAATAAGATCATTAGACAAGCTAGAAAACGGGCCAGAAACATCCCTCGCGAAGTTACATTACAACAGACTAAACGCCCTGAGGGACGTCAAACGATAACAGTGATTTTTGGATATTCCTCCAAAATGAATCAAATTAAAAGGGAAATCCTTAAACTCTGGCCCATTCTTCTCATGGGGCCTGTAGACCTTCCTCCCCCCCCCCCCGTTTTGCTTTTAAAAAAAGAAAAAACATCAGAGACGTTCTAGTGCACTCCTATAGTGAACAGGCCAATGAAATATCTACCACCCTATGGAACACCACACCGGCCACCGGACACACACCTTGTGGCCAATGCAATGTGTGCAATTTGACAACACAGACGAAAACCTTAGAATTGGGTCTTCGTATCCCCTGGAGACAAAACACCCTGACGAATTGCAACACAGCAAATGCTATCTACATGATTACGTGTCCCTGCAACCTTATGTATATAGGTATGACTAGTAGACCCATAAAAAAATGGATACAGGAACACATGTCATGTATCAGGACGAGACGGGAAAATGCATCGTTGGTAGCTCATTTTGGGCCTTTAAAACACAAACCTGAGGACATCAAATGGAACATATTAGAAAGGGTCAAGTGCCCCAGAAGAGGAGGCGACATTGCAAGTATGATTCTCAAACGAGAGCAAAACTGGATTTTTCGCCTTAAAACCGATACAAGGGGGCTCAATGTTGTTAGCTAGATCTGTGCCCAGACACCGTGTAGTCTTGGGTTGTCACCCTGGCTTACATATTTCCTAATCTCTAGTGGCTCCATGTTTAATCAATTTAGCATGCAAGCCTGGCCACTATGGATACCACATTGTGAATTGGTTTCAGTCCCACACACCCAGGAGCTCTACCCTGGGTGCTAGAAATGTTGAAGTAGTATTAAGTACTGTAAGGGTTAACACCTCCCACTCATGTTGGTATAACATTCGCCCCCATTAGTGTTGTGCCTACATAGCTCGATTTAAGCTGTGAACATCCACATTATGGGTAATTGACTCTGCTCCAAGCTTTCTGCTCTCTATCCCCGCGTTACATCCATAAAAAACATTACATTTAAAAATTACATAAAATAAATATGGATCTTTTAGCTCGGTTGTGAGTGGTGGCCACGCCTGTGCACCAGTTTGAAATATGTACCCTAAATACGACAGATTTAAACACTTGATATTGGTAACTATGACGCTAAAATTCCCTGTGTCCACGAGGCGCATGCTTTTTCAAACAGGTTTAAACATTTGACAATGGTAACTACGACGCCTCTTTTCCCCGTGGGTATGAGGCACCTGCTTTTGCCTGACTTTGCAGTCTATGCTTTAGGCTGTAGAGCGCTGGGACTTGTACTTCCGTTCCTGGCACACCTGACACATAAAAAGAAAAGAAAAAAATGCACATGTGACTGGGAACACGTGACTCCGTGAAGCTTTTGCATTTAGCTTTCGATTCGGCCACAATCACCCGGATCTTCGGGGGTGATAGCTGTGTGTCGGAGCCAGTAATGACAAGTAAGTAAACTATATTATGCCCACCACGACTAGAGTGACAATGTCCGACCGTGACACGAGCGCGCATCTTTTTTGCATTCTTTTGCATTCTCTGTCCAACCATGATGTTTGCGCGCGCGCTGAGTGCCGTAGCTGTAGATGTGCCTCCCCCCTCTGTTTGATTGTTGTGATTGTTGCTGTTTCTCAGCCTGCCCCATGAAATACAAAATATATAGTTCCCCAATGGGCCCCTTTCTATCGGCTTGATGTTATAGATAGCCCGTCCGGACCTCGTTTTAACTCACTCAAAGGAGGGTAGTATGCATCTGATATACATACCTCATATGCTTCAGTGATGATGGCTTTTCCAATTTTTACAGCACAACATTCTGCTTAGCGGCTCCGCCCTGGATCACTTTGGTTTCTCTGCCTTCAACACAATCTATAATGGCATACACTCATTGCAGTGAATAAGGTCAGTGTCTGGCGTGTACCCCCTGAAGAATGGCTATTTGGCCATCCTTTTTCAGTGGGCATTCTAGTTGTAGTGGGGTTTAGTTATTAACAATCAATAATGTTTTGGCACTTGTGATTACAAACATAATCATAGTATATCTCTGTTTATTCTGATGATAACTCAATCTGTATCCTAATGTATCCAAAATGAGCACAATGGATTCTCTTTGTTGTCCTTGGTCTTCATGAGCAGACGCAGTGATTTGAGCTGGATGTCTCCTAGCATTAGAGCACATGGCAGTGTTTGGGGGTTTTTGACCTTGGATTATGAATTTGTTTTTCCATAGGTTTCTCCTCTGAACGTTCCTGCATTGGCGCTTGAAAACGGGGTAAAGTATAAACCCTGTGGCAGAAATACGGTTTATAAGCATCACCGTATGATTCTCTTCCCCCTTTGTTTTAGAAGACTGTCCTGATGAAAGTGGTTACACCAAAAATACACCACTGAAACCGGTAGACAGTGGCTGTTACATGATGGAGAACTAAAATACCTTCTACCTTATCATGAACAACCCCACATATGTATTTTTTATATGTTTTGTTTTGTAGCCCTATGCCCCGTCATACTATCTAACACTCCATTGGACAGGGCTATGTCGCCTACATGTTAGTTTTCATGTGTCTTCTTTGGAAAGTTGGCCCATTCCCACGTGGAGAATCTATTGTACTAAAAAAACCTATAGTGCAGCAGTACAACAACACTGGTTCAAGCCTTTCTCTTCCAAAAAACTTTTGAAGTTGTTTTTAAGTGTAGAGTCACCTTGGGAAGTCTTGTGCGGTCTATGGGATAGTAAAAATAATATGTACCCATAATAGACAGTTTGGACTAGTTAACTGTGTATTTGTATATGTATTTTCAGTCCAAGGTGTAAACTTTACTTTTATATATTTCTGCCTTTATTCCTCCTTAGGGGTTGTACAGTGACCTAGGACATGCAGGAGTCTAACAACCTCGATGTTGTTACTGTTCTTCAAAAATGATTTCTCTGTGATCTCTTTTACTGTCCTCGTTTTTGTAAGCGGCACATCAGTGCTTTCTAAGGAAAGTTTTTTCCACACTTGTTGGGATAGGATAGGGACATACAGTGATTTTCCCCCTATCCTGCTGTCTTTCAAAAACTGACCCTGCATCGCCTGGGCCACTCTTTTATGTAGCGCCTCTGGTATGTTCACAATGGGATTCCCCATACTGCCTTCTTTTAATAACCACTACAGACATGCCAGAAGTAATCACCAGGGTCCACTTCTTTGCCACAAAACAGGTGATTATGACAGCTAGCCGCATGCAGGGAGACCTGACCTATCAAGGTGCTGCTATAAAAATCTTCCAGGACTTGGCGCCCACTACAATCCAGCGAAGGAGAGCCCTGCGGCCACTAACGGTCTTCCTCCAGGACCAAATAATCTAATATCGGTGGCTATTCCCAGCCACCCTACAATTCTCGTTCGATGGTTAGACACGTGTAATCCGCTCCCTCGAAAAAGCGGGAGGCATCATCGGAGGGGAACCATCGGCCCCAGATGAAGACCTAACAACCCCGTCGCCGGATAAAACCCAAAGCTCGACCCCGAAATTACAGCAAAACCGCTGGATGAAAGTCCCCAAAGGGGGGAAGCCTCCTGCTGCGCAAAACTAATGAGACGCATCCTGACCTCTGTGCCGGTACACACTCTCTCTCTGCGCCCAGGCGTCCCACGATATGCCCCAGCTGAGTGAATGGAAAGGCACTCCGGCTTTAGGCCCCTTAGGCCTGTTTTGGTTAAGTTTTGGTTTTTGACCTTTTCTGTTGGGCCCTTTTTTAGCCCCCTAGTTTGGCAGGCCATGTTTGGCCCTGGTTTGGTTACAAATAAAAACCGACTGCAGCAAAATGGCATCCATAGTCCAACACTTGAAGACAACCTTCCCTTCGGAAGCTCGCCCCCACCTGACCAGCGAATGTGAACTTCGGGATCCCCTTCCTCCAAACGTAAAACTGCGCTACGTTTCACTATACGTTGGAGGCTAAAACTCTCTGTTGAAACGCAAATCTACCAAACGCGCCTTCAGGATCTCCAAAGCTCAGTGGTGTTCCTCCAGGAGACGCACCTGTTAGTGGAAGACTCTCCACGACTACGAAATCAGGCGTTCCCGACACAATACCTGGCACTTGGCCATAGCAAGAAAGGGGACACAGCAATTCTGCTAGCAAAGGGAACACCCTTTAGAGAAATGGAGATCCTGCAAAGCCCAGACGGCAGATACATTGCAATAAAAGGAGACCTCTATAATCAACTTCACACGCTAATTGCCATCTATGCCCCGAACGAGGCTCAGAAAGCGTTCTACACCGACCTCGAAGTAACGCTCCTTCCCTTTATCGAGGGCCAAATAGTTGTAGGTGGCGACTTTAATGGAGTCCCAAATCCCTTCATAGACAAATAATAATAATAATAATAATAATAATAACAATAATAATAATTTTGCATTTATATAGCGCTACGAACCCTCAGGTATCTGAGTGCTGCTTATTATTACCCACGGTGTGTGGTGCTCATTTATCGACCTCAGAAGGATGAAAGGCTGAGTTTGGCCCCGCCAGGATTCAAACCTGCGTTAGCAGGCTCTGCACAGATGTCACAGCGAGCGCTCTACTCGCTGTGCCAATTGACCGCCCCTGTGCCTAGGGACTACAAAATTGCACTGGGCCTCTCTCATTTATTTAGGTGTCTGGAAGTTGTGGACACCTGGAGTGTCCTTCATCTCGAAACATATACAAACAAAGGGGCCACTATCCAGTGGCAATGGTCTGCCCCTTGGGAGACGCAGCAGTCTGGGGTGAGAATACCTGATATCAACAAAGGGGGTGTAATGGTGCGTTGTGGATTGGCCCTATTAGGTTTAAATTATTTGAAGCAATTACCTGGTTCAATCCTGTTGAACCACAAAGGTTATTACTACTACATTCAATTATATAGAACAAAAGACACCTTGTCAGTCCCAAGTTTTTTCAAAAGACAAAATGATATTATTGAGAATACCATCATGTAAAAAACAGAAGAATAAATAATATCATTTAACATGTTACAATATGCAAAATACATGGAAACATAATTTACACATAGTGAGGCCCAACATAGAGGGAGGGGAGTGTTAAATTAACGAAGGTATCAACAATTACACATTCTTGAAAGTAGATATGAAATACCTGAAATCAAAGAAAAAAGGGGGGGGGGGAACAAAACCGAACGTGAAGAAAGGCATATGTCAATTACATGCTCTGTTTGTCCATTAGGTCAGAAACAAGGCTTATTCTTTGAAACCAATTTAGTATTTCTGACTAGGTAGTTACCTCACAACAAAGCAAAAGACATCAAAAAAACATTTTGTATAAACGGAAAATAAATCCTTGTTTCAAGTTAAGATAGAAGCCCAGAATTGGAATTGTTCTAATCTGGGGTTGAGTCTTCATCTCGAAACAGCAGACTTCTCCTTTTTCTCACATGTCCACCACACCTCGTCCTGAATAGATTTGATATTGGCTAGTCTGCAGCTGCTGGCGTTCATTGATGACACTGAGATTGGCAGGAGGGTCATATCCGATCATGCCCCAATTATGTTGACCACCCGGATCTTTCACCCGGATCCCCCGGAAAGGCCTCGATGGACTCTGTAAGAACCAATGTTACACGATATGCTGGTGCGAGACACTATAACTAAAGCAATACATAACTACTTCAGGAAGAACCCGCCAGACCTCACATCCACGGCGACACAATGGGAAGCCATGAAGGTGGTGATTAAGGGGGAACTAATAGCTCAGGCAGCATCGTACCAGAAAAGACGTGCCGGAAATAAAGGAGCAGCTAGAAGAAGATGTGGCAAAAGCAGAGACTCTCCATAAAAAGGGATGGTCATCTAAAGCAGCCAAACTCCTGCGGCTAGCCCGCACAAAACCTGAAGCCCACTATAAGGAGGACACTGCCCAGACCCTGATCAAGACCAAACAAAGCTACTATGTGAATGGCAACAAAGCCAACAGATTCTTGCTTAGCAAACTGGCCAGAACCCTCCAACAAAACTACATCACAGCGGGGCCCTGAAGGCAAGACCCTGTACGGGGAAGAAGCAAAACTACAGGTAGCAACAGTCCACCTAGCTGACATGCTGACACACTGACAGCCTCCCCCCGGCCACAAACACAACAGGAGCAATTTGTAGCACACGCCAAACTCCCACATTTGTTGGATATGGACAGAGCCTCTCTGGACGCCTCCATCATTGCTGAAGAGATTGAGGAGGTGCTCAAAGCTTTGAAATCTAGGGTTCCAGGTCTTGATGGCTTCTCACATAAATTCTTCAAACTCTTCCGTCCACTGCTCCTGGGCCTGATAACAGAGCTGTTTCACTCCTTCCGAGGCACAGGCACAATAACTCCCTCCAAGCAAGAATCCACCACAATCCTACTCCTGAAGCCCGGTAAAGATACGAAAGCTGCACATTGTACAGGCCCATTTCTCTTCTTAATGTAGACGCAAACGTCTACTCTAAAGTGCTGCCGAACAGGTTGGCGTTGGTCCTGCCATCCATCATAGATCTGGACCAAACAGGCTTTATCAGAGGCAGACGCACGGGGGACAATATTCAACGTGCCCTCAATCTTATCAAGGTGGCAGTTCAGAACCGGCAGGAGGTAGCAGTCCTAACCTTGAACGCTACCAAAGCTTTTGATAAAGTGGACTGGAACTTTATGCGCCTCACACTAGACGCCTCCCAGTTTGGGCCATCATTTCGCAAGATGCCGCTAGCCAACTATCAAGCCCCAAAAACGTCCCTAAGAGTGAACCAAAAACTCTCGGCCGGATCCTGTTATCATGCGGGATGAGACAGGGATGCCCGCTTTCCCCCCTGATCTTTGCTCTCGTAATGGAACCTTTCGCGCAAAGGATTTGCTTGATTAAAAAGATAGCTGGATTGAACATAGACGGTGAACAGTTTAAGATCTCCCTATAAGCCGACGATGTAATCATCTCCATCACAAACTGTCAATCCTCTCTCCCCGCCACCCTGGAAGAATTGAAAGCCTTCGAACAGGTGGCAGGATTCAAGGTAAACTACTCCAGATCAGAGGAACTAGGTATAAACCTGGGCGCAGGCAGCATGGCTGATCTCAAACACAATGCCCGCTGAAGTAGAACACTACGTCCTCACCGTACCTCGGGATATGCATTACAGCAGATCCAAAACAGCTATACGCAGCAAACTTCCCCCTTTGTTCAAAGAGCTGGAAGCCGATTTGAAATGTTGGGAGGGGTAGGAAATCTCCCTGCTAGGCCGAGTTACAGCATTTAAGATGAACCTGCTCCCCAGACTTCTATACCTAGGCTTGTTCCTGCCGGTTCCGCTCCCGAAACAACCCCTGGAGCAGTTACAGAAGAAGCTCTAAAAATTTGTTTGGAAAGGGGGCAGAGCTAGAATCCCGTGTAGAGTCATGACTGGAGCGGCCAAATGGGGAGGTATGGGCCTTCCCAATCTTATAAACTACTACATAGCAGCCCAACTTTCAAACACTACAGCCTGGGCGGAACAAGCAAATCCCCCAAAATGGGCTCGCATCTAACAAGCTAATTGCCCTCTACAGCTGAACTCCTTGCTTCACATTCTAGGTGTAACCCGCAGCCGATGGCCGACGATCCTATCATCCACCAAAGCTACCTTAGACACTTGGTCATGGGCCAGGTGCAGGAAGAAGCTGTCCAAGGGCCTAAGCCCACTCTCCCCAATCCTTCGGAAGCCGGACATCTCGCCCGGAATGGTTATAGCAAATTTTAGCAGTTGGTCTAAAGGGGGCTTCCAGACCCTCTCACAGATCTACGACAATGGCACCACACTCTGTTATCGAAGAATGCAAAATTTGCTTTCAGCTCGCGGAAACAGAGAGATTTACATATGCCCAGATTAGACATTGGATGTCACAGCCAACAGTTCAACAGGGGGCCATGAGGGACCGTCACTGTCTAGAGCAAGCTCTGCAGAAGGGCCCCCACAGGGGACAGATCACCAAACTGTACAGACTCCTACATGAGGACATGCTGTCAGCCAAACCTCTGTACATGGCCAGGTGGGAGGAGGATTTGGGGCACCCGATCGAGGACCAAACATGGGTGGACATTTGAACAAGGATCAATTCAGCCTCTAGGTGTATCACCAATAAAGAATGTGCATTGAAACTCCTCCACCAATGGTATTACACCCCCCCGGAACTCTTGCACCATTTTCAGACATCCATAGACCAGACCTGCTGGAGGCAAGGTGGAGCGCGGGGTCCTTCTTCCACATTTGGTATGTATGCCCTACCGTGCAGGCCTTCTGGGTAAAGATCATACACATTATTGAGGACATAACCCACCGTAAACCTCCCATAGACCCAGAAGACCGGAGTGTTACCCCAAAACAGGTTGCAGCGTCAAACTGCTTACGCAACTGCTGCCGGTGGCCAAAATAACTGTGGCCTGTAAATGGAAAACACAGGAAGGCCCCTTGATACTGCTGTGGTGGATAAAAGTGTGGGAGATCCTGGTGGCTGAGAAAGTCACGGCAGCAAGGGAGGGAGCCCTACACTGCTTCACCGACTGCTGGTCCACAGTACTGGAGTATCATATAGCCAGTTCCCAGCACTAACATTTCAGCCGCAGCTGGCGACAAAATTCCTGAGATCTTAGAGACCCTTGCCCCACCCATCGGCGATGTTGGACCACAATCCCCAGATCTATGAGTGCAACCAGAAAAGGGACTTGGGTGGGACTGGGAAAGATATACAGCATTATGTAAGGGACAGGTGGTCTCATGTGCTTATTTGTATACATTGCTGTAGTCGAAATAAATAAAGTTGTTAATAAAATAAATGCTATTTGGGACCCTTGCTAAAAGGGAAACTCCAAACTTCCTATCAACTACTCAACCTTGCACAGGGAGCCTCCTTCCTATCCATCAAGGAAGGCTTGTTGAAAAGAGTGAGGCAAACCTGCAGTTTTTATCGGCAGAAATTACAAGCTGAACCCTTGAGAAGCTCCTTTAGAGATGTGTGAATGGGTCAAATATACGGTGACCTATGGGCTAGTAATACAACTCTAGAAGAACTGAAACAGATGATTACCTTAGAACAGTTTACAAATTCCTTACCCCCTTTTTAGCAAAAATCTGTCCTTCAATTAAGTCGGCCTACCCTTGCCGTGGCCATTGAGACTGCACAAAGCCACTCTGATGTGGCTAAATACTTCCAGCCAGCCCATCGATGGGAAGATCGAAGAGATCATAAACCCAAGCATCGCCCTCAACCCCAGGGAATAGATTATCAAAGTTGGGGGTCATATAGAGTCAAGGAAGGGATACCTCGAGAAAGAGTAGAGGTCAGCAAAACTGATCCAAAACCTAACGATGAAAGCAGAAAGGAGGAAGTAGAAGGAAGCAAACCGCCTCCTCTGGTCTGTTTTTCCGTAGAGAACAGGACATCTAGCTAGACACTGTCCAAGGAATATAAAGGATGAACCAATGGAAAGAGGCTGCTTGAAGGGTGAAGAGTGGGAAGAAACCAAGGAAGAGCTAGAGACCTTTAGCATCTGCTTATGTCAAACCCCTACTGAGTTCGCCTATGAAAAGGCTTGGCTGAATGGGAAACAGGTAAAGGCCTTAATCGACTCAGGTAGAAAACAGACCGCTATACAGGCCGATTTAGTTACACCACAAGACCTAAACCATGCAACCCTAGTCCGAATAACTTGTGTACATGGAGACAATTAAATATATCCTAAAATACCAGTACACATAGAAATCTGGGGCAAGTCCTGTGAAATACTATCAGCCATAGTTCCAGGACTCCCTGAGGTAGTTATTCTGGGACGAGACTTCCCCATCTCCTCTACTCTCTTACAGGAATCTCCACCCCCTTCAGAGATTTTCTGCCCCAGAGGTCCTGGCAGGAAAGTTACGACTCCCAAAACTCTCCAGTATGGGATTGGGAAAACTCAGAACCAATAAAACCCAAGACAGCCTTTGAAACCCAATTCATAGGTTATTGTAGAGAATTAGATAAGATCACTTCACCTCTCCCTATTAAAACCAATCAGTGGAATATGCAAGAGTTCCTGGACATCTCTCGCTCCTGTTCTTTGACCTGTATTAACAATAGGAAATCTAACCAAAGAACAGGAATCCACCTTGCTTAGGGGAAGGATATGTGAGAAACCTGAAGGTGTCAACCTGGCTAGTCCCTGGGGATCTGTTATCCAGGTGGCCAGAACAAGGCCATCGGTATTGGATCCAGTTCCTGGGGGTGGACCAGAGAGGGAGGATCACCTGGATGGGGGTGCTTGGAGAGTGGGCGTGGGACACCGACGGGTGAGACGCAGTATCCCCCTGCTTTCAACACCTTTTCCCCTTCCTACCACGTAGGATATTCCATAACACTGCCCGCCTTTTCCGACACAAACACTTTCACACAACAGCAAAGACAACAGACTAACACCAGAACCGTTTACCTGATATGTCCCAAAACCAGGGTCAGGCAAAGTCAGGCAATTGACCAGAATGACACACACCTGACGGCACAAGAGCACAGGACAAGCAAGGAAGCCCGCACGATGTTAGAGCTAACTCAGCACGGCAGTTCAAGAGGAGGAGAAAGACGGCACATACCGAGAGGATGACAAGGTGGGAAGCGACCTTGTCCTTTTCGACCAAGGCCTGTGAAACCTCTGCAGAAGGAATTATAAGACCCTGAGCCATAGCCAGCGTGTGTTGCAGCAGATTTCAACGGTACACAAGACCCTCCTCCGCTCATTATCAAGCCAGTAAGATATGCTTGCTTCTGTTGTACCAACCTTGACTCCAAAGAGAAAGAAATCCAAGCAGTTCATCACAGCTGGTTAGTCGAGGGGAGAGTCGATGAAAAAACCGAACTGTGTTGAACAAAAAGTAGCAAATGGCTAATTTGAACTATGAAAGGCTTAAATAGAAATTGGTGAAAAAAGGGGAAAACCAGCAACAGAGGAAACTTGACGAAAAGGCGAAAGGGGGTCAAAGTGGTCATACAGGGGTCTTGTAAAATCCTCTGTACAGTCGAAAGTCTTTGGCCGACAAATGATTGTGAAGTTAAGGCAAGTGAGTTCCGCATGACAAGAGATGATTGAGAAAGATATAAATGACAAGATTGGCAAGAGTGAACCCAAAGGAGGGATGCCGATAAAAGGGAGCAAAGTCTAAAGTCCAGAAACACAGTATGTTGACAGGAGTGAACCCGACCGAGGGATGTCCACAGTGAACTGTATAGTAAAAGTTGGCAAGAGTGAACCCGGCAGAGGGTTGATAACAAAAAAGAGAGAGGCCTGAAGTCCCTAGGACCAGTGTGTTGACAGGAGTGAACCCGACCGAGGGATGTCCACGGTGAACTGTTTTGTAAAGGTTGGCAAGAGTGAACCCGGCAGAGGGAGGCCAACAAAAAGGGGCAAAGCCTAAAGAACTGTTTAAAAAGACATGAAGATTCCTGAATGCAAGAAGTATTTTAAGACCAGGGCAAGTGGATTGTCCCCCTTGGCATGGGGATCTGAGCCCGGCAGAGAGAGATTTTGAAAGAAAAGTCTGAGCCCGATCGAGGGATGTCTAGGGGTCCGAGCCCGAACGAGGGAGATGCAGGGGGTGGAAAGTCATCACCCCAACATTCATTTGGAAAAGAACTTTTTGTTTGTTTGTTTTATTGAAAAGAGACTTTTATTGAAAAGAGACTTAACCATCGAAGAACCTGATTGTTGGTACGGAACTGTCGGCTCATGCTGGGAAAGCTTGAGTGTGTGCTGTGCTCAGGAGATCTACCTTGTCCTGTGCTCAAAACGTGGGGAATGAAGACTCCTGGCAATCACATCCTGACTTATTATTTGTGAACACATCTTTCTTTATTTAAAACCCTATCCCACACTATTTCTGTAATTAGTTGTAAGGATTTGGCAATTGTTTGTTTTTTTAGTATAGGCCTTTTACGTTGACAAGACACCACAAGGACTGCCTTATTTTTCATTTGATGGTCGAAGCTTGCTCCCATCTTAGATTTAGGCTAAAGTTAGATGTTTTTCCACCCTGCATTTACAGTTTAATAAACACTCTTGAACTGTGATCATGTCACGCTCACCTGGGCTCTGCGGGAGTATCAGGGACCTCAGCTGGGCTCTATCGTCTTGTTCTCAGGCAGGTGTGTCTATGTAAAAACCGAGGAAACAGAGAAAGATGGTAAGGCCTTGTGTAGTTAGAAACCACCCTGCTTCCCTTCTGACTGTGACCCCCTTACTCTTGGCGTGTGTATGGGTGCTCACCTTGTAGGACAAGTAGTGTAGCTCTCCATCCTGCTTGTATCCGTAGCAGGGGCGCAGTATTCAGTTCACCAGTTACTCCACTGACATTCAACCAAGAGTCCAGTTCACCAGTTACTCCACTGGCTAGTAACCAAGAGTTCAGCAATATTCAGTTCACCAGTTGCTCCACTGGTCAGTAAGTAGCCCGGGCCACTGTAACTTGAGTTCAGTATTGAGTCCTGCAACATGTAGCCACTACCTTGTGGCTTGCTCACATGCTGCTTGCCCAGACTATCTTGCCGGTAATTTTACTTTCCTTCCCTTTCCTCGGGATTCCGTAATGCGTGGGGGATGTGGGAGGAATTCCAGCGCTGCTATTGAATACCTGCGGACGGGCCGCGCCTCCCGATGAGTGAGACTGCTGTGCGGCGAGGTGATGAGGAAGAGCCGCGGGCCCGATCAGCTGTAGGATGCCGGAGCTGTTGGAGGCATGTCGAGCGGGCAGCAGCGGAGGGCCGGAGCTGGAGTGGGCGTGTTCCTGCGGGGCCGCGGACCGCTAGGCAGAAGCGGAGGGCCGGAGCTGGCGTGTTCTTACAGGCCGCGGACCCGATCAGCTGTCTTTGCCAACACTGAAGACGGATTAGCTGCTGAGGGGCCGCGGACCCGATGATGGCAACTAAAGTCCTCGGGAGAGCGCGAGAGTTCCAAACTGGCTGGTTTTTCTGGCCTGATCACGGAGAGCGTGCTGCTGCCTGAACAGCTCAACGTGAAGCGTGCAGGGGAGTTTGGGTGTGGCTTATTTAGCAGCCATCCTTAGCCACACCCAGAGACTAGACAGCAACTTCCCATGGATTGCGGGCTTGTTTTCCCACCATGTTGGATGGCCATTCCTGCAATCAGTGCCATAAGCACCATGCCTGGGTCCAACTGGGCTCGCTCTTCATTTTCCTGTCGCTCTTCATTTTCCTGATGGGGGAATGAACCCTATAGGAGTGCCTAGGTGCAACTGTGTGTGCCCAAGACCTAGCATTGGTGGAAGCAAGTGTTGTTGGTTTGGAGGTTGTGACAGATCACTTGTGTCTATCTTTACTGTTGCCACCACAAATTCCTTTCTGTAATCCTGTAGGTTAAGTGGTGCATTTGAAACCATACGACTTCAAGAAGCCTGCAAAAAGATTGTCATTGAATAAGTGGAAAATAAGTTAAAAGCTATCATTGAACCCTCTTCCAGTCCCTGGTCCTCTCCCTTAGTATTGTTGACAAAACCTGACCAGAGCTGGAGAGTCTGCATAGGCTTCAGAAGGGTAAATTTAATTTCCTCCTTCGATGCCTAGCCCATGCCCCGTATTCACAACTTAGTAGACAAATTGGGAGATGCTGCCTATTTGTCGACCTAACACCTTATGAAAGGGTACTGGCAGATCCCGCTACATGGGCCAGACAGAGAAAAAACAGATTTTTCAACCCAAACAGGACTGTTCCAATTTAAAGTCTTGACCTTTGGACTCCATGGTGCCTCTGCTACGTTTCAAAGATTAATGGATAGAATTTTCAACCTTATTCTAGTTTCAGCGGGGGACACATTGATGACATTGTAGTATATAGCAAGACATGGGAAGAACATCTCCATCACCTATATACCATCATGAGGGCTCTGCATAAAACTGGGCTCACAGTCAACCCAGAAAAGTGTAAATTGGCCCAGTCAGCTGTAAAATAGCTTGGCGTCTTCGTAGGGAACGGTAGTGTACAACCCCAAAATGGAAAAAGTAAAGGCAGTCCTTGAAGCACCAACACCTAAAACCAAAAGAGATTTAAGAGCCTTCTTGGGATTGATAGGGTACTATCGTAGGTGTATCCCAAATATTTCTGATAAAACCTCCAGACTGACCGATAAGCTTAGAAATGCAGAACCGCAAAGACTCCAGTGGAAAGATTAGGATGACGCTTGTTAAAACAATTTACAGCAAACCATATGCCAAAATCCCATTTAGAAGGTAGCTGACCTTTCCAAAGATTTAATTCTTCAAACGAATGCTTCCCTGACTGGATTAGTTGCCGTCTTATCACAGAGTCATGACGGCTTAGAACACCCTATACTATTTATTTATTTATTCATATTTGTTGAGCGCACAGCAGCCCTTGGGCATCGTGGTGCTTGTTACAGATAATGATCAAACTTAGTTACAGAGATTGGGGCAGAGCTTAGTTGTAGAAAGGAAGCCAGGAAAAACATAGTAACATACTTAACACCATACATTTTATGTGATATACATAGTGCAATGAAAGAAGATGTGTGGAGGTGTATGAGATGTAGGAGGTTGATGTGGCAGGGGCAAAAGGGAAGGAGTTAATTGAAGAGGGCAGTTTTCAAGTGTTTCAGGAAGGCTATGAGGGACGTCTTAGGTCTGAGGGCAGTGGGGAGAGCGTTCCAGAGTTTAGGGGCTTAGGGAAGTAGAAAACTCTTTCCCAGGGAGATAAATTACTCAGTTTTGGAGTAAGAAGCTCTTGCTTTAAAATGGGCCACCCTACATCTCAAGTACTATCTATTAGGAAGAAAATTCAAATTAATCAACGACCACTCTTCCCTTGTATGGCTAAGTCGGTGAAAGGAATCAAATCTGTGGGTTATGCAATGGTTTCTGGACTTGCAAAGTTACTGCTTCACAGTGGAACATAGAAAGGGAAAAGACCAGGGTAATGTGGGTTTCCTTTCGAGGTTCACCTGTGTAGCAGTCCTGTCATATACCATAGGGGAAGAGGAAGTGGAAAAACCTGAAGGTGTTTCACAGCTGAGTCTGCAGGGATCCCTTTTTCAGGAGGCCAGAGAAGGGCCATCGCTGTTGGATCCAGACCCTAGGAGTGGACAAGCGAGGGAGGATCAACTGGGTAGGGGGTCCTTGGGCAGTGGGGAGGAGACACCAGAAGGTGAGACATGGTATCCACCATTTCACGACAGTTATTTGCCCCATATTACCTCTACCTTTATGGGATACTTCAACTCCCCTCCTTTCCTTATCAGCCCAATACTGAGACGGGGAAGAGGAAGACTGAGACTAGGAAGATTACCGCTAGCAACATGCACTGCCCTTGTCCCACTAATAAGGTCAGGCAAGGTCAGTCACTCAGTCACAATCACACACCTGAAACTCATGGACTGCTATCCAAACTATAAAAGGTGAAGCAAAGAAAGACACAGAGAGCGAGACCGGGCCCAAGAAGGAAGGCCAGCTGGATGGCAAGATGGAGGGGCAGCTGACAGAGAGCTGCAGAGAATGAGGCCAGGGAGAATGGGACGCTGAGACGCTGACAGGCTGTAAATTGAGGCAGAAGAAAGTGTGGCGAGGGAGCTGTGTCTCCAAGAAGCCGAGAGAGTTCAGAGAAGAGAGCCAAGAGGCTGGCAATTCCCTTTCCTCAATGTGCCAGCAAACTGCTTGTTTCCTCACGGGGTAGCAAGATCACCCGGGAGTATCTGAGGGGCAGGTGGGCAAGACCCTGACCTCGACAAGCTGAAAACAGAAGGACGCGCGAAAGCAAACGCAGCCGGTGAATTCAAAGGAAGGGAGAACCCGGTTTGTGTTACACCCAATTGTGGAAAGCTACAGTGTTGCCCGCAAGGCTACGAATTGAAGGACAAAGACATTGAACTGAAAGTTTGAATGTATTTAGCCAGAGAGGGAGCCAATGAGAAACAAAGTAATGGAGCGGAGCCGTGTGAGAATGCACGTTGTTAAATGCTTCCTGAAAGATAACAGAACAATGGATAATGAAAGCGAAATGTGTTGAAAGCCATTGAAGGAAAGGGCACGAGGGAAAGAGAGCGTGCAGAGATCCCGAAAGGCTAAGGTGAAAATGAACTAATATTTCTGTGAAAGACTAACAGAGTGGCCGTGGGCCCAACCAAATGAACTATATGGTAGATTAGTACTGAGGTGTAACCTGAAAGGGATGCGCTAATTCTCCTGAACTATATGTGTGTGTGTCACCTGCAGCAGTATCAGCATTGGGGGCACCCCTAACCCTCCCAAAATTAGCAAAACATGAAGTATAATGCTACATACTGTAAACTATCTGAAAACGTATATACTGGAAAGGATACGCCATGGAAATTAACTATAAGCCAAAAATATTTATCTTACTCTTTCAGAACTACAAGCCAAGTGATAATTCTCGTAGTAAAGTGACAGGACACAGAAGCTTATAACGGAAATAATTTACGGTGATCAACACCAGTAGGGGTAAGTGAGTTATAACTATATATAATTCCAGAGGATACTAACATGTCCAAATGGAATTTCTGAACCAACTATTGATTACGCTTGCCAACAGAAACTGACTGCTCAAAGAAGTTGGTGAGTTGAAATCAGTCTAATAATGATGGCACTTAAGACACTGATACAAGGGTGATACTAGAATACATGTAGGAAGGGGTTTCACACATACAGCATGATGCCAAACCGGATGATCACGTTACTAATAACACACCCATGGTGCTAGAGTATAGATCACAATATTATAGCAGTATAATTGAGTGAATCCTGGCAGATCTCACATGGCATGGTATGAGATTAACAACGACCAATAGATGAACACCTTTGTAAGAGGAGGCAATATGGATGATGTATTGAGATGTCAGCATGAATCTTAAATAATATCGTAAGCCAATGCCAGCATGGCATTTTCTAGAATGAATCTATAACTGACAGACTGTTTCTACTCTGCTATTTCTCCCAATGCCATCTCACCTGATATCATAATGCAATTGGTATGTAACTATAATTTTTGTTTATTTTGAAACAAATTCTGTATTATTCTGCTAATGTATAGTCATGAAAATGTAACACTGTACAATCATTTGTAATATCTGTTATCATTTTTTGGCAATCATTATGTACAGCCTTGAGAAGGACCAGAGGTCGAAACACGTGTCGTGTTAAAACGGGATGGCACATCTGCAATGTTTTAGGCATTTTCTTTTTGAATGTTAATTTAGGACATAGATGATTGCTGTCATAGCTCTGTTTGTCTGCATTATACTTCACGTTTTGCAAATTAACTATATGGTTCTGTGAAAAAAGGAACAGAGTGGCCGACGGCCTGTTCTGCAAAGCCAAATGCAAGAGGCACAGACATTGAGAAGTCAACCCTATTGTCAGAGTGGTCACGCACAGGGGTGAGAATACTGTGCGGTTGCCAAAGTCTCTGGCACGGCGATGATGATAAGGACGCTGCTGGCGGAGACGTCACGCATGGGGGTGATAATACTATGCATTTGCGAAGGTCTCTGACAGGTGAACATTGTGAAAGAGAAGTACAAAGGTTGGGAAAAGGAGTTCTCACATAGCTCCGTGAAGCAGAGCAGTTTAGCTGGAAAGTGTTTCAACCATGTTTAAGTGTTTGAAGACAGGGAAGGACAGCCTGTGAAAGTAACTAAGAAGGAACTTTGTGAATATCTGTTTGTTTGCGAATTGTGAAACCGGATGAAGGAAGCCCGAAGGAATCCATTGAAGAGAACTGTGATGCAAGTTGAACTGACATTGAAATAGGTGAGGGAAGCCTAACAGATTTATGGGAAATCTTTGAACTGGGCATACTATCCACCTTGAAGGAACTTTGTAAGAACCCTGGTGAACTGAACTTGGGGAATGGAGTGGTGAGCCACTTTCATTGCCATTCTGACATTATTTTGATACACTCTTTATTTTCATACATTTTCCCCACACTTTTTTAAATGATTATTTATTTATTTATTGTTTGAGTTTGTAAAAACCTTTACAATGGTACGAATTAATATAAAACAATACAAAAAAAGTGACTTAATACAAATTACTACACATTCATTATCATTTCATTTCATAGATAGTTAAAGGATTTTCCATTATTACATTACATAATCATGTCCTTCATTGGTAAAACAGTATTTACAATCAAATTAAAGTTAAAATTGAAGTTAAAACCCTAGAAAACTTTACATACTTTTTTTTTAGGAAACTCAGTACTGCTAGCTTCAGATGTACAGACTTTCGGTGCATGAAATTCATCCATAATAGGAATAAAGAAACACATTCAGTATTAGAGACAAATTTACTAAAATATTCTGACACTTAAAGACAGGACATATGAGTAGCAAATGTGGCAAAGTTTCCACATCTGTCGGGTTCAGATAATGGGCCTCATTATGAGTCTGGCGGTAACCCTGCCGGTGCTACTTGGGGGGATTCCCGCTGGACTCATAACATGTTACCGGCACCTAGCTTCCCGGTGCCACCGGGAGTTTAAAAGTCCTGGCGGACCGTGAAGCTGGGTGCCGGTAAAAGTTAGTCCCCATTCCCATGGAGTCCAACAGGACTCCATGGGAATGGGTTCACAGAAGCATTGGTACTGTAACTAACAGTGCCGATGCTTCCGTGGTGAGTTTGCCTACTGGGGCCGCTGCGCCCGGCAGGGTCAGCCCTGTCAGGCGCAACGGCCCTGGCAGGCAAACTTGTCATTTGGCGATCCAGAATTAAGGATGCCGGTAAGCTTACCAGCACCCTTGTTTCCGGAACGGGAAGTTCGTAATGAGTCCATGTCTACAAATTGCTTTTTCCCACGCTCAATCTTTCTCTTACACTTGATATTTCCTTAGTTAACATCACATTGAATCTGAATCGCATGAAGTTATTCCTAGTGATTTTAGATGGGAAGTGACTTAAATACGATTCTACGGCTCCTGTGTACTGGCCTTCATCCAGTAATTGTTGAATAAGTCCCTCCTTCCGGAGACCATTTTTAAGCTCATTACCCAGTAAACAATAAAAGTTATAATCCGTGTTTATCAAGCATTTCCCTAGTAAATTCAGTCTTTTCCATGTTACAATGCTCTGAATTGGATGCAATCCTAATTCATAGCATATTACTGTATATGGAACACATTTAGGTATGTGATAATATTTCAGTTCAGATAATATCCAAAAAGGAAAGAATTCCAGCCCATAACAGAGTCTTGGAATAACCTTCATTTTATAAAACTTCAATGTAGGAAGAATAACAAGTTTGTCATATTTCCTATCGACCACTTTCATTTGTGAGGCCATTTTTAAAACCTTCACCTTCAGGTCATTTCTATAGAAGCATTTAGAGTGATTTGCCACTACAGGGAACCCTAAATATACCATCTTTGATTTTTCTTGTAGTTTAGTATGGTCCAGCCACCAAGTAAATTGGTATTTTTCTGTGACCCGCACCATTCAATCTCACAATCATAGTTTTTGCAGGATTTATTACTATTTGGGAGAACTCATATTAGCAAAAAGCCTCTATCAGTCTCTGCAGACCAACAAGCGTATGATCCACGAGAACAAAGTCATCCGTATATGCTACTCAAACGATTTTTAAACTACCAATTTTTGGGGATACAAAGGATGCTTCCTTTAAGACCCTACCAACATCTGCAACATAAAGATTCAATAGAATTCATGTAACATACAACCTTGTCTCAATCTATTGGAGGTGATAATGGGACCTGTCAACAGGCCTTCTGAATTGAGCCTGACCTGAATCTTAGTATCATTGTGTAAGCGTATCAGAATGTTTGGTAGAACCCTAGGGATACTGAATGTATCAATTTTTATATACAGGATTTGAAGATCTACCTAGTCATACATAAGCCCATTGACGCCAGGTTCACTGGAGGAGAGTGTGCCTCCAAGACTTGTCTCTGTAGGATACTCAACAACAATACACCACAATCTATAACCAAGGATCACCTAAATGCTATTTGCCTATAGTCCAGTATGTATTTTTATAAACTCCAGACTTTGATGTGTTCCCAGATGATACACACAAATATCTTTGAATCAGCGTCCATTATTGCTATGGCTCTGTAATTGAGTGGAGATGTTCTTAAAACTTTTTTAAAAATGGGTACGACTGTTACGCTCACCTGGCTCCCACAGGGGCGTCGATCTGAACTGGACAGCTGCGGTCTCCACCAATGTGACACGTAGTGCCGAGATGATGGACTGGACTGGCCCACCTAGCTTCGTTTGCTTGGCCCGTAGGAATATTCTTCTGCATGTGGAGAAAGGGAATTAACCACCCGTGGAGTTGAGCGTTAACCCCCCCCCCCACTCCCACTCTTCTCCCCACTGATCACCTTTGATGTCCCCTCTTATAGTCTCACCTAATGGTTTGGAAAGATGAGCTCTCCATCCTGCATTGAGCGCAGGGGCGCGTAGATAACCAGTTGCTTCACTGGCTCGAAGGAATAGGTGAGTTCCAGAACAATATTGACTCTGAGATTTCTGGCAAGACGCCGTAAGTATGTAGTTTGTAAGAGTTCAAATGTCTGACTTTCACTCTTGTCTGATTCCTTGCAGGTTGCAGCTTGACCCTAGCGAAGAGTTCCTCGTGGCAACCGGTAATATTCAGGTAACGATTTGTATTATCCAACACAGTTCGATAAAATAATGTCAGTATGTAACCTGTTGCTTTCTCCCTTATTCAGGCGCTGAGAGAAAGTATGAAGTCTCGGGGAATAATGCCTCCGGCGGTAAAATCTGGTAAGTCTATTGTGGTGAGGAGGTTTCCCGTTGTTTGTCCCTTTGTTTCACCTTGCTGTCCTTTTGTTTTCCCCTTAGGGTCCGGGGTTCGGAGAGGATGCAGTGGAAGCTGCGCCGACCCGTGAAGAGGAATAGTACCCCGGGTGGTAAAATCAGGTAAGTCTATGGGGGGGTAACTAATATTGCCTCTGTTTATTCCCTTGGCTCACCTTGCTATTCTTGTGTTCCCCTTAGGTGCCGGAGTGCGGCGGGAACATGCAGAAGGATGCGGTGGAATGGAAGATGCTGCGAAATCCGGTGAGTTCAGCGCGGCGCTGCAGCAGGCGAGGTGACGCGCATAAAATAACTTCTTTCTTCCAGCTCGAAGGCGCGGTGGATCGGGAATTCAGGTAAGGATCAAAGGTATTGCTCTTGTTCTAACCTTTTCTCCTTCTTTCTCCCTTTTTCTAGGAGCTCCAGACTCGAGGCGGGCGTGGCAGAAGACTGGATGCAGACTTGCAGGCACGGTGAGCGTTACGCTGCTGGATGCAGAATAACACGAAGCGTGTGCTGCTCTTCGGGCGTGGTTTAAATAGCCTCCAAAGTAGTCCCAGATAAGTATTCCTCCCCAGCCCCACCCGAGTAAAAAAATAGTCCCTAGGTAAAGTTGTCCCTTCCAAGCCTCTTTTGGCTTGGAGCTCTTGCAGCATAGTCTGCATCAGGTAAGTTTGCAGCGTGGTCTGCATCAGGTACGTTTTAATCTATGAGCCTGGCGCCTATGGCACCAGGACTGACTCTCCATATGAGCCTGGCACCATAGACGCCAGGACTGCACCCAAATAGCCCCTAGCAGGGGTTGTTGGGTTTGCTTGGAATAACTTGATGCCTGCTTCCGGGGTTTCTGGACTTGGTTTGGGTCACCGGGGGTAGGCATCATGACAGCGACATAGGCTGTTTCCCAACTTAGAGGCGTATTCCTTGTGCCCAGGATGTCCAGTAACAGTATATGTAGAATATTATCCCAGAGTACAGGATTTTGTTTCAACAAGACATTTGTTAGCTGGTTTTGAACCCCCGCTCTAAGAGGAGCTTACCTTCTTAATTATTCTCTCTATAGGCTCTATTGGGAGAGATATTTCCCATTTATGATTCTGGATTTCAGTCAGGGTTTCCTTTTCAGAATCACTGTTATAGATATTCAAAAAGTGTTTAGCCCAAGTCTGTTCAGGAATTGGATTAGTCTGTAATATTTGTTGCTTAATTTCAGTTTGATTAATCGGTGCCCAAAAACTACTCCAGTTATTATCCTTAAGAGAGGCCAGCATACTCTCACCATTCCTTTGATACACAATGTATCGATACTGTTTTAGCCAGTTTCTCAGATTTTGTTTCAATTTACGAATTGACTCCCCTAATTTAATCCTATCAGAGGTAGTTCTCTTGGTGAGACAATTTGCGAGTTCTCTCCTTCTTTTCTGGGACTTGAGCAATATTTGTGCTCATGGATGACTGTGGGTTGTAAAGATTAAATACGTGTATATGAAGTACCCCAAGGCGCCTGCCTCTCTGCTCTCCTATTTCACCTCTATCTGACGACGCTACCAGGAATGATCTGTGTGCACAACCTCTCCTGTTACAACTACGCCAATGATACCCAAATTATCCTGAGAATTCCCAAAACAAGCACCAACCCACGCCTGACCTTGAAGCTTGCCTTAGTGATATTGACCTATCGATGACAAAAAAAATCACCTCCTTTTGAACCCAGATAAAACTGAAATCATGGTGTGCTGCAATACTGCCCTTCTCCCTCAACCACACCAGTGGACCCCCTCCCTTGCTACCCTCACCCACCTCCCTCCAAAACAGTCGAAAACATTGGCTGCACTATGGACTCTGAACTAACTCTCTCCTGTCAGATCAGTAATGTATCAAAATCCTGTCACTTCCATCTCAAATTCCTTAGACACATTTCCCTTACCGCACCTACCCCAACCAACTCTGCGCTGTTATACCCATTGTTATGTCGAGACTCCTTATACCTGGGAGCAACGGCATACTAACTTCTACATCACACCACATCTCACCCGCTCTCCGCAACCTTCACTGGCTCCCTGTAGGATGAATGGCCACCTTCAAGACCCTATGCATTACACACCGAGCAGTGCACAAGACGGCCCAACGTACCTACAAGAGAAGATTAAACCCTACCTTCCTTCACGCATCCTAAGATCAAGCACTGCCCTCTTGCTAGTGATTCCAACCTCCAATTCAGCCAGGATTGGAGGATCTGCCTTCTCAACCATGGCTCCAAGACTGTGGAACTCACTCCCCCCACACATTCGACACACCCAAGACTACATGGGCTTCGGCAAAGCTCTAAAAACCTGGCTCTTTCTGTAAACATGACTAAGACCATCTAGGGCAACTGAGTACTGCTATCACGAAGCGCATTAATGTAATCCAGAACAGCGGGCTCGTAAGAATAAATCATCCATTCCAGACACTCACCTCTCCTACTAGTATGCTCACTCTCTACACCAACACAGAATAGGGTGCAGCTACACCCCGATCAATTTCGGCCTAGCTGCTCACATAGGAACAATACTCTATGAGCACCTCAACATCCAGCTAGGATGCAGCTACACCCCACGAAAAAATCAGCCTGCTGCACACATAAACGTCCTACACAGGCCTAATGCCGCCAGAATGCAGTCTAGGAGATCAACCACCACACTGCACACATTCAACTGATCTCGCAAAACCAACATACCTAAGGTTAGGTTGCAACTACCATAAACCAATCGCATCAGCTGCTCACATATTGAGTGCACCCAAGTACCCTATAACACCCCACTCTCTCAACTGACTTGGACTCCGGTCCCCAAAGGGCGTTCAACCCACAAGCGCTTTGAGGTCATACCAATGATATATAGAGTGCTATATAAATGCCAAATAACATAACATAACATTATGTGGCCTAGTATTGGAATTATTTTTATAGCTCTCCTTTAACATTAGATCATCCATCACATTCTTCATATATCATTGTAGAGCAGATAAGCAACTTTGTTTATAGAAATGAATTGTCAAAGTCTCTCATCATAACATTATTAAAGCAGTCTGTCTTTGATTTATTCCAAGTGATTCTGTTGCCCATGACATTGGATCGAAGTGCTGTCATAAGGGTTTGGTTCATCCTGACATCCTCCTCCCAATGTAATCTCATGCTTAACCATGGACGATCACTATATTTGTTACATGTTACCTGAAATTTATCAGTTTGGGTATATAAAAAATGTGTAGCAAAAATATAATCTATTATAGAATGGACCCTTCTGGATGACCAGGTGGGTAAATCGTTCGGCACTTTAAACAGGCCCCATCCTTCAATTAGATTTAGCCATTTTGTGGCATGTATTTTTTTCCGCCTATCATGGCCAACTGTCCGATCAGCATACATTAGGTACTCTTGGTTCTTCATACACTCTATAGTACAATCACCGTTAAAATCGCCCGCTATTACTATTTCCCTCCCAGGGTAATTAATAAACCAATCTTCAATCTTAGTGCAAGGGCATTCAACAGCTTATCCAGGTCTTCGAGAGGGTTCCAGTATACATTAATCTAAAGAACATTCAGACCATTTAAATTTGCGTCATGAGTAATGACAGTTACCAATATGCACTTTGAGATCGTCCATTCTTCAATCTTACGCAGACCTCTCCATTACAAAGGGCTAGTGACAATCCTCCCTTAGTATACACCCTATTCCCTTGTATTACAGTCCTACTTGATATGTCATAATCATCGAAAACGGGACTCCCAACCAACCGGGTCTCTTGTAAAAAAAAGAATGTCTTACCTCTGCAGAATTTCTCCCAATTGTATATCGGTCTGCAACCTAAATAAGCCCTCAACATTTCAGGACAAAAAATCGAGGCTAGCCATTCTAATAAAGTTGTTGATTCATATTTTTCAATTGTGAAATAGACTCTCTTAGAATTCATGCTAACCAAAGCCAGTTTGTTTCTTCATTGTTAATAGGGTTCGTATCTGCCCTGCAGGCCTTTTTTTATGGAGGTCAGAGGCAGACTTAGGATCCAAGATCCTTTCATTTTCATGCCTCTTCTCCTCTTGTCCCATTTCCATTACAAAAGGCATCAAGTCATAGCCCGGTTTCTGAAGATTGGCTGTCTCTTTCATGAGGGTATCACGCACAAATGTAGATGGAATTACTAACCTTACATAATCATAACAAAAAGGATGTATAAAATCTACAAGCTTACTGTCTCTAGAAGCTATTAAGCGGATGTCAGGGATCTCGCCGAGCAACGCCAAAATTCTACTTCGGCTCAGCGACTCCTCAAACATATAATTAAGAATAAGACATGGATCTCCCAGGAATATTGGAACCCTCAATTGAAGCAAATTATCATCCTCTCCCCATCACCTTTTTCCTCTATTACGTGATTCCTGAAAGGCCCCATCACATTCATTGCTGTAATTTACTTATCCCTCATTTGCTTCAGAGTTTAAGTGGGTCTGAACAGATATGCATTACTCCTTCTAGTAACATCGGAGGTGATCTTGGACCTTTCAGAGATCATATTTGTTCCCTTTTTAACACTGCTATCCCCAGCTATTCTCCTTTGCGACATATAACATTTGTTTTCCTGCCTTTCTAGCTTCGTTTTCTTGCCACCTACTGCCCCCAAGCTTTCATGAGAATTAGAAATGGCTTGCCCTCCATCATGAAACACCTTAGGTACCATCTCACCCAGGCGTAGCTGAGAACATCGTTGAGATATGATGTTTTTGACCAGATTTCTAACCTCTGCTTCAATTAAGGTCAGTGCTTTTTCCTCCACCCTAGAAGGGACGGAGGGAGCACACTGAGATTGGTTCTTGTTTGTAGGACACGACTTTTGTGTCTGCTCATTTCTACTCATAGCTTCCATACTAGATGCAATGTGACTTCCCAACAGTCGTTTCCAATTTCCTCTTGTGTATCAACTATTTTAGTAGACGCAAGAGCCTGTTTTATCGGATATCATAATCTTTGGGGAATGTATCATTGGAAGAGTACTCTTAAGTATATCATATATTGGTTTCCCCAAGCTGTGTCTTTCATCTGTTGTGTAGCTGTGTTTTTCCCTTTTTCTTATTTTAATGAGCCCACCAATCTAATGTTAGAGTCAACATGAGCTTGTGACGATGTTATATCTACAACTTCCATCAGTTCGCCCTCATCATCGTTGTTCCTGTCATTGGACCAGGAAATAATCGGGTCCCTCGTTTCTTGAAAGTCTTGACATTCTTGCAATGCTAATGTGCGTAAATATTTGCATGAAAATGTTTTAGAGGTTTTTAGTTCCATTAATTGATTCTGTTTATTATTTTTCCCCCTTTTAAAAAAAATGTTGTTAGTGATGTCACACGTTACCAATGTGTCATTCTCAGTACTCCCGTTACCATTTGTTCTTGTTGTTTGCGATTGAAGTGTGAGATCCACTTCCAGATTCATAGAGGACCATCAGTTGCTTTAACAGTCTGCAGTAAGCCAGCTAGATCAATTGATGTCTGAACATCGCATTTCATGTTATTTGTTTGGTATGCGTTTGTTTCTCCTGTTGATTGTGTAATGAAGTTAAAGTGGTGGAGATGTCAATTAAATATCGAGTATGTGTTTTAGTTCACTCATAAGTTGTTCCTGCATACTTTGAATGGCCATGATTAGTGACTTTGTTTTTTCATCCTTTTCCAGTAAAAAATCACTTGGTTTTTGTGCCAAAGACACTTTCTCCACTGTGTCTTCCTTGTCCTGGATATGCTCTGTTATGGCAAGTGTGAGAAACCTTATGGTGTCTCACTTGCTAGTCCCTGGGGATTTGTCATCCAGGTGGCCAGGGCACGGCCATCGCTATTGGATCCAGTTCCTGTGGGTGGACCAGTGTGGGAGGATCACCTGGATGAGGGGTCCTAAGAGAGTGGAAGTGGGACACCGACAGTTGAGATGCAGTACCCCCTTTCTTATAACACCTTTTCCCCATCCTACCCTGTAGGATACTCAGAGGTTCTACCCCCCTCCCTTTTCCAACACATACACTTTCCTACACCGTAACAGACAACAGACCAACACCAGGGCTGTTTACCTGACATGCCCCAACACAAGGGTCAGGCAGAGTCAGGCAATTAACAATAACTACGCACACCTGACGGCCCTTTGCCTTCCCCCCAATGATAAAAGTCGGAGCACATAAGCACACTTCGAGCAAGGCCAAACGCACAAGGAAGCAACCTTTCCAGACCGGTAGCTCAAGCGAAGTAGAACAGCAGTGAGACCAGGAGGGAAGACAAGGAAGGAATTGTCCTTGCCCTTTTCATCTCAGACCCGCAAAGCCTCCGAAAGTGAAATCATAGAACCGGGAAGCTCAGCTGGCCTGTTGTGCGAAAGGTGTCAACGGCATACAGAGCCCTCCCGCGCTGATACCCAAATTTGGGAGAGGCGCTTGCCGCCGTTGTGCTCTCCTTGACTCCCGAGTCAAGAAACTCCAACAGTGCAGCACAGCCAGTGAGTCGCAGAAGACTGATAGTAAACCAAACTGTGGTAAGTCCAAGGTTGCCGGCGGCAACATTGTTGAACAAAGAACGTTTGTGTTTGAACTTTAAAGAAACCCTAGGAAAAAGTCTAGAAGTAGAGTGGTCTGGTGCCGCTGGGGTGCTCATTCGAAGGACTCTGACTGGAGCCCTTTTGGGTTGTGGTCTTTTTTTTAAACTATGAGAACCAAGAGGCCTTAGGAGTGGCTGGTGTGGAGTGTCAAAGTGTAGGGAAGAGACTTGGCCCCAGAAGATCCTGGCATTGTTGAAAGGAACTGTAACATCGTGCTGGCGAGGCCAAGGAATGTGCTGTGCTCAAAGGTCCTGCCTTGTCCCGTGCTAAAAACAGGGGGAAGGGAGACCCCCCAGCTATAACATCCTGACTTATCATTTGTGAAAACTTCTTTCCTTTCTTGTGAACACTATCTGACACTCTTTTTTAACTTAGCTGTAGGGACTGGCAGTAGTTTTTTTTAGGATAGAACCTTTTATTTGACAAGACGCTACTAGGACTGCCTTATTATTATTTGATGGTGGAAGCTTGCTCCCATCTTAGATTTAAGTTTAGATTAGGCGTTCTTTTCACCCATTATACAGTTTAATAAACACCCTTGAACTGTGATCACTTGTGTCTGTCTTTACTGATGCCACCATGAGTTCCTTACACATGCATGGTAATCTCTCCCATAAGAGAAATGGGTGGAGTGTCCATTGTGGAACACTCCAGTTGACATACTTCCCCCAAAATATCCTTACTCTGAATTTGATTGTATATATCCAGGGGGAGAGAGTCCATATCCTCCATGTATAGTGATTGTGATGGATCAAGGAAAATTGGCTACTGAATAGTTTCTCCTCCCCCGAGTTCTTTAGTCTTTCCCCCTTCTTTGGAAATAGGCAGTGGTAGGGCCTGAGGTCTGGACATGTTATCTCTTCTATTGGAGAACACAAGTGGGGCTGTTAGAATGTCCCGTCTTGTTGACATTGTTCTTTCCTTTTATTCATGATATTTGGTTAGTGTTACTTTTTTTGTCTGCTAACTTTGATCAAATAGCAATTTGAATGTAAGACCTAACAAAGACTGCAATTAAATGAAGAAGCTCGATACAGCATCAATTTATGTCACCAGGGACCTCTAGTGTCTCTAGGATTTCTCATGCATTTACATAAATGTGTGTACGTTTTAATGTATATCTATATGCAACAGCTTTAGTACCAAGAAAGAGAAAAATTACTTGCGCCCCTTAATTGTTTTTGCAGACACGCAAGGTGCGATCAATTTGCACCCCCTATATAGTAACCCGGGGCAAAGAAATACCTTACACCCACCTTCATTTTTTGCATACGAGAATCACTTCAAACACATTTGCATGCCCCAAAATGCTGCGTTCACTTTGCTTCTCCTGCGTTTCCGTAAGTATTCCAACTGCCAAACAATGTACACTCTGGGAAAAATAATACTCTGACACGATTATAAGAACCTAAGGCAATTTTCACTTTAAATCGTTTCTAATCCAATAGGAAGGAAAGGAACAATCGCGTCCACAGCTAATCAGTAGATACTCAGAAAAGGATGCCGCACTTTCACGACTGCAAGCATCAAAGGCGACGATCACTTTTACTTCCTATCAAGACACATCAAAGAGAGGAGTACAGTTTGCCCACTGTTAAGCAGCAAATACACTATAAATCCTTACTCAAACATGTCAAACAGCACGGAAAAGTGGTGTTTGCTTTACTTCACTACCCACCCTGTCTTCTGCCATTGGCAAAATAAGAGTATATGTACAGACCAGAGGAATAACCGCTACCGGTAGGCAAAACACTGATGTGGCTGCTGGTACTTAAATTATTTTTTGTATTTTGTGTAACCAAGATCCGCATAACAGCTAAGAGCAAGCTGCAAAGCACTCCTAAAATGCATGCACGCAAATGCGCGAGTGCTGGCTGTTTTAGGGTGTTTTCTTTCCAGAGTGTGGGGCTAATCCTTCTCTTTAGTATCCCCAGTTATCGATCAGTTTGTGACGACTCTCAGGTAAGTTGGCCAACCCAGCCAACAGCACTCTGGAAAGCACTCTGAAAATGTGGACATTTTCCCACACTTAATTATTGTGAAACGTGGGGGCAAGTATAGGTTTCTGACACAGACTTTTCCTTTGCTTGACTGTCTGACTGACTTGGACCATTTTATTTTAATTTGATGGTTGAGACAACTCCTATTATAGAATTAGGGCGAGCTAGGAAGTCTCCATCCCCAGTCAAACTTAATAAAGGTGGTGAAACGTGTACCTTTTGTGTCTGTGTCCTTACTTGTGATACCATGCCTGCCTCACATATGGTATTAGGAGTGGGATGTGGCTCAACTGAAACAAGTTGGGGAACCCTGAAGTTTCAGAAATTGACTAACAGAGCCTCAAACCCAACAGCAGCTACAAAGGGCTCCATTGGGTTTGATATATGTAGTAGTAGGGAAGTGTCCATCCCTACGAGAGAAAGGGGATTGATACCTACTGATTTGGTCCTAATACCTCCCTCTGGATGTTATGTCAGACTAGCTCCCAAGTCAGGACTGGCCTCGAAAGTTGCGATTAGACGTACTAGCAGGAGTCATTGGTCCCAATTTCAGGGGAGATATAAAGATTCTCTTACAGAACCATGGAGAGATAGCATTTGAAATCCAACCCGGGGCCGGGGATAAGATACCTCAAGGGATACTTGAAAGAGCTTTGTTCCCCCTGTTAAAGGAAGAAATAGAACAAGAGACTACAGAAAGGGATGCATTGGGTTTTGGAGAGGCTGATAAAAGACCCCAACCAATTTTACCTTCTGGTATTAGTGAAGAAGATTTAGACTTTGCACAAAGGAACGATCCCTTACTATCTGAGCCTTTCTGCAGGTAATACCGGAAGCAGAGGGTAGGGAAAAAGGAGGTCCCTTCTTTTTTCTGAAACAGGGATTGTTAATAAAGGAGAAATCTCAGGGGAAGGTCTATCTAAAACTCAATTGGTAGTACCTCGAAGTCACTGACAGATTGTGCTTGAAATTGCCCTTTCACATCTAACAGGGGGGCATTTAGGACAAGTAAAAACTCAAGCTCAGGTTAGTGGAACATTTTATTGGCCAGGAATACATGCAGAAATCAAACATTTTGTTCCGACATGTGAAATATGTCAGAAGACGAGTACATATATTCCTCCTCCAGCCATGTTTAATCCACTGCCAATAACTGAAGTCCCTTTTTCCAGGATTCTAATGGATGTAATTGGTCCACTTGAAACCACTAAGTTGGGTAATAAATATGTCCTGGTAATTGTTGATTATGCCACAAGATACCCTGAGGCTTTTCCTATGAGAAATAACACAACACAGCAAATATTGAAAAATCTACTTCCATTTTTTTCTGGGGTCGGTTTCCCAAAGGAAATCCTAAAAGACCAAGGTACAAACCTTATGAGTAAGCTTATGGGAGAGACAAAAGAGTTGTTACATATTGCCACCCTGAAAACCTCTGTTTATCACCCTCAAACAGATGGGTTTGTGGAACAATTTAATCAGACCCTCAAAACAATTTTGAGAAAACTGGTTGATAAAGATGGAAAAGATTAGGACCGTATGATTCTTTGGGCCTTGTTCGCTGTAAGAAAAACTGCACAAGCTTCCACCGGTTTTTCACCTTTTGACCTATTGTATGGTTGAGAGCCTAAGGATGTCCGGGACATGCCCCGGGAAATGTGGGAAGAATGAGAAGAGGCCCCGATACCACTCTCTCAAATGCCACCAGATTATGAGAGCATATGGCGTTAGTCTGAATTTTAGTCCATATCCATATGGAGAAAACCCAATACCAGCAAAAGCTTTCCTATGATAAAAAGGTCAATCTTTCTCTGTGGGGCAGACATGTCTAGTCCTCCTCCGTACTTCAGAAAATATGTTAGTCTCAAAGTGGCATGGGCCCTATGAAATAACTGAACAGACAGGGACATGTAATTACAGAGTGTCACAAACTGATAGATGCCATAAAAGTCATATTTACCAATCTTTTAAAAGCTCATGAGATACCCAACAAATTCGCAGCCTACCCAAGAATAACATTTTTAATGATCCTTATATGGGTATGTGTTATCACTTTTGGGACCTAGAATTAAATACTTAGTACTTATATATTTTGAGTTCAACAGGAAAGGCATTTCGCAACTAAATAGAGAGAGGTAGGCAATAGTGTTAAAGCACAGTAGATGCTGTATATATGCAGCAGCTTTCAGGTCAAACATAATCCCGGAGTGGGGTACACACAGACTCCGACTATACAAGGCCAAAACTGGGTTCATATAAAGCATGCAAACCACAGCGATCATATGAGTCACCGAAAGAAGCCTCACAGAAATCAAATCAAAAGAAGGGTGATAAGGGTGGAATGCCATTGAGCACTAGAACTTTGCACTGCAGCAGTAACCATTCAAAAAAAGAACATGTTAAAAGTTCTTCCTGCACATGATTGATGTGATTCTCATTATCGTCTTGCTCACAGTGGGTAGTCAAAGTACCTCTCTTGTTTCTGCAGACGTTTCTATAGTTCATTGAAGCAAGTGTGGCTCTTTTCCCAATGCAAGGTCACAAACAAAAGTGTACAACACGAGTAATACGAGACTTTCGGGTTAATTGGTCAGAGAACAAGAATTGCGCCTCTGTAGATCGGAACAGCTTAGATATGCATGAACAGGTAATGCTGCAGAAATAACACTTAATGGGTCTTCCTAGACAAAAGTGAGTCCCGGGGGCACCGTGTCAAATCCGCTTAAAAAATGAAAGTATTTTAAAACGTATTTCCGGTAATGCTATGGGCAGCTGGCTGCACCTTGCTCCAAATACTTATCCTGCCCGAAATTAAAGCCCAACTCAACTATTGGGGTTTTCATAATGCTGCCGATCGCTACAATACCGCGTCAGACTCATCAAAACAGTAAATCAGGTAAACATACCTCTGCATGTATATGAAGCACGCATATTGTCATAAAAAGAAAACATCCAAACTTTCTTCGGGCACTCACTGGCACAGCACGAATACGGGCACGTGACCGAGCGCTCTAACGCTGCAGCACAATAGGCAGAGTGCCACCATGGCAACAGCTCAAGCACAGACGTAAAGTCGTTAAATCCACTGTTATCCCAGAAGTTACTGGAACGGATTAGCATGTTCAGTTCCGCTTATCCACAGCAGCAAAGGTTACCCATGATGCTCCCACCATCAGCAAGGCTTCCGGATTAAGAATACGGAAGCCGCATATTAGAGAAAAGCACATTTGATGATTCAATGGAGGCTCGAGGAAGAGAGTCCAACTGAACTTCTATAACGGCAGCAGTATGTTAAAAATAAGCAAAGTAACGGTTTAACACCAGGAGAAAAGCAGTGCATATTATTATTATCAAAAACTCTCAAGAATAAATGTAACAAGTGTCAGCGAGCAGCATCAATGCATCAATTTCTTGCCTTTGAAGGGGGAGTTTTCCCTTTTTTCCCCACATTGAAGGCATTCAAAAAAGTTCTTGGCATTGTGATGGTCAGTGAAAGCGTGTGTCACCCCTTCCACTACAACCTTAAAAATGCCTGGATAGACCATATAATGTAAAATATTTTTTTCCCTTACTAGTCTCTTCGAGTCAACAAAAAGCTTCCCTTGTACCGCAATGTCACTGCTATAGTCATTGAAAAGCATTACTTTGTGCTCATTCCGTTTAAGGTCTCCCAGTTCTCTTGCTTTCTTGAGCAGGTGTTCCTTGGTGGGGAATCTTAACAGTTTCACAAGAAAAGCCCTTGGGGGCTGGCCCAAGGTTGGTTTAGGGGCCAGCGTACAGTGTGCCCTCTTAATTTCCAATACTTCTCCAGGTTGCAATTTCAGTAATTTGGGGAGGGTTTTCTGTAAAAAATCAACTCGGCGCCCATCTTCAACACGTTCAGGAAAGCCACTGATTCGTAGGTTTAGCGTCTAGAATAATGTTCCTGTTCAGAGATCCACCATCCAGGCACAGGGATAACTGAGAGACCTTCTCTTCCAATTAATGGAGTCGGTCATCAGATTAAGATATTCTGGTTTCTAATACCACTGTCCTCTTCTTAACCAGGGCTTGATCATTCTTCATCTCCAGAACAGTCTGCTTAATATTTTCAATAGACAAAACAACGCCATCCATAATTTCTGTCAGGTAGTCTTCTGCAGATTGACCCTCAGGTCTCTGGATGATCAGGAAATCTTCCTTAACTCTCTTAGAAGGCTGAGCACCTCTCTCCTGATGCTCTGGTGATTCCCCTCCCTGGCTGGACCTTCTGGAGGATGATGGGTCTGTCATTTCAATAGAAACTGGTTCTGACATTTTCAGGATCTCAAGGCTAGAGCAGAGCTCTCAAGCAGCCATCTGTTACGCTCACCTGGTCTCTGAGGAGGCATTGGGGCATGGTTGCAGCCCTCCCTGGACTTGAATCACCTCCCTTCAGGCCTCTCCCTCAGTAGAAAAGCTGTGAGAGGTGGTACATGGTGAGACTGCTCCTGCGTGGAAATAAGAGTGTGTGGGCCTCATTATGAGTCACCTGGTATGGAAATAATGGTGGCGGTAAATCCGCCGCCACCATTGTTTCCATACCGGGTGATCTCGAGTCCTGCAGGCGGAGGTGTCATTCCTGCCAGGTCTAACCTATGGGACTCAATGGGAATGGGGATTTACTGAATTCCGCCTCCTAAATTCCCAGGTCACCGGGGTCGTAATGCCCCGCTAATTCCGGGAATCACGGAGGCGGAATGGTAATACGAGTCCGGCAGTAACCTGCTGGAATTTCAGGCACGGTTACCGCCAGACTCGTAATGAGGCCCTGTAAGTGCACCAATCTATGATTGTTGTTCCTCTCGAACCCTTCACCCCGAAGTACGGTTTCTGTGAGCATACGCCGGCCCATAAAGCTGTGAATTATGGAAGATAAGCTCTCTGTCCTGCTACTTCTGGCAGGGGCGTGTCGAATGGGATCTAGTTCCTTTACTGATCCCTCATAAGGATTAGTCCAGTCCAGCTGCGACTGCGCTTCTCCTTTGGATTGGTAAGTCTTTCTTGAGCTCTTGTGATGCTGTTCGTTCTGTTTAATGTTGTTACATGTTGCTCCTAATTATGCCCGCAATAATGTCTCACTTCTGTTTTCTTCCCTTAGATGTGTTTGCGGCCTAGAAGCAGCTGTGAGACGTCAGACGCGGCCGGAGGGAAGATGGAGGCTACCACAATGTTTGACAGCAGGTAAGCGAAGGTTTAAGGTAAAGCGCGAGGTATTGCGAAGCACAACCTTAAACTGACTGTTTTTTCAATGTCTAACCTTGTCTTCTGTTTCTCCTTGCAGGTGCTGCTGTCTACAATGGAGTGTGTCGTGCTGTGGGGCCAAGATGAAGAGATCAGCGTTCCAGAAAGTGTAAAGATAAAAACTTGGCTCGCCAAAGAGGTGTACTGGTAAGAACAGCTTCCCCCAGTTGGTATGTATGCTGGCAGGAAGCAGGGTGTCCAGGAAGCAGGATCTTCAAAGGTAAGTCTGACCTCAGGCGACAGTGAGCGTTACGCTGCTTGCAAGTGCAGAATAACGCAAAGCACTGGCCTTAAGGATGAACAGCTTATATAGCTGAGCTTCTGAAGCCAAGCCCACCAGGTTCAGCCTGCCTGCCACACCCGAAGGCAATCCATTAGCAGCCACACCCAAGAATACACTTGGGGCTGCTTAATTAATAGAATGTTCAGGTTAATGCATTCTGCTAATGGATGGAATGCTCAAGGTCAATGCATCTGCTTAATGGACGGAATGTTCAAGGTTAATGCATCGGGAGTGCTATGTCCATAATAAAGCCTTTTGGTGTCAAATGGATGTTCTTGTTTACCTTTGTTCATGAAACTGGCGCCAAAGGCGCCAGGACAGTGTCCACCCAGGTCTCCTGTACATGCTACCCCTGCATGCCTGTGCCCATGACTTCATGACCATGACAGCACTCCCTCTCAAGGCCCCTCTCAAGGGTGGTTCCCCTCCCGGTCTTGATTTGGTGGGATTATTGCGATGGAACTGTCTGATTAACGTGGAGAAGGATGTGTTCACTGGGTTCCCAAGTTCGGTCTTGAGGTCCATAACCTTTCCAGTAAATTAGGTAATACAATTTTGATCGAACCACCTTGGAATCCAGGATGGATTTGACTTCATATTCTGGTTCTCCATCTATTACTTCGGGTTCTGGTGGAGAACTAAGCCGTGTATTGGGTTTCATTGGTTTGAGGAGGGAGACATGAAATACGGGGTGAATTGTCATGTGAGATGGTACCTTCAATTTCATGGCGACAGGATTGATTATGGACTTTATAGTATAGGGGCCCAGGTATCTTGTCGGAAAGCTCTTGGCCCCTTCAAGGGAAAATATTTGGATGCTAACCACACCTTTTCGCCAATCTGGTAGGCGGGTGTCATGATGCCTACCCCCAGGGACCCAGACCACGTCCAGCAACCCCAGAAGCAGGCATCAAGTTATCCTAAGCAAGCCCAACAAACCCTGCTAGGGGCTATTTGGGTCCAGTCCTGGCGCCTATGGCGCCAGGCTCATATGGAGAGTCAGTCCTGCCGCCATAGGTGCCAGGCTCATAGATTAAAACTTACCTGATGCAGACCATGCTGCAAACTTACCTGATGCAGACCATGATGCAAGCGCTCCAAGCCAAAAGAGGCTTGGAAGGTACTACTTTACCTAGGGACTATTTTTTACTCGGGCGGGGCTGGGGAGGAATACTTACCTGGGACTACTTTGGAGGCCATTTAAACCACGCCCGAAGAGCAGCACACGCTTCGCGTTATTCTGCATCCAGCAGCGTAACGCTCACCGTGCCTGCAAGTCTGCATCCAGCCTTCTCCCACGCCCACCTCGAGTTTGGAGCTCCTAGAAAAAGGGAGAAAGAAAGAGAAAAGGTTAGAACAAGAGCACTTCCTTTAATCCTTACTTGAATTCCCGATCCATCGCGCCTTCGAGCTGGAAGAAAGAAGTTATTTTATGCGCGCCGCCTCGCCTGCTGCAGCGCCGTGCTGAACTCACCGGCCTTCGCAGCATCTTCACATTCCACTGCATCCTCCTGTATGTTCCCGCCGCACTCCGGCACCTAAGGAGAAGACAAGAACAGCAAGGTGAGCCAAGGGAATACACAGAGGAATATTAGTTACCCTCCCATAGACTTACCTGATTTTACCACTGGGGGTACTATTCCTCTTCAGCGGTCGGCGCAGCTTCCACTGCATCTTCGCTGAACCCCGGCCCCCAAGGGGAAACAAAAGGACAGCAAGGTGAAACAAAGGGACTAACAAGGGGAACCCTCCTCACCACAATAGACTTACCTGATTTTACCGCCGGAGGTATTATTCCCCAACACTTCATACTTTCTCTCAGCGCCTGAATAAGCGAGAAAGCAACAGGTTACATATTGACATTATTTTATTGAACTGTGTTGGAAAATACAAATCCTTACCAGAATACTACCGGTTGCCACGAGGAACTCATCATTAGGATCAAGCTGCAACCTGCAAGGAATCGGACAAGAGTGAAAGTCAGGCATTTGAACCCTTACGAACTTTATACTTACGGCGTCTTGCCGGGAATCTCGGAGTCAATATTGTTCTGGAACTCACCAATTCCTTCGAGCCAGTGAAGCAACTAGTTATCAACACGCCCCTGCGCTCAATGCAGGATGGAGAGCTCATCTTTTCAAACCATCAGGTGAGACTATAAAAGGGGACATCAAAGGTGATCTGTGGGGAGAACAGCGGGGGTGGGGGGATTTACGCTCAACTCCATGGGTGGTTAATTCCCTTCATTTGCAGAAGAATATTCCTACGGGCCAAGCAAACGAAGCTAGGTGGGCCAGTCCAGTCCATCATCTCGGCCCTACGTGTCACATTGGTGGAGACCGCAGCTGTCCAGTTACGATCGACGCCTCTGTGGGAGCCAGGTGAGCGTAACAGCGGGAGCTTCCTTCCGATGTCGATCAGCAAACAGTTTTTGTCTTCCTTTAGCCTTGATCAGATGTTCTGTCGCCTCTTTAAAAACGTGAGTGATTGTTTTATGGCTGGCATTTCCAGGGTTTCGGGTGGATCAAATACTGATGTCCTGGGATGTCTTCCGTGCACAGTGTAGAATGCAGTTTGCCTTGTGCTTGTGTGAACTGAGTTGTATGCATACTCAGCTATCCAGAGTATATTTTTCCAAGAGTCCTCGGACTGTTGCAACATACACCTGAGATATTGCTCTAAAGTTTGGTTGGTCGTTCAGTTTGCCCATCAGTTTGAGGGTGATGGCTTGTGGACAACCGGAGATCGATCTTGGCAATCGTACAACACTTTCTCCAAAAGGCAGAAACAAATTGAGTTCCGCGATCAGACACTAATATTGATGGAAATCCATGCAATCTAACAATTTGCTCTAGGAACACAGAAGCGAGAGTTGACGCAGTTGGGAGTCCCTTCAGAGGGATGAAATGGGCCATTTTGGAGAATAAATCCACAATGACTAATATGGTGTTGTATCCCTTGCAGGGTGGAAGATCTGTGATGAAGTCCATCGACAGGGTATGCCAAGGTGCTGGCGGTACTGTTAGGGGATTCTGAGACTTGTGTTGTGCACAGACTCCGCAGGTTTCAATAAATTCAGCGATGTCCTTTCGCCAGGTTGGCCAACAGTAGTTTTGTTTTACCTTAGCCTGAGTTTTGGCTATTCCTGGGTGTCCTTCTACTAATGAATCGTGGTAATTTGGGATGATTTGCTTTTGCAGTTCTTGGTCTTGAACATATAATCGTCCTTGAAAATACAGTAGATTGACTTTGATGGTGTACTGGTCACCCTTTAACAGCCATTCCTGTTGTGTTGATTGATCCATCAGTGATTGCAAACTGGTTCTTTGGTCATCCACACGCGTGGTGGCAGCTATTCTGGTTTGAATCCTTTCCTCAGGAATTATGGCCATGGGTCGGATGTTGTAAAAGCCTCTTTCTCTTCACTCATGCATGATAGAGCATCTGCTTTCCCATTGCGTACTCCAGGTCTATAAGTGATAATAAAATCATATTCAGCGAAGAAGGGAGCCCAACGCAGTTGGCACGAGGATTGTGCTTTGGCGGTTTTCAAGTATTGCAAGTTACGATGGTCCGTGATGACAGTGACTGTATGTCTCGCCCCTAGAAGGTAATGTCTCCAGACCTTGAATGCTGCCTTAATCGCCAGCAATTCCTTACCTGTGATTGCGTAGTTCAACTCGGGAGCTAAAAATTGCGGGACCAGAATGCGACTGGGTGTAGTTGTCCTGTCTCGGGGTCTCGTTGTGACAATACTGCTCCCATGGCGATTTCTGAAGCATCTGTCTCAACTATGTAAGGTAGGTCTGGTCGTGGATGTCGAAGGACTGGTGCTGCAATGAATGCTAGTTTCAACTTCTGGAAGGCTTCTTCAGCTTCTGTCGACCAATGGGACTTTTGATTTTTCTTTAACAAGGAGGTAATTGGATGTACAATTTGTGAAAACCCAGGTATAAACCGACGGTAAAAGTTGGCAAACCCGAGAACGCTTTGCACTCCTTTCATGGATGTTGGTGAGGAACATTGTAGGATTGCGTCCACCTTTCGTGTATCCATATGTACGCCTTGTGGTATGAGCATGAAACCGAGAAACTCGACCTCGGTTACATAGAAAAAACATTTTTCCAACTTGGCTTCTCTAAGACTGCCTGGACATGGCCTACATGTTCATCCATGGAGTTTCAGTAGATAAGAATGTCATCAATGTAAACAAGAGCGCAAATGTCCAGTAGTTCACGAAGTACATCATTCATAAAGAATTGGAACGCCACGGGGGCATTGCATATCCCGAAGGGCATGACCTGCTATTCAAAGAGGCCGCACTTTGTGCAGAAGGCCGTTTTCTACTCATCTCCCTCTTTTACTCTTACAAGATGGTATGCTCCTCTTAAATCCAGTTTAGTGTAGATTTGGGCATGTTTCACTTGGTCCAGGAGCTCTGGTATAAGTGGTAAAGGATATTGATTTTTTACTGTGATCTGATTGATGGCTCTGTAGTCGATGCAAGTTCTTAAGTCCCCCTCCTTTTTAGGCACGAAGAATAAGGGCGAGGAGGCAGGTGACTTGAACGAGCAAATGAAACCGTTCGCCAGGTACTGATCCAGGTGTGTTCTAAGATGCTGATTTTCCTGTTCTGTCAGAGCATAAATTTGGCTGCAAGGGATCTGGGCTCCAGGTACAAGATCTATTTGACAATCGTAGGGTCTGTGCAGGGGCAGAATGTTGGCTTGCTCTTTTCTGAAGACATCCTGGTAATCTTGGTATTCAAGCGGTAAGGAGCTGGTGAGTCCCAACAAGATTCCTTTCTTTGGTTTCAGAATGGTGTCATCTTTTTTTGTAACATGTGTTGGCACAATCATGAGGAAATGTCAACTCATTTCACCAGTCGATCCTAGGGTTGTGGGTCTCCAGCCAGGGCATTCCCAATTTCATCTGGAACTGAGGAGCACCAATGAGATCGAAAGTAATTTCCTCTTGATGCCAGTCCTCACATAAAAGCTTGACCTTCTCAGTGTATTATGTCACCAAGTCGGATGATAGCTGAGAACCATCCACAGCAGTGACGTTTTCCGATTTCTGATTCTGTCGGAGAAGAAGACCTATTCGGAGAGCCAAATCTTGGTCAATGTAGTTACCCACAGCTCCACAATCAATATATGCCTCCAATGCATGTTATTTCTGATGGTTCCTTGTGATACACCAAAAGCACTGGAAGGACTAGATGTGAGGTCTCTACGGATTCCTTTTTCATGTTCGACAAGCAGACCCCTACACTTGCCGGGCATTGGCGTTTTCCGAGTTCTGTTGTTCTTCCTCAGTTTTGTCTGTTGCCCAACCGTTTTCTTGGGTGGTTTTACCGGGCAGTCACGGAGGAAGTGACCTGCTTGTCCACAGGATAAGCAAAGCTGTTGTTGTCTTCTTTTTTCCTTTTCTGCTTTGGTAAGGGGACTTCGTAATCCACCAAGTTGCATTGGCTCAGACTGTTCATGTGGTTTAGTCTGATTCTCATGAGGTCGTACGTAAACTGACTGTCCCTCTGATCTAGCTCGATCCATTTTCCGATTCTGCAACCTATGATCGAGTTGCACCGTCAGGTCTATGTAGTCCGCACACCTCTCAGGGGGATTCACCACTTGCGCCAACACATCCTTAAATTCTCCACGTAACCCTCGGTAAAAGAGTGTATTAATCTTCTCGTCTGGCCAGTTGGTCTGGGCTTTGAGACGATTGAAGGTTGCAATATAGGTGACTAGATCTTGATTCCCTTGTCTGAGTGACAACAACTCGTTGTCCAGTGCTTGTCCTTGTGTATGGCGGGCAAACAATTTCTCCATCTCATGTTGGAAATTTCCAAAGTTCCGGAGTAAAGGGTCATCTTGATTTACCAGAGGTATAGACCAGTCCGCCGCACTACCTCCTAAATACGAGAATACAAACGCCACTTTGGCTTGGTCATTAGGAAAGGCTCCTGGTCTGCACAAGAAATGAAGACGCATTGGTTCATAAATACAGCTAACTTGCTTGGGTAACCGATGAAGCGTTTAGGAGGGGCTAGAGGCACTGCTCCTGGAAGAACCACCTGAACCGGTGTAGATTGTTGTGATGTGGAGGAATGAGGAGATTGGTTCATTCCAGGCAGTGGAACCTGTCCTGCTTGGGCTTGTAGCATTTGTCTTGCCAATTCTTCAGTTCTTTCTCGAGTTACAATAAGATCCCTCTGTAATGCATTGGTTTCCTGTCTTGAAGCATATACTTCAGCCCGTAAGTCCCCTAGTAAGAGGGCTTACTGATCTGTTTCTGAAGTTTCCATAACGCCCAGGCAGAGAGTATTAGAGGCTTCGCGTTCTGTTACGCTCACCTGGTCGCTGCGGAGGCGTTGGGGCATGGTTGCACCCCTCCCTGGACTTGAATCACCTCCCTTCAGGCCTCTCCCTCAGTAGAAAAGCTGTGAGTGGTGGTACATGGTGAGACTGCTCCTGCGTGGAGATAAGAGTGTGTGAGTGTGCCGATCTATGATTGTTGTTCCTCTCGAACCCTTCACCCCGAAGTACGGTTTCTGTGAGCATACGCCGGCCCATAAAGCTCACTTGTGAATTATGGAAGATAAGCTCTCCTTCCTGCTACTTCTGGCAGGGGCGTGTCAAATGGGATCTAGTTCCTTTACTGATCCCTAATAAGGATTAGTCCAATCCAGCTGCGACTATGCTTCTCCTTAAGATTGGTAAGTCTTTCTTGAGCTCTTGTGATGCTGTTCGTTCTGTTTAATGTTGTTATAGGTTGCTCCTAATTATGCCCGCAATAATGTCTCTCTTCTGTTTTCTTCCCTTAGATGTGTTCGCGGCCTAGAAGCAGCTGTGAGACGTCAGATGCGGCCGGGGGAAGATGGGGGTTACCACAATGTTCACAGCAGGTAAGCGAAGGTTTAAGGTAAAGCGCGAGGTATGGTGAAGCGCAACCTTAAACTGACTGTTTTTTCAATGTCTAACCTTGTCTTCTGTTTCTCCTTGCAGGTGCTACCGTCGACAATGGTGTGTGTCGTGCTGCGGTGCCAAGATGATGATTTCGGCATTCCGGAAAGTGTAAAGATGAATACTTGTCTCGCCGAAGAGATGTACCGGTAAGAACAACTTCCCCCAGTTGGTAAGTTTGTTGGCAGGAAGCAGGATGTCCAGGAAGCAGGATCTTCAAAGGTAAGTCTGACCTCAGGCGGCGGTGAGCGTTACGCTACTTGCAAGTGCAGAATAACGCAAAGCACTGGCCTTAAGGATGAGCATCTTATATAGCTTGTGAAGCCACGCCCACCAGGTTCAGCCTGCCTGCCACACCCGAAGGCAATCCATTAGTAGCCACACCCAAGAATACACTTGGGGCTGCTTAATGAATAGAATGTTCAGGTTAATGCATCTGCTTAATGGACGGAATGTTCAAGGTTAATGCATCGGGAGTGCTATGTCCATAATAAGACTGTTGGTGTCAAATGGATGTTCTTGTTTACCTTTGTTCATGCGCCTGGCGCCAAAGGTGCCAGGACAGTGTCCACCCAGGTCTCCTGTGCATGCTACCCCTGCATGCCTGTGCCCCTAACTTCATGACCATGGCACCATCTCCTTCAACTGACAGTTCTAGTTTCAGTTCTAATATTCAACATAAAGAAACAAGGAAATCCGGGTTTGTAAAAAAGTTCCAATTCAGTTCTTGGCTCCTTCAATGGGCCTCATTACGACCCTGGCGGTAAGTGAAAAACGATGGCGGTAAATGGTTACCGCCATCGTTTTCCGCCAGGTCCGATCATGACTCCTGACCGTAAACTACGATGCCAATAGCGGCATCGTAGTTAACGCTGCCGCTAACTGCGCTAAGGGTGCGCGCACGCGACCGCCCACACCGTACTTAGCGCCATGGCGGAAAGGTACGCAAATGCCGACCCAAGCGGACATGCACCTAACGCCATCACCGAGGCCGCTAAGTACCTTACCGCCATGGTGCAAATAACGCCATCGCGAACCAACCGTAAAGGGCCAATTCAAGTGAATGCAGCTGCCACAGGTGCACAGAAACAGCACAGGTGAAGGCAATACAGACTCAGGGGAGTACAAAAAGAGCACACCCCACCCCTACCCACACCCAGTCACACTCCACAATGATGGCAATACGACTAGCAATGTTGGGGCTGGAGGACCTGATAGCAATGCATGTGCTACTACAACAGCAACAACAACAACAACAGGCAGCACAGAGGAGACGCAGGAGGAGAAGGAGGGCAAGGCAGGCCCAGCAAGCCCCACCAGCACAGCCAGTGCCACCACGCAGGCAGCCCCCAATCCCACGCATCAGAGCCAATCCAAACAACCTCACTGCTGAGCAGATCCACACCCTGTACCGTTTGGACCGGGACACCATCACCGCCATCGTAGACATGACACACGACGACATCGTCAGCATGATAGAAAGTCCAACCGCCATCCCCCCCCTACTGAAGGTAGTGGCTGTACTCCACTTCCTTGCCACAGGCACCTACCAGCACACAGTGGGGCACCTGCATGGCATTTCACAACCATTATTCTCACGAACACTCATCCAAGTGCTCGATGCCCTCCTCAAGCACACAGACGACCACATCTCATTACCACGGACTGCCCAGGAGATTGCAAACACCAAAGTGGGTTTCCATGCACTAGCCAGCATACCCGGTTGCATTGGTGCCATCGACTGCACCCATGTGGAATTGGTGGTTCCACGTGCCATGGAGGTACCGTACCGCAACCGGAAACAGTTCCACTCTATCAACGTGCAAATGGTCTGTGACTCCAACAAGATCATCACACATTGTTGTGCCCGATTCCCCGGATCAACCCATGATTCAATGGTCCTGAGGAACTCCACAATACCACGCTACATGGAGCGACATGCAGGCCCAAGATCCTGGCTACTCGGTGAGTGCAATGTCATGGAAGTGGGCATGGGAATGACGTACCAGTGCATACTCCACCTGGCAGAAAGGGGGGGGGGAAGATGCATACTCCACCTGGCAGAAAGGGGGGGGGGGAGATGCATACTCCACCTGGCAGAAAGGGGGGGGGGAAGATGCATACTCCACCTGGCTGTGAGTAACACAGAGAACGGATACAGAGGAAGGGCACTCACAATGCACAAAACCCCTCTGCATACATAGGGTGATGGCATGCAAAACAGGCCATGGCAGCAATGAGCATATACTGGTTGCATAGTGTGAATCAATTAGTGCATGTAGAAGTGAGCCAAGGTAACAATTCCATGCCAGCCATGGTGGAACATCATGTTCCTGATCAGACAACATGACTGACACATACATTCTCGCCTACATACAGGTGATGCAGCCTATCCCCTGAAGAGGTGGCTCCTCACGCCAGTCCGGAACCCGCAGAACCAGCACGAGGAGGACTTCAACCGTGCACATACACGTACTCGTGTGGTCATAGAGCAGACATTCGGCCTCCTGAAGGCACGGTTCCGAAGCCTCAGCAGGTCTGGTGGGGCACTCCTGTATGGCCATGAGAAGGTGGCAAAGATCGTCATGGCATGTGTCATGCTGCACAATATGTGCGTCAGACGGAATGTGCCCCTGCCCCCTGACGCAGAACTGCAACCACCTGACGATGAGGATGAGGAGGGTGCAGATGGGGCGCCACCACATGGAGGAGGCGATGCACAGGAGGGGCATGTCATGCGCCAAAGTATCAACGACCACTGCTTCTAGCACACACGGCTGGTGTTTATCGCATGGAGACTGCACTTGGGGCACTGTGTGTCTCTGGGACATGCACACTGTGGACTGTACACCAATAAAGCACACATACGCAATGAAAATGTCCACACATTTCTTTTTTTGAAAGAAAAAAGTGTATTGGAACTATGAACTGTCGTGTCACACCCCCTCCCACCTCCCCCCTGCACACCCCAACACACCCCCTCCCACCTCCCACCTCCCCCCTGCACACCCCAACACACCCCCTCCCACCTCCCACCTCCCCCCTGCACACCCCAACACACCCCCTCCCACCTCCCACCTCCCCCCTGCACACCCCAACACACCCCATGTAGCTGTCAACAGATGCCTGTGACCGTGTCCACAGGCCGTCACAAGCCCCCTCTCCCGGCACCCGGGGCACCCCTGGCTGTGGAGCGCAGGTTGCGTCCAGAACGGCGCACGGGGCTGCTCTGCGCAGAACTGGCAGTGGAGGATGTCCCTGGCTGCCCCTGTGCATGCAGCTCCTGTCGTGTGTGGGTGAGGTCAGTGACCGCACGACGCAAGCCCGCAAGTTCGGCACAGATGTCCCTGGACATGGCCTGCATGGCATCCCTCAGGGTGGCAGTGCTCTGCGCCACTTCCGCCCTTAGTGTCTCCGTGGCCTGTTCAATGCTGAACCTAGCCCCCACACATTCCGCGGCATGCTCATCCAGCATTGCGGACAGTTGATGCTGCCGCTGAGTGATGTCCTCAAGGGACGGCTGGCCGTGCTGGCCCATGGCCAGTGCAGGTGGAGTGATGGAGGGGCTGGTCCCCTCCTGTGGAGTGTGGACAGGGCATGGGGTGGAAGGCCACTCCTCTGCCTCAGTGTGCCCCTGTGTGTCGCCCTCATGGGGGCTGGCGTCTGAGAAACAGGGGGAATGTAGTTGGTCAGTGGGGCTTCTGACCTCCTGCTCCATGTCCGAGTCAGAACATGCAGCTGTTGCAGCTGTCTCCCCGATGTTGCTGCTGGCCGCTGACCCCCTGCCTTCTGTGGCAGGCAATGTCGGTGGAGGTGGAGCAGCTGCTGCTGGCCTGCTGCCAACAGGGGTGCTTGCCGGTGGGACCTCCGGTATGCCTGCAGTGGGACCTGCTTGTCGTGGGGTCTGCCTAACTGCAGCTGAGGTTGAGGGTGCAGGGAGGTTGTCGTTGGACTTCGCTCTCTTCGGCGCAGGGGTGTCCTGGTCCTCTGGGTGTGATTCTGTGCCTGTGGTGGAGCAAAGGTGGGAGGGCGTTATTGATGGGTCTACGGACTTCTGAATGACAATGGTTGACATTATTTTGGCCAGTGGATGAGGCAGATTTCAGGCAGTGCCATGCAGGTTGTCTCCTTTTGGTGTGGTATGTGGATGCAGGTATGCGGGTGCCAGCAGTGTATGCAGGGTGGTGCTCGCATGTGGCTATGGGCAGTATTGATTTGTGTTGCATTTACACTCTAGGGCAACCTTGTGCTACACATGATTGGACTGCTGTGACTATGGCATGTCTTGTATGAGGCACCTACCTTCATCGCCTGATGTCGGGGCTCCCCTTTCCATCCCTCCAACGCCTTCGATGGATTCCATGCCGATGGTGGTAGCACAGATCTCCTCCCACGGTTGGAGTTTCAGGGGGGATTCCGACCCTCCACCGGTTCCCTGGGCAAGGTTGCGGTTTGCCGAGATGACGGCTCTGACCCGTATGCGCAGGTCATCCCAGCGCTTCCGGCACTGCTGTGGGGTGCGGGGTACGGTCCCCACCGCGCTGACGCGCTCAGCCACCAGGGCCCAGATGGCCTTCTTCTTCCCGATTGCTGTCCTGGTCATTTCAGGGGAGAATACAACACCTGCGTTGTCCTGCAGGGTCTCCGCTAGCATGCAGAGTTCCTCCCGGCTGAATCGCTCCTGGCGCTGGCGGTCACATGCCTTTTTCTTTTTTTTTTTTTTTTTCCAAACTTTATTTATATTTTACAATAACCGGTAGGCATGGCTCCAACAGGGAGCTGCTGAATGCAATATCCCACAACAATTCCCCCACCCCACCGCCCCCCATCCCCCGTATCCACAGTATCTTTGAGAGTTTCTACTCATTGCCTTAGTCGCATGGACGTTTTCTCTCCTTGTCTTCCCGCTCCTCCCTCTTACGGACCTGAGTTCTGGGTGTTTGGATTATCAGGGTCCGAAGTAACAGATTTGTTCATCAGGTAGGTGATATATGGTCCCCAGATATCAGGAGGGCGTGCGTGTAAAGGTAGTGTACGAATAAATTCAGTGTCCATATCTTGGCAATAAGTTATATCCTTTTCCCAGTCAGCTACCCTAGGGAGTGGGCCCCTGCCCCACGACATGGCTATTCTCCTTCGTGCTAGCACCATGAGGAGTGCCGCCAGCTTGCGTGACGATGGCTGCAGATGTCTTGTGAGGCCAAGAAGCGGGCCCAGCGGCAGGGGGGTCATCTGCTCTCCTATAATCTCGGATGTTGTTTGTATAACGGTGGACCAGAATTGCTGGATACCGGGGCAGACCCATGCCAGATGAAGAAAGTCGGCGTTGGGACAAACGCATCTCTCACACTGGGCCGACGCCTCTGGGTGGTGCCTGTGTTTTTTGGCGGGTGTGTAATATGTTTGGTGTACAAAATTGAAATGGATCAGTTTGTAGCGAGAATTTAGCGCCACTTTTTGAGTTTGTCGCAGAATGTAGGCCCAGTCTTCCTCACTGATTGGTTCCTGCAAAACCGATTCCCACCTGTGTTGCACTTTAGGTAGGAGCTTCCTCGTGTCACTCACCAGGGTTTTGTACAGAGTTGACACCAGTCTGCCCTCTCCCTGTGCTAATATTGTGTTATGTAGCAGCTCCCACGTGGGGGGTTGTTTAGGGAATGAGGGGAATAGCTCCTGCAGGGCGTGACGGAGTCTGAAATAGAGAAAGACGTCCAAGGATGTGTTCCCTCCCTTGTCCTTGGCCATTTGGGTGGTCAGAAAGGTGCCCTCTGGGAAGAGGTCTCCTAGCGTTTTTACTCCTATTTTGTCTACCCATAGCAGGAATACCTTTTCGTTCGTGAGAGGGATACCGGGGATAAATTTTATAGGTAGTATGGGGGAGAATCGTACAGCCACTCCACACGCACTGGCGATCTTCTTCCATATCGCATATGTAGACAGGACCGTGTTCAGTGTCTTATGCGGCACAGGGATGTGGCTGATTATGACTGCGGATAGTAAATCGGGGGAGGCCAGGGCTCTTTCCACTTGCACATGTGGTCTTACATAGTGGATTGAGTACCAGTGGCTCAGGAATTGAGCCTGAGCCGCCCAGTAATATTTCTCTATATCTGGGAGCGCCAGACCTCCCTTCGCTATAGGTAAAGTGAGTGTGTCGTAAGCCACCCGAGCCGGTTTCCCCGCCCATATTAACTCTAGGATCGTGCTCTTGATCTTTGACAGAAAGGACTTGGGGAGAAGTAGCGGGATATTTGTGAAGAGATATAAGAGTTTGGGGAGAATAACCATTTTCGTCAGTGAGGTCCTGCCCCACAGCGTCAATGGGAGTGATTTCCATCTCTGAATACGTTCAAGTAATAGCTGCAGTGCGGTTCCGTAATTATCTCTAAATATCTCGTGATGGTTACGTGACATCTTGATCCCCAAGTAGCGCACTTTCGAGGTTTCCCATTGGAACCCATGGTCGTCGGCGAACTCTGAGGTGCACGGAGTCAGGGGGAATACTATCGATTTGGAGTGGTTGGTTTTGAGCCCTGACATTAACCCGAATTTTATCACCTCTCGCATTACGGGGTTGAGGTTGACTTGGGGGTCGCTAATGAACAGCATGACATCGTCCGCGTATAGGGAGACGATTAGCCTGTGAGGACCCAGTTTTAACCCTCGCTCTAACTGCTCGGCCCGTAGCCTCGAGGCTAGGGGTTCCATCACCAGGGCGAAGATAAGGGCCGAAAGAGGGCAACCCTGTCTCGTCCCGCGTTCCAATGTGATCCCCGATGATTTAGTGTTCCCGAGTGTGATGTACGAGCGTGGATTATTGTAAAGCAGAGCTACTAGCTTCAGGAAGAAGTTGCCCAGACCCATCTGCTTCAGTGTCGCGAACATGAAAGGCCACTCTACAGAGTCAAACGCCTTCTCGGCGTCCAGCAGTACTGCTATCGCCTGCTGTGTCGAGTCTAGGGCCTCGATGACGCCAAACAGCCTCCTTATGCCGAACGTTGTGCTACGCCCCGGGATGAACCCGGCCTGGTCACCCAGCACTAGTGCTGGCATCAGAGGGAGCAGTCTGGCCGCCAGGATTTTGGCCAGGATTTTGTTGTCCAGGTTGATCAGAGAGATCGGTCTATACGAGGCGCAGCTCTCTGTAGGTTTTCCGGGTTTATGCAGCATCATCACGTTGGCTTCACGCGTCGTGGGGGGAAGTGCTCCTCGACCCACCGCCTCTTCGTAGACCTGCAAGAGGAGGGGGGCCACTATGTCCATGTGCGCCTTGTAGAACTCGCCGTTGAGCCCATCGGGGCCGGGTGCTTTGATATTAGGTAGGGATTTGATTGCCATCCGGATTTCTTCCAGTGAGATGGGCGCGTTCAGGGGTTCGCGCAAGTCTTGGCTTACCCAATACAGTTCTGTGTCATTCAGGTATTCTTGTATCGCTTCGGGGTCTGATGTTCCTTTTGAGCTGTACAGGTCTTGATAGAATTCCCGGAAGGTGTTGGAGATCCCCTCCTCCGTGTAGACTATCTGTCCTTGCGCATCTGTGACACATTCAATATGAGGTGGGACTCTGTCTATCGATAGTAGTCGGGCCAGCAGTGCACCTGGTTTTTGCCCCTCACCGTACTGCCTGATCTGCTGTCTACGACCCATGAACTTCAGTTCGCGGTCCGCTGTCTCCTTAAATTTCAAGAGTTCTTGCTTAAGCTTGGCTTGCGTGCATGGATCGGGGGTGTTGAGGAGATTCTGTTCCAATTCCTTTAAACGGTCCTCTATGTTGGACAGTTCCCTTCGGATCATTTTTAGTGTCCCGTTTTCTTTGGTCAGGCAGATTCCTCTGACAAAGCACTTGAATGTTTCCCAAATGGTGCCTGCGGAGTCAACCGAGTTTTGGTTGGTGTCTATGAAGGAGAGTATTTCTTGCCGCAGTTCTGCTGCAAACACTGCGTCTGTGAGTGAACCGGGTTTAAACCTCCAGTTGAGGCCTGGCACTGCTGTGCCCGCTAGGGTGGCCTCCAATACCACCATCGAATGGTCGGAATAGGACCTTGGTAGGATCTGGCACGCGTCCCACCTGAAAGGGCTGTGGGAGGACGCCAGGATATAATCGATTCTAGAACTGGTGTTGTGCACAGCTGATCGGAAGGTATAGTCTCTCCTGTCTCGGTTGTGTCTTCTCCACATGTCGGAAAGATTGAAGGCCTGACAAATCTCTCGAACCTGAGTACTTGCTTTGGACGGGTTTCCTGAAGTGTTGTGGGACCTGTCGAGCCTGGGGTCGAGCGCGGTGTTGAGGTCGCCCCCCCACACCACAGTCGACGCGTCGGTCGTGGCTAGATGGGACATTATCCAGTTAAAGTTATCGTGTCCATCTGTGTTTGGAGCGTAAGAGTTGACCACCACCACTTCCTTTCCAGCGATTATTCCTTTCACCAGTAGGGCCCTTCCTTCGGTGTCCTTCTTTGACTCGATGAGGCTGAAATTGGTCCTCTTATCGATCAGGATCGCCACGCCTCTGGCGAACGATGAGTAGGACGAGAAGTACCGGTGGCATCCCCATGATCTGGCCCAGCGCTGTTCCGACGAGGGTAGTAGATGAGTCTCCTGGAGTATCGCTATGTTGATTTTGTGTCTCCGCAGATATTGAAGGATTCTCCTCATTTTCGTAGGCTGGTTGCCGCCGCGTATATTCCAGGTGGCGATTCTCAACGTTGTCGCTGCCATCTGAACGGATCAGTGTAATCCTGTCGGGCCGGGGCCCGCGGAGTTAGCTGGAGTCGCTTTCGGAGAAGGAGCCAGGAAGACTTGGCGATTTGTAGGTACATAGTTCCTCGCGTGGCTGTCGTGGATCGGGGGTATGTGGGTTGAGGCGGTATTACTGAATTAACTTCCCTCCCATGCACGGGCAACCCCCAACAGGCCCGTGGTAAACAGTCCCATAGTAACGAAACAACTTGCATTGCTGTGCTCGGGGCGCAAGTGGCCCTCCAAGAGAGGGCTAGCTCCCTTCCCCGGATACAATAGTGGTCTGCGGTGGTCTCTCCTTGTCAGCCATGCAGACACTAGCCCTCCCATTAGGTACCTTGTAGGCAAAATTTATGGTGGATTTCTTCTCGGTCTCTCTCCCCTTTGAGGCCTTCCATTGGAGGAGGCGGGTCTGCAGCCCGAGCGGTCCAGATAATCGCTCGTCTCTTCCGGAGAGTTGAAAAACTGGGTCGTCCCCTCATGTTGGATTCGGAGTTTGGCAGGGTAGAGCATGGCGTATTGTATCTGGTTCTCTTGAAGCCTGCGCTTTACTGCCGTGTACGATCTTCTTTGCGCTTGGACCGCCTGGGAGAAATCCGGGAAAAATTGGATTTTATCACCGTCGTACTGAAGATCGCCTTTCTCCCTGGCCGCCCGTAGGATGGCGTCCCGGTCTTTGTAGTTGAGCACTCTCGCTATGATTGGGCGAGGATTAGCCCCCGGGATCGGTCTGGTGTTGGGAATTCGGTGGGCTCTCTCCACAACAAACAGTTTGGACAGGATGTCTGTGCCGAAAAGGTCTACGCATAACTTCTCAATGTAGTCCTCCATCTTTATGTTGAGTTGTTGTTCCCTAGCTCCAACGATCCTGATGTTGTTGCGTCGGGAGCGGCCCTCCAAGTCTTCATTCTTTGCGTTTACCGCTTTCATTTGCCCTTCTAGGGAGGCCACTCTGGAAGTCAGGGCCGCTGCTCCGTCGTCGAGGTCCGACACCCTCTGCTCGACTGTGTCAAGTCTATCGGCGTGTTTGTCTAACCGGTGCTGGAGCAGATCAACCTTAGAGGAGAGGGTGTCGAGTTTGCTCCCAAGACCGCCAATTCCGGCTTTCAGTTCTAGGAGAATTTCCCTGATGTCGAACCCGTGGGCCTCCTCCTCGTCTTGGATGGGGGATAGCGCTCTGCCATTTGAGGTGGTTGGTTTGGTCACGGAGCTGCCCTCAAAGTTTAGCTTCTTTTGAGCTCTGTCCATTTTCTTTGAGGCCGCCATTGGCGCTTGTGTAGCGGGGGTCCTACAGGGCACCGGAGGTAGGTCCGGGGTCCCGGTTGATCCGCGCCTCCGTTGCGCTATCTCGGATGGGGTTTCTCTCCTGATGTTTCCCTTTGTGATAGGGTATAGTGGAAGCGGGAGTGACGCCGGGTCCAAGCGCTATCTACTGCTGGTTCTCGGCTGGCCCGTACGTTGGGGGTTCACGCGGACCCCGGCTTGCGGTTTCCCGCGCCCCGCGCCTTCACACAGGCTGAAATTCACCCCGGGGAGTATGGACGGGGGCGCACGGGGGCGCGCGTACCTGATCTTCGGGGTTCGTTCAGGACGGCTCCTCCGAGATTCTGCCGGATGTCCCACCGCTTTCGGCCGTTCAGGCCGTCCCCCTCCGGGCCCGCTCTGTCTCCGACTGCCTCGCGTCTAGCCCGCGCCGGCGCTCCACTCGGACCGGGGAGGGGGAGGGTTTCTCGTCGCTGAGGAATCTGGACCCAGCATCCGAATTACGACGAAAGAAGTACTTCGTTTTGTTCAGAATCGCTTTGGCTACAAACTGGGGGTGGCTGCATACACAATGCCCAGCGCAGATGCCTCGATTCGTCAGGATTTCTGAGGGAGCTCCGTGGAGCTCACAGGGAGGCCGCCATCTTGGACGGCTCTCTAGCGCCCTCTGTCACATGCCTTTTTCACGGATTTTGGCATTTTCGGGAACTTGGATGGGTGGGTGTTTGGTTGGGACAGGTGTCAGGGTTGGGTCTGGTGTTGTTTGGTAGGATGGCGATGGATTGTGTTTTTAAAGATGGCCGACGGGCTGCTTCCCGTTCTGGCGCGATGACGCTATTTCCGGTTTGGCCTTTTACGGCCGCCGCTAATTACGGTGGCCGTAAATTACGGTGGCTGTAAATTACGGTGGCCGCTACTTACGCTGGCGGAAGGGCACCTTGCTCGCTTAGCGATGACGGTAGGGGCCTTTTCCGCCATGGCGTTAATTGCATTACCGCCATGGCGTAATGCTCGTGCGCGATGGGTCGTGATGTGGCGCTCTTTACGCCATCGTCCCACGGCGTAAACGCTCATTACGCCATGGCGGTAATGACGGGCGATTACCGCCAGGGTCGTAATGAGGCCCAATGTGTCAAAAGAAATATCTGTCAACCAATGTTCAACCAACAGAAAGGTTTCTCTTTTTCATTGAATAGAATCCTTGAGGAACTCAGCCTAGGCCTTAACGATCTAGCAGTGTAAGGAACTCATGGTGACAACAGTAAAGACAGAGGGGGTCATTCCGAACATAGAGGTAAGCTAAAAACCATGCCGGTAATTATTTACTGGCATTGTTTACCGCTACATGCTATTCTGACCCCTCAGACCGCTAATTACGGCACCGTAAACTACAATGCCGTAATTATCGGTCTTGGGTCTTGCGCGCGCCCCACCATGCCGAAATTAGCAGCATGGCATAAACCGGTGCTGATCGCAAGTAAGGAGCACACATAAATAACGGCCTCCTCAAGCCCGTAAAGTACCTTAACGGCATGGAGTACATACAGGCATCTCAGAGAAGGAGTAAAGAACCCTGAGCAGTGGTTCCCAGAGCCACAGGTGCACACAATCAGCACAGGTGGAGGCAATGGAGTCTGCCACAGCAGAAAAGGAACACACTCACACACCACACCCCCTCCCACACCAAGATGACACCAATAGAACCAGCAAGGGCACATCCACAAAAACTTCAGCACCAACACCAGGCCGCCCCTTTGAGGAGACACAGGGGGAGAAGGAGGGGAGACAGGCCCTGCATGCAGCACCAGTGCAGCCTCCGTCACCACCCCAGCAGCCCCCATGCACACGCAGCATGTCCGGCCACTCAAGGAAAACCCTTAGCAGATAGACACCCTTGACCACCTTGACTGTGACACCGTCACCACCATATTTGGCTTGAGACATAACGAGATAAGCGAGCAGCATACAAATATACACTGCTAACCTGGCACAAGTGACGGTGTTGCCTGTGCCCCACACCCATGCCACAGGCACCTACCAGCACACAGTGGTGCCCATGCATGGCATGTCACAACCGTCCATTACAAGGACACATAAACAAGTGCTGTTTCCCCTCCCCAAGCACACAAGGGCCTACCAATCCCCAACATGGACCACCCAGGAGATACACAACAGTAAAGCTGGACAGCACCCACGTGTCGTATGTGGACCAGCATGGCATGCAGATGGTGGACAGCAACTGCAAACAATATCACTCCCCCTACGTGCAGATGGAATGCAACGCAACCAAGAACCGCACACATGGGTGGGCCCGACATCAAAGAACTACACATGACTCAAAGGGCCAGCAGGTCACCACGGTACCGTGCCACATGGTGCAACATGCAGGATGACGTGCCTGGCTGCCTGTTAAGTCGTCGCATTGGTGCCATGAGGTGGGTGCCTGCATGAACCAACTGGTTTGAAATGTTGAAGCCATTGTACGATGTTCACCCCAACAACCAACCTGCCACAGAACCAGTGCAACGGCACATGAGAACAGATTACCACATTGATGGAATAAGGCACTCACAATACACTACATCTCCACCATCTGACAAGGGCAAATCCCACTACACTTGCACCACTCATTGGCGGCCACCACAACCGTAAGTGCATATAGGAAGACACACTGCATATGCACAATGTGGCTGCCCCCAGCATGGCACCACATCAGAGACCCATCCCTGGGAGTGGATTGAACTGAGGGCAGCAGGGATACCACACCACGTCACCGGCATGGCACACCCATAGGAGTGTTGGGATTCACCATAGTATGTATCAGAGCAGGATGATGACCATGAGCCACTGACTACAGCCATCACACCCAAATACGATTCTACACAGTACACAGCACCACATGGATCTAACATCAGGACAGCAGCATACATCAACGGAACATGTACCACGAGATGTCCATGCCATCGTTCACGGACCATCTTGAAGACGCAACCCCCCACAGCATTACATTGTATTGGACACATATTGTGTCCATGAATGTGCGGAATGCATCCATGGACATGTGCATATGGCCATCAGTGAAACCCTGCCATGTCAGCCAAGTTCAGTTCTCCACCATGACAGTTCAAACACTCACCTTATTTGGCTAGACATACAGCTGTTGGTGGCTGTCCCTTGACACCATGGTACATGACCCCTGTCAGTAACCCACAGAACAGACCCAGGGAGCACTAAAACCCTGGCCATACCCGTGCATGCGTGTAGATGAAGCAGTCACCTGTCTTGCGTAAAGCACATATGAGTTGGCGAAGCAGGACTGGTGGGTGACCATCCACTGCTATCTGGTGTCCAAAAACCCCATGTCATATGTGTAGCTGAACAAAATGTGCATCCCTACTATTGCGTCTCTCTCCCCTGACATGGTACTGCTACTACCACATGACGATGTGGTGAAGGTGGAGGAGGAAGTAGCAAGAAAGCATCATGGAGGCAGTGCACTTGAGGGACATGTAATGCGCCAAAAAAAGAGTGGACAAGATGTCCAGAACACAAGTCAGCAGAGGGTGGCATAACATGGGCACACAGGGCACAGGATGTGTGTATACTTGTACACCATGCACTGTCAGACGTCATTATACACATGCTCAATGATGAATGTCCACAACGGTTGAACTTTGCAACACCAATAGTGTATTGTGAAAAAGGTATTAGTGAGAACATTATCTGCAGCCTCCCCTGCCCCCCAACTCCACAACAAACCATCACCCCCCTAAACCCCAACACCACAACAAACCCCCTCCCCCAACACCACAACAAACCCCCTCCCCCAACTCCACAACAAACCCCCCAACCCCCACCCCCCTCACCCTCAACTCCACAGCAGTGGTTCCATGTAGGACGTAAAGGCCACATGTGGCAGCAATGACTATTGTTTCTTGCCCCCCTGGCCTGGGGGAGGCATATCCCTGCGCCGCATGGAACGCCGAGTGCGTCTCGCTGGGCTGCCTTGTGTGGCCTCGCTGGATGCGGGCGTGTCCGCCTGCTCTGGCTGGGCATTAGAATGGACTGTCTCAAGGGCCTTGGCTATGCGGCCAAGGATGTGACACTGACGGGTTGTGCTGTCAGTGACAGTGTCACACAACCGGTCGGTGCAGTTGGTGAGTGCCTGCCGCATTTCCCTTACTCCATCATGCCATTGAACCCTGGCCTGGCGGTTTTCCTCCATGAACTCTGTTATGAGGTCTGCCAGCTGATTCACTCGACGTGTGCTGAATGATGGAAAACCATCACTGAAACCACTTGCCCCTGCATGCTCGGGCGAGGGCTGTACGGGTGGACTTGGGACATCATCATCATACCCCTGCGGGTCTATTTGAGGACTACTAACAGGTGTTGGTGCATCTCCACAGTCACTACATGAGGCCAGGGGTACAATGCAGGGCTCCGGGGTGTGGACTGTGTGTTGGCCCTCCTCCTCGGACGCCCCACAGATGGGTGACGGTCTGGCCACACACTCGTCAGGGCAGGTAGCAGCAGCCTCCCAGAGATGCTCGACTGTGCCGATGTTGTGGTTGGCATTGTGGCTGGCGCCAATGCTGGGATGGATTGTGGTGGGCAAGCATCCAGTGGCGTTTCCGGAGCCGGGGGGGCTGTTCTTTTTGGTGCAGGGATTCGCCTGACCCTGCCACTACCCATGGAGGTGCTTGGCCTGCTTGATTGTGGCTCAGCGCTGTCATGGTCAGTGCCTGTGGGGGTAGAAGAGAGGGACAACATGAGTGATTGTAAGATGTCCTATTTGCATACATGGCTGCATTCACATTTCAGTCAATTGCGGTTTGTGGCCTTTTGGGTGTAGCTACGGCAGTGGTACATGTGCATGAGTATGTCATGTACGCATGTTTGGGAGTGAGTCATCGTGGCCTGGTTATGTACAGTTTGGCTGGCACAATGCCGAGCCGGCTGCACAGTGTGCATGATGGGATGTGCAAGTTAATGCACTATGGTTGATGTGCGTTATGTACTCGCACTTGGCCCTTGATTGCGTGGGACTTGCCTCTGCATTAGTTGGATGGGGGGATGAGTTGGATGGGGGAGGGCAACACGAGAAGGTGCCTTTGATGGCCCTTGGGGCAGTTTGAATCATGCAATGGACATTGGCAGTGTACACTGTGGACACTCACCTCCTTCAGCAGAAGTCATTGCCCCGCACTCCATGTTCCCCACGCCCTCGATCGATTCTGTGCCAATCAGAGCCACACATGTCTCCTCCCACGGCTCTAGTTGCACAGGGGTACTTGGACCGCCTCCCGTCTGCATGGCCTGACTCCGGTTGCTGGAGAGGAGGCCCCGCACCCGCAGGTCATCCCACCGCTTGCGGCAGTCCCTGGGGATGCGGGGGGTGTTGCCTACAGCGCTCACCCTCTGGGCAAGTTCAGCCCAGATGTTCTTTTTGCGGAGGATAGACTCCCTCTGCATGTCGTTGCTGAAAACGACATCTGCATGCTCAGCCAGGAAGTCCACCATGGCCTGGAGTTCCTCTGGGCTGAATCTCCTCTTGCGGATGCGGTCCGCAGCCTTCTTTGGAGCTTTCGGCATGTTGGTAGTCGTCTGGTCCTTTTCCGAACTTTAGTTTGCTCCCAAGGGTGCTGGCGGATGAGGATGGCAATGAATTGTGTTTTTAAAGATGGCCGCCGCTCTCCTTCCAGTTCCTGTGCGATGACGTAATTTCCGGTTCCTTTTTTTGCAGTGACCGTAATTTACGGTATCCGTAAATTACGGTTACCGTTATGTACTTACGCTACTGCTTCCAAAGCGGTGTTGTTATTTACGTGTCGCAGCATGCTGGTAGGGGGTTTGCGGGTCGTTTAGCGGCAGGCCGCTCGGTTCTTTTCCGGCATGGCGAAAAGCGCGTGTCCGCGAGGTCGGAATGGGCCGCAATTAGCGGTCTGACGCCAGGGCGGTGTTGTACTTTACGCCATGCCGGAAAATACCGGTACTTACCTCCGATCTCGGAATGAGGGCCAGACACAAGTGATCACAGTTCAAGGGTGTTTATTAAACTGTAAGTGGAGGGTGGAAAAATGCCTAACCTAAACCTAAATCTAAGATGGAGCAAGCGTCGACCATCAAATGAAAAATAAGGCAGCCCTTGTGGCGTCTTTCCAAAGTAAAAAGCCTGTACTAAAAAAAAACAAATAATAAGTCAGGATGTGATTGCCTCAAGGTCTCCCTTCCCCACGTGTTTAGCAAGGGACAAGGTGGGACTTTGGAGCACAGCACATGCTCGAGCCTTCCCAGCAGGAGCTAACAGTTCCGTATCAGCTATCAGGTTCTTCGATGGTTAAGTCTCTATGCAATAAAAGTCTCTTGCCTTCGAGACCTGATGCTCTCCACAAACACAAAGTTCTGTTCTACGAACACTTTGGGTGATGGCTTCACCCCTGGGTGCCTCTTCTTCTGGGTGCCCACCCCTCAGAAGTCGTATTCAACAAATTAACAAGACAGTTCCTTTCTCAGCGTACTTTGGGTGATAGCTTTCCACCCTGGATCTCCCTCAGCTAGTCTCGGACGCCAGATGACAAGGGGGACACTTCCCTTCCCCTTGTCTTGTAATACTACTTGCTTTCACAAATCTTAATGGGCCTCATTACGACCCTGGCGGTAATCGCCCGTCATTACCGCCATGGCGTAATGAGCGTTTACGCCGTGGGACGATGGCGTAAAGAGTGCCACATTACGACCCATCGCGCACGAGCATTACGCCATGGCGGTAATGCAATTAACGCCATGGCGGAAAAGGCCCCTACCGGCATCGTTAAGCGAGCAAGGTGCACTTCCGCCACCGTAAGTAGCGGCCACCGTAAGTAGCGGCCACCGTAAGTAGCGGCGGCCGTAATTAGCGGCGGCCGTAAAAAGTCGAACCGGAAATAGCGTCATCGCGCCGGAACGGGAAACAGCCCGTCGGCCATCTTGAAAAACACAATCCATCGCCATCCTACCAAACAACACCAGACCCAACCCTGACACCTGTCCCAACCAACCACCCACCCATCCAAGTACCCGAAAATGCCTAAATCTGTGAAAAAGGCATGTGACCGCCAGCGCCAGGAGAGATTTAGCCGGGAGGAACTCTGCATGCTTGCGGAGACCCTGCAAGACAACGCAGGTGTCGTTTTCTCCCCGGACATGACCAGGACAGCGATCGGGAAAAAGAAGGCCATCTGGGCCCTGGTGGCTGAGCGCGTCAGCGCGGTGGGGACCGTACCCCGCACCCCACAGCAGTGCAGGAAGCGCTGGGATGACCTACGCATACGGGTCAGAGCCGTCATCTCAGCAAACCGCAACCTTGACCTGGGTACCGGTGGAGGGTCGGAATCCCCCCTGAAACTCCAACCGTGGGAGGAGATCTGTGCAACCACGATTGGCATGGAATCCATTGAAGGCGTCGGAGGGATGGAAAGGGGAGCTCTGACATCAGGCGATGAAGGTAGGTGCCTCAAACAAGACATGCCATAGTCACAGCAGTCCAATCATGTGTAGCACAAGGTTGCCCTAGAGTGTAAATGCAACACATATCAACACTGCCCATAGCCACATGCGAGCACCACCCTGCATACACTGCTGGCACCCACATACCTGCATCCACATTCCACACCAAAAGGAGACAACCTGCATGGCACTGCCTGAAATCTTCCTCATCCACTGACCACAATAATGTCAAACATTTCATTCCAAAGTACGCAGACCCATCAATAACGCCCTCCCTCCTTTGCTCCACCACAGGCACAGATTCACACCCAGAGGACCAGGACACCCCTGCGCCAAAGAGAGCCAAGAAGGCCATCAACAACGGCCCTGCACCCTCAACCTCAGCTGCAGTGAGGCAGACCCCACAACAAGCAGGTCCCACTGCAGGCATACCGGAGGTCCCACCGGCAAGCACCCCTGTTGGCAGCAGGCCAGCAGCAGCTGCTCCACCTCCACCGACATTGCCTGCCACAGGAGGCAGGGGGTCAGCGGCCAGCAGCAACATCGGGGAGACAGCTGCAACAGCTGCATGTTCAGACTCGGACATGGAGCACGAGGTCAGAAGCCCCACTGACCTACTACATTCCCCCTGTTTCTCAGACGCCAGCCCCCATGAGGGTCACACACAGGGGCACACAGAGGTAGAGGAGTGGCCATCCACCCCATGCCCTGTCCACACTCCACAGGAGGGGAGCAGCCCCTCCATCACTCCACCAGCACTGGCCATGGGCCAGCACGGCCAGCAGTCCCTCCAGGACATCACTCAACGGCAGCATCAACTGTCCGCAATGCTGGATGAGCATGCCGCGGAATGTGTGGGGGCTAGGTCTAGCATTGAACAGGCCACGGAGACCCTAAGGGCCGAAGTGGCGCAGAGCACTGCCACCCTGAGGGATGCCATGCAGGCCATGTCCAGGGACATCTGTGCAGAACTTGCGGCCTTGCGTCGTGCGGTCACTGGCCTCACCCACACACGACAGGACGTGCATGCACAGGGGCAGCCAGGGACATCCTCCACTGCCAGTTCTGCGCAGAGCAGCCCTGTGCGACGTTCCGGTCGTAACCTGCGCTCCACAGCCAGGGGTGCCCCGGGGGCCGGGAGAGGGGGCTTGTAACAGCCTGTGGCCACTGTCACAGGCATCTGTTGACACCTAGAGGGTGTGTGTTGGGGTGTGCAGGGGGGAGGTGGGAGGGGGTGTGTTGGGGTGTGCAGGGGGGAGGTGGGAGGGGGTGTGTTGGGGTGTGCAGGGGGGAGGTGGGAGGGGGTGTGTTGGGGTGTGCAGGGGGGAGGTGGGAGGGGGTGTGTTGGGGTGTGCAGGGGGGAGGTGGGAGGGGGTGTGACACAACATTTCATAGTTTCAATACACTTTATTCTTTCAAAAAAAGTAATGTGTGGACATTTTCATTGCGTATGTGTGCTTTATTGGTGTACAGTCCACAGTGTGCATGTCCCAGAGACACACAGTGCCCCAAGTGCAGTCTCCATGTGATAAACACCAGCCGTGTGTGCTAGAAGCAGTGGTCGATGATACTTTGGCGCATTGCACGCCCCTCCTGTGCATCGCCTCCTCCATGGGGTGCCGCCCCATCTGCACCCTCCTCATCCTCATCGTCAGGTGGTTGCAGTTCTGCGTCAGGGGGCAGGGGCACATTCCGTCTGACGCACATATTGTGTAGCATGACACATGCCATGACGATCTTTGCCACCTTCTCATGGCCATACAGGAGTGCGCCACCAGACCTGCTGAGGCTTCGGAACCGTGCCTTCAATAGTCCGAATGTCTGCTCTATGACCACACGAGTACGTGTATGTGCACGGTTGAAGTCCTCCTCGTTCTGGTTCTGCGGGTTCCGGACTGGTGTAAGGAGCCACCTCTTCAGGGGATAGCCTGCATCACCTGTATGTAGGCGAGAATGTATGTGTCAGTCATGTTGTCTGATCAGGAACATGATGTTCCGCCATGGCTCGCATCTAACTGTTACTTTGGCTCACTTCTACATGCACTGATTGATTCACACAATGCAACCAGTATATGCTCATGGCACCCATGGCCTGTTTTGCATGCCATCACCCAATGTATGCAGAGGGGTTGTGTGCATTGTGAGTGCCCATCCGCTGTCTCCGTTCTCTGTGTTACTCACAGCCAGGTGGAGTATGCATCATCCCCCCCCCCTTTCTGCCAGGTGGAGTATGCATCATCCCCCCCCTTTCTGCCAGGTGGAGTATGCATCATCCCCCCCCCTTTCTGCCAGGTGGAGTATGCATCATCACCCCCCCCTTTCTGCCAGGTGGAGTATGCATCACCCCCCCCCCTTTCTGCCAGGTGGAGTATGCATCATCCCCCCCCCCTTTCTGCTAGGTGGAGTATGCATCATCCCCCCCCCCTTTCTGCCAGGTGGAGTATGCATCATCCCCCCCCCCTTTCTGCCAGGTGGAGTATGCATCATCCCCCCCCCCTTTCTGCCAGGTGGAGTATGCATCGGTACGTCATTCACCTGCCCACTTCCATGACATTGGACTCACCGAGTAGCCAGGATCTTGGGCCTGCATGTCGCTCCATGTAGCGTGGTATTGTGGAGTTCCTCAGGACCATTGAATCATGGGTTGATCCGGGGAATCGGGCACAACAATGTGTGATGATCTTGTTGGAGTCACAGACCATTTGCACGTTGATTGAGTGGAACTGTTTCCGGTTGCGGTACGGTACCTCCATGGCACGTGGAACCACCAATTCCACATGGGTGCAGTCGATGGCACCAATGCAACCGGGTATGCCGGCTAGTGCATGGAAACCCACTTTGGTGTTTGCAATCTCCTGGGCAGTCCGTGGTAATGAGATGTGGTCGTCTGTGTGCTTGAGGAGGGCATCGAGCACTTGGATGAGTGTTCGTGAGAATAATGGTTGTGAAATGCCATGCAGGTGCCCCACTGTGTGCTGGTAGGTGCCTGTGGCCAGGAAGTGGAGTACAGACACTACCTTCAGTAGGGGGGGGATGGCGGTTGGACTTTCTATCATGCTGACGATGTCGTTGTGTGTCATGTCTACGATGGCGGTGATGGTGTCCCGGTCCAAACGGTACAGGGTGTGGATCTGCTCAGCAGTGAGGTTGAATGGATTGGCTCTGATGCGTGGGATTGGGGGCTGCCTGCGTGGTGGCACTGGCTGTGCTGGTGGGGCTTGCTGGGCCTGCCTTGCCCTCCTTCTCCTCCTGCGTCTCCTCTGTGCTGCCTGTTGTTGTTGTTGTTGCTGTTGTAGCACATGCATTGCTATCAGGTCCTCCAGCCCCAACATTGCTAGTCGTATTGGCATCATTGTGGAGTGTGACTGGGTGTGGGAAGGGGTGGGGTGTGCTCTTTTTGTGCTTCCCTGAGTCTGTATTGCCTTCACCTGTGCTGTTTCTGTGCACCTGTGGCAGCTGCATTCACTTAACATGGCCCTTTACGGTTGGTTCGCGATGGCGTTATTTGCACCATGGCGGTAAGGTACTTAACGGGCTGGGTGATGGCGTTAGGTGCATGTCCGCTTGGGTCGGCATTTGCGTACCTTTCCGCCATGGCGTTAAGTACGGTGTGGCCGGTCGCGTGCGCGCACCCTTGGCGCAGTTAGCTAATAGCACCATGGTCCAGCGCCGGACTTGTAATGAGGGCCTTTGTGTTTAAAAAGGGGGGCAGTGTTTTGGATTATCCTACGTGGTAGGATGGGGAAAAGTTGTTGAAAGAAGGGGGATACCAGGTCTCGCCCGTCAGTGTCCCACTCCCAAGGACCCCCATCCAGTTTATCCTCCCTCACTGGTCCACCCCCAAGAACTGGATCCAATAGTGATGGCCATGTCCTGGCCACCTGGATGACAGATCCCCAGGGACTAGCCAGGGAGACACCTTCAGGTTTCTCACATAGCCTTCCTCCATGCGATCTAGCCACATTTGCTTCACAGGGGAACCGGGAAAGAAAATCTACATTTCCCTGGTCTCTTCCTTTTCGGTGTTGCACAGTGAAACAATAGGGTTGTAGGTCTAGAAACCATTGCATGACCCTAGGGTTGGAGTCTTTGCGTTGGCTAATCCAAACTAGGGGTGAGTGTCACGATCTCAGGAACCCCCAAGGCTCATGGGGGTACCTGGACTAAGAAACTGGCTGCCTGGTGCCAAAACAGGCCTTTGTATGCCTTTAGCCCCTTCCAAAATGGCCCCCAGCTTGAACCAGACAATGTTATTCAATATGGCCACTAGAGGGCCGTAATGTGAATTCTCATGGTAGTCTAGTGAATCTGGGTGGGCCCAGGGCTATATAAACCCCACCCTGGGCCACACCCAGTGCTTAGCATTTTCTCCGGCTGAAGTGTCAGCATAACGCTCGCCTGCTTGGATTCAGCATCTCCCACATGTCAAGACTTCCTCAGGCTCTAGCCCTGTCCGGCACTTCAGGTATCGTGTGACCCAGCGCAGCCCTTCGGATCAAGACTGCACTACGGGTCAAGGCTTCCGGAGCAGCTGATCCCTGGAACTCTTCTCGACTCTCCGGGTCCGCCGCCAACATCAAAGGAGCACCTTCGTCCGCCGCGCGTCTTCTTTTTCATGCTCCGCGGCTCCTGCAGAAGATAAAGAACACAGAGAGGGTAAGCGGCGAACTCGACAGTAATCAGCTGACTCTTCAACCCTCCTCCCTCCGCCAGCACCTTACTTACCAGTTGAACTTGGTCCGTGGTTTCTGGCCTCTTCTGCAACTCTTTGAACTCTGTGAAAGCAAAACGAAAGACATTTAAATACACAGTGGATGATCCCGCGCCAACAAACACTGTATAACTGCAATAAGACTATTCACCTACCTATAGGCCATCCCTACGCGGTTTGTGTGCCACAGCAGGCCTGGGCCACAATTATCCCAGTGAAGGAACTGGGAGGACTATTCACCCGCCGCAAACCCAGTGAAGTAACTGGGGACAAATACTGCAAGAAACGCCTGGAAGGATTCCAGAGACTGGCCATACAAAGGCAAGCAGACATGTTATCCAGGCCACTCCCACCTCCCTGACCACTGGGTGTTTTAACCTGCAGTGAGCAGGGGGGAGAGAGTGTTTTCGGCTACAGCTGGAGCAGAAAACCATCGCCAGACACTACCAGAACCGCCGACAGCCCGGACCAGGCACTCCTGCAGGGCCTCAGAGGTAAGCGTTACAGAACGCTAAGCCCACGTCATTGCTCTGCCCGAGTGCCATGGCTTCAGAAGTGGATCAGTTGGCCCTCCTGCTGGGGGAATTGAGAGCCGAGGTGAATGCTGCACACTCAGAGACCAGTGCCGTAAGAAAGGAACTGGTGGTGAATCGAGACAGAACGGAAGAACTGGCAAGGCGCCTCACCAGTGCTCGAGCAGGACAAACTCCTCTGCCAGATACTACAGATGGGGCAGCCGCAGCAGTCCCTCAACTACAGATAACCACTCCTGTTACCATCCCTCTGGCTCCACCTGAAAGATTTATGGGTGATCCACTGAAATATGGGGTATTCATGACACAGTGTCGCCTCTACTTTTTATGCCGACCAGGAGCGTTCCCGACGGATCAAACTAAAGTTGCCTTTATCCTATCCTACCTCGGAGGGCATGCCGCTAGTTGGTCAGTTCCATTGGTTGACCCTGATGATCCTGTTCTGCACAATTTTGTACAGTTCCAGCATGAGATGGACAAACTTTTTTCTCGTCGTACCCGGGGACACGCTCTGGATGCCGAATTGCTCGGTCTTCGACAAGGCTCTCAGGATCTTCTGGCTTAAATCACCACGTTTAATCGCCTGGTGGCAGAAACCAACTGGCCGGAAGATAAGAGAACCACCTTATTCTACCGAGGTCTACGTTCTTGTACAAGTTGTGAACCCACCCGATCGCTGTGCTGAGTCCTAGACATAGACCTGGTAGTCCAGCTAGACCACCGCCTGCAAGAAAGAAGATCTGACCGAGCTCGCTTTGATAATCGGCCCCTGTATGTTTGTCCCCGGGAAACACCCCGGAACACTGATAATGCCCCAGAACCAATGCAGCTGGGAAGCGTTCGGGGGCCACTGACCAAGGAGGAAAGGGAACGCCGCAGAAAACAACAACTATGTCTGTACTGTGGCAAAGCCGGACATTTTTTAAAAGAATGCCCTAACAAGATAACTCGGAGGCCTTTGGGAGCTATGGAAGCCACAGCATAATCACATGAGCCATCGGAAAACTACCAGGCTTGACAAGAGTAGAGACCGGCTTGTCGGGACAGGTAGAGACGTCAGCGGTCTCGCATGTACCAACACCAGTTATTCTCCTAAACCCTGAACAGTCACAACGGATGCACACGCTGGAAGCGTATATCGACTGCGGAGCGGTGGGTAACTACATGGACATCACTATGGCCCAACAGATAGGGGTGCCTACCCAGAAAAAGGAAAAGGCTGATACCGTATTGTCCGTGGATAGAACTCAGTTAACCTCTGGGCCAGTGACCTTATGTACTGGTACTGTTGTGATGCTATGCCATGACGGTCATCGGGAAAACATAGTCTTCGACCTTATCAATGCTCCTCAATTCCAGTTAATCCTGGGAATGCCCTGGCTGGTACGTCACAATCCTGTTATAGATTGGCGCAAGCATACAGTGCGGTTTTCAACCGAGTGTGCCCGAACCTGTTATTCAGCTTCAGAAATAACCCAAGAGGGATTCATGTCAGCAGTACAGACAACAGGGACTGCCCTTGGGATCGTAGGGCAACACCCGCCGGAGTACAGCAACTTCCAGGACGTTTTCCACAAGGAACAGGCCAATACATTACCACCTCACAGGCCCTATGACTGTCAAATCGATCTGATCCCTGGACAACAACTTCCATGCAGTTGTATCTATGCCCTTATGGAGAAGGAGAACCAGCACCTACGTGAATATCTGGACCAATATCTTGCCAATGGATTCATTCGCCCTTCTAAATCACCGGTCTCCTCAGCTCTATTCTTCGTCCCCAAGAAGGAAGGTGACCTGAGGACATGCATAAACTATAGAGGGCTTAACGAAATCACGGTAAAGAACCGGTACCCGTTACCACTGATTCCAGTACTTCTAGATCAAGTAAAAGGGGCAAAGATTTACACGAAACTGGATCTGCGAGGGGCCTACCACTTGGTTCGCGTCAAAGCTGGGGACGAATGGAAAACAGCTTTCCGCACCAAGTTTGGACTATTTGAGTACACTGTCATGCCCTTTGGGTTATGCAACGCTCCAGCAGCCTTCCAGTATTTTATGACAGACGTATTAAGAGAATTATTGAATGATTGTGCTATGGTTTACATAGACAACATCTTGATATATTCTGGAACCTACGAAGAACACGTACGTCATGTGAGCGCAGTCCTCTCCTCGCTACGTTGCGCAATACCATCTGTTTGCAAAACTTGAAAAATGTGCGTTTCACATCACCACAGTGGAATTCCTTGGATACATACTTAGTCCTCAGGGCATCCAGATGGATAAACACAAGGTGGAAGCAATTCTACAATGGCCATCGCCAGCTTCAGTCAAGACAGTTCAGAGCTTCTTGGGCTTCGCAAACTTTTATAGGAGGTTCATCGCTGACTTTTCAGAAGTAGTCCATCCAATCACATCATTACTTAGGAAAAACCGCATTTTTCACTGGACTGAAGAAGCCGAGAAGGCATTCCAGGAATTAAAGAGGCGATTCACCTCAGCACCAATACTTCGCCATCCAAATCCGGATCTCCCATTCCTGGTTGAAACAGACGCCTCAAATGTGGCAATGGTGGCAGTATTGTCCCAGAGGGATTCAGGTACCAACCAGTTACATCCTGTGGCCTTTTGGTCACGAAAATGTAATCGTGCTGAACTTAACTATGCAGTAACCGATAAGGAACTTCTTGCCATAAAGGCAGCCTTCAAGGAGTGGCGACACCATCTTTTAGGAGCACGACATCCAGTCGCTGTGCTTACTGACCATCAGAACTTGCAATTCCTATGGACAGCCAGGGCACAAACGCCACAACATTTACGATGGGCTCAGTTCTTCTCAGAATATGATTTCCCAGTTAGTTATCGCCCCGGAGTGAAAAATGGAAAAGCGGATGCGCTGTCACGAATTGGTTGGAATACCGAACAGGAAGACGCTTATGCTACCCCTCTTCCACAGACCATCATACCTGAAGAGAAGCTTATTGGACTGATTAGCAACCATCAGACCATGCTGGAAACGTTGCATGAAAGGATCAAAGAAAACATATCCCCAGCGGAAGTACAAATATGGGTCGCACAAGGACCTCAACGTACTGTGGTCAACAATTTGTCATATTACCGGAAACGTCTCTATTTGCCGCACCACAAAATGCAAGAACTAATCATGGACACCTATCACAATACACTTACAGCAGGCCATCCTGGCATAGCCAAAACCAGGGCAAAGATTCAACGACATTTCTGGTGGCCAACTTGGCGGAAGGACATTGTGCAACATGTAAAGACCTGCAATGTTTGTGCAAGAAACAAAGCATCCCGAGTTAAGCCTCAAGGATTGCTTTGTCCTTTGTGAATCCCACCTACTCCGTGGCACACAATATCCTTAGACTTTATTACGGATTTACTCCCCTGTGGGGCTTACAATACCATACTGGTAGTGGTGGACCTCCTAACTAAAATGGCACACTTCATTGCTTTGAATGGAATACCTAATGCCGGACTGTTAGCGGAAATCTTCCTGACCAACATTGTCAGATCACACGGATTCCCCTCTGTGGTAATCTCGGATCGAGGAAGCCAGTTTGTGTCCAAGTTCTGGAAGGCTTGCTGTGCTAAAGCGAAAATCGAGGTCTGTCTATCCACTAGTCGCCATCCACAGACCGATGGGCAGACCGAAAGGACAAATCGATTGCTCGAACAGTATCATCGGTGCATGCATGCCCAAACAGACCAAAACTGGAAGGAGTTACTATGGGCAGCTGAGTATGCGTATAACAACACGGTCCATAGTTCCACCGGCATATCACCTTTATTTTTCCTGTATGGGCGAGATCCTCGAACTTCAGCTTTGGATCCACCAGAGGCTTTAGACCCACCAGCCGTGAGCACCCTGCATACCAGCATAAAAGAAACCTTAAAAAAGGCTGCACAAACTCTTCAGGAAGCCATGATAAACCAGAAACGCTTTGCAGACAGAAAAAGAACACCTGAACCCCAGTACCAGATCGGAGACAAGGTTTGGCTGCCTACAAAGCATATACAGCTAAAGGGACCCAGGAAGTTCCACCCCAAGTACATCGGTCCATACTCAATAAAGAACATTGTTAATCCTGTTGCGATGGAACTGGACCTACCATCTACTCTCCGTATACTTCCGGTATTTCATGTCTCATTATTGAAACCGGTCCATCCAGGAACCCGAGACAGCCTCGGAAGACCTCCACCTATACTAGTGCAAGGAAAAGCTGAGTACGAAGTCAGGAAAATCCTGGACTCTATAATTGTCCGGAAGAAGCTTTATTGCCTGGTGGACTGGAAGGGCTATGGGGTACTGGATCGGACTTGGGAACCAGTGGAACATTTGCATGCACCCCGCCTGGTGGTGCGTTACCATAAGGAATATCCGGAACAACCCGGCACAGGAGTGACTCTCTTTGGGGGGGGCTTTGGAGGGGAGTGCTGTCACGATCTCAGGAACCCCCAAGGCTCAGGGAGGTACCTGGACTAATAAACGGGCTGCCTGGCACCAAAACAGGCCTTTGTATGCCTTTGGCCCCTTCCAAAATGGCCCCCAGCTTGAACCAGACAATGTTATTCAATATGGCCACTAGAGGGCCGTAATGTGAATTCTCATGGTGGTCTAGTGGATCTGGGTGGGCCCACGGTTATATAAACCCCGCCCTGGGCCACACCCAGTGCTTAGCGTTTTCTCCGGCTGAAGTGTCAGCATAACGCTCGCCTGCTTGGATTCAGCATCTCCCACGTGTTAAGACTTCCTCAGGCTCCAGCCCTGTCCGGGGCATCAGGTATCGTGTGACCCAGCGCAGCCCTTCGGATCAAGACTGCACTACAGGTCAAGGCTTCTGGAAGCAGCTGATCCCTGGAACTCTTCTCGGCTCTCCGGGTCCGCCACCAACATCAAAGGAGCACCTTCGTCCGCCGCGTGTCTTCTTTTTCATGCTCCGCGGCTCCTGCAAAAGATAAAGAACACGGAGAGGGTAAGCGGCGAACTCGACAGTAATCAGCTGACTCTTCAACCCTCCTCCCTCCGCCAGCACCTTACTTACCAGTTGAACTTGGTCCGTGGTTTGTGGCCTCTTCTGCAACTCTTTGAACTCTGTGAAAGCAAAACGAAAGACATTTAAATACACAGTGGATGATCCCGCGCCAACAAACACTGTATAACTGCAATAAGACTATTCACCTACCTATGGGCCATCCCTATAGGCGGTCTGTGTGCCACAGCAGGCCTGGGCCACAATTATCCCAGTGAAGGACCTGGGAGGACTATTCACCCGCCGCAAACCCAGTGAAGTAATTGGGGACAAATACTGCAAGAAACGCGTGGAACGATTCCAGAGACTGGCCATACAAAGGCAAGCAGACATATTATCCAGGCCACTCCCGCCAGCCTGACCACTGGGTGTTTCAACCTGCAGTGAGCAGGGGGGAGAGAGTGTTTTGTGCTACAGCTGAAACAGAAAACCGTCGACAGACACTACCAGAACCGCCGACAGCCCAGACCAGGTACTCCTGCAGGGCCCCAGAGGTAAGCGTTACAGTGAGTGTTCTGTAACGAGTGTGAACTTTCGTCCTTATAGGTAATTCCTAAAATGGAGAATGGCCCACTTGATGACCAGGGCATCTAGTACCAGCACAGAACATTTTATTTCACGTGGGAACAACTTGCGGCTGGTGAAAAATATGGGATGTTCTAATCCATCACAAACCTGTGATAGGATGGCTCCTAACCCTGTAAGGGAGGCATCTGTCTGTAAGACAAACTCCTTAGAGAAGTCGACTGCCTTTAGGATTGATAAGAAAGGTTGTGGGATGGTTAAGAAGTATCTTAGCGTGACATGATCAGTGTGGTAGAATGAGATTTAGTAGTCTAGATTCTACCACCGGTCACAGTGCGTGCGGGCAAAAGAGTTAACCCACTGTACTCTCATTCAGTTCAGTATAAATAGATGCCACCACGCTGCCTGTGCCAGTTTACATGCATAGTTTTATTCACTGGTCTGCGTAATTAATTCAAGAATGTTTGATCATAACAGGTGTCCAGTACACTGGACACATGTTTCGGCCCATGGCCTTCTTCAGAACTGGACTATTGTTTCCAAATAAGATCCTCGTACTGTGCATAAACACCCAATCACAGTATTCATATCAGAACATGTGGTCATATGCAAGTGATTCAAACAATGTCAACCATAGGTACAGTAACAATAAGCACATCATGTAGATCATCACAATAAATATAGTCCATTGGATATGCATTATATGATTGTAGGATAGAGACAGAGATTGAGGGGGTTGGACCAGTGTAGGCTATGTTGGATAACAGGAAAGGTTCAAAGACAAAGAGATAAATAATAAAAGAAAATGAGACAATGGTACTGAGAACATAGGATCATATATATATATATATCATAAGAACCTGCTTGCAGAATATGTGAGATGTTTATAATACGTAGAAAACTTGCTCCTATCTTTTTGTTGATCTTATCTAAGTATCATTTCATGTTCCAATATACCATTCTTACTTTGCCACTTAATATGAAATACCTATTATTCAAATATTCATCATGATACGCTTGATAACTGTTAATAAACTAGCATGTTCATTGATTGAATTATATTCCCTCATTCAAAGTAACTAGTTAATCCATGAGTGGTACTGCGATGTGTAGTGCTGTTGATCTGTAAAGCATTATGATTAAGAGGTTGAACTTACCAATTTACAGGCCGATTCATGGAATAAGTAGCGCTGCGCAAGTGGGCAAAAACGTGCAAATCGCAGTGGAATAGCGAAAATCGCAGTGCAAGTGCGAAAATCGCACGAAAAGCAGCGCACATCGATTCATGGAAGGCCGTGCGCGAGAAAACCATCGGATGTGCGATAAAAAAGTGCGCGGTGCACGTTGGCGCACAGGCCATCTAACTGCGTGCGCCAGGTCACAGCGAAAATCGCACAGGCCACAGCGAAAATCGCACATAGCGCGGCGCACGCAACAAAAGTAGGCGGAACACAGGGCGCAACACTCGGAATGGGGAACAACTTGCCAAAATGTGTGCGTCACGGGGGAAGTACAGGGTACAAGTGCGCGGAACGCCCACACGCTCGCCTACAACACGTATTCATGGAATAGAATAGGGCAAAAAAGCGCACGCTCAAACCAGCGCACAGGCACAAACACGACCGCCACAAGAAAGCAGGCGGTAGCTTCTCTGCGCCTGGAAGAAATGTGCGCCAAAAGGTGCGCCAACAAATAGCACCTATATACAGCCATGATGAATGTCCTATACTGTGGCCCTCCAGGACAAATGACGTGCAAAGGGGTACCCACAAACACGGACACCCGCTGACAAAAAATACGTTTGCGTGATACCGGGGTGCGCGGGAAGTCTCACACGCGATTTGGCAGGGTACGTGGATTTCAGGGGTGCGCGGGAAGTTGCACACGCAATTTGGCAGGGTACGTGCGCGGGAATTTCCGCACGCGATTTGGCTGGGCACGTGGATCTCAGGGGTGTGCGGGAAGTCTCACACGCGATTTGGAAGGATACGTGGATTTCAGGGGTGCGCGGGAAGTTCCACACGCGATTTGGCCGGGTACGTGCGCGGGAATTTGCACACGCGACTTGGCTGGGTACGTGGATCTCAGGGGTGCACGGGAAGTCCCACACGCGATTTGGCCGGGTACGTGCGCATGAATTTCCACACGCGATTTGGCTGGGTACGTGTATTTCAGGGGTACACGAAATTCTACACGCGATTTGGCTGTGTGCTCCCAGGTATTCCCTGTACACCCTCCACGGCCCCTGCAGGCAGCCGACACCACAGGGGACTACCCTGCACCCCTGCTCATGTCACCCAGCACCCCCACCCCCAGCAGTGTGGGGCACCCTCCACCAGTCCCCCACTCATGGCCCCTATCACCCGAACCCCCCAGCAGTGCAGGGGCAGCACCACCAGGCCCCCACTCATGTCCCCCTGCACCCCCACCCCCCAGCATCCAGGGGCACCCTCCACCAGGCCCCCACTCATGGCCCCTATCACCCCCACCCCCCAGCATCCAGGGGCACCCTCCACCAGGCCCCCACTCATGTCTCCCACCACCCCCACCCCCCAGCAGTGTGGGGCACCCTCCACCAGGCCCCCACCCATGTCTCCCACCACCCCCACCCCCCAGCCACCATGGGCAGCCCCCACCAGGCCCCCACTCATGTCTCCCACCCACCCCCACCCCCCAGCCACCATGGGCACCCTCCACCAGGCCTCCACTCATGTCTCCCACCCACCCCCACCCCCCAGCCACCATGGGCAGCCCCCACCAGGCCCCCACTCATGTCTCCCACCACCCCCATCCCCCAGCCACCATGGGCACCTTCCACCAGGCCCCCACTCATGTCTCCCACCACCCCCACCCCCCAGCAGTGCAGGGGCACCCTCCACCAGGCCCCCACCCATGTCTCCCACCACCCCCACCCCCCAGCCACCATGGGCATCCCCCACCAGGCCCCCACTCATGTCTCCCACCACCCCCACCCCCCAGCAGTGTGGGGCACCCTCCACCAGGCCCCCACCCATGTCTCCCACCACCCCCACCCCCAGCAGTGTGGGGCACCCTCCACCAGGCCCCCACTCATGTCCAACCATGTCTCCCACCACCCCACCCTCCAGCAGTGTGGGGCACCCTCCACCAGGCCCCCACTCATGTCTCCCACCACCCCCACCCCCCAGCAGTGTGGGGCACCCTCCACCAGGCCCCCACTCATGTCCAACTCATGTCTCCCACCACCCCCACCCCCCCAGCAGTGTGGGGCACCCTCCACCAGGCCCCCACTCATGTCCAACTCATGTCTCTCACCACCCCCACCCCCCAGCAGTGTGGGGCACCCTCCACCAGGCCCCCACTTATGTCTCCCACCACCCCCACCCCCCAGCAGTGTGGGGCACCCTCCACCAGGCCCCCACTCATGTCCAACTCATGTCTCCCACCACCCCCACCCCCCCAGCAGTGTGGGGCACCCTCCACCAGGCCCCCACTCATGTCTCCCACCACCCCCACCCCCCAGCAGTGTGGGGCACCCTCCACCAGGCCCCTACTCATGTCTCCCACCACCCCCACCCCCCAGCAGTGTGGGGCACCCTCCACCAGGCCCCCACTCATGTCTCCCACCACCCCCACCCCCCAGCAGTGCAGGTGAAGCCTCCACCAGGCCCCCACCCATGTCTCCCAGCACCCCCACCCCCCAGCAGTGCAGGGGCAGCACCACCAGGCCCCCACTCATGTCCAACTCATGTCTCCCACCACCCCCACCCCCCAGCAGTGTAGGGCACCCTCCACCAGGCCCCCACCCATGTCTCCCACCACCCCAACCCCCAGCAGTGTGGGGCACCCTCCACCAGGCCCCCACCCATGTCTCCCACCACCCCCACCCCCCAGCCACCATGGCCATCCCCCACCAGGCCCCCACTCATGTCTCCCACCACCCCCACCACCCAGCCACCATGGGCACCCTCCACCAGGCCCCCACTCATGTCTCCCACCACCCCCACCCCCCAGCAGTGCAGGGGCAGCCTCCACCAGGCCCCCACCCATGTCTCCCACCACCCCAACCCCCCAGCCACCATGGGCATCCCCCACCAGGCCCCCACTCATGTCTCCCACCACCCCCACCCCCCAGCAGTGCAGGGGCAGCCTCCACCAGGCCCCCACCCATGTCTCCCACCACCCCCACCCCCCAGCCACCATGGGCATCCCCCACCAGGCCCCCACCCATGTCTCCCACCACACCCACCCCCCAGCCAGCATGGGCATCCCCCACCAGGCCCCCACCCATGTCTCCCACCACACCCACCCCCTAGCAGTGTGGGGCACCCTCCACCAGGCCCCCACCCATGTCTCCCACCACACCCACCCCCCAGCAGTGTGGGGCACCCTCCACCAGGCCCCCACCCATGTCTCCCACCACCCCCAACCCCCAGCAGTGTGGGGCACCCTCCACCAGGCCCCCACCCATGTCTCCCACCACACCCACCCCCAAGCAGTGTGGGGCACCCTCCACCAGGCCCCCACCCATGTCTCCCACCACCCCCACCCCCCAGCAGTGTGGGGCACCCTCCACCAGGCCCCCACTCATGTCCAACTCATGTCTCCCACCACCCCCACCCCCCCAGCAGTGTGGGGCACCCTCCACCAGGCCCCCACTCATGTCCAACTCATGTCTCCCACCACCCCCACCCCCCAGCAGTGTGGGGCACCCTCCACCAGGCCCCCACTCATGTCTCCCACCACCCCCACCCCCCAGCAGTGTGGGGCACCCTCCACCAGGCCCCCACTCATGTCCAACTCATGTCTCCCACCACCCCCACCCCCCCAGCAGTGTGGGGCACCCTCCACCAGGCCCCCACTCATGTCCAACTCATGTCTCCCGCCACCCCCACCCCCCAGCAGTGTGGGGCACCCTCCACCAGGCCCCCACTCATGTCTCCCACCACCCCCACCCCCCAGCAGTGTGGGGCACCCTCCACCAGGCCCCCACTCATGGCCCCTATCACCCCCACCCCCCAGCATCCAGGGGCAGCCTCCACCAGGCCCCCACCCATGTCTCCCACCACCCCCACCCCCCAGCCACCAGGGGCATCCCCCACCAGGCCCCCACTCATGTCTCCCACCACCCCCACCCCCCCAGCAGTGTGGGGCACCCTTCACCAGGCCCCCACCCATGTCTCCCACCACCCCCACCCCCCAGCCACCGTGGGCATCCCCCACCAGGCCCCCACCCATGTCTCCCACCACCCCCACCCCCCAGCCACCGTGGGCATCCCCCACCAGGCCCCCACCCATGTCTCCCACCACCCCCACCCCCCAGCCACCATGGGCATCCCCCACCAGGCCCCCACTCATGTCTCCCACCTCCCCCACCCCCCCAGCAGTGTGGGGCACCCTCCACCAGGCCCCCACCCATGTCTCCCACCACACCCACCCCCCAGCAGTGTGGGGCACCCTCCACCAGGCCCCCACCCATGTCTCCCACCACCCCCACCCCCCAGCAGTGTGGGGCACCCTCCACCAGGCCCCAACCCATGTCTCCCACCACACCCACCCCCCAGCAGTGTGGGGCACCCTCCACCAGGCCCCCACCCATGTCTCCCACCACCCCCACCCCCCAGCAGTGTGGGGCACCCTCCACCAGGCCCCCACTCATGTCCAACTCATGTCTCCCACCACCCCCACCCCCCCAGCAGTGTGGGGCACCCTCCACCAGGCCCCCACTCATGTCCAACTCATGTCTCCCACCACCCCCACCCCCCAGCAGTGTGGGGCACCCTCCACCAGGCCCCCACTCATGTTTACCACCCCCCCACCCCCCAGCAGTGTGGAACACCCTCCACCAGGCCCCCACTCATGTCCAACTCATGTCTCCCACCACCCCCACCCCCCCAGCAGTGTGGGGCACCCTCCACCAGGCCCCCACTCATGTCCAACTCATGTCTCCCACCACCCTCACCCCCCAGCAGTGTGGGGCACCCTCCACCAGGCCCCCACTCATGTCTCCCACCACCCCCACCCCCCAGCAGTGTGGGGCACCCTCCACCAGGCCCCCACTCATGGCCCCTATCACCCCCACCCCCCAACATCCAGGGGCAGCCTCCACCAAGCCCCCACCCATGTCTCCCACCACCCCCACCCCCCAGCCACCATGGGCATCCCCCACCAGGCCCCCACTCATGTCTCCCACCACCCCCACCCCCCCAGCAGTGTGGGGCACCCTCCACCAGCCCCCCACCCATGTCTCCCACCACCCCCACCCCCCAGCCACCATGGGCATCCCCCACCAGGCCCCCACTCATGTCTCCCACCACCCCCACCCCCCAGCAGTGCAGGGGCAGCCTCCATCAGGCCCCCACCCATGTTTCCCACCACCCCCACCCCCCAGCCACCATGGGCATCCCCCACCAGGCCCCCACTCAGGTCTCCCACCACCCCCACCCCCCCCAGCAGTGTGGGGCACCCTCCACCAGGCCCCCACCCATGTCTCCCACCACACCCACCCCCCAGCAGTGTGGGGCACCCTCCACCAGGCCCCCACCCATGTCTCCCACCACCCCCACCCCCCAGCAGTGTGGGGCACCCTCCACCAGGCCCCCACCCATGTCTCTCACCACACCCACCCCCCAGCAGTGTGGGGCACCCTCCACCAGGCCCCCACCCATGTCTCCCACCACCCCCACCCCCCAGCAGTGTGGGGCACCCTCCACCAGGCCCCCACTCATGTCCAACTCATGTCTCCCACCGCCCCCACCCCCCAGCAGTGTGGGGCACTCTCCACCAGGCCCCCACTCATGTCTCCCACCACCCCCACCCCCCAGCAGTGTGGGGCACCCTCCACCAGGCCCCCACTCATGTCCAACTCATGTCTCCCACCACCCCCACCCCCCCCCCCCAGCAGTGTGGGGCACCCTCCACCAGGCCCCCACCCATGTCCAACTCATGTCTCCCACCACCCCCACCCCCCAGCAGTGTGGGGCACCCTCCACCAGGCCCCCACTCATGTCTCCCACCACCCCCACCCCCCAGCAGTGTGGGGCACCCTCCACCAGGCCCCCACTCATGGCCCCTATCACCCCCACCCCCCAGCATCCAGGGGCAGCCTCCACCAGGCCCCCACCCATGTCTCCCACCACCTCCACCCCCCAGCCACCATGGGCATCCCCCACCAGGCCCCCACTCATGTCTCCCACCACCCCCACCCCCCCAGCAGTGTGGGGCACCCTCCACCAGGCCCCCACCCATGTCTCCCACCACCCCCACCCCCCAGCCACCATGGGCATCCCCCACCAGGCCCCCACTCATGTCTCCCACCACCCCCACCCCCCAGCAGTGCAGGGGCAGCCTCCACCAGGCCCCCACCCATGTCTCCCACCACCCCCACCCCCCAGCCACCATGGGCATCCCCCACCAGGCCCCCACTCATGTCTCCCACTACCCCCATCCCCCCAGCAGTGTGGGGCACCCTCCCCCAGGCCCCCACCCATGTCTCCCACCACACCCACCCCCCAGCAGTGTGGGGCACCCTCCACCAGGCCCCCACCCATGTCTCCCACCACCCCCACCCCCCAGCAGTGTGGGGCACCCTCCACCAGGCCCCCACCCATATCTCCCACCACACCCACCCCCCAGCAGTGTGGGGCACCCTCCACCAGGCCCCCACCCATGTCTCCCACCACCCCCACCCCCCAGCAGTGTGGGGCACCCTCCACCAGGCCCCCACTCATGTCCAACTCATGTCTCCCACCACCCCCACCCCCCAGCAGTGTGGGGCACCCTCCACCAGGCCCCCACTCATGTCCAACTCATGTCTCCCACCACCCCCACCCCCCAGCAGTGTGGGGCACCCTCCACCAGGCCCCCACTCATGTCTCCCACCACCCCCACCCCCCAGCAGTGTGGGGCACCCTCCACCAGGCCCCCACTCATGTCCAGCTCATGTCTCCCACCCTCCCCACCCCCCAGCAGTGTGGGGCACCCTCTACCAGGCCCCCACTCATGTCCAACTCATGTCTCCCACCACCCCCACCCCCCAGCAGTGTGGGGCACCTTCCACCAGGCCCCCACTCATGTCTCCCACCACCCCCACCCCCCAGCAGTGTGGGGCACCCTCCACCAGGCCCCCACTCATGGCCCCTATCACCCCCACCCCCCAGCATCCAGGGGCAGCCTCCACCAGGCCCCCACCCATGTCTCCCACCGCCCCCACCCCCCAGCCACCATGGGCATCCCCCACCAGGCCCCCACTCATGTCTCCCACCACCCCCACCCCCCAGCAGTGCAGGGGCAGCCTCCACCAGGCCCCCACCCATGTCTCCCACCACCCCCACCCCCCAGCCACCATGGGCATCCCCCACCAGCCCCCCACTCATGTCTCCCACCACCCCCACCCCCCAGCAGTGTGGGGCACCCTCCACCAGGGCCCCACCCATGTCTCCCACCACACCCACCCCCCAGCAGTGTGGGGCACCCTCCACCAGGCCCCCACCCATGTCGCCCACCACCCCCACCCCCCAGCAGTGTGGGGCACCCTCCACCAGGCCCCCACCCATGTCTCCCACCACACCCACCCCCCCAGCAGTGTGGGGCACCCTCCACCAGGCCCCCACCCATCTCTCCCACCACCCCCACCCCCCAGCAGTGTGGGGCACCCTCCACCAGGCCCCCACTCATGTCCAACTCATGTCTCCCACCGCCCCCACCCCCCAGCAGTGTGGGGCACCCTCCACCAGGCCCCCACCCATGTCCAACTCATGTCTCCCACCACCCCCACCCCCCAGCAGTGTGGGGCACCCTCCACCAGGCCCCCACTCATGTCTCCCACCACCCCCACCCCCCAGCAGTGTGGGGCACCCTCCACCAGGCCCCCACTCATGGCCCCTATCACCCCCACCCCCCAGCATCCAGGGGCAGCCTCCACCAGGCCCCCACCCATGTCTCCCACCACCTCCACCCCCCAGCCACCATGGGCATCCCCCACCAGGCCCCCACTCATGTCTCCCACCACCCCCACCCCCCCAGCAGTGTGGGGCACCCTCCACCAGGCCCCCACCCATGTCTCCCACCACCCCCACCCCCCAGCCACCATGGGCATCCCCCACCAGGCCCCCACTCATGTCTCCCACCACCCCCACCCCCCAGCAGTGCAGGGGCAGCCTCCACCAGGCCCCCACCCATGTCTCCCACCACCCCCACCCCCCAGCCACCATGGGCATCCCCCACCAGGCCCCCACTCATGTCTCCCACTACCCCCACCCCCCCAGCAGTGTGGGGCACCCTCCCCCAGGCCCCCACCCATGTCTCCCACCACACCCACCCCCCAGCAGTGTGGGGCACCCTCCACCAGGCCCCCACCCATGTCTCCCACCACCCCCACCCCCAAGCAGTGTGGGGCACACTCCACCAGGCCCCCACCCATGTCTCCCACCACACCCACCCCCCAGCAGTGTGGGGCACCCTCCACCAGGCCCCCACCCATGTCTCCCACCACCCCCACCCCCCAGCAGTGTGGGGCACCCTCCACCAGGCCCCCACTCATGTCCAACTCATGTCTCCCACCACCCCCACCCCCCAGCAGTGTGGGGCACCCTCCACCAGGCCCCCACTCATGTCCAACTCATGTCTCCCACCACCCCCACCCCCCAGCAGTGTGGGGCACCCTCCACCAGGCCCCCACTCATGTCTCCCACCACCCCTACCCCCCAGCAGTGTGGGGCACCCTCCACCAGGCCCCCACTCATGTCCAGCTCATGTCTCCCACCCTCCCCACCCCCCAGCAGTGAGGGGCACCCTCCACCAGGCCCCCACTCATGTCCAACTCATGTCTCCCACCACCCCCACCCCCCAGCAGTGTGGGGCACCCTCCACCAGGCCCCCACTCATGTCTCCCACCACCCCCACCCCCCAGCAGTGTGGGGCACCCTCCACCAGGCCCCCACTCATGGCCCCTATCACCCCCACCCCCCAGCATCCAGGGGCAGCCTCCACCAGGCCCCCACCCATGTCTCCCACCACCCCACCCCCCAGCCACCATGGGCATCCCCCACCAGGCCCCCACTCTGGTCTCCCACCACCCCCACCCCCCCAGCAGTGTGGGGCACCCTCCACCAGGCCCCCACCCATGTCTCCCACCGCCCCCACCCCCCAGCCACCATGGGCATCCCCCACCAGGCCCCCACTCATGTCTCCCACCACCCCCACCCCCCAGCAGTGCAGGGGCAGCCTCCACCAGGCCCCCACCCATGTCTCCCACCACCCCCACCCCCCAGCCACCATGGGCATCCCCCACCAGGCCCCCACTCATGTCTCCCACCACCCCCACCCCCACCCCCCAGCAGTGTGGGGCACCCTCCACCAGGGCCCCACCCATGTCTCCCACCACACCCACCCCCCAGCAGTGTGGGGCACCCTCCACCAGGCCCCCACCCATGTCGCCCACCACCCCCACCCCCCAGCAGTGTGGAGCACCCTCCACCAGGCCCCCACCCATGTCTCCCACCACACCCACCCCCCCAGCAGTGTGGGGCACCCTCCACCAGGCCCCCACCCATCTCTCCCACCACCCCCACCCCCCAGCAGTGTGGGGCACCCTCCACCAGGCCCCCACTCATGTCCAACTCATGTCTCCCACCACCCCCACCCCCCCAGCAGTGTGGGGCACCCTCCACCAGGCCCCCACTCATGTCCAACTCATGTCTCCCACCCCCCCACCCCCCAGCAGTGTAGGGCACCCTCCACCAGGCCCCCACTCATGTCTCCCACCACCCCCACCCCCCAGCAGTGTGGGGCACCCTCCACCAGGCCCCCACTCATGTCCAACTCATGTCTCCCACCACCCCCACCCCCCCAGCAGTGTGGGGCACCCTCCACCAGGCTCCCACTCATGTCCAACTCATGTCTCCCACCACCCCCACCCCCCAACAGTGTGGGGCACCCTCCACCAGGCCCCCACTCATGTCTCCCACCACCCCCACCCCCCAGCAGTGTGGGGCACCCTCCACCAGGCCCCCACTCATGTCCAACTCATGTCTCCCACCACCCCCACCCCCCCAGCAGTGTGGGGCACCCTCCACCAGGCCCCCACTCATGTCCAACTCATGTCTCCCACCACCCCCACCCCCCAGCAGTGCGGGGCACTCTCCACCAGGCCCCCACCCATGTCTCCCACCACCCCCACCCCCCAGCAGTGCAGGGGCAGCCTCCACCAGGCCCCCACCCATGTCTCCCACCACCCCCACCCCCCAGCCACCATGGGCATCCCCCACCAGGCCCCCACTCATGTCTCCCACCACCCCCCACCCCCCAGCAGTGCAGGGGCAGCCTCCACCAGGCCCCCACCCATGTCTCCCACTACCCCCACCCCCAGCCACCATGGGCATCCCCCACCAGGCCCCCACTCATGTCTCCCACCACCCCCACCCCCCAGCAGTGTGGGGCACCCTCCACCAGGCCCCCACCCATGTCTCCCACCACACCCATCCCCCAGCAGTGTGGGGCACCCTCCACCAGGCCCCCACCCAAGTCTCCCACCACCCCCACCCCCCAGCAGTGTGGGGCACCCTCCACCAGGCCCCCACTCATGTCTCCCAGCACCCCCACCCCCCAGCAGTGCAGGGGCAGCACCACCAGGCCCCCACTCATGTCCAACTCATGTCTCCCACCACCCCCACCCCCAGCAGTGTGGGGCACCCTCCACCAGGCCCCCACCCATGTCTCCCACCACCCCCACCCCCCAGCAGTGTGGGGCACCCTCCACCAGGCCCCCACCCATGTCTCCCACCACACCCACCCCCCAGCAGTGTGGGGCACCCTCCACCAGGCCCCCACCCATGTCTCCCACCACCCCCACCCCCCAGCAGTGTGGGGCACCCTCCACCAGGCCCCCACTCATGTCCAACTCATGTCTCCCACCACCCCCACCCCCCAGCAGTGTGGGGCACCCTCCACCAGGCCCCCACTCATGTCCAACTCATGTCTCCCACCACCCCCACCCCCCAGCAGTGTGGGGCACCCTCCACCAGGCCCCCACTCATGTCTCCCACCACCCCCACCCCCCAGCAGTGTGGGGCACCCTCCACCAGGCCCCCACTCATGTCCAGCTCATGTCTCCCACCCTCCCCACCCCCCAGCAGTGTGGGGCACCCTCCACCAGGCCCCCACTCATGTCCAACTCATGTCTCCCACCACCCCCACCCCCCAGCAGTGTGGGGCACCCTCCACCAGGCCCCCACTCATGTCTCCCACCACCCCCACCCCCCAGCAGTGTGGGGCACCCTCCACCAGGCCCCCACTCATGGCCCCTATCACCCCCACCCCCCAGCATCCAGGGGCAGCCTCCACCAGGCCCCCACCCATGTCTCCCACCACCCCACCCCCCAGCCACCATGGGCATCCCCCACCAGGCCCCCACTCATGTCTCCCACCACCCCCACCCCCCCAGCAGTGTGGGGCACCCTCCACCAGGCCCCCACCCATGTCTCCCACCGCCCCCACCCCCCAGCCACCATGGGCATCCCCCACCAGGCCCCCACTCATGTCTCCCACCACCCCCACCCCCCAGCAGTGCAGGGGCAGCCTCCACCAGGCCCCCACCCATGTCTCCCACCACCCCCACCCCCCAGCCACCATGGGCATCCCCCACCAGGCCCCCACTCATGTCTCCCACCACCCCCACCCCCCAGCAGTGTGGGGCACCCTCCACCAGGGCCCCACCCATGTCTCCCACCACACCCACCCCCCAGCAGTGTGGGGCACCCTCCACCAGGCCCCCACCCATGTCGCCCACCACCCCACCCCCCAGTAGTGTGGGGCACCCTCCACCAGGCCCCCACCCATGTCTCCCACCACACCCACCCCCCCAGCAGTGTGGGGCACCCTCCACCAGGCCCCCACCCATCTCTCCCACCACCCCCACCCCCCAGCAGTGTGGGGCACCCTCCACCAGGCCCCCACTCATGTCCAACTCATGTCTCCCACCACCCCCACCCCCCCAGCAGTGTGGGGCACCCTCCACCAGGCCCCCACTCATGTCCAACTCATGTCTCCCACCCCCCCACCCCCCAGCAGTGTAGGGCACCCTCCACCAGGCCCCCACTCATGTCTCCCACCACCCCCACCCCCCAGCAGTGTGGGGCACCCTCCACCAGGCCCCCACTCATGTCCAACTCATGTCTCCCACCACCCCCACCCCCCCAGCAGTGTGGGGCACCCTCCACCAGGCTCCCACTCATGTCCAACTCATGTCTCCCACCACCCCCACCCCCCAACAGTGTGGGGCACCCTCCACCAGGCCCCCACTCATGTCTCCCACCACCCCCACCCCCCAGCAGTGTGGGGCACCCTCCACCAGGCCCCCACTCATGTCCAACTCATGTCTCCCACCACCCCCACCCCCCCAGCAGTGTGGGGCACCCTCCACCAGGCCCCCACTCATGTCCAACTCATGTCTCCCACCACCCCCACCCCCCAGCAGTGCGGGGCAATCTCCACCAGGCCCCCACCCATGTCTCCCACCACCCCCACCCCCCAGCAGTGCAGGGGCAGCCTCCACCAGGCCCCCACCCATGTCTCCCACCACCCCCACCCCCCAGCCACCATGGGCATCCCCCACCAGGCCCCCACTCATGTCTCCCACCACCCCCCACCCCCCAGCAGTGCAGGGGCAGCCTCCACCAGGCCCCCACCCATGTCTCCCACTACCCCCACCCCCAGCCACCATGGGCATCGCCCACCAGGCCCCCATTCATGTCTCCCACCACCCCCACCCCCCAGCAGTGTGGGGCACCCTCCACCAGGCCCCCACCCATGTCTCCCACCACACCCACCCCCCAGCAGTGTGGGGCACCCTCCACCAGGCCCCCACTCATGGCCCCTATCACCCCCACCCCCCAGCATCCAGGGGCACCCTCCACCAGGCCCCCACTCATGTCTCCCACCACCCCCACCCCCCACCAGTGTGGGGCACCCTCCACCAGGCCCCCACCCATGTCTCCCACCACCCCCACCCCCCAGCCACCATGGGCAGCCCCCACCAGGCCCCCACTCATGTCTCCCACCCACCCCCACCCCCCAGCCACCATGGGCACCCTCCACCAGGCCCCCACTCATGTCTCCCACCACCCCCACCCCCCAGCAGTGCAGGGGCACCCTCCACCAGGCCCCCACCCATGTCTCCCAGCACCCCCACCCCCCAGCAGTGCAGGGGCAGCACCACCAGGCCCCCACTCATGTCCCCCTGCACCCCTACCCCCCAGCATCCAGGGGCACCCTCCACCAGGCCCCCACTCATGTCTCCCACCACCCCCACCCCCCAGCAGTGTGGGGCACCCTCCACCAGGCCCCCACCCATGTCTCCCACCACCCCCACCCCCCAGCCACCATGGGCATCCCCCACCAGGCCCCCACTCATGTCTCCCACCACCCCCATCCCCCAGCCACCATGGGCACCCTCCACCAGGCCCCCACTCATGTCTCCCACCACCCCCACCCCCCAGCAGTGCAGGGCACCCTCCACCAGGCCCCCACCCATGTCAACCACCACCCCCACCCCCCAGCCACCATGGGCATCCCCCACCAGGCCCCCACTCATGTCTCCCACCACCCCCACCCCCCAGCCACCATGGGCACCCTCCACCAGGCCCCCACTCATGTTGACACCACCCCCACCCCCCAGCAGTGCAGGGGCAGCCTCCACCAGGCCCCCACCCATGTCTCCCACCACCCCCACCCCCCAGCCACCATGGGCATCCCCCACCAGGCCCCCACTCATGTCTCCCACCACCCCCACCCCCCCCACCCCCCAGCAGTGTGGGGCACCCTCCACCAGGCCCCCACCCATGTCTCCCACCACACCCACCCCCCAGCAGTGTGGGGCACCCTCCACCAGGCCCCCACCCAAGTCTCCCACCACCCCCACCCCCCAGCAGTGTAGGGCACCCTCCACCAGGCCCCCACTCATGTCTCCCACCACCCCCACCCCCCAGCAGTGTGGGGCACCCTCCACCAGGCCCCCACTCATGTCCAACTCATGTCTCCCACCACCCCCACCCCCCCAGCAGTGTGGGGCACCCTCCACCAGGCTCCCACTCATGTCCAACTCATGTCTCCCACCACCCCCACCCCCCAACAGTGTGGGGCACCCTCCACCAGGCCCCCACTCATGTCTCCCACCACCCCCACCCCCCAGCAGTGTGGGGCACCCTCCACCAGGCCCCCACTCATGTCCAACTCATGTCTCCCACCACCCCCACCCCCCCAGCAGTGTGGGGCACCCTCCACCAGGCCCCCACTCATGTCCAACTCATGTCTCCCACCACCCCCACCCCCCAGCAGTGCGGGGCACTCTCCACCAGGCCCCCACCCATGTCTCCCACCACCCCCACCCCCAGCAGTGCAGGGGCAGCCTCCACCAGGCCCCCACCCATGTCTCCCACCACCCCCACCCCCCAGCCACCATGGGCATCCCCCACCAGGCCCCCACTCATGTCTCCCACCACCCCCCACCCCCCAGCAGTGCAGGGGCAGCCTCCACCAGGCCCCCACCCATGTCTCCCACTACCCCCACCCCCAGCCACCATGGGCATCCCCCACCAGGCCCCCACTCATGTCTCCCACCACCCCACCCCCCAGCAGTGTGGGGCACCCTCCACCAGGCCCCCACCCATGTCTCCCACCACACCCACCCCCCAGCAGTGTGGGGCACCCTCCACCAGGCCCCCACTCATGGCCCCTATCACCCCCACCCCCCAGCATCCAGGGGCACCCTCCACCAGGCCCCCACTCATGTCTCCCACCACCCCCACCCCCCACCAGTGTGGGGCACCCTCCACCAGGCCCCCACCCATGTCTCCCACCACCCCCACCCCCCAGCCACCATGGGCAGCCCCCACCAGGCCCCCACTCATGTCTCCCACCCACCCCCACCCCCCAGCCACCATGGGCACCCTCCACCAGGCCCCCCACTCATGTCTCCCACCACCCCCACCCCCCAGCAGTGCAGGGGCACCCTCCACCAGGCCCCCACCCATGTCTCCCAGCACCCCCACCCCCCAGCAGTGCAGGGGCAGCACCACCAGGCCCCCACTCATGTCCCCCTGCACCCCTACCCCCCAGCATCCAGGGGCACCCTCCACCAGGCCCCCACTCATGTCTCCCACCACCCCCACCCCCCAGCAGTGTGGGGCACCCTCCACCAGGCCCCCACCCATGTCTCCCACCACCCCCACCCCCCAGCCACCATGGGCATCCCCCACCAGGCCCCCACTCATGTCTCCCACCACCCCCATCCCCCAGCCACCATGGGCACCCTCCACCAGGCCCCCACTCATGTCTCCCACCACCCCCACCCCCCAGCAGTGCAGGGCACCCTCCACCAGGCCCCCACCCATGTCAACCACCACCCCCACCCCCCAGCCACCATGGGCATCCCCCACCAGGCCCCCACTCATGTCTCCCACCACCCCCACCCCCCAGCCACCATGGGCACCCTCCACCAGGCCCCCACTCATGTTGACACCACCCCCACCCCCCAGCAGTGCAGGGGCAGCCTCCACCAGGCCCCCACCCATGTCTCCCACCACCCCCACCCCCCAGCCACCATGGGCATCCCCCACCAGGCCCCCACTCATGTCTCCCACCACCCCCACCCCCCCCCAGCAGTGTGGGGCACCCTCCACCAGGCCCCCACCCATGTCTCCCACCACACCCACCCCCCAGCAGTGTGGGGCACCCTCCACCAGGCCCCCACCCAAGTCTCCCACCACCCCCACCCCCCAGCAGTGTGGGGCACCCTCCACCAGGCCCCCACTCATGTCTCCCAGCACCCCCACCCCCCAGCAGTGCAGGGGCAGCACCACCAGGCCCCCACTCATGTCCAACTCATGTCTCCCACCACCCCCACCCCCCAGCAGTGCAGGGGCAGCACCGCCAGGCCCCCACTCATGTCCCCCTGCACCCCCACCCCCCAGCATCCAGGGGCACCCTCCACCAGGCCCCCACTCATGTCCCCCACCACCCCCACCCCCACCCCCCAGCCACCATGGGCAGCCTCCACCAGGTCCTCACAATCCCCAATCATGTGCGTTATGGTCAGCCTCCACAGCCAAAAAGCCCTACCAAGTAACCCATTCACCCACATGGAAATGGAAATTACATGTTACACCCCCAATGTTCATAAAGCCAATGAACCCATGTCCGTCACACACAATGGTTGCAATTGAATGGGAAAACACCCAACATGACATGCATGAAACCAATGAGATGATACCACACAGTGAAGTATGAAAACAAAATTGTATTAAAAAAAAGAAAGAATGCTAAAGAAATGAAACAAACTACAATGGGAATGAAAAAAAGATAAGCTGCATGTCTGTTTTAAAAAATAAAAACACCAAATCCTAATCCAAAAAAATGTCGTCCAAAGTCAAATGAAAAAAAAAATCTATCCAATTAAGAACCATGTAAAAAACATCCAAGGGTCCATGAGCCCAACTGAACAAAGGAAACCTACAAAAAACCCTAACTAAAATGCAACTATATACAAAAAGTGGAGCAGTGTCCGTCGACTCCAAATCATAAGAACAAACAAAGGAAACCTAAAACTAAAGAACTATATACAAAGGTGGCGGGCAAGTCCAGCGGCTCACTCTGTGGTGTTCTGGGCCAGGGCATCATCGAACTCCTGTGCGATGTCCCAGAGGCGGTCCTGTTCCATGGCCCCGAGGGTCCGCAGGGATGACGCCGTGTCCTCCTCCAAACCCCTGCGGATTGCCTCGAGGCACTCGGCCCGCCTCAGGGCCCTCCGCATGGAGTTCTCCGCCCTGACCATTGTGAGCCGCGCCTCTTCCGCCCGCCGCCGCTCCGCACCTATGGCGTGGCCCAACCGCTGCCACACGGAAGACACTCTCTGTCCTGGGTCCTCCTGCCCTCCGGCCGATGCCTGCCCCTCCAATGTCGAAGGCCCCGAGCCTTCATGGCTCCCACCATGTTGCTGCTGCTGCTCTGCCTCTGCCCGTGCACTGCCTCCTGTTGCCTGCACATCCTCCGCCGGCTGGGGTGCAGTTGTTGATGTGGCCACCCCTGCTGGACGTCCGACTCCCGACTGTGGCAGGGATGCCTCCTCCACCAGCCTGGCCGCACCGTCAGAGGCAGCTCCACAGGGCACCCAGGTGACTGATGGGTGGGAAGATGGCACAGAGGATGACTGGCGCGTAGGGGGTCCAGTTGAGGAGGGGGTCGGAGCAAGCCCCATCAGACGGAGGAATCCGGCCTGGGTGACCTGTCCCAGCAGGCTGACGTGGTCAACGAGCCATTCGAGATGACGTGCAGTCTCTCCATGAAAAGACTGCAGGTCACCTCGCATGGCCCGTTGACGCAACGCCACACCAGCCAGGACAGGCTCAACCCGGACCTGGATAGCCACGTCCGCAGGCAGAGGAAGGCCAGTTGACGTCAGCTCATCCCCTGCCTGAAAACGGGTCTGGACGTAGGCATCCCTGCTGGTGCAAGATGATGCAGGGACAGGATCGGGGACAGGATTGCACACAGGCACCTCCGCGGCGGCCTGTGCTGCCTCCTGTCCCTGGTCCTGCACTGCACCACTAGCACCAGTGGGATCCCCACCTCCAGACCCTGTCTCTGGTGCTTGCACGGCCTCCTCCTCCACCAAACCCCCCACCAACCTGGATGACTCCGTGCCATCTTCCCCTGTTGGGCCCTGTGGGGTCCCAGCTGCCCCTTCTGCTGCCGAGGAGTCCAACTCCAACCTCTGCCTCTTGGACCTCCCCCCGGCAGCTGGGCCTGGGACGCAGCACCGGACTCCTCACTCCCCGACGAGATGACAACACGGGAGGGGAGCCGGGCCTTGCGTCTCCGGCTGGCGGTGGGATCCCCGCCGCTGTGCTCCACAGCACCTTCTCCGCCCTCTTCATCAGTTGACGCTGCAGACAGGGAGAAACAAAACACAGGCATCAGGGCCCTGTACAATGGACACATACACACATGACAGTTGCACATGAGTGGCATTGGCAAACCTCAGACATGTCATCACAATCCCCAACACACATGTCATTGCAACTCGCACACATGAGCCATACCACAGCCATATCGCAACTGCCACCACCATCCCTACACATACAACAGCATGAGCAGTCAAAGGTGAGCCAGACATCACATGCAACACAGGAAGTGCACCACACATGTACACACACCACCACACTTGCATGCATGTGTACACCTCTGCCAAGTGTCGCACTGTTCAGACGGGCATCCATGTCACATCTGCCAATCAGGCTTCCACATACCGCTGTCACATGCATCCATGTTGCATCACTGTTGCACCCTTGTCAAATACACACACATGCACATGTACACAGTGCTCATACATGCAGCTGAAAACAACATACATGCGTGACATCACGGACATGTCTACTTACATACACATTCATCCAAACATGTGTGCCCACACAACTGCATTTGGCATGCAAGCCCTACACACACAAGCACCATCCATGTCTCACACATTACAGCCCTCGCATGTGTCAGCCCCACGGCCCTGTACACCCCCACCCATACTCGACCCCATACAAACAGATGTGCAACCTGCACACTACCGAATAATCACCACACGCACTGCTCACAATCAGGATGCATGTACACTCACCGCTCGACTCCAGACGGGTCTGCTTCTCTAGGACCTGGACGTGGAGCGCTTGGGATATGCGTTCCAGGACCCTCATCTGTTCTTCCGACAAGTGGCCCCGGCGTCCCTTGGCATCCGCTGCCTTCAAGAGGCGCCGGGCCTTGTTCAGGGTCCTGGACCTGAAGTCCTCCCAGCGCTTCCTGACATGTTGTAAGTCGCGGACTGCCACCCCCTCCGCGTTGATGGCAGTCACGATGTCAGTCCAGATCCGAGTCCGTCCTTCCTTGTCGGCGCGGGAACTTCGAAGAGGGCATCATACTGCCCCAGGACTTGCTCCACCAGGACACCAACTTCGGTGGCACTGAAGCTGGTGCCCCTCTGCCTCTCTGGCCGGGGTTGTCAGTGGTCACAGATGGTGTTTGCCCTGACATGACAACCCCAGAGGCAGGAGTGGGGTGGGCAACTGGGTCCTGGGGCTGGGCTGTGGAGCGATGGAATCCCAGTCGGGAGTCTTCGGTTCCAGCAGGGGTGGTCACAGCAACAGCACCCCTGGCTGATGTGCAGGCAGCAAATGGCAGTGCACATGGGCAGCAGGCAGTCAGGCAGCAGCAGATGGCAGGTGGGAGCGTGCTCGGGGCTCTGGGGGGCAGTAGTTCGGCCTTCTGGGCAGGAGCGTGGTCTTCCGTGTGCATACGCGTGGCCAGCTTGATACGGAGTGATTTGGCACGTGAAAAGTCTGCACGTCAGCGTGAAATTCGAGGAAAGGCCCTTAGCGCGTAAGCGCGTCAGCACGCATACGCGATTCTATTGGACCAAAGGCCCTCAGCGCGTAAGCGCGTCTGTGACGTGACCCGCACGGGTGTTTCCCACACAGCACGTGATGACAGAGCACACGTGGAAAGACTGCACGTCAGAGTGTCATCGCGTGTAATTTGACAGCACGTCAGAGTGTCATCGCATGTAATTGGACAAAAGTGCGCGTACACGCGATTGGCCTATGTACGTGTATATCAGGGGTGCGCGGGCACTTACACACGCAAGTACGTCAGCGCACCTGTATCCCGGGGTGCGCGGGAATTTCCACACGCTATTGGACTGGGTACTGGATTTCAGGGGTGCGCGGGTCACACGCTCGCCTACAACACGCGCAACGCATAAATTTGCGCGCTAACAAAATAACAAGCTCAGACCCAGGCTGAACATACCGTTCCTAGCAGCAGTGGGCGTGGGCTACCAAAGGAGGAGGAGGAGGATAGTCAGGGCCAGAATATTCACACCCAGAACCAGCCTTTTCGGGATGCCTGATGACCAGGTGTATGGGAGGTACAGGTTTCCACCACACATTATACTGGACCTGGTGAGTGAGTGGGAGGATGACCTCACATCACCCACCCTGTGCTCCAAGCACTCAGCCCCCTGGAGAAGGTCCTCAATGTACTGCACTTCTTAGCCACTGGATCATTTCAGCGGACAAGTGCCATAGTGGGTGGGGTATCACAGGCCACCCAGTCACGCTGCCTACACCAGGTCTTGAACATCATCACTGCACGCCCATCAGTCCGCAGGCACATATACCTGCCCAGAACACCTGCAGAAAGGCATGCTGCCGCCCTGGATTTTTACAGTGTGGCACGATTCCCCAAAGTGCTAGGTGCCATCGACTGCACCCATGTGGCTCTACGTCCCCCCAGGGCATCAGAGCACATCTATAGGAACCGCAAGCACTGGCATTCCATCAACGTGCAGGTAGTATGTAATGCCAAGGAATCATCATTGGCAATCACCAACTATCCCTGGGTCCACCCACGACAGCTTCATTTACCAAATGTCCCCCTAAGCCGGGACCTAGAAGCTGGGCGGCATGGCGATACATGGCTGCTTGGTGAGTATGAATGCCACTGCACATGCATGCATGTCAGATACTGAGCAAGGTCACAACCCCACCAATGATACCAATCACCACCTCCCACAGGGGACATTGCCTACCCTCTCAGCCCCCCACATGACGACGCCAATTCAGAACCCCACCACGCCACCGCCGGTAAGATATAACACAGCCCACATTACAACCCGGGGCATAGTGGAGCGCACATTCGGAGTGCTGAAGTCACGCTTTCGCTCCCTTGACCGTTCTGGCGGGCAGCTGTTGTACGCTCCCCCAGTAGTGTGCAGGATCATAGTGGCAGCATGTGTCCTGCACAACGTTGCAACACACCAGGGCCTGGCCGTGGACATGGTGGTGGCCCCACATCCCCAACCACATGCACAGCCGCTGCGCATGGGAGGGGAAAGGGCACGGGGGGAGGCAGCCCGTACACAGCTAGTGGCTAATTACTTCACATAGAAATCACACCTCTGTGGAGTGCACACTGCCCTGGCACATTCCATCTGACAATCAATGATGACTCAACCTGACACTGATCCTGAATGTCTGGAGAATCAACCGTGAAAACCATATCAGCCTGAGATTGTTCACCTGGAAGTGTTACAATGTGTGCATCCCTACCCACACAGACACCACCAATGCAGTTTTGTGAAGAAACACATTCAAGCAGCTAAAATGAATACCCACTTGCAAAATGCAACAAATGCCATGTCAGCCAACCCATCCCCAGCACCGCCACAGGACACACCGTGCCATGTCATGCTATTTGCAGGTAAACAAAGTAATCCCCACAACATGACACTAGTGTCACAATGTACAGTGTCCCTAATTGAAACTTGCAACACCTGAAATGCTCACAGTAATGCAGGACCAACAACAAACTTGAGCAGGTACTACCATTAACATGACATCACAAATGTTATGAATTAGTAGTCTCACCACCTGGAAATGCCTGCACTCCCACCACTACCAACTGTGCAGTGTTGGCGCCATGTAGAGTTGTAGGTGCACTGCTGCCAACATGGACCCCATCTCCAAACTAGAGGGGCTTGTGTAGACATGAGGAAGGGACCTGCAAATTGGGAGGTAGACACAGATGATGAGTTACACATCAATGCAACATGCAGTGTACAACACAACAGCAATATGCACTAGGAATGTATACACAGTATTGACTAGACTACCCACACATGTAGTGGGAGTCCAATGTCACCATGTACGTCAATGTCACTTGGGCACACCCTTTGCAAGCCCATGGAAACGGGAAGCAGGAGGGGTGTGTGTGACTCAAACCCAAGCATCTGAACCAAATACATGACAAGCCTGCATTTTTCCTAGCCACAATGCAGCGTATGCCCACAGGAACCACGGAAGGCAACAAATTGTCCCAAAAAAATTGGGAAAAAAATAATTAAAATTAAAAAAAAATAAAAATAAAAATAAAAATAAAAAAAAATAAAAATGGCCATTGATGGGCCTGGGGGGGTTGGGGAGGCCACCCAGGAGGTCCGAGGACAGGGTGCACACCAAAACCCACCTGTGTGGATCCTGGGAAAAAAAAACACCTCCATGGGCTCATGGCCCACACGGCTACCCTATTGTGGGAGTATCACTGCTGTCGCTATTATCACCCTGTGCAGCTGCATCCGGAGGTGGTTGCACTATGGGAGGCAGCCCACGCAAGGCCCTACTCTGCTCCTCCATGGCTGCAAGCATGCGGGTGTGGTAGGTCTGGTTCTGGAGGATGAGTGTGCGGAGGTCCCCATGCAACAACTCACGGGATGCCCGGACCTCCGCCCTCGTTGCCTGCATCTCAGCTGAGAGCGTACGGGTGAGACGCTCCAGCTGCTGTTCTGTCCTTTGGTGTGTTGAAGCCTCAAGCTCAACAAGAGTCGTCCTGAGGTGAAGGAGCTCCTGCCTCAGGGCTTCCCTGTGGCCCTGGGACTCTATGGAGATGGCCTCCTGCAGAGTCGCCAGTGCCGCCCGCCTGTCCCTGTTGGACGCCAACATGTCCTCCCTGTGTGACTGGCAGATGGAGTCAGTTGCCTGCTGTAGTCGCTCCATCAGCCTTTCAGGGGGGACAATGGAAGTGGCCACCCTATCCATGGCCTGAGCCATCATCTCGGATGATGCTGCCTGTTGGGTTGCCATACCGTAAATGGATTGCTCCCATGCGGTATTGCCAGGTGGCGTACGGCCACCACGTCGGCGGGCACCACACCTGTCTGGGGCAAGGCGAACTGCGCCTTGCTGTGCCGGCACTGCCTGAGGCTGCAGGACTGCATTCCCCCTCTGATCTGCTGGCCCAGGAACAGGATCAGATGTCGCGGAGTGTGACCCTGCATCCGTAACCACCAAAGGCGTAGCTGCCAACACTGACATCCCCATTGAGGGTTCTGACCCTGGTGCAGGTGGGTGGGACAGAACAGAATCCCTCCCTGGAACACTCACCTGCGACGGCACGTAGGTCTCATCAGCCGAATCAACACCTGAGTACAGCTTGGGGGAGGTGCAGCCAGAGACACCCCTTGAGAGCACGACCTGCAGCACTTGTGGGTTCTCACCCACCACCACACCACGTCCCTCACTGGTGGTTGGTCGGCCCTCGGACCCCTCCTGGGTCTGCACCATCTCCACAACCCCAGCAGTATCAGGTGCGTCTTCCCCTGCAAAGACATAAAAACAAAGAAATGGAAACAGGCATTAGCACCATGGCACACAATGAGGGCTGAGAAGCAACAGAACCAGTACTTGATTGACACATGTCCCACATGACTAAAACCCTCCCATGCATGCACCCTCAATGCATATGAAGGGCAGGCAAATGGCACACACTGATGACACCAAGATGGAAGATGAACACATTTTCTGCATGCTGCCTGGCAGTGGCATCACACATTGGCCTGTGATTGCCAGGTGAAACACACATGCCATCACACAGATGGCATGTACCATTGCTATTGAGTGAAGATGGAGAGGAGGGCAGCACCTATTCATTCAGTCCAGTTCCCGCATGTAATAGCTTTTCTAATTCAAACAGGTCAGATTTTTCACCTGGAGCTGCCAGTCCAAAATGGTCCAATTGCACAGGGACATGTGTGAACAAATGATATCCAGGTAACAAAGTCACTCCACTTTACCATAGCCATGTCAGACATGTGACTAGAGGACTGCGAAATGCCTAGTAAAAGTGGTGGAATGCAAACAATCTGACTGAATGAACAGTGAAAAATGAGCAACAATGTTGTGCCAAGGTGACACTTCAAGGGCAACTGGCGTGCAGTTGGGCTAGATGTCTACTGTTGGCAGAAGGGATACTGCTATGGCCAAATGCAGCTGCGCAGGATGTATTGCATGAAGCACATGGCTGACCCATACGACTCAGGCGCACACACTCTCACCTGGCACACAAACAGAAGCCCTCACACACACCATGCACATGGATGACACACACATGCATGTGCACTCACCGGACAATGCCTCGTAATCAGGCAGTTCTCCCACGCCTTGGATCTGTTCCTCCGTGACGTAGGTCCCAGCAACTGACTCATGTGGAGTGAGTTCCATGTCTACTACTGGAGACCCACCTCCAGTCACTAGAGTTGCGGCATAACTTGAGGCCAGCTTACTCTTTGCCCTGCGCTTTAGGTCATTCCAGCGCTTATAGCAATCATTGGCTGTGCGCCTCACGATTCCAAGGGCACTTACGATGTCCGCAACGGTCTGCCAGTGTGCCTGGCGTTGTGCAGGTGTAGTCTTGGATCCTGCAACAATGACCATCTCGTTATCATGTGCGGACACATACTCGACAAGTGCATTCAGTTCGTCATCCGTGAAGCTGGGCTTCCTCGACGGGCCGGACTGTGTAGCCGTGTCTGGGGCATCAGCCTGTGCCGGACGAGCACTCTTCCTCTCCGCTTGGAAGGTGGTGGTGATCCTGAGTGTCCTGCGCCGCTCTGGACACTAGGGGCAGGAGCCCTGGTGGACTCTGTATCAGGAGTGTGGGATTGCACACTCAGCATGGGAGTTGGTGCAGGCATTGGCTCAAGTGTAATGGTGTCAGGGGGAATGTCAGCAGGATGGACTAGGACCGACACTGTCCTGGCTGGGTGTGTGAGAGCTGGGGTGGATGGAGCCGCAGCTGCCCCTGCAGCCTCTCCGCCCTGCCTACTTGGGGCAGCAGATGACCTTGCTGCCCCAGATGCACGTGGCATGATGACATCAACGTGCACCAGCGCACGTGTCATAGGCCTGCTGACCTGGAAGTCAGCCATGGAGTCAGCCAGGTCTGGTGCCACAATGGGCTGGTCCAACAAGGGCTGAGCATGGATGGTGTCAGCCACATCAGCCTCAACGGGAGGGGGGGGATTATGGGTGCCCTTCACTGGTCCTCCACACATGGGGGGACAGGCTCACCCTACAAGTAACGACCACGTCCCCTACCGGATCCACCACGGCCACCACTTGTGGCTCTTCCACCTTTGCCACCCTTACGGAATCCTCGCCTCCCAGCCATGGCACTGATGTTAATGTGCGTATGGGAGTGGCTGTAAACTATTGTCCTGGGAAATTGGGGGTCAAAGGGGTTGGGTACCAGATGGTAATTGTACCCTAGTGCTCTTGCAAGGCTGAATGTAACCCCTGGGGAAAGATGACGGGTCACGCTACTCACAGGAGCCCCAAAAAAGGGAGATGACGTGCACGCAACTCCTCCTAGACCACGTGTGCAGAAAGTAAAACCTGCACTACGCTGTGGCACCCAGTAACACAAGAATGAACGTATGCGTGTCACACGCAGCCTAGAATGACCTCTGAAGGGGCAGGCTACACACGGGGCAAACACAGATGTTAGATACATGCGTGACTCACCGTCTGCCAGGTAAAAGAGCGTGAAAAAGGAGCGCGTTTGGTTGGCAACACCCCCGCCAAAAGAAGATTTGTACGCTGTCTGAGGAGACAGGACAACAGTAGAAGGGAACACTGTTTGAGGGAACAGGCCCAGGTAAACCAGTAAAAGAGAAAAAAGAGAAAAAGCTGTCAGAGGTAACAGGGAATACGAACTTGAAACGCCGTGAAGTAAATCGCGCGTGAAACGACAAGAAGTACAGAATTCACCCACTCGCTCTCCACGAAAAGCACGTACAAGGAAATGGTGTTCTACACGTACCTTTTATACAGGCCCACACGTCCAGCGTCACTTACGCGGCGTGTACGGCTAGGGCCATTTCCACCAATTACACGCTTTGTCACTTCTGCGTGTAGGGCCATTCCCACCAATTACACGCTTTGTCACTGCCGCGTGTACGCGCTAGGCCCATTCCCACCAATTACACGCTTTGACACTCGGACATGTCTTTCTTTTTTTTCACACGCAACATTTTCATACGTGTGCCCAATTCAACGTGCACGTGACTTCATAGACGCGCATACGCTGGCGACGCGTTTACGCGCTAAGGGCCTTTCCTCGAATTACACGCAGACGTGTTGGATTTCTCACGTGCCAAATCACTCCGTATCAAGCTGGCCACGCGTAAGCACACGGAAGACCACGCTCCTGCCCAGAAGGCCGAACTACTGCCCCCCAGAGCCCCGAGCACGCTCCCACCTGCCATCTGCTGCTGCCTGACTGCCTGCTGCCCACGTGCACTGCCATTTGCTGCCTGCACATCAGCCAGGGGTGCTGTTGCTGTGACCACCCCTGCTGGAACCGAAGACACCCCCGACTGGGATTCCATCGCTCCACAGCCCAGCCCCAGGACCCAGTTGCCCACCCACTCCTGCCTCTGGGGTTGTCATGTCGGGGCAAACACCATCTGTGACCACTGACAACCCCCGGCCAGAGAGGCAGAGGGGCACCAGCTTCAGTGCCACCGAAGTTGGTGTCCTGGTGGAGCAAGTCCTGGGGCAGTATGATGCCCTCTTCGGAAGTTCCCGCGCTGACAAGGAAGGACGGACTCGGATCTGGACTGACATCGTGACTGCCATCCACGCGGAGGGGGTGGCAGTCCGCGACTTACAACATGTCAGGAAGCGCTGGGAGGACTTCAGATCCAGGACCCTGAACAAGGCCCGGCGCCTCTTGAAGGCAGCGGATGCCAAGGGACGCCGGGGCCACTTGTCGGAAGAACAGATGAGGGTCCTGGAACGCATATCCCCAGCGCTCCACGTCCAGGTCCTAGAGAAGCAGACCCGTCTGGAGTCGAGCGGTGAGTGTACATGCATCCTGATTGTGAGCAGTGTGTGTGGTGATTATTCGGTAGTGTGCAGGTTGCACATCTGTTTGTATGGGGTCGAGTATGGGTGGGGGTGTACAGGGCCGTGGGGCTGACACATGCGAGGGCTGTAATGTGTGAGACATGGATGGTGCTTGTGTGTGTAGGCTTGCATGCCAAATGCAGTTGTGTGGGCACACATGTTTGGATGAATGTGTATGTAAGTAGACATGTCCGTGATGTCACGCATGTATGTTGTTTTCGGCTGCATGTATGAGCACTGTGTACATGTGCATGTGTGTGTATTTGACAAGGGTACAACAGTGATGCAACATGGATGCATGTGACAGCGGTATGTGGAAGCCTGATTGGCAGATGTGACATGGATGCCCGTCTGAACAGTGCGACACTTGGCAGAGGTGTACACATGCATGCAAGTGTGGTGGTGTGTGTATATGTGTGGTGCACTTCCGCGGTTGCATGTGATGTCTGGCTCACCTTTGGCTGCTCATGCTGTTGTATGTGTAGGGATGGTGGTGGCAGTTGCGATATGGCTGTGGTATGGCTCATGTGTGCGAGTTGCAATGACATGTGTGTTGGGGATTGTGATGACATGTCTGAGGTTTGCCAATGCCACTCATGTGCAACTGTCATGTGTGTATGTGTCCATTGTACAGTGCCCTGATGCCTGTGTTTTGTTTCTCCCTGTCTGCAGCATCAACTGATGAAGAGGGCGGAGAAGGTGCTGTGGAGCACAGCGGCGGGGATCCCACCGCCAGCCGGAGACGCCAGGCCCGGCTCCCCTCCCGTGTTGTCATCTCGTCGGGGAGTGAGGAGTCCGGTGCCGCGTCCCAGGCCGCAGCTGCCGGGGGGAGGTCCAAGAGGCGGAGGTTGGAGTTGGACTCCTCGGCAGCAGAAGGGGCAGCTGGGACCCCACAGGGCCCAACAGGGGAAGATGGCACGGAGTCATCCAGGTTGGTGGGGGGTTTGGTGGAGGAGGAGGCCGTGCAAGCACCAGAGACGGGGTCTGGAGGTGGGGATCGCACTGGTGCTAGTGGTGCAGTGCAGGACCAGGGACAGGAGGCAGCACAGGCCGCCGCGGAGGTGCCTGTGTGCAATCCTGTCCCCGATCCTGTCCCTGCATCATCTTGCACCAGCAGGGATGCCTACGTCCAGACCCGTTTTCAGGCAGGGGATGAGCTGACGTCAACTGGCCTTCCTCTGCCTGCGGACGTGGCTATCCAGGTCCGGGTTGAGCCTGTCCTGGCTGGTGTGGCGTTGCGTCAACGGGCCATGCGAGGTGACCTGCAGTCTTTTCATGGAGAGACTGCACGTCATCTCGAATGGCTCGTTGACCACGTCAGCCTGCTGGGACAGGTCACCCAGACCGGATTCCTCCGTCTGATGGGGCTTGCTCCGACCCCCTCCTCAACTGGACCCCCTACGCACCAGTCGTCCTCTGTGCCATCTTCCCACCCATCAGTCACCTGGGTGCCCTGTGGAGCTGCCTCTGACGGTGCGGCCAGGCTGGTGGAGGAGGCATCCCTGCCACAGTCGGGAGTCGGACGTCCAGCAGGGGTGGCCACATCAACAACTGCACCCCAGCCGGCGGAGGATGTGCAGGCAGCAGGAGGCAGTGCACGGGCAGAGGCAGAGCAGCAGCAGCAACATGGTGGGAGCCATGAAGGCTCGGGGCCTTCGATATCGGAGGGGCAGGCATCGGCCGGAGGGCAGGAGGACCCAGGACAGAGAGTGTCTTCCGTGTGGCAGCGGTTGGGCCACGCCATAGGTGCGGAGCGGCGGCGGGCGGAAGAGGCGCGGCTCACAATGGTCAGGGCGGAGAACTCCATGCGGAGGGCCCTGAGGCGGGCCAAGTGCCTCGAGGCAATCCGCAGGGGGTTGGAGGAGGACACGGCGTCATCCCTGCGGACCCTCGGGGCCATGGAACAGGACCGCCTCCGGGACATCGAACAGGAGTTCGATGATGCCCTGGCCCGGAACACCACGGAGTGAGCCGCTGGACTTGCCCGCCACCTTTGTATATAGTTCTTTATTTTTAGGTTTCCTTTGTTTGTTCTTATGATTTGGAGTCGACGGACACTGCTCCACTTTTTGTATATAGTTGCATTTTAGTTAGGGTTTTTTGTAGGTTTCCTTTGTTCAGTTGGGCTCATGGACCCTTGGATGTTTTTTACATGGTTCTTAATTGGATAGATTTTTTTTTTCATTTGACTTTGGACGACATTTTTTTGGATTAGGATTTGGTGTTTTTATTTTTTAAAACAGACATGCAGCTTATCTTTTTTTCATTCCCATTGTAGTTTGTTTCATTTCTTTAGCATTCTTTCTTTTTTTTAATACAATTTTGTTTTCATACTTCACTGTGTGGTATCATCTCATTGGTTTCATGCATGTCATGTTGGGTGTTTTCCCATTCAATTGCAACCATTGTGTGTGACGGACATGGGTTCATTAGCTTTATGAACATTGGGGGTGTAACATGTAATTTCCATTTCCATGTGGGTGAATGGGTTACTTGGTAGGGCTTTTTGGCTGTGGAGGTTGACCATAACGCACATGATTGGGGATTGTGAGGACCTGGTGGAGGCTGCCCATGGTGGCTGGGGGGTGGGGGTGGTGGGGGACATGAGTGGGGGCCTGGTGGAGGGTGCCCCTGGATGCTGGGGGGTGGGGGTGCAGGGGGACATGAGTGGGGGCCTGGCGGTGCTGCCCCTGCACTGCTGGGGGGTGGGGGTGGTGGGAGACATGAGTTGGACATGAGTGGGGGCCTGGTGGTGCTGCCCCTGCACTGCTGGGGGGTGGGGGTGCTGGGAGACATGAGTGGGGGCCTGGTGGAGGGTGCCCCACACTGCTGGGGGGTGGGGGTGGTGGGAGACTTGGGTGGGGGCCTGGTGGAGGGTGCCCCACACTGCTGGGGGGTGGGTGTGGTGGGAGACATGGGTGGGGGCCTGGTGGAGGGTGCCCCACACTGCTGGGGTTTGGGGGTGGTGGGAGACATGAGTGGGGGCCTGGTGGGGGATGCCCATGGTGGCTGGGGGGTAGGGGTGGTGGGAGACATGGGTGGGGGCCTGGTGGAGGCTGTCCCTGCACTGTTGGGGGGTGGGGGTGGTGGGAGACATGAGTGGGGGCCTGGTGGAGGGTGCCCATGGTGGCTGGGGGGTGGGGGTGGTGGGAGACATGAGTGGGGGCCTGGTGGGGGATGCCCATGGTGGCTGGGGGGTGGGGGTGGTGGTTGACATGGGTGGGGGCCTGGTGGAGGGTGCCCCTGCACTGCTGGGGGGTGGGGGTGGTGGGAGACATGAGTGGGGGCCTGGTGGAGGGTGCCAATGGTGGCTGGGGGATGGGGGTCGTGGGAGACATGAGTGGGGGCCTGGTGGGGGATGCCCATGGTGGCTGGGGGGTGGGAGACATGGGTGGGGGCCTGGTGGAGGGTGCCCCACACTGCTGGGGGGTGGGGGTGGTGTTCGACATGAGTGGGGGCCTGGTGGAGGGTGCCCCTGGATGCTGGGGGGTGGGGGTGCAGGGGGACATGAGTGGGGGCCTGGTGGTGCTGCCCCTGCACTGCTGGGGGGTGGGGGTGCTGGGAGACATGGGTGGGGGCCTGGTGGAGGGTGCCCCTGCACTGCTGGGGGGTGGGGGTGGTGGGAGATATGAGTGGGGGCCTGGTGGAGGGTGCCCATGGTGGCTGGGGGGTGGGGGTGGATGGGAGACATGAGTGGGGGCCTGGTGGGGGCTGCCCATGGTGGCTGGGGGGTGGGGGTGGTGGGAGACATGGGTGGGGGCCTGGTGGAGGGTGCCCCACACTGCTGGGGGGTGGGGGTGGTGGGAGACATGAGTGGGGGCCTGGTGGAGGGTGCCCCTGGATGCTGGGGGGTGGGGGTGATAGGGGCCATGAGTGGGGGCCTGGTGGAGGGTGCCCCACACTGCTGGGGGGTGGGTGTGGTGGGAGACATGGGTGGGGGCCTGGTGGAGGGTGCCCCACACTGCTGGGGGGTGGGGGTGGTGGGGGTGGTGGGAGACATGAGTGGGGGCCTGGTGGGGGATGCCCATGGTGGCTGGGGGGTGGGGGTGGTGGGAGACATGGGTGGGGGCCTGGTGGAGGCTGCCCCTGCACTGCTGGGGGGTGGGGGTGGTGGCAGACATGAGTGGGGGCCTGGTGGGGGATGCCCATGGTGGCTGGGGGGTGGGGGTGGTGGGAGACATGGGTGGGGGCCTGGTGGAGGCTGCCCCTGCACTGCTGGGGGGTTCGGGTGGTGGGAGACATGGGTGGGGGCCTGGTGGAGAGTGCCCCACACTGCTGGGGGGTGGGGGTGGTGGGAGACATGAGTTGGACATGAGTGGGGGCCTGGTGGAGGGTGCCCCACTCTGCTGGGGGGGTGGGGGTGGTGGGAGACATGAGTTGGACATGAGTGGGGGCCTGGTGGAGGGTGCCCCACACTGCTGGGGGGTGGGGGTGGTGGGAGACATGAGTGGGGGCCTGGAGGAGGGTGCCCCACACTGCTGGGGGGGTGGGGGTGGTGGGAGACATGAGTTGGACATGAGTGGGGGCCTGGTGGAGGGTGCCCCACACTGCTGGGGGGTGGGGGTGGTGGGAGACATGAGTGGGGGCCTGGTGGAGGGTGCCCCACACTGCTGGGGGGTGGGGGGTGGGAGACATGAGTTGGACATGAGTGGTGGCCTGGTGGAGGGTGCCCCACACTGCTGGGGGGTGGGGGTGGTGGGAGACATGAATTGGACATGAGTGGGGGCCTGGTGGAGGGTGCCCCACACTGCTGGGGGGGTGGGGGTGGTGGGGGTGGTGGGAGACATGAGTGGGGGCCTGGTGGGGGATGCCCATGGTGGCTGGGGGTGGTGGGAGACATGGGTGGGTGCCTGGTGGAGGGTGCCCCGCACTGCTGGGGGGTGGGGGTGGTGGTAGACATGAGTGGGGGCCTGGTGGAGGGTGCCCTGAACTGCTGGGGGTAGGGGTGGTGGGAGACATGAGTGGGGGCCTGGTGGGGGATGCCCATGGTGGCTGGGGGGTGGGGGTGGGTGGGAGACATGAGTGGGGGCCTGGTGGGGGATGCCCATGGTGGCTGGGGGGTGGGGGTGGTGGGAGACATGGGTGGGGGCCTGGTGGAGGGTGCCCATGGTGGCTGGGGGATGGGGGTGGTGGGAGACATGAGTGGGGGCCTGGTGGAGGGTGTCCCTGGATGCTGGGGGGTGGGGGTGATAGGGGCCATGAGTAGGGGCCTGGTGGAGGGTGCCCCACACTGCTGGGGGGGTGGGGGTGGTGGGAGACATGAGTGGGGGCCTGGTGGGGGATGCCCATGGCGGCTGGGGGATGGGGGTGGTGGGAGACATGAGTGGGGGCCTGGTGGAGGGTGCCCATGGTGGCTGGGGGCTGGGGGTGGTGGGAGACATGAGTGGGGGCCTGGTGGTGCTGCCCCTGCACTGCTGGGGGGTGGGGGTGGTGGGAGACATGAGTGGGGGCCTGGTGGAGGGTGCCCCACACTGCTGGGGGGGTGGGGGTGGTGGGAGACATGAGTGGGGGCCTGGTGGGGGATGCCCATGGTGGCTGGGGCGTGGGGGTGCTGGGAGACATGAGTGGGGGCCTGGTGGAGGCTGCCCCTGCACTGCTGGGGGGTAGGGGTGGTGGGAGACATGAGTGGGGGCATGGTGGAGGGTGCCCCACACTGCTGGGGGGGTTGGGGTGGTGGGAGACATGAGTGGGGGCCTGGTGGGGGATGCCCATGGTGGCTGGGGGGTGGGGGTGGTGGGAGACATGAGTGGGGGCCTGGTGGAGGCTGCCCCTGCACTGCTGGGGGGTGGGGGTGGTGGGAGACATGCATTGTTGATCAGTAGTGCAAGGTGACATGTGGGTTGGCTGGGGGGCATGCCCATGGTGGATGGGTTGCCTGCGGGACATGAGCAGGGGTGCAGGGTAGTCCCCCGTGGTGTGGGCTGCCTGCAGGGGCCGTGGAGGTTGTCGAGCGTACACCTGGGAGGACCCACACGGCCAATTCACGTGTAGTACACCCCAGAACCCCTGAAATTCACATACCCTGCTGAAATCGCGTGTGGAACTTCCCGCGAACCCCTGGAATACACGTACCCTGCTCGCACGGGGCCAATCGCGTGTGGGACTTCCCGCGCACCCCTGAAATACACGTACCCTGCTCGCACTGGCCCAATCGCGTGTGGAACTTCCCGCGCACCCCTGAAATACACGTACCCTGATGAAATCGCGTGTGGAACTTCCCGCGCACCCCTGCAATACACGTACCCTGCTCGCACGGGCCCAATCGCGTGTGGAACTTCCAGCGCACCCCTGAAATACACGTACCCTGATGAAATCGCGTGTGGAACTTCCCGCGCACCCCTGGAATACACGTACCCTGCTGTAATCGCGTGTGGAACTTCCCGCGCACTCCTGTAATACACGTACCCTGCTGATTTTGGTGTGGAACTTCCCGCGCACCCCTGATGCACACGTACACAGGACAATCGCGTGTGGAACTTCCCGCGAACCACTGAAATACACGTTCCCCGCTTGGCGTTTGCTGTTTGCCAGCCCGGTGAACTGGTCCAGGGTTAGCGCAGCCCTTTGCGATTATTTGGGGATTTTGAAGGCTTTTCCTTGCGCGAGGACGTTCTTGGGGGCGTAACTGGCACTGCTGCAGGGTCGCTGCACCACGCTGCGCCACGGCTGGTTTTGGATGCGAAAATCCATGAATGCGCTGTGCACGGAAATCGATTTTCGCGCACGCGGCTGGCGTAGAAAATCACATGCGGACACTCTGCGCCAGCCGCTTGCGACACTTTTCTGCGAAATTCTATGAATTACCCTGTTAGTTGTTAGAGAGACCACCTTCAGTCGGTAGAACAATATTCAATGTTCAGGTGTGAATCAGCATGCCTGTAAATGTTATCAAGAGAAGAAAATGCTACTCAAAATGCAATGTATGTCTCTAGTTGCATGTTACATTGGCACGGCTTGCTTGGTACCGTTTAATAATAGTTGAGTCAAAGATGTTAAGGTCTCCCACTTTACATTATTTATATTGTGTATTTATGTTGCTGTTTAGTGGGCCTTGGTTCTATCCGGAATTCCGTGCTTTAAATTCCTTAGACAAGCTGCTTATGCGGCAAACATTGCTTGTATGGAAAGGTTTGACTGCTTGTTGGTGGTGTCCTTGCAATTTAAATACAAACATTAATGTCAATGCAGCCATAATTCTGTTCCAAAACACTACAAATCAAAAAATGAATGAATCAGCTAGTCTCAGATTGTGTGTTGAATGCGGTCCAAAATAAAATAACTGCGTGCTGATATAATCTGCAGACTTCATCCTGCAGCAGAGTCCACCTGTGCCATTACTGTGTCGTCAGACTGCATTTCGCTGAAGTTTTCAATTAAGTTTTCAATGCATGGCATGGGATAGGCATCAAAGTCTGATATGGCATTAAATTGACGGAAATCCAAACAGAATCTCCAGGAACGGTTATGTTTAGTGACCAGCATGTTTAGAGAACCATGGACTTGAGGATGGCTCAATAATGTTGGCTTTCAATATTTTGTTGACTACCTCAATCACTATCTGCTTACAGGCTTCTCGGAGTCAGTCTGGTTTTAAGTATACCACTTTACCGTTAGGTGTTCTGATACAGTGGTGTGTATTCTTTACTCTTCATGGTTTTTCTGAGAATACATCTGGAAATGAAATTATTACATCCTTTAGATCTTGTTGGTGTTGAGTAGATAACTCGGAAGGAATTAAATCAAAGTTACCTATGTCTTTGGGAACCAGACAGGCTAGTACTTTAGCATGGGTGGCTGACGGGTTCTCTTTCCACTCAAGAGATTTACGTGATATAATTGGATTTTCTGTTTCCTATCCAGCTGGGCTACTCTATAAGTACAGGTTCCTGTTCTTTCTACTATTTCATATGGTCTGTGACATTTGGAGACCAGTTTGTTCTCTGAGGTTGGTAAGAGAAGTGGTATTTTCTGTCCTATGGAGAATGATCTCAAATTAACTTTTTTGTCATAAGTGGCCTTTTGTTGGCTTTGAGCCTTTTCCATGTGAGTGCAAACTAAGTCTCGGACCAACTTCATATGTTCTTGCATCCGGGTGGAGGTTTGTGAGATGGGAATAGGGTCCTCCTCTCATTTTTCCCAGGTTTCCCAGAGCATGTCGAGGACATCTCTTGGCTCGGCTCCCTTCCATAGAGCAATTCAAAAGAACAGAATCCCGTTGAGGCTTGAGGGTGTTTTCTCATTGCAAATAGTGACCATGGAATAATGTGGTTCCAGTCTTTCCTGTCCTTGTCTACCAGTTTTTGGAAAAATAGTTTTATGCTCTTATTGAATCTCTCTACTAGGCCATCGGTTTGGGGATGGTACACAGAAGTTCGCGAGGTGTTAATGTGGAGAAACTCTACTCTTTGACCTCGGCCATAAGCTCATAAAAATGATGTCCATACCAATTCTGGAAAAGGGGATTTCCATAATCGGCAACGGATTCAGAGGGGCAGGTGCTGGGATGTGCGTGCTGGTCTTTTGACACATTTCGCACATTTGGATCAAAGTTTTTACATCAGCTTGGATATCTGGCCAGTAAAACTTTCCACTAATATGCGTCTGAGTTTTAGAGTGTCCTAAATGCTCCCCGGTAAAGTGGGAATGTGCGATTTCCAGTACAACCTTTCGATGGCTTTTGGGTATTATCAATTGTGTTTTTACCACCCTCTGGGGAGGTTTCTTTTCTATAAAAAAAATCCTTGTTTAAAAAAAAAAAGGACTCCCTTCACTAAGCCTTCCTGTTCTGGGATTGCTTGTAAAAACGCTTCAGCGAGAACTGGATCATTTCACTGAGCGAATGCCAAGTCTAGACAGATGGTGGGTTCCTCTTCCTTCCTTTCTTTAGTCTCAATTGATTCATCGGCTTCCCCAAAGCCTAAATTACCTCTTTCTGTTTTATCTGGTTCACTTTCTTTAAACTGAAGAAATAGAGCTCTTTCCAAAATCCCCTGGGCAACTGGATCTCCCCAAAGCACCTCAAAAGGGATCTTGCCATGGTTTTGTAAAAAGAACCTTCACATCTCCCCTAAAGTCGGGATCAATAACGCCTTCTACGACATCTACTCCAAACTTCGACGGTGGGCCAGATTTTGGGGCTAATCAAAAGTAACACCCGAGAGGAGGTATCAAAACCAAGTCTTTAGGAACCATTCCTCTCTTCCCAGGGGCAATGGTAGCTTCCCTACTGCTACAGATATCAAAACCTGTTGATTCCTTGGTAGCGATGGAAGAGTTAGAAGCTCTTGGGCTAAGTTTCTGAAATTGTAGGGTTCCCCAATTTGTTTCAATTGATTCACATCCCACCATATATAAGGAACTCATGGTGACAACAGTAAAGACAGACACAAGTGATCACAGTTCAAGGGTGTTTATTAAACGTAAGTGCAGGGTGGAAAAGCGCCTAACCTAAACCTAAATCTAAATCTAAGAAGGGAGCAAGCGTTAACCATCAAATGAAAAATAAGGCAGTCCTTGTGGCTGTCATGCCCCATTGTTGCCCAGGGACTGTCTGTTTTCGAGGTGCAAGGAATTGGCAGTTGTCATGGCACTTACTACTACGCCAGCCCCTGTGCGCACATGGACTACAACTCCCATCAGCCCTGTTGCTTGCGTGGAACGCTCTGTACTGTGCGTTCCACGCCTCACCCGGAAGCATGGTATTAATGCTGCTCAGCGGTTGGTAATGGTGCTCCTAAACCATTTTGGATTTTGCACGGTACAGTTGCTCCGCGCTTCTTGATTCCTCGTGTTTTCCTTGATTTCCTGATTCGGAACCTTGACCTTTGGCTACGCACTCGGATACGGCTTTCTCCTGACTCCTCTTCTGGTCCTGACACAAGGCACTCTTCCTTTTCGGATTGTTTTCCCCGGCTCCTCCCTGACTTGGCAAACGTGTATCGATAATGCTTGATCACTGCCCTCATTAATGTCTGGTTGCTCTGGTCCCTTTCTTCACACTTGGGCTTCCCGCTGTTCACACATTGAAAGCCAGGAAAGACACACACTGGCTGCCCATCAGGGAAATAATTAAGTTCAAAACACTGTCCCTGGTCCATCAGTGTCTCTCCAATACTGCCCGTCCAACATCTCACGATGCATAGACAAATACTTACCGGCCCGACCTCGCAGATCCTCGAACTCACACCTCCTGAAGATCACCAACTTCATTCACCTCTCCATAGGAGGTAAAAGTTTCCCGGTCCTAGCTGCTAAACTTTGGAACAATCTCCCTCCTAACCTTAGCGAAGAACAGGCCTACTGGACCTTTCGCAGGAAACTTAAAGACCTGGCTGTTTAACTAACTGTTCTCCGTCTAAGACTCCTTGCCCCCCTTCTTCTCGATTTCCTTCAATGTAACTAACAAGGGTTTTGTGTGCCGTAATACACGCAAAAATAACCCAATGATTATCCACTTCATCAAACAGCATCAATGATATTCCCAGCCAAGATGCTTTGCCACCACTTATAAATGTTAAAGAAGAAACACAGTTCCTTGTCAGATTCAAAGAAAACACAATTTCTGGCAAAGTAAAAGAAAGTTCCTTGGTAGCACTTCTCAAGTTTCTCTGGATAGCATTAGAAATTACAGCTCATCTCATTGAAGGATGACTTCACAGCACCTCTGCTTCCACTTGAACAACTCTTATACCAGGTAAACTTCTGCAAGAATTCACCATGCGGGTCTACTCGCCTGCCCCATAGTGTTCCATGTTCAATCGTGCTTCTGAAGTGTTAAATCTACTGACACCCAAGAGTTTTTAACCACAGCTTCAGCAGTCTGCAATTCTGTACTTTTCAGTAACTTAGAAAAGACAATATTCACAACAGTGTTACTTAACCTCTACAGGTAGGCAATGCACTCTTCCTCTGAACATTCACCCTTCAGAAAGGCAGCCTCTTTGTCTCACTTGTCTTTCTGCAGAAACAACAACCAAAATGCCCTTAAAGATATAATTATATTTTCATCCTTGTGGCTTTGGCAATGCAAGTTACATGAACTGGTTAGGGAATATTTATCATCAACAAAATTCAACTTTTCATAGCCTTGCATTTGTCTTTTGCATCAAGCGACCAGAGTAGCTTAACTATATGCTGTGTTGTTAGTCTATTTGGGCTTTAGGCAATCTTTAACCAACCCTTGGCTCTGGCAATGCTTGTATCTCTCTTGGTCTTGGGCAATGGTTGCACCACTCTTTGGCTTTGGGAAAAGCTTGATTCAGTCTTGGCTTTGGTATGCTTGTTTCACTCTTGGCTTGGGCAATGCATGTTCCATAACTCACAATTAGCAATGTTCAGCCACTTAACTTAAATGTCACATTGTTTTCAATTGAATTCACAATTGAGCCTTAGGGTAATCTGGACCATAGAATCACTTTTATGCATACGCAATCAGTCTTTCATCGGTTGTCAAATTACTGTTCAATTAACATCTTTGAAAGCATTTGACTCTTAAGCAAGTGAAAGGAATAATGTTCAGTTATACCCAAGCGCTACTTTTCATACTTCTCATTGTCTGACAATCAACTGTTGGTTGATTATAACTTTCACTCGTAACTGAGTGACTCTGCTTGGATACAGTGACCTGCCTTTGTTCGCACAAGGGATCGGAATGCTCAGTAACACTCGCCGGCTTCTGTCTTTCTCCCTTCACATTCTGCAGGGCTGAGACGGCTTCTGGCCTTGTTTGGACATACACCTCTCTTTGGTTAAGGTATTTTCGGTCCTGTCACGCAATCAAGGAGCTCTGCTCGTTCCTGGAACCCCTGGCTGCATAACACTCTTCAGCTACGGTCTATGGTACGCTTCCTGCTGCGCTATCTCTGCAATCAGTTTCACATGGGTAAAAAGACGTTGTTCTTCGATCCTTCCGCTGCACAACCTCTGCACTACAGATTTAGGGGAAACAGGACTCTCTCAGGATAGGCAGATTAAATCTTCTTAATCAAAACCCCGGCTTCCATTCTTCTCACCCACTTCTTACTGGATTCCCAACACTGTGCTCCGCTTCTGGTGCGGCCATTCCGGCTACTGCTCCCCCCCCCCTCTCTCTATCTCTCTCTCTCTCCATCTAATGGCCTGCACATGAGGGGCATTTCAAGCCTCTCTGTTTCCGTCAGATGTGGGTCATTATGGTTAACAGACTACTCCTGCAACATTGCTCTTGAGTCCTCTTCCTCATTGTCTCGGGAGGATAGCTCATGGGCAATGTGCTCACCTTGGAAGCAGGACGAAACGGAGCACCACAGGTTCGATTCCCGGGTCCGCGCTTAGAAACCTCTGGGTATTAAGCGAGTTATAAATAACCTATCATATGTCATCCCAGTACCTACGGGAGTTATGGGACATGTAGTCCCAATCATACAAATTTGTTTTTTTTTTGCCAGCTTTCTAATGTAGATGTATTTCTATTATCTGCATTTAAGGAAAAGTCACAAGAGTTTAAATGGAAAGAGAAAGGCAGTGTATTCAAGCCACTATTTATAGGTTTCCTGTCACTATACCCATGGGAGAAAGGGAGATTTTTTGATGTTAGGAGTCTTAAATGGTCTTTCCTTCCTTAGGGTATTGTCATGCCCTCCATCCGACCCACCAGTGATCCCAGTTCCCCCTCGGCCCGAATACACCCCCCACTTACCCTCCGGGGCTCACGTTGGCGGTCCAGACCGGCTCGCACACAGCTACAGCAGCAGCTTCACGCTACCACTCCACAGTCACGACTGCGACCGTTTTTTCATTGGCAGCTGCCGTGGAGATTAAGCCATCAAAAGATCAAGTTTGCTTCTTTGCATCGTGCTGCTGGGTCTATCCGATCGCGTGACCTGAACTCGCGGTCACGTGACCGGAACTCACGATCACATGACCCGTACTCGCGATCACGTGATCAGGAAGCAAACGGTACTTAAGCAGTGGAGTGCTTCAGTACCGCGCTTCACAGCTGTTTTCTCAGAGTACCTGTTTGGCCTGCATTTCTCACCTTGTGTTACGATTGATCTTGGACCCGGCTAACTCTTCTAGGAACTCTTTTTGGATCACGTTATATCTGTGCTTTATTGGCTTGGACTGATACACTTGGCTCTTGACCTCGGATCGTTGTCACTGACTTCTCTTCGGACCCCGCTCTTCATTGTTCTGTCAGCTTGGACTATTACACTTGGCTCTAGACCCTGGATTGTTGTCACGGACTTCTTGTGGATTACCCCTCTTCAAAGAATCTGGAACATTGTATGAACTACGACTCATCACCACGCTTACCTACAATTTGGTTCAGTCCTGCTTGCAGGTCTTCTCCAGGTGGGGTCTGGTGTGACTACCAGTAAGTGTCTCCTATTCGGGACCTTTTGCCTACCTGAGCCCCGGAATCCCTACTTCTATCAATTCCTGGTGAGATCCTTCCTGTTTTTTGGTTACCCGTGCTTTACCCTGCTTGCTTGGTACTTAACGCTGCTTTCCTTTACAGCTTCTGTGGGGCTTCCAGTACTTCGCGGTTCTGGATTCTTCTCCACCTGTGGCCTCAAAGGTTGTATAGGGAGTGAATTTATCATTCTCCCTGTGCGGCACTTGGGGACGGAGGTCTCACATATCTACACAACATTCAAGTTACAACAGGTATTTAAAGATGTAACACCAGCTTTTCCCACATAAATAGGCTTAATGTGTGGTTCAGATATATCATATAGACAATAAGCCAGTACATGGCTTGGAATCTTTAAAAGGTTCTTCTCCTTCAAAGATAAATACTGTGTCTCATCCCATGGGATCTCCTCACCGCCCTGGGCCTTGTGTCCTCCCAGGTGACACCACCCCCAAGGTCAGGATCAGAAAGCGTCTACCATTCCCTGGCCACCTGGGAGGAGACTTTAGGCAGGGTTTTAATGAGGGATCCGCAGAATTCATCATACTACCCTCTCTACCCCCACCCATCCTGCCCCCAATTTCTTTAGCCCCATCTACCCAACCCCCACTAAATATATGGCCACCCACCCTACCCCCACTCTCAATCCCACACACTCTATTGCCTCTCTTCAACCCCACCCACCCCCCGCCTTCTCTACCCCAAGCCCACCCACCCTGCACTCTCGCAAGCCCCCACCCACTACTCTCTTCCCCCACAGCCACTCTGCCCCCACTCTCTTCTCCCACCGACTCTACCTCCACTCTCTCTACCTCACCCACCATATCTCCACCTACCCACCCTACCTCCACTCAGTAACCCCAACCTACCTCTACTCTTTCTACCCTCACCCACCCTAGCTGTACCCCCACCAGGTCTCCTATCTCCACTCTCTTTTTATCCCCACCCTACTCACACTATCTCTATCCCCCATGCACCCACCCTAATTCCACCCACCCAAACCCCACTCTCTACCCTCACCCACACTACCTCCACTCGCTCTACCCCACCCACCCTAAGTCCACTCCCTCTACCCATACCCCCACTTCCTCTAACCAGATCCATCCACTCTCTCTAACCCCACCTACCTGCCTACCCTCACACTCTCTTCCCCCTTTCTCCACTCTCTCTACCCCCACCCACTCTAGCCCCACCCACTGTACCCTCACTCTCCATACCCAATTTACCTTGACTTGCTCTACCCCTACCCCCACACTCTCTACCCATACTCACTCACCCTACCTCCACTCTCTCCACCCCCTTCCACCCTGCCTCCACTCTCTACCCCTCCCTCTGACCCATCCCCACTCTCCCTACCCACACCTACCACCCTACCCCCACTCTCTCTACCCCAGCCACCCCACCCCCCACTCTCTACCTCTCATCCTTCCTCTCACACCCTCGCTTTGTCTTACCATTTCACTCCCAACCTGCTTTCTCGCTCATATTTCCATTTGCTCATTATCGATGGCACCTTCTCCATAGCTCTAAACCATTTGTCTTGCAAGGGCGACTGATATCACCCGATTTTATTTTTGGCGGGTGGGACGCCCATTGGAATGAAATGGGCGTGCAGGAGGCTTGGCGGGTGAGTCAGCCCTTTACAAGGCAGGTGACACCCGCCAAAAGCGTGGGAGTTGAGAGCTATGCCTTCTCTCAATCATTTCCTTCCTTGCTCTATTCTCCTTCTTTCTCATCTTCTTGCACACCTGTGCACCTTATTGCATCCTCCTTTAAAACTTTGCATTCGCCTTGCCCCCTGGTGCCTATAAGTGCAAAGAACAGCAGTAAACACAAACAATATTGGCTTTGATAATGCTTGATAGTGCAAAGGACCAACAGTAAGATTTTAGCTTAGCCCAGTTGCATCCAGAATGCCTCATCAACAGGTCTATGCCCTCTAGGGAGAGTTTTCCCATCTATTTGCAATGCCGCAGGCACAGTCGAGTCCAAAAAATAGCCAGGGGAGCCCACCAAATGTTTTGCCCCAGGCCTCACCAATGCCCCAGGCCTCACCAAACCCTGTGACAGCCCTAGGTGACACAGTAAGAGATAAGCCGTTACGGTGATGCACAGATTAAATATTCAAAAAACTCCTAACATAACACAAGGGAGAACAAATATTGTTCTCGGCTACTAGCTTGCCCTTTTCATTGGTCCTTCCTGTAGACCACACCACCCTACTTCTGTGCTAAGATGGCCCCAAACATAGCCCTGTGAAGTTGGAGGTAACTGAAGCTTGATATTGTAGTCCTTCTTCTACGACAAACTGTGCGGTCCGTTCTGTAGCCTAACGCATGCCTGATGACTTTCTATGTTCATTACCAGGTCTCTATGGTAGTGAGCCGGCGCTTGCTCCTTTACCGCTTGCCAATGCGCAAGCGTAAATAGTGTTTCTCGATAGTACGCAGACGCAAATACTTTCACTCTTCGTATTGCGCAGGCGCAGGAAACTCTCCCCTCTCTATGGTCGCGGGAGAGGAAGATGGAAGATGAGGAGGTCGCGGAGAGCTGGGAAGAAGCGGCTGACAGCGGGGTGAGGAAAGGCGGGGCTGGGGCAACACGAAGCCTTGTGGGGGTAGAGGGCGGTTAGTTGCGACACGTTAATGCAGGGTAGAACCTATTAGTAACACATGCCATTACTCTGTGTAGGGAGTCGTGGTTTGTAAAGTAATTGGATGAACTTGCTTACAAAAGTGAAGAGATAAGAATTGACCTATTGATACAATTTCTGGGGTTCCTTGTCTGTTGAAGGGGTTGTCTTGTGCAGTCTGTCAGTCGGGAAACGGGTGTTCGGCCTGTCTGGTGATTAAAACGACCAGGGGGTGGGGCTGCTAGTATCACGGACTGCCTTTGGGTCCGTTTGGTGTCGCTTAGCGTGGCCACAGAGGGGTGGATATTGTGCGGCATATCTATGCATGGCAAACGCGTGCATTTGTTTACGCTGAATGGATGTTTGAGAGCTCAAGACTATGATACAACATAGTGTCTTTTTCGGTCAACAGTTGGTAAGACTCCCTGTCAAAGGAACTTCAAGCCTGTCTGTGAAAGTCCGTGGTGGGGCTTTAGTATGTGAAACCTGATGGGGACGTTTCACTTATTGTAATTTTGGGAGTGCGTGCTTTGCCTGGTGAATGTAATGAGCACGAGTGCCAACTTTAGATTTTTTTTTTCTGTAAGGAAGCATTTCCCACACCAGAAGGTTAGACGTACCCAAACGCATTTTACAGCAGGAATTCTAAGGTCTACGGATAAATCATAACTTTCTGCATTAGGTTCCCTTGCGCCTGCCAAATAGTTCTGGCCTGCTTTCTTCCTCAACCTCCCAATCGGGGCAGTGTGTAGTCCATTTGGTGCCCAGGGCGAAACTCTAGAATGCGCGGCGCTCCCACTCCATGGTTAAGTAACCCCTACCCAACGTCAATGAATCACTGCTATACAAATGAACAGGTTTTTCCCCATCGTGATTGAAGAATTTAGCAAAAAAGTGAAATGCATTTTTTTGGGTCGAAGTCAGAATTTTTTTTTGCCCAATGTGTGCCAGTTTGATTTACTTCTCTATGCAGTTCGTAGTTTAGACCATTGTTGCTGGGGGGGGGGGGGGGGGTTCGGATATTGGAGTCTAAGATAAATTACCTACATGTTTGCATAACTCCCCCTAAAGGGGATACAATACTCATTCTACGTTTTTATAATAGTCCATGCAAGGCTTAGGCAGATAAGTTGGCCAAGGTTAAGGTGTTCTTTTATAAGCCTACTCCTTATGGGAGGGATGGTAAAGAGCAATGTATTTGGGGAGGAGATTTTAACCTTAAAATGGGTCCAGGTGTGCTACATGATATACCAGACCTGTTGGGGGGATTGGCCATTGAATATCCCCTTGCCGAAGATGACAGATGAACAGGTGTGTGCTAAGTGTCTCCAAATGTGTTTTGGGTTCTCAGAATGGGGAATGCTCTCAGTGAATGGACGCATAGCCCCGGACGTACTGGGTAACGGCACATTCCACAATCATCAGGGCTCCTCAACGATTTATTACTTCAGTATTTCCCTAGAATTGAGGGATGGCATTGTTGGCTTTGAAGTGCTAATGGAGCTCAGCAGTGACCATCAGCCTATATGCTTAAAATTGAAGGGTGTGATAGCGGGTTTGGCCATGAAGACATCACAGCATCCTTGGTAAATTCAGTTGCGTCCTGGAGAATCAAATGGGTTTGCGTTCACACATCTTGGCGGAGAGCCTATCCCTTTTTTTTATGATGATCTGGGTAGCACTGCATCTGCTGGTCATGTAGTAGAACAGCCTATGAAGTTACGGGGGGTTTTGGCCAAGGGATTTATGACTAACATAAGAGGCAGGAGAAGTCTTGTAATAGAGGGTGGTTTGATGAGGCTTGCACTACCACTAAGAGTGCGCTTTTAAGGGCATTGAAAGGGGGGGCCCCAGTGGCATGGTTGTGGAAGATGTGGCATGGGTGGGATACTCCGATCTGTTTGGTGATGGGGTCTCAAGCAGAAAGTCAGGGGAGAAGTGATCTTCCCTTATAGTTTGGGTTAGAGGAGGTGTCTTGGGCCATCATGCAACAGGCCCGTAATCGAGCACCGGGCCCCAATGCCATCCCTTCACATTTTTCAGGATCATCTGGAACTTTGGGCTCTGTTGCTGACTAGGGTATTTAATGCCTGTATGGATACAGGCTCATACCCACTCTCGTGGAAAACGGCTATTATTTTTCACATCTTCAAGAGGGGGTGGGGGCATCAAGCCCTATGTTCTTCAGAGCGATCTCACTATTGGACACTTTGTTTAAAATCTTTGGCAGGGTTTTGCTGGGACACATTGGGCCTGGGCTAATGGAGAGGTCGGTTCTTGGGGACATTCAGTTTGGATTTCACCCTGGGGTGGGCACAATGGAACAGAGCCTCAACATTTTCTTCTTTCTAATTCAGTGTTCTGTTGGGGGGGGGGGGGGGTTGGAAAGGGGAGAGTTGCCTTCATGGATCTGAGCATGGCCTTTCGAGAAAGTGGACAGATCAGGATTGTGGACCGTGCTCGGCTCCATGGGCTGCTCAGAGGATATTTTGGTATTGCAGGCACTGCCTAGTGAGAATGAGGCTGGTGTGGGTGGACACTGTACTGCATGTTTTTCCGTCAGATGTGGTGTCCACCAAGGGTCTTGGCTCTGATCCTTTTTACCCTCTATATAAATGGCCTTTTAAAGGCTTTGGTGGGCACGAGAGCGTGTTTTCCGTTTCTGGGGGGCAGGGCATTTCCAGTTCTGGCAGATGGCACTGTGCTAATTGCCAGAAACCCAAGGGCCCCCCAGGTGCTATCTGTTTACACAGTCTTTATGGAAGATCTAGGGCTTAAACTCAACACTAGGAAAATCTGCAGCGACGGGATGCACAGGGCGAAGGTCGGTGAAGATGCATCCAACGCGCTGCAACTGGGAAATTATGCCCAGAGTGAAGGAATTTGACTATCTGGGGGTCAGAGGGTCAGATTCTCAGACGATCACGGTGCATAACGTTTAGTCAACAAGTGGGAGGGACTTCTTTATTTTTTTGTCTTGCTGTAAGGGACAACCCTTGTATGTTGTCCAAAAAATGTACTCTGTCCAGTTGAACGCAGTCATTTTGTATGGAGCAGCACTATGGGGCTTCCAGAAAGCCCATGAGATTCAGATGAAAGACAATACATTTTTGAGAAGGCTGTTGAGATTTCAGGAATCGGCTCACTGTATCTCTAATGATGGGGGAACTGGGAATGGAGTTTTGGGAGGACCAGTGGGATTTGGCTTGTATGTTTTGGATTAGACTTTGGGCAAATGATTACGTGTCTGTATGCCACTTTTATTGTACCTAATGGTTAGGGACAATTGAAGGCAAATCCCATGGCTCTCCTAGATTGATGGAGCACTGTCCAGTGGAAATATTCGGGCACTCACCCCTAGTGAATTTCTTGACTAAAAGCCAAATGAGATCTATAAAAGTAGTATGCCAGAAGTGTTTAAGAGGGAAAAGAGATCTCATGGAGTTTGCAACCAATTCAGTCAGAGCGCATGCAGTGGTCAGCCGCGTGGAAGAGATCCAGCCCTATTTAATCTGGGGCTCTACTAGGAGAGACCGCTGGCTGCTCACTCGTGCAAGATTTGATTGTTTGCAGCTGAGGGGAACCGCAGCAAAATGGAGCATGCATTCTAATGAGGTGGATTGCCCAGCATGTGTCCATGGACATGGTTCATCTCTTACTGTTCTGTCCTGCTTATACCAGCATCAGACGGTCTACTATAGTGCCAGTGCTTAGGTCAGGCAATATCCGTACCTATAGGCTGGCAGTTATCTATCTTCTGACAGCAGATTCTGTTCTGACAGCATGGGCACTACTAGTTTCTGAAAAGTGCGACATACCAAAGAAAGGGCTGGTCATGCAACTGCACTGAAAAACAGGCCACTTTTTGAATAATTTGAAGGAGTACTGTCCCAAATTCACTACGAGCATTTTGTTAGTTTATTTTGCTCTTTTTTTTAAATTTTATTTTTAAATTAACTATTCCCTGAGGTTAAACGTGATAAGTATGTATCCTACTGGATTGAATTTGCATTGGTATTTATGTCCTTTTGTATCTTATGTGATTTTTATCAACTACTATAGCATGATGTTTTGATTGGTTTCAGTTTCTGGAAAATGGGTTTTATATGTAATTGTGAGCAGTCATTTTAAGTCATCATGTACTGTTGTATTTTGGTTGTTTGGATTATTTTGATCGGAATAAACATGTTGACTGATAATTGACCAGCATGATAAATTCCCTGAACGATTAAAGGGAAAAGGTAAAACGTTTAAAGAGAAGGACTAGTGAAACGATGGCCATGAGGATTGTGTTTTAGGTAAGATGTCTCGACTAGAAGAGAAGGCACTGAGGCAAGGGGGGGGTGACCCGGGAAATGGATCACCCCATCTTAAAGATAGGGGAGCATAGAATCTCAATGAAAGGGACTTTGAAGCAAGGGCATAGGAGGTGGGGAGCAGAGGGGGGTCGCACCCACCCCCACAAGGAAGGAATGAGTAAAAAATAAGTAAAACAAACATGGGGGTAACGTTTAATGAAGAAACTAAAACATCAAGAAATATGTAAAGAATTGTGAAAAGCTCCATAAAAGATGGGGAGTAGCTGAGGCTGGAGCTGTTGCCAGGCCCAGGCACCTTTCAGCCCTTCTGGGGACCTCTGATGTGGCTGCTGGGGGGACACTGGTTGGAAATGGGAACCCTGATCATAGGGGTGGCATGTGGTGGGGAGTTCTCAATACAGCACCCCACCTCATTCAGCTCCCTTGCCTCAGGGTGCTGAGGGTACTTTCTTCCGTTCCTCCTTCAATCAGAATCCTGCTGCTTGTTTTATGGTTGGCTGGCTTCCAAACGCTGATCGTCTGTCCTGCTCCTGGACAGCTTGTGGCTGGAATCCAAAAGCAGCCACCAACTGTGAGAGGCACCCTTTTGTCCACTAGTAGCGTTGTTAAACTAGTGAAAATGGTGACCCGTGCACGTAGTATTACATAACGCAAGTATGTATGATGTAGCACTTGTGGCCGCGGGTCGCCGCAGAGCAATACCCCACCCAGGGCAATTCAAGCCTGCCCCAGGTTGGGCAATTGCACCCCGGGCAGCCACCTGCTTCACCCTGGCTGAGAAACGAGCCTGCACTCACTCAAGTCTGTCAATTGAGGCTGCCTTCCACTGAAGTGACCACCATTGTTAATATTGCATGATGTGTATGCTAGCACTTCACCAAACCAGCGCCTAGCAGGAGAGGACCTAAAAGCCCTGTTTCGGCCAGTGATTTGGATGACCATGGCACGCACAAAGTTTAATTTTTTGAAAATATATTTATTTCTTTTCCAGTGTGGCACTACTGCCCCTGCATTTCAATGAGAAAAGGGACATCTGCCCCCACGCTTTTCACGAATGACTTGGGTTTTCATCTGTGTGCTAGGCTTGTGTGGTAGGATATGTGACTCTGTATCTAGCTTTGGCAGCAAAGGAGCTTGTTACAAATCATAGTGGGAATGGCAATGTGAGAAGCAAAGATACAAGGGAGGATCGCAATGATCAGCATGTAAATAAATACCGGGTTTTCAAGTGCAGGGCCCTTCCTGTAAGTGACAAATTATTTTGCCCCCACCTCCAGCAGAGTTATTTGGGTTTGGGCCTCATGACCTACTAGGGGTGTCACGGTATTAGTTTTCTGACGGTACAATAACCTTCTTGCCAAATGACGGTATATCATGGTTATCACGGTATAGCAGGTGGAGTTAACTAATCTTAACAAATATTTTCTAAAAGGTCATAAATTGACAGATTTATCATCTCAAACAAAACCATGCGCCCAGGGCCAGAATTGGGCTTTTCAACATACTTTCCACTGAAATGACTTGCTTCCACCAAACACAAACACACGTGTGGAGAGGGGGAGGGGGCCCTCCTACAACTGGCAAAGCAAACTAAATAGCTTTTCTTAAGTGGTCATTTAACTTTTTGTTCCCCTACTGGCTACTGGTGAAGATGAACATGTTGCCATCTTGATAACCTGCATGCCACAGATCAATGGAGGCTTATGGTAGTATACGCTTGTGCGCATACACACACACATGCACTCGCACTCTCTTTACGTTACAGCCTTTAGTTTACTTGTGGGCCAAAAGGTTTTCAGAAATCAGACATGTTACCCTTTGGTATGGCAGCAGGGAATACCGACAGATGTGACTTATTATATGTAAATTCAATGATAGAACCAGGAAAATCCCCCATTGCCATATGTTTAGAGAACATTATCCATTATAAATAAATAAACCCCAAAGCCGCCATCCCAAAGTAAACCCTTTTCCTTCTTGGCACTGTATCTATTCTTCCTATTGCTAACATATTGATTTTGTGTCGGGCATGTGTGGTTTATGGAATGGCATTAAAAACTGCTCCAACTGAAACTACTTGGCAGATGGCAGATCCAACAGTGTAAGACCAAGTCTGCGCAGCACTTTTACTGTAGCCTTTACAAATCAGATTGAAAAGCACGGTATAACGGTGTAAACAATGTGACGGTTATTATTGTTCAATTAAATGGTTCACGGTATCTTTAACGGTATACCGTTATACCATTACATCCCTATGACCTACATAACCTGGCACAGATGAGCTCTTGGCCGGTTTTCCTACAGCCAGGGCTACAAAAAGAGTTCATGTCAATACAGTTCTACATACCAACACTAACTGCCCTGGGCCATTAAGGAAGTAGTGTAAGACACATGCTGCTGCTGCCATTTAGTCTCCAGCCCATCGTAATCCTTTTGGGCACAGTGGCTGCTCTCGATCCTTGAAAGGGATGGCGGCTGGAGGTCGAGACTTGTAGGTGTCCCACTGATGAGGCGGCTTGGAAGCTGTGGCTTTTGGTGAGAGGGTTAAAAGCATTTATAACGCACATGGTTGCCCTAAGGCATCATGGCGCACAATGTATCAAGGCCGGCGGGGGGGCCCCTAGAAGAGCTCGGTTTTAAGAAGATGAGTTGTCAGATGGTTCTCAACCTGTCTAAGAGGAGTGGACAGACCCTTCCAATGTTTGGCCACGGAGACGAAGTGGTGAGTCCTTTTTATGGTGGGGGGGGGGACATCTCGTGCTAAGGTCTATCCAGGGCAATGCAGGCTGGCACTCAGCCCATCCCGTCGTTTTGTTTAGGTGGTGGGTTGTTTATACAAATAAAGTAAATCTCTTTGCTCAACCTATGACTTGCATACCATGACTTTCCTCGCCTGACCCACCTTTACTTGGGTCGCTCCCCCCAAAACCACCCCGTCTGCTCGGGTCATTCTCTCAGAAAGGCACTTCCAAACTAGGTTTTACCTCTTCTCGATTCCCAACGCTACTCTTGGTGGTCGTAGCATTCATAGACTCTTTACATAAGGTAAATGCGTTGCACCATTTTATCTTCAGTGCCAGCCACTTGCAAATCAAGCTGACATTTGACTGGTGATGTTCTTAAAAGGTGCGCAGATGCATAGTTATTTTCAGTCTGCAAGGTCGCTTCAAGAGAAATTGGTCTGACGGAGTATGTCAGTCGAGGCTCATTATGGTATGGATGCCATGTGGGACTGTGGAGGTGGAAGGTACTTGGCCCGTACACCCCCAAAATATTTCTTCCTCATAGTACGTGCATCTTGCAAATATGCTTGCTGGATCAACCAGAAACCAAAGAAGCACGTCTCTACTGTAAAACAAATCTTAACTAGTGCACTTTATTCTGGCTTGAGTGCATCAGGATCTCAATATGGATACCAGTTCGTCATCACATGGGGTAGCAGGTGAACCTGGAGATGTTGCAGTTTGGGAGTCTAGAGCAAATTAACCTTTGGAGGAAGGAATTTCTTAATGATGGAGAGCTATCACACAAGTGGTTTGCATCTTCATTTGTGAAATCGGAATATAACAATGGGTGTATTTAGTTTGGCCCAGAGATTTCTTTGGAAGGACTGTGGTTGCTAAAACCAGGCACCAGTCCTTTTAATAATTCGTTGATGACTGCCTTACTGCCCCCAAATGAAAGTTAACCATGTCTTGGCGTTTGTGATCGAGAGGGGCCACAGGCTTGGCCTTGAATAGTTTTTGGGAGAAATAGAAGCTTGATTTCTAAGGGCGAAAACATGTGCAGCTTTGGGCAAACCTACTGCTTAGCACATAAAAGGATTTTTAATCTACTGCAAAGTCACCCCATATTCATGTCAAAAGTACTCATTATTTGTGACCCTACTTGATTGCCTGCAAGACATGTGTATTTTTGTCAAATCTGGGTATGTTCTCGGAGAGTGGCTGCTTGGACCAGTTGACAAGTGTGTGTGTGTATATATATATATATATATATATATATATATATATTATTTTAAAGTCTCCTTCGCTTGTTAGAATATTGACTGCTTCAATTTAGCATTCCTCAATGTCACTTTAAGAGGCTTTTGAAAAATGTAATTTCTCATTCTTCAAATCGTCACCCGGCATGGTGTGGTTACCTTAAGAAGTCGGATGCAAGGCACATCAGCCGCTCGGGCAAGCCCTGCCTTATTGCATTGTTTTGTGAAATTGGGTGAGGTTTCCTGACAAACTCTTATCGTTCCATGCCCTCTTACAATGGTGGTATAGGCACCAAAGATCTACCTTTCAAGCATGAACTGTTCCTAAACGCTGCCTTCAGGTAATGGTTACCCAACAAAGGATGCACGTAGGAAAGTTTAACCAATATGATGGTGGAATATCATTCTTGAGGCCAGAGAGATGTTGGTTGCATTCTTGGGATTTGGACTCCGTGCTTATTTGTGTGGTGCTTTTAAAAAAATGTCTAATTTGCTTTTCACACGTTTTTCATTTGGCAGAACCTTTGCCATTGAGTGTAAATTCTGTACACACGTTTATGAATCTTCACCTAGTGGCTGCTAAACATTTTAGGTGCGAGTTCTTGGCAAGTAGACTTGGGCTAAGTAACGGATGCATATGTGAACGTGTGTGTGAATATATACATTAGTGTAACTTAAGCCGTTGTCTAGGTTGAGATACCATTGTGGTGTCTTAAACACACACCAAGGAACCTCTGTACTTGTACTGACCACTTGTTTTCTCTTTAATAAGCTGACTTGCTAAATCTACGTACTCGTGATCTACAGTCCACTTATCATGCATAACCTGTCATTCATGCCTCCCATAGTTCTTTACATGCACGTAGCACATCGTTAAATCAATTGGCACTATGTAATGGTGAGTGCACGTTTTTACTTGTGTCTGTACTTGGGATGGCTATACATGTTGTAGCTATATATGTTGTGTCTGCATCCTTGAGACTAAGCGTAATGTTAGTTGACGCTCCATCTGTTCACAGTACATTAATGGCTGTAAATAAAGCTTGAGTGAGGTACTCCAACCTAAAAATGTAAGGCTAAGCGATCCTGAAAGTGTCTAAAGCCTAACAAGGCAAATGATGTGCCATTTCAACGGATGCCAAATCAGCATGCTTTAGTTATTGTCCTGTTGGAATGAAGGGTCCCCAATAAGTAGAAATCAATTGCCTCCTTGAATGTCTGCCCTATAATGTACATCCTTGATAAACCGATGGAAATGTCATTCTGCAATTTTCAGGAATCGCAATCTACTCGTAGACCATCTTTTTAATGTGTGGCAATGTAATTGACTGCAGGATGCTTCCACGCAGTAGTCTTAGCCGGCTTTCCTTTCTATAAGCCACACATCAGTGTCCTAAAAGTACTCCATCCTTGCCAAATAGCCCACTAATCTAGGGATTAACTATCAAACTCCATTGATTTTCCCTTGCATAAATTATTGAAGGTTGGCTCCAGGTGGTCCTAAGCGTGAAACTTTCCTGCATTGACTTTTGCTAATGAGCCGTTTTGCCCCAGTTTGTTTGAAGAGTCTGTACTGGGAGAAAACAAACTGGGTCTGGATCTTCAAAAACCAGTGGCCAGCATTGTTTGGTTTGTAGTTCTTGTGGAACCGCAGCAGAAATAGAAATCTGGGTAGGTCTAGGGATGTGTCTCTTGGACTTCTCTGAGAAGACGTTTGTGGTAGCAAAAATTGGCTTCTTGCCCTGGTCTTTTTTGCAGATATACCGGGCAAATGCCATTGGTCGCCTAGTGCGTTGAGCTGCCCACCATTTTCTGTTCTAATGTTATGTAATCTTGTTTGCCGCGTTGTATGGCGCTTGCGGGAGATGAGGATATATGACCTCTTTTGGTTATGGGGTCAAACTCGGCAATACAACACTTTCAAGAAGATGATTGACTGTGAAATAAGGGTCATGTTTATTGTTCCCCCTCCCATTTCACTTCCCTGAACTGATCTCACGTTTCTCTTGTTGGTGCTCTAACATGGCAGTTTCTACTGCATTAATCGTTCTACAAATCGAATAAGTAAAATGCACAGACCTATTACTAAAACTTAATTTCTCCTCCTCCCCAGTATGGGTGGTTCTCAAAACTTCTAAGTTCAAAACTACTTTATCAGCTTCGAAATGCGAGATTTTAATTGGTGAGTGGTGGGCAGCTAGTGGATGCAGTATTTGCCAAGAAGAGGTGTACCATACATACCATCACAGTAGCTGTTATTGGTACCTTTCAGAGATTCTAGTATAGTACTGTAACTCTTTTGGTCGTTGAAATTGTTAATTGCAAAGATTTACCAGGGGGTGTTCAGAAGTAGGCATGGACCGAAACATCAAAATGGTCGTATCTGGTGTATTGTTCACATTGTAAGTATCCTTGCTGGAGAAAGTTAAGAACTGGGCAGTTGTCTAAACCATGAGCCCTAGAAAATAAATGCTGCTCTAGTACCGTACAATATAATTAGGTAATTTAATCCCATTTTAGCTGTCTTGAAAGTTGGTATTTGGAGCATATCAGTTTAGCTAGGTGTTTCGCCATGTGCACACCATTTATCTCTCCAAAAGTATTAAATCTTGAAAGTGGTGAGTGACCGCTTTGTGGCCAGTTGCAAGTATTTGTAGATCGGCACCATTAATCATTTAGACCAAGCAAGGATTTGAAATTGTTCAGAATGCCCCTTTATAAGTATTTAGTTCTAATGCCTAATCAAAGTTTTAGTTCACATGCTTGTTCTTTGTTTCTATATCCTTCTCCCGTGAGGGTCCTCTGACAAACTTTTAACTCCACAGTTCCTAACTATGCCAAGCTCTGTCTGCTGGACATCACAAACCACTCAACTTAATCTCTTTTCTGGTAATGTGCTTTTACACTCTGTCAAATCACCACATTTGTAGGTTCTTAGCACGTTCTAATAGTTGCTGTGACAGAATGCCATCTGCAAGGCAGGAGTTAGCCTGAATTACTTTTCGTTTAAAGTAAAGATGCAGTTAATTTGGGCTGTCTGCTAATCAAACCTTCACTTTGATTATGCCCTATGCCATAACCGTAGTGTGGCTCATGTGCTGTTGCAGTCTCCTGATCCTATAACTGTCCTGTAGTGGCAAAGTTCAACAGCCAGATGTTCATTTTTGACAGCTGCTGGGACTCTGTTTCATCATCAGCACCTCTGATAGTACACCAGTCTTGACAGGGCTGGTGCGTATTGGCGTTCTGGCCTGGTTGTCTCCACAATATCCACCTTTGTCCCAGAAAGCTGCATATTTCCCCCTGTTTCGACCCCGCTCCCCTGGGGCACCTTCTTTCAGGACACAGGAACTGTGCCTGAGTAAAAGATGGTCCCGACATCACAAAGCCACTCTTAGCAGGGTGCTGATCACCCGAGTCCTCCTTGAAGTACCAGACATGGGAAGAGGATGAGTATTTACAGTAGCCAGAGGAGCGGATTAGGCCAAGAGAGGGCTTCTGCAATCTTGGATTCCGCTAGGGCTCCCTACATGCTGCGCGCCTCCTCACTTGATAAAGCACTCTGGGTAAATCACAAGGCTAAGGGCGCTTGTTACTGCATCATAGTTTTAACCCGTGACAACAGGCTTGCTTTACATTGGATCAAGGTTTTACCAGGATACTGCACTTGAAGCAGGATCACATCCTCCCTCGCAGGTGCCGGTCAAGGACTATCCTTTTCTATGGAGACTCTGGATTGGACCCCCTAGCAACCCACCAGAAGGAGCTCTGTTTTTCGTCTTGAGGCCTCTTTGAGCTTGCTCGACCTATTTGCAGCCAGCATCCGCATATTGTACCCCTGCCTGGGAAGTCCAGGCCTTGGTCTGCTAGAGCAAAAGGAGTAGGCGAGGGGCAGTGAAGAAGGTGGGGAAAGATGTTGTAACATATTTCCTGAATGAGGCCAACAGAACACCAAGAAATAAGGGCGGAGGTTGTTGGTGGAAGGATTTATGGTAGCATGGCGTCATTGGTGGACAATATTTCTATAGATTGAAGCAGATATGTTGTAAGCATGTAAGGTGCTTAGATTATTTCCAAGGCAGATTTTGAGAAATTTCGTTTGTAACGTGCGTAGTGTTAACATACGCGAGGGGCTTCAGAATGCGTTTTAGAAATCCTGGAACTATCTTGGCTTATTTGCCCGTTCTGATCTAGACTCTGTACTGCAGGTCTAATTCTAGAATGCAAATTCTGGAACTGCCAAGAGTGGCCTACTACAAAAGTAGATTGTGCATGAAGATGTATTATGTTGGTAACAGAAGATGCGGGTATGTGATGGTCAAACTAATGTATTTTTAAAAGCCTATCCCCTTGATGGGAAGGGACGACGTTTTTGCAATTGGTTAGCTAGACTACTGCTCCAGTCTCTTGATGGACCTTCCTCACCACGCTCAACAAAATCGTTAACTTCGATATCTACACTCTACAGCCGTCCCTTTTCCCACACTGTATCCATTGGGCAAGGCTATCCATGCGCACTTGCGTCTCTAAATGTATGCTTGCAGCCTTTAAATCCATGGAGAAAAGTGTACCATATCGGGTGGCTTTAATTTCTCTCCATGCCTCCACCCATACTCTACTCTCTAGAGATGCCATCAACCCGTGGTGTTCACCCATACTCTGCGTCTCCTCACTTTCATGTCTTTGCCCTGTACGCCTCCACCTCACCCCCACCATATCCCAACCATAGCCAAAATTGCTGCATGTAAAGGATGTTTGCATAACCCCACCATCGTCGTCCTACCTACCCTGTCTGTTTGCCATGTCTGTTCAAGTATGGTCCCTATATGTATTTTCTACTGTATGGACTCTTGCAGATTTTCGTGTGTTGTGTAATTTTATTTTTGAAGCACTAACGTCCAATAAAACAGTACATGTGGTGGTAAGTGTTTTAGGATATTCCCCGTTGTCAGAAAGACTGTGAACGAAAACTAAGTTAGACCATTAGACTTCCAGATAATACATTTATTTATATAGTGCTTTCGCCAAAGAACATGGAACATTTTATATACAGAATCACATTTGGTACTGCTTTGTTGACCTGTGAAGGATAAACACCAGGGTTGGCTTTGCAGAGATTCGAACCTGCAGATCAGAGATTGCAGCAGCGGGCCCTCACCCCACTGAGCTATATTACCAGTAGATGTAATCTAACACCCATTTGTTCAATGACCCCACATTTTGCTACCCCATGACTTCGGTAGCTTATACATGCTACATAACATTCCTTTCCCCTTGCCCCCACTAGTACCTAATTTTAAACCCTCCATGCTGCTAGAAATTTTCAGAAAGATTTTAATTTCTGAACGCTACTTTTAATGGCCCACCCTCGGCCATTTACCTCAACGTTTTGTTAACTTGGGCGACCATGTTTTTTAAAACTGTGGCTGAGGCATAAAACGCACGTGAGAAACATCTAAACGGTCCCTTTTTAGTTGAACTTTGAAACCTCTGGTCTGTTGCCATCAGCTCAGTCCAGGTGTCAGTGCGGGTTGAGGTATTGCTGATGAGAAATAATTAAAGGCCTGGTATAGTATTTATTCGTTTTTTTTAAATCCTTAGTATGATACTTTTTTCTTTTCTGAAGGTAATTTAGACCTTCTGGGAAAGAACTAAGATGAATGGCTGTTTATGACTTCTTGAGGCGTAATGCCCCCTTCTGAAATGCCAACATAGTGGTTTCTCCACGGATGACTTCCAAAAGCACATGGCAATTGTGGAAAATCGACGCAATGCTTCATTACTTTTTACTGAACCTTTCAGCAGCAAACAACGGTTCTGCCAGCCGGTCTAAACCAGAAATCTGGTTGCATCTTTTAATAAAGAAAAGACCAAACATCACACATTTTACAGGGCACACTGCATAACAAGCAAGTAACCACATGATGAAAATCTTCGAGTAGAGTATCACTGTTTTGGTGTAATGATTTTAACTTTGAAAGACCAGGAGATCCCCTCTGTCTACGGTCTCATGTCTTTTTCTTATTCTACAGCAAGACAGTGATTAGTTTGCTTGTCCAAAGCTCACACCATCAAAGTTTTTTTTCATAGGTATTTTTGTTGGTTTTAAAGGGGCAAGCTACAATCATATCGTCAGACATCGGATAGACTGCACCATGATTAGTTGAAAGTCAAACTATAACAATAAAAGTCCTTGGGCCAAAGGGGGAACACAGAGAACTGACTAAACATAGTGCAACATGAGGGTATCTATTACATCTTAGGGTCCGGATGCAATGCACTTGTGGTAGAGGCTGGTAGGGCGCTCTGGTCTGGGTCCAGTTTCTTCATGGAGCCTTAGCTCAGTGCAAGGCGCTTTGGAGTAAGCTTGCTACCCTCCACTGGTCCTTCAGTCCAGCTTTGCCATCCATCGAAGCGCAGGGGGTCGTCTCGTCACTCCTGGGAATTGCGGGTAAAATCCAGAAAGGGTTCCCAGGTGTTGTAGAACTTGCTCCTGTTTCCAAGATTGAAAGCTTTAATTCTTTCTGCCGCCACCATTATCCCAACATTTGGATCACCACATGGAGGTTGCCGGGCCTTCCGGGTGCTTCCAAAGCCTTCCGATTGAGATTTTCGCTGCTGTGAGTAGGTGCGTGCACAGGTCTGCTATACGACCAGTTAGTGGTAATTGGCCGTCGCCTGTGGCTCCCAGCTGGACTATCCCTGGGTTCCATGGGATCATGAGACCAGTGATTGATTTGTTCCATGACTTCTTTCCAGAACTGTGGCTTTGGGATATGACCGCATGAAGTGGAACAGCGTGCCTGTGTCCAAGCATCCTCCAACATCTTGGTGACATTGTTGGGTTACATTTATTGAGGATTTCTGGCGTTAAGTGCCGCCTGTAGCAAACAATTTGTTGACACATTTAGAGCTTTTATGTGTTTGGGCCCAGAGACGGCCCTTTTCCTCAGGCTCGATAGCTCTGTCGATGTCTCTTTCCCATTTCAGCATCTATGCCTTTTTTATCTTTTTTAAAATATTTTTTTAACTGTGGTCTGATCTATCTAGAAGCCTGTACAGGTTGGATATTTTGCCTATGGCTGTGCTGTAAGCTTTCGCTCTAGGGCTGTCGGGTCTCTGCTTCCGTTCTTATCACGTCTTGGGATAGCCAGTGTCTGAGCTGCATATATCAGAATATTTCCGTTTCTGGGACTTGGAATTTGGTCTTGCAGGCTTCGAAAGTTAGCGGGGGATCCGTTCTCGAAGAAATCAGTTATGTGCTTCAGCCCACCTTGCTTCCATTTGTCGAAATGGTTTGGTGTGAAGTCCGGATTGTCCCAGATCGGGGAGGGGGCCCACAGCGCTTCTGCAGTTCCATCTGCAGGCTGCCCTTTTCCAGCACTCGACTGTGGTGTTTTTCACTGTTAGGGGGTCTCTGTTGGGAGGGTTCTGGGGTCAGACTTCCTCCTGCTTTATCCCGCTTGATTGGTTGGCATTTAGCTTCCATGTGAAGGCCTGTGAGAGTTGCGCCGCAAGGCAGTATCTGTCCACGTCGGGGACCCGTAGGCCGCTCCCGGCTGCGCCTGCGGCTTCTTTCCTTCCCATACATATTTCAGGACACTTGTCTGTAGTTTCTGAATGGCCGCCTTAGGTATGGCGACTCGGAGGCCCAAGCAGTAGTAGATCAGTCTCTGAACCAGGTTCATTTTTAGAGCAGCGGTCCTTCCGAACCACGACACTTCTTGTTTCTGCCAGTGTCCTAGGTCACTGTGTAGCTCTTTAAACAGGGGTGGGGGAGTACTTTATATGGCCTTTTCGATTTTGCTTGGTATTTGGACACAGGTAGCAAATTTGTGACCTCGCCCATGGGCCTGGGTAGGTGTTTGCTAGGGATTACCAGGGCTGTGTTTTTTTTATTTTATTTTTTTGTTTTTTTTTAATTTTTGTTTTTTTTTTCCTTTACCCTGAATTCGGAGGCTTTTCCGAATGCTTCTAATTCTTGCCACAGTGACTTCATGGATTCTTTGGTTCGGGTAATGGTCAGCAGGACGTTGTCTGCATGTAGGGCTGCTTTGTAGGATTCCCCTTTGTGTTCCAGCCCATGTATAGACTGGTTTTGGCGGATCCTTCTAGCAAAGGGCTCCATGGAGAGTGCAAAGATGAGCGGTGATGGTGGGGGGGGGGGCCACCCTTGCTGTGTGCCTCTGGATATGGCGATTTTGGCTGATCTGGGGAAGTTAGCCTGAGCGCTGTAGAGGGGCGCTAATAGTCCATTAGACAAATTTCGGGCCGAATCCGTAGTGAAGGGTCTCCCTGATGTAGCCACTATGTCAAATGCTTTGTGCTCATCGAGTGATATGACGGCTAGTTCTAGTCCAGCCCTGTTGGCTGATTCTATTATGTTTATGGTGTGCCTGGAGTTGTCCTTTCGTGTTACAGCCCTGGATGAAACCAGTCTGATCCGGGTGTATTATGTCTGGGAGAACTTGTGCCAGTCTGCCCGCCTGGATTTTCAACAACACTTTAGCGTCATTGTTCGTTAATGTGATGGTTCTCTATGATGAACAGTGTTCTGGGGGCATCCCGGGTTTTGGTTTAAGAACCGTCTGACTCCTCCATGGACTGGGTAGTGGACCCAGTTGTAAGAAATGAATTGAATAGGTTTGCCAGGTGAGGGGCTACAATGTGGGCTAATTTCTTAGATTTGGTATGTTATCTGTCTGGGCCTGGAGCCGTGTTTTCCATGGAGTGGATGATTTCCCCTACTTCTTTGGCCGTGATCGGGAGTTCTAGTGATACCAGTTCGGGGAAGTGACTTTAAAAAGTGCAGTGGATAGATATTGAAGCTCGCTGTCTTGTTAGTTGGGGTGCCTGCCATCATGATCTTGTGATTCCGTCATTGCCTCCAGCTCCCGAGTCCCCACAACAGAGTTTGCCACTCAGGTCTAGCATATACTGTATGTTTCGTGAGTGCAGATATTTGAGCGTGTGAGCCAGCAAGTGGTTTACTTTGTTGCTATTTAAGTAGTAGTACTGTTTGGTGTACACCAGGGCTCTGGCTGATCGTTCCGCCAAGTGCATTTCCACCGCCGCCTTTGCTTTTTTTAGCTCCCTACCTAGTTTTGTGGTTTGTCGTCTCTTGATGTAGACTTCCAATTCTGAGACCTTTTTCTACAATTTAGCTTGCTGTAGTTGGTGCTGTCCGTGTCCAGTCGTGCAGTTGATCGCCACTCCTCTGAATACTGGCATCATTGCATCCCAGACGATAGCTTCTGAGGTTCCGCTTGTAGTGTTTTCCTTAAAATAGTTTGAGGGTTTCCACTAGTTCAGTGCTGATTCCAGTATCTGCTAGGATGTGATCCTGCAGTTTCCAGAATCTCTGTTGGGGGTCTGGTAGCCCCTGCACTTGAGGCGCATAGTCACAGGAGTGTGGTCCAATATTATCCTGTGCCCAATTTGAGTATCCTCTATTCATGGGACGAGAGAACTCAATGCAGTAGAAGGTTGATACTTGAATATCCTTTGTGTAAGTGGAAGAACGTGTAGTCCCAGATCCCCTCGTTGCTTAGCCTCCAAATGTCGATGTTATCATGTTTCCTTTAGGAATTCTGCCATCGCCAGTGCTTTGGCGAAGTCCTCCCTGGTTGGGGGTAGTGTTTTGTCGATACTCTGATCGAGGGTTAGGTTGAAGTCGACCCCGATTTGTAAACGACACTTGGTGAAAGCGGATATGGTTGGTATGACGACGAGTAGTAAGCGGTATTCGGGCAATATATTACTGCTAGGGTGATCGGCATCTAGACCAGGAGGCCCTTTAGTCGGAGCTCTCCCTTCCGGATCCCTTTTTGATTGTGACTTGCGTTAGCAGCAGGGCGTGGCTGAGTTTTTTTATTTATTTTTTTGTCCTGATGAGGCGAAGTAGCGTTTTGGGAATAGCTGGAAGTTGATTCACCTTGCGTCCGCTTCCAGGAGGTGAGTTTCTTGTAGGAGGTGAGTTTCTTGTGGGCAGACAATCTGGGAGATCAAATATGAGGTCAGACTTCAGCCGGGCGTAGGAGACCGATTTCCAACGTCTCCTCCATCTGCACTTTCATCCTGTGTTTTCTATATTCATTGGCATGGAACATTTTTTCTTACACACAAACTGCCAGTTAAAATGTACAAATGAATGCTTTATGTACCATGCCTTTGACCTTTACATTTATGTCATAGTGAATGTTTAACTATGCCTTTGTGTTCCACAATGAACATTGTAGATTGTCATATATAAAAGTCTACCAAAATGCTTTGCACAAAGAAAATAAGCATCAGCTAACTAATAAAAAGCTGCAATTTTGTATAAAAGAATTGGAATTTTGTACATGAATATTGTATTAGAGATATCTGTTTGACAGCAGCAAGCATGCTGTTACTTTCAACGGTTGCCCAAACTGCACGGGCACCCGTAAGGGTCTAAAACCAGTGTGTACTGAATTTACCCTGGGCACCCTAAGATCCATAGAGGGTAGGACAAACCCCCCTTGTTACAATCTGGGAGAGCCTGCGTTCTTCTGATTTTCTCCTCCAGGGTGTTCGACCCTGAACGTTCCATGTTATCATGGTGAGCTCCTTGTCTGTGGTGGTAATTTGGGCAGTGACTTGTCGGCTTCCTTAGTTCTTTGATTCTTGTTGGAGAATCCGCATTAGCTTATGGGCTGAATTGGATATCATTGAAGGAATTCCCCTGTAGTGTGGATTGATTTTTCTGCATAGTTTGCTCCCTCTCAAACATTCCTATCTCCCCTCGTCTCGCTCCAACCCCTGTCCCCCCCCACAGAAAAAACAGGTTGTTCGGGCCAGCCTCCAACAGGTGGACCAACGCACCCAACTCGGTTAGAGGCAACCGTGCCTCATGTGTCTTCGGTAAAGCTTGGTGTTAAATGTGCTTTTGTGTTTTATTTGTTTGCATGTGTTACTCCTGGAAATTTGGATTCCATGCTTTTGTGAGCATCATGTTGGCCATTACATTGTGTGGGGAGCAGGCTGGTATTGCGGCTCATAAATTCAGCTGTGAATCTTGGGTGACTCGCAATGGTCGTGGTGGTTGTACAAGGCTCATTACGGCCTTGGCTCATTACGGCCTTGGGCCATAGCGGTTACAAGCTGCCGCTGGGTTGCAGGTCAAGAGAGAAACAGTTTTCAGCGGTTCTTGTTACTTTTATTCTTGGATGGGGGGGGGGGGGCCTTCAATCCTGCGCCACCTCTCCACACGGGCCCAGGAGCTCAGGGGCTCCTTTGAGTCTTCCGTGGTGTAGGTTCCCATTCCGCGGTCGTCGTCCTCAGCCTCTGGGTTTAGGAATCTTTCTGCTTCCATTGGGGAGAGGGTGTGCCAGGGCTTGCCCTCCCAGGTGGAGGCTAAAGCAGTGGGGAAACTCCAGCGGTATGGAACCTTCCTCTCGCATAGCCATTCCGTGATGGGTTTCAGGGCTTTCCTCTTCACCAGTGTAGCAGCTGCTAGGTCTTGGTACAGCGAGATTGCGGCGTCTCAAGTTTATGCGGGGTGAACTGCTGGCTTTCCGCATTCTCTTCTTTTACTTTGTAGATGTGTACTCTTGCTAGTACATCGGCTAGATGGAGGTGCTCTGCTTTTGTTCTTGTTCTATGCACCCTGTCAAGTTCCAGGGGATTCGTCAGTGACGGTCAGGATGAAGGGGAGTGGGTCGCTTACGTAAGACCCCAGTTCTTCGTCCAGGATTGAAGGTGGGATTCCTCGCCGGTGGATGTTGCGCCTAGATCGGTTTTCTGCGTCTTCCTGTTTGGATTAGAGTGCTTCACACCTGGCTTCAAGCGCTGCGATCCGATCCCTCCCCAATTTCAAAATTCTGATCATAGCATATGGTTTCAATTTCCGCCATTCTGGTTTCATTTCCCAACTTGCTTGTTTAGGGTCGATCTTCACACCTCCAGTGCCTTTCTGATTTTCTTTGGGAATGGTTGATAGTAGTTCTTGGAGGTCAGATTTTGTGACCGCTTGTGGCGTTTGGTCAGACGCTTCTTCTAGATGGTTACTTGAAGTCGCTGCGTTGGTGCGATTTCCCCCTTAGTCTTAACTTCTCTGCCATGGGGGGTCATCAGTAATGCAGCAATATCTGTTTGTTTTTCGCCGTCTTGGGGTTCCTGGCCATTTTGCTTTGATCCGCCCCTGGGCTAGTGGGCTGGCCCTGTGCCAGTTTTGAGTTCTGGAATTCGGTGTTCTTTAGCGCTGTGCTCTGGTACAATTCGCCTTTGGGCGCTACTCTCGTGGGACAAGGTACTACCCCTGATGGTCCTGCAGTTGAGTCTAGCGAGAAAGCAGGCTTGTGTGCCTGTAGAGGTGTTGCGGGTCCTTCCGGAGGTTGGATTTTGGTTGTGGGATCAGGCAGGTGGGGACCAGGGTAGGCGATCAGACCCACCCATTAGGTTTGTCGCCACTCCGGTGGTATGGGTGGACGTGTAGCCTAGAGTGGTATCGGTCTCCTGATGCCCGAATTTAATTGCCAGGGTGCAGGCAGTGTCCCAGTTCTGGTGCTAAAAGGTAGATGAGGGCTGCATCTGTTGTTGCTCCCCCGACTGCAGTTTTCTTGGAGGAGTAGGCCTTCCAATGGTCGTATCCCCGGCGCGGTGGGAGGGGGACCTAGGAGAGGGTGGGGGGGGTGAATGCAGTGAGTTGTGGGGCTGTGTGGAAGGACCTCCTGGGGTAGTACGCCAGGTGCTGTCTTACCTTTAATCAGATGCCAGGGAGGACATTTGCTGGGCGTCATAGTGGGGGCCAGAAGTGCCCTGAGAGGGGGAGGGGCAGCTAACGCCTGTCAGCTGTAGATCTGAGCCCCCCCCATCTAATCTTACTGTTGCGTGCCTGAGGTTCCGCCGGGCTCTTTGGGTGCTTCTGTGCTGGGCAATGTATAGCGGTCTTCATGGGAGGGCTTCTTGGGGCAGTTAAGTCACTTTTGTCGCTCGAGGCACGGGTGTTGTGTGCAGTATAGGGCTGGACTGTTGCAGGACCTGTGGGGCACAGTGAGGGCCTCTATGGTGAGGGAGGTCCAGCAGTATGTGGGAGCAGGAACTCTGTTGGTGGGTGACAGTTGCTGTGCAGCTCCAAGCGTATGCAATGCTTACTCCGGAGGACTGCACTGTTGCGGCCCCTTCGTGTGGGCTGATGGGTTGACACAGCACGCTTTGGCGTGTCTCCGGGTCATTGGCTGGGGAGAGAGTAGTGTGTGTGCTGGGAGCGTTCGAAACCAGGAGGCCGGGTGAAGCCCTGGGGTCCAGTGGGGTTGCACTCCGTTCGCCCTCACCTATATCGGCTGATATTTGTTGCTCTGGATTGGCGCCCCGGGATGGGGAGTGTTAGCAAGAATTCTCATAAATGTGCTAATTCCCTTCACCTTAGAGATCCCCAGAAACGTTGCTGGATTTTGAGGACTTGATTTTCTTACCTGGAGAGTGAGCCTTTTTTCCCACTCTCTCTCATGTATTTTGAATGCGTTTTTACTCTTGTATTTTCTTTGGTTATGGAGTTTTAGATGACTCCATAGGCGGCATCTTTCACCCTTAGTGCAATGGCACAGGGAAACCTTTTCAGGCAAGGTTTAAATGCCTTCTCTGGGATAAACTGTTTCCCAGAGTAAGTAAAGTGAAATTGACTTTACAAGTGCTTTCAAATTCAACATACCCTAACTTACTATAGAGTGCTTGAGGGGTTACCTAAAATCCCCTGTGTAGAAACTCAAATGCTACCCTTTCCTCTCGAAATGGCTGGTGGCATTGGTTTTACAAAAAACGTCCATGATTTTTCCTGACCGCGAGCACCGGTAGCGTTAAATCGCGGGAGCTATGTTTTTCAAGATGGAGTCTTGAGCCCCCTTTGTTTAAACGGGTCTGTCTTTTTTTTCGCCATTTCTGTTTGGAAAGGTCTGTCTAGAGTTTGTCTCTGCGTGCCAAACCACGTTTGGTCCCTTTATTCCTTTGGTGGGCTTCAGGACTGAAGACCGCCTCTGGCGCCCGAGTGTCTGGGGTGGGCAGGAAGTGCGGGAGGTGCCCGAACTCGCTGTGCTTAGTATCTTAGGAAACCCAAATGCACTATGGGCGGGCTGGCAGGCAGGCTGGCAAAGACACTCACCCTGTTGGGTGAGTGACAGCTAGGCTGGAATGAATGGGGAGAACTGAATAAAAGGAGTTTCTTGGCTTGGAAGGCAGTCGACCACTGGAACAAAAGAACCGAAGACCAGCTTGAAGATGACGGCTCCTGCAACTCGTGGACCCTTGGTTTGCCCAGTGAAGCCCTACTGCTGGTCCGAATCGTTAAGTTCACCTCGACAGAGAAGCCCTGCAAGGACGACTTCTCCCTTTGAGTTGGTGGGACCATTCAACTCGACACTAAGCCACCTAGATGCCATTCTCGGAGCTGGTTGTATTTTCCTCAGAGTGCTGCAGGAAACCGAATAACCAGTTAGAGGGCCACCAATTTGTGTGCTTTAGTACAGCTATCGGAATCAAAGATTTACCAGTTGCCAGCTTTGCGATCAGTGCAGGAGTCCCCCGGCGTCCTCCCTCTTGTGGAACAGCGAGATCTGCAGGAACTGCCAGGAACAGACGTCTTCAGCTGCACCTTTTTTCTTCATTTGTACGGTACTGTGAAAGAAGACTGAGTACCTACCTCTCGCAGTGAAAGTGCTTGAAACTTGCCCAACTTGCAGGCCTAATCAGCTTGTGACCCAACATATGATTCTCTTTACGAACTACTTCTGAGAACTTTGGCAAATACTTTTCCGTTTAACTACCAGAACTGCTTTATCCTATACAAGACTTTAGCCCATTGACTTTGGCCTGACCTATTGCATTGAATTAACTCCTGTGGTGAACTCATAGTATTACTGTCGAAGAGTAACTGTAATCTTTTTATTAACCTATGCCTTTTTGCTCCTCCAAAGTAGTTTAAATGCCTCAAACGTACAGTGTAAAGGACTGAAGTATATTTGTGTGTAATATAGATTGCCTCCTTCCTCTTGTGAGTGTTTTATAACTGAAGTGTTTTACCAAGAAACCTTGAGTGTAAGTGTTTAAATACTTGATAGTAGACCTCTGTGTAACATCATCACAGCTCACATTCCCTTCTTGAGATTAGCCTGGATGCTCAGCAACGCTACCAAAACTGTGAAGTACAGACTTGTACCAAAGGTTGGTTTGCTTAGACCTGTTGTCCTAGTTGTGTGTAGTGGTTCCAAAGAGTACTGCACATAACTGCCTAACACTGGTGGCAAGCAGCGAGGATAAATTGTAGTTGTTACATTGAGAGTTCTGCTTTACTTTTGTTCAAATAGTAACCTTCACAAGGCTAAGCACCACTAGAAAAGCAATTTTATCATGCCTAATATGGATAACTTCAGACAAGAACCCCTGATCATTAACAGTAGATCAACTGAAGGAAATGTGTAAGGTCAGGAATCTCCCTGTTAAAGAAAAATGAATTGATTGAAAGATTGTTGCATTTTCGAAGTCTGAGAAGTGGGTCTGTTACACCTACTTCAGCAAATGTGGAAATGTTGATGAGGATGATGATTCAGTAGAACTCTAATGTTATTGAAGAGTTAGAGGAGTCTTAGGATGTGAGCCCCTCTGCACCTCAACAAGCTCTTAGGCCTCAACCTTTATCCACAGGGACCCTACCAGGTCCAGTACTGAGTCCAGAATTTGTCTCTCTTGAAAAAAACAGAATTAAGTTGGCGTTCAAAAGGCTACAACTTCAAACTGAACCTAAACATCAAGAAATCAAACTTGGAGATATGGAAATGCAACATGCTCTTGAAATGAAGAAATTGTCTCTCAAATGTTTCCAAACCAGAGTCTTCTAGGTCTTCCAGTCCTAAGAGACCTTGTATGCCTAAGGAAGCTGTGAGTATGTATGAGGTGAAGCTTGATATTTTGGATTGGTTGGCTGCTTTTGAGAATAACTGTGGGATTCAGGGTTTCACAGGGAATCAGTTGATTCCTTGGCTTTTATCTAGCCTCCCCCAGGTTGCAACTGATGCTGTAATGGAGGTGGGGGAACTTGAAATATTGAGTATGAAAATGTGAAGCTAGCTTTGATAGCTAGATTTGGGAAAACTCTTCCAAGTACGTAAGTCGTTTAGGACCCTCAAAAAGCGTGATGGTACCCCTTGGGCTACCTGGATGCGTGAATGTTTGAAGAACTTAGATGGTTGGGTAGAGTTAACACTTTTGAAGGAATGAGATCTATTTTTGCTAGAACCAATTTTTGATGCCTGCTCTCCTGAGCTGAGACAGCATTTGGCTGACTCTAAAGAAATTGATCCCAAGAAAAGCTGCTGACTTGTGGGTTGCCAAAAGGGCTACTCGCAAGGATTTTTTAAAATATTTTTTATTTTCCTAAAACAATACAAATTTATAAATGATTGAGAACAATAAGGCTATTACCATACCCCCGCTTTCCCCCCCCCCCCAACTTGACCAAGACCATTCTGTTCTGTGCGTGCAGGATTAATGTGGGCTGTCCAAATCCTCACCGAAAGAGCTTTCCACTTTCTCGTAAAATAGGGTTGTTGTGATGGCCACCCATTGTAATAGATCTGCGGAGGTGTCTCTTTTGTCGCTGTGCCAGCTCCCATGCCCCCGTTTCGGTTGCTGTGCATCTGCGGAGGTCCTCCCACCACGTTGCAACACTAGGGGCTCTGGGGCACTTCCAAGCCATGGCGATTTGACGTTTTGCCAGAATGTACATTAAGTCCTTTAGTCTGTTCAGAGGCTTATTCTTTTTACCTTTAGGGTAAGAGTCTAGGATGCACGCCCTAGGTGTCTCCACATCCAATGCAATATCTGCTTCCGCCACCCTTGCTTTGCATCCAGAAAGTTTGAATTGCCGGGCATCCCCAGAACATGTCATCCCCACACAGGGTTTCTGGCATTTGGGGCACGTCGCGGCGCCTGTTCTGCTGAATTTTGAGATAATGTCTGGGGTAAGTTATGCTCTGGTGAGCATATAGAATTGTATAAGCTGCAGGCGGGCATTCCCAGATACTTTTTTGTGGTGGCGTGTAATAACCTCCCATTCATTGTCTTCGAACTGTGTCGAGTTTGAGCTCCCATTTGCTCTTGCTCCTAAGGTCTTGTTGTGTGGTGCAGGTGAGCAAAGTTTCGTAGAGCCTTGAGGTTTCATGTCCTCCCTCTGCAGCACTTAACAGGTTCTCTATGCCCTTTTGTCCGGTGTCCAGGGTCTCCGTTTCCGGCCAGCGTTTGGAGTTTTCACTACGGCACTGCGCAGGAGGAACTGTCCAGTTGGTATCCCTGTGGACTCCTGGAGTTCAGTAAACGTGAGGATACCCTGATCGTCTACCAGGTCTCCCAGGGTGGCAACGCCGTATGTCTCCCTTGTGTTCCTAATCACCTTCCGATCATCAGGCCTGGATGTCATGACTACACTGATCGGGATCTGTGGGGAGTAAGGGTCGACCAATCGGTGGCTTTGCAGGTGCGCTTCCATATCTGGTTTCCGAGGCAGATTAAGTGTGAGTCTTGGTGTTTTGATCCCGATTCGGTCCAGAGTAGGTCTCCGAGTAGCTTTTGGGAGTTTGTGGGCAGCAGGAGGCGAATGTCGGTTGTGGCGTCGTCGGCCATCCACTGGATCACATGCTTCAGTTGCCCAGCTATATAGTAAAGTTCAAAGTTGGGGACCTTGAGGCCTCCTCTGTCGTACGACCTTTGCATCGTTTCCAGGGCGACTCTGTAACTTCTGACCATAGGAATTTTCTGCAGAGTTTATTTATATCCCTAAAGAACGGTTGTGGGATATTGTACGGGACATTGGTGAAGAAGTAAAAGTGTCTCGGTAGTACCACCATTTTAAGAAGCCCTGCTCTGCCCGCCACCGAAAGCAGTAGCTTGCTCCAGAAGTCCATTGATTTGACCAGGCCGTCTTTCGCCTTCGATGTGTTCAACATGTGTTCAGTTTTGCGGTCTCGTTGAATCGTAATACCCAAGTATTTGAAGGATGTGGATTCCCATTTAAGGACAAGAGTTGGGAGGTTTCTCTCCTGACTCATTTAAGGCTGGTAGGGGGTACAGGCATGACTTGCCATAGTTAATTTTGGATACCTGTGCATCTGTGAAACCCCTCCAGTGTCTCGAGTATGTAGGGTAGTATGTGTTCAGGGTCTTTCCGCCACTGGTTCCAAAGCTAAGATGTAGAGCATGAGGGGGAGGGGGGTATCCCTGTCGTGTACACCGGGAGATTTGTCAGAGAAGGTGTTGTTCGTACGTGCCCTGGCAGTGGGGTCTGTATAAGTGAGTTCAACACATTTAAAGGGATGGTCTAGTAAACATTTTTATTTAAAAAATAGATGGGCAACATAAAAAAAAATTCTCCGTTTTTTAAAACTTCCTATGTAAAATGTTGAGCTATTCAAGCTCAAAATTCACAAAAGCAAGCACATAGGCGCATCCATTTTGTGAAATGGAGGCCCTCCTGTGCTGGCTTTTGCTTTTGCGGCACTAATGAAGGAAACGCCAGCCAGCTGTAGTAAACAAAGGCTACCGCTGGGTGGCTTTCCCTTCATTAGTGCTGTAGGCGGAGGACGGGGACCGGAGACCAGAGCAGGAAAGCTGCAGCTGAATCTCGGTAAGTATTAATTTATTTTTTAAAAATAAGCACTAGCTGCGTTTTTTTTTTAAAACCGCAGCTTTAAAAACGTTGTATTTATGTTTGCGGTCGCTTTTGAAGCGACCGCAAACATAAATACAACGTTATTGTGTTGGAAAAAACCGCAGCGTTTTCCAACACAACCGCGTTATGTTTCTGCCTGAATCTGCTTTACCATTTGGGGCTCTCGGGCTCCCCACGGGGAGCCCGAGAGACCCAAATGGTAAAGCAGATTCAGGCAGAAACAACGCGGCATTGCGGAAAACCGCATTGTTTCTGCCTGAATTTGCTTTCCCATTTGGGGCTCTCAGCGAGCCGCAAATGGGAAAGCAGATTTAGGCAAACAACGCATCATTTATCATTTCCCATTTGGGTCTCTCGGGCTGGTCTCCGGTCCCCGTCCTCCGCCTACAGCACTAATGAAGGGAAAGCCACCCAGCGGTAGCTTTTGTTTACTACAGCTGGCTGGCTTTTCCTTCATTAGTGCCGCAAAAGCAAGCACAGGAGGGCCTCCATTTCACAAAATGGATGCGCCCATGTGCTTGCTTTTGCGACTTTTGAGCTTGAATAGCTCAAAATTTTACATAGGAAGTTTTAAAACGGAGAATGCTAGTATTTTTTTTGTTGCCGATCTATTTTTTAAATATTTTTACTAGACCACCCCTTTAAGGAAGTACAGCCCTATTCCCATCTTGGCCAGCGTGGTGTGGAGCCATTTCCATCGGAGTTGAATGCCTTGGAGCTGGGTAGCTGTCAGTGCTATATGACATGGTGCAACCTTTGTAGGTTTTCTGTAATGGAGCGGCCCTGCACATAACCTGTCTGGTCGTGGTGAATTAAGAGTGGGTTGGCCATTCTCAGTCTCCCTGCCAGTAGCGCCGTCATTATTTTGTTGTCCAGTTTAAGCATGGACAACGGTCTGTATGATCTGCATTCTGAACTGTCTGTTGGGTTTTAACAGGGGGATGACTGCCTCCCTCATGGTGTCTGGAAGACGACCCAGTTCATATGCGTTGTTGTACACCTGGGACAGCAGAGGGGCTAGTATAGTCTCGTAGGTCTTATAGAACTATCCTGGGTGTTGGTCAGGTCCTGGTGCCTTCCCAGAAGGGAGCGATCTAATAGTGACCGCAACCTCCTCAGGGGTGATGGGGCCTTCTAAGGTCTCGGCTATCTGTCCGTCAAGCTGAGGTAGCCTGATGATGTCGAGGACGTCCTCTATTTCAATGTCAGTGGTTGGTGTAGGGTCAGAATACAGGGCTTGATAGTATTTTTTTAACTCTAAATTAATCTCCTTTTGTGTGTGGCTGTTCTGACCATCTGTGCCCTGGACTAAGCAAATGGGTTTTCTGGGAATTTCGCGTTTATAGAGCCATGCTAAGAGTTTCCCCGGTTTGTCGCCTAGGGCATGATTCCTTTCAACGTATTTTGCGTAGCTTAATTTCCCCAATGACTCCCAGTGTGTTAGGCAAGCTTGCTTAAGCTCTATTTTGTTCATGGGGGCAAGGTCTGAGATGTTATTTTTTCCAAGTCTTTCAACTCTTGTTCAGCGCGCACTAGCAGGGACGTGATGGATCTTTGGGCCCCTCCCGTGGCAGCAATCCTTTTCCCCCCCCCTCATCACTACCTTGTATGCCTTGCATGCTGTGCTTATGTGTTGAACACTGTCTAAGTTGGTCTGCCAGTAATCTGACGTGCTCTGTCTGATTTGTTCGCAGAAGGCATTATCTAACAGTGCTTCGCTCCCGAGTCTCCATTTAGGCACTGGGGGTCTGGGCGCGATAACCGTCCAAGTGGTCACCAGGGGGGAGTCATCGGACAGCACTCTGGCCAGGTATTGTGTATCATCGAACAGGTCTAAGTGTTCCTCACTGGTGAAAATGCAGTCAATGTTGGTTTGCACAGCATCTGGGGGTGAGTAAAAGGAGTAGGCTCTGGTGTCCGGATGCTGTTCTCTCCATAGGTCTTTCAAGGCGAATTGGTGTGCAAGGGCGTTCAATATTTTGGCAGGTGGGGAAGGGCTGACAAGTTTGTTGTCAGATCTGTCGATGCAGGGGTCCTGGGTGCAATTGTAGACCCCCCCCCAAATTGTTTTCTCTGCATGGGCAGAGGCGGGTGTACAACGAGCGGAAGACTGGCGTCATGATTAGGAGCGTAGGTGCTAATCAAGCATAGGTCCCTTCCTTCAATGGTGCCTTGTATTTGGGCCATTCTGCCATCATTGTCGGTTTTAGTGTGGGTCAGATTGATGGGGACAGAAGGGGCAATCCAAATTAAGACTCCCTTAGCGTACGTGGAGAATGTGGAGCCCACCAGGGTTCCTCTCCATACTTTGGGCAGTGCAGCTAGCTTGGGGGCGTTTAGGTGGGTCTCTTGCAGCATAGCGACTCCGACTTTGTTTCATGAATGTGTGGACGCGGTGTTTGACGTAGCTGTATAAGCCTCGACATTCCAGGACATAATTCTAATTTTGTCTGCTATGCTCTGTGTGTAGTTGTGGGCATGAGGGTGGCCCGGGAGGTAGCTCAGTCCCTTGGCTTGATCGGTTATGTTGCCTCGGGAGGACTTGGTGTGTTCCACAACAGTTCTGCAGTTAGGTGGTCTTGGTACATTGTGTTTACAACTTTAACTGGGTCCCCATAGTGGGGCCTCCCTTCCCTTTGAACACTAAACATTAACTTAACCTTTGGTAAAACTAGTCTAGTGAGGTTTCCCCTTGTTCTGACTGTCCCGTTTCCGCTCCATTCGACCTAGGTCTATTGGTGCCCTATGGGCGGGTAAACTACCCAAACTGTTCCTGGGGGATAAGAGTAGGTTTGCCTCAGATGGTGTCTATTGGGAAGCCGTTCGTGTCTAGAGTGGCTCCAATCAAGTTAAGGTTTGCCGCATTTCGTAACATGGTTCGGTGTATCAGGTGTGCACTGCCTGGGGGTGCGGGAGTGATTTCTCATGATGCGGTTTGCTATGGTTTCCGCTGTTGTAGTTCCAGGTCTGGGATCTGCTCCTTGTCCATCCATTCGGTGGCTTCGGCAGGCGTGTCGAAAAAGTAGGCTCTGTTGTGCAGGACTTTTAAGCTAGCCGGGTACAGGAGCATGTAGCGTAGGCCCGTGTTTTTCAATCTAGCTTTGGTGTGGGTGAATTGTGCTCCGCTTCTTTGGACTTGTAGCGTATAGTCTGGGTAAATGGCGACCTTAGCGAAGTCTCTTTGTATGCAGCTGCCTGATCTTGAAAAGGCGAGGATAGTTTCCCTGTCTTTGTAATTAAGCACTTTGGCTATTATTGGTCTGGGTGGGCATCCAGGGTGTGGCCGCTTGGCGAGGGATCGGTGGACTCTCTATGATGAAGCCCTGGGAGAGTTTCCCAGCTCAGATTTCCTGTAGTAGGAGGTCTTCGACGTAGTTAGTGGGGTTGCTGCCTTCGATGCCCTCAGGTAGGCCAAAAACTCTTATTGCTGCGCGCCCGCCCTTCTGCCTCGTCAGCCCTGTCTTCTGGGTTTTTCACTTTTTGTGTCAGCGTGTCCATCTCTTTCAGGAGCTGGTCTTTGATTCAGTATTGTCATGCACTTGGGTTTCCAGGGCCTCCGTTCTGCAGGCGATGGAGCACACATCTTGGCGTAATAGATTTAGGTCAATTGCGACAGTGTCAATTTTGCTCTCCATGGTTATCTGGAGGGTCCAGATGGCCTCCAAGAGCTGCGAGTTCGCTGGTTCCGGGGGCTCAGTGTTTGGTGACTCATCGCAGGAGGTGCCGGCGTCGGGTCTGAGCGCCGTAGTGGCCGCTGAGTTCTCCATGGTGGTCTGTTTGCGCTTGCTCCAAGCCTTTTGTGGTCATTGCTCTGGGGGCGGGCACGCCCGGCTGATCTGTCGATTTGGCAGAGATGGTTGTGGTGTTTAGCGCAGTGGCAGGGCCACGTTGGGGCTTTCAGGGGCCCAGCTTAAACACTATGTTGCACGTTTCTTCCTATGGGGTGACTTGGGAGGCTCAACGTGATGCCAGGGGTAAGGGCGCTCTGTCGGCGTGCTGGGCACTCGGGGTGAGCCTCTCCTGGCTTGATTGGTGGGGTGTCCCGAAGTTGTTCCTCCAGTGCTCAAGGAAGGAAGGGGGACGGCCTATCTCGACGCCCCAACCACGCTTATGTCGGGCCAAGCGCTGGCCCTCCCTGTGAGTCTCGGTGGTGGCCTCACCGTGTTGCTGTGGGTGGCGTAGCACCCAGTGCACTGTCCCGCGCAGGGCGCAGCCACTGGTTTTGTGGTCTGGGGCTCCTGCAGGGGCGCTCCTGTGTACCAGCTGCTCAGGGGCTCCACACGGCAGATCTGGCACTCCTAGTCTTTGGTCATCCGGTGGGGCGTGTGGGGGCTTCACTGCCCCCCCCCCCCGGGACTAGCCTCAGTATGCGCAAGGGGGTATGCGTGCAGTCAGGTGTTGGGCGCAACATGAGGTGGCCCGGGGCTTGTGGCAGCAGCAGGGGTTATGTGTCTCTCTCCCCCCCTCATCCCCCCCACGACTCCTTACCCCTCATCTGCAGGTGCTTCCAGGTGCGCTCGCCCGGGTTTCTGGCCACTTCAGCGCAGTCACGGCGGGAGACGGGTTTTTTTAGCAGGGCCAGCTGCATGGTTACGAAGGATCGTTGGTGGCCGCACTGGGCTGCCGTGTGGGGGCCCCGGGATGTGCTGCCCAGCACTCGTGTGGGTCCGTAGGGCCGTGACTTCGCGCCGCGCAGTGGTGCGTGCGGCGTCCTCACAGCGGGGTTTGCGCCCTGTGCCTTATTGTGTCTGGCAGGGCTTGTCGGGTCGCTGGCCCCAGCTTCTCACTGCTAACCGGCGTGTTGTGCTGGCCGCCCAGCACAACACGCCGGTTAGCAGTGAGAAGCTGGGGCCAGCGACCCGACAAGCCCTGCCAGACACAATAAGGCACAGTGGCGATCGCGACCTCCCTGGAGTTTGTCGCCAGAGCTTCCGCCTTGGCCTCTCACCACCACGTACTCCCAGCCTGCGGCCGGCGTCTGCCTTGGTTCCTTCTGCCCACGGGGGCACAGGTCGGGCGCAGGTCTTCGTGTGCCCAGCACACTTTGTTCACTGCCTGTAACCTACGGCGTGCGATCGCCTCAGCGGGCCTCGGGTGCTCCTGGGTCAAGGCGGGCTTGCGGCGCCCGCAGTCTTGGTGCTAGGTCTAGCGGGGGCCTGATTTCACGGTGGCCGCCATCTTCTCTAGCGAGTAGCACCCTTTCTCACGGTGTAGCGACCCAGGGGCTAGTCGCAGGCGTTTCAAACTTCTGCAGGTGCCCCAGGCAGATGTTGGCATGTGTGGAGCTTTTTTAGTCTATTTTCAAGTTCATAGCATATGATTACAGCTAATCAATGGACGCATCGAGCAGAGCAACACGAAGCTTGACTACTCTATATGGCGGCTAGCTACGCCCCCCCCCCCCTACTCACAAGGATTATGGGGCAACTCAGAAAAAGGCTGAGCGGAAGCAGCAAAAGAGAGATGGCAAAGAGAATTCTAATACCTCCGATCCAAAAGGGTAAGCCACAAGGGAAACTGAATCAGACTAGTGAAACCTCTGGTGCCAAACCAGAGGGAGGTCCACAGAAGCCCCCATGTCAAACCATTTGGAAAATGTTACGCTTGTAGGTCAACTGACCATGTGAAAGGGGATCCCAGATGCAAGGGTATACTTTCAGGGGGCCTCACTGCCTCCTTAGCCTTTTCTCCAGAGGGAGAAGTACATATGGCAAGTGGAAACTTTACACTGCTAGCTGAAGACCCCATTGGAGTCTGTGCTAGTGTTTTAGTGTCCCTTGGTGTGTGGGAACAGCAGAATTTTAATGTCTATAATTCAATTCCAGATAACACAAGAATATTACGGACAGTGTACTTGTAAATGGTCAGGAGACCTCTGCCATTAGTATTGGTTGATCAGCCAGGTTTTTAGCTGCTTTTTGAATCTGTGAAAAGAGGTCTCTTTTGTTGTTGATGGGGAGGGAATTCCAATGTTTCGGCGCTAGAACGTGAAAGCTGCTGCCCCCTGCTCTGGTAGAGTTAAAGCGGGGTGACACTAAATATTGACTGTCGTTGGATCTCAGTGTACTGATTTCTTTTTTTTCTGTAGGGTGTTAAGATGGATAGGGGCTTTATTTGTTACACATACGCTATGCAGAAGGTTTTGAAGATAATTCTGCTTTTAATGGTTAGCCATAGGGCATCTTTTCTGATCTTGGAAAGGTGATCACACTTTTCTTTTATCCCTAAAGCTGCCCTTAGGGCTTTATTTTGCAAAAGTTGCAGTTTACTGAGGTTGGTGTTAGAAATCCCTAGTAGCAGTACATTGCAATAGTCCAACTTGGATAATACCAAGGCTCTGGCCAGGGTGAGGCAGTTGGTAGGGGTAAGGATTGCCGACTTAGTGCGTTAAGTTTGGATGTCTAAGCTGTGGATGATGACAAGGTGCTGATATGTTTGGTCATGTTGAGGTTTGCGTCTAGGTATAGGCCTAGTGTTTTAACTTGCTGGAGGACTGGGATCCGAGTGCCATCAATGTTAATTGATGACTAGTCTGAATGAAGGGTTGCTATTTTGGTTGGTGATACCACGTCGTCATTAAGACATGGGCTATTCAGCGCCATCCAGTTTTGGATGATGGCGTATATTTTGTTAATGGTTGCGATGTCCTGGTCCCTGAGATTGGTATGAGTATCTGGGTGTCATCTGCAAAGTTAGTGTAGATGACACCCATATTGTCTAGAGAAGAGGAGTTGTGTAAACATTATAGAGTGGGGGAGGCGTGAACCCTGGGGTACTCCTAAAGGTACTGGTATGGGATTAGCCGTTCCTTACCTATGGTCACTCTGGATGTACGTTCGGCCAGAAACTATTTCACCCACAAAGTAGCATCCTTAGAGAAATTGAAGTCATTGGCTAGTGAAGTGCACAGCTTGTCGTGATCTACGAGGTCGAACACTGCAGCGAGGTCTAGCAGCAGGAGAATGCAGAGTTTCCCAGAGTCTGATAGTGTCCATCTGGATTTTGAGATCAAGAAGGGCTTTTTCTGTGCTACGATTTGGCCTAAAGCCTGATTGTCTGGTTCTTAAGAGATGGTGCTGTCCAAGATGTGATTGAATTTGTGTATATGCTATTTTGTCTGAGTTTAAGTAAGAAGGGGACCGTTGCTGTTGGCCGGTAATTAGTGGGTACTGTGGTGTCCAGTATTGGTTTCTTAAGAAGTGGGCTGACCAAGCTGCTTTAATGCTGGCGGGGACTGTATTAGTACAAAAAGAATTGACAAAATTCGTAATGGTAGGGGTGTGAGTGGTAGCACATGCTTTCAATACTTTAGCTGGGACACTATCTCCTTTACAGTTAGATGCTTATAGTTTGGATATGGTGTTGAGTACCAGTTGGGTGGCCAGGGTGAAGTGGGCTAGGGCATTGGAATTTTCAACAGGGGTAGGAGGGGGGGGGGGGGTTGGTGGGTGACAGCTTTTTGGTGGAGATTTTGTTTTGTAACAGAGCTATTTTGGTTGAAAGTGCGTCTTGAATGGTCGTGCACCATTCTTTGCTAGAGTTGGTAGGGGTTGTGACTGGAATGGAATTTTCTTATTCTCTGAATAGAGAAGTTCTTTGGAGTCCGATGCTCGTTGCTGATGCGGGTGTTGTATGTGTGGGAGATGACTGCTGATTTATAGGTTTTATTGGCGTCCTTAAACTTTTTGTCAGACTCCGACGTGGGGTGTTTGATATAGGCCTGTTCGAGGGAATGTTTGGTTCTTCTCAAGGAGACTAGTTCTTCGTGAAACCAGAGATGGTTCTTTTTGTTGGATCGACAAGTTTTAGTTGAGATTGGAGCTACTTTTATCAATACTAAGGGTAGGTAGCAGTCTGCAACGGTACTAGGGTCTTTACTAGTGACTAGGTTAGTTTCAGAGTTTTGTTAAGGGTAGGTATGAAGTTCTCTGCCGTGAGTTAACGGAGATTTCTACACAGTGGTGGATGAAACCTTTTTCAAACCTGAGGATGTTACTAAGGCACCCAAAGGCCTCGCTGAACTTGCTGGAGGCCCTGTCCAACTGCTTCCAAGACTACCAGCTCTCATCAAGTGCAACAACATGACTGTCAGAATACCTGTTAGTGTACAAAGTGAGGTGCCTGGGAGAGTCCTGCTGGGGAATGACTACAACTCTTGGAGTTGTATCAAGCACTCCCAGTAAAAGGAAACGGGAATAGACAAAGGCCAGAGAGAGTACCTTAAATGGCTCTCGAGAGGTTGTTACAGGAGAACCTATAATACCCAGTCCACAGGAAATGCCAACTTCCATTTCCAAGAATAAGGGGAAACCCAAGGTCTCAAGGAAAAAACAAGATGGCACTCCTATGCATCCAACAGACATCCCTGAGAGGACTGTCCAAAGTCACACTTGTGACTGCTCCACCAGCTGAGGCGGAGTGTGAGACACAATCAAAAGAGGTTGAATCAGCTGCTGAAGATTTGGAGCTGGAAGAAGACCTTCCCCCTGTTGGAGATATGGATCCTAAAGACCATCCTGAGCTGCAGTATGCAGTATTTACTGGCAGAAGGTGGTCCCTGTAGTGCAGACTTCAGCAGAGGTTAAAGTGTCCTAGGATTTTACCAACAGGCAGCTTCCCAGCTGGACAGGCAAGAGCCAAGGAAGCATGGGTTGAACTGGGAAAATGGCCTCTTCTACAGTGAACCTACTGAGTCTATCCCAGGGGACTACAGAAGACTTGTAGTTCCACAGGAGATAAGACACCAGTTCCTACAGTTAGCTCATGAGATTCCTTTAGCTGGTCACTTAAGTTTTAAGAAGACCAAGGAAAGGAGTTCTCTGTATTTCTACTGGCCTAAGTTGGGGTTTGATGTAGATACACTCAGAAATCTGGCAAGAGTGGAGCCAAGAATGTGGCACCTTTGGTGTCTCTCCCAGTGGTGAGAGTCACTTTTTGAGAGGGTAGGAATCGACATTGTTGGGCCCCTTAGACCCTCCAACCTCTCCGATTTATATTGGTTGTAGTAGACCATGCTACTAGGTATCCTGAAGCCATACCTATGAAGACTGTTACTGCTCAGGCAGTTTCTAAGGCCCTACTTAGTATTTTTACCAGGGTAGATTTTCCTAAGGAACCAATCTCTGGCAGGCGATCAACCCTTATGTCCCACTACATGCAGGCCATGTGGAAAAACAGTGGAGTGACTTACAAGTTCTCAACTGCCTACCATCCCCAGACGAATGGGTTGATAGAGAGGTTCAATAGAACTATGAAGAGCATGATATGTGCTTTAGAGGAACCCCTTAGAAGAAAATTGGACCTTCTACTGCCATGCCTTCTCTTTGCTTATAGAGAAGTCCCCCAGGAGGGAGTTGGATTTTGTCCCTTTGAACTTTTTTATGGCCATCCAGTTGGAGGTCTGTTGGCCCTAATTGAGGGGTTGGAGAGTGCTCCTTCCCCAAGCCATTGAGTCACTATGTGCTAGATCTCCGGAGGAGAATTACACACATGACCGAAGCATACTTGAAAGCAGGTCAGGCTCTGGTTAAACATTGGCATGACCAGAAGGCCAAGTTCTAGTTCTGGCACCTACAATGCAGAGGGCCTTACAGAGCAAATGGATTAGACACTTCAAGTTTGTGGGAAAACTTGGAGAGGTCAATTATTTGGTGGACTTGGGCAACCCTACGGAGGCCCCCAGGGTCTTTCACACCAACCGTCTAAAAGCCTATGTCTCTAGACCAGAAGTGGGAGCTTTGCTTCTAGCTTCTCCTCAGGTGGAGGAGAGTGAACCTCTACCCGACCTCCTCGTGGGACAACCTAGATAGGAAGATGGGAGTCAATCTCTCTTCTAATGTGACACGAACAGCAGGGGGAGTGCAAATCTCTGTTAAATCAGTTTGCCCCTCTGTTTTCACGATCACCAGGCTCAACCCCTTGGGGCCAGCATGATATTCTCACTGGTGACTGTTTACCTGTTAAAAGCTGAGGTTACAGGATGTCAGACCATGTAAGAGCCCACATAAAGGATGTCAACAAGATGCTTGATCACGTGGTAATTGAGCCATCTAACAGTCCATGGTCTAGTCCAGTTGTACTAGTGGCAAAGACAGGATCCAAGGAGTTGAGATTCTGCGTGGACTATAGAGCTCTTAATGCAGTCACAAAGACTGATGCTGATTCTTTACCTAGGACCGATGAGCTGGTGACAAACTTGGTTCAGCCAAGTACTTCAGTACATTTGACCTAACATCAGGCTATTGGCCAATAGCCCTGACAGGCCATGCCAAGGCGAGAACTGCATTTCGACACCAGCAGGCCTCTACTAGTTTAAGGTTATGCCTGTTGGACTAAAGTATGCACTTGCTATATTCTAAAGGATGGTTAATCAAGTTCTGAATGGGATGGAGGACGTCTGCATGGCATACTTGGATGACATTGGAGTGTTCAGCCCTACTTGGAAAGAACATGTTGACCACTTAGGATATGTATTGCCCATCTGACCATAAAGGCAAGTACATGTGAAATTGGTCAGAGCAAGTGGTCTACCTTGGACATGAGGTAAGAGGAGGTGAAATAAGGCCATTGCCTAGCAAAGTACAAGCTGTACAAGAATGGGCCACCATACTACTCAAACCCAAGTGAGACCCTTTTTAGGTCTCACTGGTTATTATAGGCACTTCATAGAGAACTATGGGTCCATAGCGTCTCCCTTGAATGTGATCTTCTCAACCAAATTCCCTAAAAGGTCAGGTGGAATGAGTGCACTAGGGCATTTGAAGGACTTGAATCCCTTTGTTGAGCTCCAGTCTTAAGAGCTCCTGACTACAGCCAAACCTTCATTGTGCAAACAGATGCTTCCAATACAGGTATAGTTCTGAGTCAGCTGGATGAGAAAGGCAGGGAACACCCTATCTGCTCCATCAGTAAGAAACTGACGGAACCTGAGACAAGGTGGGCAACCGATTGTTGTATGGATCTAATTTTGTGATTCAGATTTACCACAAACCATTGAGATGGTTAATGCAGATGGGGGGGGGGGGGGGGAATCCGAAATTGTTAAGATGGTCAATCAGCCTACAAGGGTTTGATTTTACCATTGAACACAGGTCGGGTGTAATGGCCAAAAGGCTGATGGTCTCTCCAGAATGTATGACCGACTGGAATAAGGAGATTCATCCAGGGGTGGATTAAATCCTCCGGTCCCTTAATCTGGGGGGGATGAGTGTTAAATGTGCTAATTCCCTTCACCTTAGAGACCCCCAGCAACTTTGCTGGATTTTGAGGACTTGATTTTCTTACCTGGAGAGTGTGAGCCTTTTTCCCACTCTCTCGTATTTTGAATGTGTTTTACTCTTCTAGTTTCTTTGGTTATGGAGTTTTAGACCACTCCATAGGCATCTTTTCATATGTCGCACAGCACCCTCAGTGCAAAGGCACAGGGAAATCTTTTCAGGTTTTCCCAAGGTTTAAATACCTTCTCTGAGATAAACTACCGTTTCCCAGAGTAAGTAAAGTGAAATTGACTTTACTAGTCTTTCAAATTCCTAGACCCCCAGCACACCCTCTTACTATAGAGTGCTGGAGGGGTTACCAAGTATCCACTGTGTCTAGAAACTCGTGCTACCCTTTCCTCTCGCAATGGCTGGTGGCAGTGGTTTTACAACAAACTACCATGATTTTTCCTTACCCCGAACCCCGGTAGTGTTAAATCGCGGGAGCCATGTTTTTAAAGATGGCCTCTGAGCCCCCTTTGTTTAAACAGGTCCCGGTCTTCTTTTCTCTCCATTTTTTTGGAAAGTTCCTTCTAGAGTTTTTTGCGTGCCAAACCAGGTTTGGTCCCTTTGTTCCTTCGCCTTTGGCGGGCTTCAGGATTGAAGACCACCTCTGGGGCCCGAGTGTTTGGGGTGGCCAGGAAGTGAGGTAGGTGCCCAAACTCCCTGTGCTTTATCTCTTAGGGGACCGCACTCTGGCGTGATTGGCTGACTGTCCAACAAGGACAGCCACCCTGCTGGGTGAGTGACCGCTAGGCTGGAATGAATAGGAGAGAACTGAATAAAAGGTGAGGCAGCGTCGACTACTAGAACGAAAGAACCGAAGATGAGCTTGAAGAGACGTATGCTGCAACTCCTGGACTGTTGGTTTGTCCGGTGAAGCCCCGCTGCAGGTCCGAATCGCTAAGTTCACCTCGACAGAGAAGCCCTTCAAGGACGACTTCTCCCATTGAGTTTGTGGGATCAATCAACTCGACACTAAGCCACCTGGAAACCATTCTCTGAGCTGATTGTCTTTTCCTCGGAGTGCTGCAGGAAACCTTATAACAGTTAGAGGGACACCAGTTTGTGTGCTTTACTACAGCTACCGGAATGGAAGAATTTCCAGTTGCCAGCTTTGTGACCAGTCCCAGTGCAGGAGTTCCCTGACGGGCTCCCTCTTGTCCCAACGACTGAGGCTCAGGAACGGCGAGACCTGCAGGAACTGCCAGGAACAGAAGTCTTCAGCTGCACCTTTTTTCTTCATTTGTAATGTACTGTGAAACGAGTCTGGGCATACTTGCTTCTCGTGGTGAAAGTGCTTGAAACTTTCCCAAATTGCAGGCCTAATCAGCTTGTGACCCAATAAGATTATTTCTTTTATGAACTACTTCTGAGAACTTTGAAGACTTTTCTGTTTACCAGAACTGCTTTATCCTATACAAGAGTTTAGCCCATTGACTTTGGCCTGACCTATTGCATTGATTTAACTCCTCTGGTGAACTCAAAGTATTTGCACTTTCGAAGAGTAACTGTAATCTTTCTATTAACCTATGCCATTTTGCGCATCCTTCAAAGTAGTTTAAATGCCTCAGTACTGAAGTATATTTGTGTGTAATATAGATTGCCTCCTACTAGTGAATGTTTTTATAACTGATTGTGAAATAAATTAATAAGTGTTTTACCAAGAAACCTTGAATACTTGTGATTTGTAGTCCTATGTGTAACATCATTACAGCTCACATTCCCCTCTTGAGATGCCTGGCTGCTCAGCAGCGCTAACAAAACTGTGTAGTACAGACTTATACCAGAGGTTGGTTTGCTTACACCTGTAGTCCTAGTTGTGTGTAGTGGTGGCAGGCCCTCTGCTCTGCCCGGCTAGAGTGCTGGGATGTCCTCCGCTCCAGGAATCAAAGGGAAGTCCTCCCCCAGGCTAGGGGGGCTGGTAGTCCCTGCTAAATCGCCACTGGTCAGCCAGGCTTCGGGAAAGCGGTTGGGGCCGCAGGTGGAATTAGCTTGGGTAGGCGGCCTCAATTTTTCAGTTAATCCTGACTCCATGTTGTGGCAGGGCTTTGGGTAAGAGAACTTGAGCTGCTGTAGAGGTTGTTGACCACATCAGCTTCTAGAGGCACTGTCTTTGGAGGCTTAGTCTAGTTTTACCAGTGCATGGATCTGTGCCGCCAGCCGGGCACACTCAGAGAGCCGATCCGACCGCCATGGCTCCAAGCCATGCCCTCCCAAATGCAGCTCTTGAGTCGGTGGACCAATTGGCCGGCTTTGTATCCTCCAGAGGCACCCAAAAATTGCAGGCCTTGGGCACTGTAACACCCCTGTAGGAGCGGGTCCTGTAAGAAAATGGCTTTACACCAGCTTGCTAATGTGGGAGTTGATAAATGCCTAGGAAGACGACTGATGCCCAAGCGGAGCTGCCTGAAACTTGAAGGACTCTTGTACAGCAGACTGCATGCGATTAAGACACCCTCCTGAGGTTTTAGTGCACATGGAAATCTTGGCAGTCCCTATGATCTATAATAAGCCTCTGAGAAATCTGAAGCGTGCACAACACAAACTTGCACGACACCAGGCATAGAAGCAGTTTGCGCTTACAGGATAGTTGCTCAAGACCAAGTAGCAAATTTACATTTCCAAGTTTCAAAAAGGCGCAAAGGTGCAGCACTGTCGAAATCCAAACAGTGAAGTGATCTGGTTCATGCAGCCTAAAACCAAGAGAAGACAGAAGGTTGTTGACTAATGGCTCGTGTCCACCATGTTTGTGACCGACTGAGATTACAGACCAATGTACATCTCGTTTGTGAAATGACTTACTGTTGTGTGCTGCAGAAGACAAAATCAGCACCTCCACTATAGCTCCTGAAAGGTGGTGGAACTTGCTTTTTTGCAAACGTTGGCATGCACCCAAAAAATGCTTGTCTTGATTCCCCTTTCCATTGGTGTGCGGCAGCCTTGTATCTTATTGCTCACTGTTTCTGTTGAATCCAGTCTTTGTCCATATTGCTTTACATGTTGTCACTTTTCACATTTCTTTCAATTGGTTTCCCTTTTTATTTTGTTTACTTTTTTGGATCGCTTGTCAATCTTGCTGCTGCCTCTCATTTAGCCTTACATCTACCCTTGCTTCTACATCAAAACCCAGTCACTACACCTGTTCATACTCTCGCCAGACACGCTTTTATCTCTGCTGACACCTTTGTGATTTGACCTTGCTCTTCTTCCCCTCCCTGCTGCTGTAGAATTGGGCACTAATGCATAGCTTACACCAAATTGAATATCCAAATGAGAAGTAACTAACTTTGTCTCCGGCCCATATAACCATTTTTGTCATGCCTTCTAGAATTTTCCCAATTTACTCTTTTTATGGAAATTTCCATGATTTAATGTCGAATGTGTATTTGTGTTGCACCATTTATCTTGGTGTGGGGACCAGTTTGGAAGGGTGGGCGGGGTGCTAAAAGTACCCATTGTTAAGTTGAGCAGGCTCTTCTAAGCCATAGCCAGGAGCTAAATTGTTTCCAGGACTTTCGAACCCTGCTTTGAATCCCAAGCTCCTGTTGGCGGGAGAGAATCCCTTCTGACTCTCCAACAGGGAGCTGGCACTCTTCACATATTTTGGCAAAACTCTGAAGGTAATAGTTTATCTAGTTGCTGAAATACTTCATGTTCATCACTGGCCAAATTGTGCAATCTAAAGTGTATTCTCTTAAGCCTTCAGTGTGGTAGGAGAAGCTTTCTATGGCTTCTTTAGGAGTTGAAGCTTGCACTTCTTATCCATTGGCTGTTCTTCTGTGGAAAGAGTGGATTGGGCAGCGGGGGAATTGTGGGTAGGTTGGGATGGAATTGGTCATTGTGTGCACCACCTTGGGTTATTCCCATCCCTGGGTTATTCCCATCCCTGGGTTATTCCCATCCCTGGGTTATTCCCATATGTAATTTATGTAATAAATGAACCTTTAGTAAATGGTTTAAAAATACTTCACCATTGAGGTCACTGTAGAACATCTCCTCATTTTAGTCAGCATTGCTGATCAGCTCAGAAAACAGGCCAGGCACAAAGAGTCTTCCTGCAACAGGAATGGAAAGCTGTGTATCCACGCTTCCCCGAAGCTTTTCTGTCTTTTTTCGGTGCTTGTTTTTAAACATCACACACAAGCGTAATGGCATTTTCCCAAACTTTCTGGCTTTTCACCTGTTCAAATTCCCATGGATCCTTGGCCGAATGACCCATGGCAACCTCTGGAGGTAAACTCTTCCGTTTTTCATGGGAGCGCGAAAGACTGCATAACTTTCCTTCGGCTTTTGCAATGTTATGGTTTACAGTGATAATTTCGACAACAAAAATGTCGAAAGTCAAAATATCGAAAAAAAAATGTCGGGAAAAAAAAATGACTTTTTTTTTCAATGCATTTTTTTTTTTTAAATGGGAGGGTTCCCCCCAACCCCCCTTTTTGAATTTTATTTTAAAATTTTTCCCTTTTTTTTAACTCCCGAACCCCTAAAATAAATATATAATTAAAAAAAACGAAAGTCGACATTTTTCTGTCGACATTTTTTTTTTCGAAATTATGACCACCCACCCAATGTTGTCATGCGCCAGCTGGCACCTTTCTTCAAAACAATCCTCAAAGCAATGCAGAATAATATAAGCAGTGAGCCTTGCTGAGCAACGTGTTTGCCAGTGAAACAGTGCTCAAACTTCACATTAAATGCAGTTCTCAAAATGCCCTTTGTTTGTTTGGGCGCACCCAGAATGCATTTCAGACTCCATCTTTTAGTAAAAAATGTTACCATTCACAAGCATTACTACCTCTCGGATCACTTCCACAATATATCCCTACAGACACAATACCATCCTCACTAAAATCTGATCGCATGCCCCCCCTCGACTCCCTCGCCCTTAGCATTAGAACACATCTCCTCCCGCTCTTTTCCTTCTCTCCACGCTCCCACCTAGAATTTCTCAACCTACTGTCGCTCAGCTGAGCGTTGGGATCCCCCGTAGACGCTTGCCCTCTTGCTCTACTAAAAGGTCCTGAAAAGCGCACGCGTCTTCGCAAGATCCATCAACGCATCACTCACATCCAGCTCCTTCCCTGCAGAATTCAAAACCTCCTACATTAAGCCCCTTCAGAATGACCTCCATTGATTCCCTTATCCCGATTAATTACAGCCCGTTCTCAAACAACAGATATATAAAGCTAAAATGACCGACCGAGTGGCATACTCTCAACTATACCTTTTTCTCTAAAGCCAACCAGATCCTTGACCCCGCCCAATCTGCCTTCAGACCCTCATGAGAAACTGAATCCTGCCTAGTCTGCATGTGGGATGATCCTAAGGGTGACTCTGAAGGCTGTGCTGCCCTAATCCCACTTGACCTCTCAGCAACATTTGACACCATTAACCACTCCATCCTCAGTACTGTATTGAATGTCCTCCTTACTCTCCCAACAGATCCCAAATAGTACTCAATGTACATTTTGGTATGGAAAGTGTACATTTATTCCATCACTATATAACCCCCCATACAAGTCGGCTGTTACTTTCCTTTGTGAGTTTTTGGATGTTAATTGTGTAATGGATCAATTGTAAAACCTATCCACTCTGTGTACAGTTCGTATGACGTGCCTTAGTGATAAGATTGTGTAATGTAACAACTGTAAAACACTTTCTATAGGGCCACATGTTGTAGGAAAGCGCATGTCAGTGTGCGTTGTACATCTGCATGTTACGTGTAGTAGGCATGTTGTATTGGCGCGTGAGCACTTATCAGACATTTGTACGCCTTGTGTAATAGGTGTTTGATGGGTGAATGCTATTGGTATTCATATACACCAGGGGTCTCCATCCTTTGGCTCTCCAGATGTGTTGCACTAACACTTCCATAATCCCTAAAAGCATATTGTGGTGAATCTACTGAGATCATCACGAAGACCCCGGTATCCTCCTCTAATATGTTCAGGGGAAGGCAGCCGCTTCGAGACCCTGGTGGGCGGTATTATGTGGGAGGAGACTTGTATCATGGAGAATTGTTTACCTCCAACTCATGATTCCCCTATTCTTCCTGAAGCATTAATGGCATATTGTAAATTGGAGCAAACCAATGCAACTGTTATGCAATCCATTTTGGACTTCGAGATCCATAATGCCTGTGGTACTGGGACGAGGAAGAATGGTTCAGTTAGTAAGGATCAGAAGTGCTATTAATCGGTGTGCGGTCTAGTTGTAGAGCAAGACACCGGAGTGGGACATTTAAATTCAAGGAGCTACATCTGAAGAGATGCGGACGGTGTAGCGGAAGCAGCCCGAAGATCGGGGATTGCTGCAGCTTCCCTCTGAAGCCAACGTGAAAAGGGTAGGCATGTGAAATTTCAGGGTGCACAGCAGCGGGAGAAGCCTAGCCATAGCTACAAAAAAAAATCATTTTCGATGTATTCTCACTCCCCCCCCCCCCCCTGACACTTTGGTATTCGAAACAATGCCTGGATACCGCCCAGGAGCTGGCAACGGATTGTGCAGCACCCAGGTCCGCCACAGCATCAGAAAGTGAAGTAGAGATGCCAAAGGAGACCAGTGAGTTGTCCTGAAGTTAAAGGTGACCACGGGGCGTTCAGAGCAGAACATTTTAGCAGTAACTAATTTTGAATACCGAACAAATCCAGTAAAGAGGCGACAATTCCCCCCTGTATCCCACGTTCTAAGAGACTATAAAAGACTAAGAAGAGGTTGCTGTTGTTCAACCCACCTGACATAGGATACTGGTATGGAGAATATTGCCACTAAGACCAATTGTACTTGTAAGAGTTTTATTCCTCATAGGTTAGTAAACCAGGAAAGGGATCATAGTAAGTCTTATCAGGCGAGGAAAGAGAATGATCTGAAGAAATTTGTGTGGCAAAAAGGTGTGGTGTAAAGAACTTAACATCGTTTTGACAAACTGTTGGGTCACCAAAGGTGGTTGCTGTGCTATCATGACTTATTCCAGTGGAAGAATAAGTGTGAAATGCTAGTAATTGCTCTACATCTGAGGAGAACAATTGCCCTGGCTCATGTGTTTTTTGAGAGACATTTGCCTTAAGCAGGATATTTTGAACATTTATTTCTTTTGTTTTAATGTGCTTGTGAAAGACATTTTACTTTATCCAGTGGACGGAAAATACTTATTGAATCAGATCTTTTCCAAGGTTATTCCTGAATTGATCCATGAGAGCGCACCCCTGGTCACAAGCAATGTTTTCTAAAACCAATAAGTTTGAAACTTTTACTGCACTTTTATTGTTGAAATGAAGACTGACAAATATTCCTTGTATAAATTAGTGTGAGGGGTCAGACGTTTTGGACAGTTGGTATCTTACTTAGTTTTCTAGGTAGGGACATCCTTATTAATATCGGGAAAGGATAGGTGTTTATCCCACCCCTTTTTCATTTAATAAATGTTAAACATTGAGAACTCTGTCCGTCTCGCATGTCTGACCCCTTAGACAATGCTCATATCACAAATGTATGGATTTTAATATCTTTTGTACCTCGATTCTGCTCATGTATGCTATGCCAAGTGTACATTTATTGCATCACTTTTAAACTAACATTTTGCCTTGTGTATTTTTAGTTGTGTAATGTACAAACTGTAAAGATCATGCACTCTGTGTCGAACAGTGAGTCTTGAGGGTGGATGGGGTACATTTGACTGAGTGGACTACTTTATTTGTTTCAGGCAATATTGTTGAAAGCCTACATTGTTTTACAGTAATATGTTGCTTTACTTTTATATATAGCACTGGCTGGGGTACCCAGCGTTGCCAGTGTCCTGATCGAGTGGTCTCATTTGCCCTGGAGGATGTTGCTCTTGTTGGCAAGTCCTGCTTCAGTTTGCTCTGGCATCTCATTTCCCCTGAAGAAAGTTGCTCTTGTCCTCGCTTCGGCAAGTTGTGCTGCTGTTGTGTTTCAGAAGCTCTTGATATTGATTTTTGCTTTCGATCAGATGGAGCTTTTCCAAGTGATCGTTTTTTGTACAGTATGATTCAGTCACTTAATGGCTTTAGCACATTTGAGAAAATGTCCAAGAAAGATTGATTGTGCTCTCTTCTTGTGAATGAACTTAACTTTAGTAACCATGTTTCCCATATTTGGAGTGGCGTGATAAAGATTTAAAAGTCTTTTTGTTATTCCCTTTAAAAATGTTTTAATAAACTGTTTCAAAATGTATACCATAATACATTTTAAAGGAAGAACGATGTCGAACATCTTGCTTTAGACACTTTTCCAAATGTTGCCTCCTAGCACCTACTGTTGTGAGTCAGGGTGAGCATCAGTAAATCAGTGTCTACGAAGCACATTTTTTGTATTCAAACCTAGACTACAATCTTGCCCCAGACAAATGAGGAATCCGTTCAAAATTTGCTAGCAGTGGGTTCAACGGTGTGGATTTGTGTAACTGGACAATCGTACATGTATCTTTACATAAAGAGTTTGTTTTTACTTGCTTTGTGGGTTGTAATGTGTATGTGGGGGCAGCGCGTATGTTCTGTGTTAATAATTTTGGCTCTGTATTGTTGCTGGTATGTATTTCTATGGTATGGCATTTGTAACGCGCCTATACACAAGTGTTTCAAGGCGCGAAACTATGGTTGAGCGGATGTTTGGAATATGTACGCAGTGGGGGTGGGGTTAGTGTTAATGCTGTGTCGTCCTGCTAATGTTGGCTGCATGTTGGTGCTGGAATAATGAATTTCTTTGCTTCACTGTTGGAACGTGTAGAACTCAATGGGGGTTGGTGTCTATGCTGGATGTGTTTTTATAGCTGCTGTGTATGCGTTGCTGCTGAATGTATTGTTGGTGTGTACGTATAATTTGTTTTTGTCCCCTACTAGAAAACCTGGTTGTGAGTGCCCATGTTCTGCTTGTGTTTCCTTGTTAGGGCTACAACATGCTCTTGCACACCATGACACTGTGGCAGACTCAAGTCTGACCAATGCAAAGCCAGTGACGTCCTTTGTGTCCTTAAGCACTCTGTCCAGAAGTCTACTTAGGCTTTTAGTAAAGCAACCCCCATTCCTCTATATTGCAGCTCCTTTTTCAAGGAGCTGTTGGAAAATGGGGACATTTTTGAGGTCTGACGTACAACCCACCCCCCCTAAAATGATGTTGGCCGTAGGGAAGTAAACAGAGGGGCTTTGCTACCTATTTTCCTGCTAGGGCTGCACCTGCTCGGGTACACAATGGGTTCAAAATTAAGATTGGATTGGCAGGATCTGAAAACGGCTCCTGGGTATTGGGCAGCACACTGCATGCAGGAGATGCTTCTTGGCAACCAGGAGAAAGTACAAAGCAAAAAATCTAAATTTGTACGCAACACCCCAATTAACTTTTTGTAATTATTCAAGATCCATTGTGCTTTTCAATATCTGCTGGATGTGCCAATGCTGCTTTGAAAGCATACTCAAATACACAATGTCTCAGAGGTTTGTTAGTTTGGTTCCAGTTGGGCCTGGGGATCCAAAGGGAGCTCCTGGTAGTCTTTGGTGTTAAGCTTACCAAGCTTTGCTAGGCTAGAAGCAGGAACTAAATGGCTCTCAACCAGAAATTTTGAACCCTGCCATGGGCACTGTAGCAGACTCTCCGACCAAAGCAGAGCCAATGACCTGCTTTGTGTACTTGAGTACCTAACTACTTCAACTTAGTTTATTGGAAGCATCTGTTTCAAAGGATGAGCTATCCCTCCTCCACCAAAACAGACCCAGATGTTCCTTCCTCTGGGCAACAGCAACAAGTCTTTATGGGGTCATGGCATCTCAACGAAAGTAAACCGCAGTTTGCCCCAGGGTAGAGTGGAGGAGGTTGAGAGGGGTGGAGTCCCTTGCTTTTGTAGAACCCGGACCGTAGCGTACAAAGAGCAGCCATTTACAGCTTCAAATCAGTTAGTCCCCAAAGGCAGAAGACTTCAAACCTAGAAACGGTGAGCCTGTGGGCAGTGTTTTTGTGTGCTCCCCCCGCCACTTTTGCACTGCTGCCTAGCAATGGCATGTTTTGCTATATGCCTGCACTAAGCTCCATACCATGCCTGGTTTTTATTTGGGATGCTACTGTTCTACTATGCCACATCCTGCTTTAACCCGTAGAAACATGTTGCATGTTTTGTTCGGCTGTTATCAATGTGTTTTTTTCCCAAAGCCGAATGCATGTTAACAAAATGTACAGGAGTACTATATGTACTCATTCATGCCTTCGGGGGAGAGGGGAGCAGGGGGATATGATGTGGGTTTCTTTATATACAAGCTGGCTTGGTCATGTTATATTATGTGGAGGTTGATTGTAATGTTGTTCTTAATGTCTTGCCTTGTCTAATTTTCAAGTCCCTTTGAAGGGGTCATAAAATGGGCAGGGAGCAACCCCCTAAACACTGGGTGGGGGTGTGGTGGGCAGGGTTCGGGGGGGGGGGGGGTGTACCAGAAGGAAATCTAATAACCAGATCATGCACTTTTTTTTTTTTTTTGGTTTGGTAAATGTTTAGTGAAAGTCACAGGAGCAGCATATCAAAATACCACCAAAAAAAATATGGCACCACTGGTAGTTACACCGTACAAATCCAAAGCTCAACAATTCTTATGGACAGTAACAAGAACAAAAGGTGAAGATGTACTGTTAATACATTAAAGTCTCTTACCATGTATATTTCAACACTGTCACCGCCTATGACTAAGCGAGCCCCTTCCCCTTTGGACAATGAAAGATGGAAAACTGATCGATGAAAAAGCTCCAGGCTGAAGGGACAGGGACTTTTCTTCTCTGGACTATAGACCAGAGCATTATAAAGGAGCCATCAACTCACATTCCAGAGTCCCTATAACCTTAATTATTTTTGTGAGAACTATTCTACGCTCTCTACAGGTTTGAGAGGTATAGTATTTGAGAAAGGGAAGCCCTACCATGTCTTGTGTCCAATAATAATGCTGTCAAACTTTCCATAAGATATATTTCATTTGTTTTCCCGAGCCCCTCTCCTTGCATGGGAAGACAACTCCTTTTCCACTGGAGTGTTGTACATATTTTAGCAACTAAGAACACATTTCTCTTCATATAGGATAACACTAAACATGTAACCTTGCCTTTGGACTCCAAACGGGACCAACAGCGAGGTCCGTTCCCATCTGTCTTTAACACACCCTAACACCCCTTTACAAAAACATCTCGCTGAGGGTCACTCCACCACATGCGCCAATATGTACAGTGTAATCCACAGTTCCGCCAGCATAGGGGGCTGACATTGGGATACATTTTCGGAGGACTTGATGGGGTTAAATTCCAATCAATAGTCTGCATTGTGCCTTTTGTTCTGAGTTGCTATCCAAGATGACCAGGGCGCCCTACCTATGACCCTCCAGAAATCCATGTAATCGTGAGCTGGAGGTCAGTGGACTATTGATTGAGTGTTCAATGTTCGTGCATGTACCCCCGTCAGAAGCCCCTTAGATTCTGCTTGTGTATTAAGAATCTGCTCGATTTGGGTCAAGGGACACCTAAAATCATTGTTCCCAACACGAGTCTGTCATTACCCCCTTTAGCTGGAGGTATAACCAAGGAAGGATGGAGGTCCGATTTTGTAAGTGTGGGTTTAGACCGAAATGCCCCCTTTCCACGCTTGACCAGCCCTAATCAGAACTGACTCCTAAGCTAGGAATCGGGAGGGGATCCACTATCTTGTCCCCAATGGGGGGGTGTGAGGCAACCAATGGAGGGCCACCACGTGAGCCCAGTTATCTCCCTCGACTGACTTGATGCCAAAGCACAGAGCACTGGATGATTACGAATCTTCTGGGGAAGGTGTTGCTGAGTGACCCACAACCTGACCGAAACCCCCTCCTGCCAGCTTGACTGGGGTGAAGAGTAAATTCTATAGGGTGGTCCATTGTCTGTACTCCTTTTCCCCTAAGTAATCTACCAACACGGTTTTGGCGAACAGGAGGCTTTGTATGGTATAAACAACCTTGCCCCCCTCCTCCCACCAACATGTATGGTTTCAACCTTGTTGCTCCAGGTTGTCAGTCTATTGAGAGGATGTTCCATTATGGTTAAGTCACATGCGTATTCCTGAGTAGCTTAGGTTATGGAACGGTACTTCCCTGTCCTGTACGTATTTATGAAAGGGACTCCATACCACTAAAAACATTTGATACGCCCCTGCCTTTAATACACATACTTTGTCCATGATCCCCCAAATCTTCACCCACCACCAAGCTATTAAAGGTCCTTCCACTGTTTTCTATCCCTGAGCTAGTCCTGCATGCTGCCATTAAGAGATGTGTGATGAGGGCTGCGCTGTTACCACTTGCCGTGTAAACCCCCTCTACTTCTGCCCCCAGCAGGACCACCATTGGTGAATGTGGGAGATGTTCCCCTGTGATCAGTTTTGTGTCCCAGGATCTCTTTCCAATATATTTGGGCTTTAGGACATGTCCACCACATATGTTGTAAATCACCTAGTTCTTCACATTGTCTCCAACACAAAGGGGGGGTACTCTGCATTCATACCATGTAGCCGGTGGGGCGACGGGTACCATCTATAGCAGATTTTGTATGCAGTTTCCTTAATAGACATGCTTTTGGACGTCTTGTGCCCTCCTCCAGATTTTTTTCCCATTCCTCTGCCGTAATTAGGGTGCCAAAGTCCCTTCTCCACCTATCCATGTATGGGAGTTTGTCTCCCAAGTTTGCCCGATCCAGCAGTCTATAGAGTCTGGACAATCCCTTGGATTCTTCGCCTTCTTGGAGGGTCAGTTCTAATCCTATCGGGCTCTTGTGCTAGCCTTTGTGACCTCCTTCTGCGTAATCCAGTGCCTGACCTGTATGTATTTTTATCGGTCTTATACTATACCAAATTTCGGTTTACAATCTTGAAAGTTAGGGCTTTCCCATTCAGAAAAAAATATTTTAATTACGGGGGTTTTGTTCCCATCCAGGTATCCCAGAACTTTACTTTCTGACCCGGAGTGAAGTCATTATTTTAGGCCATTGGGGTTTGCGGTCCCAATCCTCTGGGTACTTTCATCCTTTTGAGCACTAGCTCCCTTCTGCGTAATTACATCTTTGTTGCTTCTAGAAGATGCCACTGCCCCTCGAGCCGAGGTTCGCATAGTATGCAAGACCCTTAAAGGGATAGTTGTGACCTATTGTATCTCACACTAACCTTTGTGTCTCTTCTGCTGCCCATTTCAACATTGGCGCTGTTTGTGCTGCAAGGCTATATCTCTAAGTCTGGGACTCCCAACCCTCCCAGAAGAATTGGCGTGTCGGCACACTGTTGTATTCGTGGTTTCTTCCTGTGCTAAATAAAGGATACCACTTCGGACTGCAATCTTACACATGCAAGATTGTCTGTACTGGAAGTGAGCAGACTATGTTCAGTAGTCGGGGAAGCAATGTCATTTTTACAGCTGGTATACGTGCGAACCAGGAAAGCTCCTTGGTATCCCATTTACGTAGGTCTTCCTTCAGTTGTTTCCACAGTGGGGTTATGTTTGCCCCATATCCTTTATAGTCGCTCATTAATTGTACCCCCAGGTATTCTATGCTGTTCTCTTTCCATATCAAGGGCTAATCTTTGCCTAATCTTGCTATTTCCTTGCTATCTTTGTTTAGAGCTTTGGATTTCGTGTAATCTATGGTTAACCTTGAAATTTGAAGCAAATATTCAACTTTTCCATCACTCTGGGCAGTGAGCTATTTGTGTTTTTTAAGAATAAGAGTATTTCATCCACGTAAAGCGCAATTTTGGGTACCTCCCATTTTCTGCTTTATATCATCTGATCTTGTCTACCATAGCAAATACAAATGGGGACAGACAGCCCTGATGTGTGCCTTGCAGTATTTCAATCTGTGCTGAGATTTGCCCGTTAACCAGGAAATTTGTCCAAGGTATTTGGAAGTTCGCTAGTATCATCCTGGTAAACTCGGGTCCACATCCGAAGGCTTGGAGAACCCTACACAAGTATCCCAGTCTAGACTATCGAAGGCTCAGCTCACATCTAGTGCTGCTGTTGAGAATACCTGTCCAGTTCTCGTGCCCATATCCAGTATATCTATGGCTCGTCTTATGTTATCCTCCGTATGTCTCCCTGCTATAAAGCCTGCTTGATATAAATGGATTATTCCCGGGAGGACCTTCATTAGTCAGGCAGCCAGACCCTTGGCATATCTTAGCGTCCTCATTTAAAAGGGCTATGGGGTGGTAACTGGCGCAGTTTGTGGGGTCCTTGCCTGGTTGGACCGTAATAGATTTTCCCCATCTCTTCCGTGAACACCCCTTGCTTTCCTAGGCTTAAAGAGTTGTGTTAAAGGTGCAAGCAATTGGGCCCTAAAGTTTTGTAGCAACCGTTTCCTAAGCCATCAGGATCTGGTGTTTTGGCATTGAGGTTATTGCGTCACTTACCTCTTGTGGCATGATGGGTACTTCCAAGTGTTCCCTTTCCTTTCTGGGTATTGGTATTTGGGATAACTGTAGCGCTTCCATATATCTAGCCTGTGACTACAGGTCTAGCCTTTCTGGTTTCAGGAGCCCTGCGTGGAACTGTTCCATGATTCTGAGTTTTTCCACTTCTGCTGTGAATATTCTACCGCTCATCTCGTAGTTGGGTGATGTAATTCCAGGTTTTCTGATTTTCGCTTCTAGGAATAGATTGGCTTTCCTGCCCTATGTATGTTTGCTTCATAGCGCTCTTGCAGTGCGGTCTGCCGTATGTGCTTCTAGCTGTGCTCTGATCTTCCATAATGCCGTTGGGGATTTTTGTCTGGCCTCTGCTGCTTTTAGTTCTCTCTCCAGTTTTCTCCCGATTTCCCCCCCACCCCCCCCCCCCCCCCTCTTTACCCCCAACGTATATTATGGATTGGGAATGAATTCTCCTGTACTGCTGCCTTGCATGCATTCAAATGATCCTCTGATCTGTCTCCCCAGTATCATTTTCTTTGTAATAATTACTTTCTCCATGTGTGCTCTGTGCTATATCACCCAGGATCAAATCGTTTAATCTCCAACGTTTCACAGTTTCTGGGGCGTCATTGGCCATTTCAGTTTGTATTCTCACTGGAGCGTGGTCAGTTAGATATTTAACCCTGATTTCTATGTTAACCACTGCGGGGGGGGGGGGGGGGGGGGAGGGAGAGAATTAATGTTGCAGAGACTAGTAATGTCTATTCTTGAGTAACCCTACTAGAAATGTCTATTCTTGAGTAACCCTTGTGAACCGCTGAGTAATGCATGTAGTCTTTCCTGGTCATAGAAGAATCTCCATGCGTCGATTACCCCCAAATCTCTAAACAGTTTCCCCAGAGCTTGCCTATTCTTTGTCTGCCATGGTGGGTCGGAGCGTTTTGTCTAGTTGTGGATCCATCACGCAGTTGAAGTCTTCACCCACATCGCCTGTCCTTCAAACCAGCTTCCTATTTGCTGGAGCTGTTTCCCCAGAAAAAGATTGTTTTACACTAGGGGAATATATTGCCATCAATGTGTACATCTGCCCCTCCAGTATACCCTTGATTATCAGAAGCCCTCTCTCAGGATCCCTATAGAGGAATCGTTTTGTAAAATTCATACTGATTAGGAAATGCCTTATGTGACATCCTCTGTTCTACTTTTGTTCTACTTTGGGAACTAGATGTGTCTCCTGTAGAAGTCTGAAGCTCCAAGAGCCTCCACAGTATGAAGTGACGTTTTGCTAGCTGGTTCAACCCCTGCGCATTCAGGGTTGTTTATCTCAGCCATATCCAAAGATTCGCGGTGACCCTCCACCAATACTTGCGCCTCTTGCTTCACGCATTTTTAGACCCACACAAGATTCGTACCATACAACAAACAATTCCCGAACCCTCACAACTTTAATACAAAAAAGTTAGCAGGCGCCCCTCTCTCGAAAGAACAAGGCATGATAACCTGTTCAGTGGTTATCAACCACATTGAGAGTTCGCAGCCATTGCTTTTTGCTCACTGTACCTTTCATAGATGGGAAATATCCATTTGCATTTGTCTTTGTCCCACCCGCAAGGGCAGTCCAGCACCGAAATGCTATGGCAATTCCTCTCTGAACAAGAGTACCATCGGCAACCCCATACACGTGTTTCAGCCTTGTTGGGCATCATCAGTGAGGTGAAGCTGAGCCTCACAACTTTAACCCTAATGTTTCTCCTACTCCTTTCCCGCTCCACCCCTTCCCTTTACCACAACTCGGCATGGGTTCTCACGAACCACCTCGCCCCCCTGGTAGAACTCCGGGTCATTGGGCCTTGTACAACCCTGGGATTTTCCTCCACAGGGATGTTCTAAACCTTGATTTAGATTCCAAGATGACCATAAATTAAATTTGTCATTCCTCTTGGGCTCATTCCTCCTTAATCCAGCATGTTTCGTCAATTTCTCTCCTTGTACCCATATGACAGTTTATCGCCAATCATCTTCCATTTATTTAGTGATTTGGTGCACTGGCCTGTAAGCTTTGCCCCCCTTTCTTGCCTCCTGTTTCTGCCTGCAGTACACCCCCACGGTTTTGGACCTCCTCTCATGGGGATTTGAGTTTCAAGTTGTAAGAATTGTTCCTTGTCACCTTCCATGTGCATCAGCGACAGACCCTCCTCACATGTGGTGATCCGCTGTTTGCCGTCCCATGTAAATAATAGTCCGAAGGGGAAGGTCCATTTGTAGGTGATATTTTTAGCTACAAGTATCTTTGTGACTGGTTGCATCATTCTCCTCTTTTTCAAGACTTGGCTTTCGCTACACTTCAAGAGATGACTCTGGAACCTGTTTATTTATGGACTCTGGTGTGGACGTGTCTGAGTATCTCCTCTTTCATAGTGAGGTCAGAGCCACCAAAACATCCCGCAATCTTGCACCTGGATCCCTATTCTTGGGACCCACTCTGTGCACTTGATCGAATGTCCTCCGGTTGTGGTGTCCTTTAAGTCATGATCGAAGACCGTTTCCACCAGACCTTTAACTCTGATGTTGGACCGTCGAGAGAGAAGCTCAAGGTCCTCGACTCCTATCTCTAGATTGTGGGTGGCTCTAGCCACTTGTTCGAGTAGCACACTGTTTTGTTTTAGTTCCTCTGACACTTCGGATAATCTGTCATATCCACTCTGTTCCCTAGATTGTTTATTTCCTTTCTGACTTCCTGTAGTGATGTCTTGAGCTCTTCCAAATTGGTCCTGGTGTGATTCCATCATCCTTGTTCCATTCCTGTGTCTTATAGGTCTTCCTTACTCGGTGCCATGTTTGGTGGGTTTGTCTTGTCCCCGCTCTCAACTTGTTGTTCAGGCGATGGTGTTTGGATGCCTTCTTGTTGTCTCGAGCAGGGTTCCAGCTGTCGCTCTTGCAAGCTTGTTATCCCTTTTTAGTTCTCGCTGGGGTACTACAAGGTTTTGCCTCTGGCATCAGAGATCTGTTCTTATGATTCACTGGAGATGCAGGTCTGCTTCACCCTTAATGTGTGCCCCCCCCTCCACTGTCTGTTTTCAGGGCCTTGGGAGACCAGTATTCAGTAAATGTGTCTGTCTGGTTTGGTGTATAGCCTTGTTATATTGTGTCCTAACTGCCTACAATCTGAAACCACCTATACTGATGGCACGTGGCCTGACCCCGACCCACCCATGTGCTTGGCGAATGGGTGTTGTAGGTACAATTGCACTATCAGTACACCTCAGACTGGTATGTAGACCATGGGCCACCATTTCAGCCCACCAGCTGTTATGAGGCTGGAGCTAACCCCGAACATTCAAACACACTTTCACAAATTCTCCCATATTGTTGTACTGGAAAGTCCTAATCGCCTTCCGAAAAGTTCCTAAAAACCGTATCCCTAAATCCTTACGGACCCAGCATGTGTTTGTGGATTTATATGTATATCCACATTCCAATGTGTCATTGCCTTCCTTGGGATAACTATTATACAGGTCTGTTTGAATGTGCTTGGGACGGCTCCTCCATACAGTACATTGTTGAAGCTTTGTCAAACTGAAACGGGAGGGGTGGGCTTTGTCTCTTGTAAAACACTGGCATATAGCCGTCATGTCCTCGTGCCGACCCTGCCCTCAAATTCGTATTTCCTCACTAGCACTTCGCAATCTTCTGGTCCTAACACCCTAAGCGCAAGGGAATTCAGAGAACCATGAATCTCTCCCTCCTCCCCTTGATCCTCGGTAGTATAAAGCCGGGAATACAATTTCCTGAATCTAGCTGCTATCCATTAAGGGTTGGTTAGTGATTCACCCATTTCGTAAAGACTGCCCTTTCCATGCTTTGTCTTCTCAGCTAGGATGCCAATAGTGTGTGCCCCCCTTCGAAAAATGTACAAAGCACAGTTGAGCTATCGCCTTCCCTTTCCGAATGTCCCCCTACTTTGTATCTCATTTCCCTCATCTTCAGTAGGCCGTCCCCCTGTAGACGACTTTCCTTTGCTGTGTGGCCAGAATTCAGATTCATACAGTGAGCTGTTCTTTCTGAGAAGGCGGCCACAGAAGTTGGTCTTCGCTGCATCCCGCAAAAATGAACTGGCCCCTCACCTGTATCATTACGCTGGAAAGTCTCCTCTCCTCCTCTTTCCAAAAAAGGTCTCTAAAAACCACATCCCTAAACAGGGCATTATTGCAGAACCAGCATCTGTCGGTTAGAGCGCTAGACCCCCAAGTCTGAAGCTACTATGATCATATGATCAGACCATCCCACTATTTGAATATTTGCCCCATTATGAGATGTTCCCGTGCCGCTTCCTGAAAGTGTTTTCTATTCTGATTAAGTTTTTATGTGGTGGAGAGTTAAACGTGTAGGTCCGTGAGTGAGGTACTCCATGAATCTATAAGGAATGCTCCTGTAAAAGCATTGACAAGGCCTCCCCCTCTTGTGAAAGGGGTGGGGGGGGGGGGCTATGGGTCCCCTTCACACTGAAGACCAATCTTTTGTGGGATTCCTAATGAGATTAAAATCCCCACTGTTTATCAGTGAAATAGTCCCCAGGAGTTTAGCAAGGCAAAGGCTTCTGTACCAAAAGGTAATTGCTGATTGGGGGCATAGTGAGCACAATGTTACACCCCTCTGGCCAATCAAACCATTCACCACCAACTGGCCATCATCCCCTTCTTGATCTGTGAGATCTCAAATCAAAAAGCCCACACAAGTTTTTTTGTTTGCTGGTCCCGAGGACCACAAAGATGTCCCTAGCTCTTCCCCTCTGCGTTTTCTCCTCACCTGCCTTGAATTCGTTTTTTTGCAGAAAAAGTAGATCTAGTTTAGACTGCCTGAACTCCTATACTACCATAGATCGTTTCTGAGGTGAATTTAGGCACTTCACATTTATTGAACCCACCTTAATCCCACTTCGGTATTCATGCAGTGAAGTATATTCTGTCACTAGGAGGCCACTGTCTCCATCTTTGGTCTCCAACTAACCATCGTCCCCATCACCCTTTCACACTCCACCCTAGGACATCAAATCAAGCCCATACTTCCAACATGTACCCAATACCCCTGAGTGACTTACTGTGATGCTGGAAATGCATTGGACGGACAAGGCCTCCATGTCCTTGTCCTGTTCTCCTCTTATGTATGGTCTGCGATCTTCTGCACAGGAGTCCCGTATGGACACCTGGCAGTGCGGCTCTTCCTATTTTTGGTTTGGTGAACAGACCCTTGGGATACACTTATGGCACCCATGAGTCGGGGTACAACACTGTACCCCCTAGTGTATGCTTTTTGGGCACATGTGTGTGGCCCACAGAGCAGGGTATGGGCTAGTGGCAGCTCTGGGCTGAATTGACAAGTGCTTATTTTTGGGAACCCAGGCCCTGCCACTGGAATCAGTCGATTCCTGATGGGAGACAAGATGGCCCCTGTGGCCTTTTTGATTTCCATTGCCTGTTTTGTGTTCCCGAGTCCTGGGAGGCCCCGACTCTGTCCCTTCCTCTGACTGGCTGTTGGGTGGAAGTTCCATGTATGGTATTGTTGGGGAAGTCCAGGCCAGACTGGCTGGAGCCTTCCCAATGACTATGGTGTGGGTATGCCCGTGGGGTGGGACCTGGGTGAATGGAGTGTGGGACAAACATTTTATGGTTGTCTGGTATCTGGTGTGTGACACAATGACTGAGACAGCCCTGGCCCAAAACTGGTATGAATGCAGTGTGGGGTGCTCAATGGCTGGGTGCTTGTCCGAATCCACTTTCGTGTTGAGGTTCTGGAATGAAGAAGAAAGGCCTGAATACACTGAGATTGATTTTTAGAGGGCGACGAACAAAGTCAATCAGTCCAAACGTTGGGCCCATGGGTTGTTCTCAACCAAACAGTGATAATTGCTTTTTTGTACATGTATGAATGTTTTTTTAAAATTTGTTTTACATTTTTTTGAAATGTGGTTGGAAGTATTTGAAACAAATGGGTTTGCATGAGATCACAGTATGGTGTGGTTTTTAGACAAATTGTACTAAATGAGATTTTAGTCTCGTTTGGTTTTTCATGTAATGTCAACAAGTGATTGCTATTTTTTTTTTTGTATTTTGAGTGACTACAAAAGAGAATCAATAACATTAAACAATTATTAAATAAACATGTTATGAAAAAATGAAATTGACGTTTATTAGAAGGTATTTTATATAATTGACTTCAAAATAATAAAAATGCGAAGTCAGTACATGTCCAGTGACAATTGTACTTTTTGTATTGTCTGAATGCACTGTGAGCCCGATTGGCTGCTTGCCAGAATGCCCATTTGAGTGATTGGTTGCCCGAGTGTGACCCAGCAGAGTGAATGAGACCAACAGTATATCTGGTGACCTCTCACTGATGGAAATCGTTCAGAAACTGAAGTGGCAACTTGATGCTTAGCTTGAAGCCCAGCTAGAATGTTTTGCAGCTGTGTTCCTTCGACACAATCTGAAAGCTGTCGTGTCTTGAAGAACTGATCCAAGAGAGGTCCTGGCTAGGAGACCTCTTCCCGAGCTACGAGGGACCATTGTTCACCAGCTAATCTTCACCAAGGCGCCACGGAGGTCAGTCCTCAAAGGCTGCTGCCGGAGAAGGGGACCGCTGAGAAAGCTGAAGAGAAGCACCCAGATATTGAAGTCCATCGCCGACGACCGTCATTGTCGACCGGAGCCGCAACGCTCCATTGCCCAAGAAAAATATGAATCAAGGACTCTCTTCCTCATCAGTCGACTGCTTTGTCCCACGGTAGAAAGTCAAGGTCACCAAGGAGAATGTCAGTGGGTTTCCCACCACCCAAAGACCTCAGACGCCAAAGAAGATCTGGAAGCTAGTGTGGTGAAGTCCTGTTCGCAGACGACCCGACGCCCTTGCTGGGCCTATAGTTCTTCATTGTCATCTCTTTGCGGCAACGAACACTTGAGGTGCACTGCACTCATCTTCTGTTGCAGGACGTTTTTGATAGATCGTCAATGAGCACTGCAAGTAACGAAACTGCTGTCTCAACCGCAGTCTTCACCTTTTCTTCACGAAATCCCGACTATCCGTGGCTCCTGATTTTAAAGGGAGTTCACTCAAGAAGGATCCGTTGATGAAATCTGCTGAACCCGGTACATTGGGGCAGTAGAACATTTCTAGAGGGGAACAAGACTCTGATAAACTATATATGGACTGGATTAGTCGGTATATCTTATTTACAGGTTGCCCCGTTGGGTGGATTCTCACACAGAACCGTGTTGGGGGTATCAAACCCGTATTCTGCCAACTGCTGAACGTCTTATTTCTCTCCTATGTCTGGTGTTGGTTTGCGTTACTATTAGACTTGTAGTCCCAACTGTTGCCAGTTGCCACATTTTAAATTAGTCCAGAGTGAATTATTTATCATTGTAGAATTGCCTGAGCACAAAGTGTTGTTGACTGTGTGTATAGAGCTTGAACCTTATTTATATAACCAACTGTTCTATCACTAACCTAGTTTGTGGACATTCCTTTGTGGGTGCTTGGGGACTACACTGTACTTAAGAACCAGCCCGCATCATCTGCTGAGGGCTTGAGCCTTAATTGCTCGTCCATAGCTACCATATAGAGAATCTTGGCTGGGTTGCTCTGTGCTTCTTCTCTGCCATATAGAGGGCAGGAGTACAGCAACCCCCAAACCCCTCCCTCCCAGTCTTTACACCAACCCTCACAGACCCCTACATTGGAGAGGGCAGAAAGCCTCAATCTGTAGAAGCGCCAGGATACGATAGCTGCATAAGACCCCTCGCCCATAAGCACAAACGACCACATTGTCGAGCAATACATTTGCATACTTTGTAACTTTTAACATTGACCATCAGTTAAACCCAAAAGATGCATGAAACTTCCAGGGACCCAGAAACTGCCAGTGAGCATCGTTGAAATTGATTCTACAAACATCCGAAGAGAAGATGCACGGAAAAGGGGCTTGGAGTCATGGAGTGCTAAAACCTCCATGTCCTCGTGCCTGCTGGTTGGCATCTTCTCAGACTAACATTGAATCTCTCCTTTTACGAGCATGTAGTAGTTGTCTGGACTGCGATCCTCGGGCATGTTCAGGACTCCTGCACAATATTCAAACGGGTGCAAATGGGAACCACTGCTGTGTCTACTGGGTCAGCTGAAGACCTTCTTGCCTTTTGTTCAAGATCATAGCCAATAGATCTTGAAAAATCCTACTTGATACCCCTCAAACAGGATCTGACTTTTTGTGAAATGGCTATGTTCCTAAAATAGTGACCTTTTGCCAGGACCCTTCAGGGGGACGCCTGCCCGATAATCCTATTAAACGAGATTTCTGGATAAGGCACTGCCTCCAAGTACACTTATTTTCTGAACCAGAAGTTCCATTGCGAGTAGACTCTCCTTGCAGCTCCCATGATTGGGGTGCTGGAACGTCCCTCCCTATTCTCAGTCGTCAACTTTTAGCTCCAACTCTTTCTGTTCGATTTGCACGCCCATCCATTTTACTTTCAGTCAAGGCCGACTGATGGTGGTTTAAAAAAAAATGTTCACATTTTCAGTTTGCATGAAGACTAAAATACAGTATGTGAATCAACTGGTAGCCTCATACAGTAAGGTACAGAGTGCATCAAGCAACATAACCACCATCCCCCACCCTCCTCCCTCTACCCCTGAACTTGTTACCAACCCATTTTCCTTTTGAAGGGGTTTCAAGTCTGCGGAGGAACACGTCATTTAGCAGCTGGCCCAGTCCACCGTCGCCCCGTCCTTCAACTGGTTCAGTCATTTCATCGACACTTGTAATTTCTATGGATTTTTACAAGTGTTTAGTTTTACTGAAAAAACTCTCTATGTATTTTATTTTTGGGGGCTCGCCCCAGGCCCCATCCCCTATTGGTTGTAAACTATTCCCGATCTCCGCCCCCTATATACACTTTCCCAACCCCCTAGATATTAATTTTTTTTTTTTCCAGTAAAACCCATTGAAATTACAACTGTCGCTGAAAGAACGTTATAGACTCCAACTCGCTCTATGGCGCTTTGCAAGATAACCTACTCTGCCAGCCCCATCTGCAGGATTATGCCCCACAAGCAAACCTTCAGGCTACATTCAGAACTAGTCGAGCAATCCATTAACCTTTAAAATCGCTGCCTGCCAATAGTGTGCAAACACAGCTTTCTCACAGCATGTGCAAAATCTCTGCTGGCCCAATCCCACATCGTTTTTCATTGCATGCGGTTTGACTGGGTTGTCATAGGCCCTATGCAGGACATTGAATTGGATTAGCTGGAACCTGGCATGCCTCAAACCTTCGTACTTTTTCCCAAATGTTTGTCCATTCCTTCTCTGATATCGGACAAACATATCCCTTTCCCGCTTACTCTTGACCCCCCAGCTCCCTCAAGGGGAATTTGCTCTGCATTGCTTCATAATTTTGGTATACTTTGTCCTCTCCACCATCCTGTCTGAGCAACACCTTTTACTTGGTTCCTCCTGGCATTTCCTTTCACATGGTGGCCAGTCTGGTCACCATCCCATATGTTCGTAAGTGCCCCTTCGGGACCCAATATCTAGTCCTCCAATCCTCAAACTGCATCAGCCTACCACCTTCAAACAAGTCTGACATCCAACACCCTCTCTCCCATAGGTGAGAGAACCCCACCCTCCCCACTGCCAACCGAAGTCTTGGATCCACACTCCATGGCAGGTTTGTGCTGTGTAACCCAGTTACATGCATCTTCCTTCGAAACCTCCTCCAGAGCACCCTCCCTCAAATACTCCCCTTGTACCGCCCCACGTTAGTACTGCCTGCAGTTGTACTGCTATGAAGTATCACGCGTAGTCTGGCAAATTGAACCCCCCCCCCACCCCCCACGTGTACGCCGCAAGGTTTCCAGCGAGACACTCCTCCCTGCATCCGACAACAATTTTCCAACTTTCTCATCTAACGCCTTCTAAATGCTCTAAGGCATATTGGCGAAGTAGTAAAGCAACCTTGGGAGTATGACAATTTTACAAAATGCCACCCTCCCCAACAATACCAATTTGAATTGAATACCCTATCCCTGACAGCACCCTGCCTGTGTTGTACTCTACATCTTGAAAGATTTGTATTCTCAAGTACCTGGAAGATTCCCCGTCCCATCTTAACTCCCAATTTGCGAGGGCGGCTTGGTCGTAGCCTCGGAGACCCCTCAACAAGAACAGTAGGGACTTTTCTTTATTGATGCAGAATCCGACAGCCTCTGAAAGTTGGCCAATATCTCCAGCAACATCAGCATTTTGTCCCACGGATTCCCCACATATAGCAACAGATCATCCACGTACCACAATGACTCATCCCTCCTAATATCGCTGCCTCACTCATTTCCTTCCAGAGAACCTGTGCCACCGGCTCCAGTGCCATGGACAACCAGATCAGCAAGACCGGGCACCCTGTTGCGTCCCTCTGCCCAGCGTCTAGCCTATTGTATGAAAGCTGTAACCACCAGCAGATATTGTCTCAAAACTCCCAGCAACTTAAGCCATCTTTCCCATTCCAGTGAATCAAAGGCCTTCATCGTGTCAAAAGATGCCAGTGCCATTTCCCCCTGTCTTTCACCTGATCCATCATGTGATGCAGGTGGCATAAGTTAATCTTGAAAGACTGGATGGTTTGTAAGGAGTGTGCGCTGTCACTGATACCAGATTACAAATATAATACCAGCATGGGATTTATGATACCCTGATGGGGTGTCTTGTTTAATTGCTGATTTTTCTAAATCAAAGAATTTGTTGCCAAAATCCATTCAGAACATTAAGATGCACAAAGTACATTTGGAGAACCATCAATATGTATGTGTTCATCAAAAGTCCATTCAAAAAGCCCACAAAAAGGTTATTTTCAACAGCCAATTTCAAAGTGCTATCAATGTGCACAGGGAGTGTTCCAAAAGCTCATTCAAAGAGCCAACATGTGTTTCGACCCGCTTGGGTCCTTTTCAAGGCTGGGCCTGTATTATGCAAATCATATACAAATGTAATACGCAAAAAGGTTGCTGCCTGTGCCACATCCCGTGTTTAAGACGCACATATTTAAAGGCAAAACCCAAATTCATGAAGAAGGCAATAGATTCATGCAATAAAGATACCATACAAAAGTATTTATGGTGTTGTCCATGATACATTGTGGTAGTTCAATTGGTAAATCAGTTCATATACCATCGATAAAACAAATAACACAATGAGAAAAAAAAACAGGAGGGAGTTTGACGGGGGTGGAACAAAGGAAAAAAGAAGCCAACAAACATCAATACTTGGTATTAGCATATGGTTTTTTTGAAGAACTATATACTTCCGATTAGTGCAAAAAACATGCTCTATAACATTCAGCCCTGTGAGGTGATTAAAGGTCGGTGGTGACTGTCGGTGGTGACTATCCCCAAAAGCAGTATGTGTCTATATCCTATTGGCTTTGTCTCCTAATTGTGTGATTTGTCAAGTCTACATGCAGTTTGACCCTATTTGTGACATGCTTGGTGTGATGACACTTATCACCTACCATGCGTACCTAATCCAGTTTACATGTGATATCTTGGAGTCATGGTTGGTGTAGATAACAATTCTCATGTGTTGCATGCTTTAAAAAAAAGGATCTGCATTACAATAGAAAAAGGGTTGTTACCTATGCCAAATTATGCATAATTCCTGCGTAGTGCCAGCAGAGATAGTGTTTCCAAAAGTTATTTAGGTTACTTCACCAAAGTGATCCTGTTCAGAAACAAATCTTTGTAACTAATATTTCACACTGCTGCTGGCTATTAAGGTATGTGGGTCAATGGTTCATTGTGCGGTTATCTTTACCTTCTATTTGGCAGCTGAATCACTAATTCTAAATGTCAGTGCAACGTTGTAAGAAGTCTTGTGACAATTGAATTCTTATCTGGTCCACACAGTGTTACTGATTGTAAATAGAGAACCTGTGTTACCATTGGCAATTTAACTTCCCCCAAGTTATTAGGAACTGAAACTTTTTGGAAACCGCAAGGCTTTACTCTTGTTTTGTGTATATCAGCCGGCACTACGCAGGAACATGCATAATTATTTGTCATAGGTAACAACCTTATTTTCTATTGTGATGCAGAACCTTTCTTAAAGCATACAAGCATTAGTCATAGATCCGCCGTACTTGAGGTTCTTTAAAGACAAAGTAGTGCTGGCGACTAATCCTCATTTTATTCCGAAAGTTCCTACTATGTATCATAAACATTAGTCAATTGTTCTGCCTACCTTTTTCGCGACTCCTTCATCGGCTGTGGAAAAAGTCCTCCATACTTTGGACGTGAAGAGAGCTCTAAAATTCTATCTTCATCAGACTCAGCAATTCAGGACTACGCAACAACTGTGTGTGGTTTATGGTCCTTCGACGAGAGGAAAGGCAATCTCAAAACAAGGACTAGCTCGATGGGTCTCCTCGATTGCTTTTTGTCACTCCAAGGTGGGGAAACCGCTAGAAGGACGTCCGAGAGGTCATTCCACAAGGTCAACTTTGTTTTCAGCGGCGTTGTGGGCAGGGATTCTGCTGACGGATATTTTCCAAGCGGCGTCCTGGTCGGTGCCACACATTTACCTGCCATTATTGCCTCGAACGGCAACATGCGGACAATGTGCAGTTGGAACGAGCAGTCTTGTACCATCTGTTTCAGTGAGGTAAGCCCTATTCAGGGAAATGACCTTTATATAGAGGGTGCGGGGAGGAGAGAGAGAGACAGAGAGAGAGAGATCGAGAGAGATCGATCTCTAATGCTGGAGAGAGGAATAGTTTCTTACCTGTAACTCCATTTCGAAGGGATTGTGTCCTCCGACGTATTCCTCATCTTAGATATCTCCTTCCAGCTCTGCTGGCCTCGGAACATTTTTCTCTCTCTAGGGGGCGCTGCGCGTCGACGTCCTCCGAGTCGATGTCCCTCGACAGCCGCCGTATCAACGTCATCCTGCCTATAAAGGCCGCGCGCAGCGTCTGTTGCTCAGTTCCGTTTTTCCGCGCTTACTCAGTGCCTCGGAATACCGTTGCTCAGTTCTTGTCAGATTAATACCTAGTTATCTCGAGTTATTCGATCCGTACTCGATGGCTTCCTCGTCGGAACCGACAACTCCTCGATCCGGCTTCAAAAAATGCCGAGATTGTGGGAAAAAGATGTCATTGACTTACCCTCACAGAGTTTGTCTGTGGTGTTTGGGAGCTGAACACCATTGTTCGGAATGCGAGAACTGTATGTCCATGACAGCTAAGGCCCTGAAGGAGCGTAGGGGGAAGCTGGAGAAAGGTAAGACTTTTAAAGCTTCTTCTTCGTCGACGAAGTCGAGACACTCGTCTCCTCGTCACCATTCGCGCTCCAGGTCTCGGAGTGGGTCCCATCACTCCTCGAGATCGAAGCACTCGAAGAGGAGACGTCGAAGATCCCCTTCTCCGTCTTCCTCTTCCTCTGTTTCGCCAAAAAGAATCCCTTGCCCCACGAAACATAGTTCCCGGGCTAAATGGGAGGAATTCCGCAAAAATATGATGAGCGTCTTCGAGAAAGCGGCCTTGACCCCCTCGAAGACTGCCGAGAGCGATGCTCTGGTCGAAAGACCCGAAGGTCAAAAACGCTGCGAGTCGCAGTACCCGGCGAAGGAAACCTCTCGAGCGCGTCTCGAACCCTCGAGTAGGACTATGACCTCCAAACCTTCCTCGAAGGTTCCGTCGACGAGGGTTCCGTCGACGCCGAGGTCGGTGTCTTCGACGCCGTTGTCGAAGGGACCTTCGACACACGGGTCTGTCGACTCGACGCCAGCTTCGACAGCGGCGTCGACGCCAAGAAAAGTCACGGTTACGACACACCCATTGACTATCCCCAGGTCCTCGACGTTGATGGCTTCGAGATTGTCGAGTAGAATTCCAATTCTGTCGAGGTCTTCGAGGCCTCCGCCTTTGTTTTCGACGCCACGTTCGAAGCCTTCGACGTTTTCGAGGCCGATAATGACAAGTTCGGCACCCTCTGCCTTGGAAATGGGATTTACTCCCTTTGAGTTCAGAACAATTGAGAACTATGTCCTCAATATTGGAAGAGGGTGAATTGTCTGAACAGGAAGACACATTTGAGTTGCAGGGACCTGTAACCCCAATTAGAGAGGAATTTTCCTCTGAAGAACGCAGGTTAAAGGATCTTCATGATTCCTTACATGAGGCAAGTGGATTAGACACTTCCCCTGAGGTGGAGTTTGCTAGGCCAGACCCGGAGGAGCATGCTGAAACCCCCTATAGAGCCTTAATGGCCAGGATCACAGAGTTCATGGGGTGGTCTGCACCTTCACAATCTTTCCATAAAGATGACCTCACGGATATTCTTGACAAAGGCCCACAGGAGGATCCTGTGGTGCCTTTTCATAAAGCTCTTCAGAGGAAGATCATGACAAACTGGGAAACCCCAGATGTCGTACCAGCAGTAAATAAAAAAACTGTCTACAAAGTACAGGGTATCTTCTACAGACCCGGAGTTTTTGTCTAAACACCCATCCCCAGAAAGTCTGGTGGTAAAGGCAGCATCCTCTACCGATGTCAAGACGGCTTATCCTACCGTCCCACAGGACAGGGACGATAAAAAATATGATGCTATGGCAAAGAAAGTCTTTTCAGCATGTAGCATGGCGTTAAAATCTGTGAATGCTACTTGCACCCTTGCTAGGTTCAGCCATACACTTTGGGAGTGTGCTTCTACAGCGGCTGACTGCATCCCGGAGGGAGAAGAAAGGGATGCGTTCCTGAATATTATACAGGACGGTAAAGACGCTATGTGCGAATCCCTCCAGACGGGCATTGATTCGGCTGACAGTATCAGCAGAGCAATGGCGGCAAGTACATCAACCAGGAGATTTGCTTGGTTGAGAGTCTGGTTTTGCCCCAGATGTGCAACCCAGACTCTTGAACATGCCATTCGATGGCTCTTCGTTGTTCGGGAAAAAGGCGGATGACAGTTTAGAGAAACTGCAAACTTCAAAAGCAGCAGCTAAATCCCTAGGAGCTGCAATCCGTCGGACTCCTTTTCGTCCCACAGGAACCTCTGCGAGGGGCAAGTCCTTTCGCTTCTACTCCGCATTCGGAAGAGGTAGAGGACGACCGGTTCAAAGGGGACAAAGAACTACCCGAGGTGGATGGGGTAGATATTCAAAAGCCGCAGCAACAGCAGGTACCTCTTTACCATCGGCATCTGCATCAGCCGCCCCAAAACCACTCTGAGGACTTCCCTCACAGGACACCTGTAGGAGGCAGGTTGACTCAACATCTGGCGGTATGGCAGGCTATCACGTCAGATGCTTGGGCATTGGAAACAGTTGCCCAAGGTTACTGCCTGCCTTTCCTACGTATACCTCAGAGTCATCCACCGGGGATCAGCTCTCAGAAAGCTCCAGATCCGCTCCTCTTGCAGGAAATTTTGGACCTGCTAGAGAAAGGTGCCATAGAACCGGTACCTGTAGCGGAGAGGAACAAGGGCTGGTACTCCCCTTACTTTCTCATTCCAAAGAAAGACGGAGGACTGAGACCCATCTTGGACTTGCAAGAGTTGAACAAATTCCTCAGAAAAGACAAATTCAAGATGGTCACTCTTTCTCAGATCCTCCAGGCCCTTCAGTTCCAGGACTGGTTGGTATCTCTGGACCTTCAGGACGCTTATTTCCATGTGCCTATCCATCTCAAACACAGGAAATACCTGAGGTTCGCAATTGGCAACTCTCACTATCAATTTCGAGTGCTGCCATTTGGGCTGACCTCCGCCCCGAGGGTCTTCACCAAGTTAATGTCGGTAGTGGCTGCAAGTCTAAGGAGGGAAGGTATTCACGTCTACCCCTACCTGGACGATTGGTTGATCAGGGCTGTTTCTTCGGAACAAGCTCAGATCCAGCTAAATCACGTGTGCCACTTCCTTCACAGACTGGGCTTCTCCCTCAATTTAAAGAAGTCACAAATGATACCATCGCAGAGACTTCAGTTCATAGGAGCGATCCTGGACACTTCCCTGGGAAAAGCCTCGCCTCCAGAGGTGAGGGCTCAAGATATTCTACAGATGGTCACCAAGTTCCAACATGCCCAACGTCTCCCAGCCTTCGACTTTTTGAGGTTGCTAGGCCTCATGGCTTCCTGCATTTCCCTAGTGCCAGAGGCTCGCATGAGAATGAGATCCCTCCAGTGGGCACTGAGGACTGTGGTCACAATTCCCAGGGAGAATGACAGATCTTCTTCAAGTTCCCGACAGAGTAGCTTGAGACCTTCAGTGGTGGGCCTGTCAGGAGAACATTCTGAAAGGAGAACAGTTTTGGCAACCCTGGCCGGAGATAACAGTAGTCACGGATGCCTCGCTCACGGGGTGGGGAGCCCACGCCAACGACTTGACCATCAGCGGTCGTTGGTCTCCATCGGAGTCCAGACTACATATCAACCTGTTAGAGCTGAGAGCCATCAGACTTGCGCTGAAGGCGTTCCTGCCAGCTGTACAAGGGAAGAACGTCCTGATAATGACGGACAACACGGTGGCCATGCATTACCTCAACAAAAGGAGGCGTAGGATCACTACCCCTGTGCAGAGAGGCGATGCAGCTCTGGTTTTGGGCAATCCAAGAAGGAATCTCTCTATCGGCAGTTCACCTAGCCGGAGAGAAGAACTTGACAGCGGACGCTCTGAGCAGGCAGGGCACAGTCTCCCACGAGTGGGAACTAGCTCAGGAAGTCCTTCAAGAGATCTTCGCCCTTTGGGGGAACCCCTCAGGTAGATCTGTTCGCCACCAGCCTAAACAGGAAATGCAACCTGTTCTGCTCAAGGGAATTTCCCCCGAGAGGAGCTCTGGGAGACGCGTTCATAGTGGACTGGGAGTTTCCGCTTCTGTACGCGTTCCCACCGGTCCCCGTCATTCCTCAAATGATCAGGAGGTTGAGAAGATTCCGTGAACCATGATCCTAATTGCCCCGGATTGGACCAGGAGAACGTGGTACCCGGACCTTCTAGACTTGTCCCTCTGCCCTCCAATTCGACTTCCACTCGGAGAGAACCTACTCTCACAGAAGGGAGGTCAGGTTCCCCATCCAGACATCAAAACCCTCAACCTTCACGCTCGGCTTCTGAAAGGCTGAGGTACAAGGATTGTGACCTCCCTGATGATGTTATGGAGGTGTTGGTTTCGGCAAGGAGGCCAGCAACAAAGTCTTTATACCGCTGCCGTTGGAACAGATTTTGCAGCTGGTGTAGAGAACAGAATATCGACCCTTTTTCATGTGGTACACCAATGGTTTTGTCCTTCCTACTATATTTGGAAAATTCAGGCCTTCAAGTTGGCACCATTAAGGGCTATCTCGCAGCGCTATCCATCTTTAAGCGTACTGCGGAAGAACCATCCTATTTCAAATTACCCTTGGTAATAGTTTCTAAAGGGGTTAACCAATGTTTATCCCCCAAGACCATTCCAAGTTCCCCTATGGGATTTAAACTTAGTACTAACTTTCCTGATGGGCACACCTTTCGAACCTCTCCATTCTTGTTCGTTAAGATGCCTTACCCTTAAAACTGTTTTATTAATAGCACTTACATCTGCTAGAAGGGTGAGCGAATTACAAGCTCTTTCTTGTAAACCCCCTCACACAATATTTCACAAAGACAAAGTTGTCCTGCAAGTGAAGCCTAATTTCCTCCCAAAGGTGGTTTCTGAATTCCATATCACTCAGAAGATTACCCTACCATCTTTCTATCCTTCTCACCCGGGGAAAGAGGAAGAGAGGTTACACAGGCTAGACCCTAGGAGGGCTTTAAGTGTTTACATCAGTAGACTAGCCAGGATAAGACAGGCAGACCAGCTGTTTGTAGGTTACGCAGGTCACAAGCTGGGGTTACCAATAACTAAGCAGACCATTTCCAGATGGATCATTCTAGCCATTCTGGAATGTTATAAACTGGCAGGGAAAGAGCCCCCTCAAAACCTTAGGGCTCATTCGACCAGAGGTATTGCAGCTTCTTCGGCCCTCAAGAGGCGTGCCGGTTAAAGACATCTGTGCGGCCGCTACATGGTCGTCTGTCCATACCTTTACACGTTTTTACAATTTGGATTCCTCCTCCAGTCAAGAGACTAGGTTTGGAAGGGCTGTACTGCATTCTATTCATCAATAGAAGACAGCGTGAAGTCAGTTCTCCCTCCTCCAATAATAGAATACTGCTATGGCAGCCTATCTAAGATGAGGAATACGTCGGAGGACACAATCCCTTCGAAGAACAAGTTACTTCTTACCTTGTAACGTTCTTTCGACGTGATGTTCCTCCGACGTATTACTCATCGACCCTCCCATCCATCCCCGCAGTTCTACTTCCCTTGTTGTTGCAGTTTACGCTCCTTCAGGGTGATTAGTTTAGTCCAGAAAGTATTATTGTGGGCTACAAAACGGAACTGAGCAACGGACGCTGCGCGCGGCCTTTATTGGCAGGATGACGTCGACGTCGATACGGCGACTGTCGAGGGACATCGACTCGGAGGACGTCGACGCGCAGCGCCCTATATAGAGAGAAAACATTTTCCGAGGCCAGCAGAGCTGGAAGGAGTTATCTAAGATGAGGAATACGTCGGAGGAACATCCTGTCGAAAGAACGTTACAAGGTAAGAAGTAACTTGTTCTTCTCCAGCATTGGTATATTTCATAGATTCACATGCGCCCGCCGGCCTCCCCTGAATGCAAAGTGCATGTTTGTATTCCCCCCTGCTACTTTGGAGGGGTTAAAATCTGAGGGGAGCCGCGGGGGCAGGGCATTTATACCGCTACGTCCTATTGGCGCATGCGTAAGCAGCCCAGAATGATGTAGATAGGACACAAGTGTCAAAGTTTTTCCTATGGAAAACGGCTTTATAAGTGTACCAAGGGTTCTCAGTCTGGCAACGGGAAATATTGTAAGCATGTGAATCCATGAAAGATACCAATGCTGGAGAAATGGAGTTGCAGGTAAGAAACTATCCCTTTTCAAGCATGCAACACATGAGAATTGGTATCTACACCAACCATGATTCCAAATTAGAAAATATCACATGTAAACTGACTAAGTACGCATGGTAGGTGATGTTATCACACCAAGCATGTCACAAATGGGGTCAAACTGCATGCAGACTAGACAAATCACGCAATTAGGAGCTAATAGGATATAGACATACATGCTGCTTTTGGGGATAGCAACCACCGACCTTTAATCACCTCACAGGGCTGAAGCTTATAGAGGATGTTTTTTGCACTAATCAGAAGTAGTATAGAGTTCTTCAAAAAACCATATGCTAATACCAAGTAATGATTGTTGGTTTCTCTTTTCCTTTGTTCTCCCCCCCCGCCCCCCACCCCCGTCAAACCCCTACCCCATCCTGTTTTTTTCTCATTGTGTTCTTTCTCATTGTCTTTTGTTTTATCGATTGGTATATGAACTGATTTACCAATTGAACTACCACCATGTATCATGGACAACTGTAAATACTTTTGTATGGTATCTTTATTGCATTAATCCATTGCCTTCATGAATTTGGGTTTTGCCTTTTTTAAATGTCTTAAACACAGGATGTGGCACAGGCAGCAACCTTTTTGTGATTACATGTGTATGATTTGCACAATACAGGCCCAGCCTTGAAAAGGACCCAAGTGGGTCGAAACACGTGTTTGCTCTTTGAATGGGCTTTTGGAACACTCCCTGTGCACATTGTTAGCACTTTGAAATTGGCTGTTGAAAAATACCCTTTTGTGGACTTTTTGAATGGACTTTTGATGAACACATACATATTGATGGTTCTCTGTACTTTTTGTGCATATTCATGTTCTGAATGGATTTTTGCAACAAACTTTCTTTGTTTAATTACACACACAGGATCTTTCGAAAAACAATCTATCATGGTATTATATGTACCTTTTGAAACACTTTTTGTGCATATTGATGCTCTTATGGATCTTTATAGCAAAACTTTCGTTGGTTTAGAAAAATATCTTGCGTGTGATTTAACGGGACACCCCACCAGGGTATCATAAATCCCATGTTGGTATTCTCTTAACGGGTATCAGTGATAGCGCACACTCCTTACAAACCATCCAGTCTTTCATATTAGGGCAGGTTGGGGTATTCCTGTGCTGTACGGAGGTGCAGCAGTCACACCTTTTCCAGGTTATATCTAACTTCTGTATTTTTAGATTCCACAGCACCCATTATCTGACAAATCCCACACCAGTTTCTAGAAGTTAATCTTGGTGTTCTGTCCCCCTATGAATCGGTACTGGTTAGAATGTACCAATTTCGGAGCTACTTTAGACAATTTGGTGCCCAGGATGTTTCTTAAATCCTCACCAACATTTAGTAGTGAAATTGGGCGGTAGGATGCGCAGTCCAGGGGGTCTTTCTGCTTTTTTAAAAATGTTTACTTTTTTAATGGACCGGTTATGACCACCTCCCTCAATGAGGCCGGGAGAACCCCTGTCTGAAAGGCCTCATTGAGATGAGGGATGAGAAGATCTGTGTATCTGCATTAGATCTCTACTAGGAAATCGTTGCTTCCAGTGAGACCGCTTAGATTTCAACCTACAGCTTGTATCCGATTCATCGATATGCCCTCTTCACACACACCCCTTTCCCAACCCTTCCCAAAGGTCCCCAGCTAGGGCCAGCAGTTTAATCCAGTCTAGCAGTTCATCTGCCTCTGCTACAGGGTGCATCCCTTCAATTGTATACAAAATTGATAGACCAGCCAGAATGCCTCAATTCCCCCTCCTTGTGTCTCAAGATTCCCTCCTGATCTGCGTGATGCTGTGCTAAGGTTTTAAATGCATGATCAACCAGGCGACCCACCGGCCAGCCTTATCCCCTTCCTGTGAATCCGCACTTCAAAGGGATTGTGTCCTCCTACGTAGTCCTTATCTTTGTTACCCATGCCAGCTTGCTGGCCTCAAATTTTTTTTTTCAGTAGAGGGCGCTGCGCGTCGACGTCCCTCAAGTCGGTGTCCCTCGACAGCCTCTGTTTCGGCGCAAACGTCATCGTGCGTATAAATAGACTCGCGCAGCGTCCGTTGCTCAGTTCCTTTTTTCTGCGCTTCGTGGGCCTCGGATATGTGATGCTCGGTTCCTTTCTTCAGGAAAAACCTTTTAATTCTTCGAAGATTACCTCCATACGATGGCTTCTTCATCCGAACCATCGACTCCATGGTCCGGTTTTTAAAAAGTTGTGACTGTGGGAAGAAAATGTCGTTAACGGATCCTCACAGGATCTGTTTGTGGTGCCTGGGATTGGAGCATCACTTTTCGGAATGCGAGGACTGTATGTCCATGATGGCGAGAGCTTTGAAGGAGCGTAAGGGGAAGTTAGAAAGAGGTAATAGCTTTAAAACTTATACTTCCTCTAAAGTTTCTTCGGCTGAGTCGAGACATTTGTGTCCTCGTCGACAAAAGAAACCTTCCCGTTCAAGATCTCGAAGCGGTTCTCATCAGTCTTCGAGATCAAAACACTCTAAGAGGCGTCGTAGATCTCCTCCTTCCTCTACCTCCCCAGAAAGGGTCACCTGCCCCACGAAACACCTCCAGCTAAGTGGGAGGAATTCCGTAAAACAATGCTTAGCGTCTTCGAGAAAGCGGCCTCTGCCCCCCCCCCCCCCATCTCCCCCTCACAGACGTCCAAAGGTGATACCCTGGGTGAAAGACCCAAAAGATCAAAACGCTGCGAGTAGTTGAACCCGGCGAAAGAAACTACTTGACCGTCGTGAACCCTCGAGTAAAAACAGTAAGACCGCGTCGTCGAAGGTTTCTTCAACTCACAAATCTGTCGTCGACGCCTTTGTTGAAGGGTCCTTCGACGCATAAATCTGTTGCATCGACGCTGTCTTCAACGCCACTGTCGACTCTGATATGTGACAAATCTACAACTGTCACTACATCAAGTAGAGGTGCCGAGAGCTTCGACCATGACGTTGAGGATACTATCGACAATCTTGACGACGCAGAGTAGGATTCCGATCCTCTCGAGTGCATCAAGGTCTCTTCAAACTTAGTCCATGCCTTTTTCAGGATTGTCGAAGCCTTTGACTTCCACGTCGACAATCTCAACGTTTTCTCAGCCAGTGAAAATCAATTTGGCTCTCTGCTCTAGAAATGGGGTTTAAACCATATCCTAGATCTGACTTCTTTAGAGCCTTGTCCTCCTATATATGAGGAAGGTGGGGGGATTCCGACCATGAGACCCTTTGGTTTACAAAGGACTACAATACCCATGCCAGAGGAATTAATCTGAGGAGAACAGGTTAAAAGACCTGCAGGACTCTCTACATGAGGCAAGTGGTTTAGATACTTCTCCAGAAGTAGAGTTTGCTGAACCAGACCCTGGAGAGCATGCTGAGACCCCTTATAGGATTCTGATGGCCAGAATAATTGAATTAATGGGGTGGTCTACACCTACACCTTTCAGCAGCATGACCTTACTGATATTTTAGATAAAGGTCCACAGGAGGATCCTGTTACTTTTCAAACTGCTCTGCAAAGAAACATTTCTGCAAATTGTGAAACTCCTGAAGTTATCCCTGCAGTAAATAAAAAAACTTTCTGCTAAATACAGTGTATCAGCTTCAGATCCTGAATATCTGAGCAAGCATCCAACTTCAGAGTGTTTAGTTGTACAGGCAGCAACTTCATCTAACAGTAGGTCGGCATGCCCTACTATTCCACAGGACAGGGATGATAGATTTGATGCCATGTCAAAAAGTCTTTTCGGCATGTAGCATGGCTCTTAAGTCGATTAACGCCACTTGCATGCTAGCAAGATTCAGCCACACACTTTGGGAGTGTGCTTCATCTGCGGCTGACTGTCTCCCAGAAGGAGAAGAAAGGGATGCATTCTTATCCATCATTATGGATGGAAAGGATGCAATGTGCGAGTCCCTCCAAACTGGCATCGATTCTGCTGACGGCATCAGCCGGGCCATGGCGGCAAGTGCCACAATCCGCAGATTTGCGTGGTTGCAGAAGCCTGGTTTTGCTCCAGACATACAGGCCAGACTTCTGAACATGCCCTTTGACGGCACTTTCTTATTTGGAAAGAATGCTGATGACAGCCTGGAGAGATTAGACATCCAAGGCAGCAGCGAAATCCCTTGGGGCTACAATCCGGCAGACTCCAAATCGTCCCTCAGGAGCTTCCTGGAGGGGTAGTTCCTTTCGCTTTTATTGCGCGTTCGGAAAAGGCAGAGGACAGCCTGCTCAAAGGGGCCAGAGACGATTCACCCAAGGTGGATGGGGGAAAAGGTACAAAAGCTGCAGCAGCAGCATGTGCCACTTTACCCTCGGCATCTGCGTCGGCTGCTTCTAAACCCCTCTGAGGTCTACCCTCACAAGACACCAGTAGGGGGCAGGTTATCAACATCTGGCAGAATGGCAGGCTATTGCGTCAGATGCTTGGGCATTGGAGACAGTTACCCAAGGTTACTGCCTGTCCTTCCTACATATTCCTCAGTCATCCCCCAGGGAACAACTCTTTGAAGTTTCCAGACCCTCTCCTTATGCAGGAGATTGTAGACCTGCTAGAGAAGGGTGCCATAGAACCGGTACCCGTAGTGGAGAGGAACAATGGTTGGTATTCACCCCCTACTTCCTAGTACCAAAGAAGGACGGAGGACTGAGACCCATCTTGGACTTGCGAGAATTGAACAAATTCCTCAGGAAAGACAAGTTAAAGATGGTAACTTTCTCAGATCCTTCAGGCCCTCCAGCTTCAGGACTGGTTGGTATCTCTAGACCTTCAGGATGCTTATTTCTATGTGCCAATCCATCTCAAACACAGGAAATGCCTGAGGTTCGCAATGAGCAACTCGCACTATCAATTTCGAGTTCTTCCATTTGGGCTGACCTCCGCCTGAGGGTCTTTACCAAGCTAATGTCAGTAGTGGCTGCAAGTCTAAGGAGGGAAGGGATCCACGTCTACCCCTACCTGGACGATTGATCAGAGCAGTATCTTCGGAACAAGCTCAGATTCAGCTAGATTATGTCTGCCACTTCACAAGCTGGGCTTCTCAATTTAAAGTCACAGATGATACCATCACACAGACTCCAGTTCATTGGAGCAGTCCTGGACACTTCCCTGGGAAAAGCCTCGCCACCAGAGGTGAGGGCTCAAGAGATTCTACAGATGGTCACCAAGTTTCAAAATGCCCAACGTCTACCAGCCTACGACTTTTTGAGGTTGCTAGGCCTCATGGCATACTGCATCTTCCTAGTGCCAGAGGCTTGCCTGAGAATGAGATCCCTCCAGTGGGCACTAAAAGCCCAAAGGTCGCAATTCTCAGGAAGAATGTCAGATGTCCTTCAAGTCCCGGACAGAGTAGCACGAGACCTTCAGTGGTGGGCCTGTCGGGAGAACATCTTGAAAGAACAGTTTTGGCAACCATGGCCGGTAGTCACGGATCCCTCTCACGGGGGGGGCCCATGCCAACGACTTGACCATCAGCGGCCGCTGGTCTCCATCAGAGTCCAGACTATACATCAACCTCAACCTGTTGGAGCTGAGAGCAATCAGACTAGCGCTGAAAGCTTTTCTGCCATCAGTACAGGGAAGGAATGTCCTAATAATGACGGACAACAGTGGCCATGCACTACCTCAACAAGAGGCGTAGGGTCACTGCCACTGTGCGGAGAGGCAACGCAGCTCTGGTTTTGGGCAATTCAAGAAGGAATCTCTCTAGCAACAGTTCACCTAGCCTGAGAGAAGAACTTGACGGACGCTCTGAGCAGGCAGAGCAGTTTCCCACAAGTGGGTGCTTGCTCAGGAAGTCCTTAGAGATCTTCACCCTTTGGGGAACCCCTCAGGTAGATCTGTTCGCCACCAGCATCAACAGGAAGTGCAATCAGTCTTGTTCAAGGGAATTGCCCCTGAGAGGAGCTCTAGGAGATGCGTTCGTAGTGGGCTGGGAGTTTCCACTCCTGTAGGTGTTTCCTCCAGTCCCTGTCATTCCTCAAATGATCAGGAGGTTGAGAAGATTCTGGAAAGCCATGATCCCAATTGCCCCGGATTCGGCCAGGAGAATGTGGTAACCGGACCTTCTGGACATGTCCATCTGCCCTCCAATTCGTCTTCTGCAAAGAGGACATTCTCTCGCAGAAGGGAGGTCAGGTTCTCCATCCAGACATCAGAACCCTCAACCTTCACGCTTCGTTTCTGAAAGGTTGAGGATTGGGATCTCCCAGATGACGTCATGGAGGTGTTGCTTTCGGCCAGAAGGCCAGCAACAAAAACATATCGCTGCCGTTGGAACAAATTCTGCAGCTGGTGTAGAGAAAAGAATATTGAACCTTTTTCATGCAACCCACCAATGGTGTTATCGTTCTTGCTTTACCTAGCAAATTCAGGTCTTCAAATTGGTACAAACAAGGGCTATCTCGCAGTGCTGTCAATCTTTAAGCGTACTGCTGAGGAGCCTTCATATTTCAAATTACCCTTGGTAATCCAATTTCTGAAAGGGTTAACTAATGTTTATCCCCCAAAGGCTTTTTTTTTTTAAAATATTTTTATTTTATTTTAAGTAAACCAAACAACAATACAACAGAACATAAATAAAACACACCAAACAACAACAAAAATGCAACATGTTCCTTTGTGGGACCTAAATCTAGTCTTAACATTTCTGATGGGTACTCCTTTTGAACCACTCCATTCCTGTTCATTAAGATTTCTCACTCTTAAAACAGTCTTTCTAGTGGCTCTAACATCTGCCAGAAGAGTGAGCGAATTACAAGCTTGATCTGGTAAACCTCATACAAGCTTTCATAAAGACAAGGTTTTTACAAGTGAAGCCTAATTTTCTCCCAAAGGTGGTTTCTGAATTCCACATTACTCAGAAAATAACCTTACCTTTGTTCTATCCTCTTCCCCACCCGGGGAAAGAGTAAGAGCTGTTACACAGGCTGGATCGAAGGCGTGCCTTGAGTTTTTATATTGGCAGACTTGCTAGGATAAGGCAAGCAGACCACTTGTTTGTAGGATACGCAGGGCACAAATTAGGATTGCCAATCACGAAACGGACCATTTCAAGGTGGATCATTTTAACCATTTTAGAATGCTACAAATTGGCAGGAAAAGAGCCCCCTCAACATCTTAAGGCTCATTCAACCAGGGGTATCGCAGCCTCTTCGGCTCTCCAAAGAGGGGTTCCAATTAGAGACATATGTGCGGCAGCCACATGGTCGTACGCACATAACTTCACTAAATTTTACAGCCTGGATTCCTCCTCCTAGCCAGGAGACATTTGGGAAAGCTGTGTTGCACTCTGTGCATTCTTAACGAGAAATATTTCATTTTTACTCCCACCTCCTCTTTACGCTACTGCTATGGGAGTCTATCAAAGATGAGGAATACGTCGGACGCAATCCCTTCGAAGAACAAGTTACTTTCTTACCTTGTAACGTTCTTTCGATGGGATGTTCCTCTGTATTCTTATCGCCCCTCCCATCCATCCCCACAGTAAAACTTCCCTTGTAGCTGCAGTTTACGCTCCTTCAAGGTTAATAACCAATTCATGCAAAGCAATTTTAAGCTTCAAAACGGAACTGAGCAACGGACGCTGCGCGAGTCTATTTATACGCACAATGTCAGCGCTGATTCGGAGGCTGTCGAGGGACACCGACTCGAGGGGTGTCGACGCGCAGCGCCCTCTACTGAAAAAATGTCCGAGGCCAGCAAGCTGGAATGGGTAACATCAAAGATAAGCAATAGGTCGGAGGAACATCCCATCGAAAGAACGTTACAAGGTAAGAAAGTAACTTGTTCATCTCACCTGTCATCAAAATTCGATAAAGAACTGCGCCTCCTGGAGAGAAGTCAATACTTTTGCTAATTCCTCTCAGATCCGACACCTCCCTTTCTATCTTCCGCAGGGCGTCCTGTAATGTCTGCCTTACCCCAGTGACTTTAGATGTACAACCCCCCCCCTCCCCAAATGTAGTCTTGAAGGCCTCCCACAGGGTCCCTGCAGCCTCCTCTGACCCCCTCGATCTCCAAGAACTATAGCGAGTCCTGAACGCCACGTCCTCCTGGGCTGTGACTTGTAAGTGCCATAATAGTGTCGGGTCTCTGCAGCAGCCCCTGCAGTTGCAACACCAATGCGGAGCGATCCGAAAAGACTCTCCCCAGGTATTCTCTGATCAAAGGATCTTGGGTATAATCCAGATGGGAGTAAGAACCATGTGCACCCTAAAAGGACTAGCCTCTCTCCTGCATGTGTGCCTTACTTCACAACTCAAGTTTTGCTTACTACCCTCTGCGGTGACGTCGCTGCCTGCTGTTTTAATACACTGGGTTTCCCGGTACTGTCCAAGTCTGGATTCAGAAGACAGCCCCACCCTTCCCTGTATTCCCCCACCCCCACCAATCAGATTCAATACCGAGGGGGGCGGGGAGAATGGTCCTCATCCACTTTGGGAGCCTGAGTTACGCCTAGTCCCCTCTAATTTACCCAAGAGTACCACCGTCATCCCAGCATAATTGGTCAAGACTTTGTCCACCTGACGGGGAACCCCCACACCACGCAAATCTGGACCCTCTGGCATATGACTAATAAGACGTCCCCACTACTGTCCCCCCATGGTATTCTATGGGAGTACAATCCCCCATATGTTCTGTTGTGTAACCGCTCCCTCTTGAGCGCACCCATACTGTACCAGATTTGTTCTTGTTAATTGTATTGACAAGTCGATCACCATCCCCCTCGAACTGAACACGTGCATCCCAACTGCCTGTTCAGCCCCCCACCTTAACCATTCCCCACTGGTTAACCGTTCCAGTGACAATTGAAACTATCCCCACTTCACCCAATGCTCCCCTCCTCCATAATCCCTCTTCCACACTATCCCCACTTCACCCCAATGCTCCCCTCCTCCATAATCCCCCTTCCACATCAACCAACCACAGCCAACTCTTCCCCCACCCCTGCCCATCCCCTTATCCTCCCCAATCCACTTGACCCAACTGCCATCGTTATCCAGTTATTTTAACAAATCAAATACTGAACCTTATTTAAATATATATGTGGGGTGGAGTAAGGGATTGAAACTGGTGGGGAGGTGTTTGTGCAGGGGTTAATATAATGAAACGGGGGTTGAGGGGGCTTGGGGCAGGTGGGGGACCAAGACCCCCAGAACAATTTGGTATTTTTTCAACCCAATTGCTTCACTGTAAATGTTTTATTTCTGTTTTTGTTAAAATCACAGATTTCATTCTATCTACATTGCTATCCTCGTCTGTGAATAGACCACTGTAGATCTGGGAGGTCACCCCATCAGGCCCCCACCCAGAGAAGCGCATCACCACACAGGTCATCACTCCCAATGTACAGGCCCCTCCTTCCCCAAACATCCTCAAACCCCAGGTTGTGGAGCTCCATCCATTCCCCTCAACCCCCCTGTTGTCCTGGGCATATTGCCGTGGATTCCAGCCAGACCCACACTTCCTGCGGTGACGTAAAAAAGAGACTTGCCTTCTGTGATTATTTTTCTGGATAAAACATGTACTTGATATTCAGCTCCCGAAGGAGGCATCGTACTGCATCAAAAGTTGTATGCTGTCACTGTACCTCCAAGAGTGTAGTCTGGGAAGATGCATAACTTAGTGTTGCCCACCTCATCGTAGCTGGATTTCTGGAACTCCTGCAGGACATCATCTCTGAAGTTTACTATCTTTGCCACAATCACTTGGGACGGGAACCTCGCAGGCACCCTGTGTGCCTGTTCCACAGACTTGTTACACCTTTGGGTGCGACACTTTGCATCCTGTGCCCTTGGTTCCAGGGTCCAGGTCACTCCCATCTTGTCTGCCACCTGGTTCTCCACAGCATCATGCTCCACTGTGCTCACGCTGCTCCACTTCTGTAATCCTCTCGCACTTTGCAGTGGTCAGCCCACACCAGGGACACGTCCACTCACACCTTCTTAATGCTACCCTCCAGAGTAACTTCTCCAGGCCCTTCTTTGGGCGGCCCTTCCCTAATGTGCTGCCGCTTCTGGGGTCCGTATATTTCTCCAGCCTTTGCTGACCCTTAACCATGCTCTCCCCAGTCCAGATCTTTGCTACTCGTTCCCCCTCCCTCCAGGCAGACAAGCACATCCTGGTCCGTGCTGGGCGGGTCGATGTCTCCCTCTGTCCCTAGGCTCCAGACAGGAAACCATGCAGCCTCTTCCCTCACTCCTTTAATACCACCAGTGGGCTTGGCCCCCACTGCTCCAACTTGGCCACCAGTCCAGGTCCCCCCCACCCCCCTCCGGTGAGGACCCTGCTTAAGATTACTTGCCAGTGGGCCACCTGTGTGCCTCTTCTCTGCCAGGTGTTCTCCAGTTATGAGGCAGATCATGAAGAGTTTGAGTGCTGCCCACTACTATTAGCCTGGAGCCACAGACTATCCCTGTAAGACAAGTCTCCCCCAGGTCACGTCACAGCACCACTTCTCACTAAATTGGCTTCACTGGTCATGCTCAGCTGGCCCCCGGGGGCAGCATTATTGGGATTTCACTACCCCAAATCTCAGGGTTTAATGGCCTTCTTGGGGCTCAGAGTTACCAGTACACCACTTTCAGCCGCTACTGCGATTTAGCAGGCCCAGCCTCTCTGATCCACCACTGGTGGTTCCAGGCAGCACACTGCTTCCGATGTGCAGATCTGGTGCCAACCTGCACTAACCGCTGCCTCTCCACTTACTGCTCCAGTCTCTGTAAGTGGCCACCCCCTCGCCACCTGCATGCACTGTCTGCTTTGGATCAAGTCCTCCTGCCTCCCTCTTGTCGGGCGGGTCTCACACCACTCGCCACATGGGTACTTGCTGTCTCAGTAGAGCGATCACACTACCTCTTCTCCTAGTTCCCCCTTCCGATGCCAATGATTTTAAGCCCGCTCCTACGCTGTTTGACTCCTAAGCTTCCTCGTGTAGTAGCTCTCTGGGGAGTTGGGTTTTGAGGCCTCAGCAGCCCCCCCTGCATCCTGACCTAACAGATCGTCCCCACTGCTAAGCCTCCTTGGTCTCTGCTGGTCACACTAGTTCGCCTGTACTGTTCAACACACTTTTCCGTTGGGAACGCTTCAGTCTGCCCAGGCGACCTACCAGCCGCTAGTTCGCTTCCAAGCCTGCCCATGGCCGCCTTGAAGCAGTCAGTTCTTGCTCGGAGCTACAGTATTTCCAAAGTGCAGATCTGCCACGAACAGGCACCTGTAGCCCCCAAAACACCAGAAGTTGGTCCTGTCACACCCACGTCATCTGTGATTCAAATTGCTGCGATTTTTAGCCATATTATTTCAGGATGAATGCGGGTGGCCATGGGAGCACCGAAGGATCAGGTCTGTGTGCTTTGCCTGCTGGCCACGCCCCCCAAGTGCACGCATAGTTGGTGGCCTAGCTTCTCAACCTTTTCCACCCTGCCCTTAAATTCTGAGATCGCGATTGACCGTCTGCTCTTTATGGACCCGATTTCATCCAAAAGCAACTGTCTGGCAATGGATGCCTCTTCCATCGTCGTCTCCTCCCTGTTTGGTTTCCTTCAACTGCTCAACTACACATTTTGATCCAGCATGTGGCATCTTCCAAAATCTGTGAAACTCCCAATGGGGGGAGTAAAGGGTCAAATTCCTGTGGTGCGTGGGAAGGCAAGGAACATTTGCCCCAATATCTCCCCAGCTGCCACTCCGAAATTCCAAGTCAGACCACAATTTTGGGTCAAAATCTGGCAGTGCTGCAGAACGCGCAGTTCCCGAGCCCCAGCTGACCTAGTGCTCCCTGAGCAAGAATCTGGTCTATCCCCTTGTACCAGGGTGCTATTCAGTATAGCTGGATGGACTCTTAAGGTATGTACAGCGCCCTCTCAAAGGACGCCTCATGTCTCGCAGCAATCCAGGCAGCCGGTGGGGTCGCACCTTGGCCACAGGATACCTGTCGGAGTTACTGAAGGTCTCTTCAATCCCCAAGCACTTGTGCAGTACCTGGCCAGTCGCAGTGTGTTCAATCGTGACACTCTTCAGCGCACGTGCTGCCCAGCGTTCCACTCCCCTGGTGGAGCCTGTCCCTTAAGCCAGTGCTCCAGATAGGTGGGAGTATTTTACTCCCTCTTGAGATTTGAAGAGTATATCCAAATTCAAGAGTAAACATGAGTATTCACCTTTGCAAGAGTAGACATCCATCCAATGTGTGCATAAAGTAATTGTTTGGAAAAAAACTAGAATCAATATAGTCATATTTCATGTTATCAGGTTTCAAATGTATTTCTTGTGAAAAATGATCTCACGCAATAACTTGTAGGTGTTTGCTATCCAGCTACATCTTCATGACATTACGACACAGGACATCGTAAGAATTTACTATAGCTACAGAACTATATACCAACTAGTTGGGTTTTCATAAAGCCCCTTGCTCTGCTGACATCACTACTATGCCTTTCCCCTCTGACTGTTGCTGCCTCGTTACCTATGTTTCATGGCCACTTCCTCATGTTTTGACTCTACCCTTCCTGTTGCTACTTCGTTTCCCTGTCTCCCACTTTTTGCTCTACCTCCCACTATTGAGTGTTTGGATGCTTCTGGTTGTCTCTTGCTCCATCGCTCTGCATATCCTGTCTCGGAATATCCTTATTGATGTCTCCTATCTTGCTGTCTCATTAACTCCAGTGCCTCACTCGTGTAATTGCTCAGTTTTATCTTACATTGTATTATTGTGACTCTCCCGCCTTTCCATTGCCTTCTGTTCTGTCTGCCCCAACTTCAGCCCCTTGTTGGCCTGTCTCCTAGGTTCGTAATTGCTCTTCATTGGAATTTGGCATAGCAATAAGTAATGCAAGCTGAAAATGCTTTATCTATAAATATAGTTCAGTTTGAAAATTAGGGGGTGGTTACTTTTAAATGTATGTTGACTTGCTTTTGGAATTTAGGCTGGAAATTGCAGGTTTATGGTTTCCCATCAGCAGATGCTGAATTTGTTTTCATGCAAGTGCTTTACCTGCACTGAATGCCAAGTATGGCAGCACTGATGAGATGTGAGTTCTGAACCATCAAACGTTTACTCTGCAGAAAGCTGTCAATTCTGCTACAATTCAATACTTTTATCTCATCTCACGGCATGCAGATGCATGCACACACCAAGCTTTGGACCTGTTTGGAATTTGCAGGAGAAACATTGACCTGTGTGGCAGGTTGATCAACCCACTGAACGAAGTTTCCTGGCAGGATTATTCGGGGAAACTAACTTGTCTGAAAAGCTTGTAGGGTTCGTTCATCGACCGTCCCATGCATGGCTTACCTGACCGAACTGGCTCGCCCCCAAGCTCAGTGCCTCTTTCAATTAACTATACTACGCAGGAGGTTCATAAGTTACGGGAGATTTGGCATGCAGGGGAGAATCAGAAGTTGGGAAAAGCACACCGAGCAGGATGGTTTAAAGCCAGTGCAGTTCTACTCGCACTGTTCATCAGTATGCATACTACCGCCTCAGGGGAATGCGGGAGAGCATAGACTGTTTCGCTTCAGTCCTTTAGCTACTTACTGAAACTGCCAACGCAACTCTGCTAAGAAATATGGTGATGCTACTAAATGCTTTAGCCCTGCTGTGACTTGTTCATTGTCTCACATGGCAGTTCTGCTGAGCAGCTAGGGTGCTGTCTTTAAATATGTAGCGCAGCTGTTACTAGTAGACATCCTACTATGTACTGCAATGTTGGGAAGTGACTTGGTGGAGTCCAAGATGGCTGCCTGCCGAGTAGGACGCACATCCCCCCCGAGCTCTGTCTGCATGACCCTAAAGGTGCTATAAACTGCAGCTTAAGCAAAGTTTCCTCGTTCCATGGAGCTCCGAAGTAACCCGCACGGGACAGGCAGTTTGTGAGTGTACCAAGAGGCAAGCACAGGGGCACCCTCGCCCGGCAGAGCCAGCGCTGAACAGCCAGCAGTAAAGCGACGGTGCCCAGTGGCCTGCGGGGTGATCCTTGAGCCCCCCCACCCCTGACGAGCGTGGAAGCCCAGCAGAACCCCTCAGAGTGGGGGCAAACCAGTATTGGTGCTGGAGTGCAGTGGGGACCGGCGGATGACGCCCCGAGCCACACACTACAGCGAGAGCTGAGCTGCAGAGCCCCAACAGACGTTCTGGCGGGCTGTTGAAGGAGAAATGGCCACGAAAGACTAGCCCAGCAGGTGCAAATCTGGTGTGGTGAACCGCGGGGGGGGGCTGCCCCCTTGTGCCAGACCCGGTAAGCTTGGAGAGGAGGTGCTTGAGGGTAACAAAGTGCAGCAGGCGCGGGTGAGGTCGGCTCTACGGGTCCCACTTGCTACTCCCTTCTGCGCACTATAGCTGGCAACAGAGGACCACAGGCAGACCTCAAAGGAGAAGACACGAGCCCCCTCCAGGAGCCCTCTTGCGTTGCTCGGCATCAGCAACGGACTTCGGAAATGCAAGGTAGGAGCATCGCCCCTCCCTGGCCCATAGACACTGGCAGGGGCCCCCTCCCTCAGTTATCCCCCGGAGCTGCCCACGGGACGGTGGAGGGGTGAGGGTCAGACACTGCTGACACCCCATCGGGGCCAGAGGGTTCCATGTCTCAAAATTGCGGCAAAACTGGCAGGGAGTACAAAATATTGTGGCAAAAATGCTGTGGTTTTGCTGCTACAATCATGTAAAGGATGCGGGGGCACCCCCGCAACACCTGGACCATTACACCATTTAAGGGGAGCAGTGGGACACCACAGCAAAATCCCGGCTCCCATTAAGTGGTATAATGGGGTTCACCTTTATTGGCTCAAACCATGGCATTTTTACCACAAATTATTTTTTTGGCGACATTTTTGCTGTGATTTTATTACCCGATACTGGCCAGAGGGGGCCCACATGGAAAAGCGAGCAGCTACCCAGGGCTGCGAGACAGGTCCACTAAAGCCAGCAACGCCGAACCTGGGGCAGACCTTAAACCCCAAGACATCACTCCCAGTACCGCATAGCAACTCTCTGGAAATCCGTAGGGGGAACCATCTGCCCCCACCCAGTAGGATCAGTGGAAAGGGATCGGGGGCCAGCTAACTTGTGACACCAGCCTAAAGATGATACAGACTTTATGCCCTGAAATACATTAGTTACGGTGGGCCCCATTAGAGACCAGGTGAAAAGAGCTCCTAGTCATAGCTCACCCCCACTGCAATCCTTCCGGTGGAAGAGCGCTTTTGGGCTCCTGCAGACGGACAAATAGTCCTTAGCCTCACAAACTGTCAGCACGCACACTGGCTGGTGCCAGTCTGGTGGGGGGCACATCGTAGGAAATAAACCAGCGGTCAGTCTAGAAGCCTGGCGCCAGGACAAAAAGTGCACCCCAAAAGTGAAAGGCTCCCCAAGAATCATGAAAATCAACTGGCCAAGTGCTGGGGTTGTAAGCAGCCACAAGACTCAAACCCATTACTGCTACCGCATGAACCAATAGAGAGCGCCAGCCACACCCCCCACGCACAATGGACCCGGATAGAGGGGACCTGTTGACTTGCCTAAAGGGCATGGAGTCTAGAATGACAAATGCATTTCAGACCCAAATCGCACAGCTGCGGGAAGACCTAAAGGCCTCTCTACAAGAAGTCTGTAAAGAGATCAACAAGCTGGGAGATAGGGTGGACACGGTGGAAAGTGGCCTCTCCAACCGATGGGAAGAATGTAAACCGACCAGCCAGTTGCTTGACAAAATAGTCGTGGCCACGAAAAACCTCGAATTACAAGCCGAGGTCCTCAAACGGGTCACGTCGGTCCAACATCCGAATTAAGGGCCGATCTGAGTCGGTCCCAGATGGGGATCTACGTGATACACTGCAGCAGACCTACAGCAACTAGACACCACGCCCAAAACAATAGGGTTCAATCGGATCCATCGCGTTGGAACCCGGAAAACAGACCCAGGTGCTCGCCCCAGGGATGTGCTGGTGGCTCTCACTTCCTATGCTATGAAAGAAAGGATCCTAAAAGCAGCCTGATCCACTACCGACCTTACGGTCAACAGGAACCCGATTCAACTGTTCCAGGACCTGGCACTCTCTAGCCTCCACGCGGCGCCTAATGCGACTGGTAACTAGAGCCCTGCAAGAAAAACAAATCCCTTACGGCTGGTCGTACCTGTTTGGCCTAACATTCAGCTGGGAAGGAAGAGAAAAATTAGCACCTGCGAAGAGGGCCTTGTGCTATTGGAGCTGGAGTGGGACCAGAACTGCGCATGAAATGGCTGGGTCCATGACACCCAGCCCATAGGGGTTAATCCATGGGAATGATCCACAACACGAAGGAGCAGGTCCAGGAGAGAGCCTCATCTTTGGGGCCCACACAACAATCCTTCATAGCAAGAAGATCAACGATGTTAGCCCAGGGCACACTCCATAACCCTGCAGAGGAAGACTACAATTGCATCCTGAAAGGAACGCATGCATGTCTGAAAGCTTGCCGAGGCGGAGTGAGGGGCCGACTCTTGGAATCCAATCCGAGTCAAGGATCTTGGTGATCGTTTGGAATAAGTGCACTGTCCAATGACCCTAACCCCCCCTTGGTTGTTGGAGGGGGATTCCAGGAAATCCCGGTCATGGAGATCACAAGGGGGAGTGGGCGGGGGAAGGAAGTAAGGGAAGGGAGGGGGACCGAGGGAGTAGGTGAGGGGGCAGAGGTTCAGACTGTCGTCGATTGGTCCAATGTAGGGAAGGACAGTATGAGATGGGCGAGGGAGGCACCAAGACATACCAAGGTTCAGCCAGACAGGTGGGTAATTACCCACAGTTTGAGAATGGCGGAATCTAACGTAGTCTCCTTGAACATACACGGGCTGAACTAGCCGGTAAAACACCAGGTAATACTGGAAAGGTTAAGAGCAAAGCAGGCATCCATTGGGATCCTACAGAAGACCAATCTCCTCCTGAAAGATGAGGATGGCCTATCGCGTCTTCCCTCACAAATACTATGCATCTAGTGGCGGGAAGAGTGGCCATCTTGATAGGGTGGGACATAGAATAAAAAAAAATTACAACTCCGTAGAGAGGGGGAGATACCTCGGGGTCAAAGGGACGATTAAGGACTGCATATATACAATTCTCGCCATTTATGCCCCCAACGAACGGCAAGATGTATTCATCTCGGATCTACTGGGTCAATTGGGCAGCTGGTGTGCGGGCCAATTGATGTAGGAGGGGATTTTAATTGTCATGGACCCCACATTGGACTGCAGACCAGAAAAATAGGCAGGCACTGGGGCATTTCTTTAGGGAGCTGGGGGTTATAGAAACCTGGCGATTCTTCCATGCGGAAGACGGAGAGTACACGCATTACTCGCCGGTTCACTTGGGCTACTCCAGAATAGACATGATTCTGGTATCGGCTACCTTAATCCCCCAAATTATGAGTAGAAATTGGGGTGGAATATTGTTTCGGATCACGTGCCGGTAATGGTGGGGGTGCAGGAGGGCGTAAGCAAAAGCCTCCCTGGAAATTGAAGGACCTACTCCTGAAGATGTAGCACTAAGAAACCATATGGAAAGCATTAATTATTTCAGAGAGAACAGTAATGGGGAAGTGGGCTGGGGGGGTTAGTATGGGACGCAGGGAAGGCAGTGATCAGGGGGGAGTTTATCTCAAGCGGCAGCATATTACAGGGACAGAGCTCTGGTAACGCAACAGCTGGAAAAAGGTGAGGGGAAGCTGAAACCCAACATAAGGGCAGACAAACGAGTCCCTCCGAGAGCTCAGGAAGATCAGAGCCCAGCTCGAACCACATGGCCGAACGGGTGGCCCAGACACTATTAAATGCAAAACAGTCCTATTACACACATGGGGGCAAAGCAAATAGATTACTGGTCGCAGAACGGAGAAAACGAAAGGCCCAAAAGTAGATCGCACAACTGCACGGCAACTCACACACAGCGGAACAAGAAAAAATGGAAATAATGATTAAATTCCACGAGGATCCCCTGGGTCTTGAGAACCTTGACCAGGAGCGACAACTCTCCTATATCCGCTCAACTCCCTTGCCTCAGATCTCAGACAGGATAGGTCAAATCTGGGGGGCCCGATCACTGCTCATGTCAGCAACGCCATATCTGCTCTGCCGACAAGAAAAGCCCCCGGCCCTGACTGCCTCGGAAATTGCTACTACAAAACTGTTTGTTCAACTCCTGGCCCCGCCGACGAAGCTCTTCAACACAATCAGAGAAGAGGGGCGGGTAACGCCCGAGATGGTGGTCCACGACCATACTGCCTCTGAAACCAGGGAAAGCCCCCCACGACTGCTCCAGTTATTGACCCATTGCATTGCTGAACACTGATGCGAAAATGTATACAAAAATCTTAGCTACAAGACTGAAGGTTTTCCCCCGAGCATAATTTGTGACAACCAAGCAGGATTCATCACAGGCCGACGCTCGGGACAATGTGAGAAGAGCAATAGATATAATAGATGCAGGGAGACGAACACGTCAAGCGATTGCTTTGGCCGCTCTGGATGCAAGACGGGCATTTGACAGCATGGACTGACAATACCTGGAACTGGTGCTGCAGGGCTTTGGATGCAGACCAGAATTCACTAGATTGGTGCTAGCTAATTACCAAATCCAGTCGTAAAGTTTTACATTTACTGGTCAAAGCTCTGAGTATGTCAAGATTTGCAGAGGTACGTGGCAGGGGTGCCCACTCTACCCATTGATCTTTGCGATTGCAATGGAACCATGCGCCATACAGTTCAGACAAGATGTGGGAATTGGAATGCAGTTCGGCCAGGAGACCCATAAAAAAGCGCTATACTCCGATCACATTATGCTATTCATGAGAGACCCTGAATTAACTATGCCCCAATTACAGGAATTAAGGGAGGTCTCCGGGTTTGCCATTAACTTATCCAAATCCAAGGCTTTGAACATTACAGAGAGGAGAGGGGTGATCGAAAAACTTGAGAAGAACTTCCTGGTGCCCTGGGTGGCAGACTCACTGGAATATCTGGGAATTCGCCTAATGAGTGATCTGAACAAGCTATACAAGACAAGTATAACCCCCCTTTGGAAAAAGTTGCAGGAAGATATGCTCAAATGGGAAACTCGGGAACTGTCATTGTTCGCCCGAATCACGGTAGTAAAAAATGACCATTCTCTCCCGTCTCCTCCTACACGGTGGGAGCCATCCCAGTGACTATTCCCCCGGACAAAATCAAAGGGCTACAAAACGCAACATTCACGGTCATATGGCAAGCAAAGAAACCAAGGATCCAGAAACCCATCCTAACGCGTCCTCCAGTTCTTGGAGGCCTGGGAGTCCCGGAGATTGACGGATACATACTGGCAGCGCAGCTGACCCCCTATGTTGAGGTGGGCGAACCCCAAAAACCACAGGCTGGTGTCTAATTGAGCAAGCACCTTTGTCAATTCCTCTAAAAGCTCTGCTGAGCCTGAAGTCGGGAGAAAGGTGGTGCACTACTGGAAGTGACCAAATGGTCCCTGCTTAACTGGGACAAAGCCTGGAAAAGGAAAGGTATCCACAAGGCCTAGGCCCCACTACACCGCTTATGCACAACCTGGACTTCTCACCGGGCCTCAAAGAGGTTCTGCGAGGGTTGGACAGGTGCGAAAACACTGATTCTGCGTGACTTACATAACAATGGTTCCCCACTGCTTTTCACAGAATGGCAGCAGAAATTCAGCCTGGATGAAAAAGAACACTACAGATACGCCCAGATAAGGCACTGGATAACCCACCCAACAGTGAAGCAGGCAGGTACGAGGACCCTGTCAGGTCTTGAACTACTCCTACAGGAGGGCCAGGCGCTGACGGGAGTGACTAGACTTTACAGATTACGTTCAAGGGCACAGCTGGAGGACATGCTCCCATATAAAGTGCGCTGGGAAAGGAATATGGAGGAATCCCTAACTGAGCAGGAATGGACCCAAATCTGGGCAAGGGCACACTGAACCGCCAGATGCACCACAATAAAGAAATTGGCATATAACTTATGCCTATTTGAGCCCATACAGGATACATAAAATCAACAAGTCCTACTCGCCCCCAACTGCTGGAGAAAATGCGGCGAGAGGTGACTTTTACCACATGTGTTGGACGTGTCCCAAAGCGATCACGTTTTGGAAGGAAATACTAGGCCACATTAAAGACATTACAGACATTACAGGAGTGGAGCTACTGATGTCCCCAAAAACGATCCTATTGGGTGTGCCCATAGGAGTATATGCAATGTCGGGGCCAGAGCCACCTTAATCACTCGCCTATTATAGGCGGCAAGAATGACCCTGGCACAGAATTGGAAGAAGAGTCTGGTCCGCAGTCTGCCTAGTGGTGGGTCAAGATCTGGGGAGTGATGGCCATGGAGAAGAGATGCGCCCTCAACACAGGGAAATTAAGGTTCCTGACAATATGGTCACCCTTTCACGACCTGGTGAGACTGGGAAGCCCAATTCTTCAAGCCATGCTTACTCAGGAACACACATGTCATTTGAACTTTTCTACGCGTTGCCTACGAAGAATCTCGCACAGCTGGAACTCTGTATACCAAAAGGTGGATTTCAAAGGTTGACTGAGAATGAGAATGGGGAGGGGTAGGAGGGGAGATGAACCAGAAAACTCGGAAGGCCAGCAAACGACTTTAGACCTGGAGAGCAGGAATGCAGGCTCCATACAGCTGTTACGCTCACCTGGCTCCCACAGGGGTGTTGATCGGACCCGGACAGCTGCGACCTCCTCCAGCGTGAAGCGTAGTGCAGAGATGACAGACTGGACTGCCTAATCTCGCCTGCTTGACCGTAGAAGTATTCTCCTGTAAGTGGAGAAAGGGATTTAGCCACCCGTGGATTTTTGTAATGGCACCCAACTGTTCTCTCCACTACCACTGATATTCACTTTCAGTAAGCTCGCCTTATATTTGTAAATGATGAGCTCTCCATCCTGCGTGGATGTAAATACCAGTTACTTCACTGGTTTGAAGGCGTTGGAAGAGTTCCGGATGAATATTGACTCTGAGGTTCCAGGCGAGAACCCGTAAGTGTAAAGTTCAGAGTTCAATATGTCCGATGTTCACTCTTGTACATTCCTTTCTTGTGTTGCAGCTGGGTCCAAGGGAAGATTGTCTTGTGGCAGCTGATGGTGTTCAGGTAAGAGTCTGTATTACCCAACACTGTCCGGCAAAAGATGCGTGTTAAAATTGCTGGTTTCACTCTCCTTACAGGTGCGGCGTAAGCAGTTCCGGTTTGTTACGGAATAATGCCTCCGGTTGTTAATCGGGTAAGTCTATGGTGGAGAGGTTGAATTTGTTGGCTCTCGGCTCACCTTATGTTTCTTTTGTCCCCTAGATGGTGGAATTCGGCGGAGAAAATGGAGGCTGCGCCGGATCGAAAAATGCTGAGGACTGGCGAGTATGGCGCTGCAGCTGGCAATGCGACACATGTAGAATAATGTCCTTTTCAAGTTCGAAGAGGTGATGGATCCGGAATTCAGGTAAGGATTGAAATAATATCTGTTTTCTAACCTTTCCTTCTTCTATTGCTAGGAGCTCTGGATTCGAGACGGGCGTGGCTGAAGACTGGATGCTGACTGCAGGCACGGTGAGCGTTACGCTGCTGGATGCAGAATAACGCGAAGCATGTGCTGCTGTTCGGGCGTGGTTTAAATAGACTCCAAAGTAGTTCTAGGTAAGAAGTCCCTAGAACCACACCCGAGTAAAAAATAGTCCCTATAGGAAAATAGTCTCATCAGGCCTCACGTTGGCTTGGATTCATTTGCAGCATGGTCTGCATGAGGTAAGTAAAGTCTATGAGCCTGGCGCCTATGGCGCCAGGACTGATTTCTATTATGAGCCTGGCGCCTAAGGCGCCAGGACTGAACCCAGACAGCCCCCAGCCGAGGCTGCTGAGGTTTTATTAAATATCTGGATGCTTGCTGCCGGGGCTGATGGGCTTGATCCGGATGCCCGGGGGTAGGCATCATGACAACAGCACCTTGTTTGACAATAATGGCCTGTTCTCTGAAAACGTAATATGCAATGTTTTGGTATGCCTTCGATTAATAGAGATGTTTCAAAAAAAAATCATGTCCATCAAAGAATTGCTGGTAGATTTTCACCCGCCCTATCTGTATGAATTATACCTGCTCAGGGGGACAGTGGGGTAGTGAAAGTAACATTCAGACCACGTATCTAGCAGTTCCTTGCTCGCTCTGCTGTGACTAACAAGTGAATGTGCCCTTTCATGCATGCACTCGTGCGCACACATGCAAACACTGTTTTAGAACTAGACCAAACATATCTGTTAAATATCCAAAGCCTTTTGTAATAAGAAACGCCAACAGCTGCTTGCCCAGAGGCTCTCATAAAACTGAAACCTCAAGCCATTAAGTGCCATTGATGCGCTTCTGCGATAAACCAAAAACAGTATGATTTGCCTATGCAAACCACTAGTGAATTTGAAGAAAATTATAGTTCAGCACAATGTCCTGTATTAAAACCAAAACACAAAAAAAAATGGGGGTTCTGATCATGGAGAGCGATTCACCTTAATTGTTAAGATCAACATGTGTTAACAAGCATTTAGAGACCATTTTATTAAACTAAATGTGTACACTAGCATTTCCCTAGATGGAAGGACACCCCTTCCGTAGTGTCGGGTGTCAGTTCCTAGGTTGCACGTGGTGGAACGTCTATCTAAAAGGGAAAGACCAGAAGGGCTGTCCTTGCCTCTACAATGGTCGTCTAATATGATTTTAAACAAATATTGTTTTGTCACGTTGGCATTCCAAGGAGGACCTATTTCCAAAAGGCACCTGGGCCCTATATTTATTTGACCTTCCAAACAAGTGTGCCAATGATGTACTTAAAGTTTTCTAAAAAAAGATTCCAAACACTTTTTCAGAATTTTAAAAGCTCAGAAGATTCAGGGCTTGTTGCCAAGGGCCCCTATGTAATTGTTCAAATGAGTTGATCAAAAGTTAGAAGCTGTTCTCCGGTGCTGTGGTGTTGGGCAAATCCTGTATCCCATGTTTCTTGGGGGGGGGGGGGGGGGGCGGATATCAATTTGTGTGGTCGACCGGTTTCGATCTTGCATATGTCAGCTTCATCGGGACCTTTTTACTTTCTGCGTCTGAGTGGATTGTTCACTTCACAGGTTATGGTGTCAATTACCACATCTGCCTAGGGAGAGTTAATGGAAACTTTTGGTCTGGGTTCGGTAGTGTTACCTTATTATATGCTCTTACTGCATTGGTATATATAATTTGTTCTACAGCATTGTTTAACTGGAGGTTACATGTCCAGGCTATGGCCAAAGTGGCTCATACCACCCCCTTGTCCCCTCATAGCTTTATTTGTGTGAAAAGGTCTTCAGCAATTACTATGATCAGTATCTTACTGTTCGATGGTTACCTTGTGGCCAGGTGTTGTAGGCCTGTATCTGGTGGTGTGAAGGTCCTGGTCCCCTGTTGGTTGCAAGAGATCCCAGGTGAATGGACTAAATATTCAGTACTCTAGAAGATAAACAGGGGGAGAGAATGGTAGTCACCTGTCATAGGGCTACATTGGGTCACGTGAACTCATGCAGCAGCTGGTCACTCAAAGGATTTGTGTGGTATCCCTCGTCCACCAATGCAGTGTATGAGCTGGGGACTTTATAGTGATGGTGCCATGTCTATGCCGATAATTTACGTGGTCACTTGGCTATGGCTGCCCAAACCGTCGCTATAAGCTTGGGGGCTCCCTTATTGAATTATTGTGAGTGCACAATGACCTCGGCACATGTGTTTATTCCAGTCTCGTTTGAAATTGTGAAATGCATGTCTAATTGTGATCAGGGGGTATATACCTTGTTTGCGGTATATTAGATATAGACACTGCAGCTATGATAATGCAGTGTCCGTCTGCTCTTTTATGGAGGTCGGAGCTGCTCTGCGTGTAGGTAAAGCCAGTTTCCCAGCCATTGTCAACAGACTTTTTCTTCTTTTCTTAGCCTTACAGGGTGTGCATTGTGCCTTTAGAGCTACTGTAGATGTGGACTCTCGATATTACTATGGCCAGTTAGTGTCCCTGTGCAGGGATGTACATCTACGAGATCTGCTAATACGGCGTTATGTAAAACGGGGTCGATTGCAGCTGGAATACCGCAGTGTATTTCACGTTGTCGGCTAAATACATATTCACTGGCACATTTTGATATCAATGCTGTGTGGTTGGGAAGAGCGCTAGAACTGTGCCGTGCTCATGCAGTGAGTGGGCGCCAGCAGTTGGTGCAGCATTGTGGATAACTAAGTGGGTTTTTCTTTCCTATCCTGTCATTCCTGAAAACCCCTTTGCTGCAAAAGGAGACGTTGTCTGAGTCGCACTCCTCTGCCTACAGCAAACAAAGTTATTGCTAAGCAACCGCCTTTGCCTTTATAGGCACCATCATTTATTTGTTATAAAGCATTGAGCCATTTTTGAGTGTGGTTTGTGGATAGTTGGAATGGACATCCATTCTATTGCTAACGTATCAACACGGATCACTGCTAAATTTACAAAAGACGCGTGATGGAACAAGACTATGTCCAATGGGGAAAGTGTACATTCTGGTGGATTAATTCCCTTGGTCATAGTCTGGTGCTGGTTACTGTATCCGGCTGCTCGGCCTTGTGGCATTGTGTGACCCCCTGTATTAGCTGTGTTAATGTCCTGGTTTTGGACATAGATTGCAGTGTATTGTGCAAAGGTGCGTGATGTATTATATCACCTGGGACAGGACTGCCCCAGATGGGTATGGTCTGCATTCAGGTTGGTTGGGAAATTGCTTAGGGGGTCAAAGGTGGGTTTTCGAGCTTGGTGTCTAGTTCCTCTCCTTGTGTCTTCGAGCGTATTCATCTTTTGTTCTGTTGGCATACACGCCCAATCTGTTGTAAGAGTGTTGTATTTATTTATTCAGGGCCAGGTCATGCCATTGGATCTCTTTGTGAGGCCATTCTGAACCGTATTGAGGCAAAATATCCAGAGCTGTTTGTGTTTCAGTAGCATTTCTGCATAGTTCCCACCTCTTCTCAGTGGTCGTACTTTCTCCAAGATGGTCCATTTGAACTCTTCCTGAGTATGTCCATTCGTTTGGAAGTGGCTCTGCTGTTTCAAGTGCATGACTTATGTTCGATAAGTCACTTTCATACTACTTTTGCTGTTATTCCTACGTACCCTAAGTTACACGGACAGGTATGGCCCTTTACTTTTCCAATTAGTGAGGTTCCTCTGTTCCCATGGGGTATTCCACCCGATTTCGATGTTGGTCCTCCTGCTAGTTTGACCGTGCATCTTCCACACATGGTGTCCCATGGGTTTTCTTGTCCCCTACAGGGTTGGGTCTGGTAGTGACCTATTTGAAAGAGTGTGCACCAGGTGATCACTTATATTCCTTCTCTTGATTGCAAAGGAGGGCATCGCGAGGCAACTGCCCAGTGTTCAGAATCTGCCAAAGATTCTAGATTTCTTATGCGATTAAATAGGAGGAGTAGCTCAACACAGCAGTTATTTCTTCTCTATTCACTGGTTTGGGGTGTTGCAGAAGGGTGACCTCCCTGGGGATGTTCTTTGCTCTCCTATAGGTGTCATGGACTATTTTCCATGGCTAGCCCCTGTGCTTCAGCTGTTTCTTGAGGGCTCCTGCCAGTGTGGTGTAGTATTCTGTTCATGTGCATGTCCTCTCATGCCATAGAAACTGGTAGAATGGCAAGTTGTCCCAGATTGCCTTCGTATGGGATCTGTTGTATTGCAGGAGTGAATTTCTGTCTGTTACTTTTTTTTATATATTTTGGAGATCATATACCCATTTTGGGCTATGATGTGGAGGTCCAAGAAACCTGTTTCAGTTTTGCTTGAATCAATGCTGAATTTCAAGTGGGAGTTGCAGTTGTTGAGCCACTGGTGAAAGGATGTGAGATCTTCTGTGCCGTGGAAGATCGGGAGCATGTTGTCGATGTACCTCTTCCATGATATGATCAGAGCTCGAAACGGATTGGTTTCTGCATTCCATCTCAAAATGTTCCACATGTTTGCCAAATTAGGGGCGAAAGTGGCCCCAATGGCAGTTCCTGAAATTTGCTGGAAAAGTGTCTTCACACAGGAAATAGTTCTTGGTTAATGTGATTTCTGCCAAGTGGAAAATCCAGCATGGCCCTGGGACTGCTGTCTGTCATTAGTAAGGCGTCTCACCATTTCAACCGTCTCTACTTTAGGTATGTTGGTATATAGAGCCTCTATGTCCATGGTTACCAACCATTGGTTCTCTTGATCAAATTCAAGTGTTGAGTACATTGAGAACCGCTGTGGACATTTTCACATACAAGGTCACTTTGGGTATTTCATCCCGTAGGAAGCAATCAACGTACTCAGACAGGGGTTCCAGTATTGAATTGATTCCAGAGACAATAGGTTGTTCTGGTGGTGGTGAAAGACCCTTGTGTACTTGCGGGAGTGCGTTTAAAAAAAATAAACTAATTTTTAAAAAATCCGGCAGTCTTGGGCTGTTGGGTCTAAGGAAGGATGCCTCTTTCATTGGTGTATCCTTCAAGGAGTGCTTCTTCCACGATGGGTGCAATCAAGGACCTAAGTGTTTGTGTGGGGTCTGTGGGTAGGGGTCTGTAGCTTTGGATATCACCCACTAGGGAGTGAACCATCTTTTGGTAATCCAAGGTATTCATGGTAACTATGGCTCTACCCTTGTCTGCAGGTTTTATCGTGATGTTATTGGACAGTTCTTCCTTGCTGCAGTTATTGTGAACAAAGGGTGGTCGGGCTCCAGTTCCTCAAGTTTTTTTCATGAGTGTCTGTTCAAATGTAATGCACTCTCCTGTATTCTCAAAGAGGAAAGAATTGAGGGTGGATGAAGGTCCATGAACTGAGTCAGCCTGGTCATCTATCTTGAAAAGAAGTTTGAGCCTGATGTTCCTCAGTAGTTGAGTAAGCTCAATGCAGGTTTGAAAGGGGTCATGGCGTGCTGTGGGTACGAACGATAGGCCCTTACTTAAAATCCCGGCCTCTGCTGTTAAGGCATGTGTGGATAAGTTCATAACTAAGGAAACGTTGGTTGCTGGAATCCCTGGACGCGGCTGCGAGTAACTCATGGCCAGAAGGTTTCCCATCTCGGTCTGCCGCGTTGGTTCCCTCCAGTGTTGTAAAAAAATTGTTGCTTGGTCCAGGGGCTTGGTTAATTGGGTGTGTTCTTGCATCGTCGGAGCTCATACTGGAATTGTTAGATGAACCTGATCTACTGTTCCGAAATGGTCTGCCCCCACCTTGGAGGTTCTGTAAGTAGGCATCTTTTGCCTGTTTTGCTTCATCCGAGTAGTATTCCTCTGTGGTGTATGGGTATACTTTAGTGTGGGTGTAAGCTGCCAGATCTTTCTTCCATTTAAGTCCCCTTCTCATCAGAGCGGGAGCTCTACCTGCTCTCCCAGCTGCAGGAGCAGCCCTATCAGCACCTTCACCCCTGCCGGGTGTTAAGGTAAGGCCTGGTGCATTTAACAGAGCCCAAGGCATTATTACGGCTGAAATTGCATCCCGCGCCCATTCCACTGTTTTACTACCCCCTGGCCGCATTGCAACCATTAATACAGAATTTTGCCAAAAACGTGGTTTTTATGCCATTTTTGATAAAAACGAGTGTCTGCCGCCATTGATTGCCACGAGGACTCCCCACACTTCATCATGGCCGCCCTTGCCTCCTGCACCCTCCCCACTGGTGCCATTGAGCAGGAAGCTCCAGGATTGGCTGCCAGCTTCCACAACTAGCCAATCCACAGCGCCGGCAGGCGAGCGCCGGCCCACGAACGAAGGCACAGGAACCAAGGCACCTGACTGAGCTGAGCCGTGCTTCGGGCAGCTCAAGGTCCTAGCTCTTCCTCTGCCCATTGCCTTATCCTCTCCAGGACTGCCAACCACCACGGTGAGACGCACTACGGGCTATATTACATGTTAAACATCCACGGTATGTCACCATCTGCACCCTGACCTGGGACGTGCCTCATAACGTTTAAGTATAGCATATCTCGTGCACTGCCTTCCCTCCTTCCTGCATCCCACGTGTGTCCCACTCTTTACATGGATGTGTGGTATTAACTATCCATGTATACCATGGTACTAAACGTAATTGTGTTGCTCAGCACTATATGCCACTTCTAAACATTGTACTGTTTTGTTTTCTCTTAATGCTACTGCTAAAACCATCCACTCACCAATGCATAGTAGCACCTAGTCTGCTGGTAATTTCGTATATAGCCCCACTACTGTAGCTATCCGCGGCGCTTAGGTGCACAGCAGCATTTAGGTTGCCCTGATATGCCTAGTTAGCCTGCTACTGCCTTGATGTGCCCTGTTGGCCCTGTCACTTTACTGCCACTTCTAGCACATAGGTGCACAATTTGCATTTTGATTGCCTGGGTGTGTTCAGCTAGCCTTGTTATTACCATCTCTAGTCCACAGAAGCATAGTCGCATCTAGATTGCTTGAAAATATCGCTACTAATCCCTGGCCTTGTCCTTATACCGCAGCACATAATTACTATAGCTCCCCCAGCTCATTGGTATGTGTTAAGTAAACGCTTGGCTCACAATTGTAACCCAGACCTCCCATTTATGTAGCAGGTGAACCCCTGGCTACAACTAGCCACCCGCAATCTATATTGCAACACCCTAGCCAGACACTCTAGCAAAGCAAAGGAGTAACTTGAACCATTTAACTACTCCTACCATGTGCAGAAACCTGACCTCCCTGACCCTCCTAACTACAATCATGGCCTTTGCTACCTACTGCACTAGCCCCCCACAGACAGAAACCTGAGACTTGGGGCAAGACTACCTTGCATATATGAACCCAAAAGAAATAGCGTTAACAATACCGTTAGATCCCTGACCATACAGACGCACTTGGATAAGCAAACTCAAGCCACGAAACCTTCAACTCTGGCCACAAACCCCACTCGCCTTCATAAAAAGAAACACCCGAGTCGAAACAAGCACACAGATAGCTGCTAGCCTTCCCATTCCTAAGAATACTTTATCACTTACTGGATCCCTTAACGTCAGATCCATGGTAGCCCATGCAACTGAAATTGCTGACATACTAAATAATAGCAGCATCGACCTCCTTGCTGTAACAGAAACTTGGCTCCACGAGGCAGCAGGACCCTCCCTGATGCTAGCCGTACCTGACAATTGCCAGATCCACAGAGGAGATGGACCTAATGCTAAAGGCGGTGGACTAGCCATCATCGCTAAAACCACTCTGCCTATCAGACTCACCACCTCACCTCCCTGCGCTTCCTGCGAAGTACTCTCAGAAAAATTACAACTCTCTAACAACTGTACACTAACTATTCACTTGATCTATAGGCCCCCAGGTCCTTTGGGAACATTCGAAGATGACCTTACCACCCTCATAGCTAACAATACCCAAAACCATTCACAAACCCTGTTGCTGGCCGATTTTAACATTGGCTTTAACGAGCCAGATAACAAAAATGCCCTCTCTAACAGCTATCCTAAATGACCACAGGCTTACCTAAAGTCCTCACCCCCACACACGTTAAAGGTAGAACCCTTGACTGGGTATCTGAACTTAACTGCAACATAGTCATTACTGACATCATCCCTCAACCATGGACCGACCACTATCTAATCAACTTCACTGCCACACTTGACCTCCTCAGCCCTAAAATTATCAAAATGATACCACCACTCCCCACCAGAAGTAAAAGACATTACTACAGAAAAACCATCCCCCTCCTCCTGCCTATCAATGGCCTAGAGAACAATACTGACCCAGACACCTTTTAATAAAGCTATGTCTCATGCACTAGATACCATTGCACCACCTAAACTACGCAAAGCTAAACAAGAAGCCCACCTCAATGCCTGGTTCACACCCCAATTTAAGGACCTTAGAAAGCAGAAACGAAAACTCCAAACTATCTGGCGCAATTCACCCACTGACAACAATAAAGCTAACTTAACCCAATTTGCCAAATACTACAAGTCAGAAATTATCAATACAAAAAAACGTATTCAATGACAGAATTAGTAATGCCAAATCCAATACCAAGGTACTTTTTGCCATCCTCCGGGAAATGGAATCCCCCATCCAACCAACTGACACAGTCCCCAAGGACAAGACATGGTGCACTAATATACAGAACGCCCTATCGAATAAAATCTCCACCCTCCAACTCAAAATAACCAATAAAAAGGACACCCTCTCTCCCTCTGATCAACAAGTACCTTTAGTGACTGAACCTAATACTATCCCCCCCTTTTTAGCTCCAAACCGATCTCCATTATCGACACTGAAAAGGTTATCCTCTCACTGAAGCCTTCCAACTGTAAGGGTGACAGTTGCCCAGCTCAAATAATAAGGACGCAGCTAGAGATTTAGCCCCGTTTATCTCGAAGCTCAACTCCTCTTTCAAATCCAACACAGTGCCAGCTAACCTTAAAGAATCCTGGGTCCTCTCCCTTCTTAAAAAACAAACTCTTGATCCATCCCAACCAATTATAGGCCTATCACCACTGTACCCTCCTACTAAAAATCGATAGTAGCCCATCTCCAAATTCAAGACTACTTAGAAGCTAACCATCTACTAGGCTTGCGCCAATCGGGCTTCCGCCCTCTCCATGGCCCTGAAACAGCCTTGATGGATCTTAAAAGCAAAATTGAGGAATTCAAGGATAGTGGGAAAACAGCACTGCTACTCCTACTGGACTTGTCAGCAGCTTTTGATTTGGTGGATCACGCAGTTTTATGCAACCACCTCAAGCTCGCGGCCAACTTCACGGGGGAAGCTATAGCATGGGTCCAATCTTTTCTAGCCAACCGGACTATGAGGGTCTTCTCCACCTCCACATGTAATTTGGATGGGATCAGCACAGGTAGTCCCACAGGGATCCTGTGTCTCACCCACTATGTACAACATCTTCACCAAGCCATTGTTCAAGTTGGACAGACTGGGTGTCACCTACACAAATTATGCAGATGACACCCAGATCCTCATACCCCTTTCGGGCAACTATGAAGCGGACCTGGCTTTGGTGAATAAAATATACATCCTCATTCAGGCATGGATGTCCACCCATGGCCTCTGCCTGAACGACGATAAAACTGAAATCCTGCTCCTTGGCTCAGACCATAACTTAACTCACCCCGGACTATGCCTCATTTAACATTGACAACAATACTGTTAAGATTATGCGAGAGGTTAAAACTCTAGGTTTTTACCTCGACTCGGCTCTCTCACTTAAAAAGCAAGTGAACTCCCTCGCCTCTACAACCACTTACACGTATAAACTCATCCGTGCTGCCAGACCATTCCTGTCCAGTACCAGCTGCCTCACCTTGACTTATGCCCTTATGTCCAGACGGGACTATTGGAACGCCTTATACTCAGGTGCAAATAAGTCGGTCACTGACAAACTCCAGAGATTACAAAATAATGCCTTAAGAGCAGCTTAGAGCCACGTAGAGAGCAGATCTCCAAATACCGGACTGAGGCCCACTGGCTGAAGATAAAGGATAGAATCCTCCTTAAAACTATTTCTCTCACGTCCAAATGCCTCAACACTCAAGCACCCCCCTACCTAGCTGAAAGAATCAACTGGAGACCCTCAAACCGACTGACGAGATCTGCAAACACCTTCTTACTTGAAGTCCCGAGATTCAAACTTACCACGGCGGGGGGGGGGGGATCTAGCTTCCCTGTTAGAGCTGCACAATCATGGAACACACTCCCACCTGACCTCAGACGCCCATTACCCTACACTACATTTAGATGGAACACTCTCAAATGGTTGCATGACAATGATATGTAACGATACTCATCATTACCTAGCTGATCATGCTATACATATGTCAAGACGTTACTCCTCTAATGCTCACCCATTATGATCCTATATGTACTGTATCTCTGATTTCCTCTGTAACTTCCTCTGTTTTTTGTAACCGCCTGTGTCAGGCTATGTAACTAAGTTTCGAGTATACTTGTATTGTTGCGCCCAGCTGCCCATGGGCTTGGAGCACATTACCAAATAATAAAACAAACATTGATCTTCTTGGATAGATTTATTGCATGGAATGCCCTTCATTGATGTTTCAAGGGCTGTCAATTTTGCGTTATACGTGTCCAGTGCGATGTTGGCTTTGGTGGCATCTAGTTTTTCTTGTATTTCCCTCATAAGTTTCTTGGAGACCGTTTTAGCTGTATTGATAAAGATTAACCAGTCTCTGGTACACTTGTTCGCTATAAAGGACCAGTCCTTTTTTAATTGAATGTTTTCCAAGAAGATTCTTGGTTCGATATGAATAATGAAACCATTGGGAGCGGCATGCGCTCTGAGGTACTCTATCATGAGGGCCCCATGTAGTTGTGGTCTGGGTTTTTTTTTTTCCTTTGAGAATCTCTATCTTGTTCCATTCATCACTTTTTGTGGTTGCTTGTACTGCCACATTTGTGCTTAGAAGGGAGGGGTTCGCTAAGATCCCCTCCATCAATTCTTCGGCAAAGGCCAGTTCTGACATTTTTTAGTTGTGATACTTTTTCAGTTTGATTTACAAAGCAAGGAAAAGGGGTGGGTGGTAGGCCAAGGAGGCAAAGCCAGAACCTATAATTTAGTACACGAGTACCACTGGAAGATTCTTCCACTGTTAAGCTAGTTGAGTCCCAGCGGCACTCTCAGATGCACGAAAAAAAACAAAACAAAGGTTTGCATGTTTTAACACACAAAAACACTTGAGGAGCAGATAGCATTTAGAGACAATTTTATGAAAAACACTGAATGTGTACACTACTTTTCCCCTAGACGGGACACCCTTTCCCTAGTGTCGGGTGTCAGTCCCTAGGTTGCGCATGGTGGACCTTTTACTTTCTGTGGAAACCTGATGCTGTGATAGTATTCACTGTTCAAGATAAGGGGCCCTTGCCCACAACCCATCTTCTGAGCTTTTAAAATTCTGAAAAATAGTTTGGCATCTTTTTTAGAAAACGTTTGGAAATGGGTCCTCCTTTGAATGCCAACATGACAAAACCATTATTATTGTTTAAAATCATAGACAACAGCCCTTGTCTTTCCCTTTTCAGATGGGTGTTCCACCACGCTCAACCTAGGGACTGACACCAGACACCAGGGAAAAGGTGTCCTTCCGTCTAGGGGAATGGTAGTGTACACATTTAGTGTTTTTCATAAAATTGTCTCTATCTGCGATCTGCTCCTCAAGTGTTTGTGTTAAAAATTAAAACCAAAGAAAACGGCAGCGATTAACACAAATGCAGCCTTTGGTAGACCACATGTTTACACTGTACTACACATCTTCAAAATCGGGCTCAATAAGCATGTCAATTCTAATAACTTCTACAGTGCAAGAGCAATTTGCAAAATTCTTAAGTAACACAGAAAATCAAAGCATTTGAACAAAGTGAAAAACGCACACTAATTTATTTCCAAGTGTTACACTTTACAGGCTTTGAAAGCATTCCCTAGATGAAATAACCAACACAGGAAAGTGTTAAAAGTATCATGACTCAACCCAGTTGGATGGCGGAGAAGACCATGATTAATGGTGGTGCTACCAAGAATACCCGCATAATGGATATAAATGGGGGGGAAACGGGTCTGTATTCACAAGAATTCAGTGTGTAGAAAAGGCTACATTGGCACCTTATCTGGAGGGCTGCCTTTAGCATATGTTCCTGCCGTCTTCCCAATGCGCTAATCCTCCTTACATAAGCGGGATGTCACAGACCCTCGGGGTCCCCTGTCGCTCTATGCCTAGGCTGGGTTACTCTTGCCTCCTCTACAGTCCGACTTGAGAACACCCAGTTTCTGTCGGAGCCGGTCTCGTGTTTCTTGAGGCCACCATCCACCCAAAAGCACTGATGGACTGTCAAGCTGATCATAAATTGCACTCCAGCACTTTCAAATTCACTCATTGCAGTCTGTCTCAATGCTAATGGAAACCTGATTCCCGGGCTTCAGTATGAACTTGCTGCAGGCAGCGTAGTGCATGCATGAGCCCTCAAAAGGGCTGGGCTGCAGTCTTTCACCTTCAATATCTCAGCTGTCTGGCTGTGTACTGATCTCAAACTCTAGCAGGAGGCTCCTGAACCTCTCGGATTACCGTGAGGTTGAGTACGATGCAAATGGGTCAATTTTAATATATAATCTTCCGTTCAATGCTACAGGACGAGGGAGACTGCACGTCAAGGATGCATGCCATCTGCGCCCCGCAGTCTGTTTTGAGTTTTGCGTGATGCAGTCTATTAACGGGATACTAACTGCAGGCCAGAGTGAGTGGATTATGTAAATTAACTCCCATAAGCACCCGATCTCAAGCTGAGAGGATTGCTGCCTCACACCAATCTAACCATTACCTTAAAGACCCTAGCAGGACTCTAAGCCGTGGTTGAAATCCCACCCTTAGATGTGCCCATATTTCCTTTAGTTTTCCCATCTATAGAAACTGGCAGCTCGGAGTGAATAGAGGGGCTTTGCACAGTTTGTCTTGGGATGGTTTCTACATGCCTTGGCTCATCATGACACGAAGGCTCAGTCAGACCATGGCTAATCCATACAGGCTTGCGATGGTTTAGCACTTTGCTCACAAGCCTAGGGTTTTGCATGAAATAAAGATGTAATCGGAAGGATCCATAGACAGACATGCTCAACGTGTGCAACCACGGTCTTCCACGGGATCACACATGAAAAACATTGCAAATCCTGCAACTTTTTTTGACCAAACACTTGGACAGGACTGTCGTACACGCTGGGCCGCCCACATGATACAGACAGAGGCCTCTATAGATGTGGCGGGCAAATTCAGCAATGGCAGAGTAGACGTTATCAGTTAATTCTAAGGTGATCAGGGTTCTCAATCCCATGTGCGAGCCCACACTCCATTAAGCAGGCCAGTGCTCTTGCCACTAGAAGTTCTCCGTAACAAGAGCACACACCCGACGCACTAAAACATACCCCTCCTGGCAAAAGCTGACCACGCCAACTGTTCATGGCCGTGCAGTGTTTAACCCCTTAAGTGCCAAGGACAAGGTATCTCGTCCTTGGGATTACCTCCCCAGTGCCAAGCACTTAAGGGGTTAATGAAGGAGAAAATGTTAGAAGGCGTTGAATGGTGAAATAACGAAATCAACAAAAAAGGCCTTGGCACTGGGGGGAAAACCCATGGCAGTTAAAAGAAGTCCTTTAAAAAATGATCTGTCCTTTGTGTCATCGCGTTCACCGCATGACAGCTCTCAGAAACAAGCACTTGGTAAGCCCGTTTCACACTGCGCCTAAAAAGGCCTTCGCTTCGGATGCCGAAGGCCACTTGTTGAAACCAAAACCTTTGCCGTCAAATGAAAGAGTTGATAAAATAGCCCAGTAACGCTTTTAAAGTCCAATATGTCAAACCTCCAAAATTGACAGATTCACTCTCTCCTTCAGAGGAGAGTGGCTATTCATCTAAGGCACTCAATCGGGGGCTCAAAGTAACACAAAGCGGACCCAATGCACCCATCCCCACCTCCCTCCCAGGCCTTTTCTGGATACTCCTGCTCCTCCTGTCATCCCACCTGAAAGCTTTGACGGAGTGATGAGAAAGATCTTGTTTCCTTGTTTTGTAGATTTCAGACTGCCACCCAGACGAGTTTACAAGCCCACAGGGTGAAGGGTGTCTACGGGTGAGCCATTTAAGGTGTCATGGTTGGACACTTCCCAAACCCAGCACTTCTACGCAAACGCCTGTCATCTTCTATGTTGAATATCCCTCACAGGATTTGTATATTGGCACTTCGGATTCTCAGGATCCAGGTTCCCAGGACTAATACTATGAGGATGGACACTGATCTGTCATTCAGTTCCCACAATCTGGACCAGCCTGTGGCAGACTCCCCAATAGATGATCAGCTCCTGTAGAACGAGCGGCTCCTAAAAGCCACCCAGCATTTCAAAGCTAAGAGGTCCAACAAGAAAAGGATTTTGTGAATTACATTTTGCAGGACAAGTCTGCAACAACGGTCATTCCCATTCAGTCAGTACAAAGGTGTATGCTGCATTCTCTACTAACGTCAAACCTCACAAGGCGTATTACACCCCGTATTGTAAGTGTTCAAGCCAGCACCAACTGACCCACTTTATATCTAGAGGACAGCTAAAACAAGACTCCCTCGTCTTCACCACATCCAGGAAGAGGGCAGGCACACTCCAAGCTTCCGCTGAGGCACCGCCTTTACACTTTCAGCATGAAAGTTATCCTCTGCCGTTTATCAAGCCAGAATCGCCACTAATACTACTCTTCTGGCTAGTTATTGTTGCCATGTGTGCAACTCGTTAGAACAGCAGATTGAAGCAGTCCCAAGCATCTTAAGTCTCAGCTTGCAAAAACCGTTACAGAAGACAGACCAGTTGCATTCTATAAAATTAATTTGGACGCTGCAGACAATGCAGGCAGCATTATAGCTGAGGGCACCTTAATTAATCATTGTGCTTGGTTAAGACAGTCGGGCGTCAAGCTGGAGACACAGGCCACACTAATGTGACCATCTAACCTAACACTTTGTTTGGCAAGACAGTTGAGGATGTACTGAGGTGCCAAGGAAGAATGACACATTAAAACCATTCGGACAACTGTCCTAACCTTTTGGCCAAAGGGTGGGGTCTTTAACACCATAATCTTTTTGTGGGCTAGGCCCACAATGCTCCTCAAACTGTGGTCTGGGAAGCCAGTCCCCACTCTGGAGTAACTCGCAGGGTCAGTCATCTAGCATTTTTCAGAGGATACAAAAGATCCAAGAGTAGAGGCAGGGCCTCCACCACCAGAGGCTCCACTACCTCCAAACAATGGTCGCTTCAGGTCCCCTTCCTATGCTACTCCAGTAGGAGATTGCATCTCTCAATTCACCTACGCATGGGAGGGCATCACTTCCCACAGTTCATTGTTGTCCACCGTGGCAGGAGAGTACTGCATAGAATTTCTGCAGAACATACTTGAACCTTCTGCCAAGAGGTAGCATGGTCTTTACTACTTCAGTAGTAGAAGTATTTATTCTGGCATTTTTCTGTCTTCCAAGACACAGAAAAATGCCAGAATAAAGACTACTTCCAGTAGTAACCATGCTGGAGAAAGACGCCATAGAAATAGTCCCAGCATGCCAGGTAAACACGGGTATCTATTCAACCTACTTCCTTGTGCTAAAACGATGCACCCTGCATTAGACTTGCGCCCAGCAAAAACATGTCAAAATGTTTCGCATGACAATACTCCAGGAGGTAATCCCTCTTAAAACGGGGATTTCTTGCAACATTGGATATGAAAGATGTATACTTTACTATTTCATTGTTCCCAGCACAGAGTACCTGCACTTGCAGATAGCAGGAGAATATTACCTATTCAAGGTACTCCCCATCGGCATAGCCTCAGCTCCAAGAGTGTTCACAAAGGTACTAGCAGTGGTAGTGCACCTACAGTCAATTCCAGTGTACCCTTATATAGACTGGCTGATAACAGTGGAGTCTCATCAAATATGCAGATAGAGAACCCAAAGAGCGATCAATCTACTGTTCCAATTGGGATTCACCATCGAGAGGCAATTCTGGTCAAGTAAAACAATTTCTGGGAGCTATCATAAAGACTCAAGAAGAGCTAATCTTCCCAAAACATGTTTCAAGTAACACATTATCTAGCCGGTCACCTGATGACCATACGCATGGTAATGCGCCTGCTTGGGATGATGACCTGCATCTACCTAGTTCCCCACGCACGACTGCGCCCGATGCAGTAGTGATTAGTAAAACAATGGTCTTGGACAAGCGATCGGTGGGACGATCTAGTGGTTAACCTTAGTACAAGCTCTCTGCTGGTTGTCCAAGGACAACTTGCTGAAAGGAAAACCCTTTTGCAATCCAGCACAATTGATCCCAACGGATGCCTCACTCTCAGGGTGGTGGCGCCCATTACCTTCACACAGCATGTGGACACAAACTACAGCCCAAAACCACATAAATCGCCTCGAACTTTTAGCAGTACTCGTAGCACTGCAAGCTTTTCAACATGTAGTAGGGCAAGTCCTCGGACGCCACCACCGCCATGTTTTACGTAAACATGAAGGGAGGGGGACACTCGGTCTGTCCAGGGTGTATCAGAAAATTTAGGAGGGGCACTCACGGATATGATTGTGTTTAGGCGCTATATAAATAAACTGTTTCAAAGTGATTCACGGCAAGGGAGGGAACATGGGGAAAATACAATGACATTCTTACAGGCCATGAAAAGTAAGGATGTGAAATTAACTATCGTACTCTGCCTGACGAAATTTCAGATGGTGCAAGAGCTAAGACATGGATGAGGTTGGGAGAGAAATGGAAACAGACAGGCGACTACCATACTATGCCTGATGGCATTTCTGGTAGAGCCGGAGAAAACAAAAGGTGAGGGAGCGGGGTGCAGAAAGGGAGGGGAGGAACAAAACCATTGACCCTGCTAGGCCTGATGACATTTCAGATGGTGCTGGAGGGGCGGAAGGGGATAAGGGGAAAAAATCAAGGGGAGGGGGAGGAGACAGATGAGGTTGCTATCATACCAGGTCCAGGAACGATTCTGATGGAGTAAGTGCATAGAAGGAAGTAAGGGGAGGAGGTAGGAAAACTGAGTGCGAGGGGGAGAGAATGGAGTAAGCAGTCAGAGTGGCGAAGCAAGAGGGGAGCAAATACAAGTAGTAACGCACAATGTTGCAAGCCAGGCTACAAGATGATGGGAACAGCATGATTCAGAGCCACCATGAGGACAAGATGCAAAGGAAGTCGAGCATGAGAGTTGAGAGAGGGTGATGCACTGTGTATCAATGAAGTCCTTAAAAGTAAAATCCAGCGTTGGCCATAAGACTATGATGGTGAAACCAGAATGTATCAGGACTCCTGCAGAAGTAGGCTGGGCGGGGAGCAGGGTAGAATAATCAAGCAAAACGGGCAACACCTGTGTACAAGTAGGGGGGGGGGCGGCACAAGGGAACATCACGGAGGGAGGGGGGGAAGCAGAGGGGGTGGCGATGGCCTTTGGGGACAGAAGTAGTAAACACATGTTGGTGCATGCTTAGCTGCTGTCTGAGCAAGGGGTCGGGCGCTGGGTCCTCCTAGTCCGAACAGGTGCAAACAGGAATTGCATTTTTCTTTGTCAGCCCTTCACTTCAGATGCCTGGGCGAGACACGCCTCCTTGATCTAAGAGTTAATAGCAGGAAAGAAGCAGGGCTAAGGTGGGCGGGGGCTTAAGCCGGGTGACCTAGATCCACTTGCACCTGCTCGCCATCTACCAGGATGATGTTCTTAGTCTCGTCACGTTCCAGGGGGACTCGATGCTCTAGCAGACACTGAGCAGAAAGTTCTCTACCCGAGGAACACTAGTGGCAAAGCACAACAATATTTTAAACGATAGCTTCACCCAGTGGGGGCATTTACCTCTAGATTTGTTTGCAACAAACCCAAACGCACAATGCCCAGACTTTGCCTCCAGGTTTCTCCAACCAGGGTCCAATGGGAACACCCTGTGGATGAGTTGGTCAGGGAAATATGCTTGCGCTTTTCCACCGACACCACTCCTCAACAGGATTATGCACAAGGAACAAGTCCCTCTTGGGGTTTGAAACTGAGATTCGTTAGCCCGTAACTACTATAGAGGAACCAGGAGCTACCAGAAATGCTCCTTTAACTTTGTCCCTTTTGTATGAACCTTGTTTTAAATGTGTTTTTTGGATGTGTTCTAATTAATCTTTATTAACTTTCTCAAATACTGTTAATGTCACATTTACGTGTTTGGAACACGCTAATTGGCCCTAGTAGCCAAAAAGTAGCTCCTGGTAGCTGTTGGTTTCAAGCTAACCAGGCTCTATGCTAGAAGCAGGCGCTAAATAGCTCCCAGTTCCCCTCTTTTGCACCCTGCACTCTAATCCTAATTGCTCCAATGTGGGCACGACAACCATGGTTTCCACACCTACTCAAACGAGCTATGTGCAAACCGATCAAACTTCTGTGTCCTTTCAACATGCTGTCCCCGCATGAGGGGACACCACTCCATCCCCACCCTCAGTCTATGAACTTGACAGCTTGGCTTCTGAATTCATAGAATTTGGTCACTTCCACATTTCGTAAAGGTTTTTGGATGTTCTCAAGGAAGCGCAGAAACCGAACACTAGACACTGTTGCAAGTGGAAAAGATGTGTCTGGTGCAGATCACCAAACTCAAATCCCATTGAATTTTCACCATCTAACATTCTCCACTATATTTACCTACTAAACTCTGGTTCAGTATTTAATTCCATCAAAGTATCTCTAGCGGCCCTGTCCGCTTACATTACTGCTTGAAACAAAGTAACTTGGTGGAACGTACCTGTTATCAGAGCATTCATGGTAAGAGTAAAGGGACTATACCCTCCCATTTCTAACCCTCCACCAGGTTAGGACCTTAACGCTGTCCTCACAAAGCTCGTGTCTGCCCTTTGAGCCTATGCACAAAGTCAGCCTTAAACCTTTAACTTACAAGACTGCCCTAGTAGCTATCGCCTCTAGAAGATGATTCAGTGAACTTCAGGCACTCTAGTACACGGCCATTTCACTGTCATCCACAAGGACAAAGTGGTTCTTGGAACACACCCTAGGTTCTCACCTAAAGTCATATCCAAGTTCCATGTTAACCAGTCCATCAAACTACCTACTTTTTTTCAGAAACCATCAAACTCAGCTGAAAGAAGCCTCTGTACCATGGATGTACAGAGGGTGGTCTTGTACTGCGTAAACTAAACCTCTAAGGAAAACAGACTAACTCTTTGTTTCCATAGCACCCAGTAGGGAAGGAGATCATATTTCAAAGAACTTTATCACCAGATAAATAGTCCAGTGCATACTGCTTTGCTGCTCGCTATCAAAAGGACTACGTTTTTCACAAAGCGTTCACTCTGCAAGAGGTACAGTAGCTACTTTAGCATTTATTGCAAATGTGCCCTTAGATGCAACTTGCAAAGCAGCTACTTGAAGCTCCATACATTTTACTATGCATTACGGCATTGAACCCCTCTAAAGCAGATTCACAGATGGTGCAAGTGGTCCTACAACATCTATTTGCTGTTGTACCGTCTCACAACCCACCTTCTCCAGGTACTGCTTGCTAATCTAAGTGGATTCACAAGCCTCAGAAGGCAAGCCTTACTCACTGTAATCGTATTTCTGAAGCTTGAATCTGCTTAGTCACATGCACCACCTTGCTCCCACCTGGAGTCTAAGGTGCATAGATGTTTTTTTGCTCTGTCAACCTTTCTGCTATCTCTGTACTCTAGCACCCTCATGTCAGAAAAAAAACAATCTGAGGGACCTCAATGCGTGAAGGACCATGGGTACAGTAGACTTCACACTAGGGGTGCAATTACTAACATGCCCAGTCGACGGCACTGTTTAAGTTTTGAAAATAAATCCTGTAATACTCAGAATGCCACTTGATGTCTGCCTTTGCATTTTTTTTTAACCTTACCAGGGTTTCGAAATTGAGGATAGCTAGGAGATATTTAGCTCCTGATTCTAGCCTAGGAGAACCTAGTTGGCTTAAAAGGCTACCAGTAGCTACCTTTGGCTCCCCAGACTTTTACTGCTAATAATGAATATGGGACACCTCTATTACACATAATGAATAGTACGTAATGGACAAAAAGTTGAGTGGGTATCTCATGTGGCAGTTAAATTTGCAGTTTGCTCGGTACTCGCTCCTGGTTCCCCAGCGTAGCTCTTGCCCACTCAGTGATAACTGACACACAGGAGCTGGTTTTGAATCCTGCTCAACAAATTTCATTTCGGACCCTGCTTAATATCTCACTGGTCAAGTTTATTTTCAAATATTTTTTGGAGTGCACCAATTTCAGCTAAAATCTACGAGTCTGCAAAAAAAACTAGAAAATCAAAGCGGGCAATGACTTTAGTTATTTCCCATAGGAAAGGGGAAAAATAATGTTAAAAGCTGTTCAAAACGTGATCAAAGTAAACATTTTTAAAACTATGAAGCCATGAATGTAGATGGTTCAAATTGTGTATGCTGGTTCCTCGAAATATTACTACAATATTTTCAGTGTTTTTCATGCAAGCATTCGAAAGTCATTTTCTGAAACTCCGTAGAGACTTGGTTGTAACCTTAACTATGCCTTGTGTTAATGAGAAGGTATGCGTGTGCGCACACTGGCTATTACTTTTCAAGAACACGCTAGTCTGGTTTAAAAAAAAAAAAAAACTCTTTGAACACATAGAAAATAATTAAATGTAGGAAAGTGGTCCAGATGGCTATTTGTGCTTTGACCTGTGCTCCTTGACCTTTTAACTGTTTTAGCATATCAATTGCTTACTCCATGATTTATTTTTAATGGTCCCATTTTATACAGGAAAATATCCACCCACATTAAATACTGGTACCAAATATATGCTAATATGCTATCTGTATTACTGGAATCCTTCACATTTAATTGTTTCGTGCACAGATTTTGTTGGCCTGAACCATGCTCCTAGTGATTTGCCCATCAGATGGTCGTGACATACACATTTGCAGTATAGATCCCGAATGCTTTCAGCAAGGGTCAGCTGAACCATTCTTTTGCTGACCTTTTTGAAACTTTTCTTTTTTATATGGCATTTATGTTTGCTGTTTCGACATCCCTATCGGCCCAGTTTCTCTATTGTGCCCTTTATGGCACACGAAACGGGCCCTCGCTGTTCTAATTGATGTAATTTTCATATACATAGGTTTGCTACATGGAATTCGGAGCGCATTTGTAAATATTGCACGTTAGTTAGCAGGTTGGTATATTCAAAGTTCGGGTATATGTAAACAATGTTGACATTTTAAGATGTCAAAACTAGTACTCTTGTATGCAATTTCTGTGATGCAATTCGAAGGGGGCTTCATTTTTGGTGTTTGGCCTTGACAATAACCAGGCAGTTCACGTTAACTTTTGGTTTTATTCAATCTATTTAAATCTAATTGGAGGGAGTTTGGTGACTTGCGTCCCTTCTCTTTACTTAGTTTAAGCCTGATAATACTTTAAAGATTTAGTTTCTTCTGTCAAATTGTACCCATATCTATGCCCTTTTTTCAAAGTAATCTGGGCTGAATAGCAGGTTTAAAAGATGAAAAAATAAATATCTTTTACAGTAACAAGCCAAGACTCTTTGAATAAAACTCCAGTTAAAGTTGTGGGTGGATGGGCTCTACTTATCTATTAGTAGGCCTCCTATGCCAAAAGCTCTATAAATTGTTGGTCCCAGAAAAAGGCAGATCTAGAGTACCTGAATTGTATTTGTATTTATTATTTATAGTGCGCACCTAACCCGAGGGTAGCAAAGCGCAGAGGCATCAAGAGGATTGTGAAGCTTAGTTACATCAAGAGTAAAGAGAAACCATACAGAAAATAGTTGCACGAAATATACAAGTTATATAGTATGTTGTCTCTGAGAAGATCAGTAGATAAACATGGATATAAACAATTTGCAGAATTTATAGTGACGCAGCAGGAGGAGCGTTATGTATCCTGTTCCTTGAGCCAGAGGATAGTCTTAGATCTGAATTGTAGGTACGAGAGGTCATCCCTAAAGGGTGGTGGTAGGGAGTTCCAGAATTGTGCTGCTTTGACTGGAAAGCTGTTCCCTCCTAGTTTAATTTATGAGCTTCATCTTCAATATGTGAATTTGAAGTTCTTTAAGACTGATTCGGAGCCATCATGCGCTAAGCCAAAAGTATTTACCTACCTGCAATAAAAAAATTGTAACATACCTCATTACGGGGTAATTAACTCCTTCCACAAACATTTGCTTTTTGTAGTTCAATTTGAGTCCAAATACGCAGACTAGTGTGATTGAGGATACTTTGAGTTTTGGAAGGGTACTTCTTGGGCTACACATCTGCGTTACACATTTGCACTGGCCACTGCTAATTGACTCATTGGGTAGAAAATAGTGTGCTGTATGTATATGTACAATTGAAAGTGGCAAATTACTTTGTATGCATGGCTAGTACCTTGAATTTCTCCCCCGTCACTAAATGCTTACATTTTAGATTTTAACTGATTGAATAGTGATACTTGGTTTCTTAGACGGCCCTTTCTAACAAGAAGTTTGTGAAAAGGACTTTTATCCATTACTACAAATGCAATGTTTTGGATCCAAATCAAAAGGCTTAACAAATTTAGGATGTGGATAAGAGTGGCTGTAAGTAGTTATGGGAGTCTAATGTATGAGGAGAGAATACCATCAAATGATCATTAATAAAATTTCTTTAAAAAAATGAGTTTGCTAATCTGCAATTCTTCATCATTTATGATGCCAAGACCTAGTGCAAGATCCGTCTAGAAGGCCATTTACATGCTGTAATTGATCAATGCAACTGGATTTGAGCTAGGATCATCTTACTTTTCAATCAAAGCCAGTATGTTTTTCAGGTCTCTAGTCAAAGTTAAAAATGGTTTTGAAGATTTGGAATTATGGTGCAGAAATTGCCATGTTGGGGATAGATCCTCCAAATTCTTGCTAGATCTTTCCTTGAATACATGTTGGGGCCAGAATAGCGTGACATGTCTCTTGAAAACATGATGTGTTCAAAATTGTGTAATCTCTCCATAATGCCCTTTTTGAGATGTAAAAATCTTTTTTTTCTAGATTGACCGGCAATAAGACAAGTACTTCAAGGTCTTAAACGCTGTTTCGTTACCACTAGCTCTTCCGTTTGTGTGCAGTAGAACCATATTCTGTTGGGATCTGTGATCAGTTATTCAAGTCACTGGTTTGTACTTTCGTTGCAAAGGTCTTGTTGCAGATAATGGTAATGTAAAGTCCCTCATACAGGACTGGGGGGGGGGGGGAGAACATTTTTCGATTTGCCATTAGGCTGATTTATGACCCAAAAGAGGAAAACAAATTTAAAATGTCAGCCCATGCAAGTTCAGTAGAAAGGTCTTGCTTTATTTTGGGTGTAATTTGCTCATGAAATCTCAAAGAAAGTAAATATAATGAAACCGATTCGTTTGTTTGTAAAATTATGATATATTTTGCAATATTTAAAAATGAACTATTCTAATTGTCATCTAAAAAATAGATTTTATTTTAATTAAACCAACAATTGTAAACACTAGTTAAATGGTAGATCTCACTAAATGCTGGATACATGCCACATTCCGACTTGAATTAGTGAGGTGGAATGTTCTTCCAAGTAATGCTTAATGTTCTGGGAAATGGTGGACCTTAAACATGTAGTTACCCCTGGCCCAAGACATTTGTGAGAACCTAATGCTGGTTTGCCATGATAAAAGCAATCTATGAAGGGAAAACATTAACTCATCTAACCACACACCCCTCTATGCATGTTTGGCACAAGCATGACTCGGGAGTTCATTTCAGGATATTGTTTTTGTCCAAACCCTCAACCTGGCACATTGTGTTCCTGCAAAATGGCTGCTTTCGAATTGAGCAGATTCTTTTTCAACCCTCAATTCTTCCTACATTCTCTCCAGTTTCATAGTCCATATGTTTTCACAAGCTATCGTTGTGCGTGAAGATTAAATTATTTGGCTCAGTCTTCTGGGCTGATTACCATACTAAATATCATGGCTCCTAGCCTCCATATGGTGCCGGCCATGCATTCACTAAAGATAACTGTTAAGTAGCCTTTAACATTGACCAGGTTGTGTTGCACGGCCGTTAAGGAAGCTGGAATCGGTTACAAACTTCATAGAAGCCCTTCCTGGGGAAAAGCCTTAAGCTGATTACTTAAAATGCAAATGGTCCCACTGGCCAGTATCTGAAGAATTCAAGATCAGCTTCGACATGTCTGTTTTTATTGACATTGACTGTTCAGGGTGCCTTTCCAATAAGCTACAAATGTTAGACTGGGAGATGAAGGGGTTTTGCGGGAAAATAAACCAGGCACGTGAACAGGACAGTAGGACCTAAATATTCAGACATGGGTGCCATTGGCCTTTAATGGCTTCCCTCAATAACAGTAGATGTCTGCTGATGAGAACCAAACGGAAATGCCTGAAAATGCAGTCACTGGATGCATCAGAATCCTTTGTTTAAATTTAATGCAAATTTAGCTGGTACACAATGCAGACACTACAACAAACCTGCTTTTAACAGAAAGGTAATTTAAAATAAAATAATAAATGCAAAATCGAAGCCACATTTCAACATACACTTGTTCAAGCTTAATCAGTATTAAATTAATATCAAACCCACAAATTAGTGGTTTCATAAAACCAAGCAAAAATGAAGAATTAGAATGCTGAAACTAGCTGTCCTCGGATCTTACTGAGTGTTTATAATGTTTCCTTCCCTGCATTTCACGTAATTTGCTAGAACATCGCCCTACAGCCTACCCCAACCTCATGACCTGTAACGACAGACTAGGTTGTAGACTCCCCACTTTACTTAGCAAAATGACCAACACTCCTACAACTAAAATCACTAATAAAACCACTGCAAACTCAGTGCCATTCAAAGGAGCCTTACTTAATGTTAGATCCCTTGTGGCCACCCTACGGAAATTGCTGATATCCGCTCAGCAGACCTGGACTTCCTCACCAACACAAACTTGGCTTCATGCTGCAGCAGGTCCCTCTCTAGCCCTCTCGGTTCCAGACAACTACTCCATCCTTAGAGCTGACAGACCTACTGCCCGTGGAGGAGGTGTAGCACTTATATTCAAATCCTCGCTTGACATTAGATCTGTGACCTCCCTTCCTCTAAATTCCTGTGAACACCCATCCATTAAAATTCAAACTACCCCTAAGAACGCTATCACCCTGGAACTAATATACAGACCCCCTGGTCCCATAGGCTCCTTCGAGGAAGATATAACTTCCCTCATAGCTGAAAAATCTAAACCTCTATCACAGAATATTATTCTAGGTGACTTTAACTTGGGATACAATGACCCCCACGACACTCCAGCATCCTCCCTTGCTAATGCACTTTGCGAACACATCTACATTCAACTTAACACCGTACCTACATATCAGAAAGGCAGAACCTTAGACTGGCTCGCTTCCCACAACTGTAACATTATCTGCAAGGACCCCAACCACTTATATGGACCGACCACTTCCTACTTTCATTTGACATTAGCAATAAAAACCCACACCACACACATTTCCAAACTGCACCAGCATGTCTGACGAGAAATAAGCGGAACATCACCGCTGAAGTCCTCATACCACTGGTTCTACCCACCCTAAATATGAGCCCCAACACATAGGACCTCAACTTACTAGTAGACACCTAACATAACGCCATGACCAAAGCTATCGACCTTGTTGCCCCTCTAAAACTATGCAAAGGTAAACTCAAAGCACTTCTTAATTCCTGGTACACAGCAGAACTTAAAATACTAAGAAATAAAAAGTCCAAATTGGAAACCCTTTGATTGTGGTGTTCTGATGGATTCATTTTCCAATCTCACAAATACATCCTCCCTTTTTATAAAAAAAAAAAAATCATTCGCACTAAAAAGGAAGCCTACAATATAAGAATAAGTAATGCCAGATCCAGCACCAAAGAATTATTCACCATCCTGAAGGAGTTAGAAAATCCCAATCCACCTACGGATATGTACGTGAAGGACCAACTCTGATGCACTAGTATCCAAGATGCCCTTGCAAACAATCACTGGCCTACAAACAAAAATTGAAAATAAAACTACAACTCTCCAATAGTAGCCCCCCTATCCCCAGCCCACCCCTAACAATAACCATGGCTTCATCTTCAAAAAAGTAACCATACTAGAAGTGCAAAAAATAACATCCCTCAAACCATCAAACTGCAAAGGGGACAGCTGCCCCGCACAGATCATAAAAGATGCAGCAAGAGGCCTCGCCCCCTTCATTTCTAAGCTCATAAACGTGTCATTCTCCACTATTTCGGTACCCAACAATTTGAAACAGTCATGACTCCTCCCACTACTAAAAAAACAGACCTTGGGCCCAACCATCCCCACAAACTACAGGCCTATCACAACCATTCCATTCCTGTTAAAAATCCTTGATAGTTGCCTACTTGCAAATCCAGCATTACCTAGAGTCTAACCAATTACTCGGATTGCGTCAGTCTGGCTTCCGGCCTCAACATGGAACAGAAACTGCCCTTGTTGATCTTAAAAGTCAGATTGACGAAATTAAAGATAAGGGCAAGGCTGCCATCCTACTCCTTTTAGATCTCTCAGCAGCCTTCGCCTTGGTCGACCATAAAATACTGTGCAACCACCTCTCCTCTGCCGCCCACTTTCCTCCCCCCCCCCCCCTCTGATGTCACATGGATACAGTCCTTCCTGGCCAATAGAACCATGAGTCTTCTCTCCGGTGGCAGTAGCAGACCCTATCCCTATCACCTGTGGTGTCCCACAAGGCTCATGTTTCACCCACCCTATACAATATCTTTACAAAGCCCCTCTTTGATAAACTGGATTGTCTGGGTGTCACCTACACAAACTAAGTGGATGACGCCCAGATACTCCTCACCATCTCGGGCAATTACAACACTGATGTAGCCAGGATGAATGAAATCTTCTCCGTCATTCAGGCATGGATGGCCACACACAGCCTCTGCCTGAATGACGAGAAGACTGAACTGCTCATTGTTGGGTCACCAAGCAACTTACAAAAACTAAGTCCCAATTACTCCAACATCATAATTGATGGCAATTCCATCCCGGTCGCCAAAAACGTGAAAACACTTGGCTTCTATCTTGATGCCAATACTAACCTCACTAAGCAAGTTAACTCGCCACTGCCACTGCCTATACTGGAAAACTAATCAGAGCCTGTAGACCTTTTCTTTCCCCTAACAGTTGCCTCACGCTAGCCAGAACTCTTATACAATCTAAGTTAGACTACTGCAACAGCCTCTACTTGGGTGCCAATCAAGCGATAATTGGTAAACTCCAAGTCCTACAAAATAATGCGCTACAGGCAGCGCTAAACATTCCCAGGCGTGAGCCCATCTCTGCCACTAGAACCACATGCAAATGGCTCACCATCCAACATAAAATCGATCTAAAAACAGTCTGCCTCACTTACAAAGCTCTCGATCATCTAGCCCCCCTACCTGACTAACAAATTCACCATGAAATCTTCCATCAGAACCACAAGATCTTCCAATACCTTATGTCTCACAGTACCTAGATTTACCTCTAAAAGAGCCGGAGGCTTGAGCTTCACGGTCCTCGCCTCCCAACTCTGGAACGCCCTGCCACTGAATATTAAGTCATCCAAATCCTTCCAGTTGTTCAGGAAACTTGCCATCGGGTGGCTTCTGACAAAAGTCAACCTTGAAGTTAGACTTGGCTATAAACCGTACTTATTGCGCATGCCTCATTTATGTCATTACTGGTTATCACCTCCATTGCCTGTATATCTTGTATATAACTGTTGTTTACCATGTACTGTGCCTTGTAACTTGTACTAAGCGCCCTTTTACTCCCGGGTCCTGAGCGCTATAGAAATAAAATAAACAAACGAGCATCTTCACGACATAAATATTTGGTGTCGCCAGTAGGACCATATTCTCATGCTCCTATGAATGGCATGCTTACAAATATCTAAAGCAGTGGTAACACTTAGCTACTAGCCAGCCATAAAATGTCACTGTTGGGGAGATTTCAGCTTTATGCTGAATCCCCTCACCTAGTGAGACCCCCAGCACTTTGTTATGGCTGGCTGTGTTCTACTGACTTTTGTGCAATTTTCCACCGCAGGCTCTTCACAGCTGCGGTTATGCACAGAAAGGTCACCTATGTTCCAAAATGGTGGCTCCTTTTTTCTCCATTTCTTTGGTGGGAACCCTTTGTGTAGCCCACCAAAGCTCCAGTGTGTCTGTGAGGACAGGAGGCATGGGAGGATACTGAAACTCTATCCTTTAACTGATAATGTGCTTGAATGAAACCAGTTCCCCCCGTCGGGCTGGCTTTAGTGTTTGGACAGCCGCCCTCCCCTTTCTGTAAACTACATGGAGTTTGCAGAGGATGAATGGTAAGGTTCCTGTGTAGGAAAGCAATTCCACTACTGGTATAGACGTTCCGAAGCAGAAGACTACCAGAGATGCCGGGAGACCCTTCCAGTAACTGCTGTCCTGACCCTGTTTTCGGCATGATTGAGGGAGCTCCAAAGAGGACTCCTTCACTTTTTGGTTAGTGGGGCCAACTATGACCTGCAGAACGAGCCATCCCCTGACATGCTGTGACCTTCCATGGCTGCAAACCACCAATACCCGGGGACTTCTGACCCAGTTGCAGTGCATAGTCTTCCTGTGGACTAGTCTTCCTGGTGAGCGCCTGTTGGACATTCAGATGAGATTGCCCCCCCTCTTTAAAGCCAGAGTGCACGACTGCTGAATTGAGTTAGGTTTATTGTGCGGAGTGTCTGGGGTGGTAACCTTTCACTGTTGTAGCTTGTAAAAAGGTGCCAAAACTGCAAACGGACGTAGGAGTACAAAGAATTCATTGGTCTTTTCTTGTGACGGCTGCTGAGACATCCCTTCCAGAGTCCATCCTTTCGTCACCATGACTAAGGAACAGGAGCACAGGTCCACCGCTGCTACAAAGGAGAGCATCCAGCTGCATCTTCTATATTCCTAAGGTACTGTGAGGGCTCAAGGTATAATTGCCTAGACAATTCGTCACTCCTCTGTTACACAAGTGCTATATCCAGTGTTTTGGTGTTCACCCATACCCATTGTTTTACAAGCCTAGAAACGTGTGCACCCATAGGGAGTCCTGTCCAAGATCCTTAGTAATGCTTTTATTCCACTAAAGCATCCTACTTGAAAGTAATATAAGTATCCTGTGGATACTTTAGCTGCACATGACTTTGCACCCCTCAACTGACTCTGAAGAACTCTAGTTGGGGAAGGGCTGCTAAAGTATTGGAATAATTGAAAAGTATTACAAAGTAGTATATTGCTGTTGCTAGTGCTGAATAACCCTTTTTCCTTAACGGAACATTGTCTGACTTAAATTCACTTCTCATGAACTGTATTCATGTCTGGTATATTCAACTGCTATTGGTTTACTAACCTGAAAATATTATTGTTGAAGTGTTCCATTTGTTTTGATGCATTTAAAATAGCATTTGCATAGCAGAATATATATTGGCCTTGTTGTTAAATAGATATTTTATATACACAGGTGGGTTTCTTTGGGCCTATATATTTACTGATTGTACTTACCTACAGCTCCCATCATCCTCATAAGATGAGCCTGGCTGCTCTGCCATTCTACCAAACCTTTTGTTAGTACACACTTGAGTTGGGGCCTGTATACCAAGGGATAGTTTTTATGAAGTCTCACCTGTTAGTAGACTTCAGGGGGAAATTCCCTTTGCAGTCACTATCGCAGCACACCAGTCACCAAAGGTTAATTCTCTACCCAGTGGCTAGGGCCCATTTTGAGCCCTCATCCAAATGTGGACAGAAGGTATAAAAGTGCAACATTGGATAGTGATCCCAGATGTGATGTGCACATCAGAGCAGGCTTCCAAACAATAACCCATCTTTGACTGCCTGCTGATAATTCTTCACAAAAATGACTAATTGGGCCATTAATCAAGACAACACATGCAAATCCTTGTAACCCATGTCTTGGCCCAATAGATGAATTTCAAAGTGATACCGAATCCGGTAAACTCAGTCTGTGGTAACTTGCGGTCAGATCTTAAGTTGTGCAATCAATACATGTGAAAGTACCAGCTAATTCTAAATCTTGATCTTCAATGAGCATACTGTAACACCCATTGGGCTTCTCTACTATTGATTTAAATTGTATACATGGGATTACCCAAACCGGATTTAATAACCTGGTTCTTTCAGTGACCTCTGCATTAAAGACACTTTACTGGCCTGCAGACAAGGGTATGTTATGTTGATTTATACTGCGCACTGCTACCACCCAGGGGCAGTTTCCAGGTGCTCGCCTGAAGCTGCAAGGACAGTGTTGTTGGTGAGGCTAGAGTATTAAAACCAAGACAAACTGGCTTCTATCCGTATAGGTAAGGCCCAGTGTCGAGATTGTTTGTATGTGAGTCGTTAATAAGTCCAGTGGGCGTATATAGTCATTGTGTGGTGTGTTGGAGGGGAGCTGGGTGGTTAGTACATTAGCAGCTAATTTACACATTTCTATCTAATGGGGACGCCTGACTAATCTTCACAAGCCCATCTAGTGATATGCATGGTTAATTTCATAATCTGACTCGTGGCTAATATTCAATCATCCCAGTGTGATGCTTGGTTAATCTTAACAATTGTATCCAAATGTGGTGTGTGGCTAATCCCTCCAATTGCTAAATGTAAAATATGGCTTCCTTACACAATTGGGCTTAATGCGAGATATGGCCGACTAACACAAATGGGCTGGCTATATCATAGGTAATAAGAATGGTGGTGTTTTAATAGTGTACAGTAACTCCTCACCCACACCACACTTGCCTTATCTGTTGCTGCAGCGTTGGGCATCCCAAGTGGACACAGGCAAACGCTGAGTGGAGCTGCTTGGTAGGGGAGTTGTCCTTTGTCTCTGGCATTTAGCTGAGGGCTGTCTGGGCAAGGCTGCCCTAGCTCTGCCTGTGAAGTGCTTCTGGACACTAGTGGGCCAGTTGGCATGGGAAGGGCTAGGAACTGGGGAGGCGAGGAAGGTGAGCAGCAATGGCAGCAGAGGGATTGTAAAATTTAAACTAATGTGCTATAGGGATGAAAAGGGTTGCGAGGCCTTACCTGATGCACCCTATACCCAAATTGGCCCTGAAAGCTAAAGATGTATAAGGCCAACCTAGTTTAGTGACGGGGCAACTCTGGGAGCTGGAGCCAAACCAGTTCAAGGTAGGTGCAACAATGGTAAAGGCCAAGTCCCAGGAGGGTTGAGTCCAGTAAGGGGTCCTCGAGGAGTACACAGTGAAGTTCAGGAACACACTTGGACAAATGGTTAAAAGAAAAAATAACTATTTATCGCCATATAACTCTCAAATGAGTACCCGCATGTAATATCACACAACTAAATAAAAGGTGTGTATCTATCTCTAAAAAACTGTTACAGGGACGTTATGGTTACAGGTAAAACCGCAAAACCTCATTCGCCAGTTATGGTAAGCTAAGCAACCATAACTCGCGTCACCACTGTGCACTGCTAAGACTAACACCCAGGCCATCAAAGATGACGTTACAAATGTCATTGATGACATCACATGTGAAATTGATGTTGATTTTCAAGAAAACCGATAAATTTCGCATTTTCTCACCACCCAATCAGTGGCCACATCCCGATGTCTGCGGACCATGCAAAAGTCAGCAAATTTTTCTGACCAATCGGAGGCCAGTCCGTGGAATGAACAGGGAAGCGAGTCCGTGGAGCAGACGGATATCGCACATTTTTTTTTTGCATTAAATTTTGCTCGTTTTGAAAAATTAAACTACTGAATGGATTTACACCAAATTAACAAAAGCACGCTTTCGGGACCAAGCCGCTGCTCCTGCCGCAAATTTGGTGAAAATCTGTCCAGCGGTTTGGGCGGTAGGCACGACAGAAGTGTTTTCCCATTATGTCTATGGGAAAAATTTTGGGACCCCCCTATAACTTGGTCCCCCACCCCCCCCGAACCCTCCCCCTGACAAAACCTCACCAAACTCTGCAAAAAAATTCAGTGGGACATGTATTGTTTTTGCAAAGTTTGGTGAGGATTCATCCAGGGGGAGCATAGTTATAAGCCACCCAAAAAGTGCTCTTCCTATGGGTTTAGCAACGTATTACTACATGACCGCTACCGCAGGCCATGTTATCTTTATCTCTATCGATAGGTATGTACTTTTAAAGTTGGTGTTTTATCTAAAATGTATGGGGCCTTGTGCCTAAAAGCTCACCAAATACGGGAACAAGTTAGTGGAGGGCTTCTGTGGTCCAATGAAGAGTTCAGTTGTAGAGGACAGGTTGTTCTACTAAATGTCTCCCACTTTTGTAATGCTTGCACAAGCAAGCAATGGCAAAGCCAATCTGTTACCAAGGTTTCTAAAAGTTATCTGGTAATTCAGGACTGCATTCCTTCCTACCTCACTTCCAGTGGTAATCAGCCTCCCGCAACATTCTTGCAATTAGCTTGACTTTCAACCATTCTGAGGTTAGAAGTGCATCCACCTAAATTGCACTTCCTATCACCTGATAAGCAGCAAACATCTTAAATTTGGCAACAAAAATTATCAAGTCAAACGCAGTGCAGGTGTTCTGCGATGTGCCATGACTTGGTGTCGGGAGTTTGCCTCCCTAATCCTAGACCTCTACTAGTCTGTGGGAAGATTGAGTGTGGCTTCTCTTGCTGACTAATATTTGCCTAGTTTTTTGTTTTATAGTTGAAGGTTTTCCGTTGTGTTAACTTTGTTGCATTCCAATGATTTCAGACAGGATGTTACATATAGCAGCTTTAATTTGATTTATTTTGACAGTCATTGTGAACTAGCTTTTTGTAGCTGCTTCCAAACTACTGCTTTCTGGTTGGTTTGTGGAATCCGATCAGTGATATACGGCGCACAACTAAAATTTGGTTCTAACCATGCTGCATAAAACCTACCTTTTTAAAAGGCTTAGTGTGGGTTGCTTGGATGCTGGCTTTCTCTGATCGCTAGACTCTAGGATGAAGGTTCATACTGGCAGTGGGGCTTGAAAGCAGAATGTCTTGGGAGGATAGCTTTGGGGCAACATGCACCTCTTGGAAGCAAGAAAACACAGAGCAATAGTTTCGATCCCTGGGTCCGTGCTTAGAAAGCTCTGGGTATTAAGCGCTTTATAAATAACCTATCACATCTGGAGTTGTTCAACCTAGACACCTGTGGATGTATATATTTACAGTTCGTTGGTTTCCGCTCTATGGTAGAGTATCAAGTTCCATGGGAAACACAAATTGACTTGCTGTGAACTTTTCACTCGCATGATGGGTTTGGCTGGCAATGTTTGTCATGCTCCCCCTCCCGATAAAGGAACCCTTTTTTTCCGCCTACTCTCATTCATTTCTACATAGTGTCAATTTCTGCACAGCTCAAAGCAAAATCTGCTGGATGGAATGGATCAGGTACCAAACTTGTGCAGGAAGCGTTAGACTATATTTCCGGGAGGGGAGTGGGGTTATCAGGTCCAGACGTTTTTGTAATTCTCCAAAATGATAGCTGTATTTCCCATGGTGCTTTGCAACACAGGCTTTTCAGAAATTAAAAAGCTGCAATTTTCTTTTTGTTAAATGCAAGTGATTCCTGGGCTGGTTAGCCGAAAACTAAAAATGTGGGGGTGGGGAGAGAAATGCCATTTAAAGGAGGAAAATGTGTGAAATTTGAGATTTGGTGGAGGCAAGGACTGTGGACCAAGTTCAGAGCTCTGTTTGCTCATAAACAGGGTGATTTTTTGAAGAACTGATGTTATAGTAGAAAACTTGGTCGGGAATGAAGTGTTGGATGCATAACTGGGGTAATTTTATGAAGGAAGTTTTGAAAAAAAATGGGATTACAAAATAAGTGGAATGTTGCAGCTATAGTGAGGTAGGGCGTAATGGGTGTGGTATGTTTTATAAACCTACTGTTACGCTAAGCACTGTACCTCACAGCAGCAGTATGAAATGAGGCTTGGTTGTGGATACTAAAACTGCAAGTCGGAGCAGAAGTTGTGAAGGGCAAGTTACAAAATGCATTACTTGGATGAATAAAAACATGCAAATTCTGTGATCCACTATTGGCTGAAGTGGATAAAAGTAAAACCACACTGATTTAGAGCATAGCCGTTTTAGGTTCATGGCACTGGGAAACTTTGATCTCAAACTCACAGCAATGTGGCACTAGTCTCTTAAAAGGGTGCATGCAGGAAGAAACGTGGTTGGCTCACCTGAAATAGTGAGTGTCACAACAATGGCTTCACCCTCTGCAAGACCTCCATTGCGTGAAAATTACAGATGTTCCTTGTTTAGGTGGACGCCTAGTGCCCACCTGCAGCACACCATCCAGTGTCATGCTTTGGGCAAAAAAACAAGGTCTTCCTTGAACCCCCTCCATTCCTCTCCCCTTGAGCAGAGTAAAGGCACATTACCTGCTGAAGATATTACTTTGCACATTTGCTTTCTTTTCTTATGGTAATATTCTTCCAGTCTCTTGTTTAATTCATACCAGCGGATTTTGATTTTTTTCGGCCGATTTGTTCCATGTATTCAATACTTTTCAAGGCCATGTTTGCAGAACCTTTTATTATGCTACTTTTTGAAACGGACAGTTATAATTTATGTAACTGAAGTCCTTTTTTAGTAATGTGTTAATGAGGACTTACCTGGTTGACTTATGTGTTTGTTACTTTTTCAATTACCTTTTTTAATTTTAAGGCACACTTTAGTCCGTGGGTCTAGGTGTGGACTCAAGCGAGCTGTTGTATTCGGAAATACTTTAAATCCACAGGTTTAATGAAGGATCCACCAGGCAAAATGTGTTGCTTTTCATACAAAATGGTTATGCTATCATGGTCTTAAGCGAGCATTAAAAGCACAACACTTGTTGGCTCAAACAACCAAAATTAATGCAATCTTCGGTGTAAGACAATATTTCATTGAGATGGCACTGAGCATTGTTCTATCTGTTGCACTTGGAGGGAGGCATGCCTATGGGGGCTTTGCAGCAGAAATGCGAAACAGGGCTGGTAGGTGTCTGCCAAAGATTTTTAAAGTTCGACCTCGCATGTCCTCGGCTTTACTGTGTGGGTCAGCTGATCCCAAATCCCAGAGGATCAACCTTTGCAATTGGTATTTACAGCAGCTTCATTTTTGTATTTGAAGCCTATTATCCTTGTGCTGCAGTGTCAGAGAATAACATATATACGTTTGGCAAGAAAGCAAGAAGTCTGGACAACCCCTGCATCTTTGTTATGGCTGTTTGTATAACGTTTTATTTTGGGCGGCCATATCCACTGTAGTAGAAGAGCAGGTGCCACTACCAAAAGAAATGCCTAGCTTGTAGCTTCCAAAACTCCAGAAAGCTCTCGAGCAAGAGTCCCTTGAACCTACCACATGACTTGGAGCGTGGCCCGCTTCTTTGCATCTAGCGTAGTGCTCTGTAACACTACATACAGAACACTTGCAGAAATTGTGAGTGTTTCGGCTGTTGGAAGGCTTCATAGAAAGCCGACCTTGTGGGTATCTGGCCTTATAGAGCAACACGATTTTTTCCTGTGTAGTTCACTTCCTCTTGAAGTTTGCTCTACCTCGTCAAACTGGATGTGTTTATTCAGTGCGTAGATGGTACTTTTCATCTGGCCACAGTGCTTTGAGTGCCTTAAGTGTGAGTGATAGTGGAGACTGCGTGTCAAGTTTTGGGAGTGAAGGAGAGTAATATAAATAAATGCAGTAATGAGTGTAGACCTTGAAGATGCTGGAGCTGAAACAGTCACCGAAGACGCAACTTAATTTGTTTCTAGTTTTTGCTAAAACTGGTGTGTGTATCATTGTTGGTGAAGCTGTCATTCCTCTGGGCAAAGCAGATGCCTTCTTGAATCCAAAACGTGCTGCTTTGTCTATTGGTGCTACCTGCAACAGCTTGGTCTTACGCTCCCGAGATGTACAATGTGGTCTAGAAGAACGCAATCTAAGAGCGCTTTTCCATTCTCTATTTGGTTTCCTAGGAAATAGACAGAAGGTTGGAAAAAAAGCTGAAGATCACACAAAAGGAAAGGTAAGGCTTTCGGAGGCTTTCCGTGTCAACAGCGAGGCAGGAGCAAGCATGTTTTTTACGCTGTTTAACTACTCCTTCGAGGATGGTTAATGGAGGATAGCCAGTTGCCCTGCATTCCTTGTATGGATTCAGGGTAGGTTCAATTGCAAGTTACACATTTGTGGTTTACAGCGCAGGTTTGCTTTGTAGAACGAGTACATGGTAAACCTTTCTAGTAGGTTGTTCGCTTAAACATCATTCAGTAGCACGCTTAGTTTCTAAACTTAACCCTTTTCAACATTAAAGGTTGATTGGATGCAAGAAGCTTGGCCGGAAAATATAACCGCCTACGTTTTTATGCTTTTGATTTTGGGGGTTGCATGGTGGTGAGTGGAAGGCTTGCTGGAACTTGTGATTTGAGGGATATGTATATGTTATGACATCAGTATAAATGCTGATTTGCAAAAGCCTCATACAAGTATTGCTGTATCAATGTAGGAATTGCGGTTGCATGCCATGTCTGGATTATTACTGCTGCTAAGCATGTTTCATTGCAACACCTGCTAAGAACCATTTATTCTTTCAGCAGTGGATGTGACTGAACCTGCCCTCTTCCCGTATAATAAGCATTCCGACATGCATCCAAAAAGGTGCAGTAAAATCGAACTCAAAGGGTAGCATCCTGAAATTCCTGGTATCTGATCTGTCTACACTTTTTTCTATCCACATTATGTCCTTTTAATAGCAAATCAACTATGATCTGGCATTTAACTGATTAAGAAAACAAAAATGCAATTCTTTTCTAAGAGGGACTGACTTGACCATGGTGGCTGGAGATTAAAGATTACAGTAGACAGCCTCGTGCAAAAATACTGTGCTCTTATTGACTGCAATTGCACAGCCTGGTTGGGTGGGGAAGAGTCGAAAGATGTGGAGCACGTGCTGCGAAAATTGGGATGTACTGCTATCTCGCTATGGTCAGTATGTACTTTGGCAGCGTTGCTCAATGTCATGTTACAAATGGCACAACTATTCATTGGTCCAAAGATTACAATATACTGCACATGTGCTTGAATGTCTAGCTTGATAGTCTAAAAAAAGCAGCTTTGAATTTACAGGCATTTATGGAAGTTTACTTTAGTGTGTATATAGCAATTTCCAATGATTTGATCCAAACGTTGAACGCTGGTCCGTTTTGTCTCCTATATTATGTGTTTGCGCTTTGTCTCCCATACTGGGAACTAGGGTTTCCCCATAAGGTGCGAAGTTTAGTGCTAGTTTCCACAAACTAGACGATGTACATTTCTAGCTCTTACACAAGACACTACGGTCAGCAACACTGGTTTGTGGTTCTGTAAATGAAAGCACCAACACACTGAATTGTCTGCCTGAGTGCATTTTCTTTTTTTTTACTTTGATTTTAAATAATTTGGAGATGCTTAAGGAATAAGATTACTGTAGTCCTCGTATGTTTACATGAATTTTCTATTTGATATCTTTTTGGCTATACCCTCGCCTTTTAGTGTTTAGAAAACCTGTATCCAGGTATTACTTGTTGGGGCCTATACAACCTTTACAAGTTTACAGCCCTTCCCTTCTTGAATAGTCAACGATGATATAACTGTGAGCTGTAAATATTAAGTTTTATCTTCAGTAAACTGAAGTTAATTTGCCTTAGGATTTTGTCCTGATTCACATCTTTTTTTGTCTCATATTTTGAAGAGCTTAATATTGCATTTCTTGTATTCCAGGAAAGCAAGATATGCAGCATCCTGATATTTGCTTGTCGAGGATTGCATATACAAATGAATGTATTGCTTCTTATGCAAACCAATCCTTGATATGGAGGCGTTATCTGCTTTTGTTTGGTGTGGATTTTATCAGTGGCTTGTTTCATTTTTTTGGACTTTATGGAGTTAAACAGCAGTCTTCTGAGCAATCTTGGCATTTTGTTGTGTACATTTGTTTCATTCAGAAGATAGGTTTTTTGGAGTGAAATGATCAGCTATACAATGTTTTGGGTTAGTACCGTCCACTACATGGCTCAATTTGAACCCAGCAGAACAAAATGTCAAGGCATTACATTGCCTGACAGAATAGCTACACTGTGATGCATTGCTGTGAGGTAACTCGTCCAGTTGTAGTGACAAGCTAGATTTGGATTGCTTCTCAGCTTAAGAAATTAAGGCCCCAAAGTTCTGTGATATGAGCAATTCCGACTTTGATGCATACATAATCCTTTTTTTCAATGAAGGAGCACGTCTTTCCTTTGATTTGTGGGGAAGCCTCGGTTTGTGGTTCTCTTCTGAAAATCTCATCAGAAGCTAATGTCTGCATATTGGACTTTCAAAGCATGTAGTATCAAAGGACCCTCTTACACCAGGGTTCCCAGACCCACCTTGTGTCCAATGAGTATTTGCATATCTAAAAAAACGATCTACTTCCAAAACATAAAACTTGCATTTGGTGTAGGCAAAATTGTAAGTAAACATTACTTGTAATGAACGAGAGATCCCACCATGTTAATGTGCAAGAACGCCACACCCTAGTCCAGATCACCTGGCAGTAGAGCCACATCCATTTGCAATTTAGTTGTTTAAAGGCATTGCAGCAAATGTGGTAGTTTCACCTTATTTCGACAGGAGAATTGGTCAGTGATATATGGAACTTCAACACTTTCTTGGCACGGGGGAGCAAGGCAGGCTCCAGCAAGTAGGTATTGAAGGATCAAGTGCACATTCTGAGTTCAACCTTTCGGCTTGTAACGTTGAGCATTCTAGTATTCAATTACCCTTTTTTTTACAGTATGTTTAGAAGGTTCTAGCAAAGCTGTGTCTGGGAAATATTTCGACAAATGGGAGAATTTTTATTTCCATTGAGAAAGACCCCCCCTTTTACAAGGTAGCTGGGGATGGAATTGGGAGTGCTTCCTTAAATGAGTTGGGAAATGTATTGGTGGCAGCCTGTGGTTTTTTGATTTCTCAGCGTTAAAACAGTAAGTATATTCATCTCGTAAGCTCCTGGCAGATTCCACACCAGAGAATATTTCATATCACTAACCAATTACTTTAACTTTGCTGAAACACAGATGTTGCTATGCAAAGGAACATTAATCTTTTTGTGCACCTCAATACGCCTACGTCCCATTCTGTCCATCGGGATGCGATCAGAGCACTTCTTTAAAAGCATAAAAAATCCTTTGTCCTTGATTATTTTTACACGGCTACGGCACTTGACCTGAGCCCCGCCCTCCAGTCCTTTTCTGTGTGGTCGGACGCACTAGCATCACGGAATATTTTTCTTTGTTCCCTTGTCCCTCAATCCTGCTCCGGTTCCACGGTAATCTCTTCAGTCGGTGCTGGAGCGCCTGGGATTCGTATCCTGTTCATTCTGCGAACATCGTTTTGCGAGGGCGAATCCCCACACCCTTTGCATGAAGTGCCTAGGCCCGGAACGACATTGGGAATGCGGGCTTCTACTGCGACTCCCTCTCCGCCCAGGCACTCCCAACGGCGTCTTGTCAGGTTGGAGGACGTTTTTCAATGCATTCCTCCTCCGCATTTACAGCTCTTCATTGAAGAAAAAAGACGACCAGTAAGTTTATTCTTTTTCAGGACTCCTTCCCGGTGTCTTCTGGGTCTGGCTCAAGTGGCTCTGTTAACGTGGATATCCCTGAGGTGTCCTGCAAGGGTTCTAATGGGTGCACCGCAGTACCTTCCGAGGCCCCCTGTAGAGGGGCTGCCAAGACAAGATCTGAGGTTCCCATTTTGGGGGCTAAAGTTGGGCCCAGTTCTTGGTCAACCCTGAGTTTTCCACTCCTTGAACTAAGCGGACGGAGCGTCGGCTCAAGGTCCCTCTCAAGTTCCCTGGAGTGATCCCTAAACGTACCGGGGTCACTCCAGAAGGCTCCCCTTCTTGGGGCTACATCTTAGACCGTCAAGATTGAGGGGGGGGGGGCTGCAAGGGTCCTGGCCTCGTGGGGTGACTCCAAGCCTGGCCACAACACTGGTGTTACCAATCTTGCTGAGGGGGCTCAGAAGCTGGTCACAGACCAGAAGTCATCTTGTACCGGCTCTGCCGAGGTTCCCTTATTTGGGGCTAATTTCTAAATAGTCCCCATGGTGTCTCAAACACTCTAGATCTACTAGTACCGGTTCTGCCGAGGGTTCTTGTCTCGAGGCTAAGATGGCACATAAGACCCCTGACTCGCCTGAGGTGTCCACTTACTCACACCCATGATGCAGTTTGCCTCGGGTGTGGACAAAATGGCGGTCCAACGCCCACTGTCTGCAGCGGCCATTTTGACTACCTCTTACACCAACTTTCACCACGGCTGATCTGATGCTGAGGGGCCTGTTTTTGGGGCAGAGCAGCCTTTCCCACGTTTCGTGGACAATAGGAATCCTTTCAGCCCTCCAATGGATTGGCGTGCTCGGACTCGGCTGCCGCATAATGTCTCGCTCCCTCCTACGTCTAGGCCTTTGTCGATCCAGCTGGTGGAGGTCCATTTTGGCAGCCATTCCCATTGCATTCCTGGGGGTATGCCCCTTCCGAGCAGCCTCTGCCCACTCCAGTGCACAGGCCCTCATCTGAGGATATGTTTTTTGGAAAGTTGAAGACGCTTATGCATTCTGATCCTATGAAGGCATACTTTAAGGATTTTTTTTTTTTAGGGAAATGTACCCTGAACTGGCTCCTGTTCCAGCAATACCTATGCTGATTCCGGTTTCGCCACATCTTGTGGGGCGCCCCCCCCTACCCCCACCGCCTCCTTTCCCCAGCGGAAAATACTCTGATGGCTCCATCAAACCACTTAGTACCTGAGGCGCCATGTGCAGCGGACCAGTCCTCTGCTCCCACTTCACTGATGAGGCTCAGGCAGACCAGGACAGCGACTTTGACGACCGGGTTTCTGGATAGGATGGCGCTGCTAGACATCCCAATACCCTAGCCCCAGCTCCTCAGGAGGGGTATTTTCTGGAGCCTTCGCCTTGTCTCCACAGGAGCACACCAGCTTGTTCTGTCATGGCCGAGGCCTGTAAGGTATGGGATAAACTTCATACGGGGTAGCACCTTAACAAGAAAATACACTTGCTAGAAGCTGCATGCGTCTGAAGCCATATCCTTGTCTTCATGTCCGCTCCCTTCATCGGTGATGGCTGTGGCTATGCTTCAGTCAAAGCTGCCCTCTATATCTCCTACGGCAGCATCCCATATCCTTTCCAAGGAGGACCAGCTTCTGGATGCCATTGGGAAGGTTTATTCAAATTTGGTTTTTCAACTACATCAGGCTAATGTTGGTCTTAGCCTGGCTACTGCCAATGTAAAACTTTGGAAAGGGCTAGCTGAGTTCCAGTAATGCATTGCTGCGGATAGGCTTCATGACTTCAGAGGTCTTATCGAACGCCAGAGTTTTGGCACAAGATCTACTTGAGGTTGCGGTCTATCACGTAGACACTTCTGTTCAGACCTTATGGTGTGCGTTGACCTCTCCCGACAAGCGTGGGTGCATGCTACAAAGTTTTCAAAGGAAGTCCAGGACTAGGTGCTTGACCTCCCTGTTAGAGGGGAAAGAACTGTTTGACATGTCCACGGACGAGGAGCTGACAGTCATTGTCGGTCCTTGCAAAGACATCTGCAAAAGCACCTTACACTCAGTCGGGTCTCAGACAAGGTCCTTCTCTGGCTTTAGAGGGCTTCAAGACCGACTTGCATGCTACTCTGCCCTCAATGGCAGTCCCTGACATGTTCTCTGCCAGCTTCCTCCTCCACAGCATTGGGTGGTCTCTCTACCGATCAAACAAATGATCGGTCACACGAGACTCGGTTATGAGGATGATTTTCGTCTCATCTGGAGGCGTGGCAGACATCCCGAAAGACTGATGTGTTAGTCACTCGGGCAGGCTTTTGCTTGCCCTCCTCCCCGCCCGATCCCACCCTCCTCCTTCAGATTAGGACACCCTCCCTCAGAGCCAAGTTACAGAAGCTTCTTGACCGCAGGGCAGTGGAACCTGTTCCCTTTGGGCAGTGGTTTTACTCCAATCTGTTTAGTTCCCAAACCCAACCAGGCTGGCCTGCGCATTATCCTCGACCTCAAAGTCCAATCTCTTTCTACCCCAAGAGACATTCAAGATGAATATGCCAGGCCAGATGAAGTCCTCTCTCCGGAAGGACGATTGGCTCAGCGTAGTAGAGCTTCAGGATGCCTACATGCACATTCTGATTTGGAGCCTGCATCGAAAATATCTGTGGTTCTCTGTGGGAACAGAACACTTCCAGTATCGTGTGCCTCAGTTTGGTATACATGGTATACATGTTCTATCTTGCAGGACTTGCGTGTCCTTTATTGCAGCTTACCTGTCTACAGACAGTTGCTCTTTCACTGGCTAACCCTGTCATCAAGAGACCCTTTGCGGGATCTTTACACCATTTCCCACTGGTTCGTCCTCATACCAAATGGGACTTAAATATGGTCCTCAAAGCTTTATGCCATACACCCTTTGAACCAATGGCCACTACCGATCTCGGGTACTTTTCTTTGAAAGTTGCCTTTCTGATTGCGGTAACATTGGCAAGACGAGTAAGTGAGCTCCAAGCTCTTTCCATGGAACATCTGTTCCTCACTTTCCAGAAGGATAAGGTTGTGCTTCACTCCTGTTTGTTTGTTTGTTTTTTTTTTGTTTTTTTTCTGTCCAAGGTGGTTACTGATTGCCATTTAAACAATTCAATCTCTTTACCAGCCTTCTTCCCGAAACCAGCCTCTGATGCCGAGAGTTCTGCACAATTTGGACACTAGGAGAGCTATAAAGTTCTAACTTGATAGAACTAGTGATTTCAGAAACTCCTCAACTCTTGGTCACGTCAGGCGACCCAAAGTGGCAACCAGCTTCCAAAGCTTAAATTTCCTGCTGGATTGCATCATGTATTTCGGAGGCCTACAGGTCCTTCAGCCACTAAGGGTATCCACGCACATCTGGTCTGTGGCAAAGCAGCCGCTATTGCTTTTCAAAAGTACATTCCTTGGTAGTCGATGGCCAAGGCAGCTATGTGGGCCTCCCCATCTGCTTTCTGTCGACACTGTCTCAATGTGAGTTGCTGGGCTGATGCCCAATTTGGTCAGGCAGTTCTCAAGAACTTGTTCCATTCAGGGAATTTTCCATCCACCCATAATACCGGTCGTCGGTGTTTCGGGAATCTCCCACAAGTATGGAGGAAAGGGGCCAGTACATAGGAGTATGACAGTTACTCACCATAGCGGACTACCTTACTCTTAGTCCATAGTCCCCTTTCCTCCATACGCCCGCCATCCCCTCTAAAAATGATCCTCTCTTGCTAAATGGTCCTAGATCTGGCGATGGAAAAGGACTGAAGGGCAATGCGTGGGGCTGATAGCCGCATTTAAAAAAGACTGGTTTTGGGATTTTTAAAGTGTTCCGATCCTGTCCCGATGGACGGAATGTCCCACAAGTATGGAGCAAAGGGACTTGGGGTGGGGGGGTGTTGGGGGGGGGGGGGGGGTTGGAGTAGTCACTAATGTGAGTAACTTTGTCATTATCATAGGGCTGAAATCTGTAATTATAATATAGCTTTATAGATCTTCACCAAGGGCTGTACCGGGCGTTATGGGCTCTGAAGACCTCGTTAATATTTAACGAGGTATGAGGGACCATAACTCCAGTAGGTCCCGAGCTGCAGGATGCTATTTGAACACCCTCCGTGGTGCACCGAGGAAGTCTGGGCAAGGCTGCACGTTCCTTTATTGCAGACAAATATGCTAGAGGGCTGTTCCACATTACTAAATCATTCAGCTTCTCCTTCTCGCCAACTCCAAAAGCTTTCCCTGATAACCGACAACGCAGCCACATCACAGCCTTCAAAGGGCAGCTGCAGCGGCAAGACCACAGGTTGGCACCTGCAACTAAAATTGCGGGCTGTAATCAATCTGCAGATGACCAATCGCAAACGTCAAACACCTAAGGTGTTAATTATTTTTATAACTTGCTTAATACCAGGGACCAGTTTCTAAGCGTGAGTCTGGAATTTGAACCTGTTGCTATGCGTGGTCTTGCTTGCAAGACACACTCGTTGCCCCTGAGCTATCCTCCTGGTGCAGTAGCCATCTAGCTTCCATGGACTGTTCTGTTGTGTGGCCAGTTGCCTTAAAGTTGTGTACATATTACACTAATCTACAGAAACTGGGAGTTCATTTTTTAAAGTTATTGGTTATGTTCAAAAGGAAGGGTTTGGTATTTGGGATAGGTTGTGGTGAGGACACAAAGGGCTGTCCTCCATTCTCCCATGTTCTCCCTCCATCCTAGCCATCCCTAATGGCCGGGGTGACTGTAGGTACTACCCACATCTAGTTTACAATCTACAAACGCTAGCTGACTAGCGGTAAGGGCCTGAAGGCAGAAGCTGCCGTTACCTTTCGCCCTCTGGGACTTTGGGGTTCACTCATCTTTTCTCAAAATATAAAGTTTAATTCACTCCCCTTTCCCTGGTCTTGGTACTTCCCCCCCCCCCTCTAGTCCAATCCCCCCTGTCTCCCCACACATTCTGAACCTCTCTCCTGCCCCTCCTGATGTTACATTCACTCTCCCTAGCTCTTTTCCTTGCACCGACTTCTCTATGCTCGGTGCACCCTTCCTAACCTCTGCACCACACTCCCCTTTTTGCACAAAGCGCTCTGGGGGATATGGTGCCCTGCTTGTGCTCTCCTCCAGGGTTGTAGGTCCTGCTCGTGCTCTAACCCCTCTCAACCTACCTAATACTAACTATTCTCACACAGGCCCTCACTTCTCTCCTGAACCCTTTGCCTCTCACCCTTCTCCACATCCCTACTATCCTTGACTTCAGCACCTGTGACCTTTACACACACAATCTGGTATCATTCTACCCCACCAATAACTCGCCTGCCCTCTGGCACCAACTGTTCAGCACTCTGCTCCCCTACTTCAGTCTGCCTCCTGTCCTCCCCTTAGACCCCCTGCAACTCGCTCCAAGTTTCTCTTGCCTCCTTTTTCTACTGTGCCTCCTAATTCCATTCTCTCCCAAAGTGGCAGAGCTCACTTGACTGTGGACTAATCTGTATTTAACCTTTTCCCCCCTGGGGCTGACCTACACATGTTGAACCCTTTACATAAAGCCCCCCGCCCTCCCACTCCCAGCCCAGTTTTTCGATCTGTGGCTTTTCTGGCATGCGTCAGTCTGAATAGTTTTCCTTTCACTGGTGAGTGGTTTGGCTTTCTGGATCTCGGGGTGCTGTCTGTGTGCGATGGCTGTTCAAAGTCCATGTAAGTTGCCACATTTCAATTTTCTTTCATATGGTTCTGATCCAGGTTTTCTTAATTTCGAGTTGAACTTGTGCAAAAGAAAAGCGAACACTGATCAGTAAGGGTACTGGGAGTCCGTGTGACAAGGCCCATTGGTAGCCTGCATGGCACTTGGGGGAGTAATGGATGGGGGGGGCTCTCAACTTCCCCCCCCCCCCAGCTCTTCTGGTAGGCGTTTATGCCCCCTCAAAGGGCCATGGCCCTGACGCTGTTGCAACTGTGCTGCATCTTTCTGAACCAGCATGACAATACTTTGATGTTCCTCACAATTAGCTTGTCCCCCAGAAGATGTGTATGGAAGGTGATTTAGGATTTCCTAAAGTAACATTAGCACTGTGTGCAACCCTTCTTGCATTGATCTGAGGGGCCACTGACGTAGGGAGCCATGAAACGTGTAGGTAAATCACACTTCTCAGCACTGAAACTGTCTATTGTCCTAGCATGAACTCCCCGTTGGCCCAAAACTCGTCTCAAACTGTACTTTCCGATGAAGTTAGGAGGGTGGGGGACCTGTGGGGGGTAAGGGGGAATTTGAAAAACTCCTTCTGGTCCTTGCACTATCATTCCAGTTATAATCATTAGTCATATCCACAGAACTGCTGTTCATCTTTGCAGAGTAGGTCAAACTGTACATGTTAAAGCTGCCTCGCCATAGTCCAGACAAGAACCCATGTATTTGCCAGATCTTCACAAGGAGAAACTGCCCGAGTTAAGCAACCAAGTTTCTTGCTTGTTGGCATCAAAGGTCTTCCCATGCTTCTCTTGTGATCTGGTAAGCCTGAAGTTCTCCATCAGAGCACTAGTCTCGTCCACTGGTTGTTGATTGGCAGACTGGCTCTTCCACCAGTGCCATCTTCTGGGCCCATTGTGAAGTTAACCCAGAGCAGTCTTGCCACCTGCTCTGCCAAAACACTACATGATCACCTGCTATTGCAGAACAATATCCCCTCTCCAGGACAAGAGGGGAAGCGCCTAGAGTACTGCTGGGGTAATGTTAAAAACAAAATCCAATTGCTTGGTTTTGTACAACATCCCCAGACTATGGGCTAGTGCCTCTCCTGTTTTCAAAACTAGAGCGGGGGGGACACAGGAACATAATCAGCCTTATGAAAAAATTCCAGGGCATAAGGGGAGGCTCTGAATTGAATGGGATGACAAATCTATACTATTTGATCCCTTTTTATGGCCAGATGCAAGGTTACCTGGTGTAGGCTATGCAGTCGGCTAACTGATGGGTATTAATTTAGATTTGCAATCTTCCCTTTTAGAAGAACCATGACTCTTTGGCAAGGAAATGAGAATTAAATTCCTGTTTGGCCATTTTGCCAGGTGCAGGTTGAAGCAGAAATCCACTTCCTCATATGCCCAAATTACGTCTACCCTGCCTTTCTTTAAAGCATGTAGAATTAGACGGTGCACTACTGTGCTAATTTATCGAATAGCTGACTTTTTGGTTCATTACCTTCAGTCAATAGAGACGAAGGATCTTTGTCGAATAGAGACGAAGGATCTTTGTCGAATAGAGCCAAAGTCTTTCCAACATCTATATAGGCAGAAAGGGTGTTTTGGACAGGGAGTTCCTTGGTGTAATGAGTCCTTGTCTCTCCCAGTGAGGTCCTACTTGGCCAGACCCTTGGGAAGGGGTCTTGCTTTGCGGGCTCACCTCACTATCCTCGGGTGTCTCTCCCTTCTGGGAGAAGGGACGAATGATCCAGATTGGTCATAAAACAATTATGCACTGTGACAAGTCAGCATGTCCTAGCCATATTAATAATCTTTCTAGGGCTGTCTTTGCCATTCCAGGGCAGTTACTGGAGGTATTGCCTATGGGTAAGCACTGTAAATGGGATCAGGGGGAGGAGGGAGACCTGGTACACTACTCGCGCCCCCCCTCCCGATTGGGACTGTATTTGTACAATATAAAGCTCCTAGCGGGAGTAGGATTGAGGCTGGTTCTGCTCTACAACACTCGGTGAATGCTCTACTGTAAACAAAATATATAAATCTACTTTAAAAGCATGAATCCTATAAAACATGTATTAAAAAAATAAATAAGTTATGACAGGTTTTTTCGCTCCATTAAAGTCACCCAACTTTATTGGCCAGTATTTTCCAAGCTTCATCAGACCAGAGACCTACAGTGCTATCAACATCCCAACTGTCCACTATACAGTAATTACAACTTTGTACATTGCAGATTGGTAATGGTGTACTGAAGAGCTGCTTCTTGTTCAAACTTCGGTACATCCACGGTGATCTTGCTATGCTACTCTCTAAACTAGTTGTAAACTTACAAATAAAACAAATGTCGATGCAACCGTGCTTTGGCGAAAATATTATGGGTACAGAACAATCATCCTTGTCCCTAATAGTTCATCTTGGGCCTTCATCCGGATCAAATTCACTAATTGGTTCATCAATCCACCCCTCTCTTGTATTCTTGCTCACCACGTTGAGGACATGTCACTTGCCTATGCCTAGTACGAACAAAACAAAAATTAGAAGCAAAACAATTATATCACCACTACCCTCTTTGCACAAAAAAAGTACATGTGAACAGAACCAGACTCAACACTTTTTCAGTGTACTGCAGCCACATCTCATTCAGGATGCAGCATTCTTAATGCGTCCCTTTTAATTGGTCTGATCATTCCTTCTGCATCTCAGCAACAATCTTGAACTTTTTTTTTTAATAGTCAACAGTTGGATGTTGAGAGCTGTAGATCTCTGGTTTGACGAAGCTTGTAAAATATTGGGTAATAAATGTTGAGTTTAAGACACAGCAATGCTAACCTCTGTTCTGATTTTGCTGTATTTTTAACATGATCTATAGGCTTTGATTATGCCTTTTGTATAAAAATGTCTTATTACTATGGATAATTATGTAGATGTATATATTTTTGTATTCAACTTGGTTTGGAGAATTTGAGTGGTAGAGCGGAGCCAACAGCACTAATCTTACTCCGAGTATTGCCTAGTGCCACAGTGTAGTTTCTGATTCTCTTAGATTCCTTCTGGATAGAACACCCTTCTGGGTGAATGTTGCTGTCTATTTTGTCGAGGTGCGGGCGGATTCTCTTTAGAAGTGAGGGCAGAGTTGGTTAGCTCAAAGATCGAACAAGCATGAACTATCGCTTTCCTGTTTTGGATGGGTGCAGTTAAGTGTTCCACATGATCATTTACAACAACAAAAATGGATAGATAAATGTAATACAAGGAGAAATCCAGCAATCCCATACACTTCAATAACTTAAACAAAGATGGACATCTGTGGTGTTCACCTACTCAGCATCATAACACAATGAAACCGTTGCTATTATACTGTGAAGGCAACTAGACTAACTGATCTTGGCCTGTAGGCCTGTCCCCATGTCGGTTGACCTGAATAAACTTGTAACATTGTCAACAATTAATTGTCAAGACTGCACATATTAAGTTCATTATTAAGCACAGGTTTTAGTGCCTTTCACTCCCAATCTCCAAATCCTACAATCCCGCATGATTGTTTAAAACGCACATTTTTAGCAAGTATGGACTGTATTAAGCAAAGTTAAGTATGCACACATCTGCTTTGTAAAATGGTGCCATAAATTCTCCTAGCGGAGTGACCAAAGTGGGGTGATCGATGCGCTCATTATAATTAAGTGGACGTGAACAGTTCTGCACTAGAGGAAGTTCAAAGTGTATGCACACATAATAGGTGTTAGAAAGGGATAGTAACAGGATGGAGGGGAGGTTAGGCAAACGGCCTATAAAGAAAAGTGAGAAACAAAGCATCCGATGGAGGTCAAACACGTGCAATAATCCATAGGACTTGGAACCATGGGCTTGCTGCTCGTACGTACTGCCGAGTTATTCTGTATGGTCTAGTTAGTGCCCATCTATCTGCATCCACATTTCCACGTAACAGATGATTGGCTCATAAATTGCACCAAAACATAATCCGAAAACCACAAAGCTGTTTGTAGGTGGGGGAGCAGGTTGTAACATTTGCACCTTTATGCTCTTATCATAGAAGGATAAGAGGTGGTGCGAGGTATCCAACTTGTATTACTCTTAGCCTGATCAGCTGGCTTCTGCCAGAAACATTTTAAAGTTATAATCCAGTAGTTCCACCAATGCATGATTCGTGGCTTGGTCAGACCATTACGTTTTACAAGATCTTCAATAATTAACCAAGAAAAGTCAGAACCAGTAATATCTTGTTAAGCCCCTTAAGAGTATTGGCCCTGAAATGTGCACACTTAAAATTTTACAAATTCGTAACCAATATTTGTTTCAAAAAGTTCATTTGATTTTCAAATAGCATGTGCGTCAAGGAGCATGAACTAGGGCAGACCCAACCTCCATACCAGAAGATTTTTGGAATATAGTACCACACCGTACGGTATTAAACTTTGCCACATCAGTTTCCAGCCTCCACCATCTAAAGTCACGTTAAGCCACTGTTCCTGGAAAAATCTACTTGCCATGTATAGCACCTGGAAAAAATGTAAGGTACTTGGACAATACTGCATGCGCCAGCCCTATTAGGCATACCTCGAGTGATGGAGCCCTTCACAGTATCCACTTATCTGAAAAAAAAAAAAAACCTTAGATGCATGCTAGAATGGAACCTATCACTCTCCCAACAGATCAACTACTTTTCCAGAACCTACTTCTGCCACCTACGCATCCTCGGGCAACTTCCTGTACCTCACCTACCAACACTAAATCTCTATCATTGCCATCCTCTCCCGCTTAAATTATGCAAACAGCCTCTATCCATGCGCCCCTGCATTCCAGCTCAGGAAACTCCAAACGCTGCTGCCAGTCTCCTCATTGGCCTCTAGAGAACATCTCAGCCCTGCACTACGTGTTGCATTGGCTCCCTAGCTGTCAAACTAAAGTGATGTACATTGCTATGTGCCCTCCACAACTCCATACCCAAAGTCCTCCAGGATAAACGTGTACTCTCAGCCCACCAGAAAACTGTGCTCTTCTCATTATCCCCGATTACAACTCTGCTAGATTGAAAGGTCCCCTCTCATACAAGCCCCACCATCTAACTTCATTCCCCACATCCGCCGCATTGATGAATGTTTTCATGTCCCCCAAAACCTGGCTCTTCTTGTACAACACCATAGCCTTTTACGCAAACGCCAGTCTCGCGGTGTATGCAGCACCAGATCTGCGTGAAATTACCGAATGGAAAAGTCTGAGTCCCAATAGTTTGGCACCTATTTGTTTGCATATATATGTGGGGGGAGACTCCCCAAAGCCCCCATCTTACCCCTATACATTTTTATTAACTTTACCCCCACACTGTGTGGGTATAGATGGGTATAGATATAGGTCAGCCTTTTGTGCTTCAGACTTTTTGCCCCCGGTCATTTTGTTCTATTCCCGCAACACCACCAAGCTGTTGCTGCAGCCTGCCTTGTACACATCGATCACTGGAAGCCTGTTGAACACACCCTTGGATGGATGCCAGCTGGGCCTGCCTTACACAAATCTGTAAAAATCCCATCCACAAACCCAACACCCCACCCCTGGCAAATGCCAACTGTTCATGTTGCCCTGCCCTGCTAATGCAACCAGAGTCCACGCTTTGCACATGATCAAACATTGGCTTTAGAGCATTTACGCTTTAGGTTTAGCCTGCCCTGTTGCTCTACGATACAGGCTGGCAGCCTCCATTGCACTTAGAACTACTTAGGTTAGCTACTTGGTATACCCTTTGATTAACATTTATGAGATACTTGCAATGCGCCTATACACAATGCGTTTCAAGGTACAAAGACCAGGGGTGGGTCAGGGATGACAAACTGTCCTAGGCCTTGTGACATTCGGATCGTGCAAGTGCAGTAACAAGTGCGGGGGGGAGAGAGAAGGGGTGGTGGAGGGCTGACCAGGGCAGAAGGGCCTGTGAGGAAGCGAGTGCCAGGGGAGACCAAGTGGACGGAGCTGGGGTAAATCAAGGTAAGGGGCTGAAGGCCCAGCCACCTTAGTCCCAGGGGAGGGGGGCCCTGGAAGGGCAGGTTTAGGGTGAAGGTCTGGGGGGAGTCAGGGGAGATCAAGAACAGCGGTAGACTGGACGAAAGGGAGGGAGGGGGGGGCTGCTGCCATGTACGTCTGAAGAAAGCAGGCAGCTGTTCAAGAGGCAGACTGTGACATTGGCAAGGGAAAAGGAAGGTCTTGAGAGGATTGTAGAATTTATGGAGATCCGGCTCAAGTCTGAAGGGGGGGTGGGGCAGGAAGGCCCTTCCAAAGGGAGGCAGCTGTGGAGGAGCGAGCTACCTACACTATGCTTGGAGAAGTATCTGATCTGCAGACAGTTGGAGCCAGAAGACCTAAGGGCTCTAGCAGAAAGGTATTTTGGGAAATTGAGTTGGATGTAGCGTGGTCCCATGCCCCAGTAAGCCTTGTAGATGAAGCATAGGGTCTTGAACTTGATCTGCAAAGCAACTGGGAGCCAGTGGAGAGATTGTATGGCTGGAGAGATGCGGTCCCTGGGCTTGAGGCCAAGGATAAGTCTCAGTCCTTTTCTGGATTAGTTGAAGGGGGTGAAGGGATGAGTTGGCTAGATTGAGGAAGAGGCTGTTTGCAGTAGTCCAGCCTGGAGTGGACCAGAGCTCTTGAAACATTGTTTCTGGGGGAAGGTGAGGAAAGGGAGAATGCCTGGGGAGGGGCAACTGAAAGTGGGCCTTCTTGGCAAAGTCTGTAATGTGAGGAGTCGACACTGATTTTTTGGAGAACTTGGAAAACCTGTAAGTCTTTAAAGGTAACCAGGCTATTGCACTTAGAGTCTACCAGAAACTAGGATAATGGAATTCTCCATCTCCCCTAGAAGATATTCTAGGACAACGAGTCGACTGCACGTGGGCATTATGGGCAGACTAACCACATGTCAAACCAATATTACCTATGAAGGTAGCTGGCTTCGCTTCCCACAGACGATAGGACACAGCGACATCAAAGTTGAGCTCCATCTGAGCTCAAGGCATGTATAAACGCACCACTTTGGTGAACATCTGCTGCAGGCACAGCTGTTTAGCCACTCACTTTAGAATGCATCTATGATTATGACAAATTCAGTGTAGCTGGTAACCTTTTTTTGCACTGAAACTCAAGACTTGCTTGAGCGTCTTTGCCATTAGAAATCAGTGACCACCTATGACTAATTTCGTTGTAGCTGGGAACATATTGTGTCTCCTGCACTAGTACTCTGTTTTGACCTCCCTCAGCACCAGTGCACATGCCTCTCCTCTTGGGTTGCTTACTGGAGCCTATCCAGCCCCCTAATTCATAATCCTGGCCAAATGCATATTAATCCTCCACTGAGAACTTTCCCCAGACCTGGACTTGGGACCCAGAGGACGTTTCTACCACACAGCGCATTGAGGCCATACAAAGGAGGGAAAAGGGCAATATATAAATTACTAAAATGCAAAAAAGTAGCAGGCTCCCCTCTCTCGAAAGAACATGCCATGATGACCTGTTCTGTGCTTTTTACCCACGGTGAGTCTGTAGCCATCACTTTTATCTCACTGTACTTTTTACAAAGGAGGAATGTCTATTTACAGAAGGGCAGTCCAGCACCGAAATGCCAGGCAAACCTTTGAAGAAAGAGCACCAACAGCAACCCCATACATGTATTTCAGCCTTGTTTGGGCCTAATCAGTGAGGTGGAGCTGTGCCTCTCAGAGCACAGTGAGCAAGGGGTCCACGTCTGGGTTCCCCCAGGTAACTTAGTGTGACCAACCCCAATTTCCTTGCAAAAAAGATAGCAGGTGCCCCTTTCTCATTACAATGCACTCCTATGTCCCGTCCCCTTTCCTCCATACTTATGGGACATCTCTCCGTCCTGTGGGACGGGACTGGAGCACTTTGTAAAAAGCATCCAAAATGTTTTCAAAAATGTTTTTTCCTCTTTCTTGCGCTGGCCCGGCATGTGGCCGTAACCCCGCCCACCTTGGCTCCGCCCTTCACACCGCCCATCAGTCCTTTTCTCCGCTCGTTCGGGACTGGACACACTTGCATCCTTGGAAGATTTTCTTTCCTTTTTTCCTCTCTGGCTCTCGCTAGTGATCGTGTACTAGTCTGTATGTTGTTCAAACTAGACTTTCCAGATTGTTTATCGTATCACTGACGCTTCGCGAGGGCGGATCCCCATCCTCATTGTTAGGCAGAAACCTGTGGAGTTCCCTCTGGGACCACTGCAAAAGATTTAGGACTACAGGTGTTTGGCAGTAAACCCACTTGGTAGCAGTCTGTACCACACAGATTCACTTGGTAGCTGTGGCTGAGCAGTCAGACTTCCCTCAAGAAGAGTTAACTAATAGTAAGCAATTCAAAAACATGGTCACTAAAAGATAAACACTCCCTTAAAAGAATATTAGACAAGTCTTAAGTAAAGTCCCACTTATTTTCAGACAGCGGTGAGTGCTTAATGTAGATGGCACTCTAATAATTCATTTTTAAAGGGAGAGAAAAGCAGCGAATAAATTGCAACAGATCCAACACATTTTCACGAACACAAAGAGGGAGGAAGGCAAAGTAACACTAGGAATTCAGTCAGTAGGCCGGATCCGCTTAAGAGGATCCAAACGAAAGGTGTCCAAGGTCACACGGTTGCAGTGCACAAAAGTCTTGTAACGGTTCAAAAAGGAGTTGGATCAAAGAGAGGGACCAGTTAGAGGGTCAAGGCGGCCAGCCCAGTCCAGATGGTTAAGGAGTTATTACCTTGTAGCAATCTTTAGAAAGGGAGGCCTGGCGGACAGGGTACCTTAAAGAGGTGAGAACACTCCAGCGGGGGCAGTTGTTCCTGGCAGCGGATGCAAGTCGGTGCTTCGTCCGGGGGAAGAGAGGATCTCATCGGGGAGGAAGACGGGAGTCTGTTGCACTGCCAGGGAAGAAACCAGCTGCGGAGTTTCTCAGGTACAAGGAGCGGTACGCTGATTCGCGGTTCAGTGGTGAGTGGCTATCCGGCTGCCGGGGTGCTTAGCACGGGCAGTTCGACCACAAACCGGTCTGGTGTGCGAAGAAAGAAGGTAAACTGGTTGTGCCCACCAGTCGGGGGAAGAAGCCTCTCCAGCCGGGAGATCTGTCGTCAGGAAGTGGTGAGTCGGTTCCGCAGGGCTCCACCGGTGGTGTCGTCGTGGTAGGTCGCCTCAGCTTCTCCCTCGTCGGATTCTCGGGTCCTGTGGCGACTTCTAAAGTTCCAGTCCCCAAAGCCCTGCTTTTATGCAGCACGCCCCCATTCACTCAGCCTAGCTGTCACTCAAACATGCTAAGTGGTGAGCCGGCCGGCTCACCACTTGGGCCATTCACACGAGTGCGACTTGAGTTACCAAGGTAACTCGGTCCAGGGTGCCTAAACCCCCTCCCACACTCCCTGTGGTACCCAGACAGAGTGGCACCACTTTTGGAGGCTTCTGTGGAGAAGCCAGCCAAAAGTGGAACAAAGGGCTCGACTTGGGTTGGAGTCACAGAAGAGAACACAAATGCCATTTTAGAATAGAGTCCTGGCAAAAAATACCAACCAGCGAATTAATATTAAATAAATAAACCGGTGGTATGTTCGAGGCTATGAGAATTGAATAATTAAAGTTGGTAGCCTCGAACAATGGAAAAATCCCATAGGGATATATTCGCGGTCGAAATATAAAAAGTAGTATCCACTGCCACCAGCCAAAACGCGATATGGGGGGACGGAGACGTGCTCCCTCGACTAACAGACCCCAGGGCAATCTAATTGCCCCGACCAGTACGTCCACAATATGATGGTTTGTACTGGTTTCTGTTCATAATTTGGGACTAGTAAAGCCAATGGTGACTTTACATGCCCCAGGAGACAGTAGTCAGTCCCAGGGTATGGAGTCCATGGTGGGGTGTCACTATGACACCCCTGTGTCACTGCACGGAGGGTGCTGTGTAACACACATAGTAAAAAACACATGACACCCTATGGAGTAAAGGAACCCATAGCCCATAAAACACTAACAGTCAAAGGAACACCATGAATCATGTCCAAGAGTGGGGAAAAAGAGTCTCACTCTTGGCAGGAGAGAAAAAACAAACTCCAGAAATCCAGCAAAGCTGCTGGGGGACTCACTAGGTTAGGAAATTCAGCCTAAACAGAGAATTCTCCCTAAAACTCATTGTTTAGAGTGCTTGTGTCTGGATCACTGTTGGGAATCCTGTTTTTTCTGCGACTCCCTTTCGGTCCGGGCACTTCAGCGTTGGTTGGAGCGGTGGGAGGTGTTCTGACGAACTCCTTCACATTTTCAGGCGTTCATTGATGAAAAGAAGAAACGCCCGGTAAGTTCTTTACTTTTCAGAGCACCCCGGCCGGGGATACCTTCCCAGGTTCCTCTCGGGCCGGGAGGAACGTGGATTGCTCCGTCACCGGGGTCCGCCCTGAGGTGCCCGTTGGGCCTAATAATTGTACTGGAGTTTTCTCAGAGGGTCTCCGTAAGGTGCCTGTGGATACGGGCGCACTCTCTGAGGCCCCACCTGTGGGGGCTGTTTGTAGACCCAGTTCTACTGAATCGTGGGATACCGGAGCTCGCTCTGAGGCCTCCGTCGGCTTCCCTCAAAAATAAGACCGGTGTGCACCAAGGCCTTGGCGGGGCTTGCTGTCACCGAACAGATGTTCTAGGCCCGCGCGGATAAGGCTGTCACCGGACGCGAGTCCGAGGTCCCTCTTTCAGAGGCTAAAGTTACCGGTGAAGGCTGTTTCTCACCATTCCCGCTCTTGCGGCGACACTAGATCTGTTGAGGGGGCAAAGAAGGAAAGTTCTTATTTTACCGGCAGTGCTGAGGTCCTTCCTGGGAAGGCTAATTTGGCAGTTGGTATGTCACAGAAACATTCCAGGCCTACTAGTACCGGCTCTGCTGAGGTTCCTTATGTTAAGGCTAAAATTAAGACCCCTGACCCATCGACTGGGACACCTGCCTCACTTCCTCATGTTCTGCAGTTCCCCTCAGGTGATGACAAAATGGCGCCCGTTCCTTCCTCGACCACAGCGGCCATTTTGGGTGCTACCCTTACAAATACGCCATCGGCCTCAGCTGTAGGGCTTGGTTCCTTGGGTGAACATTGTTCCTTGTGCGCATCCTTATCGGCCAGTTTACGATTGGAACACTCAGATGCCCCTTCCGCACAATGTTTTGTTGCCTGTGGGGTCGGCACCTTTGATTTTTGTGGATACATCGGGGGATGGCCCAGTGTGTCAACCTTCCTCGTTACGTCCCTGGAATTATCCTCCTCATGAGGGCTCCTCCGGTTCCAAAACAGTCCCCTGAGGACGCATTTTTTGGCTAATTTCAGACTCTTATGGGTCCGACCCCATGGAGTATTTCAAAGGGCTTTTTAGGGAGATATGTCCGTCCGAGCCTCCGGCGCCACCCGTTCCTGCGGCTGTGCCACAGCGCCTCCCTTGCCTTCAGTGCCTTCCTCGAGTCTTCCGCCTTTGCCTCCATTGTCTCCTGTGGACAAGGCAGCGCCCGACACGGCTCAGCAGGATCCTGATCTGTCGGATGGCGCGCAAGGTGATGTGCAAGGTGATGTGCAAGGTGATGTGCAAGGTGATGTGCAAGGTGATGTGCAAGGTGATGTGCAAGGTGATGTGCAAGGTGATGTGCAAGGTGATGTGCAAGGTGATGTGCAAGGTGATGTGCAAGGTGATGTGCAAGGTGATGTGCAAGGTGATGTGCTTCTTAGATGTTCCGGTGCCTGAGGCACCTGCTCCACAGGAGGGTGTGCTTTCTGGGGCGTTCACCCTTGGACGCCCTCCCTCTGGGGCGTCTAGGAACAGGCCGGTACGTTCTCCCTTGGAGCGTACCGACCTGTTCCCGCAGGAGGATGTTTTGGCCGAGGTCCGCAGGGTCTGGGAAAAGCCACACTCTGGACTTTTAGTCAATAAGAAAATTGACGCGAGATACAGGCTGCATTCTTCAGAAGAGGTGGCCCAGTCGTCTTGTCCGCCCCCTTCCTCCACAGTGGTGGCTGCGGCCACTTTACAATCCAGGCCTGCAGCATCCTCTTCCACGACGGCTACTCAGGTTCTGGGAAAGGAGGACAAGCTCCTTGACTCCCTTGGGAGGAAAAGCTTCGCCAACTTGGCCTTGCAGCTCAGGCAGGCCAATGCCGAACTGGTGTTAGCAGGGACTAATATGCGGATGTGGAAAGGTCTGTCGGAGTTTGAGGAGTTCATCCCGGTCAAGAAGCTGGAAGACTTTAAGGGGGGATTATCCGATGCCAGGGTCTTCGCCCAGGATCTCCTGGAGGCTGCGGCTCATCACGTAGACACCTCGGCTCGGGGTCTTATGGTAAGGGTTGATACCTCACGGCAGGCGTGTCTGCATGCCATTAAATTTTCAAAAGTGCAGGACAAGGTGTTGGACCTTCCGTTCGATGGTAAGGAGCTCTTTCATTCTACAACAGATGTAGAGCTCACCAAGACGAAGGATAGCACTCAGACAGCTAAGACCTTGTCGGTCCTTGTTAAGACCCCTTTCAAAACCCAGAGACCGTTGTCCCAAAGCCAACTCTTCTGGCTTTAGGGGCTTCCTCGACCGGAAATCTCGCAGAGTGGATACCCCTTCGGGGAATAACCGCCGTAGGCAACAACGGACTCGGTTTTTCTCCCGCTCCTCAGCTTCCCCCTCGGGTTCAGGTGGTAACACCACCGAAAAACCTACTAAATGAGGCTTCTCCGCGCTCGCACGAGACCCTGGTGGGAGGACGCATTGCGTCTCATTGGGAGGCGTGGCAGACCATCACCAAAGACAGATGGGTCTTGTCAGTTGCTCGGGCGGGCTTCTGCTTACCCCTACCCCTCAACCCTCCTTTTCAGCTGTTGGCCTCGCCCTCCCTCGAAGCCGAGGTTCAGAAACTTCTGGACCTCAGAGCTGTGGAACCCGTTCCCCCTCGGGGAGCGAGGGGAGGGCTTCTACTCACGGCTGTTTACGGTACCCAACCAGGCTGGCCTGCGCACCATCCTAGACATTTCCCAGTTCAATCTTTTCCTACCGCAAGAGAAATTCAAGATGGGCGATTGGCTCAGTGTGGTGGATCTTCAGGATGTGTACATGCATATTCTGATTTGGAATCCAAATGGGAGATATCTCCGTTTCTCCAGCATGGGGTCTGGCATGGATTCACATGCTCATGAATATTCCCCGTCGTCAGGCTGGGAATCCTCGGTAAAGAAAAAACCAGTATCAGTTTCGTTTCTGATCTGTCTTTCCTAGTAATAACCAATCACTGGTCTATGCGTCATACTGACCACAGCCAATGACTGCCCTCTACCTAAGCACCGCCTCTGGCAGCCATCTTCAGATTTTTACCGCACGTTCATGTGTTGGGATCCTCGTGCTATTGCTCTCGAGCGTTAGTGCTATTTTTTTCACGTTTTTTTCTCAAAAACTTCGTTTTTTTCGGTCAAAAGAGCCTCAAGCTCCACCGACTCTCTATCCGATCAACGGGGACCCGTGTCGGATTCGTCTGCGCCCCTCAAGGGTGAAGATTTCGTCGAGCTACGTTTTTGGAGGACTCCAGAAGCTTCTCAGGCCCGGACATGGCCCAGGAGAAGGGAAGCTCGACGCCCGGAAAGCTGTTCAGGGTCTGCCCTGGATGCCAGCTGCAGAACGTCTTTAAGGAGGACGAACACTCCTTTTGTCTCTACTGCTTACATGAGGACAAGACGCACGTGGAGAAGGACTGTGCGTTTTGCGGCAATATGTCGGAGCGGACCATGAAGGACCGCCATCAACGCCTCGCCAACTGGCTGGAAGGGAAGAGCCCGTCAGGCGAGAAGAAGAGGAAGAAATCCGAGCGGTCTTCTAAGACCTTTGAGGACGCCCCGGCGACGGGGGTCCAACACAAGGTCAAGCACCGCGAGTCCGCTGGCACCGGGAGCGCCGAACGGTCGGGCTCTACGGGCGCCATGCAGGGCGCACCCTCCCCGGCACCTTCAGCCACGAGCCAACGCTCTGGGTCGGGTAAGAGGAAGGGCGAGCACCCGGCGAAGCTCCTGGAGAGGCCCCAGTCGAGCTCGAAGGCCCCATCGGAGGGGGAGCGAGGCAGTGTCCCCCCCCCCCTCAAGGATAAGGCGGTGAGCACACCTAAGGTGGTGAAGGCCTTACTCCATCCGGCCAAGCCCTCTATCGATACTGTCGCGGCGGCCCTGGCTCGGCCTGTGGAGGCTACACCAGTGGTGGCGATCTCGGGGCTCAGAGTCTCCCTGCCACCTCGGAGGGAGTCCTCTTTTGTGCCCATCGATAGGACCCCCGTGAAATCCCCGGCGGGGAAGAAAAAGGGGGGGGTCAGGGCGTCGTCGTAGATTCGGCTTCAACCTCGGAGGAAGAGCTGATCGAGGTCTTAAGCCACGGCCTTGGCGTGGATGAAGACCGGCCCGTCGGGATGGATCCCGACGCAGGTGACGACGACATCGTCGAGGGTGCCGACGGGGCCCCTGATCGCCCGTCGGATTCCCCTCTGCCAGCGCCGCAAGACAACTCGGCGGCCATTTTGTTGGCTATACAGTCCTTATGCTCAGAGATAAGGACGAGACTACCGTTGCCGACGGAGGAACCTCTCCCGTCGGGGGATCCTAAACCGGGACCTTCTGGTGTTCCCCCGCCCAAGAAAAGGAAGATTCACCCTCCACCTCCTTTTCAGCCGTCGCGCCCCGTCCACCCGAGGGGATGATACGGGGACTGACACTGCAGCGACGGGTACGGACGACGAGGTATACGACAAGGATCTACCGTCGTCGCCTCCCACCAGGGCTTCTCCGCCCGACGAGATTGGATCGTTCCACTCCATGATCGCCAGGGCATCCGAGCTTTTCCAACTCTGCCCTGAGGAGAAGAAAAAGGAAGGATTCCTTTATCAACGGCGCGAGGCCAAGAGGAAGACGGTCCTCGCGGTGCCTCTACTGGACGACATTTCGGATGAGGGCCTCGCCCTCCTCAAGAACCCTTCCACGACGCCAGCTAGAAGAGACCGGTACGAGAAGAAGTACCGGGTCCCGGACGCGGCCCCCCTGTTCCTCCAGGCGCAGCCTACCCCGGACTCTGTCGTCTCCGCGGCGGCCAGGAAGAAAGCGCGGGGGGTGCGGCCTCCACATCGACTTCCCCACCGGACGGCGAGGGAAAGAAATTGGACGCTATGGGACGCAGGGTCATCTCGTCTGCAGCGACGACGATTAAAGCGGCCAACGCCTTGGATATCGTGGCCCGCTACGACAGGGAGCTATGGTACAAACTGGCTCCCCTGCTGGACTTCCTACCGGACGACAAGAGGGCGGATGCCCTGGAGATCCTACAGGAAGGTGAGGTGGCGTCGGACCACGCCATCACTATTGCGACGGACATCGCCGACACTGGGTTTCGCCAGTTGGGCAACGGCGTGTGCCTTAGGCGGCGTGGATGGCTCAAGGCTACGGACTTCCGTCAAGACTTACAGACCAGAGTCCTGGACATGCCGTTCGATGGGAACAACCTGTTTGGGAAAACAGTGGACGATTCCCTTCAGGCCATTAAAGCGGACACTGAGACGGCCCGGGCCCTTGGGGTTCTGCAGCAACGACGGACGCCCTTTCGGAGCAGCGGAGGCAAGGGCGCCTCCAAAGGTTCCGGCGGCGGTTTCTCCACCTACCGTCAAGCGGCCCGCTCGTCTCAGGAGGCCTACAGAGGACGAGGCAAGTCTGGCGGACCCCGCCGTCGTCGTCAAGGCGGCAAAGCCTCGTCGAAACAGGATTGAACCGGCCGTGGGGTCGGGCCCCCACCGAAGCACCCCGGTGGGAGGCCGGCTGGCGAGCTTCGTCAGCGTGTGGGAGTCCATCTCCACCGACCGTTGGGTGCTGGACGCCTTAGCCCGAGTTTCAAAGAAGGTGCCCGCGCGTCCCCCCCGTGGCCAGGAAAGAGCTTCACGTCCCTCAGCTTCTCCTGGAGGTAAAGGCGATGCTCAGGAAGGGCGCCATCGAACTCGTCCCAAAGAGGCTTCGGGGCTCCGGAGTTTACTCGAGATACTTCCTCGTGAAGAAGACGGGAGGATGGCGCCCCATCCTAGACGTGCGACGTCTGAACAAGTTCATCAAGGCGCAGAAGTTCCGGATGGTCACCCTCCAGCACGTCCTGGGTCAGCTGGAGGAAGGAGACTTCCTGTCGTCGTTGGATTTGGAGGATGCCTACTTCCATATTCCCATCCTAAAGGGGCACCGAAAATTCCTCAGGTTTGTGGGCCAAGGGCGTCACTACCAGTTCAAAGCCCTCCCCTTCGGACTACGGTCGGCACCCAGGGTATTCACCAAGTGCCTTGCACCGGTGGCGGCGCAGCTGCGCCGCGAGGGGATCCACGTCTACCCCTACCTGGACGACTGGCTCATCCGAGCCAAGACGAGGGAGCTCGCCGTGGAGCACACGGCAAGGACCGTCCAACTTCTCACGGACCTGGGATTCTCCGTGAACTACGCCAAGTCCCACCTGGTACCCGCGCAAAACGCACTGTTTCTGGGAGCGAAGCTCGACAGTGTCCCTTCTGGCCTCCCCGTCGGAGGAAAGGACCAGGTCCATCCTGGGCAAGGTAACAAGGGGGGTCCTGGGAGTCCCTCTGCCAGACATTAGTCCTGGTTACAAGAGACTTACCCAGAGTCTTTAGCTCACTATCTTTCACAGAGAAGAAATATCCCAAACATATCAGTCTTTGTCCTGCCCTGGGGCAGTCCAGTACCGAAATGCTAGGCAATTCTCCTCTGAACAAGAGTACCAACAGAAACCCCAGACACGTGTTTCGGTCTGGTTGGACCTCATCAGTAGGGTGGATCTGTGCCTCTCTAAGAGTAGTGAGCAAGGGGTCCACGTCTGGATTCCCCTAGTAATTTAGGGTGAGACCCAAAGTTACTTAAATATGCAAATTAACAAGGGGGGTCCATTTCGGTGACTTGCTCACTATTCTTAGAGAGGCACAGCTACACCCTACTGATGAGGTTCAACCAGACCTGGGGTTGCTGTTGATACTCTTGTTCAGAGGCGAATTGCCTAGCATTTCGGTGCTGGACTGCCCCAGGGCAGGACAAAGACTGATATGTTTGGGATATTTCTTCTCTGTGAAAGATAGTGAGCTAAAGACTCTGGGTAAGGCTCTTGTAACCAGGACTCATGTCTGGCAGAGAGTCTCCCAGGACCCCCTTGTTATCTGCATATTTCAAGTAACTTTGGGTCTCACCCTAAGTTACTAGGGGAATCCAGACGTGGACCCCTTGCTCACTATTCTTAGAGAGGCACAGCTACACCCTACTGATGAGGTTCAACCAGACCGAAACACGTGTCTGGGGTTGCTGTTGGTACTCTTGTTCAGAGGCGAATTGCCTAGCATTTCGATGCTGGACTGCCCCAGGGCAGGACAAAGACTGATATGTTTGGGATATTTCTTCTCTGTGAAAGATAGTGAGCTAAAGACTCTGGGTAAGGCTCTTGTAACCAGGACTCATGTCTGGCAGAGAGTCTCCCAGGACCCCCTTGTTATCTGTCCATCCTGGGCAAGGTACAGCGGATGTTGGTTTCCGACGCGGCCAAGGTGAGGTCCATCGAGTCCCTCCTCGGAATGATGTCTTCTTGCATCTACCTCATTCCCATGTGCAGGCTCCGGATGCGCCCGTTGCAGGAGTTCCTGGACGCGCGCTGGATCCAAACGACGGGCGGCTTCGAGGAGAGGATCACACTCGACGAGTTTCCGCCGAGCGGTCCGGTGGTGGGGCACCCACGCGCATCTGACGGCGGGCATGGACTTCCAGACCACCAGGAGACAGTGACCACGGATGCCTCCCTGGAAGGGTGGGGAGCGCACACCGAAAATCTGCACGCGAGAGGCCTTTGGCTCCCGACGGAGAAGTCCCTCCATATCCACGTCCTGGAGCTCCGTGCAGTGTTCTGGGCCCTCGGGTCCTTCCTTCCGTCCCTCAAGGGCAAGGTGGTGAGGATCTTCACCGACAACACCACCACCATGTTTTACATCAGGAAACAGGGCGGAACCAGGTCCCCAGCACTGTCCAAGGAGGCGCAGGACCTGTGGCATTGGGCCGTCGCCCAAAGGATGTTTCTGGTGCCGTTTCATCTGGCAGGGATAAAAAACACCATCGCCGACTCACTCAGCAGGGAGCTGCGCTCGTGCCACAAGTGGGAACTACGGCAGGATCTAGTGGATCGCCTCTTCCGACGGTGGGGCACACCCCAGATCGACCTGTTCGCGACGGCGACGAACTCCAAGTGCCGGAGGTTCGCCAGCAGGTTTCCCCAGGCGAGGAGCATGGGCGATGCTTTCTCGTTCCCCTGGGAGGGCTTGTTCCTCTACGCGTTCCCTCCTTTGCCACTGCTAATCCGGCTCGTCAACCAGCTCAAGAGGTCACGGTGCAGGATGATCCTCGTCGCACCTGCGTGGCCGAGGCAGATATGGTTCCCGGACCTTCTGGACTTGTCAGCGTCCCCGCCAATCAAGCTGCCGGTGGACGCGGATCTACTCTCCAGGGAAGGAAGCGCCATCCTCCACCACGACCCGAAATCGCTGAACTTGCAGGCCTGGCTCCTGCAGCGCTAGAGTTTGGAGGATACGACATACCGGCTGACTGCAGAGAGGTTCTTGCAAAGGCCAGGGCGTCCTCGACTCTTAAATGCTACGGACACAAATGGAAGAGGTTCTCTGTCTGGTGCCACGCACAGAAGATTAACCCTCTACGGATTACGGCTCCCCAGGTACTGCCGTACCTGCTGACGCTGGCCAAAGCTGGACTGGCACACGCGTCCATCAAGATTCATCTTGCTGCGATCTCCCGATACACCAGAACCACGGGCCGGACGTCCTTGTGGTCTCATCGTCTGGTGAAAGAGTTCATGAAGGGACTGTTCAGATCGTTCCCGCCGGTGAAGGCTCCGGCCCCGGCGTGGGAGCTCAACGTGGTGCTGACCAAGCTCATGGGACCTCCGTTCGAGCCTCTGCACTCGGCCCCGTTGAAGTTTCTGTCGTGGAAAACAGCGTTTCTTGTGGCCATCACCTCCGCACGACGGGTGGGAGAGATCCAGGCCCTTTCCTGCAAGGCCCCGTACTTGACTTTTCACGACAGGAGGGTAGTGCTCAGGACGCACCCCTCCTTCATGCCCAAGTTACCGTCGGACTTCCATCTCAACGAACCCTTGGTGTTGCCTGTGTTCTTCCCATCGCCTTCGTCGCCGGCTGAGAGGACTTTGCACTCGCTGGATGTGGCTAGAGCGCTGAAGTTCTACGTGGACCGCACGAAGTGTTTTCGGAAGACGTCAACTCTTTGTGAACTTTGGACCTGTCAATCAGGGGAAGGCTCTCTCGAAGGCTTCCATTTCCAGATGGCTCTCCGGCTGTATCATGTACTGTCATCGGTTGGCAAACCGACCGCTGCCTGGCCGTCCGAGAGCCCATTCCACCAGAGCGATCGCAGCTACCACGGCGTTCCTTTCTGGTGTGCCCCTGATGGACATATGCAGGGCTGCTACGTGGAGGTCGACGCACACCTTCACGAAATTCTACTGCGTCGATCGGGATTCCAGGGAGGAGTTCAGGGTCGGCCAAGCAGTGCTGCACAACCTGTTCGCCTGAGGTGAGCCTGGTGAGGAGGTAAGATGCTTAATGTTGAGTTTGATGTAATGCTTAATGTTGAGCCTTTGCCACCTCCCGTGGTTGTGCATGTGTGTACTGCTATGTATTCTTTATTCATGAGCATGTGAATCCATGCCAGACCCCATGCTGGAGAAGGAACAAGTTACTTACCTGTAACTGTTGTTCTCCAGCATGGGTCTGGCATGGATTCACATGCGAACCCTCCCGCCTACCCCTCTGCGGCTCTTCACTTGGTCATACTGCCACTTCACGTGCTTCCAAATCTGAAGATGGCTGCCAGAGGCCGTGCTTAGGTAGAGGGCAGTCATTGGCTGTGGTCAGTATGACGCAGAGACCAGTGATTGGTTATTACTACGAAAGACAGATCAGAAACGAAACTGATACTGGTTTTTTCTTTACCGAGGATTCCCAGCCTGACGACGGGGAATATTCATGAGCATGTGAATCCATGCCAGACCCATGCTGGAGAACAACAGTTACAGGTAAGTAACTTGTTCCTTCTCTTTGGGAGAGGAGCACTTCCAGTTTCGAGTGCTTCCTTTTGGCCTCCGCTCGGCGCCACGTGTCTTCATGAAGATGTCGGTGATTGTGGCTTATCTTCGTCTGCAGGGTATCCATGTGTATCCATATTTGGACGACTGGCTCTTACGCAGCCCTTGTCCGTTGAAAGCAGCGGGCAATCTTCAGTCTCTCCTTCAGCTCCTGTTCCATCTTGGGCTGTCAGTGAACTGGTGGAAATCTTCCATGACGGTCTCGCAGGACTTGATTTTCCTTTGTTTTTGCTTGAACGCAATCGACTGCAGTGTGTACCTGACCGGGGACAGGATGGCGGATCTGTTAGCCGTGTGTCAGATGTTTGCGCAGTCGGAGAGCATGTCGGCCTAGTGGTTCCAGAGGCTTCTGGGCCTCATGTTTGTTGGCTGTTCCTCTTGCTCGTCTCAAGATGAGGCGGACCCAAATGGCTCTTCGGAGTTCTTGGCGTCAGGCTGTGGACCCGGATTCCAAGCTGATAATTATTCCGGCATCCATTAGTAGACGGAACGGTGCTAATCTCTCAGCAACCTGTCGGTGTGCAGGGTTTCAGGACCCTGCCCCTACGGTGATGATCACGACTGACTCCCTCCTCCTGGGGTGGGGTGCGACGTTAGATCTTCAGGTCTCGGATCTCTGGTTGCCTCAGGACAAGCTCCTCCACATAAATCATCTAGAGCTTCTGGCGATCTTACTAGTGCTCAGGGCGTTCAGACCGATCATTGCCAACAAGGTGGTCTGCATATGCAGGGACCATGTGTCGATTACATCAACAAGCAAGGGGGAATAGTCTCCCCTCACCCCCTATCCATCCAGATTTGGGAGTGGGCTGTGCTTCATGGTGTTTGGCTGCTTGCAGTGCACATCCCGGGCCAGCTGAATGTCACAGCGGATGCCCTCAGCTGGCGGACAGTGGTCAGCTACGAGTGGGAGTTGAAGGCGGAGGTCCTCTCATGGATTTTCTTGCGTTGGGGCACACCGGAGGTGGACCTCTTCGCTACGGCGGCAAACCAGAAGCTTCCTCAGTATGCCTCCACAACATGAGAACTTACGCCTTCCCGCCTCTGGCTCTAGTCCATCGGCAATTTGGAAGCTGAAGAACTCGGTGAACTGTTCCCTTCTACTCATAGCCCCGTGGTGGCCGGCCAGGTTTTGGTTCTCAGAACTTCAACACCTGTCGATGTGTCCGCCGATCAGGTTACCAGTGACCCCCGATCTTCTTCATCAAGGGGAACAGCAGCTGTGGCACCCTTTCCCACAATCGCTGAGCTTGGCGGCATGGTGCCTGAGTTAAAGTCTTTAGAACATAACTTGTCTGCGGATAACATGCGTATTATCCAGGCAGCCAGGAAACCCTTGACTAGATCCCAATACAGAAGTAAATGGCTCAGGTTCTGTCTGTTTGGGAAAGCGGTTGGACCCAAGGGAGGCTACGATTGACACGGTGCTGTCCTTCGTATCCTTCCTAGCAGTCTCGGGTGTTCACGTTCTGTCATGCAGAACTTACCTTTCAGCGGTCTCTGCTATCTTTCTACGGACCAATGTTCTTACTCTGTGTAATCCAGTGGTTGAGGCATTTTGCAGGCTTGACACGCCTCTACCCTCCAGTTCGTACTCCGCACCTGCCGTGGGATCTAAATGTAGTCCTCACAGCATTGTGCCATAAGCCTTTTGTACCCGTGGCCACGGTGGACCTCAAGTACCTATCCTGGAAAGTGTCCTTTTCGGTCGCCGTTACGTCAGCAAGGCGTGTGAGTGAGCTCCAGGCCTTGTCGGTGGAGCATCCCTTCTTGGTTTTTCACAAGGATAAGGTAGTCCTACGGACGAATCCTGCTTTCCTGCCGAAGGTGGTAACCACCTGGACCAGTCTATCTCCCTTCCGGTCTTTTTTCCGAACCCTACCTCAGAGGCAGAAAGGGTCCTGCATTGTCTCGATGACAGAAGGGCTCTTAAGTTCTATCTGGACAGAACATCTGAGCTTAGGAGTTCTCAACTATTTCTGACTTTTGGTAACCCTCGGGGTAAGCAGGCGGCTATTTCCCGGTGGATCGCTGCCTGCATTACGGAGCCTTTCACCGTCCAAGGGCTGAAACCTCCTAAAGGTATTCATGCACACCTGGTGTGGGGCAAAGCAGCCGCGGTTGCTTTTCAGAAATATGTCCCCTGGGAGTCCATTGCTAGGGCAGCTACTTGGGCCTCCATCTGCTTTTTGTAAGCACTATTTTCTTGACATGAGCTCAAGAGCTGATGCTCAGTTTGGTCAGGCTGTGCTGAAGAACCTTTTTCAGTAAGGGGTATTTCCATCCACCCGTAGTTCCTGTTAGGAGTGCTTGGGAATCTCCCATAACTATGAAGGAAAGGGGACGGGACGTAGGAGTATAACCAGGTTACTCACCGTAGTGACCACCTTACTCCTAGTCCATAGTCCCCTTTCCTCCATACGCCCGCCGTCCCCTCTAATAAGGTTCCTCTGTTATTGATAATAGGTCTTTGACCTGGCGATAGAAAAGGACTGATGGGTGATGCGTGGGGCGGAGCCAAGGTTGCCGGGGTTACGGCTGTGTGCCGGACCCCACGCAAGAAAGAGGAAGGACACATTTTTGAAAAAAAAGTGATGCTTTATACAAAGTGCTCTGGTCCCGTCCCACAGGACGGAGAGATGTCCCATAAGTATGAAAGAAAGGGACTATATGGACTAGGGGTAAGGTGGTCACTACGGTGAGTAACCTGGTTATTATTTAGTTGTATTATCAGTAGAGGCCTCGTCCAGAAGTCTTATTGATGGAGCTCCATGCTCTAAAGTGGTCTATTAAAGACTGATCTTTCAGTACAACTGTGTTGCAAACACTAATTGAATTACTTGGAAGCCTCCTTGTGACGTTCCATCTTCATGAGGCATTCATTTTACAAAGCTACAGGCTCCACTACTTTTCCATCTACTTAAACTATTTTCCTTTGGGGATGGCAGCTATCGGTGTTAAGAAGGCCCATGTCTACCCGTATGTGGTTCTGCAGCCATACCACAAAAACCTGGCCTCTCAGTGAATAACCCCCACCCTGTTGTGTGCTGTAGCAGGAGTGACTACTGGCCTTCTATAGAGTTCGTTTTTCTGTTGAAAGCGCCTGTCCAACCAGGCCACAAGTGCCAACAAATTTTGCTTTATTCAGTTTTGTAGGAAAAAAGCATGGAGTTTCTGCAGAAGAGGGCTGCAGGTGGCTGGAGAGCGGAGCTCACATTTACTCCACGCGTGTGGGTTAAAGTATATTGCAATTTATTGGCTCCCAGTCACATCCTTTAAGTGGCGACTAGCGAGCCCTGCCTCCTGAGTAATTGAAGATGTGAAAAGGGAGCAACTGCTGCTGCAGCAAGACCAAGATTGATGAAGGGGGAGCGACAATATACACTATACGGGAAGTGCTGTGATTCGCACACAGCAGGGGTTAGGAAGCTTCGTTCAGTTGTAGCGATGCAAGCAAAGTCGGAAGACATTGGAGGAAGTGCCGGTCACTGGTGGCCATTTTTGAGGGTCAGGCAATAGTAATAAGATATGAGCACTACTCCTCTTCCCAGTTAAAGTTAAAAAGACTAATTTGGGCAAGCTTGTTATTACAAGGGCCACTGCCGATGTACATATAGACTTGACCAAAGACTGGTCAAAGACCACTTGGATAACCTAGCACCACAGCTGCTCTCATGTGGTGATGTGGGCTTAGCAGTGTTCCGCCTAGGTTTCTCCCAGAGGCTGGTGAGCCATTCCTATCCAGGAAAAGATGGCTAAAATGTTTTGGGCATTATGCCAATGTAGTATGTGGCACGAACTACAGCGCAGACCGGAAGAAATCACTTTTTCTAGGACCAGCCGGACTGGAAATATTTGAGGATTTATCAGACCGAAACACAAGAGGGAGAGGGTGTTGAACAATACATTACTGCACTGCGCAAACTGTCAAGAACATGCAGATTTAATCAACAGTTGGATGAGACTTGGAGATCAATTTATGTTGGAATGTAGAACTAGCAAAGTAAGAGACTGGGCAGAGGATGAACCACCATTGGAAACAGTATTGTGTAGCCAAAGGAGTTGAACATAGTGTGTAAAGACCTTGGAGAACAGGGTAAAGGACATTTCAGTTAAGCCTACATTAGTAGCTACTCAGTTGCCAAGTAATGAATCCATGGAATTCATAAGTAATCAGTGTGATGAGAAGATGGAGTAATGATAGAGCTTCCAGTTACAATGGCGAAAACGGAGAAACAATGAGTAGTAGCTCAGGAAGAATATGGGGCATGGAGGGACGTGACCGAGGTTGAAACACAAGAGGATGGAGAATGTTCAGAATGTGCTTAAAAGCGTGACAGTCCCGCCCACCTATCCAACAGTTTTGTCAGTTTTTAAACTTTATTTATTGAAGCTTAACTGTACAACAGAGATACGAGCGCTACACAGTTTGCAAGTATACATTACATGTTCACGGTTCGGTGGATGATCCTAGAGAACATCAAAGGTAGGGTTTACAGCACAATCAAGGCCACAAGTGACATTCCAATAGTCAAAGTATGAAGGTTTATGCAGAGTTGGTAGCCGGGGATAACGGATAGCTAGCATCATCCTCACTGTCATTGGATACAGAGGAGATATAGTAACGAAATAGAGCCCATATGTTCCTGGGTCTGGACTCAGACATTGTAGGCTAGCCCAGCCCTCCTCAGAGGCTCAGGTAACAGGCCAGAGCCTCTGAGCGTGTGTGAGCCCCCAGGCGAAGCCAGAGCATGGGGAATGCATTGGGTAGCCAGAAGCATGCACAGCCCCGCTAATTTTCTAGAGTCATGCCCGAGCCGGGGGAGCTCATGAAAGAGGCAGGTCAGGTCCATAGAGATTAAGTAATTGCGCAGTCAACATTTCAGATGCGGTAGTGCATACTTTCTCCCACAACCGGGAGGGGCGCGGACAGGACCACATCATGTGTATATAGTCTGCGTCGTCTGATCCACATATTGGGCACGTGGCGGGGATGGTCTTTCAACATGCGCTGCAGTCTGATGGAAGTGTAGCGGAATCTGTGAAGCGCTTTAAATTGTATCAATTTAAACCAAGAGTTCAATAAGATTTTGTGTAAGGGCACCCATGCGGTCCCCGTGGTTATCTAGCTTCGTATGTGGAGCTTGAGCGACCTGTAACCACCACGCCGAGGTAGATAATCTCGGCCTGTGACCATGCAAACCCTCTGGGGTCTGAGGGGGTGGGGAGGGGTGTATGGTAGATTCGGTTAATGGGAATCGTATGGATTTGGAGCAGTTTACTTTGAGAACATGAAGTTCACTAAAAAGTATAAAGTCGTCCAGGACAGTGGCCAGTTTGTGTTCAGAACAAATGAAAAGGACAGCATCATCTGCGTAAAGGGAATTGATCTTGCGCGACCCAAACATTTGAATGCCCATATGCGCGTGTCGTTGGAGAATCCTGTCCGCTAAGGGTTCAATAGCCAAGGCAAAAATGAACGGTGAAAAGGGGCACCCCTGCCCATAACTACTTGGAATATGGCAGAGCACTGGTCGCAACAGAAGTTTTACCCGGGCACACAATCGAGGACCAAAGTTACTTTTTTCCAGGACCTACCACATGTAGCGCCAGGAAACGGCCTGTTTACTGCATAAATAGAATGGCTGTCTGTGTCTGGGATAAATACTGATTGGTCATAAATGGTGCCAGCTGTAGGGCCAGCACCTTGGCAAAGATTTTGACATCGCAGATAAGGGACAAGGGGCGGTATGAGCCACATTGTGTAGGGGATTTGCCTGGTTTGAGTAATACTGAAATCACAGCCTCTCAAAGGGATGGAGGAAGTACACCCAACTCGAAGGCCTCATCCCACAAGGTTGTCAATTGGAGACGGGCAGGTTTTATAGTGCTTATAAAACTCAACCGGGACTGTCGAATCGGCCTTCCCAGAGGCTAGTGTATCTATAGTCTTGGAAACCTCAAGGTGTGATCGGAGTGTCTAGGGCATCTCTAGTCTCAGGCGAAATGATAGAAAGTGGGAGACTATCCAAGAATGACTGTAGCTATGGGCACATTGTCTGTGTTGGAACAAAGCGCTTCTGTAACGCTCACCTGGTATCCACGGGGACGTCACTCAGCCTGTTCTGACCTCTTACGACCTCAAACCCTTCCCTGGAGTCTACGCGACTGGAGACTGGGCCTGAAACACAGGATTAGTAGAGTTTAACTCCCTATTGTCTGTGTGCTTGAACCCCTTCTTCCCCGGGATCCAACCCTTCGATCCACAGCTCACCTTGTTTTCTTGGAAAGTGTGCTCTCCGTCCTGATTTCAGCGTAGGGAGGGGTGTGTTGATTGATGCGGGCTCGTTGCTGCCTAGTTACTTCACTGGCAAGAGTCCGACAGGTAAGTAGGAGTCTTTTGAACAGTTCTCTAACTTTGTTCCTTTCCTTCCTTAGATGGTAGCCGGCGTCCGGGGATAGCGCTGAAGGTGAGTGAGCGCAATGCGCCCCTTTCTTATTTGTATTGAACGGAGTTCTTTTTCTGTCTTAGGTGCCGCAACGTTTTCAGCGTGGATGCCGGTTATGAAGAAATACAGTGAGTAAGCGCGGTTTGCGGCGTTTCTAGATGTTTCCACGTTAACCTGGAGTGTCTTTTCCCTCTTGCAGATGGATGAGACGTTCCGGAGACAGAGTTCCCCCAGAGCGACTGGGATTCATGTAAGCGTTTGCTTATTTTTAAAGACTGTACGAGCTTCAAAGATTTGCTGAATGATTACTAATGCCTTTTTTCTGTTCTTTCCCCTTTTCCTTAGTAAGCGGCGTGCCGCGATGGGAATGACACCGCCAAAGATGCCCGCAGAACAGAAGAAGCAATGAATGATGGGCAGAAGCACCACAAGGTAAGGCTGTTCCTAACGGTGTTCTTGTTCTTGCAGGAGCTGAGCGCAGAAGAAAAATGCAGGCCTACTGGAGACCGATCCGAACACAGTGAGTCACGCTGCAGGTGCAGAAAACACAAAGCATGTTTCTCAGCCTGGGCGTGGCTTAAATAGTCTCTGGGTATCTCTGGGCTGAACCACACCCAAAAGACTAGACTGCATATGCAGTTCTGGGAACCGAAATATGTGGGGGCATCCATCTTGTCCCCATCAATGCACTACAAGTCCAATCCCCAATGTTATCCTATGGGAGTGAGTGAGCCTGGTGCCACAAGCGCCAGGTCTGACTCCAAGTGGGTCTTTGGAGGGATGGAGAGGCTCTTGAGGGCCATGTAGGTGATCGTGGCCTTGCTCCAGCCTGACATCTTGGAGGGCTGGGGACATGAGGGGCAGGAATAATGACAGTTTCATAGAAAAGACGGAATTCGTCATTTATAACCTGCAAAGAAAGGGCCAAAGTGCTGTCGGTCCTCAACTGCAGGAATAGGGGGCGCTCAATTTTCCTAATGGATCAATCTAACTAAGACTCGGCTAGGTCGCTCGCCCTCGCCGTATCTTCGGGCAAACTGGGGATCCTTGAGGAATTTCTGCTCCCGCTCGGCGTGGGTGCGGAACGTGTCTAATGTTGTGCCTATTTCAGCAAGGGTGGTGGGCTATTTGGTAGGAGGCGTATTGGGCTTAGAGTAGGGAGTCTGGATTCACTCTGCGATGGCTCTCCGGATTGCCTTAATCCCTGCCTCCTTTGAGATTGCCATGCCCCTAATATAGACTTTGAATGCCTCTCGGAGGGTGGCTTGTGATTGCACAGACCAGTGTTCAGTGAGAAAAAATCATCTATACTGGACCCCAACTCGGATTCAAAAACAGTATTTAGAAGAGAATCCTGTTTCAGCCTCCTTGAGCGTAGTCCCTGGTTGGCGGTGTTCCAACTGAGGGAGATGGTGACCGGGCAGTGGTCTGAGAAAGTACTGGGACGAATGGACATCTGGGTAATGTTTCTAATGAGCATATCTGAGTTGAGCCATATGTCAATACGTGAGTGGGAATCGTGCACTGAAGAGTAGAATGAGAATGCACGGGAGTCGGGGTGGATCAGCATCCATCCATCCATCCATCCATCCATCCATCAATTTTAGTTGGGACTGCACTTCAATGACGGTCCTGGCAGCCTTGGAGAGCTGGCGGGGTTTGGAGCCTGATCTATCGAGGTCTGTGTTCAAGATACTGTTGAAGTCCCCACCCCAGAGTATCCCTATACTCCGGACAGGGAGGAGAGATGTGTGTCAAAGTCGGGATCATCGGTGTTCGGACCATATATGTTGAGCAGAACGACTTCTCTGCCCAGCAGGGTCCCAAAAACCACCACATGGCGTCCCAAGGGGTCTGTGTGAGTTGCTTTATGAAGGAATTTAAGGCTCTTCTGAATCAAGATCATGACTCTGCTATTCTGTATATTACAATCATTGTAGTAGTACTGGGACCCCATAATTTTATAAACCTTTCACATCCACTGGAAAGAGCGTGTTTTTTTCTTGTAGGAAGACTAACTTAATGGCGCTCAATGTAGAGCTGCAATTTGCGCCTTTAGTGTGATTACCCAGTCCTGACATTCCAGCTCATACATGTGATATCATCCGCCTTCTAGAAGACACTGAGGTACCAATAAACAAGTGACCCAAACATGTGAACTATAATATACGGGCCACACGTATAGGGGGCCTTGACCAAATAGCGACAACCTGAATACATACCGGCACTTGGGTTCTCCATTGCTTGTCGAGCCTTTTTTTATTATTTTTTTTTAACAGTCCCCCAATCAGAGAGGTGAAAACCCAGTGAACCATTACCCTTATAACGGGAGACGGCAGCATTGCCTGGCGGGCTGTGCGTCAGCCAGGAACGGCTGTAGGACTGAAGTGAGGCATTATATGGTGCACAATAGAACACAGTAGGTAAGAGATGAAGGAATATTACTTGTGGAGCAGAGCTTGATGTCTGCTTATCCGTTAACAAAAAATGGTCTGTGGAGGTATAGACTATCCAGACCCTGTCCCAAATACAGGATTGATGATCAAACTTAAAAAGTGAAGACTGAGTCTGCCTCCGGCTATCCTGGGAAGTGCTCATCAATGAATTTGGAGGCCTCCGGAATGGTGAAGACTTGATTGGAGTGTTCAATTCTGAGTTTAGCGGGGTACAGCATTGAATATTTCACCCCCAGGTCTTGCAGATGTTTCTTGGTGGCAAGGAAGGTTTTCTGCTTCTGTTGAACCGCCACAGAGGTCTGGATAAAGATTAATTCTGCAGGAATTCAGGAAAAGATCGCTCTTGCCGCTCAAAGGAGGGAATCTCGGTCCCGGTAGTTAAGCACCCGTGCTATGATTGGGCGGGGAGGAACACCAGGCCTGGGTTTTGCTGTTAGGGAGTGGTGGGCCCTTTCTATTGCTAACTGTGGGGATAGTTTCGGGGAGTCTAGCAGTGAGAGTAGAATGTGCTCAACATAGTCTTCCATGGGACCTTCAATACTATCCTCCGGAACACCAATGCGAATATTCTTGCACCTGGAGTGCGATTCCAGGTACTCATTCTTGCTGACATCTTGGACATGACCAGCCAGAGCGGAAACCTCAGCCAGAAGGGCAATATCGTCCTCAGCCGCCCCAACCCTCGTCTCCACCTCCATCACTTGAGTATCAGTTTTCTCCATATGGCCTTTGTTCCGGCATATAGTCACTCACGTTGTCCAGCTTTGAGTGTAGAGCAATGAGTCCATCCTGCATGTAGTAAAACCTCTTTTGTGATTCAGTGGGTTGGGGCGGAGTGGGGGGGACTGACTAAGGTGCCTCCTACTTGGGAGTGGAATCATTTGGTTTTGGCGTAGCTTTCGTGTACTTATTGATCGAGCTTTGCTTTTTATTAGCGCCTTTGCTCCCCACAAGACGTGGTGAACATGACCAGAGTCGTACTGCATACCGGGAGATAGAAATAGCTGTGTGCAGTGATGGATAGTCCAATCTTTTTCGGCTGGCTTCACAGAAGTACTGTAGTTCACAGGAGCATGGTATGGTGCAAGGACCTACTCCCCAAAGCGAGTTCAAGGCAAGATAGGCTAGGTGTGGAGGTGAAACCTCAATGATTCGGTGTAATTAAAAGTAGAGCACGCAGGCAGTCAATGGGCCGAGGAGAGGGGGGGGGGGCAGTGCGTGCTATATATTATAGAGCAGTGGGGACAGTCCGTTATCTAAGGCAGAGCAGGGTCATCGGGCCTGATCCGTGTGAATGGCCAAGCCCTGGAGGTCCAGTCTAGATTGCACCAGAGTGAATTGTGGCCTACCCCATATGGTCGGGTGAAATGCAGTGTTGTGGATAGGTCTTGTGTCCAATAGTCAGTTGGACATGAGCTCCACCACACCGCTATCTGCGTTTAGTGACCCAGTCTCAAGCAGGCGGCATACCACGGGTCAAGTTGAAGGCTGTTATTGCATAGTGAAGAGTTAATTAGGTGCACACAACATTAGCTAAGTAAATGGTCAGGTGCTCCCCTAGGTTAGGCCAGGTATCAAAACGCCATTCAAATCGGATTGCAAACTCGATCGATGCAATGCATTGACTGGCGAATCCTGCAGGAGTGAGACTGCCAGTAGTGGGTATGCATAAGCTGTAATGGCTCAGAGCGCATTTGAGAAGTTCCGGGGGTCGATGTGTGACTGGCTAAATTGCAGAGGTAGTGACCGGTGCAGTGCTGACCAGCGCCAAGGTGCCAGCACGTGGTGCGTAGATTGTCTCTCGCTCGGTATTGGGGTGAGCAAAACTGCTGCTGGGTTAGGAAGATGCATACCAATATGTATGCATGTATGCATTTGCTCCGGGTGTGCTCTGCTCTCCTACCTTCTACGTCTAAATTAAGGTAATTCTTCATTTTCTAGATCACGTTGTTAGTTCTGACCCACTATGGCAAACACGGATAATAGTATAGACAATGCACAGGTGCGGAAGTCAGCGACGCAAATGGATAAGGTTATAAAAATCGTTGGTAACAGCCAGTTTATTGAGGAGGCGATAGCGAGGCCCATTGTACCTCATAAAAACTTAAAAGTGGGCTTGTTAAACACCCGCTCACTTTTCAAACATGCACAAAATATAAATGAATTAATCTTTGAACAAGGCATCGATTTTATGTTGTGTGACAAACTTGGCTTAAGGATCCCATAGGTCCTACCTGTGAAACATCTGTCCCACCGGGTTACATTATTTATGTCAACAGAGGGGGAACTCGGGGTTGCCATTATAGCCAAGGAAACATTAAAGATGTTCAAAGCCACCTTCAACTGCAATGGGTGTGAAACCATCCAGATGAAACGGATAAACAGCTGCTTAATTTAATAGTAGTATATAGGCCCCTGTCACTGAGCTCTGATTTTTCAAACTAACTTTGCTCACAATTAGTCAACCTGAGATCTACCAATGTATCTACTCTGGTAGTACGTGATTTTAACTATTGGCGCGGGAATGAAAAGTATAAGGAAGCCATCTTCCTGGAGAAAGCCTTAAACTTGGACTTCAAGGTCATAAATGACGTGTCCACCACACCACGGGAATCAACTGGACTGGGTTATAGCCAATCTTAAATATCAAAAATGTAAGTCAGAGCCATGTATATGGAGAGACCATTATTTAGTCACCCTGAACATTGAACTTCAGCTCCCCCCCAAACCACCCCCGATCAAATACAATCCTCACATTAAGGGCACCAGTAGAAATTTGGAAAAATTTGACAATAGACCATCCAGCCACGCTTGGATACAATACTCGCCACCTTTAAGGAGCATGATAGTTGTGAGGTAATGCTCAAGAAATATACCACACATATACTAGAGTTGGTAGAGGAAATCGTGCCACTCAAAACCAAGCTAGCTAGGAAAATTAGCAATCATAAAATGGTACAATACGGAAATTGATACTATTAAAATTGAAAAAAGAGCCCTTGAGAGGAAGTGGCACTTAGATAAGACTACTGAAAATATAGAGAGATGGAAAACAGCTAATACGTATAAAGATAAGATTAGCCAAGGCCAACTTCTTCAATGTGGAAATTGAAGCAGCAGATAATAAGACCAGCAAACTCTTTGAAATACTCAAGAGCGTAGAGAAACTGCATAATCTTACTCCGCCCTTATCACCTTCGAAAGAAGACTGACATCGTGCAAAATGTATTCTCCGCCAAAATAGCTAAAGCTAGGCAAAACATAACCGATGTCAGAAATAAACTAAAACAGGACATTTACACTAAGGAGATCAATAATATGGGACAGGAGACCTTCACTTTCACCCCCATAACTGAAACAGTTATTGGAAGTGCTCGGCCATATGAAGCCCACGTCCTGCGCGTAAAATGTATTACCACCCAACATTCTTCAAAATAAAGAGCAATTTGGTCCTATTTGTTAAGAATTATCAACGCCTCCTTTTAAAGAGGGTATAGTTCCCGAGGAAATTAAGGTCACCATTACACCTCTAGTGAAGAAAGTTGGTTTGGATCCTAAGGACTCAGGGAACCTTCGGCTGATTACCAACTTCATACTTAAAATCTTAGATAAATAGCCACCCAGCAGTTGCAGGATCATGTGGAAACCCATGCATCCCTACACCACCCACAGTCTGGTTTTAGTGCTTCACACAGCATGGAAACGGCCATGTTGGCTCTTCAGAAACACATGCTAGGCCTTATGGACAAGGGTAAAATTGGGATTCTGATGCTGCTGGATCTCAGTGCGGCATTTGACGTTGTCGATCATGAACTGCTGATCGAGGCTTTGAAAGACAATGTGGGCTGCTCTGACATGGCACTGAAGTGGTTAGTCTCCTTTCTCACAGATCGCCAAGCCACAGTTCATTGGGGAGACAATTTTTCGGATGCCATCCTAATACTATTTGGTGTGCCCCAGGGTGCCAGTCTTCGCCCATGCACTTTAATTTGTACGTGCGTGCACTGTGTGACATTCTGGTTGAAACTGGAGTTTTTTTTCACCAACTATGCAGATGACACGTAGTTTATAATGGAGCTAAAGGGATCACATAGAATAGACAGCGTAAAGATTGGACAAATATATAGTAAAATCAATGAATGGATGCAATCCAATTGGATGTGCCTCAACAAATCTAAGACAGAACTCATGCTGTTTGGGTCCAGTCGCCTTCTAGATAAACTGGGGGGGAAGGGGGCGGGAGTACAAATCATTTCAGATAAAGGAGGCCACAATCATAATGAACTCTTCTGTTAATTCAGAAGCACAGGCAAACCTCTTGCGAAAGAATACAGCCTGCGGCTTGTGAGGGCCATTAGACCCTTCCTAAGTGAAAACAATATGTCCACCATCGCTAGGGCTGTTGTGTTATCCATGCTTGACTATGGCAATGCCCTTCTTATAGGTGTTCTCGCCAAAGACCTGCATACTTGTCAAGTCATTCAGAATGATGTTGTAAGGCTAGTAGAACATCTCATGAGAAGAGACCATACTACGGCCAGAAGATCGCTCCTTTGGCTCAGTCTAAGAGGATTACGTTTAAATCCCCAACTCTTGTGCACAAATGCCTCTTCGGAAAAGCACCGAATTACCTGAAGAGGAGTCTTGTATCATATACCCCGAAGAAACAGTTGTGCTCAGCAGGAAAAAACCTGCTAGTAGTACACAAATATAAACTCAAATCAGCCATGGGCAGATCCTTTGTAGTACAGGCAGCTGAGCGATGGAATGCTCTTCCTTTGGCTTTGAGAATACAGGAGAATCATCTGCAATTTCAAAAATGTAAGTCCCCTAGATAGTTTGCGTCTGTATTGTTAATGCGCCCTGATGCCTGCGGGCTACCGGCGCTATAGAAGACTACATTACGTCGAATGGGGCTAAGAACCTTGTGAGAGCAGGTGGCGCCTTGTATTCTGGTCTTTTCCGGCGTGGTCCCTGAGTCTGATGTTGGAATCCGCAGGACTCGGCGGATGCTATAAGGGGGGCGGGGTCAGAGTCGTGATGTGCTCCGTGGGCTTTAACTGCAGGCCAGCAGGGCTGGGAAGCAACCTAAAGACATTGCTGGGCTCTGGTCCTGGCTCAGCAAGCTGTGGATGGGAGCCCCAGTGAAGGCAGTCCTGAGGAGTCCCCACAGGTGACAGAGCAGGCGCCTCCTGCTGTAGGGGCTGAGTGTTCGTGGCCCAGCTGTCCAAGGGGTCGCAGTTCAGGGTATGATATTTCGGGTCGGGTGCATCCTGCCCCACTCAGGCCTGAAGCCTCGCTGCTAGAGTCAGCAAGAGACCACGCTCCATGGAAGCATGTCACAGGGTGCCACAGAATTCAGTACGCAACTCCGAAGGGAGTAATTACAAAGGAACAGCTCACCTCTCCACTGCCAGGAAATCCTGCAAATGGCTCTCCATCCGACAAAAAATCGACCTGAAATCTGCCTGACATACAAGGCCTTAAACCACTTAGCCCCACCTTATCTCACCAACAAATTCTCCATGAAACTCGCCACTAGAACCACCAGATCCTCTAATGCCCTTTGCTTGTTCGTACCCAGATTCCTCTTAAAAAGAGCTGGTGGAGCTAGCTTCACAGTACTTGCCTCCCAATTCTGGAACACCTTACCTCTCCACATTAAAACTATCGCGTCCTTCCAGATGGCTCCTAAACAATGAGTAACCCCACCATAGGTTCAAATTTATGTAAATTCTGTAAATTGTTGTTCTCGATTACTGTAGAGCCTCCCAATAAGGGAGTACCCTGCCTTTGCTCTAACATGTCTGTATACCTTGTAAACTGCTGTAATTGGAGTCTGTATGTATCACAACCATGTCACCGTCGTCTTAAGCGCCCTTCTACCTCCGGGTTTGGAACGCTATACAAATAAAATAAACCTCTGAGCCACAAATCGGGCAGGACGTGCCTGGACTACCAGTCTGTGGATTTCCAGAATGAAACGCTGCTCCAACACGTAGAGGTTGCTATTAAGGATCTTCCCCCATCATGGAGTAGCTCGTTTAGGCGGCCATACTCATGTGCGCAACAGCCCCCCCCCCCCCACTAGCCAACAGTTTATCATGCCAAGCACTAAAAATATTATGCGGGAAATGCAGGTGACATATAGCGAAATGTTGTAGGGACGAAGATTCCACCAATTGGATTGGAGAAGTGGTGATTGAGAAGAATGTGTATCTGCCGTTGGCGATGAAGATATGACAGCTCAATTACCATTGTCCAAGTTAACGCATCTCTGATCACTATGATGGCTGACTGGTGCTAAATGCACTGATTCTAGATGTAGTGTGTACAACAAAATTGGTCCTAAATATTTGCATGAGATAGACCTAACCACAGATCGCATAGAGGGATGAAGTTTGAGCCGATTGGCTGCTTCAAAGCGACGTTTGATTTTTAAAGAGGGACATGCTGAAGGATGTTTATGTAACAAAGGGTGCATCCTCTTAAGTTGGACACATCAAAGACTTCTGAAAGTATGACTGTATACGAATGCTGATGAAGCAGTATTTGCAATTGAGGAAGGAACTAAAGGGTGAGGTGGAAGAGGACATGTTGAGAGAAGGAATTGGGTGCCTGAAAGCCTTTACACATCATTCTGTTAAGGGTACAAACCAGTGGCTCAAAAACTACGCGCCATGCCACTATCCATGAGGGGAAAAGTGAAAAAATGAACTAAGCAAATTAGAGACGGAAGGTATTGGAGAAAGTATTGATGCTGCGGAATCGGTGTTGCCTCTTGTGGTAGTCCGGAAATGGCCAGGAAAGGTCAGTGTGGATCTCCATCAATTAAACAAACATGTCCTACCGGAGAGACATCCACTTCCCAATATTCATGAGTTAATTGCCATGATGGTTCCTTCAGAAACAAATTCGACAGCCTTACTTTAGCGTACCACCAGATTAAACAGCACAAAGAATCCTGTTATCTTGTAGCTTTCATTTCTCCGGAAGGGCTATTTCAATATCGTAGGATGCAGTTTGGTCTAGTTTCAGCCGCCTCAGTTTTTCAGATGGTTATGTACAGAATATTTGGAGAAGATGGCGTTATCTTTTTTCCGGGAGGATTTCCTAATTTATGCTAATGACAAAGGAGCACGACAGACCAGAAAATGTTATCAAAATGTGTAGTGGGGATTGACATTCAGCAAGGAGAAAATTAACAGGAAGGAAATTGAATATTTGGGTCATGTGATTTCCAAAGATGGCATTTCACCAAAGAGGGAGTTGGTCAATGCAATAGAACAAATGGCCGCACCCATCTGTAAAGATCAATTTTTAGGAACGGCCGAATATTATGCCAAATTCATGAAGGGCTTTGCTGATCACACATGCTGCTAAAGGATTCTATTACGATCAAAGTTGCAGTTCTCATGGAATATGAACTGCAAGGAAGGATTTGCAATATGTCAAACGAGCTTTAGCACCAGCATTGCAGAAGTATAGAAGAGGACAGATTGATTTCCACAGATGCCAATGTCGGATTGGGGGCTGTGCTCTAGCAAGTTGAGGGCAAGAAGGAGTATGTGATGGTGTTTGCATCTAGCTTATTGAAGGGGCCTGAGAGATCCTATGCAACCATTGAAAGATGCTCTAGCAGTGAAGTGGGGCACCACATTTTGAAATACACACTGACCACAAACTTTTTTTCTACTCCAAACTAAGGGATGGGATTGGATAAAGTATCTGGCAGGATAAGGTGGGTGTCCAGACTACAGGCGCTTGAGAAAATTATTCATCATGGTCATGAAGGCCATTGAGGGATTGTGAAGCTGAAACACATAAGGAACAGTTATTGGTGGCCGGCCTGTGATCCTTAGATTGAGAAGAAAGTTTGCGGACTGTATCCTTTGTGCTAATCGTGATGACGTATGTGAGAGTGAGGGACGGCCCATGAATTTGACACCTGAAAGACAGTGGGAGAAATTAGCAATGGATGTATTCGGACCAATATGGAGTGATGGATGTCAGATGTACTGCATTGTGGTTGTGGATGTTTTGACTAGATGGACAGAGGTGAGGGTGACTCCATGTGTCACCACAAAGAGCATAATTTCGTTTTTGGAGGAATTGTGTGTGCGGGAGGTCTACCCGTGTTTGGGTCTCACTGATAAAGGTTCCAAATTTAAATCAAAAGAAATGTAAACTTATTTTGAAAAGAGCGGTTGTGCATAAGACTAGTGACATTTTAACACCACCAAACTAATGGAATTGTGGAAAGGTATTACAGACTTAAGGACGCTATCAGGTGGGCATGGTCCAATGGAAAAGAATGTAAGGATGTGGTAAAGTGGACGATTGTTGCCCATAGATTTACATCACACCACAAGCCTTTCCTGATTTGAATACAGTAGAAGAAAAGAGTACAACAAAGGTCTTTCCATGCTGGATGGGGGATGTCATTAATGGGAGAGGATAAGGAATTGTGAATTGGAAAACAATGCTGCTCAGGACAACAGGTGGTTTAGGAGACACCATGTTCCCCAGGTGGGAGGTTGGGTCAGTCAAATTGCCTGGTGTTGCCGGGTGATGTCGTTCTGGTGTAGACCCATTGACGTGACTGAGGTTTTCAAGCATGTACTGTAGGTGAAAGATGGAAGGGTGTGGAATATGGAAAGGGTGATGGTGATGGCATTGATTGTCTGAAGGAGTAGATTCTTCCTTTTCCTGCTCATCAGGCAGAGTGGAGGGATTGGAACCACCTAGAAGGAACTGAAAATCGTGTATCAGCCACTTCAAGGTGGGGGTCGGAATTATAAGAGACCATGTTACCTGGACGACTATGCTGATTAGTAGTGGCGGCAGAATTATCAGTGGAAGTATTGTGGGGAAAGAAAGGGAATGTGTGGTGCTGGTATGCATCGTGACACAGAGCCCATGACTATGCAAGAGGTTGATCCGTCAGAGGAGAGCGGAAGAGGACCGTTAGTGACTGGAGAGCGGGGCTTGCATTTATTCCACGTATGTCTTAAAGTATATTACCAGTTGCATGCTTTAATTTTGAAGGGGGAAAAAAGCATGGCGTTTCTGCACCTGTCCCCTGACTACTGCAGACTAATGATTTTGGAGGCACCTGGCTGAAGTAGTAGCAAGAGGGATATCTGGCCTTGGATTACTCATGATCTGTAGACCTGCATGTTCTCTAGCTCCTATGGAGCTTTAATCAGACTTAATCAGTTGCAGAGTGATTGTTCCACTGATTTCTGTATGAAGACATTGGTACAAAAAGTCAAAATACTTGAGGATAATCTCAATTTACTTTGCATAGGTTTTGTTTTCAAGGAGTAGTGTGATCACTGTTGTGGCTGGAGGGGTATGCAGACACACATTTGTACACATACAACAGTACACATGATATGATTTATAACTAGCCTGTACACAAGTAATTCTAGGTGCCACAAGACCAACTATTCTACTAGGCCTTGTGACATTGGGATTGTGCAAGTGCAAAAACGACAAGTGCGGAGGGTGGGGGAATTCGGGCAACATGGTTGATTAAGTGCAGCGTGGCTCTGGTTAAGTGTAAAGAGGCAGGAGGGCTATAGGGGTTACAGTTACAGTCCCTGAGAGCACGGTAGGCCGGAAGGCAGAGCAAGGAAGACTGGTCATGGAGGAGCCTGGTGCCCAGTGAGATTCTGAGGATACCAAGCAACCAGTCGGTGCCACAGTCTGATAAGTTGGCGAGGAAGTGCGACAGAGAAGTCGGAGGAGAAAAGGATGGTCTTGAGCCTCTTTTTGAATTATCCTGTGTTCCTTCTCAAACTTGAGGGGCCGGGTGGCTGTATACTTATTATCCATATTCATCATTTCTTCTTTACTTGTACGTCTCTTGGTATTTTAATAGATATAAACCTTATTGCTGAGGAGACGTGTTGCAACCACTGACTACTATTGGTAGTTACTTTGGAGTAGGGTAGGCAAAACGGAAATTATTTGATGGGAACTGTTAATTGGCAGATGGTGAAATGAAACCTAGGTTTAAAAGGTTTTATGAAGGGCGAAGTTTGAGAATTGGGCAGAGGTCGTTAGGCTGACTGTTCAAATATGTCAATGTGAAAAGGGATTGAGCTAGTTGCGATTTGTTTTTTTTTAACTGAGCTTTTTTAAAATAGTGTTTGTATGTGTTAAAGGTTATTAAAACACCAATCTCAAAATTACATACATTACTTACTATCACATTTGTAAACCGTATTAAAACATATTTTATGAGAAACTGAATGATCTAATAATTTTAATGAACTTGGCATACTCTTTAAGTTACTATTTTTAAAATGTCTTGATGCATAGAATCAATAGAAAAGTTGATCACAAAATTACCAGCATATATTCTATTCCAAAACTGATCATTATTTGTGAAACAAATCATGAGCCAATTTATCATGTCCCTTCAAGTATATCTCTACAAGTAGTTTGTAGTTCAACAGATGCCTTAGGGCCTCAAAGGCTAAACCACATAGTCTACATAATTGTTCCTCAACAGGGATTTGGTGCCAAACACCCTGATTTTGACATGGTAGCAAGTTGATTAAATATAAGACTCGTAGTAAATCGTGTAATATTGACTACCGTATCAGAAAAGATTGCCTCGAATAACCATACATGTTGTCATTCCACACAGTTTGCAAAGCCTCAAATTTCGGTTTCAGATCGTGGTCTTTCTGAATTTACCTCTCCTTCAATGTTAAATTATCTAGGCCAGGAAGAGCACAACCATTCTCATTTAGGAACGCAGACATTTCATCAATCCAAGGTTTTAGCCTTTGGTGAGGAGCTAAAATATCTACCTGATTTTCCAAATAAGAATAAGAATAAGATACAATTATCACGCTGATTAAAGATTTTAAAGTACAGTAACCAGTTGGAAATCATTTTGAGTCTGTCATTATGCCCAATTCTGTACAAATTGCTTCAACAGGCACACAGTTTGGGAGACCTACAGCCTTCCTCCAAAGTTTCCCTTATTTTCTTAACCATTTCATTTCTCAGCTTTAAATATTTTCAGGCCATATGAAATGCATGGTACAATGCAGGACTTGTACAACTGCAAGAAACCTTCAATGAATTGACCACCTTTTTTGTGGATAAAGCACTGAATTGCCTGGAACTTCACTGTAGTCTTGTTTGTTATTGAATCAGCAAGCAATTAATTATGTTAATCTGCACACCATGATGTAATCTATTTTAGTACATTAACCTTCTCAAGATTCCAGTTGTATTTCCAGAGGTGGTTTCTATGATTTTTAAATGTTGTAACCTTCATTTTTATTAATGATTAAACCATTGGTACAAAAGACTAAGCTGTAGTCCAATGACAGTTTGGTCCATAAAAATGACATAACCACATAAATCTGCAATACAGGTCGTTAATTGATCAGAGGTGGGGCTTTTGTACATTTCTCCAATTCACTGTCTAAATCCGCCATGTTACATAATACTGGGGCTAGAGTACACCTTTGCTTTAGACTGTTTCTTGCATAGGCCCACTTATTAATCCAGCCTGAGGATGTAGCACCCAAATTTCCATTTTATCACACAAAATATGGTGGTTTACTATGTCAAAGGCTTTTGTATAATCAGTGAAACAGATGTACGAATTGAGCTAGTTGTGATTTTGGTTGTTTTGCTTAGCCTTTAGAGCTTTAGTAGGAAAAGGGATATCCACATGCTCCTCTGGCCAAGATTTCTCTCAAAAAGTGAGCTAATGTAAAGTGGTGATATGCAGCATGTTTTGGAAGCAATGCAGGCTTTGCAAGGCAGCCTATGATGACCAAATGTAACGAGTAGTAATTTCACTGAATTTTCTAGAAATGGGCTAAGTTGCGGATTCAGGCACAATAGACTTTTGTGAAGTAGGAAGATATTGCCCACTTTCAATGATGTGAATGAGGAGTGATCTTATTTTACCAAGTCGTTTGTGTTGGTTGAATCATTTGTGATGAGAGGATTGTGTTTTGGAGGATAGACGGGAGTCGAGGATGCAAAGTGTTGCTGCTTGTGAGGGCAGAAGGGAAGGTGGAGACTAATGTTCAGGTAACCTTTTAAAGCTGACGTGGATTGAATCACGAAGGAAGAGAAACTATCTAGAGTACTCAATTTTGTGAGACTAAGGCCTCACTCTTGTAGAAACCAAGCCGAGTTGGAGAAGAATGTAATTCTCTTGCAGGAGGAGAGGAAGGGGCTCTCCAGTAGAGCGGTCGACTGGTGGATTGCAAAGTTGCCTTTTGGAATCTGCATTCCTAAACGCCCATTGCAGAAACTAAGAAGCTGACGAGAGGAACTATGAGTAACATGGGCTTGCAAGAATCACTTTAAGAGGCCTTTCCTCAGATGGGGCACCAAGAGCCCTAGTAGAGAATTGCCTGAAAGAGCAGTTCAGAAAGCAACTAAAACCTAGTTTGGGTCCTTGAATTATATCACAAATCAGCAAGAAATGGTGCCTCATGCTGAAAAAATTGTAGTTTGGAGGTTTTTGTTATCATGAAGCATGCTGGTCTATACACTGCATGTATACTGCTTAACGCCTATCCTGACTTAAGCCACTGCACTATTGAGACGCCTACCATGTAGCTGTACGATTGGAAGCCCAAACTGAAAATTAATGTATCAATAGAACCTCTGCTTAGATCCTAATCTTATGTGGGTAGTAGTAAGAAAATCCTGGTTATGGCATGCAGGCTTGGTTTCCATGCAAAAGGGAAGGTCAAGAGTTGCTTTTTATGCATGCTTTCTGTTGCTACATCCAATTTGCAAAGTTTTTGCTGCCCCATCATGTCTGGTCAAACCTTTTTGATAGGTCTACGAAAGGTCTACGTTAAAGTAAACTATCTAGCCCCCATAGCCATTTAGGTTCAGTCATTTCACTTTAGTTTATTGAATGCTGTTATGGTTCCGTTCATTTGTAATAGTGAATGAAGTTCTGTAAAGCAGGTATGAGTAAAGCATGATTGTTGAGGTACCAAAAGCAGTGTTTTAATTACTTCCATGTATCTTGTCTTTTCATTGCTAGAAAGTCGAAGTCTCCTCCCTCTAAAACCCCAATCGTTATTCAGGACGACTCGCTCCATGCTGCACCTCCCCCACAGATCAGAATCTTGAAGAGACCCACAAGCAACGGTTTGGCCAACAACTCTAACTCTGGCAACAAGCCAGCATTTCCTGTGAAGTCCTTAGCTCAGAGAGAAGCGGAGTACGCTGAAGCTCGTAAACGGATCTTGGGAAGTGCCAGCCCAGAGGAGGAACAGGAGAAGCCAGTGGTAGACAGGTGAGCAGCTATGATGGCAACGTTGAAAGCTGAGGCAAAAACCAGTGCAGCCACGATGGTGATGGAGGCAGAATCCTTTTTCTTACAACCCACCTCCGAAAGCAATCCTGGATCTAGAAAATAATTGGCTTATTACTTTTCAAGGTTCTGTTAATGGTTACTATCTGGGGCAGAAGAGGCAATTTATGGACTGGTGAACAGAAGAGCAGGATAATCTATTGTGACTAGTGATCTTCCAAATAATGTTGGGTGTACACCAAGCAGAATTGTTTGGGGCACACTTGGGTGAGTAGGTTTTGTTGGCTGATCATGAAAATGGGGCGGTTTGCCCTACACAAATGTACATGAAGTGGGCCGTAAGGAGGGTGTTAAATTGCATAAAGATCTTATTGGCAATCTGGCTCAAGATCTTTTGGACTGACTCCCATGCACTGTTGGTTAGGGCTGATGGGAGTTATAGTCCAACGTCTGGAGTGCCAAAGGTTGCAGACACCTAGTTCACTCATGGGGTTTGGTGAAGAAATGTGGCTTAGGCTGAATAGTGGAGGTGGTTCGATACGGTTGGGCAGGCAGGTGCTGGGCGTATGGTTACAGCGTTGATGTAGAATAAATAACAGCATTTCGAGAAGGAGAAGCAGTTGCAGGGATATAATGCTATATTTGAATGACTCCGAAATTGTCATCAATTTGGATTTTATTTAGTTCAAAATGATCTTGCAAGCGCATTCCAGGATCCTCCTTGGTGGCTAGTTATCTAAGGTTATGAATCTAGAAATCTGTTAAAAGTACCTCTGGGCCTGCTAACCACACTAAAGTATTCTTCAATTTCCCGTGTTGCTCACTATCCCACAGTATAGTGTTTGACACTTTGCTGCTTACTAGTCTACACACCCGTTCACTTTGCTGTGTTGCGTTTGAAATTGCTAGCAGCATTGTAGCCACTTGGCCAAGAGCCCCTTTTAACTTGACATCAACCACTACCAGGAGCTACATTTGGCTTTTCATGCTAACTGCTTACGTACAAGTGTACTATCTGACATAATTGTCTAGGAATTTGCATAAAAGATGCACTAGTATATTTAAAGCATGACTGGTCTAATTCACTGGACATACTTATAATTGCATTTTACTCCTTCGTCCCTTTCCTCCATAATTATAGGACATCTCTCTGTCCTGTGGGACGGGACCGGAGCACTTTGTAAAAAGCATCCACATTTTTTTTCAAAAATGTGTCCCTCTTTCCTGCGCGGGGCCCGGCACGCGCCCGTAACCCTGCCCACCTTGGCTCCACCCCCATCAGTCCTTTCTCCGCACGATCGGGGCCGGACGCACTTGCATCCTCAGAAGATTTTCTTCCCTTTTTTCCTCTCTGGCTCTCGCTAGCGTTCGTTTAATAGTCTGTCTTTCAAATGAGACTTTCCAGATTGTTCATGGTGTCACTGTCGCTTCGCGAGGGCGGATCCCCATCCTCTTTAGGGTTTTTGGGTCCGGAACACCGTTGGGACTCCTGTTTTTACTGTGACTCCCTTTCGGTCCGGGCACTTCAACGTCGGTTGGAGTGGTGGGAGGAGGTGTTCCGACTAACTCCTCCTTCGCATTTTCAGGCGTTCATCAACGAGAAGAAAAAACGCCCGGTAAGTTCTTTACTTTTCAGAGCACCCCAACCGGGGGATACCTTCCCAGGTTCCTCTCGGTCCGGGAGGGGCGTTGATCGCTCTGTTACTGGGGTTTGCCCTGAGGTGCCCGTTGGGCCGAATAATTCTACCGGAGTTTTCTCCGAGGGTCTCCGTAAGGGGCCTGTGAACACCGGAGTATGCTACGAGGCCCCTTCTGTGGGGGCTGTTTGTGGACCCAGTTCTACTGAGTCGTGGGGTACCGGAGTTCGCTCTGAGGCCTCTGTCAGCTTCCCTCAAAAAACAAAACCGGCGTGCGCCCCGAGGCCTTGGCTGGGCTTGTTACCGAACGGATGTTCGAGGCCCGCGCAGGAAATTCTTTTACCGGGCCTGGGTCCGAGGTCCCTCGTACAGAGGCTAAAGCTACCAACAGTTCTGAGAGGCCGGACAAGGCCTTGTCAGTGAAAGCAGTTGCTCACCGTTCCCGCTCTTGTGGTGACACCAGATCTGTTGGGGGCAAAGAAGCAAAGTTCTTCTTTTACCGGCAGTGCCGAGGTCCGTCCTTTGCAGGCTCAGTTGGCGGTTGGTATGTCACAAAAAACATTCCAGGCCTCATAGTACCGGCTCTGCCGAGGTTCCTTATGTTAAGGTTAAGACCCCTGATCCATCGATGGGGACCCCTGCCTCACTTCCTCACTTGCCGCAGTTCCCCTCAGATGAGGACAAAATGGCACCCGTTTCCGCCACGACTGCGGCAGCCATTTTAGGTGCTACCCCCCTACAACTACGCCATTGGCCTCTAGGTTCACCCAAGGGACCAAGCCCTACACCAGAGTCCCTTGTGTGCATCCTTAACGGCACGTTTATGATTGGAACGCCCGGATGCCTATTCCGAACAATGTTTAGTTGCCTGCGGGGTGGCACCTTTGATTTGAGGATACGTCGGTGGAGGGGCCTGTGTGGCACCCTTGCCCGCTATGTCCCTGGATTTGTCCACCTCATGAGAGGCCTCCTCAGGTGTCGAAACAGTCTCCGGAGGACACCTTTTTCGGTAAATTTCAAGCGCTTATGCGTACCGACCCCATGAGGGAATATTTCAAAGGGCTTTTCAAGGAGATATGTCCACCTCCGACTCCACCCGTTCCTCTTGTAGTGGTTCCGCCGGTGCCTCCCTCGCCCGTGGTGCCTCCATTGTCCCCAGTGGACAAGGCAGTGCCTAACACGGCTCAGCAGGATGCTGACCTGTCAGATGATCCGCAAGGCGATCAGGACAACGAGGACCTTCCCCGCTCTATCGGAGCTTTTCATGACCGGGTACTGGACATGATGAGTTTCTTAGATGTTCCGGTGCCCGAGGCACCCACTCTGCAGGAGGGCGTGTTTTCTGGGGCATTCACCCTGTCTCCCTTGGAGCGTACCTGCCTGTTCCTGCAGAAGGACGTTTTGGCCGAGGTTCGAAGAGTCTGGGAAAAGCCACACTCGGGACTTTTTGTCAATAAGAAGATTGACGCAAGGTACAGGCTGCATTCTTCGGAAGAGGTGGCCCTGTCGTCTTGTCTGCCTCCCTCCGCCACAGTGGTGGCTGCGTCTACGTTGCAATCCTGACCTGCAGCATCCTCTTCCACGGCGGCTACTCAGGTCTTCGGTAAGGAGGACAAGTTCCTTGACTTCCTAGGGAGGAAAATCTTTGCCAACTCAGCCTTGCAGCTCAGGCAGGCAAATGCTTAGTTGATATTGGCGGGAGTTTACATGCGAATGTGGAAAGGTCTGTCGGAGTTTAAGGAGCACATCCCGGTCGAGAAGTTGGAAGATTTCAAAGGAGGCCTTTCCGACTCCAGGATCTCCTGGAGGCTGCGGGTCATCACGTAGACACCTCAGCGCCTGATGCTGGGGGTTGATACCTCACGGCAGGCGTGGCTGCATGCCACTAAATATTTTAAGGAAGTGCAAGACAAGGTGTTGGACCTTCCATTCGATGGTAAGGAGCTTTTTCATTCTACTACAGATGTAGAGCTCACCAAGACCAAGGATAGCACTCAGACGGCTAAATCATTGTCTGTTCTGGTCAAAGCTCCTTTCAAATCCCAGAGACCGTTGTCTCAAAGTCGACCCTCCTCTGGTTTTAGGGGCTTCCTCGACCGCAAATCTCGCAGAGTGGATACTCCTGTGGGGAATAACCGCCGTAGACAACAGTGCACAGGGTTTTTCTCCTGCTCTTCAGCCTCCTCATCAGGTTCAGATGGCACCGCAACCAATAAGCCTGTCAAATGTGGGTTTTCCGCACTCACACGAGACCCCGGTGGGAGGACGCATTGCGTCTCATTGGAGGCGTGGCAGACCATCACAGAAGACGGATGGTCTAGTCAGTCGCTCGAGCTGGCTTCTGCTTACCTTTACCTCCCCCCCCCAATCCCATCCCTCAACCCTCCTTTTCAGCTGTCGGGCTCACCCTCCCTCAAGGCCGAATTTCAGAAACTTCTGGACCTCAGAGCTGTGGAACCCGTTCCCCTTGGGGAGCGAGGGGAGGGCTTCTACTCCTGGCTGTTTACGGTGCCCAAACCCAACCAGGCTGGCCTGCTCACCATCCTAGACCTTTCCCAGTTCAGTCTTTTCATACCCCAAGAGAAATTCAAGATGATCATGCCCAGTCAGATCGTTCCTCCTTACAGATGGGCGATTGGCTCAGCGTTGTGGATCTTCAGGACGCGTACATGCATATCCTGATTTGGAATCCACATAGGAGGTACCTCTTCTTCGGGAGAGGAGCACTTCCAGTTTCGGGTGCTTCCTTTTGGCCTCAGCTCGGCACCGCGTGTCTTCACAAAGATGTCGGTGATTGCGGCCTATCTTCGTCTCCAGGGTATCCATGTGTATCCATATTTGGACGATAGGCTCTTACGCAGCCCTTGTCCGCTGGCGGCAGCGGGCAATCTCCAGTCTCTCCTTCAGTTCCTGTTCCATCTTGGGCTGTCGGTGAACTGGCGAAAATCCTCCATGACGGTCTCACAGGACCTGATCTTCTTGGGTTTTTGTTGGAATATGATCGACTGCAGAGTGTATCTGACCACGGACAGAATGGCGGATCTGTTAGCCACATGTCAGATGTTTGCGCAGTCGGAGAGCATGTCGGCCTGGTGGTTCCAGAGGCTTCTGGGCCTCAGGGCCTTGTGTGTACTGGCTCTTCCTCGTCTCAAAATGATAGGACCCAGATGGCTCTTGGGAGTTCATGGTGTCAGGCAGTGGATTTGGATTCCAAGCAGATAATGATTCCAGATTCCATGAGTGGACCTGGATTGGTGGTCATCTCTCAGCAACCTGTCTGGGGGCGCGGGGGTTTCAGGACTTGGTCCCCACGGTGACGATCATGACACTCATCCCTTCTGGGGTGGGGTGTGATGTTGGCGCTTCTTCAGGTCTCGGACCTTTGGTCGCCCCAGGACAGGCTCCTCCACATAAATCATCTGGAGCTTCTGGCGATCTTCCTAGCGCTCAGGGCGTTCAGACCGCTCATTGTCAACAAGGTGGTCCGCATAAGAACGGACATTGTGGTGTCAATGTATTACATCAACAAGCAAGGGGAACGAAGTCTGCCCCCTCGTGGACCTGTCTATCCAGATTTGGGAGTGGGCCGTGCTTCATGATGGCTGGCTGCTTTCAGTGCACATCCCGGGTCAGCTGAATGTCACAGCGGGTTCCCTCAGCCGGCAGACAGTGGTCAGCTACGAGTGGGAATTGAAGGCAGAGGTCCTCTCATGGATTTTCTTGCATTGGGGCACACCGGAGGTGGACCTCTTCGCTACGGCGGTGAACAAGAAGCTTCCTCAGTAAGCCTCCAGAGGGGGGCTGGGAGCCTCCTCTCTGGGGGATGCTCTCGAGATTCCATGGCACAACATGAGAGCTTACGCCTTCCCGCCTCTGCCTCTAGTTCACTGTGCAATTTGGAAGTTGAAGAACTCAGTGAACTGTTCCCTTCTACTCATAGCTCCGTGGTGGCCGGCCAGGTTTTGGTTCTCAGAACTTCAACGCCTGTCGCTGTGTCCGCCGATCAGGTTACCAGTAACTTGCGATCTTCTTCACCAAGGGGAACAGCAGATGTGGCACCCCTCCCCACAATCGCTCAGCTTGGTGGCATGGTGCCAGAGTTCAAGTCTTTAGAGCATCGGAATTTGTCTACGGATAACATGCACATTATCCAGGCAGCCAGGAAACTCTCAACCAGATCTCAGTACAAGAGTAAATGGCTCAGGTTCTGTCTCTGGTGTTTGGAGAAGAAGTTGGATCCAAGGGTGGCCACGATTGACACGGTGCTGTCCTTCGTGTCCTCCCTGGCAGAGTCAGGGGTTCATGTTCTGCCATGCAGAACTTACCTTTCAGTGGTTTCCGCTTAGCTTTCTACAGACCAGTGCTCTTATTCTGAGTAACCCAGTGGTTAAGAGGCATTTTGCAGGGTTGACACGCCTCTACCCTGCACTTCGTAGTCCACACCCGCCGTGGGACCTAAATGTAGTCCTGGCGGCGCTGTGCCATAAACCCTTTGAACCAATGGCTACGGTGGACCTCAAGTACCTGTCTTGGAAAGTGTCCTTTTTGGTCGCTGTTACGTCAGCAAGGAGAGTGAGCGAGCTCCAGGCATTGTCGGTGGAGCATCCTTTCTTGGTCTTTCACAAGGACAAGGTAGTCCTTCGGACAAACCCGACCTTTCTACCGAAGGTAGTGACGGAATTCCATCTGAATCAGTCGATCTCCCTACCGGTCTTTTTTCCGAACCCTGCCTCTGAGGCTCAGAGGGTTCTACACTGTCTTGATGTCTGAAGAGCTCTTAAATTCTACCTGGACAGGACTTTCGAGTTTAGGAGTTCTTCTCAGCTTTTTGTAACCTTCGGTAACCCTCAGGGCAGGCAGGCGTCTAAGGCAACTATTTCTAGGTGGATCGCCACCTGCATCACGGAGTCTTTCACCGTCCAAGGGCTGAAACCTCCTAAGGGTATTCATGCACACCTGGTGCGGGGTAAGGCAGCTGCGGTTTGCTTTTCAGAAATGTCCCCTGGGAGTCCATTGCTAGGGCAGCTATTTGGGCCTCCACATCTACTTTCTATAAGCATTATTGTCTCGACATGAGCTTAAGAGCTGACGCTCAGTTTGGTCAGGCTTTACTGAAGAACCTGTTTCAGTAAGGGGTATTTCCATCCACCCATAGTTCCTGTAAGGAGTGCTTGGGAATCTCCCATAAGTATGGAGGAAAGGGAACAGGACGTAGGAGTATTGGTGACCACCTTACCCCTAGTCCATAGTCCCCTTTCCGCCATACGCCCGCCCGCCATCCCCTCTAATAAGGTTCCTCTGTTATTGCTAATGGGTCTTTGACCCGGCGATAGTAAAGGACTGATGGGCGATGCGCGGGGCGGAGCCAAGGTGGGCAGGGTTACGGCTGCGTGCTTGGCCATGCGCAAGAAAGAGAGGAAGGACACACTTTTGGAAAAATGTGGATGCTTTTTACAAAGTGCTCCGGTCCCGTCCCACAGGACGGAGAGATGCAGAAGTGTGGAGGAAAGGGGACTATGGACTTAGGAGTAAGGTGGTCACTACGGTGAGTAACCTAGTAATATTTGGAAATTACTCAGCAAATCTGTTTGCTCACTCTGCTGCTTTTGCAGAATGGGGTGCTAAGTCACATCAAAGGTAGCAAAGATCAATGCAATGGCAGGAACGGTCTAATCCAGTAGCAGATGGAGAGGCAGAGTTTAAGAAGTGGCAGCACCCCATATAAAAACTAAAGGAGGTAGCAGGAACAACTGACCTAATAGAAATGTGAAAAGATCAAAAGGGGAAGCAATTTAAAGAACATTAAAAGTAAAACCTGTACAGCACCACAGCAAGAGACCAGATTCCACAGACGGCACTAGAGTACAAGACTTAACACTGTAAAGGAAAGGGGTCCAAGGAATGTACTTTTTTAGGTGCTTGACAGCAGAACTACCCCCCCCACAAATCTTTCAGGCACTGCATTCTTGAGGATGAACTTTTAATTCATTCTCCTTGGTCATGAGCATCTCTTGGTCACCCTCTGAAAAGTAGTGAGTTTATGGACTCAAAGGGTGACAAAGGTGGTGTTGATCCTTTGTGGTACAGGAAGGTGCATTGAAACATCTTCCATCTGTGCTTTCTAGCTGCAGGAGCTGAAAGCCTTTCCTTCAAAATGGATTGTCCTCCAACGTATTCCTCATCTTGGATGTATTCCATCCAGCTTTAGCTGCTTTGGAAAAAAAATTCTCGGCAGAGGGCGTCGATGTTGAATCGATGGTCCCTCTAAGGCCTCCGAGGGTGATGTCATCGGGTATACAAGTAGCACGCCTGGTGCCCGTTGGCCTCAGTTCTGTTTTTCCGCAGTACGTGTTGCTTGGGAGACTCGGCGTGCCTCGGGTAGTTCTGTGATGCAGTTACTGAAGATATTTGTTATGTCCTTGACGATCCTGCGATTGCAAGAAGTGTAAATCCTGCGGTTCCACAAGGTCCATCATGGACCCGCACTGGGAATGTCTGTGGTGTCTCGGGGAAGGCCACGACATTTAGGCCTGTACCAAGTGTCGGGCGATGACTGGGGAAGGCCTTGCTAGAGAGGAAGGGAAAACTGCAGGTAGGTCGTAAACCTGACCGAAAAGCCTCTAGAGTCGAGGTCCCATGAGGAGAAATCTCCTCAATGCGAAAGGCATTGGTCTAGGTCCCGAAGCGATTCTCATCGCTCTTCGTCTTTGACGAAAAAGTCCAAAAAAAGACGCCACCGGTCCCCTTCAACCTCATCCTCTGACGAATCCTCAAAAAGAATGAAATGCCCCACAAAACATTCTTCCTCCAAAGAATGGGAAGCATTGAGGGTAAAAATGGAGGTGTTTGAAAAAGCTAAGCCTCGGTCCGCGCCTTCTTCGGAAGCCGGCTGGGAGTGTTATTATTCCGACACTCGCGCGCCCTCGAGCCCGGGTGATTGAAGGAGGAAGGATTGGGAACGTTCCAGGACGTCGAGCGAAAAAGACTACTCGAGTCGACCGTTCGAGGTCACCGATGGCACCTGAAACCCCACACACCTCAAAGGGTAAGACTTCGAAGAGCGCCTTGACGCCCTCAAAGCCAATCGATGACCACTAATTCATTGACTCCTTTGTCGACCCAGAAGCCCTCGGCGACAAATATTCCAAAGGCTCCAACTCAGCTAGAAGCGTAAAAATGTTGGCAAAAGAGAAGGCTGCAGAGGCTGTAATGCCTTCAGGTTCCACTGGTACACCCCTCCACCTCTCCCAGAAAAGGTTTTTAAACTTCCAAGGAAAGAGTTTTTCAAATCCTTAACTTCAATATTTGAAGAACAGGTGAGGTCTGATGAGAATGTTCCTTTTGAACTGGAATATGGCACCCCAAATGTCCCAGAATGCTTGATTTCTGAGGAAAGCAGGATGAGGGCCCTGTTGTAAACCTTACATAATGCAAGGGGTATTGATACTTCGCCTGAAACAGATTTTGGCAGGCCAGAGCCACATGCCAGTCCCTCATACCGTCAACTAATGACAAAGGCGGTCGAATATTTAGGATGGGCTAGACCACCAACTCAATTCATCCAGGATGATCTGACCGATATATTGGATCATGGTCCCACTGAAGATCTTATTTTACCCTTCCATGTAGCCTTGTAAAATAGGGTGGCCAAAAAATTGGGAGACTCCAGATATTCCTCCTGTGAATAAATAACTAACTTCAAAATACTGCCCTTCCAGTAGCGACCCTGGCTATCTGTCTAAATAGCCTACTCCTGAGAGTCTGGTGGACCTGGCAGCCACAGCTTCAAATAAGGTGGCGTACCCTTCTATTCCTCCGGATAGGGATGACAAGCGTGTGGATGGTTGGGCATGCAAGGGTATTGTCAGCTGGGAGTATGGTGTTAAAATCAGCCTACTCCACACGTGCCTTGGCAACATTTTGGTACACTCTGTGGGAGTGCATTGCAATGGCGGCGGAGCACATACCAGAAAGGGATGAAAGGAAAGAATTCCTAGCCATTGTTAAAGATGGAAAGGAGGCCATACAGGAAGCCCTTCAGCCTGGATTGGACACTGCAGATAGTGTGAGCAGGTCCATGGGCACTAGCACAGTGTAATGCGCATATTTGCGTGGTTACAGAAGTCGGGTTTCAATCCAGACGTGCAAAACCGTCTTCTGATGAACATGCCTTTTGATGGGTCTCACCTTTTTGGCAACAAGGCCGAAGAGAGCCTTGAGGTTGCAGACCTCAAAAGCAGCTGTTAAGTCTTTAGGAGCTGCTATTGGACAACCTGAGCCTTTTCATGCGTCAGGACAAACTTTGAAGGGGACAATCCTATCGTTGCTACTCCTCATATGGAAAGGCGAGAGGAATGGCCAGTTAAAGGGGCCAGAGAAGGGCCACTCACAGTGGACGAGGAAAACGTGCAAAGCCAGCTCCAGCTGCAGCCTCTTTGCCATCAGCGGCTGTAGCAACTGCCACAAAACCACTTTGAGGACTTGCTTCACAAGACACCTGTGGGAGGCAGGCTGTCACAGCATCTGCAAGAATGCCGAGCCATTACTTCAGATGTTTGGGCTCTAGAAATAATAGTCCAAGGTTACTGCCTTCCTTTTCTAATGCAACCTCAAAGCAATCCACCAGGGAGACGCCCTTTGAAGTTTTCAGACCCGCTCCTACAGCAGGAAGTTCTAACCCTGCTGGAGAAAGACGCTATAGAGCCAGTACCTGTAGCGGAGAGGAACAAGGGATGGTACTCCCCTTACTTTTTGATCCCCAAAAAGGACGGGGGTCTGAGACCCGTCTTGGATTTAAGAGGCTTGAACAAGCTTCTCAGGAAGGACAAGTTCAAGATGGTTACTCTTTCTCAGATCCTTCAGGCCCTGCAACTTCAGGATTGGTTGGTGTCATTGGACCTCCAGGATGCTCATTTTCCTTTGCCACTTCATCTCAAGCACAGAAAATACATGAGGTTTGTAGTTGGCGACTCACACTATCAGTTTTGGGTCCTGCCATTCGGATTGACCTCCACCCTGAGGGTCTTCACCAAGTTAATGGTAGTGGTGGCAGCGCACCTCAGGAGAGGGGTTTCACATCTACCCCTACCTGGACGATTGACTGATCAGGGCACGTTCTGCTGAACAATCACTGGATCTGAAAGTCACCTGCCACTTCCTCCAGACTGGGCTTCTCCCTCAATTTCAAGAAGTCACAAATGACACCTTCCCAACAGCTCCAGTACATAGGGGCTGTATTAGACACATACTTGGGAACGAGATTGCCTCCCAAGTCGAGTGCTCAAACCCTCTTCAGATGGTTTCCAAAATCTCCAGGCCTACGACTTAAGGTTGCTCGACCTCATGGCATCCTGCATCTTCCTAGTGCCAGAGGCACGCCCGAGGAAGAGATCCCTTCAATGGGCTCTAAAGACTCAATCCCACATTTGACCTGAGAACTGGGACCATTTTCTTCAGATTCCGAACAAGGTTGGCAGGATCTTCTGTGGTGGACTTGCACAGAGAATATCCTAAAAGGAGAAGTGTTTTGGCAACCATGGCTGGAGATTACAGTAGTGACGGACGCCTCACTCATGGGGTGGGGAGCTCATGCCAACAATCTTACAATCAGTGGTTGTTGGTCTCCATCGGAGTCCAAACTACACATCAACCTTTTAGAGCTGAGAGCAATCAGACTAGCGCTGAAGGCTTTTCTGCCATCTGTCAGGGGAAAAACTTTTCTGATAATGACGGACAACACAGTGGCCATGCATTATCTAAACAAAAGAGGTGGTGTAGGGTCACTACCCTCTGTGCAGAGAGGCAATGTGGCTCTGGTATTGGGCAATTCAAGAAGGAATCTCCTTAGCGCGTCCACCGTCATATTCTCCTCCCCGGCTAGATGAACTGCTGTTGAGCAGGCAGAGCACGGTGTCCCACGAGTGGGAACCGGCTCAGGAAGTCATTCAAGATATCTTCGCCCTTTGGGGAACCCTCAAGTACACCTATTTGCGTCTGGAATCAACTGGTATTGCTTAAGGGAATTTCCCCGAGAGGAGCCCTAGGGGATGCGTTCGTGGTGGAGTGGAACTTCCCACTATTATATGCGTTCCCTCAGATTCCCGTCATTCCTCGGGAGATTGAGACAGTTCGGAAACCGCATGATCCTAATTGCCCTGGATTGGGCCAGGCAAACGCGGTACCCGGACCTTCTAGACATGTCCATCTGTTCTCCGTTACGTCTTCCTCAGAGAGAGTACCTTCTCTCACAAATGGAGGGCCATGTTCTCCATCCAGAGGTCAAGATTCTCAACCTTCATGCTTGGTATCTGAAAGGTTGAGATGCAAGGATTCGGACCTTCCAGATGACGTCATGGAGGTGTTGCTTTCGGCAAGAAGGCCAGCAACACAATCTCTATACCGTTGCTGTTGGAAAAAGTTTTGCAACTGGTGCAGAGAGAAGAATGTTGATCCTTTTCTATGTTCCATTCAGTAAGTGTTGTCCTTGCTCTTGTCCCTAGCACATAGAGGTCTAAATGTTGCGACCATTAAAGATTATCTTGCAGTGCTTTCCATTTTCAAGCGCTCGTCAGAAGAATACTACTATTTCAAAATTTCTTTAATAGTACAATTCTTAAAAGGACTCGCCAATGTGTTTCCTCCTTATCCCTTCCAAGTACCAATTTGGGATCTTAATCTGGTTCTAAAATTCTTGATGTGTGCCCCTTTTGAATGCTTGCACACTTGTCAATTAAGATTACTAACATGGAAAACTGCTTTCCTAGATGCTTTAACATCTGCAAGAAGAGTGAGTGAATTTCAGGCACTGTCTTCTGGGCCACCCTATACTGTGTTCCATGGGGACAGAGTGGTATTAAGGGTTAAACCCTCATTTTACCTAAAGTTGTGTCCGATTTGCATTTAAATCAGAAAATTGTTCTACCCTCCACCTCATCCTAGTAAGGAGGAGGAAAGATTGCACAGGTTGGACCCGAGGAGAGCTCTAAGCTTTTACATTTCTAGGCTTTCCAAGCTTAGAGTGGATAATCAACTTTTCATTGGCTACGCTGGAAGGAAATTGGGTCAATCGGTGTCAAAACAAACCATATCACGTTGGATTGTGCTTTGCCTTTCAGAATGCTATAGGTTGGCAGAAAAAAGACCCACCAGAAGGCTTAAGGGCCCATTCCACCAGAGGCATTGCCTCTTCGACAGCCCTTCAAAGTGGTGTTCCCATAACATCCATTTGTGAAGCAGCAACTTGGTCATCGCTGCACACTTTTTCAAAATTCTATTGTCTGGATGCTTCCCAGTCTAAGGAGCTGAATTTTGGTAAAGCAGTGCTATATTCCGTCATATAATGGTATCAAAAATCTACTCCCGCCAGAGAATTTTCTATACTGCTTTGGGAGTCTATCTAAAATGAAGAATACTTTGGAGGACACAATGCATTCGAAGAACAAGTTACTTACTGACTGGTAACGTTCTTTACATTGGATGTTCCTCCAATGTATTCCTCATCGCCCTTCCATGCTACCCCTCTGTAGATTTTCCAGGTTATTGCCACTTCAGCTCTCGCAAGGCTAATACCTGACTACCAGCACAATCTACACAGTAGAGAGGGGGGGGGGGAAGAGAAACAGAACTGACGCCAAAGGGCACTGTGCGTGCTACTTGTATACCCGATGACTTCACCCTCAACGGAGGACTTCGACGGACCATCGACACAACGACATGGACGCACAGCGCCCTCTGCCAAGGAAAAAATATTTCCGAAGCAGCTAAAGCTGGATGCAATACCTCTAAGATGAGGAATACGCTGCAGGAATACGTTGGAGGAACATCCAATCAAAAGAACGTTAACAGTTGGTAAGTAACTTGTTCTTCTGTAATGCTTGAGTCTGAACTTGGAGTTTGTTGAATTGTTTACCTTTCTTGCCCCAACTATTTTGGTACAGCACAAACTTTTTCCTGTATCAGACTTCTGTATTCACAAACACTTTCTAACCCAGTAAATACTTTTACAAGCCCCCCCACCACTGGATCCACCCTCCCCACACCCCCAGCCAGTTTTGACTCGTAGGACTATACAGTCAATACCTGACTCCCCATTGATCAGTTTTAGTAAATCTTAGCCGGGTGGACTACTCAAGGGATGGGGGCGGGGAGTCTTGGCGCAGTGTCTTGTTTCCTGGTCTGTGTTGTCTTCAAACTTGCATGATAGGATGGTTAATTACTAGTTAGTTTCTTTAGCTGAAATCGTATCTAATGTATATTTTAACTATTTCATGTCCTTGCCTGCTCTGTCCATGTTTAAGTGGTGGTGTGATGTTACCATAGAGCTGAAGGGAACTCCATTGAGGATCTGTGTTAGATAGCTTTCCTCCATGAGTGGCTGTTTTGCACTGTACTTTCAATTGATGTATCTAGTTAGCAATGTCAATATTTTACTAACAATGATACAAAACTTGTACACTTGCTTGAGTTTGCTGAACCTAGATTTGCTGTATATAATTTTCCCTTCATGCTCTCACGAAAGATGTTCATGTTTCATTTTCTTTGTCTCTAGACCAGCGAGAATCTCCCAAACTGAAGAGAGCCGGCCACCCAACAATGTGATCAGACAACCACTTGGGCCGGATGGCTCTCAGGGCTTCAAGCAACGACGATAAATGTGGGCCCAGGTTCCAGCGACAGAAAGCAGGGCTGCCTGCTTCAGGTCACACCGCCGGGGCGCCGGCAGCAGACCGATGGACATGAGCGAAGGGAATGGCTTGTTTGAACTTGCACTGTGATCCCTTTTGCACCGCCCACTGTGACCTTAAACCCCATGCACTGTGACCCTCACCCGCCCATCTAGCTCTGCCCACTGTGATTGGCACATCGACATGCGTTGTCCCAAGTCACTGGTCAGGAATAATATGGTGGGGATGGGAGTACCCCGGAGGACCCTTCTAAAGCAGGATGAGAGTGGACTTGTGGTTTGTGTGCCACTTTTGTTACAGCTAGCGCCAGCAATAATGTTCATTAAATTGTGGGGTGGGTGGGGAGAGTAAGTTTCTGTTTCCCACATGTCCATTTTTTTTAATTTCATATGTGCATGTTGCTCTCCTAGCTTGAGATGAAATGGTTGGCTTCAGATGGGGTTTTCTTTGGGTTTGAGTTTGCATTATTTTGAGTCAGTCAGATTTACACATTGCATGGCAAGGGTTTTTAATTGTTTAAAGCTATATAATGAATTGGTTTTATGGAGGAGGATAGTTTATAGTGAACCTTGGAAAGAGTTTAAGAAAATTGCAATTTAATGCTGACAAGAGGCAAACTTTGCTTTCCTGCTGCAAGGCATGGGGGTGGGGGGATTCTCGTCTCACATTACTTTGGTTTCCTTTGACTTAGCTCTGCGAGTACAGCAAGAGCCCAGTTTTTTAGGTTGTCATGAGCTTTGTAAGTTCTTGGCTTGAATATAAGGGAAGATGTTGAGAGTATTGAATGATCGGTGTCCCGCAGCAGATGGCCACAGTCGAAGTACCTGTCTCCACAGTGGAATTGCAGAAGGTGAGCATGCATAGCCACTGATGCCCAAGCTTATGAATTTAGGACTACATTAATTTGTTTTCTTTTTACATGTTTCTTTGGTTTTTTAAAATATTTTTTCTTTTTGCTGGTCCGTTCTTGCAACTCTCTAATGAAGTGGGATGCGAGGTGGCTGGCGCCATGAGGTTTGTGCTGTCCCGGGATCGGATCAGGAGTGCGGGTGGCAACCAGGGACGTCCATGTTTATGCGGTAGACCTGCTGGCGCTGTTGCCTCAGTTTTTGGTCTCCGTGCAGCCTTTAGATGGACGTAGCTCTGTCATTCTTTGGGTTCATGGTACAAGTTCAGCTTTGTACCTGATACATTACTTTTAGAATCATAACATTGGGAACAAACCATGCAAAATAAAGTGTAAAAAAAGATTTGTTTGCATTTATTTTAACTCTTCTCTTTAGAATCTATTCCAGCTCTCAAAGTACATTTACTAATGAGTGTATGTGCCATTTGCTTAAGAAAAAGTAGAACTTGTGTATTCTTTCTGTCCGTTTCCTTCCAACTTCGAATTCATTGACACAGTGGAAAAGACAACGCTGTCGGACGAATGCAAGATTCAGCGGATCCTTACGGCCTTGGAAGGATGCACCGGTTCTAGGACCTTACAGTTGGGAGAGTCGGGGGCGGTCATTGAACAATGCATTTTCCCACTCTTGTAACAAAATATTTCTGTGGATTGACGAGCAGTGTGCCACTTGTGTTTGTGTTAGGACCACGACAAAGACATTGTTGAGCCTGCAAGCTCTTCAAACGTAAGACTCTCGACCGAAGAAACAAGCGCTGGGCCCATCAAGCAATGCCGGCCGCGACCGCCATTGACTTGGAGGGAGCTTCCAGTGACGGCGACAGGGAACATCCAAGTTCCCAAGTGCAGGCCCCTGACCCAAGAGACTGGTTGGCGACTGTGTTACAGGGACGACACATGGCGGCAAGTGCCCTTCCACTAGCCCCGACACTAAACACACATTTCGGGGTGATGAGTCGATGCCGTCGATCAAACACCCAATAAGTGTCACGGGGGGAGGTCTACAGAATCCCTGTCCTCTGGGCACACAGGGTCCCGATCAATCCATGACAGGCCCTGGATTTTGAAAGCTGCTGTCCTTAAAACAGCGACTGAATGTCAGCATACAAGGCCGGGGTCCGTCCCACTACCGAGAGACTAAGTCAATCGGCTGTAGGGTCAAAAGTACTGGTCTATCACACCCAGTCAAACATGTCCTGGAGAGTCTGCGAAAGTTTTCTCATACCAAAAAACACTCTCAAAGAGTTTCTCATGAGGACACGTTTACCCCTTCTAGGGAAATGCTCTGTCCCACAGGAGGAGGGCTCTTTGGCTGAAGCCTTACAGAGAAAGGGCCAAACCACACACCAGGACCTTCCTACACCCTTAAGAAAAATCCCTGCCCCACAGTACCCTGGAGTCATTCCCAGTTCAGCCAAATGGACTGCGGAAGACCTAGACAGGGTCATGTCAAGAATAGGGGTGTCATGGTATTAGTTCTATGGCAGCACGAAAACCCTGTTGCCCAATGACAGTATATCAGGGTTATCATGGTATAGCAGGTGTAGTTAACTAATCTTAAATATTTTCTTAAAAGGTCATAAATTGTCAGATTTATCATCACAAACAAAACCAGGAACCCAGGGCCCGAATTGGGCTTTTCAACATACTTTCCACTGAAATGCCAACCCTTGCTTCCAACAAACACATGTGGAGAGGAGGAGGAGAAAGAGAAGGGGGGGTTGGGGGTGGTGGTGCGACTTGCAAAGCAAACTTAATAGCTTTTCTTAAGTGGTCATTTATGCTTTTAGCTCCCCCACTGGCTACTGATGAAGATTAACATGTTGCCATCTTGAAAATCTGCATGCCACAGATCAATGGAGGCTGATGGTAGTATGCGCTTGTGCGCGCACACACTTTTTACGTTACAGCCTTTAGTTTATTTGGGGCCAAAAGTTGTTCAGTAATCGGACATGCTACCCTTTGGTATGGCAGCAGGGAATACCCATAGAGATGAGTGAATTTCGCAATGTGACTTGTATGTAAATTCAATGATAGAACCAGGGAAATCCCCCCATTGTAATATTAGACATGATCCGTTATAAAATATAAACCCCAAAGCTGCCTACCCAAAGTAAATCCTTTTCCTTCTTGGCACTGTATGTATTCTTCCTATTGCTAACATATTGATTGTGTCAAGCACATGTGGTTTACGGAATGGCATTAAAAACTGCTCCAACTGAAAACTACTTGTACCCAAAAAAACTTTTTTACATTGCCTTTTTGCATTTGAAGTTCTATAACTTGCCATTAAATCGATGCTTTTCAGATAACTTACGAATACGCAGGCAGAATTTTCCAGCTTGTAGCAAGGTAGAATTTTGAAACTTGTCTCTGCACGGATTTAGCTGATCCTCCAGGAATCCAAGGTGGCTGCAGAATTGGTCATAACACTTTATCCCATTAAAGGGAGAAAAGTCACTCATGTGCGGTCTCGGTCTGAAAGCCCATGTCATTGTGTTTCTTTTGTCAAAATGTCGTAGCCAACACAGACTCACCGAAAGATTGCATAGTGATCTAATCATTAGCTTGTTTACCATCTGCCTGGTGTATTATAAAGGACTGATGTCAGAGTCGCCACTGATCATGTAATCCTAAAGGGACTGCGTTCAGTGGGCGCTGTTGATTTCTTTATTCTTGCAATACATGTTCATTTACCTTCTTAAAAATGGTGGGGAAAAAAACTTGACCAAGTTAAAATACATATTGGGACAAATATGGCTTAGACCACACCTCACCACAGCCCCATCATTACCGTTTTCCTTAGGTTTGAGTGCATTAGGACCCTTGTGATGCGAGTTCAGAGGGAGCAATGCTTTCATGCGCGGTGTCACAAATTGAGACTAGACCAAAAAAATATTTCACCCCCATTACTCTGGATACTTCTAATTGAATGTAGAATCTGTCCTGCCTGCTTGAGTCCAGTGCCATATGCAGAAGGCAGGTAGGCGAAGGATCAAGTGAAGCAACAACTCTAGTGCCAATGTGCAAATCTACACAGAGGACAATGGGGGGGGGGGCAGTTTATTTACTAGCAGAAAGCCCTGATGGGCCCAGTGTTCAGTCTACAGCAGGGTCGAACTGCGGCATAAAAGCCTTGGGCACTAACATAAGTGGTCCACAGTTGCAAATGGGAATTCATTCCTTTTGGAACACTGTTTCAATAGTACCCAAGGGGAGATTTTTTGATAAATATGATGCAAATTGTACATTTAAAAGAATATTTGTTCAGCAACAGTGATCAAAACTATTAGCCGCATAGTGAAGTCACTCGCCAAACTGGCCCACTTTGGCCAAAAAAGGTGCCCCACTTTGACCCAAGAAACTGTCCCACACAAGCATTTTGTGTTTTTGGTTCGGCCATGGGCCTATTGCCCTATAGGCCAGTCCATGCCTGGTCTACAGAGATAAAGTTGTTTGTGGCCATGCATCAGAAGGGCATCCAGTTCATTCCCCTCTTTGAAATCTGGGTTGTATAGCTCCCCATCTTTCAAATTTGTGGGAGAACTACAAATCCCAGAATTCAAAGCTAGAACAAAACTGGATGGCTATCCGATCCATGACCATGAGAAAGTTAAGTTCCTTGAATCTAAACCTTGGGGAGTGTAATTCAGTATCCATGACTTGACTGGCCGTCCTTTTATTTGCACAGCCAGAGCAATAGCTGTTCCAATGGGTTTGCTCAGTGCAGTAGGACCTTAACTTACTTAACTAATGGCACGCATACATTTCTGCTCCTGCTGGCTGAGTGGTTGCTAAGCAAAGTGCTCCTGGCGCCACTGTTTTGCAAGTTACTGAAAGTTATATTACATTTGTTTACGTACGAACAAAAGGAAAAATAAAAGGCTCACTTTCAGTTCAGGCCCTCAGTTCACCCTCGTGATGTCCCTGTGGTCTTGTTAATTGAAAATCGGGACAATTACCATAAATCTGACGTAGCTCGGAGCAGCATGACTGTGTAAACATTTAAAATCTGTATGCTGCCTTTCAAATAATGCCTGAAACAAAATAACTGGAGTCTGGTATGCTTATAGAGCCAGTCAGCTCATTGTTACCAGCTTTGCATGGGGAACACACAGGTTCTGGCACTGGGCAGCTTTCAACACAATTTGCAAAAAAGTCGGATGATCTTTGACCCAACTCTACTGATCACAGAGAAGGAATAGTCGCAGCAGCAAAGCTGCATTTACTAATTTGGCCTCACTTTCCATATGCTCTTGTCTGCCAAACAAGGCCCCCTTGGCAGACGCCACATCCAACAGTGCAAGACCAAGACTGCACAGCTCGTTCTTACTGCAGCCTTTCCAAATCATATTGAAAAGCACACAACTGTATACCAGTATAAACAATGTGACAGTTATTACTGTTCAAGTTGTTCACTGTATCTTTAACGATATACCGTTATACCTTTACATCCCTAGTCAAGAATTACCTTTATGGTCAATTTCTTTGGAGGAAAAAAAAAACCCTCATGCATTCGAAACTTTTAGGTCACACCTCCAACTACTGAGGCTTCCAGCTCCCAGCCTCCAACCTCTGGCCCCCAGCTAAAAGAGCTCATCCAGAATCACTATCAGTCCAAGCATGTTCATACAGACACTGAAGGTGATCATGAAGACTATCAACAATGTGATTATGATGTGGTCTATACCCTAGCCTTGCCAATTCACTAGGCCTTGCCTGTAGCTGATTAGTCAGTTGATAATCAAATGCTCCTTAATGACATGTTATTCAAGGTGGCTAAACACTTTGGTATCCAGACACAAGAAACACAACTGGACAAGGACTTTGTGGAGAACATTTTAGGGTACAAAAAAAGGATGCTACTCAATTCATTCTAATTTTACAGTTGGTCCAAAGGAGGATTCAACTCTCGTTAAACACAACCAAACCTGGGGGGGGCGCTGTTGCGCGCAACTAAAATGGCCGCCTGATTGGAGTGCTCCGATCCCGAGGACATCCTTATCATAAATGAATCCTGTTTGGGGCCGTGAAGATGGGAAGCGACTACATCTGCTGTTGCTGGCATTCCTACTGCATGCTGTGTGAAACCGCGGAGGCACGGCTGAGTTCGGAGCTCTGTTTCGCGAAGCGGCCCGCCCAGCTGACTGCGAGCCGCCCCTGAGATCCGGAAGAGTGTCATGCCAGACCGAGGCTCTGCAGACACCGAAGGGCCATGTGGGGGAGGGGGCGCTGATCCCGGCGGCGCTTCATTGATACGCGGGCCTATGGGCGGACCGTGTGTGTTGGTGCCGAGGTCCCTGCAAGACGAAGATTGACTGCGGCTACTGCCCACCTCCCGAACAACGGCTGGGTCGACGCGTGGTCTCCCACGCAGGGCCCCAGGTAGCTCTGTTGGTCTGCTGCCGATCGGGATCCGACTGGGGCTGCGAAAGCAGGTGAGGGGCTTGAAAGTGCACGGACCCAGCTGCATTGAAGCGTATATACAGCGGCTCACGGACTAATCCGTTAATATCCTTCTTGCAGCGCCCGTCAATCGGAGACGCTGATTAACGTGGGAGAGCACAATACATCCATAGAGGGGAGTTTGCGCTATATTATACCGGCAAAACATCTGTGCTGTTAACTTGAGGGTGCTGCTCCTTGTTTTGTCGCTGGGAGGAGGCCCGTACATTTCTACTGATCCTTTATCAGACCTGCACCATTGGGAGAAGTATGTGATCCGTGGCAATTTGGCTCCCTAACACAGCTGGCCAGACTGCGCCACAAACTTAAGTGGCTGGACATCAGTTGCCATGTATGAGCGCTAAAGGTGACCCGACACACTACCAGTAATCCGTTGGAGGGTTGTGAAGAGGCGGGCTGCTGGCGTGAGTGGTGGTAGTCCTCCATATATAAGGACAGGTGCGACCAGAGGCGCTGCTGCCACGCTGCAGCTCAGCCCCAGACCCACTGTGACACTTTGGTTGGCAGCTCCTATAACGGGCATAACCCCTGCCTGTAACTTAGCTTCAATCTACATTATCAGGCAGGATACATGGGACTATTACCGCATGCTGGATCAGCTCGGAACCCTGGCAACAACGACTCCTTTGGGTTTTGAGAGTCGAAATACCGGCACTCATCGTGTGATGTAACAGAACCAACTGCATGAACAATACTATACCATCGTGTGAGTCTGGCCTGACCCACGTCATCTATCCTTGTTCGGTAAAGACGGCTCATGGGCTGAAATGAGAAGAAAAGCGCAGGGGGGACATAAACTGGCCCGATGGACTCCTTTGCCAGCTCCCAACCTCATGGGACACCGGCAGCCACAACCATGGAAAATTACATACTTGCTGAGATGGGGCATGACGCCAGAGAAGACCGTCTAATGACCATGGTACGGAACGGCTTCCTAGCAGTGAATGTTAAGTTAGACGATATTGTTTCGACCATCAGCTCCCTCAAGGCTAGAGTGGACAAGGAAAGCTCTTGCGTTACAGAGGCCGAAAGCAGAATCAGTATTAACGAAGATGCGATAACACAGCATGGCCAGGACATAGCACAGCTTAAAGGTGAACTGCGCAACACTCAAGCAAAATGCGAGGACCTTGAATCTAGATCTAGGAGAAACAATATCCGTGTTGTCGGCGTTCCAGAATCCTTTTGCAAGGGCCCGATGGAGAGACAGGTAGAGGCCCTGTTGAAAACCCTTCTGGGAACGGAGTCCTTCTCTGACCACTTTCTGGTTGAGAGGGCTCATCGTACGCTTGCGCCACCGCCCAAGCCTGGGGCACCACCGCTCACGATCATTGTCCGTCTCCTCAATTACAGAGACACGGTGCTCAGGCTGTCCAGGGAAAAGGGCTCTCTGCAGTATGAGGGCAACAAAGTCCACATATATCCTGATTTTTCGACAAGCGTCCAGATGCAATGCAGATCCTACGAACAGGCCAAAAGGCTCTTGAGATTACACCGTGTCCCGTACGCCCTCATCTTCCCAGCGAAATTGCGGATCCAACATGGAGGCAGATTGCATTTATTTGAGAACCCGGCGGATGACATTTCGTATATTGAGTCGTCCATCCCCATGCCTCCGGAAGATTATCCACGAGATCGAAATAGGCCCCCGCGACCGGGGGATGACATCCCGGACTCAGCAGACTGAATTGAGAGTATGGAAACATCCTGTTCAAGTCATGTGGCTGACCCTCTTGGGCATAACGGCCCCAGTTGTTGTTTTGGAAAAGTTGGGATCGTGAGCCTCTACTGATGGAGGCCTGGCGACTGCGACTAGCGACCCTCAGGAACGTTCCACAGGTTACGGGGGAAGGGATACATCATCGGGTGGGGGTTGGGGAAGGGCACAAATTGTTGCCATAGTTGGCAAATGTTTTAAAATACAGAGTCAGGTTGCAGCAGGTACCACAGTTGCGGTTTGTGGCACGGGCGAACTACTTCACTCATTGATATTGACATTATGCTATGGTACTGAGTGACAAAGTTGTAAGTGTTAAACTCCTTTCATGGAGCATACGTGGCTTGAACAACCCAATTAAATCTAGGAAAATCGCAGCATATGTTACCAGACATAACCCCCAGATTATACTGTTGCAGGAGACGCACGCACTAGGGCAGGTTTGCTCCAATTTCCTTTCTAGGTGGGGCTCACTGAGATACTATACTGAATACTCCTCCCAGTCTAGAGGAGTCCTCACCCTAATACACCCGAAACTGGGCTTCCGTACTCATGACATTAAGATTGATCAACAGGGAAGATATGTTTTGGTATGGGGAGAGTTAGCAGGGCGAAATATGGTTTTGGTTAACATGTACGGCCCCAACATGGATGACCCCAAATTCTATAATGCTATATATAATATGTTGATTGAAGCTGAAGATAGTGCGGTGGTCTGGGGGGAAGATTTCAATACAATCCTTGACACGTCACTTGACAGGTCTACAACGTCATACAGACCCTTAACCCGAACCGCATTAGCCATACGACAAATAATGCAACAAGTGACTATGGTAGACATCTGGCGAGAATTACACCCCCTAGAGCAGCGCTTCAAATTCTACTCATCAGTACATGATTCAGAGTCTCGAATTGATTACTGGTTAATGAGCTCCACACTTGTGAATATGGTCCAGAACTGTGAGATGTATCCCCGCACTCTCTCTCCGATCACTCCTCTGTGTCACTTACTCTGAGTGTTGATGAAGCTGCGCCCAGGGCCAGACGCTGGAGAATGCCCCCTGCCCTACTTAAAGACCCGAATGTCTGCGAATCATTGCGTACTGAAATAGAGGAATTTTTTCAACTAAACGAGGGGTCGGTGAAACGGTGCGCCACATTATGGGAAACATTTAAGGTGTGGGTTTGGGGTGCAATCATAGCTAAAACCACAGGCTTATTTAAAACAGTTAGACAGGAGTTGGACACCACGGAAGCCAAACTTGAGCTCCTGGAGTTTGAATGCACCTGTACACATAGTAAGGAGGCCCTTCTAGATATCCACACAACATTGGCAGACTTTAATAAACTTGCTGCAAGGGAGGTACAGTATATGGCTGCCCTGATCCGAGCTCGTAGATACGGGGAAAGTAATAAAGCAGGGAGACTTCTGGCCCAGATGCTCAAGGCCGAACATGGTCACCCCCCTATAGCAGCCATCCAGGCACCTAGTGGGGACATAGTAAATGGTGAACGAGAAATTAATGACATGTTTGCTGCATTCTACAAAACATTATACTCTAATAGAGACACCAAAACTAAAGAAGAAATAGCAGGGTACCTGCATGTTATTGATCTCTTGACCTCTGATACGTGCATGTTATTGGATATCCCCATAACACTCGATGAAATTATGGTGGCAATAAAAACATTAACCTCTGGTAAGGCCCCTGGTCCTGACGGATGGACGGACTCGGTGCCGAAATTTACAAAGAATACCATGACATACTAGCCCCCCTTTTACTGACAGTGTGGGAAGAAGCACTGGAATGTGGTATACTACCAAACACCATGCGAGAGGCAGTCATAACTGTTCTGCTTAAACCCCGTAGACCCCCTCAGGACATGGGGTCATATAGACCCCTTTCGCTTATTAACACAGATGCTAAGATTTTCGCCAAAATCCTGGCCACCAGACTGCTGCTCTATATGCTCATGCTGGTGGATCCCGACCAGGCGGGCTTTGTACCAACAAGGTCTACTGCTCTCAATCTGCGCAGACTCTTCTGAGTTATGGCACAGATAGATCTGGCGGCAGATGCAGTGGCGGCCTCCCTTGACGCCGAGAAGGTGTTTGATTCTGTCTCCTGGGTCTATCTGTTTCAGGTCCTTGAGAGATTTGGGTTGGGAAGATATTTTGTCAACTGTGTTAAGCTATTGTACACCTCCCCGGGAGCGAAAATACTAACTAATCAAACCATGTCGTCCCTGTTTCTTCTGGGTAGAGGAACAAGACAGGGCTGCCCCTTTTCCCCAATCCTTTTTGCGCTTACCATAGAACCCATGGCTGAATATGTCCGACAAAACCATGCATGTAGAGGTCTTCGCATGATTGGGAAATCGCAAATCATCTCCCTATATGGGGACGATAACCTATTATACATTAGGAACCTGCAAGTAAACCTAGGGCCAATCATGTTGGAGGTTGAGACGTTCTCCGAATACTTGGGATACAAGATCAACGTATCCAAGTCGGAACTGTTCCCGCTCACGCCCAGAACTAGAGAAATGTCGGATACACACGGATTTAAATGGTCACCTATACATATCCGCTATCTGGGGATCATGGTTTCAAAAGACTGGAACACCCTGTACACGGAAAATCACAGTGAACTTTTACATTCCCTTACAGCTAAACTACAATCCTGGAATAGGCTCCCCTTATCCCTATATGGGCGAATATCCTTACTTAAGATGACTGTGTTACCCAAACGCCTATATCTCTTTTGCAATATACCGATCTGGCCGGGCAGAGCCTTCTTTAATAAACTCAACACTCTAACCACCACTTTTGTATGGGGGAGGGAAGACACCTAGGTTGAAATGGTCCAAAATGATAGAACCCTTTGAAAAGGGTGGGATTGCAGCCCCAGACTTTGAACTTTATTACTTAACATCTCAGGCACACTTTGCGAGACACTGGTTTGACCCGGAAGACACTGCTCCACACATTCCCCTGGAAAGATTTGCAGCATCCCCTATAGAACTACGAGCGGTCATGTTTGATCTTAAACGAAAAGAGCCATGCAAATATGACCCTGTCAACGCCACTGTACGCGCATGGTCTATGATATACAATGGGCTCGCCCTTACAACCCCGTATGACCCAGAAGTGCCATTATGGAACTTCCCAGGCATAAGCCCCACGTTTGATAGGGCCCTCCAGGGTGCTTGGGACCCACAAAAGCAATTTTGAATGCAAGATATGTTTCCGGAAGGGAAATACTGTGCTCTTGACGATTTTATTGGGCCGGTGGGTGGAGATCACCTTAAGCAATTTCAGTTTCATAGAATTAGGGCTGCCTTTGCTGCTAAATGGCCCTCGTTCCCAGAAGAACCGGCCACACATGAATGTATTGCAGCCATGACGGAACCTGGTGGACATAGTGAAAGTCTGTTTGCGCTCTATAGCCATGTTCAAACGCACTCCAAGTCAAGCAATGATATTAAAGGGAACTGGGAACGGGAGCTGGGGGTGGAACTGGTGAAGACACGTGGTTGAGATACTGCCAGTTGACCAAACATGTATCCATGAACTCGGGGCTTCGGCTCATTCAGTTTAAGGTTCTTAACCAGCTACACTATACCCCAGCTAAATTAGCTAAATTTGTACAAGATCACACAGGAAAATGCCCTAAATGCGATGCCCCTGATGCAGACTCTTATCATATGTACTGGGCCTGTCCACCGGTCACTGCATTATGCGGGGAGGTGGCGGAGATCCTAGAAGACATCACGGCGATACCTGCCACACCTTCCCCACTGAAATATCTCTTTGGGGATATCGGTAAAGCTTCAACCACCACTAGACGATTATTTAACTTGGCATGTGTGGTTGCAAAACGAAATCTACGAAATCAGTACATCCTCCAAGACGGCTGGACTTTTTGAAAGACTTGTCAATGGTCAACAAACTGGAGGAACAATTTATTATAACATTGCCATCGAGATGCCGTCCCAAAGATATATGGACACTGTTCAGGCTATAATTATGTAATACGATATCTGATGAAGAAGATAATCTGACGTCACCACTCTAGTACTGTTATGCAGTGTGAAAATGTGCAATCTATACTGTTAATATGTATCTATGTTGTTGTGATCGATGTGCTTCGCCAACTGCCAACCAGTTTAGTCCTGTTGTAACTCTCTGAACAAAAATAAAAATTATAAAAAAATTAAAAAAAACACATAACCAAACCTGCTGGTAGAGAAACCTTTCTGCCCAGCACCGTCTGACCTGCTCTATATTGGGGACAGCTTTAGCCGGATTTGCTCTTGGTCACAACTACCCATAAAAGGGCAGGGACACCACTAGCCTCTTCAGAGGCTCCCCCCCCCCCCCCAGACAAAGAAAGCAAAAAGCTCTATGCCATGGGAAGTAAGGTAGTGACTTTGGCAGCTTTTTAAGACAGAATTGCCCACAATTCTACACTGTTGGAAATTATAATTGCCATAAATGTGATGAAATAAGTACCCTAGTAGATTCTGCTCCAGAGCCTTTAGTCTCAACTAGCCCTATTAGCAGCTAATGGCAAAGCTACTTCCAGCTGCATTCTCAAAAATAACCTCAATGCTGCAGATAATGTGGGCCGAATTATCGCTGAAGGAATCATAATCAAGCAAGCGCCAAACCTGGCTATGCCAGTCTGGTTTTAAGCTTGAGACCCAGGCAGCGTTAACATGCCAGTGGAACCAACAGTCTTATTTGGCAAAGCAGTTGAGGACGCCCTGAAATCTGCCAAAGTGGAATATGACACCCTCTAGTCTCTTGGGCAATTGACTAATAAACCACCGGACCAAAGAGGCAGGAACAATTTTTGCTGCTTTCGTGGCCAGAATTCCCAGAAAGGCCTCGGTTACGGACAAGGTCAAAATTCTTCCTGGAATGACAACCAAGGTGAGGCGTCACGGGGTTACCAGAGAGGCCAGCGCCGATCCCGTTGCTGGTGGAGATCTCCTCCCAAGCAATGACAGCCCGCTACAAGTCCCCTCCCATGCCTCCCCAGTAGGGGGATGGATTTCACACTTCACCCACGCATGGGAGGGAATAACTATGGACAAGTGGGTGCTATCGACAGTAGCGGGAGGTTATTGTGTAGAGCTTCTCCAAAGACAATCAAACCATCCCTTGTGCCACAGAAAGACAACAAAAGAACAACTCACCATAGAGATTGTGCCATTCAATGAGCTAAATAAGGGTATTTCTTCAACCTACTTCCTTGTGCCAAAAAAAATCTGACTATGCGCCCAGTGTTAGACTTACACCCTGCAAACACTTATGTAAAGTCACAAAAATTGCGCATGACAACACTACAAGAAGTAATCCCCCCTGCTAAAGCAGGACTACATGGCAACACTGGATATGAAAGATGCCTATTTTTATATTTCCATGTGCACCGAAAAATCTTGAGTTTTCAAGATAGCAGACAAGCACTACCAATTCAAGGTGCCACCCTTCAGAATTGCGTCTGCTCCAAGGGTATTCACCAAGGTACTGGCGATGGTGGCAGTGCATCTGTGCAGGGAGGCAATCCCAGTTTTCCCCTACCTGGAAGACTGGCTGATCACAGGGCAATTGCCCCATCTTTGCGAACTGAACACGCAAAGAACCATAAACCTTCTCTTGCAATCGGGCTTCTCAATAAACGAGAAAAAGTCAAGTCTTGTTCCAAATGCAACAAAACAGTTCCTTGTAGCGGTTTTAAACACAAAGGAAGACTTGGCCTTTCCATCAATGGAAAGAGTCAAACATGCTTCGGCAAATACCTTAGTATCCAGCCTGTTGTCACATAAGCGTAGGCAAAGCAATGCGTTCACTAGGCATGATGGTGTCGTGCATATACCTGGTCCCACACGCGTGGCTGTGCATGCACCCCATGCAGGAGTGGGTGGCGAAACTGGTCTCAGGCAAGTGGGAAGATCTAGTGGTAGTTTCGCCAACACTAGTACAAAACCTTTGCTGGTGGACAAAGGAGAACCTGTTCTGTTAAAAGGAAAACCCCTTCACAACCCGGAAGCACAAGCGATTGTTACAACAGATGCATCACACTCTGGGTGGGGGGGGCTCCTTACTTTCACCACACAGCACATAGTCTGTGGACTAGCATCACAGAACCACATCAACCTGCTGGATCTACTAGCAGTATTCAAAGCGCTTCAAGCATTCCAAGCACAACTGACGATCCAGTCGGTGCTGATTCTAACAGACAGCACCACTTCAATGTTCTATCTGAACAAACGGGGGCACACATGCTCCAATATCTGTCCAAACTTTCACAGAAAATATGGAGAGAAATGGGGGATGTCCCTATCCTCCCAACACGTTCCAGGGGTACTAAACACTCTAGCAAACTCTGAGCAGAGATTCCCCCCACCAGAGGATCACGAATGGCATCTAGACTCAAGTGTTGTAGACCACATCTTCTCTCTGTGGGGTTACCGCACGCTAGACTTGTTCGCTACGGGAGAAAACGAGCAATGCCAAGACTTCACGTCCAGGCTCCTCCAACTAAATTCCAGGGGAAATTCTCTATGGATGAACTGGTCAGGGATATTTGCTTACTCTCTCATCTTCCCCCAACCACCCCCCCCCCCCTCGACTCCCTTAATGAGCAGGATAATGAACATGATTCATAGAGAACAAATGGTGCTCATCCTACTTGCTCCTATGTGGGCAAGACAGCCATGGTTTCCACATCTGTGCAAACTGGCGTTGTGCGGTTCCCATCAAACTCCTGTGTCAGACAAACCTATTGACCCAACACGGGGAATTGCAGTGCACCCTAAACCACAATCAATGAAATTGGCATCATGGCTCCAGAAGTCAGAGTTTGGTCATCTTAATCTACCACATTGGTGTATGGATATCTTCAAGGAGGCATGAAAACCAGACAGTTATTTCAACAAGTGGAGGAGATTTGTAATTTGGTGCCAGTCTAAACAAATGAACCCCATAGCATGTACTCCAGCCCACATTCTAAATGATATGCTCCACTTGTTAATCTCGGGGTTAGTATTCAACTCCATAAAGGTCCACCTGGTGGCTTTATCGGCATACACCACCTCACAAAGTAAAGTATCGTGGTGGAATATTGCAGTCATTAAGGCATTCATGGAGTGGGTGCAGAGACCCCATCCTCCAATTTCAAACCCGCCGCCAGGCTGGGATCTCAATGTTGTACTCTCTAAGCTCATGGTGCCACCATTCGAGCCTATGCATAAGTCAAGTCTTAAACACCTGACATACAAGACTGCATTCTTAGTGGTTATTACTTCCATAAGAAGAGTCAGTGAATTACAAGCATTGTCAGTGCAGGACCCTTTCTTTATCATTCATAAAGACAAATTGTTTTTTTAAAAATTTGATTTGGCTGAAATATTCAACCTTTCAACATGTTTATACAGAATAAAACAATTAGAACATCACTTATAATACTCAATCACTGTAAGCTATACAATAACAATTTTCAACCATATCTAAATAAAGTGTCCCACGGAAATCTGGGAGTTTAAAACGCACCATAATAAAATATTCTTATTTTACTTATTCAATACACCATGCATGATATTTCATCAGTTTCATTCTCTAACCGCAATTCTTGTAGATAGTTAACAGTGGCATAACCTAATGATTTAGAGTGAATGTGAACCATGTATTTCCGCAACCTCTGGGCATCAACATTATTCACAAAGTTAAGCAGATTTTTTAAATGCTTGAGGCGTAGGATTAACAATCTTTCACATTCAAACAAAATGTTTTAAAGTTTTGCCTTTTTTTTTTACAGAAACTACACATTTGGTTTGTTCAGAGAGATGCCATTTTGCTATAATATCACATGTTTTCCATCGGTCAAATCTAAGGCGCAGGAGACCTGCACAGTGCTGAGGATTAGGAGACTTATGATAATGTTCTAATATACCGTAATGCTTGCATGAAAAAGGATTCTGTATGAATGCTTTGTATTTGATACATTGATCTCTGGTTTGAAACCAGTCATTTCCCACTTTTTTTTTTTGGGCTCTCAGGATTTTGTACAAGAGTTTCTCTTATCTACATCGTACAAGAATTCCTGTGCCTTTAATTTCCAACTTCTTATAAGCTCATTAGAATGTTTTGTTCAGTTTGACAAAATTGTAACCAACCCATTTTCATAACCATCCAAAATACATTTACCGAATAACATACATAGGTTCCATTTATAATTAGCATTCATTGAGATTTGCCTGATGTTAGCAGAGTTTTGTTGCTTCATGTTGCCAAATTGCATTATTTGCGTCTTACCTGTGTTTATTGAGATCTTATTATCATTTGCATGCCTTTCCAGTACTCTTAGCATGTTTCTTAATCCCATAGGGGACTTTGAGATCAGTAAAAGATCATCTGCATTAGCAGCCATTTGACCACCTGCCCTTCTAACTTGGGAGAATCTGTTGTAATATCTGACAACCCTGGTCCCATGTCTGATATAAAGTAGTTAAAGAAGGCCGAAGCAAGTATACAACCTTGCTTCAGCCCTCTTAATGTTGGTATTGGATCTGATAGTGTGCCCTGTTGATTCAATCTTATTTGAACAGCAGTATATTTGTGTAGTTCAATTAGCCACTTTAATATGTGCCATAGGCAATTGTGGTTCATTAGTTTATGGAAGAGCAATTCTCTTGGTACAGAATGGAACGCAATTTGAAAATCGACAAAGACGATGCACAATGGCTGCTTAGTTTGATGTTTTGCTATAATCTCATTTATAGTGAGTAAGTTGATATTCGTACCAAGTCCAGCAAGGAAACCCATTTGATATGGATCTCTTAACTTCTTGTTTGATAGCCATTGGTTGAGATCTCCTAAAATCAAATGGGCAAACATTTTCTCTGGCCAATCTAGTAGGGCTATTGGTCTATACAAACTTGGGTCTAGCCTATTACCTTTTTTAAACCGTGGTACTATAATTGACCTTTTCCATCATGATGGTATTGTACCGGAGTCCATGGACTGAGTAAAGATTTTGTTAAAAATAGAGGCCCATATTTCAGGGTGGTACTTTAGCATGCTGTTATCAAGGCCATCTGGGCCGAGTGCCCAAGACATACTCAATTTAGAGATATATTAAAGTAGGTCTTCTTCGTCAAATAGTACTGAGTGGTTCCAATCTTTCCCACTCAACAATATCTGACATTCCGGTGTTGGGGATCGGTAGACCTCCTGATAGTAGTTGCACCATGATTTTTCTGCAATAGGATTTATTTGTACTGACGATTGTGATTTAAAGGTGGCTTTGTTTAAAAGTCCCCATACCTCGGCTGATGATTTAGATGTCATTTTGTCCAACATTTGTTCGTTATCCTGCTGATAACATAGTGCTTTGCTCCCACGTAACCAGTTCTTAAAAAACAGATTTATTGGAATTAATCTTTCTGGCAAAGGGAGGATATTCAACTGCCGGATTTGTCACATCAGATCAGATTTCTTGTCTCTCACCACATGGTCAGACACATGAGGATGTTTAAACTTGTTTTTGTTTTAACTTGGAGATATTCCAGCATTGATGACATGTAGTTCTTACCATGTTGTGCTGATAGATTATCAAAATCAGTTGAGGATTTTTCTGTCCATCTTAAGCGATTCCTGGCATTGTTCGCTACTACCTGCCCTCTATATAAATCTTTTGCTATGGAATATCTCCCACTCCCAAATTAAACACAATTAGCAGTGATTGCCCATGTTAGGATTTACACTTAAAGATTTAACTATGTCCATAAAGTCTTGATTAGTGAAAATGTAATAAATTGTAGCATTTAACGGGCCTCTGCCATGTTTTGTGTGCAGGGATATCGCCCTCAATTGCGCCATTTAACATGACAAATTGCTTGTCTTCCATTAGTGTAATCCATCTGCTTTATGTCCCAAGGTTAGATTGGATTTTAAATGGAGATTCAAATCGCCCACTATCGGAATGAAATGTATGTTACGTTCTGAAGCTAGATTGTCAAGTACTGCTTCCATATAATGGAAGAAGAGGTTGGATGTTTGCTGAGCTATGCCCCAATAAACTTTTATAATAATCATGGTAAGAACATCTTTCATTAGCTTAACTACTTGAATGTATGGGGTTGGGGAAATACAAGTGCTGGCTGTGATATCTTTACATTTTTTAATAGCAATCGTGAGCCCTGCCATGGGACGGCCTCTGCTTTGAGTCTCGGCTGGTGGTGTTAATATAAGAAATCCATCCCATAGTGGAGCCTCTGTTAACCACGTATCCGGAGTATATCATACAACTTTCTTCTGAATTAATAAAGTGGAAATGTCCTCCAGTGTTCCAGGAGACAAGGCGGAGGGTCTCCAATTTATGGTATTATGCTTGATGAAAATTCACACACCTGTTCTGGTGAGTGAAATTTGAGTGATTGGCATTCAATTGTGCTACATTCACTCGCTCTGCACATCGATATCTGTAGAGTTTATATTCCTCAATTTTGGGAGTTCTCTACATATATTTAAAATGTTTGAACGATTCAAATCGAATTTAGCGCAAGGATAGTCACGACTTTGAATTATAAAGCGATGGTAGTTCATTTGGGTTTGCTGATTATTATTCATCAATTTTGTTTTTATTTGTTTTGTCACTCATGATAGAGTGGGTGTTTCTCACTTGATTGGAACTCTAACTTGTACTGGACTGCCCCTTTGTAACACTTGCAAAATCTGGGCCATGCAAAATTGGTTGGTAGAAGGGGACTGCTAACTGGACATTCTCCTTCCTATTCGCTGTGTAACAGGCCATGGACTTGTTGATTTCTTCCCTGATCTGTTCTGTTCATCTGCTCGATGGAGCTGTTGCTACCGCCGGAGTTATTCCAACAGAATCACTTGCTTTACTTGAGATACTTATTGGTTCCTGTTGTCCGGTTTTATCATGGCTATTCAACCGTGTGTATGCAGCTATCCAGTCATCAAGCAGCTCATATATTTGGTTAGTTGGGGGCTTTGATTGTGTGATCACAGATGGTTGGATATTTGGTTCTTTCCCTCCCGTTTTATCTTTTTGAATTAGATGATCTGTTTCTTTATAAGGTGTAGTTATCATTTTTATAAAACGCCCTGTCTTTGATTTCATTTCCACAATTTCTTGAATTGATTTTGCTTTCTTTTGTTTGGCACCCCATGGTTTAATTGTTTCATTTGCCAGTTCCTCTTTAGAGAAGATCATGTTAAATGTATTTAAATGTGGGTTTTATTAGAATCATTTATATAAATTGTAATCGGTTTTACGTGAGTCTAATTACTTGGAGAGATCCTATTATTCATTATGCTCACACTTTGCTGCTTAGAAGCATCAGCCTCCCCTTTTGATGGTTCTATAATTGTCTTCATGATTTGATTATCCTGACTGGAAATTGGAGCCTCAATAGTGGTTAGAGCTTCAGTTTGTTTACTTGTGTTTATTTGTTTGCAATGTTAATGTTAAAGGACATTTGTACCGCGCACTGTCACCACCGAAGTGGTCCCCTGGCGCTCTAGCGACTCTGAAAAAGGGGAGCAGAGGGGGTGGGTTAGTGGGAATAAGCTGGAAAAGTGCAAGAGAGCAGTGATGTGCTGTTGGCAGCCTCAGCCCGGTGGGTCCGTTGGCTGGGTTGGGGGTGTTTTATGGTCTGTAGTCGTCGTGTGCTGTTGTGCAAGTCTGTGTGGTTTGTTTTGTTGTTGCCTTGTTGTGAAGTTTGTGCGGATTGCTGCGTTTTAGGCTTGTGGTTGTTTGGATATAGTTTGAGAGGTGTATGCAGAGGGATAGAATTGTTGGTTGGTTGGTTGGTTAGTTGGCATTGCTGTCCTTGCAATTGTGGGATTCCATCTAGGTGCGGTACGTGCTAACAGTCACATTTCTATCTAGATGCTATGCAAGCTAGGTTCAGAATTCTAAGTGTGGTGCATGCTAACAATCACATATGCTAACAATCACATATCTGAAATTCCATCTAAGTGTGGCATATGCTAACAATCCTATTTCTATCTAGATGTGACGCGGGCTAAGCTTGAGAATTCCATCTAAGTGTGGCATATGCTAACGATCGCATTTCTGTCTAGATTTGGCGCAGGCTAATCTTTGTGGTTCTCTCGGGGTATGGTACTAGTTAACATTATACTGCAGGCAGTGTTTGCTGTCCAGCCATGAATAGGTTTGGGCTGGTGGTCACATATCTCTCTAATAATGCATGGTGTAAGTCTGTAGCAGTCCAGGCCATTGAAAGGTAAGTTAGAGTGGCAGGAGCTTTCTGGAGTAGAGTAATTGCTCTACCCCCCACCCACGCCAGCACTTCGTTTTGTTGGTGTCTGGTGGCTTCATTGGTTTCCCCCTGCTGATACATCTTGGAACCGCCAATGTGAGAGCCGCCCTTGTCCTTGGGCCCTTAGCCGCAGTGGGCTGCCCAGGGGGGAACGGGTAAGGCCAGGGAGGCAACCAATCATGGGAGGGGGAGGGCTGGGAGGTGGGCTTAAGGCCGGGAAGGAACGACGGGGAGAGCTGGGGCTGCAAGGCAGCGCATGGGGCCTGGGGGCAGCAAAAAGGCAAGGCCCAAGATTTTGGCGGGGCAAGGCGGCTTGAGGGGCTCACCTGCTCACCCGGGGACGCAGGATGTTGAATGTGCGATTCCCTGGTTGCAGCAAGCCTGGTCCTCTGTGCCGGGGAGGGCTGGGAGGCGGGCTTAAGGCCGGGAAGGAACGACTGGAAGAGCTGGGGCTGCAATGCCTAAAGATTTCATAGAAGTGATGAAGTCGTATTTTGACTAGTCACGTTTTTTCCAGACTCGCTAATTGTGATAGTACAATAGTTTGATCATTTATTTTCTGATCCATAGCTTCATATAATTTTGCTAAAGTTAGCAAAGCCGTGTTCATTGCAGTCAAGGTATTATTGACTGAAATTAATTCAGCATATGACTCTTTACCAGGCTGCTGGCATTTAGGTGTGCGAATGCTCCACGGCTAAAGCAACTTGCCGCGGAGTAGGTGGAATAAATGATAATGAATGAGTAGAGTTGTTATGCTCTGTACAATCAAGCGAACCATGTGATTGCATTGCAATATATTTCTGGGGCGTGAGTTGTACTCCATGGTCAAACTCTGTCGACATAGATGGATTATATTCCTTTGTGTTCTTAATTGGGGAGATGTCAACGTGCATTAAATCTGCTTAGAATTAGAATGCACAAAATAATTTCCTCATGAGTTATTACTCAAATTCATAAAAGTCAGGGCTTCCTCATCTACTTGTCTGGTTACTTTTAGTGCTTGATACTCTTCCCTACGTTTATATTGCGCCTCCACTGTACAAACAATAGGTGGCTTTTCAATTAAGTTTGCGGCAGCTTTGTCTAGTGAAGACATCATTGAATCTCAGTGCCTGCTTTCTGTTTCAATTGTAATGTCTGATAGCAAACTGGCCGCCTTAACCACTATGGGAGCGTTAGCAGATTTTTCTTTCATAGCAGCGATTTCATTATTGATTTGTACATCATGTTTTGTCAATTTACTTTGTTTGACATTTATTTCACTCCTCGGTTGACATATAGGGGTTGCCTCTTCCGTACAATAAGAACGTATGTCATTACTAATTGACATTGAGTGATGACAGACTTTAACAGATGTTTTTTTATCTACTGTCAAAATAGACTTTTTTTTTTTGGGTGGGTGTCTGCGTGTTCATTGAAGGTGTGTGTTTGCGGCACACCATTTGCAAAATAAACCTGGGCTGGCATACCAGATTTCAAAGAGAAAAGATGTATGGCCATTTTGCTTGTACGTCTTCTGGTGGTTGAATAACAAGACGAAGTTACAGGTCACGCCGTTAAATGGAAATAGATATACTCTAATACACGCAAGAGCCACGTGAACCACAACACCTTTAAAATATAATACACAGTTAAACTGGTCGTAAAGTTAATTAGTGCAACAAAAGCAGCAGAGAAAATAAAAATAAAATATTTTAGTAGCAACAGTGAAAATAAAACGAACAATATGGAACCTTTGCTGATATTAAACTGTTCTGTTTCAAGAAAATAAATTAAGAAAACATAAACTAAAGTTTCTAAAGGGCTTTTACTCCCGGCCAAGACAGCCACAGACGGGGCTTTGCTAAATGGCGCACTCGCAATGGTGCGTGCACCCGGATACTAATGGGATTCTGGGTAAAGTAGGTGTGGTTTAGCCACTTATAACATTTTCCACTGTGAAAATTAAAACGCTGTGATTTCTCCAAAAGCACTTCTCAGATGCCTGGCAGAACAGCCACAGACAGCCCTTGGCAAAACAGGGCTTTGCTAAATTATTTTTATGTACTCATTCAAAATTCTCTCCTAAATTCATTTCCAAATTCCATGTGAACCAATACATTGAGCTAATGGCCTTCTTCCAGAATCCAACTATCTCAGCTGAGATAGAACTCCACACATTGGATGTGAGGAGGATGGTCCTTTACTACGTAAACCCGACCAGACCATTAAGGAAAACAGACCAGCTGTTTGTCTCTGTAGCACCAGGCAGAGAAGGAGACGGCATTTCCAAGAATGCCATCTCCAGATGGATAGTCGGATGCCTTCAACTGTGCTATTCACTATCAAACAAGACACTGCCCTTCACACCAAGAGCTCACTTCACATGGAGCACAGGAGCTACTTTGGTCTTTATCGAAAATGTCCCCTTAGACAGCATGGAGCGGAGTACACACTTTCACTCAGCAGTACTGTATTGACACCCATTCCAAGGCAGAAACACAGGTGGTACAAGTGGTTCTAAAACATCTGTTTGCTGCCTCTCCTTCTCGTAACAATGCTTACTAATCTATGCATAGCATGTGGTCTAAGCAGATTCCACAAGCCTCAGATGGGATATATTACTCGCCATCATCGTATTTCTAATGCTTGTATCTGCTTCGATTCACATGCACCCACCCTTCCTCCCCTGAGAGAAGGTGCATGGATGTTTTATGAGCTCTTCTGATATGTACCTGCTTGGATACACCTGTACTCCGATACACTTCATGCTACCTCATGTCAGAAACAAAACAAATCTGAGGGACCTCGATGTGTGAAGGACCATGGGTACAGTGGATGCCACATTAGGGATAGCATTACTAGCACGCCCTGTCGGCATCCCTTTTTGAGTTTCAAAAACAAGTGTAATACTCCGCAGCTTCCACTAGATGTTGGCCTATGCATTGCATGTGAATCTAAGCAGACACAAGCATCAGAAATACGATTACGGGGAGTAATGTATTATATTTGTATATTTTTTTTTTTATTAGGGCCTGTGGTAGTGGCCCTGTAGTTATGGTTAAATTGCTCCACTCCTAGGAAGAGCACTTTTGGCCAGCTTGTAACTTTGCTCCCCTGGATGAATCCTTACCAAACTTAGCAAAAAAAGTATATGCCCCCCCCCCCCCTTCTGAATTTCATTTTGGTGAAGTTTCATTGAGCGGGGTGGGGGCAACACTTGTTTCCATAGATGCAATGGGAAACATTTTTGCTTATGTCTACAGCCCAAACCGTTGGATGGATTTTCACCAAATTGGCTTAGTCCCGAAAGCGTGTTTTTGTAAATTTGGTGTAAATCCGTCCAGTAGTTTTTATTTTTTATTAAAACTGCCCAAAAGTAGGTTTTAAAAAAAACAAGAAAAACAATTAGTGTATCTGGGTCTGGTCTGCGGACAGGACTGATTGGGCCAGAGGGCAGTGTGATGTCCGTGGATGCCTAATGTGGTCGCTGATTGGATGATGAGAATGGTGAAGTGTGTCAGATTTTTGGAAACGTCTGCCATGTTGGATTTGCGGACAGCGGCTTGTGTTGGCGGACATCATGGTAAAAACATATTAAACACAACATTGCACTTGTCAAACTTAATGAACAATCTCTGGGGAGGTGAGGAGTGATGAGGATGGAATGGGCTAAGAAGCCAAAAAATTGCTGTTTTTCATGCCTGAAGTCTGAACAGTCCTGTGATGTTCGTGGACACTTTGGCTGTTTGGGGACATCTATGCCTATTTATGTATTACATGGTTGGTGAAGAGCAGTTTTTGGATGGCTTATAACTTTTGCTCCACTCAATGAAACCGCATGACATTTTGGAATTTTATTCTAGACCTGATTCTGAATGGTTTTGCAGAGTTCGGTAGGATTCTGTCAAGGTGGAAAATTAGAGGGGCGTCCCAAATATTATAAAGGCTTATACGTGTGGTGCCATTTGACGAATCTACACAAGTCTGCAAAAACATTTCAGATGTAGTTATAAATGTTTTTGTAAGGTTTGGTGGGATTTTGTTACGCTCACCTGACTCCCACGGAGGCGCAGGCCTGGTTTGGAGTGCTGTTGCCTCTTCTATGGTGAAGCGCAGGACTCGGAAGATGGACAGGACCAGACCTTCAAATCTGGCTTGTCTGACTCGCAGAAATATCCTTCTGTGTGTGAAAAGGGAGTATTAACAATCTGCGGGATAATGTGTAAGCCTCCCACTCCCTTCTCACCCTCCACGAAACCCTTCTGCGATTCCCCGTGAAGTCTCACCTTAGGGTCTGAAAGGACGAGCTCTCCATCCTGCTTCTGATGCAGGGGCGCGTTGTAATCCAGTTACTTCAGTGGATCATGGATTGTAGAGAGTTCAAGTTTGCTTGACCTTCCCGGTAAAGTACTGTGAGAATTCTGTTTATAAGTATGAGCCCGAAATAATAATTGTCCGTTGTCTCTATTTCAGGTGCAGAACAAAGATTCCGAGATGAGCAATGGAACCGACGGAGGAAACTCAGGTGAGTTGTTTGATGAGAGGTTCCTTTAGTGTCCTTGCATTAATGCACTAATGCTTGTGTCTTTTTTCCCCATAGGGGCCGGGGTTCGGAAATGCCGGAGATATGGCACCGACCCGAAGTGAAAGGTGCAGTTCCAGTAGATATCGGGTAAGTCTTTAATGAGCGTTCAGGTAATGTCTTAGCATTTGTTCACTAACGCTGATGTCTCTTTTTCCCCTTAGGGGCCGGTGTCCGGAAATGCCAGGATGCGGCACCGACCCGAAATGAAGTGGGTATGACCCAACAGGTAAGTCTTATAATGGCAAATTAAGGTTTTCTTATTCTCTTCCCTAGCTTACCTTTGTTCTTGTCTTTTTCTCCCTAGGCGCTGAAATGTAGTTGCGGATCCAGATGGTCGCTGATGAACATGGAGGCGCCTAGTAAAGGTGAGTGGAATGCGACGCTGCAGCGATCGATGCAATGTGCTTTTAAAATGAATGTCTTCCTTTTCAGGATCGTCGGCAAAATGTCTCCGGTATGCGGATTTACCAGGTAAGGACTCTTCTTTCTCCTATTCTCTTCTCTTCTCCCTTTGCAGGTGTTCCAGGATGCTGGCGGGCGTGGCAGGAGTCAGGATGCAGGAGCAGACACGGTGAGCGTCCAGCTGCTAGATGCAGAACAACGCGAAGCGTGAGTTGCTGCTTGGGCGTGGCTTAAATAGCTTTCAAAGTAGTTCCAGGTATGTATCCTTCCTCTCAGGTATGTATTCTTCCTCCGGCCACACCCGTGTGGTTAAGTAGTCCCCAAAGAGAAAGTAGTCCCATTCAGGCCTCTAGATGGCCCGGATGTTGCAGCATGGTCTGCATCAGGTAAGTTTACACCAAGCACCTTTAAACACAAAGTCCTCTTTTATGAGCCTGGCGCCTATGGCGCCAGGACTGAGTCCAAAGGGCCCCTACTTGGGGCTGCTGAGACTTCCCTCGGGGACATGTCTGCTTCTGGGGTAGCTGGGCCTGGTCTGGCTCCTTGGAGGTAGGCATCATGAAAGATTTTGTCAAGAGGAGGCTAAGTAAGAGGGGGTGGGTCCTCAACATTTTTAAATGGCGTGTAACTTTGTTGCCATTTGATGAATGTGGACAAGTTTTCAGAAAGATTATAGATCCAACCTTGAATGTGTAAAGTCTGAATAGATTTTGTCAAGTGGGGGTTAAGTTATGACTAGTATATCGACATACATTTTGACACTTTTAATAAAACATGGGCGGGTTTCAAGCAAACTTGTGTAAACAGCATTTGCAAGGACCTTTAAATCATGGTTTTGCAAATGTTCTTGCGTTTTATTTTTTGATAAGTGTCATAATGGAGGTCCAATAAATAGTGATATTCCCTTTTGGTGACTGAGGTGTAGCCTCTGGCCATGGGCAGTGGCCATTGTCTGGGTCATGGTATAAGGTCATGACCTAGATAATCTGTCTACTGGCCTTGACCCTGAGAGACCAGTTTTTATGTCCACCTGGAACTGGCCATATGGTAGCTATTACCACAAGCACATTTTTTTTTTCCTTTTCAAACCTATCCCACTTTTGAATAGGGCTATAGGGTTCTGTCTTGCCTTTGCAGGCTGCCATGGGAAGGGAAGAGGGGCCCTATACGGAGCCCGCCTTACCTTTCCATGGTGGCCATCTTGGAAAAATGTTCTTCCTACAGCAGTGTCCTGCTTATTTAGCACCACGGGTGCCTGCTTTGGGAACCAGGGGTGCTACTGGTCTTCACCCCCTGCCCTGCTTTGCAGGGTCTGGATTGGAGGATAACTGCCCGGAGCCCTCGTTATTTACAACGCACTGAAGCTGGCAGGCATCGGGACGCACACTAGACGATTCGCTTGGGCTGCTGGGTTGTTATTCCCCTGGTCCAGCTTGGGTGAACGCCACATTATTCCCATTAGCATAACACAAAATTGCAATGGAAATGTTACAAAAGTGTATTGAGTCTATGTACTTTACTGAGAAATGTGAAGTAGATGGAATCTAAGATTTCTTTTTTGTTCTATTTTTTTTTTATTGTGAAATGTGGTTCATAAAAGTTATTTTGTTTTTAATGTATTTTATTTTTGCAGGGGTGCTTACAACGTAAGGTGAGGACGGAAATGAGGAAAGAGGCACCAAGCACTAACGTGGAGGGGCAGGTGGACAGGAGAAGATGTTGCGTGTGTTTTACTTCTAAGGTAGTGGGCGATGTTTCTCATGTTTGAAATTGCTTCCCCCTGCAGAGTGGTGTGTTGCAGTATAGATCGAGGACTGTTGTCTTTGAAAGATATGGATCAACAGCCTCTTATTGCTTGCAAGGTTGCTGGTGGGATTTTGTGGCCCACAGAAGTAGGCTGCGTGCTTAAAGTATCAGTTGAGGAAAATGATGTGGGGGAAGACAGACAGATTGTTCCTTTCTTAGCAGATAGTAGGCTGAGAGCATTGCATGGTTGGATTTGGTGTGTTGGTGCATGGAGGTAGTCCTTTTGGGAGTAATGTCCAGGTAGTCTGTGAGTGAGTAAAAAGTTGCACTTGTTGCATTTCACTGTTGTAGCTTTAGCCTTTGGTACATTCCCAACAGTGGTAAAGACCTGCCACACCCATGATTCTCTGTGTGCTAGAGGTAGGCACTTCCTCTACCTCATCTTCTTGGTCCTCTTCATTGTCTTTGGAAGTACTGTGCTTTTTTTTGTTGTGTGGATTCTCCAGCTGGTGGCTCTTGGGGAGGAGGGATGGCAATAGCTGATGCCATTTTCAAGATAAATAGCAGTTTTGCTACTATTCTTCCAAGCATGTGCTTTGTACTAGATTGTTAATGGATAATGAGAAAGAATAGATGTAGGAGCTGTGCAAGGGGAACATTGTATGATATTTTATTGGTTCCATGTGTTAAAAGTGCTGTGGTTACAAAATATTGTGGCAAAAATGCTGCGGTTTCACTGCTACAATCCATGTTAAGGATGTGCGGGACAACCCTGCAACCCCTGGACCCATTGTACCATTTAAGGTGAGCGGGGGTCACCCCCGCTCACCTTAAATGGTATAGTGGGGTTCACCTTTACCGGGTCAAACCAAAGCATTTTTGCTGCTTTTTTTGTTGTGTAAGTGACATTTTTGCCGCGATTTTATCACTGCATAACATTTTATTTGTATCGTGCTCGTACACAAGTGTTTCAGAGCGCAACTAGGCAAGGGAGGGGAACAGGGGAGAACACAACAACAATCTTACTAGGCCCAGTAACATTGAGAACGCGCAAGTGCATGGGAAAGGAAAAAGAGCATGGAAGGGGGAGAGTGGAAAGTGCGGCGCAAAGGAGAGCAGATGAATAATAATAAATAAATAGAAAATGGAGGCAATAAACAGTGCTAGTGCAGCCAGCAAGTGCTGTGTTTAAGGCAGTGGGCTGGGTAAGTCTGATAAGTGCAGAAAAAGAAGAATGGTGGGGGGGAGCTGTATGGGTACAGATACAGTCCCCAGTGCAAGGGGTGGCAGGGTGAGCAGGTACCTGGGCCCAGGGGATAGAGGGTGGCCAGGTGCACAGTGCCAAGAGGGAGCAGATCAGCAGGGGAGAGGGGAAGCGAAGGCAGAAACAAAGAGGAAGGTCTTGAGGTGCTTCCGGAGATGGTTCTCCTCAAGTTTTAGAGTGGCAGGGAGGCTGTTCCAGAGGGAGGCCCCAGCTGAAGATGGAGATCTACCCCCAGCTCGTTTCTTTGAAAAATGATAGACCCGGGGGGAGTTGGAGGTAGAGGAGTGAAGAGCTTGAGAGGGGAGGTATTTGAAGAGTGATAGCTGAAGGTATTTTGGACCCAGGCCGCAGAAAGCCTTGTGGACAATGCAGAGGGTTTTGAATTTAATCCTTGCATCCACTGGGAGCCAATGGAGAGATTTCAGAGCTGGAGAGATACGATCCCAGGGCTTGAGGCCAAGGACAAGTCTCGCAGTCCTGTTCTGGATAAGTTGCAGAGGGCGTAGAGTAGAGGCATGTAGATTTAGAAAGAGGCTGTTACAATAGTCCAACCTAGAGAAAACCATAGCTTGGGAGACAGCTTCTGAGGGAAGGAGAGGAAAGGCAGAGTACCTCTGAGGAGGTGCAGTAGGAAGTTTGACTTTTTGGAGACCTCAGAGATATGGGTGGAGAAGGAAAGTGTGGAGTCGGATGACCCTGAGGTTCTTAGCCTCGCAGGTAGAGGTAGGAGGAGGGCCAACGGAGGCCGGCCAGAGAGTGAGGTAAAAGGATGGAGATGGTGTGCCGATGAGGAGGATCTCAGTCTTGCTGGCATTCAGACAAAGATTATTGGCGGCACACCAATCTTCAATGGTTGTTAGGCAGTCAGCGATGGGAGAGGAGGTGGCAGAGGGCAGCCGGAAAATGAGTTGTCATTAGCGTAGCACTGGAAATTAGAGCAGAAAATGGCAATGCAGTGGGCGAGAGTTGCCAGGTATTGGTTGGAGAGGGACCCCACAGGTAGAGCGGAAGATGGAGAAGAAGGACCCCAGTTGGACCTGGGAGGGTCGATCAGAGAGGAAAGAGGTCAGCCAGGCCAGAGCCTGATCAGTGATACCCAGGTTATCACGGAGACTGTTGAGCAGGATGGTGTGGTTGACTGTGTCGAAGGCAGACGAGAGATCAAGAAGGATGAGGACAGAGGGACTGTTAGTCCAGGTTGGAGAGCAGATCCTCACAGATTTTCAGGAGAGCAGCTTCTGTGCTTCTTGCCGCTCTGAAGCCACACTGTGGTCATGGAGACAGCCTACAGAATTTGAATGAAGGTAAGCTGAGAGATGGCCAGCTTTTCCAGGAGTTTGCCCAGAAAGGGGGGGGGGTAATGGAAATTGGGCAATAGGTAGCCGAAAGTTCCTAGCTCATTAGAAAATGCAGTTCTGAACTGTCTGCGAAGCCCGAATGCGTCCCCGGACATGTCTTCATGCTGTGTGTGAGCACATGGTCCTGTGACACTGTCTTGGGGGGGGGGGGGGGTCTGTGATGATTGACTGATGCAAAAACAGTGGAAAAAGCTGCAAAAAGTCGATAGAAGTGTTAAAAAGTGATGCTCGAGGGTGGGAATTGGCAGTGTTTGAAGGTGAAACTTTGTAAATTGGACAAATGTTGCTATATTGGTGTAATATGTTGCTATATTGGTGTAAGTGTGATATTAGTAAGTTGTAGGAAAATGGCATGCACGGGTAACCCATGAAATTCACTGTAAACTTTGTTAAAGGGGCATTCTTGTTACAAGTAATACTGAAACCCCCCAAAAAATGTGCCAGTTATGGTAAGCTAAGCAACCATAACTTGCCCCACCACCATGCACTGTTAAGAATAACTCCCAAGATATCACTGACATCACATATCTGGCCCACTTGTCTTTTTTTTTTTCATTGACCTATCTATGCCAGGTGGTTTTGTTCACTGATGGTCAGAATATTAAAATTCAAAAGTTTATATTTCGAGAGGATTGTGTCCACCGATGTATTCCACATCTGTGACAGTAATTACCACAGCCCTTCTGCTTTGTAAAACTTTCGGTGTAGGTGGCCTGTGTTGATACGCTCCCTCAAAGTCTTGCGTCGACGGTTGACATCACCGGATGTTATATCTAGGACGCACGATGCCCGTAGCCTCAGTTCTGTTTTTTCCGCGAACGTGTTTGCTTCAGAATCTCAGCACGCTTGATTCTTCTACTTCGATTGTGAAAGTTTGAGATCATGTCGTCTTCTTCTACCCCGAAGTCGGGCTTCAAAAAGTGTCGGGACTGCGGTTCCAAAATGTCCATCACTGACCCGCACAACGTCTGCCTTTGATGCCTCGGCGAAAGCCACGCCACTGACGACTGCGATGACTGTAAGTCCCTGACTTAAAGGGTCTTGCGGGAGCGGAAGAAGTTGTTAACGGTAGGTAGGGTGTCTAAACCCCATAAGTCAAAATCTGCTGGACTTTCGACCAACGACTCGAGGGGCGACTCTACGTGTCGGTGTAAGTCTAGGGGGGTCTCGGAGTGGGTCCTGCCATTCCTCTGCCTCTTCTATGCATTCTCAGAAGCGCAGTCGCTGGTTGCCTTCCTCGCCAGAGGACTCCGCCAGACGGCGGGTAGCTTGTCCCACCAAGCATTCATCACTGGCGGAATGGGTACACGTTCCGCAAGGAGATGTCGATTTTCGAATCACAGGGCACCGTTCCGTCTGCGCCTTCGACAAGGAATGAGCTAGAGCCACCGCTCGCACGCTGTCGAGGTACTGATCGGACAAGGTTGATCGCCATAGCCGTGCCAGGTCCAGGTCCCGGTCCTTGACGCCGTTGAGACCATCAGAGCCTGTGAGGCCTTCTAAGAAGGCATCGATGCCCTTGGCGCCATGTCCGTTGAGGGACTCTCTAGGCTCCAGCTCTGAGGAAGTCGTCGACGCCTGTCTTTGAGCCCTTTTCTGGTCACCCCTCCACCCCCCAGGCTTGATTTATTCCAGCCTTTGGACTATATTTCAGAGGTGGAAGAAGGGTCAGATGAGGAGGGGGTTGTAACTCCTGAGGTTCCTGATGACCTGTTGTCTGGTCACAGCCAAATGGAAGACCTATGTCGGTCCTTGCATGATGCCAGTGGTCTGGACACCTGTTTGGCAGGCCTGAGCCTGGTACACATGCCGAGTCCTCTTACAGGCGTCTCATGTCGAGGTTGACTGAGTACTTGGGGTGGTCTGCTCCACCTGTGGATTTCTGCAGGATGACCTGACAGATATATTGGACCAAGGTCCACCCACTGACCTGGTGTTGCCATTTCATATGGTTACAAAGAAGGGTGGCACCGGCCTGGACTGCTCCGGAAAGTCTCCTGGCAGTGAACAAGTCGCTTCCGAAAAAATACCGTCCAGCCAGTGGTGACCCCTGCTACGTGTCGAAGCAGGCTGCGTACCCTACCATCCCTCCTGATAGAGATGACAAGCGCTTTGATGGTTGGGTGAAGAAAGTATTTTCTTCTGGGGGTATGGCTTTAAAGGCAGCCAACTCTGTTTGTGCCTTGGCAAGATTCACTCGCACTCTGTGGAATTGTGTATCTTTGGCGGCTGAACATATTCCCGAAGGGGAGGCACGGGATGGTTTTCTAGCCCTCGTTCAAGATGTCAAGGATGCCATGTGTGAATCCATTCAGTTGGGTCTGGACGTGGCAGACTGTCAGCTGGTCCATGGTGGCGAGCACTGTCGTGTGCAGGTTTGCGTGGTTGCGAAGTCGGGGTTTGCTCCTGATGTACAGTCCCGGCTTCTCAACGGTACGATGTCCTTTCTTTGCGGGATATTTTTTTGTGGGGTTTTTTGAAAATGGGTGGGGTTTAGGAAGGTAACCCACCAAAATATATATTTTTAAAAAAAATGTGATGGGGTTTCGTTAAAAAAAAACCCGCGAAAAAACATCCTGCGATGAAATGACATGGAACCGTTCTCAACATGCCCTCTTTTTGGCAGCAAGGCTGACGAGAGCCTTGAGAGGTTGCAGACCTCCAAAGCTGCAGCGAAGTCCAAAACCGCTGGCTGTCAGCTCATGCCAACGAGCTGACAGCCAGCGGTCGTTGGTCTCTGTTGGAGTCCAGACTCCTCATCAATCTGTTAGAGCTGCGGGCTTTCAGGCTAGCCCTGAATGCTTTTCTGCCATCTGTGCGGGGGAAGAATGTCCTGATTTTGATGCACAATACAGTGGCCATGCACTACCTAAACAAAGGGGGGGGGGGACAGGGTCGCTCCCACTGTGCAGGGAGGCGATGCAGCTCTGGTTCTGGGCCATCCAGCAGGAAATTTCGATCTCGCCAGTTCATCTGACCGGAGATGAAAATGCGGCGGTGGACGCTCCGAGCAGGCAGAGCATGACGGTCTCTCACGAGTGGGAGCTGGCTCAGGAAGTTCTTTTGAAGATCTTTCTCTTTGGGGGAACCCCGCAAGTGGATCTCTTCGCCACCAGTGCCAACCGGAAGGGCGAAAGATTCTGCTTGTGGGAATTTCCTCCAAGAGGAGCCTTAGGGGATGCATTCGTAGTGTGGAGTGGTCCTTCACACTGCTGTACGCGTTCCCTCCAGTCCCTGTCATTCTGCAGGTGTTGAGGAGGTTTGGTTCCTGGATGATCCTCATTGCTCCAGCAGGGGCCAGGAGAGCGGGGTATCTGGACCTTCTAGACATGTCCATCTGTCCTCCATGCTGTCTTTCCTACCGAGACGATCTGCTCTCCTGGGGGGGTCGGGGGGGGGGGGTCGAGTTCTCCATCCAGATGTCAAGTGTCTCAGCCTTCATGCTTGGTATCTGAAAGGCTGAGGTATAGGGATTGGTACCTCCCCGAGGATGTGATGGAGGTGTTGCTTTCGGCAGAAGGCCCGCAACAAAATATCTGTACCGTTGCTGTTGGAGAAAGTTCTGTGACTGGTGCAGGGTACAGAATGTGGATCCTTTCCAATGTTCCATTCCTTTGTTTGTTTGTCTTTTTTTTTTTTTTTGCTTTCCTTAGCCCACAAGGGCCTGCAAGTGGGTACCATTAAGGGTTCCCTGGCGGCGCTGTCCGTTTTTAAGCGCTCGTCTGAGGAATGTTCTTATTTTAAGAGCCCTTTGATTTCTCAGTTTCTAAAAGGGTTAACTAATCAGGAGGGATTGTAATTATGTTATATTGTAAATAAAAAGTAACTTGATTTATGGGGATTATACAAAGAAGAAAAGATAAGGATAAGACGTATGTAAAAAGGGAATATATATATATATATATATTACAAGTACACATATATAAAGATTATAATATGATTGTATAAAAATGTGTTAAAAATAAACGGTAAAAACAAAGAAAATAGATTAATATAAAACATTTATTTTTTTTCGGCCCACTTTTTGTCAATCGACAGCGATCGAAAAGTTAGAATTAAATAAAACCAAAATTGAACTAAAGGAGACGGTCTTAAGATCCTAAAAAAACAAAGAACAATATAAAAATAATTAACGGAAAGTATAAACGAAGGAGTAGGGAAAATAGCATCAAATAAACCTGATTTATTAATAAAATAATAACTAAAGCTAGGAGAAACATCTTGATCTTTTGGAGTGGCGATTGATTGTGCCTACTCAAAAATATTGAAACAATATATTTAATTAATTTGGAAGTTAGAAAATAAAATGAGGTTAAGTATTGACAGCCTGAATCAGCTTGTCGTAATGGAGGAGACACCTCTCACACACCTATGTAGGACATTGCCAAGATATACAGCCAACCATTACGAATGAATTAAGCGCAGGGTCAGTAAAACATTTATGCCCTGGCCTCCAGGAAGTTCATTATCAAACATAGTATTACGAAATGTGATGACATATCTACATATAAGGGAAAGAAGCTAGAGAAGAGATTGGCAATATTAGAGCTCTGGAAAATGTATCTGAATGAGAAGGAAGACCCAGTTTATAAGGTGTGGATGCTTAGTCAACACAAAAGGGAAGATGTAACACCTTCAGCTTCTCTTTCCCCTTCTGAGGAACAAGATATTGAGATTAAGGAGGAGGGGTTTTACCCTTTAAAGGAATTGAAAGCAACAGCAGGGTATGCTAATCCACCATATAACCCCCCCCCCCGCCTAGACTAGCAAAAAGACAGAAAAAGAGGGCAAAAATAGAGAACATAAATATATACAGACACACAATGAAAGTAAGCAGGGTGATGAGAGGAAGGATAGTCAGAATAAACAGACAGAGATAGAAGAAGAGGTAGAGAAACAAAGGAGAATGACTGATATGGTTAAGGGTACAACAATAGTACAGAATGAATGCGTGGGATGACAAATACTACTTAAGTTAGATAATAAAGGTATTGGTGGAGTTGAAGAAAGGGAAGAACAAGATAAAAGGGCGAAAGAAGAGACAAGGAATGTAAATGAATGAAAAAGCAAAGAGGGAGGAAGAAAGGTTAGAAAAGGAGAAGTGAGGAAGTAGAAGCTCAAAGATTGAAAAACGTAGGTTACAAAGAAGGCAGGAGAAAGAGGAATCAAGGAAAATTAAGAGAAGGGAGGAAGAAATTAATAGAAACGGGATTTAAGGATGATGAGATTGAATATTAATGCCATAGAAACATTATACCAATAGAAACATAAGATCTAATAGAAGTAGGGGGGTGGTGAGGACTATCAGATATGTCAACATGGAAAGAAGCTGATACAGAAAGTATAGAACAAGAATTGGGAGAGTATATAGACAAATGAGCGATAAGGAAGGGCATAGAACTCAAGAGGGCAAACTAGAAGCATCCTTCAGGGGGACCGGAGGAAGCTTAGATGATGCCAGGATAAACGATCATAGGATTATATCCTTAAACGGGTTAGATCTTGAGAATGCGGAAGAGGATGATAGTCACACAAGTTGGGGTATAATGATGTCAGATGAGGAAAGGTAACAAAATAAAGAGCTGCCAGAAGAAGGCACGTATGGATTTTCAAGAGAATCAAGCGTAGAGAAGGGGTAAAATGACTAGATCTAGAGAACTCTATAAGAAAAACACTAGAGCCAGTTTCATATACTGAACAACCACAAGTACGATTGTACAGTAAAGGGGATGCGTCCCCACCCTAAATGAGTAGATTAAGGGTGTAACCAGGGAGAAAACAAATAGGTGATGATAATGCTGTCTGGAAGACAAGGACGTGGGTAGGTATGACAAGGGATCAGGGTTTTCACAGTTCCCACTATTGTAGAACGCAGGGGGTCAACCACAATATATACAGTGGCCCCAGATTGATAAGGATAATTTAAAATGCACACTGCCAAGTTTTACTCCTGGAGCAGGAAAATGGATTAAGGAATTAGATAAAGGAACATCAGTAATTATGTTAGCTACAGGTAATATAAAAGTCCTATTGTCTATTCTAGGGGAAAGATCTGATGATATTTGAAAAAGAGCAGGGTACCCAAATGTAAGTGCACAAGATACAGGGTATGATGGATCACCATGCAATAATTGTAGAGCAGATTTATGGCGAACGCTTAGAGGACAATATCCAGATACATCGGATATTGTTGCGATATTGATGAGGGAGGATGAGGACCCAATTTCGTTTATACAGGATATCCAGGATAAATGGTGTGCAGAGAGGCATGAACCATGGGATAAAATGTTTGCATTATTTTACCACATATTATGTCAAGGGCTGCCAGACCCAGAACAACGGCAATTAAAGAAACGGGTGGGAATGGAAGCAAAACAGTGGCCAGAGATTCAATTGGCAACCATGCATTATTGTAGAATATTAAAAGAAAAGGATAAGAAAAAAGCTGATGGAAGAAAGCAAGAAGAAGCAAAGTTGGTGCAGAAACAATTGTCAAAGTATGTCAGAGAAGCAGTGCTGACAAGCAATGAGGGAAGCACGGCGCAAATAGTACAAATACCACAGTAAAATAAAGTAGCCAATACTCAAGATCAGAATGGGAATAATTATATGCTGAGAGGCAGAGGGAATGGGCCTCGAGGAGGAGGAAGTGGAGGATTTAATGGCAGACAATCATTGATCTGTTGGAATTGTGGAAAATGAGGGCACATTGCTAGAGTTTGTAGAAGTAGAGCAGCTATACCACAGCAGAATTAGCAATCTTTAAGAGGGGGTTTGGGAAATGCTCCACAATATAACACACATTCACAAGCATATTACGGCCAAGTTTACACACACAATCAGGCTCACGCGCCACAACCACAGCAGTTTCAGCAAGCGCCAACACAAATATCTCAACCATAGCAATTCCAACAAATACCAATGCAGCACAATTATTACAAGGGCAGCAACATCCAGCATCCATGCAAATGAAACAGGAACCCACTCAACAGGTACAGTATATCCTAATGCAACTGACAGGCACATCACAATGGCAGATGCATACGGGAGCTACACAGATAGTCAAACCCAAATTAGGCTGTATGGCTGTGGTTGTAGGAAATCCTTTCAAAGGCACAGGGATGAATTAATATCCACATTAGACAGCCCACAGGATGGCCTAATGTGTTTAGTACTATCAGTAACACCAGACACCAAGAGGAACCAAGGGTTAAGGTTATGATGGGAGGCAAGAAATATTCATTTTCATGTCTGTGTAGACACAGGAGCGACTTGTTCCTGTGTCCGTGAGGGAAAGTTTTCAATGTCGGGCATTGCCATGAATGCTCAAGGATTTACTGGGGCTACAACTTTAGTTCCATTTACAGTCTAATTACCTATTTCTATAGAACATGACATGTCTATGCCATTGCTATATTCTAGACAGACACCAGTCAATATATTGGGTTGTGATTTGATGACGAAACTCAACATGATGATATCTTTTACTGACGAAGGCATAGTGTGTTCAACCCCAGGAATACATTATATAAATGTGAGGGAATTTATCATAGCTTTCGCAGGAAGAAAAGCTTTATGAGGAGTCCCTCTAGATGAGGAAGTATTCTTATATGGAGTACATGTCTTACTATCATCGTTACCTAAATTAACAGGTAAAATAATACGGTTGCCAGATACATTTTGTTTAGGCCAGAAATACCCATGGATGACGAGGAAGGGCAAATTATTCTTTTAAAATTAGAAGCAGCAGTGGTAAGGGAAGAAAGGATGATGCATCATGAGCCAGATGATGAGGGAAGAGGATGGAGGACAGTTAGCCCTCAATGAAGGATATCAATTTACAGATCTGACAAATGAGGAACTATTTAGGGATGAATATTCCGATGATGAATTGGTATTCTTTGTAAGGCTCCCTTATTGGATTAAGGTTCAAGGCATAGAGGTACCAGAGAGAATGGTGTTGGTGAAAATAAAGCCACCATTTTTTCAGGAAGATATGGAAAAAGTGGCAAATATAATATGGGCTTATTGAAAGAAGTAGGAGCAGTAAAGATTAAGCTTAAACCAGGAGCTATTTTGCCACGTGCAAACCAGTATCCAATGTCCAGAGAAGCAGATAAGGGGATATTTGAAACTATATCCCCACTAATGAAACAAGGCATTCTAGTACCATCAGATTCGCTGTACAACAACGCTGTGTACCCTATTAAGAAATCAAAGGGGGGGTCATGGAGGTTTATCGAGGACCTTCGCCCTCTAAACCTTGTAGTCTAAGCAGAGTTTTGTTTAGTTCCAAACCCTGCAACAATATTATGCACTATTCCACCAACAGCCAGGTATTTTACTGTTTATTTGAAAAATACATTTTTCTCAATTCCTTTACACAAAGACTCACAGGATTTGACTTCCTTTTCATATAGAACAATTAATCTGAAACATACTAGGTTACCTCAGGGGTACTGTGAGTCCCTCTCCATCTTTCACAGAGTCCTTCAGATGGATTTAAGAAATGTTGAGCTCGAAAGCATCCTTATTCAATACGTAGATGACATTCTGGTGTGTAGTGAGACAGAAGAGAAATGCAGAGAAGACTCTGTCAAACTTATCACGATACTTGCAGAGAAAGGGTTCAAAGTAGATAAAGAAAAATTACAGTATTGTCAAGAAGAAGAATTATACATAGGACAGTTAATATTGTATGAAGGAAAAGGAGTGACGCCTGAAAGGGCAGAAGCTATTATGAGAATGATGCAACCAAACATGGTCAGGCAAATGCAGCAATTCTTAGGTTTATGCAATTATTGCAGGGCTTGGCTTTTTGATTACAGTACATATATTAAACCACTTTTAAAAGCGCTTAAAGAAGCGCAGGTGGCTAAAAATAAATTGGTGTGGACAGATGACATGACTGAAGGATTTAGTGAATTAAAAAATGCGATCAGTACAGCTCCTATATTAGGGATTCCAAATTATAGTGAAGAATTTTACTTATTTTCACATTCAAATGGAGAAGTCATGACAGCAGTCCTTAAACAGAAGACAACATTGGGACATGGTCACAAACCATTAGCCTATTACAGTGGGATTTTAGATCCATTTAAGAAGGGACTTTACACTTGCGAACAATCTTTGGTGGCCATTGCATTTGCCATAGAAAAGGCTTCATGTAAAGGGGCATGGCTTCACAGCCATGGAGTGAGGAGGCTTCTCTGTGCAGCTCCGGACGATGCAACTTGATCCTGGTCTACAGTGATGGCGTTGGTGTTTGCTCACCCTCCAGAACACACCATGAGATGTGTGGGCATAAGTACAAGTAACCTGAACGTGGTTGCTGGGCTGCTTGCCGGCTTATTGCTAATAGAAAAATGTGTCCGGAACGACAAGTCGACAGGAAGATGGCAGTCGCTGGGACCGGACTGAGGCATTGGGGAACAAAGCAAGAATGAGGAAAGGCAGGGAGCAAATAGTGTACAGTCAGTAGCTGGACAAGAAATGATCCACGGCGTGGCCTGCTTACCAAATAAAGAGTAGTCCATGATGCTATCACAGTGACTCGTGACCGCGCGCAGCAAAGACTGAGGACAAAGACCCAGGAGCCGCAGTGGGATGGTGAAGAAGAGACTGCTGGCGGGTGGATGGCTGGGGGCTGATGTACGGAGTGAGCGTGCGGATGGGGCAGCGCGGCCAAGCGCAAACCCTCACAGGTACTGCTGGGGTAACATATTTCGGATGATTCTGACCCCCCACTCACATCGTGGTATGCGGCTGGGCTGATTGAGGAGCAGACATCGGAATCACACCGAACAGGCTTTGTGAAGACTGGATACTGTTGCCTTACGAGAAGTTGCACGCCCACCGGAACGCAACAGGGGATACAAGCTGACTGGACGGCAATCTAAATCAACAATGGCGAAACAGCAGTGGAAGAAAACGGCCGACAGCGCCTGAGCTTGCAACATTATAGCATTGCTGCACATACCACGCCATATACTGGATGGTACCAGAGGAAACTGGGTGCCATGCGGAGCTCGAACAGCAGAAACCTCGATTTGGATATTCCATGTAACAGTGCTATTAGGCGTCTTTTTACAGGAGGGCACAGGATAGGGTACACACCCTAAAGACATAACGGAAAAGGCACCGTTGCTTGCAGTACACCTGCAGCCACATGGGGCAGCCCAGGAAGGGTGTAGAATGGCAGGAAGTGCCTGGGCAGCAGAAATTAAGTATAAAGGTATGCTTACTGGAACCAATGTGTGACCATACCAGGAGGGGCTGTGTCCTTGTAGTACGCATCGAGTTGCACACTGGTGTTGGCCATCTCACAGAGAGCAGCACCAGGCATCCCTGATACAGATAATACACGTGAGAGTGCATACCTGCAGGCATACTAGGAGGAGGTGCTGCCGACGGCCGTGCAGTCCACATCCAAGCAGAGACAGCCTAGTGAGGGGCAGAAGCGCCCGTAGCATCAGAGCTTAAAGAGCACTGCCTCACTGTCAGAGACTTAAGTCAATTCAAGTGGCAAGAACAAACAAGACTGTATGCCTCGAGGAGCATGGCAAGCAACAAAGGTGTACTAGCTACCTCAGCCAAGTAAAAGAGACAAGTGGTGGCTTTGCGAGGAGCAGCCCACAGAAAAGTGCTGTTAGGCTGCTCGGACACTGGGGGGAGCACGAAAGGGAGTACACCCTCTGGATTAATCACAGGTGGGTGCCACAGATCGTGGGTAACCCGGCATTACACAGAGGCAGCCCAGAGAAGGACGGCAGTGCCGGGACTGGTAGATTAAACAAATTGAAGTAATTAGGCTGATGGTCTCAACTAATAAGAGATAACGGGAGGATTAGTGTATACCTCGAGGAGCTTGGCAAGAAACTAGGCTGGATTAGCCACCTAACTAAGTAGTACCAACAGGCAGCCCTGGCAAGGGTGAATACAGGAGGAAGCGCACATATGTTGACTACAACAGACTAAAACACTGCCAATCACAGTGCAATCCACATCCATGTAGAAACGGCCCGGAAGATAAGTGGCAGTGCAGGAGGCGCCAAACTTAGACATCCAACAGCGGAGTCTGCTTGAGGCAAATGCGAGACAGCTCAACTAGCCTGTTAGTTAACAAACAGTTCTCAACTAACATCTGCCAGAGGTCTGCAGTGAGACAGAAGTAACCAAGGAATTGGAAGGAGGCGGACCCGCTGGCGCAGTAAACTCAACCATGGCGTCCAAGTTACAGAAGAACAAGTCCAAGCAGCCGACATTGGACACTTTCTCCAAATCCATGAATGCAGCGGACAAAACAGCAGCAGAGGTCCTATCCTCACAAGGAGAACAAAATCACGCTGCAGGAGACCAACGGATCCTGGACGCCATAGCAGCGATGCAGAGTACCTTGGAATCCAAAATAGACGCCATAAGCCTAGATGTCAACCTGCTGAGGCAAGGTGTTCGGGTGCTCTCGGGGGGCGTACGGGAACACTGGAAAAGGAAGTAGCAGTGAACGCAGCTGGCCAGAAGGACACGCCCAGTGACGTATCAATATTGCATCAGCAAGTGCGGAATCTGGAAGGTAGAGTGGAAGATGCAGAAGGCCGGGCGAGACTCAATAAAGTGAGAATTATTGTACTGCCTGCAGGCAAACCCCACTAACTTTATTGAGAATATGCTATTACAGGAAATTGGCACAGGAACCCTCACACAAGGCTTTACAGTGGAAAGGCTCACAGGACCCTGATGAGGAAACCGCCTCCAGGCACCCCACCAAGGACCATAATAGCCAGGATTCTCAACTATAAGGATAGAGAAAGGGTTCTCGAGCATTTCCGGAAAGGCGGCACAATACAACAAGCATCAGCAAACATAACTGCATTCCCAGACTAAACCCTGCAGGTGCAGAAACAAAGGATGCATTTCACATCCGTCAAGAGGAGGATGTGGGGGAGCAAAAAAGAAGTACATGTTACTGTACCTAACAAGATTGAAAGTGTTCAATAAGGGCAAGACCCTCTTTTTCGACAATCCAGAGGATGCTCATGCATGGATGGATAGGGAGAACTTGCCAGCGAAGGAGGTTCAACAGACGACAGGAGTAGGGGGACACGTCAAGAATCCTGAGAAAGACCGCTGGGATGACACGGATGTACCGACGCGTGGAAAGAGGCAAGGACAACATGTATTGAATGTAGGCAGCATTACCTACGTATAACAGGAGCAGCAGTACGCACATCACCAAAACTGTACAGCGGAGAAGCAACCTCCCCCAAAGGGTGGATTTGTTTTTTAGGATACTAGTTGTCAAGTATCCACCTTTTGCACCATTCCCGCGGGATAAGAAACAGGGGCAGGGGAGAGACGCAGGGATGCCTGAGTGCAAGGTATTGAGCTGGGCAATTGTTGCGGGGGAGGGAGTTGGGGTAGTTAGAAGGGAAGTAGCCTATAGATCCACACAAGGGACATGTGATTGAAGCATCGGACTGTTGAGGTATACAAAATTGTTTATACGAGATGGGGGATCTTAAGATAGCCGCATGGAATGTCAGAGGGCTCAATAGTTATATTAAACGTAACAGAATCATTGCAATTTGAGACACCAGAAGATTGATATAGCACTCCTGCAAGAGACACACCTCACAAAGGACAGGCAAGCCACATTGGCCAGGAAATGGAGTAGCACAACCCTGGGCTTGCCGTATTCAGAGCTTGCAAGAGGGGCTCTGATATGGGTGGCGACCTCTGTAACATTCAAATTCCTTAAGACTTTTGGGGACAATGGGGGCAGGATGATTATTATCCAAGGCCTGGTGGAACAGAGGGAGTTCTGTATTATCAACACCTATGCACCAAATCATGATAAAGCAGCCTATTTTCGATCAGTATAACCCCATATCGGGAGATACAGGGATGGTACAGTGATATGGAGGGTGATTTCAATTGCACGTTGAACTCAAACATAGACAGATCGGACCATAAACACACACATCCTGGCCCCTGGCTAAAGCCTTGAACGGGGTATTACAAGCATTCAAATAGTTTGATGTATAGAGAGTCCTACACCTGCACTCCCGAGGATAATCTCACTATACCGCCCCGAAGGATCTATACACCAAATTGGATTATATATTTACAGGAGAGGAGACAGTAAACAAATTTAAGACGGCAGAATACAGGGCTTGGGTATTGTCAGATCACGTGCCTTTAGTCATTACGTGGTGAACCCACCCCCCTCGTACATCCCCACTTGGAAGCTAAGAAGCAAGGCCCTCAGGGATGCTGGGTTCCGGGAACAGCTAAGAGACTGGGTGAAGGACTACTTCAGGAACAACACGGGAAGTGTTGATTGAGCTGGTACATTATGGGAAACGTTTAAGGTAGTGATCAGAGGTATGGCGATAGCCAAGGCTAAAGGTATGCAAGCTGTGATAGAGGGTGATTTAAAGGATAGTTCCGGGACTTTTTTTTTATTGTCCCTACGGTTCGGCCATGTGTTTTTAAGCATAACTCGGTAGATCGTAGAAAACTTTCCTATGGACCTTACCCGACTTTTCGTCCATTAACGCACTCGAAATCAGCCGCCATTTTCTGATAATCCTATCATTTCCCCCCCATCGACCTGGCTCACCTGCTTTTGCGGCACTAAATCAAATCCCCCGCCCCTGAGCCTGACATCAGCAGACGCGTACCGCCCATTTCCCAACGCCAAAGCACGTTTCGTGTCAACAATCGCTGCGCCTCAGCTAATGAAGTGTCGCCATGGAAATGGCAGGACGCCTCTTTCCTCAATAAGTATAAACACACCGTTTCACAACACACAGCAGCAGATTTTCGATTCCATTACTCTCTCTGTGTTACTTTGAGTATTCTGTGACTCGTTTCTGTGCTCTGGTCAGCTACCTTCGCCGCTTCTAGGCCTTGTGAACACCTGTGTACCATCTCTGTAAATTATTTTACTTTCTTTACCACACAATGGCTACAATAATGCCGTATATGTACGAGCCCGAGTACACCGAGGAGGAACTACTGGAAAGGCAAGCATGCGAAAACGATGGGGATTCGGACGGCAGTTGGGAGGACCAGTCAACGGATGAAGAGCCTGGACCATGTCGCATGGACGGCGTCTCCACCTGGTGCACGTGCAATCGGTGCGAGCTAATGCCAACTGAGGAGGAGAACTGCTGCTGCCGTGAAAATTCCGGGTGCTTGGCCTACATTTCGGAAGGCGAGCCAAGTTCGCAATGCATCACCGAGCTGCCAGAGTTCAGGGAAGCCTGCCTCTCACGGACCGTGTTGAGGATGATGATGGTGCTTATGCACGAACTTCGCGGCACTGTTCGTCCGTGTAATCCGAGTAACGAGTAAGTATACTCTGGTTGTGATGTCAGTGATGCCACTACTATTTCATGGTCGTCTCCCACATATAAAATTACATCTACATATCATTCGAATGCATGTAAATTGGTTCCATATTGTGCATTTTCTAGATAGAATTTTTTTCAAAGCAGAATGACATTTTTTACCTGAATCGACAGTGATAAGAAAGTTTTGTCATTTTAATACAGTTTGCATCTTTCTTTTTCACAGGTGGTACAGGCTGGTGGCCTATCGTTGCTTCACTTGGTGGCTTCACGGGAGGCTCGGACACCGCGTTCGGAGAGTAATACCTGCCTGTGCGGTACTTGCCATTAGACAACATTTCCCCAGCGACAGTGGACAATACCGCGGATTTTCCCTGGATGTGCTGCAACCGGAACTTTACAATGTGTAATGTTTATTATTTATGTTCAATTGAAATTAAGATCTAAAATAAAACCCAACATATATTTTAACAATGGTTGTTTTGATTTTTTAAATGAATCTAGTGTGTCTCCATTGAATAGTCTTCCTGTGCCTTGTCTTGTAACACCACATGTCTCCGGCCAGCATCCTCCCTCACGCTTGCCGCCCACTTTCAATCCACATAACCGTTGAACCCATATGCAGCAGACATACATATGTTATTTTGCGGGTTGGCATCAAGCCTCCCGGCCTTGCCTCCTCCCCCAAAAATACTTACCACACCACTTTGTTCAAGCGTTGGCAATAAAAGGCCGTTGGATTTTATTGATACAAAACATGGTTATAGGTAAATAATCAATATGGTTGATCATAATAAATCATCCTTTTGGGCACCGGGTACAGAGATGACCCCCTCTGGCCCGTGCCGCCTTGCCACCACAGGCCAGCCTGCTGCTGACTAACTGCCTAGGCATCCAGGGTCTCCAGGGTGAACTGCACCCATATATTCTCCTGGGAGGGTGAGGTATTTATAAACTCACCCCCCTGCCTTCCATGTACTAGATCCTGCAGCCTGCCTCTTACATGCAGTTAGATGGCCTCTCCTTGGTGAGGCCCTGCGGCAAACGAGTCTTGTCTGCACGACCACCGCCCTAATCCACCCCCCCGCCCTATCAAAGGCAGTTCGCACCGGGGTACTTGCGCTGGCAAGTGGAGCTGTCAGGGAGCGATAAAGGCCAAGAGGTGCCAAAGACCATGTACACTTCAAAGTGGTCTATAGAGCATGGGTTGTTGTTCCCATGTCTACCTCCAGACCCCGTGTCTCCTGCCAAGCATCCCCCCTCACGCTGGACGGCCCGCTGCAAACCGCATAATGCCACGACATATACACGTCATTCATTCACAAACACACCCCTGTTTCGAATTCTTTATAACCCACTTCATATTTCTAATGTGAACTTCTTTGCGCTTTGCTAGTCAACCCAGGAAGGTGCTGGTTATCTGCTCTTCGTCTCTGTGAACTTCCGTGACCACTTCGAGGAAACTCGTCAGTTTGCAACCTGTGAACTGCTCCCTGTTCTACGACAAGAAACTACTCTGATCCCTGCATCTAACTGTTTGTTCGTCAAGGTAAGGCCATGTACCATAATCATTTTGCGTCCAATTTCTTTTCGTTCAAGACAGTACATGCAAGTAACTAGTCACATGTTCTGAGTTTAGTCAAATTATTTTTTGAAAGTTATTCAAATACTTATCCGCATGTGAATAACGTGTATAGTTCCAAGAACCAAAACGAACCTTGCATTGAACCTTTTATGTGTCATTTAATTTTTTAACACATTGGTATTCATAGAGAATTGTTGATCTTTACTTTTCAGAACTTTCCACAATGCCTGCCTGTTCCATTGGCGGTTGCCCTTCGAAGACCCATAAAAAATCTGAAGGTACTATAATGCATGTTTTCCCTAAGACAATAGATCAGATAAGAGAATGGGTCCGATATTGCGGATATCCACCGTCTGAGCTTGAAAGTAGAGTCCTAGAAGTCTTTGCGGACAAGAGGGGTGATCGATACCGCATCTGCAGCAGGCACTTTAGCTCAGACATGTACTCCACATCATTGCTAATAAAGAAGAACACACCGCGAGCGAGCCGAAAATTGCTCTCAACCGCTATTCCCACTCTATTCGTCCACATCCCTCCACTGGTGAGTCAAGTTTACGTATTTATCTCTCGGCCTTGCGGTAGTGTGTAGCATTAGCTAACAATAATTTCCCCATTTATGTATCCACTCAATATGAAGGCGGAAGATTCTCCATCCGTGTCGTTATTGCAGTCATCAGCCACTTCAAGCGCCTATCGGGTAATCTTACTTGGCTATTCTGCCACTGACTTGTTTTAGGCATGTAAATCAATAGTTTTAATTTATCGTGTAATTATTTTACCTAATGGTACACCCTTGTACTCGTCCTCTAGTCTTTGTTTTCAGTTATAATTATTGTTATCCAAAATAATGCAAGTACTGTTTTTCAGGGAGATGCTGAGGAGTCCAACGTATTGACGACAACCGTTGATGTCACTCAGATGCTCGAGGTACGTTTCCGGACAGTTCCATCGATGGAGATCATCAGATCTTGCATTCTTGTAGCGTGATTGTTACACACAATGTTTCTTTCGTTTTTGGCCATTGATATGTCCTTCTGTCGTCGACCTCCTATGTGTCTTCTTTTTTCAATATTGTGTTCATTACTAATGAAAGTCCTATGTTTCAGGGAGTCGATGGAGCATTAGTCCAAGAAGAAGGGGGAGCATGCAGTTACGGGTCGGCGCAACAGCTTGCAGAAGTGTGCACCGCAGTTACATCGTCCCTTGAAGTTCTTATGCATTTCGAGGTATGGATACTGACAGTTCGATCAAGCGAAATCATATGACGTGATTACATCCGCTATACTTCCTTCTTTATTAACGCAAGTACTATGTTTCAGGGAGATGACGGAGCTTCTTCTACAAGAACATCACCCCTAGTAGTTGATGCAGATCTCTGGGTGGTGAAACTTCATACGATCAAGCAAATCGAATCATATTTACATATCCATTATTTATTTTAGACAACTGATCATTTGTGCAGGTCTATTTAGATGAGCCATTGACGCCTGCACAAAGTTTATGTTCTTTTTAACAAAATAGAAAACCATACTAATGCAATTACTGTGTTTCAGGGAGTTACTGAAGCATCATCTTCAATAATATCATCAATGGAAGTCTATGAGGAGCCCGAGGTATGGATCTTGACAGTTCCATCTAACTAGATCAACTATGCGTGAATAATTGTCGTTTGAATGTTCTGCACAAAGCGTTCATTCGTGTTTTGCTATTGAGATGTACGTGGGTATTGGTCCCCAAGTACATTTTGTGTTTTCAATATTATTATACATACTAATGAAAGTTCTATGTTTCAGGGAGTCGATGGAGCGTCAGTGCGTGATGGATGTGCTCATCATGAAAATATAGTCGTTGCAGCGCAAGAGGAAGTGGAGACATGCACACACGAGTCGGAGCAACAGCGTCCTGATGTTGAAGTTCGAGGCAAGAAAGTTTCAAAGAAAAGAAAGCAAAAGAAGGTTAGTGTCCTGGTCACTATATTATGTTGTTTTTCACTGTTAATAGTTCAATACTGTAAGTTGTGTTTAAACTGAACATCCCTTTTCCAATCTGTCCTCGTTGCGAGTGGGTGTACGAACTAGATCTACACAGACAGTGAAGCGAACGAGAGATGTTGCTTGTCAAACCTTTTGGCAGGGACGTGAGACTGGAGATGCATCGTGCCAATGGAAAGAATATGAAGTGATTGACAACGGAGCTATACCACCACCAGCCATTGATAGTGAATGTCCTCCTGGTAGTTCGGATGCAGTCGGAGATCAATTTACAGAATCCACACCCGCAAAAACTAAGACCGCGAGAAAGTTGAAGAAATTGTTTTATTCACCCATCGCCGGAGAAGGAACAGATGTTGCAATGGAAGAGAATGAAGTGGACGACAATGAAACACCATCAATATCACTGAACATAGCGGAAGACGATATCAGAGATTCTACCTTTCATGTGAGTGACATGTCCTCAACGTTACAGGCCGAACCAGCTGGGATGCAGAGTGACAGTATAAGGAAAGAGGCCAAATTCATTGTATTCGATAGTTGTTTGATTGATATTATTATTCGGATGAAATGTGGGCATTCGGTTGGTGGGGAAGTATGTGGGGAGCCATTGATTAATGTGACTCGTGCAATTCGAGGCACTAACCTTAAAATACATGCCACCTGTACAAAATATCCTTTCTCATGGTCTGCACAACCCATGCTGGGGCAACTGCCAGCAGGCAATCTACTTTGTGCAGCGGCTGCACTTTTTAGTGGTTCAAGTTTTAAAAAGTTAGAGTCTTTCTTTCAGTTTGTGGGAATCCATTTCATTGCGAAAACTCAGTTCTACAAATACCAAACCGATTATCTATTTCCAGCCATTAGCGAAGCTTGGAGAATGAAAAAATGTCTATTGATAGTACATTCGCGGGCAAACGGTTCAGGCTAGCCGGTGATGGACAGTGCGACAGCCCAGGATTTTCAGCCAAGTACTGCACCTACCACTTTCAGGACATGGAAAGTAAGAAAATTGTGAGTTCGGTGGTCGTGCAGGTGTCACAAAGCACATCCTCAGTAGCCATGGAGAAAGTTGGCTTTGTAGCATCATTGCAAGAACTACAATCGCGGGGAATGGTGATCGACCTGATAGCCACGGACAGACACGTTTCAATTGCCAAGACAATGAGAGAAGAGTACAAAAATATAAATCACCAATTTGACGTTTGGCATCTTGCAAAAACAATCAATAAAAAAATGTCGGCTGCAGGTAAAAAAAAAGATATGCAAGGTATTTCACAGTGGTCCAAGTCAATCAGCAACCATCTTTGGTGGAGCTCAAAAACATGTGGAGGGTCGTTGGAAATTCTACTGGAAAAATGGCGGTCAGTAATGCTACACTGTAGCAACGTTCACCGCTGGACCACAAACCAACATTTCCACAATTGTGAACATGGCCATTTGTCCACAGAGGAGGCACGGAAGAAGAAGTGGTTGATTCCTTCATCACCCACTCACAAAGCCATTGAAAAGATTGTATTTGATAAAACTATAACAAAAGCTTTGAGGGGACTCACGGAATTCTGCCACACAGGAGATTTGGAGGTGTTCCACAATATGTGCCTAAAGTACAGGCCAAAACGATTGCATTTCGGCATGGAGGGCATGATAAATCGGACTCTTCTAGCGGTCTTGGCACATAACCATAATGTTGGCCGTCAACAAAGTAGGACGACCGGAACTTTAGGGACGCTTCGCTACAATAAGGCCTTCACTAAAAGAAGTAAACAATGGGTGATCAAACCAGTGTTTGAGGATATGCAATATGAGTTTATTGAGAGACTTATTGTTGATGTCCTAGATAGGCACATACATGGAGTTGTGAACGAACCTGTGCAGGGGACAACTGCATTGCCACCCAACATTGCCTCTGTTCCATGTCCACCTAAAGAAGAGCTCATTGAGAAATACACATCACGGTTTAAATGATTGTAATTTGATTGTCTGTTCTCTCGAGTCTCCTCATGTCGCAGGCCCATTGAATATGTGTAGCTATGTATTGTGTAAATAAAAGTGATTGCTCAGTGTACATGCAATGTGTCTATCCAACCTTGTTCATTTGCGCATTAAATTAAACCAAACAGTAATATAAATCATTTTTTAAAAAATATAGAATGTCTCCGTATTTATGGTTCTCTGGGGCTGCAAAGCACGCAGACAAAATGCAAAGATGGAGTGTAAATTTCAAGTCCTGTGAGATGGCCTTACACTGAATGTAGCTAACTAGGAATGTGTGCTCGTTCAAAGTGAAGATCAGCTGCTTTGATTTTTTGCTCGGGTGCCGGAATGGCCCACGACTCAGTATAAGGTTCTATTGTTATTTGACCTTGACAGGCCGGGACCATCCCGAAAGACTTCTTTTTGGGGGTGTGGTGCAATAACGTAAGAAACGATAATGAATAAAATTTCAGAAACGATAGCCATTTAATGTTCGTTCATTAGAAGAAATAACGTCGGCATAGAAGGAGTGGTATTTCGGGGCTGCCCTACGCACAGACACAATGGAAAATGCAAATATAATGTAAGTAACTCTTTAGATGAGTTTATACCGCAATTTAATTACTATACAGTAGCTTTAAAGATGGGTTAAGTTGTACTTGTTCGTTCTATGTGGCATATTGTTTTGTACCGCGCACTATCTTGAGGAGAACTATCTCCTTTTACGGAAGCACCTCAAAACCTTCCTCTTTGCTTCTGCTTTCTCTCTCCCTCTCCCCTGCTACAACTGATCCACTGTCTGCGACCTCGGTCCTGGGCCCTTCCACTCTCCACCTGCACTGCCTCGCTGTCAACCCCTGCACTGGGGGACTGTCTCAGTATCCTACAGCCCCCCCTTCCCAGCACTTGTTCTGCACTTACCTTGCACTCGCCACCGGCTGGCCCTATGTATTTATTATTTTATGCTACTTACCTTGTACTCCACTTCCCCCCCCCTCCCCTTCGCACTTTTACCTTCCCCCTACCCCTGCACTTGCGCGATCTGAATGACACCTGGCCCAGTAGGATCGTTGTCTGTCTTCTCCTTGTTCCCCCCCCCTCCCTGCCTCGCCACGCCTTGAAACACTTGTGTATAGGCGCGTTGCAAATGCCATATTATATCATATCAGTGATGAAGTGGTCCACTGGCGCTCAGGCGGCTCTGAAAAAGGCGGAGGAGAGGGGGTGGGTTACTGGAAATGACGTATAATACCCAGTTGCACTGTCCTAGCTATGAAATAATTTCCCGACCTAATATATAAAATGAATAATTTTAATAAAGATCTGATGGTGAGACTAATTTCATTTTTTATGTTTTTAAAACAGGTACATCCTTCATTATTGTATGTGTCACGAGTACCAGACACCGGCGGATGGCTTTTTCAACCGCCAGTTGCTTCTCCGCGTGAACAACGTTACCACCCTGACCATTTTATGGGACGATCGCCAAGTACAAGTATGCCCTTACGCGGTACTAACGGCTAGATGCAACATACAGACCGTTGTGGTGGCCTAGTGCCTCGTTGTTGGAACAGCCATGCGATTATCAGTGCGACCGAAGAGCTTATTTTATCGTAAACCAACACCCTGTGTACTGCACACGAACATCGCTTGCCTCAAGACGAACTATTTTGGATCGAGAGCAAAGAAAAATGCAAATCGCTGAATATTCTCTAAACATTTGATGTCCAATAAATGTACTTTGCCAAATGTACAATCTTGCCGTTTGCTTTTAAACCACAGTTTCATATTCCGAATTGTGGCGCTGTATTGTGAGATGATCTAAGACCCTGTGTACAGCAAAGGAACATCGCGTGCCTCAAAACGAACTTTTTGGAACGTGAGCAAATAAAAATGAAAATCGCTGAATATTCTCAAAACATTTGATGTCAAATAAATGTACTTTACCAAATTTACAATCTTGCGGTTTGATTTAAAAGTACAGTTTCATATTCCCAATTGTGGCGCGCTGTGTTGTGAGCTGATCTGTGTTGATTTCCGGGTTCTGTGTGGAGTCGCGTAGAAGACGCCTTGGCGCGTTTGCCTACGCAGCACAGTCACGTCACGGATAGAGGCGGGGAATATGAATGTTTTGATAAAGTCTGTTTCAGGGGCGGGGGATTTGATTTAGTGCCGCAAAAGCAGGTGAGCCAGGTCGATGGGGGGAAATGATAGGATTATCAGAAAATGGTGGCTGATTTCGAGTGCGTTAATGGACGAAAAGTCGGGTAAGGTCCATAGGAAAGTTTTCTACGATCTACCGAGTTATGCTTAAAAACACATGGCCGAACCGTAGGGACAATAAAAAAAAAAGTCCCGGAACTATCCTTTAAGTAAAACTGAAACTAAACTAGAGACTGTGGACCGCTCAGACGATATGTCCAGTGATGGGGCTCGGGAGATAACCCGGCTACGGCAGGAGTGTCTCGTACATTGGGAGAGGCTAGGCAAGCTGAATCACAGGAACTATGTAGAGGCAACATGCTGAGGGGGATGAGCCAGGGCACTTGCTGGCCTGGCTATATAGAAGTGAAACCAAATGAGAAATTATGAGACATTGTGGGTAAGGACGGCGAGGGGTGTGTAATGCAAGAAGGTATTAATGAGTACTTTTACAAAGATTATAAGGAATTATATACAGAGGCGCTGGGGGTGGATTCGCCAGAAATGGAGGAAGCCATGGCACAGATTGATCTCCCCATGCTTGATGCAGATACGCTAGATAGGCTTGAAGCCCCCATAATCACAGACTTGCTGGAAGGCCACTATAAGGGAGCTGCCGACTGGTAAAGTTCCAGGGACGGATTGGTTGCTGAGTGAATTTTAGAAGGAATTCATAGCGGATGTGGTGCCACCGTTGCTGGCCTTGTTGAACAAATCGCTTGACACGGGTGTACTGCTGGCATCACTGAGTCTATAATGGTGCCATTATTAAAGCCCAATAAACCTGAAACTGACTGTGGATCCTATAGACCCCTGTCGTTGCCCAATCAAGATGGGAAAATCCTCACAGCCCTGATGGCCAATAGGCTTAAGCCGGTAATATCTAAATTTATGCACCCGGACCTGATGGGCTACATACTGGGCAGGAACATCACGTGCAACCTGAGAAGACTGCATCATGTCATAGTACATGCATCAATATGCAGTAGCCTCGCTTGATTCAGTAAAAGCATTCGACTCAGTAAGATGGCCATGACTAACAGCAGTGCTGCGCAGCTTCGGCATGGTGCCTCCTTATATAAAATGGGTACGGCTGCTGTAGCAACCCACTAGCGAGAGTTAAGATGTGCGTTCACATTTCGGATTAATGGCGGTTGGAGAAAGGTACCAGGCAGGATTGCCCTGGTCTCCTATGCTGTTCATACTGGCCTTGGAGCCGCTGGCTCCTTGGGGAGGAATATCACGAAGCAGGTATAGTCATACAGGGTAACGTTAATTCAATCTTGCGATATGCAGATGACATGCTGCTGTATTTGCAAGACCCAGAAACCAACATGCAGTACATTCTGGATGTGTTCAAACGGTACGCAGATCTATCATGTATTACAATAAATGCACAGAAATCGTGTCTGTTCCTGCCCACGCTAACGGTGAAGTGGGAGGTCAACTCATTCAGGTACTTGGGTGTGGATATATTTCACGACCCCAAGACAGAGTTGTCACAGAACACACTAAAGACGGCAGACAAGGTAGAAAAGTCCATGGCTTTCTTGGTCAGATTGCCGCTCTCATTGATGGGAAGGGCAGCATTACTAAAGATGGTAGTACTCCCGAGGCTTCTTCATTTCTTCACCAATATCCTGCACAATAGCCCAAAGGGCTTTTTTAACAGGCTCAACGGTATTTGTCGTAGCTTCCTATGGCATGGCACAAGGTGTAGAGTAGCATTAGCTAAATTGCAAAGACTGTACTAACCGGGAGGCATAAAGGTGCCCAATTTTGAGGCATACTACCTGGCGAGTCAGCTGCAGTTTGTCACGAGATGGTTATCAGATGAGTAGTCCAAGACACAGAGAAGCTTAGCCCTCCTGTGCCCCATTTTATTTGAAGGAGGCGATTTGGTTGGTAACACTGGGGACTTTGAATGCCCTGCTGCTGTTGAAGCTAGGTGGGATGATTTGGCTCAGGGCCAGTCACTTTTTAGATAAACACTCACCTCCTCCCCCCCCCCCCCCCCCAAGTCCTGCTAGTGACACTGAAGGCGGAAGACTCACAACTCAGACTAAATGTGAGGACGTACTGGGAACCCATGGAGGTGGCAACAGTGGGAGACTTATTCCAGGAAGGCAAACTAATGGACTTCAGTTTACTAACCTCAGAATTAGACATACATGCAGGACAATATATGACACACGCTTCACTCCTCACTTGGTTAAAGCAGAAATAGCTGGGTACGGATGGGGTGTGGCAAGAAGATAGCACTATTGAAATGCTTCATGATGTTTCAGAGGGCCGACATGTGGTGTCTAGGTTGTATGAGTTATTGATGTCACTCAGTGAGAATATGCTGAGGCAAATGAGGTGCAGTTGGGAGGCAAACTTGCGAGACCAACTAACGGATGCAGTTTGGGACAGAAAACTGGACTATCACAAAAGTGTCCAGGAAGGTAAAGCTCCAATTAATACAACTGTATATAAAATGTAGGGCATATCTAACCCCAAAGAGGATAGCTAGCTTTAGTAAGGCAACAGAACAAACTTGGACGAACTATGGATTGATTAATGCAGACCTGGGGCACATGTTCTGGACCTGCTCGGAGATCCAAACATACTGGGAAGAAATAGCACAGGCTTTGGGCAGGGCAGGTATAACTCTGGACACTAGCCTCCCGGTAGCTTGTATGCTGGGTATTTTTGTGCGACCGAAACATGCAAAGCATTTTAGTAAGCTGAAGGATTTAGCATATATCCTGGTGAAGCGAAGGATAGCAATGAGGTGGAAAGCGCATAGGAGACCAGAAGTGCACCTATGGTGGGGCGATTAACAAAAATGGATGCTTGCAGAAACCTCAGTGTCGCAGGAAGCGGCCTGCAGGGGCCAGGATGAACCCAGTGTTGACCTTGCCTCAGGGAAATGTATGGTGCAGGAGTTGGGGGCCTTATAGCATGGTAATACCTGAAGAGTGTTCACTGTCCTGTTGAGCCAATAGCAATAGCGAATGAATATACCCAAAGTCGATGTATGATGTAAGCACGATAGTAGTGGAATAGGCTGGGATGCCGGTGGGGGAGATTTGGGGGTGTGTCGAAGATACAGAGGAAATGGAATGGTCAATACTATGAAATGCAAGTAAAGTCTGTAAATTATATTGTTTAAAAATCAATAAAAAGGTTTTTTTTAAAAAAAGGCTTCATATATAACTATGGGATGTTCCATAACTGTTTGTGGAGCATGCGTTATTTGCAATTTTAGAGAAACCCTAGAGGAATTTAACCACTCAAAGGGCATTGGGGTATGAAGTAATTATCTCAAACCTGGCAATTAAAATTATAAGGTGTAGTGTAGTGAATTCAGAACATTCATAGCTAAACCAGTGGGAGAAGAGGATGATGTGCATGACTGTGTTTCATACAGTGAATGTTATATTTCTCATGTTGGAGAAAATGCTCTGGGAAGAGGGGCAATGGTTTTCATTGATGGTTCAACCAAGATTGACCAACAAACTGGGGTGAGACATTCGGGATCAGCATGTCATGATTCCTGCCCCTCATGTCCCCAGCCCTCCAAGTTGTCAGGCTGGAGCCAGGCCACAATCACCTACATGGCCCACAAGGGCCGCTCCATCCCTCCAAAGACCCACTTGGAGTCAGACTTGGCGCTTGTGGCACCAGACTCACTCACTCCCATAGGATAACATTGGGGATTGGAATTGTAGTGCATTGATGGGGACAAGATGGATGCCCCCACATATTTCGGTTCCCAGAACTGCATGTGCAGTCTAGTCTTTTGGGTGTGGTTCAGCCCAGAGATACCTGGAATACCCAGAGACTATTTAAGCCACGCCCAGGCTGAGAAACATGCTTTGTGTTTTCTGCACCTGTAGCGTGACACTCACTGTGTTCGGATCGGTCTCCAGTAGACCTGCATCTTTCTTCTGCACTCAGCTCCCGCAAGAACAACGTTGGGAACAGCCTTACCTTGCGGCGCTTCTGCCCATCATTCATCGTTCCTTCTGTTCTGTGGGCATCTTCGGCGGTGTCTTTCCCATCCCGGCACGCCGCTTCCTAGGGAAAAGAACAGAAAAAAGGCATTAGTAAGCATTCAGCAAATCTTCGCTTATTTTTAAAGACTGTACGAGCTTCAAACGCTTACCTGAATCCCAGCCGCTCTGGGGGAACTCTGTCTTCGGAACTTCTCATCCATCTGCAAGAGGGAAAAGACACTCCAGGTTAGCGTGGAAACATCTAGAGGCGCAGCATATGGCGCATACTCACCGCATTTCTTCTTCATAACCGGCATCCACGCTGAAAACTTTGCGGCACCTAAAAGACACAGAAAAAGAACTCAGTTCAATACAAATACGAAAGGGGCGCATCGCGCTCTCACTCACCGTCAGCGCTACTCATCTCAGCAGCACGCCGCCATCCCCGGACGCCGGCCATCATCTAAGGAAGGAAAGGAACAAAGTTAGAGAACTGTTCAAAAGACTCATTATACACACCTGTCAGACTCCTGCCAGTGAAGTAACTAGGCAGCACCCCTGCGCTGAAAGCAGGACGGAGAGCACACTTCAAGAAAACAAGGTGAGCTGTGGAGCAAAGGGAAGGGTTGGACCCCAGGAAAGAAGGGGTTCAAGCACACAGAGACAATAGGGGGTTAAACTCTACCAATCCTGTGTTTCAGGCCCAGTCTCCAGTCGAGTAGACTGCATGGAAGGGTTTGAGGTCGTAAGAGGTCAGAACAGGCTGAGTGATGTCCCCGTGGATACCAGGTGAGCGTTACAGAACACAAAGCCTTACATCAAAATCCACCTGGGTGTCATGGAAACGTCAGAAACCGACCAGTTAGCCCACATGTTGAGGCAGCTACGTTCCAAAGTACATGCAGCCAGGCAGGAGACCAACACCCTGAGGAGAGAGCTGATAGTAGCCAAAGAACGCACTGATGATTTAAGCCGGCAACTTCTCCAGTCACAAGCGGGGCATGCACCATTGCTGGGAAGTGTGCCCTCGATGCCAGCACCATCAGCCAATCCCGTTCAGATAACCCTTCCTGGGGCAGTTCCCTTGGCCCCGCCCGAAAGATTTATGGGGGATCCCAAGAGGTTTGCAACGTTCATGAACCAGTGCCGCCTGCACTTCCTTTGTAGACCAGGGGCCTTTCCGAATGACCAATCACGGGTCGCTTTTGTGCTATCCTACTTGAGTGGTAGCGCCACGGACTGGTCTGTAGCCTTTGTGGCCCAAGATGATCCTTTGCTGCATGACTTCAGGGGCTTTCAGCAGGAGATGGAAAGCTGTTCGCCCATCGTACTCATGGGCAGGCATTAGACAATTAACTTGTGTCCCTACGCCAAGGGAATCAAGACCTATTAACATACATAGCCATGTTCAATAGACTCGTAGTTGAAGCAGAATGGCCAGTGGAGAAGAGAACCCCGTTATTTCATTGGGCGTTGCGGGGGGAGCTCAGGGATGTTCTCACACAAGTAGTGAACCCCCCGAAAGACTGCTCAGAATTCATTGACCTTGTTGTTCAACTGGATCATAGGTTGCAGCACCGAAGAGCAGATTGAACCAGACCGGACCCTCACCCTATGTATGTGCTTTCAAAGGACAATATTGCCTGCACAACGTAAGGTTCAGAACCAATGCAAATCGGGGAGGTCAGATCCCCCTTGACTAAAGTGGAAAGGGATAAAAGGAGACCGCAGCAGTTATGTCTGTACTGTGGAAGGTCAGGTCATTTCCTTAAAGAGTGACCTGTAAAACCACTGAGGAGGACGGTAGGGGCCACAGATCAGGAAGAGACCATCAAGGAATCGGAAAACTCCCCAGCCCGGCAAGTGTAGGGGTCCACTTGTCGAGCGAAGAAAGTGAACTACAGACCTCCCATTCTGTGGTCTTGATCAATCACCAACAACCATCTCGGATGCACGCAGTAAGAGCGTACATTGACAGTGGAGCCTTTGGGAATTACATCGACCAGGATCTTGCAGCAAAGATGGGGCTTCCGATACGCCCTAAATCAACGACCAACACTGTTACCACTGTTGACGGCACGGAAATAGCTTCTGGTCCAGTATCCCAATGCACTGCAGCTTTAACCCTTCTGTGCCAGGATGGACACCAAGAATCTATCGTTTTCGACCTCATTAAGGAACCACAGTTCCGGTTGATTTTGGGAATGCCATGGTTGGAAGCTCACAATCCTCGAATCGACTGGCGAGCAAAAGAATTGGCCTTTCCCGAGACTTGCACCCACACATGTTATCGCCAAGAGAAACAACCAATAGACACCAGAACCTCCACGCTTGCGACTGTGGCAATCGGCACCCTACCAAGTGAATAACAGGACTTTCAAGATGTCTTTCAGAAAGAACAGGCTAATACCCTGCCACTGCATAGACCATACGATTGCCAAATCGACCAAATACCTAGCGCACAAATCCCTTGTGGGTGAATTTACGCACTCATGGAACCAGAAAACCAGCACCTGAAGGCCTATCTTGCTCAATACCTGGCCAACGGGTTCATCCGTCCCTCGAAGTCTCCAGCAGCCAGTCCTCTATTTTTTTGGACCGAAAAAGGAGGGGGACTTGAGAACATGCATCGACTATTGCGCACTGAACCAGATTACCGTAAAAAACCACTACCCCCTGCCACTGATCCCTGAATTGCTTGATCAAGTCAAAGATGCCCAAATCTACACAAAACTAGACCTGAGGAGGGCATATCACCTTGTTCACGTAAAACAGGGGGACGAATGGAAAACTGCTTTTTGCACCAAATACGGCTTGTACGAACTGGCCATCCCCAAATTCATTCAAGGGGGTTCAAAGTATGCTGGGTTTTGCAAACTTATACTGCGGTTTCAGCCCAGGATTTTCGCAAATCGTGCATCCCATCACGTCATTGCTAAGGAAAAGCAACAAAAAGTTCCAGCGGACAACAGAAGCGGAGGAAGCTTTCCAGGAACTCGAAGCGAGATTCACATCTGCCCCAATCTTACGCCACCATTCCTGATCTCCCATACCTGGTGAAAACGGATGCCTCAGGCATGGCTATGGGAGCCGTCCTCTCACAGAAGGACCCCAAAACGGGCCAGTTACACCCTGTTGCCTTCTGGTAAATTCACACCCCCTGAACTCAATTACGCTATCACAGACAAAGAACTCCTGGCCATTAAGTCAGCCTTTAAGGCATGGCGGCACTACCTCTTGTGCGCCAGACACACAATCACCGTAATAACTGACCACCTGAACCTCCAGTACCTAAAAACGGCAAAGGCCCAATCCTCACGACAACTACATTGGCCTCTTTTTTTTTTTTTGCTGAATATGACTACGTGATTACATTTCGACCAGGCATGAAAAACGGGAAGGCCGATGCCCTTTCCCGTATCGGGGTGGAAGAGCAAGGGTATCAGACCCCTGACCCAATAGCAATCATCCCGAGTGACAAGCTCCTAGGAATCACAGCAACCATAACTCAGAAAGAATTACAAGAAGAAATCCAAAACCTGATGTGTCCGGAGCAATTACAAGCGTGGAGTGCACAAGGAGAACATTACATGATCAAAGATCAGTTGCCCTACTTCAGGAATCGTTTATTCTTACCAAACCAAGAACTACGAGAACAAGTCATGTCCGGTTATCATGATTCCTTGATCGAGGGCCACCCCAGAATCGCTAAAACCCCAGCTAAGGTAAAACGAAATTATTGGTGGCCCACGTGGCGTAAAGACATTATCCAATTCCTCCTATCTTGTGGAGTGTGTGCTCAAAACAAGTCATCCAAGCAGAAACCAGCTGGGCTATTGCAACCATTGGAAATCCCACCAGCACCCTGGCACACGTTGTCCCTCGATTTTATTACTGACTTACCACCCAGTCAAGGGTTTAACACTATTCTTGTGGTCATGGACCTATTTTCAAAAATGGCACATTTCATTCCTCTTAAGGGGCTCCCAAATGCTTCCACTCTGGCAAAGGTATTTCTTGAAGGCATCGTATGGCTCCATGGGTTTCCTTCAGTTTTGGTGTCAGACCGAGGTACTCCATTCTTATCTAACTTCTGGAGAAAATGTTGCTCTATAGCCCAGATCAACATCCGGCTATCCACCAGTCACCATCCCCAAATGAATGGTCAAACTGAGAGGACCAATCGGACGCTCGAGCAGTATCTGCGTTGCATGTTACACCAAGCTGAAGAAAGCTGGTTCAACCTATTATGGATAGTTGAAATGCTTGTAATAATTCCCTACATACCAGAACTGGGCACACACCCTATTATACCATGTATGGCAGGCACCCACGTACTTCTGAGTTGGACGTTCCTACAACCCTGGAAATCCCAGCAGTCAAAACCTTGCACACGACCATTTCTCAAACCTTTAAAAGGGCAGCTGAACACCTACTTCAAGCTAAGAATCGCCAAAAGAAGTTTGCTGATCAACACTGAGCAAAGGCCCCCAACTACCAAGTGGGAGACAGTCTGGCTGGCGTCTAAACACGTGTCCATTAAAGGAACCCAAACTTTCCGTCCAAGATACCTGGGTCCATTCATCATCACCTCCGTGATAAATCCTGTGGCGGTCAGACTAGCTTTGCCGTCAAACATGCAGATTCATCCTGTGTTCCGCGTGTCTCTCCTTAAACCTGTTCAACCTGGGACCCGGGTAGCAACGCCACCGCAGCCAGTTGTAGTCGCCGGGGAGCCAGAATTCAAAGTCAAGGACATCCTGGATTCAAAGTATGTCAGATCCAAATTATACTACTTAGTTGACTGGAAGGGGTATGGTCCACAGGACAGGACATGGGAGCCTTGTGAGTACATCCATGCACCTCGCTTGCTTAGACGATTTCAACAAAACCATCCAAACAAACCAGGATCAGGCAGAAGAGCCACCATGAGAGGGCCCTTGGGGGGGGGGAGGGAGAGTGCTATCATGATTCCTGCCCCTCATGTCCCCAGCCCTCCAAGATGTCAGGCTGGAGCCAGGCCATGATCACCTACATGGCCCTCAAGGGTCTCTCCATCCCTCCAATGACCCACTTGGAGTCAGACTTGGTGCTTGTGGCACCAGACTCACTCACTCCCATAGGATAACATCAGGGATTGGACTTGTAGTGCATTGATGGGGACAAGATGGATGCCTCCACATATTTCGGTTCCCAGAACATTGGTGTGCCAATCTGGCCCTGGGGTGCCCAAACCTTACTGCCCCACCCCCTGGAGGGCCTGTCCCACAATTTCTGGGAGCCTTCTCCCCCCCACCCCAAATGGAGGTGCGGTGTACCTCACACAGCCGTTTGTAGGAGGCCCAGGTAGGCCTGCATGGGGTGCACCCGCCACCCATTTGGGGTGAGGGGGGAGAGGGCCCCCAAAAATTATGGGACAGGCCCCCCAGTGGGTGGGGGAGTAAGGTTTGGGCACCCCGGGGGCCAGATTGCCACACTAATGTGCCCCTCTGTGCCAAGGGGAGTTGGGGTTACCAAAGGCAAAAAGTGAAAATGGTGGACGGCATTTTAGGGAGGCTGTGGGGAACCCCAAAGGGATGAGGAATTTTCTAATGGGATGGGGCGTTGACCCCCCTCACCCCCACTCGCAATGGAGCGAGTGCCATGTCATGCAGCCCTCCCTGGGACTAGATATCTGCTCCTAGGAAGGGACGCCTGAGCCCAGGGAGGAGTGCAGGACAGCCCCTCCTTATCTGCCCCCAGGGAGGGCTACATGAGATGCGCGGCCCCTCCAATTGGGGTGGGGGTGGAGAGGTGCACCCCCCTTCACATTAGAAAATTCCCCAGTGGTGTAGGCTGCCCCTCAGCCCCCGCTAAAGGGCAGCCTGCCATTTTGAATAATTTTCTTTGTTTGCCAAACTTGCCTTGGCGCAGAGGGGCACATTGGTGTGCCAATCTGGCCCCGGGGTACCCAAACCTTACTGCCCCACAATTTTTGTGGGCCCTCTCCCCCCTCACCCCAAATGGGTGGCAGGGGCACCTCATGCAGGCCTCCCTGGGGGTAGATATCTGCCCGTAGGAAGGGGCAAATGGGTATTCACTGGGGGTGAGGTTCAGTAGACCACCAGGGATGGCTTGCAAGGGGGGGCATGCTTGTAAAGTATTTTTGTTTTTGCTGGTGTGACCGTAGGTAACACACGTTTTTTGTTTTGTGTACAGCTTTTTCTGCGCGAGCAGCTGCAATGTTATGTGAGTATTGTTTTTTTTTATTATTCTATGGTTAGGGCCCACTGTCAGTGGGGTGGGTGAGACTAGGGCTGGATTGTTGTTGGTGATGTGGGTGGGAATGGGCCGTCTGGGCAGATATGTTGGTGGGCTGGGACACAATTGCAGGGGCAGGCCACAAATTGCCCATGCCAGCAGAACATTGGTGTTTCCCTGGGAGCGGATACCTCCCATGTGGGTTGTCCGTCTGCAAGCCCAGGCTCCACCTCTGGCTGTGCTACGTTACAGATGTCACCTCCAGGGAGGAATGGGGATCCTGCCATGGCTCCCTGGAGCTGCTGCTGTGCTTAGGGGACGGTACACCCATATGGTACATGTATGTCCAAGGCCAGGGACATCACCTCCAACCGTCCTGGAGTTGCGGCTGGGCTGTATTACAGCTTTTCCCTTCGGGGAGGTATCGGCACACCGCCGAGACTCCCTGGTGGGGAGAAGCTGTAACGCAGTGCAGCCAGGGCTCCAGCAAAGTTGGCGTTAATATCCCTGGCCTTGGGCACCCTTCTCCCATGTGGGTCTTTGCCCGGGGTTCTGGGTAATAAATTCTAGGCCGATTTGCGTAAGTCAGACCTCTGTAGATTCCCACGGGTGTCCTCTTTTGGGGAATGCATAGGGTTCCCTGTTTTCCTTGCTGGCTTCAACACCCTAGGCCCAAGTCTGTAGGTTGCCCACATGAACAAAATGTGCTGTGCCGAAAGGATTGGGGTTACCAGTGGGTTACCCTTTTCCTTTTGCGCCCCTGGTAGGTGCACCCACACACGTGAGGTACCGTTTTTATCGGGACACGTGTGGGGACGCAGGAAGGTAGACCATGCATTGTTGGCGGTGTGTTTCGGTGGGTTTCCAGAGCGAAATGTCTGAGAATTGTCTTAATTTCCAGCCAATTTCAGAGACATTTCCCCTCTGTCCACTCACCGAAACACGTTGCCAACGACAGACGTCATACCTTCTCGCGTTTCCACAGGTGTCCCGACAAAAACGGTACCTCACATGTGTGGGTGCACCTACAGGGGTGCAAAAGGAAAAGGAAAAGGGTAACCCACTGGTAACCCCAAGCCTTTCGGGACAACACATTTTGTTCATGTGGGCAACCTAGAGATTTGGGCCTAGGGTGTCGAAGCCAACAAGGAAAACGGGGAACCCCATGCATTTCCCAAAAGAGGAGACCCGTGGCGCTGACTTGCGCGAAGCGGCCCAGAACGTATTACCCAGAACCCCAGGCAAAGTGAACATTGTGTTTTTTCCCCACCAAATATCACACTTTGTCAGGGATTGTGGCTAATAAAAACTGGGGCAATTTGCGCAAGGCAGACCCCTGCGAATTCCCACGGGTGTCCTCTTTTTGGAAATGCATGGGGCTCCCTGTTTTCCTTGGTGGCTTGGACACCCGAGGCACATATCTGTATGGTGTGCCTGTCTGGAAAAAGTGTGAAATTGTTAAGGAAAGCGTCTTGTGGGCGCTGAGTACCTGAACTTCCGGTTGATGGTCGTGGTGAAGTAGCCAGGCTGTCTGATTGATGATTGCTGAATGTGTAACGCAAGGAACCGGCACAACACCCACCCTGGAATCAACAGGGTCAGAGGTGAACCGGCTCCCAATGCCACGGATGCGCACTTACCTGATTTTCGTGACGTTGGGACAGTGCAAGCACGGACAGGGAAGGTGTGTCTTGACTTGAACGGAGAAGATCCACAACAGGGTTCAGCAGCAAAGACTCCAGGAAGTTGCAGCAGACTGAATAAGAGTACTGGAGTAGGCAGAAGGCAGGCTTAGGAGGCAGAGTAACCCCTGAGGAGGCAGGAGGACAAGCACTGAGCAGAAGGCTAAGCGGGCCAGGGGAAATCAGGAACCCAGGGGCTACCAGAGAAATGGTGACTGAGAGTCAGGAAGAGAGCAGAGAAGGAGAACCCCAGGGAGAAACAAAATGGCAAGGAAGGGAGCAGAAAACGACCCCCTCGGGAACAGGCAAGGGGAAACCAGGAGAGAAGACAAGGGAAAACAAGGCTGAAGGCTGGCAAGGGTGCAACTTAAAGATCTGCACGGGCAAGGACGTGATCAGGAAATGAACTGCGTTGAGATGCGGTTTGTTCCAGTAAACTGGCCCTTTAATATAGGGCAGGCAGCACCCGGGAGGCTTGGAACGCAAGCCGTGCTGTCCCCGGGTGCTGACGCGCCCAAAATGAGGCTTGGGAAGCAAGCTAGCGGCTTCCCAAGCTCTCTGTGCACAGCGCATGCACGGAGGGCAAAACGCGGACTCCGGCGCATGGCGAGCCCACGCGAACAGGAAACCCGGAAGAGTCAGGAGCCGCAGAAGACTGTGGTCCCCACAACCTGAATCGGGGGTAGACACACCAGGACGGGGTGCGCCGGGACCGGCAGGCGCGCCCCGCACCCCAGGTAAGTGGCATGACAGAAATTCAGCTGTCAGAACAGACTTTGGGGTAGGGGTCTTTTAGGCTTTCCCCTTGGCACCCAGGTAGGTGCACCCACACATGTGAGGTACCGTTTTCATCGGGACACCTGTGGGAACGCGGGACAGTAGGCCTTGTGTTGTTGGTGGCGTGTTTCTGTGGGTAAACCGAGTGAAATGTGCGGAAAATGCGTTTTTTTTTGCCAGATTTTGGCCTTTGCCAGGGTTCTGGTTGATAAATTCTGGGCCGATGTGCGCAAGTCAGACCTCTGTGGATTCCCACTGGTGTCCTCTTTTCGGAAATGCATGGGGTTCCCTGTTTTCCTTGGTGGCTTGGACACCCGAGGCCCATATCTGTATGGTGTGCCCGTCTGGAAAAAGTGTGAAATTCAGCTGTTGGAACAGACTTTGGGGTAGGGGTCTTTTAGGCTTTCCCCTTGGTGCCCAGGTAGGTGCACCCACACATGTGAGGCACCGTTTTCATCGGGACACGTGTGGGAACGCGGGAAGGTATGACATTTGTTGTGTTTGTTTGGTTTTCATAAAGTTTTGACCCATTTGCTGGTGTTCTTTGTCACACAACCCTTTCATTTCCCAAATGTGCCCTACATTTAGTCGCTGCTTTAGGCACAATACACTTTTGTAACCTGCTCAAGTCACCTACCCTTGAAAAGGTCTGCCTGTGCTCTTTCAGAAAATGTCTGCTTGCCGTTCCTCACCACATTGGTTTTCCTGATTTACACATACTAAGTATGTCTGTTCAGGCCGTAAGCATAAAACTTATATTCACCATGGCTCAGTGTTTGCCTTGTGGTATTGCTTGTTTTGTGAAACACTACAAAAAATGTGTACTTTCCTAACTGCAAGAGTCAGGGGAATGTAGCAGAGCATTGTTTTTCTCAAAATTCATAGAAGCCATTGCCATACCAAGTCAACCATGTCCACCACATACCTTTTTTTTCGGTAATTTTCTCGCTTTTCCCCCAATCTATGGCATTTTTCCCTACCTAGTTGTTGCCCGACCTAAGCAAATCACCCTTTCCTAAACTTTGAATTTTGTCTACTTTTCAGAAATGTATGCCTTTCTGTCCTCCAATTCGGCTGTCCTACCCTTTTCTTCCATTCTGTCCATGCATGTCCAATTGGCAAAAATGGTCAAAATCGCCTACCTCTCACAAAACGGTTGATAACCACATCAAAATAATGTTTTTACGTTTCCACTCAACCTGTTCTTGAAAGCCAGGGAATTGGGGAATTCAGCACAGCAAACCATTTGTTCCTAGCTCTTACAAGGAAAAAAACACAGGCTTCTTTGCACATCAATTTATTAGCATTTTTTGAAAAAACACATCATTTTTGCGGTTTTTGGTTATTTTCTCTCACTCCCCTACAGCAACCTCGGATTCCTGCATGGCGTTATGACCGCCTACATGTGGGAAAAAAAGGGGCCAAATTTGGCCGAGATATCTCATCTAACAAAAATGTTACAAGGCATTGAATGGCCACATACCAAATTCACAAAAAAAGGCCTTGGCACTGGGGGAAAATACCCATGGTACTTAAAGGGTTAAGCATACATTTGCTTTGGTCTTCACAAGCTAACAGGATATGTGAGTGATTAAATGGACTTTTGAAGGAGAGGATTGCAAAGCTAAGTTAACACTAAAGAATTTAGGTCTACATTGCCTACCGATTGCATTATATGCATTAAGGAATCAACCCAGTTCAGATCACCATTTAACGCCCCATGAATTGGTGACTGAATGCCGGATGAGGACTCCTCTCACCCCCAGCACCCCCAACAAGAGCAAAAACAGACACCCACAATGTAGCAAGGGCACTAGTCTATACAATACATGACTATTTAGAAACAATGACTCCAAGTATTTATTTTATTTCTCAACAGATCAAGCACCAACAGGAGGGGTCAAAAGTAAACAGAGGACAATCAGCTTAACAATTTGGGAAACACATTAACAGCACTACCAGTGTATATAGTCGAACAAGTGTTAGTACACAAATTGGTATGCACCTGGAGTACCCGTCCATTTGAACGCCCATTTTGGGTGGAGGACATGAGCCATACTGCGGCTATATCGAATGAAAGGAGGGCTTGGATCCATCTCCACGATATCAAATTGTATAAAGGTGAAGCAACATTGACCTCTTCTGCACTTGTTTCCAGTGAAGCAAGTACTGTGAGGAACGCATGGTATCAAAAGTAAGAATGCAACTGGAAGAGCAAGTTCAAGGGTGTTTATTGAACAGTTTTCAAGAGGTTTGGAAAAACTCCTAACTTGCCCTAATGCTAGAATGGGAGTAATCTCAACCACTGAAAGAAAGAAAATAAAACAGTCCTAGTCAGTCTAGTCCAAAATTATAAAAGTTAAACTAATAAACCTATTACTTGCCCTAAGTTTATACAGTGATCGTGAAGAGGGATGAGTAATTAAACAACATAAAGGGTGCATACAATTTAAAGTCAGTATGGAAGTATGACTTTTTTTATCTAGATTCTACAAGGACCACCTGGGTTTTCCTCACCCAAGTCTGGGTCTCCTTTTCAGGATAGAATTTTCTTGGTCTTGGCGAGGGGTAGGCGTTCAGGTCATGCAGATCAGCTGTTGTGCCGTCTGCTGGTCATACCCCACGAACGGGCTCCCATAGGTCTACTGTTCCTTCCCCCTCTGGTTCCGGTCCACCCTCTACCCCCATAATCTCCACTCACTCATGCAGTGCGGCAGCTTGTAATTCACAGGAAGGGCACATGGAGGCAGCCTGTTAGCTATGGGCGCACTAACCTGTTACATTTATCTCATCAGTGGCAGCTACCCTGGCGTCTCGCAGCTGGCCGGCGGAGCCGCCGACTCCTCCCATTGCATCGTCATGTGTCCAGGAAGACCCGGCAGCATGTTGATACTTTGGGTCGCGTGACGAGGAAGCGTGCAGGATCGCGCGTCATGTGACGCTGTCACCTGACACTCCTCTGCCCATTCAAAACCTGCGAGGGAATGCTCATTCAGTGCTTCACAGCTGATTCATTCGAGCACTGTTTGGCGTTTTCTGGTGTTACTATCACGGTACTGGACTACGGACGGTTTTTCTTGGATTCCCCTTGTTAAGCCCTTCGTCATCGTATTGCTCCGCTGTCTCAGGACTCTTTGGACTGTTTTTGGATTTCTTTGGATTACCGTTGGCTTCAACGTACACGGCTGGTCTTGACCTAGAAACTCTTCACGGACTGTTTACGGATCTCCGCCTCTGCTGCTTCCTAACGTGTCATCCTCGCTCACGCAGGTATTGCGGTGCTATTCCATCTAAATTGCCATCCAGTGCGACACTTTACCTGCCGCCTGTCAGTCGCACACTGCAGCTGCACGGAACACTTTACATCCTATCTGTACTTCTTAGGACCCAGGCCCCTCCACCTTGGTAAGCCCTTTGGTATTAAGTTACATTCTGCTCTCATTGGTTCACTTGTCATTGTACTTACCCATTGCTTGCCTTACAGCGGTCGGGGCGTCTCCGGTGTTCCTGGTTCCTGGCATTTCCGGCACTCAAATACCTGTGGCCTCAAGGATCGCTCAGGGAGTTGTTTAGCATCTCCCTGTGTGGTACTTGGGGACAGAGGCCCAATAATCTTCACGACCATCAAGTTACAACAGACTGTGAAGCCTATTGGTCATCCGGGTTATGGAGGCATCAGCCGGGGACCCCGTGGCCGCTCTGGTGCAAGCTGTCATCACCCTGAGGGCAGATAGGGCCGCAGCTACAATGGCGATACATCACTGCCTTGACTAGCTCCAAAGTGCTCGACATCCCTTACCCTCTGACCCTGAATTCGGGGATACCACACCCCCGACCCCTTGTCCCTCTGCTTCTCCTTCTGTCATCACACCAGTGATAGCTCCCACCCATGTTCCATTGGCACCCCTGGGAGGTTTCAAGGAGACTCTAGGAAGTTTTGCACATTTATGAATCAATGCAAACTCCACTTTCTTTGTAGACCCTTAGCATTTCCTGATTCAACCACTAAAGCCGCATTCATGCTTTCCCATTTATCCGGCATCGCCGCCACATGGGCTAATCTACTACTTGAAAATTATTATCCGGCCCTTTATGATTTCGATCTCCTGGTAAACGATATGTCTAAGGTATTTGACACCAGGCACAAAGCTCCATCCAGGGATTCAGAGTTACTTGATCTCTCTCAGGGAAAACACGCTCTTATAGAGTACATAACACGCTTCAACCAGTTAGCGGCAGAAATATCCTGGCCCGAAAACAAAAAGGCTGTAGTAGTCTACAGGTGGTTAATTAGCTCCATGAAAGACGCCTTGGCAGTGGTACCGTCACTTCCAACTTTGTATCCTGATCTGGTTGACCTGACACTTCAGGTAGACGCTCGACGCACCGAGCGAAAGGCAGAAGCCGGATTTGCTGGTACACAGGTTCCGATACCGTCTGGCCCATCTAGCGAACCCATGCAAGTGGGCAGAATACGCAGCCCTATCACCATGACAGAACGGGAAAGGCGGAGAACAGAAAACGCCTGCTTTTATTGTGGTCTTAATGGGCACTATGTCAAGGATTGTCCACGCCGTCCAAAACATAAGAGTCAGGGTTTTCTGACTGCTCGTCCCTGAACACTGGGGCCAGGACGAGCTCTCTCCAGTCCCCCTCCTACTCTCCTCCTGAATTTGGGTCCATTAGACCAGTCATAGTCCACGCTTTGTTAAAACCCACTCCTGGTATCATACACCCTGTTCAGATTGTCATTGATTCTGGGGCCACGTGCTGTTTCATCGACATACAAATGGCCAATGCCTTGAACCTCCCATTAGTCACCAAGTAATGTTCGGAGCCCGTGCAGGCAGTGGATAGTACTTCTCTTGCCTCTGGCCATATTCGTCAACAGACTGCTCCATTGGAAGTGGTCATCCAGGATACACATAGGGAAACACTTGCATTTGACCTCATAACCACTCCTCAGTTCGGTATCATTCTTGGTGTTCCCTGGTTGAAAAGGCATAACCCGCTAATCAATTGGGCCACCGGCCAGGTCCATTTTGAATCTGAGGTATGTCAGCACTTTTGTCTTGTTGAGAGGGAGGACTTGGTTGTTACACCGGCTTGGGCATTGGGTGCAGTGGCATGTCTGACCTTAACAGTGAGTGACGGAAGTCAGTCATCCGCCTCACACGTGGTTGGTGCTGTCCTCGCGAACATACCCCCCAGTCTATCACGATTTCCAGACAGTCTTTGATAAAGGTACTGCAGAGGGATTACCACCACACAGACCATACGACTGTCCCATAGATCTGGTCCCTGATGCTCCGATCCCCAGGGGCTGAGTCTACTCTCTTTCGCCATCAGAAGATCAGGCTCTGAAAGATTATGTACAAGAGGCACTACGTCTGGGCCACATCCGGCCTTCTACCTCGCCTGCTGCAGGCCCTATTTTTTTTGTTCCAAAGAAAGAGGGGGATCTCCGCCCTTCTGTGGACTACAGGCGGTTGAACGCCATCACAATTAAGAACAGATACCCGATACTGCTCATTTCTCCACTCTTGGAACGGTTAACACATGCCTCCATCTACACCAAATTAGACCTCTGGGGTGCTTATAACCTAATACATATCTGTGAAGGTGACGAGTGGAAGACAGCATTTTGCACCCAACAGGGTTCGTATGAATGTGTAGTAATGCCCTTCGGGTTGTGCAACGCCCCCGCCACTTTCCAGTGATTTATGGATGATGTTTACCTATGTGGTGGTCTATTTGGACGACATCCTGATCTTTTCCTCCTCCTTAGAGGAGCATGTCCTTCATGTCCGAGAAGTATTGTCCCGTCTGTGCAAAAATGCGCTATTTGCCAAACCGGAGAAATGCCAATTTCACACAAAAGAGGTCGAGTTTCTAGGCTTCCACATTTCACCGAGCGGGTTGACCATAAATCAGTCCAAGGTACGTGCTGTCTTAGAATGGCCGGTTCTAACATGCCTGAAGTCCTTGCAGTCCTTCCTTGGGTTCGCCAATGTTTATCAGCATTTGATCCCTGGGTTTTCCTCCGTAGTGGCCCCACTAACTGCACTAACCAGTCCACATGTCCCATTTCTCTGGACCCCCGAACACCAAGCCGCTTTCGAATCTCTAAAATCTGCCTTTACCTCAGCTCCAGTCCTTCAACACCCGGACCTGGAGTTACCTTTTGTGGTTGAAGCAGACGCCTCATCATTTGCGTTGGGAGCAGTGCTTTCACAACCCTGCCCAAGCCCTGGCCGCCTTCATCCGGTGGCATATCACTCACGCAAGTTTACCTCTACTGAGTCCCATTATACAGTTATGGAGTAGGAACTCCTGGCGATCAAAGACGTGTTTCAGGTATGGAGGCACCATCTGCTGGGAGCTAGGCATCAAGTCACTGTCTACACTGACCACTGAAATTTGCAGGAACTTGCATCCCTCAAATGCGTCAACAGTCGGCAGGTGCGCTGGCATCTTTTCTTTGCAGCCTACGACTCCTTGGTTAAACATCGACCTGGTGTATCTCATGGCAAAGCAGATGCTCTGCCCCGTTCCCATGGGGGGGGTGTCACTTCCGGTCTTTCCGGAGACGTTGCTTGATCACGGTCATATAGTCTGCATATGCACACCTTCACCACCCCCTATTGTCAGCCATACGCCTCTGGGTCTCCCAACACCCAAAACAATTATCGGAATGGGATCCCGTTTACCACGATGGTCTACCTTTTGTACACAAAGATTGTTCTTACCCATAAGCGACAACCGAAATCTAGCCATGGAATGGTCTCATGACGCAGCCATCCATGGTCACCCTGGGCTACCGCGTACTCTGGATTTACTCAAACGCTGGTGCCCTTCGATGTGGCGTGATGTGGAGGACTATGTCAACACATGCTTGGTATGCGCCCAATGCAAACCACGTAGGGGTCGCCCTTTGGGACTACTTCAGCTCCTGCCTATACCTCCGAGACCCTGGCATACCCTCACAATGGACTTTGTGACCGATCTTCCCCGAACACAAGGCTATGACACGGTTTGGGTTGTGGTGGATGCATACACGAAAATGGCCCGCTTTATACCCTGCTCTTGTATTCCCTCTGCACCCACGTTGGTAAGTCTCTTTTTTAGGTCCATTTTTTGTTTGTTCGGGCTCCCTATGGTCCTGATTTCTGACAGGGGTTCGCAATTCACATACTGTTTTTGGCGAGCTCTCACCAAACTGCTGGGTATAGACGCCCGGTTCTCCTCTGCTTACCATCCGGAAACCGATGGCCAGACGGAGAGGGTGAACCAAGCCATGGAGTAGTACTTACGCTGTCTGTTGCTGCAATACCAGAAAACATGGGTTAATTTGCTGCATCTCGCTGAATTTGCTCATAACAACACAATGCATTCCTCCACTGGCTTCTCCCCGTTTTATTCTCTCTATGGCCAAAACCCCCGAACACTGCCCATCCCCGATTTCGCATCATCATGTACGCCTGCTGCCACGTCCTGTGTTCGTGACTTAGCCACTCTCCATGCCCAGACTCTTGCTCATCTACAGGAAGCCCGGGCTTCCATGATCGCATCAGCCGATAGGAGGCGGGTTGCGGCGCCCGATTATCGTGTGGGAGACCACGTTTGGTTATCCTCACGTCACCTGCACATACCAGGGTGTTGCAAACTCCTCCCTAGGTTCGTTGGTCCATTTCGGGTGTCTGGGGTCCTGAATCCATTTGCTTACCGCCTTTCCCTTCCATCGGCCTGGCGTATCCACCCGGTGTTTCACACCTCTCTGCTCAAACCGTGCCCTGGTCCTACCCGCCTGGTCTCTCCCCCTGCTCCTGTGGCCGTGGTCGACCCCGATGAGTATGAGGTTGGGGGCCTATTGGGCTCTCGCTTTTTCAGGGGCAAGCTGCAATACCTGGTGGAGTGGCTGGGTTAAGGTCCGGAGGATCGCTCTTGGGTTCCTGGCCGGGATGTCCATGCTTCTCGTCTGGTGGCCCAGTTCCATAGGGATTCGCCTGCCAGCCCACAAGGTCGTGGGCGCTCTGTTATGCCATCTGCTGGTCATACCCCATGAACAAGCTCCCATAGGTCTACTGTTCCTTCCCCCTCTGGTTCCGGTCCACCCTCTACCCCCATATCTCCACTCACTCATGCAGTGCGGCAGCGGCGGCCGTTTGTAATTCACAGGAAGGGCACATGGAGGCGTCCTGTTAGCTATGGCGCACTAACCTGTTACGTTCATCTCATCAGTGGCAGCTACCCTGGTGTCTCGCAGCTGGCCGGCAGAGCCCCCGACTCCTCCCGTTGCATCGTCACATGTCCAGGAAGACCCGGCAGCATGTTGATACTTTGGGTCACGTGACGAGAAAGCATGCAGGATCGCGCGTCATGTGATGCTGTCACCTGACACTCCTCTGCCCATTCAAAACCTGTGAGGGAACGCTCATTCAGTGCTTCACAGCTGATTAATTCGAGCACTGTTTGGCGTTGTCTGGTGTTACTATCACAGTACTGAACTACGGACTGTTTTTCTTGGATTCCCCTTGATAAGCCCTTGGTCATCGTATTGCTCTGCTGCCTCAGGACTCTTTGGACTGTTTTTGGATTTCTTTGGATTACCCTTGGCTTCAACGTACACGGCTGGTCTCGACCTCGGAACTCTTCACGGACTGTTTATGGATCTCCGCCTCTGCTGCTTCCAAACGTGTCATCCTAGCTCATGCAGGTATTGCGGTGCTATTCCATCTAAATTGCCATCCATTGCGACATTTTACCTGCCGGCTTCCAGTCGCACACTGCAGCTGCACGGAACACTTTCCATCCTATCTGTGCTTCTTAGGACCCAGGCCCCTCCACCTTGGTAAGCTCTTTGGTATTAAGTTACATTCTGCTCTCATTGGTTCGCTTGTCATTGTACTTACCCATTGCTTGCTTTACAGCGGTCGGGGGGTCTCTGGTGTTCCTGGTTCCTGGCATTTCCGGCACTCAAATACCTGTGGCCTCAAGGATCGCTCATGGAGTTGTTTAGCATCTCCCTGTGTGGTACTTGGGGACAGAGACCCAATAATCTTCATGCTCCATCAAGTTACAACATCAGCCCCTTTCAGCTCTTCAGTTCCTAACCAAGAATACATTCCCACAACAGTTCATTGGGGGGTGTCCCAGGTTTCTCTCACCTGAGTTAGTGTTCGCAAGGTTGCCAAACAAAATAGTTCTCGCTGACTTTAGAACGTACAGGGTTCCCTTCCCAAAATCAGGTCTATGTCCAAAATTAAAAAACATATCTAAGCCACAATTTCAAATAACTCAGGGATTCCCTTCCCCAGCTCTTGAGCTTCTCTTAGAGGGAAACCTACATTAACTGGTGATATCTATCAGGCTCGGACCTCCCCCTTTCAACCATATCACAATTCACTATAGGTCTCCATCTGTCGGGCTCGGACCTCCTTCTTTTCAAATATCACAATTTACTGTAGGTCTCCCTCTGTCGGGGTCAGACCTCCTTCTCATAGTTCGTTGTTCACAAGTTCATGGTTGGCTCCCCTCATTCAGGCTCAAGCCTTCTTCCTTGTTTTGGTTTCTCTGATGAAGACTTCCAAAACTGTGAGGGCTTGTCATTTACATCAACAGGACCACTTCAACCTATTCAGTTCAGAGTCTTTCGAAAAGGCACTCTCCATTTACCTGGCCACTCTGCTACTCATTTTCAGGGTTTTAATCTTTTGCTGAAAAATCTACTAGTACCATAATGCACTTCCATTCAGTTAATTAATTTCTGTTATGCAACACCCACACACATGCCACTGGGTTCCTCTCTCTCTCTTAGACTCACCGAGGTGGCATGACGCTGACAGACAGGGTCTGGTGTTTTCTTGGGTTGAGGTCAGGGTCACACCACCTGCCCCTACTTCCTCCCCAACACTGTCATTCATATGGGAGGTAGTGCACTACATTTCCCAGAATACACTTCTTCCTCTGTTTGTCGATGCCCCAGAGGAATGGACACTGGCCTGGGCATGTCCCGCTCTGAGCAGCTCTCTCTGCTCTGGCTTCCAGGTACCGTCCAGCATTGCCTGCTCGCTCTCTGAGTGCTTGTTACTTAGGTAGGCATCCTCTGCCGGACTCAGCCCTGCAACCTCCCTCCTGGCTTCCCAACAGCAACTGCCTTCTCCCCCTCAGCAGCCTTCTTTTATACACCTGCGAATTGGTAATTAACTGCAGGTGTTTGGTCAGGGTTGGGTCTGCCTGACTCTGCCTGTCTCTATTAGTGGGACAGCCTAATGTCAGAGTAGGATAGTCTGTCCTCTGTTTCTCAGTGTGTTTTCTTTTATAATCTTCATACTCTTGGTCCCTCTCTTCCTCGTCTCAGTCTTTTGGTGTTCTAGTAGAGGAATGGAAATGTGGGAGTTGTAGTGTCCTATGAAAGGGAAAGAAAAATATGATAGACTTTTGTCATAAAAGGGGGTTTGGATGTAAGGTTGCTGAGAAATGGGTTTCACGGAAGGAGAGGTAAAATTCATATTGGGGTTTTGGGATGGTATTGATTTCCCCTGATGGATCGTCTTATTTTCCGTGAGGGAAAGGGTTGGGGTAGGATGGGACTATGATGACAATATCCCACAAAGACATAGGGTTTGTCGGGTAGGGGTGTATGCAAATATAAAAGGATACTGCGTCTTGCCCAAGGGCGCTCCTCCCGAATCCCCAAGGATACCCTGCCCAGGAGATCCTCCCTTGCTCGTCTGCCCCCAGGGCTAGGATCCAAGCGCAATGTCCCTCGCCTGGCCACCTGAACAAAGGATGTCTGAGGTCTACAAGTGAGAACACCCTCGGGCTTCTCACAGTACCCACATTGAAACAAGCATTTCCAGCAAAGCAAGTGTCCATAGTGAAACAGTGAAACAAGCATGTCCAGTGAAGCAAGTCCTTACAGTGAAGCAAGGATGAACACAAGATCGATGACTAAAGATTTGGATAAACAAAGCAAAACATTTTTAGATTAGAAATGACCAATGGATTCAGTTACCATAATATTGAAATATTGGGCCTCATTACGAGTCCGGCAGTAACCGCGGCGGTAAAACCGCCTGGTTACCGCCGGACTCATATTACTATTCCGCCTCCGTGACTCCCGGAAATACCAGGGCATTACGACCCTGGTGTCCTGGGAATCGCAGAGGCGGAATTCGGTAAGTCCCCATTCCCATTGAGTCCTAAAGGACTAAAGGACTCAATGGGAATGGGGAAGTGGAAACACCGGCACCATCTCGTGATGGTGCCGGTGTTTCCACATCCGCCTGCAGGCGGGAGGTGTTCAACCCGCCAGGTCAGACCTGGCGGGAAGATCACCTCCCACCTGCAGGACTCTGGATCGGGCAGTCCGGAATTAACAGTGGCGGTGGGTTTACCGCCACTGTTAATTCCGGACCGCCCGACCTGTAATGAGGCCCATTGTCTCTACAATTGGAATACAGAAAGCTATGGAATAATTAAAGATGGGACCCAATATTTAAGTTTTTATGTTGCCAATTCTTGTAACTCACCTTGTTGGTCCACGGGGGTGCCTCTCGAATAGCTGGGATGCTCTCGGGAACCCTTCGTCTGTCCTGGAATCTGGATAATCGAGGGGCAATTCTAGAAGACAGGAGGGGGAGATGAGCTTCGGTTCTTTCCTTGCAACCCACCTCCCGAGTTCCCCTTGCAGTTCCCCAAAGAATGTCTCTCACCTTGTTTTCTATAAAGGTGCGCTCTCTGTCCTGCCTCGCTGGTGGGATGAAAGATGTCTTGAAGATGTTGGCCTTCCGGGCGACCAGTGGAGCTAGTAAGGACGGTGATGATTCTTGTCTCAGATGACTTTGAAGCTGATGGATGCTGCTGAGCAGGTAAGGATGGTGATGGTTCTTGCCTTGGATGAGTTTGAAGCCGATGGATGCTGCAGAGCAGGTAAGGATGGCGATGGTTCTTGTCTTGGATGAGTTCGAAGCCGATGAATGCTGCAGAGCAGGTAAGGATAGTGATGGTTCTTGCCTTTGATGACTTTGAAGCCGATAGATGCTGCAGAACAGGTAAGGATGGCAGGGCAGGATCTGATGAGCGTCACGCTGCAAGGCAGAATAACGCAAAGCGCGTGCCCTTAGTCGGGCATGGTTTAAATATCAAGGCGGTATCCCAGGTGTCTTTGGGGCGGGCCCCCCCCTGAAGGCTAGACCGCAGAATGCAGTTCCCTAGTATTCTGCATGGGGGCGGCCATGCTTGTCCTCTGTCCATAGAAACCCCGTCCCAGCAAGCGTCTCCTATGCCAACAGCGCCAGGACTGGCTGCAAGGCATCCGAGGGGACCTGAATAAGGTCCTTAGGGCCCTGTGAGCACTTGGTGGGGATAAGGTTGTGACAGCACTCCCCCCTAAGGCCCCTCTCAAGGTGGTTCTCTGGCCGGGTCCTAGCTTGGAGGGAAACGTCCGATGGAAACGCTGGAGCAAGCGAGGGGTATGAACATACTCACTCGGTTCCCACGTCCTATCCTGAGGTTCATATCCTTTCCAATCTACTAGGTAGTAGAGTCTCGATCTCACCCACTTGGAGTCCAGAATGTCTTTTACCTCGTACTCAGGTTCCCCCTGAATGACAATTGGCTTAGCGGGAGCAGTTACACGGGTCCCCGGCCTAAACGGTTTCAGGAGAGATACATGGAACACTGGGTGTATTCTCATATGGTCTGGTAGTGTCACAGCTGCTGGATTAATGATGGCCTCCACCTGGTACGGTCCCAAGAACCGGGGACGAAATGTTTGTGTTCCTTTTAATTGGTACATGCTTGGAAACAAGCCACACTAAATCTCCCACCTGATAAGTAGGGGCATCTTTTCTGGCGTACCTTAGCATGTCGTAGGTGCTCCTGAGCTTTCGCAAAGGCTTGAGTGATGGTGGTGTGTAGAGTCTCGACTGTAGGCATTTCCAGGGTTATAGGGATGTCGAGTTCAGAAGTGCGAGGGTGTTGTCCGTAGATCATAAAGAATGGCATTTGTCCTGTGCTGCTATGTAGCGAATTATTATACGCGTACTCAGCGATCCATAGAAGTTCCTTCCAGTCTCCTTCACCCTAGTGCAGCATGCAGCGTAAGTACTGTTCGAGAGTTTGATTTGTTCTCTCCGTTTGGCCGTCCGTCTGTGGGTGGTGGCTAGTGGACAGCCGGATGTCTATCTGGGCCAAAGAGCAGCATTTCTTCCAGAAGCTAGACACCAACTGGGACCCACGATCTGATATTAGGACTGACGGCAATCCGTGTAGGCGTACTATGTGTTCCAGGAAGACTTGGGCGAGGCCGGAAGCCGTCGGAAGACCCTATAAGGGTCAGAAATGGGCCATTTTAGAAAATAAGTCCACAATCACCAGGATGGTATTGAAACCTTGACATGGAGGGAGGTCGGTGATAAAATCGAGTGACAGCGTGTGCCATGGGGCTGGGGGAATGTCCAACGGCTGAAGGAGCCCGGCAGGACTCTGCTTGCTAGACCTGTTTTGGGCACAGACACCACATGAAGACACAAACTCGGTTACATCCTTGCGCCAAGTTGGCCACCAGTAGTTCCGTTGTATCTTTGCTAAGGTTTTGGCGATTCCTGGATGGCCCTCTATGAGGGAGTCATGGTGCTCGGAGATGACCTGCCCTTGTAATTCCTTCACTGGAACGAATAGCAGATTTTGGTAGTACGGCAGTTGATTCTTGACACTATAGTGCTCTCCCCTAGAGGCCCACTCTTGTAGCTGCTCCTGGGTGAAGACCTGTTGAATTTCGTATAGTAGTTCACTCTGGGTCATGGTGGTAGTAATACCTAGTACTCTATTCTCCGGTATGATGGCCACTGGGTCCGGCGGCGTGTGTGCCATGTCATCTGTACCCCTGCGGGAGAGAGCGTCAGCTTTGCCGTTTTTGACCCCGGGTCGGTACGTGATCACAAAGTCATATTCCGTGAAGAAAAGGGCCCAGCGTAGCTGCCGTGATGATTGAGCCTTCGCTCCTTTCAAGTACTGGAGATTCCTGTGGTCAGTTATTACAGTGACGGTGTGCCTGGTCCCCAGCAGATAGTGGCGCCAGGCCTTAAAGGCTGCTTTAATGGCCAATAACTCCTTATCGGTGATGGCGTAGTTGAGCTCCGTAGCCGTGAACTTCCGTGACCAAAAGGCCACCGGGTGCAATTGACCTGATAAAGGGTCTTTTTGGGACAAAACCGCTCCCATGGCCAGACTGGACACATCGGTTTCCACAATGTAGGGAAGGTCTGGACGCAAATGTCGCAAAATGGGGGCAGAGGTGAGCCTGGTCTTGAGTTCTTGAAAGGCCTTTTCCACTTCTTCGGTCCAGTTATAGGTCTTGTTGCATTTTCTGAGCAATGAAGTAATTGGGTGCACAACTTGGGAGAAACCCGGGATGAAGTGGCGATAGAAATTTGCAAACCCCAACATGCTTTGGACTCCCTTAATTGAAGTGGGGGCGGGCCAATTGAGGGTTGCGTCCACCTTATGAGCGTCCATTCGTATGCCTTGGGGGGGAAAGGACAAAACCCAGGAATTCCACCTCTGTAACATGGAACGAGCACTTTTCAAGTTTCACGTACAGATGGTGTTCGCGAAGTTTAGCCAGGACCACCCGCACGTGCTCAATGTGTTCTTGTCCCGACGTTGAGTACACCAGAATGTCGTCGATGTATACAAGACACAGACGTCGAGGTGTTCTCGGAGGACATTGTTCATAAAGTACTGGAACGCAGCAGGGGCGTTGCATAGGCCGAACGGCATTACTTGATACTCAAACAGGCCGTATTTGGTACGGAAGGCCGTCTTCCACTCGTCATCTTCTTTGATGCGCACTAGGTGGTATGCCCCTCAGGTCCAGTTTGGTGTAGATTTTGGCCTCCTTGACCTGGTCCAGTAACTCTGGAATCAAAGATAGTGGATAGCGGTTTTTGATGGTCACCTGGTTTAATGCACGATAGTCTATGCACGTTCTTAAGTAGCCTTCTTTTTTTGGAACGAAGAATAACAGCGCCGAGGCCGATGACTTGGACGGGCGGATGAACCCATGGCCCAGGTACTGCTTCAAGTAAATCTTCAGGTGCTGATTTTCAGACTCAGTGAGCGCGTAAATGCATCCACATGGAATCTGTGCTCCTGGTAGCAGGTCGATTTGACAGTCGTAAGGTCTGTGGGGGGGCAACGTGTTTGCCTGCTCCTTCTGGAAAACGTCTTGGAAATCTTGGTAGTAAACTGGCAGGGTTGCGACCCCTCTGAGGGCATGGGACTTACAAACTAACATAAAGCAGAAATAAGGTGATGACAATGGAAATGTTTCAAGAAGAACTGTAGCTTCAAGAAAAAGATGTACTAAATGAAGAATAATGTGTGCAATTTATTGTTATATTCTGATCCTGACCATTATCCTTATTACATTGGCACTTACAAATATCACAAGCAGTGAGAAAGAAGGAAACAAGACATCCCCTACCAGTCCCATTATTCCCTTTTTCCAGATTAAAATACCCCTTTATGTTCTGATGTTAAAACACCCTTTTCCCGAATGAAAAGAGATGTTTGAGAAGATAATGAAAGTATTAATTCCTATCTAGATAAGTTGGCTCATTTGGCAAACAATTTATGGTATCAGCACAACAAAGAGGTGTGAGAGAGAACATCAGAAGAAAGTTGCGATGTCTGTTCTTTAATACCGTATGCCATTAGTGCAGCAAGGACATTTATGGCAAGAGAAATGTCTGTCATTTCGTAGCCTGCACTACAAGAGGCCAATTTGAAGGGAAGTGGGCATCTCTAAGATGGCGATCAAGACAAACGTTTCCTATGAAGGCACGTATGTGAAGACAAAGGAGATGGAGAATGGATTAGGATGGACAAACAAAAAACATGTGTATCCATCCCAATTTGGAGAGAAGATACAAGTTGTTGACATGAAGAGAATGAATTGTTCTGATATGACTGAAAAATCAGGAGAACCAGGATGTTGGGAAAGGACACAGCTGTTGGTGTATGGTCATGTAGGAACCAGTACTGGATGGGAAGATGGTTTAATATCATGCCCTGCACACTTATTGAAAGAAAGCAGGAATTCACAAGGTGCAGAAGTTGAATGATGAATGCCAAGAATCATGGGCCAAGCATGCAAGACTATTAACCTGGGTTGAGAACCAAGCAGGACCCTTACATATATTACAAGTGAAGAATGCAACAACCTGCTTCATGAATAATGGCAAGGTCTATGTTGGGAAAAAGAAAGGATGTGGTGAAATAATTGAAGTACCAGGGATGAATAGAGGAACTGCAGTTCTAATTGATCGATATTGGGCTTGTGGATCCAGAGCCTACATGCAGTTGCCTAAGGATTGGTGAGGAGTGTGTTTCATAGTAAATGTACGTGTCCTAGCACTACTGATTCCCCAAAGTAACCTCCATATTGAAGAGTTCCCAAAAATGAATGAATATAATGGAAGGAAGAGATGACTTCATCTTTGTCGACTAAAAAGAGAGAATTACTTCTCAACAAAGTCCATAGAGGCTTACGACAACATTCCGGATGAATATAAACTATTAAAAAAAACTGCAATGATAATATACCAGGACTTCAAACAGCTTACATGCCAAGTGACACCAGATTACAAGATGGGAATTGTTGCAGACGATCAATGCAACAATAAAGGATTCAATGCAATAAAGGAAGAACTGAGAGCCATCAGGCTGATGACTCATCAGAACATGTATGTTCTGGATCTGATAACAGCAATGGAACGAGACGTGTGCACCAAGGTCGGGCCTTCTTGCTGTACATTTATACCTGCTCATGATGGAGAAAATGTGGCATTGACAGAAGCAGTTACCATGTTGATAACCTTGCATACACAGATGGAAGACGAAACTGATAAAACAGCAGGAGATCATTGTTTTCCTCATTGCATGGATGGATTTCATCTTGGTTGAGAAATGCCTTTAAATTTCTTGGAGAAATATTACTATTAGCATTGTTGGGATTCTGTCTCGTAAGGATCTTCATGGGAAATGTCAGAAAACAGATAAAAATGCTATTGGAATGAAAATAATGATTGACATTATCAAACCTACTGGAGAACAGATGCAAACAGAAGAAGGTACCCGTGAAAATATAAAAGAGTTATATTGTCAAAAAGCTTTATTTGGATTGATCCTTTAGCACAGAACAACACAATCACAGTCGCAAATAATATACAACAAACCACAAACAGTAAATACACATGAAGATAAAACCATACACTTAGTGAAAAGGAATAAAAACAGGTTTACATTAACAACTATATGTTGTTCACCTTGCATTTCAACCTCAGGAGGAGAATTCCTAAGAGTTCTCTTGCACCTCCAGGAATAAAGTTCTATTATCCCCAGGACTGGAAAGAATATGTGGGATGATGGATGTTTTGTGCACCTGCAGGAGATTGATGATATGGATTGTGGATGAACACATAAAGAACGCAGGCCGTGTGACAAAAATATGGGTTCCGAAGAAAAGAAATTATGAGATGAAGAAGAAGATGAAACAGGAATTGCAGAAGAAGAAGCAAAGAGTCTGGTTGAGAATGCGACCAGAGGGGGGAATGTAAAGGAGCAAGTGAACACATTCTCCCTAGTTAACACCCCTCACCCCCACCCTATTGGAGTAACAGACGAGGAGCTGTTATTGGGAACCCATGTACAAGTTTATGCAACATGTCTCTACCACGTCAACTGTATAAAAAATGATATGCACTCAGACAGCCATTCAGAAGATACCCTAGAAGAAACTTACCAAGAGGGATGTTCCTTGCCGAGTTGTCAAAAAGCCACCATGAATAAAATGATGCATGAGATAAATGTATGTTAAACAAGTCTTATAACTGGACAGACTCCAAGATGGCTGCTGTGATAGAGGCAGTGTAGACAGAGGGCTCCTCCCTGCCACCTCGAAAAAAAAAGATAAAAGTGATACCCAACTAATGTTACAATTGTTGAATTATCCCCAGAAAGATCCCGGGATTGGGGAAAAGCATTTTTGGAGTGGATATCGGCACTGTAGCAGTGGAAATCAATGGCGATATATTTGAGGTGTCGTTTGGGCGTGGCTTTCCCCAGTGCGGCTAGTGGTGACCACAGGGCTGAAGTTGGGAGAGGTGCTTGGCCTGGTAGCATAGCTCTAGCACCTCAGAGTAGGAATGACCGGCGATGCCAGCTGAGCGCTAGAACTGAAGTTATTTAGTGATTGGGTCGGAGTGCAGGACCCCTGAGAAAGTGACGGGGTAGGTACCAGTGGGAGCAACAGAGCATCAGAGGCGCAGTGTTGGAGCAGTACAGACAGTCTGAGACAATGGGGATGTGATGCGGACCACCAGTGGACCTGTTTTGCTAGTCACTGGAACTATGAACCCTCCCGAACACAAAGGGTTGTAAAGGCACAGCAGCAGTTTGGTGAGACCTCCATTGTATGAAGTGGCAACAAAACATTTGCAATAAACTTGCATTCATAGGATGCCAGGTTGTTTATGCATGGTGGCTACTCTAGGGCAGTTAAACAACCCCTGATTACATGCAAAAGCAGACAATACCTGGAACCAGGGTCTAGGCCAATAGTGTGAAGGGTGCAGGTGGCTTGAGAAACCCTTTTGTTTCGGGAGGTCGGGCAAGAATTGTCAAGATACCACCTCGGCCATATGAAGGAGCGGAGGGGAGAGCTGGCAAGTTGGTGAATTTTGACTAGATTTATAATGTCCCGGAACAGAACAAAAGAGCCAATGGAGGGGGTCCCTAACCCTAAATTGCAAAAGAAAAAGGAACAAGAAGGTGTGCTTCCGAAACTATGGTGCAAGGAAGGGGGGACCCCAACTGACGAACGTCCACCAACCCACCAAGAATTAGGACCCGTCTCATTGCCAAAGACGATGGAGCAGGATTCCACAACTGAAGTAATAAAACAATGCTTCAATGATTTTAAGGAACAAATTACAAAAACCCTCCAGGCACAACTTGCAATTATAAGAACAGAACTGGCACAATCTCTACAGGAGGTGAAAAGTGACATTAATGATTTAGCGGAGCGAGTAGAGGAAATGAAACAGCGATCCAAGACATTGTGGAAGACAGACGCAAAATAGATCTTCTGACTGATCAGATGGCAATGGCAATCCAGAATATGGAAATACAAATGGAAGATCTCGAAAACAGATCAAGGAGATCTAATATTCAGGTTAAATTTCGCCTGGAAACAATTGAAGACCGAGATTTAAAAGCAACTATGCAACAGGTGTTTGCTGATCTTCTAGTTTTGGAAGCAGAGGAAGATGTTCCAATAGATTGAATCCATTGTGTGGGACCAAAACCGAAAGATCCAGGAGCAAGGCCCAGAGATGTTGTCACAGCAATACAAAGGTATGGTCAGAAAGAGGCAATTCTACAGGCAGCAAGGAAATCAACACCTACTAAGGTCAATGGATCAGAAATCCAATTATATCAGGATTTGGCGCAAGAAACTTTGTTGAAGCGTAGACTTATGGGGCCAGTAGTAAAAGTGTTAATTAAACACCAAGTCTGTTACAGATGGACATTTTCCTTTCGGACTTTTGTTTACATGGGAAGGACAATGACATCGAATCACTTTGTGTGAGTAAGGACTGTGGATTTTAAAGATAGAAGAAGAATAAGGGACTCAACAAAAGGAAGCTTGCAAAGTCCATGAGACTGGGAGATTCAGAAGACGGGAATGGACTAAATCATCTTGAGCTAAAACATTGTGAGGTCATTCGCAAGGAAGTGTCATTCGAGTATGATATCCACAAGCAGCAGAGAGGGTAAAATGTAAATGTACATTATTTTTTAATCTGTAAATTATATGATTGCAGTGAAGGTTGTGGTGGACAAACAAGTAGAGGAGGGAGCAGTACATGATGCGGTGGGAGCTTAAAGGGAGATGTTCTTGGTGCTTAGAATAGGGGGGTTGGGTAAAGGTAGACCCGCACAATTAATCTCTGGGTGTGTAGTGGAGCATAACCTACACAGCGCAATATGTGGGAGGAAGGGGAATAGGTTGAGCTTGACAGGGGAGGACAAGGGGGATCGAGGGGATTCGGGGGGGGGGGTTTGGGGAATTTGCTTCAGGAGGAAAGGAGGGGACAGTTATCAAAGGAATAACCAGAGTATATATACTCAGATGGGAGGGAAGAAATTGTTACAAGTCCTAACTTTGAACATAAGGGGTTTAAATTCCCCAGTAAAAAGACGTAAAGGCGGTATGTCGCAAGGAAAGATGCAAACAAGTTGAAACTATTTAGTTATCCACATATTATTCAATCAAATGACGAGGGAAAGGAGGGAGGGGTCTACCTCTGAAAGGTTGGTTCGGTAGGAATATATTGGCTAAAGAATTAGATAAGGAGCAAATATATTTATTCAGCAAAGTACAAATGGGTAGGATGCGGTATATGATTGCCACAGTTTATGCTCAAACTCAGGGCAAGATATGCAAGGGTTCATGGGCTAACTAGAACAGTTATGCAGAAGGACACATTCTACTTACATGATATTTCAATATGGCCTGGAATCCTCAGGTTGATAGGAGCAGGGGTGGACTGAAATCGCAATGACCCCCCTCACGAAAATTGCGAATGACCATGGACAACCTATCATTAGTAGATTCATGGAAAGAAACTCAGCAGGAAGACAAAGGGTATACCTTTAACTCATCTGTCCATTGGACATTTTCGAGAATAGATTATGTGTGAGTCTCAGCTTCATTGTTAGGAAGAATACAAAAGATGGATACAGGCCCAATAGCCCTATCCGACCATGCCCCATTAAAGTTAACAATTTCGCAAGAATGTGAAGGGTTGGGGTTATGGTGATAGAAATTTCCAGAACATATTATAAACAATCCGATACTGGGTGCAGAAATTCAGGGTCAAATTAAGAAATATTTTGAATTAATGCGACTCAGGGGAATCACCAGAAAGATGGTTATGGTTGCTTTCAAAGCGACCATGAGGGGAGAACTAATTTAAAAAAAAGCCTAAAGGGAGAAGATTTTAACAGCGGCCCAATTGGGGCTGGAAACGCAATTAAAAACAGTTATGAAGGAGATGGAAATGAATAAGGGGGTACGAATACGGCAAAATATAGGTGTCTCAGAGGACAATTAGATTTGCTACAGATAAGATGAGCCGAGAAGGTTCTGTTGTATTTAAGACAGAGTTATTATATCAAGGCCAATAAGGCTGACCTTCTAGCACGTCAAGTCTGAATGAAGGAAGAAGTTAGGAATATTCGTACTAGTGAAATCGGGCGACGTAAAATCAGCTCCTCCATTAGAGATATAATCGACGCATTTACAGAGTACTACTCTGTGCTATATTTATTGGATTGCCTAGACCCCCAAGTACAAATGACTTATGTGGAACAATACCGGTTAAACAAATTAGATGCAAGTGGCAGGGAAGAGTTAGAGAGGGAGATTACACTTGAAGTATGAGAGGCGATAAAGACCCTACCTCTTAACAAAGCTCTGGGACTGGATGGTGTCCCAGGGATCTATGTGATCACTGCAACCACACATAATAGCGATGGCTGAAAATGCCCACTTTTTTTAAATTTATTTTTTAATTAAACCCCCTTTACACCACATAGATATGTGGGGGGAGACCCCCTGCAGCCCCCCATATTAATATATTATCCCATACCCCCCACATATCTATGTGGTGTAAAGGGGGTGTTTAAAAAACAAAAGTCAGGCATTTCGACCATCGCCATTTGTGAGGGTGACATTTTGGCCCATTTCCTTTCCCAGCAATTTTCTATAGGACCTACAAGGAGGAATTTACCCCTGTGCTCACTTCATTGTTTAATTCTTTTAGGGGAGAGGGTATCATTACACCTTCAATGGAAGAGGCAAAGGTGGTGCTTTTCCTAAAGCCAGGAAAGGATAAGACTCAATGTGGATCTTACAGGCCCATAGCTCGCATTAATATAGATGCTAAGCGCTACAGCAAAATATTAGCAACCAGACTGGGAAGGCTAGTTCTGTTACTAATTCACCCTGATCGATCTGGGATTGTTATGGATAAGCAAACATTTGATATGATATGATAATTTATATCGCGCTTGTACACAAGTGTTTGACAATACTACACGGGTAAGCCATTTGATTGAGAAGATACACAGAGCAGGATTGTCAGCAGGGGTTATCACGCTCGATGTCGAAAAGGAGTTTGATCTAGTTTAACAGTCCTTTTATTCTCAACAATGGAGGCTATGGGTTTTGGCCCTCAGTTCCTGCAAATGGTAAGAGTGAACTACAAATCTACAATTTTATGACTTGCTATTAATGGAGATCTCTCCCAAGAGGTTCGGGTTACTCTGGGGACCAAACAAGGGTGCCCGTTATCGCCAATATTATATGCGCTTTACCTTGAGCCATTGTTATCTAGAATTAGGAACGAGGAGCAAGTTAAAGGTATCCAATTTGGGGGAGAAGACCACAAAGTAATGGAGTTCGCTGACGACTTATTCTTGATGGTGACCAACATACCCTCTTCTTTATCAGCCCTAGCAATTGCACTGACGAAATTCGGGGAGGTGGCAGGCCTAAAAATTAATATACAAAAATCAATAATGATGAAATGTCACAAAGGGAAAGTAATAGGAAAGAGGGAAGGCTATGAAGACCAATAAGCATTAACGGAACAGGGTATGAGATATTTGGGCATACAATTGACAGATTCATTTGAGTCATTGTACTGGGCAAACTATCTACCCCTTTTGATATCAATCGAACAATGGCTCAAGACATGCAATTTTCTGACAATATTATGGACAGGAAGAATAAACATAATTAAAATGATGGTTCTCCCAAAAGTGTTCTACTTTTTCCAAGCATTACTGATGGCAGGCCCCCTGAAATTCTTTAAGACACTCAATAAGATATTGAGGGATTATATTTGGCAAGGCAAGAAATCTAGGGTTGCATGGAAGAGGATCTATGTGATCATGACGACCCCGGGAATTCCAATGGCTGAAAATTCTGACTTTTTTCCCCAACCCCCTTTACACCACATAGATATGCGGGGTGAGACCCCTGCAGCCCCTCCATATTACTATTATATCTCATACTCCCCACATATATATGTAGTGCAAGGGGGGTCAAAAAGAAAACAAAATCGGAATTTCGGGAGTCGGAATGCCGAGGGTGACATTTTGGTACATTTCCCATGGAAGATACTGACAGCACCTGTAACTAAAGGGGAAAGGGGGCCCAGATTTCAAATTATATTACCAGATGGCCCAATTGAGAATTATTAGGGAATTGTTCAAGGGTGACATGGAGAAGATATTGGTGTGAATGTATAGGGTATTGGTTGGTAAACCTCTTCAGGAAGTACTTTGGTGCCAAAACTGGGATCGCCCTACCAATATGTACAAAAGCAAATTCACAGCACTAATGGCACAGGTATGGGATGCGGTGGTAAAGCAATCAGGTATCACTACGTTTCCCTCCCCCTTTACTACTCTGTTTCGTAATCCTCAGTCTATTCCGGGTTTGGAGCTGAAATCATTTAAGATGTGGGAGGATGCGGGATGTTTGAAGATGGGTGACATGGTAGATGGTCAAGAGATCAGAACATTTCAACAAAGCAAACAGGTTTTTTTGTTGAACGAAAGTGAAAGATTGAGGTATGCTAAACTCCGTCATTGGATAATGGTGAAAAAGCGCTTCATAATAAGGGATCTATCCCCATTTAAAAAATACATCACTACAAATTCGGGCGATAGACATGATGTTGGGGCATTGTACAAGATAATCAGAGAGAATTCAATTAAAGTGGGAGAAAGATACAGGTACTGTCATAACTGAGAGCCAATGGTTGGCGGTATGGAAGGGAATTCCAAAATTGATGCGGGCAATACTGATACGGGAAATGTGGGTTAAATTGGTACAATGGCATCTCACACACCGGAGAAACTGCATATGTATTATAAAAATGTTTGGGGTGAATGTTGGCGGGGATGTAAAGAAATAGGAACATGGGTTCATATATGTGCAAGTGCCCGAAAATCAAAGCCTTCAGGGGAAATGTACATGATGCAATCCCCAAATACAAAGAGATATGGGAGAGGCAATGTTGGGCTTTTGAGACATTTTAGAGGTTTTAATCGAAAAGAAGCACTCAAAAAAGCATATAATACTGACGGGTGCTGCTGTGTCACCTGTAGCACAAACATAGAAACAACTCATGGTCCCTACAGAACAAGAATGGCTGATGAAAATTTGGCATTATGTTTCTCTGGAATGGGTTACTTATGTATTACAAGGGGAGCTATCGAAATTCAAGAATGATTGGGAGTTTGTGTTGGACTTTTTGCGCAAGGACTTTCGTGAGAACTGGTGCCCACAAAGAATACGGATGTTGGACTTATTTAATTAAATTAGAATGCTCTGGATTTTCAAGGAATGTTATAATCAAAGGGGTAGTTTCCCAAGAGAGGACAGGTGGGTAATGAGGGGAGGGATTTGGGGTGTGCTTTTGTATGTTATATAAATGAAAATACTAATAGAATGACTGAAAGAGGATATATGACCCTATGCTGTAATAATATGAAAATACTTAAGAATGACGATATAACTGAAGCAGTAATAGAATCATATACTTTATGATGCAGTAGTTATGAATACAAAGATGAATGAAGTGACCCGCTGGTCAATAACTGTAAATACGCTGAAACGCAAGGAAGAAAGAATGCAGAGAAGCTTGCATATGGGAGGTATATATTCAATGTTTATTCATACTTTAATATGGAAGAATGAAGAAGAAGCTGTTTCCCTGCAAAATAGGGGAGTCCATTGGATGTAAACACAGGATGCTATTTCGAGAGCTAAATAAAAGCACGAAAGGAGTTCACGAGCAGACAATATGCAAGGACATATTTTCTAAAGATTCGGAAGAATATGAACATTTACCAATGCCAAATATTGGTTGACTAAAAGGCACAAATTCAAGATAGAGTGAACAAGTCTCTAAAGGACAAAGAAGAACTGCACCCAGCAAAAGTGGAATCAAATAAGGATAAAAACACTGTTGATATGGATGAATTCATGGTCTTACAACATGTGATGAAGAGCTTGCAAACAAGGGCTATTCATTAGGCCTGAAGCTAAGATAGCGGTGTACCTACACTCCCTCGGATGTCCCGAGACTGTGCAGACTGGCAAGGCCAACCTTCAAATAGAAGACACTGGAATGAATGAGGCCTACTGATGAAAGAAGACGACCTAATTGGGAAACAAAGGAAGAGCTGATGTATCTCCAACCACCTGGATTTCGTTTCTATGTACGTGCTGGTAGCAAGCCACATGTCCAGGGTTGGATTTGGGTTGCCAACCAATTACAATAGCCTACCCTGCACTTTTACATACAATGTTGCAAAGTATCATTCCGCTGATACATTTTCTGTTATGACAAGTGCCTTACACCACGTGTTTAGAAATAGATTAGGGTGTGTCTCACAGATAAGAAATCATCAATTAGAGACTAACATGCACATTTTCTATAGGTAGAGATGATTCCCCTTATCCAATCCCACCCCTCGATAGGTTTTTACTGTTTGCCACATAGGATGACGTCATAGATGACGCATCGAGCATTATATAAGCTGAAAACAAATGATAAGACAGTGTGATCCTGCATGAGTCGAGTTGAGTGTATATTCACCCTGCTTTACTTCTTGAGATTAAAGCAGTATTTTACCATCTCCTTTGAGTCTGTCCGATTATTGGGTTTGAAGCATTTTGCCTGGTAATTCCATCTAGCGCCACAACAAATGCTTCCAGGTGCTACAGCACAGATGATTTTGCGCAAATGGCACAAATACACTGCCAGCAACCCTGATTTACAGTTCACTGTGCATGGGTCTTTTAACCTAGAAAAAACAGAATATTTAAGGGAAATGTTAACCGCTAATGTTGGCAAGGCCATTAGACCTCTGCAATGGAAAACATATGAACAATGGGAAGATTAGTCAGAGAGGGATAAAGTATGTGCAGATGAGCATAAACAAATTGTAGGAAGAAGAGGGGTCAGTTAAAGAATATTTTGCACGAAAGGAAGAAGCTTTTACCTCATTTAGTGGGATGGGTATGTCTGGAGCAGCACAAAGTGTTCTGCTTCCATTTTCTTGAAGGGTTGTTACCTCACTTAAAAAATAACTTTCAAACATATGAGTCCACCTGGTCAACCCAAAGTACCTCTCAAATATTTACCATGGCTAAGTATTATGCAAACCACCATGCTAAAGACTAAGGGGAAAAGGGAAAAAAGACGAGAGAGTTAAAAACCAGAGCATTAATGCAACAGGCTTTTACAGAAAGAGGCAGGGGTAATGTATGTATACAAAGCGGAAGAGGAATGTATAGAGAAGTAAGAGGTGGTAGTGCCTCGCCAAGTAATGGAGAAGGTATGATAGACACTGATTGTCATTTTTGCAAGGCAGGAGACCACTGGATAAGGGAGTGCCTGTTGCACCAGAGAGGGCGCGGACGCTCATATGGGCGAGGAATGACGAGGAATTTTTTATAAGGACGGGAACAGCATGACAAATACTGGGACACCGGAAGAGAATAATGAGCAACAGCATAATTATTTTGATTTTATTTTGATTTCAGGGATTTATAACGCGCACAATGACAAACTGAATCGTATGAAGGTGCAGATGATATCAAGGCAGCAGAGCACAGAGCACAAAAGAAGTTGAGAAGAAAGGAATCAGCTATTAACGGTCGATGGTGACAAACCAAACCAATGATGGCCACCATTAGCGAAACAAGAAGTTTTTCAAGGCTCTGCGGAACAGACAGAACGATTCCAACTACCACATTTCTTGAGCGTTGCTGTTCCAGAGCTTAGGGCTGTAGACAGCAAATCTTCTGTCTGTCATGGCCACTGGTCAGGCACCCCAGTTCACATCCCCTAAAGGGTCCAGTTGGACGCAGTCCTGCCGCCAGACTCATAAGAAAGTGTGCTCTGCACACTTTTTCCCTTGGGCTCGTGTCATTCCATCTTACATCAGTCAACCACATGCAATTGGGGCGGGCGTGGCCATAGGAATCAATGAAGCTGCACGTGCATCATCATTTGGGAGTGGCAGGGTGGAACCATCTAGCAGAGCAAGAGGGCGTGGCCGGGGCCAGGCTATTTAAGCCTGCCATGCCCGCAGGCCTAGGTTTCGCGTTATTCTGCCTAAGCAGCGTAACGCTCACCGCCGCCTGAGATGCATTTTACCTGTTTTCCAGTGCAACCATCTTGGAGAAGCCTCTTACTTGTTTTCCAGCAAACCATCTCGGAGGAACATCTTACCTGTAGTCCAGCGAAACCATTGCGGGGAAGCATCTTACCTGTCGTCCAGAGAAACCACTGTGGAGAAGCAGCTTACCAGCATAGCCAGCCAAACCATCACGGAGGCGCTACTTACCCGTTTTCTCCATCAGAACCAGCTGAATCTTCGCTGATGCGTCTCTTACCTGCTCGCAGTGACTCCATCCGCGATCGTGCAGGGCATACTTACCTGGCTCGTGGAATACAACCACCAACTGCACGCCTTACCTGACCTTCAGCTCGGACACCAACTCCAAAGTTCTACACAGCCAGCTTCATTGCGGTCGCAGGCATCCTTCACCCGCCGCAAGGTCCACGCACCACAACTCTTCTCCAAGCACTGCCAGACTGCACCTGCAGGAGGAAAGAACAAATAAGGTTAGAAACCTAATAGAGACATTCGCTAAGGTCGGGCGCCATTGCATCTAGCGCTTACCTTTGGATCCCAACTGGTTATCTTCTTGAGAACACTTTGAAGTCCTCCACCGGCGCAAACGGCTCTGCTGGGCTGCCATCACCTATAAGAGAGAAAGAGACATTATTAAGAGTACGAACTTAAATCATGTGACAAGACATTAATACTTATATGAATAATAATCATCATACAGACTCCTACCTTCAAAGTGGTTCGGTCACAGCCGGCCTGAGCTAAACACTGTCTTCACTAGTATTGCACAGGCTCAGGGCATATTCAACAGCAATTGCTCCCCTGAGTGTAATAGCCTAACAGGTTGATAGCGGCTAAACTTGTTCACTAGATAGGCATGAGCCAGCCCCTTCAAACTCTTAAAGGCCAGGTAGGAGATCTTAAAGTTGATCCTGTCCTCCACTGCCAACCAATGAAGGGTACGGCATGCCGGTGAGACATGGTCAAATCTTTTCAGACCACAGGTTAACCTGACTGCTGCAGTCTGAGCCCTTTGCAGTCTCTGCCGTTGTTTGGCAGGAATGCCAACCAGGAGACTATTGCAGTAGTCTAACTGGGAGTTTACCAGTGGTCCCACCACAACTGCATGATCACTGCTTGGGACATAGGGCAATTCTTGTCGCAGCATATGTGAGGAATAAAAAACTGCTTGAACTTTGGCACAGACCTGACTTTCACTCCCATGGTTATTTTGCCAAATGCAACCAAGATTTCTTTTAATCTTAGGGGGCGAGCATCAGATCCGCCCCCAAAAACTGGGAATTCTGAGGGCAGTTTCCTGCCTTAAGAAGATGCTGAGGCCTGAACAAAGCAACCTCAGTTTTGGTAGGATTCACCCCTAAGGAATGTCTGTTCACCAATGTTGATGAAAACCTGGGTATCATCGGCGTACGAGTGAAAATTGCTCCAATGTTTCCTCAGGATATTCATCAGCGGCCACAGATAAAGATTATAAAGGAGACGCAAGAGGGGCGAGCCCTGCGGTACCCCACAAACTATGTAAGTGGGGTCTGGAAAAAAAAATCATTTTTACCTGCTGATGCCGATCTGCCAAAAAGGAGGACCCTAGGCAAAGGCAGCAGTATCAGGGTAGGGATTATTATGAGGATGATTACAGTACAATAGTCTACATAGCACAGGACTACCCTGGAGAGGGAAAAGGGCGCATAAGTATTCATGTAGATTCAAAAGGGCCATTTGCAGAAGCTACAGTGCAAGGCAAACAGGCAACATTCCTCCTTGACACAGGTGCGTCCATTACATACATTTCCCAAAATCTAGTGTCCCATATACCCCTCTCCAGGAAAATAAACACATCAGTGGGATTCTCTAATAATTTGTCACTGATAAATATGCTTTAAATCTATTGGGAATGGATTTTCTGAAACATTTACATGCACATATACATTTCTCGTCTGATGGAGTGTACTTAACATGTAACGCTGAGTCTTTTTCAATGTTTTGTCACTGTTAGTAATGATTTACCACCTGAACTTAAGAGAGTTGACCCTATGATATGGGCCACAGGATCTAATGATGTAGGATGTATGGCAGTTGACCCAGTGAAAATTTGGGTTAAGCCCAGTGCGGTATTACTGCAAATTCCTCAGTATAAACTAGCCAAGGAAGGGTCAGAAGGAATTAAGCCTGTAATACAGGATTTGCCAGTTAATGGGATTCTAAAAGAAAGTGTGGGAAGTCCCTCTAACAGTCCAATTATTCTTATACAAAAATGGATTGATGGGAAGCTTTGTGTTCCAGCACAATGGAGACTGATTAGCGATCTAAAAAAAAGGAAGAATCACAGTATCCGGTGGTGCCCTGTTACCATGATACACACTTCAGCCCAATATTTCACTGTTATAGACCTCGAAAATGCTTTCTTTAGCATTACAATCCATGAAGACAGTCAGTACCTATTGGCCGTTAATGTGGAAGGGCGGTCCTACACCTTCTGGAGGTCCCCCCAAGGTTACACTAAAAGCCCAAGTATTTACAGCCAAGCATTGAAAACCCAGCTAGACATGTTTACACCAACTGCAAATACTACACTGCTCCAATATGTTGATTGTTTGTTGATAGCTGTAGATACCCAAGAACAATGCATACATTGCACTGTGTGGTTATTACAATATTTAGCACCACTGGGGAATAAAGTGTCTCTAAAAAAACTACAGTCTGTAAAACCCAGTTCACCTATATAGGACACCTATTGTCAAAAGGGGATCGTAGATTACACCCTGAGCGCCTAGAGTCTATAATGAAAATATCTGTCCCTATCTCACAAAAAGATGTCAAAGGGTTTATAGGGATTATTTCATTTTGCAGGCAATGGATTCCCAATTTTTCGCTTTTAGCAAAACCACTGTTACAACTAACACTGAGTAGCACTTCAGTCCGCTTGCCATGGACTGTGCCTCCGCAAGAGAGTTTTGATGTTTTAAAATCTGCTTTATGTAATTTACCTACTTTGGGCACTCCTGATTATACTAAACCATTTACGTTGTTTGTGCATGAAAAGCAAGGTTGTGCATTATTTGTACTAACTCAACAGCAAGGGGGTAAAAACAGACCATGTGCATATTTTCCTCGACATTGGACCAAGTGGCAAAAACACTGCCAAATTGTTTAAGGGGTGTAGCAGCTGCAGCCTTTTCCATGAAGCAAGCCGATGCCATAATATTGGGACACCAAGGTATAGTAAGTAATGCATGATTGTGTATTAATAAAAGATAATGAAACAAAGGGACGGGTAGATTTGGTGGATACTCCAATTAATAAACCTAATGGTACATTATATGTAGATGGCTTGTGTTTCAAATTACCAGATGGTACCTCCACGGCAGCATATGCTATTATAACCTTAAAAACGATAGCTGAAATCTGTCGGATTCCTCAGCATTCAGCCCATGCAGCTGAAATTATTGCCCTTACCCGAGCTTGTGAGTTGAGCTCCGGTCTTTTACTTAATATTTACAGCCAATATGCATTTTGAGTAGCTCACAACTTTGGCCGCTTGTGGGCGGTTAGAGGATTTAGGACTTCACATGGGACACAAATACAGCATGGTACATTGATTTAGCAAGATGTGGGAACATTGAAATGATCACATATGTATTTACCTTAAATGTTATCTCATGCCTATGGCCCGTCTCTTGTAGGTGCAGAGGGAACGCACAAGTTGCTCACTACAGTGTGGAGTAATACTAAGCTAAGAAAAGCCACAGTTGCTTTTTGTTAAAACTGTTTAGTATGTGTGTCCTATAACATTGGAAAGAGTGAGGGAGCCCCAAAAGGACATTTCTAGCCACATGAATTTCCCTTTGAAGCGCTGACAATGCATTTCAATTAATATTGCCTCCCTGTCAATGAAAATGTATGCCTCAGAGATACTATGTGTTGAGATGGATTTCTGAACTCTGACCTGGTGGGCAGAGGTTCAGAAGGCCAGCCTAGCTACTCGGAACAGGGTAACTTTCTGGAGAAGCCAGACCAATCAAGGTAGCTTGGTGGTGGTCAAGACTAGGTCTCAGGAGGGGTGAGGGTGACAGAAAGACCTCAATGAGCACAGAGAGTAAAGGACACTACAAATCGCTCCCAGTCAGGTGTAGATATATTAAAAATACAAATACATTTATTTCAAGGCCTTTGGGTTTCAACACACAAATCAAATCACACTAATACTTTTAAGCCAATGCAATCCTATCTAAATACATATATACAAGACCAATGGGTCTAAAGGGTTAATGCACGGAATGGGTCCACAACCTAAAAGGGGAAGGAAACAGGCAGTGCAAATAGTCTTTAGTCCCTTCTGCATCCAACACACTCCTAACTAAGAGGCAGTCCAATCCCTAAGAAGAGTGGAGCCTATTGCTCAAATGTACTTGCACTGCTGGCGCACATGGTAGTTCAAATGGGCAAAACGGGCTCTCTTCAAGGGTTTGTAGCAGCTCAGGAAGGTGGGTGAGGTGATGAAGAATAGGCTTCCACTCTTTGAGGAGGGCCTCCACTTGAGGGCAGAGTCGATTCCAAGAGTTGGCAATAGTTCGCTAGTTCATACTAACAGTGGAAAGGAGAGGGACCCTCAGGGGCCACTTGTGCATAAAAATGGATGGAAGCGCTAGTGGCCACCGGTTATGGTTGCAATTACTCACCGACCCCCGGTGCACTCTGGACCAAACTTCGGCAGTCGAGTCCACTTCGGTTGCAGGTTCAAGTGCGGTAATTTGGCGGCTCTGCAGCTTTCAGCGATTAAGATACAGCGATGATTCCCAAATGGGACAGTGGCAATTTCTCCACTCCTGGTGGATGTATTAGGTGCATTTCACTGCAGCAAGCTTCAGGGGCAAGAGGGGCCCAAATGCAGCACACCTGCAAAGTTTGTCACCACGGCTGGGCGCACTCACTTTACTCCAGACCTGGGAATGCCAAGTATACGAAATTCAGTGTGAGTGCCGTGAACACAGAGCTAGCGACGTACCAAGTTTCGATGGCCTCCTCGAAATGACGGCAGTATCAGGGCAAAGAGTCTGCGTAAGCTGGTCAGCCCACTGGTTGGCCCAGGGACACTTCTCAGAATGCTTACTTGCAGGGTTTGATGAAGGTGCCGAGAATATACTATTCCAATGGGTCAAAGTGTCTTCACAGACCTTCTAGGACAACCAGATGCAGAGGGGTCCCACGGGTTGACAGTGGGCTCAGGGTGCTAAACCTACCAGCGGGTCACCAGCAGTTCCCTGACTCAGCTTCTTAGTTTCAGGGTACTTGGATCCTTCGTTCAGTGAGAACTCCAGAGATCTACCTGTTATGGGTGTTTGGGGCTTTCTCTTATCCAGAATCTCCTTCACGCCAAAACGAAGAGGACCCAATGGGAGATTTGCTCACATACAGGCATACCATACGTGGACCAATCACGGACCACAGTGGTCCCAGGAATTCACAGAACTCCAGACTCTCTGGCACCCAGGATGTGCATTGGGAACAGACATCCCAGCCCACATCCTGGAGGCACACACACAAGGCATGCAGAAGCCTGCAAAAGCTTGGCGTTTTGCGGGAAAATGCATGGCCAACGAAGGACTGACCCGGGTCGGCTCGACCTGGGGAAGGTGTAGGGGCAAGATGGCCAAAGGACAGGACAAAGAACCTTGTGGCATGGCCATTTTGGAGCCAGGCCACCTGTGTGTGCGCCAAACGCAGTAATTGCGGTTAACCTGGCGGGAAAGGGTTAAAAATATACAAAATGATAAGCTGCCACCAGTTCTGTCCAAGGCACCTGCACTTCTCCTAAAAAATTCTTCGAGAGTATCTAGGGCCTTTGGAAATGACTAATAGACCCAAGTGCGCTGTACTGCAAGGTACATTGTACACTTGTTACATGTTGCAGAATAGTTGCAACATTGGAAAGGACTAAGGGAAACAAAGTCTCCCAGTACTGACTGTCTTAAGGGCATGTCAGTTTCCCCATAAAAAGTGAGCGAAAAGCCCAGGGGAGTGCAGCAGAAGACTGGGCTCCTCTGGTAAAGTCAGACTATGGTGTTTAACATCAGCAAAAAGTTGGGGGGTACACAACTGGAGGGAAAATTACACATAAAATGGAAATCTTTCCTAACAGTATGTATCTTTAGCAAATGGGTAAAAGCATTCCCCTTAAAAGACGATACTGCTAAAATATTCATACAGGAGTATTTACCCCGATTTGGACTGCCATGCACTGTTTGGAGTGAAAAAGACACGCACTGTGTTAATAAATCAGGTAGCAGGTTTGGTGAAACAATCAAATTCTACTTTGAAGAGTAAGTTTTATTTATTTATTTATTTATTTTAATTCTTCATAAAGCACCAAATCGCCCACAGGCCTTAAGGTGCACAAAAAACAAGAAGGACACACAGACAAAGACGGGAGAGGCTCAAGGATCATAGAGAGTGCAGAAACTAAGGGGTCGTGAAAAGAAAGGTCTACAGTTTCTTTTTGAAGTCAACCAGGGAGGTGGAAGACTTGAGGTGGAGTGGAATGGAGTTCCAAATGACTGGGGCAATAACATCAAACCTGGTTTTCCCAAATTGCAAAGCCTAGCCTGTTCCACTGACGTGAGAAGTTGTCCCGGGACATATCGCTGAATACGTTCCATGAGGTAACTGGGTTCAACAGCGTTCAAACACTTAAAAGTGAGTGTAAGGATCTTTAAAAAGATCCTATGCCTAATGGGCAGCCAGTGCAATTTTTGCTGGGCTACAGTGATGGGATGCCGCTTTGGCAGACCCAGCACAGCTCTGACCACATAATTTTGTGTGATCTGAACGGCAGCCAGGTTGGATTAAGCCGTGCCTACCAAGAGACTGTTAGAATAGTCTAGCCTTGAGTTGACAAGAGCAGAGGCGAGAGTAGACATATTATTAACAGACAGAAAAGGTTGCAAAAAGCAGAGCTGCTTGTTGATCCAACCGCATGAGGCACGAGTTTTGGCCATGTGAGATCTCATGGTGAGTTCAGCATCAATGGTGACACCGAGCGTTTTTACGTTCTGGACAACAGGAATAGAGACGTTAGCAATCAGAAATGAAGCATAATCAGAAGAGAGATTCTTTAGCATATGGCTGGAGGTGGCTATGAGAATCTCTGTTTCCGTATTCAAGGCCATGGAGTTCTGAGTCATCCAGGAGTGAATTAAAGAACAGATAGCAGTAATAGCCTGCGAATCGACAGGGTAGGAACCAGAGAGTTCGAGGGTGACCTGGGTGTCATCAGCATAGTTCGTATATAAGACACCCAGGTCATCAAGCAGCAGAAGAAGAGGGAGAATATATATGTTAAACAGTGTAGAACATAATGAGGATCCCTGAAGAAGACCCTGTGTCAACAGGGAGGGACTGGAAGAGAAGTCATGGATAACAACATGAGCATTACGGGGGGCCCAAAAAGGAGACCAACCATTGCCTGGATGCCAAGAGCTTGTGGTCGACCAAATCAAAAGCAGCCAAAAGATCCAGCAACATAAGAAGTGATGGATGGCCGCGATCGATAATGCACGCCAAATTTGATTTTAAATCAAGCATGGCAGTTTCCGTGCCGTGGCGGGCACGATAATCAAAGATATATGCTAGAAGTGCCATATGGTGGGAAGATGCGTTCCTATTAGCATTATTCTTCATGAGAACTGTTATGCACTCAGGTGCTGGATTGTCTCCTTACGAAGTAGTCATGGGCCGCCCAGCAAATGTATGTGGCATGCCATATCCAAAGATAGTGAAATAAATGTGCCATACCCACTGTTAATTGAGTGCTGTAAGGAGTCAACTAAAACCTGTCTGTTCTCTGCAAACAGGTTGCTGATAACTTTCAAAAACCACAGGAGGGGCCAGGAAACAGCACTCACGTGAGGCATGCACCATCATTTTTGTTACCAGGTAATGCACTATCCACAGTGGCAGGTAAGTAGACTATTGATTTCTGCACTTATATCGCCAGTCCCAAAGACATTGCTGGAGCAACAGAGGGACTGCGATACAACTTGAGACCAAGGAAACTGTGAACTGACAGCTATTAAACTATAAACCATGAGGAGCAATCCTTTCCACAAGGGCCAGCTACCAGGCGGGTGTCGGTAATTACAGGTCTCACCTGTGCTCCAGTGCCACTGCCGCTAGTGGAGGCTTCAGATTCTGAAAGTTCTGTGGTGGACTCTTCAGGAGATCCCTTCTTTTTGAAGAGATAGGGTCTGTCCGGGTATTCGCCACTGTCGTTGGACTGAGATACGGTACCAACAAGATTGGCATCTTTCCTGTGCAGCTCAGGAATGGGGAAAAGCTGAAGGTAAAAAAACCTTGACGGTATTCCGGAAAGTTGGTTAAGTCCACAGAGTGATGTCTACTGCAAAAGGTGATCAAATAGAAACAGGGTCTTCAGCAGATTAGAGGAGTAGGAGCTTCCGGTCTGTTAGGATGAGTTCCTTGTTGACTTGAAGGATACAAAAGTCTGTCCGATGAAAGAGACAGAGGAGCCTAATATGTGCCAGTAGAATAATCAATGGTAAGAAGAAATGGTAGGTATGGAAGCAACAGAACCCAGAATAAGAAAGGGGGCAGCCAAAACAGTGGAGGCAGTGAAAGTATAGGAAAGGCGAAAACCTAGAGTAACAAGGAACCCAGAGAGAGCGCACAGCAAATCAACAGAAGAGAAGCAAGGCAGATGAGAGGAGTCAGGGGATTCACGTGCAGAACCAACAGAGAAATGTAGAGAGCAGAGGAGGAACTGGAGCCGGGTCTGGAGTGAAAACTGCTGGCAAGCGGATCTAAGGCTCCAAAGAAAAGTGTAAGCGGAAGGTCAGAAAAGGAAATAAAAAAGAAATAAGGAGAGGGAGTGCTGGCAAAGATGGAATGCGAGACGGGACTCGCGAACTGGTAACACGCTAAGGAAACGGATGACGGATAGAAAGCAAGAAGGCAGACGAGGACTGAAAGGACAGTGGAAAGAGCACCGGACCAAGACCTGGGAGGGGGCAAAAGGCAAGAAAATGCTTAGTAGCGGAGAAAGGTTGCTAGTACGCGAGGTGAACTGGCGAGAAACTGGTTCACAAGCTAGAGTTGCAATGCACAGGGGGCAGGGGGAGGAGACAGAAAAAGGAAGCAGAACAGAAAGACTGGACTGTAAAACAGAATAACGTGATGGAATGTTAATGGTGGATCCTCCATCTAGACCATAGCTTCCAGGAACCTCTCCTCATGACAGAGGTCAAGACAGCCACCTATGATAATGGACTACTTAGGGGTGCACTAGCACAAAGAGACAGTCGAAGGAGCAATTAAGCTCCATGAAAACTGTCTCATTGGAATTTCTTTTTGCCATTTTGTTTTGCTCCAAACACAAGGAAGGAAAAAGGGCCCAAACAAAAGCCAAAGGACTGGGAAAGAGTAGAACCCCAGCCATGAGAAACATCGGAAGACCTGACAAAATCAAATTTTCTGATTTTCCAGGGCCCTATTTCAGGAGAGAAACGTTTGAGTGAAGGAGAAAGAGAAATTTATTTGACCTAGAAGGAAAATAAAAAGGAAAAAAAATCTAAAAATATGAAACCGACAATAAAACAAAAAATAAATGGATCAAGATCTTTCCTAAGAAATATAAGAACACCACCAAAACCTGAAGTATCACAGTGCACTAAGAAGGCAAGAAGAGAAATGGTTATCACTCCAAACCCCCAAGAAATGCAGGTTCTGGATGACACAGATATGATGAATACAAAACTCAGAAGGTGACGACTCCCTGCAATTCAACTCAGAAGTATGTCTGAGCGATTTGATAGGGATCATGGGGAAAAACGAGGATAAAGATGATTGGAATAACTAAAGTTCCTCGAAATGGGAGGAAATTGAAAACCAGTTATGAGGACAGCCTTCCGAGGCAGTGAGAGTGCAATTACCGTTGAAGACAAACAAGGAAAGTAACGACGATGCAAAGAAGGTCAGTGGTGTTCCAATGGGAATGGATAAAGAACGGGTCCGGAGTGAGAAAAGGGCTAGCCCCGCTGATTTTAGAACATTGGAAGAAAAAAGGAAAGGTATCATGAAAGACACCCGAAAGAAAGTAAATGGAAACTAAAACAAATGAATTGAGGCTGATATAAGAGGCCGAAGAAGGTCTTACTCCCCTCTCACAATGAAGATTCGTGCCAAGGAGGAGAAATGAAGTTCTCCTGAAAGAGGGTTCAAAGTGAGACTCGAGAAATTACAAAAGGACACAAAGAAGGTACTTTTAAATTGCAAAAAAGTGGTTGGGTGACCCTGCATCTGAAATCGCGAGTTGTTAAAGAATTCCTAATGGACATGAGGGATACATTTGCCTTACTGGGTTATGAGATGAGTGAACTCAAAAGCCAAGAGGGGAAACCCGACAAGGCTCCGAATACTTTAAAAGAAATTGGTAAAGTAAATACATCAAAAAGATTGTTGGATGACAAGGAACGAGTTAAAGAGAAAGAAGCCTTGCAGGATCCAGACAGAAGTCGTAAAGACATACACGGGAAGCTGATTCCAAAAAAAAAGATGAGTCACAAAAACAACAGAGGGAACCAAAAGTGGACTCACAAGGGGACAAAACTTCACAAGATAAAGTGCTAAAGTTTCATTTTACCATCGATAAATCCAGAAGGAAACAGAAAATGACGAAATCCAAACAACAAAGGGAAGATAGGAATGAAGACTGGTCATGGATAGCAGAGTCGCTTGCGACCAAAAAGTCACAATAGAATTTAATAAATGAGGATCCGGAAAGAGTGGTTTGTGCCTCATGGACCACCCAAGGTTTTAACCATCTGTATACAGGAGAAGCCAATTTTTTGGGACAATATGAAATTGTGTGCCTACAAGAAACATGAATAAGGGAGAAACCAATATGTGATGGTTACGAGGTATATGTCAATCCAGCAAGGAAAGGAGAAAAGGGAAGGCCTTTCTTGGGTCTCCTTACCTTGATAAAAATCAATAGTGACCTACAGGTTTCCGAACATCATATCCCAAATACGTTTGTACAGAATTTAAATATCAAGAAACGTATGGAGAAGATGGAAGCAAGATTATTCCTAAATAACACCTATTGGAGCGAAAATAAATGCCCCACAGAGAAATACATAAAAGATATCATGGAGGAAGTTGACAAATCCATGATTGAGGATGAAAATCAACTAATAATTATATATGGGGATCTGAATATCAAATTGCTAAACAAAGCAGGAAAGGTAAAATCAGAATCCCAGCTGGAAGGGAGAGCTTTGAGATGGAAGAACGAAATGGAAATACGTTCCATGGAGATGCTAAATGGGACAACTGCATGGGACCTACATGGAGCGGATACGTGGTCTAGCGGCACTAGTAATGCCTGCCTAGACTACTGTTTAGTGGCAGGAAACACCGTGAAATGGATCAAATCTTTTGAAGTTGAAATACAATCAGTTAACGATCACAACGTACTAAGAATTGAAATGGAATGGACAGTAAGAAAGGTGGAAAAAACAAAAAAAAACCTGTATAAGTCACATGGGGGGCAGAATTGAATTGGAATAAAGCAGAAAGATCTCCCAAAACTCGTAGGGAGATACGGAAACCATGTGGTGGACAACCCAGATTGTGTGGAATATAAGTGGCTACTGAAAGATTTCGAAATGAAGACTGACCCATGCAGAAATATAACGGTGGTAAGGAAACATGCCTATGACAAGGAATTGGTGATGAAAAGGAAGCAGGAACCCTACTGAAACAACTATACAGGAAAGAATGTCTCAATAAACAGGAAAAGATCAGAAGATGCAAACTGTCAGATTTCAGATTGCCCAAGTAGTGTAGCTGAAGAATTCTTCTTCCTGGTTTGTTTGTTTGTTGAAAACAAGGAACCAGAGCGTTCAATCAGAGAAAAGAAGGGATGCCAATGGAATCCCATGTGCCGCGATGCCAAGATACAGCGATGCCAGATACCAGAGGAGAAGGTATGGGCGGGATACCGGATAGACACACCAATGATGTAGGCGCTGGACCTGCAAGTGAAGCGGTTTTTATTAATGCACCACACAAGAGCAATGTACTACCAGCTTCTAGATGCGAACAGAGCCAAATGCCCAAGAGAAAACAAGGGTTAGTCACAAGGATGTGTACCCTTACTGCTTTGTTATTCTGGAGTGATCACAGACTCCTCCTCCCCCTCTCAAATGCAATTCCCCAAGAAACTAGTAATGGTTTAGTGTAGTTTCTTTTTCTTTGACAGTGAATCCCTGCAGCAGGAAATGGCAAGGTCCAATGCAAATCCACTGAAGGAGAGAAGTCCAACAACCTGTCCCGACAGCACGAGGACGCCTAATCCAGCAACCTAAACCGACGGCACGAGGACGCCTTAGTACACACTGGAAGTCTCTAGTCCGTGTACTGAACCAGCGAGGAAGACCCAAGTTCAACGAGTCCTAATGTCCAACAGAGAGGCACACGATTCCAAAGGAGAAATCCAGAAGCAGTTCTACGGAGCGAAATGCTGAGTGGTGCAGCAGGCAGACAGAGTCTGGAAGTTGCCAAGGCAGTTCAAAGAGGTGCAGCAAGCAGACGTTGTCCGGAAGCAGCCAAGGTAACGTAGTTAAAAGGGAGAAGGCAAAAGGAATCTGATAGCTGTCCGAGGTCAAAACAGGAGTCAAGGCAAAACGAGGCATAAAAAGTTCCACAAGCAGTTCCAAGCAGCGGTCCGGGTCGACGAGCCAGGAGGTCTATGAGTAAGCGGGGAAGGGGGAAAGGAAGGAAACAAAGTACAAAGATATCCCAATACAATGTTCGTAGCGCCACTAATGTATAATCAGAAGCACCGGGCAGAAAAAGTGAGGTGCTTAAAAAGGGCAAGTCACGTGACAAGGCGTTGCGTTGCTCGGCGTCGGTTGTAGGAGGGATAGAGAGGACGTCAGCGTTGCCATGCCAACTTCCAGGCACCTGGCTGTAGAGTTCTTAAAGGGCTACAGCACCGTGTTTTGGAGGTGAACGTACGCCCGTACATGACACAAACAAATATACAAAAACTGCCTGAAGTCCACCAGGGCAACAAGAGCCCAGGGCGACACTGAAAGAATGTTAGCAGCGGTATGCACAAGTAACGCTAGGAATCTATGGGACATTATATACAAGGGAGATGGTTTTCAAGCAGCAGTCATAACTAGTCAAGTATCTGAAGAACGCTGGGTGAAACACTACACAACCCTATTTCAGATGAAACTAGGGGTCAATAGCCCGCAGAGGAAAAAGAACATAACAGCATGGGCGATACAATTAGACAGAGAAGAAATCTCAGGGGTTATAGGTCAAAGGTTTGAATCAAAAGGTTCGAATTACAATAGGTTCGAATCAAAAGGACCGAAAACAAAAGGTTTGAAAACTTTTTTATTTTTTTGGGGGGGTCCCGCCAACCCCTGTTTTTGTGGTAAAAAACACTTTTTTTTACCTACACGGAAACCTAAAAAAAATATAATAAAAAAAAATGCAAACCTTTGGTTTTCGATCCTATTGACTCTCACCTTTTGCATTCAAACCTTTTGTAATCGATCCTTTAATGTCAGAAAGCACCAAAGTATTGACTGAAAAGGATACGGTACTCAAAAGGATACAGGTGGTAGGTCTTCCGGATCCCTGTTCACACGATTTGATAGTTGTGAAGTCAAGTTTAGACCTTCCAAATGATACAACTCTCTGACTGATAAAACAGGCAGAGAGATGGATCACTGGAAAGGGCGTGGGTGAGGTATAGGAAGTCAGCCTAGAACAAAATAAAGTATCATAAGAAACTGCCCCAAACTGAGTATGATAGAACAGAAAATGACATGAATGCACACACTGACCTTAAGTCTAGGGCAGAAGAATCCAGCAGAAGTCTCTTGAGGAAATCCAAAGGTAGAACAAACGACAAGGAAGGGAAGATTAGTAAGGGAGACTTATCCCGAACGGAACGAGGCTCACGCTAGATACGGGTTGATGCACCACAGGATAGCGTCCAAAGTACTGTTCACTGTCACCTTCCAATTATCCTTGAAAAGCTTCCTTCCCACGTAGAGAAAAGTATAGAAATGAATCAATCCCCCTGTTAATATCACAGGTGCAGGATTTGGAAATATCGCCCTTTTTATGGTATAAACAAAGTACACGCGGTTCTGCACAGCCGCGAAGAAAATAGCGTGCGCGTGCGGAAATACACGCGATTTAGGATTCACGCAGTCCAGGCCAGCCGCGCTTGAAGACAACGTGTGCGTGTGGATTTACATGCGAGCAGGATTCACGCAGTCCAGGCCAGCAACGCTTGAAGACAACGTGTGCGTGTGGATTTACACGCGAACAGGATTCACGCAGTCCAGGCCAGCAGCGCTTGAAGACAACGGGTGCGTGTGGATTTTACACGCGAACAGGATTCATGCAGTCCAGGCCAGCCGCGCTTGAAGACAGCGTGCGCTTGTGGGTTTGCACGCGAACAGGATTCACGCAGCCCAGGACAGCCGCGTTTGAAGACAACGTGCGCGTGTGGATTTTACACGCGAACAGGATTCATGCAGGACAGCCGCGTTTGAAGACAACGTGCGCGTGTGGAAGGACACGCGAACAAACAGCTCCAGGAATCAGCGTGTGGCGGAAAACACGCTATAGAAGGCCCAAAAAGTAGCTGAAGTAACCTGCAAGGATGCAGATCGGAGGTTAAAGCTACACAACGCCAAATGATTCGATCAGAAGCAGCGAGTGAAGTTTCCACGCTGCTTTTATACGTAATGCCGTAGTTCACGTGACGAAGCAGAATACACGTGAAGTTAGCGACGTGAAAAGTGCAAACGTCGTTTTCCCGGCAACGTATCGAACAACCGCCATTTGGAATAGAACGGTCTAGCTGTTCTACGAGCGTAGGAGGTAGGACCACGTCCGGCATGCATGACAGTGCCATCCCCCAAAGGGGCAACCTCTCCCCTTCTCGTGTGAAAACGCTTCAATAAAGCAGGAGCATGAATATTAGAAAGAGGTTCCCAGGACCTATCTTCGGGACCATAGCCCTTCCAATCCACCAGATAAAACGGCCTACCAGAACGTAGTCTCATATCTAGTATGTCCTGTACCTCGTATTCATCTGAACCCCGCACAGAAATAGCAACAGGCCGTACAGGCAATCTAGTAGCTTCAGAACATGGCTTAATGAGTGACACGTGGAATACGGGATGCACTCGCCATCGTTGTGGCAAAGCTAGACGGACAGCAGCCGGATTGATTACTTGGAGCACTGCATACGGACCAATGTATTTAGGCAATAATTTCTTTTTGCCTGGAATTCTCAAGTTCTTAGTGGACAGCCATACTTTCATACCAGCCTTGTAGACAGGTGCGGGTACTCTGTGAGCATCGGCATAGAACTTGACGCGTCTTTTAGCCTGCTCCAGTTGCTGCTTCACTTTCCTCTGTAGTTTCTTCAGATCACGAAAAGTACGGCCTGCGACAGGAGTATCCAAAGACAAGCTGGAATCCAAAGGTATTGATCGGGGGTGTTGTCCATAAAGCGCATAGAATGGTGAAGTGCCTATGGCACTATGATAGGAGTTGTTATAGGCGAATTCTGCTGCCGGCAGGACCTTGAGCCAATCCGATTGGTACTGCAGACACAAACACCGCAGATATTGTTCCATAGTGCTATTGACTCTTTCGGTCTGTCCATCAGTTTGAGGGTGATAAGCACTGGACATTCTATCATCAATCAGTAATGCTGATGTTAGTGCTCTCCAAAAGCGTGACGCAAACTGTGAGCCCCTGTCCGTAATGATTACTGACGGTAGACCAAAGAAACGAAATATATGTTGAATGAATAGGTCAGCCAGAACAGCAGCGGTTGGTAAACCAATACAGGCAATATAAAAAGCCAATTTAGTGAAATAATCCACTACAACCCATATGGTATCGTACTCCTGGTTTGGTGGGAGTTCTACCACAAAGTCCATAGATATCATGTCCCATGGTTTGTTAGGGACAGGTAGGGACTGGAGTAAGCCCACTGGTTTACCAGGAGTGTTTTTACATTGGATGCATACAGAACAAGTCGATACATGATCTATGACATCTTTTGACATGGATGGCCACCAGCACCATCTTCTGAGCAGCTCTAGTGTTTTCTTCCGTCCAGGATGGGCTGCGATCAAGGAATCATGATTCCACTTGAGTGCTTTATTCCGCGTTGAAGACGTCGGTAGGTAGAGCACTCCTTGTGTGAAAGGTAAACCGTTATGTACGTCCAGATTCATATCCTGGATAACTTGTGGATGTTTTTTCACCCACTCTTGTACTTCGGTTTTTAAGGATGGTTGAACAGAACAACTACATATTACATGATCTGCCAACAACTGATTTTGTACTTGTGCTTCGTCCTTCGCCTCTTCACCCATACGAGACAACGCGTCCGACTTAACGTGTTCTCGGGCAGGACGATATGTGACCTGGAAATCGTATTGGGCAAAAAAGACATGCCATCTGGCCTGTCGGGCCATAAGGCATTTCATAGATTTGAATGCTTGAAGATTTCTATGGTCTGAGTACACCAACACCTGATGTTTGGCCCCAAGAAGATGATGACGCCATTCTCGGAAGGCATCCTTGATAGCCAGCAATTCCCGCTCAGTGACGCTGTAATTTCGTTCATATGGGGTAAGTTTGCGAGAGAAGAAAGCCACTGGGTGCTCCTCCTTGGTTTCTGTGCAAACTTGTGAGAGTACCACTCCAGTAGCGACACTGGATGCATCCGCTTCAACGATAAACTGGCGATCTGGATCTGGATGTTGAAGCACGGGTGCAGTGGTAAATGCTTCCTTTAACTTTTCGAATGATGCTTGGGCATTCTGGTTCCAACAGAAAGTAACTTTGGAACTAGTTAAAGCCGTCAAAGGAGCTACTGTTTTGGAGAAGGAATGAATAAATCTGCGATAAAAATTCACAAAGCCTAGGAAAGACTGTAATGACTTGACATTGTGCGGAATAGGCCAATTCAATATGGCCTTCACTTTGGAACGGCTCATTCGAGCACCTAGATTGGTAATGTCATAACCCAGGAATTCCACTTCCTGTGAATGAAAGACGCATTTCTCGGCTTTCACAAAAAGAAGGTTCTCCCTGAGTCTTTGTAGGACTGTAGAAACGTGTTTGACGTGTTCCGAAAAAGATGATGAATAGATCAGAATATCATCCAGATAAATCACCACGAACTGGTCCATTATATCCCTGAATATATCATTCATGAAGAATTGAAAAGTGGCGGGAGCGTTGCACAGACCAAAAGGCATCACCAAATACTCGTAAAGACCATACCGTGTCTTGAAAGCGGTCTTCCATTCGTCGCCTTCACGAATGCGAACTAAATTGTATGCTCCTCGCAAGTCCAATTTGGTGAAGTAACTGGAAGTACCTAATTGATCCAATAGAACGTTTATCAGTGGTAAAGGATATTGATTTTTTATGGTGATGTCGTTAAGTGCCCTGTAATCAATGCAAGGCCTTAGATCTCCCTCTTTCTTCGGAACAAAGAATATAGGAGACGCAGCAGGTGATTGTGATGGCCGTATGAAACCCATCGCTAAAGCTTTGTCGATGTATTCTTTCAACACAACGTCTTCTTTTGGAGTCAGTGAATATAAACGACCTGTAGGGATTTTGGCACCAGGAATCAATTCAATTGGACAGTCATACTGTCGATGAGGAGGCAATTGTTCTGCCTGGCCTTTATCAAAGACATCAGCGTACTCAGCGTATTCGCATGGTATGGTAGTGTCGCTTTGATGTACCACGCTGATAGTTGAAACTCCCCCCATAGAGGCCAATATGTGTTGCTTGTTTGACACCTCCTGACTGGTAAAGCAATGTTCATTGCAATGAATTGAAGGATACTGGAGCAATCCCGAAACCCAGTCAACGGCGGGATTATGAAGGGTTAACCATGCAAGACCAAGTATGATTTCGTACTGCGTAGCAGCTATGACATCGAAGACGATTTCTTCCGAATGATTATTCGATAATGTCATCTGAACAGATACCGTCTCCTGGGTTACCATACCAGAAGTCAAAACAGATCCGTCCACGGTATTAACCGTTTCAGGTTTGTTCTTGTTTACAAGGGGTATGGAACAGTTCTTGGCATATGTGATGTCAATGGGCCTCATTACGACCCAGGCGGTAAGGGGTTTACGGCAGCGTTAACAGCGCCGACCCTTACCGCCTGAGTACGCGGTCCCTTAGCGCCATGGCGCTTTTAACACCTGCTTTTAGCATGTGTTAAAATCCATGGCTCTAAGGGACCATGGAGTTAATTACGCCACCGTAATTTACGGTGGCGTAATTAACGCCTTCCCCACTCCCATTATGCCCTATGGGGCAAAAATGGGAATGGGGAAGGGTAAATGGGGATTGGGGACTTACCGCCCCGCCAAGGTCGGAATGGGGCGGTAAGTCCGCCAACCACCATGGCGTAAACATAGTTTACGCCATGGTGGTAAAGTCACGGCCCAGGCGGTAACTTACCGCCTGGGTCGTAATGAGGCCCAATGTAATTGTTGGTGGCTCCGGAATCAACCATGGCCTTGGAAACCAATTCTCGGTCATCACGATGTAACGTCACCTCAACAATTACGGGTGCGTGATTAGGAATGATACTGGAGTCCGATGAAACACTCGACACAGGGACTCCTGCTATTGTCGAGTTTTGGCGTTTCCCGAACGCTTGTCAGGTTTCTTAGGACATGTCGCTAATAAATGCTCGGATGAACCGCAATACATACATAAATGGTTCTTTCTTCGGTTCTCTCGTTCTGCATTGGACAACCGGCCTCTCACGGCGCCAATCTGCATTGGTTCGGGGTCGTTCGAGAGGACTGCCGGTGTCTCTGAACGAACCGAGGCTTGTATGAAGGGCTTTTTCTCTCCTTTCCGAGCATTCCTTCGGGCATCGATTTGTAGAACCAAATCAAGTAACTCTGTGAATCCCATAGGAACCATCGGAACTGTAGATAAGGCATCTTTCAGTTCTTCTGAAAGACCCTTGTAGAAAACAGCCGTTTTCTTGCCGTCAGGCCATTGAGTTTCGGCTGTTAGTTGATTGAATCGGGCAATGTAAGGCAAAAGAGGTTGATTGCCTTGTTGTAGATTAAGTAACTCCAGATCCATGGCTTGAGTAGCATAACGCATGTCAAAGACTTTACTCATTGCAGCCAAGAGATCGTCACATCGTACAACAAAGAGCTATTTGTATCCAACAAAGGGTTAGCCCAAGCAGCAGCTGTGCCCCCTAAATGGGAAAGCACGAATGCTGATTTTGTGGTTAGGTCAGGAAAAGATGTAGGACGACAAAGAAAATGGAGTCGGCACTGATTAACCAAGGTTCTATAGGTTTTGGGATCACCAGTGAACCGTTCCAGAGGGGCCAAGGGAAACTGAGTGGGCATAACCACATTAATAGTTTCCTGTGGGGGTGTCATAGTCCCAGATCCAGATGCAGTGGCCATTGGAACCTGTGCTCCCTGAGGACTACCGTGCATGGCGTCTTGCATAACGTCCATGCGGTGCCGTAACATGTCCTGTGCCGTAACCATCTCATTTCTCAAATCGCTGATCAACTGAGTCAAAACAGACAAAGGATCCGTACCCTCCATGGCTTCTGATTCTGTCAGAAAGCACCAAAGTATTGACTGAAAAGGATACGGTACTCAAAAGGATACAGGTGGTAGGGTCTTCCGGATCCCTGTTCACACGATTTGATAGTTGTGAAGTCAAGTTTAGACCTTCCAAATGATACAACTCTCTGACTGATAAAACAGGCAGAGAGATGGATCACTGGAAAGGGCGTGGGTGAGGTATAGGAAGTCAGCCTAGAACAAAATAAAGTATCATAAGAAACTGCCCCAAACTGAGTATGATAGAACAGAAAATGACATGAATGCACACACTGACCTTAAGTCTAGGGCAGAAGAATCCAGCAGAAGTCTCTTGAGGAAATCCAAAGGTAGAACAAACGACAAGGAAGGGAAAATTAGTAAGGGAGACTTATCCCGAACGGAACGAGGCTCACGCTAGATACGGGTTGATGCACCACAGGATAGCGTCCAAAGTACTGTTCACTGTCACCTTCCAATTATCCAGGAAAAGCTTCCTTCCCACGTAGAGAAAAGTATAGAAATGAATCAATCCCCCTGTTTATATCACAGGTGCAGGATTTGGAAATATCGCCCTTTTTATGGTATAAACAAAGTACACGCGGTTCTGCACAGCCGCGAAGAAAATAGCGTGCGCGTGCGGAAATACACGCGATTTAGGATTCACGCAGTCCAGGCCAGCCGCGCTTGAAGACAACGTGTGCGTGTGGATTTACACGCGAGCAGGATTCACGCAGTCCAGGCCAGCAACGCTTGAAGACAACGTGTGCGTGTGGATTTACACGCGAACAGGATTCACGCAGTCCAGGCCAGCAGCGCTTGAAGACAACGGGTGCGTGTGGATTTTACACGCGAACAGGATTCATGCAGTCCAGGCCAGCCGCGCTTGAAGACAACGTGTGCGTGTGGGTTTGCACGCGAACAGGATTCACGCAGCCCAGGACAGCCGCGTTTGAAGACAACGTGCGCGTGTGGATTTTACACGCCAACAGGATTCATGCAGTCCAGGCCAGCCGCGCTTGAAGATAGCGTGCGCTTGTGGGTTTGCACGCGAACAGGATTCACGCAGCCCAGGACAGCCGCGTTTGAAGACAACGTGCGCGTGTGGATTTACACGCGAGCAGGATTCACGCAGCCCAGGACAGCCGCGTTTGAAGACAACGTGCGCGTGTGGATTTTACACGCGAACAGGATTCATGCAGTCCAGGCCAGCCGCGCTTGAAGATAGCGTGCGCTTGTGGGTTTGCACGCGAACAGGATTCACGCAGCCCAGGACAGCCGCGTTTGAAGACAACGTGCGCATGTGGAAGGACACGCGAACAAACAGCTCCAGGAATCAGCGTGTGGCGGAAAACACGCTATAGAAGGCCCAAAAAGTAGCTGAAGTAACCTGCAAGGATGCAGATCGGAGGTTAAAGCTACACAACGCCAAATGATTCGATCAGAAGCAGCGAGTGAAGTTTCCACGCTGCTTTTATACGTAATGCCGTAGTTCACGTGACGAAGCAGAATACACGTGAAGTTAGCGACGTGAAAAGTGCAAACGTCGTTTTCCCGGCAACGTATCGAACAACCGCCATTTGGAATAGAACGGTCTAGCTGTTCTACGAGCGTAGGAGGTAGGACCACGTCCGGCATGCATGACATTTAACTGGACACCAATCTCAGGGATGATTACCAAGTTAAGCTCCTCAAGGGCGGCTGGGCCTGATGGCATCTCGAATTACACGCGAAAGGAAAACAACTAGTGTTGGACGGAGCTGATCCAACTACTATTCCAACAAATAGGAAATACCAGGACCGTTCCAGCAAACTGGAAGGACGACATTGTGGACCCATATATAAAAAGGGCAATGGTGGTGAACCCAGCAACTACCGGCCTATAGCTTTACTTGACTCTATAGGCAAATTATTTGCTTCAATCTTACTGCGAGATCTTCAAAGCTGGGCAAGGAAGGTGGGTATATTGGATCCACGACAAACAGCCTTTATAAGCAGAGTGGGTACATCATTGAACTTATTTATCCTGAATTTATTGAAACAATGGGCCCTGGAGTCAAAGACAAATATCTATCTTGGATTCATAGATTTAGAACAAGCATTCGACGGGATCAGACACAAACTCTTGTGGGCTAAATTACAACGATGGAAATGCCCGGAGGATCTACTTGAAGCCATTCAAGCCCTTTATACTAACACGACAATACAGGTCCAACTGGCAAGCGATGGTTCCATAACAAGAAAAATTGAAACCCATAGAGGGATCCAACAAGGGTGTGCCTTGGTGCCTTTTTTTGTACTATATCTGGCAGACATGAAGGAATAACAGAGAAACATCAGGGCTTTCCTGCCGAAGATGGAAGTAGGAGTGATTCTGTGGATCCTATATGTGCACAATTTGGTCTTTATTGACCAGACTGCAATAGGACTCCAGAGGAGACTCGACGCATTTAAGGAATACCTAGATGGGAACAACATGAGAATCAACGTGAAAAAATCAAACATCCTAATCATGAAATCAGCACGTGGAATACAGAAAAAGACCACAGACTTTAAATGGACCATAGAGAAACAGCAACTTGAAGTGGTAAACTCGATAATTTATCTGGGAATCCGGATTAACAAAAATGTTGACGAATCAGGACATTAGCTGCTGATGAAAGGAAAAATTGGTGAAATTAACAAATCAGGGAAGAGCATTGCATCGCAGATACGGAACGTTCTCCCTAATCCCGATCCTTACCTTTTACAAACAAAAGGTTGTAGAAGTACTGACGTACGGAGCCGAGGCCCTTCTAAATCTGTCCTGGAGGACCTGGGGAGTTTGCGAGGCCTTCTTCTGGAGAAAGATTCTGAGACTGCCTAATTCTCTGCCTATGTGTACAATAAGGTAGGAACTAAGACTTCAATCATTGACATCAATCGCTATGTGGAAATCCATCTCGCTCTTCCGGAAATGTGTTCTAGACTCCACGCCCGTACCTTTTGAGATCCTAAAGAATTGTTCGACTGAAAAGGACAGAAACCTGATGAGGTGGAAATTTCGATGCAAAGAATATTTGGAGACGTATAACATCGAGACAGACACACTCATAGGAAATCCCAATAAGGCAAAGAGGAAACTACAAGAGAAAGACTGGGAAACAGATTAAACCACAAAAAGCTAACTGTCGCTTCTGTAAAGATCTGGAATCCATTGAAACAATCAGGCATCTGATGCTGAGCTGCACAGTGATAAGCAATCAAAGAAATAAAGCACTGGGAAACTACATCCAGTTGTGTGGTCCCATGCAGGAAGAGGAGTTTTGGGAGATGCTGTTAACTGCCGATAAACTTGGACGAACAATTGATGCCTTGAAATCCGTGGAGAAATTGTTAAAGGATACAATTGTATAAGAACATTTGACTTTAAATAGACTAAGGGACAATAACCTAAAGAATGAAATTAGGAAGCACTTATGAGTGCTATGGTTGAGTATGTTAAATGTTGAACATGTTTAACCAATAAAACATTTAAAAAAATAAAATTGGAATTTCTTTCTGCCATTTTGTATTGCTCCAAACATAAGCTATGCCAAACCATGATTGTATGGCTTTTTCATCCCAGAGAGGGTTCATTAATCTCCATTCTTCTGTCAAAAACAAAAATTGTATTGTTCCAAGGGGTTTGTAAATGCAGTACTGTTAGGATAAATTGTGTTAGTAGTCTAGTTATTACTGGAATATTATGTAGCGCCTTCCTTGTTTGGTACAGTAATCAGTGTCCCCAAACCCACCCTGTCTTCGATGCAGCAGGATCATAGAGAAACTTACTTACAAAATACTTTTGTTTAGAGTATTGCGGACCAAGCAAACATCCCTATCGGGTACATTAGATATTGGTAGGTCTTTATGATCCTTAATGACAACATTTGGGTGGACACTATTATCCGTTATTTTTGTTTTATTGGCCATTTTCCTTTTCATGTGTCTTTGTATTGTGTGCCTGCCTTGTGCAATACATTAGTTTAATGTCTCAGACCGCAGGAAACTTCAGTATACACCACAAATGCTTTTATTTTGCAGGAGAATGTTATTGAAAGTATAATGGCTATAGATGTAACAGACCCATATATTAATGCTAATGTCACATTAAGATAATAGAACTATGTTCAAAGGGCCGATGGTGGAAAGTTATGAACAAATAATTATAGGCACTTTGCAAAATGAATGAACATTAATCCTCTAATTAGTTGGTCTGTGCACATGACCATAGAATGCTTGCCTAGCAGTAACAAAAACCTTTTGGTTTGCACATACACATGTATTCTTAGAGCAAGCCCAAGAAGAAGAAATAGTCCAGGTAGCAGCTGCATTGGCAGTAAACTGAGACCCTGACTCTGTTTTCACATTTAGCCTGGTTATTTAATGCATGTCATGAAGCAATGTACCACCAAGTCTATAAAAGTTGTTTATTCTCATGATTACTTCAGAGGCACAGACGAAGCCAGTTGCTCTGTCCGAGCCCCGCTTAAGCAAATGAAGAATAAAGTATGACTGAAGCCTGTGAACTCTTCTGTGCTGGTGTTTCATTCTGCTGGTTATGGGTATAGGCAGGCATTATGAGAAGTATTTCCCACAAATGGTAGTATGTGCATAGGGGGTAGCCAATGAGGGTGGGGAATGAGCACTATATGTTGTTTGTGTCACGAGTGATGACATTGGGCCTCATTACGAGTTTCCCGGTAATATGCCCGTGATTCTGTGAAGCCGGTGGCACTGTTTGCGGCAACCACAACCACTGAATCACTGGCACATCATAACACCATGGGAGCACCCAATCCGGCATGCCGGAAACGGTGCGACCGGCATGATGGAAAACACCATCGTTGATCACTGATGCCGGTGCCTCCATCAGCAAAAATGCCGGTGGCACCGTTACCGGTATGTATCCAACAGAAACACCGGAACCGGAAACAACATCATCGCAGGAACTGGAAGCTTGCTGGTGGCCATTTTGGAAAGCGCAATCCACATAAATCACCCACTTCCTGTTGCCATCTGGTCACTGTGACACAGACATCTTCACTGCAGCAATTAAGTCCCGAGTACTTGATGTCCGCCAGCGGAAGCCATCCTTCATGGAGCAAACATTGTCGGTACTAACTGATACCATTGTGGACAATGCAGGGGAACTGTTCACAACTAACCACAGGCAGTGTAGCCAACTCTATAAAACTGCCATGTGGGAGGAGGTGGCACAGAAGGTGTCAGCTGTGGGCCCCGTCCCCCGCACCTTAAGAGATTACCACAATCAGTGGGAGACCACCGCCTGAGAGTCTGCATCCTGCTCTAGGCCCACAGGAGGTAATGCATTGCCACTGGAGGTGGGACGGTCTCCCCAATCAAGTTGATGGCCTGGGTGGAGAAAAGCAGCACTGTGCTGCATCTCGAAGAAATCAAGGGAGTTGGAGTGGCAGAGGGACACATGCAGAGGGTATTGAGTACAACGTGCCACATAAACAATGAAACACAGTGGACAGGGAAAGGCAGCACATACAACATGGAAACATGTCTAACTACATGCCACCAAACCACATGCAACCGATGAAATGGCCAAAATACCTTGGCCGTTGCCAGGGGTACCCAAGCATTGCCACCAAAAACATTCCAACACACATCGCCACACTATGAGCAATGTACCCCACACACATGCATACACGCATCAAAGCCGTCCTGATGTCATGCCTCCATGTACAGGCATAATGTCACACAATGATGTAACTGCATTTTGCAAGGCCATAGGATGTTACAGAGGTGATTGACGGCATGCCCATCGCACCCCCACAGGCACCCTGCCTGACAGCGATCATGGTGTACCAACCACATCGCAGCAACCTACACAGAGGAGGATGTCGACACCAGCCCCACCAATGCTACCTGCGGGCCCTGTGGCCAAGCCAGCTGCCCCTGCAGCCCGACCAGCATCCACAGAGACACAGCCAGCTTCCCCTGCAGCCCTGCCAGCACCTACAGAAGCAGAGTCACCTACCCGTCACACATCTGTTTGGCCCACCAAGACAGCCACTGCCCATCCAACACCAGCCTCCCAGATATCTTACCACATCCACAGATGATGAGGGGTCACTGGATCACACCCTCTACCATCGTCCTGCCTTCAGCCCATCTGTCCTGCACAGCCCACATCCACCACCAATCCTCAGAATACAGGACATGGATGCGGCATTCGTAGGATCGAAAAATGGCACATCTCCGCACTTGCAGAGTCCCTCACACTTGCCCTGCAGGTGGCCCTAGAATGCAGGGATTCGCCTGGATCTGACCCCCCCTCCACCATCACCTTGCCTGCCAGCTCCCAACAGAGTAGCCCAAGGCGCTGCACCCTGCGGTTGTCCAGGTCACCAACGCAGGGCAAGTCCAGTGACAAGAAGCCACGAAAGTGACTCTGAACAAATATTGGTGTGTTGGGCAGGGGGTGGTGGGGTGGGTGTATTGGGATGGTGGGGAGGATGTGTTGGGGTGTTGGGGTGGTGGGGAAGGTGAGTTGGGGGTGGTGGGGAAGGTGTGTTGGGGTGGTGCGAAGGGTGTATTTGGGAGGGTGTGTTGATGAGGGTGTTGGGGAGGGTGTGTTGGGGAGAGGGTGGTGGGGAGGGGATGGTGGGCCACACGTTGTGTCATGTTAATTTCCATTATAATGCCTATAGTTGAGCAAATGCATATATGTCTGGACATTCATTTAATTGAAGTGGTCTGGTTAATTGTTGCCCTGCATCACATGCAGTGAGTGCCATGGGTCGTATGCAGTGGATGGGTGGTCAAAAGAAGTTGCCAATGAGATCCTGGCAGTCTGCATGCCCATCCCTGACATCCCTGTGTTGGTGGTGTAGCAGGTCTACAGCTGCATCCCCATTTCCATCATCATCAGCATCCGCTGGAGGCATGTCCATGTCTGGGGGTAGGGGTATGTCCCGCCTAATGCACATATTGTGCAACATTGCACAGGCCAAGACTATCTTCCCCACCTTCACTGGCCTGTATATGAGTGCACCCCCTGAAAGGTAAAGGCACCGAAAACGTGCCTTCAACAGTCCAAAGATCTGCTTCATGGCCTTCCTCGGTTCGGATGTGTGCCCCTTTCCTGCTGAATCTGGGGATCTCTCACAGGGGACATCGGCAATAATGGATAACCTGCAAGCTATGGAACACAAGGAGGACCATTTCATTCAAATGACTGGACATTGCATACATCTAGGGATGTGTGTGTGTGTGACACATGCATCTGGGTCTGTGAACTTGCAGGCAATGCTGGTCAGGCCGTGTGTAGGATCTTTCTCCCAGGGATGGGTTGATAGGGGTGGGTGGGGCTGGGTTGGGGCTGAAGCAAGATATGCTGGGTATTGTGACATGGCACTGATGGTACCTCTATTGCATTGCATGTGCCTGTCCATCTGTGCTCAGATTGTGATGGTGTGTCCATCCGTTGAAAGAAGTGGTAGATGCCAGTTGTGGCCACCTACTTTTGCATGCTAATTATGTCCCTGCATCGGCGTGGTGGCTGTGGGACATATGCTGGTGCCAGACAACAAGCCCCTCCGTGCCCTGGTACCCATTCAACTAGGTGTGTGTGTTGATGCTTTCTCTCACCCAATAGCCAGGTTCACTGCCCCCCATAACACGGCATGTACGTAGGCAGGGTGCTGTTCCGCAGGACCATGGATTCATGGGATGATCCCCGGAAGTGGGTGCAGCAGTGGGTGATTGTTAGGTCTGCATCACAGACAACCTGCACATTCAGTGAGTGGTACAGCTCACGGTTTCTATACACCTCCTATGTGGCGTGTGCAGCCACAAGCTCAATATATGTGCAGTCCACTGCTCCCATCACATTTGGCATGCCCACAAGTGCATGGAAGCCCTTGGTGGTGTTGACCTGTGCCTCTGTGGTTGGTAGGGCAATCTGCTGGGACACATGACGCACAAGGTCACATCCAGGACCTGCATCAGCACAGTTGAAAATGCAGGCTGCAAGATGCCATGCAACTTGCCGACTGAGTGCTGGAATGTGCCTGTGGCAGGAAAGTGCAGCACTGACACCACCTTCAACAGGGGTACAATCGCAGTCCAGATGACGATGATGCTCTGGATGAGCTCACCAGTTCCAGGATGGTCTACCTGTTCAGGCGGTAGAGGGTATGGATCTTCCTGTCAGTCAGGACCCAGGGAGTGGCCCTTGTGTGGGTTATTGGTGCACCCCTCCGGGTAGCCACTTGCATGGCATTGATCATCATCATTCTTCTCCTCCTCCTCCACTGCCTGTCATCATGTTGCCGCTGATGCAGCTCCTTCTGCATGCAGCACCTCCGGGTCCATTGCTACTGCTACAAGTGGCAGCATGGTTATGTCAGCCATTGTGTGTGGTGTGAGTGTGGTCATTTTCAGCAGTCCTAGTGCTTATTGTGTGCAGCTGGGTGCATTGGGTGCACCTGTGGCCTGGTTACTGCCTGCTCCATGGTGCCGGTGTGTCCGGCACAGTTTTTCCAGTGGTGCCAGCATTTTTGTGCTGGCGTTTCCGGGAAAACCGCTGTTGTGATGCTGCCTTGTTACCGTGGTGCTGGCTTGCAGAGCTTCCTGTTGTTTTAGTTCACTGTGCTATCGGCGACAGTAGCACAGTGGACGCTGTTACCGCCATCCTTGTTACTGCATTACCTCTCTTGTAATGACCCACATTGTCTCTCAAAATGCTGTGTTTGTGTTGAATGAACCTAGAGATCTCTGTGGCAGTTGCATTCAACAGCACCCTCTGACACCTTTTTCCTTTTTGTATACAACATAAAACTTGTTATCCTTGCAAGAGGTGCACTGAGCCTTTTTCCTCAAAGGATTATTTTTTTATTTGTCTGGAGGTCTGCCCTACAAATTTGGTGACCCTGGCGTGATCTGCAGGAAAGGAGGATTCCTGACCGCACATCTGGAGGGGATGCAACGACATGCAGCAACCAGTCCCCTTGTGAAAAAATTGAAGAGGTTTAAACGAGTCGTGTTACCAGAAATTCTTATCTGTTCTTTGGAGCAGGATGCCGCTCCTGGATTGTGCAGGCCGTTCATGGGACCGCTTGACTGAGCAGTTCGGGAGAGCACATAGATGTAAGTGCACCATTTGCAGGAGAAAACAAAGTGGGGGGATAAGCATGACTGTTGGTGAATGTGGAGGAAAGTGGTGGCATGGCAACTGACGTGTGGGTGTTGAGTAGAAAGACTGTGTACCATTTTGTTCTATGATTTTTTTTTGTTATTGTTTGGAGTAAGGAGTATAACGGAGTAACAGGGTCCTTCCCAATTGGGGTAAGAAGACAGTGCTATATTACTAAGAGAAAAAGAGGAATAAGGGTAGAGGCTCTGTATGTTGAGTGGGCCCGGGATATCCCCACCTGATTTGAAGGGAGCGTGGGACTGAAATGTAGCCTTTTGGTGTTTTTATATTATTAGTGAATTGGTGTTGACAAAGGAGGGGTCCATATTTGGTGTGCAGAACTTTTGGAGCAGAGTTGACTGCGTGAGGTGGGGGGGTGAGTGGCATGAGTGTGAAAGGGCATGGACGTATTGGTGTGGGACCGGAGTGAGGTGGGAACAGGTGGCGTGGTGTGACAAGGGGAACGTGTGGGGGTATTGGGGATATTGGAACGGAAGGGGTGGGGCAATGGGATGACAAGGTACCGCTGGATCAGAACCTGAATAAGTGAGGGTCATGTACATAACATATCGACAGGGATGGCTAAAATGAAGCCAGCAAACCCACTAGAGTATATGTGTGCAGCCTTACCATTGTACAAGGAGAAGATTATGAAATATCACCATGAGTGGTGTGAAGGCATCATGAAGTAAAACACAGACAACAGATTCAACTTTCTAAGTAACAGCTTTATTTTACTTAAATGTTAGGATGGACTAAGGCCTAACTTGCCGTATGCTAAGGTGGGATTATCCTACCTAAAGAAAACTAAGGATAGTCTATGTCAGTAAGTTCAAATCAAAAGTATGTCTGTGCCCAAAACCTATGCTGCCCTCACAACTAAGTATATACAATGTGTAGGGATGTCAGGCAAAAGAAATAGTGTTAAAAAATAAAGTTGTGAGCTTCTTCTAGCTCTTGGCTTATACTCAGCTTCCCCTTCCCCAAGTTCATAACAGTTCCAAAAGGCCTTAGTGTTCCCTCAAGAGTTCAACCCAGTTCACAAAGTCTTGGGGTTCCTTTCCCCAAGAGGACACATCTTTCAACTTGCAAAAAGGACAATACCTATTAGCTTATTCTAGTATCAATTCCAAAAACAGTACAATTCCAAACCTTTTGGGTCATCCAGGCTTCTCTCTATTTAAGTTCTCGGGACCCCCTGCCCAAGAGTTCACATTTCCAGCTTTCAAAAAGGAAAGGAACAAATACCAGTTAATGGTTTCAAAAGGTCTCGGGATTCCCTTCTCCAAGAGTTCAATACAGTTCACAGAGTCTTGGGGTTCCCTTCCCCAAGAATTCAGCTCTTCCAAATTCCAGAACCAAAACCAGTTCACAAACTCTAGCTTTCAAAACAGTACCAGTTAAAATCCTTCGACAATCAGGCTCTTCAATGGTTCACATAGGTTGCTCTGTTTATGCGTTTACCATTCACTTTAGCAACTGTTGCAACATACAAGCTTCTTTACATTTGCTTTCATTGGCTCTTTCTAAGTAAGGGTCACTCGGTCTAGGCACAGTTGTCAGACCACACAGACTACCCATTACAAGTCAAGCAACCGGTAAACCTATGCACTTTGCTATGCTTCTGTATTCTTCAGGCTTTTGCCCAAACAGGTTTCCTCTCTTAACCTGCAGTTTCTTGGGCTCCTGTATCTTTGGCCAATACTTATTTCACATTCTTGACAATCTTTTTGGCTTTGCCACAACTTGTGTCTCACACAACTCACTCTGTCGTTTTTACCTCTTTTCACCACCTTGTTTTCAGTTCATTCATAAATGTTCACCCTTTGCTTTTGTCTTGTGCTGTATTAAAATGTTTTCATCATACCTTTCAGTTAGTTTGGTATTCAATAAAGCTTGTTGCAACTTTTAAAAGTACTTCTAATACCTTGCAGCTTGTTCGGTATTCAAAATCACTTGGTTTGGCGGTAATTGTGTGGAAAATTGGCATTTTCCCGCATTTTGACCTCCAGCTCAGAGCTGGGGTTAAACACGCTGAACGCGAGATTGGCCGGAGCAGTAAATGCAGCGGTAACACCATTACCATTGCATTTAAGGGCTACCACCCAACTCGTGATAAGGCCCAGTGACCGGGCCACCGTTGTCGTGTGTCCTTTCCCAGACCACGTCCACCGCCACTTGCATTCAGGAACCCCCTGCTATGTCAACAACAGCGCCAGCAGTACAGCTGTCACCAGAAACACAGCAGTCCCCATTAGGATGGTCACCCACATGTGCAGCCTCGGGATACACAAACCCCAATCTTTTCCACTCTGCCCGCAACTGCTCCGCGCTCACTGTCCTCACAGGCCCAGTATCTGAATCTCCAGGGAGCCTAGTTCATAAACCACAAAAAGGCAGGAGTGTGTTGCCTGTGGGGAGAGCTGGACCAGTAGTGACCAAGTTGCAGTATTTTTTCCACTTCCATTGGAAAAGGTGGAGTCAGTACCACAAAACACCCTGCACTACATGGAGCGTAGCGGAGTGTGGCAGGAGTGTGTTGCCTGTGGGGAGAGCTGGACCAGTGGTGACCAAGTTGCAGTATTTTTTCCACTTCCATTGGAAAAGGTGGAGTCAGTACCACAAAACACTGCACTACGCAGAGCGTAGCGGAGTGTGGCAGGAGTGCGTAGCCTGTGGGGAGAGCTGGACCAGTGGTGACCAAGTTGCAGTATTTTTTCCACTTCCACTGGAAAAGGTGGAGTCAGTACCACAAAACACCCTGCACTATGAGGAGCGTAGCGGAGTGTGGCAAGAGTGTGTTGTCTTTGTTCCCTGGGAGACGTGGGGCCGCGGGGCCGTGACCGCTAAGTTATTGAATAAATCAAAATGAGTCGGAGAACTGGAATCCCCGCGACTCGCGCCCAGGCCAAACATGTGCTAAAGCAAAGAACTCCCTCCCCCAAACCCGGTGTGGCCTGTGCGCCGCGGAGCGATGAAGGGCCCACTATGTAAACAATCCTAAAGCCAGACACCGTAACAGTTGCAGCGGAGCTCACAGAACGAACTTACCAAGCAAGTGACATTGGGATGAGAGGGGGGGGGGGGCAGAGGAGAAGGAGAAGGTATAGGGGCGGGCGTGTTCCCTGAGGAAGCCATTGATGATCCTGAGCAAACCACTGGGGAATCAGTGCGCCGCCCCTTAGCCGCGGGCCTTGTACTGCCGAATGGGCTGTATGGTGCTCCCAGGCTGGACCTCGCTCCCGTTATGTGTGATCTTGAGCGGGCGAATGCGTTACCGCCGGTGGGGAACAGTGAGTATCTCTATCCAACAGGGATAACAGACGGTGTCGATGCCATGGAATTTCGCCCTAAAGTAGCAATCCTTGTAGAACAAAGCACATGTGATAATGTTGAGCTCGGAGCGCTAAGTGCTAAACACAATTGCAGAGACTTAAGCGCAGATGCGAACAAAAACGTTCATAGGCTGTTGGACAACAGAATGTCCCTGGACTATTCTACCCCATATCATGCAGCCATAAAGAGCAGAAATAATTATGCACTGCCTCGAATACAATCCTCAAAGAGTGGAGTGATGACAGGCGCAATTCCCACTTAAAACTAATGGCGTGGAGGAGGGTTGCCAAGATGAATAAGCCAGACCATCCAAAAAAGGCGGCTGGTAATGAAATTGCTCAAACGCCGTTACCTATGAGTGACTGTTGCCGGCAGACACCCAGCGCCAGTCTTTGGACTCGGAAGTATCAATCCAGTAATCCGAGGCAGAAGGACCGGAAGAAGTATGGGAGCCCTTTGAGAACCAGAGGGTCCTAAATGAAGTCTCGAATAACATCCATCCTCCCTCCCGACGCAATTCACTAGTAATTGCAGACCAGGTCCTTAAAGACTTAGCAGTCCTGAATTAAAATAACACCATGCGGAATACCAACGCCTTCGATAACAAACGTGTATGACCAGGACAAGGACATGAGAGACTTAGTCAGCCTAGAGCTGAACACTCCCTGATTTGATGCAAGAAATGATGAAATCATGACATCTTAAAAGAGGGCTAGGCATGATGTAAGCTCAGAAAGTGATGCCCACAGTTCTCAAAAACGTTTCAAAGGTCAGGCGGGGAAACCCACCAGTAGAATTCTAAGAGAGGCAGGCGAGCGTAGACACATTTACACAGAATCAAAGAGATGAGAATGAGACGTCCTCCTCTTCATCCTCAGATGATGAAAATAGTTCACCAAATAAAAGAAACTGGAACCAACAGGAGTCTAAGCTCCAACTATCAAAAGGACAAAGTAGCCATCAACCAATGCTAGTGAAAGTTGAGAAAGTAATCAGCGAACTATGCTCAATACTGATGCCAGCAAGCACAATAGCTGTGCCTCCGCTAACAAAACTGTTTGAAAATTTGAATGAGAATTATCGAGATCAGATGACATTAGTAGCTCTGCTGAACTCAAAAATAGTAAAATTGGAAGCTGATCTGGTTGATATGATGTCTCAAATTACGGTGACAAGGTGAGGCAATGATATCTCACTAACAGTACTGAAGGACTCCATGAAAAACAACTCAGAGGACAAAAGACTCCTAGCAGAAGTCACCAGACAAGCCCTATACTTACTTAAAAAATAACGAGATGGAAGGGTCTGTGTGGAACCAAAGCAAACGCTGTTAAATACTAGCTGTAACTAGTTTCCTCTTCTGGAGAACTACACAGGCAAACAAGCCGACAAAACAACAAAACAAAGCCTACCTTGTCTTCGATCTGAACGAAGAATGGAGAAGTCCACCTGGAACTACCTTCCAACACCTTCAAGCTCAGGCGCTGAGAGGAAGCTCCCGGGAAACCCTCTTGGGGAGAAAACCCGCTGGTTGGTAGGTAACGCTGAGTGAGGAACTGGATCAGCTTCTCCCGGGTCTTGTGTGGTGATGCTTCCTGCCGGTAGGTATGTGGATTCTTAATGGGTACTGGTCTCGGGGTGAACTGAGAACAAGAAATAAAGGGTTAAATGGGGTATTGTAGTGACTTTCCGATGAGTTTTTGGAGGAGGATATTTGTACCTGAGTGGCAGTCACGGAGGAGCGATTGGGAAGAGCTTAATTGTAGAAACAGGTTCCCCTTCTTATAGATAAAAAAAAATTGAAAGATGTTTGGTAATGAGATATAGGAATAAGGTCAGACTGAGGAAAGATGTGAAACATACTCTTACCAAGGTTTGTGTGCGTGTGAAGCTCTGAGATGGGTTCCGGTGAAAGTATGAATTGGAACTCCGAAATGGAACGGGATCGGGACCTGAAGAGATGGTAATGAACGTAGGTAAGGAGAAACGTCGCGCTTGATGTCCGAAGGAACTCAGCAGCACATGTGTAGATGGTGGGAGAGGTGGAGCTTCCTTGCACGATAGTGTAAACAAAGAATAAAATAAGAGTTAGTATTTAGAAGTAAGTCAGCAAGAGCAACGTAGTGCTACCGACGACAACTCACGGAGCGAAGCCTCTGTAAACAGTAGCAACGCATCGTTGTTTGGGAGTCATGGGTCTTTGTACTGCTTCCGGGTGGGGAGGCGGAGTCTCTCTCCCGTCTCTCGATCCAAAAACTAGACATTTCACTCCGTTCACGGGCGCCCTGTTGGAAGCACAAAGTGTAATCCGCGGCTGGAGCCGCCAACGTTGCCATAACGATCTGCACCGGAGGCCAGTCGTAACAGTATGCCCCCTCCTAAGGGAGGAAAACCCCGGTTTCCCCAGGTGGAACCGATGAAAGGAGCGAACCAGACGCGGTGCATGAACCGCGGATGCAGGTTTCCCAGGAACGGTCGGAAGGGGAATAATCCTTCCAGTCCACCAAGTATTGAAGCACCCCTCTGTGATAACGGGAGTCACAGATCCCGGAGATCTCATATTCCGGACCTGAGTCCGTTAACACAGGAGGGGGTGAGCCACATGACATCAGATGGTACTGATTCCGTATATCGGGTTTTAGTTGAGAGACGTGGAAGGTGGGATGGATGCGACTCCAGGATTTAGGGAGCCTTAGTCTGTAAGCCACAGGCCCAAACCTGGCCATAATGGGAAAAGGGCCGAAGTATTTGGGTGACAACTTTGAAGGAATGAGTCGCCTAGGAAGAAATTTGCTGGCCAACCAGACATGGGGCCTCATTACAAATCGCCCGGTATGGAAACAACGGTGGCGGTAAACCCGCCGCCACCGTTGTTTCCATGCCGGGCGATCACAACTCCTGCAGGTGGGAGGTGATGTTCCCGCCAGGTCTGACCTGGCGGGTTTAACACCGCCCGCCTGCAGGCGGACGAGGAAACACCGGCAGCATTACGAGATGCTGCTGGTGTTTCCATGATCCCCATTCCCATCGAGTCCCATAGGACTCGATGGGAATGGGGATTAACACCATTCCGCCTCCGTGATTCCCGGAAAACCGGGGTTGTAATGCCCCGGTAATTCCGGGAATCACGGAGGCGGAATGGTAATACGAGTCCGGCGGTAACCAGGCGGTTTTACCGCCGGACTCGTAATGAGGCCCATGGTCTCCTATTTGGAACTGTGGGGCCGGAGTACGATGTTTATCGGCCTGTCTTTTGCTTTGGGTTTGGGCCTCTTGTAGAGCTAAACCTGCCTTGACGTGACCTTGTTGAATGGTATCGATCAAACCTTCGATATCAGGGAACTTGGTAAGGGGAGATGTCACTAGTGGAAAAACAGTAGGATGGAATCCATAAGTGCAAAAAAAGGACTGGCTCTGATGGCAGAATGAGCGGCATTGTTATATGCGAATTCCGCCATGGGTAGTAGATCTTTCCAATTGTCCTGGGCAGAAGAGATGTAACATCGGAGGTACCCTTCCAGGGTCTGGTTTAGCCGCTCCGTCTGCCCGTTGGTTTGCGGGTGGAAACCCAAACTCAAGGCTCTAGAGATCCCCAGAAGCTGACATATTTGTTTCCAATACCTTGAGGTATACTGCGGACCTCTATCGGAAATTATAGTTTCCGGAAGGCCATGAAGGGAGAAAATGCGTTCCAAAAAGATACGTGCCATGAGTGCTGCTGAGGGAACAATAGGCAAGGGGATAAAATGAGCCATTTTAGTTAAACTATCTATGGTGACCATGATAGTTGTACATCCTTTGGAACGGGCTAGATCAACAATATAATCTGTAGAGATTATTTGCCAGGGTTTGACTGGTAGTTGTGGAGTCACTAATTCTCCCAGGGGGGAATTTTGAGGTGACTTGGTCTGTAGGCATATGGTGCAGGAAGCAATATACTCCTGTACATCAGTCCGTATGGTAGGCCACCAAATATGTCACTGGATAAGTTCCAGGGTATTAGAAAACCCTTGATGACCTGCTGCCTGTGAATCATGGCACAGCCTTAACACTTCCTTTTGGAGATCTGTATCGGGAACGTAAACCTTTTCACCTTTGAATAGGAGACCTTGGCTTCTTGTTAATCCATGGGTTGATAATTGTTCTGAGATCTCAAGGTCTCTGGACTTGTCCTCCAGTTTTTGTAGGAAGTGATGTACCACAGGCACAAAGACTGCCTTTGGGAACATCGGTTCAGATTTAAAAGGGACTTTTTCTAGAGGGGTCTTTCTTGATAAAGCGTCTGCCTTCAGATTGGTGTTTCCTGGAATGAAGGTAAATCTTATGCGATACGGAGAAAAGAAGTGGGCCCACCGAGCCTGTCTGATATTGCAGGTTTGTGTGTATTGTAACGTCCGGAGGTTGTGATGGTCTGTCCTGACCTCTATAGGATGTTGGGCCCCTAAGAGAAGATGGCGCCATTCCTCAAACGCCCTTTTTATGGCTAGGAGTTCTTTCTCCAATGCTGTGTAATTGATCTCTGCCGGTGAAAGGGTCTTGGATAGGTAGGCCACCGGTCTTTCTACATTTTGTTCATCTGGTTGTAGTAGAACGGCCCCTAAGGCATGTTGTGATGCGTCAGACTACAATGAATCGACGCCGTTGATCCGGTACCATTAAGATAGGAGCCTGGGTAAAGAGGATCTTGAGTTGTTCAAATGATCTCTGTGTCTCCGAGGTCCAGAGAAATGGGATCTCCTTTTTTAGTAGATATGTTAAGGGTTTAGTCAGTGAAGAAAAATGTGGAATAAACCGTCTGTAAAAGTTGTCGAAAGCTAAAAATCTTTGTATGTCTTTGACTGACCGTGGAGAGGACCATTCAGTGATGGCTGTTATCTTAACAGGATCCATAGCAATGCCTTGCTGGGAAAACATGTATCCCAAATATGAGATGGTGGTCTTGTGGAATTCACACTTATCCAGTTTACAATATAGATGGTTTTGTTGTAGACGTTTCAGAACCTCCTTTACATGACCATAGTGTTCCTCCCAAGTGGAGGAAAAAATCAATATGTCATCCAGATAAATAATAACATAATGTAAATTGATGTCTGCAAAAATATGGTCCATGAATCTTTGAAAGACCGCAGGGGCATTCATAAGTCCAAATGGCATGACTCTATATTGGTAGTGCCCGTAAAGCCGTTTTCCACTCATCCCCAGCCTTAATGCGGATCAAGTGGTAGGCTCCTCTTAGGTCTAGCTTGGTGTACAGACTGGCTCCTTGTACTGCTTCGAGTATATCTGGGATCAAAGGCATAGGGTACTTGTCAGAGATAGTGATCTTGTTCAAACCCCGGAAGTCTATGCAAGGACGAAGCTCTAAGGTGTCTTTTTTGGGGATAAAGAATAATGAGGCAGCTGCGGGGGAAGTGGATTCAGAGATCAGACCGTTCTTGATATGTGTGTGTAGATACTCTCTTAGAACTTCCTTTTCTTTGGTGGATAGAATGTACATTCTTCCAAAAGGAAGGGGACGATCTGGGATAAGGTCAATTGCACAATCGTCCCTCCGATGTGGGGGGAGTTCTGAAAACTCAGGCTGAGAAAAGATAGAACAGAAGGACTGGTATTCAGTAGGTAAGGAGGAGATTTCGTTAACAATAGTATTAGTAATCCCCAATTCCTGCTCTGGATTCGAAGGAGTAGAGTTAGATGTGAGGTGCCCATGAACACACTGTTCCGAACCTAAAAAAAAGAGTACCAGCCGTCCAGTTAATATAGGGGTTGTGTACCCTTAACCATGGAATCCCTAGAATTACCGGGTAATGGGCTGTCTTAATGATATCTAATTCAATGTTCTCTTGATGGGAGGCCACCGTCATCTTAAGGGGTCGTGTGTGATCTTTAATGGGCCCAGATATAAGAGGGCTACCGTCCACGCTTTCAACTGGGATGGCTATGGTTTTGGTGGTACGTGGAATGCCATGATTCTTTGCCCAAAGATCGTCAATAAAATTTCCTGCGTCTCCGCTGTCTATTAATGCGGGAACATTTACCAGACAAACGTTTTCCCAAGCCAAAGAAACTCCCAAAGTAATCATGGTGTTTCGAGTTGCAAGGGTAGATGGGCTGACAGTGAAATTTGGAAGGGGACTAATGTTTGCTGAGGAACCCGGTGCCGTTGTCCACTTTACGGTCGGGCAGTGGTGTTTCCCGACTTTCTCGGGGGTGCTACTGTACAATCTTTGACTGTGTGGCTGTTGGACCCACAGTACATGCATAGTCCTTGTGTCTTTCTCCAGGCTCGTTCTTCTGGGGAAAGAGGACCTCTGGCATTTCCTAATTGCATGGGTTCCTCACTAGGGCTCTGTTTGTGGGGAGGAGAGAGGACTTCCAAAGGATATCTAGGGTTCTTTCCCTTTCTCTTCTCTCTGTTTCTTTCTTGAAGTCTGTAATCTAACTGCATGACTAAGGCAATGTATTCGGCCAAATTAGAAGGTCGGGGGACTCTAGACACTTCATCCTTTAGATCTTCAGATAATCCCCTTCTAAAGGGGGTCATCAATGCATCGTCCGCCCAGGAAGTGTCGGCGGCCATTCTTTTGAATGTAGTAATATAGGTCAGGATATCTTGGTTCCCTTGTTTTAGATCAAGGAGTCTTTCCTGAGAGGCCACTACCACCTCTTGTCTGCTAAACATGCTGCGGACACTGTTCCAGAATGCCGGATATGAATCTAGGATGGGATTGTTATTGGTGACCTAAATCGACCTAAAAACACTCTGCCTGACGTACAAAGCTCTCAACAATGTAGCACCCCCATACCTGACTAACAAACTCACCATGAAACCCTCCGTTAGAACCACGAGATCCTCCAACACCTTCTGCCTAACAGTACCCAGATTTAACTCTAAAAGAGCCGGAGGTTCGAGCTTTACTGTCCTCGCCCCCCAACTCTGGAACACCATGCCACTGAGCATCAAATCATCCAATTCCTTCCAGTCATTGATATGATATGATATGATATGATATGGTATTTGTAACGCGCCTATACACAAGTGTTTCAAGGCGCGACGAGGCAGGGAGGGAGGGAAACAAGGGGAAGACAGACAAACGATCCTACTAGGCCAGGTGTCATTCAGATCGCGCAAGTGCAGAGGTAAGGGGAAAAGGAGAAAGTGCAAGGAGAGGAGGTGGGGGGGAAGTGCAGTACAAGGTAAGTAGCGTAATAAAATAATAAATAATACATAATAAATAAAAAGGGCCCGCTGGTGGCAAGTGCGAGGTAAGTGCAGAGCAAGTGCTGGGAAGGGGGGCTGTAGGGATACAGTGACAGTCCCACAGTGCAGGGGGAGCCAGGGAGGCAGTGCAAGTGGAGAGTGGCTGGGCCCTGGACCGAGGTCGCTGAGAGTGGCCCAGATGCAGGTTTAGTGCAGAATTCAGTGGGGAGTTAGGCAGGTTTAGCAGGGGAGAGGGAGAGAGAAGGCAGAAGCGAAGAGGAAGGTTTTGAGGTACTTCCGGAACCGGAGATGGTTCTCCTCAAGTTTCAGGGAGGCAGGAAGGCTGTTCCAGAGGGAGGCCCCTGCTGCGGAGAGAGATCTACCCCCAGCTCGTTGCTTCGAGAAGCGGCTGACCATGAGGGAGTTGGAGACGGATGAGCGAAGGGCTCGTGAAGGAAGATATTTAGGAAGAGAGAGTTGAAGGTATTTAGGCCCCAGGCCCCAGAAGGCCTTGTGGACAATGCAGAGGGTTTTGAACTTAATCCTCGCAGCCACTGGGAGCCAGTGAAGAGATTTCAGTCCTGGAGAGATACGGTCCCTGGGCTTGAGGCCAAGGACAAGTCTCGCAGTTCTGTTCTGGATAAGTTGCAGAGGGCGGAGAGTGGAGGCAGGCAGATTAAGATAGAGGCTGTTACAGTAGTCCAGCCTAGAGAGAACCAGGGCTCGGGAGACAGTGAGCTTCTGGGGGAAGGAGAGGAAGGGAAGAATACCTCTGAGGAGGTGCAGCTGGTAGTGTGACTTCTTAGAGACGTCAGATATATGAGGAGAGAAGGAGAGTGTGGAGTCGAAGATGACCCCGAGGTTTTTAGCCTTGCAGGTAGGGGCGGGAAGGGGGCCAAGGGAGGCCGGCCAGAGAGCTGCAGGGAAGGAGGGAGTGGGTGTGCCGATGAGTAGAATCTCAGTCTTACTGGCGTTAAGGCAGAGGTCATTGGCGGCACACCATTCCTGGATAGCAGACAGACAGTCGGAGATGAGGGAAGGAGAGGAGGAGGCCGAGGGTAGCCTGAAAATGAGCTGGGTATCGTCCGCATAGCACTGGAAGTGGGGGCAGAGAGCGGCGATGCGGTGGGCAAGGAGTGCCAGATATTGGTTGAAAAGCCAGGGAGAGAGGTTGGATCCCTGGGGGACACCACAGGTGGAGAAAAAGATGTCAGAGAGGAAGGAGCCCATTTGGACCTGGGAGGGTCGACCGGAAAGGAAAGAGGTCAGCCATGCCAGAGCCTGACCAGTGATACCCAGGTTATCACGGAGACGGTTGAGCAGGATGGCATGGTTGACAGTGTCAAAGGCAGAGGAGAGATCGAGCAGAATGAGAACGCAGGGAGTGTTGGAATCGAGGTTCAGGAGCAGGTCCTCACGGATGTTCAGGAGAGCAGTTTCCGTGCTTCTGGCCGCTCTGAAGCCGGATTGATGGTCATGAAGATTACCAACAGATTCAGCATGGAGGTTAAGCTGGGAGATGGCCAGTTTCTCCAGGAGTTTGCCCAGGAAGGGAGTAATGGAGATTGGGCGATAGTTGGCCGGGCAGGAGGGGTCGGAAGAGGGTTTCTTGAGGAGGGGGTGCACAAGGGAGTGCTTGAGGGGGATGGGAAGACTCCAGAGGCGAATGAGTGGTTGCAAAAGTCAGCCAGGGCAGGAGCCAGGGAGTCGATGTGGTCCTTGATGGTTTTGGAGGAACAGGGGTGAACCTGTTTAGACGAGGCTTTCATAGATCGGACTTGTCTGGAAACCTCATCAGCAGAAAAAGGTGGAAAAGCAGAGAAGGAGGGCGGAGGGGCGGCTGCAAGAGAGCAAGAGGAAGAGCCGGGAAGAGATGGAGGGTGGAGAGCGGAGGAGAGCGAGGACAGGATGTCCTGAGTTTTTGAGATGAAGTGCGAGGCCAGTGCAGTGCAGAGGGCCTGGGAGGGGACAGGAGAGGTAGAGACTGCAGCAGGGTTGGCCAGCTCCTTGCAGATTTTAAAGAGTTCGGCCGAGTTGTTAGAAGCCTCAGAGATGCGGGCTTGGATAAGGGCTCTCTTCTTGGTGAGAACGGAGAGCCGGTATTGCCTTTGGAGCAGGCGGCAGGCCAGTTTGTCAGAGGATGAACATGAAGCACGCCATTTCCTCTCTGCCACCCTGCACTTGCGTTTTAGGGTGACGAGATCCGAGTCATACCAGGAGTTACATTTGGCTTTGGGCTTCAGGCGGATTCTCATGACGGGGGCAAGGATATCGAGAGTATCAGATATAGAGGAATAGAGCATGGAGAGGGCTGTGTCAGGGTGGGAGTCAGCCGGGGGGGGAGAAGGGGGCGAGAAGGTAGCAGCGAAGGCCTCAACTGACACGCGCTTCATGGGCCGGATGACCGAGAAGGTGGGTGGCAGTGAAGAGGGTGGCTTTGCCTGTGGGGTAGGGAGGGAGAGGTGGGAGGATAGGAGAAAGTGATCGCTCCAGGAGAGAGGAGTGGAGAGAGGGAGGGAGAGGGGAAGGTCAGAAGAGATCAGAGCATCAAGAGTGTGCCCTGCAGAGTGAGTAAGCCCAGACGGGAGAATAGAGAGTGAGAGAGAGTTGCAGAGTTCGCGAAAGAGACCAGTGAGGGGACAGGAGGCATCGAGGTGGATGTTGAAGTCACTGAGAAAGAGGAGTTGGGTGGTTGAGGCCAGGAGTGAGGAGGAGAGGTCAGCCCACTCAGAGAGGAAGGAGGAAATTTGACCAGGAAACTTGTCATTGGGTGGCTTCTGACAAATAGCCAACTTTGAAGTCAGACTTAGCTATATACTGCATTGTCTGTCCATGCCTCACCTATGTCACTATTGGGTGCTATCACCCCCACTGCCTGCATATAACTGCTATTTAAATTGTTCTAGCATCACTGTTTATTACCATGTACTGTGACTTATAACCTTGTACTAGCGCCCCTATACTCCTGGGTCCGGAGCGCTATAGAAATAAAATAAACAAACAAACAAACAAACTAAGGGAGTGGCCCATGCTAATGCAGCTCCTGTCATTTGGGCAATCATATGACCCACCTTGTCTCTGTCCGTTTGAAAAAAGGATGCCTTGAAGGCAAACTGCACTGTGCATGATTCTAGGAATTCTTTTACGGCTATTGGATTGCCGTCAAAGCGACCGCCTGGTAATGGCCCTGGGGGAACTTCCGAACCCCGAGCTGAATGCCCAGACTGTTGTCGCAATGCAGAGTTTTCTATCTTTAATTGCTGGACCTCTATAGAAAGGGTCTGCATGGCGGCCATTAACTGTTGTAGCTGTTGTTCCATTGTTAAGGTCAGTCAAGTTTTGTCTGTGCGTCTTCCACACTTTAAAACAACTGGGCGTTGCTATCTGTTAAATACTAGCTGTAACTAGTTTCCTCTTCTGGAGAGACTATACAGGCAAACTAGCCGACAAAACAATAAAACAAAGCCTACCTTGTCTTCGATCTGAACGAAGAATGGAGAAGTGCACCTGGAACTACCTTCCAGCGCCTTCAAGCTCAGGCACTGAGAGGAAGCTCCCGGGAAACCCTCTTGGGGGAGAAAACCCGCTGGTTGGTAGGTAACGCTGAGTGAGGAACTGGATCATCTTATCCCGGGTCTTGTATGGTGACGCTTCCTGCCGGTAGGTATGTGGATTCTTAACAAGTACTGGTCTCGGGGTGAACTGAGAACAAGAAATAAAGGGTTAAACGGGGTATTGTAGTAACTTTCCGATGAGTTTTTGGAGGAGGATATTTGTACCTGAGTGGCAGTCACGGAGGAGCTATTGGGAAGAGCTTAATTGTAGAAACAGGTTCCCCTTCTTATAGATAAAAAAATAGAAAGATGTTTGTTAATGAGATATAGGAATAAGGTCAGACTGAGGAAAGATGTGAAACATATTCCTACCAAGGTTTGTGTGCGTGTGAAGCTCTGAGATGGGTTCCGGTTCCGGTGAAAGTTTGAATTGGAACTCAGAAATGGAACGGGATCGGGACCTGAAGAGATGGTAATGAACGTAGGTGAGGAGAAACATCGCGCTTGATGTCCGAAGGAACTCGGCACCGCATGTGTAGATGGTGGGAGAGGTGGAGCTTCCATGCACGATAGTGTAAACAAAGAAGAAAATAAGAGTTAGTATTTAGAAGTAAGTCAGCAAGAGCAAAGTAGTGCTACCGACGGCATCTCACGGAGCGAAGCCTCTGTAAACATTAGCAACGCATCGCTGTTTGGGAGTCGTGGGTCTTTGTACTGCTTCCGGGTGGGGAGGCGGAGTCTCTCTCCCGTCTCTCGATCCAAAAACTAGACTGTTCACTCCGTTCACAGGCGCCCTGTTGGAAGCACAAAGTGTAATCCGCGGCTGGAGCCGCCAACGTTGCCATAACGATCTGCGCCGGAGGCCAGTCGTAACAAACACAGACTGAGAGTCAGTCATTCCCTGGCCCAGTTGTAGACTGCGAGGAGTCCGAACGTGTCAAGGGTCACCAATTAATGAAAACTCCACCCGAATGTGGGGACGATCCGATGATGATGAATTCTCAACGGAAATCAGGTGAAAGGAAGGAGATGCGAAAAAGCCTTGCACCAGAGGAGAGTCCTACGACGGAGAGTGTGAAAGATGTTGCGGAACAGACGGAAGGCGCAGTGGTGTCTGTTGGGTGGAAAAATTTGCCAGCTGCTAGAGAGTCTGTGAAGTGCCCACCTACCACGAACGAACTAGTGGAGAAGCAAAGTCTCAAGGTGGTCGGTCCCCCCAGGTAGGTAGTAATGGGTGATTTAATGGAGCAACCAAAACGCAAGTCCACAGTAACCACGGCAGACCCGAAAGAAGTCGAATGGTTTGACATATTCGAAAAACCTCAAACGTCATCCAAATTACAAAATATGAATAAAGGCTCAGGAGGAGAAGTGAAACAGGGCAAATGTAAGAAAAAAACAAAAAATATGCCAGCATAAAAGAACAAAAATCCACAAAACTCAGCTAATTTCTTCAGAAACATAAAAGCCTTGAATGTCACTTTCAATAACTCAGAGACTGCAAACAGTGATGCTGAAATGGATATAGCATAAATTAGAAGAAAAGATCTGTCGACTAGTAGGATTGAAGAGGGAGGAAATATGAATGGGCGTAAAGCCGCATTGGTGAGTCAAGACGAAGAGGATGATAAACAGGTGTTGTTGAATATGTCGACATACAGTATATCTGAAGAGGAAGGTGATGAGGAAGTACGGATTGTGGCGCCGGAGCAAAAAAACGAACGAAACATCACTTGCGAGCCTGATGAATGAGAAAACAGGCAGATTACGACGCAGCCACTAAACACGGCAGGCTCAAATGAGGGGGTCCATACCAAGAAACAAGTGATATTGTGGCCTCAGATGCCCAAACAAAACTGCAAAACAAAAACAAGTGAAATTGTGAAGGAGGGAACAAAAAACCCTTCCGGACATTGGAAGAGAAACGCTTGCACAGTATGCAAATTAATAAAATTAATCATCCAGTGGATAAAGATGGACAGCAGCTGCCAAAGGAAGTGGCTATAAATAACTGCAATAATGATGACACTCGCAAAGAATGGTTGAGCGATCAGGAGAGAGGGAGGGAAACCCTGGACAAAAGGAAGAGTGTGTCCGAGTTGCAGGGTGTCAACCAGCTTCCTCTAGCCCTGGAGCTCCCATGACACCCACATCCATACAAAATTTTGATTGAACGAATTGAGCACAAAAAGGTGATGCACCGCTAAACAGACACATGATATTACAGCTTTTTCACTTCATCCCTTTTCTAAGATTCATAAAAAGTACAAGAATTGATTGTGTTGAAATTATGGATGACTTGAATCGCAAGTTTGTCTTTCTACATATTGGCGACCGGAAAGTTGTGCAAGCTGTGACGATGTGTGAGAGACAGCTGTTAGATGCCGGTTTTCAAGTTTACGAGGTTGATAATGCTTTAGAAAACAACGAACCCTTAGCATCTATAGAAGCAAGCAGTTCAAATAAAAGTGAAAAGTTGACTTTGAAGTCTAGTACAACCCCAATGAAAGTACTAAATGAACAGCAGAAGGGGGAAGACGTGATGACTGAGGATTTGGTGCCCCAAGTGACGGTCTCACAAGAGGAATTACGAAGGAAGAAAATCAAAATCACAGTGGAGTACTCAAAGTGTAAAAACCCAGGTTTGGCTGAGGTCGAAAAAATGGGCCAATTGGAAGGTGAAAATAATTGTTGGTCGTGGATTGCCAAAGCACTAAATGATAAATCGGAAAGTTAATGCCATGATCACTCAAGTAAGATTGTGTTGGCCACCTGGAACACGCGAGGATTCTCACATCTCCTCAAGTCTCCCCCAAAAGTTCTAGTGCCGGCTGACATAATATGTCTTCAGGAGATGTGGTTGAAAAGAACTCCATGTGTTGACGGATTCGATGTGGCAATAAATCTGGCAATCATTCAAAGTAAAGGTCGACTAATGTCTGGACAATTAATTCTAGTGAAACGTAATTGCGGATTTCAGATCAGAATAGCAGATTATTTCGCCCCACCTACAGTATGTAAGCTTAGAAGCAAATGATTCCACCAGAAAACTAATAAAAATTCTGCATGTGATAAATGTTTACTGGAACACAACCCTAGCAGTCCATCAAAAATTTGAAAAAGAACTTCTAGATACTATCGATAATATCTTAACAGGAAATGCAAATGCTCAAATTGTTCTGTGTGGGGATTTCAACATGAAGTTGTTGGAAGTGGATGCGACCAAAAATGGCATAAATTAAAAGGAGACTCGAAAAAGAGAAATATGGCTAGAAGAAATGGCAAGCAGAAATTTGCTGTTGTTGAATGGAGCCACAATGGGAGATATCCTGCCAAACGTGACCTGGGAAAGAGGCTCCCAAAATTCAATACTGGATTACTTTTTTATTTTGGAAGCAATGGCGCGGGAAATCACGACTCTCAAAGTAACGAAGTCTCAGCAAAGTGATCATAACATGGTTACAATCGACTGGAAACAAAGAAAGTCTCAATCATGTGAGCAATGGCAACAGCAAATTTCGTTGGAAACTGGTCACAACAGACTACGCTTAAGAAACTGTGATATTACCACCTTAACTGAACATATTAGACCAAAAGATGAGCAAATGATCGCAGATCCTATAGAATACCATCTTTTGTTTGAACTCTACAGAATTTTAAAAAGTGCGTGTAACAAAACAATTTATCAGAGGCACAACCATGATCCGCAAGTCGCCCAAAAAAAAGGGAATTGAGAAAGGAACTAAGGAGAATCTGTGGTGAAGTTAATCTCGCTCAAAAGTGGGAGACAAGAAAAGTGAAGAACGGCTATAATAACTGGATCAAAGCACACAGAGCAATGCTTCAACAAAGAGATGCTGGAATAATGTTAGACGCCTTGCATCAAAGAAACTCAAGAAGTTTTTGGACGTTAATCAATGAACTGGAGAATCCTGAAAATGCCGCTCTAACGAACATAGTGAACGAAAATGATTGGGTAAGTCATTATAATCACCTATTCAAGAAAATAAAAGAAACAGCCTGCCCTATTCTTCAAGTAAGCCATCTGTGGGAGTTACGCATCGACCGAGAAGACATTCGGACGTGCATACAAAAGTGCAGCACCTCACGAGCAGCTGGACCCGGCGGCCTTTCGAACGCCATTCTCAAAAATAACATTGAGGAATGGACAGACTTTTGTGATACCCTTTTCCAAAATATAATCAAAGAAGGCTGTATTCCATCCACTTGGAAATTAGGAATTATTGTGCCTAACTTTAAAAAGGGCATCCGCACCAATCCAGCAAATTATCGGCCAATAGCCCCCCTGGATGTGGTGTGGAAAGTCTTTGCAAGTCTTCTCCTAGCCCAATTATTGAGATGGATAAGAACGAATAAGATCTACGATGCTCGACAGACCGGCTTCATTAAAGGAGTAGGATGCAGTCTAAATCTTCTCATATTGAACTTACTGAAAATAGACGCTATCAAAACAGGTCAGAAAGTCTATTTGACATTTAGAGATATGGCCAACGCTTTCAACGGTGTCGATCGCAAAACAATATGGTGAAAGCTAAAAGCGAGAGGCTGCCCCCTTAGTCTGATTCAAGCCATAAAAGAGCTGTACTCAGAGACTCAGATGCAGATTCGCTTAGACAGCGTGGGTCATTTAACTAAGCCCATACGAACAGAAAGGGGCGTAAAGCAAGGGTACCCCTTACGTGCAACACTCTTCAACTTTTACATTTCAGAGGTCGGCGCCACACTGGATAGTGTCGTGTCGTTTCCACCAAAGGTGAATGGGGTGCACATTAGTTGGATCCTGTATGCTGACAACATGGACATTTTAGAGCTGACACCTATTGGCCTCCAAAGAAAGCTGACCGCACTAAAGACCTTCATTGAAGACCCAGGGCTAGAGATCAACGCAGCTAAATCAGACAGAGATTCTCGTCCTCGAAAACAAACTGGGAGTTCACCCAAAGAAAAACAGATCAAGATGGTCATTGGGAACAGAGGGCCTGAATAAAGTCCCCTGTACTCGATATTTGGGTACGCTAGTAAACTCGAGCATAAACGATGACCCAATGATGAAAGAAATTGCAAGCAACTGCAAGCAGCTAACATCACAAGGCATGATCTTGTAAAGAAAATATGGGAAATTCTCATATAAACCGATAATAAAGTTTTAGAAAAGCAAGGTGACCCCAATACTGGTCTTTGGAGCAGAAAGCATGTTCGGCTGTTCTTCGCAGATTTGGGCCCGGTGTGAGGGCACTTTCTGGAAGCGAATTTTTCAGCTACCCCAAGGTTGTCCAACCGCTTGTATACTGTATGAAGTGGGCGTATCCACACTAAACGCCAGAATAATATGGAACAAACTAACGCTTTATAGGTAGACCCTTGAGGAAGCGGATTTACCACCATTTGAAGCCTTAATCGAACGAAAAAGCCAGGTGAACAACACATCAATAACAGAGTGGAGACAACAATGCAAAGCCATTTTGAGCCAATTGGGTACAGATGAAAAAACTTTATGGTCTAATCCAAATGCAGTAAAGAAAAAACTGCTAGAACTCGATTGGATCGAAACTGTAGAAAAAAGATCCAAACACAAATGCATGAAAAACTCACCCGTCGAAGCTAAAAGTCTGAACACTATTCCCAAATACATGATCATTGCACCATGCAAATGTTTGAGAAGGTTTTATCTGAAATTCAGACTAAGGGCCTCATTACGACCCTGGCGCTAATGGGTTAATGGCGCCGTAAAAGGCTGCGGCACTGTTAACCCATTAGCGCCTTACTACGAGGTCCCTTTGCGGGACCCGACCTGAACGGCTGGTCTAAAGTACTGTTAAAGTAGGGACCCGCAAAGGGACCTTGGTGCTAAGTACGGTACCGCAATTTGCGGTACCGTACTTAGCACCTTCCCCAGTCCCATTGAGCCCTATGGGGCAAAAATGGGAGTGGGGAAGGGCCAATGTTCAATGGGGAATTATCGCCCCGCCAACCTTGGAATGGGGTGGTAATTCCCCATTGAACATTGGCGGACTCGTTACGATAACGGCACCAACCATGGTGCTAATAGCGCCATGGTTTAGCGCCAGTATCGTAATGAGGGCCTAAATCTTTACGAAACCAAAGAAATTCTGAGACAAAGATGAATGATTCATCCGGAAAACATAAATTGCAGATTCTGTAAAGCCTATGAAGAAAATCTAAAACATCTAGTCCTCGCTTGCCCCAGCTTAAGAGATCTACGAACGATTTACTTGGGAAAAGAGTTGGGCAAATGTCTGACATATAGCGAAGATGATTGGTGGCGTCAAATGCATAATAGTGAATGCAAATCTTTAACATTAGCACTCACGAGGTTTCTAGAACAGTTACAAAAGATGATGGAGATGGTGACAGGTGTACATTAATGAGGTGGAACCATGCATAAAGTTCAATTCGTATTTGTGTGTTAACAAAAATCTGTTTTTATTTCTTGTTTAGTTCTTATTTTGAGTATGAGTTTTTTTTTCGAGTTTTATATTTCAAGGGTTTGTATAAACTGTGTGAAATAAAAAATAAATAAAAAAACACAAAAAGAGTTGGATGATGGATTGAGCAGGACAAAGGAGGAGTTCTCATGGTTGAGAATGGATAGAATGCACCTAGTGGGGGAGGGAGGTGGCAAATGGAGGGCAGGAAATATCTTGTTCAGGATTGATAGTACCGCCATTAGACATGTGCATATTGAGAGAGAGGATAGGGGGCAGGGAAGACAATGAACAGGAAGCTTGGATTATGGGATGGCGCATTCGGAGGATGGGATGGGAGGTGGATCAGGGGAAGAGGAGCAGGCCCCACCCGTGATATCACCACGGCTGGAGAGCCTGTGGGGGCCCAGGTTCCACTACCAGTATGCGCGTATGACGGTGGCCAAGGTGAAGCAGCACAGAGACTACAGACAGAGGAAGTGAAACTAGTACAAAAGAGGATAGCAAAGATTTCAGTAGAAGGGGTGGCAGTAGCAGCACTGCAAGACACGCAGACGGAACATAGGGCCATCCAAGCAGACCTGCAAACGGCACCTGCATGGATGGGAAGGTGCCTACGGATGAAATGGTGGGTTTCAACCACAATTTCAAGGATGGCCCCAGGGAGGGTATACATGGGGGAGAGGTGGGTTTGCAGGAACCTGAGAAGGGAGGGGAGGCTTCGGAGGACAGGGCTCAAGGGGGGGGGACAATGTGGGACAGTGTTGGACATGCAGAGGATGGGATACTAACAGGAATGCAGGAGCAGGCCGGCAGCTGCATCTAACCTGTATGCACAATGAGCACCAGTTCCATACCCACAGCCCTACACCCCCACACCAGCCCCCTATGGTGTACTACCACCCACAGCCCCACCTGCTCCCCCTCTACAGTGTCCACAGTTGCCAGAACCCCGGCAGCTTATGCAGTGTACCCCGTGCAGCAGCATGCACTTCAAATGCTCAACACTAATGCAGTTCCTCATGGCACAGTTGCACACTACAAAGGGGCTAGTGTGGTGTGGGAAATCCTTTTGTCTTCCCATGGACAAACACCTAACCCAATTAGGACAGCCCTCAGAGTGTCTTAGTCACTGCCAACCCTGAAGAATAACCCTTGGTAGACATGGAGATAGGATATATATTTTCATGATGGACACAGGTGCAACAAAATCTTGTATCAGCAAGGGGCATTTCCCTTTGTCAGGTGAGGTTAGGGACACACAGGGCTTCACTGAGGCAGTGAAATTGGTTCAATTTACAGAGGAATTGGCCATCAAAGTTGGGGACAGGGTGGTGTGGGCCCATTGTTGTTTTCAACATAGTCCCTTGTCAATCTGTTAGGAAGAGATGCCCAAGCTGAACATGACTCTCGTTCACTGAGAGAGGAGTGGTATGTTCCTCCCCAGCAATGTGCCACATATGGGCAATAGCGGTTATTCGTACACTGGGGAGTCAGGCGGAAGTCAGAGGGACCAGTACACCCAGATCTGTTTATCTACGGGGTCACAGTGTTGTTGAGTGCAGTACCCCAAGTAGCTAATCAGTGCTGGTGAATACCATCCCACTTCTTATTCAGGCCTGCTCAGTCTCAGGAACATGTTGCAGGAACTACCATTACGTTAGATCTAGAAGGGTTGTTGGTGGCAAAGGAGAAGGGTGTTCTGATTGGGACGGATACAGATGGAGGAGAGTGGCACATGGTGCTGTGCATAGACCCAACCTTTAAAGTAAGTGACAGATAGTGATTTGTTTGAGGACAAGTACGATGAGGGGGAGATCATCCTAGCAGTGTGTGTTCCCTGTGAGATCATGATACAATATCGCCAGGTCCCATGTCCCATGTTTTTGTCAAAAAACATCCCATCCTTTGCCCAAGATGATTTAGTACAGGTACCTGACAATTTATGGACAACAAATCCCCAGAATGCCCAAAACCTGAATTACCGTGAAAGGTGGCAGAAGCAATGGAGCTTGATCCAAAAATGTTGGCCTTTGTTTTAAAGACCACAAGGAATCCCAGAAAAGGGATCGACCGATCCTGGCGAAGTTGGCAAGAAAAAGTGCTCGACCTAGCGGTACTGCTAGCGAAGATCATGGACTTAGCCGAGCGAGCAAAAGATACAGGGGAAGAAGTGGACCCGGAAATACTCGCTAACTGGGCCCAGAGAGCCGTTTGCCTCTTGAGTAACGCTATTTGCACCATCTCTTCTGAGCGCAGAAGAGGACTGCTCCTCAAGATAGACCCTAAGCTAGGCGACCTAGCGTCCTGCGAGGCCGGCGAAGCAGCCCAGGGTCTGCTATTCGGAGAAAGCTTTAGGATGGAAATGGGGAGGTTCGTAAGAACCTACACCTCACTGGAGAAGGCACAAGCCTCAATAAAGAAAATATTCCCCGGTAGGGTTTTTGCTGCGACCGGTTGGTACCGAGGTCGAGCGACCGGTCACTACCAAGCCACGAGAAGGCCTCAAAACATCAGGGCCCACTATTGGGAAAACAGGCAGCAGGATGCCTTCTTCCCCCGAAGAGGATGTTTGCCAAGAGGAAGGTGAGGCAGAGGCCAAGGAAGAGGACAGAACTTGCCCACAGGTGAGACAGCACACATACCCGCCAGTGGGGGGGAGAACATCGAGATTCTGGGAGAATTGGTGCACGCTTCACAATCCCACCCCCCCCACCTATTATATTCAGCATTAGCAGAGAAAGAGACCTTAAACGCAGAGCTGTGAAGTTTGGCGAGCAAAATGGCAATAGAACCCTGCAGGACAACCCCAAGGTTAATAAGCAATATGTTCCTGGTTCACAGGAAAGACAAAGTAAGGCCCGTGATAAACTTGAGAGAATTGAACAGTTGGGTGGTGTACCACCATTTCAAAATGGAGGGAATCCATCAGCTCAGAGACACCCTCAGATAGGGCGACTGGCTCACGAGAGTAGACTTGAAAGATGCATATCTCACAATACCAGTGCAGGTAGAATATCGCCCCTTTTTTAGCATTCAACTGGAACAGACAATTATGGCAATTTGCGACAATGCCATTCGGGCCAGCCTCAGCACCATGGGCGTTCACGAAACTCATGAAGCCCATAGCCGCGACGATAAGAGAGAAAGGGATAAGAATGATTATATATCTGGACAACATCGTGCTGATGGCAAACAGCAGGGAGATGCTCCTGTATCAGACACACTGGGTGACAGACCTACTGGGGTCGTTAGGTTTCCTAGTGAACAAAGAGAAATCAGAAGTGACACCAGTGAAGAGGATGGAATTTCAGGGTTCGTCATAGATACCAGAAAGGCGACACTGGAATTACCACTCAGAAAAATAAGAGATATAAAGAGGGGAATAAGGATTTGCCTCAGCAAAACTGTCCTCTCTCTGCGAACGATAGCGAGAGTAGTGGGGCTGCTAGCAGCATCCATACAAGCGAATATTTCAGTAGCCCTATATTATCGGGCCCTTCAACGGCTGAAAATAAGGCACTTACAGCAGGGCCTACGATACCATCAACTAGTTCCGCTAGACGGAGAGTCAAAGACACTACTAGAATGGTGGTTACAGAACATGGACGCCTGGAACGGGAAAGCCATATTCGGCGACCGACCCGACCTGGTGATAGAATCAGACGCCAGCAGAGGAGGCTGGGGAGCCCGGTGCGGAGAACTACAGACAGGGGGCAAGTGGAGTTCGGAAGAACTCAAATTACACATCAACTGTCTAGAACTGTTAGCCGGATCATTTGCGATCAAGGCTTTTACAAAGGACAAAGTGAATTCTTGTATCCTGCTGAAAATGGACAACATATCGGCAGTCAGGTACATCAATCACTTAGGAGGGACGAAGTTCAAGTTATTAGCAGAACTAGCAAAGGACTTCTGGCACTTCTGCCTAGAGTCGGGAACGTCAGGGGTGGCAGAGTATCTTCCAGGCAAGCAAAAAGTAATAGCAGACTGGAATTCAAGACATCTAGCAGACACCAGCGACTGGATGCTGGAAAAGGAAATCTTCCGGCAGATAGAACAGATATGGGGACCAGCACATACAGATCTGTTTGCATCCAGACTGAATGCACAAAAGAGCAAGTACTTCAGCTGGAGGCTGGATCCGAATGCGGCGGGAGTAGATGCATTTCTGCAAGATTGGAGAGGAGAGATGCACTACGCCTTTCCGCCGTTCGTTATGATGAACAGAGTGCTTACAAAAGTGCGCAGGGATAGAGCGACACTGATAGTGGTAGCGCCAATATGGAAGACACAAGTATGGTTTCCGGCTTTGATGGAGCTAGTGACTGATTCCCGGAGAGTCCTACCACTAAGGGACATCCTACTCATGGACCCAGTTGGGGCATATCATCCTCTGAGAGTGAGAGGGACGCTCCTGCTGATGGCGTGCAGGATAGCAGGAGACGCTGGAATCTCCCTGGGGTTTCGGCGCAATCTGCGAGCCTCATCACAGAGTCATGGGCACCATCAACTAGAAGGAGCTATGACGCAGCTTGAAGTAGATGGTCAAGGTGGTGCAAGAGAGGAAGTCTTCATCCCGTTTCAGCACATTTAGTGGAGATATTAAACTTTTTAGCAGAGTTACTACAAGACGGGAAGGCCTATAGAACAATTGGAGTATACAGATCAGCAATATCAGCGAGCCACACACCTATAGAGGGATTTCCCATAGGGGAGAATGCAGCGGTGATCCACCACAGCCAAAGTATAATTCATTATAGGACGTTAGTAGTCCTTAAGCTTCTGGCCAGCTGGCCAGGGAATAGGTACTTGTCATTGAAACTACTGTCCGAGAAACTGGCAATGCTGTTATGCCTAGTGTCATGTAGAAGGGTGACAGACTTCAGAGCCCTAGACGTGAATAGGATAGAGTACGGACCAGAAGGGATAACCTTCATTCTAGTCAGAAGAACGAAGACAGACTCTGCGACAATAAGCTACCCCTACCTGCAGGAGCATCCAAAGTGGTGTGTAGCAGCCTGCATAAAAGAATATGCGCATAGGACAGCAGAGATGAGACCAATGGGGACGACGCAGTTGTTTATAGTGTGTAGAAAACCCTACAAAGCAGTAGCTACAGCCACTATACCGAGATGGGTCAGAGAGGTAATGCCATTAGCAGGAATAAATATGGCTAAGTTTGGCGCGCATTCTGTCAGGGGAGCTATGGTTTCAGAAGCGCTAGCACAGGGCGCATGGTTGCAGGATATTCTACAAGCAGCTGATTGAGCCAGTGATACTACCTTTAGGACAGTCTATTTCAAGCCTGTACAGTCAGTTGCAGAGACAGTAATGACAAGCTTTGAACAAGCATAATGCTGTTACGCTCACCTGGTATCCATGGGGACGCCACCCAGCCCTGGTTGGATGATTTGCACTCTCGAACCCTCTCCCGGTCCCTTGGTAAGGCCTCTGTTTAAAGATTGGTCTGCAATATAGGAGAGCTGGATTCAATACCAGATTGTCTTTATGTTTTCCCACCTCCCTTGGCCTCAACTCCTTCCTCCCCCTTGGGCCTTCTCCTCACCTTAATATTGTAAAAGGTGGATTCTCCGTCCTGCTCCTCGTGGCAGGGGTGTGTAGATGTGGGGGGGGAGCAGCGATCAAGTTACTTCACTGGTGCAAGCCCCCCTGTGGGAATCCAGGCCTGCTGCCACTCCGTAGGTTTGCTGCTTTACAGTCTTTATATGCAGTTCTTATGTTCCTCTTAGTTCGAATAATAATGTCTTGCTTCTTTCCTTTTAGGTATGGAAAGGTATTTTGGTGTTCTTATGCAGTTTGAAGATGAGCATGGGCCTGTAGGCGAAAGCACGGTGTGCGAGATGCTGTCCGGTGAGTAATGCGCGATGCACGGCGCTGTTTCGCCTTTTATATTGCTAACCTGTGTCTTTTCTCTCCTTGCAGGTTGCGATGTTCCTTGCCGAGCGCCGTAATGTTCCAGCAATGGTACTGACCAGGAGATGACTACCCAGGTAAGAATTGTGTGGCTTTCTTCATTCGGGAGGAAACGTGAGTAAACGCTTACTAATGCTGTCTTTCTTTCTCCTCTTTCCAGGTTATGGTATTCCAGGATGCATGCGGTGCCGGATGATGGATTTCGTACCTTCAGGTGAGTGGAAATGAAGTCGGTGATGGATTGAAGACAGGATACTGTTCCGGGTAAGTTTCGTAGTGTTCTTTCTCTCTCTGCAGGTCCTTGGTTTCAGGTAAGCTGGCATCAAAGAACTGGACACGGTGAGCGTTACGCTGCCCACAGCAGAATAACGCAAAGCATGTTCTGCTGTTTGGGTGTGGTTTAAATAGTCTCAGGTAAAGTAGTCCAGGTAAAATAGTCCCAGGCCTGCCACACCCAAAGTAGTCCAGGTAAAGTAGTCCCAGGCCTACCACACCCAAACGACGAGTCTGCATAGCTCAGTTCCTTGTAACTGAGCTATGTGTGTGCCTCCATGTTGGCTGAACCCCCACAAGTTAAATAGTCCCATTCTAATGTTGGTCTTCATGATGGTTATGAGCCTGGCGCCAAAGGTGCCAGGACTGACTCCAAGAGAGTCTTGGATGAGTTTTTAAGGTCTTTGACCTGCCCCTAAATGGAAGGCTGACTTGCCAGTGAGGGCCAGGGGCAAGGGTCATGACAAGTACTCACCTCCGTCTTGACATAGAATGAAGATTACCCCTGCTAAATAGTGCAGGTAGTCTTGATTCTATTAAAAACAAGGAGGCGAGCATTACTTTCCTGCCCTAAAATACACGGGAGAATTAATGTCAAATTACAACAATGTACTCATGAAAATATTTCTCCCAGAATAGGATGTGTATCCGCCTCCCTAACATAATCTGTTATATGTTAGGAGATGACCAGAAGAACAGTTGAACCAAGAGGTTGAGACAGACGAGCTGTGGAGAACAAGACTGCCAGTTTGTCATGATGCCTACCCCCGGGGACCCAGACCAAGTCCAGCAACCCCGGAAGCAGGCATCAAGTTACCCCAAGCAAGCCCAACAACCCCCGCTAGGGGCTTTTTGGGTGCAGTACTGGCGCCTATGGCGCCAGGCTCATATGGAGAGTCAGTCCTGGCGCCATAGGCGCCAGGCTCATAGATTAAAACTTACCTGATGCAGACCATGCTGCAAACTTACTTGATGCAGACCATGCTGCAAGAGCTCCAAGCCAATCAAGGCTTGGGAGGGACTATTTTACCTAGGGACTATTTTTTACTCGGGTGGGGCTGGGGAGGAATACTTACCTGGGACTACTTTGGTGGCTATTTAAACCACGCCCGAAGAGCAGCACACGCTTCGCGTCATTCTGCATCCAGCAGCGTAACGCTCACCGTGCCTGCAAGTCTGCATCCAGTCTTCTACCACGCCCGCCTCGAGTTTGGAGCTCCTAGAAAAAGGGAGAAAGAAGGAGAAAAGGTTAGAACAAGAGCAATACCTTTGATCCTTACCTGAATTCCCGATCCATCGCGCCTTCGAGCTGGAAGAAAAAAGTTATTTTATGCACGTTGCCTCGCCTGCTGCAGCGCCGCGCTGAACTCACCGGCCTTCGCAGCATCTTTACATTTCACCGCATCCTCCTGCATGTTACCGCCGCACTCCGGCACCTAAGGAGAAGACAAGAACAGCAAGGTGAGCCAAGGGAATACACAGAGGAATACCCCCCATAGACTTACCTGATTTTACCACCGGGGGTACTATTCTTCTTCACGGGTCGGCGCAGCTTCCACTGTATCCTAGCCGAACCCCGGCCCCTAAGGGGAAACAAAAGGACAGCAAGGTGAAACAAGGGACTAACAAGGGGAATCCTCCTCACCACAAAAGACTTACCTGATTTTATCGCCGGAGGCATTATTCCCCGAGACTTCATACTTTCTCTCAGCGCCTGAATAAGGGAGAAAGCAACAGGTTACTTATGGACATTATTTTATCGAACTGTGTTGGATAATACAAATCCTTACCAGAACATTACCGGTTGCCACGAGGAACTCTTCAGTAGGGTCAAGCTGCAACCTGCAAGGAATCGGACAACAGTGAAAGTCAGGCATTTGAACTCTTACGAACTACATACTTACGGCGTCTTGCCGGGAATATCGAAGTCAATATTGTCCTGGAACTCACCAATTCCTTTGAGCCAGTGAAACTACTGGTTATCTACGCGCCCCTGTGCGCAATGCAGGATGCAGAGCTCATCTTTTCAAATCATCAGGTGAGACTATAAGAGGGGACATCCAAGGTGATCAGTGGGGAGAACAGCGGGGTGGGGGGATTTACGCTCAACTCCACGGGTGATTAATTCCCTTTCTCCACTTGCAGAAGAATATTCCTACGGGCCAAGCAAACGAAGCTAGGTGGGCCAGTCCAGTCCGTCATCTCGGCCCTACGCGTCACATTGGTGGAGACCGCAGCAGTCCAGTCCAGATCGACGCTTCTGTGGGAGCCAGGTGAGCGTAACACAGTTCTAGTGCGGAAGAGTTGCAGATCAAGACAGTTTAAAGGACAAAACTCAAGTTGGGACTAGTTGAAAGCCCTTTTCAAGTTGGATCGCAATTAAAGAGCAGTCAAGAAGATGGAGAGTACAGGTCCTATGGACCACAGTGGACCTGGGGCAGAAGGTAAATGTAGTTTTTGGTTGGGGAAAAAAGTAAAAAATTAAAATAAAAATTAAAAATTAAAAAAAAGTTTTTTCTTCAGATGAAATGTTAAAAGAGAGTTTATTGTTGAAACTGCTGAGACAGGAATAAAATGAAGATGAAGCATAATGCCCGCCTCCTTGTCTTTAATAGAATCAAGACTACCTGCGCTATTAAGCAGGGGTAATCTTCATTACCTGGTATACACTGCATCTTATTTATTTATTTGTATTTTCCCATTCAGTTTAATACCCCCTTTCATGATAGTGAGGGGGATTAACCATTAAGAGGGGATGCACGCAATGTATGCATTGACACGAAGCTCTGTAGGAATGAAATAGGAGGGGATTACTGCAAGGCGGTATGTAGAAGGGGTTGGCGGGGCAGAGCGAGCCTCGAATTGTAGGGATAGTGTGGGTGGGCCCTGAATAGAGGCAGCAGCGAGGGAAGACGCTTCGCTTCTGCTCCAATGTCTCACCACTGCTGCCCTTCTGTTTCGATGACAGGAAGGCTAACACTTCCCCCTCTACAACTGTAGGAACTGTGCTTGAGTCCACTGTCCTTCCCCTGCGACACCAATGCTGCTCGAGTAGTGATTAATGAGAGCAAAGCATAATATAAGACTCTGTGTCTTGAAATAGAATGATACTCATTTTGCTTAAGTGATGGTTAGTTTGTTATATTTTCAATGTATATGTGGGGACTTCCTGACACGAGATCCCGGGGACACGAGATCGCGGGGACGCGATCTCGCGAGAACAGCCGTGCGAGAAGCGTGAGGGAACTCGCTTCTCGCCAGAAGTGGGTGGGGGAGCGCAGCAATAGGACTGCCCCCGCGCTCCTCCTGAACCACAGAGCTGCCAGGCTTACAGGCCTGGGAACACAACACACATACACCAGAGCGTAACGCCATGGCTGAGGACAGCCTCCTGGGGGCTCTGGTGTGAACTGTGTGCACCTCCCAGGGACACATGAGCAGCACAGAAGCAGCTCCCTTAATAAGATTGCCAAACTGTGAGTAGCAGTTGTACCCCCTTTGCCCCTGGACAATAAACACCCAAGTTGATCCCCTCATCTCCGGTATCAAATAAATACCACAGTTACCACACCTGGTGTCCTGTCTTCATTGAGGCCACCACATTATTGGCGACGAGGATCCAGAACCCAGCGCAACCACCATGCAAGGCGCCACGCCCCGCCGCGTTCGTCTCCTCGCCAGGGACCCCGGCAATTCTGTGGCAGCAGTGGGAACCACTTTTTTCTACTTACCTGGAAGCAATGGGCAGAATGGAATACGCACCGGCCAGGAAGAAAGCAATGCTGTTAAATGCAATGGGGGTCGAAGGGCAGTGCATATTCGCAGGACTAAAGGCCATGCCAGCCGCAGGCGGTGATGACGACGCTTACGAGTAGGCAATTCGGCGCATCGTGAAGAGGTTCACCAATAAAGACAACGTGGTGCTGCACAGACTGAGGTTTTACACTCGCAAGCAATAGGGCAACTGACCGACGACGACTACATTAGTAGGATGTGGAAACTAGCATCCCTATGTGGTTTCGGCGACAATGCAGAACAAGTCATCTGCAACATGCTCGTGGTACACACTAACTCAGGAAAAGTGCAAGATAAATTCATCCAGGAGAAATAAGTGGACCTCGACAAGGCCATCCAAATAGCCAGAGCCGAAGAGGAGACCACCAGCAAACGCAAAGAGGTTGGGAGTCCTTCGCCGGTACCCGACAAATCGGCGCTGCAATGGAAAGGGTGCAGAGAAAGACAGCCCCGCGACAACCCCAGAGACAAAGGTCCCAGGCAAAGAGATGCACCGAAGTGCTATAGATGTGACAGCACCAAACACATGTCTAGTGATCCCGAATGCCCCGCCAGGAACAAGGAGTGTTCAAAATGTCGACGCTTCGGTCACGTGGCCCAGGCCTGCACGTGGAGGGGAAAAGCCGTCACCCGCATCGACGGCGACAAAGAGTCAAGCAAAGACGACGAGCTACACAACAAACCCATGGTCATCATGGTCAACGCCCCCAAGCCAGAAGGGAAAAGCCCCACTGTACAATAAAAGTGGACGGCATGGAGACACGAGTCATGGCTGACTCAGGATCAGATCTCACCATCCTGCCCATTAACACCTACAAAGAGATGATGGGGTGAGACAAAGTAGAAATTAGAGCCACCAGACAAAAGCCGACAGTCTTCGGAGGTGCCACAGTGGATCTGCTCAGCTACATTAAAGCAAGGATTGAGTTCAAAGGCAGGTACACTATAACAAAAGTCTTCTCAAGACCCCGCCGTACTAGGGTGGGACGATCAACACAGGCTCAGCATAAGGCTAGACCCCAGCACGCCAGAACAAGTGCTTGCGGTCTCTTCAGGAGGAGCGCTGAATTGGAAAAAAGCCTTCCCTGGCCTGTTCTCCGAAACTCCAGGTAAAATCAAGGACTATGTCCACAAGATCCGCCTCAAACCCAACGCAGGGCCCGTGAAGCACAAGGTCAGGTCCGTATCTGCCATAGCGAGACCTGCGCTGGAAGCCCACCTCCAGAAGATGGTCGAAGAGGGCACCATCGAAACAGTAGAATCCTCAGAATGGTTGAGCCCAGTAGTGCTCATAAAAAAAAATCTTCGAACGACCTCAGGGTCTGAATTGACCTCAGAAGCCTCAACCTTGAAGTTCTCACCGACAGCTTCCCGCTTCCCAGCATCAGTGAGATAGTACTCATGATGAAAGAAGCAACGGTGTTCTCAAAGCTAGACATGCGTGACGCTTACGACCATATCAGCCTGCACAAACCCAAGCGCCCACTCACAGCGTTCTTCACCCCGTTCGGCACGTTCCAGTATACCAGAATGCTGTTCGGCTTGTCCTCAGCAGCATCCGCCTTCAAAAGGATGATGAGCTCCTTGCTGAAAGGAATAGCAAACGTCTCCTACTTTCAGGACGACATACTCGTGTACGCAAATAACTCAGAGACCCACGACAAGGCACTCGCTGCAGTACTGAGCAGACTGCAAGAAGCAGGGGTCACCTGCACCACGGAAAATGCGTTTTCGGCATAGGGGAAGTTGAATACCTCGGCTATCGCATCTCGAAGGAGGGAGTGAGCCCCAAGAAGAACCTCCTGGAAGCCATAACCGACGCTCCGGCCCCAATGTCCAAAGATGCACTCCGTTCCTTTCTGGGCCTCGTGGAATACTACGCGAAATTCGTCCCGAGATTCTCGGAAACCACGTCCCCCATGAGGGAACTCCTGAAGAAAGGTGCGAGCTACGCATGGGGGTCCCAGTAGGACGAAGCATTCAAGGAAATCAAGAGAAGGATCCTCCATGCACCCTGTTTAAAACCCTTCAACCCAGAATGGGAAACGTGCATCACGACAGATGCCAGCACATACGGGCTAGGCGCCACCCTAACTCAAAAAAGGGGTGATACTGAGAACATTGTAGTGTTCGTCTCAAAGGGCCTGTCAACATCGGGAAAAAAACCCTCCACAGTGGAGAAGGAAATGCTTACATGTGCCTGGGCTATAGAATACTTCCGGTCGTATGTCTGGGGTACAAAATTCTGATTGGTCAACGACCACAAATCCCTCATGCACATGCTAAGTTCAGGGGGCACCAAGACCACCACACTGAGACTGGGCAGAATCGCTGCCAAACTCAAAGAATACACCTATGAAACAGCCCACATTGCAGGCTAGAAGAACGCCCAAGCAGATTGTATGTCAAGGCTCCTGAACCAAAATGCCCCAGGAACCACATTCCTCAAAGACGAATGCGTAGTGGCCACCATAGGCGATCTCAGGAACGGCGAGTTTATGGAACTAAGTGAGCGCCACTGGCAAGATGAATATGAGCAGGACGAAGCCCTCCGCCGTGTGGCAAAGAGGGTCTGCGAAGGATGGCCCAACTAAAGAGCAGTCGCAGAAGGCCTACACCACTACTGGAAAGCGAGCAATGAAATTATGGCCATGAATGGCCTCATTCTGCGAGGGACCGGGCGATTCCCCCCAGAGGCATCCGGAAAGTCATCCTGTGCAGAGCTCATTCGGGCCACCTAGGCAGCAACATGACGAGGCGTAGAGTACGCGACGCCTACTGGTGGCCAGGCATGGACCAGGACATACGGGCGATAATAGAGAGGTGCCATGAATGCATCAACAGCGACAAACGCCTGTCCGTGAGACAGGCCCCCATGATGCCCACTGAGGTCCCCAAAGGAGTGTGGCACAAAATAGGTCTGGACTTCATCGGCCCACTGGACGGCATGTCCTCAGAGCACAAGTTTGGAATCGTCATGGTGGACTACTTCTCCAAGTGGGGTGAGGTTGAATTCGCCCCAGACATCACCACCGGCACGGTCATCGAGGCACTCACCACCGTCTTCCAGCGCAAAGGCCTTCCTGGATAGTGACCGACAATGGGGTGCAGCTAGTGTCCCGAGAAATTGAGAGATTCCTCAAAAAGCACAACATTCGACAGGTGAGAGTGAGTCTGTACCATCCCCAAGCCAACAGGCTCATCGAGAGAGCAAACCGCTTCATCAAAGGCGCGCTACAGTTGGCGCATGCATCGGGCTTAGACCCCAGCAAGACAGTAAAAGAGGCCATTGCGGCCCGCCGCATCACACTAAACGCCATCACAGGTGTGTCACCCTTCCAACTGTTGAGAGGGAGACGGGCGGCGTCCATGCTGGTACCGCCTTGGCTACACCAAGTAAGGGTAGATGAAGATGTGGACATGCAAGACATAATATTCCGCATGCAGAGAAACAAGGAAGCAATGAAGGCCCAAGGGGACAAACGCAGGGCCGCTCAATGCATAGCAGTTAGCGAAGGCGATCTGGTAAAAATAGGCCTTCCCCATAAAGACACCATGACCGGCTCCAAATACAGTAGACTCATAGAGGTCATCGCAAAGGGACCCAACCACATATGCAGCAGCGATGGTAGGCGATGGAACTTGGAAAGAGAGGCCATGTACCGCAGAAGAGAATCTACCAGCCACCCATCTGGGGAAGCAGGAGAAGGACTGGCCCAGCAAAGTCCATCCAGCAATCAGCATCATACCACTCATCGGGAAGGCAGTATCACGAAGAACCCGCAAGCATGAGCCCGTCGTCCCCGCCTGAGGGAGCACAGAGAGAAATGACACGAGGAGAACCTGATCCACCCGAATCTCCCCACGTCCCAAGTCGCCAGTCAGTTCCACCCTCCGAACAAGGCAGACCCCAGCGTGAGAGAAGGAAACCAAGCAAGTTCTCAGACTATGTTATGCACTGACCACATGTCCTTTTTTTCACCAGAGGAGGTGTGTTGGGGACTTCCTGATGCGAGATCGTGGGATGCGATCTTGCGAGAACAGCTGTGCAAGAAAAGCGAGGGAAAGCGCTTCTCGTCAGAAGCAGGCAGGAGAGCGCAGCAATAGGACTGCCCCCACGCTTCTCCTGAACCACGGAGCTGCTAGGTTTCCAGGCCTGTGAACACAACACACACCAGAGTGTAATGCCATGGCTGATGACAGCCTCCTGGGGGCTCTGGTCTGAACTGTGTGCACCTCCCAGGGGCACATGAGCAGCACAGAAGCAGCTCCCTTAATAAGATTGCCAAACTGTGAGTAGCAGTTGTACTCCCCTTGCCTGGACAATATACACCCAAGTTGATCCCCTCATCTCCGGTATCAAATAAATACCACGGCACAGTTGCATGGTGTCCTGTCTTCATTGAGCTCACCACAGTATATTTCAAGTCATCCCTCTTAAACATGGTGGGTGTTGTTTTCGCCCTGTTTGCGTAAACTTTTTTAAAGCCTCTTGCTTGCCTGCCGAGTCAACCCTTATGCCCCCCCCCCTTACACAACTGCTCCCCACCCCCATGCTACCGCTGAGTATTTGTTCCATTTCCAGCACTGTCTAGACTATAGGACGGTATTTACTGCATTAAGAGGATATCACTCTGAGCTTATAGAACAGCAGCTCTATGTATGCATTAAAGTAAACCATACTGTTAGACCGTTTCCTGGGGGTCTTCCCCGAACCATTCTGTTATCAACCTGTTTGCCTGGGCTAGCAACCAGCATGGTGTCCACACAAGTGCCTCTCTACCTGGGTCCAGCACAAAACTTTAACTTTCTAGTTTTTTGTTTGGAACTCTGTGGCTATTCCACGGCGGGCCGCCCCATCACCCGCTGTTGTCGCCGCCCGGCTCCGCCCATGCTGCGCTTCCGGGTGTTAACGGAAGATGGCGGACAGCGACTATGAATCGGTTCTTTGCGTGAAACCCGAGGTGCATGTATACCGAATTCCCCCACGTAGCAGCAACCGGGGCTACAGGTAAGACTGGGAGCGGGCTGGCCCATGGGGTTTGGAAGTGCTGTAGCAATCGGGGGCACAGCTGGGATGACAGCTCCCTGTTAAGCTGCGAAGAAGGACTCTAACTTAGGGCTGCGGAGTGGGAAGTCGTGGGTAACACCAGCACGAGAGGGAACTTTTTGGCAAGCAAGGCATAGCAGAGTTTAAGCAAGAAGAGCCGTCCGGGTGTACTTTGTTCTGTGCCAAACATCTGCCGGTAAATGTGCAACGCAAAACGTCCCGGCTCAGGAGCAGTCTCTGAATCACTACAACGCGCACTAACTACCCAGGATATCCACGGACACAAGGTCTCGCACTTACCAGAGCAAACAGGAACGCATTCTTTATAGTTGGATTTGGGAACACCTCTTATTGGGGCCTCTTTGTAGTTAAAATATCGCGTCTGCTCTGGTTTGCTGGTTTACACAGTAATTTGCCTAAATAATTTTATTTAGTGGTATTAAACTGTGTTGTCAGTTCTTGTTATACTACTCTGTGCAAGTCTAAGACCCTGATTCGTGGAATTATTTGCTTGTAAAACAGGGATTTACGAGCAGGGCAGGTTCTAGCCAACTTGGTACCCCCCCCCCCCCACTCGTCACGCCCAAACTACACCTATGTTGAATATTAAATGTTAAAGGTATTTGTACCGCCCATAATCACCAACGGAATTGGTCCCCGGGTGCTCTGGCGGATCTGTAAGTGATAAGGGGGGGGATTGGTTAGGTGGGTGAAGAGGGAGTAGTAGGATAGTGAGAGCACTGGTGTTCTGTTGGCAGCTTCAACTCGGTGTACACCGGGTGCTGAGCTTTGGTGCGGGTATTGGATCGGTGTCAGTCCGCGTGTGCTGTTGCTCCGTCTTATGTGTTGCAGTGTTGAGAAGTGCGTGCGGCTTGTTGTGCGAGAGATGGTAGTGTGAGTTTTTTGAGTGAGATAAGTATGCAGAGTTTGAGCTTATATTGGTTGGTGGGTTACATGACCTTTAGCATGCTAACATTCACAGTTTTGTCTAAGTGTGGCACTTGTTGGCCTTCACATGTGGGCATGCCAACATTCACAGACTTTTCTAGGTGCGGCGCAGGCTAGTGTTTAGAAATCTGTCTAGGTGTGGGCATGCTAAGGTTCATAACTTAATCTGGATGCTACTCAGGCTGGTGTTCACAATTCTAAGTGTGGCACCTGCTAACATTCAAGTTTCATCTAGGCGCGAGCATGTTATCCCTCAATCAATCCTATCTAGATGCGACGCAGGCCAATTGTCCACAATTCTAAGCGTGGCCTGTGCTAGTCTTCACGTTTAGCGTGGGTGCGGGCATGCTAATATTTAGAGTCCTATCTAGATGCGACGCAGGCTAATATTCACAAGTCCATCTAAGTGCGGGCATGTTAACATTCAAGGTCCTATCTAGATGTGACACCGGCCAGTATTCACAATTCTATCCAAGTGCGGGCATGCCAACATTCAAAGTCCCATCCAGATGCGACGCAGGCCAATATCCACAACTCCATCTAAGGGTGGCCATGCTAATATTCACAATTCTATCTAAATGCGTCTGTCGTCCTGGGTATGGTCTGTTCGGTACGTAAAAGTGGGTGAGTCACTTGAGGGCTTTCGTCTGGGTCTAAGTATGTGATCAGTCTCTGGAGCCTTCCTTTAGTGGCTATTTTCCATGATATCTTATGCTCTGTCGAGTGGTTGGTTCTTTGGTTTGAGTGTTTGTCCAATTTGAGAGTGGCCGAGGTTGGAGTTATTTTCACAGTTGTTTTAATGTCTGCGCATTCTAGTGCGTCTCCGTTGTGGTTACGCTGTGAAGAGCCATGATTTGAGGAGTTTCCTGAATGCTAGGTGGATTGTTTTGTTCCGTATATTCTTAGGTAGGTCGTTCCAGGTTTTGGGAGCCTGGTGAGAGAAAGAGGATCCTCAGAGTTTTTTTCTATTGTAGGGTTTTGGTTCCAGGCGTACGTTGGTGCTTGATCTTAGTGTTCTTGTTGGTTGATGTAGGCGTAGTTTGTCGCTTAGGAATTGTGCGCCTTGTTTGTGATTTGCTCTGTGCTTGATGCACATGGACTTGAACTTTATTTGCTGTTTTAGTGGTAGCCAGTGTAGTATTTTTAGCGCGGGTGTGATGTGTTCTCTTCTGGGTAGCTTGAGGAGGAGTCTGGCTGCTGCATTTTGTATGCGTTGAAGTTTTTTTTAGAAGTCGTTTGGGCATGCCCAGGTATAGGCTATTGGCATAGTCTACTCTGGACATGATCAGAGCGATGATGGTAAGTGTTTTGTTGGCGAACGACAGGAACGGTAGGATCCTTTTTGATGCTCGCAGGAGGAAGAAACATTTCTTGATTACCGAGTTTACTTGTGGCTCTAGAGTGAGGTTGGTATCCATCAGGACCCCTAGGTTTTTTACAGTTGATGATGGTTCTGGTGTGGTGCTGAGCTCTCTTGGCCAGGGGATGTAGTTTTCTTCTTCTTTTTCTTCTTTCTTTTCTTTTTCTTCCCTGGGTTGATTTTGAGATGGTTGAGGTTCATCCAGTTGAATATGTCGCAAAGGCAATTCTCTAGTGTGGTGTTTTCTTCTCGGGTATCTTGTATTAAGAAATAATTGCTATATAAATTAAGGTGGTTTTGTTACATTTCAATGCAAGTACTTTACAGGAGAATTCTAATGTGAAAACACAGCTGGTGCTGTACAAGTAAATGGGTTTTCTGTCGTCTGCTCTTAGGGAAGACCTTGCCTGAATGCAGTTTCAAACTGCCCATACTCGCACTTTGCTATGTGACCAACCAACCGGGGTCTGAGTGCCCACTAACCACTGGCCCTATGTGGCAGGTATTCTGTTCGTACTACCTCACTTGTATCTTGCAAGGGGCAATACTATGCTAACCATATGAATTATTTTCTTATGGAAGGTTCTCATTCCAAGATGGATAGTCTGTCACACTCTTATTCAACTCTTTTAAAATACCTCTATGAAAGGGGACAAATCGCACCAGTGAGGGCTCCTGTATGCTTTGCATTAAATCAGAGCCTTTCAGGACCACAAGGGCAGGACCCTTTACTGCATTGCTGACCTGAACAGCCATGTCAACATCACCTCTAATACACCATGTGCTTGGTCAGACCACCACATCATTGGATACTTATTCCCTTCACAAAAACTCCCCCGTACTCCCTTTTCCTCTCTTCCACCGACCTTAGCTCGGAGCTCCAGGAAAATCACCAAAGACTCTATATCACCCTCTCTCGCCACCCTCAGCGTATCTCAAACTGTAACAGCCGCCCCCCCAAGTCCTAGCAGATCTTTATGCCAGTACTCAAACGAAAGCAGTTAACAAGGTTGCCCCCCTCCTGCCCAGAAAGTCAAAACCTACATGCCACCTCAACCCATGGTTCACCAAAGCCCTATGCTCTAAAAAGAGACAGACGGAAGCCCTTTGGAAAAAAGATCCAGCGGATCGCCCCAAAACAGTCTTTAACAAAAATGGCTAAAGAATATAAACATGCCATCAGGACAGCCAAAGCTCACATCTACAACTCCAGAATCGAAAAAGCCATTTCCAACTCCCAGCAATTAAAAATCCTCAGAGAACTCGAGACACCAATCACAGCCCCCAACTCCAAAATCAAAGACCTTACATGGTGTACTAACATCCAGAATGTCATGCAAGACAAAATCCAAACTCTACAGAACAAAATTGAGTTGAAACAGCTCAAAACCATCCCTACTGACCCAGTACTCCCCACACATGCCTTCCACTTTAAGGGAATCTCGGAATTCGATACAGCCAACATCCTTAAAAACCTTAAACCATCAAACTGCTGGGGAGACATCTGTTCAGCGTCCATAATCAAAGAATGCGCTGAAATTCATCAACGCCTCCTTCGCCTCAACCTCAAGGAATACTGTGTCCGCCCCTTACTCAAAAAACCCTCCCTGGACCCCTCGACACCAAACTACCACCCTCACAACTGTACCCTTCCTGCTAAAGGTCCTTGACAGAGCTGCATACAACCAAATCCAGACCTACCTTGAATCTAGCCACATCCTAGGTATGCGCCAATCAGGCTTTCGACCAGGCCGCAGCACTCAATCGGCCCTACTTGATTTTAAAAATCCAACTGGACACTTTCAGAGATGAGAGCAAACCAGGCATCGTACTCCTGCTAGATCTCTCGGCCGCCTTTTTGATCTTGTAGACCACGAGACCTTCGCTCACCATCTCTCCACATCACCAAATGTCTCTCCTGAAGTCACTTCGTGGATAGCCTCCTATCCAGAAGGGAGAACCATGAGTCTTCTCAGACACTGCTAATGCTACTCCCATCCCCATCCCGTATGGCTCCCCTTCCTGTAAAACACATTTACCAAACCCCTATTCGACCTCTTGGATGCTATCGGCATATATTATACCAACTATGCCGATGATACCCAAATACTCCTACCTCTCTCAGGCTCCTATGATGAAGACACCCTAATGCTCAACAAAATCTACTCTACAATCCAAACTTGGATGATAACTAACCACCTATGTCTAAATAACAAGACTGAGATCCTCTTGGCAGGCTCTCCTGCCACGCTTTAGAAACCTAGCTGGCAGTATACCTCCTTCAGGATAGACGAGTTCCAGAACCCTGTTTCAGCCGCTGTAAAAACGTTGGGGGTCCACCTGGACGCCACCCTATCCAACACCAAACAAGTAAGTGCAGTCGCCTCTTCCGCAGCCTACACAGCCAAACTTATGAATGCAGCAGATATTTCTTTACACCAGAGAGTTGCCTGACCATTGCGAGAGCCACTACGGGAGCAAAATTGGATTACTGTAATGTTCTCGGGACTTTCAAACAGAATATTAACAAGCTACAGATAATACAAATTAACGCCCTCTGAGCATTGTTAAACATCCCCAAAAGAGACCACATCTCTGCTGCCAGAACACAGGCGCGTTGGCTCCCCATTTGGGAAAGGGTTATCCTCATGACCCTGTCCATCACACACAAATGCTTGAGCAACAGTGCCCCATAATATTTCTCCCAGAAAATTAAGAGGGCAAACTCCATCGGACCAGTCAGGTCTCGCTATGCTGATCGACTCACCCTACCATAAGTGAAGAGCCAAAGGAGGGGGGGTTGAGCTTCCTGACTGTTGCTGCCATCAACTGGAATGCCCTCCCGCCAGAACCAAGAGCACAAAACTCCTGTAAGGCCTTGAAAACCTGGCTATTGCCTAAACAGACTTCCTCCTACACTTGCCATAAAAGCTATGATAGTTATTGTCATTAACTTGCATTGTTGCTTTTTTCTGCATGTACATGTCACTCTGCTTTAAATTATTATGCTTCATTTAACTGGTCCTGTAACAGCGCCCTGGTGCTTCAGGGTTTGGGCGCTTTACAAATGAAATAAATAAAATAAGAGTGATCAGAGATCTCGATATTGGATGAACAAGTCTGTGATAACAGGATTGTATGTGTGAATCTCTAAATTCATAACAGATTCATGACTTGCTGCTCATATCACTGTTCACAACACTCACCCCAACATTACAATGTTTGTAACCATAAACCATACATATTCATTTGGACAGCTTAAGTTTTTGGATGCAAGTAGAAAATGGCTGCAATATCAGAGACTCAAATGGGGTACAAGGCCACTTTTGATTGTTTGTGAAGAAATTCAGATGAGGCAGGACTGGGTCTCAGTGTGAGTATCGCCAACCGCAATACAGAAACATCTTTTGGGAATTATATCTATAGACAGGACAGAATACCGTAGAAGAGAGAACCAATAAACAATGCACAGAAAGGCTACAAAGAAAGGATTGTACCTCTTAAAAACTTTAGCCTTGCCAGTAATAAACTGATGAAGCATTTTAAACAAAACCGGCCTATAATGAATGGTAAAGGAAGAGCATCCGCCAACATTACAGCATACCCGGTACAGCATACCCGGACTATACGATGCTAGTGCAGAGACTGGGATACAGCTACATGGCCGTCAAGAGGAGGCTGCGAGCAGCAGGCATCAAGTACTGCTCCTGTACCCGGCAAAGCTGAAGGTGCTAGATGAGGGCAGAGCGCTCTTTTTTTGACACTCCCGAAGAGGTGGTAACGTGGCTGGATCTGCAGGGTTGCCCGAAACAAGAAGTGGACCGTGACCGGCAGGAACAGGACGGCTAAAAAACTGGTGCCGCGGACATTGGGGGTACCGGATTATACCGGGAAACGAGACTAGTTGAACACTGGATAGCATTCGGGCCCTGTGCCCGTCATGGACTGGAATATAGTAGGTAAATTGTAATTGGAAGCAGCATAAAGTTAACACAATGCGTAATACATTTGGAAATAGGAGCAATAGGATGGAGGCAACTCACCCCCGAAATACTAATAGTTAAGTGGCCATTAGGGCGACTTTACCCTACTGAGCCCTGAGCATAAGTTTGTGCTGGACGGGGCTAAATGTGGGGGTGCCTGAGATCCAGGGATGGAGCTAGGCAACAGTTGGTGGGGGGGTGGGGGGAATGGAGGTCGGATGTTTGGGTTGTACTTAGCTTTGGGGAGTTTAAGTTTAAATATGAGCCTACAGTTGAAGGGTTGTATCTGCATAGACTGTCCGGGAGGGTTCGGTTGGGAATGAGGGAGGAAGAGATCAGAGCGCTATGGGAGATCTCAGGATAATGACGTGGAATGTCAGGGGACTTAACAGTTATATGAAGAGGAATAGAGTCATGCTGTATTTGAAAAGGCAAAAGATAGATGTTGCAGGAGACGCATTTGACGCAGGAGAAACTGGAGCTAGTTGGGGAAAAAATGGAAAGGGATTGTGGTGGGCTTGTCGTACTCTGCTTACGCCAGGGGAGTGCTTGTCTGGGTAGCACCTCATGTCCTGTTTCAGCTACTGCAGGAAATGGCGGAAACTGATGGGAGAATGGTTATATTGAGAGGGCTGTTGGAGAATAAAGAGGTATGCATCGTGAATACGTATGCCCCTAACCATAACACGGCGGCATACTTCAGGACTCCGTGCACTAACCTTAGTATGTGTGTGGGAAGCGTGGTTATTTGGGGCGGGGATTTCAATTGTGTAATGGATCCCAACGTGGATAGATCTGACAACAGGATTGATAGGCCCACCCCAGCGGCCAAAGCATTGCAGGTGTTACTAGATGATTTCGGCTTGGTAGACGTATGGAGAACAAAACATCCCAATGATAGGCAATATTCACATTATTCTGCCCCGCAGCAGCTACACACGAGACTGGACTATGTCTTTGTCACGCCGAATGTGGTGGCAGAGAGCACTCAAATAGAATACAAAGCGAGGGTCCTCTCGGATCACTCGCCCCTGATCCTTGGGTGGCCGGCAGAGGCACTCAAAGATCCGGTCTTTCGTGAGGACATAAGGGATGAGATCATTAACTATTTTGAGACGAATACTGGTAGTGTTGACTCGGCGGGTACACTATGGGAAGCTTTTAAGGTGGTGATGCGGGGGGCAGCCATAGCTAAGTCAAAGGGCCTGCAAGGTGGGGTTCTGGCTGACCTACAAAGAGTTGAAGACGAACTAGAAAGGACATTAGAATGTGACTGTGTGGACACTGAGCTAGTACTTAAACTACAACAGCAATGTGCGGAACATTGGGAAAGCCTCTGTAACCTCAATTATAAAAAGTATGTAGAAAGACAGCATGCGGGAGGAGATAAAACGGGTAGGCTGTACAAGAGTGAGACCCCTAGAACCCCTGATTAGGACAATAATTAGAGAAGATGGCGATGTAGTGGACACTCAAGAAGGAGTTAACAGGGAATTTGCGGATTATTATAGGGTGCTATACGGAGACAAGGAGGGGAGTAGTCAAGAGGAGATAACGAAACACTAGAAGATATAGGATTACCTAAAATAAGTAATGAGGCGAGAGAAGAGCTTGATGCACCAATTACCCTGGAGGAGCTGAGGGAGGTTGTGAAGCAGTTGCCCACCAGTAAGACCCCAGGAGCAGACGGGTTCCCTAGTGAATTTTACAAAGTATATAGAGAAGTGCTACCCCCATTACTAGACATGCTTAACGAAGCGTTTGAGATAGGAAGGTTGCCGGAGTCACTCGGAGAGGCGATCATAATACCGCTTCCTAAACCCAACAAACCGGGGTATAGCTGTAGCTCCTACAGGCCTTTAGCGATGCTGAACAAGGACAGCAAGATACTGACGGCTGTCCTGGCAAATAGATTGCAGAGAGTAATTAGCCCATTTGATCCGGGTGGATTAATTTACTATGTCCCAAACAGGAATATAACCCATAATCATAGGAGACTCCACCGTGTGATCGAATGGGCAGATAGAAACGAAGGCGAAATGGTGATTGTATCCCTAGACACAGTTAAAGCTTTTGACTCTGTTAAGTGGCCATGGCTGCTGGCAGCCCTGGGAGGTTGCGGAGTAGGGCCGGGTTATATCAGGTCGGGGAAAATGTTATACAGTGAGCCGTTAGCCAGAGTTCGAACAGGATCGGTGATATCCGAGAGATGGCAGCTTAGTAGAGGTACCAGGCAGGGGTGCCCCTGGTCCCCAATGCTTTATATCCTAGCCCTGGAGCCCCTAGCAATATACCTCAGGCAACAATACGATATGATAGTTATTGAGGTTGGGGAGGAGCGGCATCTAATATCCTTATATGCGGATGATTTATTATTATACTTGAAATACCCAGAAGAGAATCTTCAATATATCCTTGAAGTGATGGAGAAATACGCGGGGTTGTCTGGCATAGCGGTAAATCCTCAAAAATCCAGTATATTCCCCCTAGGTAGCTATAAGGGGACCCCGAAGGAAAGGGTGCCGGTGTTACAGAAACCATGGTTGATTGGTTCTTTCCATTACCTTGGCATAGATGTGTATCACACCGCAGAAGAGGAACATAAGCACAACACCGTGGTAGCTGTTGAGAAAATCCAGAAATGCATGAAGTTTTGGGAGAAGTTGCCCCTAGCTACGATGGGACAGGGGGCAATGCTTAAGATGGTGGTCCTACCTAGGCTTTTACATTATTTTAACAATATCCCACATATGAAACCCAAGGAGTTCTTCGCTAAATTGAATAGTGTGTGCAGGGACTTCCTATGGCATGGTACCCGGAATAGAGTAGCGCTATGGTAGTTGCAGAACTTCTACGAAAAGGGAGGTATCAGGCTGCCCAATTTTGAGGTCTACTACATAGCAAGTCAATTACAATATGTGGCCAATTGGCTCTCTGACGAAGTGACCCCTGAACATAGGTTGTTTGGGCGGGTTTGTACCCCATTTTACTTAAGGGAAATGATATGGTTGTCTGAAACCGATATGAAGGCGCGCCCTAAAATGATGATGTTGGGGTGGAAAATGTGGCGTTGAGCGTGTCGGGTGATGGAGGACCCATTCCCGTGCTCCCCGCAAGTACCGCTGGTCGCATTAGCAGGAGGGGACAAGCAGCTGAGGGTTATTATCAGAACCTACTAGGAATCGGTGGGACTGGTAACGTTGGGGGACATCTGGCAAGAGGGGACCATTAGTGATTTCGAAGAACTTGGGGAGGAGGTGGGATTACACACTGGCCAATATGTTAAATACCATAGGATGGTCCAGAAAATTCGGGAAAACGTGGCCTGAAACAGTGTTAGCAGAGGAACCAGATGCTACTGTGGGGGTAATATATGACATATTGGAAGGGGGACATGAGATTTCTAGATTGTATGAGATGGTCATGACCAAGGTGGGGAAGGAATTGACACATTTGAGACTTGATTGGGAGGAAGAGGTGGGGGCCCCGATGGGAGATGAGATGTGGGAACGTGCCCTGGGATATCACAAAAAAGTGTCAAACGCTAGACTTAAACAAATACAGCTGTACATAACGCACAGAGCATACATGACCCCTCTGAAGATATCCAAGTTCCGAAACGCAGGGCGACAGGTGTGACATATGTTTTGGTCATGCACAGTAATCAAAGGTTTCTGGGGTGAAGTGGCACACAAATTAGTGACAAAAAGGGGTCACGCTTGTCATAGATACGGCTTGGGCCTGCTTGCTGGGAGGGTTCCACAGACCACGGAAACTTAAACCTGTTGAGAAACTGAGAAACTTGGCATATGTGTTAGCAAAACGGAGGATCGCCATGGGATGGAAGAAGTGCCACAAGCCACGGGTGGAGGTATGGTGGAGGGAGTTACAGAAATGGGCGGAGGCTGAAACGGTAGTATGGCAGGAGGCGAGCGGCATGAGTGGGGAGGAAGAAGTGGGTACCTTGATGGCATGGAAACTATTAATAGCGGAACTGTTCGGATCTATATCGGACCCGACTGAATCCGAAGATAGTTAGACCCAGCCACATGTAGCAGATACTGAACGAGAAGTACAAATAGGCTCATAATGGAGGGTGGGGCTTGGGGAGCTGTGGCAAACTGGAAATACAAATGATGTTTACTGGAATTGTCGTAAATTACACTGCTTGTTAGGTTTGTTTGTATTGTTGTTTGGTTTGAATAAAATTAATAAACTATTTTTTTTAAAAAATGAATGGTAAAGGATCCACAGTTCCTCAGCCATTACCTCGTCAGTATTACGCTGGCCTAAGAGGTTATTTCTGCGAAAACTAGCAGGCCCATGCTTTATCTAACAGAGCTGGCATTAGCATCTCTTATTGGTGCTGGTCTGCAGCTAGTGAAAATCATGGTGCAGCAGTGTAGAAAGGTCGTTTAACCTAGTTGATGTACAATTTGAGGCAACTTCTTTGAATGCTCTATGCGTTTAAGTGTGGGCACAGTATGGCATGCTTGTCGGAGCCACATACACAAAACGTTCCAGTATGCTATTGTATGGACATTGGACACATCAGACAAAAACAGGCATATGGGCTGGTACAGCACGTAGATGCCATTAACCAACAGGGTGGTGGCTTGTCCAGCGCACAAAACATTGCTGCACACATATTGCTGCATTGATTTACCATGGATTACTGTCTGCATGGTGACCCATAATTAACTCTACTTTCCTTATCAAGGTGCCCAATAACATTGATGCGCCATCTGGTGTGCGAGCTAGGCAGTGGTTGGCTTGTTTAGAAAATTAAAAGCCCCTTGATTCTGAGCGGATGTATTTAGTCCATGCCCCAAGCAGCCACTAGAATACTTAAGCAAGAAAATGACAGTGATGCCCCATATGTACCTACATTTATACAAAAAAATGTTGGTGTGTCAAATAAAGAGACTTGAAAATAGTTTTAAACATTTTCTGTGTGGCATTTGCATTCTCTTGGACGAATGCATAGGTTGATACTTGCGCTGGCCTGGTGAATACAAATGCCCCTTGTTCAGTTCTTAACACTGAAATGTTAAGCACATACTGTGTAAAAACAATGGCTTGTTAAATGAGCATTCACTTATAAATTGCTCCACTTGAAAGGCTGTCGACGCAAAGAATGAGGGTCACAGGGTGTGTGACTCTAGAGCATCTCACACTGCGTTTGGAATATGCATTACTTTGTTTGCATATTCCGAATGCATCGCAGTCATCCAAAAGTCGGCAGAGAGCATCCAGCCGCACATCGCAGAGGAGCACTTACCGGCACAGCAGCCGGCTTAATCTTTTGTATGGCAAGATCAGAGATAGTGTTCTGGTTGGGCCCCTTACTACGCACCCCTTCTGTCGCCTGCTCCGCCTGGGCCAAGAAATGGGGCTGTTTGCGTGCCATTCTGCCTGCAAATCCCCATTCGCCAAACAGGGATTTGCAGAGAGAATGGCACGCAAATCCCTGTTTTACACGCAAATAATTCCATGAATCAGGGCCTAAATGTATATTAGGATTGTTTTGCTACACTGTTATTTCATGGTAAGTCATTTTATGTTGTGATTTGTCTATTTGGAATATGCAAGAAGAGCCAGTTGGACCTGTTTACTAGGGGCCGAGGGACCAATGCAAGAGTGTTTTGCTGTTGTTAATTCATGCAAATCATAACTAACCAAGCTCTATGAGCTTCTATGAGTTTCTAAGTGATTTGTGTTGATGTCTCTTGAGGTATGTCTATCCTGAACGGACCATTGTTTGCTTCTAGTGTAGGGATCGAAATTAAGATTGTGTAAGCAGACTCTAAAAGCATCTCCTTCGTATCCAGCCTTAATCAGTGACCAGGAGCTGCCACTGGGGAATGAGGAGATGGTAAAGTCTGTTGCGCAAATCTAACTTCCACATGATGCAAACATATAATGTCTGTTATGTATGACACATTATAATGTAAATATTTTATACATGTGTCCTAATGTGTATAGACTGTAAACAAAAATGCAGAGTTCAAATCGCATAGGTGTGTTTTTGTTTTGCATCTGTTGGCATCAAGTTAGCCAGTCTACAAGCAGGAGATAAATAGCTCCCAACTCCCCTCAATTTTGAACCCTGTAGTGCAGGATTGATACAGTGGAATCCTCTTTTACAAGCTTGTGTGGTAGATGTAGTGTTCTGATGGTGGTAGCATTTATTGGGAGGAAACGTTCAATTGTTGTGTCTTGGTGTTAAGATGGATTTCCAGAATCTGGTCTGGTGGACATATTTTAGGAGGCTACCCTAGTTATAGTGAACAGGGTAACTCTGAGAGGTTATCCAAAGCCCTATCAAGGTAGCAGAGGAGAGCAGTCAAGGCTAGTCTCAAGGGTTGAAGCACCACTCTGGGCATTGGCAGATGAGGTAGTCCAGCAGGGCTTCACTGGGCCAAACTCAGGAAAGGATGCTGGGCCTCTTCGGGAGTCGTCCGCAGATCTTCAGTCGGCTGCTCTTCTACACAGGATACTTGCCTCAAATGCTGAGCTGCAGGAGTCCTATTCTTATCCAAAGCAAGTCCAAGCCCAACAGAAGAAAACAGAGCTCCTCAATCTCTGAAGTGGGCTGGGCGGGTGACAACCGATGGTTGAAAAGAGAGGCGAAAGGAAGCAGAGACACGCAGCCCTCGGGGGGGGGGGGGGGGGGTGGGGGGGCTGTGGCCTTGAACATCCCCCCAGGACTGAACAAATGCCAAAACCAGGCAGCGTGCAGGGAGCGGCCAGGCGTTCTTACTGCGGGCCAGGGCACCTATGTGACTGTAAGGCACTGATGACCTGCCTGAGGGTCAGACTGTGCAGGCCCAACACTCAAGTACCAGACCGTGTATGCAGGGTGGTCCGGATGAAGAACAAGTCACCCGGGCGGGCTGCATGGTGTGGCACCGAACCGGGTGTTCCAGCCATGTTCCCTATCGCCCGCCAATGCAAGCTGGGGCGAGCCCAGCAGATAAGTGCTTCAGGCCCCATATGACAGGTGCGGCCCGGGAGGCGGAAGTCCATCCCACCCTCGACAGGCGGGGTGGTGAAGAGAAGTCCCAGGTCTCTAACGTTGGAATGCACAGATAGAGAGGAGCTGCCAGTGAAGCCACATCCTGGGCACCACGCCAAAGCAGCCTAGGTGAAGCATGGTACAGCGGTGAATGACCGCAGAGGCCCACAGGGCATGGGGACACCTCCGTAAATCTGGAGGGCGGTGCAGAGGCCCCATACAGGCATGGAAGCCGCCTGAGAACCTCCATATCTTTGCGTGGGACACACATATGATAGATGGGGCCACCTCAGAAGATCAGTTTAAGGAAGGAAAAGCTATTTCATCAGGGGGCAGAGTCTACATCCACCTCCAAGGACAGCACCTTCAGTAGGGGTGGCTGACTGCAGCAGTCACCCCTTTGTAACATTTGTATATTTTGTTTGTTGTGTACTTATATGTACGTATATAGGTATGTATGTATGGTAATAGTAGAGTGTTTGTTTTAATAGTTAAGCAAAAGTGTGTGGGAGGAAGGGAGAATGTTTTTGTGTGTACTCTGGCGTGAGACAGTTGAGGAAAACCAGCCAGCGGCTGCCTGGATGGTGGGACCACCCACTGGAGCCATCTACTGGCTCCCATTTCCAGTGGTTGCTATCAGGTATAGGTCAGAGGTCTGGTCCATCAGGCCCACCCCCTGGGTCCCTCTCTGACCCCTCTAATGGAGGGTGAGTTTACCGGGCAGATACCTCTCAAAAGGACTTGTGCCAATGAAACAGGTAATGGGGGTGAGAATAGGAATGTTTAGGAAACGTTTAATAAAGTGTGGATATGTATTTATTGATATTTTATTTCTATCGCGCTCGTACACAAGTGTTTCAGAGCGCGACAAGGCAAGGGGAGGGGAACAGGGGAGAACAAAACAGCGATCTTAGTATGCCCAGTGACATTGAGAACGCGCAAGTGCATGGGGGAGGGGGAAAAGTGCATGGAAGGGAGAAGTGGAAAGTGCGAAGCAGAGGAGAAACAGATGAATAACAATAAATAAATGAATAATAAAGGCAACACACGGTGGTAGTGCAGCCACCAATTTGCAAGTGCTAGGTTTAAGGCAGCAGACGGGGTAGGTCTGATAAGTGCAGGAAGAAAAAGGGGGGGCTGTATGAGTACAGATACAGACCCCAGTGCAAGGGGTGGGCCAGAGGATGTGCGGGAGGGTGGCAGGGTGAGCAGGTACCTGGGCCCGGAGGACAGAGGGTGGCCAGGTGCAAGGTGCCAAGAGAGAACAGATCAGCAGGGGATAGGGGGAGCAAAGACAGAAGAAAAGAGGAAGGTCTCAAGGTGATTCTGGAACTGGAGATGGTTCTCCAAGTTTTAGAGTGGCAGGGAGGCTGTTCCAGAGGGAGGCCCCAGCCGAAGACAGAGATCTACCCTCCGCTTGTTTCTTTCAAAAACGACTGACCCGGAGGGAGTTGGAGATAGAGGAGCGAAGAGCTCGAGAGGGGAGGTATTTGCGGAGGGATAGCTGAAGGTATTTTGGACCCAGGCCCCAGAAAGCCTTGTGGACAATGCAGAGGGTTTTGAATTTAATCCTTGCATCCACTGGGAGCCAATGGAGAGTTTTCAGAGCTGGAGAGATATGATCCCACGGCTCGAGGCCAAGGACAAGTCTCGCAGTCCTGTTCTGGATTAGTTGCGGAGAGTAGAGGCAGGTAGATTTAGAAAGAGGCTGTTACAATAGTCCAACCTAGAGAGAACCAGAGCTTGGTATACCATGAGCTTCTGGGGGAAGGAGAGGAAAGGCGGAGTACCTCTGAGGAGGTGCAGTAGGAAATTTGACTTTTTAGAGTCCTCGGAGATGTGGGCGGAGAAGGAAAGGGTGGAGTCAAAGATAACCCAGAGGTTCTTAGCCTCGCCGGTGGGGGTAGGAGAAGGGCCAAGGGAGGCCGGCCAGAGAGTGAGGGAAAGGGATGGTGAAGGTGTGCCGATGAGGAGGATCTCCGCCTTGCTGGCATTCAGACAAAGATCATTGGTGGCACACCAATCTTGAATGGCAGTTAGGCAATCGGAGATGAGAGAGGGAGAGGAGGTGGCAGAGGGCAGCCTGAAAATGAGTTGTGTCATGAGCGTAGCACTGGAAATTTGAGCAGAAAGTGGCAATACAGTGGGCGAGAGTTGCCAGGTATTGGTTGAAAAGCCAGGGCGAGAGGTTAGACCCCTGGGGAACACTGTTAGGCAGGAACCTGTGCAGTTCCCTTAGGGACCACTGCAAAAAGATTAAGACTACAGGAGTAAGCAGTAAACCCAATTGGTAGCAGTCTGCACCACCCAGATTTACCTGGTTGCTGTGGCTGAGCAGTCAGACCTCTCTCAAGAAGAGTTAGGCAGTATATAGAGTATACACAATAGGGCCAAAAATACAGTGGAACAAGCAAACACTGATCAGAGCTTTGGTATTAAAAGTATATAATTATTTATTTAAAACACACTTATGAAAATACACTGGCACTAATATATCAAGCAAGTTCAAACACAGTCACTATAAGTATATACATCGCCCTAGTTAATTATTCGACTCTAGGTTAAGACACCACTTATTAGCAAAGCAGAGGTGAGCGCGTAACCTTAGATGGCACTCCAATAATTCGTTAAAAAGGGAGAGAAAAGGCAGAGCATGGAAATAACACAGTACCAACACTTTTAAGAACCCCCAGCAAGGCAGGAAAGGCAGGGTCTACTCTAGAGCCAAAGTTCATAGGCCAGGCCCACTCTTAGAGAGAGCAAGGCTGAATGTGCCCAAGATCACACAGTGGAAATGCACTCGAAGTCTTTGCAGAAAAGGTCAAAGGAGGTTGGATCAGTTCAGAAAGATAAAGTTAGAAGGTATGGAGGCCAACCAAGTTGGAAAGTCAAGGATTTACGGGACACCTTGGACAGTCCGTTGCAAAGGAGGCCAGGCGGGACACAGTACCTTAAATGGTGAGAACGTTCCCGCTGGGGCAGTTGTTCCTGGCAGCGGGTGCAAGTCGTGGCTTCGACCAGAGGAAGAGATGATCTCGACGAGGAAGAAAGCTGGAAGTCGTTGCACTGCCAGGGATGAAACCAGCCACGAAGTTCCCGATTAAAAGGTACAACCCTTTTATTCGCGGTCAGTGGTGAAGTGTGGCTATCCGGCCGCCGGGGTTCTTGGCACGGGCGATTCGACCACGAGACGTCCTGGAAGGTGAAAAAGGCGAACTGGTTGGTCTCACCAGCTCAAAGGGAAGAAGACTCTCCTGGAAGATCTCCTCTGTCGTTGGGGAAGTGGTGAGTTCCTTACAGCAGGGCTCCACCGGTGGTGTCGTCGTTGTAGATGGCTCAGCTTCTCCCCTCTTCAGATTCATTATGTCCTGTGGCGACTTCTGAAGTTCCAGACCCCAAAGCCCTGCTTTTATGCAGAAAAACTCCCATTCAACAGCCTAGCTGTCACTCAAACATGGCGGCTCACCACTGGGCCAATCACACAAGGGTGCGACTTTAGTTGCCGAGGCAACTCAGTCCAGGGTGCCTAATCCCCCTCCCACACATCCTGTAGACCCCAGACAGAGTGGCACCATTTGGAGGGCTTCTGTGCAGAAGCCTGCCAAAAAGTGGAACAAAGGGCTACTCCCACGACAGGACGGTTGGTTCTGGGTGCAGAGAGGATCTTGTAGCTCTCGGAGAGGAGGCTGTCAAAACTCGTCACAAAGCTGGCAGTGTACTAAGTATCAGTCAGACCGAGCACATCCAAATCAAGCTCTTCCAGGAGATGGCAGATGTCCGAGAGGTTTTTAGCAGAGCGAGAAGCGACATGGAACAGATTGCCCCCTTTGCAAGACTCCCGTGGAGGGGGTACAAGCATGAGATACGCCCTGTGGAAATGTTAGAAGTGCCCGAGAATGGGCAAATGAGGAGGAAGAGCGTGCCGGAGAGGTAGCAGAAGGGAGAGAAGGCAAAGCTGCCAAAGAAGCAGGGGAGGGTGGCGGAGGAAGGAGGCAGCAGAGGAGCCAGAGAAGGGTAGATGGGAGTTGCATGAGAAGAAAGGAAGTTGATAAGACGCGGGTAGCATCAATCGAAAAGGAGGAGATTGTCCTGAGGGCCCTGGACCAAGACTGTTCCATTTAAGTAGACATTAATGATGGTCTTGGATCAGTGGAAGGGGGCCAGGAGGGCCTCCCACCGGGTGCCTCCATTAATGGGAGAGGAGGAAAAAGGAGAGACAACGGAGACCATGTGATGGGTCCCTAGGCCTGGAGAGGGAATGATAAAGAGTATGTCGGTGAGGGTCTGTTTGGAGGAAGCACTGGTGTAGGTATCAGTGCTAGGGAGGCCTTGGGGTGGAGACCAAGCTGTCCCTTTTGAGCTTCTTCCTACCAGACTTGGTGAAAGGGATAGGATAGTCGATTGAATAGCAGTTAGAGAAGATAGGGGAGACAGAGAGCACCATAGAGGGTTCAGGGAGGAGAGTGAGTGGGGGGACAGCCCAAGCAGGAGGGGAGGAGGAACGAGGTACACAAAGGGGTCACACAACAAAGAGGGGCAACAGGTACATACGACACAGAACAAGAACACTGGACCTTGCGAGGTTTTAGCATGGGTGGAGAACAGTGCAGGCAACAAAGGTGCACTACAGTAGACTCGAGGTCGTTGGAAGGCAAGTAGAGTAAAATGAAATACTAATCAAGGGGCCCTAGATGGGTGGGGGGGGGAGCGAGGGGGGGAAGAGAGAGGAAAGGGATGCAGCACGTGAACATTGCAATAGTAACACAACAGACAAAATCACAAACACTGCTAGTTCAAGGAAACCTAGAAGTAATAGGAAATGCAGGCAATGCAATGGAATGACAATACAGTAGTGAATACAATAAAGTGGAAAGACAACAATGGTCACGGAATGTAGGGACAGCAATGCGGGGAGCAGCGCGGCGAGGGATGAGCTGGATGCAGCACAGCGAGGGGATGAATGGGGAGCAATGCAGAGAGGAATGCCCTAGGTCAGACAATGTATGTCTTTTAGTGAAGCGCTGTTAGAGGCCTTGCTGAAGTGAACAGTTTTGCTTTATATATAAGTATGTAGTATTTCCCAGATGCTGTGTAGTACCAACTTGTTGTACCTGCTTACCTCAGGTGCTAGTTAATACTATTGTAGGAATCTTTTTCCAAGTCCATTTTCCTTCTTAAAAATGTAAACGTGGTGGGGCTCTTAATGCACCTATGCATTCTGTGCCTTTTAGTTAAGTGCTCTTAAATTTCTTTTAAAAAAAAGAGACCATCCCAAGTTTTTCTTGCATATAAAGGTATAGTATTTTCCAAGCAATGCTATCTGTCAGGCCTGAAGGGGGATCCACACCCCCTCCCTAACCCCAGAAGCCGAATGGAGTATGACCCCCCCCACCTTGGTTGGCACAGGTCCCTGATTCTGTAATTACAGGTCACCACGAGACAGCCAATGAGGGGGAAGATGGTTAGGGGGAGATTGTGCATAGGTAGGTGGGGGTGGGGTAGGGGGGAACTTGCAATATTTCATTCAAATTCCTCTGATTTTTGAGATACAAACACTCCCTTAGCATGCAATGGATTCCTTACTTGCATACATTTTAACCAATCTCCTACCCTCCTACCATGCACTCTTAATGATCTGGTCTCTGGTTAATTTTCATTCCTACATTAACAAAACATCACTGTGAACAATGAAATGAAAAACTTGATGGAACACACAAAAATGGCATGAGGACACCTGCACCAATGGAACACATGATACTGGAATGGTGGATAATGCACATAACCCTAAGCAGATACTCTGTTGCAGAGCCGAAGTGAAAATCCAGCTTGCTTTCTGACCCTGCATTCATAACTGAGCAAACGGTGGCCCTCCAAACACCACTGTCCTTCCCACAGCATATTCATTGATGCCTACAGTCTGCCTCTGCGTTATGGCCTGAAGCACACTATTGCCTCCGTGCCTTGAGGTGACAATTAGATTTCACAACACAGCTGTTCTCGATCACCCTGCCTTGGCAGCATGCTCCTCTGCCAGCATCCAGCCTCAACTACCAAAAACCAAATGTTAATCCACCCAACTTGTGTTTGCTCACAGAATCAGAAACACATAGTTTAGACGAGCTCTTCGGGTGCGTGCTTTCGGGTTATGGCGAAGTACTTATGCTATGTTATGCTCGGGGAGACGGCCAGCGTCCCAGAGCGCTGATGTGCAGGTGAAGTTTCCTCTCTCCCAAATGAATGGCGATGTAGGCACCGATCTCACCGCCATGCCGCTCGGTTCTCTCATAGGATGTATGGATGTACAGCCACTCCTTAAATGAGAAAATCATTGCCACGCTGCCCAGGTCCTGCCTCTTGTTGGGGGAGTTTTCCTTGAAGTCCTACTGCTAGTAAGACTTTCGTAAGCTATCCCAGTGCTTTGTAGATCCCCAACTCTTAGTATCAGTCTGTACTAGCTCAGAACCTTGCTAGAGTGGCAGAGCAGTCAGGCGCATTTTAAAAGGAAGATGTGAGCTGTAGGTAAGTACACTGAATCTTAGATAGACAGACATAACAAAGAAGCACTTAAATATATACTTTTCATATAAATATGTGTATTAAATTTACACCAAAATCATTTTAAATACTTCAGATGTTTTAAGTTGGAACACTTTGGAATACTTGATAATACACTTCAAAGGACACTTTCACTTGTATTTGTTTGCGGTTACATTTGTAGCAATGTTAGAAAGGGAAAAGACAATGTTATCATGTTGTCGATTATTGTGTACTCATCCTTTTATTCATCGGTTTATACAGTAATACATTTACTCTGCAAACACATATAGTAACGTCACTTCAAGGGAGGAGAATGGTTCGTATAACATGAGCTTAGTTCAAGGTTCTAAAGAAGGTTTCTTTGCCTAGTAAGTCTTAAATCCAAAAATGCAACCCTAGTTAAGGGCAGTTCAGAGAGGGCTTGAAGTCTTGACAAACAGTGAATTATGAAGGGTTCCTGTGGTTTCATCCAGTGTCTAGAGTTATTGGAGCAGCAAGTTAACCACTAACAACGGAGACCTTAAAACTGACTTGAGAAGGGGACACAAGCAGCAGCTTGGGTCAGAGGTAAGAGGGGGAGGGAGTTGCCCTGGACACCCCTACATGCACTCCAATGCTCTGGAGCGACTTCTTGGAATCGGGCAAGCAATACCTTTTTCCCCACAGTACCTTAGGTTAGAAGAAAATGTTTGTGCTGGATGCTCCGCAATGTTGCAGCTCTGGACCCGACCAGCGGATTGCTTGGTCTGGTGACTGAAGGCAAGACAATGGACGGGATCTCTCAGCAGCAGTCTCGAGGGAGGACCTGTAGCACAACTTTCAGCAACTTCTTGGTTCACTCTGCGGTTTTGCTGCCTTTTCTGCAGCACCAACAAAGGACACGGATCGCCCAATCAATCTTCTTTGCTTCCTGCAGTCCCAGTGAGGGGGGGCCTGGGCGATTTGGATCGGATCTCTGGAGTGTCCTTATGGGTTCAGCAAAGATTTGGGCGGATTCGGCTATTCCACAATGGTGCACTCGAAATGAGCAGCAGGTCTCCTGGTATTGGGGTTCTGCAGCTCTGGAAACTCCTGTGACATCGGGAGATGGCTTGTTTCAAAGTTAGTCTTGGGACTGGGTGTTCCCACCAGCCAAAGGGAAGGAGTCGTCCTCTTCGGAGCTCCTCTGTTGCACAGAAAACATGGTCAGGGCAGCAGTGGTCGCTTCATGGTGTTGCAGAGGGTCTACAGGCATATTTGGGCGTCTTAGGTTACTAAAGCTTCCAGTGGTCGACTTGCTTTTCACGTCAGAAGCCTCACATTTGTACATTCCCAGCACACACTCCTCTGTAATCTCTCAGCATTTTACCGAAAGAGGTGTTTGGCTGTCCAATCAGGACAGCCAGATCCCCTGAGGGAGATTGCCCTATTCAGGCACTCTGGCAGACAAAGAATAGGGGGAAGGGGGTTTGAAAAACTCCATCCCCCCTCCCACCCCCCCCCCCCACTTCCTGCCCAGACACTCTGGAGCCTAGGCAGGGGATACCTACAGGTTTCAGCCAAAGGCAGAGAAACACACACCATACACCTCTTTCCCCATTTGTATGGCCTCAATGCGCTTTGTGGTTGGAATGCCCTCTGTGATCGTAGTCGATGTGGTGTAGGTTCTAAGAGTTTTGGATTAGGAGATGCATTTGTGCATTGTAGCTGGCTAGGCTCCACAAAACAGCCCAAAAAGTTCAGGCACGTTGCTGGGCTCTGTTGGTGGTTTGCGATAGAGTGCTATTATTGAAAGAGTCGATGTGTGGCTAGCTATACCGAATTTCTTTTTGTTGGTAGTCACTGTATGCTAGTGGCAGAGGTGGTAAGGTACGTCGGGTGTTTCAGGTATGGACGGCTATATGCACTCCTAGACTGGATGAGCATAGCCATAGCTGCATTCTACTGTGCACGGACGCTTGGCCATGCCTGCGGCTTGTGTCCACAGACGTGGTGTAAGGTATACGTACCATAGAGTTCGATGTTGTTCAGCTGATGTGGTCAGCTGCTGGCTTTCCTGGTAGGAAAGTTGTTGTTCATTAGACTATTCGGGGTGTGTTGTAGATGGGAGAGGAGTGGGGTTATTGCAGTGTACCTTAGTGAATGCTGCTGGTTTTCATGCAGTATTTATTGAGTAGGAGTGTTGTGCGCAGGGCTGCGACAGTTTGTCAAGGAGAGCCGCTGCGAATGCTGCCGGCATCGGTCTTGTAACTGGTGTATAGGAATGTTGGGTTCAGCAGTGTAGTTTTGGCTGGGGAGGATTCAGGAGGATCTTGGGACGAGCCTGGATTTTAGGGGCTTTCTGAATTTGAGGTGATTTTCAGTGTTGGGAATGTGTATAGGTAGGGAGTTCGAGATGATTGGCACTTGGACGGAGAATGAAAATCTGCCCAGCCTGGAGGAATTGTGAGGCGGGACCACTAGGCGGTATGCCATGCGAGATCTGAGATTCCTCGAGGGCTGGCAGAGAAGGATTTTGTCTTGAAGGAATTCCGGTCTGATGTTGTGGATGGCGTGGTGGGTGATGCACATGGCTGTAAAGATAGTGTGTTGACAAATCGGGAGCCAATGGAGGACTTTTAGGGCTGATGTGTTCTCTGGTGGGTAGGTTAATGAGCAGGCGTGCTACCGTGTTTTGGCTACTTTGGCGTTTCCTTAGTTGAGATGCAGGAGAACCTAGGTACAGGCAGTTTAAGAGAACTATGGGCACGGAATCTGTCGCATGACACAAGAAAAATAAAAGTATACTTAAGATATCGGGTGGGGAAAATTAAAATTGTCACCATCAAACCACCAATTAAAATATGAAAAAATTGCCTTACTTGTGAAGCCTCTTGACGGACTTGATAGTCTTTGGTCCATTGTCAATAAAAGCTTTACGAGGAGTCCAACGGTTTCCTCTCAACTCCACAGTATCCTGCAGCAGGAAATGGCGAAAAAAGAAGCGGCCCCAAGGTGGTACTTATACTTAGAGCCTGCAGTATAAAAAATACTCGATCGTAGGTAGAACATGTCCAATGCCACCAGCCATAACTAGATGATTGTCTATGTGACTCAAAAGCAACAGGACCAGAGAGAAGGGGGATACTAGGTATCCCTTTGGCACTCAACTGAAGGTGATGTGTGCCAATCTCTCACACTATAGAGTTTTGGGAGAGATACTAATCCTTAATAACTATAGTTACTTGAGGATATAGAAAAATAATCTTAAAGGAGGACCCTAAGGGTCCCCAACAACACTGCCCATAAAGAGCTGTGTGCTGCAATAGTAAAACGCAGATGCCTTTAAGAGCTATGGGGCAGACAGAATCCATAGTATAGGTAGAATACAAACAATACAGTTCCAAAAGACAGAGCTTGCAAGAATGTATGAGTGGGAAAAAGGTTCCACTCATTTAGGATTGAAAGAAAAAGGTCCAGAAATAAGTGCTGGGGGTCTCCCTAGGAGAGGGGATGAAACATAAAAATGATAAATCTCCCTAACACCTTTGCCGTAAACTTCTTCAACGATCAGCTTGAAGTCCAAAGCCAAGTGCAACTCTTGGTATGACTCAGACCTAGCCACACTTAAATGTAAGTGTAGGGCGGCTGAAAGGAAATGGAGGAGTTTTTATTCATCCTCTGACAAACTGTCTTGTCGCCTGTTCCAAAGGCAATACCGACTCTCTATCCGCACTAAGAAGAGAGCCCACATCCAAGCCTGTGTCTCTGCGGCATCTAACATCTCGGCCAAACTCTTAAAAATCTGCAAGGAACTTACCAACCCTGCTGCAGTCTCTACCTCTCCTGTCGCTTCGCAGGCCCTTTGCACGGCCCTTGCCTCTCACTTATCTAAAATCCAGGATATCCTAGCCTCCCTCTCGTCTCCTCCACCTTTCCTCCTCTCCCTGTCTTTGAACTCTGGTCCTCTTACAGCCACCCCCATCCCTCTTTCTCCTCCTTTCCTCCCTTCTCCCCTAACTAGGTCCCTAGACAAGTCCGATCTATGAAAGTCTTGTCAAAACAGGTTCATCCCTGTTCTTCCAAAACCATTAATGACCACATTGACACCATCGCTCCTGGCCTGGCTGATTTCTGCAACCACTCCTTCACCTCAGGAGTTTTCCCCTCCCCTATGAAGCACTCTTGTGTGTGCACGCACCCTTTTTTCAAAAAACCCACTACTGACCCTTCTTGCCCGGCAAACTATCGCCCAATCTCCATCACTCCCTTTCTGGGCAAACTCCTGGAAAAGCTGGCCATCTCGCAGCTTAACCTGCATTCCGATTCTGTTGGTTTCCTCCATGACCATCAATCTGGCTTTAGAGCTGCCAGAAGCACGGAAACTGCTCTCCTGAACATCCGTGAAGATCTGTTCTCCCATCTGTCCTCATCCTACTCAAATCTCTCTTTTCCGCCTTTGACATGATCAACCATACATACTAACTGTCTCCGTGACAACCTGGGCATCACCGATCAGGCACTGGCCTGGCTGACCTCTTTCCTCTCTGATCAACCCTCTGAGGTCCAACTTGGGTCCGCCCTTTCATCTATCTCCCTCTATACCTGCAGTGTTCCCCAGGGGTCTAATCTCTCACCCTAGCTTTTCAACCAATACCTAGCAACTCTCGCCCACCGCATTGCCATTTTCTGCTCCAACTTTCAGTGCTATGCAGATGACACTTGGCTCATTTTCAGGCTCCCCTCAGCCGCCTCCTCTCCTTCTCTCATCTCTGACTGCCTATCTGCCATTCAGGACTGGTGTGCTGCCAACGATCCCTGCCTGAATGCTAGCAAGACAGAGATTCTCCTCATCGGCACACCTCCACCCTCCTTTCCCGTCACTCTGGCCGGCCTCCCTTGACCCTCCTCCTACTCCCACCTGTGAGGCTTAGAATCTCGGGGTCATCTTTGACTCCACGCTCTCCTTCTCTGCCCACATCTTTCTCAAAAATGTACTGCACCTCCTCATAGGTATTCTGCCCTTCCTCTCTTTCCCCCAGAAGCTCACTGTCTCTCAAGCCATGGTTCTTTCTAGGCTTGATTATTGTAACAGCCTCTTTCTAAATCTACCTGCTTCTACTCTCCGCCCTTTGCAACTCATCCAGAACAGGACTGCGAGACTTGTTCTTGGCCTCATGCCCTGGGATCGCATCTCTCCAGCCCTGAAATCTCTCCCTTGGCTCCCAGTAGCTGCAAGGATTAAATTCAAAACCCTTTGCATTGTCCACAAGGGTTTCTGGGGCCTTGGTCCAAATTATCTTCAGCTGTCCCTCCGTAAATACCTACCCTCACGAGCTCTTCGCTCCTCTACCTCTTACTCCCTCAGGGTCAGTCGTTTTCCTAAGAAACGAGCTGGGGTTAGGTCTGTCTTCGGCTGGGGCCTCCCTCTGGAACAGCCTGCCTGCCACTCAAACTTGAAGAGAACATCTCCGGTTCCGGAAGCACCTCAAGGCCTTCCTCTTTGCTGCTGCCTTTGTTCCTCTTCTGCCCTGCTGATCTGCTCTGTCTTGGCACTGTGCACCTGGCTTACCCTCTGACCTTCGGGCCCAGGTACCTGCTCACCCTGCCACCCACCCGCAGTGCCTCCTGGCGTTCACTTGCACTGGGGTCTGTATCTGTAACCATAAAGCCCCCCCCACTTTTCTGCACTTATCAGACACACCCCTGTCTGTTGCCTTATACCTAGCACTTGTCATTTGCTGGCTGCACTATCACTATTTATTGCTTTTTACTATTTATTTATCTGTTTTTCCTTTGCTCAGCGCTTTGCACTTCTCCCCCCCTCTCGCGCACTTCCTCTTTTCCCGTGCCCTTGCACGTTCTCAATGTCACTGGGCCTAGAAAGATTGTTGTTTTTGTACTCCCTTGTTATCATCCCTTGCCTTGTCGCGCTCTGAAAAACACGTATACGAGTGCAATATAAATAAAAATATCAATAGCAACGCGCCACAGGCTGGTGTGGCTTCTCAAAATCCGGCCGCGCGCGTGCCATCGAGCATCATGCGAATTGTAGTACCAACCCGGATGCGCAGGCAAAAATACCTGCAGCGCCCTGGCTGGTTGCCAAAATGCCTGTGTCCACAACAGACGGCCCCACACATCCTCACACTATCACATGCAATGTAGTGCAAACATTTTGTACTTGCTCACATTAAGTGCTAGTATATACTACTCTAGTACACTTTGCTAAGTACATTTTCCTTCTATAAAATGAAAAAATGTTTCACCCTCTAATGCACATATGCATCGTGTGCCTTTTAGTAAAATGCTGTTTAAAAGAGGAATTGCTGAAGGCAACACATTTGCTAATATATAAGGCTAAGTACATGTACATTACCCAATGACGGGTCCTTATTGTCTGGTAGAGTATTGCTCGTCACCTGATTTCTTGCTCTTCAGGCTGACATTAGTTCGCATGGGTTGGCCCCAGGCTGTTTGTTTTGGACCCGGCCATTTTATTCTCGATTTTGGTTCTCCTCCACTCCCATCAGCGCGAGGCCCTCGTCACACCTGCTGGTTTTCTTCTGTCTTCCATCCCAACTGAACGTAAGGCAAAACGGGTACGACCAGCCGTAAGGGATTTGCTTGTCTCACAGAATTCTCGTCACGGGGCGCATTAAGCGTAGTGTAGAGAGCGTCAGATCCTGGAACAGCTGGCTGGGGCTTCCGTTAATTGTCAAATCGGTGGTGGATTTGGCTGTTTTCAGAATCTTTTCCTTTGTGGCATAGGATGTTAGTGCCACCAGCACATCTCCGGGGCGAGCCCCTGGTTCCGTTCTGCGGGGCACGACGCAGTGGTTCCTGTCAAACCCTATTGTTTCCGGCATGGTGTCTACTAGCAGGTGGCTGAAGGTCTGCTGCAGTGTCACGTAGGTCTCCGTCTGGGACCGAATCGGGTAGGCCCTTAGCGCGAATCTATTTTCAAGATCCTCTGCTTGGAGTTTGAGGTTATTCGTAGCTACTGCTAATTGGTCCAGCAGCTGGCTGGTTTGCGTAGCTTCTTCCGATAAGTTGGAGAGGCCACTTTCCGTTGTATCCACTCTCACCCAAATTATTGATCTTCTTCTGGACTTCTTGTAGTGAGGTTTTTCAGGTTGTCCCGTAGCTGACCAATTTGAGTCTGGAATGCATTTGTCATTCTAATCTCCATGCCTTTCAAGCAAGTCAGCAGGTCCTCCTTGTCTGGATCTGTGGCGCTTGGGGGTGTATCTGGCATTGTCTCTGTAGAGTATTGTGATCCACCAGCGTGAGCATGCGTTTCTTGCAGAAAAAGCAATTTAACTTTGTGCAGTTCAATATATAACTGTAGTTTACACATTTTGGTGTGATTACCCAGTCCCCTGACATTCCAACTCATACAAACAAGGTTGTCTTCAGCCATTAGGACAGGTAACGGGTATTAATAGAACAGAAGATTGAATCAGAAGTTGGGTCACAAGAGGGCCCAGCAGAAATGTGTGTAGGTCCTCAATCTATATGTGCAAATCGGAGTATGTTTGGGGGCTCCCCGTTGCATGCCAAGCATTTTTTTAACAAACACCCCTCCTCCTCCCCGAGAGGTGAAAACCCAAACAATTTCTAGCAGAACCAAAGACAGTGGCAGCATGGCCTGGGGGGCTGTGCGCTCGCCATGAACAGCAATGCTTCCGAGATAGGGAGTTGACTAGGCATTATGTGGTGCATAGTATGAAAACAATGTATAATGGGTAAAGAAGACAAACTTGCGAGACTGAACTAGAGATCGGTTGATCCGGCATAAACCACAAACTGTGGGTTCTACTATGAACCAAATTCAGTTCCGCACTTGGTATTGTTGCACAATCCTCGAGGGACAAATTGACGCGACCACAGCAGCTGAGTCGTGGTTGATCATCCCAGAAAATGTTCGTCCTCTGAAAGTGAGAGTCCCCCAAAAATGCAATGATAACTTCCCCAATGGGAGTCAGTAATGGACACACCCCAGGAGGGAATGAGACCAGGGCCAAGTGTGGGTGAAGATAAAAAGCAAAGTTTATCCAAAACCAAAATAGGGCAAGCAGAGAACTCGGCAAACTCCGAGAGCGCTCTGCCAGACAATAGAAAGACATTCATATTTATTACAAAATAACGTCATCATGAGGTAAGCTATAGGGGGCACATGAGTTGTGGGGATTGGGTGGCAAAGACTAGCTACTATACAATGTTTAAGGACGCTGCTCCATGATTGGCGGAAGTCCACGCGGTGCCAGCGCTGGGTGCACGGATCAGAGGGGCTCATTTGGGTGGAGCGCAGGGTCCGCCAATGTCTTGAGCTGCTACAATTTACCCTATTTAACACTTGCCCTTGTGGCCATACATACTTTAACCGACATCTATCTAGTTAACACATGAGAGATATATTACTAACCATTTGACCTGAACAATAAAAGTGAGAATACATGGGTCCAGGTGGCAAACTTAATCGTGAGATTATGTTGTCACACATCAACCATTCCTTTACATCTCCTAGGACAATTATTTATTGTTTGTTATCATGAGAGAAATATATTGCCACACAGGGGTAAATGGGTCTGGGGTGAGCTGGGGTGGTACACGGCTGTGATGTTACTAGAAAAGGCATTGAGGTGAGGGGCTTGTTGCTCATATTTCTTTAACTAGAGTCTGGGGGTGTGCGGCAAGTTCATAGTGGCATCATGAGTCAGGGGGCTGAGGGGAGGGTGAATACTTGGTGCAGGCTCAGCAGAAGGGTGAGAAGTTACATGTGTAGCCTCAGAGACATCAGTGAGAACAAGAGCATTTAGCCATCATCGGGGAGGATGGTGGGGGCTAGATGCTGGGTGCGCGGCTCTGCAGGAGAGGGGAGAAAAGGCCCTGTGGCTTGCTGCCAACCCACTTTGCGGGGTTACATACGAATCATTAGGATGCGAGGTAGAACTAGGCCAGTGTGGTTGTAGGTACATTGAATAATATGCAAGCTCTGAGTATAATCTAGGACGCACGTTAACGTTTATCATGAGCATCATGTTACAAAATAAATTCGATCTACGATAGCCTTGTGGCTTTATCGTTTTGCATTATACATAGTTAGAACCGTATGCTAGTTGAAAATATTTGTGAACATACATATATTTGAAAACCAGTGGGCATCTGGATTGTGTACCTTGCATCATATTGAACAAGTAAAGTAACATATCATACATTAGTGCGAGTGTTTGGCAAAGAATAAGATTCACCCAACAGTATGGGGCCTAGGCATACAGCTAATAGCTTTGTGCGCAGTAAAATAGTTATAGATCATCCTGTTTCATTTCATAGAATCAGCCCCTTTAATACACAACTCCATAACCTTTACAGTGGGATTAGCATTGTGGGTGAACCAGAGTGGCACACAGCCGTAGGGTATGTATCTGTTCCTTCAAAAGGAGAGCAAGGTTGGGAGGTTATCCACAGCATATGTCATAAATGAGGGGCCTGCAAGGGGACGAGACATGTTTGTGGAGATTAATTGTTTGCCTCAAACCCAAGCCTTTGCCCGGTCATTCACAGGGCAGCGATGAACTGCGGAAGGTGAAAGATAGTGTTTGCCTTGTAGCTTGTTCGCGCCTAGTCTGCTGTGGGAAAAGGCCTACTGCAGGGACGCAGAGGGGAGGAGGGTGGAAAGGTGATGGCTCGCTGTGCGTGATCTCTAGGGGAGAGCTGCACCTCCGCAGGCAGTCTTTGTCCATGAGGCCTGTTGTACCATGTTACCAAATGGAGTCTGGGGTCGGCCTTCTGGCCGAGGTATGCATCCATATGGGTTGTCCGGCAGCCATCCCGCATCCCTGGCCACAGGCGCATGGGTGGCCAGTGGAGGAATCATAATCTGTAAGTGGGTTGGAATGTAATGGAGGGGAGGGGGTCTAGAAGACCTTTCCTCCCATATATTACCCCCCTTTCATTACTTAAGTAACGAATGTTGTAACTCGCCCAACTTTTACACTCCTCTTCCTCAGCCACTGCCTCATCCCATGCAGGTGTTCCCTTCTGTGGCATCCATGATCTGCACACTGCTCTGAGACTCTCCCCTGGCATACTCATCTGGAGTACAAGTCATGTAGATACATCCCCCATCTCCCTCTAGGTACACCCATAACTCATTATACCAAGCTAACTCCCGGGGCTTCTTTATTGTGGTGTGATATAATCTATCTACAATGTACCCATCGTTGTATATGGCTGTCAACCTGTATTTTGGTCCCGAGTCATCCCCTGTTTGTACCTGTGCCTCTTGTGTCATCTGTACCACTCCTTTTGCGTTGCCCATTGTCACCATCATCATTGCACTGTTAGGTACAGCATCTGTGCAGCATCTTAGACCCAATTGGCACACACACAAAATCAAGAGCAGGAAAACAATGGTGGGTATTAGTAGTTTGACAGCCATCCCGAGCCAAGAAGGTACCCACGAAAAAGGTTAATCGAACCAGGTGCTGGGCTGTACCCCTCCTTCTTTCATCCGCTCGCCAAGGTTGTGTACGGCTGCTATTACGTGGGACAAGGTTCCATTGTCCGCGTCTGCAGAGGGTACGAACGTGTAGCATGCGCTCCAGATTTTTTTTTTTTTTTGGCAAACCCCTCCATCCATAGCTGTCAACCGGCCTAGAACATACCTGTTCTGCATCGTCATCAACTGCAGGGCCCTTAGCTCCACCTTTTATTATGTTAAACCCGTCTTGTGTGTCGTTGGCCAATTGAATCAGCTCCCAGCGGGTGATTTCGAGCCATTTTGCATTGGCTCGCACCTGAATGCTGGGAACAAGGGAAGCAAAGAATGTCTCCGCGGAATTGAACAACCGGAATCAATCTGGAATTTGTGCCAATAGTTCAGAGGATGCCTTGGAGATGTAATTTGATGACCTTCTTTTTCTTCGGATAGGGCATAGATGGGCGCTTATTCAGTTGGCTGCACATGTTCTGGATCGTTGGTGGGCGGCAACCTTTTTCTCTCCTTGGATATGATTTTCAGGTATCGCCATCGGAGCGGAATGCAGCATTGCCAGAGAGCACGTGCCCCTCCATGACTGTGGAAGGTGCAGGTATGCCTGTTTGCCGCAAACCCAGTAAGTGTCCATTAATGCAGCGGCCCCTTTTTTCATGTCTGAGATGATGAGCGTTTTGTTAGTTATTGTTTGTGCCCATATTACTTTTCCCTCTCCATGGAAGCACAGTTCATGAGATATTTCCTTCTGCAGCTTGAATAGCTTTTCAAGGGCTGTTACCCACGTTAGTTTTGAGATATGTTCATTCCATATCAGGGCACATGTTCTTTGGATCCATTGCAGCTTTTCATCTGCCAGCCCTGTTGTGCCTCTGCCTTGCACGTTATCTGTTGTCTTGCCATTTATTGTCCAAATATAATGTTCCTTTTAGAACTAGAAAGGGTTCTTTCAGGCATATTACTCCTTTGGGTTTCGAGTAGCATGTTTTTTCATTTTGCAGCATCTCAAAGGAGACGGTGTGTGCTTGAAAACTGTTTTTAATTCTGCATAGGGAAAGATGGAGACATTGTGCATCTGCTGCAGGTGACTCTTCTGGTAACAGCACTTTAGAAGTACCCGAGGCATGGGGCATTAGAGAGCACACATAACGGCTCTCATTAGTAGTCTGTTTTGCAGTAGAGCTCATGTCTGCGTACCATTTATTAGACTAGTGTAGGTGCTGTGGGTCTTCTGTGTGGGTGCTGTGGGTCTTCTATTGTGTCTAGTCCCAGCCCGTGATATTCATCATACTTTGTCCGTCTCGCCCCCATTTTCCTTCTTCTACTATCCCCTGTGCGCCCTGGAGCGTTTCTTTCTGCTCACTGTATTAAGGGTACTCCCCCCGCCCCCCTCGCCTTTTCCCACTCGTTACATTGGGCCATACATTTCTCAGCAGTTTTTTCATCATCCACCACACGCTTAGGCACTTCGTATTGTATAGTTGTGTCAGGTGCAAGTGATACAGTAATACAGTAGGGGCGGAATCATCATATGGCCAGGGTAATTCAGAGGGGTCTGGGTCATTTGCTGCTTCTTGTGTGAACGGGGCGCTAGCTGTCTCACGATTATATGCACTGCTTTCGTGGATTATTTCAAGTAATCATTCAATTCTTCTCCTAGTACTGTTGCGCTTTGTGTGCATCTGATACCCTTTGTAGTGGTGAGTGCGCTGTGTGCATGCGTCTGCCTGTCACTATCTCATGGCGGGACAAATGATGGTCCTTAATGGGTTGGTTTCTTAACTCGAACAGGGCCAGGGGCAAACGTTATACCCAATTATTTTTCAGAGTGTAACATAGTTTTGATAATCTGCTCTTGAGTAGTCCATTTATTTTCTCAACAATGCCATTTGATTGCGGGTGATGAATTGTGAATAGTTTGTGAATCCCTAACATTGCTGTTACTACTTTGAACAAATCATTGACGAAGTGCGTTCCGTTGTTGGAGCATATTACATCGCATATACCCCAGCAGGGGAACACTTCCCGCACTAAAAATGTTGCTGCACACTTCGCGTCTGGGTGGGCGCAGGGACCTGCTTCTACCCACCTTGAAAAGGGACACACTTCCACTACCATGTATCTGGATCAATTGCATCTTTCACCCATGTCAGCGTAATCTATGTGTAGCACTCGAAATGGCCCTATTGGCTTAGGCAATGTTCCTCGTAATCTTCTTAGTGTCATCCCTGAATTGTATATTTGGCATGTAGTACATTCCATTGCCATTTTCGATATTTGCTCTTGCAATCCTGGAACAAACCAGTTTTCCTGAATTTCTGCTGCTATATGTTTGGCATTGTGGGTTGGGAAATGAAGCTGTTGGGAAGCTATTTCTAGTAGTTTTTGGGTCATTACTACCTTACCTGTGGTGTTTTGTCGCCAGAGAAGATCAGTGGATGATTGGCTACACCCTTTTTTTTTTTTTCTCATAACTCTTTTTCCTCAGCTGGCGCTTCATACTGTAACTCTAATATTTGAAAAATTGGCATGGAGTTGTATCCCTCTCTCTGCTCTTCTACATGCTTTTGTAGGATGTACTCACCTGTTGTTTATTTGATCAGATATGACGCGTCTTTGGCGGCAGCGTCCGGTGCCGCGTTACCTAATGAGATGTCATTGTGTATGGGCCTGGCATTTCACCAATGCCACAACCGTCGGCTCTTTCAGTGATTCTATTAGCTCTGCCAGCAATTCGACGTGCTGCACCGGGGATCCATCTGTTCTCCGAAATCCCCTCCTTCCCCAGCGTGCCAACCCTCCATGTACTGTTGTGGTCATGTATGCAGAGTCAGTGTATATTGTTACTGAACATCCCTTTGTTGTGTGTAATGCTTCAATTAGTGCTACTAATTCTGCTGCCTGTGCTGAAAAATGGGCGGGCAACCTTTTCTGCACTATTACTTTGTACTCGCCTTCTTCTAAGCGTACCACTGCAACCCCCACGTGTTTTTCGCCTGTCTCACAATTAATTGAGGCTGACCCATCTATGAAGTATACTTATTCTTCATTTAGTACACCCATGGCTAGTGAGAATGCATTATCGTCTTCTCTTCTATACGTGGCACAGTCGTGAGTCTGCATGTCTTCCGCTGTGCATGCCTCAGTGAGGAATGCGGCTGGTTTCACTGTTTTACACCTCACTGTGTATATTTGCACTTGAGAGTATTATCTCGTATGCTGTGGCTCTCTGTGTGGTCAATGTACTCTTAGACCTTTCCAGTATTGCAAAAAGTGAATGCTCCACGTACAATGTCGCAGAGCATCCCATCACAATGATTGCACTCTTTTTAATGGCGAACACCACGGCTGCTAGAGCTTGTTCGCAAGTGTCCTTGCATCACTGCGTCTAGTGTACCACTGTAGTACGTCAGAGGCTTGTGACCCAATGATGGTTTTTTGTGTCAATACTGCTGTCATAAGTGTCCCATTGCAATGTGAAAATAAATAAAATTTGTTCTCATAGTCTGGCTTTGCTAGGACGGGTGCTGTTGTAATGTATTGAAGGCAGTGTACATTTCTTGTGTCCGATGTATTGCTATGCTCTCTCTCTCTGTGCTTCCTTAAGGCCTTGTAGGAGTGGTTTTGTATACCCTGTGTATTCTGAGATCCATGCACGGCAGTAATTGCACATGCCGAGAAATGTCCATCTCCTTCACTGTCCTGGGTTCATTCACAGCTCGCACTGCAGCTACACTGTCGGGGATTATTCTTTTGCCATCCTTGGATATCAGCTGACCCAAATATAACACCTCTGTTAAACAGTATTGTAATTTTTCTTTGTCTACTTTGTAGCCCTTGTGTGCCAGAAGTTTTAATAGTGACAGTGTCTTGCCTGCACACATCCTCATTCATTCCACAAATCAAGAGATCGTCTACGGACTAAATAATTGTGCTCTTGATGTCAATATTTCCAAGATCTTCATGTAAGATCCTGTTGAATATGCTTGGGCTCTCACAGTATCCCTGGGGCAACCTGCAGTGCTCATATCTTTTCCCCCAGGGTAAATGCGGTGAAATATTGTGATTCTGTGTCCAGTGGCACTGAGAAGAATACGTTCTTCAAATCCACCACTGAAACATGATGCATCTTTGGGTATGCTACACAAAATTGATGCTGGATTTGGGACAAGTGGGAATTCTTTTTGTATGACGTCATTGAGGGGGCGTAGGTCCTGTATCATCCTCCACGTCCCTCCCTTTGCTTTTTTAATGGGGTAAATACAAGTGTTAAATGGTGAATTTGAGGGCACCATAATCCCTTGTTGTAATAAGGCAGATATAGTTTCTTTTTATCCCTTCTTCTGCTTCTCGTGACGGGGGGTATTGTTTCACCCGGGGCAGCAACGCGCCTGGTTTGAGTTTTATTTTCACTGGTGTTCCTTCATGCAACAACCCCACATCATGTGGGCCTGTTGTCCACACTTCTTTTGGCACAAGTTGTCATCATTGAAAAATGTAGGTGGTGCGCCCACCACCGCCATAAATTGTACGTACGGGCACTTGTCTTGTCTGAATCATTATGTCTCAGGGAATTGCTATCTCCATTACAATTTCTCCGTCAATATCTGAGTCAGTGAAGAGTTCTTTGTCCAACAAATCTCGCAGGGATATGTTGGCATTGATGCACAACACTGCTCGCCATTTACATCCAGGTATGTCGGCTCCAATTACTGCTATTCTTTGTGCAGACACCTGCACCCTGTGCAAATGTTACGTTATTTTGCATTAATATAGCGCCTTATATACCATTGGGATGGTCTGAAGGCGCTGGTAGGTTGAACGCCCTTGGGAACCGAAGTTCGGGTCAGTAGAGAGAGTTCAAAGGTGCGTGTGCGCACCAGGTATGTGTGCAACTGGTGCGGAATTCGTGTAGTAGCTGCTTCTTAGCGGTAGGTGTGGTGGTTGAGAGATCAGGAGTATGTGTTCGCTCTGGCAGGATTATTCCAGACCGATTGTGACTGCGTTAGGCCTGAGGAGAACGCCTGGCTGGGGGGGTGTGAAACCAGCGGTGTTTACTTGGAGTGACCGGGAGGTGCTGATATGAGAACATTTATACCGAATGGTGTCATAGTATCTCTGTGTTCTAGTTGAGTGGTGGTATAAAGAGAGTAAGCGTGGGGTGTGGTATGATATATGCTCTTTCAAATGATCACTGCATTCCAAAGCATATTATGTATGTCACGCAATTCTATGTGATCAAGTCCGTCCTATGCACTTGTATTCATTTCAGGCGTTCAAGATTGCCCTACACACTCCTGTCTGCTCGACACACTCGCGCACTTTAGTCTACCTTGCGTGCTCTAGTCTATCCCTCGTTCTCCAGTGTGCCCCATGCATGCACTCCTGTATTCCATATGCATGCGCTCCCGTCTACCCTGCGCATGCACTCCCGTCTACCCCGTGCATGCACTCCTGTCTGCCTACGCACTCGTCCGCTCTACGTATTCGGCAGCTCTTGCACGCTCATCCGCTCTTGCACGCTCATCCGCTCTAAATGTTCATCCGTTCAGTATAGTCATCAGTTCTACGCCCTCCTGCGTTTTATTTGCTTCTCTGTATTTACGTAATCATCAACTCTACACGTACTCAGCAACTCTACACGCTCGTCCGCTCTACACACCCAACCACTCTACACACTCATCGGCTTTAGTATGTTCATCTATTCTATACACTCATCCGATCTCCATACTCATTTGATCTATCTAGTCGTCTGTTTTTCCACTCATGCACTCTTCCACTTAGTGCATTCATCTGTTCTATACGCTTCATCCATTCTAACTATATCATCCACGCCATTCACTACGTTCCCTCCTCATGCATTATGTCCATTTCATCAGTTTAGATCTCCTTAGTTTCCCAATGATTTATTCATATTATCCACTTCACTGTTTTGATCTACATTACTCGTTTAGTTCTGTTTGTCATTCTAGTTTACATTCAAGTTTATTAGCTGTCAATTTCTCGCATCAGGTAGTTTGTTGGGTCGGTGTCATTGTGATGCTGTTAGTTTGGAAAACCGGTTGGTTTTAGGGGGAAGAGCCAGGTTTTCAGTAGTTTGCGGAAGGACGCTAAATTCTCAGTTAGGCGGATGTGGGGTGGGAGCAAGTTCCACAGGGTTGGGGCCAGGGCTGAGAATGATGATCTGCCTAACCTGACTGAGTTTGTCTTAGGAATTACTAGGAGGCCGGCTGAGCTTGATCTTAGGGTGCGAGTGGGATGATAAGGTATTAGCTTGTCTTGAAGATATTGAGGTCCAGTTTTATGCAGTGCTCGATGGGAGAGGCATAAGGTTTTGAAAGCCACTCTACGGGCTACAGGAAGCCAGTGCAGTGTCTTAAGGGCTGGGGAGACGTGGTCTCTTGAACCGAGCGCAAGTAGCATTTTGGCCGCCGCGTTTTGTGCCCTTTGGAGTTTATTCAGTTGGTAGGCATGGAGTCCGAGGTATAGGGGGTTTGCCTAGTCCAGTCTTGATATAACGATTGATTGGACCGCAGAGAGCCTTTTGGGAAATGAGAGATATGGAAAGATGCGCCCAAGGGTAAGGTGGTAGTGGCAGGACATTGTTGACTTGGCGCGAGAGTGTTGGGTCAGAGTCCAGGGTGCATCCAAGATTTTTCACTGAGTTGGAGGGTGTCGGTGAGTTGCCCATGGCGGGTGGCCAGGGTAGTGGGTGCGGAAGATGATCGGAGTTACCGCAAACCATGATTTCCGTTTTGGAGGAGTTTAACAAGAGGTGGCTTTGGGTCATCCAGAGTTCTATGTTAAGGTGGCGGGATGCCAGGTCCGGTCGGGAGTTGGATTTCGCGTTCAGGAGTTTTAGAATTAGTTTTTTCGGCATAGTTGTAACACAGGATGTTGTGTGAACGAATTACTAGTGGGAGGGTGATCAGGTAGAGATTGAACAGGAGGGCGGATAGACATGTTCCTTGTGGGACTCCCGTGTCGACTGGTCGGGCTTGGGAGGTAAAGCTGGAGAGTCGTTATTTGGTGCCTGTCTTTGACGAATGAAGCTATCCATTTAAGAGCGGTTCCACGAATTCCTAGGGAGTGGAGGCGGTCTAGGAGGATTGAGTGATTGATCGTGTCAAAGGCGGCCGATAGGTCGAGGAGGATTAATGCGGCATATCCCGCAGAGTCTGCTGTCATTTTAAGGTCATCCCAGATCGAAGTTAGGGTGGTTTCAGTTCCGTGACGTGTTCTGAAACCTGATTGGGCGGGGTCTAGGAGATTGTTGGCTTCGACAAAGGCATTTAGTTGAAAGTAGGCGGTTGGGTCAATGAGTTTGGCAGGAACCTGGTGTTTGAGATGGGGCGGTAGTTTTTGGGCTCGAGAGGGTTGCGCAAAGGTTTTTTAATTAGAGGTTTGACGTGCACCATTTTGAATGCGTCGGGAAAGATACCAGAAGAAAGGGAGGCATTTATGATAGATCGTGCGTGTTCTCCTGCGCAGGTGGAAGCGAACATTTCTTTAAGGGTTGTGGCTGGGCAAGGGTCCAGTGGTGATCCAGATGGTCTGCGGGCAGATAGAAGTTTGAGAAATTGTTCTGGTGATATTTGACTAAAGGATTCGAACGTTGGTTGCATAGAGGTCGCAGCTGATGGGCTGGCTGGTACGGGCAGAGGATTGCCTGGTGGATGTAAGAGAGCCAGTTTGGTGGTTAGAGTTTTTGTCCTTTCGATAGCCGCTATCTGGGAGAGTAAGGTCTGCAGCTCAGTGTCACTGTGCTCTTTGACTATCGTCTGCTATGTACAACTCAAGTGGGTCACCTCTTAGTGAGCTTTGTACTTGTTCAGTGACTGCTGTCACTGTATTCTATGGGCCTTAGCGAAGAGCCAAGTATGTCACTTGTTTCTTAATAGTATTGCAGAGTGCAGACATGCATCATGCTCCTATTAGTGTCCATTTACTGTCCTGGACTCCTTCAGATGTAACACTCAATCGTGTGGAATGTCCACAGGAAGCTACAGTTTGTGGTTTTGCTCATCTGCTAAAACAGGAAGGATATGCCAAGACTTATTCGCCCAGCAAGCGCATGCATATGCATGTGCTGTGTGTTTGACAACCATTACTCAGCTATCAATGGTTGCAAGCCTGCATGAGTTATGAAAATAGCTGCCATTTACATTTCTCATCGTTTCACTAGCTAACCTTTGCATGATATGTGAAGAGTTATCTAACGGGCACATTTTCATAACTTTTCATAACAAACTGGTATGACTCAGAACTAGCAGCCGTGAAACGCAAGTGCAGAGCTACAGAATGGAAGTGGCAGACCACTGGCTCACCCTCTGACAAACTGGCCTGTCGTCCTACTTCAAAGAAAATACAGGCTTTCCATCCGTGCCAAGAAAAGGGCACACATTCAGGCACGGGTCTCTGGTGCATCCAACAACACGGCTGAACTCAAATCTGTAGGGAACTAGCCAACCCTTCTGCAGTCTCCTCCTCACCCCTCCCCTCGAAAGCCCTTTGCAACGCATTGGCCACTCACGTCACTACTAAAACTAGCACCCTTGCTTCCCTCTCCCCTTACCCCTCATCCATCCCCTTGCCTCCTATGGCTTCCCACCCTTCCTCCTCTCCTCCTTCTCTCGTTAAACCTGATGAGGTCAACAGAGTTGTCTGCTCCATTAAGGTCTCCTCCAAACAGGTTTCCCCCTGCTCCTCCAGAACCATTAAGGACACCATTGGCTCTCTTGCCCCTGCACTTGCTGATTTCTGGAACCACTCGTTTGCCACTGGATCTTTCTCCTCCTCCCTCAAGCACTCCCTTGCGCACCCTCTCCTGAAAAAACCTTCAGCAGACATCTGTACAGCCAAATACCGCCCTTTCTTCTTCAGCTTTCTTCTCATACTAAACTTGTTGGCGGTCTCCACGACCATCAATCTTCTCTAGGCTTCATTACTGCAATACCCTTCTCCTGAATCTACCTCTCTGCGACCCCCTCCAGCAAATCCAGAATAGGTCAGAGAAACTTATCCTTGGCCTCAAGCCAAGGCACTGCATCTCTCCTGCCCAAAAATCTTCACTGGCTCCCGGTTGCTGCAGAGATTGAAATTCAAATCCTCTGCATCATCCGCAAGGCTGTCTGGTGCTGGGGAACATGCTATCTGCAACTTGCTCCTACTACTCTCCCTCTAGACCTCTATGTTGCTATGGTAGCAACTTCTCTGTGTGTAAAGCGTTTTACTAAAGAGAGTCGTAGGGCGATCTCTTTCTTCAGCTGGCTCCCTCTAATGCAACAGCCTCCCCCCCCTTCCCCTTCGTCTTAAGCCGGACCTCCTCAAATTCCAGAAGCTCCTCAAGACTTTCGTTTTCACCTCCTCCTTTCCTTCTTCCCTCCTCTGCTAATCTCAGTCGCTGTGATTGGTGACCAGGGCCCTTATGCGTCCTTCGGGGCCCTGGCCTCCCACACCAAATCGTCTCAGCCTCTGCCTATACACAGCTCTTGCCTCGGCACCCACTGGCCTACGTAACTGTAGGCCTGCACTTGCCTACTTATTGCAGTTCAACACACCCTAGCACTTACTATATTGGGAACTTACTTCTCTTTGTTCTTGGACGTTCTGAATATGCACAGGACCTAGTAGGTTCATCTTTATCCTCCAGTGTATGAATTGTTTTCAACCCCACGTTTCCTCCAAGTTGCCCTGTGGGTGCCTTGAAACACAATTTACTTGTTATATAAGCGCCTACAAATGCACAATAAATAAAGGCATGGTAGGATAGTTCATATCATATAGTGGGTGGGGCATCATGTTCCAGAGAGTGGTGGCAGAGACTCGGAGGCATGATCCTCTGGCTCTGTTGCCCTTGAACCTGGGGGCGGTGAGGCAGTGGCTGTGGGTAGTGTGCAGAGGTCTGGAGGCACTGCGTCTGTTGATTCTCTGTGGAAGGTCGGATGGGCTCTGTTCGCAAGGCAGCATTGGATGATGTAGAAGACTTATTTATTGGGTATTTATAATGCGACTATACACAATGTGTTTCAAGACGTGACGAGACAAGAGTGTGCGGAAACGGGGAGGACAAGACAAAAACAATCCTACCCGGCCTTACGACGTTCGATTCGTGCAAGTGCAGTAAAGAGAAGTGCAGGGGAGAGGTGAGGTGGTGAAGTGCCGGTCAGGGCGGCAGGACCCATGAGAAGACGAATGCTGGGGGGGGGGGCTAGATGGACAGAGCCAGGGGAAAATAGAGTGCAGGGGAAGGAAGGTCCACGAGCTAAAGGACTGGAGGGGCTACAAAGGTACAAGCCCAGCCAGGCTAGTGCAGGGGTGGGGGAAGGGGGCAGAAGGGCAAGTGCAGGTTGGGAAGGTCAGGGGAGACCAAGTACAGGGGTAGACTGGTAGCTCTGGCTCAAGTCTGAGAAGGGCAGGGAGGACATTCCAGAGGGAGGCACCTGCGGAGGAGAGACATCTACCCCCACCCTCTGATTGGAAAAGCGTCTGATCTGCAGAGAGTTAGAACTAGACGACTGAAGGACTCTAGCAGGAAGGTATTTAGGGAGAGCGAGTTGGATGTAGAGGGGTTCCAGGCCCCAGAAAGCCTTGTGGATGATGTAGAGGGTCTTGAACTTAATCCTCGCAGCAACCGGGAGGCAGTGGAGAGATGTTGGGGCTGGAGAGATGCGGTCCCTGGGCTTGTGCCCAAGGATAAGTCTCAGTCCTAAATCTGGGGACATGACTGTTCCTGGCAATATCTCAGGGCGTGCTACAGGCGGAACACAAATTCTGTTGGCACCCTCCGTTCTTGGCGTTTTAGTTCAGGTACAACCCACGCTAGTGTCTTTAATCCTTGAATGAACATGTCTGGGTCAACCGGTATCCCACGCACCTCTGGTGCTGTGGCTCGTCTGTGTATTACTAGCATTGTTTGCATTGGACAGATCCCGGGGGTAGAGCACACTATCCCTCTTTCTGTAAAGGAGATGGTCATATTGAGCTTACTAAGAAGGTCCCTCCCCAGCCAAATGTATTGGTTATTCTTCATAATACAGTAGGGGTGCTCGCAGTGTTTTCTCCCCCACTGTTACATCCAATTCTTCCGTGTATGGTACCTCGACCACCGCCCCAGAGAACCCCTGTGTCTCCATTTTAAGATTAGATAACGGAAACCTGCCTTCTCATAGGCATGATTTTTCTGCTCTACCATAAAAATAAATAGTTTGTTTCCGATATCTGCCCCCACCAGTGGTTCCTCTGCTGCATTGAGGGTCGTTGATAGTACTGGACATGCAATTGCTCTCTGTTGGCTGTCCTATGCTGAATATCTTGTGTTTTCCTCATTATCAAAAACATTTCCACCACTGCCACTCCTCCAAACAGTGCAGGAGCATCATTTGCCATTGTGGCGAAGGGGTTACCTCGAACAGGGGCTATATGCTATTGCGACTGTGGGTGTTGTACATTCTGTGGGGGTGCTCAGCGATCGTATGTGTACCTCGGATCAGGCTGCTCCTTCCTCCTTCCGCCACCCATTGGCAGCCCGTGTGTGCTTCCCGGGTGGCGGTGGCCATACTGCTTTTCATTTTGGTAATTGTTCATGGGGCGGCTTCGACAGTCCCTTGAGAAATGCTCCCACAGTTCCAGCAATTCCCGGGTCCCCCTGTGGGTCCCTGACCTCCATACCCATATCCACCTCCTCTATATCCTCTGTACCCACCTCTTCCTCTGCGGGCGCTCCTTCCTTGCCATTGTTACCCTCCATAGTGTTCTTCACCATTCCACTGCTCTTGTCCATTTCCTGCCCAGTTTGCTGCCATTCTAGCTTGTATTGCTATTGACCCTTCCTCCTCCTCTCGTTCTCTTTCTGTGGGTGGGCTGCTACTGCTGCTGTGACCTTCACTAGTTTCGTCTGAATTAGTTTAGCCTCGTCTGCCAGTCTCTTCTGCACTATCTCTCTTTCTCTTTCTTTGATTAGTTTGCAATGATATACTATTATGCTCTGTATTTCTGGCCAGCCTTTGGCTTCTATCCCAGCTATTTTATCAAGCGCTTTTTGAACTGCTTTGGGGAGGCCTCGTTTTATTATGAAGTAGAACAGGGAGGTGGATTGGTCCCATGCTGTGCCCGTCTCTGCCCTCCACATCTCCTGCACCCGTAAAATGAAGGCCATCGCATCCTCCTCCTTGCCCATTGTGCACTGCATCACAGACTGTAAATCTAGTGTGTCGAGGAAAGTGTCTCTTAGTGGATCCCAGACTCTCGCCCTTACTGTGTTGAAGGATGCCCCATCGTGGCGGTCTCAAGCTAATGTTATTCCAGGAAAACCTGCTTTTGCCCAAACTCTGTCTGCTTGGTCACCTACTGCGGAAACTAATAAACTTTTTACATCACCTATTGCCGGGGGACCCCGGCAGTGTGTTTCTCAAATGCGTAGATCCATTTATTTGCCCCTCCTGAAAGCGAGTGCAACAATTTTAGTAAATTTTACTTATCCATTTGGGCCCAGGGTATGTAATTGGGTCTTCCTCCCCCCTGTCTTCCTCCCCACCCCCTGTGTATCAGTGGTAATTGCAGTTTGCTTTTGTCTATATTCCAGGTGCTTAATTTCTTTCTCTTTTTCCCTAATATTGCCATTCACCCCATTCTGTTTCTCGACCTCCCGTTCCATTCTTCCTTCATTGCCCTTCCCAAGGGTGTCTGTCCCATTCCCACTGGTGCCCCACCTGCTGCGATTTCCCCAACCTCCTTTCTTCTTGTTATTGCTCTTCTATGTCGCACCAAAATTCCTCCTCTCTGTCTGATGCCATGCCCCCTCGTGCCCTCTATTCCTTACTGCCAGGGGAGATGCGATCTGTTCTTTGGTTGGTTCTTTTCCCTTAATTGGAGGTACTTCCTCGAAGAGCCTCCATAGATCCAATATCTTTCTTCTATTGTGGTACTGTTTGCCTTTTATGTTTCACATATAGACATGTAGCTACCATGTCTAATAAGTTTTTATCGAATGAGCCTCATTTGGGCCATACCTGGGGTAGGCTTTCCCCTTTTAACTCTGTGATCCACTGATCATGGTACTTGGTAATCCTCTCATCGTAAACTGGCAAACTTTGACAAATATGGGCTAACAGTGTTTCTGCACCCATTCTGTCCCCAACACTTTCTCCCTTACCTTATGAGTTTTGCGTTATGAATGAGATACACAATGCTACAATATTTTATGCCTTTGTATACCACTTTTGTGACACAATATTTGATTTTCCTCCAGTTTGTCACACTTACTATGACAATATATACAAAACAGAAATCCAATACTTATTCTGTCACAACTTGTTTGTGTTTACTATGCGCAACAAACACAATAACACCATCACATGACATTGACCAAAGAACATATCACATATAACATTTAACATAAATCCTCCTTGCCTGCCTCCTCTTACCCCTGCTGTCTGCCCCTCAATAGTTTTTTTTGTCCACTTTACATTTCCCCACTACCCAAGAAAGAAAGAATAAAAGCGTTTCTAAATTGTACTACTCCGAGCCTCCCTTTATATGAGACTCCTACTGATTACACTTATTTTCTCTTTTTACTCCCAGCACTAGTCGAGATAGCACTATGCAGCGCCGCCTTCCACCCCCTCGCGGAGCTAGTTTCCCGTATTCCTCTTTCACCTCGTAATCTCCTTAACCTGTCCTAATGGCCATATGCAGAAAGAATAGACTAGACCCACAAGAACCGCTTTAGCTGTATTTCCTTTTACCCTCCTTTAGTCTCCCTTCACTTCATCTGACTCCGTATGCTACACCTGGGTCTCTGCTATGGCCAGGGATGTCTTGTGCCAAAAGGAACAAAGGGACGAAATCACGTCCCGGGTCACCACTTGAAAGTGAGAGTGCCCCAAAAATGCAATGATAACTCCCCAATGAGAGTCAGTAATTGACACACCCCATGAGGGAATGAGACCAGGACCAAGTGCGGGTGAAGATAAAAAGCAAAGTTTATCCAAAACCAAAATGGGGCAAGCAGAGAGATCTGCAACCTCAAAGAGCGCTCTGCCAGACAATAGAAGACATTCATATTGATAACAAAATAACGTCATCATGAGGTAAGCTATAGGGTGCACATAAATTGTGGGGATTGGGTGGCAAAAACTAGCTACTATACAATGTTTAAGGACGCTGCTACATGATTGGCGGAAGTCCACGTGGTGCCAGCGCGGTGTGCACAGATCAGCTGGGCTCATCGGGGTGGAGAGCAGGGTCAGCCGATGTTTTGAGCTGCTACAATTTACCCTACTTAACACTTGCCCTTGTGGCCATACATACTTTAACCGACATCTATCTAGTTTAACACATGAGAGATATATTACTAACCATTTGACCTGAACAATAAAAGTGAGAATAAACCTGATGAGGTCAACAGAGTTGTCTGCTCCATTAAGGTCTCCTCCAAACAGGTTTCCCCCTGCTCCTCCAGAACCATTAAGGACACCATTGGCTCTCTTGCCCCTGCACTTGCTGATTTCTGGAACCACTCGTTTGCCACTGGATCTTTCTCCTCCTCCCTCAAGCACTCCCTTGCGCACCCTCTCCTGAAAAAACCTTCAGCAGACATCTGTACAGCCAAATACCGCCCTTTCTTCTTCAGCTTTCTTCTCATACTAAACTTGTTGGCGGTCTCCACGACCATCAATCTTCTCTAGGCTTCATTACTGCAATACCCTTCTCCTGAATCTACCTCTCTGCGACCCCCTCCAGCAAATCCAGAATAGGTCAGAGAAACTTATCCTTGGCCTCAAGCCAAGGCACTGCATCTCTCCTGCCCAAAAATCTTCACTGGCTCCCGGTTGCTGCAGAGATTGAAATTCAAATCCTCTGCATCATCCGCAAGGCTGTCTGGTGCTGGGGAACATGCTATCTGCAACTTGCTCCTACTACTCTCCCTCTAGACCTCTATGTTGCTATGGTAGCAACTTCTCTGTGTGTAAAGCGTTTTACTAAAGAGAGTCGTAGGGCGATCTCTTTCTTCAGCTGGCTCCCTCTAATGCAACAGCCTCCCCCCCCTTCCCCTTCGTCTTAAGCCGGACCTCCTCAAATTCCAGAAGCTCCTCAAGACTTTCGTTTTCACCTCCTCCTTTCCTTCTTCCCTCCTCTGCTAATCTCAGTCGCTGTGATTGGTGACCAGGGCCCTTATGCGTCCTTCGGGGCCCTGGCCTCCCACACCAAATCGTCTCAGCCTCTGCCTATACACAGCTCTTGCCTCGGCACCCACTGGCCTACGTAACTGTAGGCCTGCACTTGCCTACTTATTGCAGTTCAACACACCCTAGCACTTACTATATTGGGAACTTACTTCTCTTTGTTCTTGGACGTTCTGAATATGCACAGGACCTAGTAGGTTCATCTTTATCCTCCAGTGTATGAATTGTTTTCAACCCCACGTTTCCTCCAAGTTGCCCTGTGGGTGCCTTGAAACACAATTTACTTGTTATATAAGCGCCTACAAATGCACAATAAATAAAGGCATGGTAGGATAGTTCATATCATATAGTGGGTGGGGCATCATGTTCCAGAGAGTGGTGGCAGAGACTCGGAGGCATGATCCTCTGGCTCTGTTGCCCTTGAACCTGGGGGCGGTGAGGCAGTGGCTGTGGGTAGTGTGCAGAGGTCTGGAGGCACTGCGTCTGTTGATTCTCTGTGGAAGGTCGGATGGGCTCTGTTCGCAAGGCAGCATTGGATGATGTAGAAGACTTATTTATTGGGTATTTATAATGCGACTATACACAATGTGTTTCAAGACGTGACGAGACAAGAGTGTGCGGAAACGGGGAGGACAAGACAAAAACAATCCTACCCGGCCTTACGACGTTCGATTCGTGCAAGTGCAGTAAAGAGAAGTGCAGGGGAGAGGTGAGGTGGTGAAGTGCCGGTCAGGGCGGCAGGACCCATGAGAAGACGAATGCTGGGGGGGGGGGCTAGATGGACAGAGCCAGGGGAAAATAGAGTGCAGGGGAAGGAAGGTCCACGAGCTAAAGGACTGGAGGGGCTACAAAGGTACAAGCCCAGCCAGGCTAGTGCAGGGGTGGGGGAAGGGGGCAGAAGGGCAAGTGCAGGTTGGGAAGGTCAGGGGAGACCAAGTACAGGGGTAGACTGGTAGCTCTGGCTCAAGTCTGAGAAGGGCAGGGAGGACATTCCAGAGGGAGGCACCTGCGGAGGAGAGACATCTACCCCCACCCTCTGATTGGAAAAGCGTCTGATCTGCAGAGAGTTAGAACTAGACGACTGAAGGACTCTAGCAGGAAGGTATTTAGGGAGAGCGAGTTGGATGTAGAGGGGTTCCAGGCCCCAGAAAGCCTTGTGGATGATGTAGAGGGTCTTGAACTTAATCCTCGCAGCAACCGGGAGGCAGTGGAGAGATGTTGGGGCTGGAGAGATGCGGTCCCTGGGCTTGTGCCCAAGGATAAGTCTCAGTCCTAAATCTGGGGACATGACTGTTCCTGGCAATATCTCAGGGCGTGCTACAGGCGGAACACAAATTCTGTTGGCACCCTCCGTTCTTGGCGTTTTAGTTCAGGTACAACCCACGCTAGTGTCTTTAATCCTTGAATGAACATGTCTGGGTCAACCGGTATCCCACGCACCTCTGGTGCTGTGGCTCGTCTGTGTATTACTAGCATTGTTTGCATTGGACAGATCCCGGGGGTAGAGCACACTATCCCTCTTTCTGTAAAGGAGATGGTCATATTGAGCTTACTAAGAAGGTCCCTCCCCAGCCAAATGTATTGGTTATTCTTCATAATACAGTAGGGGTGCTCGCAGTGTTTTCTCCCCCACTGTTACATCCAATTCTTCCGTGTATGGTACCTCGACCACCGCCCCAGAGAACCCCTGTGTCTCCATTTTAAGATTAGATAACGGAAACCTGCCTTCTCATAGGCATGATTTTTCTGCTCTACCATAAAAATAAATAGTTTGTTTCCGATATCTGCCCCCACCAGTGGTTCCTCTGCTGCATTGAGGGTCGTTGATAGTACTGGACATGCAATTGCTCTCTGTTGGCTGTCCTATGCTGAATATCTTGTGTTTTCCTCATTATCAAAAACATTTCCACCACTGCCACTCCTCCAAACAGTGCAGGAGCATCATTTGCCATTGTGGCGAAGGGGTTACCTCGAACAGGGGCTATATGCTATTGCGACTGTGGGTGTTGTACATTCTGTGGGGGTGCTCAGCGATCGTATGTGTACCTCGGATCAGGCTGCTCCTTCCTCCTTCCGCCACCCATTGGCAGCCCGTGTGTGCTTCCCGGGTGGCGGTGGCCATACTGCTTTTCATTTTGGTAATTGTTCATGGGGCGGCTTCGACAGTCCCTTGAGAAATGCTCCCACAGTTCCAGCAATTCCCGGGTCCCCCTGTGGGTCCCTGACCTCCATACCCATATCCACCTCCTCTATATCCTCTGTACCCACCTCTTCCTCTGCGGGCGCTCCTTCCTTGCCATTGTTACCCTCCATAGTGTTCTTCACCATTCCACTGCTCTTGTCCATTTCCTGCCCAGTTTGCTGCCATTCTAGCTTGTATTGCTATTGACCCTTCCTCCTCCTCTCGTTCTCTTTCTGTGGGTGGGCTGCTACTGCTGCTGTGACCTTCACTAGTTTCGTCTGAATTAGTTTAGCCTCGTCTGCCAGTCTCTTCTGCACTATCTCTCTTTCTCTTTCTTTGATTAGTTTGCAATGATATACTATTATGCTCTGTATTTCTGGCCAGCCTTTGGCTTCTATCCCAGCTATTTTATCAAGCGCTTTTTGAACTGCTTTGGGGAGGCCTCGTTTTATTATGAAGTAGAACAGGGAGGTGGATTGGTCCCATGCTGTGCCCGTCTCTGCCCTCCACATCTCCTGCACCCGTAAAATGAAGGCCATCGCATCCTCCTCCTTGCCCATTGTGCACTGCATCACAGACTGTAAATCTAGTGTGTCGAGGAAAGTGTCTCTTAGTGGATCCCAGACTCTCGCCCTTACTGTGTTGAAGGATGCCCCATCGTGGCGGTCTCAAGCTAATGTTATTCCAGGAAAACCTGCTTTTGCCCAAACTCTGTCTGCTTGGTCACCTACTGCGGAAACTAATAAACTTTTTACATCACCTATTGCCGGGGGACCCCGGCAGTGTGTTTCTCAAATGCGTAGATCCATTTATTTGCCCCTCCTGAAAGCGAGTGCAACAATTTTAGTAAATTTTACTTATCCATTTGGGCCCAGGGTATGTAATTGGGTCTTCCTCCCCCCTGTCTTCCTCCCCACCCCCTGTGTATCAGTGGTAATTGCAGTTTGCTTTTGTCTATATTCCAGGTGCTTAATTTCTTTCTCTTTTTCCCTAATATTGCCATTCACCCCATTCTGTTTCTCGACCTCCCGTTCCATTCTTCCTTCATTGCCCTTCCCAAGGGTGTCTGTCCCATTCCCACTGGTGCCCCACCTGCTGCGATTTCCCCAACCTCCTTTCTTCTTGTTATTGCTCTTCTATGTCGCACCAAAATTCCTCCTCTCTGTCTGATGCCATGCCCCCTCGTGCCCTCTATTCCTTACTGCCAGGGGAGATGCGATCTGTTCTTTGGTTGGTTCTTTTCCCTTAATTGGAGGTACTTCCTCGAAGAGCCTCCATAGATCCAATATCTTTCTTCTATTGTGGTACTGTTTGCCTTTTATGTTTCACATATAGACATGTAGCTACCATGTCTAATAAGTTTTTATCGAATGAGCCTCATTTGGGCCATACCTGGGGTAGGCTTTCCCCTTTTAACTCTGTGATCCACTGATCATGGTACTTGGTAATCCTCTCATCGTAAACTGGCAAACTTTGACAAATATGGGCTAACAGTGTTTCTGCACCCATTCTGTCCCCAACACTTTCTCCCTTACCTTATGAGTTTTGCGTTATGAATGAGATACACAATGCTACAATATTTTATGCCTTTGTATACCACTTTTGTGACACAATATTTGATTTTCCTCCAGTTTGTCACACTTACTATGACAATATATACAAAACAGAAATCCAATACTTATTCTGTCACAACTTGTTTGTGTTTACTATGCGCAACAAACACAATAACACCATCACATGACATTGACCAAAGAACATATCACATATAACATTTAACATAAATCCTCCTTGCCTGCCTCCTCTTACCCCTGCTGTCTGCCCCTCAATAGTTTTTTTTGTCCACTTTACATTTCCCCACTACCCAAGAAAGAAAGAATAAAAGCGTTTCTAAATTGTACTACTCCGAGCCTCCCTTTATATGAGACTCCTACTGATTACACTTATTTTCTCTTTTTACTCCCAGCACTAGTCGAGATAGCACTATGCAGCGCCGCCTTCCACCCCCTCGCGGAGCTAGTTTCCCGTATTCCTCTTTCACCTCGTAATCTCCTTAACCTGTCCTAATGGCCATATGCAGAAAGAATAGACTAGACCCACAAGAACCGCTTTAGCTGTATTTCCTTTTACCCTCCTTTAGTCTCCCTTCACTTCATCTGACTCCGTATGCTACACCTGGGTCTCTGCTATGGCCAGGGATGTCTTGTGCCAAAAGGAACAAAGGGACGAAATCACGTCCCGGGTCACCACTTGAAAGTGAGAGTGCCCCAAAAATGCAATGATAACTCCCCAATGAGAGTCAGTAATTGACACACCCCATGAGGGAATGAGACCAGGACCAAGTGCGGGTGAAGATAAAAAGCAAAGTTTATCCAAAACCAAAATGGGGCAAGCAGAGAGATCTGCAACCTCAAAGAGCGCTCTGCCAGACAATAGAAGACATTCATATTGATAACAAAATAACGTCATCATGAGGTAAGCTATAGGGTGCACATAAATTGTGGGGATTGGGTGGCAAAAACTAGCTACTATACAATGTTTAAGGACGCTGCTACATGATTGGCGGAAGTCCACGTGGTGCCAGCGCGGTGTGCACAGATCAGCTGGGCTCATCGGGGTGGAGAGCAGGGTCAGCCGATGTTTTGAGCTGCTACAATTTACCCTACTTAACACTTGCCCTTGTGGCCATACATACTTTAACCGACATCTATCTAGTTTAACACATGAGAGATATATTACTAACCATTTGACCTGAACAATAAAAGTGAGAATACATGGGTCCAGGTGGCAAACTTATTCGTGAGATTATGTTGTCACACTCATCAACCATTCCTTTACATCTCCTAGGACAATTATTTATTGTTTGTTATCATGAGAGAAATATATTGCCACACAGGGGGACATGGGTCTGGGGTGAGCTGGGGTGGTACACGGCTGTGATGTTACTTCAAAAGGCATTGAGGTCAGGGGGCTGAGGGGAGGGTGAATACTTGGTGCAGGCTCAGCAGAAGGGTGAGAGGTTACATTTGTAGCATCAGAGACATCAGTGATAACAAGGGCCTTTAGCCATCAGCCCGGCATGAGGGGAGAGGATGGTGGAGGCTGGGTGAGCGGCTCTGCAGGAGAGGGGCGAGCAGGCCCTGTAGCTTGCTGCCGGCCCACTTTGCGGGGTTACATGCGAATCATTAGGATGCGAGGTAGAACTAGGCCAGTGTGGTTGCAGGTACATTGAATAATATGCGAGCTCTGAGTATAATATAGGACACACGTTTACGTTTATCATGAGCATCATGTTATAAAATAAATTCTATCTATGATAGACTTGTGGCTTTATCATTTTGCGTTATACATAGTTAGAACCGTATGCTAGTTGAACATATTTGTGAACGTGCATATATTGGAAAACCAGTGGTTATCTGGATCGTGTACCTTGCATCATATCGAACAAGTAACGTATCATACATTAGTGTGACTGTTTGGCAAAGAATAAGATTCACCCAACAGTATGGGGCCTAGTTATAAAACTAATAGCTTTCTGCGCAGTAAAATAGTTATAATTCTTGTTTCGTTTCATAGAATCAGCCCCTTAATACACAACTCCTGGAGGGGATTTATTACATTTACAGTGGGATTAGCATTGTGGGTGAACTAGAGTGGCACACAGGCGTGGGGTATGTATCTGTTACTTCAAAAGGAGAGCAAGGTTGGGGGGTTATCCACTGCGTATGTCATAAATGAGGGGCCTGCAAGGGGACGAGACATGTTTGTGGAGATTAATTGTTTTCCTCAAACCCAAGCCTTTGCCCGGTCATTCATAGGGCAGCGATGAACTGCAGAAGGTGAAAAATAGTGTTTGTCTTGTAGCTTGTTCGTGCCTAGTCTCCCGTGGGAACAGGCCTACTGTAGGGACGCAGAGTGGAGGGGGATGGAGAGGTGACTGGCTCGCTGTGCGCTATCTCAAGGGGAGAGCTGCATCTCCGCAGGCAGCCTTTGTTCATGAGGCCTGTGGTAGTCTGGTTGCGGTACAAAATGGAGTCTGGGATCAGCCTTCTGGCCGAGGTATGCATCCATATGGGTCGTCCGGCAGCCATCTCGCATCCCTGGCCACAGGCGGCCGGTGGACGAATTATAATCTGTAAGTGGGTTGGAATGGAGGGGAGAGGGGGATATTGAAGACCATGCATCCCATACACATCTTTGGGGATAGTGAAGAAAAATACTTGGTTCGAATGTTCAATCCTGAGTTTAGCAGGGTAAAGCATGGAGTATTTCATCTCGCAGCCTCTTCTTGGTAGCTAGAAAGGGTTTACGATCTGGTTGAACAGACACAGATAAGTCGGGGTATAGGAGGATTCTGGAGGAGCTGAGGAAGAGGGCCCCCTTGGCTCTCGCCGCACGAAGAAGCGAGTCTCTGTCTTGGGAGTTTAATACTCTTGCAATGATGGGGCGAGGCGGTGCACCCGGCCTGGGTTTTGATGTCTGGGTGCGGTGGCCTCTCTATTCCAAACTGCGGGGAGAGTTTCGGGGAATCCAGTAGAATAAGCAGGGTAGGTTTGTGGTCTTCCATAGGGCCGTCGATCTTATCTTCTGGGACCCTGATAATGTGGAAGTTGTTGCGCGATTCGAGGTCCTCGTTCTTCTTGCTAACATCCAGGACCTTGTGGATAGAGCAGTCACCTCCGCTCGAAGGGCGACCATGTCATCTTCGGCTGCACCAACCCTTGTCTCCACCTCCGTAACTCGGTTGTCCAGTTTTGCATATGGGCTTTGATCGACGATATGGTCCCATTCATGTCATCTAGTTTGGAATGTAGAGCATGTTGATGGAGCTCTGTTTTTTGTTAGCTCCCACCAACTCTCACAGGAGATGAACGGCGCAGTGCACAGGGATGGTCGGTGACCGATCCGGGCCAGGGAGCCTGGCTTCAGCGGGTGTCGATGAGCAGTAAGGTTATCCGACGTAGTCTGCAGTGCAGTGGTAGGTCTCAGGATAGTGTATCTTGCAGGTATTGCAGTGAAAGTGGGCTGACCTCTGTGTGGACCGATGAGGTGTGCAGACAGCAGAGAGGTCCAGGAACCACGTGAAGTACCCCGTAGGTGGTTCCAGTGGAGATAAGGTTCAGTAGGGGTGGCCAGCAGTGACCAACTCCAACAGATCTGACTCAGACCGGATTCGGGTGGGTTGCTGCCTCCATCGTATGATGGGGAAGGGATGTGCAGGTCTGGCCCCAGCTTCCAGTGCGTCAAGGGAATAGACAGAGGCCGGTCACACAGCCAGAGGGAAAGGGCTGGATAAGGTGTGCTATGTTCCAAGGGGTAGTCTCAGTAGAGGCAGGACCAGCTATCCAGGGTAAAGCAGGATCATTAGGGTTGACCCATATTGACTGCTCTGTTTTTTTGCAAGTTCCTTTGGTCAAGGTCACACCAAGACTCGTGGGGAGCAGGGGCGTACTGCACGTGGGTAGATGGCGATTATTTGCAATGGGCAGTGAGGTTTAGTTCAAGTAAGTATCACATTCAGCACATGCGTAATGAGGTGCAGGGATTCACCCCTCTGTGAGATTTCAGGTACAGCAGTCCAGGCACGGGGGCGACACCCCATTGAGTCAGAATGATCACGTGGCTATTAAGCAGGCATCCAATGGTACTATGTGCGTTGTGTCTGAGGTGGGGAGAGGTAGCAAGTCCTCTACATCCAGGTTGCATCACTCTAAAGAGGCGAGTGGCTCCTCTCTGTCAAAGTCTGATTGGCTGGACAAGTCAAAGGTGTCCAGTGGTAGGCCAGAGAAATCTGGGCACAAGGCTGCGTCGGGGGGACAGAGGACTGTCAAAGTCTAGGGAGTCTTCCTCCTCGAAGCACTCGTCTAAAGACCATCATAGGTCATCGTCCACCCGAGAATCGTCGAAGCACTGTTCCGGCTCTTCTTCCAAGAAATCCGCTTCAATGGAGAAAGCTAGGTCTGTGGAGGCCTCAGTCCCGACGACAAAGGTGTCGTTGACTGATGTCCCCTCGTCGACAGTAGTGGCAGTCGGCTCTTCCATTGTCGGTGGTGTCATCGGCTGTCTGTGACTGACTGTGGGCCGCAGTTGCTGTCAACGGCACAGATGGATACGGATGGTGGCTTGTTGCCGACAGGGGAGCCGTGGCAATCTGGAGCCGGCTTTGGGCCCATGCTCCAGGTGGACATTCTTCAACAGGAACCAGCAGCGTATTCTGTTTCCTCGGGACTGGAGGACGAACATGTTTTTGATCCGTCGGCGCTGGGTCTGCAGGGGGCAGGATGGTCTACGTCCAGTGGGGTGGAGGCTGGGCAACCCCTCTAACCGTTGGTGAATCCACACACACTGCTATCCATGCAGGTGTTGAGTACGCTCCAGTCGTTGTTGGGGCAATTGGATGCAAGACTTCTGCCGTCTCCCAGCCCGGTGGTTCCGGTGGTGGTTGGTGTTCCTGGTGAAGCCCCTCAGGGGCAGTGGGTGAGGCCCAAGGAATTCGCCTCCGGTGCAGTTGCCGTTGCTGGTAGGGTTGGCCCTTCCCAGAAGTAATCCAGAGGAAGGGGAACTGGTCGATTCGGATCAGGAGAGTGCTCCTCGTCGCCTACGAGGGACGATTTACAGACCCTGAAGTGGAACCGCCTAGTAGCTCAGCTCAGCCGTCTCCGCCGGATGATGTTGAGGCTATCCACGCAATGATGGCGAAAGCATGCCGGGAGTTTGGCCTGGCTCCTGAAGAGGAGCGGAAAGACTGCTTTTGCTTCGATCACATGGGGAAGCGGCGGAAAGTGGTCTGCTCGGTCCCCATTTTGGAACACTTGTGGCAGGAAGGTCTGCGCACAATGTGCCATCCTTTTTCAGATCCTGCGGTGAAGGGGTGTCTGGAACAGAAGTGTAAGGCGCTGGAATCTACTCCCAAATGCCTTGTGTCGCAGCCCATGCTGGAGTCCGTGGTTTCTGCGTCAGCTAGCCAGAAGCCAGCACAAGTGTGTTACGCCCCTGGACGGACAGTGTGGCCAAAAAAGCAGGACACCTTTGGGAAGAAGGTCCTGACAGTAGGGGCTACTACGGTGAAAGCAGCAAATTCCTTGGCAGTTATGGCCCAGTATGACAGGGAGATGTGGCAATGGTTGGCCCTGATATTAGATAAACTTCCGGAGCAACACCGCAAGGAGGCGATGCAACTGGTTCGAGAGGGGGAGGAGGCCTCCAACCACAGCATCAACCTTGCAGTGGACCAGGCGGAGTTGGGATTCAAGCAAATCAATATTGGTGTTGTGCTCCAGTGGCAGTCTTGGCTGTGGTGCACGGACTTTCGTCCGGAAGTCCAGAATAAGGTTGTGGATATGCCCTGTGAGGGTAAACCGCTCTTTGGAGAAAAGATCGATGAGGCTCTGAAGGGGATGAAAACACTGAGACAGCAAAGTCTCTAGGTTCCCTGCAGAGTGGCCGTTCGTTTTGCTATTTCGGGCCTTTCGTGGAGCCTCTGGTAATGCCCAGTTTGCCGCCTCCGTGACAGGTTACGGGTGCTCCAGCTATTCTTCCCAAGGCTTCAAGCGCTCATTCCAGTCAGTGCAGAAGAGCAGAGAATTTCCAGCACAGAGTAAGAAGGGTACTCCCGCCTCAGCTGCTAAAGGAAGGCAGTCGAAGTCTCAACAATGACTGGCATATGGGCAGTCTGCTAGGGGGCAGGGTGGCGAACCAAGTCGAGTGGCATCTTATCACTATGGACAGCTGGGTCCTGGATACAGTAGGTCTTGGCCACTTGTTGGAGTTTCTGCGCCCTCAACTCCCCATTCCACCCATGCACGTGGCACAACCGCATCTTCCAGTCTTGCGGCAGGAGGTGGTACTCATGCTGGCGAAAGGGGCGATCGAACCAGTTCCAGTGTCGGAACGTGGTCAGCGGGTGTACGCCTGGTATTTTGTCATAAAAAAGCCCAATGGAAAGTTGAGGCCTATTCTAGATCTTCGGCCGCTGAACAAAAAGCTGCAACGCCTGAAGTTGAAGATGTCATCCGCTCGGTGGAGCCGGGAGAGTTCCTGGTGTCGTTAGAACTGGAGGACACCTACTTCCACATCCTGATGCGGCCAAAACACTACAAACTCCATGGACTATCATTACCAGTTCTGTGTCCTCCCGTTTGGGATGAAGTCGGCTCCCAGGACTTTCACAAAGTGCGTGGCTCCGGTGGCTGCCTTCCTTCGCAGGGAAGGCCATCGTGTGTACCAATACCTGGACGATTGGTGGGCAAGGGGCCTGTCGCCGTAAAGGACGTTGAGTCTCTCCAGGTGTCCATGGGCCTATTATAATGGCTGGGGTTCACTGTCAACTTTGCAAAATCCTATCTGACGCCGTCCAGGGACTTGGTGTTTCTCGGTGCTCAGATTCTCACACAGGACAATCTGGTGAAGCCTTCCAGCGAAAGAGTGGAGAAGCTGGAGTCCAAGGTGGGCGAGTGGGGCCGTGGTGCGGTGGTCTCGGTCCGGAGTTGCATGTCGCTGCTGGGCTCCAGGGGAGTCCTGCATTCCGCTTTTCCCAAATTGCTGTCTGTTCATGAGACCAGTGCAGGAATTCCTCGCAGACCCGTGGTATCAGTGTCGAGGTCGCAGTGTTGAGGGTTGTGTACAGACAAAGTGGTCATCTCCTGGGGGCTGGTGGTGGACTTGCACAGAAAATCTCGTACGGGGCATGCCCCTGTTGGAAGCTGACTTTCAGTGGAACCAGACTTTCAGTTCACAATTGTGTCAGATGCTTCCCAGGTGGGGGGCGCACCTTGACCAGTCACAAGTCCAGGGCCTGTGGTCCCGGGAGGAGGCATTGTTGCACACCAACGTACTGGTGTTGAGAATGGTGCACTGGGTTCTGAAGTCGTTTCTACCTCGCATTCAAGGTGCATGGTGCGAGTGTTGATGGACAAAACCACCACAATGTTCGATTTGAGGAAGCGGGGCGGCACGCATTCCCGGATTCTGTCCAGGGAGGCTCAGGAGGTCTGGCATTGGGCCATTGCTCAGGGAATTCACATTGCCTGAACATTCTGAACCCCCGGCAAATGGCAAGCAGCAGACGCGCTCAGCTGGGACACAAGTCAGTTGCACGAGTGGAAGCTGAAGAAGGAGCAAGTAACCCGAATCTTCCAGAAATGGGTGTTTCCCCCTCTAGACTTGTTTGCAACACAGGAGAACAAGCGGTGCCCGGGGTTTGCCAGCAGTATCGCTCATCCGGAGTGCCAGCAGAGTGGCTCATCTGGAGTCGAGGGAGGACGCATTCTCGTTCGGGCCTCTTCGCATATGAGTTTCCCGGGTTTCCGCTAATTCGGAGAACGATCCAGTTGGTGCACAAGCAGGCCTCCAGATAAGGTGCGTACAATGCCTTTTTTTACACATGAAAATCTTAAATACGACAGCTTTATTATTTTCCTGTGTACATTTACACACAGGTTTAGAGCAGTGCAAAGGTCCGGTTACTTGACGGAAACCAGAAGGCTTCTTTTGATTTTTATCTACATGGATGTAATTGCAAGTCACCTCTGAAACCGAATGTATTTCTCTGAAGCCTTTAAAAAAAAAGAAACTGCATGCTGTGATAAAAGGAATGCTTTCTTTCCATTCAGCTTCAGAAGCACTGCATATTTTCCTAGAATTTTAGGATTGTATAATTAATAAGATGGAAAACTAAGTTGCAATTGAGAATTAATATTTAGTAGCAAATTATGCTTTTTTTAAATTTATTTTTTTACGGTGAAAGCAAACCAGTAATGCACAATTGTATTTTTCAGAGTTCCGGTGCTATGTGCATAATCATGCGGAGGCAGATAATTTTTACACTTATAATTTAATTTACATTCTAATTATAAAAACAGTGTGTAAAATGAGGACTATGCACTGTATAGTTACATCCATTCAACCTTGCAGTCAATGGGGTACATTACTATAAATGATCAGTGGCAGCAGTGTCTGTGCTCAAGGGTGAGTGATTGTCATTACACCAATCACAGGTGTTCTAGCCTCTCAAATCCTCAAAATTAAAACATCCAAAACCGGACTCTCCAGGAAGTGCAGGTGCTGTTCAAATGCAAAGGAAAGTTACATTGGTAATTCAAATAGCAACTCAGCAAAACCTGTCCCTGTGATCATCCAGATAGGTATTTAACTTTATATAGAGCTTCATAAATGGTTCATCCAACATCTAGGTACTGTGATTATTATACCTCAGTCGATACTAAGTTAACCAACCTCTGAAGGATGTTAGCCAATAAGATAGCTCAGTTGGTTCAGTACTCGTTGCTGCTATCTGTGCATGATCTTCCGGTTGCAGGTCCGAAATTCCGGCAAGGCCAGCCCAGCCTTTCATCCTTTCGAGGTTGATAAAGGAGTACTGACTTGGGTTTGGTGATAATTGTGATAAATATGTTCTCGCGCTTTGCCAAAAGCACTAAATAAATAACCATTTGACCATTAGATTAGATATAGAATTCAGCATGGAGTCTGTGCCTCTCTGCACTGTTCTATCATAACATTGGCGTACCATTAGATAGTAATAACTCCAGGAAATGAGGACTTTCATTAAACATCAAAAGCAATTCTGCTATCGAACCTCAACACACACAATACAATTCATGTTTGCTTTACCATGTAATTGGCTAGGTTTTTAGATTTAAATATATACACGAGAGATCAAATAGCCAGACCTTGGAGAAATAATAAAAGGTGTATTCTGTCGCAATGAAGAAACCTGCAGCATAGTAATGATTTCCATATAGTTTTTGCATACGTCGGCTGGATGTCACATACATTTTACTCTCTTGCAAAAGAGAAAAGTAATTTTTACTCTCTTAAAATCACATTTACTCTCAAAGTTTAAAAATAGGGAGTAAAATACTCCCACCTCAAAATCTTATCTGGAGCACTGTGCGCAAGTACCAGTGCAAAGTCATCTTGGTAGCCCCATTCTGGCCCAGGCAGACGTGGTTCTCAGATCTCCTTCATCTCGCAGTGGAGAGCTGCTTTGTCTGGTGGTGGAGCGGGATCTGCTTCCGCAGGACATGGGCACAGTGTGGCATCATGATCTAGCCTCTCTCAGCCTGGCAGTGTGACTCCTGACCACGCCGAGTTCGGTCAGCTACGTATCTCCCAAGAGTGTCGTCGGATCCTGGAGGCGGCAAGGGCACCTTCTACCAATCTCTCGTATGGTAGTAAATGGGCAAGGTTCTGTGCCTGGTGTGAAGTGCACCCGGAGGTGCAGCCGTTGGAAGTTTCTCCGGCCCAGATTCTCCCTTACCTACTACAGCTGGCACAGGGGGTGGGGGGGCTGGCATTGTCATCGATTAAGGTGCATTTGGCGGCCATTTCCAGGTTCACGAGACGGCGCCATGCTACTCCTCTTTTTATTTAGTGACAGGTTGGTTAAACACTTTTATAAAAGGACTCTTTCGGACATTTCCCCCGGAGAAGAGGTTTGCTACGGGATGGAGTCCCAATGTGGTTCTCTCTGCTCTCATGAAACCGCTGTTTGAGCCCATGTCGACAGCATCCTTGAAGTTTCTCTCGTGGAAAGCCGCATTTCTGGTGGCGATCACTTCTGCCAGAAGGGTGTCGGAGTTGCAGGCGCTAGTCATTGACCCGCCGTATTGAAGATTCATGAGGGACTTCTCCTCGCTACTAATCTGCACTTTATCCCGAAAGTGCTGTCAGCATTTCACAAACATGCTTCAATTGCCTTGCCCTCGTTCTTTGCTAATGCAACCACGCCAGCAGAGAAAGCCCTGCATTCCCTGGACGTCAAGAGGGCGTTTAGATTTTATCTGGACCGGACTCAGGGTTTCTGGAAGTCGGAACAGCTGTTTGTGGCATTTGGTCCCTTCAACAAGGGACTATCTATTTCCAAGCAAGGACTTTCCCGTTGGGTCTCCTCTACAATTACATTTTGTCATGGGAAAGCTGGCAAGCTGTTGAGGGACAATCCTAAAGCCCATTCTACACGGTCGGCGGCAGTGTTATGGGCTGGAATACTGCTTAGTGACATTTGCCAGGAGGCATCCTGGGCGGTGCCGCATACCTACACCTGGTATTACTGTCTGGGGTAGCAACATGTGGAAGATATGCAGGTGGGATGGGCAGTCCTCCGCCTGTTTCAGTAAGGTAGGCCCTGCAGCTTCGGTGGTGTTTCTGTTTACTCGATCACTTGCTGGTTTTGTTCTCATTCATGTTAGTGCATATTTGTGTGCGTAGCTCTGTCCTAGGGCATAGGGCATGGGGTATGGTTTGCTGTCATGCACCTCCAAGTTTGTCATGCTGCTATGTAATCTATTCACAGCATGTGAATGCATGAAAGATCCAATGCTGGAGAAGGGAGTTGTTTCTTACCTGCAACTCCATTTCTCCAGCGTTTGTATCTTTCATGGATTCACATGCGCCCACCGGCCGCCCCTGCAGGCAAACCTTGGTTCAGTTTCCCTCTACTTTGGAGGTTGAAATCTGAAGGGAAGCTGCTGTGCGGTGGCTATTTATATCAGCCGTCCTATTGGTGTAGCCTAAAGCACCCAAAAAGAACATCGATGGGACACTAAAGTGTTGAAGTTTTGCATAGGAAAACGCAAAGTTAAAGTTACTGAGGTTTCCCAGCCTGACGACAGAAAATATTCACAACATGTGTATTCATGAAAGATACCAAGGCTGAAGAAATGGAGTTACAGGTAAGAAACTACTCCCTTATGGCGCTTCAGATATGAGACGAGCATGTATCTTTTTGACATTGATGTCCCCGATATTACACGTCCCACACATCCTGCATCTGTCGGTCAAAGCCATTTCTTTCAGCTACATCAAGCCCCACCACCACTTCCTCTTTGGTTCGAGCCATCGCCCCAAGCACCCCAACTGTGAGTACATTTGTTGCTATAAGATAACCGTCCCCATTTATCCCTTTCTCACCCGTGTTTCCACAACCCTAATCTGTGAAGAACCAATAGGCTGCTGCCAGCTAATAGAGCTGCAAACCAAGCCATTCTCAACAAACAGTAATGACCAAGTTTCACTATGGGTAATGCAAGTTCGCCATCTGCCGCCATTGCTTTCTCCATTTGTACACCCTATGCACAATTTTTGTTTGCTCTAAGTGCCCTTCATATCTCAGTCCTTCACACCCACTCGGCCCACACAGCGCACATAGCCAATTGCATGCAGTGGTTCAGTGTGGTATATGCATCGAAAAGGCATTTGGTTCCCCCTGTTACTGCTTCGTTCGTGTCTGCGAATAAGTGTCTCTTGCAATTTACGTCAACTCGTAGTCATGCTGGCAGCAATTCATATTTCAGACCTCTTTCGCGTAGCAGTGTTTTAACACCCGTGAACGTCTGCTTCTGTGTTGCAGTGCTGTAATCTGGATACAGCGACAGCCCTTTGTAGATTATGTCCCCATAATCGCTTGAGGCCACCAATATTTTCACCTTGTATTGATATTTGAGACATTTCATTATGACAGTTTTCGATGAATGCCCAAGGTACTGGACTCTCCCTTGGGAAATGATGTGCCCTGTTTATTACCAGACCGTGTAGCGCTTTTTCATTTGGCAGCAAGTTGGGTAGGAAATCTAAGAATGTTTCCATTTCCCAACCCCTTCTCCTTGCCTTCCAGCAGACTCGTATTATTTTGGCGTGAGAGGCTTTCCAGATCATTGACTTTATGTTGCAGTTTGCCGTCTCTGCCCTTCATACTGGCTATCTCTTGTTACACTCACCAGTGAATCCTCCACCACTGTGACCTGCTGTTGTATTTCGGTCGCTCCCTCTCTTTCCAGGTCTTGTCATATCAGTGTGACATTTTGAGATAGTGTATATTTTACATACCCGTGCCAATGTCCTAGTTCATTTTAATTGATCACTTTGTCTTTTGGGATGGTAGTCCAACGTCTTGTCATTTTGGTGCCAGTCAACAGCCAGCCACAGCTTATTTTTATTGTCGTCATGCAGATTTATCTTTTATAGTAGCTGTGGACTGAATGAAGATTGCGGGAGGTTAGGGGGGCAGGAGGAGGTTAAGTCCTGAGCAGGCCTTCACCATTTAATTGCACATCCTACCTTCACTGCTGCAAGGGGCCTTCACCTTATGGGATAGTATTGTGTTGAGGAGATTTGTAGCAGATGAATGACACATTGTTAGGAGACTGCGCATGACAGTAGTGCAGAAGCAATTACTGGAAGAGAGTACAACCAGATTTGACAGTTGGGACTGATGGTTAGGTTCCTGAGCGAAGACAATTGCAGGAGGCTGATCTTAGCAGTTGAGTTTCAGGTAAGGGAGGAAATGAATATATTGCAGGAATGAGAGCTTGCACATTGTGGAAGTACATCCATCCATTCACGAAATGTCCTCCATTATATGGCTTCCTGGAAGGCTTTTGGGGGTGTGTGGGACCAGACCCGGGTGGGCCGTTGGTAACATGGGGATGGGAGTGGTGATTAAGAAAAACGTCTGATCAGTTGGAGACTGAGGGTCCATTTGCCCAGAAGTGTCCTGATGTGTTTTTATGCAATTATTGTATCTCAGAGTGCCAAGGGTTTTACAGACCCCAAAGCACCCACACAATGATTTTATTTTCAATAGCAAGTGTTCCACTAGCCCCATAAGCATTCATTTATTTGAGAAAATATATTGAGGGTTCTACAGCCCCATATTTGTTTTAACCTCTGCTGAAGGTGAGGTTTCAACAGCCCTCATAACCACTAGCATGCTACAGAGGTGTTTTAAAGTTACCTATGCCTGTGCATATCCGTTACTTAAGCCGCATATTCTGGCATTTATTTCTTTGTGTAACACAGGAAATCTGGTGCCCCAATAGTGCTTGTTCAAAAAACATAGCCACTTTAATGATGCCTCTTTGTTTGAAAAAACAATATGTCGAAGACACCTTCCAGGTATCCTGAGATGCCCCATAAATTCCTTGTCTGCCTCATGTATAGGGAGAAGAGGAAAGGTGGGTGTGGGATCTTTCAGAAGTCCCATTTGACCCCTATTTGTGTTTTACAGTCCTGTGGTAGTAATTGGAACTCATCTGTGCCTTGATCCAGTCAGGATTGATTTCTAGCATATTGGGGTTCATGGTTAAAATGGATTGCTATTAGGTTCAAGCTGTTGGTTACTGTTTTAAAAGGCTTAAAAATACCATCACCTTGAGAGTATGCAGCAGCTAATCCGATTGCTCCAAGCCTGAACTGAATTTAACTATCTAAGCTCGGGTTCGGTAGAAGCTGTGTCCTACTCGCTCCTGCCAGCCATCTTGGCTTCCTCTTGCCTACGCTTCATGTCCTTCCCCCCTCCTCCTCCTCCCCCCAACCCCACACCTCCTGTACTTACCAGTCAGCCTTGCTGCGCTGCTGTGCTGCTCCTCCCCAGTCCCGGGCTGCCAGGATAATGGAAAAGGAGCACCATATGGAGACCTGTCTTTCATTTCCATGACATTCATGTTTGGTGAGAATTTGTATGAAACAATGGGCCACGTGTGTGACACAACCCTTTATTTCATAGAAATACATTGCTGTCCGCACCCAGATTAGAAGCAGAAGGAGCTAATGGCAGAAATACCCCCTCACGCTGGCTTCACTGGCTGGTAACTGCACTGTGCACTCTTTGCTTTGGCCTATTAAGTATGCCCCGGGATGTTACCAGCATCTGACACTCGTGGCAGGTGTTATTGTATAATTTGTACATGCCTCTTTTTTGTGCTAAATGTTATGTGCTACCATTACATCACCTTTCATGGCTTATGAACTTAGTCATTCCCTGATGCCAGCGGCCTGGTTCTGCTTTGTCCTTGGGACCGTCAGCGAGAGGTTTGTGGAGCTGCAGGGAAGGTATATATTGTAGTGATAGAGGAACTGGTTACCTGTGGTCTCTGTTCCTGTCTTTTCTGCTCTTGACTTTTCTACTCGCCTCGCAATACACCTTAGTTTAATGGTTGCTATGTTATTTGCAGTGTTGTATTTACCTACAAAACCCTATCATTGACAATTCTGCAATCTTTATCATGTTCTTGCTCCTTTTAATGGGGTAATATGAAAGCACAGTTCTGTAACCTAAGTATGTCGTTTCATAAATTACAGCCTGCTGGTGATGGGAGTGAATACTGCACATTTATTGCATTTTCTGTTCCTATTGGACCTCCATCTGTGTTCGGGAAGATCCTCACTCTAAAAGCTTGTCCTAGCAACCCTGTTTCTCTGTTGAACCTGAAAGGTAGCTGGAGCAAGCGTGTTCAACCTTTTCTTTAGAGTTATTAAAATCAGCCTTCTGCTCCTACACTGAGATGCTCGTAATGTTTCCTAAGGTGTTTTCTAGCACACTGGTGTAGTGTCAAAATGCATGCATGTTTTAAGATTGGGAGAGCAAACTGTACCTTGATGCACTGAGCCTCTGGACAAGGAGTGAAGCAGTAGAGCGTAATGTAATTTGACGTGTCCTACAGGGCTGCAGAGTGGCAACTGGACCAGCCGTCATGGAGTGGCCGACTTAGAATTACAGCCAAAGGAAAAATGGCTTACATCAAACTAGAAGATAAGAATTCAGGTAAGATTATTTTGAATCTTAGTGTTTTGTTTACTCCCACTTGGCTCTTGAGTTACTTTTCTACATGTGGGTTTGGGGGTTGTAGGATGTTGTCCTGTTGGTGGTAGTAGTTGTAGGATTGGACATGGCTATTCTTTTTGAGCTCCTTTATTCATATGTGACACCATGAACTAATCCCATGATCTCTTCATGCCTCAGTTAATAGGATTGAATAGAAGTAGCGTTTCACCCTGTAAAGTTGGAGTCATTACCCAGGTTTCAGAGGCAGGATTTAAAGAAAGGGTCGGCGAGGCTATGAAGAATCGGAGATGATTGATCCCAGAAACCTGGTCTGGGAACCCTCCTTGTGTGGCCAGGGAAAGGCAGACTCTTCCTGATCCAGACCCAGCATCACATGGGGGCTGGGTAAACAGACCAAGAAGAATGGGACAACCCACTCTTTAACTTTCCCTGTAATCCCACGCTTTAGATGGCATTGTGCCAAACAGCAGCAGTTGAAATAACTAATTTTGTTAAGGGAACTACCAGTCCCAGAATTCCAAAGGAACGGAGATGAGGAAGAGGGCTGAAGAGGCATGTAGGTACATCAGTCGGGCAATTGAGCCCAACAGCCTACACCTTAAAGGACCAGGGAGGCCTTAAAGTTCCCCTCAAGTAGAGAAAGAAGGAAGGAGTGGAAGGAGCTGGAAAGTTGGCTGGAGTGCAGGCTGTAGCAGTGGAAACCGAAGGAAGGCATAAGGCTGGCAAACCAAGTAGAAGTGGGATAACCAGAGGGATGCTCGGACATGCAGACATCAGATTTCACTTGTGTTCTGTCCTGACAAACTCTGAAAAGCAGAGGCTGTGCAGCAGAAGACATGCAGAAGAAGCGGTTTTCCCCATGTGAGCCTGATTGCTGTGGTTGCCAAGCTGTTGGTGTGCCAGAAACAGGGGCCAAACGCAACTATCGAGCTGAGGGTCTCGGGAGCAGAGCAGACACCCACAACGTGTGGCCGGACCGGAGATGCCTGTTCAGGAGAAGGGTGTGGGTCCTATGAGACAGGCATGGTATCAAGAGAGACAGACTCCAAAGTATTGTTTTAAAACCTTTATTTACTAAGGTTCCTGGGGTGGTGGAATGCCTGACTGGCCCTAACACTAAAAGGATGGTTGCTTTAACTGATGTTTCTAATGGCCTTCGTCGTCTAGTAGTCCAAAATAAATAAATGTCTAAACCTATGCTTGCCCTCACGCTGTCCAAAAATGTGATGGAGTTTCTTGAAAAGGAAAAATAGTGGTCCAACAAAATGGCGAAACCAAAGTTGGTTTCAGGTGTTACTTGGTCAATGTCACAAAGAATGGTGCATTTACCAGAGCTGTTTGTACGACCTTCTCCACAGGGCCTTTATGGGGACTTCAAACACCTCCAATGCCTTTACGTTCTTTGGCCGTTTCCTTCCCCAAGCTTCAACTGATTCACTTTCAGCTTTAAACGCACAACAGTCAGTTTCTTCAAAAGGCCCCTCAGGCTCGGGCCTCTTTCACAACACAAAGCAGCTGGCCAGGGTGTGTCTTTTTTTCCCTTTTTTCCTCAGCGCGACCACTCTGACCCTTTGCGCCCCTTACTTTGTTACTTTCACTTCCTTTTGCACTTTTTAACTTCCGGTGCTTCCTGCACCATTTTTCTAGGTTCCTTCACCTATTCTGTGCACACTTGCACTGACCTTTCTTCCTTATCTTGCTTGTGCCCCTGGCTTGCTTCTTTCATGCTTTCGCACAGTGTTAGTTTCTTTCCTTTTGGGTCCCTCGTACCCTTTTTATACTCTCCTTTCCTTTGTGCTTCTAGCACCTTTTCCACAGGCTCCTGGCCTACTTTCATTCATCTTGTTTCATAGTCCTGCACACACAATCCCGTCTCGCGCTTATACTGTTACTTACATCTTTGTCTGAGCTTTTCCCGTCTACTTCAGTGAACGCCCGTTCAAACGCGACCCACTTTCTTACACATTCTCTGGCGTTGGCTTGTATCGCCCTGTTCACAACCCGGCTTGGTAAAGCTTTCTGACTCGCCGGGCTGACTTCTGTGCCGGTGCGTCACTCCGGCTCTTCGTTCCGAGGTCCGGGTCTCACCACCTGCCCCTCGGACCATCCTGTTTTTTAAACAAAACCAAAAAGGTACCCACGCTATAGACTGTCCTTATTTCTGTCAATTATTTTTATCTCCAAAATAATATAAGAGGGATGTGCTTTGAAAAAAAAAGTCACATAAAAGAAACCAAAGAGAAGTCCTTAGAGTATGAAGTTAATTTAATATACAAAACACATTTTATATTCAAATCTCTTTTTACAAAAATATAATAAAAGTATTGAAAAGGGAAAAAAGACACAAGACAAAGCATTCATAATATATACATAATTCACAGAAAAAAATAATCATTAAAGCAATTTGGATAATTTTCGACAACTTAATTGAAAAAGTCCCTGTAGGAAATGAGTTGTTCCTACAGAATAAGAAATACCAAGGTGTATAAAAAATTACCCTGATAAGTTAAAGATTTTAATCAATCAACATGATTTTTATGGTTATCTGCCTTGGACCATCCTGGGCTGTCACACCGGCCCAGGGGAAAAAGCATTTGCATAAACCGGTCCTGTGGGCACCAGCATGCCTCAACTCTCGTATACGGACCTTACTTGGTTCCTTGGAGACACCGCTCCCTCGCCACGCTTCTGCCCTTTTGCACAGCAGTTCCTCAGCGTCTCGGCAACCCGGTCTCTGGCCTCTGGTCCTGGATAATACTGACGACTTGGCTCTCATGCCAACTCGTTTTCCTGCTGGCTCTCCTACTCGCTCATACACCTGTGTCAGACCACACATTTTATAATGAAAAGACCAGTCAAGTGGAGTCGGGTGTGAATGCTTACCGTTGAATGCTTGACCCCATTACTGGGACAACTTGAGTTCTTTCTATGGTAGGTTTCCCTTACCTTCCCCATGTTATTTCTGTGGGTAATCCTTACTGGTCCTAGTCGCTTCTTCCTCGTCTCAGTGTTTTGTGGAAAAGGGGAGGGGGAGATGGGGTGAGACTTGAGATACCCCATAAAGGCTGAGAGAGAGTAGGTTAGGATGGTTTTGGGACTGGGGAAATGCCATGTCTCGCCCTTAGGTATCCTCCCAATCCCCCGTGACCCTCCACTCAGGTGATCCATCCTCGGTTGTCCACCCCCAGGTTCGGGATCCAAAAGCGGCGGCCCTTCCCAGGCCACCTGAATGGAAGATCCTGAGGGAGGGAGTGGGGACTACTGTCCGGTTCTCACAGTTCCCAGGGAGCCAGAAGGAGCCGAGGTTGTAACAGAAGTCTGGAAAGGAGTGCAACCTGCAGAGAAAGAGTTTCAGAAGTCGGTGAAGTACGGCTTTCTAAAACATTGTGCGAGCCTTGCCGGTAACTGTAACCAGTTCCTTTGCCACTCGCATAAGATTTCTAAGCAAGTAGAAGTCGATCGTTCTATTAAAGGTCCTCTAAACAATGGGATTGTAACGCACACGTATAGGGTGAAGACCTACACTCCCGTAGGAAGCAAACGCTGTTAAAACACATTGTTCCGTCAACCGAATACTATTACTGTTAAGAGAGTGGTCACGTGTCCCTAATTAAAGAAAGGGAACACTGCAAAGATCATTTTGGAACATTTAACTGTGATAATACCAAAGTTACAATCTTTACTGTGGGAAAACAATATTAACGACTGGTCACGTGTGCCTTCTTGTGATTCCCCAAGGAGGCCTGAACTCTATCCTTTGCTTCGTCGGGAATACAACTACATGTCAATTTTTAAAGTCTGAAAACTACATCAAAGAGTGGTTACGTGTGCCTAACTGTAGTTTCTACCGAAAGACTGAATGTTATACTTTGTATAAGAGTAATACACCTTTCATTTATAAGAAGTTGAAAGACTATAAGCGATTGAAGAAGAAAACAATCATTGCCCCAAGCCAAGAGGCAACTCGTACTAATAGTAACTTCACAATGCACACACTTTGGAAAAGGTTCAGCTTTACATTCAAATGGGCAAGTATTAACTGATGCTAAGAGTGGCACCAAGGCTTCTGTGTAATGGTTTGGGCTGGTAGCTGGGAGAAAGGTGAAGGTAAAGCTCAGAAAGGGGAATTGGATGCTTGTACCAACTATTTTGAAAAAGACTTGACCTGTAAGGTCCAAGACTACCAAAGCCAGAGAGAGAAGGGTCCTGGAGGCAAACCCAGGTTACTATTGTGGCAGTTGAGACAATAGTGGCTAAGAGGTTTCCCCTTTGAAGGAATCTATCCAAAGGAAGAGTACCATGCCTTCCTCAGGAGGTTGAAGTACTTTAACAATCTATCTTGTCAAAGTCTGTCTAAATGTCATAGAAGCTGTGGCAGTAGTAGTATTGAAACTAAAGAGGTATACCTGGTTGTTAGTAGATATTACATAGCAGTAGTTGAAACCAAGGAGAAATACTGTGGGACAAAGGTGACTGTTCTCATGGTGAAGCAAGTAGAAGTATAGTAGTAGAAGTAGCAGTATTGCAAAGTCATCCTGACGACCCCTTTTGACTGTTGAAACCATAGTTCAAGAAGTCCTAACTGTTAACCAAGAACTGTGTAACATTAACAGTATGGATATTTTATTTTTCTTGAAACTGTGGCAAATCTTCAAGTGGGAGTGACAAAAGCTTTGTGGGCCGGAGTACCATTGTGGCTATGGTCTTAGAAGTGGAAAGTGGTTAACTTTACCCGAGGAAGATGTGTTGCAAGTGCAAACATTTGTTGATGAACTTTTGCTTTGACTTTACAAATCATCAAGAACTGAGACATTTTCTTTTCATGGTTGAACATTTTCATGGAGACTATAAATCCTGGGGAAGGCAAATCTCCCAAGACATTAGGTCACTTAGGCAATGTAAATAATGTACATGTCATGTTGAATTGCCATTTCTTTTCTTTGTGTTTGTTGTTTAGTGTGAGGGGCAGTTATCCTGCGTTAGAGTATGTTCCCTTAGCGTTTAGACTAGGCGGGGAATTCCTCAGCAGAGAGGGATAGTGAACCGTTTTGATATATTGTCTTTAAAAATAAAATGCCATATTTTGAAAGACTACAAACAGTTGTCCGCCTCGCATTACTGACCCCTCACAGGCCTGAACAACCTTTCTTTTTCAAGATTTCAAGACTTTTTATGCCTAGAATGGTTGCTGAAAGCCTTTATTTTTTTTTACAAAGGTGGGGGGCTCAGCACCAACATCTTTACTCGAGGGGATGCGTCTGCATGAAAAAGTTTCAATACCACTGCCATAGTGTTTGACACTTAGGATTTTGGGTTACTTTTATATGTGCCTAAAAACAGTCTGGTGGCAGCAGATGGGACTGGGAGCAGGGATTGGTGGATGTGAATGTGAGACTGTCTAGTCCCACTCAACATTCATGGGGCCAAAAGTCTACGGGTGGGGAACATTCAAAACCAGTAGTTGTTCCTTATTGTGCAACTTTCTGGCTGTTTGAATTGCGCAGATCCTTACCATTGGTGGGCTTGCTTCCAGCTCGGATTTTGGATTAGAAGTACTTCTGCAGCCATTTCATCAGATCATATTTGGAGCCAAGAATCCCTTGAGGAAGATCAGCTTGCTGAAGATCCGAAGAATACTCTGAAGTGGCCCAGCACCCCTTCCTTTATCCTCCTCAGTGAGGCCCTGTATGGCTACCTGATCTCTGAAGACCCTGAGCAGTGCTTTAGCCCTTGGATTAGTGGGACCACCTAGTCTCGAGGCCTTCTTTAGGATCCTGCTCTTCTTAGCTATCAAGTGTACCTGGACTGCCGGCCGGTGGACTGACCAGCTCTCTTGTGGGCTACCTCGCCAAAGCATTGCTGTTTAAGCCGGGAAATACAGTGGTCGCCAGCTCTTGCCAGAAGTCTCCTTCTCCCCGAATGTTAGCGTCCCAGCATCAAGGGCTCCTGTCCTGGAGCAGCTTCTGTGACCATGACTGGATGGGTGCCTGATGTCTTCTGTGTGGGGAGACTGTCTCTGTAACTCTCCTTTCTCCAACCTGTGAAGTTCCTGAGGGGTCTGTATCAGTGTGTGTTGCATTTCTTCATCGCCAGCTGCATCTGACTAGAATATTCTTCGAACCTGCAACTCCCGGGCATCACTGACCAGAACGCTCCCTGCGACCCACAGACGATCTACAATGACATCTGGGGAAAATCTGAGTCAGTGGGGTAAGTAAGCTCAGTGCATCGGTCACATCATCACCCCAAACCCACTTCGCCCGTCATCCATAGGACAACATTGGGAACAAGTCCCTTTTGTCTCCTGCATTCCATTCCACTCGCCTTTTGGTCGTCAAACCTGGGTAGAGTAACCTAAATATAAGAGAACATTTACTTAACTGTGGTAAAATGTGTTTAAGAACATTTTAAACTATCACCAACACATGTGAATTGCAATTTACCTGCAGAGAAACATTGTGGCTCCTGTGACATTTGGGCACAAGGTCCCCCTTCGTAGGGTTTGGACTGCTTCAAGTTAGGAAATTTAACTTATGACCTGGTTGCATCATTTATTGCATTTAATCTACTTATTACTTGCTGAATAAGTTACTTACAACTGTGATTGTATATGGTTTATAGTGATTGCATCGAAAAAAAGGGTCGACCTACTAAAGCATCGAAAACAAAGCATCTAATGCCAAAGCATCGACCGTCTATCTTTAACATGGAAAGTGCCTATCCATCTAAACCAGTCCATCGTAAATATAAATGGACTGGTTTCAATGGAAATGCACTTTTACATGTAAAAGATAGCATTTAAATGCATTTGTTTGTAATGTTAAAACGTTACATGGAGCTGTCCAGTGCTGAAATGTCGGCACTGGGCCAGCTCCTTGTAACGTTTGAATTTTTTTTTTTGTATATTGGGTGGGGGTTTCCCCCCACCAACCCTCACGGCCACCCCCCCAGCCCAACCCTTAATCTAACCCTAGCCCCAACCCTAAACCTAATGTAACCCTTAAGCTAACACTAGCCCCAACCCTAACCCTAATGTAACCCTTAATCTAGCCCTAGCCCCAACCCTAACGTAACCCTCAATCTAACCCTAGCCCCAACCCTAACCCTAATGTAACCCATAAGCTAACACTAGCCCCAACCCTAACCCTAATGTAACCCTTAATCTAGCCCTAGCCCCAACCCTAACCCTAATGTAACCCTTAATCTAACCATAGCCCCAACCCTAAACCTAATGTAACCCTTAATACAACCCTATCCCTAGCCCCGACCCTAACCCTAACGTAACCCTCAATCTAACCCTAGCCCCAACCCTAACCCTAATGTAACCCTTAAGCTAACCCTAGCCCCAACCCTAACCCTAATGTAACCCTTAATCTAGCCCTAGCCCCAACCCTAACCCTAATGTAACCCTTAATCTAACCCTAGCCCCAACCCTAATCGTAATATTACATTTCGATGGATCCATCAAATTTTATTCAGCGAAATGGCCATTCTATGGAATGGTATTTCGATGGAAGAAATTCAATGGTTTGGTGTTAGATGGTTTGGTTGCTGATGCAATGACCGGATACCATTTTATATATTTGTCTTATTTAACATTGTGTGATAATGGTGTCTGTTGGATTCATTTTTCAGTGTGTTCGGAAGACCTATAATAATTGTTTTATACTTGCTGTCTCATTTGAACTATTGTGCACCATACGGTGTGGGCTCATTGAGCACCCCTGACAGCACTCAAACTTTCCTGCAAATAAACCTTGACTGCTCATCCACGTACCTTGATTGGGTTTTGGCAAACCTCTCTGAGGTCCCTGTCCACGATAAATAGGGTGGCATCCTAAAATCTGTCCACCAGGCCAGATTCTAGAAATCCATCTTATCAAGGACATGAATCCTTGGGCAACAATTGTAGTTATCTTACAGATTTCAAGAAAATTGACAGCTACTAGTTTCATTACATGCTGTTTCTGGGATCCCAGAGCATTAACCGCTAGGATTAGTTCCATGAGTTTTAAAAAATATATTTACTGGGTCAGTACTAAGGACCAACCTTTTCAACATAAAGGCACTACTGTTAAGCCTTTAAAATCATCAATAAAATACAGGCTGTTTCTGAAAAAGGCACACATTGAGTTGAAACAGCCATTGGGATTCATATTGATTTAACTGAAGGTGGTTACAATCTACAAGTGTCCTTAAAGCGAGTTACAGGATTAGTGTATCTGCCCATGTACACTGCAAAAGGGGGGGGACACTGCTCCAGAGAATGACTACTTTCTCAACACTCTGTACATGATAGAAAAATAATATCAGATCTTCAACAGTCACAACTTCCTTTTTAAATGGGGTTGCAGTGGCCTTTCTCTCCTCCCTAGTCGAGACAAAGGGCAAAGCGTGAGCTGGCACTTGTTTGAATCTTTGCATGTAATTCATTGCTTGGTTAGGACTTAAGCTGAAACTCTGAAGTAGTTACTTCAGTGACCACCTATGCCTACTCTTTTAGCTGCACAACTAATCACCCGAGTTCATCAACTACACCTCCATGACGATCAGTCGGGGTTCCACCCAAAGTTTAGCGTCTAGATAGCCACCATCCAGGTGGTAGATGATGCCCTCCAATTCATGGATCAGGGAAACTCTTGGCTCCTTGTTATCCTTGAACTCTCGCCTGAATTAAACGCCATTTACCACCACATCCTCCTCTCCCTCCTCACTGACTGGTTTGGATTCTCTGACACTGTCCTGACTTGTATTACCTCCTACCTCTCGTGCAGACACCAGGCCATCCAGATGAACACGTTGCATTCTAACTGAATCCAAGTCTCCTGCAGAGACCCCCTAGGGTCCATCCTCTCACCAATCCTTTTTAACCTTTACAAAGAGCCTCTGGGCACACTCCTCAAAGATCCCACTTGTCTTCCATCAATAAACAGACGATTATTGGTTGTACATGAGAGTAAAAAGCCCACAGGGAATTGGTCGCCTCCACGATTACCTATCCATCATCCTTTCCTGTATGTCGACTGCCTACATCCAACTAAACTCATCCAAAACAGAATTTGTCCTCATCGGTTCCCTGCTAAACAACATTGTCCAGCAGTGGCTCGATATGCACCTAGAAGGATTTGCTCTGCCAGTCGGATTCAGTAAAATCCTTAGGCCTCAGCGTTGAGGGCAGCCTGACCTTTCAGAAACACATAGCCAAGAAGGCCCAAACAGTCTAGCTCCAAATCTCCACCCTTTGCAAAATCAAACCTTTCATTCTGCAGCAGGAATTCTGGACCATAGTTAAGACCCTTGTGATCTTGCACATTGATTTGGTGGGGGGGGGGTATGCGCTTTTCTTTTTCCCCATACAGCAGTAAAAAACATTGTAGTTGAATTTAACAAGAACCATACAACACAGTATTCCCATAGTACACACCTTAAACATTGCAAACTCTTTAAAAAGAAATTAAAGTGGATTTGAACAGCAAGTACACATAGCGCACTCTAAATCACATGTTCTCCAAACTATCTTACTACTAATTGATACTGTACTCTGTACACAGCGACTTCTTTATATAGTTGACCACAGCATTATGGATCTCATTGATTTGACCCTATAATATCTGCGTAATTGCCTCAGACCTGGTGCACATTCCATATTTTTAAAATGTGATGCCTTATATGATTTTCCTTAGTTTGACCAGATTAGGAGTAAATGGGGAATATTATCAATAACTGAAACCTTGCACTCATATTCAGGATCACCTGAGGCTTGTGGAATCTTCCTAGTTCACATGCTGTGCATAGGCTGACATCTAGTGGAAGCTGCAGAGTATTACAGTTGTTGTTTTCAAAACTCGAAAAGGGACGTTGACAGGGCGTGCCAGTAATACTATCCCTAGTGTAACGTCCACTGTACCCATGGTCATCACGCGTCGAGGTCCCTCAGATTGTTTTTTTCCGCCATCGTAGACGGACGCACTATAGCAGAGTTTCTCTTTCGGCATATCGCCATTTATTATTACCAATTACCGATAGTTTTTCTTTCTATCCTTTATTTATATTCACCGACTACTGAGACCATCCGACAGCAGTGAAGAAAAGAAACGACCATTGAAGACTCCCGTCGACGGATCCATTCCGGCCTTGGAAGGCCGCTTCGGGCTTCAGCCCACACAGCAGGGAGAGAGGAGGACATTTTAGAATGTATATACCCTTTTTCATACACTACATTCGCCTAGCTGCCGTTTCATTCTGTTATGGATAGGACCCCTTTTAAATTGTGCCCTAAGTGTAACATAGTTCCCGTGGATCGACAAACACCTTGTGTGTAAACTTTGTCTCCCCCGGGACAACGTTGAAGGTACTTGTCGAGCGTGTAGAAACCCAAGATGTTGAAGGACCGCTTAAACGCTGGGCCCAACACGCCAGGCAGCTAGAGGCCATGGAGGTGGAAGGGGCCTTCAGCGACGGCAGCACTGCCGCGGTATCCGAAGGGGACGGAGTTACTCCGGTTCCCCAAACGCAGGCCCCCGACCCCAACTGACAGGCCAGCGGCCTTGTTACAGGGACAACACCCGGCGGCGGAAGCACTCTCTCAACCCCCTCCACCAAACACACAACCCACAGCAGAGACTCGACACACTTGTCAAGCAAACAGCAACGCCCGACGTCTAGGGAGAGGTCAGTTGAATCGCTGTTCTCTGGGCCCTCCCGATCGAGATCGCCACATGACAGGCCCCGACTGTCAAAAGACAGAATAGACTACAGCGATAAAAACATTCCCGAAGGTCGTGAGTCAGATGACGAAACTTCTTATCTGCCCGTAGCTGAGATTCGACGTTCTATATCGAAATCTGGGGGGGGGGAAACCCATACAGGTGGGACTAGCCCATTTAGTAAAAAAGCACATCCCAGAAGGCCTTGTTAAATCAAAGGAATCTAAGAAGAGCTCTTCTAAGACCCCTCATGGACATAAATCACAGAAGGATAAGTCCCCTCACAGGAGTAAGGAACCTCAAGTACAGGATTCCCTGTCTTCAACCTGAAGGAAAAAGGCTACGCCTTCTACTGTAGTCCCACCCACTCCAGAAGATTTAAGTCTTCCACCTCAATCAAGGGTCATTCCTAGTTCTGCCCAATGGTCATCTGCAGAGATCGATGGGGACATAATGTCTTTCATGGCTCACTTTTATGAGAAAGAGCCTAATTACTTTACAAGCTTTCACTTAGGAGCTGTTATAAACACAGAAGAGGGGTTACTCTTTCATCAGAAGAAAGAGTCCAAAACATGTTGCTGCAAATACCGCATTATCAAGCCTGCCGCCGGATACGCGTATGCAAAGCGATGCGTTTGATAGGCATGATGGCATCTCACCTGCGCATGCAACCCATGCAGGAGTGGTTGGCGAAACAGTGGTCAGTGGGATGATATAGTGGTCTTTTCACCAACACTAGTACAAAATCTTCACTGGTGGACAAGGGAAAATCTGTTGAAGGGGAAACCCGTCCACGATCCGGAAGTAGAAGCGATTGGTAAGACAGACGCCTCACTCGCCGGATGGGGGGGGTTCATTACCTACATCACAAAGCTCAGGGTCTGTGGTCTTGTGCAGCGGCATAGAACCACATCAATCTGCTGGAACTACTAGCGTTTTTCAAGGCCCTTCAGGCATTCAAGCCTCACCTACCGAACCAATCTCTGCAAGTCCTGACCACCACTACAGCAATGTTTTACATCAACAAACAAGGGGGTACACGTTCTCCAAATCTGTCCAGGCTTGCGCAACAAATTTGGAGATGGGAACTTAAACGAAAAATATTCCTATCGTCCCAGCATGTTCCAGGGGAACTCGACTCTGGCAGACTCACTGAGCAGAAATCCCCTACCAGAGGAACACGAATGGCAACTAAACACAGAGGCCATAGAACACCTCTTCCCCCAATGGGGTTCCCCTCAATAGACTTATTTGCTACAAGCGAAAACAGTCAATGCCCAGACTTCACATCCAGGTTCCCCCAGCTAGGATCCAAGGGGGAACGCCCTATGGATGAACTGGTCAGGGAAATTTGCATGTGCTACCCCCTCACCCCCCAACACCTCTCATGAAGAAGGTGGTGAACAAGATCCACAAGGAACAGGTGACGCTCATCCTAGTTGTTCCCATGTGGGCAAGACAACTTTGGTATCTGCATCTGCGCAACCTGGCAATGCGCAATCCCATCAAACTCCTGTGCGTGTCCAATCTGCTCACTCAACATGGGGGGGTTAACAGTGCACCATCTCAACCTCGCTCAATGAACTTGGCAGCTTGGCTCCTGAAGTCAGAGTTCGGACATCAGAACTTACCACAGAGATGTGTGGCTATCCTGAAGAAAGCACGAAAGCCTAACACTAGACACTGTTATTTTGACAAGTGGAGAATATTTGTAATTTGGTGCCAGTCTAGACAAATTAACCCCATAAAATGTTCTCCATCCCACATTCTAAATTATTTACTCCACTTGCTAGCCTCGGGGTTAGTATTCAACTCCTTAAAGGTCGACCTGACGGCTTTGTCAGCATACACTACCTCCCATAATAAAGTCTCATGGTGGAAGGTGCCCGTCATCAAGACTTTTATGGCAGGAGTAAAGAGACTTCACCCTCCCATTTCCAACCCGCCTCCAGATGGAATCTCAATGTTGTATTCGCTAAGCTCTTGGGGACCCCCTTTCGAGCCAATGCTCAAGTCAAGTCTTAAACACCTGATTTACAATACTGCCTTCTTAGTGTCTATTACTTCCATAAGAAGAGTTGGTGAAATACGAGCTTTATCAGTGCAGGATCCTTTCTTTATCGTACATAAAGACGAGCTGGTTTTACATACTCGGCCTATTTTCTCGAATAAATTCATCTCTAAATTTCACGTAAACCAGACTATTGAGCTAGGGTGGTCCTTTACTATGTAAACAAGACCAGACAGCTAAGAAAAACAGACAGTTTGTCTCCATAGCAACAGGCAGAGAAGGAGACCGCATTTCCAAGAATGCCATCTCCAGATGGATAGTCTGATGTATACAATTGTGCTATTCATGATCAAACGAGGCGCTGTCTTTCACGCCGAGGGCTCACTCCACAAGGTGTACAGAAGCCACTCTAGCTTTCATCGCAAATGTCCATCTAGATCGCATTTGCAAAGCAGCTACATGGAGCTCAGTACACACTTTCGCTTGGCATTACTGCATTGACACTCATTCCAAGACAGATACACAGGTGGGACAAGCGGTTCTAAAACCTCTGTTCTCACATCCCACCACCTTCTCCTAACACTGCTTGATAATCTATGCACCGCATTTGATCCAAGCAGATTCCACAAGCCTCAGAAGGGATACATTACTCAGTGTAATTGTATTTCTGATGCATGTATCTGCTTAAATTCACATGCGCCCACCCTTCCTCCCCTCAGAGAGAAGGCGCATGGATGCTTACAAGCTTATCTAATACGTATCTGCTTGGATACAACTGTACTCGCGCTACACTTCATGCTACCTCATGTCAGAAAAATAACATTCTGAGGAACCTTGACGCGTGAAGGACCATGGGTACAGTGGACGTCGCACTAGGGCAGTGGTCTTCAAACTTTTTTGGCCAGGGCCCCCCTGAGCAAAATTTCAGAAATGCCAAATGGACAGTATATATTGCGCGCCGTCACCTGCTCCCATCAAAGTCGCTGGGTTCCCTCATCCCACTCCTACCCAGTCGCTGGTCTCTCCCCACCCCATCACACACCCAGGGCTCTCCCCACTCTGCTCCCATCACTATCCCATGGTTCCCGCCCATTGTGCTCCCACCATAGTCCCTCGGTTCCCCCATCCCGTTCCCAACACAGTCTGAGGGCCAGTGGCGGCTGGTGAATCTTTTTTAAGTGGAGGGGCATTAAGGGGAGGTTCGGGGGGGGTTTCCCCCTGTGAATTTTTTTTTAAATAATAGGTTAAAATGTTGCATTGTAGAGCATACTTTTAACAAAAAATGGGTAAATAGCCAAACAGTTTGCAATTGTTGCTGGGAGTCCAGGGGGCAGGCATTGATATTTTATTTCTATCGCGCTCGTACACAAGTGTTTCAGAGCGTGACAAGGCAAGGGAGGGGAACAGAGGAGAATAAAACAGCGACAAACAGTGGTAGTGCAGCCAGCAATTTGCAAGTGCTACGTTTAAGGCAGCAGACAGGGTAGGTCTGATAAGTGCAGGAAGAAAGATGGTTCTCCTCAAGTTTTAGAGTGGCAGGGCGCTGTTCCAGAGGGAGGCCCCAGCCGAAGACGGAGATCTACCCCCAGCTCGTTTCTTTGATAAACGACTGACCCTGAGGGAGTTGGAGGTAGAGGAGTGAAGAGCTCGAGAGGGGAGGTATTTGCGGAGGAATAGCTTAAGGTATTTTGGACCCAGGCCCCAGAAAGCCTTGTGGACAAGGCAGAGGGTTTTGAATGATAGATGTCCGGTAAAAAGATACCATCCCTGTCCCCTGGGCCCCACTGGTCCTAACACAATGAACATGATTATGTGTATATGCAAGGCGCTGCACATTCATACAGCAATCACTCTATCATTCACATGAGCATCCATCACCATACACTCACTCATAACGCATCCATACACATGTTTAAATAAAAACAATGAACATAAACGTACCTTCTGCATTGGCCTGTGTGTGGGTGCTGAAACGGCCTGCTCCAGCTGCTCTGTCCGTATGTGCGAGGAGGCGCAGGAGCTCCCCCTCGGACATACAGACATAAAGTGCCCCAGCCAGCATTTCCAATGAGCTATGCAATGCTGGCGAAGCAAAACGCCCCAGCACTTGCATGGCTCAGTGAGCATGTGCGGCTGGGGAACTAAACTGAACTGTCAAAGGGAAACAGTGTTTCCCTTTGACAGTTCAGCCAGCCCAGGAGCACTCCATTAGCTGGATAAAGCAGCTGAGGGAGTGCTCACTGTTTCACTGGGCTGGCTCCTTAGCTCCTCCATAATGGGTGAGGGGCCACTGGGTGGGCGCCTCTTGCCATTATGGATGAGCCGCCGGGCTCGGACAGGCCTATAGGGCAATGCCTGTACCAAAAATGTAAAATGCTAGTTTGGGCCAATCAAAATGGGCCACCATTTTGGCCAATGTGGACCATTTTGATGAGTTACTTAACTATGCAGTTAGTAATGTTGACCATTGTTGCTGAATATATCACAATTTACTTACATTTTAACACAAAGCACCCCTTTGGGTACTATTGAAACAATGGGCTTCATAACTACTCTGGCGGTAGCTGTGCCGGTAAAACCGGCACGGCTGCCACTGAAGTTGCATCCGGGTCTGGCACCCGCGAATGGGCAATTACTAGGTCATGCCGAGTTAGGCGGACATGATAATTGCCCTTTCGAAGGTGCCGGTAGATCCCCATTCCCATTTGAGCCCCATATGGCTCAAATGGGAATGGGGAGCTCGGATGCACCGGCACCGTTAATAACGGTGCTGGTGCATTCGACGAGCTGAGGTCAGACCTGGCGGGGGCTGTCAAGCACCCACGAGCACAACTCTTACTATGGCGGAACGGTAGCAACGGTGCCGGTAGCTTACCAGCACCGTTGTTACTGGTCCGCCATAGTAGTAATGAGGCCCAGTCTGTGACTAAAGGAATGAATATCCATTTACAACTGTGGGCCACTTTTTCATTGTTGCCTGAGACAGTTTCATGCTTCAGCCCGCCCATGTGGGCCACCCCTGCCCATTTCTTCCAATCTAAAAAAAAAAAAAAAAAAAAAAAAAAAAAATCTTTTCATGCTGAGCTCTCAGGGCCCCCCTGGGATGCACCCGCGGACCCCTAGGGGGTCGCGACCCACAGTTTGAATACCACTGCACTAGGGATAATATTACTGGCACGCCCCTTCAATGTCCATTTTTGAGTTTCGAAAACAACTGTAATGCTCTGCAGCTTTCACTAGATGTCAGCCTATGCACAGCATGTGAATCTAAGCAGATAAAAGCATCAGAAATACGATTACGGTGAGTAATGTATACCTTCTGAGGCTTGTGGAATCTGCTTAGAGCAAATGCTGTGCATAGATTGGCGAGTGTGTGATTTTTTTTTTTTTCTTTTTTTTTTTCTTTTTTTTTTTAACAAACATAACAAGCCCCCACCCCCCACCACACCGCACCTCCTAACACCAACTCCCCTTATCCCTCCCTCCCCTACCGGCAAATCATATTGTCCGCCAAGAGTCAGTCTATGCGAGACCTAAAATTTGCAGCTTATGTGGGCAAAGTGCGATGTTGTAGTCAGCCTGTAAGAATTGCAATACCATTTCCCATTCTTTTGTAAAAGCTTGATGAGCACCTTGAATCGTGTATGCCAACCACTGTAAAGCAACAGTTCCAAACCTTCATGAACCAATCATGCACATGTGGCGGGTCCTTGTCTTTCCAATGTTGGACAATCACCGCCAAGGCCGACACCCTTAGTATGATCTGTGCCATGCGTTTGTTTTGGCCATTCTCTCTCCTCTGGGGAACCAATTCCCAGCAAAACATCTTTTATTTCCACTTGCGAATGTGTTCCAAATATTTCTCTGATGTGCTTATTAATAGTCCCCCCCACCCCCACCAACAGTTAGACAATTTTGGACAATTCCATCATGCGTGTAGCCAATCGCCTGTCCCATTACAGTCCCTCCAACACTTACCGGCACTAATTAGTTTAATCTTGTATAGCCTTTGTGGAATGTAATGCCATTGCACCATAGCCTTGTACCATTATTCTCTAATATGTAGATAACATGTAATTTGGGAATGTCCCTACATAGTGCTTGCCATTCTTCAGTTATCGAGATTCCCGGGGTCTGCTGCCATCTCTGAACATATTTCAAATTGCCTTCTTGGACCTACTCTTGAAGCAGGCGATGGGAAATGCTCTCTTGACTGGGCTCCCAGCTATTTACTTGGCTCCCCTAAAAGCAGTCAACCAAGCTGCAGCATGTCTTATTATAGGTGCGCTGAAATGTGCCCAAAACACCCCCTAGATTATGCTAACTACATTGGCTTCCTCTTCAGGCCATTCTACTGTTTATATCTGCATGCAACACCTATAAAACAGTCACAAGTAGCACACTAGCATAGCTAGTGGCTAAGCTCCACTTTTGTGGTGGCACACGCTCCTCACACAGCAAATTGACCAGCTGGCTTGAATTGCTACTCACTTGAGGACCCGCAAACAGTCCTTCTCTTTTCACCCACCCACCCTTTAGAACAACTTCATCCCGGTATCTGCTTGGAATGCCCCCACAAATCTCCAATTTTGCAAATCTCTTAAAAGGTGGCTTCTTCAACGCTTGACCAAGGACTAATCTCTGTGGACGTACAACCCAACTCTGAGATTGCAAGGCACATTACTTAAAAGATTCCAACCTATTCGCTGGCTACCAACACTGTGTAGCGCTCTGTTTCTCTCGAGCTAGGTCTGCGGTGTAAACCAAATACAAATAAAACGGCTCCAAAAACCACCTTTTGGATAAACCAGGGTTGTTTTGGTGTTGGCAGGTATTATAGAAGTTCTCTGCCAACCTTAGGAAAACTTGTTGATGAAAGAACTTGCACAGGTAATCTTTGATTCATGGGATCCTTTCCAATTGTATATCCCAGTAGTTAATGGGGAGACTGGTGGTTGATCATCCATCCTGCACTCTGTGTTCTATTAATGGTATGACTCCTTGATATAGTATATACCATACGAAGATTCAGTATACAGACTAAGTGGCTGATCTCGTGAATGTATTGCTGGCAAATCCTTGCGCAACACATTAAGATGGATTTCTAGAATTTGGCCTGGTGGACAGATTTTAGGCCACCCTAGTTATAGTGAACGGGGTAACTGAGAGGTTAGCCAAAACCTAATCAAGGTAGAGGAGAGGAGTCGAGACTATATTTGGAAGAGTGTAAGTGAGTTCATGGGTCCACAACGAGTCCACACAGTGAAGCACACAATAATTCAATTTAGACAGACAAGTACAAAAATACTATATTTATTCTAGGCCCAAAACATAAACTAGGAAATGAGACTAGCAGGTGACATTACACAACACTCAATTAGCAACCTATATATGATATGTTATTTATAAGGTGCTTAATACCCAGAGGTTTCTAAGCGAGGACCCGGTGATCGAACCTGTGTTGCTCCATGTCATCTTGTTTACAAGGTGAGCACGTTTCCTCTGAGCTATCCTCCCCAGATATACAGTCACCTTTAGGTTCTTAGAAATGCATTCAATAAATTATTCAACAAAAAGTAGGTAAGTGACACAGTTGGATGGAAGCAAGTCGCAAGAAATATAGCCTAACTTTATAGGTCCAATCCATATAGTATGTGGGGCCTTGTGCTCAAAAGTCACAAAGCTTCTTTGCAGGAAAAGGGTCTGATGTAGGAAGAGTTCTTGCGTTGGTGAAATGTTCCAGAGAGATATTCAACAAAGTTGCTGGTAAGTAAAATGTTGCTATATTTCAGGTACAGCTTCTTTTAGACGCGAGGAGCAAAAAGCGATTGAATGGGAAAACTAAAGTTTGTTCTAAGGAGAACATGGGAGACTAATTTGCTCAGATGACTAGCTCAGTCGACTGGGGGTCGCTGGAGGTAGGTTTTCCTGCCGTTGGTTCCAGTGGAAAGTGCCCAGGAGCTGCGGGTGTAAAGGTTCTTCCATCAGTTTCAGTAGCAGAGTTGAACCCTTGGCGATCAAGAAATGCAGCAGGCACCAATGCAGTCCTGTTAAGGGCACTTCACCAGATGGGGGAAGGCAAGTTCCATTGACGGTCACGGCGCACACGCAATGGCAGGCGTCTCTCCAGTTGCGGTTGAAGGCCTTCCAGAGCAGGATCCCTTGAAGCTGGGAGACTGAAATTCAGCAGGAAGGAGAGTTCTAGCTGGCGACTACCAAGTTGCAGCGACAAACGTGAAACAGCGACTGTTATGCAAGGTAGCCCCCTGGAGAGCTGGTCAGCCCAACCGGGTGGTCCAGGGACATTTCCAAAGGCTCAGGACGGCTGTATCCTCGAATGTGCCGAGACTGGTTGGTCCCACCAGTCTAATGGTTGAAGCACTGCACAGGGCCTACACAGATCATGTAGACAGCAATGCTTCACCGGGCCAAACGGAAAGGATGCTGCTCCTCCTTGGGAGTCGTCCATGGATCTTCAGTTGGCTGCTCTTCTACATAGGGTACTTGGCTCCAATACTGATCTGGAGAAATGGTTGCAGGAGTCCTCTTCCTATCCGAAATTCTGGCTGGAAGCAAGTCCAAGCCCACCAATGTTAAAGGTATCTGCACCATTTAAACAGCCAGCAGTGGTCCAATCGGGGACCACTGTGGGTTTCACTCATGCAACACACCTAGACTCCCAGGCACCATGGATGTGGAATGGGACCAGACTCTCACTCCCTTCCTGGGCCATGCACACAGAAAGGCATCACTCGCCTGTGAAAGCAGAGTCTTTCCTGGGCAAGTGGATGACCTTCTATGAGATTTACTGACGTGGCAAGGTAGGACAAAGGGTATCGGGTAAGAAAATCACGGCAAAAATGTTGCCGTCAAAAAAAATTGTGGCAAAAATGCTGTGGTTTTGCCCAGTAAAGGTGTACCCCATTATAACATTTAAGGGGAACGGGGTTTGCAGGGATGTCCACCGCATCCTTCACATGATTGTGGCGCAAAAAACCACAGCCTTTTTGCCGCGATATTTTGTATTCACGGCCATTTTTGCTGCAATTTTAAGACATGGAACCGGACAAAGGACAAACAATATCGCCAAACAACAAGCGCACATCTTGTGGCATGTTCATTTTAGGGCACTAGCCATGTTCAGTAGCCATATGTGGTAAACGTGAATGTGCACACTAGAAATTAAACAAAAATGGTAAGAATATATTTGCTGCCACCAGCTTGTCCATGGGCACACATAAAAGTAACAAAAGAATCCCAAGTGTAAAAGACTGGGGTGATACAAAGTATCTCCACTGCATTGTAAGATGCTGTGTGCACTTTTAAAAAGTTACCAGAAAGGTAAAAAGACAAAAGGGAAGCCTAGTTCCCCAGTACTGATGGTCTGAAGGACTGGTCAGTTTTCCCATAACTAAAATGAGCAAAAGGACAGGACTTCCCTGTAAAAGTCAGGACATGTTCAGAAACGAAAATAAAAGGTTTGGGGGTCCATAGAACTATGGAGGCAAAGATGCTAAAAGAGAAATATTTCCTAACGCAACCTTTCACTGGAAATTCGTAAGAACATGACTTCCAGTGTGGTTAATAACCTTGTAGTATTAAACTAAACTCTTGGATGCCTTATTCAGGGTTGAGCACTACTTTAAAGAATTTGGATATGGTTGTTTCAATGTTCTGTTTTCATACACCCTTGTTCTACTCCACACATGCTACTCGTACTAATTATGTAAACAAACCACTCCCATTCAGTTTGGATAAAATGGATTTTCTATCATGGAGCTGGAACAGGGGAATTTCCTCAATTTGTCGTGCAAAGGTTGCACTATACTAACATTCCTTTTGAAGCTTTTCGTTTGGGGGAGATGACGGAAGTTAAAGAATCCCAACACTGTATTCCCAATATTGTATTCCATTATGAGTATGACATTTCACTTCAATAAGAGTAACGTTTTCTTTAAGTGTTAGCACATGGAAGATATTATTGACCTACTCTCAGCCAATTGGAATGCTCAGAATGGAGTCAATAGCTACTATTGATTAGCTTAAGGAGGATTCGGGGAAATGGAAAGCATTGCACCCAATGCATGCTCATGTTAAAAAAACTTTGCAGTTCAACCATTAAAGTGCATAAAACCACATCTATTAATCACGCATTTTGTTCATTTACTTTACCCAATATTAAAATAACGTGTTACTCTTAATGGCTTTATGAACGCAGGGGGAGTCCTTGTTACTTGGGATAGTGACCTGCCCACAAGTTATGGCCGGAGGTTAAATGAACTCTTGCTTCATATGAAAGGCTATAGGAGTCATGTCTGTGGCTAGCCAGTACTGCAAGTTGCAAAAGCTGCAGTGAAACCCCCTTTTCTGTAAATTGTAATCAGTGCAGGATGAATATGTGGAAAAAACAGGGCATTGGTCACAGTGCACTAAGTAGCTATAATGAGACTTGGCACTCCTACTTGCTGATGCGAAATTGGGGAACCAGCCAAATTGATTTCCTCAGTGTGAAGTTTCACATCTGCTGAATTTTTTACATTGATGTTCATATCTTAAAAATGTGGGTACATCTTGTTATGCAAAAAGTCCTTTGCTGTTGCTTTATGGATTATTCAAACCTTTGTTTATTTTTATGAATGGCCGCAGCAAGACTTTTGCAGCGCTGTAGCCTCATATATTACATGACTGGTTCTAAGCTTTTTTTTTCTTTGTCGTAATAATTTCCGGTGCAAGTTTTTATTCGCCTTGATAAATTGTTTACAGTAATGTATCTCTTGGTAAGTGTTCCGTTCTCAGTGATGCAATTTTTTCTCCAGCCTTTATTTCAGATGACTTGTGTGTGGGATTTGTTTGTATCAGTTTCAAAGTATAACCTGTCCTTTCAGTGAAATACAACTTGTGTGTGTTGGAGAAATGTTCCCTATTTGCAACTTTGCCTCCATTGATTTCAATGAAACCCCAGCATATTTCCTGGCTGCAATGAACCGTGTTTATGAAATCTTTCTTTTTGGGTGCACTATTGTGCTGCAACATATATATGAAAGCGCACTGAGATTCCATCTACTTCCGGATGAGATGTCACAGGAGTGGGGGAACCTAGGACACTACTACATTTTTTAGAGGAGATGCGTCTGCTCTGCCAGGATGGCCGAGCCAAAAAACAATTAAGAGGAGGAAACCATACACGAAGACAAGGGAGAGGAGGAAGAAGAAAATGAGGAGGGAGCGGGCACAGGGGCAGGAAATATGACCAACGACACATCCAGAAGGTTGCTACGCTCTGGCAAATGGACCATGAGACCATGAAAGAAAGTATGAAGATGAAAGTCAATTTGTCCAACCACGTCCTGACCAAAAATCAATACAAAATACTTGGTTCGGGATTTTTTTTCCCAATGGAACATGTCCTCAACAACTACAAACTTTCGCAACATCCTTTCCTCCCACTCCTCCCCACCTGAAGAACCATTTTTCTCCAGAACATCCCAGGAGAGCGTCTCATGCTGAAAATAAGTCCCGAATTCTAATTTTGTGCGGGCATCATTGGGCCATATATTCTGATTGCAGGTATGCTAGTACTGCCCCCCCCATTCCTTCTGGACTAGCTCTTGGGTCCCCTGGAGCTTGTGTGTTATCCATTCCATAGTTACCAGTGCCCACACTTTCAGAAGCCAGTCATATGTCGTGGGCGCAGCCCTTTGTTTCCATTTCTGGGCTATTGCCAGCAAGGTCGCAATCAGCAGACCCATGAAGCACCCCTTTTGTGGTTTAGACAGAATCTTTGACTTTGTGTCCCCATCCTGCATAGCCAGACCTTCATCATTTGACTCTTTACCCCATCCCAGAAGCCGTGTAACTCCTGACAGTCCCACCAAATGTGCCTCCAGCTTCTTACCCTTGTACAGCCTCTCCAGCACTGATTTGACACCTGCGGGTACATTGACTTCAGTGTCTCCGGCATATCGTGTCATTGCACCACCACTTTTACCCACATTTCTCTCATCTGGATAGCCCTCGCCAGCTTGGGTATGTCTTTCCCTAGACCACCCCACCTTGCCCTGGGGATGTCCCCGCGCCCCTCAGTGTTGTCTCCCACTTTATCATGCAGCTCCACTGGAGCTCTTCTGACTGAACATTTATAAATTTATACAGAGATGAGACCAGTTTTTCCGCTCCTGTGTTGGTCAGTGTATATGTTTCAAAGGGGGTAAGGTCTCTCGTCGTGGCTTGCACGATGGCCGGAGACGTTAGCCAGTGCCTGAATTGTTCATATTTAAATCGGTCTAAGTCTCCGAGGCCTAAGAGTGGTTACAGTCCTCAAATGACCTGATGTTCTATTCATGGAACGTATCCCCTATTTTAGTACATCCTGCTAATTCCCACTTCTTGGAGACCCCCTTGTCCATTTCCAGGGGAAACTCTGGGTTTCCAAACATGGGTTTAAATGGGGCGTGGGTGTCTGTTAGGACGCCTCTAGTAGATGGCTCATCCCAGGTGTCTAGTGTTGGTTTTATCACTACGCTGATGCATACATTAGAGTGCCTGTATTGCTTCCCTTTCCACAGGGTCTCATCCAGTGGGGCATATTGTGAGGCCCATATTTTTTGTGGTTCTCCTGCTGTCCATTCCTTTATTACCCACAGTTGCGCTGCTTGGTAGTATTTGTGGAAATGTGGCAGGGCGAGTCCTTCCTCATGTATTGGTGCTGTCAGTACTGTTTTAGCTACTCTCTGGGGTTTTTTCTCCATATATACGACATGAGTGTCTTAGTCAGCGCTTTAAAAAAGGAGATGGCTATTTTTGTCGGGATGGCCTGGAAATAGCAAAGAAGTTTAGGGAGGGTGTTCATTTTGTATTGATGTCATTCTGCCCCACCACAATATCATTAGGGGGTTCCATCTTTCTAGATCTCGTTTAATTCTCTCCAAGAGCTGTGGGTAGTTTTCCCCATGTTTGTCTGTTTACTTTCAGCCCCGATATTGCTCTGAAGATTTCTATTTGGTGGATCGCCTCCGGGAGTGACCGCATTGGATCCGTAAGGGCCAATGACATGTCAGCGTACACCACTACCCTGTGGGACCACCCTGCCATTTCTATGCCTTTCAGTATGTAAGACTCTTAGTCTGATTAGGAGGGTCTCGAGGTAAATGGCATACAGAAGTGGTGAGAGCGGTCAGCCTTGTTTTGTTCCCCTGGAGATCTTGACTTCCCCTGTGACTTCCCCATTTATTGCTATCCTGTTGGCAGGAGAGTTAAAGTTCGCTTGGACCATTTTTATGAATCTATCCTTCATCCCCCATATGTCTTAGTATACGGAAGAGGAGCAACCATTCTACTGTCAAATTCCTTTTTCGGCATCTACTGAGAGCAACACTGCAGGGGTCTTGTTTATGCCCATCCTTTCCACCAGATGTACGATTCGTCTTGTATTGTCATGGGTTTGCCTACCTGGGATGAATCCCGATTGGTCTTGGTTAATCGGGTCTGGCAGCAGGGGAGAAAGTCTACCTCCAAGGATTTTTGTATATAGTTTGGAGTCTAGGTTGATAAGGAGAATCGGCCTATAGGAACACGGTTGAGTTGGATCCTTCTCCTGTTTGTGGAATATCGGAACCTTAGCTTCATTCATGGTCAGTGTGATTTTCCCAACCTTGTCAAGAACGGGGTCAGGCTCTATGCATATTACTTATAGAATTTGGGGGTGTACACGTCGGGACCTGTGGAATTATTTGAGGGGAGCCCTACAATGTCCTTCTTTACCTCTTCTTCGCTAATTTCCCTGTGTTTACTCTTATCCGTTTTGTTATGGTCATCGAGTTTAGATGTTTCATGTTCTTTGCCCCCTGGTTCGTCCGGCTTGTAGAGGGATTGGTAGAAATGTTTAAAGACCTCTCCTATATCCTCTGTCCTCGTCTGCATCTCTCCCCATTTATTTTGAATTCTTATAATCGTTAGGTTATGCTGTTTTGCTCTGTCTGGCCAAGAATTTGTCGGGCCTTATTGGCCTTCTTGTATTACCTGTGTTTGAGGTATAGCAGACTCTTCTCTGCTTGTTTCGTACTAATAATTTCTAATTGGCCTTGTCTCATGGCCTCATGGCCTTCAACCTATTACTGGGGTTTCTGATCATTTTCCTTTGAATGTTGCTAAGGTTCCCCTCCAGATCTTTCCCATTGGAGCCTCTGCTTATCCTTTGTCGCCTTCAAGGTAATCATGTGGCCCCTCATCACTGCCTTAAAGGCCTCACAGACGGTTCCAAGTCGAACTTTTTCTGTGTCATTGTGAGTGAAATACTCCATAATCTTATCTCGTATGTTTTCTAAAATGGGGTCTTCGAGTAGTTCCTGCAGAAGTTTCTACCTCCAAGTCCCTTTTTCTTGCCTGACATAGAGATCTCCACCCATAATGGTGCATGGTCTGATATCGAGATGGGTCCCATGTCTATTTCCTGGACCTTCCCCCAATAGCCCCACCGCCAAAGTAATGAATTCTGGACATTGTATTGTAGACATGGAAGAAATGTGTGTACCTGTTCTGTTGGCCTCTGCGCTCCCTCCATACATCACAGAGCGCCAGGTTTCCCATCTTTTGGCAGAGATTGTTTGTAGGTGCCCCTGGTGTCCCTTTCCACTCCTATCAATGTCTGGTTGCCAGGCTAGATTTAGGTCCCCTCCCAGGACAATCTCTCCTTTAGCGAATTCTTCTAGTTTTACCAAGGTCTCCCTCATGACGCCGTCCTGTCTCATGTTAGGTTCGCATATAGCGGCTAGCGTTGGTGGGTACCCTTCAAGTGTCACGTTTGCGAAGACATGTCTTCCAGTTTTGTCTATTTGTGTGTCTCGTACCTGAATCTTCAAGTCTTTACGAAATGCCTTTTTCTCTGTAGCGTTGGACTGTATAGAGTGCCTATAACCCTTTAGGTACATTTTTGCTTTATCTTTTGGCCTTATATGCATTTCTTGTAGCATTAGAAAATCGGATCTATCCCTACGGAGGAAATTCTCCACCTTTTTCCTTTTTACCAGGGCGTTTAGGCCCCTCACATTAAATGTTAATATTTTCACCCCTCCATCTGTTTTTCCTTATTGCCAATCCTTCCTGTCCTCTTGTCTCCGTACCTCTTCCTCTCCGGTGGCTAACCCCATACCCTCCAACTTGTGAACCGTTCAACTCCCTAATAACTGTCCCGAGGAGGGCCCCGGGAACTAAGGTTGCCTGGGCGACGTGCCCAACACTCCTGGCCCTCTGCTTACTCGGGATTAACTGAGAGGGGAATACTAAACCCCACATTCACCCCCGTCTTTTCACCCGGAGTCCGAAGATGGCTCCCGGCCAGGCTGTAGGAGCGAACAGGTCTTTTGGAACTGTTCTCTTCTGCCTCTTCCGGTAACTGCCACTTATCCCCTGATGGGAGTCCTGTACTCTTTGCCGCCGGAGAGGGTTCGGCCCATACCTCTGCCTCATTTCGTAACACTGTTATGTCTCTTTTTGGGGTAAATCGTCTTCCATTCCCATGGTCTCCTCCATGCACCTTCACTGGACGCTCGTTTTCCCGCCTCTCCTTATCAGATATTTAAGATGCGCATCCCATCCTCGCAGGAGGTCACTCTGTACTGTTTGCCCTCCCATGCGATAGAAGCCTCAAGAGAAAGGTCAATTTTTACGTTATCTGCTTCTCTAGCAGTTCTTTAAACACCGGGGCCATGTCCCTCCTTTCTTGGAGCGTTACTTGGGCAAGGTCCTGGTACAGCTGAATTTCTACTCCATCTGATGTGGTCCATGCCTCTTGCTTTCCGCAGAATGCGTTCTTTTTTGTGGTATGAGGAAAGGGGCAACCGGCACATCACTGGGCCTTGCACCCGGCTCTCCTGTCATCCTAGGGCCCACCCTATGAATCCTGTCTATCATGATGTGCTCTTCGTTCCCACTTTCCAGAATGTCCTTAAATACCGGTCGCCTGCTTCCTTGGAGGTCCTTATCTTGCACCAATTCCACCATGTTTTCAATTTGAATGTTAGACCTACGTGAGAGGTTTTCTAGGTCCCCACACTGGAGCTCTAAATTGTGTGTGAGGCGGTGCACCAGACGTTCCTGTGTCTCATTGCGTTGCTTTGCTTCTTACTCCAAGTTTTGGACCACCCTTTCCAGTGTGTCTGTGCATTCTTCTAATTTGGCTTTGTCTGTCCTAATTTCGTGTACGCTTGTTTCGTTTCATCTTTGATCGATGCAAACTGATCCTGCACTGTGGTCCTGAATTTCTCTTGAAGATCCTTGAACCAGACCTGCATGTCCTCCTTCATAGCCGCCATTTCCTGTGAGTGAGTAGGTTCATGGTCACACGAGGTACCCCCCTGGGCTTTCCTTTTATTGGCGATGTGGTTGTCGGTGGGCCAGAGCTGGATCAGGCTTGGGTCTTGTCTCGGAGCGTGATTCTGAGGGGTGGCATGCCCCCTTTTCCTCTTGATTTGGGCATCTACACACTTTTATAAAGTCTCTGCCCCTTCTGCATTACCCCCCACCGCCGTCTTCGCCTGCTGGGGTTATGACCTGCGCTCGGTTTGCTCCCTTCGAATGTCTCCAATGGGTTTGCTAGGTCCGGGCGACGCCGGATTGTGTCCTTTGCCCGATTCCCCTTTTTCTCTCTGCTTTCACTTGAATGTGGGGGAAAGGAAGGGAGAGGAAACTGGTCCTATACTGATGCAGATGTCTGCCCCTTGTATGAAGGATGACCTAGGTAGCCCGGACAAAGCTGGTGTTGAGGGCTGACTCTGTTGGTGCTGCTGTAGCCCTTAATGTGACGACTATATGTCCTGATGGTCTTTCCCATACTGACAAAGCCTCTCATACGAGGAACAAAGATGGCGGGCGTCTCTGAAGCCAGACGCACTGCACGCTTTCACCGCATCCAATGAGAGAGCACGTCGGATGTCCGCGGACATCACGCAAGCTGCTTGCCCAATCACCGTCCTGCCCGCGAAGCGAACAGGGAAGTGTGTCCGCGAAGCGAACACAGATATCACTAATTTTTTTTCACTTACATTTTTGTAATTTTTTTAAAAACTACTGGACGGATTTCCACCAAATAAAGCAAAGCACACTTTCGGGACCAAGCCGCCGCTCCTGCCGCAAATGTGGTGTAAATCCGTCCAGCGGTTTGGGCTGTAGGCGTGAGCAAAGTTTTCTTCCCATTATGTCTATGGGAAAAACCAAAAGTTTTGGGACCCCCCTCCTATAACTTTTCCCCCCTGGACGAATCCTCACCAAACTTTGCAAAAAAATTCAGAGTGGGCCATATACTTTTTTTGCAAAGTTTGGTGAGGATTCGCCCAGGGGGAGCGAAGTTATAAGCCGCCCAAAAAGTGCTCTTCCTATGGAAACACCAATTTAACCACAACTACATGGCCACTACCGTATATATATATATATTCTTAATATAAAACGATCTTACTAGAGCAATGATATGAGTTGATATTGCACTATGCACTTTAAAAAACAATTGCTGCTAGGACCACATTCCCATAGAATCGTCCCTATAGAGTCATAACACCAATGACTGTTTAAAATAGCACTATGCACCCTGAAAGACTACCTGCTGCTAGAATTCAATGGCGGGCTACGGAGCTCATAGGAGGTGGGATCTTGTGCAAGGTCTTTGGATGTCCGAATGTACGATGTCACGCAGTGCACAGTTTGGGACTGTGTGTCACAACCAACGTACTGGTTAATATGGAGCAACATGTGGGTCATGCCCCATTAGCTGTCCCTTAACAATAGATGGTGTGTCAGTCTATAGTACATTGCATTTTGTGATGGGCTGCTTTGCGTTTCCGTTGGGGAAATCTCGAATTTAAGGATTGTCATTTCGAGTTAATCTCAACTCGGTGCCCATGATAAGGGAGCGCTTGGCACGCACATATATTACCTGGGACACTGTCCTTTTATTTTATTTCTAAGCAATGTCACCCGTGTTAGTGTGCAGACTTTTCCAATACAGCTAACATGTAACAATTGGGATGTTGTGATAACTGAAAGAATTTTCATAAGCCTAAATGCTGATATTTATCGATGCACTGATTTATTGTTTTTATTGCCGTGACTATGATGGACTGTTGATAATATGTATGTTGACGTATTGGTGGGCAGCATACTGCTCCCTTTAATGGGATTGACATGTAAAGATGGTGGAGAGATTCTCTGTATTGTACCAAGGCTCGTGCTGAGTATCCTGTGAAACCAAACACAAATGACAGATGCATGATTAAGAGCCAATCACAGCCCGCTGTCAAACAGAGACCTTTCTCTCATCCTACTACGCTAACTGTTTATTTCAATCTGTCACCTTGGGGTCAGGCAATGTGGACAAGCAACAGGTTTATTGCGAAACACGTTGTTGGGATACCACCACACCTAGGCCTGTTGTGGGATTGTACCCTTTTTTCCTGTATCTAATGAATTTGTTATACTTTCTTCTTGACTCGGCTGACTATTTGTGGATTCCAGCCTCTGGCAGTGCGACTCGAATGCTGGCTTGGTTACTAGCTGTAAGAAGATAAATATTTTTAACAGCAATAATGTTATGTGCAACACCATATGCTTCTTGAGGTACAAGTCCTTTCTCATGCCATCTTATTTTTGGGTAGTCTTTCTGCCTCTGAGGCCAGAAACTACTATATAAGGTAATGCACTTTTGTAGTATCCAGCATTGGATTCTGGGCCAGTGCGTTGCATGACTGGAACTCATTGAAACTTGGATTGTCTTGTCCCAATCCACATTTTACAGAGGGATATCTGTTGCTGTACACATGTAAGGTAGCTGTCTGTCTGTGATTGGACAGCTACTACCTGTTTGAATGGTGTAGGTCCTTCCCACTGGCCCTCAGCCTGCACTTTGATAAGTGCAGATGGTTGGGAGCAATTCTGGTGGTCAACCACTGGAACCAAGATTGAAAAGAAAGAAGCTTTTGATGGACCAAAGCATTGCCAAAGCTAGCCACTCGGATCCCTGGGACCATCTTCGATGACTAGAGAATGCTTTCATCTGTCCCTTTCTCCTCTATGCTGGTGGGCCTAATCCGTCACGGATCCTGCACCACCCTCCTGCCATTAGGGGACTGTGTCCCTGGGGGCTGATCATGCATCGAAGGGGCCTCAACCCTGCACCAGACATAGTTGAGCCTACAAGTCAGAAATTTGGCAGCTCCTCAACTTGTCGCAGAAACAGTCCCCTGCAGCAGCTGCTCCCTACTTTGAAAAGGGGTTCTGTCTGGAGCCTGTTTCAGAGCCGCCAAGAACCAAGCCTGCCTGAACCTGACAGGGTTTCCTTAGCCAACTCTCTACATCTACAGTGTCCGAGGGCTTGTCCGTCATCGGAATAGCCGCAGTGGTCTGTCAAGGATATCTTTCCTGTCCAACTAATGGATCTCTGGAACCGTCAGCTTTGGGAGGTTGGGATCACCGCTAGCCTGTTCACACACCAGTTTCTACCTCTAAACATGGACCCCTCCCCATCCCTCCTGCCCACTACTCCCATTGGATCACCTGCAACTGGACCAAAGGTGCGAGTATTTGCCGGTAGCGATTCCTTCTTATCTAGGGATCCTAGTTTGTTGGATCTGAGATCAGGGGCCGAGTATATTTACCATTCTTGATGCCTCCTTCGCCCAATAGGGTTTGGGCTACAGGCCCATACAATCCCTAACACTCCCTGTTGTGTATGTATGGATACTTTTGTGTGTAGTTGGTCATGTTTTTCATTTTTATACGTGCATGTGTCTTTGGTGTAATGAACAGTATATTTATACAACTGTGTGGCTGTCCAATACGACAATGTGTTAATTGTACCAACATGCCAAACCCCTGATTTCGAAAGTCTAAGCCTTTACTCTCAGCCTTGCTACCCAGAAAAAGAGTTTGGTTAGACCAAGTGTGAAACACCCTTGCTTACCCACTTTTTGATTCTGAAAATTCCACCAATGGAGACTACTTTTCTTTTTTGTCTATGTGCATTTATCTTTTTGAATTATAGTTCCACCCCCCAAACGATAATTCCTTCCTGGTTGCATTGGGACGAATGGCTACGCTAATGTCGCCGACCTGTTCCCTTGCATAGGATTGTCAGGATTTTTCAGTTGCACCCTTTTGTACAGTTTCTCACGTTGGACTCTCTTGACAGGAGAGCTGTTTGCCCAGGCTCCAGTGGAGCAGTTTCCTGGCATCGCTGTGGAGAGCGTCACTGATTCAAGCCGATACTTTGTCATTTGCATCGAGGATGGTAACGGTATGTACTACACCTTCTTACTTGGCAAATATGTTTGTCACTTGTCTTCAACCTTGCTTCCGCTTTCCCTTTGTGAATTGATTGCCTTCTTTTTCCCTTGCACTACATAATTTTCTCATACCTCTCCTTACCGCGTTCCCTCTTACACAGCCACTCATTTCTTTTGTTGCTCCTCCAACACTCCACATTTTTCTACCGATCCTCCCCCGCCCCACCTCGTACAGTCTTCATTCCCCAAGCTCCAGTTATGTATGTTCTTTCAGCATCCTGTGGCCAGTGCTGTGGCCTTTTGCCGATACAAAATGTATTCTTCTGTTATCTATCTTCCTTCCTTTCGCTGAAGTACTTCACTCATGTCTAAAGCCCGACGCCTTCCGCTCTACACAAACATCCTTCACATTTACAAGCTTAATTAGCATGCACCTTGGCATAGAAGCTAGCTAAGTAAAGACTACCCCTGCCAGCAACCATCGCGCATCCAGCTTTTTCATTGACTCTGGCCCAAGTACTTGATCTCGCTACTTCATACCTCTTTTTCTCCAACTCAGCAGATGGACTAATGATTTGCCTCTAGTTTGGGGGTTCTGAAATGTGTGTGCCCTTTGCATCTCTCTGCCCCTCCCCCATATGAGTTACCTGAAGTGCTTAGGGCAGTATTCCGCAACATTCAGCTTGCTACAACTCCTATGATCCATCACTATTGACATTGCTGCTAGGGCTGTGTTGAGGGAATTTTCCTAAAGGCCACTTGAGGTAAGACTCTGTAAAACTATTCCTTGGTATCTTGGTCCCCAACTCTTAGTATACGGCTGTACTACCAAACGGATCTGGTAGAATGCCAGACTAGCCCGGCTTATCTTGGGAAAAGAATGTGAGCTGTACAGAAGTACACTGAACCCAGTCAATACAATAGGCCAAAGAAACACATCAAAATATATGTATTTTATGTGCACAGGCAGGCAAGTAAATACACTTTTTTTTTTTTTTTTTTTGTAGAGAATCAAACACATGGGAAATGTCAACAATACTTTTCATAGGTGACTGCTTCAATTGTATTTGCTGGCGTTTACAATTGTTAGAGAATGACACTAATGACGGTTCTACTGTATTACTAGTAAAGATGCACACTTGAATAGATTATAGATAAACGGTAATGGCATTTAGATCATAACGTCACAGCAGACAGTCTCTGGGAAGGAAAAGGATGGTTATACACACTTGAACAGTTTTTGACTTCTAGTAACACCTTTTAAGGTGTCTTAACGCTTTGGAAGTCCAATCCCTAACTAGCAAAAAGTAAGTGTAGAAGTGGATGCAAAGTCTTATGTAGCAGCTGGAAAGGCAAAGTGATACCTTAGCAAGGCATACATTAGTTTTGCAAAATTGATTAGCCAAAATTGCGAAGTAAAAACAATTGATTAGCAAGCCAACCTAAATGATTAGCAATTTTGATATCTTTATTATTAAACTGACAAGCAGTTAATTGGAACATGGCAATTGCCTAAATAAGGCGCAGTTTCAGCTAACAAAATGTTTTACAAAGGTAATCTCTGGGCCTTTTTAACAGTGCAGCGCAGGTGCAATTCATTTATCACATGGATATCCAAACAACGTTTAAAAGGCCTAATGCCTGCAGGTTGCTATCCGTGAAGGACAACTTCTAGCAAATGGCTGGGAATAATGCATCTCCAGCCAGTCATCGAGCAGGAGAAATATCATAGCACAGAGCCCCACACTGAACACAGCTTCCAGGCAAATGCCTTCTAAATGCTCTTTGAAGCGCGAGACGGCAGCAAATCCCTACAGTGCAGCGGCTCCAGGGCCTTTCAACCTTTTCAGTTGAAAGTGGTCCAAGCCTGGGAGGGTCCACCAGCAACTGTCCCCGTGTTGGTAGTCAGGAATCCTATGACATTGAAACATACTTCTTATATTCCATACTTTAAATGCATACTTTGCAATGCAGACATTACACATAAGCTGCATTTACTGGAGCCCTTCAGGCCATCACCTTCCCCTTCCCTGGGCCTCATCGGTTTCTAAAATGGTCGCTGTCTTGAGATAAGCTATGAAACAAAGCTGTATAAAGCTATGGATGATCTAAAAGAAGAATTTAAGGAAAATGAAAAATGTTGTTTTTTTTTGTTGGTTTTTGTTGGTTTTTATTCGTTTTTAAGCTGAGTGTATATCTTAGTTTCATTGTTACAATATATTATGTAAATGTGAATACGTTTGTATATATTGCACATGTTTACAAATTTGTAGAAGTGTTGTTCCAAATATTTGTAAAGGCGCATTGTGCCAAACACAAAAAAAGGGTCATCACCTTGCCTTTTCAGCTGGGTGGCTTTAGAATAGACTGTTGCTGCTAAAGAAGGATCAATAGTTTTTCAGTTGAAGTTTAGAGTTTCAGTTGCCTAATGTTTGGCAGTCTTGTGATAATCTGTGGTATTAAATCTCCCCCCTCTCCCAGGCTGTATTTTTTTTGTCTTCATTATAATGTGTATTTGGTTTTATTTTTATTTATTTGTTCTAATTTAATTAAGTGTAAAAGTTACACACAAATGTTTGCAGACTTTTTCTCCACTCCAGGCTAAGGGACCCCCAAACATCAGATTGAAATGGGCCTGCACGAGCCATGACAAATCTTCAGCTGGCCCTGCTGCAGTCTGGTGCTTCAAAGACATTTAGAAGGCCTCATGACAGTAGGTTGTGTTTTCAGTGCCGGGATGACCATTAGTAAACGGCTGGGAAGAGTATATCTTCTACCAATCATCGGTCAGGAGAAATATTATTTCCAGACAATTGATAAAACACAACCTCTTGATAATACATGCAGGCAGACTCGCCTAACCTCGTCCGATTCTGTGTCTTAATTTTAAGTAGTTGTCCCTTTTTCAATATAGTGACATGCAAGGACGGAGTTTACAGTCATTATAGAAGCTGGGCTGCAGAAATCACAGGGTTTTTGATTTTCAAATGTAGGCGGGTCTGCCTGCAGGCATATGACCTTGTGAATGTTGTTTGAAGCAACAATGTGCAGACAAATCACTGTACTCCTACGTTTCAAAGAACATTAAGAAGGCAATGCCTTCAGGCAGAGGGGCCCTTGTGCCCCCCTTCTCCGTTCTCTTTGAACAACGGTGGCAGGAGTGTCATTTTGCAACCAAAAGGAATCCAGATTGATTTGACATGCTATTCTGAATCACTCGGGCTGGCCTCCTCTCCTGTTGGTTCTGGCTTAGTGAAGTGTTAACATGCATCTTGAAAAATTAGCAAGTGCTTCTCGCTACAAAGGGGGGTTTGAGGGGGGGACTGCCTTATTGTGGTAAGCCTTGATTGGGGGTAGGTGGTGGACAGGTCAAACTGTTTGTGGCTGAGCTGTCGGAAGTAGGAATTACAAAAGCAAAATACTGCAAAGATAGCCCAGCAGTTTAGGCGACTGTTATAGGTTTAGACCTGCCTATAAATGCTATGGCTTTTTCCGCAATTCCTGCTGGTAAATGGGTTTTTAAAAGGTGGATGGATCCAGCCCCCTCGCTTCGCAGTATGGGAATTTCTGCCCACCATCATGAAATTTGGTTCTGCCCCTGTAACGAAAATCAAAACTTGGCACCCATACCTACAGGCAGTGGCACACCGTGCGGGGGACAGCGGGGCCAAGTCCCCCCCTTACCCCGCCCCCACAGGCTCTTTTGAAAGCATGACCAGGATTTTTGTCACTGACTGGGACACCTCTCCCATTCGGCACTGCACCTCAATGAGCGTGCCCAACAGGAAAGATGTCCCGCTGGGAGGGCAATGTGTGTGCTGAGCAATTCCTGCTCAGCATGGTCATTGTCCTGGCAACAGGACACCTGACCCTTTCCAAACGGGAGAGGTGTCCCGGTGCCAGCAGGACAATGTCCCAAGGTCCATGAGCTAATGTGAGCCGTTGGGCACTGATGGGAGGGGAGCTATTAGCAGCAGGCACCTTTCTCCCTTTAGAAACGTGCATGGGAGGGGGTTATCAGCATTGAGAAGAGTACATCATACTGCAGGCTTTATCAAATGACTGTCTTTACCCAGGGGGAATTTGTTAGGCTAGCGTGAATCTGCATGATGTTATCGTGACTTTGCATGAAGGATGGGGAGAATACAACAAACGCCATACTCTTATTGTTCAATATATTTCTATAGTGATGTATATAGTGTAAAGTTAATTATGAAAGAGTAGTTTATTATAATCTAATGTGCTTTGCTTCCAGGTCATTGCTATAAATAAAGTTTTATTTAAGCACATGAAATGCAAAGGGAACATTAATAAATATCTATTTCCACTAAACCTGTGAAGATGTGCTCAGTTGCTTAAATTGTCCACATCCCGCTTTCACCATTTAACCAAACTGTGTGATCCTGGGCAGATCCTTTACTGTGTCTTATCTGCAGCTCTGTGATTCACTTCAGGACTTATGTTAATATAATATGTTATTTAAAAAATAAAAAAAATACCCTGATATAGAGTTGCTCCATAAATAACAATGGTGCAATTTAGGTATTTTGCACCACAGTTATTTTCCACCTGGTTTACTTATGGCAACTTATTCTAAAGTCGCTTCCTTGGTGCCTCCAAGTATCAAAGACTGATGCTCCTTGCGATGTCCATTTCTGTGAAGTCATTTCTGCTGGTGCAATCCACGTGCAAATTCAGAGGTTTGCATGTATTTTGCACGGGAGCACTTGAACATAGCTCTAATAGATGTTTCCTGCATCTGTAATGATTCTGCATTTTTATTTATTTTTGTATGTGTTAAAATGCCATCTACCACTAGCAGCGGTTTGTGGGCCCGAATGAGACGCTATGGAATTGCGCGCACTGCATTTGCGGGGAAAGTAGTAGGACTTTTTTCATTGCTCGCTTACCCAACTCTTGCAATGCTGGATATTCCCCTTCCTACAGGCAGTGTCATCAGTGTTGTGGCAGTTTGAGACCCGCACTAATAAAACAGCCCAAGGCTTTCTAAATGTTGTTTGAAACACAGGACGACAGCAAATGACTGTAGTACTGTGCTTCAAAGAACATTGAGATGGCAATATGCCTGCAGGCCGTTTTATCAGTGCAGGGTCTGTTTGAGCCCCACACTGATAAAACAGCCCGATAAGACGTTTTAAAATGTTCTTTGAAGCACGGGACAGACGGCAGCAAATCGCTGCAGGCCACGCTTCAAAGAACATTAAGAAGACCAGCCCCCTGCACTGATCACACAGCCTACAGCCCAGGAATCTTCATTAACAAGTACTTACCCTGGGCAGCCAAGCTGTGACTTGAGTTGTCCCTTCTGTTCTCTGGCCTCTGCAATGGGCTCCTCTGTGCATGCCTTGCAGCCCCGGAGCCTCTCCCTCTGCCTCGCCTGTGCGCTCTGCACCACAAGCACAGCACAGGCCAGGCTAAGTAAATATGAACCCTCATTCTAGAAATCATGTCGCAGTTTGTGCGACATGATTATTGAAATAAAAAGCAAATCGGGAGTATTGTATCGCAAAATGCGATGCGATACCGCTTATTCTATGCCTTGCTTTAGTCATTACAATCAAAATGCTTCGCAAGATAACACAAATTACAGAGACCCTGCGAGGGACACCCTGAAGGACACAAGCTGTAAAGCCTGGGCCAGAGCTACGGGTGGACACCCAAACACTATCTCACTCTAGTCGCACTGGATCGATTCTTCAGCTTAAGAGAAGTTCTACCTTTATCCCCACAGTACCTTAGGTGAGAAGAAGCAAACGTAGCTGGATTCTCTCTTGTGCAGCAGCGACGGACCCGGTCTCCTGATTCCTTGTTCTGGTGTTGAAAGGAAGTACTCTGCATGGGTTGTCACAGCAGCATTTGTGAGAGAAGACCCTTGGCACGGATTTCCTTGGGTTTCCTTGGTCAGTCTGTGGTTTTGGCACCTTTTTTATCAGCACCAACAAAGGACGGGTATCGGCTGGTCGATCTTCGATTCTGTTGTCCTGCACTCTAGTGAGGGGACTTGGATGAGTGGGATTGTGCCTCTGGAGTCCAACTATAGCTCACCAAAGGTCTGGACGGATTCGCCTTGCATAGATTATGCACTGCAAATGGGTTTCAGGGCTCCTGGCATTCACGGTTTGCAGCCCTGGAAGGTCACAACACCCCAGGAGATGGCTTGATTTGTAGTTCGTCCTGGGGCTGGTTGGTTCCACCAGCCAAAGGGAAGGAGTCCTCTTCGGAGCTCCTCTGTTGATATGAAAACGGGCTCAGGACAGCAGTGGTCGCTTTAGTTACTGCAAAGGGTCTGCAGGTGTCTCTGGTCATCTTCAGCTTCGGATCTTATGTTCCAGTGGTCGACTTGCCTTCTACCTCCAGAACCTCACCTTATATTCAGTTTTCCCACTCGTTTCTCTAAGCATTTTACAGAAAGGCGTGGGTGACTGTCCAATCAGGACAGCCAGCCTCTCCAGTGGGAACTGGTTCAATTCAGGCACTCTTGCAGACAAAAGAGTAGGGGAGTGTTAAACTCTTTCCACAGTTCCTGCCTTTGCAGACACAGTGGAGACTAGGCAGGGACACCCACATGTTCCCACCAAAGGCAAAATGCCCCCACAGACCTCCCTCCCCACCCCCTCCCAGAATGGTAGAAGAAGGGCTAACAAAGGACAACCACATGAGAAATGGCGAAAAAAGAAAGGAGCCACCATGTTAGAACATAGGTGACCCTATTGTGCATAACCGAGACTGTGAACAGTCTGCGGTAAAAAATAGGACAATAGTTGGAAGAACACGTCCACTGCCACCAGCCATAACTGTGAGGTTATCGCTGTGACTGGATACTGGGTATCCCCTTGGTACTTCACGTAAGGTGGTGAGTGCTAATCTCTCATAATGTAATGTTTTAGGAAGGATACAAAGTATCCCTCTATCCTTAAGAACAGTAGTTGTTAAGGATAGTGAAAGAATCTGAAAGTAGAACCCAAGGGGTTCCGAGCAACACTGCACATAGGGTGCTGTCCGCTGCAAAAGAACACAGATGCCTTTAAACAGATATGGAGAAAAGCAGACTCCATAGAAAAAGGTAAAACCAGGAGACAGAGTTCAAAAAGTCAGAGCAAATCAGAATGATTTGGCGGGTGGGGCTCCTCTCATTAAAAATGGAAAGAAAAAGGCCCAGAAGTCCAGCAAACGAGTGCTGGGGGTCTCACCAGGAGAGGGGATGAAGCATAAAGCTGATAAATCTCCGGAACAGGCTGGGGTTTTGCACACAGTTTGTATCCCTCCACCATCAGGCCACAGCTGACTGACCCCATTATTCAGGGGGAAAACTATCCCATATTGCCACAGTAGATTTCAGGTCCCTGGCTTGAGGCATAATCATGAAATCTGAAAATGTTCTTTAAGGTGTTTTTGTCACTTTGGGTTTGGTGTTAACTCTACAAGCTGCCATCCTCTTTCCAGGGAAACACTATGGTGCCTTTACAGTGATGACCTGGAGTTTGTATTCTAGGGTGCAGAGATGAGCCATCTGTCGTCCTAAGATTTTAAGGCACAACCTTTAAGTGATAGTCTTTTAATGTTTTGTCTCTTTTCTGATGCAGTAAATTATAACTCCTCTTCCCCTGTGCAACCTTCTGCACCTGGTTAGGTGTTTCAAATGCTCAAACGCCACCTTGAGGTGATTCTGGTCTCCTATGCTCAGACCCTGAATCTTTCCGCCCCCTTCTTCTTGCTTTCCGCCACCACTCTTGCTGTCCACCCCGCTTTCTGCCCCCTCCCAAGCCTTCGCCTCTTCCTTGTTTTAGTCTCCTTGTTTCTTTCTCTCTCTCTCTCACTCTCACTCTCTCTCTCTCTCCTTCTTTATGCACCCCTCTACCTCCTTCCTTCCTTTCACCCCTTTCCCTCCCCACAACCCCCTTTCTCTTCTGCAGATTCACCTGCTCCATCGGTGGCGGCATTCCACGTTGTAATCCTCATTTTCCTTCTCCTCTTCCAGCCGTTATTTGGGAGTCTGGCTTCGTTACCTTGTTCGTACGTCAATCCGTTCCGCAGCTTCGTCCATTCACGTTGGTCCTCCGGTACCATTTCCCCAGGCCAGCTAATAAGCCCAAACGCACCTCTAACTGCAGCTTCCTCGATCCCTTGTGCACAACCCCCTCTTTCTGGCGGGCCTCTTCCTCCTTTTTAAAGAAGACAGAACAAGCCCATTAACCCAACTCTGCCTCTTCTCTGCACCTGGACTCACCCCCGACAGTCCTTCATTCTCGTAACCGTCTCGCACACCCCGATTAACCTCTTCCATCCCTGCGTGCCGCAGACTGTGCTCCCTTGGTTTTGACCGTTACTTCCTCACACCCATGCAGTGTCTTGCACTGTCCTTGCAGCACAGTAACCTGGGGTGATGTACCGTGTTGTTGAGATCCCAGCTTTTTTCATCCCTGTGGAGAGTTGGCCCATCTTTGTTCACCATATCTACAAAGGTGACTTGCTACATGGGCATTGTGGAGCCCCCAAGATGGGCTACGCAGATACTCTGGTAGCCAGCATCCAGTGCAAGTTAAATTTACTACATTCATTTAGTTGCTTCATTCTATCCCTCCTTTTTACTTTTTGTCTTTGTTGACATCTTAGTCTTTCCTTCATTCCAACTGTCCTTCATTTTTTTCCTTCATCTTCGTTTCATGATTTGTCTTTATGATTTCTCATTTTTCACTTTTTTCATTCAGTCCATCTTTCCCTACTCCATTTGGTCTTTTTTTAAATTGATAAAAACCCTGATCAAGAAACAAGGTGAAAGACAAAAATAAATGGATAGAATTATCAAAGTAATGAGGAGGAAACACAGGAAAGAAAGACATGATTGCAAAAGATTAAGTAAACAATTGGCAGATGGAATGAAACCAAGGAATGAGACATTGGCCCTCATTACAAGTTTGCCGGTATCCGTCCAGTAATTCCGGCTGGATACCGGCAAACTGACTTACCGTTAACGGCACCTGATATGTTGGAATTACCGGCACATTGCAGGTGCCTGCAACGGTAGGGAAATCCCCAAGGATCTAGCAATCCCTCATGCACCAGTCCCTCGTCGCTTGATGCAAATCCTTGCTGGATTCCTTACTGGTTGCTGAACAAAACTCGCAGCAACCACATGTGGAAACCGCCTACCACCAAATTGTTTTTTTTTTCGTTCCAGAGTATTTCTCAACTTATTCGCCAGTGCTACTAGGGAGGTAGGGAGGTTTTTCATACATTTCTTTAGCCCTGAGTCTCTTAATCTTCATGGGCCTCCTTGAGGGCTTCCCTCGAATGTCATTCCAGGAGATGCTTATTCGGTCACTTTTGTACAATTCCCTCTGCAGGTGTCTCTCTTGGTCTCTACTTGAACTTGCCAGCCTAGATAGAAAAGCATCTGCATACATGTTACTGCCTTTTTTGTTCTCGATAGGGCGCTCTATTGACTCTAAAATAAAATTGGATTACTTGCCTGATGAATTGTTTCATCTTTTGTTTACAAAGTTACTCATCGGTGAGTGTATTTTGTTTTCAATCTGCTATATATATATATATATATATATATATATATATATATATATATATATATATATATATATATATATATATATATATATATATATATATATATATATATATTCCTGTAGAATTATGTCAGAGGTGGCCTCACTGTTGGTTGTGGAGGTTCGGCTTAACGTTTCACGGCTGGCATTCTGGGTCTGTGGCACTCCAAGGCTGTGTGCCGGTGAGCTGCAATACCACAACACTGCTGCAGTGAAGGGGGACATGATGGGCAGCATACAGTGTTTTTCCCTATTTCTGCCCGGAGTGGACTTTTGGTTTATGATGAGGTGATTTGCTGGTGCCTGACCACTGCTGGAGGGGGTTGGTGTGTGCTTGTCTCGCGACTGAGGGGGGCGGCTCCATTAATGGCCTGAATCCACAACTCCATAACTATATGAATTGCTCTGATCAAATTGCCCGTGGCTGATTTGGCTGTTTTTTGTGGCCGTCTTGACCGAATATATATGCGGGGGGAAGCCCCTGCGAGTCCCCTCTGAATCCCCCTATATTATTTATTACCCCAAAACCACCCCCCGCATATATTGTGGGTCAAAACGGCCGCAAAATAAATCTGCCAACTCGGTCGCGGTCAACTTGGGTAATACCAAATGATCAATACTGTTACTGAATTGGTTACCCGTCGGAAGCGGCATCAATTGGGGTGCAGTTTGACACGTTGTTGCAGGCTCCCTTCCCTCTTGGACTACCCCTCCTTCTGAGTTGCGCTGTTATGGTGCAGCTGCCGTAAGGCCGTGTGAAGTCCAGGAAGTCAGGAGTCCTGGCTTTGTAGGAGGACCGGTACCTTGCTACCTGCCTCTGCTACTCCCTGGTGCCTCCACTGCAGTGTGAGGGGGAGTGGTGGTTGCTCGGCTCAGCTGTAGGCTGTGCATTGAATCTAGCTGTCATGGTGGTGAACTCCGGACACGGGAGTAGTAAAAAAGAGAGGTGCCACAGCTAATTAAACGGGGACAAAAACCGCTGGGGCTTTTAACCCGCCAAGGCAGTCTACCATCAATTGGGTGGCCCGAAGCCAGAGGGCTATGGGGGGTCACCACAACTGGTGTGATGGGGAGATAAATGAGGAGGCAATCTGTGAGGTTGTAGCAACTAATGTGGTTGTGGCCATTGTGACTGATGTGGCCAGCCCAAGTAGTTTGATGGTAGCCACTGTTGAAAATGTTGACGTCAAAGACAATCCAGTTGAGCTGCAGAGAGCAGGCTTGGCGGATATGATGCTGAGCCTGGATCATCGTATCTGGATGTTTTTTGCCTCCAATTCATTTATCTGGATCTCTAACTCAGGGGCAGGGGGGTTCTAATTTAGGGTCCGGATGTGTCTATGAAAAGGCACTTGTGTTATTGACTGAGCCAAATGACGGACCCCCGAATATTGAAAAGAATTTGCAGTTGCATCTTTTGTCCAAATCCATCCTGGAGGCGCTAGAGCGCTCAATCGACAAAACTGTGCTGAGAATTGCTTGCAGGAAAATAATGGGGTGATGCTAGTGCAGTGTACAGCATTGGGAGAAGCTGATTTCATAAACCTGGACAAGCTGTGTGGTGATACGGATGGTAACTCCACTTAGGATGAAAGGCAGTCCATTTTATTGGTCAACCCGGTGGGTCGTACTGGCCAGGACCTTGGGATGGGGGGGAGGAGGGGATAATCATTTGAGAGAACTCCTGTGTATTCCATCTATTAAGGAACTGAGTATCAGCCAGTGTGTCCACAAGGTGGCCCATGAAATTCTGCCTCTGTATTTTCTGATCCTGTGGGCTCTAGCCTGATGTTGGATGGCGAACAAGCTGTTGGGCCCCGTGAGAGCACATATACCTATATTTTATATTTTGCTAAACATCTCAACAGCCTTTTTGCAACTGAAGGATGCTTTCAGGCTGTTGTTGGGGAGGTGTGAAAAAGATGCAGGGGAAAATGGATGCCTGGCAGTCCCTGACTAACCTTGAGGCAAGGAATGATGGTACGAACAAGGCTAACAACGCTCAACCGGGGTCTGATCCCTCCAGCAACCCGGTGCCGAAAGTCATCAAGGACAGTTTGGTGATTTCCTCAGCAGGAACACATTTGGGGCCCCAGGGTGTGGGCTGGTGGGGTTGCCACACCCTTGGGGACGTGTTGGGGGGGGTTGGGGGGACATGCGGGGGGTTGAAGACTACAAGCTGTCAAAGCTTTATATCCACGCAGCCTGAAAGGTTGTCAAGGTCACTTATAGGTCACCAAGGTCTCGTATTGCTTTTGGAGCAAATAACCTAAAGGTGGGTAACCCAGACAGAATTGAGCATGGCGGCTGTGGAAACGACATGGAGTCATGATGCCATCTGGGGTACTCCCTGTGATGGTGTCAAAAAGGGAACATTAAAGGGCGATCCTGAGCAGCTGGCAGGACACCAACCTAATCTGTTTCTTTGAGGGCCTAACACATGGCAATAGAAATGCATACAAAAGAGCCCTAGCGAAAGGCTTATCTGAGGTATTTTGGGTGAATAATATCTTGTTCAAGCGGTTTCCTACTGTTTGCATTCTCTCTCGACTGTATGTTTTGTAAGGGGTGCAATGTTTGCTTTTCTTTTGTTAATGTTCATTTTCACTTGTATGTCCCAAATTGCAGAGGCGCAGTAGCAATGAAGGCGATAGTTATTCGAGAACACCAAGGCTGACATATATCATATCCAAGATTTCTGGTGGTACTGGCATGAGGGGAGGGTGGTTTTCCAGACTCTCATAACATCACCTCCTGGAATCTTGGGCTAGGTAGTAATGAACTCGCAGTGGATCCTAACAGGGCCATTATTGGCTTAACAATACTAGAACTGGCGCAGAGGCTGAGGCAGGCTGCCCCGAGGGGGTTCCAGGTCTCTAAGCAGGCATAGGAAAAGGTGTATGCCTTTGTCACACAGGCCCCTCCTCTGAAGCAATTTTAGGGAATATGGGCTGATAGCCGAGAGTGAGAACTGGCACGGCTTAGCAGGGGGGCAGGCATGTGGTGGTCTGTCAAATGGTCTGTCCGACCAATCTCATGTTCTCCAGTCAATTTTATCTTTGTTGATTGTTTCGTGGAATGTGGCTGGTGTTAAATCCAGACTGGATAGCCCAAAGACCCAGTCACTTTTTGCGAGGGCTGATATTGTTCTTCTACAGAAGACCTGGGCAGTGGAGGACGTCCCCGTTGATTGATTTTTAGCCTATTGTGTAGCTGCGCACAAGAACCCTGGGATGCGTTGCCACGGATGGCTATCCATTTTGGTCAAAAATCCCCTAGCCAGTGAACTCCTTCCTCTGGATTCCTCTTATCCTTTCTTGCAGATGGTTATAATCTGCAGGGTGGGTTTGAATTAGGTTTTGGTGGTTAATGTTTATAATCTGCCCCATGCGCAGTTTGCTAGGAGCAGTCGGCCAGTATTAACCGCTGTTATGGAGGGTTTGGTTAACTTAGCTGCCGCAAATGCCCTATATCTCATTTTGGGGGATGGGGCGGGCAGGGGCCCGGATAACTTTCCAGCAGATTTGATAATGTTTGAACCGGACCTGTAGGCCCCCGTTCTGACCTTTTGGGTTTAATGCTATTTGTGCAGTGATTCAGTGAATCTACAAAAAGGGCCGAAAGGGCGCTACCAGCGTCATATAGAACAATTTCCCTTTTGGACTCCTTGTTTAAAATCATGGGGAGGGTGCTCCTGGGGAGATTGGAGTCCTGGGTGGAGTGGATTAATATTCTTTTCCCCATTCAGCTGGGGTTTAGACCAGGTCTTGGAACTGCTGAGCAGTCTTTGAACATTTGGTTGTGGTCCACTCATTCTACACCGAGTCTATTTTTCTTGCCTTCATGGATCTGAGCACCGCCTTTGACATGGTCAATCGTGACAAGCTCTGGTGTGCACTCAGATCCATGAATTGCCCAGGTGCATTGGTAGATCTTCTTGAGAGACTGCATCTCAACAGTGGCTTGTGTGACGAGTGGGGCACATGGACGGTGCACTGCCCTTTTTCAGATGGTGTCAGGGCTGTGTGCTGGCCCCCCCTTTTTTGCCTGTTAAGTGGTCATATTGACCACTGATGTAATCTACCCCGGATGTCCATAGGTAGGGCAACAGACTTCTGCCTCTTCCGGCTTATGCAGTGCCACAGGGCTCATCCTGTTGCCCCTGCTTTTTAATGTTCATTCTCTGCTCTATATTATTGGCCAGTTTGAATGACTGTATCATTCATATGCTGATGATACTCAAGATTTATGTTCGCTTAAGCCACCCAGCAGAGGTAGTGGAACGGTTGGTGAAGGGTGCTGAAATGATTCAATGCTGGATGTCGGAAAACGAGCTCCAGTTGAATCCTTCTAGGACGGTGGTTATCATCCTCTGCCTGAAAAAAAAAATTGTAAAGTTACATGTGGGATCCCCTGTCCCGCCTTGTTTGGGTTGCCTAACAAATACAGCCCGTTTGTAAAAAAAAAAAAATCTGGCCTGTATATTGGAGGCTGGCTTGAGCTGTCATTTATATATGAATCAAATGATGTATTTTCAACTGGGGCTCTTGAAACCTCTACAGCCCCTTATTTCTGGGAATGATCGCCCCACTGTGGTAGGCACCCCAGCAAATTCAAAGTTGATGCCTCAGAATTCAGCATGCATTATCTTCACTCTATCCCGGAATGCCTCTGTCTCTGAGTCCCACGGAAGCTTACATTGGCTGCTGGTACAACAGCGGATAGAGTTCAAGATTCTGTGTCTTGTTTAATTTGTTCATGGACAGGCCCCTCTGTATTTTGAGTTCTAAGATCTCATCCTATTGCCTGACTCGTACCTTACGATCAAACGGACAGGGATTACTGATAATCCCCACTTCTCGAACAGCTGGAGACAGTGGGGAGATGGCCGGTTTTCTGTCTTCGGTCCTCGTGTTTGGAACTTTCTCCCACAATCTTTGCTTGAGATCAAATCTTTATCCAGTTTCCGAAAATTGCTGAAATCTGGATCTCAGTACTCTTTGGTAAAGATTGTTCATCAATTAAATAAAAATAAAAAATAGCTGAAAACCTATTTGTTTGAATGAGAGCTTCTAGTTTTATTTAGGGTAGCTATGTTTCTATCTTGCTAAATTAAAAGAATACACTGATCACCTGCGCCCAGATGCAGTTCTGCTAGGTTCCTACAGGAAATGCACTTTGTAGATGTTCAAATCAAATGATATGGTCTTGCTGGCCCGATATCTCCTAGTCTTGCAGTGTCGTCTTAATGATTATTCTTCATTCACATACTCGCTAGTCCTAAAGGTCCATGCTCAAAAATCGGTCGTTATGGTCTATAGTAGGGGGAAGCGTCCATCCAAATTCCAGATAATGTTTAGCTTATAGCTGTGTATAGCTTTGACTGGCTGGGGGTCAGATTTTCCTCAAACTTTGGAGCTGAATCCCATGCTAATAGCAAACTGCAAGATTTAAGCAGGCCATCAGGGGTGGCCAGAGCCATGGGCATGTTGCTAGCTATGGCATGGAGCTGTGGGGATATAGTAATGCTGAGCCTATTCAGGTGAAGAACATCTTTTCAAGAGTATTGGGGGCTCCCTCGAGCGCCCCCCAAATGTTCCTGTGCACCAGGAACTGGGCTGTATGTTAATAGTGATCTCATTGCAGCATTGCCTGCCAGTCATTGGCTCAGAGTTTGGGGGAACAGTGAAGCTGTGCTGACTCATGAGCTAATTGTTCCCAGAGACCCTCTTCTGAAGATTCCCATGCTCAGGCATGTGACAGCTTTGCTAGTGGATTCGGACATGGCTCAATGTTTTTATGCGACAGATGGTATGCCTTGTCATATACCTATCGGGAACTTTTTATTGAAATCTGCCTGAATTCTTTTCTTTTTTCTTGTATCTCTAAAATGTATTATGGTTTTAATGATGTTGTATTTTTTTCTTTTTTTTAATCTATACATCTTGATGTGCAATTATGTTGTATATTTTTATGGGCACGTTCTGTGTTCCTGAATTTGTTTTTTTTTAATGTAAGATCATATTTTTAAAAAGTGTGTGTGGAACATCTCTCATTGGGTATTAAAGAAGTGTATACTGGACATGTGTACCACCCCATCCCACTACACCTCCTGAGAATTTGGCCTGGGCTATTCTGTCATGCCTACAAACTTGGAGAGACTTGAGGAAATCCTTAGTATTGCCCGAGTCAGGACGATATACCTGAAGACCAATAGGTTTTTCACCTGAAAGAAGTAGTGGGCACTGAAGGTACTGATCACAGGGCCCAAATTAAATCGCTACACGGGCAGGACATTAGGAAAAGGGTTTGCAGTGGCAGTGCCTATTTGGAAGGCCTTCCAGCGACTACACTGGCACCCCTGAAATGTGGCCTGCATGATGCAGCATGTCTCATAAATTCCACAAATTCGACCACATCACCCTAACCCTCTTCGAACTGCAATGGTTCCCGATGCAAACCTGTATCCTGTTCAAATCCTGCTGCATCATTTACCAGGCTGTCACCCTCAAATCGCCAACCTGCCTCACTGCGAAACTCTGCATCTCCAGAGGCTTATGTTCTAAAGGCATGCATGTGTAGACTTGAACTTCACTGATGCAAGAGGGAAAGCACCAGAAAACAGACCTTCTCTGTCCATGCCCCAAGACTCTGAAATTACCTCCCCGTCATCTGCTGACTCTCCCCCAAGCTTCTACATTTCTGGAATGAGCTCAAGGCACTCCTCTTTAATTAATGGCTCATCCCCAATGCCTAGGTACACACACCCTCCATTCCCCACCCTACCTGAGACTGTTTGATCTGCTCCCCACTGGTTCCTCCCCTGATTACTTGTAGATCCCTTGCTACCAAACTGGTGTAGGATTGCATGCTATTTTGTTATTTCCTTTTCAATATATATTTTATTGGATTCCGAACTTAGCATGCAAATCAGAGGTGCCATCAAGCCAAAAGAATAGATGCACATGTGGTGCTACATATCTCGGCCTTCTGTTTCTAGCTTAAGTAGCAACAGTAGTGAACAAGAAATACCTCTTCATTCAACATAAACAGTTCTTCATATATATTGAAAAGGAAATAACAAAATAGCATGCATGTGATACATCCTGTCCTCCCTCTTCCGAGTACGACCCTGGCTCTAGCAGCCCACAAAGTGTCAGATTTCACATATGTTCTAAAGTGCACACCTGCTCGTACCGCACACTCGACGCCTCAGAGACTTGCAACCTCCACAGCACCGTTCCTGAAAGTGATATCTACAAGAACTGACCCAGCATATAAGGATCGAATGAAGAGCAACACTGACGGGTCCCTCCAGATGCCTTCTCCCTTGATGCATCAAAAAGCTGCCAAAGCCTTCCATTTTAGCATGCGGCTGTTCAGAAAGCGAGGTTGCCTTTTGTTTGTATTCCCATGGCAACAGCAGCAATGGCCGCCGTGCACAGCTGATTGGATACATGTGGTTACTTCAGCAAACGGCCCCCAACTAATTCAGTATCAGTTCCCACTATAGCTATAGGATTGATAACCACTGACCTGAAATAAGATAGTAGAGTAAGAGGAGTCCAGGATTCTGAAGACAACGACAGGAGAAAATAACAAACAGGGAAGTTAGTACAGGTAAATAACCCCGAACGGCACGAGGGACGCACTAGTGCCGGGTTGGTGCAGTTCAGGACTGCGTTCATGTGCACTTAAGAGCAATCACAAGAAAAGTCACTCAATGTCCCAAAATTCAACAGAAGACAATATCCATGGATGACAATAGGTATGTACCTGAGTACACGAGTATAGCTGACTAGCTGTTGAGATGATCGGATAGAAGACGGCAATTGAAGAGCAAAGCGGCAGCTGGGAAGAACCGGCAAAGAAGAGAGTCGTATCCAGTAGCGTTCCGAGTCCAACAGCCAGATGAGCACGACAGGAAGGATGAGACGAGGCAATCCAAAATTCAGGCAAAGGGTCAAAACCAGGAGTTCAGATAAGGATTCGTGTAAGGAAACACGAAGAAGAAACGGTACAAAAACCGCGTGTAGCTGGTAACGCTAAATAGCAGCAACAAGCCCCTTGGAAGACGGTGGTTTTATATTCGTAAGAGGGGCCTGGCTTGCTGTACGTCTTCCACGCACAAGACATGTCAGGTGACCTGGAGTGCGTCGACGTTTGTACAGACGCCATGGTAGCCTGTACCTGGACCATAGAGGAGCCTGTAAAGAAGTTGTATTTTGCAAGGATGCCTACGGGGAAGTCTGAAGTGTAACAGCATCCTCCCCCAAAGACACCGGCAACCCCCTGGCGGAATGGAAGCTCCTCAGAAGAACCGGACAATGCAAATTGGAGAGTGGCTCCCAAGTACGATCCTCAGGCCCATACCCCTTCCAATCCACGAGGTAGAACGTACCCCTAGACACCCTGCAGTCCAGGATACGCGAGACCTCATATTCCTCCTCACCATCCACCAAGATCGGCGAAGGACGAGTAGGCAGACGGGTCCCAGGGATGAAGGGCTTGATCAAGGAGACGTGAAAGACTGGATGTATGCGCCAAGATCGCGGCAGAGAAAGCTTAACTGCCACAGGATTGATGACATCAGTAATGACATAGGGTCCCACAAATTTGGGCAGAAGCGAGCGTTTGCCCGCAATTCGCATATTGCGGGACGATAACCACACCTTCATGCCACTGCGATAGACTGGAGCAGGTGATCGATGTACATCGGCATACTTCTTGGCACGATCTTGAGCTCGGAATAAATGACAGCGTACGTCCCGATGAATCTTATCGAGATCTCTGATGCAATCTTTTGCTGCAGGATTAATGGCCGGTAATACCGGATCAAGTGGAAGTGCCCTAGGATGACCACCATACAGGGCAAAAAAAGGAGAAACTCCAGTTGATGTATGCATAGAGTTGTTATATGCAAATTCTGCATAAGGTAAAGAAGTAAACCAAGACTGTTGGTACTGAAGGCATAAACAGCATAGATACTGTTCGATGGTAGCATTAGTTCTCTGTCTGCCCATCCGTTTGAGGATGGTAAGCCGAGGAATACCTGTCCTCAATACCCAAAGAAGCTGTAAGAGCCTTCCAGAATCGTGACGTAAATTGCGTGCCACGATCGGAAACAATAACCGGGGGGAATGCCAAAGAAACGAAACACATTTGTCAAGAACAGTTTAGCCAATTCTGGAGCTGCAGGCAAACCCGAACAAGGTATGAACAACGCATATTTAGTAAAGTAATCAACGATTACCCAAATAGTGTCATAGCCCTGAACGTCAGGAAGTTCCACAATGAAATCCATTGACAGCATCTGCCAAGGTTTGTACGGCACAGGAAGAGGTTGCAACAATCCAACTGGCTTGGTTCTAGACGTTTTACACTGAGTGCATATGGAACAAGTCAAAATATAATCCTTTACATCACGAACCATGGAAGGCCACCAAGCCCAAAGCCATAAGGTTTCAAGAGTTTTTTGACTTCCTGGATGTGCAGCAATCAAGGAATCATGAGACCACTGAAGAGCTAATTCTCTAGCTTGACCTGAAGGTATATAGACGCGCCCTTGAATGAATGGCATACCTTGAATGATTTCTAGATTGAGGTCAATGATCTCTTTTGGATGTTTTGAAACCCAATCAAGGATGATTGAACGCAAAGAGGGCTGAACAACTACAAACAACCATGTTTGGTAGAAGAGGAGGAGGAAGAGCTTCGAGCTGTTGAGACTGACCATCCACATGTAAGCGTGAGAGAGTATCAGCCGGAACTTGGGCTTTAGCAGGACGGTATGTGATAACAAATTGATTTGTGAAAAGAATAAATGCCACTGCGCCTGTCTAGCCGTAAGACATTTCATAGATTTGAAGGCTAACGGACTACGGTGATCAGAGTATACAGTTACAAGGTGTTTGGCCCCCAAAAGATGATGCCTCCATTCCAAGAATGCGTCTCTGATGGCTAAAAGTTTGCGTTCTGTGATGGAGTTATTCTTTTCGTAAGCTGTCAATTTACGAGAGAAATAGGCAACAGGATGGATCTCTCCCGAATGCGGACAGGTTTGAGACAATACCGCCCCAATGCAATAACCTGAAGCATCAGGTTCAACAAAAAAAGTAAGCTCAGGATGTTTGAGGACAGGAGCGGAAGTGAATGCTGATTTTAATTGATCAGAGGCTCTCTGAGCTTCTGAAGACCATACAAATGGTACTTTGGCACTTGTCAGAGAGGTAAGTGGTGCAGATATTTCCGAAAAGCCACTGATAAAGCGTCTATAGAAATTTGCAAATCCCAGGAATGATTGTAATGATTTGAGTGAATTAGGCACAGGCCATTCCAGGATCGCACTAATTTTGGATTGACTCATGCGCACACCATTGTTAGTAAGGTCATATCCCAGAAATTCCACCTCTGAGGCATGAAATATGCACTTTTCGGCTTTAACAATCAATGTATGTTCTCGCAGACGTTGGAGTACTGTCTTGACATGTTTTTCGTGGTCTTCCTGGTTTTGAGAGTAAATCAAAATGTCATCCAGGTAAACAACAAATTGATCAAGAATGTTGTAAAACAGATCATTCATGAAAACTTGAAAGGTGGTCGGGGCATTACATAAGCCAAAAGGCATAACAAGATACTCAAATAGACCGTAACGTGTTTTAAATACGGTCTTCCATTCGTCCCCCTCTCTCATGCGGACGAGATTGTAAGCTCCTCTGAGATCAAGCTTAGTGAATATTTTGGAAGAACCCAATTGATCAAGAAGGACAGAAATCAGAGGAAGAGGATACTGGTTTTTTTATGGTTGCTGCGTTCAAAGCACGATAATCAATACAAGGACGTAGATCCCCTTCCTTCTTAGGGACAAAGAAAAGTGGTGATGAAATTGGTGATTTGGAAGGACGAATAAATCCCATGGTCAAAGCCTTGTCTATGTAATCTTTAAGGACTTCTTCTTTGAGAGTGAGGGAGTATACTCTGCCGGATGGTATTTTTACTCCCAGAATTAGGTCTATTGGGCAATCATAAGCTCTATGTGGGGGTAGAGTCTCCGCCATCCTTTTGTCAAAAACATCTGTGTAATCTGCATATTGAGAAGGTATCACAGAGGTAACGTTTTTAGAGACAGCTGCAATATGCATCGTAGGCGAAACTAGCGCCCTGACTGGACTATCATGTGTAATACCGAGTAATGTAGTACATCGAGTGTTGCACATATTGGAAGGAAACTGAATCTGGGATGTCGACCAGTCGATGGCAGGATTATGAAGTTAAAACCATGGAATGCCCAGAATGACTTTGTAAGCTGGTGCTTTAATGATATCAAATGATATGTCTTCAGTATGGCCTTCATCAGTACTCGTATGTAGTGTAACTGTTTGGTGAGTAACCATTCCTGAGACAAGAAGTGAACCATCCACTGCATTCACTGTTTCAGGTATAGTTTTGCGAACCAGTGGTATTTTTGACATGGCGGCAAAACATTGATCAAAATAATTACCTGTTGCACCTGAATCGATCACAGCTGTTGTCTGTAATAAAACGCCATGAACTAAGGAAAATGTAACTGGTAGGCGGTCTAAATGAATTGGATTCTGTAATGTAGAGTCCAAGGGTGAGTTTCCCGACATAGGGACTCTGTCTACTGTCGGGATTTGGCGTTTACCGCCTTTCTTTTAGGTTTTTTGGTACACTCAGGTAATAAGTGATCAGAGGCCCCACAATACATGCGGAGATTGTGTGATCGACGATATTCTCGTTGAGCAGGGGTAAGTGGCCCCATAACCGCTCCAATCTGCATGGGTTTGGGCGCAGGAGATGATGAAGACGAGGCCTCTGCTGAAACCGTGCTGAATAATGCTGTTTTCTTTTCACCGCGTCTTTCGGACTTGCGAGCATCAATCTGAAGGACTAAGTCTAGCAGTTCCCCGAATGCCGCGGGAACTACAGGAACAGTGGAGAGTATGTCCTTTAATTCATCTGAAAGGCCTTGATAGAAGACAGCTGTCTTCTTTTCTTCAGGCCAGTCAGTTTCTGCTGCCAACTGATTGACTCGTGCCAAATAAACCAATAAAGAATTGTTTTCTTGTTTGATGTTTTAAAAGTTCCAAATCAGTAGCTTGAGTAGTATAACGTGTATCAAATACTTTACTCATAGCAAGAAGGGCATCACAATTGTGAAGAACATGACTATTAGATTCCAACAACGGGTTAGCCCATGCGGCTACGGTGCCTCCCAAATGAGACAAAACAAAAGCCGCTTTGGTTGTAGATGTGGGAAATGAGGCGGGGCGACACAGAAAATGCAATTTGCATTGATTAATGAAGGTTCGGTATTGTTTAGGGTCGCCTAGGAAGCGTTCAGGAGGAGCTAGAGGGAACTGGGTGGTAAGCATGATCGGGTTTGATACCTGCTGGGGAGGTGGAAACCCTGAACCCGATGCTGTAGTTCCAGCACCAGCCATCTGTGACGCTGGTGTGGTAACCAAAGACTGAATGGCGTCCATGCGTTGGCGCAGTGCTTCTTGTGCATTGGTCAAGTCGTTACGTAGATCCGTGACCATTGCACGATTTGATTCAAAGCATCGCTGGCCTCTGTGGACATTTTTAAGGCTGCTAATTCTGTTACTCACCACTCTGAGTAGGCCGAAGATACAGAGATAATGACCTTGGAGATGTTGGTGGTATAAGATTCCAAACTCCGCCTTCCATCCCAGCTCCCCTGAGTACAAGACTCAGGCTTCCTCAAAGAGGGGCTCTTTTCCACAATGTACTTCTCTTCTGTTTTAGTTAGAACAGACAGAGATGTCAATTGAATAAAAGAGCAGGGAGAACACATTTTGCAAGGATGCCCGCGGGAAAGTCTGAAGTGCAACAATATCTCTGTATTTAAACAACTTTTGTATATCCTTCTTTCCTGCACATGCTTTCTATTTTATATTGTATATATTTTTGCCACACAGTAGCTCTACCCACATGTTTCTGTAAGTTGGTAGAGCCACCATATTTTTTCGTGTATGTAAGCGTAACTTTGCCTCCTAAGGTGTGCACCCAGATGCCTTTGGGCCTGGCGCATTATATAAATAAATAAAATGCAAATACCTGCATCCTTTGCTTTATGCCCCCCCGTAACATGAGGTGCGGCTTGTAATGTGTTGCCCCCACCTGATTGACTGTACCTAACCATATGTGTTACGTTAAGCACTTATGTTATCAAGTGAGCCTTCTGTAACAGCGCCACGATGCCTCAGGGCTGTTTGTGCGCTTTATAAATGCAAACAAATAAAATAAATAATGCTCAAGTCCATTCGAGCATATAGCTAGATATAAAGGAAATCATTCCAATGAGAGATTACAGGCTGTTTAGATAATTGTGTGTCATAAATTACATCGCAAATGGGGATTGTACTTCATTGATCCATTCCCTACTCATTGGGACTCTTTCTCCCTTCCATACCCCAACTAAAATGACCCTAACTGCCAGGAGAAGGTGGTATCCCATGTGATCTTGTGTGAAAATTCAGTCCAAATGTACACTTAAGCCAAACAATATGAAAATAGGTTTAAGCGGTCTATCTATTCCATCCAGTTCAAAATCCAGGACAGGACATCCCTCCAATGAGCCGGACTGCGGGAACAGGACCACCACAAATACCAATATGTGGCCAGTGAGCCACACTCCCTCCAACAATAGGAACTGACGTCTGGATACATTCTGCCCAACTGGGTGGAGCTGCCACCTGTGCTACAATTTAAAAGCGCGGTGCCATTGAAACTTGCTTGACTCAATTACATATGTTAGCCCATAGCTCATCCCCTATGTCCTCTTCCAAGTCCTCACGCCATTGGTTCTGGACTCGAAGAGGTTTGACTAGTTCTACAGTGACAATCGCTTGATAGTTTGGAGATCAGACCCCTTTCTGTGCTCCTGCTATGAAGAATCTGCTCAAATAGAGTAAGATCTCTAGCTATGTGGTTACCCCAAAATGTATCGGTCAGGACCCAGGTCCTGCACTTGCTGTATGGAGCTAAACTGTATATCATCCCATAACTGCTTTGCTATCTATAGGCCTCCTTTGTACCAGAGTTGAAAGAGACTTGGGTTTGGAAACGAGTCTCTGACTGGGGGAGCCCATATAGCGCTCAACGGGGAGGGTGACAATGATGGCGATCTTGTCTGCCCGTTCCCTCCAAAGAACACTGAACTCTGAGTGCAACAAGATTCGTTTGTGTATCCTATTACTTGGGACTTGTAGCCATTAATTTAAGGCAACACGAGTGTAAGCACCATTTTCTAAAGGAACCAATTGTTTGGTAGTTTTGGGGTTGCGATGCTGTAAAGTATGCCTGAAAATCTGGAAATGCATTCCTCCTTTCTGTTTTGGGAGGATAACAATACAGTATACTATTCTGGGTTTACATTTTGCCCATAAGAAGTCCAGAAGGGCCTTCCTTAGATTTTGGAAATGGCCTGTGGGGACCTATACGTGGAAGCATCTTGAACAGATGTAAGAATTTCAGGAGGACAGTCCTCTTGATCGCATTGTTGTGCAATCCAAGCAAGACCTTGTTTACTCCACCTCCTGACATCTTTTGTCCATTTCCCACAAGGCTAGGTTAGGGATTGGATTAGTTATGTACACACCTAGGTATTTAAGTTTGTTTCACCAGAGCAAAATGAGAGCTAGACAAAAATTCAAGAGTGGGGTGAGCGAGAAAGTCTTCCCATTGGAAAGAGTGGTGAAGTTGCATTACTGAAAAGTTCAGGAGTGGCGAGAGAGGGCATCTCTGCCTAGAACCTGTCTGCTGAGATATATGTCTGTTGAATTGCCATTCACCAAGGACTTAGCCACAGGAGTGGGGTATATTTTACCAATGCAATTCAACCCGCCTGTCCTTCACCCACAGTTTTTCAAGGACCCTTCGCAGGAAGGTCCAGTCAACTGTATCAAATGCCTTCTCTGCATCGACAGCCAGCAACCAAGAGTCGACCCTTCCCTCCCTCCAAATGTGACAGCAGGTCTAGGGTCTTTCTTAAATTGTTCGCTCCCTGGCGGGCCAATAAAAAACATTTGATCGGTATGTATTAAATTCGGTAAGCGTAGCTCCAGTCTAGAGGCCAAGATTCTAGTGAATATCTTGGCATCAGTGTTCAATAGTGATATAGGACAGTAGGAGGATCTGTATGTATGGTCGTTAACCTCTTTAGGGATAAACGCAATTAGAGCATTAAGAAAAGAGGAAGCAATTTCAGGGGCTGTGAGGACATTTAGAGTTTAGCTATAAAAGAGGATATATAGGAGCCAGGTAAGTCTTAAAAGACAGCTGTGAAGTCATCTGTGCTTGGTGATTTGCCTGTTTTCAATTCTGTATTGCAGGCACTTCTTCTCGTTCTATGGGACCATCTAGATAGTGTGATTGCTCACTTGTCAATTTTAGGATTATTCCCGGCAGACCTTTTTCACGGGCCGCCACCTCTTTTATTTTCTTTTTCGTATTGTCTCCTGTAATAATCTGAAAAACAAGCTGAGACCTGAGGCGAACTATTGAACAACTGGCGCTTGTGGTCTCTAACCTGTTTCACCCTATCTGAAGTCTGCACCCTTTTTTGGTTAGCGAAGATTGCCCCAGCTGTGTCTCCCTTTTCATAATAACTTTGTTTAAGCCTCTTGATGGATCAGTGTGCTCCTGCAAGGCCCAGCCTCCACAGTTCATCCTCTTGTGACATTAGCGTTACCTTTAAGACCAATATGTCTGTCATTTGGTCTCCAATAGGCACCACTCCCTTTTCTGTCTAGACCCTTCTGCTATAAGTAGACCCCAGAATGTGGCCTTAGCACCCTCCCAGGCAGTATATAGAACAATCCTGCCATTGCCGTTAGCTGCAAAATATTGCTTTATTTCTGTATCGATGAATTCACAAAAGACGCGGTCATTCAGCAGAGTATCATTACACTGCCTTCCGTTGGCTCTACCAGTCTTCCGCTTCCAAGACAGTTTAATCTGTATCATGCGTGTGCACTTCCTGCAACAAGTATTTCCTCCCATTGTCAATGAGCAGATAATCGATCGTTGTTAAGAAGTGGTGTGGCTTAGAGAATAAAGTATAACCCCAGGGTTCAGGGTGGATCTCCCTCCTGGTATCGCCAACCAAATGTCTCCAGGCCCTCTTCCAATAAGTGTTCCTCTATGCTTGCTACCTTTCCTAGCCGCCGACCTAGAGTCCAACTTGGCATTTCTAACCATGTTGAAGTAACTTCCCAGGATTTTTCTGCCCTCTGCCCACTTATCCAACTGAGTAAATGTGCTCTCAAAGAACTGTCATGGCTGGCTATGTGGGGCATATAAGAGCTGGTCAGTGATATTGTTGACCAAAAACCTTGATTAAGAAAATAAAGAGAAAAAAAATTGATTTTGGTGAATAAGGGTTATAAATGTCAATTTGGAGGTATGAATGTCGAATTACAGGGGTGATTTGTATTAATTTAAAAAAGCATAATTGCAGTTAAGGAAAAAGATGTATAAATGGGAGTGGGAAATATAGGCTTCAGGTGTAAGTTATTTGTTAAGCTATTGGAGGTAGAATGTATTTTAGGTTGGAGGTATGACGATTTACAAACCTAAAACCTGTATTTGAATTGGTGAACGGGCCACTCGATGACACTCGGACACTATAGATCCCAATTGCATGTACATATTGTGCTCAGGGAAAAAGGCAGCTTGATAGTATTTTGGTTATTTCTGTTTAGTTTAATATCCTTCTTGCTGTTCTGACAGCCGTAAAATCAAATACAATCCATATAAGGCAGCCAAACCAATGTTCCCTGTAGGCGACCTTTTACCATTATGAGTCTACCCTCCAAATTACTCTTTAATTGTATTTTATGTAGATGTGTCAGAGCTGAGGAGGATACCACCCCCCCCCCCCCTTCTTTTTAACCTAAACTGAACACCAGAAACATAAACCTATATGCTTCCCATAAATCTTAAACTCGCTCCCTGGAGGAACAGGACATTCAGTTCACGTCTCCTCATATCTTGTGCAATTAAGGACCTGTTGGTAGGCACATTCAGTCCTTTCATTTTCAAAGTTGCAAGATTAACCCTATCCATGGTATAATTTTTCCGGGAAATGTACATGAAAGCATTTAAATTCATTCCAGCCTCTGACAGTGTATGGTGGTTTATAGAATCCATCAACTTGGCATCCCTTTCCCAAGGGTCATACCTGTTCACTGTTTAGGCAAATGATTGGCTACTGTGGTAGGTCAGAAGAATGAGGCGGACCAAATGGTGGTGGTATTACAATTTGTTTATTAAAATGTTCGGAAAAAGGCCCATCTGTCCCTTTCACTAAAGTGTGCCCTACCTAACTAACTATGGGCCTTGTCAGTATGGCAGTCCAAAGTAATGATCCCTCCTCTGTCAAAACGCTATCCTGTTTTAACAATACCACAAGTTAAATATCAAAAGAAAAGAAAGGGGTCCAGGAAAATGACTCCCTTCTCCTGGACACACTTCTTCCAGCCTTAATAGTCTTATTTTTAAATAATTCTTGGTGACCATGTGAATCAAATTCTTTAATTCTTCTAGGGGATTTTTCCGCCTTTTCTGCTTCCCCTTTCATGCTTTCAATACAATAACATACAATAAATAAAATTAAAATAAATACAGCTTCTTCGTTTCTCACAATAGGCGTTTGACCCTTATCCCTTTCAGATTCTTGCAGTGTTACTAGTTGACTTTGTATCTTTTGATTGCACTTCAACCACTCCGTGGACTTAATGAACTGTCCTTCACCTTCTTTAAGGTATTCACAACAACTGGAACGAGTATAAGGAGTCCCCTTGTATTCTTGACTTTCCTTCACAACCACTGGGATGCGTATGATGTGGCTCTTCCTTCTGTACTCCCCTCCAGGGTCTCCCACCTCTCCCGTTACCTTGATTCTGCTGGATTGGTGTCACTGGTTCTTCCTCCGGGGTCGGGCTGTCTCCTGTTTTCTTCTGTACATCCCTCTTCTAGCACTAGTGTGTGGCTCCGCAGAGCCTTTCCAACTGCGGCCTCTGTGGTGTTTGAGGACCAGCTGGTCCACCGTTGCAGGGTCGTGCCCCTGCCTCGATTCTCGTTCTTGGACATACACAGTTAGGCTCTTTGCCCCCTCCATGCATCTTCCACCTCGTGGCTGCCGGCATGCTCTCGACTTAGGACTTCCCATGGTCTCTCGCCAGCTTTGAACCTCCGAGGTTCCACCAATAACATATGTTGGTCCTACCTCTGTTTTTAAGAGGGAAGTACTGGGCCCTCCCCAGCATAGAACCATAGTCCTTCAGCTTTATCTCGTGAGTGTTCTTCCACACTCGATCAATCTTCTTAGTGCCAATATGTTGGGCTGCCAACCACTGGGTACTCTGTATTTGATATCCTCTTCTTCTCCTCAGTATGTATGTATGTTTGTTTGTCTGATGGTAAATTGGTGTGACATTACATTAACAAACGTTGACTTTTGGAGGATCTTTCTCCTGAAGCCTTGATGATTTCAATGGTTCTTCATGTAGGGATTTAGGGAGTTCCTTTTTACTCTTCAGTGACCTTACATTCTTCTTTGTCTCGTTACGTTTGTCAACACTAGGAATAGATCATATATGGTACAGCATTACCGTAATGAGCAGAGGCTTCTGGATTGTTATGTTGGGGTTTTGTTGGGGCTTCCTCATAGTGGGTGTTGGGGAACTCTCTAAAGGAAAGGGAGCCCTTATCCCTTGGACGGGAGTTCATTCCTGTGAGGTTCCGCTTGCCGCCACCTATAGGCGGCATGTTGCATAGTGGGCTCACCTCACTGACCTCACAGGGAAGGGATCCCCTCTGGGGAGAAGTGACGAGATCCCATGAATCATGTCACTACTTTCAGGAATTCACGGGTACCGAACATTTTCACTCTAGCCCCTTTTCCCCTAACGGCCTTTAGAAACGTCTTGCCTCTCCCTGTCTTCTGTAGTGTAGTGTAGGCTCCACTTTCTCATTGATCTCCAAAAGCAACTGGGGAATCTCTTCCAAATCAGTAATCTTAACGGTGGACCCTTTTAAATTCAAATGTGAGGGGGAAAAAAAGGTGGCGGCCCGTTTTTAGCGGGTATCTTTCAGCCAAGATTTAAATGGACAACAGTCCTTATGGCTAGCTAGCGTTTCCCCAGAACGATCCTGAGCATTTTCACCTTTGGTACCAGCATAGTCCACGGAGCCCTTTATGTCTTGCCTTAGCAGGAATGTCCAGCTTGTCTCTGTAATAATGACATTTTGTTAGAACCGCTTTAGGGCCATCTCTGCCAGACTCTGCTTTGTGGACCGGGTCAAACAAATATTTTATCCTCTGAGCTTTCAAAAAGAAGTTTCAGTACTTCTCACCTTTTTGTTGCAAAGCGAGCCCAGTTTCCCCAACTTCATGTGGAAGGCCCCAGATCTGTATGTTAAAACGCCTGTGCCGGTCTTTCATGTCATCCATCTTGAGAGGAAGATCCTTATCTTTTTGTTCCGTCTCCTTGATCCATGTTTCCAGGCGCATTTTCATGTCCACTGATATTTGGTGGTTCTCTATTGCTTCCATTCTATCTTCCGTTTTGTCCAACTTGTTTTGGGGAAGGCAAAGTGAGGCCTGCAGGTCATGTGCCCTGATTTCCGGTAAGATGTTTAAAATGTTCATCTTCGTTGGTGTTTCTGCCTATGGCTGGCCCAATGACTCCATCGCCCAGAGCTAGTATCTGCCTTGCACGCCTGAAAAGAGGGGTCCATCCAAGGATTGAAGCGGGACCCAACAAGACTCCCAGAGAATACCGTGGGGCTCCTCTTTCTCCCGCCACATGGTCCGAACAGCTCTTCCTCCAGCTGTGTGGTCCAAATGTCTGCCACTCGAGCCTCCCTTGAGGTAGAGGCAGAAAGAGGGTCTGCCAAGGGAAGTCTAACCCCCGCCTCCCCAAATCCCCCATAACCCGCAGCTACTGCAAAGAGAGAGGCTCTTTATCTGAGCCCTACTCTTTCTCAAAGCTGGTCGATCTCTGGATCTGTCAGTCTCCATCCGTCGGCCTGAGCCCCTTCCTCTTAGGACAATCTGGAAAATCCCCTTTCCTACTGTGACTCCTTATTCCTTCTGCACATATCCGCAGCCAGCAATCTGGGGATCCGGTCTGGCATCTGGGGAGCACCTGGGGTCCCCACTCCTTCGGACACCTCAGATTGGCTGCCTCGGGGCATCAGACGCCCTTCTCCACCAGCAGAACCCCCGCTGCCGCAGTGTTCCCTGGTCCACTTACGGTGTCGCTTCCTGGTGGCCAGGCCTAAGTTCAGATTATTTGTTTGGAGCCCCGGTCTAGAGACCAACCTCCCCTCTCTCTGGTAACCATCGGACCCAGATCAGGCTGTACACCTCGGTTGCGCTGCGCTCCGTGTTTACTGCCGGCACAACAGGCAGCTCGGGCGGCCTTGTAGAAGCACTGTATTGTTCTGGCGCACAAAGCAGGTCTCCCAGGCCTCTGCTGCCTTCCTAATACTCAGCTCTTATTGACTCGAGACCCCTACTGCCATTGAGCCAGGTCCAATCCAGAACTGGAAAATACCTATGCGCCTAGACTCTGCACCAGGAGATTTTGTCCCAGTCTCTGATCCATTTGTTGTTCTGGCTCTGGGTGCACACTTTTTCTATGCCCACCTACCCCTACCCCTAACCATGACCGTATTGTTCATTTGACCTGGGATCCCGCACTTAAGTCAACCATCTCTGTATCGCTAGTGCTGCGGCTGGAATTTGGAGCACTTGTGATGGGTTCCCTCGAACTCCTCAGCTGGGTGGTTGTCATCTCTCTTGCATCTGTGGGCGGGAAGTATAATTTACTTACCTGCTGCCTACAACCGTGAAAGATCTATTGGGTTTGTTGTGCTAAACTCTAAGGACACATTTTCGTGAACTTCCGAAAACTCTTTAAAAGTGACACTATAAATTATCTGTGAAAATGTCATTTTATGTTTGTATGCTTCGAGTCCTGGAGTCTTCAGAGCAATCCTTGTATTTTTAAAGTGGTCTGGTGATTTATAAAGCATTTTAGTGTCCTAAATCTTTGCAGTTCACTCCTAATGTACGTCCCATAGTAGGTAAATTGTGTGTGAATGTGCCTTTTTGTTTTTGCATAATTCTAGAGGTGATCTGGGAAATTACGGTATCAAACACGCACATCATTTTTGCATGTTTACATAGCAAACATTTCTAGATACACCAGTATACTAGATATGCGCAACTGCTACTCGATGTGATAGAAACTGTATCCTCATTTGAGGTTGCAGATAAGACAATCGATTGCAGTGTTCTCCAATACTTGGTCAAGCAATTTTAAACTTGCTATGTTCATGCCGGTAATTTTTCGTAGACTGCGTTTTTAATTCACAGGTTACAATCTTCAATAACGATTTTATTTTTATTGGAGGTAATGAATTCCAAGCATACATTACCATATATATTGAAACCACCTTCATTAACCCCTTGACGTATCCAGTAAACCACTACTTCAACAGTATGGGACTTTATAATTGTCCTTTCATAATTGGATGCATTACTCATTTCAGTTTTCTCTTGTTTACTTTTTTTATTAACTGCTGTGCGCTATTTAAAAACACACTTTTTCAGTGATGATATTTATATTATTGCTAGATCGAAGAAATTGCTCCTGACAAAGGGAATGGCTTCAAAACCTGTAGAGCAAGAGGATTAGTTGTATATTGATTGGAATTCATTATATACTGATTGATTTAAATATCATGAACATTCATATGTATGCACTTTGACTACTTGTAAATATATTTTACTACAAAATGTTTGATCCTTTTGTGAAATGACGACTGGCGGATCCAGTATTGTATGGCTGGGGTATCTCCCACAAGATACCATTTTCTGCTAATTTGTTAGCATCCAATGTGCCAGAGACGGCGTTATCATTCCCACACCCAAAAACATCTACCAAACTTCTTAACCCCTAGAAAAGCAATGTCACTAAACTAACTCCCTACCTTAGGAGTGCAGTGATGTTCTTTTTCTCCATTTACTTATGACCGTTTACCTTGCAAGAGTCTAGTGCTGCGAAGTGCGCTACATTTAATTTCCATCTGCCCTGCTGGGCTATACTTTATTATTGTAGTGCTCCGTTTGAAGCTTGAGGGGCTGCACTACAACTTTTTGTGCCTTTTACCACGAGGTGCTTTAATACCCCTCACTCTCCATTATGGCCACTGCTGTGTGCACAGGAGTGCTGGGCTGCCTGCCCTGCCTCCCATCTGATTACACCATTCATGTCGCTTCCGGGCCAATCGGGAGCCGGCAGGTGAAACCCAGCCACTGACTCGAATGCCCAAAGCAAAGGTCCTTGTCTGTGCCTGGGAGGACGCGCAGGACACTCCCTCCCAATCTCCTCCCTGCATCACCTCCCACCTCATGGATCAGTCCCTCAGCATGCATCCAGCGATTTCAAAAACTTGTGACTCTCCTGGAGCCTTGTCCTCCCGTTGCACAGCACCTGTAAGTTAGGCTTTGCCTACCTGATGTCCTTTCTCTAACTCTGCAATCTTGATTCGAGTTGTGCCATAGCCAATTGTTTGTCTATTTCGTATATTCCTTTTTATACCTCCTTTTACTTCAGTTTGCGTACTGTTTGGGCAAATTGGAACCTAGGTGTGTTAAGCAACTGCACACCCCCAATTTTGTACTCCAGTATTTCTACTGCATCTGTCTGCCCTCCTTTTTTGGCTATTAGGCCGCCTGGTAAGTTTGTGTCCGTGCAGTCACTCCTTCTATCCTCCAACCTATCCCTCTGCCACCACTATGGTGCTCACTATCTCGCCTATCTATTGCAACTGTTTTAATATCACCTATCCTCATTCTCTCATGAAATCTGGAAGGAAAAAGTTTAAAGAGTTCCTGAAAAACAACCCTGGTCTACCCATTGCAGACACCTTCGTCGGTGCAACATCCAGACAGATTGTCACAGACATCCCCCTCCTCGAAAATCTTTCAAAGGCAGAGACCTGCTTTATCTAGCCACACTCAGTGCCCGCTCTGCTAATCACACACTGCTGATATCTGCCTCCTCCTTGAAGACATTGACCTCGCTCTTACCGGGGACTTGGTTCAATGCCAGCTCAGTCACTGCTTTTGACTGATAGCTACAAGATCATCTCGAAGCCTTGCCCTAAACGCTCCGGTGGTGGGGTTGCCCTGACCCTCCCTGAGTGGGTCCCTTCTTCCCTCTTACCCACCCAGCCCTACTCTCTTTTGAGAGCCTGGTCTGCAACTGGTCATCTCTCCTACCTCCTCCCTGACCATTGCCACTATCTATAGGCCACCTGGCTCTACCACCCTGTTCTACTCTGAATGGGCAGATGTCTCCTCCTCTCTCCTGACAACTTCCTCTAAACTCCTTCCACTGGGTGACTTCAACATCCACCTGGACTCCTCCACCATGGCGTCCGCTCTCTTCTGTGACCGCTGCACCTCGCTCTACCTCTCCATTCTGGTCCCACCCACTGAACTGGACACTCTTGATGCCTTTTTCCACACAGATCTTTTGCTCCTCGCCCCACTCGCCACTCTGCTATCCTGGTCAGACCACTCCCTCCTCTCCTCCCACTTGGGTCCTCTGACCGCACCTCCCCCAGCTCTGCCAACCTCGTTCACGGACATCTGCCCGATGGAACGAGTGTCAGTTGCTGCCTTTCCATCCACCTTCATCCCACCCTCTCCTCCCACTGCAGACTCTACCTCAGACTCTACTCTCAGCAACCTCAATCTGTCCATTTTAACACTCTCGACATTCTTACCCCAGTCATGAGGATCCGCCTGAAGCATGCCACCAGTCTTAACACTTGATACGACTCCGACCTAGCAGACTTAAAGCGCAAAGCTGCAAAACGGAAGTGGCAGACTACAAGCTCATCCTCTGACAAACTGGCAATATTGTCACATCATTTGTTCTAAGAAGAGGGCCAATCTAGGCCGTGTCTGTGGAGCATCCAGCAACACGGCTGAACTCTTTAAAATCTAGGAACTAGCCAATCCTTCTGCAGTCTTCACCTCGCCTCGTCCCTCTCGGGGCCTCTGCACTGGCCACCCACTTCACTGCAAAAACTCAAGCCATCCTGTGCACTCTTTCTCCCTCCTTCTCTACCCCCTCCTCCCATGCCCCAGCCACCTCTGGCCTCCCAACCCCCCTCAGCATTTCTCTCTCTTCTATCACATCGGACAAGGTCACTAGGGTTGTCGGCTCTGCGCAGGTCTCCTCCAACAGGTCTCCCTCTGTTCCTCCAGAACTATTAAGGACAACATTGGCTCCCTACCCCCCTGCACTGGCTGATTTCTGCAATCACTCTTGATACTGGGTCTTTCCCCTGTTCCGTAAAGCACTCTCGTGCCCTCCCCTTCTGAAAAAGCCTTCTGCGAGCCCACATGTCCGGCCAACTGGCGCCCCATCTCATTACTCCCTTCCTTGGGGAAACTCCTGGAGAAGCTGGTCTTCCCCCAACTGACCCAGCATACTGAACTTGTTGGTTTCCTACACGACCATCAATCTGGATTCCGTGCATCCAGAGGCACAGAAACTGCTCTTCTGAACACCTGTGACGATCTGCTAACAACTCTAGATTCAAATTCTCTCGCTGTCCTCATACTACTTGATCTCTTCTCTGCACTTGATACAGTCTACCACTCCATCATAAAAAGGCTCCATGATACTCTGGGTATCTCAGAGCGGGCAATGGACAGCCTGACCTCCTTCCTCACTAAGCGTCCCTCCCAGGTCACACTGTGCTCATTCTCCTCTCTCTCTCTCTCCACCTAACCTCTCACCCTGGTTTTTTAAGGTCCATCTTGCTCCACTTGCTCTCCTTATCTCCAGGTACTCCCCTCATTTCCAGTGTTATGCAGATGTCACCCAACTCTTCTTTACATTTCCCTCTGATGCTCTCCCTACCTTCTCTATCATTCCTGACTGCCTATTTGCTATCCAGTCCTGGTGTGCCTCCAATGATCTCTCCCTCAGGGCCAGCAAGACTGTGATCCTTCCTATTGGGACTCCCACTCCCTCTCTTATCCCTTCACTCTGGCCAGCCTCTATGGGATATCCCCATCTCCTGCATCTGAAGCAAGAAACCTTGGAGTCCTCTTCGACTCCTTTTCTCCCTCACATCTTGGACCTTGCCAAGAAGGCCTGCTATCAACTCTACCTCTTCAGAGGTATCTTTCTTTCCTCACGTTTCCCCAGAAGCTCAATGTCTCTAGAGCTCTGGTACACTCTAGGCTAGACTACTACTACAGCCTCTTCCTCAATCTACCCTCTTCCTCCCTCCGCCCCCTCCAGCTTGACCAGATTAGGGCTGCACGACTTATCCAACCATCTTCAACTTGCTCTCGCTAAATACTTTCCTTCCAAATCTTTGCGCTCCTCTGGCTCCAACTCTCTGCGAGTCAGATGCTTTTCTAAGCAGCAAGCTGGTGGCATAGTTTTATCCTCGACTGGCTCCCTCCTCTGGAACAGCCTCCCCATCCCTCTGTCTCGAGCTGGATCTCCTCAAATTCTGGAAGCTCCTTAAGACTTTCCCCTTCACCTCCTCCTTCCCCCTCACTCCTGTGCTAATAACCCACAGTCACTGTGATTGGTGGCCTGGGACCTTATGTGTCCTCTGGGTCCCGGTCTTAAGCCCAATCGCCCTTGGCATTCTGCCCCTTACAAGCACTTGCCTTTGGGCACCCACTGACTTGTGTCGCCACAGGATTGCACTTATGTTGACAGGTTATTAGTTCTTACCAAGCGATCTCTGCCAGGCACTTACTGTTGCACACTACTAACTCACTAGAACTTCTTATCTGTGGAACTCCTAGCACCTGCCCCCTTCCCATTCCCTTCTCTCTCTGCACTTGCACGTTCTGAATGTCACAAGGCCTAGTAGGACCGCCCCTTTCCTGTTCATCCGTATTTGCCTTTGTTCCCATATTCCCTCCCCTTTGCCATGTGGGCACTTTGAAACACAATTTCTTGATGTATAAGCGCCTTACAAATTCACAAATAAATACATTTAAAAGAGCTAATAGGGCTGGGTGGGAGTAAGTGCAGCAAAGAACCAGAGACTCAGAGCCTGGTGGGGCTTGTGCTGTCAGTCAGTTGCCGCGGATAAATCTATAGGAAGTGTCCGGTCTAGATGTTGGGACTTCGGAATTGATATGGGTGGAAACAGTAATAGTTTGTCGGTTGGCATAGTAACTCATGAAGCTGTAATATTTGTTGAAGCCACTGCTCTGGTGTATTGAAAATCTGCATGCATTTGTATTTATTTTTTCTTTCCTTTTTCTGACCTGAACTTGCCCTAGAGCACACCGATTTTGAAGCCCTCCAGAGTGATGAGTGCAATGAGCCCACACAGAGCAACACTTTATAATTCAAGTTAAGACAGTAAGTATTTAAAAATAGTTACTAGGCCTTCAGTTACACACTGAGCATTAAAAAAAATCACAGGTACGTATTGTCACATCAACCATATGACACATTTATACACATTCACCAGAAAATTGAATTGCATATGAATTACCAGTGCAATACAGGTGAGTATTGGATGCAAGAAAATTGGCAGAACTCTTTAATAATCCCACGGGACATTTCCCTCAGTCTTCTCAAGTCCAACCTTAAGATGAAATGGGGCCTTGTGGCCAAAAGTCAACAGTTCAGGTACATTTCAAATGCCAGCAGTGGCACATGGGATTTAGTTTCCAGTTGGGAGACCCAAATGAAGATCAAGGGCAGTTTCTGTGGGAGAGGCAGCCATGAAACACCTTAGGGACACGAAGATGAGATCCAAGGAAGGTCATCATGGTCTGGCCGCGACAGGCTATCGTACAGCGGCGAACACAGCAGCAGCTCCAGCACAGCTTCCCTTGGAGTGAGACCGTTGAAAATGCAGAAGCAGGAGACTTGTGGGACAAGCTGGAGATCTGCAAAGCTCCATGGCTCTGCTCGGAACGGCGACTGCTGCAGTGTGGTAGCCAAGAAGAGAGAAGCACAGTCCACTGATTGGTCCAGGGACACTCCCGCAGGTTTAGCAGGCACGGATCCTCAAGCAGGAGTTGAGACTGGTTGGTTCTACCAGTCCAGGGGTCAAAGTCCCAACCAGGATCTTACTGGAATCGCACAGAAGAGCAAGGTTTCACTGGGCCCATCAAGGTATTGGACCTCTGCAGGGGTCACCATCTAGTTGTCGGCAGGCTGCCCTTCTTCATATAAGTCTTGGCTCCAACAATTATCTGATGAGTTGCAGGAGCTCTCCTTTTATCCAAGATTCAGTCTGTGAGCAAACGCACGCCCATCAATGCTACGTATCTGCAACATTCAAACAGCCAGGGGTTGTGCAATTATGGACAACAACTGGTCATCGCATCTGCCCAGCAACAGACTTTCAGGCACCAGAGGATGTGTATTGGGACTAAACGGTCCCAGACCCGCAGGAACTTTCCCTGGGAAAGGGATTACCATATAAGGTGTTTCCTGACTTGAGACAGTAGGAATATGGGCAAATAACCATATGGCCAAAGAACAAGTAAAACATCTTGTGGCATGGTCATCTTTGGGTGCTTGCAACTTTGGTAGCTATTTGTGGCAAATACAAAAGTGCACAAGAAAAATATCAGAAAAACAGTCCAAACATGTAGCTCTGTGGATCTGGAATTGCCAACAATTCTGCAGTTATAGTCCTGATTTATGAAGTCTGATCTGTAAGAGTGTATATTTGTGTTCTAGTCGTTTTCAGAGTAGATTGGTGGATTTTCAATGCTTGGCTGATTATTGTGGCATGGTTTTTGTGCACTGGGTGGTAGCGATTACCCTTCTGTCTGGTCTGTTGGTTTATGGCGTGTACCTTGTCAACCTTTTTATTGTTATAGAAAAGTACTCTTGGGGGGGACTTCGAAGTCGATGGTTGGATGGCATTCATTAAAACTTCTCTGGAAGCTCATGAAGTCTAATTCCCCAGCGGTCCAAGTAAGGTCAACAATATAGTTCAGAAGCCTTTATGGTGTGCAGTTGCAGGTGGAAAGGAGTCTCCATTTGTGCCATACATGGATTTGTATACTGCAGCCTCATCTAACGACCCATAGCGAACCAATTGTTTGTAGGTAAATGTCAGTACCAAATGCAAAATAATTGTGCGTTAAGATGAATTATAATAACTGGCATAGCCGTAGCGCCCCCTCCCCTCCCACCAACAAGTATCACCCCAATGAGCACTGCCGGGGATCCCTCTGTCCATCACTAATAAGCACCCAAGACGATTTCACCTGTGTGCAAGAGTGATAGGTTTTCAAGATGTGTAAGGTATGCATTTAGGGAGGTGAGAAGTCCTATGCTCGGGCCCAAGCTTTACTCCCGAGAGCAACGGCAGATCAAATTAGTTTATATTGTTTGTAGTTTGCAGACATTTTACTTTTAGTGTAAGTTTGACAAATTATATGAGCACCAAGCCCAATATGCATTATTCATCTTCAATCACTCTGTCATCCGCCAGGCCGGCCGTAGCCGAGATTGGAGGTTGCTACCGCGTTGGAGCTGGAGACGCCGAGGTAGAATTTAGTCCCCTCTTTGTTTCCGCGTCTCCACCGATGCAGCGCGGCCGGTCGTATTTAAGGCTCCGCCTTCCGGCACGACGCTGCGTTGCAACCCTCCTCTGGATGTTTCCTGCTTCCGGGTTAACACGCTGTGTTTCTGTCCTCTGGCTTCTGCTTTCTTACAGAAACTTTCCTACTTTGCTGTTCGGTGCCTCTGCTTCCCTTCTATACTCTCCAGATCCTCGCAGTCGGCACCTTTCTTCCCCCCCGCTACGTGGAGCCGTGCTCTACCGGTCTCTCTTTCTCTCCTCTGCGGCTCCTGCCGTTTGTTTTCTTTCTCACCTTCCCTCTACTTACCTGGCTGTTCTGCTTCTCTGAGGCTCTTCCTCATCCAGCGGTCCCATTTCCAGGTCCAGCCTTTCTCCCTGCCTCACACTGGTCGCAGCTACCCGTACTCCTACACTCCTGGCATCTGGATTATCCTTTCGCTACAGACACTATACTCTGCCTCGGGTTCGAACATTACCAACGGTCCGCACTGATATCTGGATTGAAGAGTGTCACTGCTCCACTGCAGGGTTTTTTCCCCTTGGGTTTTTTCCCCTTGGGTTTTTTCCCCTTGGGGGTTTTTCCCTGATTTCTGGCTTGGTTCCGGAAGGGAGTCGCGGGACAGCTGTTTTTACAGCAGTCACTGTGGCTTCCCTCCGTGACAAGCACCATCTTCCCAAAACACAGAAGGACTACCTCGCGAGACGTCACCTGCAAGACCTTGACACTTCCAGCAGCTCAGGTGAGGAGAGTGCGTGTACTGGGGAGGCCGAGGTCGGGGTGCTTACTAAACCACACACTCTCAGACCTAGTTTTCAAATATAAGTATCTATAGTCATTTTTATCTTCCCAAAATACTCTGGTATTATGCAAATCAGCAAGAATCCGCCATTGGTGCTAAGAGCAGGCAGATTCCATTAAATGAAGTGTAATTTGCCGACATCATTTTTATTATTTTACAAAAACTGAGCATAAAGACAATCACCTTTTATTTACGCTTTACATTTGCACTCTGTTTTGTGTAAGTGGAAACACTGCATGCAGGCGCCACAACCTCACCCAATTGCTGACATTTGGCGTTCCGCTACATGAAATTAGCACTTGACAAAATTAGCCTGATGCCGCATTCTCACTAAATCTTTAAAGAACAGACAGCTATTTATTTACAAAGTGAGCAAAAGATATATTTACAATATTCAGGCTAAATGTTTGCTGGTCTCTCTATTGTTGGCGGTATGCTTCACCTTCCCCCCTTTGGGCCTGTTACTCTTTCGGCCACATGCCCTTGTTAGAGCCCTGTCTCATTTCCCATCCCACTTCAACCACTGACCTTGACTAAGCATGCATGCGTTGGGGCGTGGCTTGGCGCCGATGGCGAGCAGTAGCTGATCTGCCGAGCTCCGGCCGAGACGCCGTTTCCTGATCCTTTTCTCCGGCTCATGTGAGGCCCCAGCCCTTGCAGAAGAACGTGCTGTTGGGGGAAGCGGTCCTGCATCTGAACCACCATCGGGCCCACCAAATCGGACCTCCTAGACTCCACCGTAGCCCTAAGACGGCTCTCTCCCCCTCCGCTCCGATCGAATCCAAGATGGCGCCTCGCATCGCACAGCGGAGCCTCTGAGGGGAACCCCTCCCCCAACGGACTCCCAGGCCTGGTGGGGTGAAGCGGAAGCACGACAAGGGGAACGGCCCCCCCCCCCCCGGGTGCCGCCCAACTGGCACCAACACAAAGCCCGCACCACCCAGCACCGGATGCACGGAAGGAGAAGACTGACCTGGCTCGGGTCACTCCACCGATCCAGCCCCACAAGACAAGGTGCGTGACACCTCGCAACACCTGATAAAGGGGCCCCCCGCCTATCCCTATTCTTCTGATATCCACCTCCGGGGGCCGCACACCCGGGTATGGGGGCTGGCAAAATACCGCCCACGGCCCGAAGTCCAGTTTAAGAAGAGGGCCTCGCTAGCAACCCCGCAAGCTACCTAGTTTTGAGGCCCAGGACATCTACAACCATCATCTCAAGATGGCCGCCAAGAACAAGACCAGAGCCGCCACCATGGACTCCTTTGTTTCCACCAAGGTGAAGACCCCCACTCAAGGCAGTGCCTGCCCCTCTGAAGTCACCCAGGCGAGCGAAGGGGTGGCCGCCGATAACCACTCTCAGATACTTGATGCCATAGCTTCACTAAAAACGCACATAGACTCCAAGATCATCGAATTCAAAATAGACATTCAACTAATTCGCCAGGACGCTCGCAACTTAGCTGAGAGGGTCACGACCGTTGAACAATCAACAGAGGATACATCTATGGCCACCACAGCTATGAAGTCAGAAGTCGCCCTCCTGAGGAGGAAAGTCGCCTTCCTGGAGGAAAGGGCGGAAGAGGCCGAAGGCCGGGCCAGACGGGGCAACATTAGGATCCTGGGTGTCCCGGAGGGGAACGAAGGGGCAAACACCACATCCTTCGTCGAAACTCTTCTGCTGCAAGAAATTGGGGCCGGCAAATTGACCCACGGATTCTTGGTCGAAAGGGCCCACAGATCCCTCCAAAGGCACCCTCCCCCTGGATCGCACCCCAGACCAATAATTGCTAAGATACTGAACTTTCAGGACAGAGAAACTATCTTAAGGCGATCCCGGGAGGGGTGACCCCATCGAAAGAGGGGACTCCAAAATCTCCATCTACCCGGACTATACGCAGAAGGTGCAAAGAGAGAGGAATTCACTTGTCCCGATAAAAGCTAGGCTCCGCCAACTGAACCTAAAATACAGACTACTATACCCGTCACGCCGAAGGGTCATCTATAAGGAGAGAGTGGTATTCCTCGATAACCCAGAAGCAGCCAACATGTGGCTAGAGGATAATAACCTGGCCGATGGCAAGGACAACTCACGGACTGTGGCCTAACCCCCTCGGATCCCACAAGCGACCCCCAAGCAACAGTAAGAACCACCACATACAACGCCGGAACACAGAAGGTAATCCAACTTCAGTTTATCATTTGGAAACGGCCTCGCTCGGCTCCACCGCCAGGCCCTTGCCTCACCCCCAGCGTAGAATTCACTCGGTCCAGGCACCCGCCTGACCCAGCTCGCGCCGGACTCCCGGATGGGCTTCGACGGCTCGAGAGCGCCTGAGCACCGCGACAATGTTGTAGTCGCTGGCCGCACCAGTTTGAGTTTTGTTATTAGTTTCACTAGTTGTACAGTCTTCATGCTTCTCTCGCCAACAAAGACCGAGATGGGCCCAGGACTTGACCCGGGAGATCGGAAGCCAGTGGTATCCCCCTCGCAGCCTCCTTACTGCGGATTAAAGCAGAGCCGGACCCTAGGGACGGAGTCCCGTACCAGATCCGAAACTCAGACCCGATGGCGGCACAGCTCACCGTGATGACATGGAACGTGAGGGTATGGGCTCATACCTCCGACGTAATCGTATACAGTCCTACCTCAAAAGGAAGAAAGTCTCGATTGCACTCCTTCAAGAAACCCACCTCACGACGGAGGCCATGTCCAAGATTGCAGACGGATGGGCCGGGACTGTGAGAGGGTCCCCCTACTCCAAATACGCGAGAGGGGTGCTAATATGAATAAGCCCGGATGTGCCCTTCCAGATGGAGGGGTGTGAACTAGACAAAGAAGGGAGATATGTAGTGATTTGGGGCACAATGGGACAGACCCCGGTTTGCCTGGTCAACTCATACTTCCCACATCACGGTATACCGGCGTACCTCACCACAATGATCACAAAGCTGACCCAGCACCGGGACCGCACCTTTATATGGGGAGGCGACTTCAACTGCGTTGCTGATGCAAGCATGGACAGATCGCTGCCTCCCCCCCCACCCGAGCAACCTCGCACCCCGGGCCGTGAAGGAAACTCTGGAGCAGCTCAACCTGGTGGACATCTGGAGGGAACACCACCCGGCCGATAGGACCTACTCCTACTCCCACTACTCAGCTCCACACGGAGTCCATACAAGAATTGACTACCTGTTCATCAACAAGGAGCTCGCCCCACGAGCCGCAGCCACAGAGTACCTGGGGCGAACGATCTCCGACCATTACCCACTGACCATGCTATGGCAGCTGAAGGGCCCCAGACCCCCGATCCCTATGTGGAGGATGCCGACTGCGGCACTTGAAGACCCTGAGTTCAGGGAAAACCTCGCCGTAAAACTGGAAGATTATCTGGAAATCAACATGGGGTCGGTATCCTCCTGGAGCACATTATGGGAAGCTATGAAGGTGGTGACCAGAGGAGAAATTATATCGAGAGCCGGCGGAATTCGCAGGCAATTAAAGATGACGCTTGAAGCACAAGAAGCAGAGATCTCCCGACTAGAGTCTACCCATGACAACTCCACAGAGGCCGAGAACAAATTGAAGGAAGCTCGGGCAGAATGTCAACAAGCTTGGGAAAGACTGGAGAAATTCGATTTCACCACACACACCATCAGATCCCACAAGGAATCGGACAAACCAGGGAGGTTACTGGCCTGGCTCTGCAAGCGGGAACACCCCAAACACCTCCCAATGGAGATACGGGACGCCGATGGGACATCCCACACGACTCAGCTGGGGATCAATGACGCATTTGCCAGATTCTACACCAAACTGTATGCCCACGAGGCACAAATTCCTACGGAAGACATTATAGAAACGCTTGAGGAGATAGAACTCCCCCGTATTTCACCCGAGCAGAGAGAGGAACTGGAGTTGGAGATCACGCTTGAGGACGTGCAAGGGGCAATCGGGTCCCTCTCTAATAGCAAAGCCCCCGGCAGCGACGGCCTCCCACCTGAGTTCTACAAAACGTACGAGCCCATCCTCACCCCAGTTCTTCTTGAAGTCTACCAGGAGGCATACACGAACGGGGTCCTCCCCAACACCATGAAAGAGACCATAATCGTTCCCATGCTCAAGCCACACAAATCACCCACCGACTGTGAGTCCTATCGCCCTCTGGCCATGCTAAACTATGATGCCAAGATTCTCACATCCATATTAGCCTGCAAACTGGCCAGAGTGGTGGGATCCATCGTCCATGAGGACCAGAACAGATTTGTGCCTGGGCGCAACACCACAGCTAACCTTAGGAGGCTACAACATGTAATGGCCGAAACATACGAGAGAGATGAAGACCTGGCGGTGTTGTCGCTCGACGCTATCAAGGCCTTCGACTCCATATATTGGGAATGGATCAGGGAGGTCTTGAGGAGATTCGGCTTCGGAGGGGGCTTCATCAGGTGGATCGAGGTCCTCCAAAATTCTCCAATGGCAAGAGTGAAAACGGGAAGAATGGTATCAGCAGCCTGGGAAATACAAAGGGGAACGAGACAGGGGTGCCCGCTATCGCCCATGCTGTACATACTGGGCCTGGAGCCGATCGCACTATACTTCAGGGCAGCAGCTCTTCGACGCTGGCATCAAGGTGGGCAATGTACACCACATAATATCTCTATACGCAGACGACGTTCTCCTATACCTAAGAAACCCCGAAGTCAACGCACCAACAGCACTGGAGGTGCTAGACAATTACGTGAAGTACTCAGGGATCCGATTCAGCAGAAGTAAGTCCTCCGTATTCCCCCTGGTGGGCCTACGCAGCACATCAGAAAGCGATCTCCCAGTGCTAGGAATAGGTTGGCAATTGGTCAAGTTCCGGTACCTGGGGATCAACGTGAGCCACACCCCACTACTCACGCACGAACATAACACTGAGGTCGCCATCACGAGTCTTCGACGCTCTATAAAATTCTGGTCCAAGCTCCCATTGACCATGGTGGGCAGAGCAGCGATAGTCAAGATGATCGTACTCCCCCGATTCCTATACTTCTTCGTGAATATTTGCCATTATGTCCGACCGCCCTTCTTCAAGAAACTGGAGGCAATCATCAAGGACTTCCTATGGGGCCCTCACAGGCACAAACTGTCGCTATCTGTCCTTTCCCTGCCACATAAAGAGGGTGGAATAAAGCTACCAGATCTCCAGTTATACTACCTGGCTGCCCAGTTAAGCCACATAACGAAATGGCTCTCGGACGAACCTTCAGCTGAAACGGAGCTACTGAGGCAATCCTCGAACAACGTGATCCCCAAGGAAACCCTATGCCACCCCACACGGCAATCCCCGATCACCTTACAAGTGATTGACCTGCGTAGGAAGATATGGGCCAGGTCCTGCTACATCAGGCGAGTGAAACACCCGTACTCTCCGGATAACCCCATTTTAGCAAATACCTGCCGAACAGATGCAGACCTCTCCACAGCAAGGAGGTGGGAAGAAGCCGGCATATACACATGGGGTGACATGTTTGAGGAAGGGGAATTCAGGGACTTTGAATCTCTAATGGCCACTGAAGGAATACCCCAGGGCCAGTTCCTCTGGTACCACCGCCTCAAGCAGACTGCCAAGAAACAATGGAACGGCTGGCCGGGGAACCCTCTCCTGATCCTCTACTGCAAGAAATGCACAACCTCTCGGATGGCTGGAGACCAGTCTCCAGGCTCTATAGCAGACTATGCGATAAACCCAACCCTAAAGGCGAAGCTTTGAGGGCGAGATGGGAAGCGGACCTCGAGACCCCGATTACGGATAAAGAATGGGAAAGAGTGTTACTATTTCCCAAAAAAGTGTCTAGGAATGCTAGATTCGGCAAGATTCAGTTGAACGTCCTGTATTGGACATACATGACCCCACATAGTCGCCTCCTTCAACAAGTCATCCTCCTCATCGTGCCCATGGTGTGGGAATGATGGGGCGGACATGATCCACATGTTTTGGACTTGCACTAGGGCGATGACACTATGTTCCAAAGCCAAACAGACTTGCATGGACGCCGGAATGACGAGGTACGAATGGACTCCCGGTGAGTGCCTTCTGGGGAAGTACCCCAGACCTAACAAGTTCAAGCATGCTGTCAGGTTAATGGATATCTCATGCATCCTGGCTAAGAGAACAATTGCGATGGCCTGGAAGACGCCATCGGGCCCCAGGCATGGCTCAAAGAACTCGAGAGATGGACGGTAGCCGAAACCAGAGCCTGGCAAGAAGGAATCGCGTCAAGCGGCGAAACTGAGAGCGGCACCTTAGAATCATGGAAGGCCCTCCTCAGAGACATACGCTTCAGCGCCGATTACAAGCCCCCCTGAAATCCTGTAGCATCACACTGACACTAATCCCCTGCTCCTAGCCCGAAAGGACAGCCCCTGTATGCAACCCCTCCTGCTTCCTGAAACTCTGGGTCGCTGGCCTTGACCCATCCATCCACTGAAAAGTTCGCTACAACATGAAGACTGTTTTTTGTTTGTTCCTTCCCTCTTCCCTGTCCCCCCCCCCTTCACCATTCCCTCCCTTGTTTGAATCACTGCTTAATTTCCTGTTGTATTGCACGTTTTTTCTCACCAAAAATCAATAAAATACGTCTAAGCATGCATGCGTTAGTCTTGTTTCAGGGGTGGTTGCGCCATTGGGCCCCCTCCTTCTCACCCAGTGCGCTGCCCTGCTGGACTAGCCTCAGAGCAAAGCACCACATTTATTTGAAATAAAAAGGCATGCAGGTTTGAGCTGGTTTTATGTGGATCCATAGATGTCTTTTGACTACAACTCCCATGATCTCAAGTCTGGTTGGGGTTAATGGGAGTTGTCCAAAACATCTGGAGAGCCAGAGGTTGCAGACTCCTGCTCTACGGAATTCGGGTGCTGCACATACCGCTGCCACTGGTTTTATCTAATCCAACCTGTGGCCTGCCGAGTCAATTGGCTGGTTATGGATTGCTGTCATTGCCTCATTCTGACTGCGGTAAGCTCGCCAAAGCATCAAGGTGTGTACTTGCCAGTGTGCACTTGTCTTTGAATGTATTTGAATGAATTACTATTTCTCTGCAAGAGTACAAGGATGACTAGTGTCTAAACTTCATACTGCGCCCCACACTACTATTAAACCAGCAGTGTTCCCAATCATAAAGGTGAAATTGGCCCAGCCTGCCATGTATACCTCCTTTGCCTCTTTTGTAACATGGACCGAGGGGCAGGCTAGTCCCTTCAGGAGGGTTTGAGCTGACTGTTTTAATGCAAGCAACAATAGTAAGGAGGCATACAAATAAAAGAATATCCAACCAAGTTCTTTACAATATAGGAAGCTTAATAAAGTTAGCAATGCACACAACTAATTTAAAAACAAACACCCCTGTAAAGGAAACCGACTTTGGGAGCAAAGGGTCACTCTAGGTGTAGACTGGAGTGCAGGCAATCGATTTGAGCAGAAAAAGTACTTGAAAGTGTCTTTTTATAATACCCCACTCTTTGCTTTTTTAAGTCACTAGGGCCTTTAACGGTGGTGAGTTGGGGGCTGGATGACTGCAAATATCTTTATTGCTTGCCTTGGATACATGACCGAACCAAGCCAGGATTCTTGCTTCTTTAGGCAATCGAGACAGTAGTCTGCTTGTTCCAGTGGCTAGTCAACGTTGAGTCTGCTTCAAGATGGGGGTTCTGTGGATCAAGTCTCTGCTCAATGGGTTGATTTGATGGTTCCCAAAAGGTCAAATTGTCAAGTCTGGTCTAAGCAATGCATCTGCTAGGTTGAGTTGGCTTTGGAGATGGGTGATTTAATGACTTCCAGCAGGTCGAGCCTGCTTGTGTGTTGGGTTGAGACAGTTTCTTTTCGGTCAAGTTGGATCTCTGACTGCAGCAAGTTTGATACTTCCAGAGGGGCGAGCTAGTGATTTGTGGCAGCAATGTGCTGCATCTGGGCGAAACATCTCAAAGGTAAGCGATTCGGATAGTGCCAAAAGCAGCATGTCTCATAGCTAGCTTGCTCAAAATGAGTCCAACGCAGTTGAGCTGGCTTCAAGTGGTCTTGAGGTGGTTAATGGGGGTTCTGAGTTGCTTCTAGACTTCTGGTTTTCTGTCACGCCCAATCTAGGTGTTTCGAGGGACAATGTGCGCCTTTGTTCTGCACTTCTACTCCAGGATGATTGGCATCTATAGAAGGTCCTCCTCCTCCAGTTGGACCCTGGTTCCAGTGCACAGGCAGCAAAGGGGCTCTGGTCCACACAGTCCCCTTGAGGGGGAAACTTTGGTCTTCACCTATATGGCAGAGGACTTTTAAATAGACTATCCCCAACCGATTCCCAGGTGATTCCTTGTGTTGAGATCCAAAGATGAATGAAGTGAGGGCTCGTTTTCCTCCCTTTTATGAAGGCAAAATGCTGCAGCGGATTGGTCCAAACCATTACTTTTGTCAGGGGCCCAATAAAGGCAGCTGTAACTAGTGTTACCTTTGCCTTCTGATGTACCCAAAGTATGTGATTGCTTTGTCTGCAGGAGTGGGGAGGGGCAGGCTGTTGGTTTATGGAGCCCCAGCAGAATCTATGATGGTGGATTCCTTCTCGTGGCCTAAACATCTTCTTTGGCTACTCTAACTCCACCCCCTGCTCATGTCCGTCTACTTCAAAGGGACTCCAGTAATCTGTCTAAAGCACCAGTTACCAGTGGTTTTCCAGGGGAGGGTATTTGTGCCCTGGAGGAAGGTGTCTTTGTTAGGGGGTCAAAAGGAGCAGCTTCCTGGGCAGGGTCACACGTGTGTTGCAGCAACACCCAGGGCAGATGGCAAATGCACACTGTAGTCAGAATTCATATTTTGAGTATTCTAGCACCACTTTTTGGCAACTAAAACCTTTTTTTGATCCCCCTCCGACACCCTGTCTTTTTGGTTCCTTGATCTTTGTGTTTCAAAGCGCCCACAGGGCAGCAGGGAGGGGACATGGGAATGAAGAACAAATCAAATAATCAATGAAAGATAGGGGCGGACCCACTAGGCCTTGTGAGCATTCAGAACATGCAAGTGCAGAGAGCGAGAAGGGATGAGGCAGCGCGGCTAAGTGTATCAAAAAGGGCAGTGAGCAGCTGTAAATCCCTAGGTGGAGTGGTCAGACGCCAATAAGCAAGTAAGTGCAGGCCTGCAGTGACATAGGCCAGTGGGACCCAAGGCAAAGTGCTGGGAGGGGTGGAGGGTGGAGGCTGTAGGCGATTGGGTGTGGGAGGCCAGGACCCCGGAGGACACACAAGGGCACTGGTCACCAATCTCGGCAACTGTGGGATTTAACAGAGGAGGTGGAAAGGAAAGTCTTGAGGAGCTTCCAGTATTTGAGGAGATCCGTCTCAAGACCAAAAGGAAGGGGGAGGCTATTCTATAGGAGGGAGCCTGCTGAGGAAAGAGATCGGCCACCAGCTCGCCGTTTAGTGAAGTGCTTAACACACAGAGCTTGTGCCGGAGGTACGTAAAGATCTGGAGGGAGAGTATTTAGTAAGAGCAAGTTGTAGATGGTGTGGTCCCCAGACAGTGTTGTGGATGATGCAGAGGGATTTTAATTTGATCCTTGCAGCAACAGTGGAGAGTTTTTAACAGTGGAGAGATGCGGTCCCTTGGCTTGAGGTCAAGGAGAAGTCTGGCAGCCCTATTCTGGATTAGCTGGAGGGGGGGTTGTAGAGAAGAGGGTAGATTAAAGAAAATAATATTGCCGTAGTCTAGCCTGGCGAGAACCAAGGCTCAGGAGACATTGAGCTTCTGGCTGAAAGTGAGGAAAGGAAGAATTCCTTTGAAGCGGTGGAGTTGAAAGTGGGACTTCTTGGCAAGGTCCTGAATGTGCGGTATGAAGGAAAGAGAGGAGTCAAAAATGACTCCTAGCTTCAGATGAAGGATAAGGGGGAGAGCCCATAGAACATGACCAGAGTGAGGGGAAGAAATAGGGAGCAGGATTCCCAATAGCAAGGATCTCAGTCTTGCTGGTGTTGAGGCAGAGATCATTTGAGGTACACCAGGACTCAATGGCAGAAAGGCAGTCAGGAATGATGCAGGAGGTAAGAAAGGGATCAGAGGGAAGTTTGAAAAAGAGTTGTGTGTCATCTGCATAATACAAAGTTTGGGAAGAAAGTGGGAATGGGGTGTGCAAGCGGAGCAAGGTAGTTGTTAAAGAGCCAGGGAGAAAGGTTGGAGCCCTGGGGGACGCCACAGGTGGAGATAGAGGTGGGGGAGGAGAAAGAGCCCAGAATGACCTGGGATGGGCGGTCACTGAGGAAGGTGGTCAGCCAGTCCAGTGCTCGCTCCTAGATATCTAGGGTATCATGGAGTAGTTTTTATGAGGATAAAGTGGTTGACAGTATCATTTCCAAAGAAGAGATCAAGTAGAATGGGAACAGCTGGAGAGTTGGAATCAAGGGATGCAAGCAGTTCCTCAGAGGTTTTTTCCGTGCCTCTGAATGCTCGGAATCCAGATTGATGGTCATGGAGGCAACCAACAAGTTCAGTGTGCTGGGTCAGTTGGGGGAAGATCAGCTTTTCCAGGAGTTCCTTTTTGGCGGAGACCTTCATGGAGCGGACAACTCTGGTGACCTCATCAAGTGTGATGGGAGCAGGAGGAGAGAAAGGCAGGAGGAGGGTGGGAGGCCATAGGAGGCAAAGGGGAGGGGGAGAGGGATGCGAGTGTGCTCAGGATGTTCTGGTTTTTGCAGTGAAATGTGCGGCCGGTGTGTTGCAGCGGGCCTGAGAGGGAAGAGGTGAGGAGACTGTGGAGGGGTTGGCAGTTCCCTGCAGATTTTTTAATTTTTTTTTTTGGGTTTCGCTGAATTACATCAACTTTACAATAATGTTAAACAGATAAAAAGAAAAGAAATACATTTTAAAACAGAGGAAGAAAAACAATATTTCCAAAACCACATCAAATGATGTCAAACTTCTTCTATAGTCCAATAATATAATAACAATGAAGATAATTCAGATAAAACACATGTTGTAAGTGTTACAAATAAACCACTTCCTTTGTAAATCACTCATGTGCATCTCATGACTATCAGATGGATGGTGTCATAGATGAGGCTCTCTAGATTTTACATCGAGCTGGATTGAGAAGCTTTCAACCAGGGTCATACATTTATGTTTAGTTGACATCAATTGTAGACTTCTCAAATAACACATGATTATCTTTCATTGTACAACCAGTTTTCATAAAACATTCCAATTGCACTAACCATCACTCAATCTCTCTGAATTTCATCCATCTTTAGAGCATTCAAAAACCCAATCGCTCTAAATCTTACTGGTGTGATGATGCCACAAAAGATCAACTGCCATAGTAAATCCGGCGTGAGATTTTTATGCATTTCTGTAACCGATTTAAATGACTAATTCTCAACAACCGTGTTTCATCACAACCAGCAAGTGTCGTAAAGTTTCTGGCTGAGGCAGCTTTTTGCAAAAATGACACACATTCTCAACCTCGCTAATGATTTTGCGTTTAGCGAGAACGTTGTTGTTGTGCCAAATGTTAAATCTTAGTCGTAGGAAGTGTGATCTACGTTAACCGAAGCAGACTTGATCATATATGGTTCAGGGATGCTGAATCTTTTGTGTTGGAATGGATTTTCCCTAAAGTCTCGATAGGAGTTACACTTTGCACAGGTCTTTATCCAGTCCCACTGGAACAATTTGGTTTTAGCTCTGTTCGGATTCTGTATCAAAACTAAGAGTGACATATCTGCTTCTGCCAGTGTTTGGACCACCAGGGATCGCCATCTTCTTATAATGAGATCTTTGGTAGTAAATGTGATTCTACAAGACTCCTATTACCATGGAGGATTGATGAGCTTGATTACCCTGCAGATTTTAGAGTTCAGCTGTGTTGGATGCACTAGACACAGGCCTGGATGTGGGCACTTTTTCTTAGTGCGGATGGAGAGTCTGTGTTGCCTTTGGAGAAGGCGACAGGCCAGTTTGTCAGAGGGTCTGCCACTTCCATTCTGCAGCTCTACACATACGTTTCAGGGCTGCAAGTCTGGAGTCGTACCAGGTGTTACGCTTGGAGGCATGTTTCAGGCGGATGCTCAGGACTGGGGCATGAATGTCAAGGGTATTGGTAATGGCAAGATGGAGGTTGCTGACAGCGGAGTCCAAGGTAGTCTGTAGTGGGGAGAGAGGGGGGGGATGAAGGTAGATGCGAAGGCAGCAACAGACACTAGTTTCATCAGATGGATGTTTGCGAACGAGGTTGGTATTGCTGGGCGAGGCGTGGTCGGAGAGGACCTAGATGAGTGGAGAGAGTGGTCTGACAAGAGAGTAGGGTGGTCAGTGTGGATGAAGGCATCCAGAGTGGGTAGGACCAGAAGGGAGCATGGAGAGGGAGAGTGAGGTGCAGAGGCCATGAGAGCGGAGGCAGTGATTGAGGAGTCAAGGAGGATGTTAAAATCGCCCATGAGAGAGAATTTAGTGGTGGTAGGGAGGAGGAGAAATCAGCCTATTCTGAGAGGAACAGGATGGCAGAGCCAGGTGGCCTGTAGATGGTGGCAATGGTCAGTGAGGAGGTGGGAGAGATGAGCAACTTTCAGACCAGGCTCTCTCAGAAAGAGTAAAGCTGGGTGGGTATGAGGGAAGAAGGGACCCACTCAGGGAAGATAAGGGCATCCCCATCATCTGCACGGTTAGGGCGAGGCTTGGAGATGATGATCTAGCTAGCAGGGAGAATGTAATCAAAAGCAGTGACTGAGCTGGCCTTGAAACACGTCTCGGTAAGAGCAAGGATATCAAGGTCAAGGTCTTCATGTAGGAGGCAGATGTCGGCAGGGTGTTTGATGGCAGAACAAGCATTAAGCGTGGCTAAATGTAAGATATCTCCACCTTTGTTGGTTTTCCGAGTAGGGGTAGAGGGGTGTGGTACAACAGTTGGAGGGGGGGGAGAGACAGAGAGAGAAAGGAGTAGTAGGAGAGGGGAGGAAGTTAATGAGGGATGGCAGGCACGCGTCAAAGAGGAGGAGGAGGAGGAGGAGGAGGAGTTTGGGTTGAGGACCCTGAACCAAGATAGTGCCAGTGTGATAAACATTAATGATAAACCTTGATGATGCGAAGCTCGCCAAGAGGACTTCCCATTTAGTGCCACCATTAATGGGTGAGGATGTAAGAGGAGGTAGAGTAGAGATGAGGAGTCTAGAGATCTGGGGAGGGGACAGAGAAGAGGATATCAGTAAAGATCTGTCTGGAAGTTGCACTGACATGGGTGTCGAAAGCTTTTTTCTTCCAGACTTTGTGTGAGAGAGGGGAGGATAGGTGATAGTATAGCAGTTAGAAAAGATAGGGGAGATGGTGAGTGCCGTAGTGGTTGAGGAAGGAGGAAGAAAGAGGACAGACTGCACAGCACAGTCTGAGCACAAACTCACCAGGCGGCCTCTTAACCAAGGAAGCAAGAAATGGATGCACTGGATTAGCAATCTAAGCACACATAAACCTGTTAGGGCACCTAAATTCGTTTTTTGATACAAGGCACTGTAAACACACTAAAGGTAATTGGCAGCATAGGTGGAAGGGTGCATTCGAAGATAAGTTTTGGCTAGGCAGGCATTCAGAGACATGCAATACAAGGTGTCGATAACTCCTTATGTGGGAGTAGGAGAGAAAAAGTTCATGAAGGAGCACAGCAGAGTGTCAGAGATGTAGCAGAGCTGTTATAAACAACACACACCAGGCTTCAAATTTCCAAAAGGACAAAATGACATGTAGGAAGGAATGAGTAAGATTTAGTAGGCCAAGAAGTCTGAGTGCTGTAGCACACCTTGGTACAACAGTTGTCAGGGATTTGTGGGGAGGCACTTCAGTGCTCAGTCATTACTCACTGGTTTGTGAAGGGTGCATTGTGTTGCAGAGGCCCGAGTTCGTCTGGTAACGGGCTGGCCATCTGGGGGCTGCTCCATGCTTTAATGGGGTGATGAGGTGCGGGCCCACCGAGCCCTCCTAGGCCCGCACAGACAGGGGCCTTAGGAGTGGGCCTTTGGAAGGGGGCTGGCATACGCCTGCCGCCTCCACGATTGACCCTGATGTGTGCGGCTGAGCCAATCACAAAGGCCCTCAGAATGAATACACACAAAGCACTCCAGTGCACGTATGGAGGGCGGCCATTTTGGAATGGTCGGGAACAGGCTTTCAGCACATCATGAGTGCCCAGAATGTGTGCTGGTACTCGGGCGGGGTGGGGGGGACACAATGGCACCAAATGAAAGGGATTCCTCCAATATTATTATTTGTACCCAAATTTAGCCGTGTGCGCCAGTGGGGCAATGCTCGGCCCATGTGGGTTTATGTGCAGTGCCAGTTGATGGATGTTCCTCCAAGATGCCTCGTGCTGGAGGGAGGCTCTGTGACAATCCTGCTTCTCCCCAGCTGCAGCCTCCGATGTTGCTCTCCTTTTGGTGGTCAGAGGGATGACTTCTGAATTCCCTCTGCAATATGTCCCTTATTTAAGGTGTATGTAGTGGGTGGCTCCTATAGCATCCAGTGCCAGGGGTGCGTCTCGCGCCCCAATTTTTCACTATGGTGATTTATCACACTACATGGGTTTCAGGGCTTAGTTGGTGGCAGTTCTAGTCTAGTTTTATGCTTTGCCATGGGTGCAAGGCATTTTAACACATTGTTAGCTCAAAGTATCTTCTTGGTAGCCGTTGGGGTGGCAGTTGTTTTTTTTTTTTTTTAATCCTGATCTCAGCCATTTTATGTTTCAGGGCTAGCCTTTGTCTTGGTGTTCACGATGTAGGCTTAAATGGGTTCTTCTGGCCATGTGGTCTTTTTGTGCGCCCCTCATGGCAGCCTCCATATTGGCCCCAACTGGTTTAGACTAGCATTGGTCAATTCCTCTCCCTTCCTGAAAGAGTGCTGAAGCTAAGTAGCAGTCCTACTGACCAAGCAGTGTTGTGGGTCATGGGCCATGTGACCCTCAGCCCCTTTAGTGGCTGGCTGCCTTTGGTAAGCCCCTTTGTGTAAGAGTATTTAGGCATTGCTCTGTACTCTTCCTGTAACTTGGGAGTGGCAGGTCTGCCAACCTACCTAGTTTTCCTGTCGCTTCTTGCTGTTTTTCCCATTTTTAAAGCCCTCACTTGGCAATATTTGCTTTGGCATATTCTGCTTTATTTTTGTTTTCTCCTACTACAGACCCAGTCTGGGTTTCCTGAGGAATCCTGTTGACTCCCCACATCTGCTGGGTCGAGCCCTCCACTCCGGAATCATTTTCTGGGCCATTTACTGCTGCATACCAACAGTCATCTGATTGGCTATCGGTCCCTTCTGATGCCCAGAAGCTGGTTGATGCCTCAGCTGCCCTCCTGATTTTCAGCTTTGGACGTCCAACAGTGCCACCAGCTGTTGTCCCCATTCTGGGATTGTTTGCTGCTGTGCTGCTGCCTTCTTTTGTTCAAGCTGCTGTGAGTTTTCTCAGGTTACTTCTTCCTCGACAGATTATTCACTCCTGGCTTTAAAGGTGGACGTCTTCGAAAGAGTCTTTAACCTTATAGTTTTATATGTGCTACTAAAGTGTATATTTCGAAGGGATTGTGTCCTCCGACGTATTCCTCATCTTAGATATCTCCTTCCAGCTGGCCTCGGAAAATTTTTTCTAGAGGGCGCTGCGCGTCGACGTCCCTCGAGTCGATGTCCTTCGACAGCCGCCGTATCGACGCTCGACGTCATCCTGCCTATAAAGGCCGCGCGCAGCGTCCGTTGTTCAGTTCCGTTTTTCCGCGCTACTTGGTGCCTCGGAATACCGTTGCTCAGTTCTTAGTCAGATAATCCTATTTACCTCGAGTTATTCGATCCGTACTCAATGGCTTCCTCGTCGGAACCGACAACTCCTCGATCCGGCTTCAAAAAATGTCGAGATTGTGGGAAAAAGATGTCGTTGACCGATCCTCACAGAAATGGTCTGTGGTGCTTGGGAGCCGAACACCATTGTTCGGAGTGCGAGGACTGTATGTCCATGACAGCTAAGGCCCTGAAGGAGCGTAGGGGGAAGCTGGAGAAAGGTAAGACTTTTAAAGCTTCTTCTTCGTCGACGAAGTCGAGACATTCGTCTCCTCGTCACCATTCGCGCTCCAGGTCTCGGAGTGGGTCTCATCACTCCTCGAGATCGAAGCACTCGAAGAGGAGACGTCGAAGATCCCCTTCTCCGTCTTCCTCTTCCTCTGTTTCGCCAAAAAGAATCCCTTGCCCCACGAAACATAGTTCCCGGGCTGAATGGGAGGAATTCAGAAAAAATATGATGAGCGTCTTCGAGAAAGCGGCCTCGACCCCCTCAAAGACTGCCGAGAGCGATGCTCTGGTCGAAAGACCCAAAGGTCAAAAACGCTGCGAGTCGCAGTACCCGGCGAAAGAAACCTCTCGAGCGCGTCTCGAACCCTCGAGTAGGACTATGACCTCCAAACCTTCCTCGAAGGTTCCGTCAACGCCGTTGACGAAGGTTCCGTCGACGTCGAGGTCGATTTCTTCGACGCCGTTGTCGAAGGGACCTTCGACACACGGGTCTGTCGACTCGACACCGGCGTCGACGCCGAGAAAAGTCACGGTGACCACACTCCCAGTGACGATCCCCAGGCCCTCGACGTCGATGGCGTCGATATTGTCGAGTAGAATTCCAATTCTGTCGAGGTCCTCGAGGCCTCCACCTCTGTTTTCGACGCCACGCTCGAAGCCTTCGGCGTCAACGACATCGACATTTTCGAGGCCAATAATGACAAGTTCGGCACCCTCTGCCTTGGAAATGGGATTTTCTCCCTTTATGAGTTCAGAACAATTGAGAACTATATCCTCAATTTTAGAAGAGGGTGATTTGTCTGAACAAGACACATTTGAGCTACGGGGACCTGTAACCCCAGTTAGAGAGGAATTTTCCTCTGAAGAGCGCAGATTAAAGGATCTTCATGATTCTTTACGTGAGGCAAGTGGGTTAGACACTTCCCCTGAGGTGGATTTTCTAAGCCAGACCCGGGGGAGCATGCTGAAACCCCCTACAGAGCATTAATGGCCAGGATTACAGAGTTCATGGGGTGGTCTGCACCTTCACAATCTTTCCAGCAAGATGACCTCACGGATATTCTTGACAAAGGCCCACAAGAGGATCCAGTGGTGCCCTTTCATAAAGCTCTTCAGAGAAAGATCATGACAAACTGGGAAACCCCAGATGTAATACCAGCAGTAAATAAAAAACTGTCTGCAAAGTACAGGGTATCTTCCACAGACCCAGAGTTCTTGTCTAAACATCCATCCCCAGAAAGTCTGGTGGTACAAGCAGCATCCTCTACCGATGTCAAGACGGCTTATCCTACAGTCCCACAGGACAGGGACGATAAAAAATATGATGCTATGGCAAAGAAAGTCTTTTCAGCATGTAGCATGGCGTTAAAGTCTGTTAATGCTACTTGCACCCTTGCTAGGTTCAGCCATACACTTTGGGAGTGTGCATCTACAGCGGCTGACTGCATCCCAGAGGGAGAAGAAAGGGATGCGTTCCTGAATATTATACAGGACGGTAAAGACGCTATGTGCGAATCCCTCCAGACGGGCATTGATTCGGCTGACAGTATCAGCAGAGCAATGGCGGCAAGTACATCAACCAGGAGGTTCGCTTGGTTGAGAAAGTCGGGTTTTGCCCCAGATGTGCAAGCCAGGCTCTTGAACATGCCATTTGATGGCTCTTCTTTGTTCGGAAAAAAGGCGGATGACAGTTTAGAGAAACTGCAAACTTCAAAAGCAGCAGCAAAATCCCTAGGAGCTGCAATCCGTCAGACTCCTTTTCGTCCCACAGGAACCTCTGCGAGGGGCAAGTCCTTTCGCCATTCGGAAGAGGTAGAGGACGACCGGCTCAAAGGGGTCAAAGAAGAACTACCCGAGGTGGATGGGGTAGATATTCTAAAGCCGCAGCAACAGCAGGTGCCTCTTTACCATCAGCATCTGCATCAGCCGCCCCAAAACCACTCTGAGGACTCCCCTCACAGGACACCTGTAGGAGGCAGGTTGACTCAACATCTGACGGTATGGCAGGCTATCACGTCGGATGCTTGGGCATTGGAAACAGCCGCCCAAGGTTACTGCCTGCCTTTCCTACGTATACCTCAGAGTCATCCACCGGGGATCAGCTCTCAGAAAGCTCCAGATCCGCTCCTCTTGCAGGAAATTTTGGACCTGCTAGAGAAAGGTGCCATAGAACCGGTACCTGTAGCGGAGAGGAACAAGGGCTGGTACTCCCCTTACTTTCTCATTCCAAAGAAAGACGGAGGACTGAGACCCATCTTGGACTTGCGAGAATTGAACAAATTCCACAGGAAAGACAAATTCAAGATGGTCACTCTTTCTCAGATCCTCCAGGCCCTTCAGTTTCAGGACTGGTTGGTATCTCTGGACCTTCAGGACGCTTATTTCCATGTGTCTATCCATCTCAAACACAGGAAATACCTGAGGCTCGCAATTGGCAACTCTCACTATCAATTTCGAGTACTGCCATTTGGGCTGACCTCCGCCCCGAGGGTCTTCACCAAGTTAATGTCGGTAGTGGCTGCAAGTCTGAGGGAAGGGATTCACGTCTACCCCTACCTGGACGATTGGCTGATCAGGGCTGTTTCTCCGGAGCAAGCTCAGATCCAGCTAAATCACGTGTGCTACTCCCTTCACAAACTGGGCTTCTCCCTCAATTTAAAGAAGTCTCAAATGATACCATCGCAGAGACTCCAGTTCATAGGAGCGATCCTGGATACTTCCCTGGGAAAAGCCTCGCCACCAGAGGTGAGGGATCAAGATATTCTACAGATGGTTACCAAGTTCCAACATGCCCAACGTCTCCCAGCCTTCGACTTTTTGAGGTTGCTAGGCCTCATGGCATCCTGCATTTTCCTTGTGCCAGAGGCTCGCCTGAGAATGAGATCCCTCCAGTGGGCACTGAGGACTCAGTGGTCACAATTCTCAGGGAGAATGACAGATCTTCTTCAGGTTCCCGGCAGGGTGGCTCGAGACCTTCAGTGGTGGGCCTGTCAGGAGAACATTCTGAAAGGAGAACAGTTTTGGCAACCCTGGCCGGAGATAACAGTAGTCACGGATGCCTCACTCACGGGGTGGGGAGCCCACGCCAACGACTTGACCATCAGCGGTCGTTGGTCTCCATCGGAGTCCAGACTACACATCAACCTGTTAGAGCTGAGAGCCATCAGACTTGCGTTGAAGGCTTTTCTGCCAGCTGTACAAGGGAAGAACGTCCTGATAATGACGGACAACACGGTGGCCATGCATTACCTCAACAAAAGAGGAGGCGTAGGATCACTACCCCTGTGCAGAGAGGCGATGCAGCTCTGGTTTTGGGCAATCCAAGAAGGAATCTCTCTATCGGCAGTTCACCTAGCCGGAGAGAAGAACTTGACAGCGGACGCTCTGAGCAGGCAGAACACAGTCTCCCACGAGTGGGAACTAGCTCAGGAAGTCCTTCAAGAGATCTTCACCCTTTGGGGAACCCCTCAGGTAGATCTGTTCGCCACCAGCCTAAACAGGAAATGCGACCTGTTCTGCTCAAGGGAATTTCCTCCGAGAGGAGCTCTGGGAGACGCGTTCATAGTGGACTGGGAGTTTCCGCTTCTGTACGCGTTCCCACCGGTCCCTGTCATTCCTCAAATGATCAGGAGGTTGAGAAGATTCCGGCGAACCATGATCCTAATTGCCCCGGATTGGGCCAGGAGAACGTGGTACCCGGACCTTCTAGACTTGTCCATCTGCCCTCCAATTCGACTTCCTCTCAGAGAGAACCTACTCTCACAGAAGGGAGGTCAGGTTCTCCATCCAGACATCAAAACCCTCAACCTTCACGCTTGGCTTCTGAACGGCTGAGGTACAAGGATTGGGACCTCCCTGATGATGTTATGGAGGTGTTGCTTTCGGCAAGGAGGCCAGCAACAAAGTCTTTATACCGCTGCCGTTGGAACAGATTTTGCAGCTGGTGTAGAGAACAGAATATCGACCCATTTTCATGTGGTACACCAATGGTTTTGTCCTTCCTACTATATTTGGCAAATTCAGGCCTTCAAGTTGGCACCATTAAGGGCTATCTCGCAGCGCTATCTATCTTTAAGCGTACTGCGGAGGAACCATCCTATTTCAAATTACCCTTGGTAATACAGTTTCTAAAGGGGTTAACCAATGTTTATCCCCCAAGACCATTCCAAGTTCCCCTATGGGATTTAAACTTAGTACTAACTTTCCTGATGGGTACACCTTTCGAACCTCTCCATTCTTGTTCGTTAAGATTCCTTACCCTTAAGACTGTTTTATTAATAGCACTTACATCTGCTAGAAGGGTGAGCGAATTACAAGCTCTTTCTTGTAAACCCCCTCATACAATCTTTCACAAAGACAAAGTTGTCCTGCAAGTGAAGCCTAATTTCCTCCCAAAGGTAGTTTCTGAATTCCATATCTCTCAGAAGATTACCCTACCATCTTTCTATCCTCCTCCTCACCCGGGGAAAAGAGGAAAAGAGGTTACACAGACTAGACCCTAGGAGGGTTTTAAGTTTTTACATTAGTAGACTAGCCAGGATAAGACAGGCAGACCAGCTGTTTGTAGGTTACGCAGGTCACAAGCTGGGGTTACCAATAACTAAGCAGACCATTTCCAGATGGATCATTCTAGCCATTCTGGAATGTTATAAACTGGCAGGGAAAGAGCCCCCTCAAAACCTTAGGGCTCATTCGACCAGAGGTATTGCAGCTTCATCGGCCCTCAAAAGAGGCGTGCCGATTAAAGACATCTGTGCGGCCGCTACATGGTCGTCTGTCCATACCTTTACACGTTTTTACAATCTGGATTCCTCCTCTAGTCAAGAGACTAGGTTTGGAAGGGCTGTACTGCATTCTATTCATCAATAGAAGACAGCGTGAAGTCAGTACTCCCTCCTCCGAATATAGAATACTGCTATGGGAGCCTATCTAAGATGAGGAATACGTCGGAGGACACAATCCCTTCGAAGAACAAGTTACTTCTTACCTTGTAACGTTCTTTCGACGGGATGTTCCTCCGACGTATTCCTCATCGACCCTCCCATCCATCCCCGCAGTTCTACTTCCCTTGTTGTTGCAGCTTACGCTCCTTCAGGGTGATTAGTCTAGTCCAGACAGTTATACTGTGGGCTACAAAACGGAACTGAGCAACGGACGCTGCGCGCGGCCTTTATAGGCAGGATGACGTCGAGCGTCGATACGGCGGCTGTCGAAGGACATCGACTCGAGGGACGTCGACGCGCAGCGCCCTCTAGAAAAAATTTTCCGAGGCCAGCTGGAAGGAGATATCTAAGATGAGGAATACGTCGGAGGAACATCCCGTCAAAAGAACGTTACAAGGTAAGAAGTAACTTGTTCTTTTCAGTAGATCAGTGGTGTGTACTTTATATAGATAAATGTGAGGACTGATTGTACCTTGGTGTCAGTTCACTACCCTTAACTGAGAGTTGATCCTTGTCGCTCTGTCCATGTTGCCTTCACTAAGAGGTTGGGCTTCCTTTTCTTTTCAGGGTTGGTAGCCTTCCCTCTGGGGTTGGTGGTTGTAGCATCCTCGACCTCGTGTATTACAAAACTGCCTTGGAGGTCTGCAAAATGTCCTAAATTGAACATCGAAGTTGATGGTCACGTTTTGGAGCAGGTTTCTGCATATGACTACTTGGGGATAAGATATGCTAAAAATCTCGGCTGGCCCAATCACCATCTCAAAGCCACAATATCCATGGATAAGTACTGTGGAGGTATTAGGACATTCTTTGGCATGCATGGTAGAGGAGCTCTCACCTGCCCTGCATTTGTAGAGAGCGCAAGCAATATCGGCAGCCCTGTGTGGATGCAAACTATGGGACAATGCGAAAATTCAGTCTTAGTGTCTGAAAACAATTTCATCAGGGCCCTTTTAATGTTACCTTCGGGAGCGTCCATGGGCATTATAAGAAGGGAGTGCAACTTGCATCCTGTTGCTGCAGTTATGGGAATAAAACCGGGTACGCAAATCTGATATGCATCAATAGCTCACGCTCTCTTCCATGGTTCAGGTTTATGCGCTTGGAGTGTGAGAGGTTGCACTTGACAAGCCTATGAAGCTGTCCAGATGTTATGAATGCTGGTGCTAAAGAACTATTCCAAAACTGCGAGTTTTGAGTCCAGGTATAGCCTACTGCAGCCGGATTGTATGGAGTTTAGCACTGCCTCTCTATCCAAGTATTAAGTCAATGGCATGCTTTGAGGCCTACCTGGACGTGATCAGACCCTGGGTATGCATGTGCTCTCTTCATTCAACTACGCACGAATACTGTGAAAGTTGGCTCCTATACTGCCAAATGGAAAACTTCCAGCGAGTCTAGGTGGCCGATGTGTGGTGTTGTAGCAGAGAGACACCCATTTGTTTGTTATTTTGTGTTGGTTTTATGGACCTGAGGAAGAAATAACTTCTCCCATTGTTTAGGTTGAAACAAATCAGTAGTACACGTTTGGCACTGGAACTTTGCAAAGAAAACCAGTGATTTAAACACAGACTTCTTAATTTTAAAATACCTACATTTGGTGAGACTGAGAAGATCAAAGTGGGGTGTAACTGGGTCTTATGTGTGTTACCACTTGAGTTTGATATTGGTTTACTGCTGTGTGTATCTGTATATATTCATCTAACTGAGATGGAACAGAGTTAGACCCACCCGCATGTTTGGTCTCTGAATAATTTGGCGCTTGTGGTATGATTTGCTTATTATGTGCTCTGGGGTGTTTACATTGTTTTAAATTCTTGCCATCGAATTGGATGTAATTTTAATTGATAATGTATTAAAGATTATATTTTATTCGGATTATTAGAATGTGTTTTATTGTTTTGTTTTAAGAATGTAAATAGATGCTTTTATGGCAATAGCTGAATAAAGCTATGTAAAACTGCTTTAACACTTGCCTGTCATGACTGAGTCAATTTGTCAAGCTGATACTAATGGGCATCCAAATTATTTGGCTGTAAAACTGTAAATGTCTTGTATGATTATGGCATGTACACACAATTATTTTAGTTTGAACCAGAGGTACAAGTGTGAGGCAAGTTTTCTCTTGGAGCAACTTTTCCTCTAATTTATGGACCTCCGAACATTTTGCTTTTGTTTTTGCACTTTGTCCTGACTTTTTGAAGTGAAGCCTTCAGTTTCCTTCCGTTGGCCTTTTGCTCATATGCTATGGGGAAACTGACTAATCCTTCAGACTGTCAGTACTGGGAAACTGTTTCCCTTGGTCTTTTGACTTATCTGTTTTAGGTAATTTTTTACAATTGCACACACCATCTTCGAATACAGTGCAATGGGGATACATTTGTATCACCCTAGACTACACTCGGAGGATTTTCTGGTTCCTTTCAGATGTGCCTAAAGACAAACTGGTGGCAGCAATTACTTTTTCACAATGTTTACTGTGTTTTATTTGAGCTCTCGCGCGTTCACTGCCTTTGGCTACTAACTCCTCCAATCTCAGTCACGCGAACTTGCACCCTCTGACTCTTTTGGCCCTTCCCGGCTGTCTCACACCACTGACTCGGGTCCACCTTTGAGCCATCTTCATTTGGACTCCCCAACTTGAATCCCCAGTACCTACTCCCCCTGACCCTATGCGATCCATCATTTCTCCCTTCCACTTCACCCACCTCCTCCTCTCCCCTCCTTGCCCTCTCCTCCTCTCCCTTCTACTCTCCTCACTCCTCCTGATGCCTAGTCCCCTCCTCTATCCTCTCCTCCACTCCCCTAGCCACCCTCCTTCCCTTTCTCACCGCCCTTACCTTCTCTACCCTCCCACTTCCAACCATGCTGCCCTCATGAATACTGCTCTCTGGAACACCAGATCCATCTGTAACAAAACCACTGCGATACTCGATCTATTCTTTCGTCTTAACCTTCATTTCCTCTGCCTAACTGAAACATGGATTCCCCCTCATAATACCTCTGTCCCTGCTTCCTTAACAACCTCTTCCTCCTCTTTCCTCCATACCCCCCGCCCCTCTGGCTGCGGTGGAGGCATCGGTCTCCTGTACAACCCCAAATACACCTGATCCTCCTCCTCCTCATCCCCATCTCTTCCCACCTTCCCTTCCTTTGAATTCCTCTACAAATCCTTCTCCCCCTATTTCCTTCCTGATCATCTATTGTCCCCCTGGCCCTATCTCCTCCTTCTTTGAAGACCTGGGTCACCTCCTCTCACTTATTTCTCCCTCCCCCTCTCCTCTAACTGTGCTTGGCGACTTTAACATCCATCTTCCTTCTCCCCCCCAATCTTCTCCCCTCCTCTCTATCCTTGACTCCTACCTCCTCTCCCCCCTTTCCTTCATCCCCTACTCACTCCTCTGGTTCCACTCTTGACCTCATCTTCAACCCGTCCTATCCCTCCTCCCCTGTCTCTTCTCTCCCTGTCTATCTCTCTGACCATGCATTACTCTCGTTCTCCCTTTCTCCTCTCTCATCCTCCACTATTACTAATCCCTCACCTCCAATCTACTTACGTCGCGACCTGCTTGATTTCGACACTACCCTCTTCTCTGACAACTGCTTTCTTCTCTTCCATCTCACCATGACTTTGCACTACTCTCTCCTGATGATGCTCTCTTCCCTCTCGTCTTCCATCTCCACTGCCCTTGACCATCTCTATCCCCTTTCTCTCTTCCGCCCTACTCAGAAACCTTCTCAACCCTGGCTTACCTCCCATCTTCGTTCAATGCGGCGCCTTCTAAGGCGTCTTGAAAGACTTTGGCTCAAAACTCCCTCGCTTTCTAATCAAACCTCTTACTTCTCTTACCATGCACTTTACCACTCTTGTCTTGCTACGGCCAAATCCTCCTACTACTCTAACCTTCTACAGTCTCGAGCCTCACATCCTCGTCAGATTTTTCAAACTCTTTCCCGCCTCCTCTCTCCTCCCTCTCCTGACCCCTCATCCAATTCCACACTTTCTCCCTCCGACTTCGCCAACTACTTTTCCTCCAAAATCATCACACTCGGGCAACAAATGTACTCCTTCTCTGACTCCCTCTCTTCTCCTCCCCCCTCTCCTCCTTCTTCCAGCATGTCTGTCTTCTCATGTGTTTCCCCTTCGGAAGTCTCCTCCCTTCTATCCAAAGCCCACCCCACAGCCGCCCCCTCTGACCCTCTCCCCTCCGTTCTCATCCCTAAAATGTACCCTCTTATTATCCCTTACCTTAACACTTTCTTCAACTCCTGCCTCTCCTCATCTATCTTTCCCTCTGCTTTCAAACATGCAACGATCATTCCTATTAAGAAACCCTCTGCTGATCCACTGCTCACTGCCAGCTACAGACCTATCTCTCTTCTGCCTTTCCTTTCTAAACTCCTTGAACGCCTTGCCTACTCTCAACTCTCTTCCTTTGTCTCTACTTCCTCTCTCCTTCCTCCTTTCCAATCTGGTTTGCGTCCCAAACATTCCACTGAAACTGCTCTCGCCTCGATTCTCAACTCGCTCCTCTGCTCGCCATGCAAAGCAATCCTCCATACTTATTCTCCTTGATCTCTGTGCTGCTTTTTGAGACTGTCGATCATCCACTCCTGCTCCACACTCTCTCCTCCTTCGTGTTCAAAGGCCCTGTTCTAAAATGGCTTTCCTCTTAACTTTCCTCTCGTTCTTTTGCTGTTTCATGGGGAGGCCAGACCTCTCCTTCCTTCCCTCTTATTTATGGTGTTCCTCAAGTCTCTGTACTTGGCCCTTTCCTCTTCTCTCTCTATACCTCCCTCATTGCCCATGTTATCTCCTCCTTTGGCATCTCCCATCATTTCTATGCGGACGACACCCAACTCTCTCTCTTTCTCCTCCTTCACACCTGACCTCCACCTTAAACTCTCCTCTTGTCTCACAGCCATCAAGAACTGGATGTCCTCCCGCTTTCTCTCACTTAACACCGATAAAACCGAAGTCCTTTTCTTCCCCGCTAACACTCTTCCCCCTCCCTCTCCTCCCCGTTCATCCACTTTCCTCCTTCCAATCTCCCTATCTCCACTCATGCTCGCAACCTAGGTGTTCTTTTTGACTCCTCTCTCCCCTTCTCGCAACACATTTCACTCGCTTCACGCTCCTGCAGATACCACTTCTACAATATTCGCAAAATCCGTTCCTCCCTCACATTCCATGCTACCAAACTCCTAATCTCCTCACTCATCTTTTCCCGCCTCTTTTACTGCTCCTCCATAATTTTCGGTTTTCCCTCATCTCAGCTTGCCCCTCTTAAATCTATATACCACTCTGCCATTCGAACCCTCTGTCTCCTTACCTCCCGTGACTCTATCGCCTCTTCGTTCTCTCGACTAAGCTGGCTACCTTTCCACCTACAACTAAAATTCTACTTTCTCTGCTTTGTTTTCAAATCCCTTCATGGTCTTGCCGCTCCTTATCTCTCCTCCCTTCTCTCCTCCTACTCCCCCTCTCGCTCATTTCGTTCCGCTGACCACTTCCTTCTCTCTGTACCTCCTTCCCCCTGCGCTTCATCCCGTTTCCGCTCTTTCCAACTTCTTGCTCCTCTGCATTGGAACTCTCTCCCGCTCTCAATCCACTCTTCTACCACCCTCGCCTCATTTCGCACTTCCCTTAAATCCCTCCTCCTCCAGTCCCCACCTTGAAGCCCCCCTACCCTCTCTACTCCCCCCGTCTTTCCCCTCTTCTAATCCCTTCCCTCCCTTACCACCTTCCGTCTCTCTTTTACACTCTCCCTTCCTTCTATACTCACTCAATCCTTCCCCCGCCCCTCCCTCTACTCTCCTGTTCCCACTCCACTTCTCCCCCCTCTCAGTCAATTGCTCTTTGCACTGTTTTGTTGTTGAATGATTCAAGTTGCCACTTTGCTCACAATGTTATTTGTTGTTATTACTCTGTATTTTGTTGTTCCATTGTACAGCGCCTTGGTGTAAAGCGCTCTAAATAAATAAATCAATCAACTGTGGCTAGTGTCCTAACATGGCAGAGCCACAAGGTTTTTTTGTTTGTTCTTTGGCCATCTTGTCTTTTGGCTTTCCTACTGCCTTCTCAGGTCAGGAAAATGGTCCTGCATTTGTCAGGGAAAACTGTAACTTTGAAACCAGGATGTGGGTTGCCGGAGGCAGGCATGGTATCGCAAGTAGACACTGACACACAAGCTGCACGTTTCAAAACCATTATTGATGCTTTAAAAGGGGTTTGAAAACTCCTATCTTGCCCTATAACTAAGAGGGGAGTATTCTCGACCATCAAACAAAATGAAAATACAGTCCTAGCCAGTCCTTAAAATAAAATGGCCTATACTAATAAACCTAATGTCTGCCCACTTTCTAATACAATAAGTGTGTAAAGGGAATGTGTAATGCAAAAAAGGAAAAGCAGTGTTCAAAAGTAATGTCAGTATGGCTGAGTAAACTTCCTTCCCCACGTTTTGTAGCACAGGGTAAAGAGGCACACTTGGACCTTGCGACACAATCTGGCTTTGGACACAACGATGCAGTTTGTTTCGTGAACCAGGGCCCACTTGGTCTTCCATAAAAGGTCACAAGTTTATCCGCTGGACCTCTCGGCTTTCTCACTCCAGCCCACGTCACCTTTTACCTTGTAATACAGTTCAATAAAGGTTTGTTTCCTTCTGCTTACCACAATTCAGTACAGGTTTCCATACGCCGGGCTCAAACCTTTCAATCGCCATTTGCGGCGGTTCCCTTCCCCAAGCTTCTATCACACCTTCATAGGCTTCCCTCCAACGGGCTCAAACCTCCTTTCACTTTCCTTCCGCTGTCAAAGACTTTCGAAACTGCGAGGCGTTTGCTCTTCCCTCAGCATGACCACTTCGACCTCCTTTCCTCAAACGTCCTTTTTCCTCTCCTACACCAAGGCATCTTGGTAAATGTAGTTTTGAGCACAGTACTTGTCTCAAAGTTCAAAGATATCGCTCACATCCAGGTTTACCTCTGCCAGGATCAAACCTAACAGTTCAAATCTTTCATCTCCGTTTCGTTCTCTTCCCGCCGCATCTACGGCATCAGACATTTCACAGAGACTTACGATTGGGCAATCTTCTTTTGACGGACTACTCTGTTACTTTGTATCTTTAATTTACAGTTCTTTGCTTTCTCTCGCCTTATCGGCACACGCGCGACCTGCTTTCGTCGGATACTGTTGCCATCAGGTTTCATTTAACACAGACCAGACCTGCACTTCTTTCATCAACTCACCGGCTGTGTTAATTCATTTTTGTCTTTTGTGGGTTTGATGCTGAAGTTAAGGCTGATACCACAAATGCTGCTGCACCTCACCGTTCACCCGGCAGGGGGGCTGGTATCCTTGAAATACAAAATAGGTTTGTCTAGGCTCTCTGGCTGGGTTTCCGTGCGCAACCTGTAAGGCCCTTCAGAGGCAACAATCTCTCGCGGGGTGTCCCAGGTTTCTCTGTACCTCGGTTTCGTCCCTCTGGCTGTCTCTCTGCTCCGTCTGGTTCGCTGTTGCCTTGGAAGAACTGCTCCTTCTCGTGCATTGCCTTGCTCCGCCGGGGTGTACATTGTTCCACCTTTTAGCCATGTGAGGAGAGCGAACAGGGACCGGTGTATGCAATTAAGATCAAGTGCCTGACACTGCTTGATCGTATTAGTGGGACATGTCCAATGTGTTGCATGGGTGGTACTCCTTTTTAGCCTTGGACCTCTTCCTCTGCTCAGTGTTTGTGTATCTGGGATGTTGGAATATCCTATAAAATAGGATGGGACCGGCATGTCTCACCATTGGGTGTTCCTCCCCACTCCCCGAGGACCCCTCACCCAGGTGATCCTCCCACACTTGTCCACTCGCAGGGTCTGGATACAAAGGCAATGGCTGTGCCCTGGCCCCCATGAGTAAGGGATCCCTGGGGTCTAGGCTGTGAAACACCCTCTGGTTTTTCAGTTGGTATTGGCTGGTCCCAATACCCAAACTGGAGTGTATGCATGAGTTTCACCAACAGTGGTCCTCGATTGGACCGCTGCTGAGGTTTATTTATTTATAGGTGTGTTTGAGGGGCAGACCTTCATTGGTCGTGCTAAGTTTCTGTGCTCACCTTAGTTTTTCCATAAGAAGAGTCGTCCTGCAGCCATTCTCGCGAGATCCTGCGAGGAGCCAAGCATCCTGCAGAGCCGTGAATACTTTGGGAGATCCGTGGACCGATCCTGAGAAGGCCTGGTGACCAACTTTTTCAGCAGTCCCGTTGGAAACCTGGCTGGCTACTGATCTTTGAAGACCTTCATTGGTGCTTCAACCCGTTGGAGTGGTGGGAGCAAGCATTCTCGACGACTTCTTGGTGCTTTTCGACTTGGTCAGTCCACTGGATTGCCAAGGAATGCTTCCAAAAACTAGAACTTAAATTTGGGCTACTGTGGTAGGAGAATCGCTCCCGGTTTCCGCTTGGAACTCAAGGGGTCGTTTGCAGGACAAGCAGGAGTCCTTTCTGCAGATTTTTAGCATCCTTGCATCAACCAAGTCCGAGATAGATGACCGACTTCAACTGCAACATCTGTGTCCCCGGCTGGCACCGTGCATCAGTGAAAGTCGCTGAAACTGGCTTTGCCACATCTGGTCGAGTGCTTGGAAGAGTCCTGCACTGGTGCCTGCTGCATTGTTCCACAAGAAGAGGTTGCACACAGCTCCTGGACAAGACCAGAACTCTTTGTGCACCCGCAGCTCCTGGGCTTCTTCGACAGGAACAGCAGGAAAACCTAACTCAGGCGACCCAATGACCTGCCAAGTCTGAGGAAAAATAGGGAGTACAGGGGGTAAGTTGCAGAGTACAGGGGGTAAGTTGCAGAGTACAGGGGGTAAGTTGCAGAGGTACTTGCCTGCTCCTCTCTTCCTTTTAAAAGTTTGAGAAACTTTTAAATAGTTTTACAACTGTTTGGCTTTGACAATACTTGTTGCTGAAAGTCGGCCAAAAGCTGGGAACGGTCTTACTCGCCATTATACGTCTTCATCTGACTTTAGGATCCTTCTTCACGTCCTCGGGAACCTCCCCCTCATCTTTTCCCCAACTGCAAACATTATTGGAAACTTTGTACTTTTGGTACAATGCCCCAGTCAACTTAGGGTAGGACTTCATAAGTGAGGGTTGCAGTTCCTGTGGACTGTGAGTGCTATATCTAATTACTTTCCTTCCCTTTCAAGTATTGGGGGTGAATTTATTTGGCACTAACAAACTGTGACTGTATATATGTATTTTATTTTTTTAGTTTAGTGTGACATCACCACCTGTTAATCATTTTTCATAGTATTTTTTTGGCCAGTAATAAGAGTATTTTAGTACCTACCTGTCTAAGTGTAATCATAGATTGCTCATTGTGTGGACACCTGACCACACTTTCCTCTCCCGAGACTCAGCCTTGATCACTCTCCATTCCACCGTGGTTGGTTTTGCTAAGCTCCTGCAGTTCACCGGTTCACTATAACTACGCTGACCTAAACATCTCTACACCAGGCCAGCGTTTAGAAATCAAGTTTAACTGGTAATTGAAAGCCACCTCTGCATGTTGGCGCTGTGTGGCACTACAGATTAAACAAACGGTTGTCTTTGTGCATTAACATCCCTTTAAATAATCACTGCTTCATGTGACCATCTATGTACGGGCATTTTTACATCAATGGAGAGTCACCCAGCTTTACAATCAAACTATTTAATAAATAATGTAATCCTGTATTTAACTACAAAATTATGTATGATTACATGATAAATCAGTTGGTCATAAAATATTTAAATAAAATAAGATGTGATTCATTAATGCACAAACAGGATTGTTATTTATTTAGTCTTTCCCCTGTTCTTCTTGAGTTATCAGGGATCCCTGGTGTTTCTCCTACTGCCACTCAATGGTGGTTGCTCGAGCTGTCGGGAGACGGTACAGCATAGGCACTTTAGTGCACTATGATTTTGGCATGGAGTGCTCTGATGGGGGTGTGAATAGCGGAACGTGTTTCAGAAAACAAATTACTGCATCATTTTATGGATACAAATCAAAAAAGCTTGGGCTATTTAACCCTTGCAGATTTCATTATATCAAAGTATTGTAATGTGTGTGAATTCATGTGTAAATGTGATGCATGTTTGGTGACGTGGGCTGCATCATGAAGCTAACCCCGGTAGCCGCTTCCTTATTTCTGTTTTGTGCCCTCCCCCTCCTAGTGCTTTGTGATTGGCCCCCTGTTTCTTCCATAACACCTGGCTAGGGTCTTTTCCCCTCTGTGCATCCGTGTTTGAAGCGATTTTAGCTGCGGCTGAACACAGGTTAGGTTGCAGCGTACGACCCTTAATTTGAATTGTGAGCACGTCTGTGCTTTCTTTCTAAGTTTGGGTGGTCTGAGCCCTTCGTGTATTTCCTATTTCCCCTGGTAGCCGATTCTTTGTTTTGTGTGTCTGCCCCCTTCTTCACTCCCTGCCCCTAGTGCTTTGTGATTGGCCCTTGCTGTGCTTTTAGAACTTCCTCCCGGGCAGGCCCCTGCCTGTGTAGCCCCTCTGGCTAAGGACCCTAAGGCTAAGAGCACGTCCTGAAGAAACCCCTGCATCCTGTGTTTGCCCTTGTTTGCCTGCAAAGCCAGCCAACCAGTCATCAGCAGAGATTGACTTAGGTAAGGGTGGTCTGGATGGGGAATACAGCAATTACTGTATTCCGAAAAACCCTACCACTCTTACCACATCGTAACATATCACACCAAAGTTAGCAAATTAGTAAATTGTTTTTCGATCACTGTAGTGTACCAACCTTAGGTAGCCTATCTTACTGTTGTCCCTCCAATTAAGGCTTTCTCCCACTTGCCAGGTATCTCAAATCTGGGTGCCTTGCATTAATTAATTATTGTATCTCCAAGTTAGGCATTTTCTCCCATCGCTGGTTCCTCCTAATGCAGGTGTCCTCACCCTAGCACTGTGCCCCCATCCTAGGTGTTTCCCCTCCACTGCTGTGTCCCCAACCCAGGAGTTGCCCACCCATTCCATTGTCCCAATCCCAGGGGTTGTCCCTCTACTGCAGTATTTAAACCAAAAAGTCTCTACCACTGCAGTGGATAGCTAGTCACACAGTTCTCCCCCCGTTCCTGCCCGCAGCCAATTAATTAATGAGCATCAAACGGAACGACGCCACATAATCGACCCTAAAACCCACCGCCCTAGTTGGCGCCATTCAGAGGTGTTGAACGGTTAATCGCCTGAACCAACGCAAAACACAACCACCCAAAGTTAGCTGGAACAGCCCGGGCGACTCACTAACTCCAAAGCCTCAGAACAAGACAGAGGTGACCCTACAACAACAACCACCACCGAAGGACTACGCTAGTCCCCGAAAAGACCACCAAAAACCACACTGAACCACAAAGGAAAAACAGTAAACGAACAAACCACGAGGGTAAAACAACCCCTGGTTCCACAACTACAAGTAAACAACTAACCATAAACAATGAAGACTTAGCACCAGGGACCAGGAAACATACCAAGCCAATGAGTACTCCCACTCAAAGGAATCTAACGCACAACTCAAACAACCTGCCAAGCCACAAGAAAGACAAAGAAGGTAGAATGAACTGAAATGAAAGACTTCAGCTGCACAGGAAGGTGCCGATCAGCAAGATCTCACAACTCCGAAAACCTTGGTGAAAAAGAGGCCAAACGGACCGAGGACACATAACAAAGAACCGAACAAAGACCGACTACATCGCTCGCTCTCCACATACGACAGCTTTAGAAGTGAAGACGTACTACCAGCTACAAACCCACACGCGAGAAGCGAAACAAATAGACCCCACCTGGACGCTAAACTCAGCACAACAATTGATGAACCACCCCAACCCGGATAACACCAGGGACAGTACTCCCAACAAGAATCTGGGACAAACTTGCATCCATTACCTTCTGCACACCGTACATCATGAAAGACTGGAACAATGGACGGGCACCCTACATCATGAAAGACTGGAACAATGGACGGGCATCAACACAACTTGCCAGCCGGAAACTGAAGGCAAACAACCCTGCAACAATCTAATCCGACTACTCGACAGAAAGACTGACCACCAAATAACTCCTCCTCCCAACAGGATCAACCAGGAGAGAACCACTAGCAACAGAAACCCAATCAACACACCAAACAGACAACAGAACAAACAACCCACAGGGAAAACTAAACAAACTACACAGCAGCATGCTCAATGTTAGATCCATGGCAAAACACTCAACAGAAATCCAGGACCTACTAAGCGAAGGAGGCACTGACGTGCGCTTTCTTATAGAAACCTGGTTATCGGACAATTACAAAGCCATTCCAAACAATTTAAAATTGATAGACTCCAGCCGAGAAAACCTAAGAGGCGGAAACGCATTCATACACCGAACACATGCAAGCCCCTTCACTCAACCCAGCCGATTTAAGACTGCGAATCCCTCCTCATTAAGATCAAACCCCACCCCAAAACAACATGGTGTTCCTCCTGATCTACAGACCACCATCCTACAACCCCAATTTCGTGACAATACTTGCAGACTCCACCATCATTCTATCAACCTACCATGACAACCAGTGCTCCAGATAGGATTTTACTCCCAATATTTCGAATTGGAGAGTAAATCCAATTTCAAGAGAGAAAAAGTCCTCCTTCGCAAGAGAGTAAAAAGTGCCTGACAAATATCCAATTTGTGCGTAAAATTAAAACTTTGTTTGTAAACATTAGTGACAAAACAGCTGTATTTCAAAGTGGTTCTAAATAATGTATTGCACCTGTGGAAAACATTTTCCCCACACAAGAACCTTGTAGATGCATACTACCCTGCTTCATTTTCATGATACTTGAGCACAAACTCTGTTAAGAGCTACTACAGTTGCCAGCTAGTTATATCGGGTGATTCACAACAAGTCCCTCACTCTACGACCAACACTGCTCTGCCTCTTGGGCCTACTGGTGCTGCCTGGCACTACCTGCTTGACAGCCACTCCATGTTTTTGCCCCATCTCTCCTTCCCTTTGCTACTCTTTCCCCTGTCTCTCCCTTTCTGGCGCTCAGCCTCTCACCTTGAAGTGTTGCAATGCCACGTTTTGCAGCCTGTTTCTGTGACTCTGCCTCTCCCATCTCTACATCCTGTTGTTGCTGTTTCTCTCCTATATCTCGCTGTATCAGTTGATAGAACTCCTCTTCCTCTCTCATGTCATTACTCTGGTTATATCTGTTCTTTCAATTTCTCGGTTGTAGTTGCTCCTCCTTTTGATTCTTTCTTGCACTCTCTTATTGGCCTGCCTTTCTCTAGTCCTGCTTTTCTAGTTCCATCCCTCCCCACCTGTTGTTGATCTGTGTTTTATTTTACTGTCTCTAAATGTCTCTCTTACTCTGCTACTATCCCTCACATCCCTTCTAACTTTCTTTTTTGCCCCATCATGTAACTCATTGCTCTCTTCCTGTTGCTCGAATTCCTGTTTTGGCTCCCCACCCCCTGCCACACCTTTGTTCTCCTGTATTGCTTAGGTTCAGAGTTACGCTTCCTCCTGTTTTTCTGTTAGTCTTTTAACAAAGCACCAATAAGTATCCAAAAAGTTGAAAATGCATTTTCTATTTAAAAATCTAGTGCATTTTTACGATTGGGTGCTCCTTTTTAGATGTGTGCAAACCTTATTTTGGCCATTAGGCTGGGAATTATAGTTAGGTTTGTCTGACCAGGTTTGCACTTGCTCTTGAATGCAGATGTTTTACCAACACTGTATGCAATTACAAGTATAAGAGCCCATATGAGCTATGTGTTCTGAGCCATTACAAGTATAGTAGCCCAGATAAGAGGTTTGTTCTGAGCCATTACAAGCAAGTATAGCCGTGCTCATGGGACGTGCTTCTGAGCCATTATAGGTATAGCAGCCCCGATGAGGTGTATATTCTGAGCCATTACAAGTATAGCAGTGTAGATGAGATGTCTGTTTGGAGCCATTACAGGTATAGCAGTCCTCTTAGGATGTGTGTGTTTTACTTCTGAGCCATTCTAGGTATTGCAGCCCTGATGAGGTGTGTATCTGAGCCATTGAGCCATTACAAGTATAGCAGCCCAAATGAGATGTCTGTTCTGAGCCATTACAGGTATAGCAGCCCTGATGAGTTGTGTTCTGAGCTATTACAAGTAGAGCATCCTGGATGAAATGGGTGTTCTGAATCACTGAACATTTAGTAGTCCAAAGTTAAGTCAATTCTGTTACAATTGAATGTTGCCTGCATCTTAAATGCATATCTCTGATGCAGACTCATTAAATCACCTATCAAGATTATTTGAACTAACAGGTTACACGATAATCTCTGCAGTAGGGTTATTGACCCACTGAGCTGCCTTTCCCAACAGACTGTTGACACTGAAAGGCACATAGGATTAGTGCACTGGAAGTTAGTTCCATGTGATGCTTGCCTGACATAAATGGCTTTTCAATAGCTCTATACCTGTTTGGACTATCCTACATTAGTCAGGTGATTCATAATGAGACTCTGAAAAGTGCTAGATTTTTGGCAGTGGGACTCAGTAATTGGATATGGGAAAAGCAGAAATTTTGAAAAGCACAAGACCGAGCAGTGTAGCAGCTCCGTTTATAAATTGGGCTACTTTGCTTGTATATATTGCAATCCTTTTCAGAGGTACCTGTACAATCTACACCACTGAAAATATATACAGCACTGCTTCTACCTGTATCCTTTATATCCGCTTGCGATGGGTGGTCCGAAAGGGAGTTAAAGTTCAGACCACATGCCTAGCTATTTGTTGCTCTCTAAGAAAACAAACTATGTATAGTGCCTTTCATGCACGCAAACACATGCAATCTTAACACTAAAAGAAATACATCTTCATATAGAACACCCAAAAAGATTTTCCTTCATACAAAAGCCAAACAACTGCTTGCTGCGAGGCTCTCCTAAAAAAGAGATGAAGCACCCAGATGCCCCCGTGTTTGGTGCGCTTTTATAAAAATCTAAATAAAGAACCCCAAGCCATTGAATGTAATTGATGTGCTTCTGTGATGAAAAGAAAACAAAGTATGAGATACCTATGCTGCTGAAACTGCGCTGCTTCCATTAAAGCATATTAAGGAGGAAAATGAAGCAGAAATGCAGACCTTGTTTAAGACTATTTTCATTTTACACAATACTACCTGCGTCCTAAAGCAAAGTGAAACGCATGTTCCTGATGCTGTACTAACCCTGTTACCAACAAAATGCAGGCAGTTGAACAAAGTAAACCAAACACAAATTCCCTTTTACGTTACTCAAAGTATTATCTTGATAGAATCATTAACGGAGGAGAGTGTTAAAACAATTTAACAGACCAGGACTCATTCCAGGTGTGGATTGCTATAGTAAAGAGTGATTTGCAACCTGCTGCTGGCCAGGCTGTCACCAGTGAGCTCCATGATTTATGGGGGTGCTGCCATAAATAGCCTGTGTAAGTAGTACACAAGGAATAATTAAAAGGGCCGTATTGACAAGATTTCCGTGTGTAAAAAGGCCCAATACGCACCTTATCTGGAGGGCTGACGACAACCTAGTCCTACTTGGTGACTTCAACATTTGGTTCGAGCAAGAAAACGAAACGGCAGCAAACTCACTTTGTGGACTCTTGGAAACATTGCACTTCAAGCAAATAGTAAATGGATTCACCCATGCCACCGGACACACCCTGGACGTAATTTTCTGCAGAGAAGGATGATGTTATGGAGCGACCATTACCCAATACCATTCTACATCACACTCCAAACCCGTGTACTGGCCGGAAAGGAAATACTCCATGGGCGCAAGGAAAGAAACTGGAAGAAACTAGATCTGGAGGCCTTAACAAGCTTACTAGACTTGACCCTAGCTAGCACCACACAACCCACCCAGACAACCCTAGATGCAGCGGCAAATGCGCTCAACATCTGGATCACTGAGGCTCTAGACCACCTCGCACCAGTAAAACCGGCCACAAAATGTTTCAGACTAACTGAAAGAACTAAAAAAGAATGATAAAAACATGGAGAGAACTGTACAACTGACAGAACAAAATAAAATGCCAAAGACAGCTGAGACTATATAAATCAACAGTACTCAAAGCAAGAAAAATATATTATGCCACAAGAATTGAAACTGCAAAGAATCCACAGAAAGAACTCTTCAGAATTGTCAGATAAAAAACTCATCCTGCAAGAAATCAGTCATCCCGACACAAGCACTTTGTGACAGCTTCACCAATCACCTGAGATCAAAAATGGAAACATTCCAACAATCAGACCGCTAATGCAACTTCAACAGCTGTACCACAGACAAGGAGCGAAATACAGACTGCAGCAAAACTCCCCTGCCAAAACCAATCGTAGAAGAAACCTTTGCACACTAATCAAGGATCTCCAAGGGACACCTGCCCCACTGACATCTACAAAGAAATCCTCAACGACCGAACCTGCGGGCGTCCGCAGGCAGCTGGATATATTCAATGCATTCTGTAAAAGGAATGGTGTGGTACTGAACGTCACGACGACAAAAGCCATGATTTTTAATACTAACAGCAGGAAGAAGCAAAAGAGATTGAATCTGGGCCTGGATGAAGGGGTGATTGAACAGTTGGCCACATATGATTTATCTCGGGATAAGAGTAATGGTGACCTGTGCCTGGGCGAGGCAGCTTGAGAAGGCCAAGCTGACACTAGTGTGGTATAGCGGCGCACTTGTCAGGTTTACCATAGAGCACGGAAATGGGGCCGTGCTTGTTTCCCTTAAAGCATATACTGCTCAGGCACGACAAGCTGTGATGTATGGAGTAGAGCTGTGGGGGAAGACGAACATACATACCCTGGCAGTTGTCAAAAAATAAGTATCTGAAATAGTTACTGGGAGTACCCATCTGCTTCCAGGGTCTGCTGGTGCGTCTTGAAACGGTATTGCGGGGTATATAGTCTGCCTGCCAATTGCGGCCAGCTCTTTACTGGGTCCGGCTGTGGTCTAACAAAAATCTGCTTTAAATATAGCGAAGCGCTTCAGGCTGTGTTATCCCAGCAAGGGGGCATGCATCTGAAGTGGGCAGTCTATGTAAAAAGGAGTTTGATGGATTTTGGTCTGGGGGCTATTGGAGTGACCCACAAGCCATCACCACACACTGTAAAGCTAGAGTTATAGCTGCAGCTTTGGCCCTGATGCGCCGGGATACTCCGGTTAAAGTTCCAACTTGCGAATCCATACAAACAAGATGGCAGAGGTGTTCGAGCCATACCTGGATCTTATCCGCCCTAAGCTGGAAAGCTCACTGTATGTGAAATTTTGATTTGGGATCCTGCCTACAGCAGAGCTAATGCATAGATGGGATGTTGACGCTTCATCTATGTTAATGTTAAAGGACATTTGTACCGCGCACTATCGCCACCGGAATGGTCTCCTGGCGCTCTGGCGGCTCTGAAAGAGGAGGGGAGGTTGAGTTAGTGGGAGGAAGCAGGAAAAGTGCAAGAGAGCAGTGATGTGCTGTTGGCGGCCTCAGCCCGGTGGGTCCATTGGCTGGGCCATCTGTATCCTATGCCGGGGCGGCATGGAGGATCTGAAGCAGATGATTCTGCTGTGTCACATGACATTGCCCCTGAGGAGGCACCTCCTAAAACCACTTTTTCAGAGGCGTGGATGTAGATGCGGAGAAGGGGCAATGTCAATCTGCCTAAATGCAGCTGATATTCCTGCAGTGCACGCCACTAGCCAATATCTGAAGTGGGTCTAGAGGATACGCATGAGCAAACTATGATACCAATCAATTCTAACACTTTTGCCTGGATATTATTTTTATAGGTGGATTATTTTCATCACGTGTTTTATTTCATTTGATGTATTTATTGATATGTGAATGTATGTGTGCTTTTATGATGATTTGTCGAATAAAATTTATAACCTGAGAACCCCAGCTACACACACTTCCGGAACTTATCACTCAAAAAAGAACCAACCGCATTCAAATCATCATTCATCAAACCGCTGGTAAAAAAGGAATCCAAGCGCAGAAGTCCAGAGCAACTACATAGCGATATCCAACTTGCCCTACCCAATGAAGATCCTGGAGAACCAAGTGTGCAAGATCCTACTAAAATATGTTGAAACAAACAGAATACTTGACCGGTCACAAGTTGGCTTCAGACCAATGAGAGAAATGAAATTGGCGCTGCTATCGATATGGGACAACCTGGAAATAAATGCAGACAGCGAAGCCCAATCAACCCTCCTGCTACTGGACATATCTGCAGCATTTGCACAATTAGCCATGCAACACTAATAAAAAGACTCGTGGAATGCGGCATACAGGAATCTGCACTATGGTGGCTTACCTCATTCCCCACAAACCGAACCGAAAGAACCTACTTACCACTGTTCCCCTCAAACACGAGGCTGAATCCATTCACCCCCCCCTCCCGCCCTTCAACATATACATGTTCCCCCTGATGAAAATCATTCAGACCCATAGACTAACCTCCTACAACTACACAGATGACACACAACTGATTGTGAAGACGACCACGACCAGGAACAAAATAACTGACTCAACAACTGCCTCATAGACACCTACAACTGGATGACGACAAACCACCTCAAACTGAACCTGGCAAAAACAGAACTAATGCTGTTGCCTACAGAAATCAATGGAGCCAACCCACAACTGGTCTGGCCGACCGGAATGGGAACACAACCAGAGTCTTCCAATGTAGTAAATAATCTAGGAATACTCATGGACAACGGACTATCCCTGGAACTGCAAGTCAACGCAACCACCAAAAAATGCTTCTTCCTCATAAGACTACTCGACGGACTACTCCAATAGCTCTTCTTTCCTCACTGAACCCTCTCAATCCTATCCCTGAAACTTACAAGAATTGACTACGCAAACAGCCTCTATGTAGAAATGCTGGAAAGACTCACCAAGAAACTCCAAAGGGTGCAAAATACTGCAGCCATAATTCTACAAAGATGAAACCGAAGAGACCACATAGCTCCAGTTCTGAAAAGCCTACACTGGCTACCAGTGAAACAACGCAATAAATTCAAAGCACTCTGCATCACCCACAAAGCCATACACAGACATGGAGCTGAATTCCTCCAAGCCAAGATCAGCTGCTACCAGCCAAAAAGGGACCTAAGATCAAGCGACGACCTGCAAATGATGACAAAACAATATGAAAAAAGAAAAAAGGAAATTCGGAGGAACAACGTTCTCACACCTAATTGCTAACCTCTGGAATACCATGCCAAAAGACATTGAAACCCCAGGAATCCACATCACCTTCAGGTAAAGACTCAAAACCTGATTATTCAATAGACTGACAACCGCAAAGGGACATCAGCAGCAATAATTTTGCAGACCAAAAAGAAATACACTAAGGGCCACTATCACAGGTAACATCAGCAATTCCTTAAGAGGACCATAATGTCGCACCACTCAGTCTCCGGCCTTCCCGCCCCACTAAAAATGCCCAACATTTAAAGTGATCAACAATGAGGCTGCCTAACCAACTGACAGATTTAGGGATAACACCACACGCAATCATGCAGCAAGGAAACTCCGACAGGTAAAAAATTACAACCCAAGCGCCACCCTTACCAGCCCACCCACACCTAGGGCCGCCCAGCCAAGCAACCTCCCCCTCTATCATTAGTACTCCAGCTGCACACCCTCTAGGTAACTGACCAGACATCAGGTCCACACCCAACGGCCATGACTAACCTGAACGAGTAACCATAAACACACTAGGTACGACCATCTGCCACCATAGCCAGCAGGGAAGTCAGCCCCTCAACCTAGAGAGGAGGTGAGATGGGTCGACAAACCACAACCAAGAACGTTGGTAGATAACCATTAAGAGGCAACCAAAGACTCACACTAGAGGCTTCAATAAACTGACCGACTTACTAACCCATTACCCCCTTCCTGCTCCTGCACGATAACCAACGCTACTACACTGCACTAGGGGCTTGCCACACTAAATATACACACACCAAGAATCACTCTAATGTTCGCTCCCTACCATCTGAGATTCTGGAAGCAAACCTAGAGGGAACTCATATCAATTTACTACACAATTACACACCAACACAATAGAAAGCTCACACACCAGCAGCCATCTGCGACTCTGGACCCCTTGTGGATACAACTAACCAGTGCGCACAACCACAATCCTCCCTAACATCACAGCACACACAGCCGAGGCACTGAGTCCTACCCATACAGTTAAACCACACTGGGCCTCCCGAACCAACTCCCACATGCAAAACAACACTCACAGTTGACAGTTCCTCCTGGTTCTGAACCTATCCTAGCCCTGCTAGCACACCCACCCCTCCTCTCTTGCAGAGCCATGTGAGCGCCCGCAGACTGCCCATGTGTGATGGTGGTGAACGGTATGTATCCACATAACATATAAAATATGCCAAATTATTTTGTTTGCGCAATATCATCCAAAGTGCTACATTGGGCACTCTGGTATAGTTGTAGCTGCAGTTTAATGAAAGTAATTTGCAGTGACAGTAGAAGCAGTAGAAGCATAGATTGTGGCTTCAACATCGTGTTTACAGTGGGACTGGTGAAACGCATATATATTTCTGAGGCTTGTGGATCTGCTTAGATCAAATGCTATGCATATGCCGACATCTAGTGGTAGCTGCAGAGTATTCAATTTTTTTATTTTTCGAAACCCAAAAAGGGACGTCGACAGGGCGTGTCAGTAATACTATCCCTAGTGTGAACTCCACTGTACCCATGGTCCTTCACACGTCGAGGTCCCTCAGATTGTTTTTTTTTCACCATGGTAGTCTGAAGCATATCAGAGTTCCTTCTTGGCTGACGCCATTACTTAGAAAAAGTTTAATCTTAGTATTTCTTTCTGTCCTTTCGACAACCGTTAACCGGAAGATCTCCGGAACGGCTTCCAGGACAAGACCGACGACAGCGATTCCCGTCTCGACAAACCTTTGCCTGTGGCATTCCAAGACCCCAACGGGCCTCGGCCCTGCACAGTAAGGAGAGCGGGGGGGGTTCACATTCCAGTCTCACTAAGAATGCATATTCCCCTTTACTCCCATTTATTTCGCCAGGCTGCCATCCTTCTACACAAGGAAAACGCTCCTTTTAATTCTGTTCTCCTGGAACAGGAAGTTTCCCTGGAAGGATTTGCACCGAGTGTGTAACCTTTGTCTCCCTAGGGACCACGCTCAAGTACAATGCAAGTCTTTCAAACTGTTCAGGCCGAAAACTTTAAAGGGCCGCAAGACTAAACACTGGGCCCACCACGCCATGCAGGCAGAGGCCGCCATGGACGTTGAGGGAGCCTCCAGCGATGGCAGCATCCGCATCATTGTTAGGGAGAATTTTCAATTCTATACAAAAATCCTCCCACCTTAGAGACCCCCAGCTCTTTTGCTAAACTCAGGACTTTTTAATTTTAACCCTGGAGTGAGCGAGTCCTTTTTCTCACTCTCTCGTGTGTTTTTACTTTGGATTTTGTGTTTTCACTGTCTGACAAACTCCATAGGCATCTGTTTTTTGAATGGCTCCAGTGTGTCTGGAAGGACAGGATGTGAGGGAGGTTACCCTGTCCTTTGTCTCTAGGAATGCCTGAATGAAGCTAGTCCTGATTGATTGGCTGGCTGTCCTTTCAGGAAAGCCACCCTGCAGTATGATTGATAGCCTAGGCTGTGCATGATTGGGAGAAACCTGCTTAAAAGGCGAGGGTTTTGGGACTACAGGCAGAGTCGACCACATGGAGAAACGCCTGACGAAGAAACCATGAACGAAGCTTGCTGCAACATCCTGGACCTTTAAATTGCCCAGTGAAGCCCTGCTGCTGTACTGACAACCTTTTTCACCTTGACAGAGACTCTCCGGACGGAACAACTTCTCCCCTTGGGCCAGTGGGACCAACTAACCCCGAGACGAACTCCACTGGACCACCATCCCAACTTGCTGTGCCTCTCCGTTGCTGCGGGAGCCCAATAGCAGGGGTTGAGTGTTCGTAGTCGAGTGCAAAGTCTGCTGTGGAACGAATCCGGCTAGACGCTCCAGGAGCCTCCTAAGCACCTTCCAGAGTGCAGGACCGAGGGAGTGAAAGAAGTCCAACCGGTGTCTGAGATCGCATCAGTGCTGTTTGCTAAGCGCTAAAACCGCAAAGTGCCGCTGAACAGAAAAGAGCCCATAGCTACCGACGACCTCCCAAGTACTGCCGCAGGAGCCCTCCAGACGTCGTCCTCCTTGTCCCCACGACTGAGGCTCAGGAACCGGGGTCTGAACTGCTATAGCAAGATGGAATCCAGCTGGACCACTCTTCTAACCAGAGGTACTGTTTAGGCTTGGGGTACTTACCTTATTGCATTTAGCCGTGCTTTTCTCACGGGGGAATTGCATTGGCTACCTTTTTTTCAAAGTTCATTTCAACTACCTTCTCACAAGCTTTACAGCCTGTGGCCCTTCAAGTGATTTTTCTGAACTCTCGAACTTTGTGCAAGACTTTTTTTCAAGGAGTGCATCAGATCCATAGACTGTGTCCAAATGGCTTTGGCTGTCCTGGCTCCCTAAAGGCACTCTTCTAAATCCATTGCTTTTGATACTGTTTGTCCTTCATAGGTGGTAGCTTGTTGTATACTGCCACTGTTGGAAAGGCTTATCTAGACTTCATTTGAGTATTCAGCTGTCCTCACAATGGCTGAGCATTGTTCTAACCTATTTTACTTCCCTAATGCTTTCCTTTCTGCAACTGGAGTCTACAAAAGTATATTGGTGTGACATATAAATGCAAATGCTATCCTTGTGATTGAAGTCACCTCAGGGTGTAGGAGTAATGTATGAAGCATATCCAAGGATTATTCACTGGCTTTATTTGCCTCTGAACAGTAATTTTAAAGTGTATTTGAATTGTTACAGCAAATTGCCTTTTTAAAGAATGCTTATTTGAAACTGATGTTAAATAAATAACTATTTATAACTGAAACTTTGAGTGTAAATGTTACTTGGCTACTAGTATTTACAATTTTCAATTGTACAGCTCAACAGCTCACATGTGTCCCTCTTGGGAGGGGCCTGGCTGCTCAGTCACACTACCATCTTGTGTAGTACAGACCTGTACCAAGAGGTGGGTTACCTAATACCAAGCAGAAGTGTTGTAGTCTCACACAGTGTGACTGCACGGATTCTTACCGAACAGTCGTAAGTGATCAGGATCCATCAGATTCCTGCGTGCGAGCCCCTGACCCCAACAGGCAGGTTGGCGGTTCTGCTACGGGGACGACACCCGGCGGCTCAAGCACTACCAAGTCACAACACACCAAGCATATCCCCCATGGCCAAAAGTTGATCACGTCGTTGACCAATAAGCTACATGCGATGCCGAGGGGAAGGTCTGAACATTCCCCTGTCCTCTGGGCCATCGCGATCACCACATGACAGACTCCGGAAACAGACGTTAAAGTCAATTTCCGACACCATGTCTAAATATGGGAATTCCTCGGATTTTGACGACCGGGCGTGAAAGACGCGTCGACGCACTCAGCGGGGTAGGGGCGGTACTCAAAATTAAGCGAATTAAAAAACATGTTCCCAACACCCTATTAAAGGCCAGAATGGCGAAAAACCATAAATCTTCGACGCCCCAGGTTAAAAAGTCACAGGCTACTAATTGTAGAGATTACACTACCCCAGAAGGCATTCATTCAGGGGCTATGCATCATAAGCAGACCCCTGTCCCAGAACCTCCACCTACTCCTGCTCCCTGTGTTGCCAAGCTCCTCCCAGTGGACCACGTAAAAATGTGATGGGGTCATGAGGAGAATGGCCAGTTTTATAAACTTCTTTGACGAACACCCCAAAGTACTCCACAACCTTCAGGGGCAGCAGACACTCAGCCCACAGCCAAAAAAGCCTGCATTGACACCACGCAGGCTACTACCTAGTCACATCAGGACATAGGTCAGGACACTTATTATTATAACACTCAAAGCTCACAAGATCCTGGCTCATACACAGACCCGGTGCCTGACTACCTGGTAGACAACCAACTGCAATATAATGACCTCCTCCTAAAGGCTGCAGAGCACTTCAAAATATACCCAGGAAGTCCAAGTTGATAAAGACTTTTTGGAGGACATTCTTGGGGATAAATAAATCTGCAACACAGTTTATCCCTTAGCTTTAATTGGTCCAGAGGCGTATTCAGCCCTCTGCTTACACCAAATCTGACACGGGCAGTCAACCTGCGCATCGAAAAGATGTTTAGACCAGCCCCCTCAGATCCCTTATACATTACGGGGCAGCTAAAACCCGACTCTCTAGTAGCTACCACCACAAGAAAGGGAGCGGGAACCCCTCTGGCCTTTGCCGAAGCCCCTCCTGACAATGAGAGTAAGATAATCTACACCCTGGGCCGGAAGGTAGCTTCCTTGTCTGCTTATCAAACAAGGATAGCTAATAATGCAACGCTATTAGCCAGCTGTAATTGCCACAAGTGAAACAAGATCGCACAATAGATACTCAGTCCCAGAGCCTCTGAATACACAGCTCTCACTCACCATTGTTGAGGGGAAACTGGTAGCAAGTTGCATCCTTTAAAAATAACCTGGACGCAGAAGACGATGCAGGAATAATTGTGGCAGAAGACCCAGTGATCAAACGCCACGCATGGCTCCATCAATCTGGCTTTAGACTGGAAACCCAGGCTACCCTCTTAAACATGCCCATACAGCCCAATGCTTTATTTGGCAAAGCAGTTGAGGGTGCACTTAAAAGCACAAAGGAGGAATAGGGTACCCTCAAATCCGTGGGACAGCGCACTAAACAAGCTATTTGGCAGAGAGGAAGCTCGAACCTTCGCCGGTTTAGAGGACAGAACTCCCAGCGGTCCTCTTACTACAACCAGGTTGGGCAAAATTTGTCCTGGGGTTCTTCACAGGGGCAGTCTTCCCAACAGGGTTTTCAAAGAGGCCTGATAAGGTCTATAAGTAGGGGCAGATCCCCTCAAGAGGGGGTTCAACCCCTCCTCAGCAGTGACCACCGGTTACAGGTTTCCTCCCATGCCACTACAGTAGGAGGTCGTATTTCGCACTTTACCCACGCATGGGAGGGGATCACGTGGGACTAGTGGGTACTTTCAACCATGGCAGGGGGGTATTGCTAGAGCTCATTCAAACACCAGCCAACCACCTGCCAAGACGAAGACAAACTTCACAGGAAGAACAATGCATCCTGTTCGAAGAGGTCAACGCACTGCTACTAAAGGACACCATAGAAATTGTCCCGGCGAACAAGGTAAACAAGGGTATTTATTCAATGTACTTACTTGTGCTGAAAACAGACCTAACGATGCACCCTGTCCTAGATCTGCGCTCTGCAAACACCTATGTCAAGCCACAGAAATTATGCATGACAACGCTACAGGAAGTAATACCTCTGCTGAAACAGGGGGACTACATGGCAACATTGGATATGAAAGATGCAAACTTTCATATTTCAATGTTCCCAGCTTGCAGAAGATTCTTGCGCTTCAAAATAGCGAACCAACACTACCAATTCAAGGTGCTACCCTTCGGCATAGCCTCTGCTCCAAGGGTATTCACCAAGGTGCTAGCGGTAGCGGCAGCGCACCTACGCAGACAATCAATCCCAGTGTACCCTTATCTGGACGACTGACTGATAACAAGGGAATCTCCCCCCCCAAATTCACCAGCAAAATACCCAGAGAACAATCAATCTCCTGTTCCAATTGGGATTCTCAATCAACGAGAAAAAATTAAGTCTTGTTCCAAGCGAGACCAAACAGTTCTTAGGGGCTGTCATAAAAACAGAAGAGGGTCTAGTCTTACCGTGAAATGAAAGTGCAAAACATGCTGCTGCAAATACCTCAGTATCTAGACAGTCGGCAAATTACCGTACGCAAAACGATGCGCTTGCTCGGGATGATATAATGCATTTACCTGGTTCCCCATGCACGGCTGCGCATGCGTCCAATGCAAGAGTGGTTAGCAAAACAGTGCTCTCAGGCAAGAGGTCAGTGGGATGGTGAAGTGGTTGTTTCGCTAACCCTAGTTCAAGCTCTATGCTGGTGGATGAAGGCAAATTAGTTGAAGGGAAAACCTTTTCACAACCCTATAGTACAATCGGTTGTCACAACAGACACATCTCACATGGTGGGGAGCCCATTACCTTCACCACACAGGGCATGGACTGTGGACTCCGATCACACCCCAAAATCATATAAACCTGTTGGAGCTGCTAGCAGTACTCGAAGCCCTGCATGCGTTCAAAGTGCACTTGTCAGACGGTACAAGGCCTCACGGACAGCACCACTGCCATGTTTTACATAAACAAGCAGGGGCGCAGACCGTCTGTCCAGGTTAGCACATAAAATTTTGAAGTGCACACTTAAGCAAGCGGGGCATGTTCCTAACATCGCAATATGTTCCAGGGGAACTCAATTCTCTGGCAGACTCATTAAGCAGAGATCTTCTACCCGAGGAGCATGAGTGGCAGCTCGACAGAAACATCCTAAACGATATCTTCTCCCTAAGGGGTTACCCCCTTTAGACTTGTTCACCACACACCAAAACACGCAATGCTCAGACTTAGCATCCAGGTTTCCCCAACACAGGTCCAAGCGGAACGCCCTGTGGATGAACTGGTCAGGGAAATTTTCCTATGCGTTTACCTCAACACCACTGCTAAGCAGGTTGGTGAACAAGATGCACCAGGAACAAGTGACACTAATTCTAGTTGCTGCTATGGGGGGTGAGACAACCCTGGTTTCCACATATGCGCAAACTGGCGTTGTGCAATCCAATCGAACTCCTGTGCCCCTACAACATGCTCACACCGCACAGGGGACAACGTTCCACCCACACACTCAGTCTATGAACTTGCCAGCTTGGCTCTTGAAGTCATAGAACTTAGCCATTTAAAACGATCTAAAAGGTGTATGGAAATCCTCAAGGAGGCACGCAAACCAAACACCAGACACTGTTATTTTAACAAATGGAAAGGATTTGTATATGGTGCCAGTCAGAAAATATAAACCCAATAGAATGTACTCATCACACATTCTCCATGACTTGCTCCACTTACTAGACTGCAAGCTAGTATTTAACTCCATCAAAGTTCACCTAGCGGCTTTATCTGCGTAGGTGTCCTGGTGGAAAGTCCCGGTCATTAAGGCATTCGTGGAAGGAGTAAAAAGACTTTACCCCTCCATTTCAAACCTGCCTCCATGGTGGGACCTAAATGTGGTACTTGAAAAGCTCATAGGACCCCACTGTGAGCCTATGCACAAATCCAGCCTTAAACACCTTGCATATAAAATGGCTTTTCTGGTGGCTATTACCTCCATAAGAAGAGTCGGTGAACTACACGCTTTGTCAGTGAAAGGCCCTTTCTTTATCCACAAAGACAAGTTGGTACTAAGAATATACCCTAGGTTTTCACCTAAGTTCATATCTAAGTTCCATATCAACCAGTCCATTGACCTACCCGCTTTCTTAAAAAACCCTTCAAGCTCAGCTGAGAAAAAAACTCCATACACTAGATGTAGGGAGGTTGGTCCTTTACTATGTAAACAAGACAAAACCACTACGAAAACTGTTTTGTCTCCATGGCACCTGGCAGGGAAGGTGATCACGTTTCAAAAAACACCATCTCCAGATGGATAGTGAAATACCTACAACTCTGCTACTCTTTCTCAAACAAGAGACTGCCTTTCATTCCAAGAGCTCACTCTACCAGCGGTGAAGGAGCTACTCTGGCATTCATTGCAAACGTCCCGCTGGACGCCATTTGCAAAGGAGCAACATGGAGCTGTATTCCTAAATTGACAAACACTCTAAAGCAGATGCACAGGTAGGACAAGTAGTGCTAAGACAACTATGCTGTACCTTCTCGCATCCCACCACATTCTCCAGACACTGCTTGCTAATCTATGTACAGCATGTCCTCAAGCCTCAGAAGGGATACATTACTACCCGTAATTGTATTTCTGATGCTTGTATCTGCTTAGATTCACATGCGCCCATGTTCCCCCCCCCCCCCCCCCCCTCTGGAGTAGAAGGTGCATAGATGTTTCTCTGGCTTTATCTGCTCTCATTTACTTTATTACATCTGTACTCGCGCTACACTTCATGCTTCCTCATGTCAGAAACAAAACAATCTGAGGGACCTCGACACGTGAAAGACCATGGGTACAGTTGACGTCACACTAGGGATAGTATTACTGGCATGCCCTGTCGATGTCCCTTTTTGAGTTTCGGCTTATGCATAGCATGTGAATCTAAGCAGATACAAGCATCAGAAATACAATTACAGTGAGTAATGTATCATATATATATATATATAATATTTTCTGAGGCTTGTTGAATCTGCTTAGATCACATGCTATGCATAGGCCAACATCTAATAGAACCTGCAGAGTATTACAGTTGTCGTTTTCGAAACTCGAAAAGGGACATCGACGGGTATGCCAGTAATACTATCCCTAGTGTGACGTCCACTGTACCCATGGTTCTTCACGCGTCGATGTCCCTCATAGTTTTTTTCCGCCATCGTAGACGGACGCTAAATCGCAGAGTTGCAATTTCGGCTAACGCCTTTGATTATTTCAGTTAGGAAGAGTAAACTATCACCGACTTTCGTTATCATCTTTGACAGCAGTGAAGAAGACCGTTGAACAAAGATCTTGCATCGACGGATCCTTTCGAACTTGGAAGGCCGCACCGGGCCTCAGCCTCAACAGTAGGGGGAGTAGGGGGTGGACATTAGAGAATGTATTTTCCCCTTTACACTCCCTTTTCTCGCCTGGCTGCCATTTTGTTTAACCATGGATAGAACCAGTGGTCGAAGTGAGCGGGAGCGGTGCTCCTCTACTTTTTTAAATTACGTCTTACAGTTCCTATACTTTTATTTTAAAAAGAAACCGTTCCGGAATGGTTTCGTTTTAAAATAAGTGTAGGAAGACGTTGAAGCTTGCACTTCCAGTGCACTGCACTGAACGTTCCTTTAAACAGCAGGTGCAAGTGTTTGGGAGTTTGTATTGTATGTGGGAGGGGGTGTGGTGATGGGGTTTGTGGGGAGTGGGAGCAGGCTAGCAGGGAACATAGTTCCACTACTTCTTTTCGTACACTTTGACCACTGGATAGAACTCCATTCAAATTCTGCCCTAGTTGTAATAAGATGTTCCCCTTTGTAGACCAGCACCGGGTGTGCAATCTCTGTCTAGCACGGGACCACAGAGAGGGCCATTGTCGAGCCTGCAAGCTCTTCAAGCCTAAGACGCTCAAGGACTGGAAAACTAAGCGCTGGGCCCATCACGCCATGCAGGCCGAGGCCGCCATGGACGTGCAGGGTACCTACAGCAATGGCAGCATTGCTGTCATTTCGGACAGCGAAGGCGACGGGGAACCGTTAGATTCCCAAGTGCAAGCCCCCGACCCCAATAGACAGGCCAGCGGCTCTGTTATGGGGACGACACGTGGCAGTAGCACTCACACTACTCCCAGCACTAAGTGCATAGCCAAGGACCAAGAATCGACGCAAACGTCGACCAAATGCCCACACCCGGCGTCAAGGGGGAGATCCACCGAATCCCTGTCCTCTGGGCACTCGAGGTCCCGATTGCCACACGACAGGCCCCGAAAGTCAAAAGACAATACAGATGCTGTGTCCAAACCCTCTGCCGAACGTCTGACGTCAGAAGACGAGACTTCAGTCCACTCCACTCCCGAGAGCCGACACGTGACGTCAAACGGCCAAAGGCACCAAGAGGTCAGGAATAGCCCACTTGGTGCAAAAGCATGTCCCTGAAAGCCTCCTTAAGGGAAGAAATTCAAAAAAGCACTCTTCTAAGAGCCACTATCTTCATAGGGAGAAGTTTTCTACATCACACAAAAGGTTTCTAGCTCCCAGGGGAGGGGAAGGGGGGGCTCCATAACAGCAGCCTTAAAGAACAAGAGACAACCTACACCTCTGGTTCATATTACACCTCAGGGCCAGGGTCAAACAACTTCCCCAAATTCCATGTCCATACGAATCTTAGCTCAATGGACCTGCAAGGTCATTTATAGTCATGAGGAGAATGTCATTTATGGCAGACTTCTTTGAGAAGAACCCACAAGCAGTCAAAAGTTTTCATGCCACACCACCCACTACTGCTGCCTCTTCCTCTCCGCCCCACCTCAAAAGTCATGTCCCGACACCCTCCTTATGTCGCCTCAGCAAGACCCAGATCCAGTCCATATTGATCTGTGTGATCCTAATACAGACCATGAAGACAACAATGCTATATAGGAGGGAGGAGGCCAGTACTACAATGAGGATGTGTACAGCATTCCCTCTCATGTCAACCAAGACCCTCCAGTGGTAGGCTCACCAGTGAACAATCAACCACTGCATAACAATATGCTCATTAAAGCATCACAGTATTTTCAAATCCAGACCCAAGAGACTTAGTTGGATAAGGATTTTGTGGAAGATATGTTGGGAGACAGAAAGGCTGCCACACAATTTTTTCCTATCCTTCAATCTGTCCAAAGGAGGATACAACCTTTTCTGGAGACCCCAAATCAAACATGGCCAGTCAACTGCGTATCGAAAAACTCTTCCACCCTGCACCCACAGACCCTCTTTACATCGGGGGACAACTAAAACCGGACTCTCTTGTGGTAACCACATCTTGAAAGAGGGCTGGAACACCCTTAGCCTCTTCGGAGGTGCACCCTGAAAAAGAGAGTAAAAGGTTGTATACACTGGGAAGAAAGGTGGTCATTCAGCAGCCTTTCAGATAAGAATTGCAAATAATACAACACTACTGGCAGGTTACAACTGCCACAAGTGGGATGAGGTAACAACACTACTAACTTCAGCTTGCGAGCCCCTCAAACCGCGACTGGCACCTAGTAGCAGCAGATGGCAAAGCGATATCCAGCTGCATCTTCAAGAACAATTGAGATGCCGCAGACAATGCAGGCAGGATTATCGCTGAGGGTACCATAATTAAACGCCACGCATGGCTACGCCAGTCTGGTTTAAAAAAGGAAACGCAGGCACCGCTCCTTAACTCCTGCTCCACTGGAGATGTCAGCAGCTGTCTCTAAGAAACTAGAAGAAAAAGGGAAACCTAAAACTTCTAAAAAGAACCTCACAGCCAGCACTCCAGTGCAGCCAACAAGGACTTCCCCTAGGTTGTCCAAAGTTACACCAGTAACTCCCCCTCCAGCAGAGGCTGAGAGGGAGGTACAACCCTGTGTGGTTGAACTAGGCTCTGAAGAAGAGCTAGTGGAAGGCCAGGAACTCATTGGAGATCTGGATCCTGTTGACCATCCTGAGCTGCAGTCTTTACTGGCAGAAGGTGGACCCAACAGAGCAAACTTCAGTAAGGGACAGAGAGAATGTCCAACTCTGGAAGGTCTTCGCCACCAGGCAGATGCTCAGGCTGAAGGGCAAGAGCCTGGGAAATATAGGCTACACTGGGAAGATGGCCTCTTCTACAGTGAACCAACGGAGTCTGCACCTGGGGACAACAAATGACTTGTAGTACCCCAAGAGAACAGACCACAGTTCTTGCAGTTAGCCCATTAGATTCCTTTGGCTGGTCACTTGAGTTTCAAGAAGACTAAGGAAAGGCTCTCACTCTACTTTTATTGGCCAAAGATGGGGGCTGAAGTAGATAAGTACTGCAGGAGCTGCCACACCTGCCAGACCTCTGGTAAGGTTGGCTCCAAGAATGTGACACCTTTAGTGCCTCTCCCTGTAGTGGAGTCCCATTTGAGAGGGTAGGGATTGACATTGTTGGTCCCCTTGATCCTCCAACTTCCTCAGGCAACAGGTTTATACTTGTTGTAGTAGACCATGCTACTAGATACCCTGAGGCAATTCCTATGAGGACTGTATTAGCTCCGGCTGTGGCTAAGGCCCTCCTTGGTATTTTTACCAGGGTTGGGTTTCATAAGGAAGTAATCTCTGACAGGGGGTCGAATTTTATGTCCCACCACATGAAAGCCATGTGGAAACCCTGTAGTGTTACTTACAAGTTCTCAACAGCATACCACCCTCAGACAAATGGACTGGTTGAAAGGTTCAACAGAACCATGAAGTGTATGATAGGTGCTTTAGAGGACCCCCTTAAAAGAAAGTGGGACCTTCTACTGCCATGCCTTCTCTTTGCTTATAGAGAAGTCCCTCAGAAGGGAGCAGGTTATTCTCTTTGAACTTCTTTATGGTCATCCGGTTAGAGGCCCATTGGCCCTGATCAAGGAGGGGTTGGAGAGTGCGCCTTCCCCCAAGCCAGTCAGAGTGACTGACTATGTGATAGGTCTCCGAAGGGGAATGTCACAAATGATGGCAGAAGCAAGTGATAACTTGAAAGCTGGACAAGCATTGGTCAAGCACTGGCATGACCAAAAGGCTAACATGGTCGAGTTTACTCAGGACCAGCTAGTTCCCGTTATGATTCCAACAAGGCAGAGGGCCTTGCAAGACAAATGGATGGGATCCTTCAAAGTTGTGGGTAAACTTGGAGAGGTCAACTATCTGGTGGACTTGGGCAATCCCAAGGAGGCTCCAACAGTCTTCCACACCAGCAGACTAAAAGCGTATGTCTCCAGACCTGATGTAGAAGCTTTGCTTCTAGCATCATCAGAGTAAGAAGAGAGTGAAGCTCTTCCTGATCTCCTCAGAGGCTTACCTTTAGACGAAAATATTGAAGGAGTAAATCTCTCTTCAAATCTGACACCTGAGCAACAAGAAGAGTGCAAATCTATGTTAAATCAGTTTGCCTCTCTGTTCTCACTTTCACCAGGCCTGACCCCTTGGGGACAGCATGACATACTCACTGGTGACTGTCTGCCAGTCAAAAGCAGAGGATAACGAATGTCAGAGAATGTAAGAACCCACATCAAAGGTGAGGTCAACAAGATGCTTGATCTCGGGGTAATAGAGCCCTCTACTAGTCCATGGTCTAGCCCAATTGCGTTAGTACCAAAGGCAGGATCTAAAGAACTTAGATGCTGTGTGGATTACAGAGCTCTTAATGCAGTCACTAAGACTGATGCCCACCCTTTGCCAAGACAGATGAGTTGGTGGATAGACTTGGTGCAGCCAAGTTCCTCAGCACATTTGCCCTGACAGACCATGCCAAGGAGAAAACTGCATTTTCTACCGCGGTTGGCTTATACCAGTTTAAGGTTATGCCTTTTGGATTGAAAAATGCACCTGCTACATTTCAAAGGATGTTAAACCAGGTCTGAATGGGATGGTGGACTTCTGCATGGCATACTTGGATGACATCTGTCACTGAAAGGCACAGGAGACCCCACTCTCTAGATTGGGGTATTACCGTAATAATACATCTCAGAAAGGAAATCCAGAGGAAACAATTTGCAAAAAAGCGTATTAAGGATTTGATTAAACCTAATACATTTTTCTCTGTGAATTTAATCACAAATTAATCTGCACTCTAACGATTTTTAATTTCACATAGCAGGAATATTATAAAAACATCAACATTTGATAAAAATCATCCTATTAAATCATTCATACATTTATCCACATCCATACAACATCCATCCAAATACTTATACAACTCATCAATAAGTACAGAATAAAAACATATAACAAATATAACAATTCATCCACAATTTCATAGTTATACAAAAAGTTTTTGTGCAAAACAACACATAGTGCAAGGCCACAATAGGTGTTTTAAGTGGTCAGCAACAACAACACACAATGTATGGCCACTGTAGATTTTAGAAGAGGTGGTCAGCAATCTGGATAGGCCAAAAAAGGACTTCGCAAGTGGCCTTATCCTAGGTTTCTCTCAACCGGTTTCGACGTGTAAACGATGGTTTGGTACATCTTCATCAGGAGATAAAGGGTAGTTGTCTACAAACAAAACAAATATACGGGCCCATCAGTTCCCTTTCCAAAACTAAGATCAAGTGAAAAAGAGAGGCCAAGTGAAAGGAAGCAGAAAAGAAAAAGAAAATGCAAATACATGACTTCACAAAGCTAAATTGCAGACATAAAATGTTCTGCTATTGTCCTGCTGAAAATCCACCAAGATCTACATATATTGGGGTTAAACTCAGGGCATCATGCATGGAGTGCTACCATAAGAAATCAGTGTCCCTAGACCAGGCTGGTGCAGATCATTAATGTGGCAAAGAGTGGTGGAAAATTAGATACAAACCCAATGGAAAGAAATCAGAGCCCACATGCAATTGTTTGGAAAAAACCTTTGAAGGGACAACTTGCAAACCAACCTTGGCAACTGTAACGGGAATCAATTCGTTGTATACATTTTGTGTGGAACAGAAAACACTGGCATGCAAATTGGCAATGTTCTGATTAACAATCGTGCATTGCAGATGGTTGAATTTTAAGCTCCAATCTGTGAGGGTTTCAAAAGAAATTATATCAGAAACCCTAGCCAGGAATACGTAAAAGTAACTCGTACCTTATTGGTACATAGATGTATTTTACAATATCCATGTAACATAGAAGGTCTAAAAAAAGCTACTTACCTGCGGATAGCATCACACGAAAATCGTAGCTGCTGCTTGTACGGGAATTAAAGTCCACGGGATCAGTTGCTTGCTCCGGTCATCTACGACTCGCTCAAATGGGTGGGAGACGCGCATCTAAACAAACGTCTTCTTACCCACGCGTTAAGAGCACCTGGCTACCTATCACGTGATTACTCTGTGCCGCGTTGATAGGGTAATACACAACCTGAAGGAACACGTGATGGTTGGTCCGCGAAGCGTGTGCATCCGTCAATCATGAATACTGGATGACGTATTCACATTGAGCTGCGTAAATGGAAAAAGTGATCGGAAAAAGGGATTGGCTTTTGTATGTATAATTACAAAAGAAATTTTAGAGCTGATCAATAAGTAATACTATGTGCCTGCATGCCAGGGTTCCAAAGTATTTAACCCCTGGGTCAATGTTTTTAGATTGAAAATCCATAATTCTTCTTTGTAGGCTAAGTTTTTTAGGATTTGAGTGGAATTATTACCAAAAACCTTTTCCACACAAAACCATTCCATTTGATCTACTTTGTGGCCCATCTCAACATAATGGATCACCATTGGGGCATTAAGGTTACGAGTTTTTATTTTTGAGCGGTGCTCGTTAATCCGTGTACTCACTTCTCGGGTCGTTTTTCCAATGTACATTTTTTGACATGGGCATCGGATTGCGTAAATGACATTTTTACTTTTGCAAGTCGTAAAGGTGCGGAGATCCAATTTTTTTTGTTGCATAAAAAAAGAAGTCGTTTTTTTAGAGAATCTGCAAGCCACACAAGTGGTACATGGATAATGCCCGAGGACCGAATTTTGATTAAGATCCCGTATCATAGTAGGTTTAGGATTGCTTCTGCTGGCACGTGTGATCTTCTGTTTTAGATTTTTACTCTTTTTAAATGCAAAGAGAGGTTTAGGTAACATAGTGCCTGATGCATTTAAAATGCGCCAATTTTTTTTTATTATGCCTTTTATGGCTTCACTATGTTGACAAAAAATAGATGCGCATACTAGTTCTTCTTTTTTCTGTAGTTGAACTTTAGGTAACAGTAAGGCCTCTCTATTTGCAAAACAAGCTCTTTTTCTGGATTGTTTTATGAGTCTTTTAGGGTACCCCCTTCCAGTAGTCTCTGTTCCAAAACAAGGGCATGTTTTGTAAAATTATGTGTACAGTTGCGACGTAGTCGCAAAAACATGCCATAAGGCAAATTGCGCAAGAGACTTGCCGGGTGTTGACTCTCATATTTTAGTGTTGTATTTCGTTCAGTCGCTTTTCTGTGTAATTCGGTGTGGAGGACACCTCCATCAGTGAAAATAGATAAGTCCAGGAATGCAATTCTCGACGTGGAGTGTTCAAAAGTGAAATGGATGTCTGTCCACTTTATTGAGCCATTCCACAAACGCCAGCAAAGATTCCATCGATCCCTCCCAGATCATGAATATGTCATCGATACTTGGATGACATAGCAGTGTTCAGCCATTCCTGGGAAGAACATGTGGACCACCTGAGATGTTTTGCAGACTCTTGGAAAGGCCAATCTAACCATAAAGGCAAGTAAATGCCAGATTGGACAGAGTAAAGTGGTCTACCTTGGACATGAGGTAGGAGGTGGAGAAATAAGGCCTTTGCCCAGTAAAATTGAAGCTGTGCAAAATTGGACAACACCTACTACTCAGACCCAGGTGAGAGCCTTCTTAGGTCTCACTGGGTATTACAGGAATTTCATTGAGAACTATGGGTCCATAGCTTCTCCACTGAATGTCATCTCCTCTCCTAAATTCCCTAAAAAGGTTAGGTGGAGTGAGGAATGCAATTAGGCCTTTGAAACCCTGAAAAAGGCTCTTTGCCAAGCCCCAGTACTTAGAGCTCCTGACTATCCCCAAACTTTCATTGTGCAAACAGATGCTTCAAATGTAGGAATAGGTGCAGTCCTCTGGATGGGAAAGGTAGGGTGCACACCATTTGCTTCATCAGTAGAAAACTGAAGGATCCTGAAACAAGGTGGGCAACCATTGAACGAGAGTGTTTTGCTATTGTGTGGGCTCTGAAGAAGTTTAGGCCATACTTGTAGGTTTCTACTTTTGTCATTCAGACTGACCACCAACCCTTGAGATGGTTAATGCAAATGAAAGGGGAAAACCCAAAACTATTTAGATGGTCAATCTGCCTGCAAGGGTTTGATTTCACCATTGAGCACAGGTCAGAGTGTCACCACCAAAATGCTGATGGTCTCACTAGGATGTATGTCATTGACTAGAGGTATGAGATTCATACAGGAGTGGATTAAATCCTCCTGTCCCTTAGTCTCGGGGGAGAGGGGGCGAGTGTTAGGGAGAATTCTCTCTTTAGGCTTAATTTCCTAACCTAGTGAGTCCCCCAGCAGCTTTGCTGGATTTCTGGAGTTTGTTTTTTTCTCCTGCCAAGAGTGAGACTCCTTTTCTCCCACTCTTGGACATGATTTATGGTGTTCCTTTGACTGTTTGTGTTTTATGGGCTATGGGGTCCTTTACCCCATAGGGTCTCTTGTGTTTTTTTCTATGTGTGTTACACAGCACCCTCCGTGCAGTGACACAGGGGTGTCATAGTGGCACCCCATCATAGACTCCATACCCTGGGACTGACTACTGTCTCCCAGGGCATGTAAAGTCACCATTGGCTTTACTAGTCCCAAATTATTAACAGAAACCGGTACAAACCATCCTATTGTGGACGTACTGGTCGGGGCAATTCGATTGCCCCTGGGTCTGGTAGTCGAGGGGGAACGTCTCCGTCCCCCCTGATCGAGTTTTGGCTGTTGGCAGTGGATACTACTTTTTATATTCCACCGCGAATATATCCCTATAGGATTTTCCCATTGTTCGAGGCTACCAACTTTAATTATTTAATTCTCATAGCCTCGAACATACCGCCGGTTTATTTAATATTAATTCGCCGGTTGGTATTTTTTTGCCAGGACTCGATTCTAAAATGGCGTTTGTGTTCTCTTCTGTGACTCCAACCCAAGTCGAGCCCTTTGTTCCACTTTTTGGCGGGCTTCTCCACAGAAGCCTCAAAGTGGTGCCACTCTGTCTGGGTACCACAGGGGGTGTTGGAGGGGGTTTAGGCACCCTGGACTGGGTTACCTTGGTAACTCAAGTCGCACTCTTGTGTGATTGGCCCAAGTGGTGAGCCGGCCGGCTGACCACTTAGCATGTTTGATTGACAGCTAGGCTGAGTGAATGGGGGTGTGCTGCATAAAAGCAGGGCTTTGGGGACTGGAACTTCAGAAGTAACCACAGGACCTGAGAATCCGTCGAGGGAGAAGCTGAGACGCCCTACCACGACGACACCACCTGTGGAGCCCTGCGGAACCGACTCGCCACTTCCCGACGACAGAGAAGATCTCCGGGCTGGAGAGGCTTCTTCCCCTGACTGGTGGGCACAACCAGTTTACCTTCTTTCCTTCACATCCCAGGACATCTTGTGGTCGAATTGCCCGTGCCAAGCACCCCGGCAACCGGATAGCCACTTTTACCTGAGAAACTCTGCAGCTGGTTTCTTCCCTGGCAGTGCAACAGACTCCTTACTGCCTCCCCGACGAGATCCTCTCTTCCCCCGGACGAAGCACCGACTTGCATCCGCTGCCAGGAACTGCCCCCGCTGGAGTATTCTCACCACTTTAAAGGTAGCGTGTCCGCCAGGCCTCCCTTTCTAAAGATTGCTACAAGGTAATAATAACCCCTTCTGGACTGGGCTGGCCACCTTGACCTTCTAATTGGTCCCTTTCTTTTTGGTCCAACACTTTTTGAACCTTTGCAAGACTCTTGTGCACTTCAACCGTGTGACCTTGGACACATTTCGTTCTGATCCTCTTAAAGTGGATCCGGCCTACTAAACTCTAACTTCACGGTTGTACTTGCCTTCCTCTCTTGATTTGATCTTATGAAGGTGTTGGGATCTGTTTCATATTATACTCTGCTTTTTCTCTCCCTTTTTAACGTATTATTAGAGTGCCATCTGCGTTAAGCGCTCACCGCTGTCTGAAAATAAGTGGGGCTTTACTTAAGACTTGTCTAAAATTCCTGTATAAAGGTGTATACCTTTTAGTGACCGTGTTTTTGAATTGCTTACTATTAGTGCCTGTGTGTTTTTCTAGATGTGGTTTTAAATAAATAATTATATCTCTTTTACACCAAGCTCTGATCAGTGTTTACTTGTTCTATTGTGTTCTTTTGACCTATTGTGAATACTCTGTATACTGCCTAACTCTTCTTGAGGGAAGTCTGACTGCTCAGACACAGCTACCAAGTGAATCTGTATGGTACAGACTGCCACCAAGTGGGTTTACTGCCAAACACCTGTAGTCTTAAATCTTTTGCAGTGGTCCCAGAGGGAACTGCACAGGTTTCTGCTTAACACAGGCTCACAAAGGGGATCAGGCTACGGACAAAGTAAGGACTCATCCTGGGGAACAGGGTCAAGCCTTGCAGGGTTTCCAGAGGGGCCAGCGGCTGGGGGAGGTCCTCCACTTCCACAGGTGGAGCTACACCTCCCAAACAATGACCACCTGCTTCAGGTGCCCGCCCATACCTCTCTGGTAGGAGGGCGTATTACACACTTCACCCACTCATGGGACGCAGATCCCCTCAGACAAGTTGGTGATATCAACCGTAGCGGGTGGTTATTGGATGGAGTTAATTCAGCGACCCCCCCCAGAACCACCCCCCATGTCAAAAAATACACTCGAAGGAAGATCAACGCATCCTACTCGAGGAGGTCGCAACACTGCTTCTGAAGGAAGCCATAGAAATCGTCCCAGCGAACCAGGTAAACAAGGGTTTTTATTCAACCTCCTTCCTTGTGCCAAAAAAACAATGCGCCCATTATTAGACCTACGCCCTGCAAACACCTATGTCAAGCCACAAAAATTCTGCATGTCAACCCTACAGGAAGTAATCCCTCTGCTAAAGCGGGGGACTACATGGCAACATTGGATATGAAAGATGCCTATTTTCATATTTCAATGTTCCCGGCGCACAGAAGATTTTCGCGTTTTCAAGATAGCGAACCAGCACTACCAATTGAAGGTGCTGCCCTTCGGAATAGCATCTGCTCCAAGGGTATTCACAAAGGTACTGGCGGTGGTGGCAGCACACCTGCACAGGGAGGCAATCCCAGTGTACCCTTAACTTGACGAATGGCTGATTACAGGGTAGTCAACCCAAGTTTGCAGGCAAAACATTCAAAGAACCATCAACCTTCTCTTGTAATTGGGCTTCTCGATAAACGCGAAAAAATCAAGCCTTGGGCCAAGCACGACCAAACAGTTTTTTGGAGCGGTCATAAACACGGAAGAAGGGTTAGTCTTTTCTTCAAAGGAAAGAGTTTAGAACATTTTACTGCAAATACCTTAATATCAAGCCGGCCACCAGATAAGCGTACGCAAAGCTATGTGTTTGCTAGGCATGATGGCATCTTGCATTTACCTGGTCCGAAACGCACGTCTGCGCATGCGCCCCATGCAGGAGTGGTTAGCGACAGTGGTCTCGGGTCTCGGGAGGATAGCTCAGGGGCAACGTGCTCGACTTGGAAGCAAGACGACACGGAGCAACGCAGGTTCGATCCCTGGGTCTGTGCTTAGAAACCCCTGGGTATTAAGCGCGTTATAAATAACCAATTACAATTATAATTGGTCAGTGGGATGATCTAGTGGTCGTTTCGTCAACACTATTAGAAAACCTTCGCTGGTGGACAAGGGAGAATCTGTTGAAGGGGAAACCCTTCCATGATCAGGCAGTGCATGCGATAGTCACAACAGACGCTTCACTCTCGGGGTCGGGGGCTCATCACCTTCACCACACAGCACATGGACTCTCATCACGGCACAGAACCACATCAACCTGCTGGAACTTCTGGCGGCATTCAAAGTGCTTCAAGCATTCGAAGCACAACTGACAAATCAGTCAATACAGACCCTCTCTGGCACCACTACTGCAATGTTTTACATGAACAAACGGGGGTGCACATTTTCCAAATCTGTCGAAGCTAGCACAAAAAATCTGGAGATGGGCACTCGGATGGAAGATGTTCCTATCCTCCCAGCACGTTCCAGAGGAACTCGACACTCTAGCCAACTCGCTGAGCAGAGATCCCCTGCCAGAAGAACACGAGTGGCAACTGGACACAGATGTCGTAGATCACATCTTCTCTCAGTGGGGTTACCCCACGCTAGACTCGTTTGCCACAAGAGAAAACAAGCAATGCCCAGACTTCACGTCCAGGTTTCCCAAACCAGACTCCAAGGGGAATGCCCTATGGATGAGCTGGTCAGGAAAATGTGCTTACGCTTGTCCCCCAACACCTCTTATGAACAAGGTGGTGAACAAGATTCACAAAGAAGAGATGACGCTCATCCTAGTTGCTCCTATGTGGGCGAGACAACCATGGTATCGACATCTGCGCAAACTGGCGATGTGCAATCCCATCAAACTCCCGTGCCAGACCAACTTACTGACTCGACATGGGGGATTAACCGTACACCCTCAACCTCACTCCATGAACTTGGCAGCATGGCGCCTGAGGTCAGAGTTTGGATATCTAAACCTACCACAAAGGTGTATGGTTATCCTCAAGGAGGCTCGCAAACCAAACACCAGACACTGTTACTTCGACAAGTGGAGGAGATTTGTGATATGGTGCCAGTCCAAATAAATTAACCCCGTAGAATGTAGTCCATCCCTCATTCTCCATTTTATGCTCCACTTTTAGACTCTGGGTTAGTATTCAACTATATAAAGGTTCACCTGGTGGATTTATCAGCTTACACCACCTCTCAGAGTAAGTTACTGTGGTGGAAAGTCCCCATCATCAAAGCATTCATGGAGGAAGTAAAGAGGCTCCACCCTCCAATTTTAAACCCACCGACAAGCTGGGATATCAATGTAGTACTCTCAAAGCTCATGGGACCCCCCTTTTTGAGCCTATGCATAAGTCAAGTCTTAAATACCTGACATACAAGACTGCCTTCTTAGTGGCTATTACTTCCATAAGAAGAGTTTGTGAACTGCAAGCATTGTCGGTGCAGGACGCTTTCTTTGTCATACACAAGGGCAAATTGGTGTCATGGTGCATGCCCCAATGCACTTGGAGCTGGCAGGCCTTTCCCAGTCACTGACACCCATCAGGGCTTATAAAGCCCCAAAGGGTAGTCCAAGGACTTCCTGGACTCAGTCCTGGCGCCTTTGGCGCCAGGAATTTTCCATCTGGTAATGCACTACATGGGACTACATACAGCCCAGTTAAAGGGGGCTGAATCATCTGGCTTATCCTGGGTGTGACTGTGGGACTACTTTACCTGTGATTGCAGAATGAGGCTGGAGGGACTATTTTATTGGAACTACTTACAAGGCTATTTAAACCACACCCTACCGACAGAACACGCTTTGCGTTATTTTGCACTCCCGTGTCTGCTTAGCTCCAGTACCTGAATGCCAACAGCCATGCCCGTTCTGGAACTTCCGTCCATCGGAACCTGAGAACAGAAGAAGAGAAGAAAGAAACAGGAATTAATACTGGGTTTCTGACCTTACCTGAAGGATTCCATCCGAGCGGCCGCTCCTTCAGCTGCTCTTCAGTTCGCCTCACCTGCAGAAAAGAAAGCATCTGCAAAAACAGCTGCTACTCACCCAGAGACCGCTTCCCTTGCGATTCCTCTGCAGCAGTTCCTCTGATCGCTGCTCCGGAGCCACTCTGCACCTGTTTGCAGGAAAGAAAAGAACACAACAGGTTAGTCGCGCACAGGAAGAAACCATTATAGAGACATTCGGCGCCACTCACGAACACTATACTCACCCGCAAAGAATCTGCTCAGCGTTGAAGGATGAGTCAAAACTACGTTAAAAAACTGCTCAAGACCACGCCTGAAAGAAAGGTGAATACAAGGTTAAAACTTGGGTAATAAAGACATTTAAGCAACTATTCCAAGCATCTATTGGTATAGAGATTTACCTGCTGAGTCAAGCAATTCAAGACTCCGCTACACCCCCACAGGATCAGTGAAGGAACTTGATCCAGGGAGAGATTGTCATATTGAGCCCCTGCACGAGCTCGCAGGACGGAGAGTCCACCACTAAAAAAAACCAAGGTGAGGCTGAAGTAGAGAAGGGGGCATTAGTAGGTTACGGGAGGTGGGAACTCAACCCACGCTCCTCATGGTGCTAACATCCTATTTCGACCTTGTAGGCAAAAGCATTCGGGGAAGTGACAGGGAAGGAGAAGTCGCGTGCATGTCTCTCCATCCAGTCGTGTAACGCCAGGGCAGACATCATTCCTGCATCTTCGAGCGTCGCCCCCGTGGAGACCAGGTGAGCGTGACAATTGGTTTTACGTACGCACCCTAGGTTTTCACCTAAATTCATTTCCAAATTTCACGTGATCCAATCCATTGAGTTACCGGCCTTCTTCCAGAATCCAACAAGCTCAGCTGAGAAAAAAACTCCATACACTAGATGTAAGGAGGCCAGTCCTTTACCATGTAAACAAGACAAGACCGTGTAGGAAAACAGACCGGCTGTTTGTCTCCGTAGGACCAGGCAGAGAAGGAGACCGCTATTCCAAGAATGCCATCTCCAGGTGGATAGTCAGATGCATAAAGCTATGTTACTCATTATCAAGCAAAACTCTGCCTTTCACCCTAATAGCTCACTTCACAGGGGGTACAGGAGCTACTTTGGCCCTTATCGCAAATGTGCTGCTAGACACCATTTGCAAAGCAGCTACATGGAGCTCAGTACATACTTTCACTCGGCACTACTGCATTGACACTCATTCCCAAGCAGATGCACAGGTGGGACAAACGGTTCTGAAACATCTATTTGCCGCTGGACCTTCTCACAACCCACCACCTTCTCCTAACAGTGCTCTCTAATCTATGCATAGCATGTGATCTAAGCAGATTCCACAAGCCTCAGAAGGGATACATTACTCACCGTAATTGTATTTCTGCTGCTTGTATCTGCTTAGATTCACATGCGTCCACCCTCCCTCCCATTGGAGAGGAGGTGCATGGATATTTATATGAGCTTAATCTGATACATGTCTGCTTTGATACACCTGTACTCACGCTACATCTCATGCTACCTCATGTCAGAAAAATAACAATCTGAGGGACCTTGACAATCCTCAGCAAACTTCGCAAAAAAGTATATGGGCGGCTTTGAATTGTTTCTCCAAGTTTGCTGAGATTTAGTGGGGAGGGGGCATAAAGGGGGCCCCAAACATTTTTTTCCTCCCATAGACCGAATGGGGAAAAACTTTGCGCACGGCTACAGACCAAACAGCTGTATGGATTTTCGGCAAATTTGCGGCAGGTGCGGGGGCTTAGGTCAGAAAGCGTGTTTTTGTCTCTTTGGTGGAAAACCGACTAGTACTTTTTTGCAAATTATAAAAATGTACGTCCCAAAAAATTAGCGGACCCATTTCCCTGTTCGCTCCGCGGACCGAAGTTTCATTTTCCTGCGGTACGCCATGATGTAGGCGAATGTTGGACGTGGCCGGTGGTTGGCTGGAGGGAAGCATGCTGTGTCAACGTTTTTGGGAAAACGCCACCATGGTGTATTGGAGGACACAGCGGCGGCGGAAGGGTGTGGAAAATGTACTGTACGGCATGTGTTGGGGGCAAGAAGGGAGGGAACGGGTGAGGAAGTGAGAAGTGGTTCATATGAAATGTGTGTAGGTGGAACAAGATGGAGGAATGTCTGTAGTGTTTGCGCGTACTTTGTGACGTTGCGGGGACCTGCAAAGGCGAGTACTTCGTGTGCTGATTGGAGGCAGGTGCCGCAACGGCCCCATAGATTGTGGCACCACTTTCCGTGGTGAGTGGTGGCAGGTAAATTTTAGAAGGGGAAGAATTTGCACATGACATAGGTTGGGTGGCAGCGCAGGTGGCTGTGGTATGCGGATGGAATGTGGTAGTTGGGCACATGTTGGCATGCATGGGTTAAGGAACTTTCATTGGGTCTGTGGAAGGATTACAATATTGGCTGCATGGTAGTGTTGCGAATCGAATATGGCTACTTTGGCAGTGGCACTATAGTTTGGGAATGGAAGTGGGGCGGCCATAGTATGTGAATGAAAGTGCACAGGGTTGCAGGAGACAGTGTTTTGTTTCTACAATATGGTAAGTGATGCAATTTGTTGCTGTATAGGTACATGGCGGTGCGCAGGTTGGGTAGTGATGGTGGTAGTGCTGTGTATGTGGATAGGCGAAGTTGGTCACATGGTCAAATGAATGGTGTGATTATGTAGCGGTGAAAGTCTTGAAGGTCTACACTGTTGGGTGCATGGCCGAAGGCTGTAGGCTATGCACGCAAGAGGTTTGGACTGTAGGAGACACACGGCTCAAATGCATTTCAGAATCTGCAGCATTTACAGGTTGGTGAATGGATGGTGCCATTATGTAGAAGTAAGACTGTTGAAGGCCTAGACCGTTGGGTGCATGAGTACTACTGACTACTGCATGTTGGAATCTGCAGCATGTAGAGGGTGGTGACCTGTAAAGAATGGGTGTGGAGCAAATTTCAAACGCTATAGAGCAGAACAAATGAGCTGCCATGCCTGCATGTTTGGTTTTGCTGGTGAGGACACTGTTACAACATGGTAACGTTTTTGATGTGTAGTTGGAGATTGTGATGTGAAAAGTGATGCAGTGTGGGAACTGGGTGCTGGGTCTCCATTCTGTTATTATGGAGTTGTGGTGTTTGTGTTGAAGGTGTAGCCTATTGGGTGTATGGCCGAAAATGGTAGGCTGTAGGCCATGGATTGAAGAGCCTACGACTTGAGGAAACCCACGCCACTAATGCAATGTTGACTGCATCTGGTAGACAGTGATGACCTGCAAAGAATGGTTGTGCAGTACGTTGCAGATGCCATAAAGCAGTAAACATTTGCTAGCAGGTGTGTATGTTTGGTTCCGCAGGTGAGGTGGCTCGTAGAATATGGTAAAGTTTGGGATGTCTGATTGGAGATGGTGCAATGAAAAGTCACACAGTTTGCATACTGGCAGTATGGCACAGGGTATGGTTGAAGTGCAGCTTCTATGGGTTGTTTACTATGATGTGTGCAGAATTGTTGAGGTAGGACCAATGCTGTGACAATGTTGTAGTTAGGCTGGTAGTGAAAAAATACTTTGTGAATGGCAATGGGTAGGGGTGATGGAGGCTATGATATTGTTGTGGATGGTGGTAATTGCGACCTGTTTTCGTCAATGGGTGCTTTATGGTGTGAGGGAGTTGGGATGAGGTGCTGCTATGTATGTTACGTTTGTGCCCAATGTTAGCTGCCTACATGGTCATATGCATGGTTGCACAGTGTTGTTGTTGGTGTGGGCAAGGGTGGAGTGTTGTGTGCATGGCGAAAGGTGTGCTGGGTGCGTCGCAAGATCATTGTGGATGCTGAAATAGGGCATCCTGTTAATGTTTCTGGTGCAGGGGCTCTGGAAGCAAATGGAATCTGTTCTCAAAGTGTTAAAGGGGAAATATGGAGTTGTGTACAGAAATTATAGTGTGCAATGCAGAATTTCAGTATGTGATTGGTGCAGGCGTTTTTGAAAATGTGTTAGTTGTTAATAGGCACCAGTAAGGGACTGTTGGAGAAATGGAGTGCAAAGTGAAGAAGTATAGTGTCTGCTTTACTAGGGCATGGCCCTAGCTGTAGCTGGGAAAGTGCACCTGCCACATCACGGCTTTATGAGCATGGAGCCTTCGCAAATGGAATTGTGGGGATTCTCCAATGAGGATTGGAGGGTGTGGTTTACCTGAAGGGGCAGTGACATATTTACCGAAAGGTAGATGTACTGAGGTTGGCAGACATGGAGAGACGGCAAGTGTTTATAGTCGGTGATAGCTTTGTGCACGATCTGCACAGGTATGCTGTGGAAAGAGGCTTCGATACTGACTTTCAGTTGGAAGGAGTGCAGGCTTTTTGGGCTACTGTTTGAGTGGGGTTTCGGCTGCATGGATCTCCTTTGCAAATATGTGGCCTCTGTTGGTACTGTACATGTGGTGGTCGTGCATTTTGGAGGACTACATTTGGAACACACGTCGTGTGTGTTTGCTTGCTTATTTAAAGAAGTTGATGAGAGCTCTGATGCAGATATTTCCTACTGCAAAGGTGATTTTCCCATCGATGACGCCAAGAGGACAATGGGAGCATGCCGGTGTGAGTTGTCCACAGCTAGAGGTTGAGAGACATTGGATAAACAGAAGCATGTGCGTCTTTATGTCCAGTGTTGGGATGTTTTGCACGGACTATGAAAGCATTAATAACCAACAGTTCCAGTGGTTCCAGAGAAATGGCATTTTCTTTACTTCCATTGGCAATGCTGTTGCGTTTGCCACTGTGCAAGAAGCGATGCAGAGAATCCTGTAGAAATGTAAGATAACGGTTTATCTTCAGTGGAGAGGAGAAGCAAACGGTGAGCACAAGAGGAAAAAAGGAAAAAAAAAGTATGAATGCACATATACAACAAAAACGAGACAAAAAGGAAAAAAGAAATATAAGTATTTTTAGACACCATCCTAAAGACACAATCCCTTCCCCACCAGCCCCAACACCCTCTCAACCCCCTCCCCCTCCCCCTCCAGTGTCTAGCACAGTAATACTGCACAATCCGAGGTAATTTGAGGATTACACGTGGCACATCCGGTTGTTTTTATGATGGCAGCTATAGCATTGCCACTGTGGAGGCAAAGCAATTGGGCAATGTGCTTACTGGTTGTGGTGTGTACACAAAGACTGTGAGAGGTTTGTTCGTACAGATAAATGTAGGAGGCTGTGGTGTTTGTATGCATGCACTGCACGCACTTGCTTAACGTAGCTACTATACATTCTCTGCTGCTCTTGTGGGATCACTTTTCCGACATTTGTAGTACATGGCAGACATGATGTTACGCATGCATTGTGTGCATCATATCATATGATGTGCTATGGTACTTTCTGCCGTTTGTATCACGCCCACATACAAGTGTGTGACAGAGCGCCGAGGAAAGGGACTCGTAACGGAGGCCACACAGAGACATTGATTCCCCTAGGCCAGCTGACATTCACAGTGCGCCAGTGAATGGGAAGGGGGAGGGAAAAGTGCAGTATATGGGAACAATAAGAAATAGAAATACATGCAACTACGGCCGGTGCTGGCAAGTGGAAGGATAGGTGTCGCCATAAAGTGGTGGCTGCACTGTTAGGGTTCTAGAAAGCCGCCCGCAAGTGCAGGGGTTGGCAGAGCGCTAGTGCAGGGGTGGAACTATAGGGAGGGAGGTGGCATGGGACAGATTATAGGATGGGTAAGAACCGAGAGCAGAATACTTTTTAGCCAGGAAGTGAGCGGGGAGAGGAGGGGAAAAAGAGGTACATGGAAAGGTTTTCAAGTGCTTTCAGAGCCTACCGTCCTTCTCCTCAAGGTCGAGGGAGACAGCGTGTTGTACAGGGCAGCCGCAGCAGAAGAAACGCATGTACAAACATCTGGTTGCGTGTAGAAGCGACTGAGTAGGAGGCTGATGAGGGAAAAGCTGGAGCAAGCCGATATTTAGGAAGTGAGAGTGGAAGGTATTCAGGTGCCAGGGACCAGATGTCATTCTGCGTAAAGCACAGGGCTTTTATTTTATTGTTCGCAGTTACTGGGAGCTTCTGCACACATTTTAGTACTGCAGAGATGGGATCCCTGCCGTGCAGGCGAAGGACAAGTTGCGTACTCTTTTATGGAAGAGTTGCTGAGGACAAAGTGGAGGCAGGCAGATTTAAAAAGAGCCTGTGGCAACAGTACAGCGTACACAGCACCACACCTGTGCAGACACTGACGTTTTGGAAAGTGCCTGTTGGTTGCTAAAATACATCAGTGGTGCATTTAGTGCCTTGTTTTTACGAGTTATGTAGTAGGTGGGTTACAGGGGAACACATTTGGTACGATTGTGGGAAGGAAAGAACAGAGTTACTGTTTCGTTAATATAGTGTACGATATGGGTAAATGAAAAGGTTGGAAGCACATACCAACAAATTGCCACTTCGTGGTGGCAAATGGGAGGAACATCAGTATTTTTTTCAAAGACAACGTGGACGCTTACAAGCAGATATCGTGCGCACAGGCACTTATAACAGAGTTGTGCACATACTGCCCAAAAAAAAAGCATGCGTTTGTTTTGTGGGGATGGGTGCTTATGTGGATGAATGTGCATGTATAACTCCTGCAATGGTTTACTGCAGTTTCCACTGGACGTGCTTCCCAATAACAGCACACGTGCAGCCTGATGTTGTAACGGTACATATGAAGTGTTGTGGAAAATTGGCATTGTAAGATGCTGAAGTCTTGGAGGGCATTGGTGGATGCGTGTGCAAGTACTTAAAATATCTAATAAGGGTGTGGTGGGAAGAGGATAGTGGAAAGGGAAGGACTGTTCATGAATTGCTGTGTGCGGCTCTAACGGTACTTTGCGTTCCGCACATGCTATATTCTGTGCTTTTGAACATGCTGGCCAATGGAAATGCGATTGTTGCAATTGTCCAATGAGGTGGTTGGAGTGTGTGTCACAGGAAAAGGCGGCCATATTTTGTTTCATTACTGTGTGTAGTGAGGCGGGCAGAGATGGCGAAACGCAAAGTTTTCATAGTGGGTGGTTGCTTTTTGCTCGATCTGCTCCAGTATGCCGTGGAAAGAGGCCTTAATGGCAATTTGAATTTGGACGAAGTGTACGCTTTGTGGTGCGGTGTCCCTGTCCGTACTGTCAACCATTTCGTAGATGAATGTCGACTAGTGGCCACTTTAGGTACTATAGACGTTGTGCCACTGCATTATGTAGCGTTGCTTTTGGGTTCAATAGCTTGTGCAAGTGTGTACCGTCGACTCAAAAAGATGATGAAAGAAGTGCAGCGCATTTTTGCCACTGCGAAGGTACTTTTCTCATGTATACCACCAAATCCAGTATATAACTATTCCAATTATTGTTGTCGGCAGCTAGAGGTGGGAAGGTGTCTTATCAACAGAAGCATGAGTAACTTTTTGCATGCTGCTAGGATGTACTCCTGTAAGAATGGCAACATTGGTTATTGATGTATGCACCTTCTCAATGGAAGTGGCATTTCTTTGTCGCCCAGTGGCAATGACATTTGGTTTTCCAATATACAGGCTGCACTGAAGACGCTATTGTAAGAATGTGAGACACTGAGCACCAAATAAAAACCATTATAAAAGCCCAAAAAAGGAGTTGTTACTTTGGAAGCGGGTTCAAAAAATATTAAAACAGCTTTTTTTTTTTAAAAGCCCCCACTACAAAGGACATCCCCTACCTTGGTTGACAATATTCCCCTACACCTGCGCGTGCACACCTGCAAAAATTCGCAGACATCGCCACAGTTGCAGGGTTGTAAGTGTAACATACGTCCATTTTGCAAATGCACATTTTCTGTTTGCGGTTGTGGAGGACACGGGATTGCGCAATAAGCTTTGTGGGTGTGGAGTGCACGCCGAGACTGTGGTATACGGTATATTTGTTCACCTTAATGCAGAGGGTGAGCTTATGGCTGTGTTGTACGAGTCACAGCGTATGCTTTGTAGGTGAATTGCACATGCATTACTTGACAGTGAATGAAAAACTGTGTCGTCTGGGAGTTGTGTGCAGTGTATCATGTGGGTTTGTGTGCGTATGGAGCACCTACACTGAAGTGATTACTTTTGGTTTGTCTGTGTGAGACTTTGGTGAGGCTCGATCCCGATGACATTATTGTTGATTGCGTAGGGAAGAATGCACACCATGTAACACAATGTTTAGTGGCGGGGGGGGGGGTAGTAGGCCATGAAATAATTGTGTTTCCCAATATGCAGCCACCCATGTAGGGATGTTATTTGTTATTTGGTGCGGAAATGGAGAAAGCGCGGTACATTCTGAAGTGTATTTGTGTCTTTTTACACCTTGTGCCATTGTCGTACTGTACAAATGGGAATCTATCCTTTGACAGCACAAGCATTTTCCCCCACAAATAGCGTTATTTTTCCTATTAATGCATTTTCCATTTCTGCACGCTCTACACTCATTGCTTTGGTGCCCTTTTTGGAAGTATAGGAACAAAGTTTCTCTTTGCTGTTGCGCACTTGCGCCCTTGAAAACGCACTGCCACACGCACAATCATCTCTTTCAACAGCCACCTATTTCTTCCTGTTTCCAATGCAGTGTTTTCCACACTACCACTGTTCCTAGCATACTATTGTGTGGCAGATATACGATGCGCGTCAGACTGACTCCTTCGTTGCCACTTACATTGTGACACTCTAAAAGGAGCTTTCGAAGGGATCGTGTCCTCCGACGTATTCCTCATCTTAGATATCTCCTTCCAGCTCTGCTGGCCTTGGAAAAAATGTTCTCTCTAGAGGGCGCTGCGCGTCGACGTCCTTCGAGTCGATGTCCCTCGACAGCTGCCGTATCGACGCCGACGTCATCCTGGCTATAAAGGCCGCGCGCAGCGCCCTTTGCTCAGTTCCGTTTTTCCGCGCATACTCAGTGCCTCGGAATACCGTTGCTCAGTTTTGTCAGGTTAAACCTATTTACCTCGAGTTATTCGATCCGTACTCGATGGCTTCTTCGTCGGAACCGACAACTCCTCAATCCGGCTTCAAAAAATGCCGAGATTGTGGGAAAAAGATGTCGCTGACTGACCCTCACAGAGTTTGTCTGTGGTGTTTGGGAGCTGAACACCATTGTTCGGAGTGCGAGGACTGTATGTCCATGACAGCTAAGGCCCTGAAGGAGCGTAGGGGGAAGCTGGAGAAAGGTAAGACTTTAAAAGCTTCTTCTTTGTCGACGAAGTCGAGACATTAGTCTCCTCGTCACCGTTCGCGCCCCAGATCTCGGAGTGGGTCCCATCACTCCTCGAGATCGAAGCACTCGAAGAGGAGACGTCGAAGATCCCCTTCTCCGTCTTCCTCTTCCTCTGTTTCGCCAAAGAGAATCCCGTGCCCCACGAAACATAGTTCCCGGGCTGAATGGGAGGAATTCCGCAAAAATATGATGAGCGTCTTCGAGAAAGCAGCCTCGACCCCCTCGAAGACTGCCGAGAGCGATGCTCGGGTCGAAAGACCCGAAGGTCAAAAACGCTGCGAGTCACAGTACCCGGCGAAGGAAACCTCTTGAGCGCGTCACGAACCCTCGAGCAGGACTATGACCTCCAAACCTTCCTCGAAGGTTCCGTCGACGCCGTTGTCAAAGAGACCTTCGACACACGAGTCTGTCGGCTCGACGCCAGCTTCGACATCGGTGTCGACGCCAAGAAAAGTCACGGTTACGACACACCCAGTGTCTATCCCCAGGTCCTCGACGTCGATGGCTTCGAGATTGTCGAGTAGAATCCCAATTCTGTCGAGGTCTTCGAGGCCTCCGCCTTTGTTTTCGACGGCACGCTCGAAGCCTTCGACGACATCGACGTTTTCGAGGCCGATTATGACAAGTTCGGCACCCTCTGCCTTGGAAATGGGGTTTACACCCTTTGAGTTCAGAACAATTGAGAACTATGTCCTCAATATTGGAAGAGGGTGAATTGTCTGAACAGGAAGACACATTTGAGTTGCAGGGACCTGTAACCCCAATTAGAGAGGAATTTTCCTCTGAAGAACGCAGGTGAAAGGATCTTCATGATTCCTTACATGAGGCAAGTGGGTTAGACACCTCCCCTGAGGTGGAGTTTGCTAGGCCAGACCCGGGGGAGCATGCTGAAACCCCCTATAGAGCCTTAATGGCCAGGATCACAGAGTTTATGGGGTGGTCTGCACCTTCACAATCTTTCCAACAAGATGACCTCACGGATATTCTTGACAAAGGCCCACAGGAGGATCCTGTGGTGCCTTTTCATAAAGCTCTTCAGAGGAAGATCATGACAAACTGGGAAACCCCAGATGTCGTACCAGCAGTAAATAAAAAACTGTCTCCAAAGTACAGGGTATCCTCTACAGACCCGGAGTTTTTGTCTAAACACCCATCCCCAGAAAGTCTGGTGGTACAGGCAGCATCCTCTACCGATGTCAAGACGGCTTATCCTACCGTCCCACAGGACAGGGACGATAAAAAATATGATGCTATGGCAAAGAAAGTATTTTCGCCATGTAGCATGGCGTTAAAATCTGTTAATGCTACTTGCACCCTTGCTAGATTCAGCCATACACTTTGGGAGTGTGCTTCTACAGCGGCTGACTGCATCCCAGAGGGAGAAGAAAGGGATGCGTTCCTGAACATTACACAGGACGGTTAAGACGCTATGTGCGAATCCCTCCAGACGGGCATTGATTCGGCTGACAGTATCAGCAGAGCAATGGCGGCAAGCACAACAACCAGGAGATTCGCTTGGTTGAGAAAGTCTGGTTTTGCCCCAGATGTGCAAGCCAGGCTCTTGAACATGCCATTCGATGGCTATTCTTTGTTCGGGAAAAAGGCGGATGACAGTTTAGAGAAACTGCAAACTTCAAAAGCAGCAGCAAAATCCCTAGGAGCTGCAATCCGTCAGACACCTTTTCGTCCCACAGGAACCTCTGCGAGGGGCAAGTCCTTTCGCTTCTACTCCGCATTCGGAAGAGGTAGAGGTCGACCGGCTCAAAGGGGACAAAGAAGAACTACCCGAGGTGGACGAAGTAGATATTCAAAAGCTGCAGCAACAGCAGGTGCCTCTTTATCATCGGCATCTGCATCAGCCGCCCCAAAACCACTCTGAGGACTTCCCTCACAGGACACCTGTAGGAGGCAGGTTGACTCAACATCTGGCGGTATGGCAGGCTATCACGTCAGATGCTTGGGCATTGGAAACAGTTGCCCAAGGTTACTGCCTACCTTTCCTACGTATACCTCAGAGTCATCCACCGGGGATCAGCTCTCAGAAAGCTCCAGATCCGCTCCTCTTGCAGGAGATTTTAGACCTGCTAGAGAAAGGTGCCATAGAACTGGTACCTGTAGCGGAGAGGAACAAGGGCTGGTACTCCCCTTACTTTCTCATTCCGAAGAAAGACGGAGGACTGAGACCCATCTTGGACTTGCGAGAATTGAACAAATTCCTCAGGAAAGACAAATTCAAGATGGTCACTCTTTCTCAGATCCTCCAGGCCCTTCAGTTCCAGGACTGGTTGGTATCTCTGGACCTTCAGGATGCTTATTTCCATGTGCCTATCCATCTCAAACACAGGAAATACCTGAGGTTCGCAATTGGCAACTCTCACTATCAATTTGGAGTGCTGCCATTTGGGCTGACCTCCGCCCCGAGGGTCTTCACCAAGTTAATGTCGGTAGTGGCAGCAAGTCTAAGGAGGCAAGGGATTCACGTCTACCCCTACCTGGACGATTGGTTGATCAGGGCTGTTTCTTCGGAACAAGCTCAGATCCAGCTAAATCACGTGTGCCACTCCCTTCACAGACTGGGCTTCTCCCTCAATTTAAAGAAGTCACAAATGATACCATCGCAGAGACTCCAGTTCATAGGAGTGATCCTGGACACTTCCCCGGGAAAAGCCTCGCCACCAGAGGTGAGGGCTCAAGATATTCTACAGATGGTTACCAAGTTCCAACATGCCCAACATCTCCCAGCCTTTGACTTTTTGAGGTTGCTAGGCCTCATGGCATCCTGCATTTTCCTAGTGCCAGAGGCTCGCCTGAGAATGAGATCCCTCCAGTGGGCACTGAGGACTCAGTGGTCACAATTCTCAGGGAGAATGACAGATCTTCTTCAGGTTCCCGACAGAGTAGCTCCAGACCTTCGTGGTGGGCCTGTCAGGAGAACATTCTGAAAGGAGAACAGTTTTGGCAACCCTGGCCGGAGATAACAGTAGTCACGGATGCTTCACTCACGGGGTGGGCAGCCCACGCCAACGACTTGACCATCAGCGGTCGTTGGTCTCCATCGGAGTCCAGACTACATATCAACCTGTTAGAGCTGAGAGCCATCAGACTTGCGCTGAAGGCGTTCCTGCCAGCTGTACAAGGGAAAAACGTCCTGATAATGACGGACAACACAGTGGCCATGCATTACCTCAACAAAAGAGGAGGCGTAGGATCACTACCCCTGTGCAGAGAGGCGATGCAGCTCTGGTTTTGGGCAATCCAAGAAGGAATCTCTCTATCGGCAGTTCACCTAACCGGAGAGAAGAACTTGACAGCGGACTCTCTGAGCAGGCAGAGCACAGTCTCCCACAAGTGGGAGCTAGCTCAGGAAGTCCTTCAAGAGATCTTCGCCCTTTGGGGAACCCCTCAGGTAGATCTGTTCGCCACCAGCCTCAACAGGAAATGCGATCTGTTCTGCTCAAGGGAATTTCCCCCGAGAGGAGCTCTGGGAGACGCGTTCATAGTGGACTGGGAGTTTCCGCTTCTGTACGCGTTCCCACCGGTCCCTGTCATTCCTCAAATGATCAGGAGGTTGAGAAGATTCCGGAGAACCATGATCCTAATTGCCCCGGATTGGGCCAGGAGAACGTGGTACCCGGACCTTCTAGACTTGTCCATCTGCCCTCCAATTCGACTTCCACTCAGAGAGAACCTACTCTCACAGAAGGGAGGTCAGGTTCTCCATCCAGACATCAAAACCCTCAACCTTCACGCTTGGCTTCTGAAAGGCTGAGGTACAAGGATTGGGACCTCCCTGATGATGTTATGGAGGTGTTGCTTTCGGCAAGGAGGCCAGCAACAAAGTCTTTATACCGCTGCCGTTGGAACAGATTTTGCAGCTGGTGTAGAGAACAGAATATCGACCCTTTTTCATGTGGTACACCAATGGTTTTGTCCTTCCTACTATATTTGGCAAATTCAGGCCTTCAAGTTGGCACCATTAAGGGCTATCTCGCAGCGCTATCCATCTTTAAGCGCACTGCGGAAGAAGCATCCTATTTCAAGTTACCCTTGGTAATACAATTTCTTAAGGGGTTGACCAATGTTTATCCCCCAAGACCATTCCAAGTTCCCCTATGGGATCTAAACTTAGTCCTAACTTTCCTGATGGGCACACCTTTCAAACCACTCCATTTTTGTTTAAGATTCCTTACCCTTAAAACTGTTTTATTAATAGCACTTACATCTGCTAGAAGGGTGAGCGAATTACAAGCTCTTTCTTGTAAACCCCCTTAAACTATCTTTCACAAAGACAAAGTTGGCCTGCAAGTGAAGCCTAATTTCCTCCCAAAGGTGGTTTCTGAATTCCATATCACTCAGAAGATTACCCTACCATCTTTCTATCCTCCTCCTCACCCGGGGAAAGAGGAAGAGAGGTTACACAGGCTAGACCCTAGAAGGGCTTTAAGTTTTTACATCAGTAGACTAGCCAGGATAAGACAGGCAGACCAGCTGTTTGTAGGTTACACAGGTCACAAGCTGGGGTTACCAATAACTAAACAGACCATTTCCAGATGGATCATTCTAGCCATTCTGGAATGTTATAAATTGGCAGGAAAAGAGCCCCCTCAAAACCTTAGGGCTAATTCGACCAGAGGTATTGCAGCTTCATCGGCCCTCAAAAGAGGTGTGCCGGTTAAAGACATCTGTGCGGCCGCTACATGGTCGTCTGTCCATACCTTTACACGATTTTACAATTTGGATTCCTCCTCCAGTCAAGAGACTAGGTTTGGAAGGGCTGTACTGCATTCTATTCATCAATAGAAGACAGCATGAAGTCAGTACTCCCTCCTCCAATAATAGAATACTGCTATGGGAGCATATCTAAGATGAGGAATACGTCGGAGGACACAATCCCTTCGAAGAACAAGTTACTTCTTACCTTGTAACGTTCTTTCGACGGGATGTTCCATTCCTCATCGACCCTCCCATCCATCCCTGCAGTTCTACTTCCCTTGTTGTTGCAGTTTACGCTCCTTCAGGGCGATTAGTTTAGTCCAGAAAGCATTATTGTGGGCTACAAAATGGAACTGAGCAACGGGCGCTGCGCGCGGCCTTTATAGCCAGGATGACGTCGGCGTCGATACAGGGCTGTCGAGGGACATCGACTCGAAGGACGTCGACGCGCAGCGCCCTCTAGAGAGAAAAAATGTTCCGAGGCCAGCAGAGCTGGAAGGAGATATCTAAAATGAGGAATACGTCGGAGGCACATCCCTTCGAAAGAACGTTACAAGGTAAGAAGTAACTTGTTCTTCTATGATAACGCAAAAAAAACATTCTTAAAGGGACGTTAAGGTGCAGGTGCGATATTACAAACATAGCATCATTTCTAAATACAGTATGCTAAAGCAACGTTGTGTTTACAGTGCCCAAATAAAAACCTATGAAATTCACTAAGAAAAAATGTTGTTAAAGGGACGTTATGGTTAAGTTGCTCTACTAAAAACCTTTTGCCTTTCCTGAACAAAAACTACCCTACAGCAGCATTATGGTTAAAGTGCCCTACTAAAAACCTATGAAATTCAATGGAAAAACGTTGCAACAGGGGCGTTATGGTTACAGGTAAAACCTAAAAACCCCAGAAATTCGCGTTATGGAACGGTACGCAACCGTAACTCGCGCTACCACTGTGCACTGCAAGGACTAACACCTATGACATCAAAGATGTCACAAATGTCATTGACATCACATGTGTATTCAGTTTTCATGAAAAGCCTCCACAAGGGACTGTCATTGTAATGTTGGCAGAAAACCATCGGATATCATTGGAAGAACTATCATGAGATAAACAGTTCATTAACCAATGAACACCATTGCATTACAGAGTTCTTTTCAGTACATGACCCAACTCATGTAGAAACATAGGCATTGTCTGCAGCATGCATCATACAAGTGCACTATTCAAAATCCTCCCTGTTGGATAGTAAAATGATGAATGCTTTAGTTTCAAAGTTTTGTATGCATCACTTACTACATAATTGTACTACTATACACAAAACATAGACGACAACGCATACAAATATCAGCATATACAAAGAAAGTAAAGTTAGCAAAACAGTAGCAGTTGTACCAGAAAGTTTTCATACCCTAACTGATTATCTTCATGCACAGAAATGATTGCTGTGTTTCAGGCTTACTTCTTCCCCTATGTATCTTATGTGCCTGAACCCTAAAGAAAGTAGTGTAAGACCATATGAGAACCGTACCGTACCATAACCTGCACATTTCTGGGGTTTTTAGATTTTCCCTGTAACCATAACGTCCCTGTAGCAACATTTTTCCATTGAATTTCATAGGTTTTTAGTAGGGCCCTTTAACCATAACATTGCTGTATGGTCGTTTTTTCAGTAAAGGCAAAAGGTTTTAAGTAGAGCAAATTAACCATAACGTCCTTTTTAACAACGTTTTTTGTTGTATATATTTCTGAGGCTTGTGGAATCTGCTTAGATCACATGCTGTGCATAGGCCGACACCTAGTGGGAGCTGTGGAGTATTAGTTGTTTTCGAAACGTCAAGGGACGTCAACAGGGTGTGCCAGTAATACTAACCATAGTGTGACGTCCACAGTACCCATCATCCCTCACGTGTCGAGGTCCCTCAGATTGTTTTTTTCCGCCATTCTAGACAAACGCGTATAGCAGAGTTCCTCTTTCGGCGTAAAGCCATTGACTGTTTAAATTATTGATAGTATTTCTTTACCATCTTTTCACCGACTTCCGAAACATCACGCTGATGAAGACAAGAGAACTGTCCGTCGAAGGACAATGCAACGGACCGTTCGGCCTTGGAAGGCCGCCCCGGGCCTCGGCCCAGACAGTAAGGGGCGGGGAGGGGTCATTTTAGGATGTATATAAACCCCGTCCTACACTTTTTTCACCCAGCTGCCCTAACCTGTAATTATGGAAAATACCCCCTTTAAACTCAGCCCCAACTGTAATCGCAAATTCCTGTGGGTAGATAAACATTTAGGGGCTGATTCATGGAATTATTTGCGCAGAGGGAAACGGGGATTACTGCGCCATTCTGCCCGCAAATCCTTGTTTAACAAATGGGGATATGCGGGCAGAATGGCGTACAAATCCCTGTTTTTCGGCGCAAATAATTCCATGAATCGGCAAATAAGTTTGTAATTTGTGTCTCCCAAGAGACCACGTCGAAACGTCTTGTCAAGTGTGCAGGCTCTTCAAGCCAAAGATGTTAAAAGACTGCTCCACAAAGCGCTGGGCCCACTACGCCAGACAACTCGAGGTCATGGAGGTAGAAGGCGCCTTTGGCGAGGGCGACAGAGTAGCTCCAGCTACTCAAGCGCAGGCCCCCGACCCCGTAGGACAGGCCGGCGGCCATGTTGTGGGGACTACACCCGGCGGCGGTAGTGCTACAAAGACACACACCACTAAGCACATAACCCCAGGTCGAGACTTGACATATGGGTCGAGTGATCGACAACGTTCGACACCCAGGGAAAGGTCCGCTGAGTCCGGGTCCTCTGTGCAATCTCGCTCGATCACCACGCGACAGGGCCCATCTGTCGAAAGACGGCAAAGGTGTTGCTTGCAAAACTCCCTCCGAAGATCAATCGTCCACGGACGAGGTCTGGGCCCTACCTGCATCCGAAATTCAACGCTCGCCGTCAGATAAGGTGGCAGGCCCCAAAAAATTAGTTAAACACTCCTCTGGGCCACAAAGGGAAGGGAAACGTCACAAGAAAACTTCAAAAACTCCTCATAGGGACAAGAGCCTTATTAGGGAAAATACACCTCAGAAGGAAAAGCCTAGAGAATCCAGGCCGAAGGTGGTATCTCCCACAGATGAGGATTTAGGATTTACCCTCAATCTGTGGTAATCCCAAATTCCAAAGAATGGTCTTCACAAGACATTGACAGAGTGATGAAAAGAATGACATTTGTGGCCAATTTTTTTCAAAAAGAACCCCGATTATAAGTTTCCACTCCACTCTCCCCACCACAGCTACATCTGGTTCACAAGCCTCTGCTTTACCTATTCAACCCCCTTCTAAGAGGTCTCGTTCAAATGTCCCTTTACAGAATACAGTCATAGATCTCTATAACCCAGAATCAGACCAAGAAGGTCTCTTTTGTAGAGGCAGCTGACCCTCAGTGTATTGATGAAGATACAGCGGACCCTTATTATGGGGATGACGAGGACCTAGTGGCTGACCAAGAAGCCAATATGTACCCCTTAGACTCCCCTCCTAACATACACTCCAATTGTCGATTCTCCTATTGATAATCAACCCCTCCTTAATGAGGTGCTAGCCAAGGCGGCCAAGCACTTTCAGATTGAAACCCAGGAGGTACAGGAGGATAAAGACTTTGCAGAACAACTCCTGGGAGACAAGAAAACAGTAGCACAATTTATCCCACTACTGAGTCAGTGCAGCGCAGAATACAATCATCTTCAGAAGCACCAAACCTCACACGGGCTGTAAACACTTGTGTAGAGAAATTGAGACCCATTATATATTAGAGGGCAACTGAAGCCAGACTCATTAGTTGTGAAAACAATTTAAAAAAAAAGCGGGCACACCCCTTGCTTTCTCTGAGGCTCCACCCAACAAGGAGAGCAAGAGTATCTACGCCATGGGTAGGAAAGTCGCCTCCTCTGCGGCTTATCAGACAAGAATAGAAAACAATGCAACACTTTTGGCCGGTTACAACTGCCACAAGTGGGAAGGAATATCGGCTTTACTTTCATCTGCCCCCGAGCCACTAAAGTCCCAGCTAGCACAAGTGGCTGCAGAGGAGAGGGCGGTCTCTACCTGTCTTCTTAAGACCAACTTTGACACGACGGACAATGCCGGAAGTGTCATTGCGCATGGGACTATTAATAAGAGGCATGCATGCCTGCGCCAGTCAGGGTTCAAACCAGAGACACAGGCTACCCTATAAAGCATGTCTGTTGAACCAAATGTGCTCTTCGGTAAGGCTGTCAAGGACACCCTTAAGACTGCAAAGGACGAGTATGACACTCTTAAATCGTTGGGTCAACTTGCCACCAACCCTTCTAGGCAGAGAGGCAATGGCAATTTTCTCCGTTTTCGAGCCCAAAACTCTCAACGAGGATCCAACTACAGTCAGGGCCAGTGTTCCTCCGATAATCAAGGCCAATCCTCCCAAGGATACCCTAGATGACAACGGAGGGGTCGGGGGGAGAGGCCCTGCTCGAGGTGGCACTCCACCTCCGAAGCAGTGACATTCTGCTTCAGGTGCCCTTCCATAATTCTCCAGTAGGAGGACTCCTTTCTAGTTTCACCCATGCATGGGAGGGAATCACCTCGGACAGATGGGTGCTGTCCACACTAGCAGGCGGATACTGTGTAGAACTTCTCCCAACGTCCCCACGAGCACCCACCACGACAGAAGACCCACTCAGAAGAACATCAGCGTATCCTTCTCGAAGAGATAGCCACACTTCTATTAAAGGACGCCATCAAAGTCGTCCTGGCCAACCAGGTAAACCAGGGTATTTATTCAACTTACTTCCTTGTGCCAAAGAAAGATCTAACAATGCGCCCAGTATTAGATTTGCGCCCCCGAAAACAAGTATGTCAAGCCACAAAAGTTCTGCATTACTACGCTACAAGAGGTAATCCTTTTACTAAAAAAGGGGGATTAAATGGCAACACTTGATATGAAAGATGCCTATTTTCATATTTCAATGTTCCCAGCGCACAGAAGAGTCTTGCATGTCAAGATAGCGAACCAGCGCTACAAAGTGCTGCCCTTCGGAATAGCCTATGCTCCAAGGGTATTCACAAAGGTACTGGTGGTGGTGGCAGCGCACCTGCACAGGGAGGCAATCCCAGTGTACCCTTACTTGGACGACTGGCTCATTACAGGGGAATCCCCCCTAATTTGCAGATGAAACTTTCAGAAAACAATCAACCTTCTCTTTCAATTGGGCTTCTCCATCAACGAGAAAAAGTCAAGCTTAGTGCCAAGCACTTCAAAACAGTTCATGTCAGCTGTCTTAAACACTGAAGAGGGGGTGGGTCTTTCCATCAGAGGAAAAAGTAAAAAATGTGTTAATGCAAATTCTGCATTATCCGGCCAGCCGGCCGCCAGATAAGGGAGCGCAAACCTATGTGTTTATTAGGCATGATGACATCTTGCATTTACCTAGTTCCTCGTGCACGCCTGCGCATGCGACCCATGCAGGAGTGGTTGGCGAAACAGTGGTCTCAGGCAAGTGGTTAGTGGGACGATTTAGTGGTCATTTCGCCAACACTTGTACAAAATCTTCGCTGGTGGACAAAGGAAAATCTAACTAAGGGAAAACCCTTCTACGATCCAGAGGTATAGTCGCTACCTTCACCTCGCAGCTCAGGGTCTGTGGTCAGAACCACATCAATCTGCTGGAACTTCTGGCAGTATTCAAAGCCCTTCAGGCATTCGAACCCCATTTAACAAACCTATCTGTGCAGATCCTAACAGACCACACTACAGAAATGTTTTATATCAACAAACAGTGGGGTACATGTTCTCCAAATCTATCCAGACTTACCCAGCAAATTTGGGAATGGGCACTCAAACAGAAGATGTTACTGTCGTCACAACATGTTACAGGGGAACTCAACTCTCTAGCAGTCTCATTGAGCAGAGATCCCCTACCAGAGGAACAAGAGTGGTGTCTAAACGAAGGAGTCGTAGAACACCTCTTCCCTCAATGGGGTTTCCTCACTATAGACTTATTCGCCACAAGCGAAAACAGTCAATGCCCAGACTTTACGTCCAGGTTCCCCCAGCCAGGCTCCAAGGGGAACGCCCTATGGATGAACTGGTCAGGGAAATTTGCTTATGCTTTTCCCCCCAACACCTCTCATGAGGAAGGTGGTGAACAAGATGCACAAGGAACCGATGACGCTTATCCTAGTTGCTCCTATGTGGGAAAGACAACCATGGTACCCACATCTGTGCAAACTGTGATGTGCGATGCCATCAAACGCCCGTGCCAGTACGACATATTCAACCAGCACAAGGGACTAACGGTGCACCTGCAGCCACACTCGAACTTGGTAGCATGGCTCCTGAGGTCATAGAGTTCGGACATCTCAACCTGCCACAAAGATGCATGGATATCTTGAAAGAATCAAGAAAACCAAACACTAGGCACTGTTACTTTGATAAATAGAGAAGATTTGTAATTTGGTGCTAGTCTAAACGGATCAACCCCATAGAATGTTCTCCATCCCACATTCTAACTTATATGCTCCATTTGCTAGATGCGGGGTTAGTATTCAACTCCTTAAAAGTCCACCAGGCAGCCTTATCAGAATACACGACCTCTCATAATAAGGTCTCATAGGGGAAAGTACTGGTCATCAAGGCATTTTTGGAAGGAGTAAAGAGACTCCACCATCCAATTTCTAACCCGCCACCAGGTTGGGACCTCAATTTGGTACTCGCTAGGCTCATGGGACTCCCTTTCGAGCCTATGCACAAGTCTAGTCTCAAACACATGACTTATAAAACTGCCTTCTTAGTGGCTATCACTTCCATAAGAAGAGTTAATGAAATTCAAGCATTGTCAGTGCAGGATCCTTTCTTTGTTGTACACAAAGATGAGCTGGTTTTATGTACTTCCTCTAGGTTCTCCCCTAAATTCATCTCGAAATTTCATGTAAACCAGTCAATTGAGCTACCGTCTTACTTCCAGGAACCCAACAGCTCAGCTGAGAAAAAAACTCCACACATTAGATGTGAGGAGAGCGGTCCTCTACTATGCAGACAAGACCAGACCGCTTAGAAAAATAGATCAATTGCTTGTCTCTATAGCGCTAGGCAGAGAAGGAGACTGCATTTCCAAAAATGCCATCTCTAGGTGGATAGTCGGAGGAATACAATTGTGCTATTCATTATCAGATAAAACACTGCCTTTTACTCCCATGGCTCACTCCACTAGAGTCACGGGAGCCACTCTGGCTTTCATTGCAAATGTCCCCTTAGACAGTATTTGCAAAGCAGCTACATGGAGCTCTGTACATACTTTCACTCAGCACTACTGCATTGACACTCATTCCAAGATAGATACACAAGTGGGACAAGCGGTTCGAAGACATTTCGCTCATGAACCTTCTCACATCCCACCTCCTTCTTCCACTGCTCGCTAATCTATGCACAGCATGTGATCTAAGCAGATTCCACAAGCCTCAGAAGGGATACATTACTCACCGTAATCGCATTTCTGATGCTTGTATCTGCTTAGATTCACATGCGACCCACCCTTCCTCCCCTCAGAGAGAAGGCGCATGGATGGTTATGAGCTTGTCTGATACGCATCTGCTTGTATACAACTGTACTCACACAACACCTCATGCTACCTCATGTCAGAAAATTAACAATCTGAGGGACCTCGACGCGTGAGGGATCATGGGTACAGTGGACGTCACACTAGGGATAGTATTACTGGCACGCCCTGTTGACGTCCCTTTCGAGTTTCGAAAACAGCAACTGTAATACTCTGCAGCTTCCACTAGATGTCGGCCTATGCGTAGCATGTGAATCTAAGCAGATACAAACATCAGAAATACGATTACGGTGAGTAATGTATCCCATATATCTCTCAGGTGCATGAAAATGACTTGCAATGTGGCTTGTGTTGTGGACATAGGCGTCCTACAAATGTTGTAAAATGCTCATGTGGTGCGGTTGGTGACATGGAATATACTTGCTTCTTTCGTACCAATTGTAAATCCTATATTTGTATTTTTTTAACCTCATTTTTCTCAAACATTGGGCCTCATTCTGAGTTTGGAGGTAGCCATGGCGCCATTTGCGCCATGGCTGCCTCCTAAACCGGGTCCGACTCCGGTTTGGTGAGATGGGGACTTACCGGTCCATTCCGACCTTGGAGGGACCGGTAATTCCCCATTTACCAAACCATTCCCATTTGAGCCCCTCTAGGGCTCAAGGGGAATGGGGAGGGTGCAAATGACGTCCCGGTGCATGCCAAGGCCGTTATTTGCACCCTGGTCCCCTAACTGGAACCATAAGGTACATTGGTCCGACCAAACGTACCTTACGGGTCCGGTTGGGGGACCTCGGAATAGGGCGCAAAGGGATTACCGGTACCGGTGTCCTTACCGGTGCCCGGTATCCCTTTGCGCCCGGATCGGAATGAGGCCCATTGTGTTGTAAAATGCACCATTTTAATTGAATTGATTCCTGATCTGAACTTTAGCAACATTTTATTACTCTTTATTAATCATAACTTCTGGCACCGCAAATCTCTATATAAACCTACCTGAAGAGTGAATGCTTTGAAACTCGTGACTTTGTGGTACAAGGCCTGAAACCATCTTAGGGTTGGACTTTATAAGATTGAGGGAAGCTGTTACGTGATTATTCTGAAGAGTACAGTCTATTCCTATGGATCAGAATACTTACCCGTGTTTCACTGGTCATTAAATCAAATGCTAGTCTATCTCTCCTCAGAGTGATTGCAAATATCTGTTTTGCAAGGAAAGTGTTACAAGAGAAAGCAAAAACCTTCCACGTTATTGTAAATCAGGCAACATTTTAATAAAATTAGTTATCCTGCCCAGAAAATTACGAGACTGGGTTGGGAAATGTAGTCTGGAGATTCAGGTATAGAAGCCAGAGTTGAGACAAAGTATTAGACAACATAAAAAGTCAAAACTGGATAAGAGTGGGATAACTGAAAGGGTCAGTCTTGATAAACAGAAATAAAAAAATAAAGTTAAGTCCCTACAGCACTGTATCAACAAGAAGACATGCTGGAGACTATTCTACAGAAATCGGATTTAAGTATCTGGAAATTAGTAAATTCCAATGGAGATTTTCAGCTCCTCTGTCGGCCAAGTCCGATTTCGACATTGGGGTAAGCATTTTGAAAATCGTTATGCTTCCATGAAAGACAAAATGTATGTAGAAATGAGTGATAAAATGGTTCCTGGATTTCGATTGTGACGACGTTTAACTTATCGGGAAAAGCGGCATGCCTCGTGCTCCGGACTCTGATGGGCTCTCTTATATGGTTCTTAAGGCCGATCCTATTTTTGGGCCTTGGTGCTTTGTGAGTTATTAGGGAGAAAATAATGCCTGTAAACTGGTCATCAGTGATTATCATCCCAATTTTTAAGAAGGGTAACAAGTGATCCCTTAAATTACAGGCCCGTTACCCTTTTGGACACTGATTCGGAAATATTTGCCTCCTTGATTCTCAAGGATTTAAAACTTTGGACAGAATCAAGAGCCATCATTAATATCAATCACACTGGCTTTCATGCAGGGGTTGGTCCCTCGCTGGTAGGCTTGGTAATGGACCATGTCCAACAGTTGGCTTGGCAGAAGGTTGTTCCTGTAATTTACACAGCAAGCATTGATTAGTCACATGCGCTTGACAAAGTGAACAGGAACCGCCTATGGATTAAGCTAAACAGGTGGGGCATCTCAAATAACCTTGTAAATATGATTATCCACCTACACTCAAACTGTTTTACGAGTATGATTGAGTTTGCTAGGTCAAATCACATGTGTAATTGGGACGCAGAATGGATTGCGACAGGAGTGCATATTGGCACCCATGCTCTTTAATCTGCATCTTGCAGATATGGGCGATGCATTGGTGAATGCATCGTTTGTATCTCCAGAGGTATATGGTCATAAAATATCTTGGATCACGTATGCCGGACGATATAATGCTTCTTGATCGTACCCCAGTAGGCCTCAATCGCCTATGCCTTTGAAAGATATTCTAGGGCAAATGAGCTAACCTACAACCATGAAAAACCCCAGGTTTATTAGTATTTACTGCAGGACAGAAGTTAGGAAAACATGTTTGGTGGTTATCAGGTCAGCCGATTGAAGTGGTGAATGAGCTGAAATATTTAGGTTTTTACATGCATGCGCAGTGGAATTAAAACGCTCCGATTTGCAAAAGGAGAGTGAAGGTAAATTATTTACTTCTCAAATGAAGCCTTTTCAAAGAGTTCTCATTACCTGCTATTTAATTCTATGAGGATGAAATTAGACCTATGATCAGTTACGGTCTGGAAATATATCAAGTGGCTGATCTCAATCTAGATTTTATAGAATGTCTGTTTTGGAAAGGTTTGATGTCCCTTCCTCAATCAGCACCCATGTCTATAATTCGGTATGGTGTCTCTGAACGTGAACGTTTTGTGTAAACGAGTGCTGTTTAGAAAATGTGTGAATCCCCCTTTGCACTCTTCTATGGTTCTTTTAGATCAGACGTAGTAAAAGTTAAGAACCCAATTTTCGCAGTATGTGCAGCACAGTTAAGATAAAGGGGTCTGGAGTTGCTGGATTTCATTCTAAATCCAGCAATGAATAAAAAACATCTTTTGAGGTAGGACTTGTTTCTGTGTGATGTAGTGGGTGAATACACAAGGTATGAGGATCTGGCTAAAACTCACAAAAAACTGGGACAGACAGCAGGCATCTTTCCTGGTTAAGTATCCAACATCATGGTTCGCTAGGTCGTTATTGAGGTCAAAATGTAAAATATTTCCCATTCAAGCAAATATGAATCTGTGGAACGAATCGGGGTGCGACAATTCTTGCAGATCCTGCTTTGGAAGAACTGAAACTCTCAGGCTCTTACTAGTGGAGTGCGAGGCACTTAAGAACACTCTGGCCATCTGTTCCACGAAACAGGTGCTAGATTTGAGAATAGCCTCTTGGGAGGCATTGTGTGAACAACTATTTGGTACAACGTTGATTGTGTTGTTGATTGCATTAGATCAATTTTTTATTAGGTTGCAATTAATCACCTACTAGTAATGTATTTAGGAAACCTTTAAGTCATTTTTTAAGAAAATTCGACATATTGGGGGTGACATTACTAATTTATTTATTTCAAAATGTGTTTATTGGCATTTGTAGTTATAATAATTTTACATTACTGGTCAGGACCTTTATTCAGGATACCTGACTGACTTATTGCAATTATGCCTTGTTTGTAAAACACAATAACATTCATACAACAAATTAACATTAACTGTCTCCTTACAAGGGGCGAGTGATGGTTGGTATTGTCGGGGAGGGTGGGTGTCCTGTCTTCAGGGGAGCAGGGGGAATCCTTTCTGGAATAGTTCAGGGTTTTGGGGGTCTAGTACCTAGTGTTCTGTATATTCATGTGGATCAATAGGACAATCAGGTGCGTTGTTCAAGGGGGTTTATCATCAGAGGATCGGAACAGTTTAGACCTGGTGTCTTTCCATGCCTCTAATGCCATGCTCGAGTCTTCAGTGGATCTAGTTACGCTGTCCTCCCAGGCTCTGGTTTCGGCGTTCGCCCATCTTTCCAATTCTTTGCGCCATACTTTATGATTCGGTCCTGCAGGCTTTTCCCAGGCCATAGCGATAGTTCTTTTGGCCGTTATGCACAGCAAGTCCATTAGTTTTACAGTATATTTAAGTTTGGCTAGCCTGGGGTAGCTGCCTAGGAGGCATTCAGCTGGAGTCCATTTGTACCTTGTGAATTCTGCTTCTTCGCAGGTTTGTTTTACTTTCGACCAGAGGTTCTGTGCCTTGGTGCAGTTCCATAGCATGTGGATCAAGTCTGCCCTATCTGTCCCGCACCAAGTGCATTGTGTCTTAGCCGTTCTGTTGAACATTGCTATTTTGCTTGGGGTCAAGTAGGTGCGGTATAGTACATTGATTTGTATTAATCGAAATCTCTGGTTCCTGGAGACCTCTTTTGGGAAGGACAGTGCTCTGAGCCATTCATTTTCAGTCATTTCATGTCCCATGTCCGTTTCCCAGCGGGTCTTTAGTGCAGCACTGCGAGGATTGGGGGTGTCCCTTAGAAGACTATATATTTGAGATACCGCTTTCCCTCCTTCGTTCAAGTTATACATCAGTGTCAAGAAGGGGCCCTCCTCGGGTTCTCCTGGCCAGGTAGTCCATCTCGTGCGGGCTATGCTGCGGATCTTTTGGTACCACAGGAATTGACCGGCTTGGATGTCTTCTTCCGCCTGCAGCTCAGGGAATTCTCTGAATATACCATCAGTGTATAGGTCACCCCAAGTGTATATCCCTTTCTTTTCCCATAGCCTGATGTTATGTAGGTTGGTATCTGTTTTGTCAAGCCCCGAAATTATTGGCACTTCCTGGTGGTATGGATGTTTCAGGCGCAAGACCGTTATGGTTCTGTGCCATATCTTCTTGCCCAGGGTCGCCAGAAATGGTGGTTTGTGCAGCAATTTCTGAGGGGCCCAGATTAATTCTTTCAGCCGAATCGGGGTAATCATAGCCTGTAGCAGGGGGGTCTTGGATGTGGCCTCATCCACTAACCATTTAGACACATGGCCCAGCTGGGCTGCCAGATAGTACTTTTCTAGATTTGGTAGTTGGATGCCACCTTGATCGTATGGTAGGACTAGTGTGGACAGGGCCACACGGTGTCTGCCCTTTCCCCATAGGAATTCTTTGATTATTGTGTCAAGAAGTTGGAAAAAGGGTTTTGTGATGTAGAAGTGGACATTTTGGAATCCGTACAAGAATCTGGGGAGAATAATCATCTTGGCTATCGAAGCCCTCCCTAGCATGGATAATGGAAGCTTTGCCCAGAATCTTATGGATTTGCGTAGTGTGGGTACTGCAGCCTTCGTATTATGTATATGCATCAACTCCGGGGTGCGCATTATTTGGATCCCGAGGTAACGTAAGGAGGTCGTCTGCCACTTGACGCCCACCTTAGGGAGTTCTTCATTGCCTCTGTTTTTCAGTCCTGCCAGAGGGAACAAGCAGGATTTAGTTTTGCTAAATTTAATGCCGGAGATTTTGGCGTAGTTGTCGAGGACTTCCAGTATTGTCAGCACATTTAGATGGGGATTGTTAACATATATTAGAACATCATCAGCATATAATGAGATGATATGGTTGATTCCTGCCAACCTGATCCCTGCATCAAAAAACTGCTGCCTAAAATAAATTGCTATAGGTTCCAGTCCTAAAACATAGAGCATAGGGGAGAGTGGGCAGCCCTGCCTAGAACCCGTCTGAATGTCCCATGCTTCTGACACATACTTCCCAGATTTCAGCCTGGCCTTTGGTTTGTTGTACAGGATCTTGACCCATCTGATGAATCCCTGGCCGACTCCGAATCACTCCAAAACCGCTATTAGCCATTCCCAGTATATGGAGTCAAAAGCCTTAATGGCGTCAAAGGATAATAGTGCTAGTCGTTCGTCGCATGTGTCGGTTTGGGCTATGATATGTTGAAGCCTGCGCAAGTTTAGGGACGGGTTGCGGCCGGGTATGAAACCGTTTTGGTCTGCGTGTACTACTTCTCCTATCACTTTGGATAGTCGCTTTGCTAGGATCGTCGTCAGTATTTTAACATCCTAATTAAGCATGGCGAGCGGGCGATAGGAATCACATTTGTCGGGAGGCCTATTGGGCTTAAGCATCGGGATCACTAGGGTCTCTCTCATGCTGTCTGGTAGGACACCTCTTTCGTGTGCCTCTGAAAAGTGAAGTAGGGGCGTTAGGGAGGGTTCAAATGCTTTGTAGAACTCAGGGGGGGGAAGCCCATCACTTCCCAGGGTTTTACACGTGGCCAGGGACCGAATAGATTCTGTTATGTCTTCTAGTGTGATGTCAGAGTCCAAGGTGTCGGATTGTGCTGGCGATAGCTTGGGTAGGCCTATTTTCTCTAGTGTATCCGTGATTTGTTCTAGTGGGATTTTGTCCACATGGGAGTATAGTTTTGCATAGTAGAGTTTAAAAGTGTCATTGATGGTCTGTTGGGTTCTGTGCTCTGTATCGTGTTCATCCCTTAATATTGTGGTTATATGTTTGGGGTGTTCTCGTTTACACAGCCAGGCCAGTAGCCGGCCCGGTTTGTCGGCTTCTGCGTGTGTTCTATCTGTTCTGGCGCTAAAATCAAATTTAGCTAGTCTATTCCATGTGCCGGAGCAGGCTTCTCTAAGGGTTCTGAGGTCGTCCTCCCTCCCGGGGGTTTCTACTGGGGTGGCCTCTAGTTTTAGGATCTCGCTTTCTTTCTGGTCGAGTTCAGCTCTTAGTATTTTCCTGATGCCCCCTGCTTTTGCAATAACTTCTCCTTGCGGGACTACTTTTAAGACTTCCCAAACTGTGCTGGTGTGTGCTACGCTACCTGAATTTTCTGTTATATAATTCTCTATGGATTCTTGCAATTCCTCCCTGAAGGCTGGGTCCTTCAGGGCCTCGGCAGGCATCCTCCACATGGGGATGGGTGGTCTGGGACTGGTATGATGCCAGTCCAACAGCAGTGGGGAATGGTCGGAGATAGTCCCCCCAATATTGCATGCCCCCTATTTGTGGCAGGTGTTCCTTTCTTATGAAGAAGTAGTCCAGCCTAGTGTGGAGTTTATGGGGGGATGAGTAGTATGAATAGGCTCTCTCGTCCGGGTGCAGTTCACGCCATGCATCCGTCAGGTCTAATTCCTTGACCAGAGTGGCTAGGGACATAGTGGCTGCGGAGGGGCCTTTCACTGGAGGCCAGGACCTGTCCAGCTCAGTGTCGTGGACACAGTTGAAATCACCTCCCCACAGGAAAAAGCCATCTCTAAATTGCACCATCTTGGCAGGGATATTGTTGTTGGGGAAGTATGCATTTACTATGCAAATCTCTCTGCTCGAAAGTACCCCATATTATTAGGTATTTGCCCTCTGGGTCCTTTTCCATTTTATTCAGGTGGAATGGTACCTGGGGGTTGATCCAGGTGTAAACCCCTCTGGCGTATTTGGAGTAGGGTGCTCCGAAGCCCTGCCCCCCAGTGTTCCTTCAGTTTTGCGTTGGCTTCTGTGGTGCAGTGTGTCTCCTGCAGTAGGGCAATGTCCACTTTTTTCCTGCGTAAGTAGGATTCAATCCTATTCCTACGGAGATAAGTGCCCAGGCCCCTCACATTCCAAGTTAATATCTTAATGTGCATAGCCATCCTGGTTTCGGTAGAGATTCAGGAGACGCTTGCTTCTCCCCAAAGTGTTTGCGGTCACGTCTAGGGCCCCAAGGTCATCGCCAGCTCGTGGATTCCAGCCCATCCCGACCACTGTTCCAGCCCGCCAGCCTTCTGGTTGTATTTTACTGTATGGAGACTTACTATTTTAACTATCATTCCGTGGAATGGATTAACTAGAAAAAACAACAGGTAACTGCCCCCAGCAGTCGTTTAAAACTCTCAACGCTCGAGGGCTCCCGAGCTTTCCAGTCCTGTCCAGGTCTTTCAGCTCGGGCAGTGTGTAGGTGTTTTGCCTACACCTTTTCGGTTGGGGGGGGGGTCATCGGCAGTCCTGTGATTGGGCTTCCAGTTTCCTGCCCAGGCGTGGTGTTTCCTTGATGCGGCATTGGATTTGATTGCGATATTTAGCTGCACGTAGTACCTTTTTGCAGAATCATCGTTTGCTGTTTTCCACCAATTCCTCAGTGTCTTCTGCGAGGTTATTGTGTTCGAGCCATAGGTTTGCTGCAAACGGGGTCTCTAGGAAAATGGCCTTTCCCTTGTATAGTATTTTAAGTCTTGCCGGGTACAGCAGCATATATTTAAGGTTCAGTTTCCGCAGTCTGGCCTTTATAGGTATGAAGGAGTTTCTTGCCCGCTGCACCACGGGAGTGTAGTCAGGGTACATGACTATTGACGCATTGTTTCTTTTAATCTCACCTCCCTCTCTCGAGAACCTCGGTATAGTCTCTCGGTCTCTGAAGTTAAGTATTTTTGCAATCATTGGTCTTGGGTAAGACCCAGGGGGTGGTCGCTTCTGAAGAGATCTATGGGCCTGCTCCACGGAGAACCCCAGGGTGAGATTGCCTGCTCCGATTTCCTGCATCAGCAGTGTTTCTATGAACTCTGTGGGGTTCGAGCCCTCCATGTCTTCCGGAATTCCCAGAATTCGGATGTTATTTCGTCGGGCCCGGCCTTCCGCATCTTCAGAGCGTGCTTCTAATCGAGCCACAGTTGTTTCCAGTTTTTTAACTTTCGCCTTTAGCTCCTGTATGGTCTCGGTGGTTTCCTGCAGGGTGGCTTCCGTGGCAGTGACTCTCTCGGCCAGGTTACGGGCATCTTGTCTTAATTGCAAGTCCGATTTTTTTTCTCCTCATGTCTTCAACAGTTGTTTTCAGTGCTGCGATCGCCTGAAGGATCTGAGAGTCATGGGCGTCCTCCGCCGGGGTTGATGGCTCGGCCATGGTGTTCCCTTCATGTGGCGTCTGTGGCTTTGGTCGAGCAGTGGTGAACGAGTCCATTGTTACGGTTCTGTACCTATTTTTGGGAGGAGACATTGCACCACACGAGGGTTCCAGGTTTCGTGCAGTGCAATGTTAGCTTTGGCTGTTGCGGTCAGTGGCCTTAGTTTGATGTGGGGAGCCCTCTTCTGGGGGTCGCTGCAAGTATGAGGTTGGGTTGCGCTCTGATCCGACCTCTCAGCAGCTGACCGCATGTGGTGGTTAGTCAGAACTATGGAATAGTTAATAGCTGTTTCCAAGCTAATAGCTGTTTCCAAGCTGGTACGAGGCGCGCCCCCAGGCGCAATGCCCAGTTCACTGCGCGTGGCCTACGCAAGGTGGGTAGCTGCCCCTGTCCAACTGGTGATAGTGTGGGGCAGTGAGCTCTTATGTAGGGGCAGCCACTTACTTCCTTTTGGGTTGGGTGGGTCCATGGGTGTCGTCAGGCTCCTATTCTTGGGTGTGAGTGCCTCGCGGTAGCTGTCTGAACTGCTGCGTGGGTTCCTGGCTGCTCAGGGCAGCCCACGCGTGTGGATCTTCCACTCCTGTCTCTTGGCTGGTCCCACGTGCTGGGGGACACCTTCTGTGAGCGGAACCCAGCGGGGGCCCGCGGGTCTCCAGCCGGGACCCTCGGTCACACTGAGGTGAGTTGCTTCAGGGAGCGCTTTCCCTGGGAGAACTGGCGGGGGCGGCGGTGTGTTTTGCTCGGTTGCTCCGTCCGGGGCCCACCCGGGTCCTACCGCCTTCTGCTGCTCCTGGTTCGCTGCGAGGATCTCTCCTCTTTCCCACCACGGGATGGGTTAGCGGGAGCCTGATGGGGGTGTTTTCCCCATTCGCAGCGGAGTCAAGCCGTCGTGGCGGTTCGCGGAGGTCTGCAATCTTCATTCAAGTCCCGCAGCTCCCAGTGAGTCGCTCCGTTACGGGCCGCTTGGTGTAGCCGCCATCTTGGGTGCCGCAGGGGGGGAATCTCAGGGCGCCTCGTTTCTGGTGCTGCCTGCGCCGATTTCCTCCGCCAATTCGGTCGAGTGCGCTCAATCGGTTCTTCTGTGGCTCCGTTAAATTTCAGCTCTGGAGCTTCGACATCTATGCCGCATTTACTTGTGCTGGAACTGCTGCATGGGTTTCTGGCCGTTCGGATCAGCCCACGCGTGTGGATCCTTCGCTTCTGCCGCTTGGCCGGTCCCGCCTATATCCTGCGCTGGAGAGCACCTTCCGCGAGCAGACCTTCGCGGGGCCCGCAGGTCCCCAGCCGGGTCCCCCAGTCGTGCAAGGGCAAGTCACTTCCAGGAGCGCTCCCACTGGAAGGCCTGGCGGGGACGGCGCTAAGTTTTGTTCAGCTACTTCGTCCGGGGGCCCCCCGGGTATCCCAGGTCCTACTGTCTTCTGCTGCTCCTGGGTCGCCTCGAGCGTCCTCCCTGCCTCCCGCTACGGGATGGAGCTGCGGGAGCCCGATGGTGGTGTTTTCTTTATTTGCAGCAGAGGCGAGTTGTTGTGGAGGTCAGCAGAGGTCTGCGGCCTTCGTTTCAGTCCCACATCACCCAGTGGGTCACTCCGTTACGGGCCGCTTGGCGTGGCCGCCATCTTGGATGCCGCAGGGGGGAGTCTCCGGACGCTTCGTTTTTTGGCGTTGCCTGTGCCGATTTTCTCCGATAATTCAGTCGAATGCGCTTGAGAGGTTCTATTATGGCTCAGTTAAATTTCAGCTCTGGAACTTCGATATTTTTGCCGCACTTACTTGTGCTACAGGATCATGGGCAGGAGCTTCTTGGAAAGCCGGCTTCACTACATGCGCGCTGGCCACGCCCGCCTTGGGGGTGACATTACTAATGTGATGAGATATTAATAACTTTGAAATCGTGCACCGTGAAATTAATTTTATGTTTTTGGAATTGTATGTTTTTATGGATTTACATGGATTTGTTTGTGTGACAGTATTTACCTAGAATTTTATCTGCTTACTGTGCAACTAAAGGCCTAATAAATGTTTACTTGTCTAACTGATATTACTGGTGTTGCTCTGTGTGGGTTCACTGTAGCCGTAGACCACTCTTATAAAACTAAGCCTTGCCGTTCTGCTACTTCACCTTGATTGGGCTTGGCTAACCTCTGTCTCTTTGCCTGTTCATAATAGGGTGGCCTCCCAAAATCCTCCCACCAGGTCTGATTGGAAATCCATCTCAACACCCACCAGTTGCACCATTCAAAGAGTCAGTGGATTGGGACTAGACAGTCCCAGCCCCTTCCTCTGGTCACACACAGTAACTGCCTCTTAGCCTGCAAAAGCCACAGTTTTCCCTTAGAAAGGGATTTACATATAAGCCATTTCCTGACCCAAGAAGGCTAAAGAACTATATGGCCGAAGAACAAGAGAAAAGCCTTGTGGCAAGGCCATATTAAGGCGCTTTCCGTAGCCTTTCAAGGTAAATGCAAAAGTGAGTAAAATATCACAATGGTAAAAACATCACCGCTGCCACCAGCTTGTCTTGGGCACGTTGTAAAATTAACCAAAAAGCCATTATATAACAAGTATCCTAACTGCACTTCCCTGTCAGGTAATCTGAGCAATTGTAACACTGCAAGAATTCATAGCGAGGGATCTAGTCTCTCAGTACTGATAGTCTTGGGGACTAGTAGCTTTCTCCATACGAATGAGCAAATAGGCATTAGTCCTTACTTGGTTCCAAAAAGTCAGGACAGGGTTCAAAACAGGGTGCCCCACAGAAATCTATGTAGGGGAAAGCTGCAAAAAAGATAATCTTTCGTAACGGTGCTCTTGGGCATGCTCCCAGCCTGAATCTTGGATAAAAGGAGGGCTCCTGCAGCTCTTGATCAGATTATCATTGGAGACCAGTCCCCCATGGAGAAGAGCAGCCCACTCCAGTGCTGTCCTGGTAAAGCCCTGATCCTCTGCCTGATCTCAAGAAGACCTTTGCCGCTGCTTCAACCCCTGGACTGGTGGAAACAACCAGTCTTTGGTATTGCACTTTTCGTCACTGGAGATGCTCTATTCCTAAATCACCTGTGGTCACAGGAGCAGATTGTGGGGTTGGCATAAGGAGAACACAAGAAAAGACGATTAGAAAGGAGATCACATTGGAGAGGAGCCAGCAACTGTCGTTTTTGAGTTGCAGGTTTGGAGATGAGCTTGGAGAATGCCCCCCCATTGGGCAATATGGGGGCCCTGGTGCTTCCCAGAAGGGGTCGAATTAACCAGGACGCTTGCCAAGTGTCTCCAGATGAGGAAAATCTGTTACAGCAGTCCGAGGAGAGCCTGGTCATCTGCAGAAAATGGGCCCCCACTTCTGAGACATGCAAGGAGTCCAGGAGCTTCTGAGAGACCAGGTCTTTCAGCATGTGAGTTGATCCAGTTGTCCCGCCACCCACCTACCCCTGGATCAGAGGGAAGGAGCACTGCAGTAGTTTCTTTTTCTCCCTGGAGAGGCAGAGCATTGCTGTTTGATTCCTTGTCACTTGCAGAGCTTCAGCCCCCTTCCTTGAGCAGGCAGAATTTATAAGTGTGCAAGCTTGGCTTCCAGAAGCAGGACCAGGTGCTTCTAGAAAAAGTATTTTATCTGCACACCGGAGGCTGGGGATGACCCCATTCTCCCATCACACACCAAGCTACATTCAAAGATTTGGCAGCCAGCCAATGGCTGACCACCAATTCAGGCATCCCTAAGAATTCATGGAGGAATGACCACATTTACATTGTACAGACAAACATCTACATATGCCAGCAAGAATGGATTTCTGCGCTTACAGCCCCACTTCAGAGACACTGGCAACCCACAGTCCTATATGGCCACTTCCCCCAACACAAGGGGACAGGGTATAGTCTGATAACGTGAATAAAGACTACCTCCATTTTGGTATCTCGAGTAATGTCTGGTTATAATTCCACATGTGGATGCTATTTTGCGCAACTTGGACGCTATGGGGCACCTCAGGAGTTTTAGGGACTTCCTAGGTAGAGCACACAAAAAGGAGCCACTCTGCCAGATGGGTTTAAGGTTAAGCCGGCTGCTAGGGAAAAGGGAGACCTAAACCAAAGACTTCAGCAAAATGTGGCATGGCCACTCAAAAAGAACCCCAAAGAATGGAATTATACCTCAATGCCCTCTATCGGCAAGTCACTTTTTTTGTTTTAGTATATAGCACATCAAGGCTAGGTCAATACCCTACAAGGCTCAGTAAATACCCTAATAGAAACCACAACGTCCTGCTCACCTGCTCGTTCCCCAATCACTGTGTTCATGCACATGGGCACTAGCTGTGTTTGAAGACCACAGCACCATGGCATGGACTACATATTTGTCAACTACTAGGGAGACGCCATTCACCACATCCACAGATGTGCCTAAATGCAACTGTGCCTAAAATGAAAAGCATAGACTGTAGGGGAGTCCGCTTGAGGTAAGACTTCATAAAACTATCCCAATAGTAAACAGGTCCCCAACTCTTATCAATCCATACTACTCATGGAACCTTGGTAGAGTGGCAAAGCAGCCTTGCTTATCATAAGAGGACGATGTGAGCTGTAGGTAAGTACACTGAACCCAGTTAGTAAAGCAGATGAAAGAAACACTTAAGTATATTAAAATATATATTGATTATATTTACACAAGGAATTTTCTTAAAATGCCTAGATAATTAAACCAACTTACATAGAAATACTTTGATACTTTTTAAAGGCCACTGCTTAGATGGTTATTGGTCATGGTTACAATGATTTGTTTGACACAAATAACATTTCTACCGTACTAACGTGCACTTGCGGACACACAGATATAAGGTAATTGTATTTAGTTAGCAAAACCACATCAGATAAAGTCTTTTAGGAAGGAAAACAGTAAAATCGTAGAAGATCTTAAGGTTCTAGAGGCAGTTATAGCGCAAGTTAACACTTTTAAAGTCTGATCCCTAACTATATGCAAAAGTCAGTTTGGGGGGGGCTCAAAGTCTCCCAAAGCAGCAGAACAGCAAATGTTCCTGTGGATACTTTCATTCTCTAGGTAAGGATACTAGAAGAACTCAACGGTGCAGACCCTGTTCAAGGACTCGCAAATGCTGGCAACTGTGGACACCCTGGAAAACTATCCATGCACTCCAACGCTCTGGAGAGACTTCTTGGATTAGGTTAAGTAATACCTTTTCTCCCCACAGTACATTAGGTTAGAAAACATGTTTGTGGCTGGATTGTCATCGATGTGGCAGCCCTGGACCTGACCTCCGGATTACTTGGTCTGGTGACTAAAGGCAGGACAATGGATGGGATCTCTTGGCAGCAGTCTTGAGGGAGGACCTCTGGCATGGATTTCTTCAGCTCCTCTGCTCCTTTGTCAGTGCTGCAGAAAAAGCGCCAAAACCACAAAGGACACGATTTGCCCGTTGAATCTTCTTCGATTTTTCGAGTCCTGCAGTCTCGTCAGGGGACTTGGATGAGTCAGATTTTGTATCTGGAGGTTCACCTGGCGTTCAGCAAAGACTTGGGCGGATTCGGCCTTGGCAAGACGATGCTCTACGATAGGGACATAGGTCTCCTGGTATTCGCGGTTTGCAGCTCTGGAATGCCACAGCACCGTAGGAGGTTGCTCAGATTGTGTTTCGCCTCAGGGCTGGTTGGTTGCACCAGCCAAAGGGAAGGAGTCGTCCTCTTCGGAGTTCTCAGTCACATAGAAAACTGGGTCAGGACAGCAGTTGTCACTTTGGTGTTGCAAATGGTCTGCAGGCATCACTGGTTGTCGTAGTCGTCTTTGGTTACTTCAGTTTCCAGTGGTCGCCTTGCCTTTCGCCACAGGAACCTCACCTTTTATTCAGTATCAGCGCACAGTCCTCTGCAATCTCTCTGAGCAGTTTACAGAAGGGGGCGGGTGGCTGTCCAATCGGGACAGCCAGACCATTAGTGGGGGCTGGTTCCGTTGAGGCACTCGGGAAGACAAAGAGCAGGGGAGTGAAAAACTCCTCCCCCACTTCCTGCCTGCCCAGACACACTGGAGCCTAGGCCGGGACACCCAAAGTTTCCTGCCAAAGGCAAAACACATAGACGGACCTCCCCCTACCACAATGGTAGAAGTAGGGCTAACAAAGAACAACCACGAAAGAAATGGCGAAGAAAGAAGCCACAATGTTAGTACTTGGGTGACCCTATTGTGCACAACCAGGAGTGTGAATATAGTCTGCGGTAAATAATGGCAAAATAGTCGGTATAACATGTCCACTGCCAACAGCCATAACTAGAAGGTTGTCCATGTGACTAGACAGTCACAGGAGCAGAGAGAAGGGGGATACTAGGTATCTCATTGGCACTCCACATAAGGTGGTGTATTCCAATCTCTCAGAATATACCGTTTTTGGTGGGATTCAAAGGATCCCTCTACCCTTAAAAACTGTAGTAAGTAAGGATAATGAATGGATAACAAATCTCAAAGGAGAACCCAAAGGGTGCCCAGCCACACTGCCCATAAGGAGCTGTGTGCTGCTAAAGTAGAATACAGATGCCTTAAAAGAGCTATTGAGGAAAGTAGACTCCATAGTAAAGGTGAAACCCAGAGAACAGAGTTCCAAAAGACTGAGCTCATAAGAATGAATGAGTGGAAAAGGGCTCCACGCATTCAGGATATATAAAAAAAAAAAAAACATCCAGAAGTCTAGAAAAATGTGCTGCAGGTCTCACTAGGAGAGATGATGAAGCATAAAAATGATAAATCTCCCTAACATAGACCAATCTAATCAGTGGGAAGAAGTGTGTGTGTGACCAAGGACATATAGCCCAAAATATTCATCTTGGTGAAATACTGTCACAGATGGCCACATACCGACTGTTGAAAATAGTTTGTTTTTTTTATTGACATTTTGGGAAAGGGCTTCATTAAAGGCTGTACCTCGCTCCCCCTCTTCTCCATTTGGCTTTTCTCTCCCTGCCCCAGGTATACCTAAATCATAAGGTGGGCCCTATAGACCGATAACCCCCTACTATCTAGCAGCTAACTGGCTAGTTGTGATGGCCTAAAGGCAAACGTCTTATCTAGCTGTCTCCTTTGAAGATTTCCTAGGTGGATCCAATCCAGGGGCCCCACAAGAACAAATTATTTTAATTGGAATAGATGACTTCCAAATGCCCAGGCTCCACGTGTCCTACCATCTCATTGACTAGTATTCCTCACCCTGTCGTCTGTGTCCCCTTCCTTTCCTCCTTCTCTCTTCATCCATTTTTCTGTCCTTCTGATGCACTCTTGCTCTCCCTCTCTTGTGCGCTCTCCTCTCTCTGCTCCTTACTTGTATCCTTTGCAATTACGCCCCTCTCCTCTGACTATTATTCTACTCTCTCTCCCGCTACTCGCCACACCCTGCTCCACTAACCCCGCCGCCCTTCCTGCCTCCCTCCTACACTGTACCCACACCGTCTCCCACAGGCACCCTCCTTTTATTCTACCTGTCACTTTTCTCAATCCTGATCATTCACACCCTTACACTTTACCTTAGTCTCACACAAGTTCTGCTTTGTCTCACCAACCATTACCACTCCTTGCACGGTTATGGGGTCTTCAAATCGTTGGGGAAACACCTTTTAAAATTAATAACGAAACTTAAATGTAGGTGTTATAAACGTTTAATCACTTTTATTCCTAAACTCGTTATCACATATTTGTCATGTTTTGCCATCTAGTGGGCTTTTGTGGTATAAAGACAGTTAAAAATATGTAGTATCTCATTTCCCACACATTATTTTGAGATTTGTCTGCTGTATTGCATTCATGTTTTTATTTACATGACGGCACCACCTGAGCTCTCTTTACGGCACCGTCCCTCACCTGAAGCCCCTCCTCCACACCCCACTCTATGCCTTTACTTTAGATGGGTATCCAGGAATATGTTCATTGTGAAACACTACAATACAAAGTTTTTGGTAAACTAAATTAAAATAAATCGTGTTGCTTTGTTCTTCAAAACTAGGTTTTTCCTGATGAAAATATGAAAATGACTTGATTCCACCTTGCACACCCTTTAATTTTACTCCACACTTTTCTTTGTTCCTTATTCCAAGAAATCTGTTTTTTCCCATCTTCTCCTCCCTTGACCTCACCCAAACAACCCACTCTGCCTTGATCGCCCTGCCCCTTTCATCCTCCCCATTCCTCTTAAATTGCCGCCCCCCACCCTCCTTTCAGCTGGTTCCTTGAGCCATCTTCTGGGTCTCTTTTCCCCAGGGCTGGGTTAAAGGCATTGGAGAACATAGAACAGGTTTTAAGCCCCCCCCCCCCCTTCTCTTACTCGGGCCCGTCTGGGTTTGGTAACGGCAATCTACTAAAGGTACAGTTTGTTTTACAGTTTGTATCCGGATTAAGTGACTGGTCTGGATTGCCGCTTTGTGCGTGATGTTTCTCATCAATTCTGTGTTTCTGCCTCTCTCTCCGGTGAGCTACAGGCTCTGGTCTTTACCGCTACGAATCCTGGTCTGCTTGTCCGTGAAAGAGTAAGAACATTGGTCAGAATTGTGTACAGCCGGTTTGGGCAAGGTAGAAGGAGAGCTACTGGGGCCCTCCCACATCCTGCCTCTGGGACAGGACTGGCTTTAGCAAGTCCCCTGGTTGTTCACCTGCCCCAGGCTGAGAGGGGTCCCCAACCCCTCTTTATACATGTCAAATCCCTGACCCTCTCGCATCTGTAGTGATCGTACATTCTGGTCTAAAGTCTCCACCCAAGAAGCAGGTTATCGGGCCATCACCACCCAGCCAAGCGCTGTGAACCACTAGAGACATAAGAGCACAATCCAGCTTGATGCAGAACAGTCCTCCAAATGCCAATAAGATAACAACCTGTGCTCCCACTGTTCTGTTCTCATTCTGTGATGTGCCCCTTTTCTCTGCAGTTTGCATACACAGCAACAAAATGAATAATAATAATATTATGAATGAAGTGTCCCAGAACTGTCCTCTGGAATGCTTCATCCCTACTAATGCAATAGTTTCTCTTGACAAGAATGAGATTGGGACTGGAGGGGGGTTTCAATGTTTGAGTTGAGAGCTGAGCTGCCAAGATTTGCCAGAAGATAAGTCTATTCAGTGACATGCACTCAATCTGACTCCTTGCAAACGTGTTTGGGTAGCTATGAACAATTATAGCACAAGTTGTATACAACCAACAGTCTGTTTCCTTTTATGTGCCATCAGTGCTAAGCCTTTTACTTTTGGTTCATTGCTCAACAGGACGCCGTGCTTTCATTGGAGTTGGCTTTGGAGACAGAGGAGATGCGTTTGACTTCAACGTCGCACTTCAAGATCATTTCAAGTAAGTCTACTCAGAGGGAGGGCTGTGGGTTGAAGATTACAAGACTGTGAAAAATTGAAGGCCTTTGATAATCATCACTCCAAACTTAAAGCCAATCCATGTCACTTTATGGAACAGAAATTATTCTTTCACACCAGGAATCTTAGATGTTCTATTGTGTATTAGGTGATCTTGTATGGCGACAGTGGGCATACTTGGTGAGTGGTACTTCACTCTTGATGAAGTTTAAAAAATAAATTGGTGTATGCTTTGTGCATGGCAAGGAGGGGGAAGAGTGACTTTTCTATGCCTACCAAGTAGCTCAGACCGTTCGCCATGGGACACTATTTTTCAGCTTGGTTTGAGAAGCACTGGCCAGTTCTTCTCTTGAACATTGTGTGGCTTTTAAACTATCCATCTGAAAGGTGTTCATAGCTTAATGGGAATTTGGAAGGTTTACTAAGTTCTTTCCACAGCCCTCTGGTAAATGATGTGCAGCAATCTAATCTAAATGCAGACAAGGTTTTCAAACAAAGGCCAAACTCCCTAAAGTGGTAGCTTATGGTAGAACAGTCAGGCTTAACTCAAGGGAGGAGGTAGGATGGTTGTGAATAGTTATTCCCAAAAATTACCCTAGAGAATCTGACAGACTTCTACTGAAAATACATTGCATTGTAAAATCACACATAGAATAGCTATAATGTCAAAAAAAGCACATGAGTTAAGCAAAATACAAAGTAAAACATTGTTTGTATAAAAGCAGTTATTAGGTAATAGACAGACCCAGCCCACTACCTTAAGCACCACTTCTCTAGATGCCATATGAACAGCCCTTGGAGAACATGGTAAAAAGGGTTTCAGTGGCATGGGGACTTCAGTAGAAGTCCCCTGTAACCATAAAAATAATTAAGTGATCCTAGAAAACCAAGGGGAAATGTAAAAGTATCCAAAGAGGTCAAAACACTAGGTGTATACCTCGACTCTACCTTGTCACTAAAGAAACAAATAAACTCTACCATCTCAACTACCTCATACACCAATAAATTGATCAATGCCTGCAGGCCTTTTCTCTCCACCTCTAGTTGCCTCACCCTATCTAGAGCACTAATATTGTCTAAATTATACTATTGCAACACCCTCTACTTGGGCACTACCACAAAAAACTTGTATAGGCTCCAGATCCTGCAAAATAATGCACTAAGATGTGCCCTCAACCTCCCGTGCAAGGCGCACATATCCACGGTTAGCAAAGAAGTCCACTGGCTCCCAACCCGTGACAGAATTAAGCTAAGAACCTTGGTCATCACCCACAAGTGCCTGTCACGCACTGCCCCACCTTAACTTTCGGACAAATTCTCTAGACACTGCCCCATTAGACCCACCAGAACTCCTTACCTGCACCAACTAAAGATCCATAACTATAACCTAAAAACAGCAGGAGGCTCCAGTTTCCCAGTGCTCGCAGCACAATGTTGGAACACCCTCCCTCCCACAATTAGATCGGAAACTGCGTTCTGGCCATTCAGGGCCATGGTAAAATCATGGCTACTAGCCTAGACATCTAGTCTCTCACCGACACGTCCGGCCAGCCACCGCTCTCTACCTGCAATGTAATTGTAATGCAACCAGTAATGTTTACTCTATCCACAGCCTATTCAGGACCAACCTGTAACCAGGTCCTCACTCGTCACTGTAACTATTTTGTGCCTATTCTCTGTACATACCCTTCTCGGTATATTCTAATCTTGTATGTAAACACTCAGAGCCTGGACCAATGTATGCTCTGTCTCTGGTATTATGATGCTTGTATACCGATATGTAACTCTGCTGTGCACATGATTATGCGCCCAGCTACCTCAGGGTTCGGATGCGCTTTATAAATAAACAAACTAAACTAAAGTTTAGGTGTACCATAAGAGGGATGGCAGAACCCCAAAACATTGAATTCTGCCCCAACAAAGGGGGCTGTATGTATTTCAGTTATATAAAGTGTACACCTTGCTGGGAAGCTGTAGCCTTGTACAAGAATTGCAAACTATGGGGGGCGATTAGTGTATGCGTGCAATAGTTGATGTAACAATTGGGATGTGTGAATGCAAGGAAGGGGAAAAAGTGGTGTTGTTTTGAGGGGGTATGAGTTTGGTGAACAAAAAGAGGTTGGTCTTCAGATACTTTCTGAATTTGCGTAATTAAAGATGTGAATTTGCAGTGTATTGTGATGTTGATCCTGGGGCATTAGTTATAGAAAGCTTGCATCTTGTCAGTCTAATTGCTTGGGATGGTTTCCAGTCACTAATGACTTGTGGTGATGCCTCCTATGATGTGTAGCTGGCCATTGGGTCATGGTAGAGTTATGTATTTTATTTTTATTTTTAGTGAAAAGCACCATGGAAAATTGAATAATGCAATTTGGCCAACACATGTTTATTCCTTGAACCTGCCCTTAAAGCGATAAACAATTGCCCTATTAAATAGGGTGTAACAAAACCCCACTCTTATTGCTTCCTCACAAATTCATGTCCATCACTCTGCTCTTTGAAGCCAGCTCTGTACCCTTCGAGCCCATGGAAACTGGTTGTCTCATCACACGCCATTACAGAAAGCTTTCCCGTCTTCCCCATAGATACTTCATGTTTTCGAGGAATTCCCCATGTTCTGTAAACTGTATCCCTGGGACAAGAAGCAGTTCACTACTTTCAGCAGTGTTGTTGTTAGGAAAGACACTAATTTTTTGCTGCTTTTTTCAGCCTCCCCACCATATCTGCTGTTAATCCAAACACTTGTTCGAGGAGTGAGATACCTTTTTTCCCCCGGTTGTCCTTTTATGATTCACATGTTTTGGCACAGTACTGGCCAGTCCTAAGACTGTCGGTACATGTGGAACCTGGGCCCCTTTTCCCCCTTTCTGGTGTAGCACTACTACCCTTAAGAGCAGTAGTGCAGGGGGCTTGATTTCCCACTTTATTTTAAAAGTGGATTTGGTTTGCTTCTTGTATGGTGTGCTTCAAGGGAGACTGGTTGCAGTAGGCCTGATTCTGATATTGTTAATTGTGCACTTATGTGCACTGTTACTTTTACCACTAGGTAGCCATTTGGTCATTTGCATGGCTAAAATGGCTGCCTTTTTGCCACTGGGTTTTTGGCTGTCCCCTTCCTTCTACCCCAACCCTGCGCAACCTCCTCCAAGTTCAAGATGGGATGGCTCTGAATGCTAAGAACCAGTGAAGTCTGATTTTTAGTAGTAGACACACCAATCTAAATCCCCTCATTGCCCTCCAAATGATGATTAAAGGTGACTCGAACCTCCTCATCCTTGACCTCTCTGCTTTTTTTTTTACTCTTTTGACTACTGCATCCTTCTCTCCCTGCTTGCCGACAGGATGTGATTCTCTGGCACTGTCCTGAATTGGTTTACCTCCTACCTCTTGGGTTGACACCAGGCCCTCCAGATTAATTTGTTGAGTTCTCATAGACTGCAGGTCTCCTGTGGACCCCATCCTCTCACCAATCAATGTTAGCCTTTATATGAAACCTCTGGGCACTCTCCCCAAAGATCCCAATAAAGCCATCCACCAATATGCGGCCGATAGTTGTATGAGAGTAATGGCACACAGGACATCATTAGGCTCCGCGATTACTTAGCCATCAAGTCCTGGATGTCGACTGCCTACCTCAAACTAAACCTGTCCAAGACTGAATTCGTCCTCATCGGTCCACCAACTAAAAAACATGTCCAACAATGGCTCAATGATATGCGCCTAGAAGGATTTAATCTACAACTCTCGACTCAGCAAAATCCTTAGGCTTTACCATTGACAGCAGCCTGTCCTTCGAGAAACACATGGCCTAGAAGGCCTGAACATTGATACTGGTGTCTGCTTGGAATGCCCCCACAATGCTCCAATTTCACAAATCTCTCAAAATGGATTCTAGGTGCACCTTCCCCTGTAAGGCTCTTTATATCTAGGTGTGCTCCTTTAAATCTAGATGCATTTTCCCCTGCTGTTTGCTTTTAAATATAGGTACATTTCCCCCTGCTCCTCCTTTAAGCTAGGTGCATCTTCTGACCTTTGTGAGCTTTGAATACGGGTGCATCTTTCCCAAACGATAGACACCATGCCACACACCGCCCAAATCAGAGCAGCATGTTGGCGCTTCAGAAACCCACTCGATAACCTACACAGCCAACCTCCACCCTCTCCCTCGACTAGCCCACACGTCCCCTCATCCTTACACACAGCTTCTTCAACCCCCTTCAACACCCCCAGTTAAATGCTCCTCCCCCGTTTCCAACTGCCCCCTGCTCCCACCCTCACAGACTGAACGCAGATCTTACTCCTCCCAAGGCAGAGCGGTGTGCTTGCGACCTAGAGTTGAAAACCTCGATCCATCCAGCCTCTCCCCATCTCTCCTGCCCAGTCCCTCCCAGCCACCCACTCCCAACCTTACCGATTTGCCTCTGCTCCCTCATCCCACATCTCCTGCTCATCCTCCCTCTGATCCCTCCAACTCCCACTTCCCATTACTAAGTGCAGCAAGGGCCGCCCTTGCCAACACACCAATCTCAACGGCGCGCCAACCCTCACCCACACCCTGTGGGCCACACGAAAGACACAAAAGGACCATGACCTCAGCTGCCACACGCCCCACCTCGCCTCTCCCAAACTCCATCCTAGATCCCAATCCTTGCCCCCTCTCTACAGCTCCCAAATATCCTCACCCGCCCCAACCCTGTCCTAGCTCTATTCCTCTCCTCCCCAAACTCCCCTTACCCCCTTTGCCCACCTACACCTCCTGTAGCCGCCGCTGGACACTCCATTCCTTCCCCCGCTTCCACGTCTCTCCCCACCCCCCTTCTCCTACAAGACACACCCTATGCCCTTTCCAAGCCGCCTTCCAGCTCATCTTTATTCTCCAACAACACACTGCTAACAGGAACCCCAAAATCGAGCTTGCTCTTGCATTCTCATCAAAGCCAGGTCGGTCTCTTAAAAACAAATGGAACAACAAATGTAACATCTTTGACTTTATCTCGCATGAAAACCCAGACATCCACTTCATCAGAGAGACCTGGTTTTCAGACTACTACAAACCCTTTGCACGCAAGGCATTCCCCCGGATACAACTTGTTCATAACGGACCCAGAAGAGGACAAACGCCAGATTCCAGTCCTACTTAAGGACACCTTAGCCTGCAGCCCAGATTATGAATCCCTGCTTGTAAAATTCCAACTCTTCCCTTTCATCTCCCACAGCTTTCTACTCTTATACAGACCCCCTGGCTACAACAGGAACTTTGCAGACTCTTAGTGGCACACCATCAACTACCTTCAACCAACATCCTGCCCTCACCATACTAGGAAATGTCAACATCTAGTTTAATTCCCCCTCCCCCTTCCTCCACCTTTCAACCCCTATGGCCCGCTCCCTCACAGATAATCTAGAAGCTCTCAACTTGACGCAACTCATTTCACTCCCAACACATACCGCAGGCCACACCCTCACTGCAGTGTTCAGAGCCACAAACCTCATATCCACTCTCCCCACCCCCTAATCTGACACACACTACTCTGCAATCTTCTTCTCCCTACCAACCTCAACTCCTGCCCCATCCCAGGTCCACGTCCTGCCATCGCTAACCTCAGCCCTCTGCACCCGACTGGAATGAAGTCCTCACCCCAGATCTAGCCAATTCCCTCCTCAACTCCCTCCCAGTATACTCTCCAGAAACGCCCTGCCTCCATCTAACTCTTTGGTCACTGGCTTTCCAGTGCCCTCACACCCCTCACTGAAACAAAACGGACCTCTCTGAGACCAGCCCCCACCCCCAAATGGTACCCCACCCACCTCAAATCTATCAGAACTCTCAAGCACTGACTGGATCGGACTTGGATAACCAACCCCACCCTCCAAAACAAAACCTCCGTGGCAAGACTGACCAGGGCCTTAGAAACCCACCCCCCTCTCCAAGTCCAATACCAGCCTTCTCCCCCATCTCACACCAGAAGCTCTTCACGCTCCTAGTGCGAAGCTGCCCGTCATGCCTCAGGAACATTCTAAGATCAGCCTGCACAGCAGCATTGCATAGTCACTCCTCAACCAATCCCTCACCTCGGGAATCTTTCCAACAGCCTTTAATTCCCCAGAACTACTGGCCCATTTCCAACACTGCTTCATTGCCAATCTCCAGGAATGCACAGCATACAAGCAGCTCTGCCAATTCACAGAAGCCAACAACCTTCTTGACCCAGCCCAATCAGGCTTCAGACCCCTCAGAGGGAACAGTGTCTGCCTTAGTGTGCGGTTAGGATGACTTAAAAAGAGCAGCGGACGTAGAAGGCCGGGCAGTTATCATCCTTCTTGACTTTTCGACCGCCTTCGATACCATTGACCACACCATACGCTTAGACAGGCTACACTCAGGAATCAGGGACACCGCTCTCACATGGATCTCCTGCATCTCGAATAGCTTGCAAATCCTGCTTCTCCCCCTTTCACCTCCACCTCCCGCCTTGTGCTGAAAGGGCGTTCTGCAGGGAGCATCCCAATCTCCCCTCCTCTTCAATATATATTTTAGCTCCCTCCATAGACTAATTCGCTCCCATAACGTCATCTGTTACAACTACGCAGATGACACTCAGATCATCCTCAAAATCCCCAAATCACCAGGTGCCACCCGTCCGGATCTCTAATCATGCCTCTCCAATATTGACCACTGGATTTTTATTTATTAATTTGGATTTGTATAGCGCACATCTGCCCAGGGGCATCGTGGCGCTGAAGGCAATTTTAACTTGTTACAGGCATACATGGTATATCTATAGAAAACAATGCAGAACATGTTAGCATATATACATACATACATACAATTGTGCTTATATACATACAGTTGTGAAAATGCAGTAGGATAGGTAAGGTGGGGTGGAGTTGGTTAAACAACATGGTTTTGAGTAGTCTGCGGAAGATATGGTATGAGTTTTCGTTCCTAAGCGCGGTGTGGAGTGCGTTCCAATTTTTGGGTGCTAGGTGTTGAAAGCTCGACCCCCCCACGGCTTTGCTTCTTTTAAATGTGGGTACGTAGGTCTGATTGGTCATGTGTGACTTAGTGGATGTGTTAAGGGTGATTCTTTCGGAAAGATCGGGCGGAGCCTTTGCGGAAAGGCATCTGTGGGTGATGGCCATGGATTTGAATAGTATCCGTTCTTTTATTGGTAACCAGTGTGCTTCTTTTCTGGCTTGGGAGATGTGCTCCCTTTTGGGGATGCTTAGGGCTGCTCTTAGGGTATTGTTTTGTGTGACTTGCATTTTTTAAAGTTTTGTACAGATGTGCCCAAGAAGAGGGCATTGCAATAGTACAATTTGGTACCTACTGTGGCTCTTGCTACGGCCAGGCAGTTTTTAGTGGATAGGAAGGGTTTAACGGCGTTGATTATTTTAGTGGTGAGTGCGGCAGAGGAAGCTATGGCATTGACTTGCCGTGTCATGGAGAGAGTGGAGTCAAGGTATACTCCTAGCGTTTTTACTGCAGTGGAGACTGTGATGGTGGGGTTATCTATGTTAAAGGATTTGTACTGCAGTGGGAGTTTTAGTGTTTCTTTGGTGCCAACTAGTAGGATCTCTGTTTTGTCCCCGTTTAGGCAGAGGCCGTTGGCTGCCATCCAGGTTTGGGTGGCTGCATAGATCTTGGTTAATGCCGCTGCGTCGTGTTCATAGACCCCTGTGAGAGGCAGCAGGACTTGCGTGTCGTCAGCATAATTGTTATATGCTATGTGACGACGGTCCAAGTCATTGAACAGTGGGAGGGTGAAGAGGTTGTATAGGGTGGGTGCAGTGCAGGACCCTTGTGGGACGCCACAGTGGATAGTGGTGGGGGTAGTGCTCGCAGAGCCTGAGAAGACTTTCATAAGTCGACCCTCGAGGAATGATTTGACCCATTCTGGCGAGAAGTGGGCTTCATTTTTGAGTTGCGTGCCTAAAATATCGTGATTGACCAGGTCGAAGGTGGCAGATAGATCTAGCAGGAGTGCAGGTTTGCCTTTGTCCATGATGTCCTTTAGTTGGAGTTTGAGATCTAGTAGGGCCAATTCGGTCCCATGTCCCAGGCGGAAACCCGATTGCCTTTTTAATAAAATGCGGTTTTCTTCCAGGTATTGCTGTATTTGTGTGTAGGCAACTTTGTCGAGGATCTTGAGCAGGAAGGGAACGGTTGTGATGGGTCTATAGTTGTTGGCGTTTTCGGGATCTAGAGTGGATTTTTTGAGAAGAGGGCGCACCCAAGCTTCTTTTAGGCTGGTTGGGACTGAGTTTGTGTTGAAGGATGCATTGATGAAAGTTTTAAAAAATGGTGCTAGTGTTTCTACGCAGTCTTTAACTAGTTTGGCTGGGCAGGCGTCACCTTTTACAGTTAGGTTTGATTCTGTTAACGATATCGATTACCTCTTTTTCTGAGACTTCTCTTAATTTCAATGGAGTAAAGAGATTTGTCTTTATGTTCTCAGTCACAGTTTCCGTATGGGATGCTGATGGGATGTGCTGAGTGAGATTTTTGTGATGGTCTAGGATTTTAGCTTGAAGGAGTTCGATTTTGTTTGAGGGCGGACTGTATGGTGTTACACCATGCTTGGTCCTTAACAACTTCTTGAGACTTAGTAGCCGGTGTGGATAGTTCCCTGAAGATGGCGAAAAGCTCTTTGGATTCTGATGTGGCGTTGGAGATTCTTTCGTTGTAGGACGCGGATTTGGCTGCTATACTTTTTTTGTATTGGGTGGCCAGTGATTTGTAGGAGGATAGCAAGGATGTGTTGGGCGCACTTTGCCATAAGTTTAGGGTTTTGCGTTTTTTGGTTCGTAGTTCTTTTAGTTCTGCTGAGAACCAGGTATTGGAGTGTCTGGTATTTTTTGATTTTTTTTCTTTTGTAGAGGGGCGATATCATCTATGGCAGTGCTAATGGTGGATTTGTAGTTATCCGCCAGTGCAGCTGGGTCGGATGTGGCAGGGAGGTTAGTAGTGAGGGTGTCTAGGTAGGGTGAGATATTTTCTTTGGTGATGCTCTTGGCGCTTCTGGCTAGGGCTGGAGGTGCTGGCTTGAGTTTTTTTTACAGAGTTGGTAGGTGTAGGGACGAGGAAATGAATGAGAAAGTGGTCGGACCATGGGGTAGGTGTGATGGAGCTGATGTCGATGCCACAGTTGTGGTCAGGTATCCAATCAAGAGTGCGTCCTTTGTTGTGGGTAGGATTGAGTACTTTTTGTTCAAAGCCCATTCCTCGGAGCGCTTGTGCTAGTGTAGTGGAGGGTCTATCTTTCTGGTCGTGGAGTCCCAGGTTAAGGTCTCCTAGAAGAATAGTTTTGGTAGTTGTTTTAAGTTTTTCACCTAGTAGATGTGAGAGGTTGTCCTGAAAGTCCAGTATTGGGCCTGGTAGGCGGTATACTAGATTGAGGGTGATGGAGGTATTGGGAGAGAGTGCGATCTTGGCAGATAGAGAGTCTACGTTCTCCCCTAATTTTGAGGAAAGTTGTCTTATTTCTAGGTGATCTTTGACTATGAGGCTACACCCCCACCTGTGGACAGTGTTCTGTCCTGTCTGAGGATGGAGTATCCTGATGGGATGGCTAGGGAGATGGCAGGGTCGGCGGCATTGTTTAGCCAGGTTTCGGTGATGGCGAGAATGTCAAGGTCGAGGTTGGTAAGAAGGTAATGAATTTCAGTAGCGTGGGCAGGGAGGGATCTGGCATTAATTAATGCACATTGTAAGTCGGGTCGTGGCAGTGGGGTGAGGTGGTATTCTGCCCTTTGGCTGCCTTCTTGGTAGAGGCCAGTTTGTGGTGTTCTGAGGTTGGTTTGTTTTCAGTTTTGGCTAGTTGGGTTTGCGGTGAGGATCTGGAGCGGAGGCCTGATATTTGATTTCTAGAGTTAGTAGCTCTAGGGCGCGTCGAGGGTGTGCTGGGTTTGTGATCAGTGGGTTTGGTGAAGAAGGATGGAAGCAAGGGCGTAGGGGGGGATGAGTGCGCAGGGTGGGGGTGTGATGTTAGGCATGGTGGGTGGGCGCAAGGCAGCGATCAGCTATCAATCCAATATTGGCTAGGTAAAGGCAACACAATGGCTAAGTCTGGCAATGACCAACCACTTCCACCACCACCACCTCCTCAACCCTGGAAAAACAGAAAACCTAGTATGCGGTAAAACTGCTCTCCTTCCCCAACCTATCCCCTGACCTCTCTTTAGCCCCGCCTCCCCATACCCCCTGACAAGTTCCACTTCAGTGAAAAATCTTGGATGCATGCTGGACTCAAATCTATCCCTCTCCCAACACATCAACTCCGTATCCAGAACCTGCTTCTTCACCTATGCATCCTCCGGTGAATACGTACGGACCTACCCACACCAAATCTCTGCCACCCTCACCATCATCCTCTCCCGCTTAGATAATGCAAACTGCCTTTATCTAGGCGCACCAGCTTTCCAGCTTGGGAAACTCCAAAGAGTCCAAAACGCTGATGCCCGTCTCCTCATTGGCCTCTCACCTAGAGAACACTGCCTTGCACTCGGTACTACACTGGTTCCCTATTGGTCGACAGACTACCTTTTTTAAAGCCATTTGCATCACTCACCATGCCATCCACAACACCTGTTCTCAATTCCTCCAGGATAAACTCATACGCTGCCAACCGACCAGGAACCTCAGATCCGGCACAGCGCTTCTCCTTGTTATCCTGCATTAAGTTCCTACCATCTGGAATTCTCTCTCTCTCCACATCCGCTGCATTGACGACCACTTCACGTTCAGAAAGGCCTGTCAAAACTTGGCTATTCCGTACCCCATCCTGAATGATCCTCCCTTTGCATTCTCATGACTCTCCTTGAACACAGCCACCGGCCAGACTCGCCGAAACATCAACAGTTTGTGTTGCAGCGGATGCCGGCTGCTTTCACGGTGGCCCGCCTGCTTAACTCAACCCATTCCACTCCTGCATAGAATCACACATCAGCCCGGACTTCCTTCACTGAAACTGGTGCTCTCTGGTTGCCGGACAATACCTGACAAACTGATGGTAGCTTATACGTGCCCATTGATAATCTCTGGACAGCAGATCAGGCCCTTAAATATGCACTGGAGTCTCATCCTAACTCCCGCCTCAGGTGAATACATAGATGCACTAGACCAGTAATTTCTGCCCCATCTAATATCGAAGGGGCTTGCCCAAAAGACTCAATTTGATGGACCACTGGAGGCAGCAAATTAGGCGTGCCTAGTTGTATTATGGGGATTGGATACATTATGCACTTGGATGGATTGTCCCATCTACTATCAAAGGGGCTTGCCCAAGCACTTGGAATGCTCGATTTATAGTTTCACTGGAGGTAGAAATTAGGTGCGCCTAGTGTCTAGTGGGATAGGACATGATATGCACTTAGATAGATTTTGGGGATAGGAATGGCAAGCAACCCCCTTTGCACTTAAAACATCTTGGGTTAGCCACTGAAACGCCCAGTGGTTACGTGCAAGTATACCTTGACCATTGCGCTTATTAGGTCACTTGGTTAGCATCTTTAGAACGTGGAAGACTCACAGTAGCTACGTCTATTTAATGTATTTGCCTATTGCACTCAAAGAATCCCATTAGACTTTTCTTCCCTACTAGAAGATGCTCTTGGACAACCAGCCTATCACCTTGTTAGACTTATGTGTAGCCGGCCTATAGTCCCAGAACAATTCAGACACCGCAACATTGAAGATAAACTTCTGAGTTTGTTATGTATAAACGCACCACTTCTGTGGACATCTAGCGCATGCACAGCTTTCCATCCACGCACTCTAGAATGCAGCTACAGTTATGACTCATTCGGATTAGCTGGTCACATAACGACTCGCACTGAAACCCAGACTTGCTTCAACACCTCTGCCATTGGAATACAGCGACAACCTACAACGCATTCGGTCTAGCTGGGTGCACATTGAGTCTCCTGCAGTACCGCTCTGTCATAACCACCCACAGCATGTTCCCACGTACCTGACTTCTCGGGCTGCTTACTGCAGCCTAGCCGGCCCTCCTAAAGTCTAATTTCGGCCAAATGCTCACACTCTTAAATTCTACTCTCAGAACATTTTCCATATCTGGATTTCGGTCCCCGAGGTTGTTCCCACCACAAAGCACATCGAGGCCATACAAATGGGAAAATGGCGCTATATAAATGACTACAATACAAAACAAAAAATATCTTTTTCACCAACACCACAACAAGGACTAATTCCAATAGATGCACATAATGACGCATAGACCAACTCGCAGTACTGCACTACTGTTAAAAGATGCCTACCCAAATGCTGGCTACTCGCACTCTGTACAGTGCTCCTCTGCTCTCGAGCTAGGTCTGCACTTTATATAAATAAAATTAAATTGACTGGTGTCATGAGTGTCTGAGCAGGTTATCCAGTATTGGATAACCACTCACTTTGAGTGGTGCATGTTCCTGATTGTTGAGCTGGCAGCAACCCATCCCAGCCGTTTAGTATAACTCGAAAATGTTGAAGTCCTTCTTCAAGCAGTCACCAGAACATGGAATCCAAAGCATGAGAGCCCACTGAAGGAAAACTGGAAGCTGCAACAAGTACAGCCAAATCGACTTCATGCAAGGCAAAGCTCTGACCTCGGTTGACCAGGGGAGGCCACAACGGTGTTTCTTGAATCAGTGGAACAATAACTCCACAGTCCTGCACCTCATTGGATGTGCTCTGGAAACTCATAAAAACCCTGGGCCTCTAGCTGCCCTGCAACCTCTGAAGTGCAGACCTGTCTGTACCTGGGCATTGTACAGCTTCCCATGCTGTTAAACTTGCTGTGGCACTTTGTAGGGGGACACAGACCTCGTGGATCTGCAGCCCTCGACCAGATAGGGGAGGCGCCTTGCTTCCACTGAAGTCCTTTTTCCTCAATCATTGTTGCCTGCAGACCTTTGGTGAGCCAGCAACATTGCTGCATCATTATTGTGGTCTTTCCTCACCGTGGCTGCTGAAGCAGAACTCCTTAATCCGAACAAAGCTTGAAGTCCAGCTCTTTGTGGTATCCTGAACCGTGCAGTTGCGATCAGAGAAAAGAATCGGATTTGCTGGAACCTTGTGTCCAATGAAGCCACCAAAGCACCCGCAAACCCTGGATCGCAATGCTGCAACCAACAATGAAGTCCTTCCCAAAACCCCTGACTTGCCTGCAATAGTTTGTCTTCTTGGCTTCCCCATTGAGTCAAATGGGGCAAGAGTCCTCTTTTGCAGCCAACCTTCCCTTCCATTTGTTGGTGGTACTTGATTGTAGGAATCTTTTCTAGAGTCCACATGCTCTTGAGATTTGTGGCTGCACTCTTTTCCTTGCAGAACTCGTAAGTCCTAACTTGGAGCGTGACACTAACTGAGGTGTGCACACCAGAGTAGTACCCAGGCGAGTGCTGTTGGACTGTGTTCCTGTGGGGACAGACTGCTGCTGCAATCGGACTTGCATACTCTGGGAATTACAAATTGGACTTAGTTTGGATGTTAAGAAAAAGTTTGCCCCGGAAATAAGCCCCACGCCCTTGCTGCCGAAAACCACCATAAAACTAACGGGCCGCACGCACCAGAGAGTGCTCGGGCGAGTGCTTTAGGGCTGTTCGGCGGTAAGGTGGCTGATTTTGCTGGTTTGTGGCCAGGTATTGAGGGCTGCTTGACATTGCTGTTGTAGTCTACTGATGCCTGCAGTGGCAAAAAGCTACCAACTGAGCAGCTCTATATAAATGCCTGTAAGAGGGGGAAAGTGGTTATTGGTAGTAGCAAGGCAATTGGTAAAAAAAAGTCAATGGGAAATAATTAGACTACAAACGATTGGTGTTGCAGTAGTTGAGGCTGTCTGGGACAGAAGAGGTGAGCCCCTTTCGGCCAAAGATAAAATTTACTTATTTTAAGACGATTGGTATGGAATCCTCGACTTTTAACCAAGCTCTACTGCAAAATAAGTCAGCCACCAGAAGGTCATGATCAGGTGGTAGATCCAACGGACATTTCAGAAGTTAAACCAATTGATAATAACTTGCGTCTCAATATGGTTATAAATTTGGCGAATGCCACACTACAGAACGTTGTGCCGGTGGCAATTGTAACAGTAAACAATATAATTGGGTCCCAACCGCCATGAAGAAACTTGGCGATATCCCCTGATGCGGTCAAAATTGCTGAAAAGTTTGCCTAATCTCCTATAGAGGAGGATACATTTTCAGCAACTGATTACTCTGAGGATTACTATGTCCTTGAACTGGAGTATCTTGGAATATTAAAAGCCCCCTTTACCTTGCGTAGCACAATACATAGGGATCAAAAATCCTTAAAATGAAGTCAGGAAATTAGAGAATGCTATTAGCCAAATGACAAATTCAAGGGAACCAGAAGGTAATTGAGAGCACTGTGGTGTAAAACCCGGTCCCATTGCCGATTGCTTTGAATCCTGCGGTAGCACCTATGAATATAGAGGATAGATTACCCTTACAAGATGCTGAGGATGGGTATGATGGGAAGAATGACAGTGTGATAGTAAATAACCAGGGCAATGCCAAAAACACTAAGGTAGCTAGAAGATCTTTATCATTGGCAGAACCTGTAGCTGAAAGTGTCACTTGTGTCCAGTCTGACTAGCAGTACGCTATAGTGGAACAAAATGGGCCACTGAGTAAGGAGGGAACGACTAAAAGTAGAAATATCATTGCAAATAGACAAGGTAATTTAAGCAAGTGGTTGTCGAAGAAGAATGAGCATAGAGGTAGTAGGGCCCCTGTACGGGGCACGTCATTATCTGAGTCTGATAGAGATATTTGACATTGATGATATATCGATAGGTGACTATACAGAAGGTCCAGTCAGGATGTGCAGGGGAGTGGACGAGATGGCTAATGGAAATGATGCTTTAACTACGATTGTTTTAAAGAAAATACTTTGTCCTTAAATGTCTCTCTTGTCTGCAAGCATTAAAATCATACACTTCTGCAACAAACAATGGCCCTTTCCTTAATAGAAATAATGGTCTGAAATGAATGCACCAGGTACCGGATTTAAGAGCCATCTCGTTAAATGATATTAAACTAGTTGAAATTCCTTCCACATCCTCTGAGCCAAATTCATCTGATTCATCTTGTTTCATCCATCCTATCGGAGTTCATATTAGGATATGCCGACACCTTTAAGAGGATGGGTATGAGTTAGCAAGAAAGTACACCAAAAAATGAATTAAAGAAATTAGATGAAAAGGAGATGGAAAATGTCATGTTGATATGATGGTCAAGAGGATTGTGGCTGATTTTGAATTTGTATCCTAGTGCCGAGGAGGCAGATTGACCATGTGTGCACAGAATAATTAACTTGAATGCCATATCATGGAACACAAGAGGCTATCACTCATTCATTTCCAACAACATTGGTAGAACTATAATACTAGAGGCTGATGTTTTTGCTTTACTGGATACTTGCCTGCTGGATGAGTGCATGATTGACGGCTACAAAATAGTGCATTGGAAAGCAAGGAGAAATGAACGAGGTAGACCTTTTGGTGGTATATTAATTAAGGTTTGTAGCCACTAAGAGATCAGTGAATTTTGCCCTAATGGTAAAAGTCCTTGTATAGTAGCAGTAAAATTGAATGAAAATCATAACGGGATACTGCAGAGAATCTTTTTTTATAAATGGATATAATCCTCCTAATGATGCATGTACAATTAGTGTCCTTGAGGAACTAGAAAACATATTGTAAGCATGGCACTCTATGAATACTGCACCACTCTATTTGCTGGTGGGGGATTTAAACTATCAAAGGTGTAAGAAAAGCCATGAAGGGCTGAACAGTAAACTTGATGTGAACGGATAAGGGGCAATGACAATAGAACCCAGTTATGAAGATGTTATTCTTGATCCATGGCATAGTTTTATCAATATCCATAGATTAATCCAACTCTTCCTGAGACCCCATATTGTAGAAGACATCCCATATACTTGGTTTGTAGTGATGAAACAATCATGGATAGATTTTGTTGATCTCTGAGGGACTATGGAATGTGTTGGGCAACTTTGCCTTATACCTACCGACATTAGTGACCACGTTGTTCACAAATCTGCAATTAGAAGAAACCATTCGAGCCTATGCATAGGTCAAGTCTTCAACACCTGACGTGCAAGACTGCCTTCTTAGTGGCTATTACTTCCATGAGAATAGTTGGTGAATAGCAAGCATTGTCAGTGCAGGACCCTTTCTATGTCATACACAAAGACAAATTGGTTTTACCCTCTTTGCATCAGACTCCTTGGTTGTCACCACTAAAGGAAAGAGGGCGAGCACCCTTCTAGCCTCTGTGGAGGCCTTGCCAGTAAGGAAAGCAAGAAAATATACACCTTTGGCAGAAAGGTGGCTGCCTACCAAACAAGAATAGCAAATAATACCCTCTTGGCTAGCTATGGCTGCCATAAGTGGGGTGAACTACAACCACAAATTGAGGCAGTCTCAGAGCCTCTAAAATCACAGTTTGTAAAGACTGTGTCTGAGGGTAAGCACATAGCCAACTGTATATTGTAAAGAACAACCTGGATGCTGCTAACAAGGCATGCTGCCTCATAGCCGAAGGCACGTTGATTAAGCGCCCCGCCTAGCTAAGGCGATCAGGCTTTAAGCTTGAAAACATGCCACGTTCCTCATCATGCCCATTGAACCAAATGCCCTGTTCTTTAAGGCGGTCGAGGATGCCCTTAAGAGTGCCAAAGAAAAATACGACACCCTGAAATCTCTTGGCCAGCTGTCCAACAAACTGTTTCAGCAAAGGGGGTCTTTTAACACAAGATGGATCCACAGGCAAGGCCCACAGCGCTCCTCCAGTTATGGTCAAGATAGCCAATCAACATCATGGGGCACCTCACAGGGACAGTCCAAATCCTCTAATTTTCAAAAAGGCTGCAAAAGATCCAGGAACGGTGGTAGAGCCTCCTCAGCCAGAGGCTTCACCCCCACCCAAGCAATGACGCCCCGCTCCAGGTCCCCTCCCATGCCACTCCAGTAGGAGGTCACATCTCACAATTCACCCACGCATGAGAGGGGGGATCACCTCAGACACATGGGTGATATCCACCGTAGCGGGCGGATACTGTATAGAGTTTCTACAAAGACTATTGAACCACACGCCAAGACAAAGAAAGACACGAGGATGAACTCATATTACTGAAGGAGGTGAAATCACTGTTCGACAAAGACGCCATAGAAATCGGCCAAGCAAACCAGGTAAACAAGGGTATTCAATGTACTTCCTTGTGCCAAAGAAAGACCTAACCATGCGCCTGTTACTAGAGCTGCGACCAACAAACACGTATGTCAAGCCACAAAAATGTTGCATGACAATGCTTCCGAAAGTAATTGCCCTTCTAAAGCAAGGGGACTAAATGGCAACATTGGATATGAAAGATGCATACTTTCATATTTCAATGTTTCCAGCGTACAGAAAATACCTGCTATTCCGAATCGCAGGAGAGCACTACCCATTTAAAGTGCTTCCCTTCGGCATAGCTTCAGCTTCAAGGGTATTCACAAAGGTACTAGCAGTAGTGGCGGTACACTTAAGCAGAGACTCGATCCCAGTGTACCCTTATTTGGACGACTGGCTGATGACGGGGAAATCTCCTCAAATTTGTAAACACAACATCCAAAGAAAAGTTAACCTTCTGTTCCAATTGGGATTCTCCATCGGTGAGAATAAAATAGAGTTTTGTTCCAAGTCAAACGAAACAATTCCTCAGAGCAATCATAAAAACAAGGTAGGGGCTAGTATTCCACTCAAACGGAAGAGTTCAGAACATGCTGTTGCAAATACCTCAATGTCTAGCCGGTTGCCAAATAATCGTACGCATGGCAATGCGCCTGCTCAGGATGGCCTCATTTATTTACCTAGTCCTGCACGCACGGCTGCGCATCGCCCAATTCGGGAGTGGTTACCAAACAAAGGTCTCGGGCAAGCGGTCAGTGGGACGATATAGTGGTTGTTTCGTTAACCCTGGTACAGGCTCTTTGCTGGTGGTTTGTTAAAAGGATAACCCTTTCGCAATAGACCAGTTCAAGCGATATGAACTACAGACGCCTCACCAGGTAAAGAAAGCAAAATGATTTACATATTTGGCAGGAAAGTGGCTTCCTTGGCTGCCTTTCCGACTAGGATAGCCAACAATACTACCCTTTTGTCTAGCTACAGTTGCCATAAATGGGATGTACTGCTACTACAAATTGAAACCGTCCCAGAGCCCCTAAAATCTCAGCTCCTAAAGACTATAACCGAAAGCAAACAGGTGGCCAACTGCATCCCAAAGAACAACCTGGATGCAGCGGACCATGCAGGGCATATTATAGCTGAAGGCACGCTCATTAAGCGGCATCCCTGGCTTAGGAAATCAGGTTTTAAACTTGAAACATAGGCCACGTTACTCAGCATGCCTATTGAACCCAATGCTCTGTTCGGTTAAGTGGTTGAGGATGCCCTTAAAAGTGACGAAGAGGAGTATGGCACCCTAAAATCTCTTGGGCAGCTGACGAACAAGCCATTTGTGCAGAGGGGGTCTTCCAACACAAGAAGGTTTCGTGGGCGGGCCCCTTCATGCTCCTCTGGTTACAGCCAGTGTTACCAATCCTCATCATCATCCTCCTCCTCCTCCTCATCCTGGGGCAACTCACAGGGGCAATCCTCCCCTCAAATTTTTTAAGAGGCTATAAAAGGACCAGAAGCAGAGGTAGAGCTTCCTCAGCCAAAGGCTCCACCCCACCCAAACAATGATGCCTCGCTTCATGTCCCCTCCCATGCTACTCCAGTAGGTTGCATTTCACAATTCTCCCACGCATGGGAGATCGCCACGTCTGACAAGTGGGTGTTGTCCACAGTGGCTGGTGGATATTGTATAGAACTTCTACAAAAACCACGCAACCACCCGCCAAATCACAATAAGAGGACACCGGAAGAGAGGCGCATGTTATTAGAGGAAGTAAAAGCCCTGCTGGAGAAAGACGGCATAGTTTGCCCCAGCAAGCCAGGTAAACCAGAGTATTTATTCAACGTACTTCCTTGTGCCAAATAAAGGCCTAAAAATGCACCCGATAGTAGACCTGCGCCCAGCAAACACACTTTAGACAACACTTTAGGCAGTGATTCCCCTTCTAAAGCAGGGGGCACTACATAGCAACACTGGATATGAAAGATGCATACTTACATATTTCAATGTTCCCAGTGCACAGAAAAAACCTCTTGTACGCAGTCAAACAAAACAATTCCTGGGTGCAATTATAAAGACAAGGGAAGGCCTGGCCTTCCCCTCAGAAGAAAGTATTCAGAACATGCTACTACAGATACCTCACTATTTAGCTGGTCGCCAGATAAGTGTACGCAAAGCAGTGCGCCTGCTCGGGATGATGGCCTCATGCATCTACCTAGTTCTGCACGCTCGACTGCGCAAGCACCCATTTCAAGAGTGGTTTTCAAAACAATGGTCTCCGGCAAGCGGACAATGGGACAATCTAGTGGTTGTTTCACCAACCCTGGTACATGCTCTTCGCTGATGGTCCAAGGACAATTTATTGAAATGAAAACCGTTTCGCAATCCACCAGTACAAGCGATACTAACGACGGACGCCTCACTCTCCGGATGGGGGTGCCCATATCCTGCACCGCACAGCTCCTGGGCAGTGGACACACACCACAGCCCAGCTGCACATCAACCTTCTAGGACTTCTATCAGTTCTCAAGGCTCTGCAATCTTTTCAGTAGCATCTACTAGTTCAGACAGTACAGGTATTCACAGACAACACCACTGCCATGTTCTATCTAAACAAACAGGGAAGCACACACACTCCATGTCTGTCCAGACTGTCTCAAAAAATGTGGAAGTGGGCACTCAAGCAGAACATGTTCCTAGTCTCTCAACACGTTCCAGAGGAACTTGGTGCTCTACAAGATTCTCTAAGCCGAAATCCCTTTCCAGAAGAACACGAGTGGCACCTCAGCAAAGATATTCTAAAGGTTATCTTTTCCCTTAAATCACCCTTCAGACTTGTGCGACCTCAAGCCAAAACAAACCATGCCCAAACTTTGCATCCAGGTTTCCCCAACCAAAGTCCAAGGGGAACGCCCTGTGGATGAGTTGGTCAGGGAAATGTGCTTATGCTTAGCCCCCCACCTAGCCCCCTCACACCACTCCTCAGCAGAATAGTGCACAAGCTACGCTAATCCCGATGGCTCCAATGTGGGCAAGACAACCATGGTTTCCACACCTGCTCAAACTGCCGATGTGCAAACCATCTAAACTCCCTTGCCTCTACAACATGCTGTCCCAGTACTGGGGGGTGGGTGGGCAACACTCCAGCCACATCCTCATTCTATGAACCTGGCAGCCTGGCTCCTGAAGTCCTAGGGTTCGGGCACTTAAAACTTCCCCAAAGGTGTATGTATATACTAAGGGAAGCACGGAAACCCATCACCAAGTACTGTCACTTCAACAAATGGAAAAGGTTTGTAATATTGTGCCAGTCACATTTAAACCCAATTGAATGTTCCCCTTCCAACATTCTACATTACATGCTTCACCTACTAGACTCTGGCCTAGTTTTGAACTCAAATTACACCTAGCGGCTCTGTCCGCTTACTCATCTTCACAAAACAAGATGTCTTTTTGGAAGATTGTTGTTATTAAAGCTTTCATGGAAGGAGTAAAGGGACTATAACCTCCCATTTCTAACCGTCCACTAGGTTGGGACCTGTTATGCTCACCTGGTCTCTGCGGAGGCGTTGGGGTACAGTTGCAGCCCTCCCTTAACTTGAATAACCCCCCCTTTCTGGCCTCTCCCTCAGTAGAAAAGCTGTGAGCGGTGGTACGTGGTGATAGTGCTCCTGCGTGGAGATAAGAGTGTGTGAGTGCGCCAGTCTGTGATTGTTGTACCTCTGTAACCCTTGACCCCAAAGTACGGTTTCTGTGAGCATACGCCGGCGCATAAAGCTCACCCGTGAATTATGAAAGATATGCTCTCCGTCTTGCTACTTCTGGCAGGGGCACGTCGAATGGGATCTAGTTCCTTCGCTGATCCCTGATAAGGATTAGTCCAGTCCAGCTGCGACTATGCTTCTCCTTATGGTTGGTAAGTCTTTCTTGAGCTTTTGTGATGCTGTTCGTTCTGTTTAATGTCTTTAAATGTGGCTCCTATTTATGCCCACAATAATGTCCCTCTTCTGTTTTCTTCCCTTAGATGGAAATGCGGCCTCAATGCAGACCCGAGACGCGGACGTATGGAAGATGGATGCTACTGCAATGTTCGACAGCAGGGAAGTGATGGTTTAAGGAAAAGCGCAAAGTATGGCGAAGTGCAACCTTAAACGGACTGTTTTTTCGTTTTCTAACCTTGTCTTCTGTTTTTCCTTGGAGGCGCTGCTGTCGACGATGGAACATGTCGTGCTGCGGTGCAAAGATGAAGATTTCGGCATTCCGGAAAGTGTAAAGATGAAAACTTGGTTCGCCAAAGAGATGTACAGGTAAGAACAGCTTCCCCCAGTTGGTAAAAATGCTGGCAGGAAGCAGGATCTTCAAAGGGTAAGTCTGACCTCACGCGACGGTGAGCGTTATGCTGTTTGCAAGTGCAGAATAATGTGAAGCGTCTGTCTTGAAGATCGGAGCAGCTTATGTAGCGGAGATCGTGGGCACGCCCATTAGGGCCGTCTTACCAGCCACACCCTGCCACTCCTATAGAGTGAGCACGTGCAAAGGCAATCCATTAGCAGCCCCACCCAAGAATACACTTGGGGCTGCTTAATGGATGGAATGTTCAAGGTTAATGCATCCTGCTTAATGGATGGAATGTTCAAGGTTAATGCATCCAAAGTGCTATGTCCATAATAAAAGCTTTTTGGTGTTAAATGGATGTTCTTGTTTTACTTTTGTTCATGAGCCTGGCGCCAAAGGCGCCAGGAGAGTGTCCACCCAGGTCTCCCTTGCATGCGACCCCTGCATGCCTGTGCCCCTGACTTCATGACCATGACAGCACCTTAGTGTTGTGCTCTCAGAGCCCATTAATCTGCCATTTGAGCCTATGCACAAAACCAGCTTAAATAACTAAACCTGCAAGACTGCCTTTGTAGTAACTATCACCTTCATTAGACTGGTTAGTGAGCTACAGGCGCTGTCTGTACAAGACCCTTTCTTTATAATCCATAAGGACAAGGTGGTCATTAGAACGCATCCTAGGATTTCACCTAAATTCATATCCATGTTCCATGTCAACCAATCCATTGAACTGCCTACTTTTTTTCAAAATCCATCTAACTCCGCTAAATGGAACCTCCATACCCTAGATGTAAGGAGGACGGTCTTGTACTACATAAAAAAAACAAAGCCTATAAGGAAAACAGACCAACTCTTTGTTTCTTAGCAACTGGCAGGGAAGGGGATCACATCTCAAAGAACTTGATTTCCAGATGGATAGTGCAGTGTATACAACTGCTATTCATTATCAAAGAAGACCCTACCTTTCACATCAAGAGCTCACTCTTGATCTTCTGTGATACAGGTTACCCTCAGCTCCAGTGCTCCACGGTCCTGATGTGGTATGGATCGGAAGCTCACCCCCGACACCTGGTCCGAGGACAAAGACTCGGCCAGAAGCCGGGAGTCCTCACCCAGCACCACAAGAAGGACCATCCACGATATATTAATGTGGTGCCAGAACCGTGCAATCACTTGTGTGGGCGCCCCAGAAAGGTAAAGAGTAAATAGACAGAAAGAAACGAGAGAGAAGAAACCAGGAGCAGAGCCAGATCCAGAGAAGAGGAGCCAGGAGGAGGTGGCAGACTGGCAACAGGAAAGCAGAGGGCATGCTTAAGGTAGCAGGAGAACTGAGTTCCGGTAAAGCCACAAGCAGGGAAAGTTGTGACGCGTGGTTTGCAGAGTCTAGTTTCCTTATTGCTTTCCGTTCACAGTAAGGCTTAGCAGTTTCCCCTTGGCTGCCATGTCATCCGCAACAAGCAGCATGAACTGCGCATGCGCGAAAACCAGGTACTGGTGTCCCGTGCATGAGCAAAGAGCGCAAGATGGCAGCGCCCAGGAGACGGAGCCGGGGAGGCGGCACTGGTCACCATGGACCTCGGGAGACTATCCAGTATGCGCCAAGGAACCCTCCATTTAAGGTGAGTACAATGCTGTAAGGGGTGTGGCGCTGTGACACTACTTTAGCATTTATTGCAAACGTCCCCCTAGATGCGATTAGCAAAGCTGCTACTTGAAGTTCTGTACACACCTTTACTCAGCACTATTGCATTGACAACATTTTAAAGTGGATTCACAGGTGGGACAAGCATTGCTAAAACATCTATTCACCGCTGTACCTTCTCACAACCCACCTTCTCCAGATACTGCTTGCTAATCTATGTCTAAGCAGATCCACAAGCCTCAGAATGATACATTGCTCACTGTAATTGTATTTCTTATGCTTGTTTCAGCTTAGATTCACATGCGCCCGCCCTTTCTCCCCTCCTGGAGTCGAAGGTGCATAGATGTTTCTTGCTTTATCGCCATTTTCTGCTTTATTACATATGTACTCGCGCTACCGCATGTCAGAAACAAAACAATCTGAGGGACCTTGACAAGTGAAGGGCAATGGGTACAATAGACCTCACACTAGGGATAGTATTACTGACGCGCCCAGTCTGCGTATCTTCAAGTTTCAAAAACAAATCATGTAATACTCTGCGACTACCACTAGATGTTGGCCTATGCATGGCATGTGACTCTAAGCAGATAAACGCATAAGAAATACAATTATGTAGAGTAATGTATCATATATGTTTCTGATGCTTGTGAATCTGCTTAGAATCACATGCTGTGCATATAGTCCGACATCTAGTGGTAATCGGGGACTATTGCATCTTTCTTTCGAAGATCGAAAGGGGACGTTGACATGGGCATGACTGTAACACTTGCCCTAACGTGACGTGTAGTGTACCCAAAATCCCTCAAGCGTTGAGGTCCCTCAGATTTTTTTTTTCCACCTAACTAGTTGTTTGCCTTATGCGGAGCTCTCAAGAGTTAATATTGCTTAATATTTTTACTTTGTCCCACGACCTACGGTCAGCTAGTCCCCCGACAACTTTTTGACAACTGCCTCGTAGACTTTCTGCCGCCGAAGACCTCCACTACTGCTCAGCGACTGTTGTGCTGATCGTCTGTCGACCCCGTGGCCTCGGCCAGTAGGGAGATTGGGGTCCTGGGTTTATTCTTTTTAATGCATTTCCTCTTCCCCTTTCTTTCCCTATTTGGTCAGGCTGCCATCTCCCTCTGCTATGGAGCGGATGCCCTTTAAGTTTTGTTTGTTGTGTAGCAGCAAATCGCTGTTGCAATAAGTGTCTACCTCGAGACCACAATGAGCGTTCTTGTAAGTCCTGCAAGCTCTTTCGTCCCAAGACGTTCAAGGACAGGTGGAAAAACCGGTGGCTCCGAGCTGGAAGTCATGGACCTTTCGGCGGAACCCTCAGATTCCCAGATGCCTGTCGCCGGCCCCAACAGATGGGCCACCGGCACGGTTATGGGGAGTTCACGCCCCAGCAACAAGGGCACACACGCACCACCTAAACCCTAACATACAACTCCTAAGGCCTCCTTGACGGATATGTCCAAGAAACCCGTAACACCAACAGGCTCGCCGAAAACTTCGGCGTCTTCTGAACCTCGCGGTTCGGCGCCCTCCGCGCAACCGTCTTCTCGGCATGCGACTGGGCTTTCCTCTCACACGGGCGTGCCCCCGAGGGAAAAAAAAGTCACTGACATGCCGTGCAAGGCCGCGCAAGCTCCTAAGGCTTCGGAGGAGTCGTCAACCGCGACGGTGCAGCTGGGCGCGTCGAGGCAGCATGAGAACACAATGGCATCCTCTCTCGTCGAGAAAAGTATTCCGAAGCCGCCAGCCTCTCTCAAAGGCTTTTTTCCCCCTTCTGAACAGCCTTTTTCACCTCCAGACCCTTCTGCATCTTCCATGTGGACTAGGCAGAGATTTAAGAATTATATGGACAAGATGGCTCAATTTATAGATTTCTCAGATAAAGATATTACTCCCAAGAGACCTAGCGAAGAGGACTCCTGCCCCATGCCACAAAAATTACAGAAGCTTCCCATTCCTACACAAGTCCACCAAGAGGAGGTCTTAGATTACTCAGAACAGGAGGATGCATATGAGGACAATCCTTTTGATCAGGACACAGCTGACGAGGACCCTGACTGGAATCAGGATCAGCCAGCAGATCAGGGCCCTTGGCTTTCACCCACACATACCCCTGACCCAGACGTTTTTTGTCTGTATCCACCTTCTTCACCTCAACAAAGGCAGTTATCACTTGTGGATGACCAAATGTTATTTAATGCCATTTTAAAGAGAGACGCAGATCATTTTGAGATTGCTACACATGAGGCAACCCCTGATTCTGACTTTGTTGAAAATATTCTCAAGAAGCTTCCTACTAGTCAGGCTATTTGTTCGGCAAGATTTAGAGCAGTACCCTTTGGCTGCACTACAACAACCTTGACCTCCTGACAATAGGAACCCAACCGTTGGTATAAGTCTGTACTACACTTGTTGGTAGTGTGGCTGAGCAGCCAGGCTTATCTCAAGAGGGGTCAATGTGAGCAGTAGGGTGGTTACACAGAGATTCACAGTGACCAGTATCCAAATAAACTCTTACACAAGGTTTCTTGATTAAACAATTATTAACTTAAGTCAGTTTGAATAAGCCTTCTTCAGAAGGGACAATATAATAGTAACACACAAATACACACTGTTAGTTTCTCTAAATCGGCAAACACTCATTGGGGATTGCTCACAGACACTTCCTACACACTCAGGTGACTCAAATAGTTAGGACACTGGACATTAATATATCGATGTTGCATTTAGAGCAATACTTAGGAGCATGTCAAAGAAAAGGGTTTTTAGAATAAAACAAGAGACCACACAATTATTCTTAAGCAGGTAAGTACTTTTGAAACCCCTCCACCCCCCAATGCAAAGTAAATTGACCTTTTCCTGGAAGGAAAGCAAAACACACACAGGGAAGAAGAGTCATTCAGGGAGCCAGGCCACGCCAAAGTCAATTAGGAAAAAGTCTAGGTGAGCTGAAGCACTTCTTGCAGGTAGGTAAAGGTATTGCACAATGTTTTAGAAGTCTTTGTAGAAAAAGTAGAACCAATGTAGGGCCACAAGCTGGGAGGCTTGTGAGAAGTAGAAGATGCAAGCAACTCTACAGAAGTAACCAAGACCAGTCTCAACTGAGATCAAGTAAGGCTACAACAACAAGAGCTAAGTTCTCTTAGACTGTACAGTACCTTTGGTTAGAAGAAATGGTTTCAACTGGCTTCTGTTCCTGTGTGGCTCTGCAGATCCTTTTTGTTCCTGTGCCTCAGTCGTGGGGACAAGAGGGAGGACTTCTGGGGACTCCTGCAACACAACGGGACGGTCGGCGAAAGAAAAGGACAAACTTCTATTTACCGGCACTTCGCGGTTTTAGCTCCTCGCGTCTCAGCAAATAGCACCACGTGGTCTCCCATATACCACTCTGGACTTTCCTCACATCTGAGGTCCAGCACTCAGTTGAAGTGGCTCAGGCTTAGTCAGTCCTGCTTCAAGGGAGTCTGGGGATCTTCCTTCAGCACGGGTCCGCCTTAAGGGATGCACTCCAATCTGGTGGTGTTCTCCCTGGCACTTCAGTTCCTGCAGCAGCAAGGAAGTACAGCCAGCTTCGAAAGGATGTCCAGACGAGTTCACTTTGGAGTTGACTGTTCCCATCAGCTCAAGGGGAGAAGCTGTCCTTGCAGGGCTTCTCTAGTCGAGGCGAATTTGAAGCTTCAGCACAGCAGCAGGGCTTCACTAGGCAAACCAACGGTCCAGGAGTTGCAGCAGGCATCTCTTTCATGTTCTTTTTCAGACTCCTTCATCCAGTGGTCGACTCGCCTTTTATGCCGTTTTCTCCCATTCATTCCAGCCTAGCTGTCGATCACACAGCAGGTGGCTCTCCTTGCCGGACAGCCAGCCGGCCAATCACCTTTGGGTGCATTCCTGTAACCAAGGGGTTAAGCACAGGGAGTTTCGGGTACCTTCCTCACTTTCTGCCCCTGCCAGACATATTGGAGCCAGAGGCGGGCTTCACTTGTGAATCTCGCCAAAGACAAAATTAACAAAGGGACCAAACCTGGTTTGGCCCCAGAGTAAATCTCAAGAAGGACCTTTCCAGCAATAAATTGCGAAAAAAGACCTGGGCAATTTTGACAAAAATGGCACCCAAGGGTGCTATACTGCAGCTGTGAACGCAGCCCGCGGTAAAAACTCCCCATGGTTGTAAAAAGTAAACCACTGCCACCAGCCATTAATTGTAGAAAGGGTAACATAAAATTGTTGCATAAGAAACTAGACAAAGGGGATACTAGGTAACCCTGCCAGCACCCTATGGTAAAATAGTGTGCGCTGGGTCTAGTCAATTTGACTTCACTGCTCTTGGAAACAGTAGTTTATCCAAGACAAGGTATTTAAACCTTTGGGAAATCTAAAAGACTTCCATGTGCCACTGCACTGAAGGTGCTGTGACACACAATGTAAAGATGATGCCTATGGAGTTTTTCAGACTCAACAACCACAACAAACAGAGTTCAAATCACATAAAATTAGTGGGAAAAAGGTCTCTCTATCCAGGTAAGAAATTAAAAAGTCCTAGACTCCAACAAAAGTGCTGGGGGTCACTAAGATAGAGGAATTAGCACATTTCTGAGAATTCTCCCTAACACTATTCCATTACTTAATTCAATAAAGAAACGCCTTGCTCCTTCTTTGTCCCCATCCCTCAGAAGGGCAGTCAGCCCTCGGGTTGTAAAAATAGTTTTGCCCCTCTGCATCTGACCTTATCTATATACGAGGTCATGCCACACCAGACTCCCTGGTTGTTACAGCCACTAGAAAGAGGGCAAGGATTCAACTATCCACAGCGAAAGCTCCCCCGGATAAAGATTGCAAAAAATGTTATGCCCTAGGGAAACGTATTACTACATCTGCAGCCTATTCTACCAGAATAGCTAATAATATGACTCTCCTCGCTAGTTAAAGCGACGTCCAGTGGGGCCTGCTCCCGGAAGGCCTTTAAGAGGTCCCAGAGCCCATGCGATCACGCCTGCTGGCGGTCTCGTCTGAGGGCAGGCAGGTGACCCATAATATATTAAACAAACACTCTAGATGCTGCTGAGACTGCTGGACGCACTCTACTTAAGAGATATGCCTGGCTGAAGAACTCGGGCTTAAAACCAGAGACTCAAGCCTCTCTGATTAATAGACATGTCGAAGATTCCAACTTATTTGTCAAGACTGTCGATTACGCCCTGGAGACTGCTAAGAAAGAGCATGAGACGCTGAAATCACTCAGCTAGATCACGGCCAAGCCCTTCCACCAGCGGGGAGGCTCAAATTCATGCCTGGACGATAGGACTCTGGAGTACCCTCTGGTCCTCCTGCCAAGGATCATCCGGTAACGGCCAGTACCAGCAGAGAGGTCAGCGTAGCGGCAAGGGTAGAGGCAGGAACTCTTACTTCAAGAGGCTCCCCACTGTCCACCACAAAGTGACTCGCCGGTTCGGTTCTCCTCCCCGGTCGGCGGGTCCCTTATTCATTCATGCTTGGGAGGGGATCACATCAGACCATTGGGTGTTAAAGACCGTCACCCACGGCTATTGCATAGTCCCACCAGCCATCTCGATACCATCCACCAAGGATGGCCTGTCGACCAGCACACCTGCACATCCTGCTGGAAGAGGTGCCAGATCCTTCTGGGAAAGTGCACTGTAGAAGTCGGCCCCATTCACCATGTAAACCAGGGTTATTTTTTCAGTGTACTTTCTTGTACTCAAAAAGGATCTCACCATGCGCCGTGGGTTAGCCCAGCGAACAAGTATATCAAACCTCAGAAATTCAGAATAACACTGCAGGAAGTAATCCCACTGCTGCTGCAGGGGGATTACCTGGCCACATTGGATATGAAAGATGGATAACTTCATATTTCAATGTTGCCAGCGCACAAAGTACCTAAGGTTCATGATAGAGGACACCCACTATCCGTTCAAGGTTCTTCCCTTCAGCTCCACGGGTGTTCACAAAGGTACTGGTGGTAGTAGCTGCTCACCTGCGCAGGCAGCCCATCCCAGTCTATCCTTACCTAGACGACTAGCTCATAACAGGAGATTCGTACGGAACATGCCTAACAAATACCCAGAATACAGTAGATCTCCTCTTCAGCCTAGGGTTCTCGATCAACTAGAAAGTCAAGTCTAGACCTCAGCCAAGTCGTACCGTTTTTGAGGGCTCTAATTCGGACCAAAGACGGCCTTGTCTTTCCCTCCGAGAGGGTTCAAAGCATGCTGTTCCAGATCCCTCACTATGTAGCCAGTCAGGAGGTGACCGTTCGCAAAGCTATGCGACTGTTGGGGATGATGGCATCCTGCAGCTACCTAGTTCCACACGCTCGCCTGCGCCCCATGCAAGACTGGCTCTCGAGCCAATGGTGTCAGTCCAGAGGACAATGGGACGATCTAGTGATTGTCTCGGCAGCCCTTGTTCATTCTCTGCAGTGGTGGTCAAGGGAAAACCTTCTGCAGGGGAAACCCTTCACCACCCCCACAGTGGATGCCACTCTCACCACAGACTGATTTCTGAGAGGGCGGGGGTGGGTGGGAAGTTCACATCCTTCATCAGACGGCGCACAGCAGTGGCATCGAATCATATAAACTTGTTGGAACTGATAGCAGTGTTCAAGGCTCAGAAGGCTTTTTCAAACTCGCCTCCAGGCGAAGACAGTTCTAGTCCTCACAGACAGTACTACGGTCATGTATTACTTCAACAAGGGGGCACTCACTCTCTAGGGCTGTCCAAACTGTCCCAGAACATATGGAAGTGGGCTCTCAAACACGAGATGTTCCTCCTGTCAAAAGCCGTTCCAGGGGAACTCAATCTTCTGGCATACGTACTCGGTAGAGACTTCCCCCTACCCGTAGAGCACGACTGGCGACTACACGAGGACATTGTACTCAATGTCTTCGCAGACTGTGGCTTTCCAGAGATCGACTTATTCGCAACTCTGGAGAATGCACAATGCCCATATTACACCTCCAGGTACCCTCGGAACTGCTCCAAGGGGAACGGTTTCTGGATAATATGGTCAGGGAAATTTGTCTATGCTTTCACCCCGTCCGTCACCCCCACCAATTCCCCTGCTCAACGGAATAGTGCACAAGATGCACCAAGAGCCAGTTAGGGTGATTCTGGTGGCCCTGATGTGGGCCCGCCAGCCTTGGTTCACCCATTTCATGGCAAAGTCAGTCTCCCCTCCCAGGACGCTGCCATGTCGCTACAACATGCTCTCTCAAGACCAGGGGGAAACACTACATCCATGCCCTCAAACTCTCAACTTAGCAGCGTGGTACCTGAGTTCATAGAGTTCAGGCACCACCAACTCCCTCAAAGATTTATGGACATACTCTGGGAAGCATGGAAACCGAACACCAGGCATTGCTACTCCAGCAAATGGAAATGCTTTGTCATCTGGTGTAATGGCAAATACATCAATCCTATTGAATGCACGCCAAGACATATTGTCCTGTACCTAACCCTCCTGTTAGCTTCAGCTCTGGTTTTCAATTCCCTAAAGGTCCACTTAGTTTTGCTTTCAGCGTATACCATGTACCAGAATAAAGTTTTGTGGTGGAAAATTCCAGTAATTAAGGCATTTATGGAAGGGGTAAAAAGACTTCATCCCCTCCATTTCCAACCCAGCTCCCGCGTGGGACCTAAACATTGTACTTTCCAGACCAATCGGGCCTCCCTTTGAACCAATGCACAAGGCTAGCCTTAAAGCACTCACCTACAAGACTGCCTTCCTGGTGGCGGTCATAACGATAAGGGGAGTTGTTGAACTGCAGGCCCTTTCAGTTCAGGACCCATTTATCACGATTCACAAAGATAAGGTGGTCCTGAACACTCGTCCACGATGTGGGCCTAAATTCATTTAAAGGTTAAATATAAACCAGTCCCTAGAACTACCCACCTTTTTCCAGAACCCTTAACGTGGCAGAAAGAAGACTCCACACACTAGATCTGAGGAGAGCGGTTATCTATTATCGGAAAAGATAAAGCCACTAAGAAAAACAAACCAGTTTTTCGTTTCAGTGGCAGCTGGTAGAGGAGGCGACCCGGTCTCTAAATCGGCTATTTCAAAGTGGATCATAAACTGCATCACACTGTGCTACACTCTTGCCAAGAGAGATCTGGCCTTCACACCTAGCGCACACTCTACTTGGGGCACAGCGCCTACAATAGAATTCATTGAAATTCTTGAGTCCATTTGTAAAGCAGCAACCTGGAGTTCTGTATACACCTTTACACAACACTACTGCCTAGATACACGCTCTAGGTCTGATTCTCAGGTGGGACAACCGGTGGTATGACATCTCTGCTACTGTTCCTTCACACATCGCACCACCATCTCTGGGTACTGCTCGCTAGTTTATGTACAGCCTATGATTATAAGCAGATTCGCAAGCATCAGAAGACATTCACTACTCACCGTAATAGCATTTCTGATGATTGTATCTGCTTGCGCCCACCCTTCCCCCCCTCGTGAAGTAGAAGGAACAGACATCTTACACCTACTCTTTCCTGTACTCTCTCACACTGACGAAGGCTCCCCCACGGCACAAAAAACACAACCAGAGGGACCTCGACACGTGAGGGATTTTGGGTACACTACACGTCCCGTTAGGGATAGTGTTACAGTCACGCCTATATCGACATCCCCTTTCGATCTTCGAAAGAAAGATGCAATACTCTGCGATTACCACTCTACGTCGGACTATATGCACAGCATGTGAATCTAAGCCGATACAATCATCAGAAATGCTATTACGGTGAGTAATACATGTGAGATAAAATATATATATATATATATATATATATATATATATATATATATATATATATATATATATATATATATATATATATATATATATATATATATATGTATGTTCTATTTAAATAATACAAGTATTAGAAGCACTATAACATTATTTCTGAGGCTTGAGGAATCTGCTTAGAGCACATGCTGTGCATAGGCCGACATCTAGTGGAAGCTGCAGAGTATTAGTTTGTTTTTCGAAACTTGAAAATGGGCGTTGACACAGGGTGTGCCAGTAATACTATCCCTAGTGTGACGTCCACTGTACTCATGATCCCTCACGTGTGTAGGACCCTCAGATTGTTTTTTTCCACCATACTGGTCGGAAGCATTTCGCGGAGTTCCCTGGCCTTAGCCATACTTTTGCAAAAATATCGTTATATTTTCCCCATTCTCCACCCCAACGTCGAGTCACCGAACTTCACACTCGACGCCGGCCCGGAGAAGAAATTTACAGTCGACAGCTGCACAACGGATTTGGGCCTCGGAAGGCTTCTGGCCTTGGCCCTGCAAGTAGGGAGAGTGGGAGGTGGACATACTCTACACTCTTTTGGTATATAGGTACATTCTTATATATTCCTACACTTAACAGCCTGCTGCCACAAGGTGCGTATGGAGGGTACCCCTTTCCAATTCTGCCCCAAGTTCAACCGCAAGTACCCTTGGGTTGACAGACACGCCACGTGCAATCTCTGCTTGCCGAGGGACCACCCGAGGCGAATTGCAGAGCGTGTAGTAGGTTTAAACTTTCAGACGGCGAGGGCAACGTGGCGTCAAGAGACAGCCGGGCGCAAGTCCCCGACCTCGGAAGGTCGTCCTTTCAGGGCGGCTATGGGGAAGACCCCCGGCGACACAAGCGCTACCCACAGCACTTCCACAAAGCACATGAAGTCCAACTGAGACTCGACGTGCACGTCGAGTTCTCAGAAAGAGGCATATAGAGAACGGTCCGAATCCATGTCCTCTGGGCGTTCTCGATCTAGATCGCCGCATGACTCCAGGCAATCGTCCACTGTTGCCAAGAGTGCCTTGCTCCCCAAGGTAACGGAAGTTTGATCGTCTGAAGACGAAGCCGACTTCCATCCCCAGACCGCACTCCAGGAGTCGGTGCCTGCAGACCGCGTAATGGCAGCTCCCGAGTCCCTACCTCCACATTCTAAAGATAGGGACACTACCCCTGAGCCTCGATGCCAGGTGTCGAAAGGCTCAGAAGAGGCGAAAAAACAGGGAAAACACTCTTCTGCCCACGGGGAGTGGGAAAACAGAGGAAGCAGTCTCAGCCTCCTCACACACCTCAAAAACTTCCCACTCCACATAAACAGACAGACAAGTCCCAGTCCTCTGTTATCCCAAGGACACCTGCTAAAACCAGTAAGTCTAGTCAGGATAAGGCGGAGAAAGCCCCAGAAAAGATAATTCCCAGTTCTACAGAATGGTCTAGTGATGACATAGACAGGGTTATGTCAAGGATGTCTTCATTGGCAGATTTTTACCCAAAAAACCCTGAACACTTTCTCTCCTATACTCCCGACAGGATAAGCACCCTCAGGCTCTAAAGATCTAATACCTCCAAGTAAGAAGTCCCGGTTTGAAGCCCCAACACGGTCTTCGGACCCCTACTATATACAGCCCTACTCCCAATATCAAGGGGATACATCCTTTTGTGAGGATCCAGATTTGGGCATGTTGGAAGAGCAAACTGGTACGGGCTACTATGGGGATGATGACCAAGAAGAGGAAGACCCTGAGACCTACAGAGTAGATTCCCCGGTAGAGACAGAACCACTGATTACCGACTCCCCTGTCGACAATCAACCTCTCCTGAATGAAGTTCTGTCCCGAGCGGCAGAACATTTCCACATTGACACCCAGGGTGCTCAAGAGGAGAGGGACTTCGCCGAAGAGTTAGTGGGAGAAAGGAGGCCTGTTGCTCAGGCCATCCCTATTCTTAAGTCTATTCAGAGAAGAATAGACCCTTCACTTTTAAATCCTAACCTCACCAGGGCAGTTGAACCCCAGGATTGAAAAACTTTTCAGGGCAGCCCAATCAGACCCATTGTATATAAGGGGGCATCTGAAACCGGACTCCCTGGTTGTTACTAACACCCGTAAAAGGGCTGGGACACCCTTGTCATCGTCCGAAGCTCCTCCCGACAAGGAGAGCAAGAAACTGTATGGTTTGGGCAGGAAAGTAGCCTCCACTTCCGCCTACCAGGCAAGGATTGCCAACTCCACCACCCTGTTGACCAGCTACAACTGCCATCAGTGGGAAGAATTCGCGGCACTCATAGACTCCGCCCCAGAACCCTTAAAGAGCCAGTTGGCGCGAGTTGCGGCAGAGGGAAGAGCTGTGTCCGGTTGCATTTTAAAAGCAACCTTTGATGCCGCGGATAACGCCGGCAGATTGATAGCAGAAGGAACTGTTATCAAGAGACACGCTTGGTTACGGCAGTCTGGATTCAAAGCTGAAACCCAAGCATCATTGTTAGATAAACCGGTGGAGCCGGATCTGTTTGGTAAGGCGGTCGAGGACGTGTTGAAAAATGCCAAGGATGAGTATGAGACACTCAAATCCCTAGGCCAACTAACCAATAAACCCCCTAATCAGAGAGGGAATGGAAATTTTTGTTGCCCACGCGGCCAAAATTCCCAGAGAGGATCTAACTATTCCCAGGGGCAGGGTACACCGTGGAACAATAATAACCAACAGTCTACCCAGGGTTACGGCAGGGGTAATAAGAGGACGTGGTAAGGGTAGAGGCAGTCCCAGTAGAGGAGGCGGCACGCCTCCACCAAAACAGTGACGCTCCGTTCAGGGTCCCTTCTCATGCAACCCCAGTAGGGGGACGCATTTCCAACTTTACCCAAGTTTGGGAAGAGATCACATCAGACAGATGGGTGCTGTCCACAGTATCCGCAGGGTACCGCATAGAACGGTTAGAGCGTCCCTGGAACCATCCTCCACGACAAAGAATACATTCTTTGGAACACCAGAAGATCCTCCTTGAGGAGATCGTTAATCTGCTAGCAAAGGATGCGATAGAACTCGTCCTGGGACACCAGGTAAACAAGGGTATTTATTCAACTTACTTCCTTGTGCCAAAAAAGATTTGACAATGCGCCTGGCTCATCATGGGGTAGACCCCAGTAATTTGCAGAACAAACATTCAAAGGACTATCGACCTCCTCTTCCAATTGGGCTTCTCAATAAACGAGAAAGTCAAGTCTGGTGCCAAGCACCTCCAAACAGTTCCTAGAAACTATCCTAGACACTCGAGGAGTTGACCTTTCCTTCCGAGGAAAGAATTCGGAATATACTGCTGCAAATTCCGCAATATCAGTTCGGTCGCCAGATAACGGTACGCAAAGCAATGCGGTTGCTGGGCATGATGGCGTCATATATTTACCTGGTCCCCCACGCGCGCCTGCGCATGCGTCCCATGCAGGAATGGTTGGCGAAACAGTGGTCTCAGGCAAGTGGTCAGTGGGACGATCTAGTGGTCGTTTCACCAACACTTGTACAAAGCCTAAACTGGTGGACAAGAGAGAATCTGTCCAAGGGGAAACCCTTTTTACGATCCCGAGATACAGGCGGTAGTCACAACCGATGCATGCCTGATAGGGTGGGGAGCTCACCATTTCCACCACACAGCTCAGGGTCTCTGGTCTCACTCAGTGGCCAACAATCACATCAACCTGCTAGAGCTTCTGGCAGTATTCAGAGCGCTTCAAGTGTTCGAGCCCTACCTGCTAAATCTGTCAGTGCAAATCCAGACGGACAGCACTACAGCCATGTTTTACCTGAACAAGAACGGAGGGACTTGTTCGCCAAATCTGTCAAAGCTTGCCCAGAAAATTTGTATATGGGCACTCGGACGGAACATCTCCCTGTCATCGCAACATGTTGCAGGGGATCGCAATTCTCTAGCGAATGCTCTAAGCAGAGACCCCTCCCAGAAGAACGCGAATGGTGTCTACACAGAGAAGTCGTAGAAGATATCTTCTCTCAGTGGGGTTTCCCCACTGTAGACCTATTCGCCACAAACGAAAACAGACAATGCCCAGGATTTGCATCTAGGTTTCCCCAACCAGACTCCCAGAGGAACGCCCTGTGGATGAACTGGTCAGGAATGTTTGCGTACGCTTTTCCACCAACTCCTCATCAGGAAGGTGGCCAACAAGATGAACAGAGTGTCGATGACACTTGTCCTGGTTGCTCCCATGTGGGCGAGACAACCGTGCTTCCCACACTTACGCAGATTAGCTACATGCGAACCAATCAAACTTCTGGCCTGGTACAACCTACTGTCCCAGCACCAAGATCAAACAGTGCATCCTCAACTCAACTCAATGAACCTGGCATCATGGCTCCTGAGGTCATAGAGTTCGGACATCTCAATTTACCACAGAGGTGTATGGATATCCTAAAAGAATCTAGGAAGCCAAACACGAGGCACTGCTACTTTCACAAATGGAAGAGATTTGTTATCTGGTGCCAGAATAAACAAATCAACCCAGTTGATTGCATTCCTTCCGCTATTGTTACATACATGCTCCACCTGCTGGATGCAGGACTGGTTTTTAACTCACTGAAGGTGCACCTGTCAGCTCTGTCGGCATACACCACTTCCCATAACAAGGCGTCGTGGTGATAAGTACCAGTAGTTAAAGCCTTCATAAGCCTTCATGGAAGGAGTAAAGAGACTTCACCCTCCTATTTCTAACCCACCACCAGGATGGGACCTTAACGTGGTGCTATCTAAACTCATGGGCCCCCCATTCGAGCCCATGCATAAAAGCAGTCTCAAACACCTGACTTACAAGACGGCCTTCTTAGTAGCTATTACATCTATAAGAACGGTCCGTGAAATTCAGGCTCTGTCAGTGTAAGATCCTTTCTTTACTGTCCATAAAGATAAACTGGTTTTACGTACACACCCTAGGTTCTCACCTACGTTTATTTCTAAATTCCACGTGAACCAGTCCATCGAGCTTCCGGCTTTCTTCCAAGACCCACAGAGCTCGGCTGAGGTGAAACTACACACCCTAAATGTGCGTAGGGCGGTCCTCTACTATGTAAACAAGACCAGACCGCTAAGGAAAACAGACCAACTGTTTGACTCCGTAGCTACAGGCAGAGAGGGGGATCGCATCTCTAAAGGTGCCATCTCTAAGTGGATTATTAACTGTATCCAGCTGTGTTACTCCCTTTCTGGAAAAACTCTGCTTTTCACGCCAAGAGCCCACTCTACAAGAGGCATTGGGGCCACTCTGGCTTTCATTGCAAATGTCCCCCTTGACACCATTTGCAAAGCAGCTACTTGGGGCTCTATTCACACTTTTACTCAGCACTACTGTATTGACACCCATTCCAAGACAGATACCCAAGTGGGACAAGCGGTTCTAAGACATTTATTTGCTCATGACCCTTCTCACATCCCACCTCCTTCTTCAGGTACTGCTCGCTAATCTATGCACAGCATGTGATCTAAGCAGATTACACAAGCCTCAGAAGGGATACATTACTCACCGTAATCGTATTTCTGATGCTTGTATCTGCTTAGATTCACATGCGACCCACCCTTCCTCCCCTCTGAGAGAAGGCGCATGGATGCTTGTAGTCTTACCTTTCTTTCTATCTGCTTGGATCATCTGTACTCGCGCTTCTCCTCATGCTAACTCATGTCAGAAAAAATACAATCTGAGGGACCTACATGCGTAAGGGATCATGGGTACAGTGGACGTCACACTAGGGATAGTATTACTGGCACACATTATATATATGTTATAGTGCTTCTCCAAGATTTATCTTGAAATACTTGTATTTAAATGAACCATTTATTTTTACAATACATAGTGTTTCTTTGGACCATATGTAGGCTACAATTTCTTGGTAGCAAGCTACAGCCCTCTCCCGCCTCCTAAATTAAGCCTAGCTACTCTGTCTACACTACCAAATGTTCTCAGTTGGTACAGCCTTATACTAAGAGTGGAGTTTTGCACTGCCTCAGATATAGTTTTATGCAACCCTTAGTTGACCTTTAGAAAAAAACTGGTGGGAGGTTTAAAAGGTGGCGGATGCAAACTTATATACTTAAGGGACAGTCTTGTTACAACAGGTTTAGAGGATTTCATTAGACATTATTTTGAGGACAATGAAGGTACAGCTGGACTTAAATCTGTTTGGGATTGTTTTAAGGCAGTACTCGGGGGTGAGTTGATAAGCAGAGCAACTCATGCTAAAACGAAAAGCCAAGCAGAGGTTAAGTCTATGCAAAAGGCTTGTGCAACTGGAGACTCGGAACAGAACAGGCTACGTTTAAAGAAATTAGAGGCTGAAATGAATGACTATGTACAGATGTTGGCAAATAAAGGTATGTTTTATTCAAAACTGCGGTTTTAGGAATATTGAGATGAGAATGGGAGACTGTTGGCTAATAAGCTTAGAGGAATGGCGATGGATACAATAATTTCTTCCGTCCTAACGGATCCAGGTGATACTTTACATAAAACTGAAGAAATTTGTGAACAATTCTGAGGTTTTTATGAGGAATTTTACAGAGAGGATCTACAGCCTAGTGTGGAGAGTTTAAATGCATTCTTTGATAACATTTCTCTTTCCAGGTTATCTTTAGAGAAGAAAAGTCATCTGGCAGCTATGATTGTTGTGACTGAGGTAAACTCGGCTATCTCGCAGGTGAAAGATGGTAAATCACGAGGGCCAGATGGTATAGTTTCATAGTTTTATAAGAGGTTTAATACTGAATTGGCTCCAATTTTATGTGATGTCTATAATGAATTTATGCCATCAGGAGTAATGTGTGATTTGATGAGAGAGGCATTGATCATTGTGATTCCGAAACCAAATAAGGATAGTAAAAAGTGTGGAAATTACAGATCAATTGCTCTGCTAAATGTGGATCAAAAAATGTTTACTAAGATCTGGGCTGACCACAAAAGTGATGGGTGGAAGGTTTCGAATGAATCGAAACCACTGGCAATTGCTCTGGGCAACCTTCCACACCACCGTTTTTTAGCCCCTCTGCGCCATTGCAAAAGGGGACCAGCCATGTGCAAATCAGTCAGCAGCTGCCGCCACCGAAGGTAGCAGCCCAGCCCGAACTGCTAGGTCAGGTCCCCTCTGCACAGAAAACCAAACAACCCCAGACATGTTTCGGCCTTGTTGGACCTCCTCAGTGAGGTGCAGCCTGGTTCCCCGTGGCGCAGCGAGCAAGGGACCCACGTCTGGGCATACCCTCTCTCACAAGGAGAAACAAACTGACCACAAAAGTGATGGGTGGAAGGTTTCGAATGAATCTAAACCAATGGCAATTGCTCTAGGCAACCTTCCACACCACCGTTTTTTAGCCCGTCTGCGCCATTGCAAAAGGGGACCAGCCATGTGCAAATCAGTCAGCAGCTGCCGCCACCGAAGGTAGCAGCCCAGCCCGAACTGCTAGGCCAGGTCCCCTCTGCACAGAAAACCAAACAACCCCAGACATGTTTTGGCCTTGTTGGACCTCCTCAGTGAGGTGCAGCCTGGTTCCCTGTGGCGCAGCGAGCAAGGGACCCACGTCTGGGAATACCCTCTCTCACAAGGAGAAACAAACTGACCACAAAAGATATGGCTAACAGATTAATGTCATGTATGGAAGATTTAATTGATGAGTCTCGGGTGGGTTTAACTCAGGACGGTTTGGATATGAAAATGTACGGACTGTGTTGAATGTGATTGGAGTAAATTATGGAAATGATTCAAATAAAATGATAGGTTTTTTGACGCTGAAAAGGCCTTTGACAAGGTCAATTGGAAATTCATGGAATACACATTGTTAAAAATGGCATTTGGACCAGTGTTTGAGGATGGTAGAATGTATACATAATGATGTTAGGGCCCGGTTGTTGGTCAATGGGGAGATCTCAAAGGTATTTCAGCTGTCAAAAGGTACGCATCAAGGATGCCCATTGTCACCATTTTTATTCAGTTTAACATTGGAGCCACTTGCAGCGTACATCAGGCAATGTGAACTGATAAAGGGAATATGTGTTGGGAAAACAGAGATTAAGGTCTTGTCTTATGCAGAAGACATGTTAGTTTTGTTGTCAAATCCGGAAGAATGTGGAATTGTGATTAAGAAAATGTTTGAGGAAGTAGGTACATTTTCAGGACACAAAGTAAATTGGGGAAAAACAGAGATTTTTCCATTGTCTAGAACATGTAATAATAGAATTATGGAAACTTGGAATTGTAGTTGATCGCCCAAGGGTGTCACACATTTAGGAATACATGTTATTGGAGACTTGAATAAAATAATTCAATGCAATCTAGATCAGGTAATAGCCAAGATTAGACTGGTAATTAAAAGGTAGGAAAGATTAAACGTAAACCTGTGGGCAAAAAGCAATGTAATTAAAATGGTTCTGTTGCCCAAGTTATTGTATATTATTCAATCCATCCCATTATTGATATATAAAAAGCAATTGTTGAAGGTTGAGAAGCTCTTTCAATCCTTTTTGTGGGGAATTGGAAAATAACCCCATGTTCCAAAATTCATGCTGATGCAGAAAATAGAAGAGGGTGGATTTGGTTATCCAGATCTAATGAAATACTGCAAAACCTTTTTGCTTAAAAAGAGTTCATATTAATGAACCATTCTGGCTACGGATGGAAACGGAGATGTGTGCACCATATCATTTAGATAATCTCTACTGTATGGGAAATCTACCTAATAAGAGGCTGATCTTAAAACCAATTGTGGCAACTAGACAGGCATTGGGCTCTTGGTTTGGAGAGAATGGACAGAGTTATGGTTTCAGCGCGGATGCCTCAATCTGGCATAATGAAGCCCTACAAATTAACAATAGATATCTAACCTGGAAGAGTTGGATCATAAGAGGAATTCTGAGATTGGATGATATTTTAGATGAGAAATAAGGTGTTGAGTTTTGAAGAGTTAATAAGTAAATATGCCCTAAGTCAAAGAGAGGCGACTAGATATTTGAGTTTGGTTTCTATGATTGAACAAAGGATTGCAATGGCGGGTGGCTCACTTGGAAGGAAGCCAGAGATCAGTAAGTTATTAACTGGACAGGAATACAGTGTACAAACTTGCATGAATTTCATGCCCATGGAATGAGGACATCTGTTAGCATGGGATGGATTAAGGGAGGCTTGGTCGAATGATGTCAACAGGGTCATTTCTGATAATGATTGGAAAGATATTTTAAGAGTAAGCATGAATATAGGGGATGACATAAATTTGCGTTTAATCCGGCAGAACATTGTTGGAAGACTGTATTGGACACCAGTAAAAAAATTTAAATTGAAACTGAAATTAGATGAGCTATGCTGGAGCTATGGTACTGATAGAGGTACTCTTTTGCATCTATTGTGGGAATGGCCAATGTTACAAACATTTTGGAGAGAGGTGATAATTTTGATAGGGTTGATAATTTTTGGAATAAGTCTGCCAAGATCTGCAGCAAATATAATCTTGCTGTTGCGTGAAGAAAGGTGTGTGCAAACTAGGAAACACCATTTTTGGCTGTGATGATAGCGATTAATAAGTTGATCCTCAGGATTTGGAAAGCTAGGAAGAAACCTAATATTGATGATTGGCTAATGGATTTGCGGGTTCTATCAAAATATGACAAGGTTTCATTGAAGAATAAAGGTAAGGAAGAAGAATACCTATTGTTATGGGGATCGTTTGATGCCCTTTATGATTGAAATTGTAGAGAGATTGAGGAAAACTGGTGAGGTATTAGTGTGAAGAGCATGGTAGACTTCACTCTCCCTGCCTTCCTTATTTCCCCATTTATTTATTTTTCTTCTCTCTCTCCTTGTCCCCTGTGTTGTCTTTGTGGTGTTACGTGTGTTTTCATGTCGTCTTAGTGATGTTTTGTGCGTTAGGAAGAGCATTTGGTAGGGTTAGTTTTTTAGGTTTCACATAGTTTGATTGCATTATTGAATTGTATTAAGTAGGATGTTCAAGACCTTCATATGTAAATACGTACTCTAAGATTGTGTTGAATCTATGTGAAATTGATGTATTTTATTGAAAACCTAATAAACAAAAATAATAAAAAAAATAAATAAAATAAAACTGTCTTAAATATCAGTCTAGGGCCCTTTGTTTTTTTGTACATACACTGGGTCTTACTATGTTGTGTTCCTTTAAGTTATTCAATGCGTGATTTTAAAGTAAACCAGTGTGATGTAGTCGACTATATGTACTTCACTAAAAGTATAGCACCTCCCCTGGCCCCTCTGCCATAGGTTTGGTACATCTTTTACGTCGGAAACCCTGTCTTGCTATTAGAATAGATGGTTTTACATCCCTGTAGAAAAACCTTCCTAAGAATGACTATTCTCTTATGTGTTCAGTCCGTCCTTTTCTCGCATCTTTCTTTCTCGCATTCTTAGTGAATCTCCATTTCATATTTTATTTCTCTACTTTGTTTACTCAATCACCCTGTCTTTCCATTGACTCATTTCTATTCACCTTCTTTGCACCTATTACTCTCTGCATATAGCTGCGTTTATAGTTGTGCTTCTTTTTGCCTAAGCATTATATATGTAGAACACCATGTGCTATTTTTAATTGAACAATGCAGCTTTGCCATGGGTCCAGGTAAGATTTTGTTTGGGGGTAGGGGGTGGAGGGGTATTTTACTCCCTGCCTTTGGACGTTGAGATGTAAAATCAGTGTTCCCGGAGTGTAAAAGTTTTAATTGCCAACTAAAATATGTTTGCCAGAAAATGCCTCAATTTTAAAAACACAGGTATGTTCGGTGTACCACATATTTTCATTGCGGCAGCGATTTATAAAAAAGAAAAACAAGTTTTTAAAAACCACACCAAAAGAAACCCTTTAATTTATGGTACTCTTATAGGCTGATTCTATTGAAATGATGACACAATAATAGAGGTCCTCGTTTGCACTGTTGTATGCATTAAAAAGTGTTCATAGGGGACACAACTGCGGGAATTGGTTAAAGGTATGGTGCAATGCTAACAGAAATAACTGGAATGGGTTGATGCCTCTTTTCTAACACAGCAGTGCTGGCATTTTTCAGGGGCAGGTTTCTGGCAATCTAAAATGGACCAGCATGTTGCCTATTTGGGCTGCAGGGTTGTGGAAGGTAGACTGAGCTTTGCATTTTGTTCACGTGCATGAGCGAGAGCTAATCAACCTGCACCCCTGCTCCAAACTCCTCCCCTGCCCTTCTTTCATATGCAAGGTCTTTTTTTTTTCCTTTTTGGTGTTTTGTGGTTTAATCCCGGTCTCGTGTTTATTTTAATGCCCGTTTACCTTATTTTTCCATTGACCACTTTAAAGGATTTTAAGGGCTAACCCATGGCAAATTAAATTGTCTTTAATCTGATAGCAACCTTTTCCGAACTAACTGGAGCATGATTATTTTCCATTTAGTCGCCTCCTTCATCTATTTTGTTATGTCCTTATTTATTTGATAAATTTGGGTACTTGTGTTTTTTGTCTCAATTCTGTTTGTTTAAAGCGGGATATTGTCGACGTATTTGTTGGACACTATATTGTTACATTGTATGAGAACATTTAGTGTAGGGGATCAAGAATCCAGATGTATCTGACTCCTGGATGGTAATGTACCGCATATAATGGCACTACTTATAACTGGAGTAACTGAGGATATTATGCCAATATGTGGTATGATGAGGGAGTACTTGAGCATTTGAAAGTACGCCTATAATGGAATGTATGAGGCCAGATTGAGGCCCAAAATTGCTTCAGTTGGCACTTGGCCTCCCGTAACACAGGGTGGCAGAACAAAGCCATTGGAGGTCACTTCTGCCCCTACAAGGTAAAATGTTTCCATTATCGCCTTTCCTGTGTCTCCTGCTTTTCCTCCAAAAGCCTTTATGCTCTTTCCCCAACTCCTTTGCTCTTCCCCTTTCAGCTGTAGTACCTTTAACCATGTTCCTTCTGCCAAAACCGTTTACATCTGTGTCTCTCACACAGAGAACATTTTCACTATACAAAAGCAAATATTGGCTTGGGTAATGCTGGTTTTCTTTGTATTGTTTTATACCTGGTCCTTAACCAAGCAGCTAGTTAATCCTTAACATGAATGTGTACGGTGTCCACAATGCATCTTTATGACCGACCTACGTACATGTGTGTCCTCGTCTCTTGGGAGGAAATGTAATTGATGTTTGCTGTTTTTGGACATTTGTGCAAACATTTCCAAAAACTTTCAAAAGATGAGCGCACAAAGAAAAACTGGTAGTGTAGTGGTTACGTTTACCTGATGTTCTATAGTGCAACCTGTAGATTTGTCCTTCGTGTTTTCTTGTAGGTGGGTGAAGCAGCAGACTGAGCTAGCTAAGCAGGCACTCAACCCAGACCCCGGACCCAAGTTAGACCTCGGCTTCAAGGAAGGACAGACAATCAAAATCAACATTGCAGTGAGATGCTATTTCTGTTCATTAGATGCTTATGCCTGCTTTAGGAATTGTGACTGCATGAGGATCCTGCTTGTTCATTCAAGCTTTTCCTGATTACTCATACTACGCATGTCTTTGTGTGGTGACTGTAGTGCTTTTACTTGGCAATGATATGGCCACACGACTCAGTTGGTACATTTCGGGGACGTTATTACATTTTCTCCTTTCAGAACATCAAGAAGAAGGAAGCAGCACCTGGAAACACAAAAGCAAGACCTGCTGGAGCGGTGAATATTCTTCCTCCACCACCAGGAGGCAAAGCCCCTATACTTATTGCTCCTCCGGCAGAGCACCCACCTCAGAGTTCTCCACAAACTGTGAAAAGCAGCACAACAGGTCTGCCTGCTACATGTTCTGTGATTTTCCTCTTTTTAATAACTTGACCGAATCTTGATCTGAAATATGATGCATCCCAGTAGCCTGTGTCACAATTAATATATGCTTAATGTTTTAAGTGCAACTTGACACTCCTTCTTAGGAACAGTTTGCATGTGTGGACAGATAGGGGAAGAATACATTGATTTCTGACGAATGTTCAATGTGATAAGTAGCAAGAGGATGGATAGTACATCTGCTTCTCCACCATGGGGTCTGGCATGGATTCACATGCTCATGAATATTCCCTGTCGTCAGGCTGGGAATCCTCGGTAAGGAAAAAATCAGTATCAGTTTTGTTTCTGATCTGTCTGTTTTAGTAGTAACCAATCACTGGTCTCTGGGTCATACTGCCCCCAGCCAATGACTGCCCTCTCCCTAAGCCCCGCCCCTGGCAGCCATCCTCAGATTTTTACCGCACGTTCAAGCGTTGGGAGTCCTCGTGCTATAGCTCTCGAGCTTTTACTGCGTTTTGCGCTTTTTCTAAGAGATTTATCTAATTTTTCGGTTTAATCGAGCCTCAAGCTCCACAGTTTCTACTTCCGATCAACGGGGACCCGTTTCGGAAGTTTCTACGCCCCTTAAGGGTGAAGTTTTTGTTGTTACGCTTCTTGGAGGATTCTGGAAGTTTGAGGCCTACCTCGCGGATGAGAGGAACATGGCCCAGGAGAAGGGAAGCTCCACTCCCGGCAAGCTGTTCAGGATCTGCCCTGGATGCAATCTACAGAATGTGTTCAAGGAGGATGAACATTTGAGATGCCTCTACTTCCTCCACAAGAACGGAACGCACGTGGAGAAGGACTGTGCGTTTTGCATGAACATGTCGGATCAGACTATGAGGGATCGTCAGACCTGTCACGCCAACCGGCTGGAAAGCAAGAGCCCAGCAGGTGAGAAAAAGAAGTCTGAGCGGTCTTAAGTCCTGTGAGGGCACCCCGGCGACGGGGGCCCAACAGAAGGCAAAGCACCGTGAGTCCGTGGGCACCAGGAGCGCCGAACGGTCGGGCTCCTCGGCTGCCAGGCAGGGTGCACATTCACCAACGCCATCAACCACGAGCCAACGCTCTGCCTCGGGGAAAAGCAAATCCGAGAACCCGGCTAAGCTTCTGGAGAGGCCCCAGTCGATCTCGAAGGAACCGGCCGAAGGGGAGTGAGGCGGTCGCCCTCCGCCTAAGGTGAAGGCCTCAAGCACGCCCAAGGTGGTGAAGGCCTTGATTCCCCCGGCCAAGGCCTCTATTGAAGGAGTTGCTGCGGCCCTGGCGAAGCCTGTGGAGGCGACCTCAGGGCCTAGAGTTTCCCTGCCACCGCGGAGGCAATCCTCTTTTAAGCCGATGGAGGAGACCCCAGTGGAAAAAGAGGGGGGGCGGAGGCCGTTACGGACACAACCTCTGAGGAGGAACTGGTCGAAGTCAAAGAAGGACTCGACAAGAATTTGGAAGAGGCTTGTTCCCACGGGAAGGATCCCGACGAGGGGGACGACGAGAGCGAGGGTGGCGACGACGAGGCTCCCGTGGAGGAGAAGCAACCAATGCGCCCGTCGCAACCCGAGCCACAGGACAACTCGTCAGCCATTTTGACCGCAATCCAAGCCTTATGCACGCAGATGAAGACGAGACTGCCCCTACCCCCTGTCGAGAAGCCCTCCAAACAAGAGGAGGAGAATTCATCCAGCCCCGCCCTTTCAGCCCTCATGGCCCTCTCAGCCTTTGTTGCTTTCCCCGGTCCCGAGGGATGACACGGGAACAGATACGGCCACAATGGGGATGGATGACGACAGTGGTGACGACGGGACTGACCTCCTGCGCCGATTCCTCGGGCATCCCCGCCTAACGAAATTGGCTCCTTCCACGCCATGATTGCCAGGGCGTCCGAGCTTTTCCAACTCTGCCCCGAAGAAAAGAAGGAAGGCTTCCTCAACTACCGGCGCGAGGCCAAGAGGAAGACGGTCCTTGCGGTGCCGTTGCTAGATGACATCTGGGACGAGGGACTTGCTCTCCTGAAGAACCCGTCCACGACGCCTGCCAAGAGGGACCAGTACGAGAAGTAGTACTGGGTCCCCGACGCCGCCCCTTTGTGCCTTAGGGCACAACCGACCCCGGATTCGGTCGTCTTGTCAGCGGCCAAGAAGAAAGCGCGGGGGGCATCGGCTTCAACTTCCCCGCCGGACGAGGGAAAGAAACTAGATGCCATGGGACGGCGAGTCATCTCGGCGGCGGCGACGACGATTAAGGCGGCCAATGCCGTAGCGATTATGGCCCACTACGACAGGGAGTTGTGGTACAAGATTGCCCCCCTTTTGGACTTCCTCCCGGATGACAAGAGGGCAGAGGCCCTGGCGATCCTACAGGAGGGTGAGGTGGCGTCGGACCACGCCATAACGGTGGCCATGGGCATTGCCGACACCGGTTTCCGCCAGTTGGGCAACAGTGTTTCCCTACGACGGCGCGGGGGGCTCAAGGCGACGGATTTCCGCCAGGACGTACAAGCCAAAGTTTTGGACATGCCCTTCGACGGGAACAATCTGTTTGGGAAGACAGTGGATGAGTCACTTCAGGCCATCAAGACAGACGTGGAGACGGCTCGGGCCTTGGGAGTTCTCCAGCAACGACGGCCGCCCTTTCGGAACTCCGGAGGCGAGAAAGGTGCCTCCAAGGGATTCGGCGGCTGCTCCTCGACGTACCGTCAGGCGGCCCGCTCCTCGTCGCAGGAAGCCTACAGGGGACGAGGCAAATCGGGTGGATCTCGCCGTCGTCGCCAAGGAGGCCAAGGCGGCAAGGCCGCCGGCAAGCAGGATTGAACTGGCCGTCGTGTCGGGCCCCCACCGGAGGACCCCGGTCGGAGGCCAGCTGACTAAGTTAGTCAGCGCGTGGGAGTCCATCTCCACAGACCGTTGGGTGCTGGATACCCTGGCCTACTGGCACACTCTCGAATTTCTAAAGAAGTGCCCCCGCATTCCTCCCATGGCCAGGAAGGAAAACCACATCCCTCAACTGCTGTTAGAGGTAAGGGCGATGCTCAATAAAGGGGCCATCGAGCTCGTCCCAAAGAGGCTCCGGGGCTCCGGAGTATACTCAAGATACTTCCTCGTCAGAAAGAAGACAGGAGGATGGCGTCCCATCCTGGACTTGCGTCGACTAAGCAAATACATCAAGGCACAGAAGTTCCGGATGGTCACCCTCCAGCACGTGCTGGGCCAGCTGGAGGAAGGCGACTTCCTATCGTCGTTGGGTTTGGAGGATGAATACTTTCACATCCCCATTCTAAAAGGACACCAAAGGTTTCTCAGGTTCGTAGTCCAAGGACGGCACTACCAGTTCAAGGCCCTCCCATTCAGATTGAAGTCGGCGCCCAGGGTGGTCACCATTTGCCTCGCACCAGTGGCTGCGCCTGCAGGGGATCCACGTCTACCCCTACCTGGACGATTGGTTCATCCGAGCAAAGACAAGAGAACTCTCCGTCGAACACACAGCGATGACCGTCCGGCTGCTCACGGACCTGGGATTCTCCATCAACTTGCCCAAATCCCACCTGGTTCCGTCGCAGGTCGCGCTGTTTCTGGGAGCCAAGCTCGATACAATAGCGCGATTGGCATCGCCGACGAAGGCCATCCTGGGCAAGGTGCAGTATCTGCCGGCCACAGACGTGGCCAAGGTGAGGTCCATCAAGTCCCTTCTCGGGATGATGTCCTCATGCATATATATGGTGCGCATGTGCAGGCTTTGGATGCGTCTTCTACAGGAGTTCCTCGACGCTCGTTGGATTCAAGCGGCGGGCAGTTTCGAGGACAAGATCTCGCTCGAAAAGGTCTTCCACCAAGCAATTTGGTGGTGGGGCACCAGTGCGCATCTCGAGGCAGGCACAGACTTTCAGACCCCAGCATACCAGGTGACGGTGACGACAGATGCCTCCCTGGAGGGGTGGGGAGCGCACACCGGAGATCTTCACGCGAGAGGCCTTTGGCTCCCGGTGGAGAGGCCGCTCCATATCAACATACTGGAGCTCCGAGCAGTGTTCTGGGCCCTCAGGTCGTTCCTCCCGTCCCTCAAGGGCATGTTGGTGAGGATCTTCACCGACAACACCACCACGATGTTCTACATCCGGAAGTAGGGAGGAACCAGTGCCCCTGCCCTGTTCAAGGAAGCCCAGGATCTGTGGCATTGGGCCGTTGCCCAGGGGTTGTTTCTGGTACCCTTTCATCTAGCAGGGATAAAAAACACCATCGCCGACTCACTCAGGAGGGAGCTGCGCTCGTGCCACGAGTGGGAACTACGCCAGGATCAAGTGGATCGACTCTTCCAGCGATGGCGCAAACCCCAAATCGACCTTTTTGTGACGGCGATGAACTCCAAGTGCCAGAGGTTCACCAGCAGGTTTCCCCAGCCGAGGAGCATGGGCAATGCTTTCTCGTTCCCCTGGGACGGCCTGTTCCTGGATGTGTTCCCTCCGTTGCCGTTGCTACTCAGACTAGTCAACCAACTCAAGAGGTCCCGGTGCAGGATGATCCACGTCACACCGGCGTGGCCGAGACACATCTGGTTCCCGGACCTTCTGGACTTGTCGGCGTCCCCAAAAGTCAAACTGTCGCCGAACGGAGATCTTCTCTCCAGAGAAGGAGGCGCCATGCTTCATCACGACCCGGAGACGCTGAACTTGCAGGCCTCGCTCCTGCAGCACTAGAGTTTGGAGGGTGCGATAGCCTGGCGGACTGCAAAGAGGTCCTTGCAAAGGCCAGGGTGTCCTCAACACTCAGGTGCTATTGGCATAAGTGGAAGAGGGTCTCTGTCTGGTGCCGTGCACAGAAGATTAACCCTCTACGGATTACGGCCCCTCAGGTGCTACCGTACCTACTATTGCTGGCCAAGGCGGGACTAGCGCATGCTTCCATCAAGATACACCTGGCAGCGATTTCCCGATACACCAGGACGACAGGACGGCCATCCCTGTGGCCTCATCGCCATCGTGAAGGAATTTATGAAAGAACTGTTCCGATCGTTCCCACCGGTGAAGGCTCTGGCCCAGGCGTGGGAGCTCAACGTGGTGCTGACCAGGCTCATGGGGGCGCCATTCGAGCCTCTGCATTCGGCACCGTTGAAATTCCTGTCGTGGAAGACAGCATTTCTTGTGGCCATTACCTCCGCATTACGAGTGGGAGAGATCCAGGCCCTATACTGCAAGCCTCCATACTTGACTTTTCACGAGATGAGGGTGGTGCTGAGGACGCACCCCTCCTTTATGCCCAAGGTGCCGTCGGACTTCCACCTCAACGAGCCCTTGGTGTTGCCAGTTTTCTTCCCGTCGCCTTTGTCACCGGCCGAGAGGTCTTTGCACTCGCTGGATGTAGCGAGAGCGTTGAAGTTCTACGTGGACCGCACAAAGAGTTTTCGGAAGACGTCACAGCTGTTTGTGAACTTTGGACCTGTGAACCAAGGGAAGGTTCTCTCGAAGGCTTCCATTTCCAGATGGCTCTCCGGCTGCATCATGCACTGTCACCGGTTGACAAACCGACCGTTGTGCGGCCGTCCGAGAGCCCATTCGACCAGAGCAATCGCTGCTACCATGGCGTTCTTGTCTGGTGTGCCCCTGCTGGACATCTGCAGGGCTACTACGTGGAGGTCGACACACACATTCACGAGATTCTACTGCGTCGACCGGGATTCCAGGGAGGAGTCCAGAGTCGCCAAGCAGTGCTGCGCAACCTGTTAGCTTGAAGGTGGGCCTGGTGAGGAGGTAAGAGTTGCTTAATGTTGAGCCTTTGCCACCTCCCGTGGTTGTGCATGTGTGTACTGCTATGTATTCTTGTATTCATGAGCATGTGAATCCATGCCAGACCCCATGCTGGAGAAGGAACAAGTTACTTAACTGTAACTGTTGTTCTCCAGCATGGGTCTGGCATGGATTCACATGCGAACCCTCCCTCCTACCCCTCTGCGGCTCTTCACTTGGTCATGCTGCCACTTCACGTGCTACCAAATTTGAGGATGGCTGCCAGGGGCGGGGCTTAGGGAGAGGGCAGTCATTAGCTGGGTGCAGTATGACCCAGAGACCAGTGATTGGTTAGTACTAAGAAAGACAGATCAGAAACGAAACTGATACTGATTTTTCCCTTACCGAGGATTCCCAGCCTGACGACGGGGAATATTCATGAGCATGTGAATCCATGCCAGACCCATGCTGGAGAACAACAGTTACAGGTAAGTAACTTGTTCCTTTTTTATGGTTTGCATTTGCTGAAGAGAAAGGGCATTAGCAATGTGGAACTGCTTGGCAAGACATCTGAAGATTTTGCTTCTGGAGCAGTTTCGACCACAATGGATGGTAGTCTGGGAAACTGGTTTTAGTGGATCTGAGAGACTTGCCATGTGTGTTGTATTTAAGCTTTTATTTTAATTGCAAGACTTAACTACGCTCCTGTGCAAGTTATAGTTTAATAAACTACATTCCCTTGTACACCTCCCTTAGACACTCATAACAAATGCAAGGCATAGGTTGTGCGATGAATGGGTCCTTTATTTTCATCTCAATCACAAGTTGAACAATTGAAGTTTAGTGCCTTTTTATAGACCAGTACGTTGATGGGTTGAAAGGCGTGAGTTTTGGGTGTTTGCATTTCCCAGCCTGGCAAATGAGGGCAATGACTCCGTCCACTCCTTAGTAATGTTCATTGGAAGAGAAACTGTGTTTTAATGATCCTTGTGAGTTACCCTGTACCAATCCCCCTGGGAAAGTACAGGACCACCCCTTGCTAAAGAGGACTGTTTCTTGACTGACTGGGTTGCGACGGTCAGTTGTTTGAGTTTGGAAGTTTAAAAGGATGAAAGACAATGTCCTGGCAGGGAAACCAACAGGATTTCGAAGGATCAGGTTTATAAAGGTCTCTGGTTCAGCCACTGAATTCTTGCTGACATGCATTCTGGAATGAGTGCTGGGGGTAATATCACAATTGAATGATTCCTAAATTATCATATTCCATTGTGTGCCATTGGAATTGGTTTAATAATTTTGCTGAGCATTTATCCTAAAAGTGCAGATAGGAACTGCACAATTAGATAATACAAAATACAGATCAACAACTGAGATCGGAAAGGATGCTGTCCATTTTAAGGTAAATGCTTGTTTGGTAGTGTCACCAGAGCTGTTAACAATCCACTGTGTACATATAGATCTTGAACAACTAAGAAGCTCATTTTAGTGGAATGAATAATTTGGCGGCAGGTAGCCGTTACGTGTTAGCATGCACGTAGTCGTCTCCCTGCCACCAGATTTGTGTAATTCTACGGCAGATTGCAAATGTACAGGGCTAAAGGCAACGTCGGCTTTTGTCCTGCACTTTTGCACTCTGCCATGCAAAGTAAGCAAACGCTGCCTGACGTGCTCTCATGCCGGGCAGCGTTTAATTTTCATTGTGAGCACTACTTACCATGTGCACATGGTAATTGGTGTTCATAATAACAAATAAATGCTGCCTGACATGCTTGCATGTGTAACGTTTAATTATAATTGTACATGCTGCCTCCCATGCGACCTGGCATGAAAATCCATGCCGGCGAAAATTCTGGAGCTTTTGTTTGACACAAAGGAAGGGGGGCAGCAAAAACACAAGTTGTTTCCGACCCCTCCTCTCCACCACACAAATGATTCAATATGTGGCATGATTGAAAGCCGTTGAAGCCTTACTGGGGGCTTTTACGCCTTTAAATCATGTTACGCCACTATGGAACATGATCTCCTAAATTATGATATCTTAGCATGTTGGAAGTATACATGTGGACGTAGTTATGGGTGAAGAAATCGGGGTTGTGGGGGACAAGGGTGATACACCCATCCCCACAATGTTAAGCAGGGGGGGATTCTGGGGGCTCCGAAATGCGAGATGGACACAAAGGTATAGTTTTCTAAATGTTTGCCATTTATTCAAATGAAAAGGTGTGAGATAAGTGCATATCATTCACTATCCTAACGAGGATGTGCAAACTAAACTAAATAAAGATGACCTAGTGTCCAAAAAGTATCTGACCCTCACACTAATGCATACAACATAAGTATACAAGGAATATCTGGCTGTCTTCAGTTCAACAAAACCGTGAACAAGTTCAGACTTATATGTTTTTAGAAAGTACTCCTTGTGACCAGGGTTGGACTCCCTTCCCCTGGATCAATTCAGAAATAACCTTGGAAAAGTTCACTTTCAACAAGTTCTTATCAGTTCATCACAAAATATCTTTTCCCTCCGCTGTGTCCATCCACTTGGTAAAGCAAATGTCTCAAAGCAATTCTTGTCCTCCACAGTATTTTTCTTGGTAAGGCAAATGTCTCTCACAAAACACAAGCTCATAAACCAAGACAATTGTTTTCCTCAGGATGCAAAGCAATAATTAGCATATCACACTTATTCTTCAAATTGAATACATTTGTCAGGATAGCATAGCAACTATCTTTGGTGATGCAACAGTTTGTCAAAATGATGGAGTTAACATGTTCTTTCCACCATACTTTTTTGTCACAACCACACTTCTTCAAAACATCTTCTTTCCTGGTATACTCGCCTGCCAGGAAGAAATCTCCTGCAACCACAATTGGTCTTAGTGGCAATATGTGTTCCAAGGTTCTCCACACCAATAACCCGTGTGAGGAGGCTGAGCAATGGCTGCCTCTTTTTATAGTCTCTTGGAAATGTGGGGTACATGGTTCCCCAAACTAGAAACACCAGAAAAGGAGAATTGTGCCAAGTTGCCTCTTGACTGCTTCTTGATAGCCACTTGGCTGTAGGCAATGTGGGTTACAGATTTGCCCAAGTTGGTATCCCATAAAAGGGGAACCGTGCCTTTGTCGCCTCTTTATTTGTTCGGTTTTAAAAATTGATTACTGACAAATGTCCTGCTTGGAGCGTCCCGGGGTCACTTAACTTCAGGCCAACTCGCTGGTCTCCTTTGGCGTCTCCACTCCACATTCTTCTGCTGCTGCGGTCCTTCTGCGTTCTGCCCACTCCGTTGCCAGCTTCAGCGGTCTGCACTGCTCTTCTCCGGAGCTCTGCCAGCTCCGCTGGGCCTCTGCATCCTCCCTCACAACGAAGCAACACACGTCGGGTTGGGAGCAAGTCTCCCACACATCTGGGTTTCTCCTCCTGCTACCGTCCACTGCGCTGCTTCCTGCTGCGCGCACTCTGTAATACCGCATGCCTTCTCTTCCTGTGTCAGTTTCAGCTGGCGTTGCTTCTGCAGGAATCCCAAAACTCCAGACTGCTTCTGCCTCAACTACTCATTTTGCGTGACTCTCCAGCTGTAGCTCATTATTGGGTTTAAATGTCCCGCTCAGGTGCCTTGCTGTACAACAACTAGACTGCACATTCTGTTCAATTCACCTCTGATCCTTACTGAGTCCCAGTACCACAGACATTATGAATCCTGAAGTACATAGTGGTTTGGTTCTTTGACATTTAGTTAGTTTTGATTGCTTTGAACTGAGAGTTGTCAGAGTAGATGTTCTGTAAAAGGTTTGTGATTTAACATTGGGGTTAGGACCTCTACCTAAGACAGAATCATGACAATTAAAGGATGGCATATTTAATTCCTGAACTCCCAAGGCACAAACCTTATTCTGTTTAGATGACTTTTCATAGCATGTTCTTTGAGTAGTTTCATGGGAGGGACAAGTGCAATGACAGCATGCCATTAGATATTTGGGACTTATATGGCTCTCATTGTCAGGCTTCCAGATGGGGTCGTACCAGGCCTTTTTACACATTAAAATCTTGTAAATACGACAGCTTTATTATTTTCCTGTGTACATTTACACAACAGTGTAGAGTACAGGGCAGTGCAAAGGTCAGGTTACTTGACAGAAACGAGAACGCTTCTTTTGACGTTATTGATGTAATTGCAAGCCATGGAGAAAAGCCCCTGAAACCGAATTTATTTCTCTGAAGCTTTTCAAAAAAAGAAACTACACACCAAGATAAAAGGAATGATTTCTTTCCATTCAGCTTCTGCTGTGTTGTGTGTAGACACTCGTGGAGCAAACGGAACCACCGTGCATATTTGTTTCTTGCATTTTAGGATTGTATAATCAAATGAAAAACCAAGTTACATTTGAGAATTCATCTTATGTAACAAATTATGCTTTTTTTTTCCAGTGAAAGCAAACTAGTATTGCACAATTGTATTTTTCAGAATTCCTCTCCTCTGCGCACAATCATGCAGGAGCAGATCATGTTTACTCTTATTTAATGTACAGTCTAATTATAAAAACAGTGTGTACAATTATGAGTATGCATGGTTTAGTTTACATCCCTTCAACCTTGCAGTCAGTGGGGTACATCAGTGGCAGCAGAGCCTTTGCTCAAAGGTGAGTGACTGTCATTACACCAATCACAGGTGTTATAGCCTCTCAAATCTTCAAGGCTAAATACAATTAAACATTCCAAAACCTGACTCTCCATGAAGTGCAAGTGCTGTTCAAAAACAAATACATTTTTAGCATTTGTAATTTAAATTGAAAGTTAGCAAAACATGTCCCTGTGATAATCCAGATAGTGTTTTAACTTTATGTAGTGCTTCATGCATGGTTCGTCCAACATCTAGGCACGGTGCACTGGCGTAGAGGGGGCCCCCGCAGCCACTGCGGTGCGGAGGTGGGGGGGGGGGCGCTAGCACATGTCCTGGGAGGGGGCCCCCCTTGGAGAAAAAATATATTATTCCAAATTCTTTTTTTTTTTAAATCTTGCTTTTTGAATTCACTCTGTTTTCATAAACAATTTATTTCTGTATCCAAAATCATTTCTTTATGAAGGCAGAGTGACTACAAAAAGAAACTTTCTTTTTGAAGTCAGAGGGTTCTCCCCGCCCCATGATATGGAAGACCTCAGGCTGGAGGCCTCCATGCCATGGGGTGGGGGAGCCATATGACTTAAAAAAAGAAAGTTTATTTTTGAAGTCACTCTGCCTTCATAAAGAAATTATTTCCATTATGTTTCGGTCCTTAACGGAAATACTTTCTTTATGAAGTCAGAGTGACTTCAAAAAGAAACAATTTCTTTTTGAAGGAATAGGGCTCTGCTCAACCCCGTGACGTGTGCTTGTGTGAGTGTATTTTGAAAGGGTGTACACTTAAATGTGTAGGTGGCTGCCTGTATGAATGTATGGTGAAAAGGTGCACACAAATATATGGGTGGCTGGGTGTGCTTGTGTACGGGGAAAGGGTGCACACTTAAATGTATGAATGGCTGGGTGTTCGTGTATGTATATGGTGAATGGTGTGTGTGCTTGTGTTCAGGGGCGCAACAAAACTTACATTTCGGGGGACTGATCCTTCAAATGTTGGGATAGCCGCTAACTTCACGGGCGGTGGAGAAGGGGCAAACTTATTTGTGTGGGGGGCATCTAACTTCTTTACACATTTTAATTAGACTATTCTAGTGCAGCTTCAATGTTACAAGCAGTTAACTCTCTCCTTTAAGTCTGAAAGCACCCACTTATGGACTGCTGTGGGAATGAGCGGTCTCCTGTTCCCTCTCCCTTCCAATCACTCCCCTGGCATGCAAGTACTAATCACACATCATGATTTAAATTGCCTAAAGATTTTGCATTTGAATGCAGGTACTAACAGTAAAATGCTTTACGCTAGTAATTGCTGGTCCCTTGTTAACAGCGAAACCCAAGTGCTGTTTAACATCTGTGTCCTGTTCTGTCCGGCAACTGCTCTGAAGGTCCGCCGGGTAGAGTCAACATAGCCCAGAATTTCAGGAGGTTTGGGGGGGAGAGGGAAGTGGAGTGCTGAAGCCCAGTCAACTCAATGGTGTTATGCCACTACTTGTGTTTAATGCCTTGATTACTTACTGGAAATAGTCATTACTCCTAGCCCTATTCTTCCTCATCCTTGTACTTGTGTATGATGCAATCTGCCTCATACTCAAGTATTGGGATGAGGTAGCGGTACATGGAGATAATGCCTGACTTAGCTACCTGTAATCTTCATTACTCCTAGTCCCACTTTCTCATCTCAGTACTTGCCTATGAGGCAAGGAGTCTCATAAGAATGCTCTGGGACAAGTAAGAGGGGCGTGAAGGTAATTCTTGGCCGAGGAGCTGATTTTGGAGGTTGGGGTAGGGCATGGGAGGTGAGGGGATGTGTGGGTGGCAGGATTGTGCGATCAATCATAATGGTCGTCTATGTCCAGACTAAGCAAGCATGATATGTGGTATTAGTGGCTAGACAAGCATTTTGGTGCAGCCTGTCTGGTCATTCCTCATTTTGGTAAGACTGTTTTTTAACTGCGCATTTCTGATAAAGCAGTCCTGCTAAGTGTAATTACCTGGCTAGACTGCCATTTGGGTGCTGCCCGTCTAGCCGTTTCTTACTGCAGCATTGTATATTTTTCTGGGCATCTGTGATAAAATGATATGATATACAAGTCATTTATAACACGCCTGTACACAAGAGCTTCTAGGCGCGACAAGACAAGGGAGGGAAGACAGAGGGAGGACAAGACAAACAATCTTACTAGGCCTTGTGTCATTCAGATGGTGCGAGAACGAGAAATGCAAGGTGAAAGGGAGGGAAGTGCAAGGAAGAGGGAAGGGGAAAACGGGGTAGTAATGCTCTGAATAAGTGCAGCCAGGGCGCCCGGCTCTGGGTAGTGCAAGGAGAACAAGGGGCTGTACGGTTACAGTTACAACCCCTAAGTGCATTGGAGGCCCGGAGGCAGTGCAAGGGTGACTGATCAAGAAAGAGCCTGCACTCAGTGAGACTGAGCGTAGCCAAGCAACCAGTCAGTACAGCACAGGTAGGTCAGCAGGGGAGTGAGAGGGAAAGCAGAGGAGAAGAGAAAAGTTTTGAGCTGCTTCCAAAAATTCAGGTGGTCCGCTCAAGTTTGAGAGGGGCAGGGAGGCCATTCCAGAGGAAGGCACCTGCAGAGGAGAGATGTACCCCCCCCCCCCCCACTCTCTGCCTGGAGAAGCATCTAACCCTTTGAGAGTTGGAGGTAGCTGGGGGAAGGGCTCGAAAAGGAAGGTGTTTTGGAAGAGAGCGTCATGTAGTGTGGGCCCCGACTCCAGAAAGCCTTGTGGACAGTGCAAAGGGTCTTGAACTTGATCCTTGCAGCCACCGGGAGCCAGTGGAGAGATTTCAGGGCTGGAGAGATACGATCCCTGAGCTTGAGCCTAAGGATAAGTCTCAGTCCTGTTCCGGATTAGCTGCAGAGGGCATAGAGCAGAAGAAGGCAGATTGAGAAAAGAGGCTGTTGGAGTAGTCCAGCCTAGAGAGAACCAGGGCTCTGGAGACAGTGAGCTTCTGGGGGAAAGTGAGAAAGGGAAGAGACCCTTTGAGGAGGTGCAGCTGATAGTGGGAATTCTTGGCGACGTCCGAGATGTGAGGAGAGAGTGGAGTCGAAGATGACACCAAGGTTTTTTTGCCTCGCAGGAAGGTGAAGGAGAAGGGCCCAAGCTGGATGGCCAGAGAGAGAGGGAAAGCAGGGGCAGGGTCCCATTGAGAAGGATCTCTGTCTTGGTGGCATTGAGGCAGAGATCTTTGGAGGCGCACCAATCCTGAATTGCGAATAGACGGTCAGGAATGCGAGAGAGGAGAGGAGCCCGATTGAAAGCCGTCATCCGCATAACCCTGAAGTTAGAGGAAAAGGTAGAAATCAGGTAGGCCAAAGAGGCCAAGTAGAGGTTGAAAATCCAGGGTGAGAGGATAGAGCCCTGGGGAATGCCACAGGTAGAAAGAGAGGTGGCGGAGAGAAAGGGACCAAGTTGGACCTGGGAGGGGCTGTCCAAGAGGAAGATCAGCCACTCCAGGGCCCGATCCATGATGCCCAGGTTCTCGCGTAGTCGATTGATCAGGATGGCGAGGTGACTGTGTCGAAAGTAGAGGAAAGATCAAGGAGGATTAGGACAGAAGGAATGCTGGAATGAAGGTTAGAGAGCAGATCTTCACAGGTGTTTAGGAAAGCCGTTTCCATGCGTCTGGCAGCTCTGAAGCCAGACTGATGGTTGTGGAGACAACAGATTCAGTGTGGAGAGTAAGCTGGGAGATGGACAGCTTTTCCAAGAGTTTGCCCAGGAAAGGGGTGATGGAGATTGGGTGATAATTTGCAGGTAGATGGGATCGGCACACTGCTTCTAGAGGAGTGGGTGCACAAGGAAGTGCTTAACGGAAGAGGGGAACGCTCCAGTGGCGAAAGAGCGATTACAGAAATCGGCCAATGCTGGAGCAAGGATGTCAATATGGTCCTTGATCGTTCTGGAGGAGCAGAGGAGCACCTGTTTGGACGACACTTTCATAGATCGGACTTCTCTAGAAACCTCATCAGGTGTCAGAGAGAAAGAGGAGAAAGGAGGAGAAGAGGTAGAAATGGCCAAAGGGTGCCGAGAGAGGAGGAGATAGAGGACAGGATGTCCTGAGTTTTAGCAGAGAACTGAGAGGCCAGAGCCATACAGAGGGACTGGGAGGGAACAGGAGAGGTAGAGACTGTAACAGGATTGGTCAGTTCTTTGCAGATTTTAAAGAGTTTCAGCCATGTTGTTGGAGGCCGCAGAGACCTGGGCTTGAATGTGTGCTCTCTTCTTGAGTGTTATTGCTTCGACTGGCATTTTGGTGCAACCGGTCTAGGTATGTCTAAATCTGGCCTGGCATCCTTTACTGTAATGTTATTGCGTGTCTACACTGGTCTACATTGTGCGGCCAGTGGGACATGTTTTCAATGTGGCATGGCATTTTTAATAGCAAAGCATTCAGGTTCCTGTGCACTGTTGGTGACTTGCATGCATTGAATTGGTGTTATCCTACAGATCAATTGCGAACACTCTGGCATTTTAGGCATTTTTCCTCAAACTGCTGTATATTGCATTTAAACACATATTTATATCTTTCTCATCTCATCGTTCAGTGTGCGGCGGCATACCCCTTCAGCAGCACGTTTGTGCGTATTGTGCAAGCATGATAATCTAGGCCCACCCAGAGTGTGGCACGACCCGTGATTTGTTGCCGAGTGGGCGGGGGGCAGGGGGGAGTGGGGGCCCCCCCTTCAGCATGGCTCACAGGGGGGCCCCCACATTTTGTTACGCCACTAGTCAAACTCCACCCTTTCCTCAAGATTGTAGTAGTGCATCACTTGTATAGTGCCTTTCACCGTTGGTATGGGCCCAGCGCACTGTAGGTTGAATGCCCTTGGGGGACCGGAGTCCAGGTATGGGAAAACATTTGAGGAGGTGCTTGTATGCCTGTGTGCATATTGGCCAATACTTGCGATACGAGGGATGGCCAAGTCCCTGCTGTCCACTGTGATGAATCCTGTGGAGTTATCACCAAACCCCAGCTTAAAGTCTCCATGTGGCCAGGGGAAGACAGCCACTACCTGATCCTAACCCCAGGGGTATTATCGAGGGGGCTGGGGGGATCACATGGGAGAAGGCGGCTATCGGTGGGGAAATGGTAACTCCACTAGGAGAGATGCAGTATTCACCTTCTGAAGATGTAACATTCCCAGATATTTAATGGCATACTATCAATGTACCAATCCCTTTAATATCAAGAACCTGTTCTAGAAAGACAGTTAAACAGAAACAAATTGGTGCCTCAGTGACTCATGAATTAAAGATGAAAACCTTGAGTTATCATGATTCTGTCTTAATGAGAAATCCCCATTCTAATGTGAAATTGCACTCTTTTACAAGTTCCCCTTACTCTAGTAAATCTGTTTATAGGACAATCTGATTTAATTTTAAATGAAATGGAACAACTTAATATTACATGCTTTCCTATGGACTACGGTTCACATAATGCTAAAAGTACTGGGACGAAGAAGAGGAGCTTCGACGTAATGGAAACTCAGAACAGTGAATATCCAAAGGTGCGGTCTAGTCCTTGCCAATTGGAACACCTGAGTGTCATATCTAAAAGCCAGGCTGGAATCCGGCTGTGTAGTGAAGAGGAAGAATCAGTTCATGGCTGTGCGAAAGGCGTAGCAGGAGGAGCTCAAGCCATTCGAGGTGCAGGAGCAGCCACAGAGAGAATCCCGCCAGCACAAGTCAGCATGACGGGTGAAAACCAGAAGAACTGTGGAGTACGCGAGCGGAAGACGGCGTCCTGAGAGGAAGCACAGCTGTGAAGACGATGCGCTACTGAATCAGTGTGAAGCCGACTCGGGAAGCCGCGGAAGATCAACAGAGCTCTTATTGCTCCTGGAGACCCAGCACAATTTACCGGAGGTTCGCAGAAGCAGGAGAAAATGCTGACTGATTGCAGAAGCACTGCTGCAAAGCCTGACAGCCAGAGGTAGTCGCTGCAAAGAACCAGTGAGTTGGCAGAGAGTGAATGCTGACCCCCGAGGGCGCTCTATGCATGAAAGCTGTCACAATCAAATGATTTTTAATTCCGAACAATTAATAAATCTAAGCAGAATGTGTTTAATCAATACCAATTAATTAAAGAAAATGAAGCTAAGTTCAAAGAAGAAATGTCCCTTATAATGGACTTCAAGAGGGGAAAGTTTGTAACCAGTACTACCCGCCGCCAAGAAGCTGTCAAAAGACTTTGGGCAAACTACCAGCTGGGGAAACATCTAACCAATATTACCAACAGCCAAGAGGCTACAGGCAGACCATATCAAGACAACCCTGGGGAAAAGCTCCTAACCAGCCTTACCATCAGCCAAGAAGTTGTGAGAAACCCTTAATAAAGCAACCAAAGCATAAGTTCCCTTTTAAGGAACATAGTTCTGGGAAAGCTTATACCTTTTTTCTTCATTTTATTTTTTACAGTGGCCATTGAAGCTGATGGTGATGATGTTGTTTTATCCATCGATGAAGAGAAGGCCTTTGACAAGGTTGAGTGGACCTACATGTTTGCTGTTCTGCGTGATTTCAGCATCGAGGGATATTTTTTAGATATGATCTGGCTATTATACGACGACTCTTGAGTATCAGTGGTTATTAACGGCTTCACCTCTGCGCCTTTTTGGTTGTGCTCTGGTATCCGATAGGGCTGCCCTTTATCGCCCCTTCTTTACACCTTAGTTATCAAACCGCTTGTTGCCAAGATTCTTCGGGACACAGAGGTGGAGGGTGTAGCCAGGTAGGGGAAAGGAGCACTGCATATCATTATACACAAATGATGTCCTATACCTTGCTAGATCATGACATAGCCTCTTCCCGGATCCAATCTATTTCACGCAGCTTTGGTGCAATAGCAGGCTTTTAAAAAATGTTATACCAACTTCCCATAGACATCAGTTTTCTAATCGCCCTTTTTCGTCAGTTCCTTATTTTAGACCACAACTCATCCCATAAGACTACTTCACCTACAGCTGCTACAAGTGAAGGGGAGGGAATTCTTAGTCACTGGAAATGGAAGGTGTAATGCAACTTTCATAATCGGAGGAAGAGTTAGAATAGGAAAGTAAGGACCCATCTGTAACTCAAGGGAAATTGACAAATGAACACTTCCTTTCGACAATGAATAGGATTACCTCTTTCATGGATTTCGTAGTAAAACAACAATTTAAAAGAAAATCAGACTTTAATGACAATACAGAGACGATTGACAAAGGTCCAAGTAGAAAATGCAGGTCAAGAGGAAGATCAATTTCTAAACCATCAGTCAACCCCACACCTCTAGTACACCAGAAGGGATCCAAAAAGATTGGAAACACATGCAAATTATAAAACTCCTTGTCCAATTTTGGTAACGTGGACGGAACGGCAGGCTTATCTCTGAAAAGCCGTGGATCGTTGGTTAGTTGTAACACAGCGATAATACAATTATTACCCAGTGATAAAAGGGACTGTCCGGTCAAGGTTGTATAAAAAAAATCCAACCTTAAAAGGAATGCACAGGACAGCTTCAAAGAAGGAAAAGGGATGCACTTTGGATACTGACAGGAGGGTAGTTGGTATGGTAAATGACCACACCAATTTAAGGTTTCTTGGCTCCGGCACAAAGGGAGAAATGGGTCTTAAAATGTTTCTAGGGGCCTTCTGGGAAGGAACTTGTGGACAGAACCACAATGTACCTTGTGCTGTAGGTATTATTGTTGCTTGACTGGGCAAGTCTGCTTCAGGGCACTTTGCAGGCTTCTATGATAGAGTTCAAGACGGGACTCTGCTGCGGGTATCGGGCGGCAAGACTGTTCGGGGAGTGAGGCTGGACAATCGACTGCTGGCCTGCTTGGTATAAGGAATCGTCTCAGTGCTGGTTGGTGGTTCAGAAGCACTGGTTGAGGCGTTGCAGAAGTCTTTGTGACTGAGGCGTAACAACGGTCAGCGTTGCAGTCACTTGTAGCTCGAAGGACTCGACTGGCTCGAAAATGTCCTTTAAGGTGGCCGTTGGTAGATGTTCATCAGTGCACTTCTCCTAGCTTCTTCACTGGGATCGTGTCGTCCTTTTAGGGCGGACGGCCCAAAGCTGGGGAGTGTTGCAGGCAGCTTTCTTGTCCTTGGTTTTGGGTTCAGAGACTCTGGCAGCTTGCTGCAGAGCCTAGCAGGGCACCCTGTGTGCTGGCTGGGTACTGGTTCTGTAGTGGCTGGAGGGTCCTCTGGATTAAGTAGCTCCCTCTGTTCCCTAGGAGATGTTTTGGGGAGGGATCTTGCGTCTCTTTGGAGGTACAGTCCTTCCTTCACTGGCTGAAGATGTAAGACAGATTGTACCTTCGGCCAGGGTCCAATGATGAGTTCTTCTTGTTAAGTCTTTAGATGATCTGCCAAAAGAGGGGCTCAGCTGAACAAAAGAGCAGTGCGGATCCATGGAGCCTTTGTTAGTTATGAAGAGAATTATTCACCAATGCACACCAGATTTCAATCCTATAAAGAAAACATGATTTGGAATGTACAACCCAAACTTGAATGCAGGGCAGGAATTAAAACCCTGACACAGAGCCATTAGTCAATACATACAAAGTGTCCAATCTATGGGCAATCCGTCCAATGCACACCTTCAAACTGAAGAACCAGGTCAATAATTCCAATCTACATAGAGCCATTTTCATTGAAACATTTGATGTTCTGTTATGAAAATGTTCTTTAATATTAATCCGTTATTGGATGCTGAGCGCATTTCAGGGACCATTTCCCCTTCCACAGGAGCCGAACTCTAAATACAAACATGAACAAATTTCATAGCTTACATTATTTTATCCATATCACTCATATCACCCTCATCACGGAGCTCTGCCTGTTCGGCCTAATACTGAATTGCCTATTGTCTTTCATACTGAACATCCTACAAAGATCAATACAGATCTCTGACCTTATGAGTAACACTGAACTTGCCTATTGTGTATAACACTGAAATCAGCCAGCTGAGTGTAGTACTGCTCATTGTGCATACTATTGGCATTTGCCTCCTTGCTCTAACTTGAACCTGCATATCGCCATTATCCTGAACTAGCCTGTATCTATCACTGATCTCTGACCCCATGCTTATCACTGAAATTGCCTACTGTATTTAATACTGAGCTAGCCTACAGTGCCCACCACTGTCCTCTGCCAGCATATTGCCGTTACTAATTGCCACATTTGTGATTGCACTATATGTAGCCCACTGTATTGTTGCACACCAGTCTATGCCAAACCAGCCTACCCGCCAAATCTCTGTCCTAGCCTGTGGCCTGATTGACTAGACTTAGCATGTCCTCATACATGCCAACTTTAAACTATGTGCACTAGAAATACCCAGATGACACTCCTACTGATTGTTCTACCACTAATCCTGGAACAGACTACAACTATACACCCCAGTATAGGCACTTACCCTGTCCCCCTCCTGACAGGAATAACAGACCCTGAGCCAAACTACCCTGTCTCTATGAACCTAAGATCAGTACTAACACAAACCCTGCATTAGCTATAGCAATACTGTACCGGGTTGCGAACCAGCACCCAGAACACACCATGAGACTTGGCTCAGAACCCCGTACCTTGTCTCCCATCCTCTCACCAAACCCAAAACCACAACTGAACAACCAAAACTCGTTCCTACCAGACTTCAGGAGCCTAGAAACCTGACCACTATCTCTCGTGCCTTAATACTAGATCACTTGTGGCACATGCCACTGAAATAGCAGATTTGCTATCCACCGACGACCATGACATACTAGCTATCACCGAATCATGGCTGCATGACGCAGCAGGCCCTGCCTTTTCAATAGCAATACCAGATAATTACCAAATATTTAGAGTCGATAGACCTAATACCAGAGGCGGCGGCCTTGCCATTATAGCAAGATCTGACCTTGCTATAAGACTCCTGACCCCACCTCTACTAAACCACTGCTCATCGCCAAATTGCCTATATCTAATTGCAGAACCTTATCAATCTACATGAAATATAGACCTGCATGGCCCATCTGCACTTTTGAAGAGGATATTTCTAGCCTGTGTCCTGGGAAATATTAATACTGGGCGATTTTAACCTGGGATTGAACGATCCAGAGTACAAACACGCTCGGGCACTAGCGACCATCCTCTCAGACAATGGATTATTCCCAAAAATCTATGTACCCACCCACATCAAAGGTAGGACTTTAGACTGGGTGGCTGACATTAATTGCAAAACTTCCATGACTAAAGTAAGCCCGCAATTGTGGACTGACCACCATATGATAAATTTCTCCTTAGCCTTAAACAACCAAACAGCCGTAGGTAAAGTCTTAGCACCACCTCTCCCTACCAGGAGCAAAGAAAGGATCACGTCAGACAACTTGCTACCACATCTCCTACCACCAAACAACTCTCTCCCTAACGACTCTGACCATAACCTCCTTGTTGAGGCTTTCAACAAATCCATGTATAAGACTTTAGACGTCATTGCACCTGTCAAACTGCATAAAGGCAAACGGCGTGCACACCTCAATGCCTGGTTCACACACCACCTCTGACTACAAAAACAAAAATTAGAAGCCCTGTGGCGCCACACCCCATCGGACGTAAACAAGTTGAAGCTTACTCATTGCGCAAATATCTACAAAAAAAGAAATAATTTGTACTAAAAAAAGACCTCTATAATGAAAGAATATCCAATGCCAAGTCCAACACCAAGGAACTCTTTAAGATTCTCTGGGAACTGGAATCCCCTATTCCCTCCCCACATAATGTTCCAAAGGACAAACAATGGTGCATCAGCATCCAGGATGCCCTCACCAACAAAATAACCTTACTCCAAAACAAGATTGCCAACAAAAAAGCCGCCCTGTCCCCGACCGAGTTGCAATCCACCAGCCCCACTGAATCCATATCCATCTAGAACCATTCAGGTTCACCAAATTATCCAGAAAACAGACAAAATTATTCTGTCCCTGAAACCTTCAAACTGCCAGGGCGACAACTGTCCCACCCAAATAATCAAAGATGCTGCGAGAGACCTCTCGCCATTCATCTCAAAACGTATCAATGACTCTTTCACAACTAACACGGTCCCGAGCAACCTCAGAGTCCTGGGTCTTATCGCTTCTAAAAAAAAAACGCTAGACCCTTCTATTCCAACAAACTACAGGCCCATCACTACGGTGCCCTTTCTCCTTAAAATAATCGGCAGAGTAGCATACTTGCAAATACAGAAATACCTTGAGGCTAACCACTTCCTAGGCTCTCGCCAATCCGGCTTCAGGCCACAACATGGCACGGAAATGGCTCTAATTGACTTAAAAACACAAATTGATGTGCTCAAGGACGAAGGGAAAACTGCCATGCTCCTTCTCCTTGACTTATTGGCGGCCTTCGACCTGGTGGACCACCAAGTTCTTTGCAAACATCTAGCCTCAGCGGCTCACTTTTTGAGAGACGCAATAGCATGGTTCCAGTCCTTGCTAGACAATAGAACAATTAGTTTTTTTCTCCCTCAGCTTCAGCAGACCCTATCCAGACCACTTGCGGCGTCCCACAAGGCTCTTGTGTATCGCCAACCATGTATAATATATTTACCAAGCCTCTTTTTGACAAATTAGACAGTCTGGGTGTCACCTACACAAATTATGCATATGACGCCCAGATCCTCATTCCCCTGTCTGGCGATTTCGTCAAAGACTCTGCTCTGGTAAATAGAACATACCTCTTCATTCAGGCATGGATGGCCTCCCATGGCCTCTGCCTGAATGACGACAAAACAGAAATCCTAATTCTTGGATCTCCTGCCAACCTAAAAAAACTAAACTCAACTATTCTGTCTTTAACATAGACAGGAACATAATCAAGGTAGTTAAGGAAGTTAAAACATTAGGTTTTTACCTCGACTCAGCTTAACACTAAGGAAACGGGTAAACTCCATGGCATCGTCTACTGCCTACACATGCAAGCTCATCAGAGCTTGCAGACCATTTTTATCCAAAGCAAGTTGCATTATCCTTGCCAACGCCTTAATAATGTGAAAACTGGATTATTGCAACGCCTTATACCTAGGGGCTAATAAATACATCCTGGACAAAATCCAAATTTTACAAAATAATGCCCTCAAAATGGCCTTGAATATGCCCTACAGAGAACACGTCGCTAAACTTGGAAGAGATCACCATTGGCTAAAGATCAATGACCGGATCCTACTCAAGACAGCCTAATTGACATCGAAATGCCTTATCAATGCAGCACATCCTTATCTATCAGAGAGACTGGTCAGGAGAACTTCTATCCGCCCCTCTAGAGCGGCCAACACCTTTTGCCTAGAGATACCCAGATTCAAATAAAAAGAAATCTAGAGGTAACAGCTTCCCTGTAAAAGCTGCCCAGTCCTGGAACGTACTACCCCTACCCCTTAGAGCAGATCAATCCTTCTTCAGCTTCAGGTGCAATACCCTGCCTTGGCTGCGCTGCAATGACACATGAGCCCTTTACACTGTTGTATATACTCATGTACTTGTTTGTAACCTACTGTGCCTTTTGCTTTGTACCTTTTGGCTGTATTTCCCCTGTGTATCTTTCTGCCTAAGGCATCTTGCTACTGTGTAACCTAAGCTTGAAGTTTTCTTGCATTCTGTGCGCCGAGTTACCTAACGGTTCGGTGCGCCCTACAAATCAACAAACTAGTTTAACAAATAATCTTAAAGTTCAACATGCCACAGATTTACAAACTACTTTTTTCACTACAAAGTGATCCCAGTTTTTCATTCCAAGGCTATATTAGAGTGCACATGATTTCCCATTGCCATTCATTTGTAGTCTCTGAAAACAACCATTGATCTCTGACATGCAATAATATCCAAATACCTCAGAGATATACCCATTTGTTTCGCTGTTCTAAAGTGCAATCGAAGCACCCAAATGTGACTGGGTGCAGAGATGCCACTTAAAGTTGTACCCTTGTATTCACTTGGAAGTTTACATATATCACGCAACATACCTGTCTCCAATGCTTAGTGACTAGAAGAATTGTCTAGATAAACACAGTTCCATCACCGTATTGTGGAAAGCCACAATCAATCCGCAAGGTAAAAGTCAAATATAATACTCATTAAATAACAGCACAGGCAGGAGTGGAGCTAGCATCCTTGATAACATGTTACTCCATGTACCTTCAATGAATTACCAGCTATGAAAAACCAGAGCTTTAGAGCTGTACGTCAGCTAAATCAGTCATAGTATCTCAGTCACAGTGAGTTTCGAGCACGGAGCCTGTTATAATGCATAAATGGCCCTCATTATATACGGCCCCAGCAGACCTTGCTTAAAAGTCAACCAATATATCGATCTATGAAAATAGTCTTCCATCCTACCTTACTGCAACTGATGGGTTCTTCGATCCTCCAAAATTGCTATCAGAGCTTCTCACATCTGAGAAGTAACTCTCCGACCATGCAGCCATAGAAGTAGCTTTTCCTAAAGCACTCACGTGACCAAACTAAACAGATGTGTTTCGTACATGTCCACATGGTCCCAAAATGACGGGCAGGCTAGGGAGTAGCTCTATCGGCCATCTTGGAGTGGACTATATATATTATATTTCTGGCTAGTGAAGGGCCTAGCCTTCGTTCCTAAAATGTATATACATTTGCTATTAGCAAATAATGTGAATCCAAAATGTACGGGATCCTCACCCTCAATATGTGTGAAAATGATGGCAACTCCGGAAAAGGAGACGTGCACAATGTACATGTGTCTATTTCTCATCTATGTACAAACTGTATTTGCATGTTAACTACCATGGCTATCCTAGAGGAATAGCCTGATGGAGTACGGATACAGTACCATATCCCACATGGATGAACAATGCACCCACACGGGTGATGAATCGAAATGAGACAGTCTCACTACTAATGCATAATGTATCTTAAAGATGCATCTATATAACCGGTTGGAATGAAAATCCAATCCTCCAAGTGACATAACAGGACTCACGTAAAGGTCTACATGGAGGAAACACCCAATTGTGCAGTGAGTATTAGAGTGTGTCCCTACTGCTGCCTAATATGTCAGGAGAGATTGTTAAGTGTCTAAAATGGCCACATGGTAGAGATTACAAACAACCAATATCCAACCTATTTTTAGAAATCTAATTAACCTTCCGGGGTTATCAAAGACATTTTTGTATATGAAACTCCCTCAATTGATCTGTTTAGGCATACACAATATAATACAGCCCTACCTAGAATTTTCATCCTCACCCTGAATAAATCATACAAAAAGTAATCGTGTCAATCCAACATAAAGCATTCAAATGAAACCGTTTAAACAAAACTCTTCATTCATGCCCCTTGGATATACCGTGTCCAGCAAATGTATCCAAAACATTTCTGTTTGTAGGAGGCGTGTACTGAATTCGCCTCCCCTGCTTAGGGGTTTCACCACTTCCAATATAAACTGTATTTGTGCAATTGTATGTCGTTTTTCATTAAAGTGCTGTGCTACCGGTAACTTGGTGTTCTCAGTCTGGATATTTGATTTATGCTTCGTCCACCTTTCTCATGCTGTTCTCGATGTTTGGCCTATATATAGTAGACCCCATGGACATTTGATGGTATAGATCACTCCAAAGGTCATACATGCGGAGTAATCTTGCAAAGTGATCTTTTTGCCTGTGTGTGGGTGTGTGATAACGTGTCCTTTCATCAAATTGTTACAATTACTGCACGCAAGACGGGGAAACGTTCCCTGCTTACAAGTATTAAGGACTGTATCTTTGTGGTTTTTCTGCATGGTCCAATTTGTCCCTAGCGGAGGCCCCACATTTGTAAGCTATCATTGGTGGTTTCGGGAACAACCTCAGCAGTTGTGGGTCATGGTGGAGAATACTCAATACTTTTTCAGAATATTTCAGATTTGAAAACTTTGTCTCGAATATTTAGATTCAAATGTTAGGGCTCCTGGTTGGGAGCCTATTCTACCCAGGAGGGTTAGTAGGGAACAATGATTACAATTGAATATGTTCAAGAGAAATAGGTGCTATCAAAATACTCCTGTTTTTTGTCACCCTCTGCATCAAAGAATAAATATTTCCAAACTCTGTTGTAGAATCAATCTTATTTTTTATCTAAAGTTAGTACAGTTCAAAATAAAATGGACGTTTCAGAGTTAGCAACGAGAGAAAAAGGGAGGTCATTGACCTAAAGTACAGAAAATATTTACATCACACGGAGTCAAAAGTTTTTCGGTAGGACAACCATTTTGTGTGTGCAAGACAAAATCAAATTCAAATTTCATTTGTCAAGGAGTTTGCATGAAAATGGCAAACATATAAACAATTGGACATTTACAACTTCACTTGAACATTTCGACAAAAACAAGTCATTTTCATTGTGTACAGCAGCATGGATGTACTGCAGTTGGGGATAGTGCGTCTACACCGCGGTGTTTCAGCCGTTTCTAGGTGGGCTTAGTATGCCACATCTGGTATACGGCCTTCATCCGGACGGGCGTCTGTACTGTATGAGGTTTGTGCTGCAGGGGGAATGGAGACAATTGTCAGGGGAGTATTCATGCACCGATTATTTAAAGAAGAATAAATCGTGTGCTGTGCAGTATTGAAAACACACACAGCTTACTTATGGGTGTATTAATTCCAAAGGTTCTGTTATTGGAAATTGTATAAGCCACAAGGGCTAATCTCTGTCTGATCCTATTGTGAAAAAACAGAAAGAATGGAGTTTCTTGTTGGTATGAAGATCACCTAAGAAGGGATCGGAAACAACTCGATTATGGCGGGCACTCTTCATAACACAGACTCTTACCTCTCGGCTGGAGGTGAAGTTTCACTTGTAAACGAGCCTAGTTTTTCTTTTCTTTAAAATGGTCCAGCGGCCAAAAACCTAAATCGAACGGGAATATCCAATTAGTATTTTATGGCACTAAGGGCACCTCAGTAGTTCTGAATGTTGAATGCGGGCAAAATGGCCTTACCTGTCAGGGTACATTTAGAGACATAAGAGTGGAATCAGTGTCCTTGGTTTGGGTCTCAATAGACATTATTTGGGGATCTTTTCTATTCGAAGTACTGCCTCCCTTAGTACTTAGTCCAGGTAACCTTTTTTTTGCAAATCTTTCTTAGATTTAAGCACTTGGTTTTTAACACTTCAGGATCTGTAGTGATCCTTTTAAGTCTAAGTATTTGACTATACGGTAAACATTTAGTCCTGGTTTTAGGATGGAAACTGGCATACTCCAGTAAATTAACATCTGTGGGTTTGTGATATAAAGTTATACCCAATTCACCTTCCACTATTGCCAATTGTAAATCCTAGAAGTGTAGATTGGGGTCGCCCATTTCCAAAGTAAATTTAATGTGGGAATATGACCGGTTAAGATAATCAAAGAATGACATGGTTTTGTTCCCCTTCCAAATATATCAATATATCTCTTCCAAATGAGTATCTTTTCTGACCAGTTTGGATGATCCAGAACAAAGGTTTTTTCAAATAGGTACATGAAGATATTGGCATATGCTGGGGCCATTGCTGAGCCCATAGAGGTCCCGGATGCCTGGGGATAGAATTTACCTTGCTACCTGAAAGTTATTAAAGAGTATGATGTTAATGAGTTCAATAATTAATTGTTTGTTGCTTCTCACTGTATCGGAGTGTAAAAGCATCCCTTCAATAGCCTCAATCCCTTTATTATGGGGGATAGATGTATATAAGTTATTTACGTCTAGTGAAAAGAGAATCCACAGATAACGATGAGGATCCTGGTAAATTAATTTCCAAATTCGAGAGACTAATCAGATGAGAGATCTTGATAGCTCCATACCACCACTTTGGTTGAGCATTAGAAGTCATGTAAAATACCCTGAGGATTTACCTTAGATCAACCTTGTGCAAAGACGAGGCAGACTTTGTTAAAAAGTGGGATCAGATCCTGAACAAATGTTCTTTGGAATTGATCTTACTTGGAATCGAGGAACTTTCCAAATCTTGGTTCAATTGACAATGAAATTATTGATCTAAAAACACAATTGAGCTCATTAAAGACCGATGCAGAGTTGAAGACTATTTTGGACGACATCAATTTAAAACCTGCCTTTTCTCAACGTGATCTGGAACTAAGGAAATTGAGAAAGTTTAAAAGTGACACATTTGACTACATGAATGACAGTTTACTCCTGCCAGAAGTATTATGCACAAAGGTCCCAAAATAGATTCCCTAATCCCATTTCTGGCCAGTCGAGCTCTGACAGGAGCAGCAATAACCGCTCGCAGGAAAACGTCGGAGCTGAAAGAAACCAAAACAGGAGCATCCTCCACTACGCTTGTCCATCGTATAACAACATTGGTACCGTGACTCTCTGGGATTAACACGTCGCCATCTCACCCAGAAGTGGTTTCTTTTTTAGAACAAAGAAAACCAGGAGAGGGGGGAAAAAGATCAGCAAGACAAAGGCATAGAGACAAGAAAGTATTGTGGTAAACATTTCCAGTAAAACCTTGAATGAAGGACAATTGGCAGTTCTCAATCAAGGACTGTCGTTTATACCTCCATTTAACACCACCTTGTTTGAAGAGAAAATCAATCTTCATAAACTCTTTTGAGAAATTCGCCTTTCGATATTCTGAGACACAGCCACAATTGGAGGAACCATCCATAACTTTTGACGATTTGGAAATGCGCCCTAAAAGTAATTTTGACTGCTCGGTTCAGAACTCAGTTCTCAATATGTTAGTGAAAGTGTTGGTAGAGCTGCAGAGGATTAATTATCCCTGTCATATAAAGAACATCCAGTTGGCACAGATGGAAAGATTAGCTAAGGATGAACAATTGACCTTGAAACCAGCAGACAAAGGAGCAGCCAAAGTGGTAATGACTCCTCCTATTTAAATGAGAGCTGATTGACACTGTTGATAATTGAGTCCACATATTGTGTTGGACCATGACCAATTATAGAGATTAAAGCATTGATCCAAACACTTGTTGAGAGGGCTTTTGACAATGAGTGGATCAGCGAAAAAACAAGTACATTTCGAATGGATTGTGTCCTCCAATCTTTGACGTGTAATGTCCACAGCTGTGCTGCTTCTGAAATTTTTTGGCAGAGGGCGCTCTGCGTGGATGGCTTCGGGTCGATGTCGCTCCAAGGCCTCCGTCGATGGTGATGTCATCAGATGTTATAAGTCCTGCATGGCACAAGTAGCCTCTGTTCTGTTTTTTCCACAAACGTGTTTGCTTCGTAAACCTCAGCGCACCTTGTGGTTACTCTGAATGATGTCTTTGTCTTCTACCCAGACGACCTCGCAGTCTGGCTTCAAGAAGTGTTGGGACTGCGGCTCCAGGATGTCGGAATATGGATCTGCATCATATTTGCCTGTGGTGCCTCGGAGAGGGCCACGATACGGATGACTGCTCGAAGTACCAGTCGTTGACTGCCAAGGCCTTGCAGGAGCGAAAGGGGAAACTGAAGGTAGGACGTGTATCCAAGGCCCGTAAATCCAAGTCTGCTGGTCTTTCGACTGACTAGTGAAGGGGGGGGGCTCTCCTCGTCGGAAGAAGTCTAAGCGGTCCATGTCACATAGTGGTTCACGCCACTCATCAAGGCGTTCTAGGAACCGGCATCATCAGTCACCTTCCTTGTCTTCGGCTGACGCCTCCCCGACAAGGGTCTCTTGCCCGACCAAATCATCGACCCCGGCGGAGTGGGATGCTTTCCGGGAAAAGATGTTGCAAATATTTCAGTCCCAGGGCACAGTTCCTCCAAGCCTTCTGACGAAGCAGGCAGGGAACGGTCTCTGCTGGATGCTTGTGCGCCGTTGTGCCCGGGTGACTGGCGTGATAAACATAGGGAGACTTCGAGGCCCCGTTCGGTCAAGGCATCGAGAGATTGCCAGAGACGTGCCAGATCGAGGTTGCGGTCTTTGTCTCCAGCTAAGCCAGCAAAATCCTCTAAGCCCTTGAAGGCATCCGCGTCATCCGCGCCATGCCCGTCGGGTGCGCCTGTCGCGTCTTCGACCCCGGTCAGGCCCTCAAAGCCATCAGTGCCTTTGTCGACGCAAGGAGCCATCATTGCCGTTTGGCCCAAAATTGCCGGTTGTGGTCCTTGTGCCTGTGGACCCTCCGAGGAAGGCTACTTCTAAGTCTTTGAAGCCTGTAGCTGAGAAAAGATTTACTCCACTCCCAAGAAAGGACTTTTTTAAAGTCCCTCAATGATATTTTTGAGGAGGATGAAAGGTCTGAGGACGATGAAGCCCCTTTTGGGCTCCAGTTTGGGAACCCTGATGTTCCTGACTGCCTCATTCGAAATGAGGCAATGTGTCAATCTTTGCAGAATCCCAGTGGCCTTGACACTTCCCCTGAGCTTGAGTTCGGTAAGCTGGAACCAGGGGAACATACTGACTCCTTATCGGGGTCTCGTGTTGAAAGTGGTGGAGTTTTGGGGCTGGTCCAGTCCTCCATGCATTTTGATCAAGATGATCTTACGAACATTCTAGATCAGGGTCCGTCCATAGACTCAGTGTTGCCATTTCATGTGGCGTTGCAAAAAAGGGTGGCTGCAGCTTGGAATGCCCCAGAGTCTATTTCGGCAGTAAACAAATATTTGACGAAGAAATACTGCCCATCCAGTAGCAGCCCCAGCTACCGGTCCACCCACCCCACTCTGGAGAGTTTGGTGGTCCAGGGAGCCACGGCTACCTCGAACAAGGCGGCGTACCCTACAATCCTTCCTGATGGGGACGATAAGCGCGTGGATGGATGGGCATGCAAGGTGCTTTCTGCTTGGAGTATGGTGTTCAAATCGGCCAACTCCACCTGTGCCATAGCAAAGTTTTCGCACACTTTGTGGATATTGCATCTCTTTAGCGGCTGAGCATATTCCTGAAGGGGAAGAAAGGGATGGCTTTCTAGCTATTGTGAAGGATGGCAAGAACGTCATGTGTAAATCCCTTCAGTCTGGGTTGGATACTGCGGATAGTGTCAGCAGGTCCATGGCTGCGAGCACCGTGATGCGCAGGTTTGCATGGTTGCGTAAGTCGGGGTTTGCACCAGATGTGCAGGCTCGTCTTCTCAACATGCCCTTTGACGGGTCTCATCTGTTGGGCAGCAAGGCTGACGAGAGCCATAAGAAGTTGCAGACCTCCAAAGCAGCTGCCAAATATTTGGGTGCAGCTGTTCGACAACCTCAGCCTTTTCGTCCTAAGGGATAGCAATGGAGGGGTAGATTCTTTCGCTTCTACTCCTCATATAGAAGGGCGAGGGGGAATGGCCTGTCAAAGGGGCCAATGCAAGTTTCCTCATGGTGGATGAGGTAGAGGTGCCAAAGCCGCTCAAGCAGCAGCCTCTTTGCCATCGGGCAATGCTGCAGCCGCTTCAAAACCGCTCTGAGGCCTTGAGTCACTGTTCACCGGTCGGGGGCAGGCTGTCTCAGCATCTGGAAGAGTGGCAAGCCATTACTTCTGATGCGTGGGTTCTGGAAACGATAGCCCATGGCTAATGCCAACCTTTTCTACAACGGCCTCAAGACAATCTTCCGGGGAAGCACTCTTTGAAAGTTCCAGATCTGGTGTCTGTGGCAGAGAGGAACAAGGGTTGGTATTCCCTGTATATTTTTTATTCCCAAAAAGGGCAGAGGACTGAGACCCATCTTGGACTTACGATGCTTGAACAAGTTCCTCAGGAAGGACGAGTTCAAGATGGTCACTCTTTCTCAGATCCTTCAGGTCCTCCATCTTCAGGATTGGTTCGTGTCATTGGACCTACAGGATGCTTATTTTCATGTGCCGATCAATCTCAAGTACAGGGAATACCTGAGGTTTGCAGTTGGTGGCTCGCATAATCAGTTTCGGGTCCTGCTATTCGGGTTGACCTCCGCCCCAAGGGTCTTCACCAAGCTCATGGTGGTGGTGGTTGCAGTGCATCTCAGGAGAGGGGGGGATTCACGTCTACCCCTACCTGGACGATTGGCCGATCAGGGCGTGCACTCCCGAACAAGCCTTGAATCATCTCAACGTCACCTGCCACTCCCTTCACAAACTGGGCTTCTCCCTCAATTTCAAGAAGTCACATATGATACCTTCCCAACAGCTCCAGTACATCACTTTTGTGTCGAACACATCCTTGGGGATGTGTTCGCCACCCAATGTGAGGGGTCAACACATTCTCCAGATGGTCATCAAATTTCAACAAGCCCAGCGTCTTCCGGCTTTCGAATTTGAATTGTTAAGGTTGCTCGCACTCATGGCATCCTACATTTTTCTGGTGCCGGAGGCCCGACTGAGGATGAGATCCCTTCAGTGGGCTCAATTCTCGGGCAAGATGTTGGATCTCCTTCAGGTTCCGGTCAGGGTCTCGCAGGATATTCTGTGGTGGGCCTGCGAAGGAAATCGGTTGAAAGGAGTACCTTTTTGGCAATCATGGCCGGAGATGACTGTAGTGATGGATGCTTCCCCTCACAGGGTTGGGGGCTCATGCCATCAAACTGACCATCAGCGGTTGTTGGTCTCCATAAGAGTCCAAACTACACATTAATCTTTTGGAGCCGAGAGCCATCGGGCTGGCACTGAAGGCTTTTCTGCCGTCTGTACAGGGAAAGAATGTCCTGCTAATGACGGACAAGACGGTGGCCATGCATTACCTCAACAAAATAGTAGGTGTAGGGTCGTTTCCACTGTGCAGAGAGGCGATGCAGCTCTGGTTCTGGGCAATCCAGGAATGAATCTCCCTAGCGGTGGTACATCTAGCCGGAGAAGAGACCACGGCGGTGGACGATCTGAGTAGGTAGAGCACAGTCTCCCACGAGTGGGAGATAGCTCAGGAAGCGGAACCCCGCAGATGGATCTGTTCGCTACCGGTGCCAACCGGAAGAGCGAGGTACTGCTTTAGGGAATTTCCTCCAAGAGGAGAGCTCTAGGAGACGCGTTCGTCGTGGATTGGTAATTCCCGCTTCTGTATGCATTTTCTCCGATCCCAGTCATTCCTTAAGTTTTACGGAGGTTCGGGTCCTACATGATCCTCATTGCTCCGGATTGAGCCAGGAGAGCATGGTACCCGGACCTTCTAGAAATGTCCATCTGTTCTCCATGCGTCTTCCCCCAAAGAGAGGATCTTCTCTTGCGAGAGGATGGTTGTGTTCTCCATCCAGAGGTCAGGACTCTCAACCTTCACGCATGGTTTCTGAAAGGTTGAGATATAAGGATTGGGACCTCACGGATGACGTGATGAAGGTGTTGCTTTCGGCCAGGCGTCCAGCAACAAAGTTCCTGTACCGTTGCCGTAAGGTTTGCGATTGGTGCAGGGTAAAGTACGTTGATCCTTTTCAGTGTTCCATTCCGGTGGTTCTTTCTTGCTTTCTTTGGCCCACAAGGGTCTTAAGGTGGGAACCATTAAAGGTTACCTAGCAGCGCTATCTATCTTTAAGCGCTTATCTGAGGAATGTTCTTATTTTAATATTCCACTGATCACTCAGTTTCTAAAAGGACTCACTAATGTGTTCCCGCCAATGCCTTTTCAGGTGCCGGTCTGGGAATCTTAATTTGTGTTAGAATTTCTGATGGGTGCTCCGTTTGAACCTTTGCACTATTGTCCGTTGAGACTGTTAATGTTTAAGACTGTTTTATTGGTTGCAGTTACATCTGCTCGCAGAGTGAGCGAGTTGCAGGAACTTTCTTCTACGCCACCCTTTACTTTGTTCCACAACGACAGGGTTTTCTTGTGAGTACGTCTCTCCTTCCTACCTAAGGTAGTTTCAGAATTTCATTTGAGCCAAGGTGGTGGTCCTACCTGCCTTTTATCATTCTCCTCATCCTAGTAAAGAGGAGGAGAGACTCCATAGGTTGGACCCTAAGAGAGCTTTAAGCTTTTATCTTTCCAGAATGTCCAAGGTCAAAGTGGACGACCAGCTCTTTGTGGGGTATACGGGACACTGATGGGCCAGGCTGTAAACAGATCTTGCCTAGGTGGATCATCCTCTGTATTTCCGAATGCTACAGAGTAGCTGGCAAGGACCCTCCTGAGGGCTTACAGGCTCATTCCACGAGGGGCATTGCAACATCGACGGCCCTGCAGAAGGATGTTCCTGTTAAGAACATATGTGATGCTGCAACGTGGTCTTCCAGCCACACTTTTGTTAAGCATTATTCCCTGGATACTTCCCATGTTCAGGATGTTGCCTTTGGTAAGGCAGTGCTTTATTCTGCCATTTAATTGGGTATATCTAAATTCTTCTCCCTCCTCGATGCTGCTTGGGCAGTCTGTCAAAGATGAGGACTAAGTAGGAGGACAGAATCCATTCGAAGAACAAGTTACTTACCAACTTGTAACGTTCTTTCGACTGGATGTTCCTCCAACGTATTTCTCATCTCTCCTCCCAGCCTACCACTCTCAAGAATTTCCCATGCTATTGCAGCTTTCGCTCCAAAAAGGCTAAGTGCAGTCAAGACTGTATTGAGGGCATGTATGCAACACGTTGTGAGGGGGGAAAAAACTTGAACTGAGGCTACGGGCACCGTGTGTGCTACTTATGTCATGACGTCACCCTTGCCATCGACGAAGGGCACCCTCGCTTGAAAAAACCTCCATAGCGGCACAGCTGTGGACATTGCATGTCAAAGATGAGGAATACGTTGGAGCAACATCCAGTCGAAAGGACGTTACCAGTTGGTAAATTACTTGTTCTTCTCATTAACCGGGTTCCCATTACCCCAGTCTTTTATGGGCTCCCTAAAATACATAAACATCAAACAACTCCACCCCTCAGGCCCATTGTTGTGGGCACAGAGAATATCTTCGATCCTCTAGCAATGTACATCAATAAAATCGTATAACCGCTAGTACAAGGGATACCAACATACCTAAGGGACACCACTGATTGAACTGAATCTTAGTCAGGATTGTGTTCTCTTTTCACTCGACGTAAATAGCTTATATGCATGTGTAAATCTAAGAAATACATTTGCAAAAAGAGGTTACCTGGATGAAGTACTGGAGAGGCAGTACTTCGAGCAGAACAGATCCCCAAAGAATGTCTATTGAGACCCAAACCAAGGACACTGAGATGCAACTCTTATGTCTCTAAATATTCAAGACAAAGTTTTCAAATCTGAAATATTCTGAAAAAGTATTGGAGTATTCGCCACCATGACCCACAACTGCTTAGGTTGTTCCCAAAACCGCCAATGACGGCTTGCAAACGTGGGGCCAGCTGTCATGATGCCTACCCCCGGGGACCCAGACCAAGTTCAGCAACCCCAGAAGCAGGCATCAAGTTATTCCAAGCAAGCCCAACAACCCCTGTTAGGGGCTATTTGGGTGCAGTCCTGGCGTCTATGGCGCCAGGCTCATAGATTAAAACTTACCTGATGCAGACCATGCTGCAAGAGCTCCAAGCCAAAAGAGGCTTGGAAGGGACTACTTTACCTAGGGACTATTTTTTTACTCGGTTGGGGCTAGGGAGGAATACTTACCTGGGACTACTTTGGAGGCTATTTAAACCATGCCCGAAGAGCAGCACACGCTTCGCGTTATTCTGCATCCAGCAGCGTAACGCTCACCGTGCCTGCAAGTCTGCATCCAGTCTTCTGCCACGCCCGCCTCGAGTCCGGAGCTCCTAGAAAAAGGGAGAAAGAAGGAGAAAAGGGTTAGAACAAGAGCAATACATTTGATCCTTACCAGAATTCCCGATCCATCGTGCCTTCGAGCTGGAAGAAAGAAGTTATTTTATGCGCGTCGCCTCGCCTACTGCAGCGCCGCGCTGAACTCACCGGCCTTCGCAGCATCTTCACATTCCACCGCATCCTTTTGCATGTTCCCGCCGCACTCCGGCACCTAAGGGGAAGACCAGAACAGCAAGGTGAGCCAAGGAGAATACACAGAGGCAATATTAGTTACCCCCCCATAGACTTACCTGATTTTACCACCGGAGGTACTATTCCTCTTCACGGGTCGGCGCAGCTTCCACTGCATCCTCGCCGAACCCCGGCCCCTAAGGGGAAACAAAAGGACAGCAAGGTGAAACAAAGAGACAAACAAGGGGAAACCTCATCACCACAATAGACTTACCTGATTTTATCGCTGGAGGCATTATTCCCCGAGACTTCATACTTTCTCTCAGCGCCTGAATAAGAGAGAAAGCAACAGGTTACATATTGACATTATTTTATCGAACTGTGTTGGATAATACAAATCCTTACCTGAATATTACCGGTTGCCACGAGGAACTCTTCGCTAGGGTCAAGCTGCAACCTGTAAGGAATCGGACAGAGTGAAAGTCAGACATTTGAACTCTCACGAACTACATACTTACGGCGTCTGGCCGGGAATCTCAGAGTCAATATTGTTCTGGAACTCACCAATTCCTTTGAGCCAGTGAAGCAACTGGTTATCTACGCGCCCCTACGCTCAATGCAGGATGGAGAGCTCATCTTTTCAAACCATCAGGTGAGACTATAAGAGGGGACATCAAAGGTGATCAATGTGGAAAACAGCGGGAGTGGGGGGGGGGTTAACGTTCAACTCCACGGGTGGTTAATTCTCTTTCTCCATTTGCAGAAGAATATTCCTACGGGCCAAGCAAACGAAGCTAGGTGGGCCAGTCAAGTCTGTCATCTCGGCACTACGCGTCACATTGGTGGAGGCCGCAGATGTCCAGTTCGGAACGACGCCCCCGTGGGAGCCAGGTGAGCGTAACACCAACCTCAGGGACAAATTGGTCTGTGCGGGAAAACCACAAGGAGACAGTCAGTCCTTAATACTCACAAGAAGGGAACGTTTCCCTGTCTTGCGTGCAGTCATTGCAGCAATGTGCTGAAAGGACAAGTTATCACACACCCACACACAGGCAAACAGATTACCTTGCAAGATTACTCTGCATGTATGACCTTGGGAGTGATCTATAACATTAAATGCCCGTGTGGTCTACTATATGTGGGCCAAACATCGAGAGCGGCACGAGAAAGGTGGACGGAGCATAAATCTATCATCCGGACTGGGAACACTAAGGTCCTGATTCACAGAGCGTTTTCCTATGGGATTGTGCCATTATAAAACACTTCTGTGAATCGGGCCCCAAGTCAACGGTAGCACACAACTTTAATGAAAAACGACATCCAATATCATAAACTGCATTTGTACAATTGTAAGTGGTGAAACCTCTAAGCAGGAGAGGTGATTTTAGTACACGCCTCCTACAAAGAGAAATGTTTTGGATACATTTGCTGGACTCTGTATATCCAAGGGGCATGAATGAAGAGTTGTGTTTAAACGGTTTCCTTTGAATGCTTTGTTTGATTGACAGACGATTTATTCTTTTACAAACATTCCACAGGGTGAGGATGAAAATTCTAGGTAGGACTGGATTATATTGTGAATACCTAAATAGATGAATTGAGGGAGTTGCATATATAAGAATGTCTTTGATCCCTCTTGGCTGTTAATTAGATTTCTACAAATAGGTTGGATGGATATTGGTTATTGTTTGTAATCTCTACCATGTCACCCCTAAACCTTTTCTTTTCTTATTGGTTTGATTTTAGACACTTTAGGCAGCAGTAGGGGACGCGGTCTCTCACTCCACAATTGGATGTTTCCTCCATGTATACCTGTAATGTCACTTGCAGGATTAAATTCAGATTGTAACCTGTTACATGTGCATCTTTAAGCTACATTATGCATTAGTAGTGAGACTGTCTCACTTGGATTCATCCCCTGTGTGGGTGCATTCTTCATCCATGTGGGATATATCCATACTCATCAGGCTACTCCTCTAGAATAGGCATGGTAGTTGACATTCAAATAGTGTGTACACACACAAGAAATTGACATGTGTACATTGTACACGTCTTTCTCCGGAGTTGCCATTGTTTTCACACATATTGAGGGCAGGATCAAGTACATATTTGCATTTACATTATTTAAGGGTATATACATGTTTAGAACAAAAGCTAGGCCCTTCACCAGCCGGAAATATGATGGCTGACAGAGCTACTCGCTAGCCTGCCAGTCAATTTGGGAACATGTGGACATGTACGTAACACCTCTGTTAAGTTCGGTCATGTGAGCGCTTTAGGAAAGGCTACTTCTATGGCTGCATGGTCGGCGTGTTACTTATCGTAGATGTGAGAAGCTGTGATGGGTTCTTTGAGCCACCAAAATCGCTATCAGTTGCAGTAAGGTAGGATGGAACACAATTTTCATAGATCAATATTTTTGTCGACCGCTAAGCAAGGTCTGCTGGGACCGTATATAATGAGGCTATTTTTGCATTATTACAGGCTCCGTGCTCCAAACTCACCTGTGACTGTGAGATACTGTGGGCGATTTTGCTGACGTGCCGCTCTAAAGGTCTGGCTACTCGGCTAGTAATTCTTTGAAGGTACGTGCAGTAACATGTTATCAAGGATGCTATCTTCACTCCGGCCGGTTTCTGTTATTTACTGAGTGTTATATTTGACTTTTACAGTACAGATTGATTGTGGCTTTCCACAATACGGTGATGGAACTGTGGTTATCTAGAAATCTTGCGGTATTTGGGCATTATTGCATGTCGGAGATCGGTGGTTGTTTTTTCGGCGACTACAATTGGATGGTGATGGGATATCATGTGCACCCTAATGTATCCTTTGAATGAAACATTGGCATCACTATGTAGTGAAATATTAGTTTGTAATTCTCTGGCATGTTGAACTTTAAAATTACTGGCCCGTTGGGGGTCAAGATTATTTGTTAAACTATTGATATGGATAAAATAATGGAAGCTGTGAAATGTTTGAATTTTCATTACGGCTCCTGCAGAAGGGGAAATAGTCCCCGAAACACATTGAGCCATCCAATAAACGGCTGAATATTAAAGAAAATGTTCATAACAGATCATTGGCGGATATCTCTGTATCGAATGTTTCAATGAAAATTGCTGTATGTAGATTAAAATGATTGAGCTGGTTCTTTAGCTTGAAGGTGTGCAAGGGACGGGAGTGTCCATAGATTGGGCACTTTGTACGTCTTTGTTAATCAGACTGGCCATGGCAGGGGGAAGATTAGCCCTCCCCTTACTGAGATGTCATGGTGTACTCCTGGCTGTCATATGCCAACTAAATATGACGGGGGACTGCCCATGTAAGCTGTGTCCACCCAGAGTACACGCGTCTATATGTATGTTGTGCGGAGATAATAGGTAAATCTGTGCAGATTAGCCCCCCACATTTTCCGGAGGTTGATCATTCATTTTCATTATGAATTTTAAAAAAGTCCAGGTGAGCGCACACCCACTGTGCGGATCGTCTAATTTCTCACAGCATTCTAGCTGAACTGCAAGATAGACTGTGAGGAATAACTTATGTGTTTCCCAGTTGAGGTGGATTCATCAATAACCTAATTACCCACGGATGATCAGAGATTTACAATTATCGCTTAAAGGCAGCAAACAAATTTTCATGGAGACAAATTCTACGAGGGTTCGTCAGACCTACAGATATGGGTTGTATCAGTCACTTTTACTCCCTAAAAATAGGCAAATACTCCCAAAAAAGAAAAATGGGCAGTAAAGATACTCTCAACAAAAAAATAGCAAACAGACAAATATGAGCCTGTCAAGCTGCTTTGCCCCACGCAGCTCAATATAGATTTGGACCAGTAGTACATGTATGCCACAGGAAGAAACTACTGTTATTACTGCCTGATGTCACACAGTAAACATTTCTTTTAATGTGCATGAATAACTAGGTGAAAAGAAATATGTATTGCAAAAAACACTTCTGTTTTTACAGTTGCAACATATTTTAACTCACTGATCAAATACTCCGATTTGGAATGGGACTGATTTTTGTACTCTGTAAAAAACTATTGTACCCATACCTTTTTAAACTATAGGGAGTAATAATTCTCTACCTTTTTATACCTCAAGCGCATTCCATATGCAGTACAGAAGCAACACTCGCTTTCATTGCACACATCTCAGAAAGCAATTTATAAAGCAGCAACATGTAGTTTAGTGCACATGCTCAGACTAAGTTTATGTGGGGCACCGAAGTGAGAACAGACTCGCACATGGGACGAGCAGTTTTAAAGCATCCGTTCGCTATACTGTGCCTTCATTTCTCGTGTCTCCTTATTGGGTATTACTTGCTAACCTATGTAAAGCAGGTGAATCTAAGCAGATTCACAAGTCTATGGAATTTTTTTTATTTTCCTAGTAATGGTCTTTCTGTAGCTAGTATCTGTTTAGAATCGCATGCACCCAGCCCTCCTCCCTGCTTGACGCAGCAAAAACAATCCGAGTATATCGATGCATGAGGGGTCATGGGTAGGTGTGCACATACTGTAGGGATAGTTTAACAGCAAGCCCGTCTGTGCCCCTTTTCGAAACACACCAACCACTAGATGGCAGCCTATGCAAAGCATGCGATTCCACGCAGATACAAACCACAGAGACGGTATCTGGGCTAGTAATGTTTGTCTTGTAGATTGAAAAATAACTCAAGTCAAGGCTCCGGTTTCTTTTGAAAGCGATGAAATCTTGATAACCAAGGCAGCTGACACAAGACTAATACAATTCTCATTACCAAAAAAGGCGTGAGACTGTATTTAAAACCACTTTTGTAATCTTTTGTTGTGCGTAAATAGCACATCTTTGTCTATTTGCTTCCATGAAGGATATATTTTTTGGGTTTTCACTATTCTTGTTACAGCTTTATTTCTTTAACCCTCTGCAGGTTTTCTACTTGATTTAGATGCCACGCCATTTGGAGAGCAGACCCCCATATCTGCTGCAGGAGACATCTGGGGGGACTTTGCCAATGCTTCAGAGTGAGCACACAGTTCCTTCTTTACCATTAAGTAGCTATTGTCACATTGCAGGGGCTCTAACTTGCTTTTCCAGCATGGGTTCATGATTGCCTTCTATGCGGGGGTTAGAGAGGGTTAATATACTGTCTTGGTGTGCATGCATTCGTAGCCCTTTTGTTTTGTGCATTTCCAAGGGCATAATGCTCATCTATGGTCCTGATTCGGGTTGCAAGTTGGAGACAAATGAGTGAAGAGCATATTGGGATTGTCCTGCTTCCATCCCACTCACTCTTGGTTTGAATATGCCTCCCTAATGAGCGTTCTGTATGATGTCTGTGGGTCTTTTTTCCACCTCTGTATTGGCGTATCAAACACTCTGGGCTGCACTGTCCTACTATTGGATCAGTGCTAGCTTAAAGGTTCTGCTTTGGTCTGTGCTTGCTTGATTCACCCTTTTCTGTGCTGACCAGATTACTTCCTATTCAGTTGATCGTGCATTTCTTTGGCTTCCGCCTTCACTCAGTCCCACAATCTGTTATGCCCTATGGTCGAAGTGTACGAAAAGAAGTAGTGGAACTATGTTCCCTGCTAGCCTGCACCCCTCCCCACAAACCCCATCACCACACCGCCTCCCACACACAATATACACCCCCAAACACATGCACCTACTGTTTAAGGGAACTTCAGTGCAGCGCACTGAAAGTGCAAGTTTCAACGGCTTCCTACACTGTTATTTTAAAACGAAACCGTTCCGGAACGGTTTCTTTTGAAAATAGAAGTATAGGAGTAGTAAAACTTAATTTAAAAAAAGTAGAGGAGCACCGTTCCCGCTCCCTTCGACCGCTGGTATGCCTATCAGGGCTATTGGAACTCTGGATTTATTTCCTGAAAAAAGTCCAGATTTGCTGCTCCTGGCCAGCGCCACCTCCCCTGGGCATCTTTGTTTCGTCCTAGGTCCATTCCGGACCGCTTCCACACACTCATCTGAATGCTATTCATTGTCTTGGGCTCCTTAGCTGAGCCTCAGATCTTTACCATGACGTGCTGCCTCTGCTCAGTTGCCACCATTGAAATTTACTGCCAAGCGGCACTAATTTCCATAGTGGCATCAGTGGCATCTTTGTGGGTGGGGCTGGGGGTGGGGGTAGTGTCTGCTTACATGCTTGTTTGTAGACTAACTTTTGACAGGTCCCTTTTAAAAAGTCCCCTTGGTACCCTGGTTAGTTTTCTGGGCTGTTGGTGGTTATAATGCGGGGTTCCGTGAGCTGTACAGGTGGCAAAGACCCACTGCCTGCATTTAAGAGGCCCTTATTGGTGCACGTTACCACCTAGCACAGCCTGCCACGTTCTAGCCTAGTTGAATGCCTTGTGGATCTGCAGCGCAACCACCTTAAGATTCACTACCTGGGCATCCCATTTGTGTGCTGAACTCTGTGTTTGAATGCTAGTGGTTATTGGCTAGAAGGTATGTTGCCTTCCTTTTTGTTCCATCAATGTTGTACTCATTGACTGCTTTACAAACCCATTTTCTGTTACTTGCCTAAGACTCTCTCCTTCTCTCCTTTCTATAGTCCTCATTTGTTTGCTAAATATGCTCTGCTAATGTTAATTATCTTGTGGCATCTACATGATTAATAGTTATCATTTTGAAAGTGGTAACTTTGCTCAACTTATTTGGATCTATGTCAGCCTTTTTTCCTGTGACTGTGGACTGTCTCCATAACTTCTGTACCCCACGCCCTCCTCACCAGGCCCCTCTCCCTCTACCCACATGTATACATATCTGTATGCAAGTATTTGGTCGTCTCGACCAAATGGAGTTGACCAAACCTGCAACTTTCACATTTGTCTGTTAACCACTGTACACTCCCTTCACTGTTGGTGTTTCACAACATTACTGTTTCTCCCTTTTCCTGCATCTGTGTTGAGCATGCTATGCTAATAGTGGCTCCGCACTATTCTGCCCTTTCTCTGTTCTTACATGAATGTGCCTGTTATGTATGTACAATGGTTTTGTTTTCTATTTGAAAGTTAAGACCATTTTACCATTGTTATACAACTCATAGTATATCTGCTGTGAGAGAATGTGTAGAGACCATTGTATGCTGTTACAAAAGGGTAAAGACAAAATCAGGTTTGGTCCCATCCTAAAAGGGACAGTCCAGCCTGAACTACTAGGTCACATCCCTTCTGCACAAAACCACCAGTAACCCCAGACATATTTTGGCCTCATTGGGTGTCTATAGTGAGTTGTAGCCTGTACATTGACATACTACTATGTGGGCAGGGACGAAATATTTATGTACACTCCATGGTTGACTTTCTAGGAGACGTTTTTATTTTATGTTACTTGGTTTTTTATGACACGCTTAATACAGGAGTTCGGTTTCTAAGCGTGTATCCGGGATTCGAACCTTTGTTGCTCTGCATGGTATTGCTTCCAAGACCAGCACGTTGCCCCTGTGCTATCCTTGAGTTTGTGAGCAGACACTTGTTGATTCTCTCATCTCAGATGCTATTTTTGTTTTTCTTAGGGCGGCACCAGGACATACTCCAGCCAGCACAGGGTGGGTGCAGTTCTAGATCGGATTCCAGTTCTCTTTTAAAGAAGGGCTACTCTGGCTGAAGATGGAGTTTCGTCTTATTCACTGTGGACCAAAGGGAGGAAGAGAGACTTATTCAGCACCCACAAAGAGAATGCGTCTTATGCCGACAGGACGCCACACTTCCATACCTAACCATTCTTTTAACTTTTGCGGGCATTGAAGCAAACCTTTTGCGGGCATTGAAGCAATTTTGTTTTCCTTTTTTTTTTTTTTTTTTTGGGTTGGAGCACAAAAACCCACATTGTAATGCCAGGTTATGGTTTAACTTCTCACGATGCCACCTCATTTCAGCAAGTGCCAGATTGTTTCTCCTGCTCAGTTGTGATCCCTGCAGCCCATGGAGAAAATGGGCTGCTAGAGGCATGGAGTAAGGTTGCGAAGCAAACTCCTTAATCTTGCTATCTGACAGCCACTGCATGTGCCCTTAGTGGTAGAGCTTATTTTGGATTTTGCAGAGTAAAGGGGTGGTAACATGGCAGTGAGGATCGGGAACCTTACAAAAATAGAGCATTGTCTGAGGCACTCCCATGCAGTGGCATTTATTAGGAAAAACCCTTGCAATGTTGTATTTTAAATTGTTTTTAGAGCAGTGGAATAAATAGTACAATTTATAGTATAGGAGTTCTGTATTATGAGGGTGGCTGGAGCGATCTCCAATGCTTTGTGGCAGGACTGTTCTACCCTGTCAGCTGCAAGTCTCCCATTGCTTGAGCTAGGTGCATCTCATGATGCTACTCTGTCAGAGGAGGTGTTGCAGTGATTGGGAGGGGAGACTGGAGGGGCAGTGGATGGGGTGCTTCTGTCAATGTCTTTCAAGGAATTGAGTAAGAAAAAGCATTGCTACAATGAACTCCAAGGATAGCCGTTGATGGATCTCCTGTTACTTGCCACATCAGCAAAAAGTGAAATAGGGCCTGACCTTTGTTTGTAGAGGGTCCCTAGAGAAAGTGGTAAACTACCTGGTAGAACTGTACTACATGGCCACACACGCACAGCCCACAATCTCTCTAAACCATTATCCTGCCAATTAAACACTTTCCTGATGACAATCCCTACTCTTATCTAGGGGATGGGAGGTGGTATAGGAGGATTTCAATGCAAAGCATTTACATGCTGAAGTTCAGCTTGCCTATCTGGGTATTGTTTTCATTTGTGTAGAGTGCTAAATCAAGCTGTAAAATTTTGATCAATGGGGCCTGTTTGGGAAGGGTGTGTAAACGGAATCGACACTGCTGTTTATTCTTGCAACTTTTCGAATTGACTACTTTTTTTTTTTAAGAGAAGTAGCAAACCAATTCTATGCAATATCAAGAATGAGTTAGTGACTCCTGACAGGAGCAGAAATATTTGGGGTATTTTTGGGGTTGATTCTTGGATGGAATTGCTCTGGCAGTCGGGTGAAAAGAGGTTAGCTTTGTTGATTTGTGTGTGCATAAAAGTGTAAAATCTGCATTGCTTTTGGGGGGTTGGAACAGCTCCTTGGATGTATGTGCACAGTAGTTACAAGGACAGGATATGATGTGGCCCAACTTAAGATTGGGTTGAAAGGCCAGGTCCTGCACAAGTCGAGGCTAGTTTATGGCCTTCTTGCTACTTTCGATTCAATAAAGGTGTAATCTTGTGAAAGAGTCACAGCCCCCTGTTGAAGGTAGGGACATTAGGGTAATTGAAGGTTGTTTAATCCACCTGGGTGACAATTAGCAGTTCCCCATGAATGGAGATGGTCTGCTAGTCTGGCAATTTGTGGTGTGTTGAATTCCCTCTCGTAGCTAACTGGAATGGCCCTCTTCCATGAGAGAAGGCCTTGTCCAGTAACTGCAGATTCGATTGTCCAACACTGCTAAAGTGAAGGTTGTGCAGTAGATTGCACTTCACTACATAATACCTGCATGTTCTTAGAAGTTTGTATCCGAGGCTTGTTTGCCCACTTTCTAGAAGGAGAAAACCTGGGCTGCACCGTGGTGTGGGATGAGCAAACATGGGTTCCCATTGTTCAGTCTGTGCTTGCATCTAGTATCAACAGCTACTCTTGCATGTGTGAACAGTGACAACTAACTAGGTCTTCCCAAAGAAAGGACGTTTGAAGAGCATCAGTAGCTTTGGTAAGCACCATTTTTACAGAGCAACCCATTGAAGCTTCTAATGCTTTGGACAGTTCCATGGTATTTATTGCTCCAAAGAGAAACCTGGTCCAGAAGAGCAAACTGGACATTAGCTTTAGTGCTTAAATAGATTATATACTTGTATTGTGTTTTTTCGGGTTCTTCCAAAAATTCTACTTTTTTAGTGTCTATAATTTAGTGATTGGAACTTGAATTTGCCTGCACCTTTTTGAAGCTGGGGTATCTGAGTGGTCCTTTTGTACTATTTGTCGTGCTTTAAATCCTTCACACTAAAATGTCATTTGTCTGAAGGTGTATGGTTTCCTTTCTCATTTGGACACCTAACAATTGGAGCCTGAAGCCACTGGTGGAATTAAAGTAAAACCCCCCAAGTGTCCCTTCTTAGTCTTCTTCATAGAATAAGAATAGAATGGCATCTGGGAATCTTTTCAGCTAGAAATGGCTATGGTTCCGTTTTATGTCCCATGAGTGTTACTCTGATGCAGAAATACAAGGAATTTGTTGCACAGGCTTGCAACAAATCTAAGTGACAACCTTGGAGATTGTAGGTATTTGGGTTAATGGGCTCTTTGTGGCCTTCCTCCACTGCTGTCTTTTTGTTTACACTGCACTTTGAATTTTCTTACATCTTCCGCCCTCCCCTATCTCTTCACCAAAGTGCCTTAAACATAGGTTGACTTGTTGACTCCACACCCCAGGGCACCAATTTGTAGTTTTGCACTTTGCTTTCACAAAGCATAGGTAACCAGTGCTCATACCTTATTTGTTCAATTTAAGTTAACTAATACTACACCTCCTAGTGTTCATTTGGTTTTAAAATAAGCCCAGCACTGGAAAGATATGTTCCCTGTGAACTGGGGCCATCTTGTCAGCCTACTTGAAGTGGAAAGTCGGGTCTTCCTTGTGACAATCCATTTAGTGATATGCATTTAGAGTGGTCGGGTGTCTTGCAGTATTTTGCAATACAATGTTGACGTTTGTACTTTTGAAGTAATGTTCTATTTATAAGATAAAGGCAAAAATATGCACAAATTACTCAATCTCGCTCGACTTGAAGACGCCAGCATTTGCGGTTTTTGCTTTCAGACCATCTTGGCTCCAGGATCCTCACTCCTCACACTTGATTCAGAAGAAGCAATCCCTTATGTTTTTCAAGCTTCGATATTGACCTTTAAAGTCACTTGCTCTTTGGCATATCTCATGAAATGAAGTCCTGGATAACTGAACGTGTAGAGTCGCACTTTAGCGATTTACCTTTTCAATGTTATAGATTTGTGAAGTGTTTAGTCTTCTGGGAGCTGTCACTTTACATGTCTGATCCAATGTTTGATCCTAATAATGTAGAAGCTTTTGGCCATCTGTGGCATCTTAGATGGATTTTGGTTTTATTTTAAAAAATGTTACGTGACTGGAGAATATCTTTGTTGCTGACATTCAGTTTTCTACTCAATTGGGTTCTAATTGTACTAGTTTTCCGATTTGTGGTCCTAGTATGGAGTTTGCACTGTTTAAATTGCTCTTTTTTTCTCATCGCTTTTTAGTGTTCAGTGTGACATCCTAAATATAAGATTTTTTTTCTCCAGTTTCTGATTTGCAAAATGCCTGGAAATTATTGTATTGCGCTCGGTTGACCTTTCCTACCCTTCGACAGGCAAAACATTGGTAATGTGTTACTGTCAATTCCACTAGATGAAGAGTACATTACCCAACTTTCTTATTTATAAAAAAAAAGTTTTATTGTTAAAAGCATAAGGGACTACAAAGGTCTGTTTTTTAAAAGAAGTAACCTACTTTTACAAAAAGGTCTAGTTAGTAGGATATATATTAAATAGGTTTGCATTCCTTTTATTGCATTTTTCTTTCATTGCGTTGCAGAATTATTGATGAACCAAAGGTTTGAAGTTGGCCTCCAGTCACATTCCAGTTCCTCAAGATTCTTCCAAAGCTAACTGACTTTTTCGTGTATTTTCTGAGGTTTTACAATGACCTACATAGATGGCTGTCTTGTGAGCTGATAGTCTTCTAATGTGGGGTTCATTTTCTTAGATGATTGAGTTACCTTGGTTTCCTCTCCTATTCTTGGGGGAGGAGGGGCTCTTGAAATCGCTCTTTGCAGATTACTTTCACCCTGTACATTTTGTTACGTGATTGATGTCTGTGCTCGAACATATTATGGAGGTCCCAATTATTTCCAATGGATTTGTTTACCCAAAATGTCCCATCTCAAAGGGGTACACGGATAACCAGTTTGTATATAGTGCTTTACCCTAAGCGCTTTGCAGAAGGCATCTTAGTAGGTATTTAACTAACCGAGCGATCTTACTTGTTACAGTCCTGTCTTTCATTAAACTACCCAGTAAACCAAATCTTTGAGCTTGAAAATACCAATTCTTTACACATAGCTGTCTAAGTTAACTTGCCTGGTTTTTGTCCACTTGCCATCCTGGTCATCCTTAATTTACTTTGTGCATGAATATAAATGGTATATATTATGCCCAGTCAGAATTCACTTCACAAGTGGAGAATAGTTTTTTTTAACGTGTATTAGGTGCTACATCACCTATATCATCTGTATTCTTCCTTTTGTGTTTGTCGGTCATCTTTGCCTCTGGAAAGAGTCCTTATTTTTTTGTCTTTTTTTTCAAATGAATTTTCTTTAAATTTCTTGATCCATGTATTACAACTATGCCATTTGAAAACCTATGTAAAAAAATACACATCAAACACATGTGGGCTAGATCATAAATTACTAGAAAATACAAAAAGAAAGACAGCACTGCTGCCATGCTTGATAAAATTCAGCAGAGTCCCTAGAAATTAGACACTGCATATCTAGGAGCTTCTTAATGACAGTGATGGCTGCGTATGCCTCCTGCCACCCAATGGCCAGCAATCCCATTCATCAAGATAGATCGATGATGCAAAATACATCAATAAACAGACCAAAGTGGGTATGATTTGTTGTGTGTTTTTTGTGCTTTTTAATGTACAAATCTTCTCAGCCCATTCACTCTAGTTTTAATTTTGAAATACTAACCCATGCAAAAAAAGCATTCCTTGCACATATTTAACTTTTACTGTTGTGAACAGTTACTGTGATTTGCATGTTGTCTATTGTTGAGCTGGTCAACCTTTCATACAGAGGTTAGTAATTGGGCCCCCATCTCTGCTTCTTCCCTCTAATTGATTAATTTTATGGCGCCTATGTTTCTCGGTAGGATTTTCACAGTCCCAATTGTTCTTAATTTTTTATTCTACAAGCTCTTCTGTTTTTTTTGGGCAGTATGAAGAAGAATCGAGTGAAAACTCAGCTCTTTATTGCCTAAACAACTGATGCAATGAGCCAGGTAATTAGTGTTGCTGCTAAATTTCCATATAGTAAATACCCATCGATTCATTACACAAGGTTGCCGCAGCACTTTTGGGCAGTGGTCTATAGCTGAAATAATAAATGCAGGGATATGGGTCCCATTCCGCACCTTTGACAAATGTTTACTGCCTGAAATAAAGGTTGAGCAGGCTTACATGTGTCTGTCTATTCTCAAAGTTTTTAGGTGGATGTTCAATTTTAAAAGATGCTCTTCATATGTTGGTTCTTACAATTGGTAGATGCTCTGTTTCGAAGCAGCATATTAATCTAATATAGATTCTAAGAAGGGCCTTTCAGCAGTACTCCTTACACAACCTGTGTGATCTTCTCAACAACATGAAAAATGAAGGAAATGAAATGGCACACTAAAGAATTGAAGAATATACACAAGTCAAGCTTATTTGGATCTATTGTACACAGCGTGTGGCTCTCAAAATGGTTGTTTGAGAACTAGTGTGACAGGAATTAACTTTACCGTAACCAAATGCACAGTGAAGATGCATGCACTGAAAACTTGGTAATTTAAAAGCTCTGTGTGCTGCTTTTAACTATGCATAATGTTTTGCAAAAAGTTTTTTTTCCTTTCAAAATGCTTTTCTTCTACACTAATTATTTTGTACGAAGTGGAGGGTCTAGTTTGGAAAATGTCCTTGGAGAAAAACTAGTGTTCGTCTAGAACAGTGGTATTGAAACTTTGTCATAGCATGCCCCCCTCCATTTACCCCTAGGTTCTTTAAAAAAGGATTAAGGTGACTACATTTATAGAAAATATAAGCAGTAGAAAATCTGCTCATATTTTAATATTAATCCCTTTTTAAAGAGTCTGGCCCCCTTCTGCCTGCCCCTCGACACACTTTGGGGCCAGCACCCTTAGTTTGAAAACTACTGGTCTAGAAGGTACTGCAACTGTGTACAGTTAACTATTGTTTGGGTGAGCAGGTGGCTTTCGCTACTGCAACATTCAAAACGTGCCCCATTGATTTGGCAAAGGGGGATTGTCCTTTATCCAGCGGATAAAAATGGGTTTACATGAGAAAAAGGAAGATCAGTGTATTAAAGCTGCAGCAGTACTACTACAGTGAACAGAATATTTCTTCCAGGATGAATTTATGTTCGATTACACCTGAGTGTCCTGCACATTCGATTTTGCTCCCGAGACTTGCTTTTCAGAGGAATGTATGCAGCACACCTTTTACTCTTCATGGGTTGGTCTTTCAATGTTGCCGCCTCGGCTCTTTCCAGTGTTTGTGCATGGTTGATGGGCCATTCCTCGAAAGGACATAACTACAGGTTTGTGAAGTGTCTACATCTGCAGAAGCAAGAGAGACTTAAGTGTGGGATCTTTTAGGACCTAAAATGAACTTTTGAATAAATCATAATTCTAAAAAAATAAATGTGAGGATGTGTTTTCACCAGCAATTCCTTTTATTGTGACTTAAGTGAATCGGAGATAGTGGGATCTTTCCCCTTGCCTCCAAAAAGAAGCAATGATGGCCGCATAAACTGCATGTATACTATGACAGGAACATGTTGACACTCTGAATCGATTATAAAGCCCTTTTCTGTTTGGTTGCAAATGGTCTGTATGCGAGGGAAAAGCACAGCTGCTTTTGTTGTGGCGTATATGCATTGTAAAAATGTTCCTAAAGTAGTTGTACATATGCTCAGTTTCTTACATACTGCTTATTACTGGGGATTAGCCAGTTTAAAAGTGCTTTGCATTTTTGGCCGGAAAAGCCAGGTTCGGCACATGGGTATAAAGTGAGTTGCCCACGACCACATCATTTGGTATATAGGGAAAACTGGAATTCAAGCTGTGGTCTCTTTGCACGCATTCAGCAATGGATTAATTAAATTGCATCTCCTGGAGTACCCAACGAGGCTCGAAGTCTCACTTATCCCATCAGAGTTGTGTCTGCATCAAAGAAGTATCCTTTGCTTAACTACATTTCACTTTGCTACAACATGTTTGGAGCTCAAATGGTACCTAAGATATCCATTGTGTAAAAATGTACGGTGCTGTTCCATTAAGGTATCATAAGCACCCTTGGCATTTTGAGTGACCGGTCAGGATGCAGGGAATACAGGTATTATCTGCAGAGACACTGCTGTGTTCCCTGCTTTCTCCAGCATGGGGTCTGGCATGGATTCACATGCTTATGAATATTCCCCATCGTCAGGCTGGGAATCCTCGGTAAAGAAAAAATAAGTTTTAGTTTCTGAACTGTCCTCCTAATAATAACCAATCACTGGTCTCTGGATCATACTGCCCTCTACCTAAGCCCCTCCTATGGCAGCCATTTTCAGATTTTTACCGCGTGTTGGGAGTCCTCGTGCTATAGCTCTCAAACTTTTACTGTGTTTTTTCGAAGAGTTTACTCTTATATTTTTGGTCAATCGAGCCTCAAGCTCCACCGATTCTACTTCTGATCAACAGGGACCCGTTTGGGAATTTTTCTATGCCCCTTAAGGGTGAATTTTCATCCTGTTTTCACTTCTTGGAGGATTCCGGAAAATCTTTAAGGCCTACCCCGCGTGGACATGGCGCAGGACAAAGGAAACACAACGCCTGTTGGATGCAAGCTGTTCAGGAGATGCCCTGGATGCGGATTACAGAATGTCTTCAAGGAAGATGAGCACTCTCGGTGCCTCTACTGCCTTCACGACGACAAATCGCACGTGGAGAAGGACTGTGCGTTTTCTCTGAGGAGAAAGATGGGGGGGCACGGTAGCCATAACGGACACAGATGCCACCTCTGAAGATGAGCTGGCTGGTGTTGCAAAGATCCTGGCCAAGAGGTTCGAGGAAGTCCGGTCCTACGGGAGGGATCCCGACGAGTTGGACGTAGAAAGCAATGGTGGAGCCGACGAGGAGCCACGGGCTGTGGAGGAGACGGAGGACCCCACTCCCCAGCCGTCGCTACCGGTGACTATGCCACAGGACAACTCGGGAGCAATCTTGATGGCTATCCAGACCCTGTGTACGGAGATAAGGACAAAGTTGCCCTTACCCCCAACGGGAAGCCCACCGAGCAAGCGGAGGCGAATTCGTCTGATTTATCCTGCCTCCTGCAGGATCTACCCTGAGTCAGTGATAACAAGGAGCAGGAACCAGGCTGACCCAGGTATGTAGAAAAAGAAACGCGCTTTTATTCTCTTGGTTACAGGTTCAGTTCATAGTATAGGAGAGAGATCATTAGTAGCTTCTTCCCTGGTTCCCTGCCCAGCTCCAAGTCTCTAACCGTCTCCCTTGGAAACCCCAGGTGCCCCAACACTCCAAGCTCCCCTAGCATTCCAACACAGCTCTTACACTGACTCAGACCTCATTCATACTTATGCAGGATACAACACCATCCTCCCCTTCCTTTCCAGCCTTCACCTCCACCGAGGGATGAGACGGGAACGGAGACGGCGGCGACGGGGACGGATGATGGTGGTGATGACGGGATGGATCTCCCATCACCCCCTGCCTGGGCCTCCCCTCCCGACAAAATTGGCTCCTTTCACGCCATGATTGCCAGGGCATCGGAGCTTTTCCAGCTTTGTCCCAAACAGAAGGAGGGTTTCCTCTACCAATGGCGGGAGGCCAAGAGGAAGACCGTCCTCTCAGTACCGTTACTGGACGACATCTGGGACAAAGGACTGTCGCTGCTCAAGAACCTTGTCCATGGCTCCTGTGAAGAGGGACCGGTATGAGAAGTAGTACCGGGTCCCAGATTCCAGCCTGATGTGCCTTAGAGCTCAGCCATCCCCGGATTCAGTGTTCTCCGCAGCGACCAAGAAGAAATCGGCAGGGACGACGGGGTCAACTTCCACTTCCCCACCGGACGACGAGGGGAAGAAGCTGGATGCCATGGGACGACGAGTCATCTTGTCAGCAGCGACGACCATCAAAGCGGCCAACGCCCTCGCGATTGTGGCGCGCTACGACAGGGAGCTGTGGTTCAAGATCGCTCCTCTCCTGGATTTCCTGCCAGATGACAAGAGTGCGGAGGCCCTTGAAATCCTACAGGAAGGCGAGGTGGTGTCGGATCACGGTGGCCACGGACATCGCTGTCACCGGGTTTCGACAGATGGGCAACTGCATTTGCCTTCACTGACGCGGTTGGTTCAAGGCCACCGATTTCCGTCAGGACATTCAGACCAGGGTACTAGACATGCCCTTCGACGGGAACAACCTGTTCGGCAAGGCAGTGGACGAGTCACTGCAGGCCATCAAGGCGAACACCGAGACGGCCCGGGCCTTGGGTTCTCTACATCGACGGCCGCCCTTTCGGACCCCCGGAGGCAAGTCTCAAGATGCCTCCAAAGGATTTGGGGGCCGTTCCTCGTCGTTCCGCCAAGCGGCCTGCTCATCATCGCAGGAGGCCTACAGAGGCCGCAGCAAGGCAGGAGGACGTCGTCGCTAAGGAGGCCAAGGCCTCGGTGAAGCAAGATTGAACCGGCCGTGACATCGGGCCCCCACCCAAGCACCCCGGTGGGAGGCCGGCTGGCGAAATTTATCAGCGCGTGGGAGTCCATCTCCACCGACCGTTGGGTGCTGGATGCGCTGGCCCACGGGCACACTCTGGAATTCCAAAGAAAGTGTCCCCGTCTACCACCCGTGGCCAGGAAGGAAAACCACGTGCCACAGCTACTTCTGCAGGTACGAGCAATGCTGAAAATAGAACACGCCCCGAAAAGACTCCGGAGTATACTCGGAGTATACTCGGCGGCTGGCGACCCATCTGGACCTTCGTCGGCTAAACAAGTACATCAAGTCCCAGAAATTCCGGATGGTCACCCTTCAGCACGTGCTGGGACAGCTGGAGGAGGGCAACTTCCTATCGTCGCTGGACTTGGAGGATGCCTACTTCCACATCCCCATACTCAAAGGACATTGAAAGTTCCTACGATTCGTGGTCCAAGGGCAACACTACCAGTTCAAGGCCCTGCCCTTCGGACTGAAGTCGGCGCCCAAGGTCTTCAAGTGCCTGGCAGGGGATCCACATTTACCCCTACCTGGACGATTGACTCATCCGAGCAAAGTCAAGGGAACTCGCCATCGATCACACAGCAAAGACCATCCATCTGCTCACGGATTTGGGATTCTCGATCAACTTCGCGAAATCCCACTTGGTATCATCGCAAGACACCTTGTTCCTGGGAGCCAAACTCGACACAGTGGCGTGATTGGCTTCACCGCCGGAGGAAAGGACAAAGGCCATCCTGGGCAAGCTACAATGGCTGTTGACAATGGACATGGCCAGGGTGAGGTCCATCAAGTCCCTACTCAGCATGATGTCGTCATGCATCTACCTCGTGCGCCTATGCAGGTTGCGGATGCGCCATTGCAGGAGTTCCTCGACGCCCGTTGGATGCAAGCAGCAGGCAGTTTCGAAGACAAGATCTCCCTCAGCGAGGTGTTCCGCTAAGCAATCCGGTGGTGGGGCAACCGCACGCATTTAGCGGCGGGTATGGACTTCCAAACCCCGACCCATCAGGAGACGGTGACGACGGATGCCTCCCTGGAAGGATGGGGATCGCACACCGCTGATCTCCACGCAAGTGGCCTTTGACTCCCGGAGGTAAAGTCACTACACATCAACGTCCTGGAGCTCCGAGCCGTGTTCTCGGCCCTCACGTAGTTTCTCCCGTCCCTCAAGGGCAAGGTGGTGAGGGTCTTTACCGACAACACCACCACGATGTTCTACATCTGGAAGCAAGGGGGCACCAGGTCCTCAGCCCTATCCAAGGAAGCGCAGGATCTGTGGGTTGCCATGGGGATGTTCCTGGTACCCTTCCACCTGGCAGGAGCAAAGAACACTGTTGCCGACTCGCTCAGCAGGGAGCTGCGCTCGTGCCACGAGGGGAAACTCCGGCAGGATCAAGTGGATCTGCTATTCCGACGATGGGGCAATCCCCAGATAGATCTATTCACGATGAACACCAAGTGCTGGAGGTTTGCCAGCAGGTTTCCCCAGCCGGGGAGCATGGGGGATGCATTCTCCTTCCCCTGGGACGGCCTGTTCCTGTATGCATTCCCATCTCGCCAGGGAAGGAGGCGCCATCCTACATCACGACCCGGGGTCAGTGAACCTGCAGGCCTGGCTCCTGCAGCACTAGAGTTCGGAGGGTACGATATCCCGGCGGACTGCAAGGAGGTGCTTGCAAAGGCCAGGGTGTCCTCGACTCTTAAGTGCTACGGGCATAAATGGAAGAGGTTCTCTGTCTGGTGCCGTGCACAGAAGATCAACCCTCGACGAATTACTGCCCCTCAAGTGCTGCCGTACTTGCTGTTGCTGGCCAAGGCGGGGCTGGCACATGCCTCCATCAAGATCCATCTGGCGGCTATCTCCCGCTACAGCAGAACTCCGGGGTGGTCATCGCTGTGGTCTCACCACCTATTGAAGGAGTTCATGAAAGGACTGTTCCGCTTGTTCCCGCTGGTGAAGGCCCCGGCGTGGGAGCTCAACGTGGTGCTGACCAGACTCATGGGCCCGTCATTCGAGCCTCTGCATTCGGCACTGTTGAAATTCCTATTGGGGAAAACAGTGTTTCTTGTGGCCATCACCTCCGCACGATGAGTGGGAGAGATCCAGGCCCTCTCCTGTAAACCTCCATACCTGACATTCCACGAGACAAGGGTAGTGCTGAGGACGCACCCCTCCTTCATGCCCAAGGTGCCGTCAGACTTCCATCTCAACAAGCCCTCTGTGTTACCTATTTTCTTCCCGTCGCCTTGCCTTTGTCGCCGGTTGAGAGGACTTTCCACTCGCTGGATGCGGCTAGAGCACTGAAGTTCTACGTGGACCACACAGAGTTTTCGGAAGACATCACAGCTGTTTGTGAATTTTGGACCTGTGAACCAGGGGAAGGCCCTCTCTAAGGCTTCCATTTCCAGATGGCTCTCTGGCTGCATCATGCACTGTCACTGGTTGGCAAACCGACCATTGCCCGGCTGTCCGAGCCCATTCGACCAGAGCGATCGCTGCTACCACGGCATTCCTGTCTGGTGTGCCCCTGCTGGACATATTCAGGGCTGCTACGTGGAGGTCGACAAACACCTTCACGAGTTTCTACTGCTTCGACCGGGATTCCACGGAGGAGTCCAGAGTCGGCAAGGCAGTGCTGCGCAACCTGTTCACTTGAAGGTGAGCCTGGTGAGGAGGTATGATATGTTAATGTTGAATGATTGAAATGCTTCATGTTGAGCCTTGCCACCTCTCGTGGTTGTGCATGTGTGTACTGCCATGTATTCTTGTATTCATGAGCATGTGAATCCGTGCCAGACCCCATGCTGGAGAAGGAACAAGTTACCTACCTGTAACTGTTGTTCTCCAGCATGGGTCTGGCATGGATTCACATGCGAACCCTCCCTCCAACCCCTCTGCGGCTCTTCTCTTGGTCCTACTGCCACTTTACGTGCTACCAAATCTGAAGTTGGATGCCAGAGATGGGGTTTAAGAAGAGGGCAGTCATTGGCTGGGGGCAGTATGACCCAGAGACCAGTGATTGGTTATTAGTAGAAGGACAGTTCAGAAACTAAACTGAAACTGATTTTTTTCTTTACCAAGGATTCCCAGCCCGGCGACAGGGAATATTCATGAACATGTGAATCGATGCCAGACCCATGCTGGAGAACAACAGTTACAGGTAAGTAACTTGTTCCTTCTAATTGGCATCCAATTTCCCTGCTCTCACTTGTGCCTGTTCTGCTTTCCCCCTGCTGCTATGTCTTCTCCTCCCGACCACCCTTTCTATGTTCCACCTGCTCCCTTGTCCCCTTCCCCACCTGGCCCTATCCACCCTTGTCCCTCTCTTCTAAACCTGCTTCCTGCCTGCCTCTGCTTGCGATGCTGGCTGCCTCATTGTGCAGGCCATTATAGTTCATTTTGTGTTGGCAGCTGAAGCTGCCTGCCTTCCCTTGCACGCCTGCCTGCTTTTTCTTTGTTTTGGAGGTATCCCATGGTCACTCTTTACCCGAACTGCGAGTGACACTGGCCTGGGAAAGGGGGAAGGGGAGTCGACACACTCTGTACCTCGTAGTATTCCATTATGTCGACGTCCAGCAAAATGCTCAATTTGCAATTTGCTCCCTGAGGAACAGAGGAAATGAGGCTTCCTCTACCAGCACAGGGAAGCAGGCAGGAAAAACGTTCTCTTCGTGTGCTCGATGGTCTGAATGAAGAACCCTTTTATGGGTCCTTGTCCGAAAAAGAAATTCAGGGATCCAGATAGCACCCCAAAATGTTTGTAAACAGAGTCCCGATACTGTAGTTTCTGCGGCTATTTTCCAATGCACGATAACTGTTTACTCCTTCCTTACCTACATGCCTATGAGCAGTGACACTTTTCAAATGCTATATTAAATTTAGCATTCTATGTTCCAGAAACGCTTGTTACAAATATATATAAATGTATTCATGGTATTTAAACCTAGTCGGATAAAACCAAGAGACGGTATTTGTACACATAACGATGTCTTAATTACGAAATTCATTCTTATCGACATTAGCATATACATACATTACATATCCAAAAAATGTTGTGTCCTAGGGTTAGTAAATTGTGTGGTTTGGTCATTTATAACGCATCTTTTTAAATACAGTTCTTCTTCTATTCCTGTTTTAACATATTTGATTTAGATTTTTTAAAAAAAACGAGTGAAAGAACCAGTGTCCACGTGCTGTACACGGGACACCTGAATGTCAGACAATCTTATTTGTTTCTGCATCTATTCACAAACGCTCAGTCAGCCCTTCTGCTCTGTGTGCTCTACCACCTGATCAGGAAGGGAGACAACTAGATGCTTTCGGAAAGTGCGTTGTATCTATGAGGACCACTACCAGTAAGGCCGGTAACTCCTTCCATCCCGCTATGGCAGAAAACTGTGGTACAAGCTGGGTCCCCTTCTAGATTTCTTGTTGAATGACGAGAGGGAGGAGGCTTTTAAGCTTCTTTCTGAAGGTGAGGCTGCTTCCGACCATGCCGTCTCTGTGGTGGGACACAGTGCTGACACTGGTTTTTGACAGATGGGGAATGCTGTGCTTCTGTGTTGTCAAGGATGGCTTAAAGGCTAGCAACTTCCGTCCAGAAGTGCAAGCAATGATTGTCGGCATGCTTTTTAATGGCGTGGATCTCTTTGGAAAGAAAGTCTGATACCCTCTTGGCCATCAAAAGGGACACTTGCACTGCTCGGGATTTGGGTACCCTACAGCATTGGTGGCAGTGCTTTAATTCCAGGAAAGCTGGGTTTTCCAGAACAGCTAGAGACTACAGACCTTATCAATCTACTACATAGATATCTAGCGACAGCTATAGAGCAAAATCTAAATCTTACATGTGCAACCAGCAGCACCATGGCTCCTCCCAGGCGAGAGGTCAAGCCAGTAAACCTGCCTGACCAGACTGCAAGCCCGCCCCTCCACTTTCACATGCCAGTGGAAGGGCATCTTTCCAGTTTCCTCAATGAATTGTCAAACATCACCACAGACAAATGGCCGATATCCTTGTTCCGACGGACACAACCTAGAATTTCTGCTGCAGCTGCCCAACATTCTACCAACCACACAGGTGGAAAAACATCTTTTCAATGCTTCAGCGCTCTTCTCCAAGGGTGCGATAGAACACGTTCCTGGTGCCCAGAGGAGCAGAAAGAATTGGGCACTTGGAAACCAATTCGAGACATGAATCTACTAAATACATTCACCTGATCCCAGACTTTCAGGATGGCCCCACTTCAACACATCCTCGGGCAACTTCAACAGGGGGATTTCTTGTCTTCACTGGACATGAAAGACGTGTACTTCCACGAACCTGCCCATCATCGCCACAGTAAGTTCCTTTGCTTGAGAGTGGCAAGTCTGCACTATCAGTTCAAGGCCTTACCCTTCTGCCTCAAGAACTTTCACAAAGCCTGGACCAAGCAGCAGCTCACCATCATCAAATCCATGTGTACCTGTATCTCGATGTCGGATTGATCAGAGCTCCTTACTGTCCTTAGGCCATACGTCACAGCAAGACTATCAGCTGTTTATACTTGCTAGGATTCTCCAATCATTACTGACAGTTCTGCAAACGCTATCCGTGGGAGCTGAGCCCTTTTCTATGAGTATAAGGAGGTGAGGCCGCTACCCAATTGTCTGGTGCCAATAGGCAGCATGACCTCATATGGAGGGATTTCCCTCCTGGAGATGAGGATGCTCACCTGGGAAAAGCCTCCCAATAACCCCATCACAGGACCTCCTACCCTCATGGTCACCTTTTTCTCCCACCTTTTAATAGTGGTACCATGTTTTATTGTAAAGCGATGACTGTGACAAATGTAGATCATATTGGGATGAAGAAGAACATGAGAAGCTATATGCAAAACCAGCCAAGTACTGCATTGAGGTGGCTCACTGGAGACATGAAGAGTGCCAAAGAGATGATCGTGTTGACATTACGCAAGTGCGGAGTCAACAATATAAAGTAAGAATGGATTACAGAGCTCTCATCGTGGAAGCCAGCAGCACGCAAGCCCTGCCCTGGAGATTCAAACCGGGAGGACTAGACATGGAGAAGCTGTTCCTCCAGGTGGAGGCCACAAAGAACTGGACGCTGATACAATGTCCCAGGAGCTGGCTGGGAGCTGACTGGCCAGAAGGAAGAAACATTAGAGGTGGTGGCGTGACAACAGAAAGGTGAACCGTGAGGTCGGGAAACGGTGCTGAGACCACCAGATGGAGCCTGCCATGAACTGTGCAGGTGTTGGAAATCAGAGGAAGGAACCCACGACCCCAAGAAGGAGCTGTGTCCCAACAGAGAACAAGGTAGCGGGAACGGCGAGAAGACAAACCAAGAAGCCAGAGTATATCGGGAGTGTCGTCTCCCTCATCACAGTGGTGACAACCCGAACCATACCATTGAGCCATATGTATCGGGAGTTATCCCCCTTAGTCACAGTGGTAAACTGAACCATACCATTGAGCCAGAGTGCATCAAGAGTTCTCTCTCTCATTGCAGTGGTCAGCCAAATACCACTGCTCAAGCAGAGTGCATCAGGAATCATCCCCTTTGTCGCGATGGTCAGCCCAATACCACTGAGCAAGCAGGCTGTGTCAGGAGTCATAGCCCTCATTGCAGAGGTCTACTCAATACTGCTGCCCAAGTAAAATGGAACAGGAGCTTTCACCCGCATCAGAGTGGTAAATGGAAGCCAAGTAAGACTGAGTTGTTCTACCTCTACCTCCTGGAAGGAGTTGGAGACTTAGCCAAGTTTTCTGCAACAGTGCTTAAAGACCACTGTGGAGAACTTTTATAGAAGGACCAGCACAAGGGAGTCCTTCCCCTGGTGCTTTGTGATGGAACATTGAAGGAGCTATTTCTACTATAGGACGGAAGCAAGAAACCAGGAGAAGGGAGTCATTCTCATGGTGAAGTAAACACAAACTTCACTTTAGATAAAAACTTATGTTTATTGTGTTAGATTATTTGGTTTCTGATGGATAACAGAACGTTTAATTACAGATATTCTGAAAACTCACCAAAGTTTTCCTAGGTTTAGGCAGGGCAATCCCCTTCGAAGTAGGGAGAAATAGGTTTCTTTATTGATTTAATAAAAGTTTGTAGCCCACAAGAATCACTGTTCCTGGTCAGTCTCCTTCTTCTACACCCTCACAGAACACAACTGGACAGTTTCTTGCACAGTTACCCTGTTGGCTGACTGATCAAAGCCACCCTTGCAAAGACCAACCTGCTCTCTCAGAAAATAGTGGTCATTCCGCACTTTGAATCTCTTCTCGGGATGATGTCATCCTGCATCCCCCTGATAAAACACTGCTGGTTTCGGATGAGGCTTCTTCAGGAGTTATTGAACGCTAGAGGAAGCCGATCTGAGGCAACTGAAATAAGTTGTCAGTCACATGTCCCTTCCACAATGCCCTGCGCTGGTGGTCTGTGCCCACCAATCTCAGCCAGGGTGCACCCTTCGAGACACCAACCCATCCGATCATGACCAACATACCACTGAAGAGCTGGGGGGACCACACTGGCAGATACCATGCCAGAGGCCTGTGGTCCCAAGATGAAAATTTTTTACACATTAATGTCCTCGAGCTAAGGATGGTGTTCAGGGCACTAATGTCCTTTCTCCTCCATTTCCAGGGGAAGATGGTTTGGTGTTCATGAACACAACCACCATGTTTTACATACAGAAAGCAGTTGGCACCTGATCACCCATTCGTTCAGTGTCCCTCTGGATATAGGCCCTGACACAAGGATATTCTTGTCCCCCCTTTATCGGCCGGGCATCCACAGTTTGGTTGAGGACTCCTTTCTGCCACGAGTGGGAACATGACTAGCTTTTGCACATCGATCATACTGGGATGTTACAGAGATAGACCTCCAGGCAAAATGCAGTTCATTTGTCAGCGGATTCCCCCAAGAGGGAAGACTGAGAGACTCTCATGTTTCTGTGTCCTCAATCATACAAGTTTTCAGATGAGAGCGGTGCAAAGTGATACTGGTGGCTACAGCCTGACTGAGACAATCCTGGTTCTTGAAACTCCTCTGCCTCCCATCTGCACCTCCTATTGGTCTGCCTTCAGTCTTGAATCTCCTCTCCAGGGTCAAGGGTACAGTCCTGCACCACGACCGAGCCTCTCACAACCTGGCTCCTGCTTACCTAGAATTCTGATACGCCCCCATGCAACAGGATTGCAGGGACATTCTTGATTGCTCGCCTTCCACGGTCTCTTCCTGTCATCACAAATGGAAACGTTTCACGATTTGGTGTGCTGCCAATCTTGTTGCTCCTTTTCGATTCCTGCCTCAAGATGTTTTAGCAAACCTTCTGTTGACCCGCAGTGAGCTTGCTCATTCCTCTGTTAAAGTTCATCTGGCTGTGATTTTCAGGTTTACTTGCGCATCTTCACACCTTCATTGTGGTCTCATTGCTTTATTAAGGAGCTCTTGAGGGGGGTCTCTTCAGGGCATTCCCGCCTTCCGCCAGGCATTGGTCCCTGCATGGGAGTTGAACGTTGTTCTTTCCAAACTAATGGGTCCTCCCTTTGAGCCCTTGCACAATGTGAGCATCAAATTCCTTTCCTGGAAGACTGCTTTCTTGATCATCATCACCTCTGCCAGGAGTGTGGGGGAGATCCAAGCTTTATCCTGCAAGCCACACTACCTGTGTTCCACAAAGCCAAGATCATGTTACCGACAAATCCCACTTTCATGGCCAAAGTGCCTTTGTCATTCCATCTTAATGAGCCTTTGGTCCTGCCTGACACTCCTACTCTGGCGTAACGCTCGCTGCTTTCCTGAATGGTCATGTGGTCATTCCTGAAAGATCATGTGGGCTTTAAAGTATTTTGTTGCCTGTACCAAACAGTACCGCAAGTCATCTCAATTATTTGTGACTTTTCGCACTATGGCTGTGGGCACTGGGCTGTCTTGTCTTCTATCTCTCAATGGCTGTCTGCTTGCATCTGCCACTGCATCGCGAACAGGAAGGATCCTGGTCGGCCTAGCGCACTATCAGCAAGGTTTTGTTCTTCCACTACTGCTGTCCTCTCTGGTCTTCCACTGTTGGATAACTGCAGGGCGGCTACATGGAGTCTGTCCACACCTTCACATAGTTTTTCTGCATCAACCGGGATTCCAGAGGGTCGGACAAACAGTGCTGCTTTGCAATGAAACCGTTTGCATAGTGTGAGCTTTTTCCTGAAAATTAGACTTTCCTGCACCTATTTGCCATAGTATGTGTATACTGCTTGGTTCTCTGTTCAATGAGTTAGTGAATCCATGAAAGATCCAATGCTGGAGAAGCAGTAAGTTACTTCCCTGTAACTCCTGTTTTCTAGCATTGGTATCTTTCATAGATCCACATGCAACCCTCCTGCCTATCCTTCATGTGGCTCTTCTTGGTACTTTCATGTGCGTTATGCTAATCTGAAGATGGACTCCAAGGGTGGAGCTAAGGGAGACTGCCTATTGGTTATGGGGCAAGATGACTGTAAGAGAACACTAAAGTGACTAGTCATTGAAATTAAAACTGCTTTAATGTTACCGAGTATTCCCAGCTTTACGGGCATTAGTCAAACAGCATGAGAAACCAATGCTTTAGAACAGGGATTACAGGTAAGTAATGTATTCCTTATATTAAACTGCCCACTTTTCTGTGACACTAAATTAATTCACTTTAATGTTTTGGCATATATGCTCAGAGTACCTGAACTTGCTCGAACAAAGCAGTGTGTAATGTAACAAATGAAAACTAAATCACACTTCCTGTGCGTGTGCCTTTGTGCTGCCCAGGCACAAAAATATTGCATTTGAGTTTAAGCTTAAAATGTTATAATTATGGTGATAACAGGGGCTCAAAGAAAGTCTAGAGACCAAAGAGATGGATGTTCTTCCTCTTCTATGTAAGGTGAGTTAGTGACTAAGAGGCTTAGAGGTTACTCTAATGATGTGACAAGTGACATGTTCTATTGGGGGTGTTCCATTCCTAAACATACATTTAAAAAGCCAACCTTGTATTAACCCCTCCCCCGCCCCACTCTCTTGAGATCCAACACAGACAACCTTTCTATTCACTGAGATGGTTGCAACTCGGGAGGATCTACAACTTCGTTTTAGCTTATAGACGTGAAACGTGGGGAATATCCATTTGCATGTCAATCTTGTCCTGTTCACAAGGTTAGCACTTCATCAAAATACTAAGCAGTTATCTGCTGAACAGAGTACCACCACCATCCCCAGACATGTGTTTCTTCCTTCCTGGGCGTTATCAGTGAATTGAAACAGTGTCTCTAAGCACAGAGAGCAAGTGGTCCATTTTTTTGTCCTCAGTAGAGGAGCTCCCACAATTTTGCATTTAAAAAAAGCTTTGTATCAATTAACTTTGTTTCAGACTTTTTTTTTTAACTTTATTTTAAATCAAGGCAGGATGGCAAATACACATCACGACATATTACAAGCAATGCTTTTTCAGGATTTTTGATCCCCAGTCCTCATTCCCCCCCAGCAGGCTTCCTCCCTCCCACCTCCCTCCAGCCTTCCACCCCTCAGGTTTGGAGGTGGAATTTTCCCTCCTGGGTTATCCACTTCGCCCCTTAGCGTCTGTGTCTTCCTCAGGGTTCTTTTGGTGTTTCAGGATCCATCGGGCCCTGGTTTTGAGACCTTTTTAATGGATTTACTATCCCCTTGTGTTCACAAGATGTCAGTGAATGTTGGCTTGTGACAAGGTATGTTTTCTTTTTTTTAAAACTAAAAACAGGACTTTTCAAGTGCCAAACTGTGTTTCAAATGCCCGTTTGCCACTTCAGAAGAGTACCTGTCTGGAAACTTAATGGGTTTCCTAGGATCAAAGAAATTGTTGTGTGTGTGAAATATTTCTACCTCATGCAATAAACAAACCCACGACTGTGACCACAGGACCCCCTTGCCGAAGTGTATCTAAAGCACAGCATGATATACACAGATGTTTTAGAGATGTATCCTCAGTCATACAATAGCAGCACAGACGAGTTCCCCTTGGTTCCTTCCCCTTATACCCAAGACCTCCTTTGTTGGGAGAAGATTTCATTTATTCTCTAGATTCATTTCATTTTAGTCTCTAAGAATGATGACGGTACGTTAAAATGTTTGATTGTCCAAGAACAATGGTAATTAAAACAGCTGTACTCCAGTAGCTCCGCCCTCAATTTAATCCATACAAATCTGTACAGCTTCATTTTTACATCCGCATAGTTTAAATATTGTAATTTTAAACACCCCAAAACTGGGGGGAGGTTTAGTCCTTGACTTTTCCCAGCACAACATCATGTCACTTATATAGTAATTTAAAAAGGAAAGGTGCAAGCACACACCCCTGGTGCAAACCATGGTTTGTGTCAATCCAGACCCAGGACGACCTGTAAGAATCTAATCTTATTTTTATTTTGATCCCTATATGGAGAGCTTCAAGCATGTCAATTAATGGGTGAGGACAGCCGCCCTCTGAGGTCTGCCCTGTTGTCCTGATCGAATGCCTTAGAGATGTCCAGAAAAGCAAGTAACACCAGCCTCCTTTGCCTGTTTCGACAGCAGGGTTAGCACAAAGCCATTTAGTGACAACCCTACTCCTTTCTTAAAACCTGACTTGACTGTCATGACCCTTGCCCTTGGCCATCACTGGCAAGTCAGCCTTCCAGTTAGGGCCAGGTCAAAGGCCTTAAAACCTCATCCAAAACTCTCTTTGAGTCAGTCAGGCTCATGACCATCATGAAGACCAACATTAGAATGGGACTATTTACTTGGGACTATTTAACTTGGAGGGGGGTTAAAGGGGGGGGGGGGGGGTTCAGCCAACATGGAGGCACACGCATAGCTCAGTTACAAGGAACTGAGATATGCGGTCTAGTCTTTTGGGTGTGGCAGGACTGGGACCATTTTACCTGGACTACTTTACATGAGACTATTTAAACCGCACCCAAACAGCAGAACATGCTTTGCGTTATACTGCTGTGGGCAGCGTAACGCTCACCGTGTCCAGTTCTTTGATGCCAGTTTACCTGAAACCAAGGACCTGCAGAGAGAGAAAGAACACTACGAAACTTACCTGGAACAGTATCCTGTCTTCAATCCATCGCCAACTTCATTTCCACTCACCTGAAGGTACGAACTCCATCATCCAGCACCGCATGCATCCTGGAATACCATAACCTGGAGAGAGGAGAAAGAAAGACCGCATTAGTGAGCATTTACTCACGTTTCCTCCTGAATGAAGAAAGCCACACAATTCTTACCTGGGTAGTCATCTCCTGGTCAGTATCATTTCTGGAACATTACGGCGCTCGGCGAGCAACATCGCAACCTGCAAGGAGAGAAAAGACACAGGTTAGCAATATAAAAGGTGAAACGGCGCCACGCATCGCGCATTACTGACCGGACAGCATCGCGCACACCGTGCTTTCGACTACCGGCCCATGCTCATCTTCAAACTGCATGACAACACCAAAAAACCTTTCCATACCTAAAAGGAAAGAAGCAAGACATTATTATTTGAACTAAGAGGAACATAACTGCATATAAAGAATGTAAAGCAGCAAACCTCCGGAGTGGCAGCAGGCCTGGATTCCCACAGAGGGGCTTGCACCAATGAAGTAACTTGGTCACTGCTCGCCCCCCACATCTACGCGCCCCTGCCACGAGGAGCAGGACGGAGAATCCACCTTTTACAATATTAAGGTGAGGAGAGGGCCCAAGGGGGAGGAAGGAGTTGAGGCCAAGGGAGGTGGGAAAACATAGACAATCTGGTATTGGATCCAGCTCTGCTATGTTGCAGACCCATCTTTAACCAGAGGCCTTACCAAGGGACCGGGAGAGGGTTTGAGAGTGCAAATCATCCAACCAGGGCTGGGTGGCGTCCCCGGGGAAACCAGGTGAGCGTAACACTGACACTAATCCTGAGAATCTGACCCTGCAGTCCATATCTGGAGTTCCTTTAGCAGTAACCTGGCGAATATTTTGTTCGAAGCATCCAACAAAGAAATTGGCCGGTACTGCAAAGGTGACCTGCAATCTCCTCCTTTAAAGATTAGCACAATCAGAGCTTCACCCCATGAGCCAGGGAATCTCTGATGCTCTGAAATATTTCCAAACAATTTACACAATATAGTTGCCCAGAGCCTGGGGTTAGATTGTAAACTCACATTTGACAGCCTCTACGGGCCTGGGGCATTAAACTTCTTATTGGTCTTAATCCACATGAAGGTATCCTCATCCCATGTCAATGCTCCTACCCAGTTCATATATATCGATGGAGCTGCTGCCCCAACAAACATCCTGAAAATAGAGAGCTTTAAAGTGCTGTACCCATACCTTCTCCGGGATGGCACCTTCTCCAGGATGGCTTGTATCTGGAGATATTACAAACCTCTGGGTTTGATAATTTTTCAAAAGGCACCTGAGGAATTTCCACTTGCACAAGCCAGGATGTTCTCCGCTTCATTGATACCCATCATGAATTATGCCCCCTCAACCAGTTTTGATATTACTTTTTCACCTTGGAATTGAATTATTCACCGTCCCCAGCTTACCCAAGCGGATGTTTTTGATAATGGCCCTCATTTTGTTTTTTACGAGCCTGGACCTCCCCGTTCTAGCTACCTTGTTAAGAGCGCACCCAGCGTGGCAGTAACTTTGAGACCAAACCCCTCGCCTCCCGCGCATTAGTAAGAACTTATCATTTTTTTGACAATAGAGCTGCAATGCGTTAATTGAACATATGTGCAATACTACAGGACCATTTTTACAGCACAACTTCTTGGATCTGTCTCAACAATAATTCCCGGTGACCTAGACACCACCGGGATTAACCCCGGTATGTGTCAGACCACCATAGAATGATCACTCCGATCCAAGAAGAGAAGATGATCTCCAATCACAATCCCTTAACAAACGGATCAGGGGATGCAAACACATAGTCCAATGTTGAACTCGAGCACACATTAGACCATGTGAACCGTGGCGGCACATCGCCAGTAAAATTCCATTTAAGGCTACCAAATCCCATGCCTCTAATTCACATTTAATCAGCTCACCCCTTTCACGAGTTGCACTAGAGATTTTTACTCTTAATTGGGGCCTCATACCATATGTCTTCCAAACACTCCTCTGCAATGAAATCCCCCAAGGATGATTATTGAAGCCCCTTCTTCTGGTATTTCTCCCAAAAGTAGGAACAAACAGTTAGATAATGCCTCCCAACAACTGGCAGTGCTCCAAATTCAAATACACATTAATCAGTAAACATTTTGCCAATACGTCAGGACCATTGCCTGGCCATTGCAGGATGGTTGCAATCATGTCACTTCTCCCAAGCTCTACTTGGTGCATCTTAAGAGCTAGATTTTGCTGCACGGCTGTCAGTGAGACCAGCAAAAGGACAGCCCTGAGACCATGTTGAGCCTTCATACCCATTGATCAAGGGTGTGTCCATTCAATAATATCGATTGAACCAACTTCGTTGGCTCTTTCTGATACTAGCAAACCCCATGGAGTTCCAAGATACAACCCCCCCCACTTCCTTGCATCCAATCCCTTACCACTGCACCTTGTCCACATGGATGACCCCCATACTGGGCTGAGGTTTACTCCTCCCGCCAGTCCTCTCACCATAATTCGCCCATCCTAAGCTGGGTATCTCTGAGGACTTGGGTTCATTGCAGTTACCTGCACCCAATCCACCACTTCAAAACCCAATGCAAGAAACCAAGCCTTCTCCATTAGGATTGCTTTTTGAATTATGCTAGAGTGTAAATACACTTTCACAATATCCAAGCAATCTCGTTACTGGAACTGCGCAATTTGAATATCTTCCATTGTAGCCAAGCGAAGGCTGGGAATCTCGAAGAAAAGGGAGGGAATATATTTTTGATTTAAGGGAATTCTATTTGACCTTTCAAATGCCTCAAAAGGTGCACAATTGGTCATTCATTGGCTTGGTCATCTTCCTCTGGCTTTTCCCATGGTTGCACGTTTCTCTTTGGACAGCTTTTCAACCCTCGTTTAGGGGACAATTTTACAGGGGGCCCCCTGGGAGTTTCCTATTTTTAGCTGCTCCAATACCCACCTCCTCAATAGTATGTGCCGTGAGGATAGCCTTCTCCATCATTATTTGTTGGGACTTCAGAGGCTTTACCAAGTTCGTATTAGTCTTGGCAAATATTGGGTAGACATTAAGCTGTTTTATAGATGGTTGAGTCGTTAATGATATCCCATCATTATGCAATAGCACGCTTGGCTTACTTCGTTTCAATGGTATTAAAATTGAATCTCTTGCAACAGAGCATTTTCCTTTACCCAGCCCTATTATCGGACCTCTTGGCACATTGAGCCATAGCCTGCTGAATGTTTTCCTCCATCAACTGGTCATAGAGTACACCGAAATATTACTTAAATCAAAGCAACACTTTCAGGGCAGCTAATACCCTCGGTAGGTCCCTTAGATGATTTACCTCTGTTCCTCCATTCTTTGGATGTTTTACCATATTATTTCCCTGATCCTGCTTTTTCAACCCACCAGTATTTCTGTTTTTAGTTTTATTGAGCCTTCCATCAGGTTCTGATTAGACATCCCTCCCATTTAGGGACTGCAGGTTCAAATTTCCTGAACATTTCTTAGAGCTTCTATTATTCTTTTTACTTGATATTTTGGAATTGTTAAACTTCTTCGAAGCCAAACCCTTAACAGGCTCAGAGCTCATTTCAATGTGGCTACTACTTAGGATAGTCTGTGCCACAAAACCCACATCACCCAAAACAGAAACTGATGGGGGGGGGGACACTCATCCTGCACTGGATCCATTATAGGTCCCACCACTACTGAGACTTGGGCTGCCCACAGGGATATAGGGGCTGAACTTGTTGGTAACACCTGCAATTTTCGGCAATACAAACTATGGTTATGCAGAGCCAAACATGCAGGAACAACCCCCTCCAGGAAGCTGACCTTCCCTGCAAGGTCCTTCAAAATCTGTCTCACCTCCCGAAGTTCAAAGTTTAAGGGGTCATAACCCCCTGTCCATTGTAGCCAACAGCCAGGATAACACTGGGAACGATAGTTCATCCATTAATGTGGTATCAGGCCCAGGTTTGTCAGAATTCCCCACCTTCGACCCTTGCAGAGAACATATTGGCCGAGTAGGTTCCCCCCCCCCCCATTTTCCTGGGCTGTCTGATTGGCCAACCTATTTATGTTGATTCTCCTGGGTCAGTCCCCCAACAATAGTTTAGCCTTGGCGAGCCTGGCATTTCACCACATCCTAATTGGCAATTTCCCAGTTGATGCAAAAGTATTTCTGTATAGACGTTGGAAGAGACCGGTGATTCTGGCAGTACCCATTGGTTTGATTTAAAATCCAATGACAGTCTCACACTTTTCCCCCAGTTCATGTGAGACAACCGGGGCTAACATGGAGACATCAGAAACCAAATCCATTCCTGGTCTTATGTCACCCTCCACCATATCCTGGATGTTTCCTTCCAGTTTGGAAAATGCCTGATCCAATTTTTTGGTGAATTTTACCATTACATCTCCAGCCTCCCGCTGCTATTCCTGCATCATACCCGTTTGGGTAGCAAACTGGGTATCCATGCTTTGGGGTGGGTCTACAGTCTTGGGTAGAATTGAGGTTAGTGACAGTCTTTCAGAACGTAATAATGCTGTATCCATAGTAGCGGTATGTAGTTCCATTCTATCACCAAGACCTACCGAACAACCTTCTGCACTTGCCATCGTCGAGGCACCCACATTGAGAGTCAAATGTGGGATGCCAGTGCCCTTGTTCACATCTCCCCCACCCCTCCTTGCTTCTCAAGGTTACCACCGTCCCCAGAATGAGGCAGGCTATATCCCAACAACCACTAGTTTTTCAGTGTACCACGATTCTAATAATAATAAAGGTGAGAGACTGGCGACTGCTTTCCACTCAGCATTCAATAAGTGATATCCTCAAGAGGGACCATGTTCTTAGAGGCCCGTGAGGATCATTAGTCATAGATAACCAGTCACGGCAAGTTATTCACATTGAGCAAGGGCACGAAGAGAAGGAGCCTATCCTAGATAAATTGCTTACTTGATATATTCAATAGGAACAGAACACAATGCAGGCTATGGACACCACAAATCTTTTGTGGGTTCAGACTCCTGCAAAGTTATAGTTTAAACTAGTGCCTTGCGAGGGATCACACTCCAAGTACTACAAGATCCAGGTTGTGACTCAGTTACTTGCAGCGGTCAGCCAGCGCGTTCCAAGAAACAAACGCTGATTAATTAGCTGACCTATCGGCCACAGCCAGCCAGCCCAGACTGCACCGACTAACACCACCAACTCTGCTACGTTGGTGGATGGGTTTATAAACCCCTGCCTCCATTCTCCATGCAGTCACATTGCCCCAGCAGCACTGTAAAAAGAAAAGCGACTGCAGTTAACTCTCCACCAACTCTACTCTGGAATTCTGTGCATACCTACACATATCACACTTGTGTTGACACACAAGAAATGACACTCTTGTGGGTTAAGCAATCCTAAAACATTTGCTCACAACTGTTCCTTCAGTCACCCTCCACCATCAATGAGTACTGCCTGCGAATCTATGCAAAGTATGTGATTCTAAGCAGATTCAGAAGGTAAACTTTACTGACCAGTAATTGTATTTCTGTGGCTTGTATCTGCTCAGACTCGCTTGCGCCCATCAATCCTCCCCACTTGGGGAGCTAAATAGGAAAGATCATTTAAAAAAGGATAAAAGTATATAATCATAAAGGGACGGACACATCCAAATATTGTTGCACACGTCATATCCGAAAACAATCTGAGGTTGTTGATGTGTGAGAGAGCATGGTTACCCGTACTGGTTGAGTAGGGATAGTGTTACAGGTATGCCTCTTTTTCAAATTCAAAAAGCAAGATATAATTCTCTGCACCAACCACTAGATGACAGCCTATGATTCTAAACCAGTATAAGCCACAAAAAGATGATTACTAATAAGTAATGTTTGCCTAGTTTTTCCTGCCTTGGATCTTCATGGATTTGCATGTTAAATATTCTCAGTTGTCAGGCTGGGGATACTCTGCATATAAATAGCAGTGTGCATTGTAAAAAACATGAACTTCATTCACTTTAGTGATAAATCTGAGTCGTTTTTGGTTAACTTTTTAATTTTTTTATTTGTAATTTATAGTTTCTTACAAACTTTTATTACAATTTACTAGAAAAATCAAAAGCCTTATAAAAGTCATCAACATTCGAGGAAGAATGGAGAATGACATGGCAAGCAAAGAGAGAGGGAGAAGGGGGGAAACCAAAGCAACCTCCACTCTAATTGCAGATCATATTCCCAGATTTAGATAGGACACTGTCCAACATGTTTATAGCTGCACAAATTAGGTGAACGGAGTTCCCACTTAGGATTCACACCCATAAATCATCTGGATTTCCAGTTATTGGTGCAAACTTGCCCATGAATAGGGATCTAGATTCCTTAAGACCACAGAACCTACAAGAATCATCTATAGCGTTTTCAATGTGTCTCACAAACACGTTCCTCGACTTATAGATATTGGTTCGTAGGCGGAAAAAACAATGTCTATGATGTCGAGATGGAAATTGTCAAAGATACTTTGGTAGATGGTCCAGTTTGTTCATTGTCGGCCCCAAATCCATGGTTGTTGCCAGCTCATGATATTTGTCCAAGTTTTGTATCCATAGCCACTGCCTCAGTTTTTTTCTTGCAGTTTGGGGCCATTTCAGTAACATCTCCATTGTGATGTTTGCTGAACGCATGTAGACTTTTATTTTTTGAGACCATTATGTCGAGAGATTGTCCTGATTTGTTTTTCCATGAGGAACGAAAGGTTTATATGCGGATTCCACAGTATTGCTTTCCATCTTTCTTAGCAAAGCCATGGATTTCCAAATTAGTATACCGTACAGAGGCTCCACAGCTAGTTCATGCCGAGTTATTGTCATTGATAGGTATTTTGGCGGTTTTAGCACACAGCGCCGTAAAGTTCCTTGAATTTTGTCCAGATTTTCAGATCAATGTTCCAGCCTGCCTCTGCGCCAAATGTGATTGCTGGTATGACTTTTTGTAAGTAGAATGAACGAACTGGGACAAGCGTAAATTTCCCATATAATGTTTGAATTCTTGCTCCTTGTAGTGCAAGAGTTCGTATTCGCTTGTCAAGCTCATTCACCCAACTCCATTCTCAGATTGATGTATTAATTGAGATTCCTGAATATCGAATCTCATTAACTTCGTCGATCGGAACCTTGTTGATAAACCACTTGAAATTCTTATTTCTTGCCACCTCCGTGTGACCAAACTTCATGATTTTTGTCTTTTTCACATTAATCTTAAGGTCATTGTCTTCCATATACCCTTCCAATGCACTTAGGAGTCGCTGTAGGCCAATTAGCATTCAGTCGACCAGCACCAGGTCATCAGCGTAGATCAAACATCGTATGTGGTGCCCATTTACTTTTGGGGAAAAGCAATGTGTACTGGCTAGGGCTTTCGAGACATTGGCAATATACAGTTTAAATAGAACCGCAGCCAAGGGGCAGCCTTGCTTCACTCCTTTGTTGCGATCGATTCTGAGAGGTCACCATTTTCATTTAGGCCTTATTCTTATTGAAGTTGATTCGTGTAAGGCTTGTATTGGATTTAACAATGAGAAAGGACATTTCCATTTCTTTAGCTTATCCCAGAGCTTCTCACGTTTTATGGAGTCGAACGCTTGTTGCATATCAATGAAGGCGAGGTACAGGTTTTCCCTCTTCCGCATGGCTTCGAGCTTCAAGATGTTTACTATGGCAGGATTGTTTTTCGTGCCCGCTCCTTTCGTGAAGCCGGTTTGTCTTTCGTCATCCATTTCGGACCTCCGTGCCCATGCTGTTATTTTTTGTTGTAGGAACATTGCGAATACCTTCCCAATGGTGTCCAATAAAGCAATTGGGCGATAGTTAACAGGATCTTCTCTGTCGCCCTTCTTATATATTGGTACAATTATTGCTTCGGACCAGGATGATGGAATTTTCCTGGTTTTTGCAATCTCCCTAAACCGCTCCGAAATGAAAACTGACAATTCTTGTTTGTGTTGTTTTAACATCACATTTGTGATGCCATCAGGTCCGGCAGCTCTTGAGTTTTGTAACTTTGATATTGCACTTAATATATCATCTTCAGACTCAATTATGTCCCAGGCAATTTTAGGTGTCTCATTTGCTACTTTCGACTTACTTGATCGTGACGTGAATAGTTATTCAAAATGCCTCACCCATTTGGCTTCAGATACGCCATTTGTCATCGTGCTTGCATGCTTTATATTGCCTTAGTTCAAAATGTTCCAGATATCTCTGGTGTTATTTGTTTTAATTGGTGCTAACATTGCCTCACCGCATTCTTGGTCACGCTGAGAGTTGACCGCTTTTAACCAGTTACGATAAACTTGTTTTCGATGTTTTATCATGGTAGCTACATTTCTGTTGCTTTCAGATCTCAACTCTCGTAGATCTTTTCCTAATTTCAGTTTTTCTTTTCTCAAGGTGTTGCTCCACATGTGCAAATAATTATGTTTTGGTGATATTGCCTTTTATTGGGCAGGTTTAAGTACGGCAGAAGTGCGGTGTAGTTTGGTGGATCCAGGCTTTCATTGGTTTTTGATTGCAGAGCAGACGTGAGTTTCAGGATCTGGTTGGCTTTTATCCTGAGTCTGATACGCCCAGAATTTACTTCCAATTGTGTACAGGCCGAGCCTGCCAATGGTTTACATCTTGGCCGCCAAGACATTATCAAAAGTGAATGATCGCTGCTGTTCGACGGAATTATCGCCAAGTTGTGGATTTTATTAGTCACATTATTTGACGTCCAGATGTAGTCTAAAGTCTTCTCATACCCCATGTTTCGCCAAGTGGCTTGTGGCGGGATATCCTTTCACATTTCCATTGACCATTGTGCAGTCTCGTGCCTCCATTGCATCAGTCCATCTTGTTCGACTAGAGCCGCCCTTACCTTCATCTGGTCGACATACTTCAATTAGTTGTTTTTTTCCATTGAACCATGCTAGATTTAAATCCCCGCACACAATGATCCACAGATTTTGATGGAACGACTGGTTCTTATCGATTAACGCTGTTATGGAGGAGATGAATTTACTGCCTAAGATCTTTCTTGGATTCCAGTAGACATTGAACAACAATAACTTTTGGGCTTTGACTTTTTCTCCACTATTTCTTTCAAGGAGAGTGGCTTGCACATGCCCATTTGGATTGATTGTTTCAGTCACTTCCCAATTTGTTCCTATTTTTATCAAAGTTAGGAGGCCAGAGAATGGACGTCCTGTTATGTTTTGGTCGGCAGGATTAATCAATATATGATAGCCGTCTTTTACTGGTGGTTGACGCAGCCAAGCTTCCTGCAAGCAAATTGCAAAGTTGTACATTAGGTGTACTGGGAAGTTGTTGTATAAATGGCTGAAACCCCTGGTATTCCAGGAAATGAGGGTGGCGTCGGCATCCTGTCCGGTGATGTCTAGTTAATGTCTTCTTTTGGCTTGCTATGAAAGCCTTTCGTTTATCGTTAGTCAAGTGGGTCCAGATTTGTGCTCGCTGTTGAGTCAGAGTTTTTTCTGACTCGCTCCTTTCCTCACAACCTGCAGCCAACGATGTTAACGTTTCCAGTTGTTCGGATATCTCAAAGCTGAGACATAACAATTAATCTTTAGCAGTCAATATTGTCTTCCTGACTGCTTGAGAGTTGATGTGTAATAAGACACAATCAACCCGTTCTTCAGATATATTCGACGATTCGTATGTCTCCAGACTTTAGTATCCTTCATGTCGGCACTGAGTGTACTAAGCGCATTACATTGCCTCGGTTCAAGTTTACCTCGAATCCTCATCAAGCACGTTGATTATTTTTATTTTTCCTGAGGCACGTGTGCGTTCTCCTTTGAGAGATTTTGACATTTCTGTTCTTGTTTCATTTTGTGCTGACGTGTGTTTTGGATTCAGTACCGTCTCCAGTTTTTCTTTTGTGAGACGGTTTGCAGTCAACTGCTTGTCAGCCATTTTTATAGCCGCTGCCTGTGGCAGTGGTATTTTCTTGTCTCCCATTTGTTTTGTGACAGTTCTCAAGAACTTCATGCTGCCTTTCTGCCTGTCCTGATGCTTCTGTGTGGGAGCTTCAAGATGCTCGAACTCTCAGATGAAGAAATGGATGTTTCATCTTGATTTTCATCTTCTCCAATATCATTGGAGTATGTGGAGAGGTTGCACAGTTCTTCAATACCATCAGAGAGTGAAGCACTACTTGTGTCTGAATCGATTCTTATCCGTTTTTTTGTATTTGTTCTAACAATCTTTCGTAGCTTTCGGACAGAATGATCTTTAGGGCATGTTTCAGTATCTTTTCTTTTCCTTTTCCAAGATATCCACATTTGCTGCTTCAATGTCATCTGGTATTTGCAGTTTATTGATTGTTTTCTCCACAGTTTTTTCTCGTACAAATAACTTTGGTTTCGGGGGAGTTAAGTTTCTGATGAATTCCCTTTAGTTTGATGTTTGGTTATTGACTGTCAGATTTTTTTCTTTTTTTTTTTTTTGGGAATGGTTGATTAAGGTACGCCACGTCCTGCAGGCAGATTTGATTCAGGGGTTTTTCCTGATCTGATGTTGTTTGCCAGTCCATGAAAGATCCCAAACGAGGCCTTGGTGGTTGAACAACTCGGAACAGCCGGCAGAAACTCCAAAGCTTGCGTCTTCAAAGACCCTTTACTTTTCTCATGTGCGTCGCCATTGCAGGAAAAGATGGAGTACTTGCCCCCCAGCAACTGGGTGCGGTTCGAGTACTCACATTTAGCTCTACCGGGTGAGGAATTGGACCTGTGAAAGCTTTTCCTATCGATGTATCCTCACCTTCTGGCTCTGAGCCGGCAGGGATAGTGGTAAAATTGAGTCCATCGTCTCTATTAGCCGAGGTTGAATTTACCAAGCTTAGGTTCGAGAAGGACTTTTTCATGAAATCTAGTAGGTCGTCCATTTGCTTTCTTCCTTCATTTGTCTGTTTTTCTATTAACTCATAGATCTTTTTAAAGCCATCTTCCATCTCAATGTGTTGGTTATGTTTTTCTTGTTGTAATTGGACTAGAGTGTCCATTTGCGAAACTTTTTCAACCAGATTGCTCAAAGTTGCTGCATTGTTTTGTGTGGCTTCATTCATGTTGTCATACAGTTTTATGAAAGGGATTAGCGCCAGGGAAGTTGCAGCTAATACGTTATTATGAATCTGAATGGACGCCGCAACAGATAGATTTGATTTTGTTTCATTTTCTTTTTCTGATGTACTTGATGATTTTTCCCTGCCTGGTATTTTTTAGTCCAAGCAATCACATACCAGATGTGTCTGTTGAGTCTTTTGCGAGAGCTCCACAGTTTCACTTGCACCTTGGTTTGTTGGGGTAGAGCAGTTTGGTGCCCTTCTTTCCCTTTTATTCAGCATTTTTTTCCCTTGGCCGAGTGATTCACTGAGGGAAGTCACGAGTCTGTCGCCAAATTCAAATGTCTGTTGGTGTCCATACACCTGCCTCTCCCCTCTCGACCGGGTTTCCACTGTGAACTCTGCTCAACAGACAATGCGCTTTGCGTGGGATATTTGCGAGACCTGAATCTAAGTTGGTGACTGGCTCTGTAGGTTCCGGGTTTCGGCAACCGCTCTTATCTTTGTTTTTGCTCGAGTAGCTATCTGATAACTTCGCTTTAATATTTTCGAAGTCAGCTTGCAGTCTCAGAGTGAGTCTTGCCTCCCGTCCTGCTAAATCGATGCCACTGTAACTTGGACTCTCCATTGCAATTAGTTGTGTTGCAACTTTTCTCTCACTTTCCATTTTATTGTCTTTCAGTCTCGCCTGTTGTTTCAATACCATGTTTGAATGGGAACTGTCTTCGAGAGGCAGCATTAATCGCAGCGGCTGTGTTGCACTAGTTAAACGTGCGACGACTTCACGGTTGCTGCAGCTTGGTTCATGTTGGTGAGTATGAAAGTTAAATGTTTTGGATTTTAGTAAAGTTTGTGATGATTCCAAGTTTAGCAGCGCTGCATCCGTCGCATCGAATGGAGAATAGAACAGGTCTTCGCCTGCTTCATTTCTTCCATCTTCAGATTCTAATGGTTGTGTGTCGGATGCTGATATTTTTCTGATTCCAACTGTTGCGCATTGCCCAAATCCATTTTTCTCATCTTTGGTCACAGTTGGGAAAAACATCGATTTTTGAATCCGTTTTGCCAGTGAATCCGTTTTACTGGCCAAGACCAAAGAACCGGGCGACTGTGAGAAACTCGTTTCACCGGCGTTCCCAATCTGCTTGTTGCCTTCATTGCAGCTGAGCTTATTTTCTTTGCTTGTCGCAGCATGCTGCGTCTGGTTTGATGATACTATTGTCTCCGTACTAGAGACTACTTTGGACACGGTATTTATATCCTCGAGGGCTGCCTGTGTCGCAGTCGTCCGAGGGCGAGGTCTTTCCTCCATTGACCTTTCTCCTGTTTGTGTAGTTAAAAGTTCCGGGAGACCACGGGCAGCCAAGTGAGCGAGGGCTTCAGGACCGTTTGTACTTTCCGGGGGCGTGTGTGGTTGGAGAGGCGGAGGGGGCTGCGGGGGGGACTGATCGAGTTTGAGCGCGCACGTGACATGGACTGGGGAAACCACGGACTCACCGCGCGATCGCTCACTATCCCTCCGGACCTCTTGCTCACATGTTTTATTTGCCAGCGTTGAAACATCGCGTAGGGGGCTATCACGCACTCCAAAGACTTTCAGATCTTTCAATTTGGCACTTGTTCCACACACAGTTGAAGCTTGTTTTGCTTTTAATCGGGTCTGACGACCCGTATCCAGGAGATAATAGAGTCTTCCCTGCCTCCTGCCGCGGACTGCTGCAGACTGAAACTCTGCACGAAACTCTGCGCGCGCTCCGCGTTCTCAAGGAGTTTTTAAAGGAAGGTTGGGCTTACTTTCCTTAAAGTCACAGTTCAGTTCCACGGGGAACAAGCCAAAAGCAGGAAAACTCTGTGTAGCTGCAGCTCCTCTCTCCTCAAACACTGCAGCAGACTGAAACTCTGCACGAAACTCTGGTTACTTTCCCCTGAAGCCAAAAGACACCCCTTCCCTTAACCTTCTTTCCCAAAAGCCCCTGGAGTCCATGTTCAGATTTCTTACTGCACATTCAGTGTTGGCAGTCCTCTACAGAGTTCTTCTTTTCATCTACAATTTCGTTTTGCATCTCCCTTTGAAGACAAAGATAAGTACTTTCATATTTCAGGGGTTTGAGAACATTGGCACTCTGGGAAAGATCCCCACCATGTACCATGGCTGGTATGAAAGCCCTTTTCAAGAATTGCTTCACTTGCAACCTAAAATATTATATACAGGGAGGATGAGCATTAGGAATACTTGTGCTCCTTATACTTGACCATGACATTGGATCCTGTCCCATTTGCTGGCCTTTTTTTTTTTTTTTTTTTAATGAAATCTTCTGAAATCCCCACTGGTGGCCTGGCTTAATTAAGGGACTGTCTCTATCGGGAGTTCTGCTTCTATCCGCCCAGGCAGAACTTTGGGAGGGGCCACTTCGTCAAAAAGGGTGAGACCACATGAGAAACCCACCAGGGAGAAATCGTGAGGATAGAAGTTCCTGCCTAGGCTTTTAGGGACACTCATAAGCTCTTTCCAGCTAAAGCATCATCACACAGTGGAACTGTTGTCTAAAGTTCTGTTGGTGGGAGGAGCACTGTCTGTGAGTCACTCTATGGTGTACACAGCTGTACCACCTTTATCTCTTACTTCAAAATCCAAATCAACAAAAAAACTGTCAATAATGAAATACCATTCTTCTGTCAATGGTTTGCTGGGTCACGACAACGTCTATCTTGTCCACAACAAGCTCATCAATGGCTCCCACTAGACGGCTGCCAGCTCGTCTGACCATCTCGTTATCAAATGGAGGCTCGCGGGATCAACTCTGTTGACCCGTGACGCCCACAAACTGCATGTTCTATGCCTGTGACTGCCTTTACTGTGCTTTTCGCGCCCTCTGTCAAGAGGCATTTGCTAAAAGCACAATGTATTTATTTATTGGGTATTTATAATGCGCCTAAATAGCAAATGGTGTTTCAGGGTGCAACACAATATGCAATGGCCATATGTCCTGCCCATTATTCCTTAACCTGCTGCCTTTCCTCTGGAGAACATTCTGGAACATCAAACTGGTTTGGACTTGGATGGTGTGAAGACTGGAGAGGTTATCTGTACTTGTGCCCTCTATATGGTAGGGGAAAGGCACAGAACACCCCTGCAAGGCTCTCAATTTGGTAATGATGGACGAGCAGCCAGGCTTAAGCTTTCAGGATGTGATGCAGGCAGGTTCTTAGGTTCTTATGTACAGAGTTTCCCCAAAGCCCCCACAAACGAATGTCCACACACACACACTGTTGGGTGATAACACAGCTTCTTTATATAAAATAAGGTGTGCTAGCTTTACCTTGTACTTGGAATACTCCAGTAATAGATGCACTGACTGCAGACAGTTTTAAATATGCATGTGGATTTATATTTTTTATTTTATTTGAATTTATAAAGTGCCCAGCAGCCCGGAGTCATTGTGGCGCTGTTACAGCAAGTTACTTAGTACAGTAGGGCAGGTAATACATAGGTAGTGAAGTGGTTGGTATATGTTCATTGACAGTGTAGAGAAAGAGTTCCAAGGGTTACAGTGGAACAGGGTGGAGAAAGTACATTTGTAAAAGGTGGTAGTTAAATAACTTTGTTTTTAGCAGCTTTCTGAGCACTGAGAGATTCTTCGCTTCTTAAGTTGAGAGGTAGTGCGTTCCAAGCTATTAGGGCTAATACTTCAAAGATGGTGCCACACGCTTTAGCTCTGTTGAACGCTGGGACCGATAGTAGGTGAGAGTATCGGTCACGTTTAGGTCTGTGGACTGTAGTCTGGTGTATTCTGTCTACTAGGTGGGCTGGGGCGGTCTTGGCGAGGCACTTTTGTATGATGGTGAGGGCTTTGAATGTTATACGTTCTCTGATTGGGAGCCAATGGGTGTCCTTTCTTGCCTAGGAGATGTGCTCTCTCTTGGGGATGCTGAGGGCGGCTCTGAGAGCGTTATTTTGTGCAATCTGTAGTCTGTTAATGTTATTGGCAGAAGTGCTTATGAGAAGGATGTTACAGTAGTCAAGTTTTGCTCCAATTGTGGCTCTCGCAATGTTAAGGAGATTGCTTGTAGAAAGATGGGGTTTTACTGCATTTATAATTTTTGTGGTGAGTGCAGCGGCGGATGAGATGGCACTGACTTGCCTGTCCATAGTTGGGGTAGAGTCGAGGTAGTGGCTTCTAGTAGGTGGTTCTTGAGGTCTAATGGGGCTGATTCCATGCCATGACGAGGGTGGAAACCAGATTGCCTTTTTCCTAATATGTTGTGGGTTTCCAGGTACGACTGTATCTGTATATAGGCAGCTCTGTCCAATATCTTTAGCAGAAATTGTACGGTGGTGATTGGACGGTAGTTTTTAGGGGAGTCTGGGTCTAAGGTGGGTTTCTTTAATAGTGGTCGAACCCACGCTTCCTTAAGGGCTGATGGGAAGTGCTGTTGGCGAAGGAGGCATTTATGAAAGTGGTGACAAATGGGGCCAGAGCAGCTGCACAATCTTTAATTAGATTGGCTGGGCATATGTCTCCTTTACATAGAAGGTGTTTTTTCAGAGGCAGAGGAGTTGCTTTGGGACAGTCAGCCGAATTAGTCTCATGTCCCCCATGTGCTAATTCAGTACATCTATCCATGCTGAAACAGCCTCTCCAACCTCTTCCTGAGGCACACTACCTGTTGGTGGACATTTTGCATACACTGAAATCTCTGAGCTGCATGCTAGCGTCCCAGGCATTCCTATGGGGCCAGAGCTCTGTGGCTGGAGAGACCACTCTAGCCTAGTCAGGCTACCCTGCCCCCACTTTGGGTCAACGAAGCTATCACCATTGGTATGCACTCGATCACTGATTTTGAAGACTAGGCTTGGCCTGACACTGCGTCTATCCACTCTGTAAGGGAGGCATGGTATCACAAGTATGACACTGACCTAAAAGTCACAAGTTTCAAAACCTTTATTAGATTCTTGTGGTTTGGAAAAACTCCTACGTGCCCTATAGTTATGACGGGAGTAGTCTATACCATCAAATAATAAAGAAAACAGTCCTAGTCGGTCAATGTCAAATAAAAAGGGCCTTTACTAAAAAAAAAAAATGCCTGTCCTATCTCTTAGACAAAAAGTGTGTAAAGGGGAATGTGTATGCAAAGAAAAGTCAATGTTCTAACATAAAGGATCAATGTGGCTGAGTCGGCTAACCGCACCACATTGGACCGCACGGAGTAAAGCGGCCCCCATAAACAGGATGACACACTGTGACTCAGGTTTTCAAAATAAAGGCGGTTCAAAATGTGAACCGAGGCCCACTTGGCCTTACATTTTAATCACTTATTCCAGCTTTCCAAAAGTTCTTTCACAGTTCAACAAAAGTCCACATAGACTCCCTCAGTCAAGCTCAGACCTTTCAATCAAAAAGTACCCGATTCAATGTAGATCTCCCTTAGCCGGGCTCAGCCCTCGCGATCACTGCACTTGCAGGGTTTCCCTTCTCGAAGCTTCATTCACATTCTTTAGGGGGTTCCCTTCCCCTAATTTATTTCATGTTTCCAGTCTCCCTCGGCCAGGCTCGGACCTTTCACGGATGTCAAAGATTTTCAGCTTTTACCATAGACCTCTGCAGAACCACTTCGACTTTTACTTCAGCTTTCCCTTAATGTTATTTGCCACAATGTCTCTTGGTATTGGTAGTTCTACATCTCAAACAGAAAAGTTCAAAGAAATATTCCTCTTCAAGCAATCACCTTTTTAACTTCCCCTTTCGTCAGGGTTAATCTTGACCATTGCGCATTTCCGAGTTCGTTCACTTTCCTGCTTTATAACAAAACATCAAACATTTTGCAGAGACTTTCCAGTGGGCCATTTCCTTTCGCTGTACCACTCTGCTACTCTCGATCAGTTGCTTTACAATTATCTATAACTTACAAGTTCATTACTGGTTTGCTTTCTTTTGTGTCTCATCCGCACATGCACAACCTTCAATCGTGCAATAAACTGTTGCGGCTTCAATCTTTTCTTGACACAAACCGGCCTTTCATTTCTTTCGCTAACCTGCTGGTTGTGTGCATTCTTTTCTTGTCTTTGCAGCTTTGAGTCACAAGACAAGGTTTATACCACAGGTTTGGCCTCCCCTCCCCAACTCTGTTGTTCACGCGGGAGGGTCGCTGGCGTCCTTGTAACACAATGCAGGCTTCTTCTTGTCTGGGATTGGGCTTTCTCTGCAGCTCCTCCAGGCAACGACCTCCTGCAGGGAACTTCAGGGTTTTCCTACCCCTCGCTCTGGTCCCTCGATTGGTCATCCTGCTTTTTGGCAGGTTCGCCTTCACCCCAGAAGATCTGCTCTTTCTTGTGTCTTACCTTGCTCAGAGTATCTCTGTTTCGCCTTTTATCCATGTGGGGGAGTTAATGGGTCTCAGATGTATGTGATTAAGGTCAAGTGCCTGACTTGATTAACGGGACATGTCCAATGAGATATGTAAGGGTTAGCTTCTTTACTCTGTTACCCTCGGACCAGTGTTTCTGTAGAAAGAGAGGGTGGAGGTGATTTGGGACATTGGAGAATCCTAAAAAATAGGATGGGGTATGGGCATGGGAAAGGTTGGGGGGGGGGGATTACTGCATCTCACCATCGATTGCCTCACCCCCACTCCCTGAAAATCTCCCACCCAGGTGATCTTCCCGCACTGGTCCACCCCCAGGGTCTGGTTCCAAAGGCCATGGCTGTGCCCTGGCCACCCGAGAGATTCCCGGGGACTAGCAAGTCAGACACCCTTTGGTTTCTCACAACTAATCCTCTGATGGCTGACGATATAGTGCAAGCCAACTGGGGGCCTGTAGAATATCCACCTTGTGATTCCCTGCCTAATGAAATGGGGGTGTTCCCCTTCATGGCCCAGGTGGCAAAAATGTTTGATTTGATTTCCACAGAACAAGGAGGGAGGAATGCTTGTACCACTGTAGGGAGAAATCGCATAAGACTTTTCAACCCATCCCTATCCTTGAAGACCTCCGGGAAGAGTGATTGGTAGGCATGAGGCATCCATCCACGGCCCCGACCAGAACGGCTCATTTGGATAAAATGTACAGTGGGCCTGACATCACCCATAAGTCTCTACGAACACAGCCAGGTCCAGACTCAGTAGTCTGCAGTGGCAAGAAAGCAGTCCTGCAACCCCTCTTCCCCATGCACAGTACCCCCACATGGAGACGATGATGTCCAACCTCATGTCAACATGACTCCACCACAACTAGCACATCACCAATCAGCACTACAGGATAATTAAGCAACAACTGCCCTGCCCTAGATGTACACAAGTGTCCTTGTAGGTCATTGATGCACAGGACTGCACCTTCCAAACAAGGCAGGGCCCCCACATTGACCATATGCACGCACATCAATCAATGCAGAAGACTGCCAATCACATGAAGCATGTCACCCTGGAGGCCTGCCACTCTGTGACACCATAGTACACGTGATGGTACACGTCAACTTACCAAGCACATTTTCATGTCTCCCAACAGGGACACAAGACACCCAGGAACCCTCGGAAGGTGCTGTTACCTCGACCAGCACCAACAGGCCCGACAAAGGGCACAAGCCATGCCTCGGCCAGGAGTGGGAGCGTAGCTACCAAGAAAAGGTCTCTGCCAACAGTGCTGTCCAACTCCATGGCAACTGGCACAACAGACACAATTGGAAGGACTACTCAGGCCAATAGTGAGCCTGTACCTCCACCTGCAACTGAGGCACCCCCCCCACCCAAGTGGTGACAACAGCGAGCCATGTGATCAGCTCACTGCACCTGCTGCCAACGTGCTGTCAGTGTCATCCTCACCCACCTCATTCACCTACGAGACATTTTTCACCCGAGTCCCCCCCCGCACAGCCTCAAGCCCATGCAGTCCTCCCCCTTGTCACCACGCTGTGCACTCCAATTCCAGCACGACGACTTGATATGTCATTTAGAATGTTTCTGTACACATGTTTCTAGGTGCGACAACTCAGATGTCCAGGCAAAGCAACCTTGCCTTGCATCCTACAATGTGGGTCTGGGCCCACAACAATTCCCTCCACCAGCACTGGGCCCCACAATTCCGCTGATGAAAATTAGCTCTGGTGCTAATTCTGCCACTTCTTAGAGGATTTAGCGCTAATTTTCCAGAAGTTATGATCTAGCGATACAGTTAGCAGTAACGGATTTACTACCAATTTTACCACTTGCCACTGTACTTTTAATGAGGCCCACATCTTTTCGGACAAGACTATGCGCTGTAAGACCACTATAGTCGTAATGGTCACAGTGTGAATATTATTTAACGTAAGAGCCAGGAAGTCTGATCACTCCTCGGAGACGGAGAAGCTTCATCCGACCATGCCATATCGGTGGTGTTGGATATCACTGACGGATGTTTCAGACAAATGGGTAATCGTAATTGAGCAGCGCTTCCTGACAAGGCTGGCTGAAAGCCACTTATTTCATACCTGGCATCCAAACCAAGTTAGTAGATATGCCCTTTGATGGGAGGCCCTCGGGAGGAAAAAGCTGGATGACACTCTCAGTGACCAAGGCTGACAGGCGGGGTGGTCCCTGGGTACCCTCCAGTATTGCAGGTTTCATCCGTCCTTTCGTTCCAGGCAACCTTTCTTCATAATGGGCAGGGATATGCGTACACCGAGTACGCTCCCATGAGGCCTCCGATTCAATGGGTGAGCAGTACAAGTCTGTCCCAATCCCATGGAGGCAGCAGACCATGCAGCATCTCATCAGGGGGGACGGTACACCAAGCAAGACTGACTTCTTCAGCTGACTGCTTACACTATTCTGCACCCAGTGGGGAGGGGTCTCCACATACCACATCAATGGAAACCAATTACTACAGATCAATGGGTGTTTTCTGTAATGTCCTACGACCAGACAATGGAAATAGTTTACAAACCACTAATTAAACCACCATCTCACTGACAGTTTAACAGTTTAGGCATTCTGCTACAGAATGTAAAAATGCTCCTGCGCACACGCACCATAAAGCGAGTTCCACACGGCCACTGAAATCAGAGACCCTACTTTTGTAATTACACATGCGATGGGGGCCCACCTGCGAAGGAAAACGTCTGCTGCCAATGGTCTTCGTGGAAGTATCTGTGATTGTTCCTATGAGGCATATGGTTTAGTCATGTTCCCTAGTTTCAGGCGTACTATGCCCGGGTATCAAACCTACTGCATTACGGCCTTATTTAGACCATCGAAAAAGGAATGCTCAAGTATTATCGGCATGTTAAGGAAGTAATACAGTAATTTTGGAAGGACCACTGGAGTGGGGGGGAGGTCTCCCATCCCCCACCCCGGTGTATACTACCAAGGTGACAGACGTCACTCACTGAAGCAGCCGTACTATAACCGGATGACATCACCAAAGTAATCGTGAAGAGGTGACATGGCTGAACACACACACGTAGATACGTTAGTAATGGAGCACATGCATCCCTGCATGAAGTTACACAGACACTTGGGCTGCACTGCTCTGAGACACGAAGCACATTCTTCTAATCGCTGAGATAGAGATCACATACACTATATTTCTCTTATGCAGAACTGCCAATCACACATGAATATATATAACTGCTTGCTTGATGCAGAATGCAACCAAACTGAGTGGCCATGTAAAGCAAGATGGAAGACGCAGCCATGGTAGATGAATGGGAGTAGTCTGTGGGGAGACAGATATGATATAATGTGGCATTTATAACACACCTGTAAATAAGTGTTTTAGGCGTGACGAGACAAGGAGGGGTAAACGCGCGAAGACAAAATAACAATCTTACTAGGCCTTGTCAGTCAGATTGTGCAGGTGTGGGTAAGAGGCAAGGGGAGGAGTGTCAGGGGAAGGGGGAATTCCAGTTAACTCACAAGTTGTTAAGCCTCTGGGGAGGTGGCATATATGGAATAGATGGAGATGTAGCCTCCATTGAATGTCCCTCTACCTTCTTTTCCTCTTTTCACTCACCGGTCTAGTTGTTTGCAACATAGCCGCTGCTGAGTGTTTTTCTTTCACTTCGTTCCCGGCGGTGGACGCGTTGCAACGTTTCTGGATTTCTCCTTGGTTGCCAGCGCTCTGATTATTTCCCTTAGCGGTGCTCTGCTCCGGTTTCCTCTCTCTCCCGCTTTGCTTTCCCTTTTCGCTCTGTTTTACCCCTCTTCCTTATTTCTCTTACCGCTGCCTTCTTCCGTTGATTACGCCCTACCTTAGCTCTCCCTGCTGCTCGCTATCTCAGCCTGGATTTATCCTGTGTTCTGCTTATCTTCTAGGCCCTCCCTGCTTACCTGCTTTTCCTCCGAGAACCTTCAGACTCGCTCCTCGGTGCCGATATTCTTGTCTGTATACTTTCCACTGCACTCACGCCCTGTGACTGCCTGGGGTGGTATACTCTTGTCCTAATGAATACCGCCCACTTCTGATCTACCTGGCACGTCCTTTCATCCTCGAGATACAATATTCTCAGCACACCCTATCTGTGACAGACTTATCAAACATTATTGGGGTTTTTTTATGCCAGGAGGCTTTTTCCCCATATCTAAGCTACTACGGAAGAGCGATCACTGGTCCACTAAAACTTAGTCGTCACAGTGGCTTCCTTTCGAGGCAGGCCGTACCTCTACAAAAAAAAGAAACCTCTTATCCGAAGAAGGAAGAAGACGGACCCTACATTGGTATCCTCAGGTTAGGAGGAAGGGGCGGAAGGGGAGACTGTGTCTTCAGAGATTGAGGGAGACATATCTGACCAGTGACATAAGTGCAGCCAGCGGGTGGCTCATAAGTGCAGAGAGAAGGGACTATAGGGTTGCAAATACAGACCCTTAAATGGTGGGGAGCCCGAAGGTGGTGTAAGGGCAACTGGACATGCAGGAGCCTGGGCCCAAGTTCAGAGGGTGACCAGTGCGCGTAGCAGTCGAAAGTGGAAGTGAAAAGGAAGGTCTTGAGTTGCTTCCGGGAACTGGAGGTGGTTCTGCTCAAGTTTGAGAGAGGCTGTTCCAGAGGGAGGCCCCAGCTGAGGAGATAGATCTGCCCCCAACTCTGCTTGGAGAAGCGGCTGGCCCTCAGAGAGTTGAAGGTGGATGAGCGGAGATGCAGTCTTGCTGAGCTGACGAAAACATCCACAGCTCAGACACCAAGTACACAGTGCCAAGGTCATTCGGGTTTGAGCTAGAATTGGAAAAGTACAGACATTAAGCAAATCCCAGGCGAGAGACATAACTATCTGAATAAACAAGAAACAAATGTTGCAGCGCTGTCAGGTTCCCATCAGCTCACACCTGACGAAGAGGAGGAGGCAGCCTGAACAAATCCCCCCACAAGCGAGAATCTGAAATGCGGTCCCTACTCACGTGGCTTGCAGTAGCAGAGAAGGTCTATTCAGAGAATTCATTTCAGTGGGACAAAAGATGCAATACAGTATGAAGTTGAAAGCTATAATGACCTTGCTTGCAGCCAGTCTAGTCAGAGTGTGGTAACCTTATTGAGACAAGGCAGCACCCTGGGGTCCTTCTCCCCGACCCCTCATTGTGCTCAAGTGCTGGTTGCTTTCCCAGGCTGGGAATGCCTAAAATAGCCAATCCCTACCCACCATCCATGTTAGTTCAGTTTGTTGCAAGAACCAATAGAAATAGGCCAGCCTGACATGCCTGTATTTGCAACATTTAGGAGGTGGTCGCAGGTGGAGCCACCAGATGAAGTATATAGAATAGAAACACTGGCCCCATATGGATGCTCAATGTAGTTTAGCCCACTAACCAATCCAATCCCACTTTTGGTTTGTGAAATGTATCATGTGTTGGTGACCTCACTGCACCTTGCTCGTTACAAATGAGAGAGCATTGGAAATCATGTGATATCCACTTATTGATCCCTGTTTTAAAAGCTTTTTAAAAAACAGAGGTTTGTCACATTCTGGACTCTTACATTTTTGTGTGTGGTGTATTTCCCCTGGACCATTTCCTTTTGCTTGCATCTGGGGAAATTAATAAACCCTGTGCTTTACTTAACTTCCATCTAGAGCAGCGCTATCCTACCCATTATTGAGATCAGCAATTTTACCCAACGGTTCGGCTGATCTTGTAGTGTTCTGAAATAACTCAATATGGTCCTTCAATACTATCATACCCAGGCACTTTATAGACATTTGGGTCCATTTCAAATTACACATCTTCGTAGGAGTGCTTGTTATTGGTCAATAAAAAGTATTTCAGATTTGGCCAATTGATAATTAGTCCTGAATTCATTTCAAAGGTGGCTGTAGCTGACATTAGTGGAGGACAATTTACAGCAATTTGATATAAGAGATAAAGTATAGACCAAACCCACAACTCCCCAGTAAGGTTTCTCAGCACCAAGTGGCACTGGGATTGTGGGCACTTTCATCTCAATCTTACACATTATACTAAAATGTCTCCTCAATCAATGCTGTAGAATGTCCGGGGATAAAGTCTGACTTGTCCAAATGCACAAGCAAAGGCATCAATGGGATTAGCTTAGTGTTCGACACTAGCGCAAACATTTTTGTGACATTAACTCAGGAATGAGGTCTGCAGGATCCACAGTCCTCTGGGGTTTATCTGGTTGAAGAAGAATCAAATGATCACTTCATGAATGGTTTTCAGTAGTTCTCTCTACTTCAAGTGACTCCTCCCATACCTTGAGGCGGTGCAGGCCTAATATTGATTTGCATTTCTTATAGAACTCTGCAGCAAATCCATCTGAACCCAGAGCCTTACGACTGTGAAGGAGATTAATAGCAGACAGAACTTCTGCAAGCACTAGTGAGGCATCTAACTGTAGCACACTTCCGTTGATGGCACCGATAGTGGTAAGCCATACAGGAATGTGGTGTTCTATGGACTAGTGCATATTTCTCTGGCTGTGTATCACCGTCTATAGTATTGCAGGTATGCTTCAACAATATTGCTGTGTTATGAGCACAGCTCACCCTTATTTCTGAGTGGAGTGCATTTACTGCTTTGTCCATGATTGGTATATCCATAAGACTGCCTGGCCCATCTGCCTCTCCGCATCTTCTTGCCATCATCGGGATTGCTAAATATCTAGTTTCTCTGTCGGCTAAAATACGAACATTTTCTAGCTCCCTCTTAATTTCTAAACGGAAGGAGATGGAAGGTGCACACTCACAGGTTTGTGAATAAAAGGTCCCAGATTAAGTTAGAAGCAGTCACAATATCTGCTGGGTGCGGGGGAGGAAAAGTGGCCCTGGCACAGGGCTACCTAAATACACAAAGAGAGAGAAAAGAGGATCCAAACTGGAACCCTACCGCCCCCAGCACACCGTAGTAATGCGTCAATACGACGCCTTAATATTCATTCAAGAAGGTTCTAGTGTAAAAACACATTTAACACATTTCAATGAAAGAAACAATTTTAACTAGAGTTAATGATGCAATCCAATCTTTGAATGTAAAAAACAAATATTATTTATTCCAAACGCAGAAGCCAGAGAAAATTCAGTTCATTGAGGACGGCTGACGCGTTTCGAGAAGTATATTCTCTTCTTCATGAGCCAAAGATCATGTACAAGAACTAGATAAAAACATTGTAGGGAAAAGAAAAGTACAATCAGGCTATTGTTGCTATTAAGTCAATTCCACAATCTATCTAGTGTTCATCATCATATAGTTAAATTCTACCAGTAAAGTGACACATACAGTGTATCAACAATTGTATTGAAAAATAACTGGTATTAGGGGTCAAGGTATACAGAATTAAATTCAGTTATATCCAAAGCCACAGACAACCAAAACGAAGGATGGCCAAATAGTCACTAATTAGGAGGATAGTGAATGGTGAAAGAACACTGAAAGAAGGTATTCGAAACGGTATGGCAGTAAATATGCTCACCAAGACTAGGGAAGTCCTGTGTGCTGATGCGTTTAGGAGGTTACTCTGCATTGGAAAAGGATTTCAAATGAATGACGAATCATAAAAATCATTCAGCGTGAGGTAGGTGCCCAGTAGACTGTGAAAAAATGAAATACAAAGCCTAAAGTGAGCAAGATTTCCCAAAGCGGCAACTAGAAAGGTATGGAGTAAAGGGACAAACACTCACCATTGTGAGATGAATATCCGTCTGCGTCTCAAGATTCTATTCGTCTGGTGCCGTGGGTGGCATTTAACCATTAATCAAGTACTAGTAGAGACATAATGCCAGGATCTGTGAACAGCCCAAGAACGCTGTGTGTTAGTATACGAGCGCCTATGCCCAAGCGTGATTACAAGATTACAAGGCTGAGCGTTTGTAAAATGAAAGTGATCAAACTTACTATGCAAGCAACGCGGTGTAGTCTCCGATCCAAATAATCTACACCCGGCATTCAGTAATGGTCCAGTGCGGGTCGCGCAACCCAGCCGTGGGTACGCGGTCATCAGTGGAGATAGTTGCTATGAGAGGGACGCTTCCCGTGAAGGGAGAGACCCTCTAGCGTGCAGTAGCCAGTCTATCAAGGCCGTCCTACGTCGAAACTGTAGATGGACTAACGGACAGAATCATGTTGGACGTTTGGTAAACAAGTGTTAGTGCAAAACGGCGGCCATATTTAAAGTTATAAAGCCCATATGGATACTAGATAAGTAGTGCTATGATTAATCTGGAAATGAATGGAGTGAATAGAATAAATGAAATTCGAATCAAATAGTAGAAACAAATGGAAAAAATCCAACCATCTGAGTTCCAGTGGGGTGGCTTTGAATTTACAAAGTATAAAAAAAGGCACAGAATATATAACTGTTATGTGGTGAGTTCCACAGAATAGAACAGTTTCCATTATTCAATGAGAGGTCACGTGGTAGCATATTGCGATTCATCAACAGTATTTGAATTTAGATACTTTTTAATATACCATGAACACAGATAGGTTAGACACATGTGAAGCCTGATTGGACAGGGAGACAAAATTAAGGTAGATAAACCATTTCAGATGAAACATTTCAAGGAAAATTCATTGTTAAGACCCCTTGGGAGTAGTGTGTTCAATGTGTGAATCCAGTACTTCTCTCTACGCGAGAGTATTGATAGTCACCACCCCAGTAGGGTTTTTTAACTACTTCAAGAACTTGAAATTTAATCTGAGCAACTGTATGGTTGTTCTCCATAAAGTGTCTCGAGAGAGGGGATTTCATGTTTTTGCACCTGATGTTCAATTTGTGCTCTGTAAGCCGTTCTTTAACAGATCTTGTTGTTTGACTCACATAGAGTTTGCCACAGGGGCATTTGATCGCATAGATCACTCCAGAGGACATGCAGGTAGCATAGTGCCGTAGTTTAATCTTTTTTCCAGTGCAAGGGTGAACGATATTATCACCTTTAGTGACGTTGTTACAGTGTGAGCAGCAGAGACAGGGGAAAGTTCCAATTTTTTTGGTTTGTAAAACCATTTGTTTGTCCTTAGGTGGTATTTCTGCTCTCACTAGTGTATCCCTGAGGTTCCTACCACATCTGAAGGCAATCGTGGGTGCTTTAGGGAATAGTTCCTTGAGTGTCTGATGGTTATGGAGAATAACCCTGTTCCCTGTTGAGCTTCCAGTGCCTGTCAAGGGGTTGGTATCTCCATTTGTGTTTCGGTAGTTCTGCTAAATATATTTCCCGATGGGGTAGTTCTGCTAAATACATTTGCAGATGGTTGGGATTAGCAAAGAATAAGTGCTAGATGGCCCTCTGTATATGGTTCTGCTCATGGATTTCCAGATGTCTACGATTAGCAAGCCAGGGCATTTTCTGGACAGATTGTGTAGTGCATATTTGCAGGGCAATGATCAAGTTCATACGTGCTGCGGTTACGAGTCTAGCAAAATCGGTCCAGATTATTGGAGATGAATATCTCTAGGCCTCAGAGCGTACGGCATTCTAGGCGGAAGAAGGCAATGATTCAATTCCGTTGTGTATACATAAATGCTACTGCGATTCAGGGTTTCAAGTCTGGGGAAAAGGCTCCAGATAATGTGTAGATATTGTCTCGCCTGAAAGTCTTAGGCTGTTTTGTAGCAATGTTCAGAGAGGGAGTTGCAGAGCATTTGTGACGAGGCAGTCGGGGTTGTGGTGCAGGAAGCGTTTAAGAATTCTATGGTGATCCTGCAGTGATCTTTGCTGCTTCTACTGCTACTCAAGATCCTTTTATTATAATAGCCTTTTGGATCTCTGATTTGTAGTTTCGGTGATGGTGGGTGAGTACTGATTTGCTTTGCGGGGTTTGGGAGGCTTGCCATTTGCACCCAAGGGAGCGGTTATGGGTTTTGAGTCTTCAGTTGAGGGGTGAACAGTTTGCGATAGATCCTATGCAGGAAGCAGCAGACTTGGAGGGGGTTAGCGGAAGGAGTGTGTCATTTAGCCAGTGGCTGAAGACCTCTGAATAAGGGTCTATCTGTGTCCGGGAGCGAGGGCAGGGTGTGTAGCAATGCCTTAGTTAGGTCCGGTAGTACCATGACCTTGTTCCAGCACTTGAATTGAGGTTATGCGGCCTTGTTCGGTGGGGGGGGTGCTGGTGGTGGTGGTGGTGTGAGGAGAGAAAAAGGTGAATATGGCATCGAGGGTGTGGCCAGCTGTGTGCATGGGTCCTGTTATGCTGGGTGAGGTTGAGTGCCTCTAGGCTGTTGACTAGGGGCAGGGTCATGGAGTTGTTAGGTATGTCGAACCAGGTATTGAAGTCCCCCAGTATGGTGAGTGCTGGGTGGGTAATTAATGTGGTCGCTAGTGAGTTGCATAGGCTGTTGGTGAAATGTCATATCCGGGGGCCTGTAGATGAGTAGAGAGCTGTGCAAGAATGTAGGCAGGAGAGGGAGTTTGACTAGAAGGGATTCACAGCTGGATGGGTTGTGTATCTGTGGAAGTGATAGAGATGTGAGGTTTGTGTAGGATGGCTAATGCCCCTCCTATAGAAGGTCTGTTGTGGGTGATTAGTGCGTAGTCGGTAGAAATGCTTAGTGAGCTATTGATTTGAGGTCATCTGAGAACCAGATTTCCGTGATGAAGATGAGATCAGGATTCTCAGAGGTTAAGAGATCGTAGATACTGTGTCTGCATTTAGCCACGGAGCGGGCATTGATAAGTAGGCATGTTAATTTGTGGGGGCAGTATTCTTCCGGGTGTCTGGGATTGGCAGGGATGGGATGGTCAGTGTGGCCGTTAGGAAGATGCTGGTGGCAGGGAGAGGGTGGATTGGCTCATACAATGTACTTGGGTGGACAGAGTTGGTCAGGGGCGGGGATGTTGTTGGTGGGTGAGTAGAGGGCATCAGTTGTTTCGGGATTGATAAGGGAGGGCGGTTGGTCTCAGGTCTTTAGCCAAGTAGAAGCGCGGGATGGGCGGTCTGTTCGGATCGAGTGACTCAGAGGTTTGAGAGGGGTGGTGAGAGGAGCTGTGCCATTCAGGTGTGTCAGGCTTGGTGCTGTTACTGAATGGTGCCCAGGGGATAGGAGAAGGGAAGATGATGTGGGATGCATGGGAGAGGGGGGGGAGAGTTGTTTTCAAGGAGGGAATTGGTAGGCAGGGGTGACAGGATATGTGGTAGTTGAGCTGGAAAAGGAGCGGCAGGTTGAATGATGCAGGGCTGGTGAGGCATGTAGAATAAAGGTCGAGGGGTGGTCTCTACCTCTGAGTTTTGTGTGTTTGGGTGCTGAAGGAGTGTGCAAGAGGGTTGGGGGGGTTTCACACGCTTAGGGTATTAGATGGATTACATGGACGCGGTATTGAGTTTGAGGTGTAGAGCGGCGGCTCGTGTTGTATGTCTGCTCTGCTGTCTTCACAGCCATGCTCCTATTTTCTGATGTCCTGTTTGGAACGCCCGGCTTGCAAGCACTGGCAGCTTCTTACTTCTCCCTCGGCGGGTGGGTTACTCTGACATTCACCCCCTTGGCCCGTGCGCAAGGCTGTGTGCCTCGGCTCAATAAGCCCAAATGAATGCCTTTTCGGCGGCGTGCTGCTCTGCCTCCTCCGCTCCACACACACCGCTGCAAGGCAGCACCGAAGGAAATGGAAAATAAAAAACATTAATTCGTCGTTGGTCTCCTCACCTGTTCCTCCGTTCTCTCCTCGCTCACCACTTGGCCATACCTTCCACTCAACCCCTGCCTCGCACCTGCTGCTTCCTTAACTCTGTTCTCCCGGCCCTGGCCTATCACTCAAGCTATGTCCTGTCCCCTGCTTCCTCTGACAGACCTGGTACCCCCTTCTTCATAGGGGGTCTGCAGGAAAGGGGGTTGAGGTGATGGTTTGGCAAAAGGAAAGATGTGCCATGCTGAGTGTGGCCGAGGATAGTCTACTAGTAGTGGTCGGTGTGATGGGGAGGCTGGGAGGTCAGGGGGCATGTTTGTCGAGGGATTGGGGGTGTTCGACACGAGAGGTGGTCATAGCGCCGGAGGTGGTGGAAGGGGCAGGAATGTAGAGTGGAGAGGATGGACGTTGGCTGTCGCAGCACCATCAGGATTTCTCGGGTGTGGAGTTGGAGAGGTTGTGGAACTGGTCCTAAATGTATGTATGTATGTGTGTGTGTGTGTATGTGTGGGAGGGTGTGTGGTTGGCGGGCACAGAAGGCGAAATGGGGCACATGGGCTGAAGGGGGCTCCCCTCGTATTAGAGATAGATGGAGAGTGATGCTCAGTGGTCCCAGGGGTTCTGGCTGTGGGGGCGAGGGACGGGAGCGGGGCATGAGAGGTGCACAGTGTGTTCTGCAAGTTAGTTGCAAGGGTTGTGTTGGCGGTGGGGCAGTGCTTTTTTTGGAGCACCAGAGAGCTCCTCTGGTCTGAGAGTTCGATGCTGAGTGGTGAGAGGCTGTGGGTTGGAGAAAGCCTCCCACCTGTGAGGAAGGGGAGGGTATGTGGGAGGGGAGGGATTGCTGAGAGCAGTGCAGAGTTCAGTTGATTCTGGATGTGCCAGAGTGCCCCTCTGGTCTGAGAGATTGAGGGTGGGTGCTGAGAGGTTGCGAGTTATTGTAATGCTTGTGACTAAACCATGGCGCCTATGTGCAGTGCATTTTGGGTCCTCCCAGAGCCATAATATTTATTTTTCTTCAGGCCTCTGTGAAATCTGCACATCTTTGCCAGGCCTCAGTGAAAGCTGCATTTGATGTGAACTTGTAACGTGGTTTGTCTTATTTCACTGGCAAACATGTTTTCTTGCTTTTGCATTGCTTGAAGGACTGTTTTGAAGAAGTTGCCAGCTGGTACTAGATAGCGCAGGAATTTTGCAAAGCTGAAGAAGTCATGTAGCTGTTTTTGTGCTTTCATGAGAAAGGGAAGTGCTTTTCCTTTTGTGGTTGCCGCGGGTCACTCCGGCCGGGGCCCGAGGGGAAACTGCCAGCAGGTGGAGACTTGGAAAATGCTATCAAGCATTTGCAGATGGCTTAAATATGAAAGGCATCCAGACATTCAGACCGCGAAAGCTTCTTTGGAAGAGTGGACGCACTGCTTCCTGGCCCGTTGATGCAAACAATCTCACTGCTTGACTGGTTGGGAGCTTTCCAGAGAAGTTTTGGCAAGATGAGGGTGTGCTTTGCGGCTGTGTCAACGGTGAAGTATTTTATTTAAACTATTTTTCTATTTATTTATTTACTATTTTTGTTGCATTTATTCACTTCTTTTTTATTGGTGAATAAAGAGGCCATGTAAGAGCCATTTTACAGCCTATTTGAGTGTGTAAGTGTGTGAATAATTGCCTTTCAGCGTATAAGGTTTCTTCATTTAATGTGCTGGGGCTGTGAAATATATCTGTGCACTGAAGCAAAACATTTGGTGCTGTGAGCAGTGTGCCTTGGAATGAGGAATTCCAGGCATCAAAGGATCTGTGTTTGAACGCTGGTGGGCAAGATTTTGTCATGATCTCTGCTTCCAAAAGGTCAGGGTTTTCCCAACTCCCTTGGAAGCAGATCCATAACCCAGGTTCCGAGGGCCAATCAGTCCCAATTGGGACCTTTTGGACCCAGTCCTGGCGCCAGTGGCACCAGGCTCATAAATGTGCCCAGTCCCAGCGCTGGAAGCGCCGGGCTCATAATGCTTGGGTGGACTTACCTGCAGCAGACCATGCTGCTTACTTGCCTGCCAGCTGAGCCTCTGATCCTCTTCTGTTTGGAACTACTTTTCCTGTTGGGTGGGGCAGGAGCCACTCCCTAGATTCAGAACACTGGAACTCTTCTGGAAAGCAGGAACTCTTTTCTTACCTAGGCGTGGCTGTGGAAGGAGACACCTAAGCACTACAGGAGGCTATTTAAACCACACCCGGTGGATGAATCTTGCTTTGCGTTATTCTGCATCCTCTGCAGCAGAACGCTCATCGTGTCTTCTGCATCGGATCCTGGGCCTAAGGAAAAAGGCTTACCATCCTGAATCCAGTCTTCAGCAACACCTATAAATACAAGAAAGAACAGGTTAGCATTCCGGCATCTGAAAGACAAAGGCTTACCTACTCTTCGTGCGCTCCGGAGGTCTTCACACTGCATTCCGGCATCTGAAAGACAAAAGCTTACCGACTCTTTGCACGCTCCGGAGGCCTTCGGCGCTGCATCCTGCATCTGAAAGACAAAACAAGGTGCGTTTAAAGACATTGGGGAACTTTAATACTCAAGTGCCATTACTCCTTTCCACATCAACCCCAGTGGGTATTCCGGCACCCTGCAGCCGCTCCGAACTCGTACCTGCAAAATAAAAGACAGAGCGCATCGTGAAGCAGGCAACAAGCGCTTACTTACGTGCTTCCAGGCGCTTCTATTCATCATACGGACTCCATCTTCAACTCACTTCAGCCCGTCATCCGCCATCGCCGGAACCTGCAAAACAAGAGACATCATTGCTAAAGACTTTAAAGACAATAGAATTACTCGAAACTTACCGTTCGTGCAGTAAACGACGGGCAGCAGTCCTCTGAAGTCAAGAGGCCTGCGCTACCGATCCAGTGAAGAAACTGGTTACAGCACCCTGCCCCGAGGCAGATGGAGAGCTCGGCATTCACTTACCTAAGGTGAGAGCGTTAACCTTTGGGGGTCTACAGGAGAGCAAAAAGGGAAGAGATAGGGACACCCCAATAACCCCAGTTCATTAATCCCATATTTTCTGTCTGCAGACATCTTACTCTTGAAGTCAGGCATACAGTGCACAGAGGCCCAGCCCAAAGAGCCAACCGGGTGCTACACATCACCTTTGAAGATACGGTAGTCGCCCAGTCAAGACCGGCGCCTCTGCGAGAATCAGGTGAGCGTTACAGATTTATAGTGAACATTTATTTCCCTTTGTAGTGGGATTTAGGCTGTATTAATTGGTGTTTTATTTATTTGTTCTTTTGTAGAGCGCACCTAACCGATAAGTATCTGGGCGCATATTTGATTTAGTCATTGTAAAACGTATAAATGAAATTACATTAAGTTGATATTTCTAGACATTACATTTCATTACCTAATACAAGGACATTTCTAAACATTGCATTAAATTACATTGGATGAATAAGGAGACGTTTTTCAAAGAGGAGGACAACAAATTAGTGCTCAAGTGCAAAGAGACAAGTTTTCACATTTTTTTCTGAAAGTCTAGAAGGAAGGTGCAGCCCTGAGAGCAGGAGGCATAGAATTCCACAGTTTGGCAGCTAGTACCGGGAAGCTATTTCCACCTGCTTTTTGTAGTCTAGATCTAGAGATCTTTAGCAAGTGTACCTGGGTAGATCATGCAGGTCTATTGGTTTGATTTTTGTTCACAAGGTATTTGGGCACTGTATTAGATAGGCACATGTGTGTCATTGATAGTGTTGAAGTCAATTCTATCTTGGATTGGGAGCCAGTGGGCATTTCGTCTGGCAGGCGTGATGTGGTTTGCTCTCGGTATGTTAAGTGCCGCTCTTATGGCATTATTTTGAAGAACATGTCCTTTTTTTTTTTTTTTACATTGTGGCTACTCGTACCCAAGTACAGGGCATTGCAATAGTCAAGCCTCAACAGTATCAGTGCTCTGGCCAAGGCGATGCAACTGTCTACTGAGAGGAAAGGTCTACAGGCGTTAATTAATTTTGAGGTGTAGGCTATTGCTGATGCCGTAGCTTTAACTTGTCTCGTCAGGGTAAGGGCAGAGTCCAAGTAGATAACTGAGGTTTTCACTTCTTTAGCCACTTTGATAGTACTACTGTGAATGTTAAATGATTTGTATTGATTGATTGGTTTGTTTAGTTTATTTTGAGATCCGATAAGGAGTAGCTCACTTTTGTTGTTGTTAAAACAAAGGCCATGGATAGCCATCCAAGCTTGAATAGTATGGTATATTTCATTGAGCAGTTTTGAGTCTGTGTCGTATGAGCCTGGGATGAGGATGTGGGTGTCGTCTGCATAATTAGTGTAGGTGACACTCAAATCATCTATATGGTCGAAGAGCGGCTTAGTAAATATGTTATACAATGTGGGGGAGACACAGGAACCCTGCGGAACTCCGCAGGATACTGGGGCTGGTTCAGCAGATGCAGTAGTGGCGAATACCCTCATTACCCTATTAAAAAGGAAGGTTTCGATCCATAGAACTGCCTTATGAGAGAAGTGGGCTGCCGTAATCCAATGTTTACAGTGGACTTTGGTTGACCAAATCAAATGCTGCAGATAGGCCTAGTAGAAGGAGGAGCGCTAGGTTACCATTATCTTTTAGCTCATCCATTTGGAATTTCAAGTCTTTCAGCGCGGATTCAGTACTGTTACTTGGTCTGAAGCCTCATTGGCGAAGGCCCAGGACGTTTTTTCATTTCTAAGTGACTTTGAATTTGCAAGTACGCTGCTCTGTCCAATATTTTAAGTACAAACGGTACTGTTGTTATTGGCCGATAGTCGGGATGTTCGGGTCTAAGATGGTTTTTTTTCAGTAATGGAAGGACCCAAGCGTCTTTCAAGTTGGTTGGGATGATGCTTGTTTCAAAGTATGCACTTATTAAAGACGTGATGAAGGGAGCAAGCTCCTCTGCTGTGTCTTTTACGACTGAAGCTGTGCAAGTGTCACCTTCACATCTCGATGGTTTGAGGCTAGAGATTATTTTCTTTACTTCAATTACATAGACCGGGGCAAACTCAAATGGCACCAAGGCTTTTGGCGGGTTGTCACTAGGCACTATGACTTGGGCGTTGTGAGTCAAGGTACGTTTATTATCCTCTTTTAGCTTGAAGTAGTACCATATTTTTCCAGCAATGCTTTCTGAATGTTAGAACACCAGGTAGTCTTTAGTGCAGGAGTCTTGCGGTGGCACTGGGGATTCTAATTTTCGGAGGATAGTAAACAGTTCTTTCTTTCCTGAATTGGCTTTAGCAATTCTGTCATTATAGGTGGTGCTTTTAGTTTGGATGATAGACGTTTTATAGTGGTTTGAGGCATTGGTGAAGTTTACTTTATTTATGGCAGTTTATTTTTTTCAATTCCCTTCCGCAGTTCTTTTATTACTACGTAAAGTTTTAAGGTTGGTGGTGTACCAGGTGTTAAGGTGTGAACGTGGTTTCGCTTTGCGCATTATCAACGGGGCTACTTTGTAGCCTGACATAAGGTATCGTTGTAGAGCTCAACCAGTGACGATGGATCTTTTTTGGTAGGGTTGCAACGGTAAGTTATAGGGTGTAGTAAGGGCTGTAATCTTTCAATGGTAATGTTGCATTTATTTCTAGTAAGAACTGGTAGGGCTAGGTTCAGGCGAGCGTCTGCACACCCTATGTCCTGGATGGTAAACGAGATAACATGGTTGTCCGACCAAGCGCAGGGCGTGTTGGACAGAATCTTGATATTGCAGTTTATATATGCTAACCAGTCCAGTATTCAGCCTTGTGTGTAGTTATTCTGTGCATGAAACCCGGTTATGTTAAAGTATTAGCTAGTGTGAAGGCATCGTCCTCTTTGGCTTTGTTGAAGCCTAGGTTTAGGTCACCTAGTATCAAGACTTGAGACCCTGGTTTAGAGTTACAAGTGAGGAGCTGTCATACCTTCCTCAAAGGAAGTGGTAGGGCCTGGTGGTCTGTAGATAAGGTGTATGGTCAATGTGCAGAAAGCCGTAAGTGGTAGTTTGACAGAGAGAAGTTCTCCCAAGGGGAATTGGTGGTTAGTGAATTCTTAGACCAAGCTGATTTTTTTGCAATAAAGACAACTCCTCCACCTCTAGAGGCTTTTTTATCCATTCTGAAAATGGTATAATTTTCTGGTATTGCCAGTGAGAGAAGAGGACCTACTGCTGCATGGAGCCAGGTTTCGCAAATTGCTATGAAGTCCAGGTTATAAGGCACAATGAGGTTTGCAATGTCAAGTGCATGAGCCAGTAGAGACCTAGCATTAATAAGAGTAAGAGCACACTTAATTAGGGGGTCAACCAAGTTGAGGACTGCTAGTGACTTTTCAATACTTGCAGAAGTATGTGTGTGTACTTGGGACAGGTACGGCTTATTCTGGGTCAGGTTTTGTACATATGAGACTGGGTAGTAGGAGTAGTGCACGTTGTCTTTATTTAGCAAGGTTGATAGTGGAACTGTCCTTCACTATGGTAGATCTGCCGAGATCTTTTGAAATCGAGAGGTCAGGTTTAGGGTTTTGATTTAGTGTTGTTATTACAAACTTTTGTCATGTTGTATGTATCCCTTTTAAAGCAAGTAGGATTGTTCTGAGCCTTTGTACTCTTGGAGCGGTGAGTCTGTGACGTCGGAGCACTTATGAGTCGTGATCTTAGCCTACCGTTCCTTAGGTGAACAGGGCAAGGTTTATTAGGTGTAGGCTTGGAGGCAAATAGCAGGAGCTATTGGTTCATCGTGGGAGGGCACACGGTATTTAGTGTTAGCTCTTGTATTGTTTTTGCTGTAGTCATAGCAGACTGAAGAACATGGAGGAATGCAGTAGGTGCTATGGACCATGATTGAGGTAGTGCAGAGGACATGGTAAGAGTTAAATAATGTGTAGTAGCCTTACAAGTAGGGCGACCAATGCTGGTGTCAAGGTCTGCCCCTATAATTAGGGCGGATAGTCACTTAGTCCGTGGTTATTACTAATGAAAAGTATTTAGACCCCTAACAAATGCAAGGTTCAGGAGTCCGGTCAATGGAGAGGGTGTATTACAAGCGGTATATATATGCTAGTGAAGTGAATGCTGACAGGGTATATGCATTCGAATCCAGGTCTGAGACCTCAGGCATTATATGGGCTAATCATGCAAAATAACAGATAACCCGCCTATGAGTGAGGAAGAAGATGGGAGACCTTGATTGTTAAATGGGACCTACACTGGATGAGATCAAGTAACAACTTACAAATACCAACTTGAGAGCGGGTTGACCAAAGTAGAGCAATTGATCACACTTGCGTATCAAAGGAACTACTTGCTCTGATTATCCCATTCAGGGTGGTAAAAACAACGAAATAATGATCATAATATACTAGTCACATTCTGGCAGGCTACACAAACTTCGAAAATTTGTATGACTCGGAATATTGAAGTCTGTGCGAGCGGACATTGTTTAAAACTGTCTGATAAAATAATCAGAGAAATGACTGAAGGCTACCGAACCCAGAACACGAACCAGGCCAAATTGGTTCCCAGTTTCATACCAGAAGTGAACTATGTCCCCTTACTCAGTCCATCGTGTAAAGAAGAAACAAAAGGACCCAAACGCAAAAGCCCTACAACCACACATATAATCAACAATTGGTGAAACAGAGAACAATCTTAAGAAAAATAAAACGTGCTGCTGATCAACTCCCTGGAAAACCAAACAAAACTAAAGTTGGCTGAACTAACCTAAAAACACTGGGTTCTACAACAACGTTTCAAACTGTACCAGCAAGATTCGGAGCCGATGCTACGTACAATATGTGCAAAAAGAACACAAGATTTCTGGTCCCTAATCAGGGGATCCAACAAAAACAATGACTCACTCCAAAACAATGTCAGTGAAGCCAAGTGGGTCAAGCACTTTCTCGATTTATATAAACCCCCAATGAAACAACAATGGGCGTGGAGCTGCAAAGAGCAATAACTTGGGAGATTCCTTGTGACATCGAGACTATCTTGGGCAAAATTACCAAACTGAAAAATTCGAGAGCCCCGGGCCCAGACAGGATATCAAACATCGATCTAAAAAATAATGCCGGCGACTGGGCCGTCATCAACAAAAATTTTCAAAACTGCAACCGAAGTAGATCCATTCCACCATCTTGGAAGACGGCTAACGTCAAACCCATCTTCAAAAGAGGCACAAAGGAAGATCTGCAACACTATCGCCCAATTGTTCTTCTTGACATTATCGTTAAAGTTTTTAATTCATGTGCTCTGGACGCTCTACAACTATGAATAAAAGAAACGGACTATGTTGACCACTTCCAGACAGGCTTTGTAAAGAACGCACAGTATACTGAACAAATTTATCCAGAGGTTGTTTCTTAGTTTTAAAGGTATCAAAAATGTATTTATTAAGATGCATCATTTACAAAAAAGAATTAATCATTAATTAATGCACACATATGAAATTACATTACCATTGCAGGAGAGCATAAGACACCAGATAATAAAATCCTAACATCACCATCATTCATCAACAGTCACACCATCATTTGCAACACAAATCAATCAGCCTCATTCACTCACAGTAAAAACTTTTGAACTAAAACATTTAGTACAATTCATAAGTGGTAGCATTTCATAAATTAGCCCCACAGAGTCTTTAATATTTCATTTTATCCACATGTAATGTGTAGCAGCACAATCATTAACCAGAGAATGTGCTCTATTCCATGGAGTGGGTATGTTCAACAATAAATGATAAATTCCATCCCCGGATGTTGTTCTTCTTTGTAAAGAACGCAGGCACATCAGCAAACATCCTCTTGTTGAGCAGTCTTAAAGCAAAGGTTCTATAATGAGGCCCCAGAATGTTTATGGTCTTTGTGGACTTAGTCCAAGCATTCGACCGGGTCAATGGGGACCGCCTTTGGGAAAAGTTGGCCAAGTAGCACTGCCCGAAAAAACTTCTGAATCCCATTAAAGCACTCTACAAGGGAACATCAATGAGAGTGAGATGCAACAGAGTGGGAGATCTATCAAGAAAAATCCGTACTGCTCGTGGTGTCAAGCAGGGTTGTCCATTGGCCCCAGCCCTGTATAACGCCTATATGGTTGATTCCAAAGATTCCCAAAAGACCATCAGAATCTTCCCACCGACAATAGGGGATGCTAAGATGTCTAGACTTCTTTACGCTGTTGACATCTTATTAGATCAAATGGAAAGTGGATCTGCAGAGACAATTGACAAACTTACTACAATAGCTTAAAGAAAATAATCTGGAGCTGAATAAATCAAAAACTAAAATCATGTTTTTTAAAAACTTTATTTTTTGGTTGCAATTTACAATACACACGCATGAACCACTCCGTGGTGATGGATATACATGTTATATACTTTGCTTTCTCCCATACATATACCTATATAAAACAACATCGCAATTTATAATATTAAACGTTTGTTGACTGGGTTAAGGCACACATTTCAGTCGGTATCGTCCTCTTCCGAGTTAGGTGGGATGGTGCGAAGGTAAGTCCTGGACGCTGACCAAATGTCTTTAGGTCTGCACGGAGAGGGGACCAGACCTCTGTACGTTTCTTCACATTCGTGCACATATGCCAGTGATTTTAAGAATTGTTCTGCACAGGGGGCGTGGGGACTCTTCCATTTTTGCAAAATACATTTTTTAGCCACCACACATGCGACGTTGAATAGCCTCCTAGTTTTTTCTGGGCATTTTCCGATGTCGCCAAACAGATATTTTTTGGGGGTAAGTAGTGCGGGAATTTGCGTAATGTCTTCCAGAATCGAATTATTTCAGGGCAGGCCCAGTACATATGGTATGAGTCAGCTTGAGGGTTATTGCATTTGGGACAATTCTTGTTTGTGGACACCTTGATTTTAGCCATCTTGACAGGGGTATAGTGTAGTTTATTGAGCATTTTGAATTGTATGAGTCTGAGCCCCGCGTTGAGGGAGACCTTCTTTGTACCTGGACCATGTTCCCTCCTCTATTGTTGTACCCATGTCCTCTTCCCAGGTGGACTTTATATTATTGGAGGACTTCGTATGTGTTTGGACTATGTTTTACAGTATGGAGACGCCTATATGAGGCTGTGAGTGAAGTGCCTGGTAACAAGGGTGCTCGGGCGGCTCAGCAGGGAATGATGGCCAGCGTTTCTTGAACGCCGCTTTCATACAATGATATTGTAACGTGACAAGCTGGCCTCTCCCCACTGTGTCAGCGAAGTCTTCGGGGGTGACGAAGCTTCCACTGGGGAACATAGCTTTCATTGTAATGTCATAGTTCGGGATCCAGGCTTTTTGTATAACAGGGTCATACGAGAGGGCAATGCCCGGAAAGTTCCACAATGGAGCTTGGGAGCCATATGGAATATCAATGTGGAGACGCTTGCCAATTGCAGCCCAGGCTGCGATCGTGCAAGCTACTGGGTCAAATTTACAATCGTCTTTATAAGATGTCGCAAAGATAATAGATCGCAAGTCCATTGGGCGGACCGAGTGCCGTTCAATGGGGACATGACGGGACATGAGGTGCTTCTGATGTAGGGTTCTGCCAGTATTTGGCATAATGAGCCTGAGACACAAGATAGTACAGCTCATAATCGGGCGCAGCGAAGCCCCCTGTGTCGTAGGGTTCCACCAGTTTTTCTCATTTGAGCCCGTTAGCCCCACCGTTCCAAATGAAGGTGGTTGACGAGGACCGCAGGTTTTCAAAAAAGGGTCTGCCTGGCCATATCGGGACGTTATTAAAGATATATAGGAGTTTGGGGAGGATCACCATTTTGAGCACTGCTTTCCGACCAGCCAGTGATATGGGCAACTTGGTCCAGATCTGTAGTTTGGTGTGGATCGTCTGTAAAGTGGATTCGTAATTATCTATATATAGTGACTGTTTGTCTCTAGATACTAGGATCCCCAGATATCTGATGTAATCTGAGGACCATCGTAGACCCTGTGTGCTTGAAGGGCAGAGGGTGGACTGTGTTTCAGATTTGGCTGTGTTGATTTTGTACCCTGAATGAAGAGTGAAGACCTGTATTACTGCCAATATGGGTTCTAAGTTGTTTTCCGGTTTACGTATATACAATAGAGCATCGTCCGCATATAATAAGATAGCTTGGTAGCTGCCGGCCAGCTTGATGCCCCTCAATTCTTGTTCTCTTCTGCTTGCAGCCGCCATTGGTTCGATAGTGAGTGCGAACAGGATGGGGGAGAAGGGGCAACCCTGTCTGGTGCCCCGATGCAAGGTAACGCGGGTAGAGAGGGTGCGGTTTGTTAGGACCCTAGCCTTGGGAGAGGTGTAGAGCCGCCTGACGCAGTGTGTGAAGTAAAAACTAAAATCATGTTTGAAAAGTCTTCGAAGAAACTGGAAAAGGGGAGTTGGTATGCAGATGACGAGAAATTGGAGAGAGTGAAAGTATTTAGGAGTCACACTGAGCAGTAATCCTACTGAAGCCCCTGCAGACGGCTCAGTGGGAAAAACGGAAAATGTTGACTATCCAGGCCAGGGTTGTTGATAGAAAATATGGACAGTTTTCACTCATTCCAGTACTAACTTTCTTTAAAGTAAATGTGGTACCGAGCCTTACCCATGGCATGGAAGCAATGCCCAAATTTTCAAACAAATTTGGCCAAAGTTGGAGGGCTATTTTTGGAGGCAGGTACTTGGTCTCCCGCAAACATCACTGATACCTCTCATCAGACATGAACTCTGCCAGACTTCATTAAGCGGCACGATAGAGAGAAACACCATGATGCTATACAGAAAAGGCATTCTTCATCCTAGACCAAAAATCTTTGCCATTATATAAAAAAGGAAATCTAAGGCGGCCAGAACAAAATGTTGACAGACTGGTTTTAGGCAGAATTATATGCAGTACCCTTTGGGAACACCACACACAATTAAGACTACAAGTGACAGTACAAATTCACCTTTGGTACAAGTCTGTACTACACAGTAAAGTGGTAGCGATGGCTGAGCAGCCAGCCTTATCTCAAGACCAAGTGAGCAGTATCAATAGTTACACAAAGGACAGCAATTACTATGATTCAAACAAACACTGACTCAAGGTTTCTGAGTAAAAGAATATACATTTATTTACACATCAGTTGTATAACATTTCACTAAAGTAAAGCAGTTCAAAAATCCCACTCTTAATACACCACACCACTCCCAATCGTTTCCAGACAAGTTAAGCTCACAAAATGAAGTGGGAGCAACATGGCACTGTAGTAATTTTAAAGGAAGGGAAAGGCAGTTGGGCAGAAATTGAACAGCACCAACAGGTAAGTAAGCAGGGCAATCTAGAAAGAGGAACTACAGTGATGGAATCAAATCAAATAGGCTTAGGGCCAAAGTCAATAGGACAAGTCTTTTGCTCATGATCACACAGTTCAGGGTAGTATGCGGTTATGTCTTTGCCAAGAGTTCCGGACAGAGTTGGTCGGCAGAAAAGTTAGTTTAAAGAGTAGAGAAGGACAAGCCCTCGGATTGGCAAAAGGTTTCACACACCTTAACTGCGGCTGGACGAAACTAACAACCGGATTTGCACAGTACCTTTTAAATGGAGAAGTAGCTGTAGCTGAGGCGGACGTTCCTGGCAGTTCCTGCAGGCTCACGGTTCCTGAAGCGACTGTCGGACTGACATGAAGTAGGAAGACTGGACGGTCCTGCACTGCCCAGGGAAGAAACCAGCAGCTGAGCAAAGCAACGTATAAAAGGCGCGCTCCCTAAAACCCAAGCAGGGTCCGACCTTCCTGGCTATCCGGCCCACTGTAGCTCTGTACAGCGAATTCGACCAGAGGAGGGAGTCCTGGCTTGCAGTTTGGGCAAGCTGGTTGGTCCCACCAGCTCAGGGGAAGAAGATTCCGGGAGGACCTTCTCTGTCGTTGGAGTTCGAGGAGTCAGACCTGCAGCAGGGCTTCACAGGGCAGTTCAATTGTGGTAAGGGTCCTCTTCCGTCAGCTCCTCATCGGTTCTTTCGTTCCAGTGGCGACTCTGCTTTTCCAGACCCAGAGACCTGCTTTTTATGCAGTTTCCCCCATTCACACAGCCTGGCTGTCAATCACACAGCAGGGTGGCTGTCCTGGCAGGACAGTCACCTAGCCAATCAAACAGGAGTGCGACTTGGGTTACCAAGGGCACACAGGGCAGGGGTCCTTATACCCCTCCCTCACATCCTGCCTACACAGACTTTCAGGTACCTAAGGAGGGCTTCTGTGTAGAAGACCGCGAAGAGACGGTGAACAAAGGAACCAAACCTGGTTTGGCGCACAGAGAAAAACACGAGAAAGACCTTTTCAAAAAGAAATGGCGAATAAACTCAGCCAAAACCGTATAAAAACGTATATGGTCCAGCGGGTTTAAGTTCGAGGCTACCAAGATAGCCTAAAACAATACCAAGGTTAGTTAAGATAACCGCGGTAGGAAAAATAGGGTAGTTACCAGTGCCACAAGCCAGTCTTGATGAAAAGGGGGCAAAAAAATGCTCCAAGAGAAACAGATAAAAAGGGCTACGTATTAACCCTTTCCAGTACTCCATGTAAGATGGTTTGTACTGGGTCTGTGGATTAAAAAAGACTAGTAAAGTCAATGGCAACTTTACATGTTCTGGGAGACAGTAGTCCATCCCAGAAAATGTCTCAGTTGGTAAGTCTAAAAGACAACCCTGTGTCACTGCACTGAAGGTGCTGTGTAACACACACAGTAAAAAGATGATACCTGTGGAGTAGGTGAGGCTCCACAGTCTATGAACACAAAAATGTTAAACTCACATAGCAAAACACATGTAAGAGTGGGAAAAAGGGCTCACACTCTTAGCAGGTGAAAAAAATAAATCCTAGAAATCCAGCAAAGCTGCTGAGGGATTCAGTAGGTAAGGGAAATTAACCATTCTTGAGAATTCTCCCTAACACTGGGTTTTGGAGAATGAAAACCACCTAAATGAGAAACCCTCATAAAAAACCCAGGCGAGGTTACAAGGAAACTGAGGGAAATGGACTGGATCAAAACCTTGCAAGAAGAAGAAAAGTTTAAACTAATGAAACCCTTTCCAACCAACCCGATGAAAGTAAACTGAGTCAGAGGATACCTGAGCAAATTTCCAGACAAAAAATTGGGATGCACCTTTTTGAGAATGCGCCTAAACAAATGAGATAAGGGCGATAAGAGGATAATCCGACACCTACTAATGCCGTTTTTGTAGTACAACAGACCAAGTGGAGACAATTAGGCATCTTCTCTTAACGTGTACGGTCATGCAGGCCGCAACACTTACATACCTTGGCAAAATCCTGAAATCTTCAACTATTAATGACGAGGAAAGGTGTTGGACATTATTGAGTGGCGAAAAAACAGAATGGACCATTGCAGTGGCACTGTTTATGGAAAATATTGGCCTGGAGCAGAGAGCAACGGAGCCAAGATAGGAGTACTAATGGACTAGACTTTTTATTGTCTTCACTTGGTCTCCACCTCTCTGTTTCGCTCTCTTTTTCTGTTTTTCTCTTCTTTTATTCTCTTGTCTTTTAATGGGTTTCCCTTGCTACTCTTCCTTCTTCTTCAAGATAAATTTAGATATGGAATTGGAATGAAATTGTATAAGGTGACATGGAATATTTAGCAAAAATTGTAATACAATTAAATCAAATAAAAATAAAGTATAATCAGCACAGAGGTACTAAGATGTTATAAAAGCTGAGTTACAGGAGTGCTGCTCATACAGTGAGTGAACCTAGCTAGTTAGGTTGACTTGCGTATCAAATAGTATTAGTACAACAGAATGAATTTGTCAGCAATGTCAGAAACAGTTTTTGTGAGTTTACATCTTTGGCCGCGGCAGTGGTTTGCTCGAACTGATGGCACGTGTACATAATTGCTGAGTATCAATTTAAATATATGACTAGCACCTATGACACAATGTTAAGCTAGGGGCCTATGCTGGATAGATGGCCTGTGATCGCGCAGGTGCACGGGTAAATCCTTTCACAGGAAAGGTGGTGTTTAGCAAGGATGCTAGGTAAAGGCACAAGAGATTAACATAGCATTCAAGGATAGTACCATGTTACACTCACTGTTTCATCTTGGGGAGGGCTGACTGGCGATTTCAGTGTGTCAGAAGTGATTAAAATGTTCCTGTCAAATGTTAGCATGGGCCTGTACAGTATCGCAATGTTCAAAGCGTTTGGTGTCGTCCTTAGGGTCCGGCCACACTCCAGCATGGATAGGCACGGACATGGGGTCTTCTAACACGGGCCTTAATTGCCAGCTTCCGCCTGCTGTTGGACTACAATAGGCTGATATTGAGCTCTGGAATCTGTTGCTAGGCAACAGTGATAAGCAAGGAAGCTGTGGGTTGCCAAGTCGCTGATGTGCCGGCCATTTTAGAATATTCAAACTTATCACATTTTCGCAGGTGCTTTGTCGAAGCAGCAACTGCAGTTCTCCGTGGTTTCCCTGGGAGTGAGAGGAGCATCAGAAGGGGTTCAAAGCTGGATTCTCTGTGCAGCATATGCATCCAGAAGATATTTGTCGGCTGGTAGAATGCTGAAGCAAATTTCTTTCTGGTTACAGCTGGTGGTTGCTGTGCAGAGCTGCACCTGCAGCTACGGTGGTAGTGGGGCTCCTACCCTCACCGTGGCAAAGTAGTAACTCTCTTGTTTTGTGTGTGCGCATTGTGGGACTGCATTTGGGTTTCTGTGAATACGTTACTGTGAATAGATCATTGTAATTATGGATACCTTGTTTAAGAAAAAAGGTAAAGGATTCTCCACTGGCGGAGAATGCCTTGGTGTCATGATTCCAGGCTGGGCGAAGAGCCCATATGATCAATTAGCGAAAGAATGGGCATGCAGCACTGGGTTGACTTAACAGTGGGATGAGATGTTAGGGAAGACAGGACCTGCAGAGATCATGTCTTGTTTATATCTGGTTGCAGTGGAAAAGTGAAAGGAATTCACCACGCTACAGAGGTGAGGGTGGATTCTTTTGCGTGCATCAGAGAAATGTGGAACTGGAGGCAGATATTTGGCGTTAAGAGAACGAAAAGTGCTGCTGAGAAGCATATTTTATTAATGTATCAGTTACAATTGAAAGTCTGGCATGATAAAGCAGATAAATGCCAGGCAGTTGCTGAAAGGGCAGGTGTCTGGGTTGCTCAATATAAATATAAAAAGCGTTGAGGCACATAAACAAGAGGAAAGTTGCTGCTGTAATTGCCACGACAGGGGTGGATTGGGGCCCAGATACATGGGATGGTGATATTTGTATTCCACTTACTGAAGTGGATGTAGAATTTAAAGTGAAACCTGACAAGAAGACGGTCACTGCTAACCCAGTAACAAAGTATAGGTTGGCCCCATAACCCAGGGGCAAGGGTTGTAGATTTGAGTACACTAGAAGATTACACACAACAGGAGGTTGGTGAGATTATTACTCGTTTGAGGCAGAAGTCAGGAGAGCCCTTACTCACCTGGCTGGTATGTATGTTTGATGTGGGGGAACGGGGGCATGTTGGTAGACTCCACAGATTCACCATGTGTCTTGCCTCTGGCCAATGACATCAATATATAAGCTGTATTGAGGGCAGGGCCTCCTCCGGAGGCGAATGGCCAAGCTTGCAGGTGTCTGTTGCATCTAGCAGCCCAAGGGTGTAACCGTAAATATCCTATTACCACGGACTGGCCCACTGAGGAAAATAAGTGGTACACTTTGAAAGAGGCAATTCTGAAATTCTGAGAACTTGCTATGAAGTAAGCAATTCATGTAGATCAACTGGTACATAAGCGGGTGGTGCCACTGTCCGGGCCAACCAGAAATATGGTTATAAGAACTGCCACACCCTCATATAAGAGTGTCATTATGACTTAGTTAGTAGGTATGATTGGAAAACCAACTTATGAGGTGGTTGATGCAATTTGGCAACTGTGAGACCTGGGTGATTGTGACAAAAGTAAGGACAGACAGCGATAGAGAGGGATGCACAGAGAGAAGAACAGAGGGCAGGAGACAAGATAGTAGGGACTCCCCGGTGTCAAGAAAGGACATGTTTTTGGCATTTTTTGAAAGATGGTGTACCACAGGAGGAAATTGTTGGTATTGATACCAGGGAGATGTATGAGTTATACAAAAAAAGAGGGCATGCTGGGAAGGAGTGCTCTAAACAAGTTAAGAGAAGGATGGAGACTAAGCAGAACAGGGGCACTTCACCTTCAGCACCTCCTGAAAAGGAGCCGGGAGAAGGGTTTATAGGGATCCCTTCCCAGTACCAGCCAACATATGCTGATTTGAGAAAAGTGGTGAGTGCAATGTTAGAGTCTGAGTCTGAATACACTAATTCCAAATTTGACTACGATTATGTCCAAACCCTGCCAGCGTCTGCTCATATAAAAATTGACAGACAACTTCATGTTAATGTTGAGATATTTTTGAAACCTCGAAACACACAAGAGGTCCAAGCTTTGATAGAAACCGGGCAGAGGCCTCATTGATTTATGGAAATCCTTCAAGATTTAAAGGTCGACACTTTACCATTAATGGGCTTGGGGGGGATGGAGGGGACACCCGCAGTGCAGACAGGAGTGGAAATGAAGATAAGCCTTTTTGGGGGGGATATAGTTGAAACAAAATCAACCTTTCAATAATTTACAAAGAAGAAACTAATAATTACACTTTTTACATTTCACCATTAATAAAACAAACAAAAACACAATTTGTTCAGAAATCAATTAATAAGACAAACTCAATTGATTGTGTATTACATTAAATATATCTTCTAAGAACTCAAATAGTGTAAAATTCCTAGTTACGTGGTTCAAAAGATAAAATGAATCTAAGGTGAGGGATATTCAAAAATTAATAATAGCAATTATAATAGATTTCAGCTCAGAGTTGAAAAATCAATTCCACAGGGATTCGTATGTAACAATCGGATAATCATGAAAGAGCTGCTGAAAATCTTTTTTTTGTTTCGATAACAACTCAGGACAGCAAGTTAGCAAATGCCTAAGGGTCTCCTGCTGTTCATTATCTGGACAGAATCTACATATGTTCTCCTTCTTGGAGATTAACCTACGGTTTTCTAAGATGTCTTTAGTTTTCCACAAGTTGAGTTGAAATCTTAGAAACAGACTTCTGTATCTGGCCGAAGGAAATTTGGCAAAGTATGGTTCTATGGTGCGAAGTCGTTTTGGGTAAAATTGCTCTTCTTGGAAACATTGGTGTGTCCTGCATTGATCTCTGTTACAAATCCAATCATATCTGCAAGTGTTTGTTTTGCTCTGACAGGATTAGATTGCAAAAGGTCAGAGGATATGTCTGCGAAGGTCATGTATGTAGTTATCTTCTGTTTCCAGACGGACATCAATTTGTGGTCAGTAGTTTTAACATATGTAGATAGCGTATTCATCAAAGAGCCCAGAATAGAGGGCAGCAAGCTTTTGCTATACAGTGACAGTATAAACTATTTAGAGACAGTAGGCCTAATTTGTGGCACAAAATACACATCGGCTGGCTTCGTGGGGCGTTAGCACCCGCTTGCAAAAGTATCCTCCTATACTCAGTCAGAAGGATTCAGCACACCAGGCTCTTGCTTCCGCTCCGTATATAATGGTCGGAACAGCTTTCTGGTTATAGAAAGTTGAGAGGAAGGATGGAAAATCTACCATATATTGCATTTAGAATACAAGCTTGTGCAGCTGCAGTTCGAATGTTCTTATTCAGATCGAGAAGGTATGGTCAGTCTGATACATGATTATTTGTGTTGAGGCCTAGATATCTGTATTCATCAACTATTTGCAAAGGCTACCCTTGTAAGATCCAGCTAAAGAATGATTCCCTGATGTTTGGTGGCACATATCAGAATCTTGGATTGGTTTAAATTGACTGTTAGCAAATTCAAGTCAGCATACTTGCCTAACTGAGTAAGAAGTTGTTGCAGTGCGCGGGATGTTTTGGCTAGTAAAAAAAGATCATCGGCATAAAACATCCACGGAATTGGTTTTAGGCCCAGCTTAGGTGAATCGGAGACAATCTTTTCAAAATGTCTCATATCGGAGATGAAAAGATTAAATAAAATGGAGGGCCAAAATGCAGCCTTGTTTTAGGCCTCTAAATGTTGGGCAGGAGCCGTTAATCTACCATCCAAGGTCAGACGATTTTGGATAGTGGTGTTAGAATGAAATTGCAAGATCCAGAATTGTATGTTAATCTGACAAGCGGCTTCTTTTAACTTTGTCATCAATGACTCTCTAGATGCAGAGTCGGAGGCTGTCGCCATATAGATGTGCTTTTTAAGTTGGAATGCTTGTGTTTTAATTGCATGGAGCGTTTGCAGGTAATTGAAGTGCCCAAGCCGGCAACCAAAACACGCCTGAAAAGGATCATGTACCTGCATTGCTTGCATCCAGCAATTGAAATGCTTAAGTATTATAATAATAAATAATAATAATAATTTGGCATTTATATAGCGCTACGAACCCTCAGGTATTTGAGCGCTGCTTATTATTACCCACGGTGTGTGGTGCTCATTTATCAACCTCGGAAGGATGAAAGGCTGAGTTTGGCCCTGTCTGGATTTGAACCTGAGTTAGCAGGCTCTGCACAGATGTTAAAGCGAGCCACTTGACCGGCCATGGAAAGAGTTTGCCTGGTGCATCAGGGAGTGCGATTGGTCTATAATTTTCTGGTGATTGTCACCTTTTTTGTAAATTGGGACGATTATGGATTTGCGCCATGATGGTGGCATTAGGCAAGTTCTTATTGGAATATGATGAACAGGATCTTAGCCCAGGCTTCTGTGTGGCGCTCAAGCATTGAATTGCATTGCTGATACAGTCCAGCCCTGGAGATCTTGAACTAAGTTTGGAGATATAAAAAATGATGTCTTCCATATTGAAACTTTTATCACTCCTGACATCAGATAGGTTCCCGCATCAAAACTACACAAAAGTGTAGATGCATATAAAGTGCGGTAGTATCTGTCCCAGATTTCTTCTGGGACAGCATTCATTTGCACAGGTGTTTGTGAGACATTATTCGCCTTATTTAGGAGGCCCCAAACTACAGCTGAATTCTTAGAGGCAAGGGCTTGCAGCATTTGCTCTGCATCGTGTTGGATAAGTAAAGCTTTCTGTGATCTTAGCCAATTCTTATACTTGGTCTTAATTTGTTTCATTTTGATCGATTTGATTGGGAGAGGGAGGTTAGCTAGAGCTCTCAAGGTTGCCCGGTAGTCTCTTTTCCTACTGTGTAAATCAGTCATAAGCATGTAAGTTCCTTGATGCACACTGGGAGACACCAGGAGTTTGTGTCTTATATGATTGTAAGGCAGTTACATAAAGCCCTTCTCAATATATTCATTCAAGATTTAAAATGTCTGTGGGTTATTAAAGTTGCAGATTTAGCTCTTTCAACAAATTCAGAGTCCATCTGAAGCGATTTTTGCCATTGAAAATGGCCAGAGCTGGAGTGTAAGATTGAGCTTGAGAGACGGAAAATGGAAGAGACCATAACCATCATATGGATAAAAGCTTGTGGTTGCTACATTTTTGTGGTACAACTTGAAAGTTGTCAACCTTAGCAAATAGGTTACAGTCGATGTAGATGTAATCAATAAGAGTGGTTTGGTTGCCTCTCTCCGAGTGCAGCAAGGAGGGTTGTCATTTGGGGTCGATCAGTTGACCATAATAAGCTGTCTTTCATTCATGAGAGAACTCCAACGCTTTGAGAGATTAGAAAATAGGGAATGGTTTTTCGTCATACAATTCATGTTTAGATCCCTGCCAAAATGGTACAGTCAATCGTATTATCCTATGAAATAAGATCTAACATCAGCTCAAAGTCGTGTAAAAAAATATGTTGAATGCCCCCATGATTCCAAAAGATGTTTGCCAAAGTTTGGTTAGGGGACTTAATTTTGCCTAGTTGCGTGTACATGTTGGGGGTGAACAATGAAGAAAGTTGAAGACCTGAGGAGATTCTGACTGCTACTAAAAGGCCTGTCATAGGACGAACTCTAGGTTGGGCTTTTGCTGGTAGTAAAGAGAGTGTATAGTTATCCCAAACCGGGGGCTCTAGGAGCCATACCTCTTGAAGAACAACTGTCATATGTGTTCAAGGGATTTCAGATGTTTGCCAAAAGATGTTTATGGCCACTTGTATTCCAACATGTTGGAGAGCATTTTGCAGATAAATTGGTCTTGGATTGTTAATTTTCAAATTGCGGTTGGCTTTGCGGCCAAATAGATTCCGCTTGCTGATGCGTTTGGAAGGTGCCCTGTGAACAAGTTATCTTTAGAGACATGGCTCTGAGGATGGTTTTTCTTGATTCAAGATATTTATTTGTAGATTTGGTTGTACCAAGACATTCAGGATAAGATTGGTGTGTTAGTAGAAAACTAAGTTTAAAAAGGGCTTCTTGAGCTTGCCATATCATATTCAGCACAATTCCTGACTGCATCCACAATCTGGCGATGGATGCATCATTGTCATGGATCAACTCAATCTAAGCTATATCGGAGGAAGTAAGGTCCTGCAATAGCGGGATGTCTCCAAGAATGTTCAAAACACTTGTTCTGTTTAAATCATAAACAGGGAAGCAACCACCCCTACATTGGAGGGTTAGATGGTGATAAATATGAGGAAAGCAGAGGCCATGTTTTGCCTTTGGGGCAAGGACTCCATTGGAGGCTGAGGTAGTTAGCATTTGCCTCATTGATTCAGATCGCAGAGAAGTGGTTTCCGGGGATATGGGTTTCATATGAGACTGTGTAGAGTTTGAGGCAAGTAGCGTATTCGGGAAGCAGGAGATCGACTTAGTTTAGGAATTTAAAGCAAATAAGGCGACTCAATGAGCAATCTCATTTCGTCTTGCTTCCAATGTGAGAAAAATGTCATTGGTAAAGGGTAGAGCTATATGTTGAGACTTAGTCCTAGCCGGAACAGAGTCCAGCTGAAGGTCATGTCGAAGGTTTGTGGGGCAAATTCGTTGCCAGAGGGGTCTTTTGCATGGGAGCAACATTTGTTAATTTCTGCTGTGCTGCTTTTTTCCCCGGGCTAACTTGGTGTATTTCTTTGTAGCAGTCACAGAGGCAGCTTGCGAGGAAATTTTGGGTCGGGTCAGAGAGTGTATAAAATGTTGGGAGCTCTATCGATTTGTTAGGGGAGCCTGTATGATGATCTTAGTTTTTTTAACACGGGGTGGGGGATTTAGAGGAAGTTCTTTTGGCTTAGTGACGATTGTAAATGTTTGCTTCTGCGCTACCGGTGATGTCAATATTTTAGAATTGAATTGTGTAAGAGCTGTGTCTACAGTGTTTTTCTGTTGAAGATTAGCACAGTTTAGAGTGTTTAAATTGGAGGCGTTACAGCCCGCTTGATTAGAAAGGATGGAAGACGTGGGTGGAGTTAAAGCAGTGGCATCATTTCTTAATAGAACAGCTGATGTTCGCCTTTGAGGCAAATGATTGGAGGAGATAGGTTCTGTAAATAGACTATTATTGTCAGGGGTCACATTTGCTGCAGGAGATGGATGCATGTGCGCTAGCTGCAATAAGATATCGGTTTGAGCAGATATTTTGGAATCAAGGGTTTCACACAGTTTAGTCAGTGAGAAAAGGGCTGTATTCATAGCCTGTAGGGTAATTTATATGAATGGAGGAACAGTTACTTTTGGAGAAGAGGGTTGAGGCGAGCTAACAGCGGCAGTCTTTCTAGGAGTAGGATGGTTAAAGGTTAAGGATAGTATTGAAGATTCATGAGGAGAATTAGTGAACATGATGGGCAACTGGGATAGGGTGGATGGGATCGGTATCGCAGTTACAATTATAGGAAACACGCCTGCCATACTGTCTGATGGATCAAGGGGTATAGGAGACAAAGGGATGACAGATCCTGCACTTGAGTCAGGTTTATAGGGTGTATTTTGTTCGCCATCAGTTTCATTTTTGGACATTGACCACGGATTTAGTCATATCAGAGAAAGCCAGAGCACACACGTGTATCTGGGCCACAGTTAAATTATCATTAAGCGTTTCCTGGGTGGAAACAGTCTCACTCTTGGCTTCCTCAAATAGTGTGAAACCCGCGGCCACCAACGAAATCCGGCGGGGTACACAAATCAACTGTCAGCTGATCATTATCAGTACAAGGTACCAATACAGAGGCGGAAATGGCAGACACAGGGTTTGTAGTAACTGAAGTTAAAAATGGTATAGACAAAAGGTCCGAACAGCAAAAGCCCCGGATGTCAGACGTTAGAGACATAGAGCATGCGTATCAGCTTTGCCACTACGAGTTAGATTTAATGTAAGAGTTAGCCATTTGGGTGTGCCTTTGTCACGACCATAGCCCCTGGCCTAGGAACCTGGGGCCTCTGGCCTTCGCCACAGTGTTCCTGCAAAGCCCCAAGGGCCCAATCATACCCCCGTCGGCTGTCCTGGCGCCAGTCCTGGTGCCAGGTTCATATGGCAGGTGGAGTTTCCATTGGGGAATGGATAAACATGGCTGCCCCCACAAGGTTTAGCGTGGAACTGCATCATGCAGTCTAGCACCCAGGGTCGTGGTCCGCCCTGAGGTACCTGGGATACCTGCTGGCTATTTAAGACATGCCCGATCTGAGGCATGCGCTTTGCGTTGTTCTGCACTCGCTGCGTGACGTTCACCAAGACCTGCTCGCAGCATCCTTGGCCTGCATCTACAGGGTGCAGAAGAACACCATTAATCCTCCTTATCTGATCAGTATCCAACTCCTCATTCGCTTTGGAGTCTTCCCTGGGGCTTGTCCTCTTCCGCTAGCAACATCCTATAGAGGAGAGACAAGAAGAGGACAATTAGTAAGCGTTCGTCTTCTGATTCCATCGCCTGCAGACTCCGGTTACCTACTGAAGCTCTCCTGGTATTCAACCACGGTCCGGACATCTTCCACACTATGCTCCGTTTCCATCTGGCCACATTTCTTCCTGGAACTTCTCGTCGATCTGCAAGGAAGAACAGCACAGGTTAGCCATATTCAAAGGATGCTCATAGCGCCACGCTCTGCGCATTCTCTTACCTTCTCGAGCACCGCCCTCTCCATCAGCTCGACGTCTTCATCCCTTCTGCATCTATGAGAGAAGAAGGTTAACAGGGCAACAACTATTGCGGACACACATTCTTTTAGAACTAAAGACTTACCTCAAGAGTGGAGTCGCAGCCGGCTTGGACTCCCAGGCCCACGCCAGTGAAGTAACTTGGCTGAAAGATGCCCAGCCACGACGCGCCCCTGCACAGAACAGCAGGACGGAGATTGCACCTTATTGAAATACAAGGTGAGGAAGGCTCTAAGGGGGTCGCAAGGGGAACACGGGAACACTTGGGAGGCGGGCCCCGAGAGATGTTGATTGTGGTTAAAACTGAACTCCTGTCTTCCAGAATAGACCCACGGCAGCGCGAGTCCCCGGGGGAGGTGAATCCAACCCAGAAGCGCTCCAGTCTAGTCGGGTGGCGTCCCTGTGGATACAAGGTGAGCGTTTGCGAAGCCCAAACATTATAATCCACCCGGGCGCCTAGTATGGAAATCTCGGAAACCTACCAGTTGGCTCAGTTGTTGGGGCAGTTATGCGCGGAGGTACATTCAGTCCGACAAGAAACCAATGCCTTGCGGAGAGAACTAATTGTGGCCAAAGAACAAACTGATGATCTTGAGACAACTCCTCCTATCGCAGGCCAGACAAGCCCCATTGCCCGGAATTAGCCCATCAATGCCAACCCCCACTAGTAATCCGGTTCAGATCAACCTACCTGGGGCAGTTCCACTAGCTCCACCGGAGCGATTCTAGGGGGATCCCCAAAGATACGTGACCTTCAGGAACCAGTGTCGCCTCCACTTTTTGTGCAGACCTGGGGAGTTTCCCAAGGACCAGTCGCGAGTGGCCTTTGTATTGCCCTACTTGAGTGGGAGTGCAGCTGACTGGTCGGTGACGTTCATTAGCCAGGATGATCCGCTGTTACACGATTTCGGGGGCTTTCAACAGGAGCTGGAAAAACTCTTCGCCCGTCGCTCCCATGGACAGGCCTTGGACAACAAACTTTTGCCCCTTCGTCAAGGAAACCAAGATCTGTTGACGTACGTAGCCACCTTTAATGGGCTGGTGGTCGAAGCAGAATGGCCAGAGGACAAAAGAAGCACCTTGTTCCACCGGGGCTTGCGAAGGGAGTTAAAGGATGTACTGGCCCAAGTAGTGGACCCAACCATGGACTGTGGCGAGTTCATTAATCTGGTGGTACAACCCGACCATCGGTTGCAAGATCAGAGAACAGATCAAAGGAAACCAGATGCACGCCCCATGTTCGTGCGCCCCAAAGATCATGCCCAGCGGGGATCAGAAAGTTCCGTAGAACCAATGCAACTAAGGAGGAGTTAGACCCCCCCCTTTAACCAAAGCCGAACGGGACAAGAGGAGAGAGCAGCAGTTATGCCTGTACTGTGGAACGGCAGGCCACTTCCTCAAGGAGTGTCCAGTTAAACCACCCAGAAGAACCGTAGGAGCCACAGACAAGGAGAAACCAAGTGAGGAGTCGGAAAACTACCAAGCCCGGCAATTGTAGGGGTCTAATTGTCGAGCGAAGAAATCCAATTGCAGACCTCCCATTTTGCTTTACCCGTGATCCTAATTACCCATCAACAGCCATCAAAGATGCATTCGTTAGAAGCTTACATTGATGGCGTAGCCATGGGGAATTACATGGACCAGGATCTTGCAGCAAAGATGGGGCTCCCACTCTGCTCTAAGCTCACCACAGAGACTGTAACCACTGTAGATGGCACTGAAATCGCCTCCGGTCCCGTGTCCGAATGTACCACTGAACTCACCCTCCTATGTCAAGATGGCCATTGGGAATCCATCACCTTTGACCTCATTAAAGCACTGCTGTTCCGATTAATCCTAGGGATGCCATGGCTGGTCGCACATAACCCACGGATCAACTGGCGTGCCCGAGGGTTGGTCTTCTCCCATGACTGCACACATACCTGCTATACCAAAGGAATGAAGGGTAAGCATGCCGGCTCATCCGTTCAGGAAGGTGCGATAAGTGTCTTAGGTGTGGTTGCTACCTTCCCAATTCAATACCAGGACTTTCATGATGTGTTCCAAAAGGAACAAGCAAATGCTTTGCCACCCCACAGGCCCTACGATTGCCAGATCGATTTGATAGCGGGAGCGCAAATTCCTTGTGGCCGTATCTACGCACTCACCGAACCCGAGAACCAACATCTGAATACCTATCTGAAACAATATCTGGCCAATGGTTTCATCCGTCCCTCAAAGTCATCAGCAGCGTCTCCCTTATTCTTTGTACTGAAGAAGGAAGGAGAATTGAGGACCTGCATCGACTACCGTGCATTGAACCCAGTCACCATCAAGAACCACTACACCTGATCCCGGAATTGCTAGACCAAGTCAAAGAAGCCCAAATCTACACGAAATTGGACCTTAGAGGGGCCTACCATCTTGTGCGCATTAAAGAAGGGGACGAGTGGAAAATGGCATTCCGTACCAAATATGGCTTATTTGAACATCAAATGATGCTGTTCGACCTGTGCAATGCCCTGGCCGCATTCCAATACTTCATGAACGATGTTCTAAGAGAGCTGATTGACGTCTGCACCTTAGTCTACATAGATGACCTCCTGGTGTATTCGGCTTCAGAGCAAGATCATGTCAGGCATGTACGGGCCGTCCTTACCAAGCTCCGTCAACATCATCTCTACGCCAAGCTTGAGAAATGCTCATTCCATGTTACGAAAGTAGAGTTCCTGGGTTTTATCCTCACTCCAAAAAGAATATGAATGGATATGCACAAGGTCTATGCCGTCCTCAATTGGCCAGCCCGAAGCTCATTCAAGGGAGTCCAGAGCATGCTAGGTTTTGCGAACTTTAACACCGTTTCATCCCAGGGTTCTCGCAAATAGTACACCCGATCACTTCGCTGTTAAGGAAGTGCAACAAGAGATTCCAATGGACAGAAGAGGCCAAAAAAGCCTTTCAAGAACTCAAGGTGAAATTCAGTACCGCTCCAATCTTAAGACATCCACGCCCAGACCTTCCGTATGTGGTGGAGACAGACGCTTTCAGTATGGCGATGGGGGCTTTATTATCACAAAGGGACCCACACACTGGCCAGCTACATCCTGTGCCCTTCTGGTCACGTAAGTTCTCACCACCTGAGCTCAACTATGCCATCACGGATAAGGAGCTGCCGGCCATAAAAGCAGCCTTCAAGGCCTGGCGGCATTATCTGTTGGGAGCCAGACACACTATCACCGTGATAACGGACCACCGAAACCTACAATACCTGAAGAGTGCGAAGGCTCAATCCTCTCGACAACTGCGCTGAGCCCTTTTTTTTGCGGAGTATGACTATGTGATCACGTACCGACCAGGAGTCAAAAATGGCAAAGCTGATGCCCTTTCACGCATGGGCACCAATGAGTTGGTGTATACTCCTCCTGACCCCGTGGCCATCATTGCGGGAGACAGACTCCTAGGCATTACAACCACCATGACTCAAGATGAGTTGTTGTATGAAGTCTGACAAGTATTAACTCAGGAGTAACTACAAGAATGGGGTTCAAGAGGAGAACACTATAGCGTTAAGGACCAATTGCCTTACTACAGGAATCGGCTATTCGTGCCTGTAAAAGTACTTCAAGAACAGGTCATCTCGGAGTACCATGACTCCTGATGGAAGGCCACCCGGGAATTGCCAAAACCATGGCCAAGGTGAAACGAAGCTACTGGTGGCCAACGTGGCGTAAAGATGTTATTCAATTCATCACCTCCTGTGGTATCTGTGCTCAAAATAAATGGTCAAAGCAAAGACCTGCTGGGCTCCTGTTACCATTGGATATTCCGCCGGCTCCATGGCACACGTTATCTCTTGACTTCATCACCGACCTACCCTCATGTCAAGGTTATAACACCATCCGAGTGATCGTAGACCTGTTCTCCAAGATGGCCCATTTCTTCCCGTTCAAAGGCCTACCAAACACATCGGGGCTCGCTAAAACCTTCCTTGAACAAGTGGTACAACTGCACGGGTTCGCATCAGTCTTAATTTCGGATCGAGGTACCCAATTTGTGTCTAACTTCTGGAGGAAGTGTTGCTCGATGGCCCAAATAGACATCTGATTATCCACTATCCATCACCCCCAAACGGATGGTCAAACTGAGAGGACGAACCAGACGCTCGAAAAATACTTACCCTGCATGCTTCACCAAGTGGAAGGGAATTGGAAGGATTTATTCTGGATCGCTGAGTATGCCTATAACAATTCACTACACAGCAGTACCGGGCAGATTCCATGCTTTACTGTGTATGGCAGACACCCACGCACGTTAGAACTGGACATTCCTACGACTCTGGAAATGCCAGCCATCAAGAACCTACACGCGACCATTTCGCAGGCCTTTATGAGAGCCGCAGAACATTTACGCCAAGCCAAGGTTCGAAGAAATATGCGGACCAGCATCGCGAAAAAGCCCCCGACTACCAAATAGGGGACATGGTGTGGCTAGCATCTAAGCATGTGCCTCGAAAGGGAACTCGAACATTCCGCCCATGGTTTTTAGGGCCGTTCCCCATCGAATCCATCATAAACCCAAGCCGCTGTAAAGCTGACTTTGCCAACCCACATGCGGATACATACAGTGTTTCATGTATCTCTTCTGAAACCAATTCAGCCTGGAACCCGAGTAACTACCCCACCAGGGCCTGTGATAATTCATTTTTAAGTAAAAGACATCCTAGATTCAAAGTACGTTAGAACAAAACTCTATCTAGTGGACTGGAAAGGATATGGTGCGCAGGACAGAACATGGGAGCCCAGTGACTACATTCATGCCCCACGTCTGATACAGTGCTTCCACCAAGAGTACCCCACCAAGCCAGGACCAGACAGAAGAACCACCTTGAGAGGGGCCTTAGTGGGGAGTGCTGTCACGATCATAGCCCCTGGCCTAGGAACTCAGGGTCTCTGGCCTTTGCCACAGTGTTCCTGCAAGGCCCCAAGGGCCCAATAATGCCCCCGTCGGCTGTTCTGGAGCCAGTCCTGCGCCAGGCTAATATGGCAGGTGGAGTTTCCAGTGGGGAATGGACCAACATGGCTGCCCCCGCAAGGTTTGGCATGGAACTGCATCATGCAGTCTAGCATCTAGGGCGTGGTCCTCCCTGGAGGCACCTGGGATACCTGCTGGCTATTTAAGCCACGGCCGAGCTGAGGCACGCGCTTCGCATTGTTCTACACTCGCAGCATAACGTTCACCCAAGACCTGCTCGCAGCATCCTTGGCCTGCATCGACAGGGAGAAGAACACAATTAATCCTCCTCATCTGCTCAGTATTCAGCTCCTCATTCGCTTCAGAGTCTTCCCTAGAGCTTGTCATCTTCCACTAGCAACATCCTGGAGAGGAGAGACAAGAAGAGGACAATTAGTAAGTGTTCGTCTTCCGATTCCATCGCCTGCAGACTCTGCTTACCTACCGAAGCTCTCCTGGAATTCAACCACGGTCCGGACATCTTCCACACTACGCTCCGTTTCCATCTGGCCGCATTTCTTCCTGGAACTTCTCGGCGACCTGCAAGGAAGAATAGCACAGGTTAGCCTTATTCAAAGGACACTCGTAGCGCTGCGCTTTGCGCAATTCTCTTACCTTCTCGAGCACCGCCCTCTCCATCAGCTCGACGTCTTCATCATCCCTTCTGCATCTACAAGAGAAGGAGAAGGTTAACGGGGCAACAACTATTGCGGACACACATTCTTTTAGAACTAAAGACTTACCTCAAGAGTGGAGTCGCAGCCGGCCTGGACTCCCGGGCCCACGCCAGTGAAGTAACTTGGTCGAAAGGTGCCCAACCACGACAAGGGGAACACAGGAACACTTGGGAGGTGGGTCCCGAGAGAAGGTGATTGTGGCTAAAACTGAACTCCTCTCTTCCAGAATAGAACCACCTGGGGGAGGTGAATCCAACCCAGAAGTGCTCCAGTCCAGTCGTGCGACGTCCCTGTGGATACAAGGTGAGCGTTACAGCCTTTGGCTTTGTCAAAGAACTTAATTATATCCTTTGGAGGAGGCATCGATGAGGTGAGGGTGTAGATGCTGGGCATGCAAGATCAGAAAAATTTAACCATCAGGATGTTCAAACCGGTCGCAGCGTCTGCACTCGAGCAGTCACGTGGTACCGGCCAAACTGAACCAAGAAGGAAAAAGCTGAATGAAAAATTATAGAAATAGGAAATCAAATTATGAAAAGGCCTCACCAAGAATCAGGAATCGGCAAAGCAGCCAAACGGCTCAACAGCACTTCCAAGTGTGCCTGTGCTAAAATAGGTGCTTGTGGGAATGTGGGTGGAGCCAGCAGAGTTTTAGCTCTAGAAAAAAAACCAAAGTATAAATATCAGTAAACTGTTAAATAAAGCAAGTAGCTTTCTAGCAATACTTTCAGCAATCCTACGAGTCTGGTGTTTGTGATGTTGGAGCGTACCAGTTTAATCCTTCAGAGTAGCCCAGGCAAAGGGGGGGGGGGCGCGCAGCCGCAGCTCAACAGCACTTTCAAGCGAAATGTGCATGCACAGGCAATTTGTAAAGGCAGCAATATCAAGTGTTGATTTTCCTGATATCCACGTTTATCATTCGTTTTGATATTCTGGAGGGATTGACTTTGGGACTAGGAGGTAAAACATATACATTTGTAGTAAATGCATTAACTTTTATTGTAGACAAATTGAAAATGTCTCCGGGGCACGTGCCTTTGGCAACAAAGCATGTATCTATGAAGCAATACTGCATTCTCAGGGGACATAAGGACATTTCAGACACCATTAAGTGATATGTAGAAGCAGGAGTATTACGTCCAGTTACTACAGCTTGGAATAACCCAATCTGGCCTCTGGGGAAAAAAAAGGGGATGGGAGCTGGAGAATGATGGTGGATTATAGAGAAATGACCAACCACACTCCCCCTTTAGTCCCTGCAGTCCCAGACGCTATCACCTTGATTGTGAACATACACAAGTTTGAGGGAACTCTGTATGCTGTGTTAGACTTAACTAATGCCTTCTTCTCATTGCCAGTTGCTGAGGCGTGTCTAGAGCAGTTTTCATTTTTCTTGGAATGGGTGTCGGTACACCTTCATGACGTTGCCTATGGGGTACTTGCACAGCCCAACTATTTGTCACGGACTGGTGGCAGAACATTTAGACAAAATACCATGCATACCTGATATACAGATTTCACATTACATTGGTGACATTTTGATTCAGGGCAAAGATGAGCGAAGTCAGTTTGAAGTAATCATTGACGGGTTGAAGAAGGAAGGGTGGGCGAATAACCCTAACATATTTCAAGGGCCAGCTGAGACCGTGGTATTTCTGGGAATTCGGTGGCATAATGGGCATTGAGAGTTGGTGTTGAAAGCCCAACAAAAAATACTTGAGTTCACCACACATGAACAAGAAACAAGCTCAGCAGTAAATATGGCTGTTTGGGTTTTGGAAACAGCATATACTGCATTTATGGCAATGGCCCACACTCTGAAGACCCCCTGGCCAACCTATGGGCCAGGGAGATTCTTGATTCCTGCCCCCACTAAACCCAAGAAATTGCAGCATAGGCCTTCTTGGGGCCAGTCCTGGTGCCTTTGGTGCCAGGCTCATGTTTGAATATGTCCATATTGTGCTTGGGAACTACTTTTCATTAATGCCAGTCATGTGGAGGCATCCTCACAACCTGGCTCCTTGAAACCAGGCTTGCAGTGTAGTGTTTTTGGGTGTGTTACCATGGGGACTATTTTACCTGGACTTCTTTCTTGAAGCTATTTAAACCACACCCGAATGGACTGACACGCTTCGCTTTAGTTTACATTACTGCAACGTAACGCTCACCGTGTTCAGCTTCAGCCACGAACCTCGTAAGGACAGCACCTGCAAAGGAAAGGAGAAGACATTGTGAGAAAAAGGCAGCAGCTTACCTGAACTTCATCGCTAGCAGTCCGCAGCTCTTTCGACCATCATCCTGGAACCAGCGCTCCCACGTATCGACGGACCTGTAAAAGAAGAAACAAGGCATTAGACATTGTACAATTAACAAACTGTGCCGAAAGGCTTACCTCGCCGGCCGCTCCTCAATCAGCATCACGACAGAAATTCCATACTCCGGCTGAGTACCGCGACCTGTGGAGAGGAAAAGATAACAGGTTAGCAAAGGCAAGGCATCTTAAGCGCAGCACATAGCGCCTACTCACTGCATCAAGGCGCTCCAAAAACGCCCATACTTACCGTTCAAACACAGATTCCGCCTTGCCACATATTGAACTTCCACGTACCTAGGAAGAAAAAGCCGTTGTTTAAAAGGCATGCAAGAACCGCAATATTCACAGCAATAAGACCTACCTGAAAGACTCAAGACGGCTGGCATCAGTGAAGCAACTAGATCGCCATTGCCTACCAAGCTCAATGCGCCCCTGCCAGGACAGCAGGACGGAGAACCTGCCAACATCTAAAATGAGGTGAGGAGAAGTCCAGAAGGGTTGCAGACCTACAGGGAGGTGGGAGGCTGTTTACCCCAGTTGCCTAGTCCTGAACATAGCTCACCTGTATTCCAGGCAAAACTCTTCCGCTGGTCGCATCTGGGCATCGCAAGGCGAGGGACATCTGAACCCCGACTGCTGGGTGGCGCCCCCGTGGAACCAGGTGAGCGTAATAAATATTGACTACACTCTACAAAGTGATATCAAGGAGGTTTGAGTGGGGAGAGGAACAACAGAGTGTTTGATTTGGCAAAAGACACTGCAGCGTGTGTTGGATTAGCTGAGGCTGGTAATAGATGCACTCTGTTTGAAAAGCAATTGTTGACATGCAATTGGGTTCTTGTTGATACTGAGCAAAGGCAGTGGGTCATGATGTATTGATCAGGCCCAAAATTCTGATTATGCAGTGGGTTTTTGAGTTCTCCTAATACACACAGAATAGGACACGCACACAAACCCAGTATAATCAACTGGAAATGGTATATTCAAGACGGCGCAACATCAGGAAAAGGTGGGGTTGCCAAACTACATGAGCAAGTGGCTAATGTACCACCTGTAGTATATATACCACACAAAGTGATCGAAAGTGCATGAGTGTCCAGTAATATGGGGTGTACCTTATGGGGATTTGATGGTAGAACCGACAGAACATGCCTGGTTCACCGACTGCTCAGCCCATTATGTAGTAACTGGGTGTTATTGGAAAGCTGTGTCGTATAATCCAAAGAAATATGACAACTAACAACGTTGGGTAAAGGAAAGAGCAGCCAGTTTGCAGAACATTATGCAGTTTATCAAGCTTTGAAACAAAAAATACCTGGTCAATGTCACTTGTACACAGATTCGAGGTCAGTGGCTAATGGGCTAACTACATGGCTGCTGACATGGCAGAAGAATAGGTTGAAAATGAATTCCAAAGAGTTGTGCGGAAATGAATATTGGCAAGATATCTGGAAAATGCTATCACAAAGTGAGGTAACTGTTTATAATGAGGGTGCGCATTGTACTACTGACTCATTAGAATGCTGGTTCAATTCTGTTGCAGACGAACACATCAATAAGTCCTCTGTGGACACAGAAGTTCAGGAGGGTGATTTGGAGGATTTGCCAAAGTGGGCTCACCAAAAATGTGGACACATAGGAGAGAAAGCTACTTCCAGATGGCACACGCTCGGGGGATTAGCATCCCTTTAGAGGCAGTGAAAACAATAATTTTTCAATGTCTTGTGTGTCAACATTAACAGCAGAGACCCATCCCTCATATTGTCCAGGGCAGGTTGCAGCATCCGTGGGAACATGGCCCAGAGCCAAGGAAGAGGGGTCATACTGTCACAGCAAACCAATAGTTGCAGTGGCATCATTGGAGGAAGGGATCATTGTAGCCCTGTCAAGTTTTGCTCGTTCTCCCAGTGCCGGCCTAGTTCTTTTCCAAGATGGCACCCCTTGACTGGATTTCTAGCACTACGATCATCAACACATTGCGTTGCAACCATCTGGATTCCTTCTCCTCGGTAAGACACAAGACGCTAGTTTCCTCCTGTGTCGCCTTCCTAGCATTCTGAGTTTTTTCCTGACACTCTGTTACTGTCCTGGCTCCTCTGTGCCCTTTCTTTTTTCTGTCTTTCTCCATTCTACAGTCTTTATTGCTCGCTTACTTCTGCATCAGCTACGGCTTCGCTTTTCTCGCAGATTGTGTGGAGACCGAATTTTACATCGCCTGCTTTCTGAGATGTCCCATATGCCATCTGGATTTCATGGCCTTATCTGCCATCGTGGTTTTTTCTGCCGACCCAGCTTTTTCCCTGAGCTTTGAAGTGCTGGCCCTCTCGTCCGACCCGGTGTGCTTCCTGTGTTTCCAGGATACTGTGGCGGCGAGCCAGACCCCCCACACCCCCTCTTGGTTTTGTGAACCAGAGGAGGTTGGCAAATGTCAACAGCTGAACGCTACCAAAGAGAACAACCAAACTTTGTTGGAGCGCTTCAAGCACGTGATTTCTTTTATTGAAAGTTGATTTAATCAGGTAAAAATTGATTTTTCATCATAAAATCTACATAATATATTTAAGGATAAGAAAATGAAAACACAAATCATATATATATATATATATATATATATATATATATATATATATATATATATATATATATATATATATATATATATACACACAACATATTACATTATCAGCTGTGAATTAAAAATATATATATTCATAATTTAAAAAAGAGAGAAACAAAAACAGTTACATAAAATACAAGTAACAGATGTATAACCTAAAACTTATCTGGTGAGCTCCTTAGATGTGACTTAATGTACTCACTTTGCCTTTAAGCCCCAAACTATACAGAAAATTCAATATGGCATATCTGACAATTTTTAGATGACTATGAAATAGCAAATTCCAACAACGTGTTTGAGACAGTCATATACCCAGAAAACAGATGTTCAAAATACATAATTCTTTTCGCTCGCAATTTAGAGCATTCAACGATTAAATGATGCATTGTTTCTGTGGGAAGTTGACAAAACCGACACGTACATCATTTTTTTTATATAATTCTGCGGGCACACAGAATTTCCTTTGTGGGCCAGATATTGAGTCGGAACCTTAGGTAATCATCCCGTTGTCAGGAATGTGGGAACATGATTAAGTAACTTTCTGTTTCCCCATAGCGTTTTAAGGCAAATGGGTTATTCTTTAATTTTTGGTATAGGAGACATGCAGACCTTGTTTTTATCCAGTCGACCTGCCATATCCGTTTTTTCGTCTTATCGGGATTTCCTAGCAATAATGTCAAAGAAAAACCAATGTTGGTGATGATTTTTTCCGCCTTACTTCTCCAGCATACCGCAAAAGCATCATCATATCGTAGAAGGTATGCTGCTATCAGTCCTAACAACCCAGGTTGATTGACACTCAGTATACACTTACAATACAACGAGCATAGCTTCCATTTATAGATGGAATAAAGAGACAGAAGTCCTAGCTCATGTCTCAAGATGCAAATGGGTACCGACAATGGGAGGTTTAAAGCATGCTTCCAGTAGCAACCCTCTAGTATTGCCCAATATTGATATGATTTACCCAAGACGGCCTCCAAGCCATACAGAATTACTGGAATAAATTTCTGTCTACAATAGACCAATAATGGTGTTATTGAAAATTTACAGTATTTGCTCCTAATGAGTCTACTTTGCGAGATGGCGGTCGTTAATCGCTGCCTTAAGAAGTGTTGATGGTGAGCGTGCTTATCTGGTGAATTACTTGTAAATATAGGCGGAAACTGAAATAAGGTTAACATTTTGTAACGGCCATCTATATATAGCATTCCGTTGTTTACTTTTTCCAAATTGCATTACCTTTGTTTTGCTTAGATTAAAGGTAGTACAGTTCCTCTTGGTATACGTGTCCAAAGCACACACAAGTGCACGTAACCCCTTGGGAGTCTTTGAGAAAAGCACCATATCGTCAGCGTAAAGCAGGTATTTTACATTGACCCCATTAATTTTCAGTGAATCTGCCATAGTTTTCTGAAATGAAAAAGGTAAATAAAGCTGAGGCTAGCAGACAACCTTGTTTCAAATCACACGCGGTCTTAATAGGTTCAGGCAGAAGACCATCGCTGGATAATTTAATTTGAATAGAGGTGTCTGTGTGTAAATCAATAAGCCACTTAACAATTGACCACGGGCATTTTTTGTCCATCCGTTTTTTAAAAAGGAGTTCACGAGGTACAGCGTCAAACGCCATTTTAAAATCTATGAAGGCTACATAGAGTGGCTGCTGTTGTTGGAGAGCTTTCTGGATAATACTCGTGAGAGTAATAGTATTTACAGTCGTCCCATTACCTGGCAAAAACCCAGTCTGAAACAAGTCTCGAAACATGTTTACATCCAGCCAAGTGTTAAATCTATTCAAAAACAAATCGTGCAAAAACATTTGCCGGCCAGTCCAAGAGCGCTATAGGGCGGTAGGCGGCTGGATCATCGCAATTTCCTTTTTTAAATATGGGTAGGATGATAGACTTCCTCCACGAATCAGGGATAACACATGTCATGAGTATTTGATTAAATATCTGATGGAGGATCCTTGCCCATTCCTTTGGATGATCTTTGAGCGTACCATTAGACCATCGGGGCCTACCGTCCTAGAGCGGCTCAAGTTTTTGATGCATAACTGAATATCATCAATTGAGATGGTAAAGTAATGGGACCGGCCTGAAGAACATGTATTTGGAATCCGATTTGGAAAAGGCGACGAATAGAGCTTGCCACAATCGGCCTTCCAGATTGCATTCGGAATGGCATTTATCTGAACAGCGTCCTGTGTTGTGTGTGGCCTCATTCAGGCAAGCCCATATGCCACTAGTTGACTTCTTAAGGTTATGACACAACATAATCTCCCCATAGCGTTGAAAACGCAAAGGTTGCTGACCCTTTAGCCATGTTCTATAATAGGCCTTGAGTTGTTTTTTGACTAAGGCACGGTTGACAATTGGAAAAATATCTTAGGTTACGTAAGTCTCTACGTAATTCGGCTTTCCTACACTGTACTGTAGGATCAAAGGGATGACAGTGTTTGTGTCGAACGCTCAAGTCCGGCATTTTTAGCTGCTTGAACAATTGCATCACCGTAACATAACAGTTGGTTAGCCCTGATGACTCAAGGAGCGCCTGATGAAACTGGTCTAATTTGTTCAAGTTCCATCTCACTCATGTGCCACTGTTGTTTACGAGATTTGGATGTACATAAGCCTCAACCATGGATGACATTACATCTGAGGGTCTCAGATGGCGCATAGCGAGCTTGTTATGATCACTACGATTAGTTGAAACCACTTGCATGGATTGTACATAGTTTAGAAAATTCTTATGGACAAAGACATAATCAAGGATTGCTTGCTGTGACCCCCTACTCCATGTAAACTGAACAGGAACATCCCCCACAATTGCACCATTCAACATTACAAACCCTCTCTCTCTTCCAGGATATTTAACCAATTTAGTTCATTAGCAGCCTGTTCTTGTGCACTCTGTGATATCAAGTGGAGGTTTAAATCCCCCACTATAATGGTTTGACAAATATTTCTTTCAAGAGTCAAGCAATCGAGAATCGAATTCAGTGACTGAAAAAAGGATTCTGAGGTAAGATTGCCTTTACTCCAATAAATGTTGACAATCACTAGGATCTCGTTATTTCTGTGCAATCTGACGATCTGGAAATACATAGAAGGGGAAGAGTAATTTTTCACTTACAAATCCTGAAGCTTTACTGATTGCTAATAGAAGACCACCACTGGGTCGGCCCCTACTATTTTGAATTGTGGGACGCCCAGATGGGGCACTCAGTAAGCCAGGTTTCCTGGAGGGCAATAAGTTCATATGGTGCCAGATCTTTGCTAGCAAGGTCGAATAAGTGCTTATGCCCTCTAGTGTTCCACGAGAGTAAGCTGCCTATACTATCAGTAGCAGTATGAAATCATGTGATGTCATCATTTTTGAAGCAAAGTTTACAAAAGGATTCGATTCTCTCTTCTTGATAGGTTGATATGTCCTGATTTGCGTTTTTTCCATCACATTACTTGTGATGAGTGGGTTTTGAAATAGATAGAAGCCCAGTTCATATAGGGCTGCTTTGGATTGCCACAAAATGTCCATCACAATTGCAGATTGGAGATGGATTCTGGCCTCAGATGGATCATTTATATTAGTAAATTTGACCAAAGTGATGTCTGTTGAGGATAAGGCTGACAAGGACGGGATTTCACTGCATATGTTCAGAATGCTAGCCCGATTTAGTACATATTTATGGTAGGGATCTTCACGACATCGGATCACTAAACAGTGACCCCTGAACTTAGTTTGCTGTTTGTTGCCATCCATAAAATTAGAATTGTGGCCTTGGGCAGTAGTTGAGAAATTCGGTCTTGATGGAACACCGTTTTCTAGCACTACTCGATTAGCCAACTGGGCCAGCCCCTTCAGTAACTGGCTCGAATCAGGATATCGCTGCATTTGACTGCTACCAGTACCTCACTGGCTGGTCTCGTCAATGTATGCAGCAATCGAAGATTTTATTATATCTCGGAGATCTTGAGTCTGAACAGTAGTTTCAGGCCGGAGCAACTGATCATGTACTTGTGTGGTGCGATATTGTTGAGGCAAAGGGACACCTGAGGTATTTACTGGTTGTAGAGGCATGGGTGGGAGCAGAAGTAGGTCAGAGGTCTCGGTTTGCAATATAGGCACAGGGCATGGTTTGGGATTTGGATCAACTTGTATATGAGTTTCACCAGAAATGACTGTTTTTACATTTCCACATACATTGGTCTCTGTTCCCGCACCAGCACCCTGTATCATCAAAGAACCTTCACCATTCATTGGGCCAGGTGGTACCTCTGGAATGAGAGACATGTATGACTTAATGGAGGTTCTAATTTCCTCTCTGAGTTCCGCTATGGCCATTTGGCTCAAACACCCATCACTCACCCCAGTGGACAACCCGGCCTGTGTGTCTTCATGACCCTCATTGCAGGGTCTTGCGTCATTATTCACAGTATCTCCAGAATCAAGACTATTTGATGTTTTTTGGGGATTATGACTCTGTACCAGTTATGGGATGCCCACACCACCTGAAAGAGTGACCAGTTCATCCAGAGGCCCGTACGGCATGAAGGTTTGGATGACCGGCTTGGGGCATAATTTCACCAACTCAACTTTTGCAGCATTAGCAATTTGTTTACGTCTGGATAGGACTTTGATAAACTTGCGCCCAGAGGCCCGTGGTCTGGTACCCCGCCCCTTTGTAAATAATTTCCTAGGTATGAGTGGCTTAGGGTCAGTAACTACTGCCGTGATTTTTGCAGCATTTGTCTTGACAGGTTTAGAGGAAAAAAGTGTGTAGCTGGACGGTGCTGCGGTAGTTACTGCAACTCTTTCCTGAGCTTGAACATCAGTATTAGGGTTAGATTGCTTATCAGTCCTTTTAAAGATAGTGTTGTTCAGTACCTTTGACATTAAGTCCAGATGATGCAGAATCATTAGTCGTCAACAATGGCTGTTGATTACGGCCATTATGATCTATAACACACATTCTTTCCTTACATCCTGTAGTAGTCATAGCACACACTTGTATACATTCATCATCCTTAAAGTTTTGAGAAACAGGTCGATGAAGGCCTTGTTCAATGATCGGACCCATTACTCTTGGATCATGCAAATCAGGGGATGACGATACACCAGCTTGAACAGTCTCTACATTGGGCTGAGTGCTCAACCTGCCCAATGAGCGGAAAATGTGTTAAAGCCGCCAGGCCACTACAACATTGTTATAATAAGGAGGTTTGATGGTTAACTTTACTGTCAAGAACTTCATAAAGTTTTGCTAATGCTAACAGCGCACTGCTCATGGCGCCCACAGTATTGTTGGGCGCCGGGGCTTCTGGAAAAGAAAACCGCGTAGAGCAGTTTTTAGTAATGAAAAAATCAGACTCCCGATTGGGTTCCTCAAACCTTGTCCGTCTGGGGGTCGGAGCAATAAATGAGGGTGATTCCTCAATACAATTAGAGCTAGGCATTTGATCAGTGTCTGGAGGGGTTTGGTGACAGATTTGTATACGCCCCCCCCCACTTCCCCGGGTCCGGCTATCTGATTATCACTCCCTGATAGATTATCTCGCTGTAGCTGAATCAGATCCCCAGTATTTGAACATATGTACATGACATCGGCAGGGGGGGGGGATGGATCCTTCCAAAGCATTCATAAAATCTATGGCCCCCTCATCGATCTCCCCTACCATGGTAAGCGCCTCATGTGTGGCACGCAATCGATGTTGCTGAACAGCAGATGGGCTCCAACATGGGCTGCATGCCCATATCAGCCTGGGGCATGTACTCTCCACCAGGCTGAAGACCGTTGAGAGTACATGCTGTCACCAGAGTCATGTCCGTGACTTCATCTGAAGATTTTTGGATCACAATGACATCAGCGACAGTCATAGTATCACCACTACCACTCTCTCTCATGTTGTTCACTTCAACTGACAAGGTTGGTTCCGCAAGCGCGCCGGAAGCAGGCAAAAGAGCAACACTACCACTCACAATCACCTCTGCCACCACATTATTTACCAGCTTTGGCCCACCCTCAGAGCACAGTAGCTGGTTGGGGGCAGTTAGTTTCACGACCCTCGCCCAAAACCCCCTCTGGCAAACCCATTGGCCAGGTGGAGTAGGACTCGGGCCTCTAGAGCCTGGCATCCTCTTCAAAAGCCCTCATGGGGGCCAGTCCTGGCGCCTATGGTGCCAGGCTCATACACCATGAAAAACAATGTGCTTGGGAACTACTTTATTGTATTGTCAGCCAACATGGAGGCATCCACATAGCTTGGTTCCTAAGAACCAAGCTATGCGGTCTAGTGTTTTGGGTGTGGTAGTCTAGGAACTACTTTACCAGGACTATTTTGATGGGGCTATTTAAACCACACTGGAGAAAGACAACACGCTTCGTGTTACTTTGCAGCTTGCAACGTGATGCTCACCATGTCAAGCTATTCCCTCGAACCTCAGAGAAGCAGAAACTGCAAGGAGACAAAAGGAACATCATTAGCAGCAGTATCTTACCTGCAGGACAGAAAGACCTGAAAGAGGAAGATGGAGGCAACATTAAAGAAAGCAGTAGAGACATTTACAAATTACGAACTGCTCAAAAGACTTACCTGGCTGGTCGTCTCTCGGCTGGCACCACACCGGACATTCCACTTGCGCTGAAAAACACTGCGACATACAAGGAAGGAAAACACAGGTTAGCAAAGGCAAGACTTCGCAGCGCTGCGCATAGCGTTTACTTACCGCATCATAGCGCTCTTAATGCACCATCATTTACCAGCGGGGCTCAACCAAGCCAGTTCGCTGCGCTGAAGCTCCGCACACCTAAGGGAGAAAAAAAGAGACATTTTAAACAAAGAAAGGCATGCAGGATAACAACAAAACTAAAGAACAGCAATAAGACCTACCTGAACAATATCAAATGGGCCGGCGTCAGTGAAGTAACTGGACCGCACTCGCCCATGAAAGACAACGCGCCCCTGCAAAGAAGGCAGGACGGAGAGCAGGCCTAATTCTACCACAAGGTGAGGAGAGGGCGCCAGAGGGACTGAAATCATACGGGGGTGGAGGGAGGATACTTACCCCAGTCGGTCAGACTTGAACACAGTCCTCCTGTATTTTCAGGCAGAGCCTTCCCCGCAGACCACATCAGAGCAAAGCTGAGAAGTATACCAGCGAGTAACCCGGCTGGGTGGCGTCCCTGTGGATACCAGGTGAGCGTAACAGAACACGAAGCCTACCATAACAAAATTGACCTGGGCGCCATGGAGACATCAGTAATGGACCAATTGGCCCAATTACTAGGAGTGCTTCGTGCTGAGGTTCATTCTGCCCAACAAGAGACTAATGCCCTCCGGAGAGACCTAATGGTGACCAAAGAACGCTCTGAATAGATTAGCAGGCAATACTTGCAATCACAGGCAGGACAGATGCCTCTACCTGGAAGCAAGCCAACGATTTAAAACCCCGCCATACCACCCACTCTGGTACAGATCACGTTACCTGGAACAGTGCCCCTGGCACCACCAGAAAGGTTCTCAGGCGACCCATGGAAGTATGCAGCATTCATCAATCAGTGCCACCTTCATTTTCTTTGTAGGCCTGGAGCATTTCCAAACGACCAAGCTCGGGTAGCTTTTGTCTTATCATACCTGAGTGGTAGTGCAGCAGATTGGTCGGTGCCGTTTGTAACCCATGACGATCCTCTAATACATGACTTTGGTGGGTTCCAGAGAGAAATGGAAAAACTGTTTGCTCGCCATACCCAGAAACAAGCAGTAGACAATGAACTCTTGTCCCTCCGACAGGGGAATCAGGACTTGTTAACGTACATTGCTTCCTTCAACAGACTGGTTGCCGAAGCTAGGTCGCCAGAAAACAAAAGAACCACGTTATTCCATCGAGGTTTACGAGGCGAATTAAAGGACATCTTAGCCCAGGTGGTTGATCACACAGAGACTGTGCAGTATTCATAGATCTGGTCGTGCAGCTAGACCACCGGTTGCAGGACCGAAAGCTAGACCGGTCTAAGATGGACCCTCTGACCGTGTATTTTCGACCAAGGAAAAACACACCCCGTGTACCTGAAAATGCTGTAGAACCCATGCAGATTGGAGGGATACGGCCTCCATTAACAAAACAAGAGCAGGACAAAAGAAGACAACAGCTTTGTTTGTATTGTGGGAAACCAGGACATTTCCTGAAGGACTGTCCAGTAAAACCCCCAAGAAGAACGGTCGGGACCACAGAGAAGGATGAAGCTAAGGAATCGGAAAACTACCAAGCTCGACAAACAAAGAGGTCAGTTTGTCGAGTGAGAAGAAAGAGTTGCTGACCTCGCACTTTGCAATACCAGTGATCTTAATCAACTACCAACAGTCGTCAAGAATGCATGCCGTTGAAGGCTACATCGATAGCGGAGCAGTTGGAAATTATATTGATCAAGAACTGGCAGCAGAGATGGGGCTTCCTTTGTCTTCTAAGCCAACTATGGACAAGGTAACCACCGTGGATGGGACAGAAATCGCTTCCGGACCAGCAACCCAGTGCACAGCCAGGGTAACCTTGCTGTGCCAGGACGGACATCAGGAGGCTATTTTATTTGATCTCATCAAGGCACCTCAGTTCAGGCTAATACTAGGGATGCCATGGTTGGTTGCTCACAACCCTTTGATAGACTGGCGGGCACGAAAATTAACCTTCCCTGGTGACTGCTCCCCTGCCTGCTATTACCAAGAGGAGAAACCCGACATCTGTATCCCCATGACTCCCGGAGCGACAGTATCAACCCTGGGAGCAACTAATACCTTGCCAAGTGAATAACATGATTTCCAGCATGCTTTCCGAAAGGACCAAGCCAATACATTGCCGCCGCACAGGCCCTATGACTGTCAGATCGACCTTGTTCCTGGTACACAAATCCCTTGCGGCAGGATCTACGCTCTCACAGAACGGGAAAACCTTCATTTGAAATCCAATTTAGACCAGTACCTTGCAAACGGATTTATTCGTCCTTCGAAGTCCCCTGCAGCCAGTCCTTTGTTCTTCGTACCAAAAAAAGGAAGGAGACTTGAGAACCTGTATTGACTACCACGCATTGAACCAGATCACCGTGAAGAACCGCTACCCCTTGCCACTTATCCCTGAGATGCTAGACCAAGTTAAAGATGCCCAGATTTATACCAAATTGGACCTTCGAGGAGTGTACCACCTGGTCCGAGTCAGAAAAGGAGATGAATGGAAAGCCGCCTTCCGTACTAAGTACCGCTTGTTTGAATATCAAGTCATGCCCTTCGGGTTATGCAACACTCCTGCTGCATTCCAATATTTCATGAATGACGTCTTAAGGGAGTTAACTGATGTGTGCGCCTTAATGTACATAGACAACATCTTCGTGTACTCAGCCTCGGAACAAGATCATGTCAGGCACGTTCGTTCAGTCCTCACCAAGCTCCGTCAACATAGTTTGTTTGCCAAGCTTGAAAAATGCTTTTTTCACGTCACCGAAGTAGAATTTCTTGGTTTTATCCTTACTCCAGGAGGCATCAGAATGGACGAGCACAAGGTAGATGCCATTCTGAAATGGCCTTCACTGACGTCTCTGAAAGGGGTACAAAGCATGCTGGGCTTTGCGAACTTCAACCGCCGGTTCATCCCAGACTTCTCTCAGGTTGTGCACCCAATCACAGTACTATTACGAAAAAACAATAAAAGGTTTGCTTGGACCGAAGAAGCCTTTCAGGAACTTAAACAAAGGTTTACCTCCGCTCCAATCCTAAGACATCCTCGTCCAGACCTCCCTTATGTCATTGAAACTGATGCGTCCAGTCTCGCAATGGGGGCTGTCCTTTTACAGAGAGACCCGGAAACCGGTCAGCTACATCCTGTGGCCTTCTGGTCGAAAAAGTTCTCACCTCCAGAGATTAATTATGCCATCACGGACAAGGAACTCCTGGCTATCAAATCCAGCTTTAAATCCTGGAGGCACTACCTTCTGGGGGCCAGACACACCATTACAGTCATCACAGACCACCGAAACCTGCAATATCTCAAAACAGCCAAGGCCCAGTCCTCGCGCCGATTACGGTGGGCCCTTTTCTTCGCCGAATATGATTATGTAATCACATTTCGACCAGGAGTCAGAGACGGAAAGGCGGATGCCTTATCTCGCATGGGCATAGATGAAATAGCATATACAACTCCAGACCCAGTGCCTATTATACCTGAAGACAAACTCTTGGTTATCACGACAGCCTTAACACAAGCAGAACTACGAAAAGAAATCCAACAGGCAATGAATCCTGATGCCTACCTCGCATGGCAAACTCAAGGAGAACAATATACCATCAAGGACCATCTACCCTTTTTTAGGGATCGCCTATATGTACCCAAGAAGGAATTACAACAGCATATTATTTCAAACTATCACGATTCACTGATCGAAGGGCATCCTGGAATCGCCAAAACCCTAGCTAAGGTGAAAGAGAACTTTTGGTGGCCTACCTGGCGTAAGGACCTCATTCAGTATATTCAGTCCTGCGGTGTCTGCGCACAAAATAAGTCACAGAAACAAAAACCATCTGGTCTCCTACAACCATTGGACATTCCTCCAGTTCCATGGCACACTCTTTCCCTTGACTTCATCACTGATCTACCTCCAAGCCAAGGGTTCAACACCATCCTTGTAGTTGTGGACTTATTCTTGAAGATGGCCCCTTTTATTCCTCTCAAAGGCCTCCCAGACGCAGTCACTTTAGCAAAAGTGTTCCTGGAGGGCGTGGTTAAGCAACATGGCTTCCCTTTGGTTCTGGTCTCTGATCTCTGATCGAGGCAGCCAGTTTGTTTCAAACTTCTGGAAAAAATGTTGTGCAATGGCACAGATCGACGTTCGGCTATATACCAGTCACCATCCCCAAACAGACGGCCAAACCCAGAGAACCAATCAGACACTCGAGCAATATTTACGGTGCATGCTGCACCACGAACAAAGGAATTGGAAAACCCCTACTATGGATAGCCAAATATGGATATAACAATTCTTTGCATTCAAGCACGGGACAAACGCCCTTCTATACCCTTTATGGCAGACATCCACGTACCTCTGAACTAGGCCTTGCAGCCAGCTTGGAAATGCCAGCGGTAAAGACCCTACACACAACCATTACTCAGGCTTTCAAAAGGGCAACGGAACACCTTATTCATGCCAAAGAAAAACAAGAGATTCGTCGACCAACACCGGAAAAAGGCCCCTGATCATCAAGTAGGAGACAAAGTTTGGTTAGCCGCTAAATTCGTACCCATCAAGGGAACCCGGGCCTTTCATCTTAGGACCCTATACCATTAAGGCAATTATCAACCCAGCAGCCGTAAAACTGGATTTACCACCTAATCTACACATCCACCCAGTATTCCATGTGTCCCTCCTGAAACCAATGCAACCCGGCACACGGATTGGGACACCACCTAAGCCCATACTTGTTGACAGAGAACCAGAATTCAAAGTCAAAGATATCTTGGACTCTGAATACTCTAGGACCAAGCTATATTATCTCATCGATTGGAAAGGATTTGGACCACAAGATAGATCCTGGGAGCCCCGTGAGAATATCCACGCACCACGTCTAATCAGGAAATTCCATCGGAACTTCCCAACCAAACCTGGGCCAGACAGAAGGAACACCATGGGGGCCTTAGGGGGGAGTTCTGTCACGACCCTCACTCAAAACCCCCTCTGGCAAACCCATTGGCCAGGTACAGTCGGGACTCGGGCCTCTAGAGCCTGGCATCCTCTTCAAAAGCCCTCATGGGGCCAGTCCTGGCGCCTATGGTGCCAGACTCATACACCATGAAAAACAATGTGCTTGGGAACTACTTTACTGTATTGTCAGCCAACATGGAGGCATCCACATAGCTTGGTTGCTAAGAAACAAGCTATTCGGTCTAGTGTTTTGGGTGTGGTAGCCTAGGGGCTACTTTACCTGGACTATTTTGTTGGGGCTATTTAAACCACACCCGAGCAAGACAACACGCTTTGCGTTAATTTGCAGCTTGCAACGTGACGCTCACCGTGTCCAGCTATTCCCTCGAACCTCGGAGAAGCAGAACCTGCAAGGAGACAAAAGGAACATCATTAGTAGCAGCATCTTACCTGCAGTCTTCATCTTTAAACACTCGCAGCTACTGAGAACAGCTTCCTCGAATCTGCACGCCTCCCGGGCAGAACGACCTGAAAGTGGAAGATAGAGGCAACATTAACGAAAGCAGTAGAGACATTTACAAATTACGAACTGCTCAAAAGGCTTACCTGGCTGGTCGCCTCTCGGCTGGCACCACTCCAGACATTCCACTCGCGCTGAAGAACACTGCGACCTACAGGGAAGGAAAACACAGGTTAGCAAAGGCAAGACTTCTCAGTGCTGCGCATAGCGTTTACTTACCGCATCATAGCGCTCTTAATGCGCCATCATTTACCAGCGGGGCTCAACCAAGCCAGTTCGCCGCATTGAAGCTCCGCGTACCTAAGGGAGAAACAAGAGACATTTTGAACAAGGAAAGGCATGCAGGATAGCAACAAAACTAAAGAACAGCAATAAGACCTACCTGAACAATATCAAACGGGCCGGCGTCCGTGAAGTAACTGGACCGCACTCGCCCATGAAAGGCAACGCGTCCATGCAAAGAAGACAGGACGGAGAGCACACCTAATTCTACCACAAGGTGAGGAGAGGGCACCATAGGGACTGAAATAGTACGGGGGTGGAGAGAGGATACTTACCCCAGTCAGTCAGTCTTGAACACAGTCGTCCTGTATTTTCAGGCAGAACTTTCACCGCAGACCACATCAGGGCAAAGCTGAGTAGCATACCAGCGAGTAACCCGTCTGGGTGGCATCCCTGTGGATACCAGGTGAACGTAACAGTTGGTGTCGGAAGCTCAGTTAGCAAACACATACCACAGTGAGAACCACTCTCTTTGCTAGACAACATATCTTGGGTATAGTACAAGCCAATGTCAGACGAGAGAGACATTGAACGCTGGGGATTTTGTTAATTTCGGCTAGGTCTGCTGCCAAGTTTAATCGCCGCCATCTCAACATTAAATAGTTGGCCGGGATTAATTGCAGGCATACCTGAAGTCAGTTTAAATTTGTTAATAACCGTTGTTGTCATTTTCTGTCACAAGATAACAGTATTGGTAAATCTAAAGGGCAGTCCCAGTCCGCTGGCACGCGAGACAGCAAGACAGCCCACTCAGCAACCACTCTTGCAAAACGCGCGCGTGAAAACGTGCGGAAATGGTGGTTCTGAAGAGGTTGCTGGGGAAAAGGAGCCGGCCGGAAGCTGACAAATGGCCCAAATGTCGTCAATGATAGGGACTGTTTACACAAGTAACTAAAAGAAAATAAGCCACTATTCACTGGGATAAAGGTAAACAGTTCCTTAGTGGATTTTTAAATATGGTTTGTACCAAAGTTCAGCAAAGTCCAATCCAAAGTAGATCCACAGCGGTTTTGCACTTGACACTGGAACAGCGTGGGAGACAGCAAGACAGCCCACTCAGCAACCACTCTTGCAAAACGCGTGGAAATGGTGGTTATGAAGAGGTTGCTGGGAAAAGGGGCCGGTTGGAAGCTGACAAATGGCCCAAAGGTCGTCAATGATAGGGACTGGTTACACAAGTAACAAAGTTCAGCAAAGTCCAATCCAAAGTAGATCCACAGCAGTTTTGCACTTGACACTGGAACAACGTGGGAGACAGCAAGACAGCCAACTCAGCAACCACTCTTGCAAAACGCACCTGTACCAATGTAAACAACAAAGTGGCTTGTAATCATACAGTTGTAGCGGCTAGTCAATTGAACCATGGGAAATTTGCGGCAGGATGGCTTTTTTTTGTGTGGTAAACCTGCTTACATTCCAGCTAATATTTCCAGAGGACCATGTGCTTTTACACAACTTGGTTTAATGTTTCCTTTGCAACCAGCATTACATCGAATGAGAAGATCAAATCTATAGGGTTATTCCCAGACTGTGACTCAAATGTGCACCTGACTGTGTTGTCAGAATCAGAAGTTTTGGCTCTTGCATGTTCATTGGTAGGAGTTTGGGTATTAGCTGCTGGGGGCTATAAATCTTTGATTAAGTTGGCATGTTTAATAGTGAAAGGGTTGAATCGTACCTCGCAAGCTTTAGAGGAACTGCTGCTAGATAACCCAAATATTAGAAAGGCAACCTTGCAAAATCGAGCTGCTATTGATGATTTGTTGCTGAAACATAACCTGGGCTGTAACGCAGTTGAAGGAATGTGCTGTTTTAATTAAAGTGGCTATTCCCAGTCTATTGAAAATCACATAAAAAAATGTTAAAGACTTAATGAAACAGATAACCCAATATCATACTGGCAATTGGTGGGATTGGTTGTTTTCTTGGATTCCGTTTGTTGGAGATTTTGAAGTACCAGGAACGTTCACACCAAAATATGTGACGTATGAGGTGCAGATTAAACCAGCAGAGAGCCGCAGTAGGGCTCTGCCCAATGCCCATCAGAAGAACAATACCTATTGAAGTACCAATAACCAGAAAATCATGGACAGTAAGGTATCCATTGAGAAAACCCTACGAGCAAATAATATGAAATGTAAATAGCTTAAGTATTGTCCACGAAGAAACCAAAAAGTCCTTAATGGAAGAACGAATGGTGATGTCACGAGAGCCGTTAGGCAGAATCCTCTGCAGTACTCTTAGGGAACACTACAGACAATTAACTCTACAAGTGGCAGTACAATTTCACCTTTGATACAAGCCTGTACTACACAGTTATAGTGGTAGCAGTAGCGGAGCAGCCAGACTTATCTCAAGAGCAAATGAGCAGTAATAGGAATTAAACAAAGGACTACAATTACTGTGACTCTAACAAACAATGACTCAAGGTTTCTGGTTAAAAAATATAAGTACATTTATTTTTAAACCATCTGTTCACAAAACACTCAACTTCTATTAAACAAAACCACACTCTAAAACATACTACACACAACCAATCCCTTTGGTTCAAGTTAATTCAAGGTAAGTACATTAGGATTTGACAGGCCGGTGTTGTGGAACAAAAGACGTTACCGGGGGTTAAGAAGCGCTCACTTTTTGACAGTAATAACAGTTTGGTCTTACGAAAGAAAAGCGTACCCGCAGGGAGAATTGTAACCGTAGTCAAACACACTTAGGACATTGAATAAAAACCAAGATAAAGGGGGTAAAAATCATAGGCAATACTTTTGTCAAGGCACATGAATCACAGGACGTATTCTAAGAGACAGATAAAGTCAATAGGCCTGCGCCAGTGTCAAATGGAGCAGGGCTCTGTTGTCGAGGATCACACAATCGGAACAGTTCGAGATTAACTTTGCCAGGAGTACTTGGATATTATCAAAGGGAGGCAAAAGTTATAAGCGGGAAGGAAGAAAGGACAAGCCTTTGGCAAGGAAAAGGGTTCACCCTGATTCCTCAAGATCGGATGGAGAGAATGACCAAATGGACACAGTACCTTATTCAATAGAAGAAATGCTGGTGCACCGGCAGTTGTTCCTGGTAGTTCCTGCAGACTCACGGTTCCTGGAGCTTCAGTCGTGGGGACAAGAAGGAGGACATCTGGAGTGATCTGCACTACCCAGGGATGAGGCCAGCAGCAGCAAAGCAACAGTGAATAAAAGGTGCGCTCCTTTAAAACAGGAGAGGGCTCTTCTGATGGCTATCCGGACCAGTACAGATTTGTGCAGCGATTTCGACCCAGAAGAGGATTCTCTGACTGTGGAAGGTGAGCTGGTTGATCCCACCAGGCTCAAGGGAAGAAGACTCCGGACTGGATCTTCTTTGTCGTTGAAGGGTAGATCGCTCAGGACTGCAGCAGGGCTTCACCGGGACTCGGGGAGTTGCAGCAGCCATCTTCTTCTCCGCCTCTCTTCAGTTCTTGTAGTTCCAGTGGCGACTCTGACTTCCAGCCGAAGAGTCTTGCCTTTTATGTGAAAATCCCCCATGAACACAGCCTGGCTGTCAATCACACAGCAGGGGGGTTGTCCGGCCTGGACAACCACCCCAGCCAATGGACACAAAGTGCGACTTGGGTCTCCAAGGAGACCCTGTGCCGGGGGTTACTAAACCCCTCCCTCACACTCAGCCCACCTAGACACCCAGACACCAAAGGAGGGCTTCTTCGTAGAGGCCCGCCAAAGGACGGCGAACAAAGAAGGCAAATCTAGTTTGCTGCGCAAAGTAAAACACAAGAAGGATATTAACAAAAATAAATGGCGATTAAACCCGACCGGAGCCAAAAGAAAAAGTATTTGGTCAAGCGGGTTTATGTTAGAGGCTAATACAATAGCCTAGAACAGTACCACGTTTATATAGTTAATCGCGGTAGAAATGTTAGGGTAGATACCACTGCCACCAGCCAAGTCTTAGTATTAAGGGAGCAAAACAAGGCTCCAGAAGGTACAGACAAAAAGGGATCAGAGTGAACCCTTTCCAATACTCCATGTAAGATGGGGTGTACTGGGTCTGTAAGTTAAATGACTACATAAAGTAAATGGTAACTTTACCTGTTTCTGGGGGACAGTAGTCGGCCCCAGAAAAATGGAGTCAGTGGGAAGTCTTAGAGACAACCCTGTGTTACTGCACTGAAGGTGCTGTGTAACACACATAAGAAGTTGGGCTCATGGCGTGGTGTGGCTCCAGAGCCCAAGATCACACAAAAAGTAGAAATACACATGGCAAAAACACATGTAAGAGTGGGAAAAAGGTTCACACTCTTACCAGGTGGAAAAAATAAACCCCAGAAATCCAGCAAAGCTGCTGAGGGACTCACTAGGTAAGGGAAATTAGCCATAAGTGAGAATTCTCCCTAACAGCCTGGACTAACGCACCCATAGAAGAAATGACGACCAAAAGATGACGTGAAAAGACAAAACGCCATGAATAATGATATCGTGAACCTAGAAGAAGAAAGTGATGTTAAATTACAAAGAAGCTTAAGCTGTAAGTGGGATGGAGATATTTAACCAGCTAATTTCTGCACATATGCTTCTAACCGCAAGAAAGCTAAGAAAACAGTGTGGCTTGCTATGCTAAGTAGAAGAATAGAGCGGCAAGCACCATTGTACACAATCTACCTCAAAACAAAGCACATTATATAAGTGCGAATCAACTTTGCACTAAAAGCAGAACCAACCCAGGTTACTATAGGCCAAACGCAAGAAGATTCATATTCTAGCAACACGAGGAAAGAAGGCTGAATCGAAACTCGGCAGAGGCAGCTTGTGCCTGGGAAGCCAAGGTTATACCAATAGAAGCTATGAACAGTAGCTACTTTTAATTGAAGCTAAGAACAGAATATCCTGCCTCTGAAGAATCGAGATAAGAAGGCGAAGGCAGGTGGTGGATGAAACGAAAATTAAATACACAAATTGAGAGAAACAAGGCAAATTCACGGTGTGGTAGCACGTGACCATCCGAGCGAGAAGAAGCACAGACATCCGCCCAGACAGAGATATCGGAACTTTCTCGAGACAAGAAGATGCAGTTTCAAGGCCAACCACAGTGAACTAATTGACACATAGCCCATAAAGTGATGATTGATTGATTGAAGGAAGGCAGGGTGAATTGGCGGACACCCTGCACCTGGCTGATGGTTCTGCATGCTGCTAAGCAAAGTGGAAATGTATGCATGGGGTTGATGCCAACCCAATCACAATGGACCAAATAATCTAGGGTCCTACAGATAGCAGAACCAATATGACGTCGTACTCTTAGTGACGTCTAAAATAGTCCTGTTTGAAGGGAGGGCTTAGCCGCCCACCTGATAGTGTTTACCCAATTCCCTCACTCCGTTACCATATACAGAGATAGAACCTATATTAAAGTTACCTTTTCCTAACCAATAGAATTGCATATTAACTTTTGAGTGTTACACGACAGATTATGACGCATTTTGAGTATAAAAGTTATGTTTTGTATGAAGTTCGTTTGAGTTGAAGGGAAACAGACTATCGCATCACTGCTGATTGCCATGACTACCAGTTTTGTGTACTTGACATTAAACGGGCTCCCTTTGCCAAACCATTGAGTTGTCCTTATTGATTGGTGTTGGAGTAATAAAGCTGCACCCCCATCCATCTCAAGGTGCAGCTATCTTGTCTAAAAGTACTTCGGAGCAAACCCCTACTCTATGGGCCGGCCGGGGGTCTCCCCAGTACACTTGGTAGCAGAGATTGATGGTTTATCGATTATTGATTAAAATAAGACACCTATTGACTGTCCACATAAAGTAACTCTAGGTCTTCGGCAATATCACAAGTACTTTGCCATTCGGTTGAGTAGACCGTGAAGCTCCCCGTAGACAGTGGTAGATTAAGAAGAGACTGCAGTCAGGGCCTGAAAGGTCCTATGTTCCCCACACTTCCCTTCCCATGGGCAGCTGAGAGGGTGAAAAGCTGAAGAAGGCGGTAACAAAGGCGGTGATCCCAAGGGTCCACAGTGGAACAATGTGAACAGTGAGTGAAACAAAAAATGTAATGTTATGGCAAATAGTGCATGCCTTAGAACAAGTAAAAGGAAAAGGTAACGGAGGGAAACCAAAAATAATCAGAAGTAGAAAAGACTATATATATATATATATATATATATATATATTGAAGAATAATTAAATAAATAAAGGGTTACCAGGGAGGACACCAGAGAAGAGAGAGGATACTGGTGCAGACACTTGAGAAGTGAGAGGATTCGCCTTATTCCTATGCTAATATAGCGGCTAGAAGAAACGTGTACCCAGAATCCCACATAATGGGGAACGATTAGGCTACCACAACGTTTAAAGAAGTTGTGAAAGGGGAACGTTTACACTCCATGAAGGGGTAATGATTAGAGGCAGAGATATTTGTGTCCAGCTGGGGTCTGTCTTGTCTAGTCTGTCAAACGTATGTCATATGTTTTGTTGTTGTGATGTCATATATATTGAACATTTTCTTTGAGAAAACTGATTCGAAATTTGCGTGATTTAATAGCTGAGATAGAATCACATATGAATTAATTAGAATATATAAAAGTTTGTGAAAATTTGGATTGGAGCTTGCAGTGTTTGGTGCTCGCTCATATTGTTAGAAGTTGTTTAAACCACACAAAAGCATTGACAAGTGTTGTGTAAGAGGAAAGGGAACAGATTTAAGCAGGAAGGACATGACTCCATTAGCATACTTATGCAAGCAGTTGCCAAAACACACACCCAAACTAAAGAAATATAGTACCAAGTGAGTTAAAGGTACCGCCCACAAGATGTTTATGCCATGGCCACAAAATGGGTCTTTATCTAAAGCCGTTTTCCAACATCTGATGACATATTTGCATGCCACATATACCGGCAAGAAGTTAGAAAAACGCTATGCTGTTCTGGAATTGTGGAAAATGTATGAACAGAGGGGGGTGAGATGCCTACTGTGCCCTCGGCCCCAGCCGAAACGAGAGTTGAAGAAAGTAAGGATGAGGGGTTATACCCACTGAGAGAACTCAAAGCAGCCACGGGGTACAGCAATCCCGTATATGAGACACATACACATAGTAGTGACGAAAATCAAGGGAAAGATGAGGACAAAAATATTACCTCCGTAGTCCCAAGGGACAAAGGAAGACACGATAAAGAAGGAAGAGATCAGGCACAGACCAGCACATCTCTCGACAAAAAGAGATGGAAGGGAAGCAAAGACAGAACTGATGAGATGGCATTCGCAAAAAACGAATGGATGGGAGGACAAATTTTACTAAAACTCTATGGGAAAGGCATTGATGACGCGAAACAAAAGGAGAGGTTAGAGGAGACACAAAGGAAGGGGAAAGAGAAGGAGTTAAGAGGCGAAAGGATAAGAAGGAAAGACAGACAAAGGCAAGAACAGTTATATCGCAAAGAGCAAGAAAGAAAGCTCGATCGCAACCCAAGAGCAGCCGATGATCAAGAAAGACCGAAACAGCCAAGAAGTCACATAAGCACCAACATCCCTCTTGAAGGAACGTCAGGCGCTTCAGCGCCAACGCTTCTGGGCCAAGCCGGTCTTGCGCCGGTCCCGCCAGACTACATAAACACCCAGAATACCTGGGCATTCACTTCTTAGCAATCAAGGTGGGAGGTGCAGTGCTTGTCACTGCAGGGGTTAAAACTGCTTTTAATCTTAGAAGAACTAACTTGCTGTTTGCCTGCCTGATACCTTTTGTGTGAATGAAGCAACGAATGACTGCTCTGTAATAATTGCTTAACTTGTAGCCGTAGAAACTGCAATTCTAACAGGAACTGCGGTGCCTACCTGATAGCTTTGCTGACACTTTGACCTGTTTAGAAAAAAAACCTTCTGTGCAAGCCTCTAAGTGCTAAATTCAGTCCAAGCACTGTTCGCTGATAGACGCTCCCACACAACTTACCTGCGAGTCCCTGCTAGCACGAGTCCTTTGAGAGTTTCTGAAACTCAGGCCAAACGCCCTGCTGACTCTGGGGCTCCGAGTTGTATAGTTACTCAAGGAAACACCAGCCGCTTCACGTGAATAGAAGGCTGTTACATCCTCTGCCATTGGCTGAAAGACTTATTGGGACTTCAACTCCCAGAAGCACCAACATCCCTCTTAAAGGAACGTCAGGCGCTTAAGCGCCGGCGCTTCTGGGCCAAGCCGGTCTTGCGACGGTCCTCGCCGTCCCGTGCACACCACGCTGCCCAGGAACCGCAGCTAATTAAAAACAACCATGGGGCAATTATCCTTCGACATAGCTGCCACCATCATGCGTAACTACCAAAACACAAAGCTCGCCAAAGCAGCTTGTGACTCAATCCTTGAAAAAATCAGCCCCGACACAAGAACTACTACTACAGAAACACTTGCAATTGAGAGACGTGAAAAAAGACTGTCACAGAACCTTAACAATGAGAAAGAGTCCTCCCAACCTCCTCCAGATCTAAAGATCTGTCTCCTTAATACCCATTCACTCAACAAACACGCCATCAGTGTTCATGATGAGATATCTGCGGAAAATATCAATATCATGTGCATCACCGAGACCTGGCTAAAAGAGCCTGTTGGTCCCACTTGCGACCTATCGGTCCCTGAGGGCTATACTATACCAACAGAGAATCAGGACAAGGGGGTGGCGTGGCCATAATTGCCAAGGACACCATCCAACTGTTCCTGACTAAAATACAATGTAATGGTACAGAAATCCTCCACCTTAAATGCCTCCAAACCAATAATAGTAGTCTAAACTTAATTGTTGTCTACAGACCACCCACTACCATGCCCAATTTCAACAAAGAAATAACACACCAACTCAATATGATCAAAGGCCCCAACCCTGCCACTCTATACCTAGGAGATCTCAATCGGTGGCAGGGAGACCCTAAAGACAGAGAGGCCATTAAACTGGAGAAACTCTTGAATAACATCGACTATCAAGTGATGAACACCGATCCTACCATGGACAATGGCCATCTACTGGACTGGGTCGTTACCAACAACCTCATATCCTAAGACTATAAAACTGACCCATGCATCTAGTCGGACCACTATAGTGTGACCTTATATATCTCCCCCCCTACCCAAAAACCTAAACTTCCCAATCTCCCTATTAAAAACTCATTGTGTAATTATAAAAACATCAGCAAAGAGCATCTGAGGCAATGTCTAGATGCATGTGAAACAGAGGGAAATAACGAAGACTCATGCGAGGCCACCCTATCCAACCTACTGGCCCTCATTCCGAGTTTGGAGGTAAGTTCCGTTCATTACCGGCATGGTGCAAATAGCGTGTCAGAGCTGCCATAGACTGCTAAAAGCGCCCTATTACGAGTTCACGGGCACAAGCTTTGCACCATGCCGCAAAAATGGCAGAAAAACCCTCTACCGGCATGAATCGCACTGTAACGAACACTACCGCCTTAGAGTAACGCGGCATTAGCGGTGACTGTAAATAGCGGTCACCGTTAAATTGCGGAACCGGAAACAGCGTCATCGCACAGGAACTGGAAGCAGCATGGCGGCCATCTTTAAAAACACAATCCATTGCCATCCTCACCAGACAGGACCCCTGGCAAACTTTCAACACCGTGGAAACATCCCATCATCAAGGAGGAATGCCCAAAGCACCAAAAAAGGGAGCTGCCCGCCTCAGCCATGATGAGCTCCAAGTGATGGTGGATACCCTTCACGAGAATGCCAACACCATTTTCAGCAGTGACATGCGGAGGGTGGCGGTAATCAAGAAAAAAGAGATCTGGACTATGGTAGCGCAGAAGGTGAGCACCGTGGGCAACATCCCCCGCACCACTAAGGACTGTAGAAAACGGTGGGACGACCTGCGGCTGAGGGTGCGGAGCATCCTCTCGGCTAACAGAAGCCAGGCCCTGGAGACAGGAGGAGGGCCAGGTTCGCCCATGAAATTAATGCCATGGGAGGAGACGTGTGTTGCCATGATAGGTCCTGAGGCCATCGAAGGGGTTGGAGATATGGAGTGCGGGACAACGTCATCCGTTGATGGAGGTGAGTGTCCAAAGTCAATACTGCCAACGCAAATGTAATGTAAGTCACTGCTGAGGGCTGGGCAAGGTGTCACGGCATGGTTGGCCACCCCCCCCTTTAAATCATGCCGAAATAAGTGAGACCCAGGCTAGTGCCAGGTGCGAGGCCGTAACCTATATGACACATACCACACAAAGAGGCCCATTCCGTGAGGCACACAGGGCAGTTGATGTAAACAGTGTGCATGTGAGCCAGCACAGTACCCGGCCAACATGAGTGACACAGACATATGCATGCATTTACCACCCAAGAATAGATTAATGTGCCGTTCACCACCCGAATGCCGATAACCCACTAGAATCTGATTGTGATATTGTAGGCATGCCCAAATGCTGGCTCTCAAATCATCACTCATGCCGTCCCTCTCTTCCACCCCCACAGTCAGCGAGCATGACAGCAAGGACCAGGCAAGCAACCGGCCCAGCACCTCCAGGGGCCAAGTCAGGGCCTGCCGTCTACCTGCGAGCAGGACAACACCTGGAGGCACCCCACAGGCTCCAGCAAGGCCTGTGGAGGGTGCACAACCCCCACCCTGCACTGGTGGCAGACACATGCCCTATGCCGCGCTCTGAAGAGTCTAGTGTGGCTGGGGAGATTGCATCCACGGGTCCCCTCGATGTTGCCGACAGCCCCTCATCCATATGCGGAGCAACTGAGGAGAACACATATGAGATTGTCCACAACCCTGATGGCCAAACCAACCCCCAGGTCTCAAATAGTGACTCTGGTGAGAGTGATACACCTGGGTTTACGGGGCAAGGAGCAACACAGGAACATGCCAGTCCTGTGGCCAGTTCCCTTAGTGAAGCACCGGAAAGACATGTTACCTCGATTCCCAGCGGGCCAACGCCATCAGGCATTGATGCAGAGCGGGCTCAGCAGCTCACAGACCTCATGACTTCATGCAAGACATTCGACAGGCCAGGGAGTAGTGGCGGAATGAACTGAGGGCACTGGGCGAGGTCATTATAGACCGCACAAACAGGCTCTGCGAGGTCCTTGGCCAGATAGCAGATGCTCTGGAGGCTGCACCTCCTGCATGACAGCCCCAGCAGGAGGACACACCTTCTCAATGCTCCTCCACCCATACCAGCCCGCTCCGTCGGTCCCAACGTACAATGTGCTGCCAGGACATGCCTCCCCTGCCTCTGGGAGCGCACATTGACAATGCTGACATCCACATGTGGCCTATGTGGTCCTTATGGGACTAGTGTGGGGTTGTTGTGGTGGGAGGGGGAGGGGGAGGGTGGTGAGGGTGTGTTTGGGAGTTGTGGTGGGAGGGGGAGGGGGAGGGGGGTGAGGGTGTGTTTGGGAGTTGTGGTGGGAGGGGGAGGGTGGTGGAGGGTTTGTTTTTCACGGTGAACCTTCAATTTCAATGCACCGGTTGTTCATTAAAAAAAAACAGAGTGGACATTCATCATTGCGCATGTGTCATTCAATGTTGCATAGTGTACATGTATCCCCACAATCGGTGCCCGATGTCCTCACATGCTCACACCCTCTGCTGACTTGTGTGTCAGAAATATTGTTCAATCAATGCTTGCCGCACGGCACGTCCCTCCTGTGCATCGGCACCATGATGCTGTCCTGCCCCTTCTTCCTCCTCCTCCTCCTCCCCTACATCATCATCAGGTGGTAGCAGTTCCATGTCAGGGGGCCCGGGCACGTTCCGACGATGCACATATTGTGCAGCATTACACATGCCATGGGGATCTTGGACACATTCTCATGGCTGTAGATGAGTGCCCCACCTGACCGGCTGCGGCAACGAGATAGTGCCTTCAACGGGCCAAAGGTCTGCTTAATCAACACGCGTGTACGGGTATGGGAACGATTGTAGTCCTACACGTGCCTGTTCTGTGGGTTTCAGACAGGGGTCATGAGCCACGGCGTCAAGGGATAGCCACCATCACCTGCATGAGAGGGGAATGAAGGTAAGTGTTTGTACATTCATGGTGGATAACTGAACTAGTCTTACATGGCAGCAGGTGATTTCTGCCCATACGCACATGTCCCTGGATGCATTGACCCCATTTCTGGCCCCGCTATGTGTCCTGTGCAATGGAATGATGGAGGGGGTAGCATCTTCAAGATGGTTTATGGTGTGCACTCACATCTTGTAGCATGTGCATCATATATGCATGCAGCAGTCTTGGGGTAAAATCATTGATGTTCTGTGAGATTTGGTAGTAGGGAGTGTTGGCTGTAGTCAGTAGCATATTCGTCATACTGCACTGATCAGTACCATGGTGACTTGCAGCACTCCTATGGGTGTGCGGAACCAGTGACACGCTGTGGTATCCCTGTTGGGCTCACCTCAATGCACTCCCAGGGATGAGTGTCCTGTGTGGTGATATGCTGGAGGCAGCGACATAGTGCATATGCAGTGCATAGTGCTGGAAGCCCTTACGATGTGTGAGGGCTGCTGATGAGTGGTGCATGTGTTGTTGAATGCGGCCAGGTTACCTGTTAGTCATGTAGTGTTAGGTGTAGGCCTTACTTCATCACTGTGGGATTTGGTAGTCATGTGCCGTTTCACTTGCTTTGGGGCACAGTGTTCGGTGAGGTGCACATCGTGCTCTGGCTTCAACATTTCCACCCAGGTGGAGTATGCATCTCCCCCCCTTCCCACTAAGGTGCAGTATGCTTCCCCCCCCTTCCCACCCAGGTGGAGTATGCAGCCACCCACCTCATAACCCCGATGCACTGCGATGGCCCGGTCAGGCAACTCGCCAAGCAGCCAGGCACATCGTCCAGCATGTCGCTCCATGTAGCGTGGTAGCGTGGAGTCCCGCAGTACCAAAGAGTCATGAGTTGATCCTGGATATCGGGCGCAGCAATGTGTGATGATCTTGCTGGCGTTACATACCATCTGCAAGTTGATGGAGTGGTATTGCTTGCGGTTGTGATCCGCCACCTCCACGGCATGCGGGACCACCAACTCCACATGGGTGCAGTCGAGTGCACCTACACAATTTGGCATGCATGCCAGTGCATGGAAGGCAACTTTTGTATCGAATATCTCCTGGGGAGTCCGTGGTAGGGATATGTAGTCCCTTGTGTGCTTGAGGAGGGCATCCAGCACTTGGGTCAGTATCCGGGAAAATCAGGGTTATGATATGCCATGCATGTGCCCCACTGTGTGCTGGTAGGTGCCTTTGGCAAGGAAGTGCAGGACAGACAATACCTTCAGTAGAGGGGGAATGGCGGTGCGTATTTCTATGAGGCTCACTATGTCGTTGTGTATCAGGTCCACTACAGTGGTGATGGTGTCACGGTCAAGCCGGTACAGGGTGTGGATATGCTCAGGTGTTAGGTTGAAGGGGGTGGCTCTGATGCGAGGGATTGGGGGCTGCCGTCGTGGTAACGGTGGCTGCACTGGTAGGGCATGCTGGGCCTGTCTCACCCTCCTTCTCCTCCTGTGTCTCCTCTGTGGTGGGGCCTCTGGTTGTTGTAGTTGAGGCCTTGCAAGCAGGGCCTCTTGCTCCAGTAATGCTACCACTATTGGTGTAATCTTGGTGTGGGAGGGGGTGTGGTGTGTGGGTGTGCCTATTGTACTGGCCCTGACTCCATTGCCTCCACCTGTGCTGATTGTGTGCACCTGTGGCCCTTTGAAACACTGCTCAGGGTTCTTAACACCTTCTCGGAGATGCTGGTATTTTCTCCATGCCGGTAAGGTGTTTTTCGGCCTTCAGGAGGCCGTTATTTGCAATGTGCGCGTTACTTGGGATCAGCCCCGGGTTATGGCATGCCGCTAATGTCAGCTTGGTGTGTCGTGCACGTGTGCTCTGACTGCTATTTACGGCATCATACTTTATGGTGCCATAAATAGTGGTCTGGTTGGTCAGAATGGCCCGTAGTGGTAAGCGATGCCGGTAATCCTTTACCGGCATAGTTTTACCCTTACCTCCAACCTCGGAATGACCCCCACTGAGCCATCTTCAAGCCCTAGTGGACCTAGAAGCTCCACTCCAAACTAAAACCTCTAGACCTAAGGAGAAAAAACAAGAGTGGTTCACAGAGGAACTCCTCGAACAGAGAAAACACAAAAGAAAAAGGGAAAACAAGTGGAGAAAAAAACGCACGAAGGACAATAAAACACTCTGGGAAAACCAGTGAGAAAACCTATAAAGAAATGATAATTGAGGCAAAGAAAAACTACTATGACAAACAGATTTCAGCGGCAGCTAATTCCACCAGCAAACTCTTCAATATATTGAAATCTATTGATAAACCAAAAGGCATCACCCCCACCTTCTCACCCACCCAAGACGAATGTGACGCAACCCAGATAGCATTTTTTAACAAAATCGATAAGGCCAGGGATAATATAGCCAAATCCCAAGCAGCCACCAAGTCACCCACTCAAGACGTACCAGAGGAACGTACCCACCAGACGACCCAATTTAGGTGCAAGCCCATTACTGCCAATGACATGATAAAAGCTCTGGCATCCACGAAACCCACCACTTGCACCGAAAACATACTCCCGGCCAACATCATTCTAGACCACCCTGACATCTTTGCACCAGCCTTAACCAAAGTGATAAATACATCTTTCTATGATCAAATCGTGCCTAAAAGTATAAAAAGGGTAACAGTCACTCCCCTTGTTAAAAAAACCTAACCTAGACCAAAGGGACCCAAACAATCTAAGGCCCATAACCAACTGTAACTTTATACTAGAAATCATGGACAAGATTGCCACCACACAGTTCCAAGAACACGTAGAAAGCCAAGAACTCTTCCACCACCAACAGTATGGTTTTCGACCAGCGCATAGTACAGAAACAGCTATGCTGGATTTACAGACTAAGATGCTCAACATCATTGATCAGGGGAAAGCCGGCTTGCTCGTACTCTTGGACCTGAGTGCTGCCTTCAACCTATTAGATCACAACTTACTTAAGTCAGCTCTAAAAAAACAGCAAACTGCTCGGATGAAGCAATGAGATGGATCATGTCTTTCCTACAAAACAGAACATCTAGAGTTCACTGGGGAAATCCATTCTCAATAGAAAAAGAAATCACATGTGGAGTTCCACAGGGTGCCAGCATGTCCCCACTCCTGTTTAACCTATAAGTTAGGTTTCTCTGTATTGTCCTCGATAACATCAACACGTTCTTTACCAATTACACTGATGACAGTCAGCTGGTAATTGAACTAAGTGGAGACCATCAAAAGGACAACAAAAAAATTAAGCCTAGTTTATAAAGCGGTAGAGCAATGGATGGACCAAAATTGGATGTGCCTAAACGGCAACAAAACAGAGCTCATGGTCTTTGGTTCCAATCTAGTTAGATCTAAGCTCCATCCCGCATACAACACCTTCACCAACAAAAATACCCAAATTTAGGTCCTAAACAAGGTCAAAACCTTGGGGATGATGCCCAAACCCTCTATGTTAGAAAAACATGCTCTTACCACCTCTGCTTACTGAAAGCCATAATACCCTACCTATCTGAAGAAAACAGCGCCATGGTTGCAAGAGCTACCATTTTATCTCGCCTAGACTATGGCAACGCCTTAATACTAGGATCTAACAAAAATTGCTACCACAGCTACCAAGTCCTGCAAAACAATGCAGTGAGAATCATTAAGCAAAAAACTAGTAACCAGCACATCAGTGAAGCCAGGAAAGAACTTCACTGGCTAAAAATTGAAGAGAGAGTCCAATTTAAGTCCCTCACGCTCACACACAGATGTATTTTTGGTAAAGCTCCTGCATATCTGAAAACTAAAATCATTCCATACAAGCCCACCACAGAGCTAAGATCAGCCGAACGAGGACTGATTGTGGCAGCTCCTTTCAGACTCAAAAACGGGGCGGGTAAATCCTTCCCTATAACTGTAGCAGGCCTTTGGAACAACCTCCCTGGCCAGATAAGGATGGAAGCCAACTACCAATTCTTTCGTATACAACTGAAAACCCACATCTTTAAGTAACATAGATAACACAAACTGACCAGTTAAATATTCAGCTCTAATGTCTTGTGCTACATGTATTTTGTTTGTCATTTGTCTTTCATGTTCTTGTCTCTGCGCCCTGAAGCTCGAGAGCTACCAGCGCAATATAAATAAATAAAATAAAATAATTAAAAATAAAAATGGAGGAAGAGCAAAGAATACGTGAGAAAAGAATAAGAAGACGAAGAGATGAGGAAATTCGAAGGGCAGATGAACGTGGAAATGAAAAGAAAAAGGAAGAAGATAGGGTCAGAGAAGAGGCGAGGAAGCGCAAGGAATTTGATGACGAACGTAAGCGAAGACGGAGAGCATGCGATCTTGGATATTTGGGGAGGGAGGTTAAAAAAACCTGATCCAGTTGTAGACTGGGAAGACATCGAAGAATTCTTTCCTGTGTACGATTCAGTACCAGGCACGTCTAGGGCAAATATGGAAGATGACTTCGAAACCAGAAGCATTGGAGAAACGATCGATAGAATATATGATGAAATGGGGCTAGAACAAACACCCCAAGGGGAGGGAAAGACAAGCGCCTCGAGAGCACTCGGCTGTACGACACTGAGGATGTCACTAGAAGTAGTGGGAATAGAGATCTATCCCTGGATAGATTAGAAATAAGTAGGAACAAAGAGGAGAAGTTGCATGAATTGGGGACAAACAATGTCCGACTCCAAAAGGGAGGAGCGCAAGAAAAAAACGAAGAAGAGAGATGGAGCGAAATACGACTCCCAAGGGAAAAAGGGATACGATGGTCAGACACTAGCGAGTCTGCACTGAGGGCATCAGAGTCAGCTATGCAGTCTGATTGACATGAAGGAGTATCTCATGGTCACAGGGGGGTGTCTTCACCACCCTATGTAGACAGAGCAAGGACATTGCCAGGTAGACGGCGATGCGGGAATATTACCCCTGCAGTAGATAGGCGAACAATGAGAGAAGAGAAATAGGGCTACACATTCCAATTTCTGCTACTAGAGAAGGGGGGAGTAGGACCACAATATATTCCATGGCCACACATGGATCGAGAAAACTTGAAAAACAAGCTTCCGATGCTGACATCGGGAGCCAGAAAGTGGATACACGAGTTAGGAAAAAATGACAGGAGGAAAAGCATTAGCAATAGGGGACATTAAGGGTCTCCTTATCACCATACTTGGTGAGAGAGCAGACGATGTCTGAGCAGGAGCAGGCTACTCTGGTGTAACCACAATTAATACCTCGCATGACGGAGCTCCATTTAACAATTGTAGAGCCGCAGTATGGAAAGCGCTACGAGTACTGTATCCAGATACTTCCGATATGGGAGCTATAATGACTCGAAAAATGAAGGATTCTGAGGATCCGTTAATTTATATACAGAATTTCCAAGACGCATGGGTACTTGAGACTCCTGAATCATGGATGAAATCTATACCTGTGTTTTACCATATACTGTGCCAAGGGCTGCCAGAACAGATGCAGAAACAACTCAAGAAATTGGTAGGAGTTTAGGCTAAACCTTGGCTGAAATACAGTTGACTAGCGCACATTATTGTGGACTGCTGCAGGAAAAGAATTGCAAAAAGGAAACAACTCGAAAGGGTGAGGAAGTGAAATTGGTGCAGAAGAAACTATCAAAGTATGCTCTTGAAGGAGCCATGCTAACTAGCGCAGCTGAATCAAGCATGCAGCATGTGGCTAGTCCACAACAGAATAATCAGGGTAACGTAGGGTTTTACCCACGGGGAAGAGGATTTAGGGGAAGAGGATGGCAGAGTAATCTGGGAGGTTTCCAAAATAATCAAGGAGGTTTTCAAAACATGGAAAATGGAAACCCAGATATGTCGAATGGGCAAGTAATCCAACCACCACCAGTATGTTGGCTGTGTGGGATGACAGGGCATTTGGCGCGCACATGCAGAAATCAAGGCATGATACAGAACGGCCAAGGAATGGGTGCAGGCATGGTGAATCCACCTGCAGTTGTACAACAGGGTGTTGCACAGAATCACACGGTGCAACAACAAACGCCAGGAGCGCAACAGGTAGTCCAACCTCAGAGCATGGGCAATTTTCCACAAGGACATTCCCAACAGGCACTGTTGCAAGTGTCACAGACAATGAGCACAGGGCAGACTCCGAACCCTGGAAGGGGAAGTAACAATGGGAATGGGGGAATTCCACAAGTACACAGTGGGCCAAACTTGTACATACATTAGGACAGCTCACTGGGAACCCTGATGTGCTCTATCAGTGACACCAGACCTTCATAGGGAACTTAGGGTTGATGTTGTTCTAGGGGGTAAAGAATATTCCTTCCTATTGGACACAGGTGTAACACGCTCATGCATATGCAAAGGCAAATTTTCCTTGTCCGGCGAGGCCATAGATACTCAGAGTTTTACAGGAGCTACCAGTAGAGTTCCCTTTACAAACACACTCCCAGTGTCCATAGGAGAGTGCAAAATGAATGTGCCCCTACTATATTCACGTCAGACACCAGTAAACATTTTGGGTCGAGACTTAATGACAAAGTTGAACATGACAATCTTGTTCACGGTGGAGGGCATAGTATGTTCCACTACAGGAATGCACTACTCAAATGTATGCGAGATGATAAGAGCATACTCAGGACACACAGCCACGAGGGCTATGCCATTAGAGCCCCAAATATTCGCATATGGCATGCGTGTTCTTATGGCAGGATTGCCAGGCCTTGCAGACAAAATCATGAGAACCCCTGATGAGTTCCTATTTAGACCAAGAATACCGATGCATGAGGAGGAAGGACAAGTATTTCCCTTGATTGTACACACAGCTGCAGTGCGAGGAAAGGGGGCATTGGTTGATGGTTACGATGACGAGGGCAGACAATGGTGCACGATAATCGCCATCGAAGAAGGATATCGAGTGACTGACGTCACCGATGATCTTTTTGGAGAACAAACAGATATAGGAGAGACAATGGTAGAAGTGAGTCTCCCCTTTTTGGTGAAGATGATCAAGAGAGAGGTACCGCAGAGAATGATGCTGACATTAAACCGCCCTGAATATTTTGATGACGACATGGCCCAGGTGCCTGTCCCAGTATAGACTACAGGACCCTATGAGGTAGGCCTCTTGAAGGGGGTGGAAGAAGTGAAGATTAAACTAAAACCAGGAGCAATTCTACTCAAGGTACGACAATATCCGATGTCAAGAGAGGCGGATGAAGGGATTTTTAAGACAATTTCTGCCATGATGGACCAGGGCATCTTAGTGATGTCAGAGTCACCATGTAATACGTCAGTGTAGCTTGTGAACAAAAAGTAAAGGGGGATCTTGGAGGCTAGTGCAAGACCTTAGGCCAATAAACGATATTGTTGAGGCCGAGTTCCCTCTAGTCCCTAACCCGTCTACAATATTATGTAATATACCTGTTGAGGCAAAATATTTCACGGTGATTGACTTAAAAAATGCATTTTTCTCAATCCCGTTGCACCGTGACTCACAAGATCTGACATCATTTACATTCAGACAAATGTGTCTGAAGAGCGGAGGCTGCCACAGGGGTACTGTGAGTCTCCGTCTATTTTCAACAGAGTCCTGCAGATGGATTTGAGCAATATTGCATTAGAAAGTGTTGTTTTACAATATGTGGATGACGTCTTAATTTGCACACACAGAAGACAAATGCAGGCACAATTCTATTCAGCTACTGATTATATTGGCTGAGAAAGGATATAAAGTTGACAAAGAAAAGTTACAATATAGTCAACAAGAAGTGCTGTACATAGGCCAACTAATCTCACATGAAGGAATGAAAGTGACTCCAGAAAGGGCTGAAGCCATACTGAACATGGCTAAGCCTCGCACGATAAAGCAGATGCAGAGCTTTCTAGGCCTATGCAACTATGTTAGGGCATGGGTCTTCGACTATAGCTCTTAGACTAAGCCTTTACTTCTGGCCCTAAAGAAGGCCCAAGTGACGAAAGAAAAGATTGAATGGTCTGAAACAATGGAGAAAGGGTTTGCTGGACTCAAAAGAGCTATTTGTATGGCTCCAGTTCTCAGGAATCCCAATTATGCGGAGGAATTTTACCTGTTTTCACATACAGATGGCAGTGTTATGACAGCAGTACTCACACAGAGAACCACATTGGGGTACAAGCCCCTGGCATACTACAGTGGGAATTTGGACCCAGTAATGAGAGGTCATTTTCCCTGTGAACAAAGTTTAGATGCCGCAGCATTCGCCATAGAGAAGGCTACAACCATTGTGATGGGATGCTCCATGACGTCGTATGTCATTATTTGCCATTCTACAGAAACCAAAGGGCACATTGACATCTCGGAGAGCTTCTGCTTATGAAGTGATCATATCAAACCCATCGATTAAAATAGTCTGATGTAAGATAGTGCACCCTGTTATGTTCATAGCAGAGCCAGTCACTGAGGGAGAGCCAATGCATGACTTCGCAAATTATGAAGAATTCTATGATGAAATCCCCAGGGTAAAAGAAAATGCCTTGGCAGGAGGAGGGATCGCCTTTATTGACGGGTCTTCGAGAATCGATCAAAGTGATGGGCAAAGATACACAGGCGTTGCTGTGATGGAACACACAACAAATGGAGAATTTTGAGTGCTTCTTAGTGCTCGAATACCATCTCATTATTCAGCACAGGCTGCAGAATTATTGGCGTTGATACTCGCCATTGAGAATCATGCAGACCAGGAAGAAACAGTGTACATTGACTCCGCCTATGTGACGTCAACAGTGCACGCAGGCTTAGCGAGCTGGAAAAGGGGGAGCTACCTCCGAGCAGACGGCACACCAGTGCAGCACACAGCCTTATTGGTCAGGCTGATTAAGGCACTACAGCTCCCAATGGGCCCAGTGGGCATAGCGGTTGTGAAATGTGCCGCCCACACGAAAGGGACAGATTTTATCTCACGCAGTAATCAAGCAGCAGACATGGAAGCCAAGCGTATGGCATCCAAAAGCGAAACGGTTATGGCAGTGGAAGCTATCCATACCAATGGGTTAATGATGTTTACACAAACCGCACCTGAGAGTTACAGCAACTTGGGGCAAACACAGTTAATGGAACTCCAAGGGGAGGCACCACAGGAAGAGAAGAACCTGTGGAAACGTTGAGGGTGTTCTTTAAACCCCTCGACAGCTTGTGGTGACAAGACAGCACTGGTAAACCAGTAATGACTGTAGCCCTATTAAAAATAGCGCTGGAGCAACTACATTACCCAGTCCATATGACAAAAGAGAATCTAGCAGCAACGCTCGCGGAAGACTGGTTCATACCGAATTTAACAGAGCATGTTGCATTTTTTATGGTGAACTGCATAATCTGCAGCAATTCAACGCTGGGCACACATTAAAAGTAATGAGAGGAGTCATCCCAAGGCCAAATGGGCCTTTTCAGCACTTGCATGTCGATTTCATCGACATGATTCATGTATGTAATGGGTACAGATGCTTAATTGTTGTGGTGTGTCCATTCTCTAGGTGGATAGAGGCAGGTCCATGTACACACCCAGACTCTACCTGTGCGGCCACATTTTTAGTGAGGGAAGTGTTCCCAAGGTGGTGGGTATGCAAAGTCATGAGATAAGATAATGGCCCTCACTTTGTTAATTCAATATTTGAGCAGATTAGCTTGCTGCTTGCTATAAAGCACAAGTTTTCATTGGCGTATCATCCACAAGGTAATGGAATCTGGGAGAAGTTCAACGGCTTGTTAAAGGAAACGATAGCCAAGTTGAAGCTTACTCTAAAGAAGGGATGGTTGCACTGCCTTCCACAGGAACTGTATGCACTTCAGAACCGACCAGGGTCTGACCATCATCTTATGCCACATGAGAAAGCCACAGGAAGAAGAGTGAGAACTCCTCTGACACCCTGAGATAGAGCTACATGTGATGCTCAGTCAACAGGAGAAATTTTAGGGTCTGAAATGCAAAACTATCTGAACTGCATGGCATCTTGCCTTACTGTAATTTCAGACCAGCTGCAGCAACGACGAAAAGGGTGCAGCGCAGCACAGAACACAGAAGGAGACACTGCATCAGACTCAGTTCAAGGTCTACATGTTTCACTCGTCTTCCCTGGAGACGCCGTCCTTGTGAAAAACCATACAAGGAAAAGGTGGGACGAGCCAAGATTCAACGGTCCTTTTATCATAGACGACTGCACTCTGTCCGCTGTGAAGCCACAGGGCAGGAAAGCGTAGATCTTTCTCAGTGATATCAAACCCTACATTGGAGAAGGCCCCCTGCCTACACCCCAACGAGAGGAATCGACGAGCAACAGGGAAGAACCACAGCACGTGCAGATGAGATCCATAACGAGGAAGAAGGATGCATGACCAGCTAGACAAAGACAAAGAACTTTTGTGCAAAAATTGTGGCTTCATTTTGGACATTCCTCTAAGCAAAAAGTGGATAAGGACATAAAAAACTGACACTCTGTGCATCCATGTTGCAGGGTGAAGAAGGAAATTGCACGTGTAAGCCACAACATAGTCTGTTGACTTTGAACTTTGGCCTGAGGCATGCTGAAGCCTTGATTAGAAAGGATATGCCAAATTTTGATCGAGGACACATAAATTGGAAAAGAATCAAATGTTCCCAACACAGGCGAAATAGATGAGCTCATCAACACGCTGTTCTTTCGCATAATTGAAGACTGTCCATCTATTGTCGGGAGAACAACAGATACACTAACGTTTCTTCAAGATCCAACAAATACAGAGAACCTAAGTTGTCTCCTAAACAACATAATATTTCTAGTTGCACTCCACGCAAACAGACAGTGCAGACATTGTTTACATCAAGGAAAAAACACATGACCCTGAACCTCAGCAAAGACAGGACAGATGTCCCTGTCACCAGAGGACAGCAGGCTGGAACACAAGGTCATGTTTCGCCTATTAACTGACTTTCCAGAGCTAGTGGGGAGACCAACCAATGTTGACGTACTCACATTTCTCAGAGATCCAGTAAAGTATACCCAGCTAAGCATGCTCCTACATGGTATTGCAGCACAAAATTAAACTCTCCAATCTCCATCGAAGCCTCCTGAGGAGACAGTGAAACTTTCCGCCGAGGGACAGATCGAGGAAGCAGAGCCGAGAACTTCACTTGTTATACCTGTTGTTATTTTTCCTAATTCTCATATTGATCAGTGTCCAACATGTCCTCAGGACTGAAGCAGATTCGAGGGGTGGACTGGGAGCTTACCTACTTGGAACATGCACAGTAAAGGGACTCACTGAAGTATTACTTGATTTGATTTTTCCCCATAGTCTAGCAAAAGAACTGTATCCTGAAATAAGAGACAATTGTCACTTGCAAGAGAATGGACACTTTTGGAGCACCAGACACTCCTAAACACAGAACTCGAAAGACGATATTGGTTAAGGGAATAATAACATTGACAATTGGCGAATGATCGAGATGGGGGTCCAGAGCAGCAACCTGGTCCTCCCGCAAGAAGAGAGGCATCCCTGCTTATCTGGAATAAAATGCTGCCGCCTAACATACAAAACTATAATGTACCTATGTATCATATTCATTATTATTCTATTGCCATTAAAGATCAGAACTGCATTCTTTATTGGTGCACAAAGCGTTCCAATTTCAGTGCACCCACCTAATGATGAACGCATGAAACCAACAAAAGCACCCAGACCGTATATCGTTATTCCAGTCCCTAGAAGATCTGATGGTGGAGTGAATGAACTTGAAATGTATATAATTAGCAATGATACACACACACTTATAGGGACGAATGAAAAGAAAAGCCGGAGACAGGGTCGGCAAGAGATGAATGAAGTAAAATCACTGACAACTACACGCATGTAAACGCTGAATGTACACGAAACAGGTCTAGCATCAATGACTGCAGAACCACAAACCAAAGCAGCAGAAAGGAAGAGACCGCCTGCCATAAGAAACGTCACAGAAGGTGTCATGAGAAAACAAGAAGAGAACTCTTTGCACGGACACAAATGTTAGTAGACTTACTATTCCCGCACGTAGCCAGACCTAGGAAACTGCACGAGGAACTGAAGAACAAAACCGCAGAGACTGCATTACCAAGCATATACGTTCCAACACAAGGGACAAGTACCAGTTCCACATTGCAGCCATATACCGGACCAGTGCTAAGCTGGTGGGTATGGGCAATTGCATCCAGCAGGGAAAAGATGAATGAAGAAAAGGAAAGAGCTGCCAGACTCCTGTCCACTCAAATGGCGCAGATGAGGAAACCTGCAGCATGGACCAGGATACCTGAGAACCCGCCAGCAAGAAAAAGCCATACAGATGCATTCAGAAATGTAGTAATAGCAAACTACATGAAGACCTTAAGAATCAAGAGAAGCGTGCATGAAGACGACAATGAATTGAACGATTACCTGGATAGCACAGCACACCTATGTAATAACATTTGGTACCAGCACATGAAGGAAGTTGGAAGACGTAATTCTGAAGGGGAATGCTTCGTTTGCGCACTCCTACCGTACAGCATGGGGAAGTCCAAGATTTTCGTGGCTGTAGAAATTGATGTCCCGACAGCACACTGTCTCTCACACATAGCAATGTGCAATACCAGAGGCCGCTTCATGGGAAGTGATGCCTCATTGATATGGGAAACTGAAACAGCTTATCCCGATGAAGATGATTATGTCCAGGACATTAAGACAAGAAACAGAGCTCATACTAGGAATCATGTGATCAGGTATGAGAAGCCTGGAGTTAAAGGAGCAGGAATAAGATGGGAAGTGAACCCGAAACTAAATGTCCAAGGGAAAACTCCCGCAGAGGCTCAAATTTGGAAAAACAGAGGCCAAATGCAGATTTGGGGAACAGTGTTCTTACCAGACGGATGGGAGAAAGGTGATCTGCAGAGCATGGATGGTCCTCGGAGCCTGCAAGGAAGCAATTGAAAACTCACAAAGGCTGTGTAAACCGCTATGGCTGAAACTTACAAAACTGGTAACATGGGTCGAAGACAGAGGAGGACCCTTGCAGATAGTGCCACTAGAAAGCCCAACATTGTGCTTCCGAACAATGGCACAAGAAAAATGGGGGAGAATCAGAACTGTGGATGAATTTTTGAGGCTCCAGGAATGACTCATGGGACTGCAGTGATCATGGATCACGGATCATTATTGGGCATGTGGATCCAAAGCATACATCAGACTGCCGAAAAACTGGGGAGGCATGTGCACAATAGTGAACGTCCACGTTCCAGCATTAGTGATCCCGAAAAGTGACCTGAACATGGATAGTTTCGTGAAAGCAGATGCTCACCAGGAAGAAGAGATCTGTGGAACTGATAACCCGAATGAAGAGAGAGAATGACTTCTCTGCTAAATCAGAAGAAGCATTTCATGCAATCGCATATGAACACAGGCTGTTCAGCCTCACCTCATCAGTGTTCACAACGATTTTCATGCCACAAATCCAAGTTGGAGTAAATACTAAATGGTTGCAGATAACCAGATGGGAGTTGCTACAGACCATCAACACGACCATAAAAGGATTCAATGTGATTAAGGAAGAGTTAAGAGCCATCCGACTGATGACTCTCTAGAACAGATATGTCCTTGACATGATCACAGCGATGGATGGAGGAGTTTGTTCCAAAATAGGAGAATCATGTTGCACATTAATACCTTCTCACGACGAGGAAAATGGAACTTTAACAGAAGCTATAGGTATGCTGACAAACCTGCAGAACCAGATGATAAATGAAACCGATGAAGAACATGACAGCTGGTTTGGATCACTGTTTTCATGGGTTCCACAATGGATGACGGATGCATTCAAGTTCCTGGGAGCCCTGCTAGTGATGATAGTACTAGGATTTTGCGCTATCAAGATAATAATCGCGCAATGCCAGAAGACTGCGAAGAAAGCCATAGGGATGAAGATCATGATTGGTGTCAAGCCAGGATGGAAGCCCAAAGACCTGACTGATGAAGAAATAAGAGACTTTGTGAGGGCCACCAGACACGCACCAGAAGGTACAAAGTTTCTCTATCCCAGGAAACGTAGAAATTATGTGGAAAGATGGATTTACTGCAGCCCAAATGGACAATGTCAACTAATGACATGGAATAAAGACGAACATGTAAGGACAGCAGGAAGCCTGAAAGGAGTAATATAGATATGGACTCCAAAGAGACACTTCTTCAAACCATCATGTACAGACCCAGAAGATGAAGAAGGAATGAACCCGGATGATGAAGTGAAGATGAATACAGAGGAACCAAGTGAGATGAATTCAGAGGAGGAAGTGAAAGTGGTTGATGAATCGCCAGAGGGGGGAATGTAGAGGAGGTCCCAAATAAAGCCTGCACCCCAATCGCCCATTTTGAAGTACCAGGAACGTTCACACCGAAATATGTGACGTATGAGGAGCAGATAAACCAGCAGAGAGCCGCAGTAGGGCTCTTCCCAGTGGCTATCAGAAGAACAATACCTATTGAAGTACCAATAACCAGACAACCATGGACAGTAAGGTATCCATTGAGAAAACCCTACCAGCAAATGAGACGAAATGAAGATAGCTTAAGTACTGTCCAGGAAGAAACCAAAAAGTCCTTAATGGAAGACGAATGGTGACGTCACGAGGGCCTGGACTAACACACCTATAGAAGAAATGACGACCAAACGATGACGCGAAAAGACAAAAGGCCATGAATAAGGATTTCGTGAACCTAGAAGAAGAAAGCGATGTTAAATTACAAAGAAGCTTAAACTGTAAGCAGGATGAAGATATTCAACCAGCTAACGCCTGTACATATGCTTGTAACTGCAAGAAAGCTAAGAAAACAGTGTGGCTTGCTATGCTCAGTAGAAGAATAGAGTGGATAGCGCCATTGTACACAATCTACCTCAAAACAAAGCACATTATATAAGTGCAAATTCACTATGTACTAAAAGCAGAACCAAACCAGGTTACTATAGGCCAAATGCAAGAAGATTCATATTCTAGCAACACGACGAAAGAAGGCTGAATCGAAACTCGGCAGAGGCAGTTTGTGCCTGGGAAGCCAGGGTTATACCAATAGAAGCTATGAACAGTAGCTACTTTTAATTGAAGCTAAGAACAGAATATCCTGCCTCTGAAGAATCGAGATAAGAAGGTGAAGGCAGGTGGCGGGTGAAACGGAAATCCAATACACAAATTGAGAGAAACGAGGCAAATTCACGGTGTGGTAGCACGTGACTATCTGAGCGAGAAGGAACACAGGCTCACACCTATGCTTGGCATCCGCCCAGACAGAGATATCGGAACTTTCTCGAGACAAGAAGATGCTGTTTCGAGGCCAACCACAGTGAACTAATTGACATATAGCCCATAAAGTGATGATTGATTGAAGGAAGGCAGGGTGAATTGGGGGACACCCTGCATCTGGCTGACCGTTCTGCATGCTGCTAAGCAAAGTGGACATTTATGCAAGGGATTGATTCCAACCCAATCACATTGGACCAAATAATCTAGGGTCCAATAGTTAACAGAACCAATAGGATGTCGTATTTTAGTGATGTCTACAGTAGTCATTTTTGAAGGAAGGGTTTAGACGCTCACCTGACAGTGTTTACCCAATCCCCTCTCTCCGTTACTACATACAGAGGTAGCACCTAGATTAAAGTTACCGTTTCCTAACCAATATAAGTGCATGTTAACTTTTGAGTGTTACACCTCATATTATGATGCGTTTTGAATATATAAATTATGTTTTGTATGAAGTTCGTTGGAGTTGAAGCGAGACAGACTATCGCATCACTGCTGATTGCCATGACTCCCCGTTTTGTGTACTTGTCATTAAACGGACTCCCTTTGCCAAACCATTGAGTTTTCCTTATTGATTGGTGTTGGAGTATTAAATCTGCACCCCTATCCATCTCAAGGTGCAGCTATCTCGTCTTAAAGTACTTCGGAGCAAACCCTGACTCTATGGGCCAGCAGGGGTCTCCCCAGTACAGTTTCAAGGGAATTTTGCAAAGCTGAAGAAAAGTCATGTCACTGTTTTCATGCTTTTATGAGAAAGGGAAGTGTTTTGCCTTTTGTGGTTGCCACGGGTCACTCCGGCCAGGAGCCCGTGGGAACCACCAACAGGTAGATACTTGGAAAATGTCATCATGCATTTGCAGATGGCTTAAAAATTAAAGTCATTCAGACAGTCGGGTAGAGAAAGCTTTTTTGGAAGGGTAGACACACTGATTCCTGGCCCGTTGATACAAACGATCGCCCTGCCTGCCTGGTGAGAGCTTTCCAGTGAAGTTCTGGCGAGATGAGGGTGTGCTTTGCAGCCATGTCAATGGTGTAGTATTTTATCTACACTATTTTTCTATTCATTTATTTACTTTATTCTTGTTGCATTTATTCATTTCTGTATTTGTTTGGTGATTAAAGAGGCTATATAAGAGCCATTTTACAGCCTTGTTGTGTGTGTAAGTGTGTGAATAATTGCTTTCCAGCGTATAAGGTTTCTTTATGCAGTGTGCTGGGGCTGTGAAATAGATCTGTGCACTGAAGAAGCAAAAGAGTTATCTGGAAAGTTGGGTGGGAAGGAAGGATTGTAGATGAGTGTGGGGTCTGCAGAGGTAGATGGGAGGTATGTAGGGCGTGGGTGATTCTTGGTGGCCCGAGAGCTCCTCTGGTTTGGGAGTTGGAGGGTGTGTGGTGCATGGTGGTGGCATTGTGTCATGTGGGTGTAGGTTTTGAGTGTAAGGGTTGGTAAGGGTTGGTGGTGTGATGGTCTTGTGGCATGTAAGGTGGGTTCAAGAAGGAGGGTGCAAGTCAAAGGGCGTAGGGTGGAAGGGGTGTATCCTGGAGTGCCTCAGAGCACCCCTTGTATGCGAGTGGGGGAGGTGTGTGACTCTGGGTGAGTGTGGCACTGGGTTCAAGAATGAGGGAGAAGGATGTAGGGTGGGTGGGGGTATATTCTGGAGTGTTTATTTTATATATATATATATATATTCTTGTGGGTGTGGTACTGGTGGATGGGAAAATGGTGTGAGAGGTGGCAATCTTGGTGGTTGGTGTGTCCGGCTTCAGTGTGTGTTGGTCGCCATGGTCATGTTAGGGGCTGGCCTGGCTCAAAGGTGGGTGGGTTGGAGGTTGCTTGGATCATCTGAGGGTGGGAACTACTGTGAGACCGGCTCAATGTGAGAGTGCCTGATTAGTGTGTGTAGATGCCTCGATCAGAGGTATCTAGGTTTGAAACACGGCAGTCAGTGATAAAATACCCAAACTCGGGGTACCTAGATAATAGGAAAAATGCCTGAACTTGGGATTCAACAATGCATGCAGTGGTACCTAGGTTAGAAACACAGCAGTCAGTGATAAAACGCTTACATTTGGGGTATCTAGATAATTGGAGAAAAGTGCCCAAAACTTGGGATTTAACAATAAATGTGGCGGCACATAGATTTGGGACTAATTAGCAAATGAACAAGCAGCTTCGATTGAGACTATTGGGCAGCTGCAGAGGACGCCTACATTTGAGAGTCAGCAGTCAACAGAGAGACATCTTACTTTACCATATAGCAGTGATGGAGAAACAAATACATTGTGTGACTAAGGTGGGTGTGTTTAGGGTAATAAAGAGTGTCAGGGCTTTGCTGGAATGCAGTGATTGCTGTACTCCTCACCCAGACCACTCTTACCTTGTCAGTTGCTGCTGGTTGACTGTGGTAGGCTTAACAGGCAAACATAACTGAAGCTGCTTCTTCAGAATCTGCCCTTTGCCTTGGGGCCCTCCGCTGCAGGGGCTGCATGGGCTGCATGGCCAGTGGGCTGTCCTCTTTTCCTGACTTATGTTGGGCAGCAGACCCAATTGGGGCACAGGGGAGGAGCGGGTGGTAGGAAACAGGGGTGGGGTGCCGGAAAAGACGGCAAGAAAGTTGGGGATATGCACAACATGCCACAGAGTGGCAACATACCAAAAGTATTTATTTTTAAAGTAGGATTGAAGGCAAAGTGAGCACATTTATTTATTTATTTAATGTGATGTAGTTTACATAAGAAACTTTACACATACTATATAAAAAATAGGAGAAAATACAAAAATACATCATATCCATAAAATGAAGAACAATCCTAATAAAGCCATCAAAATCATACAGACTTCATTTTGCATATGTAAATCATAAAATACATTCAATTCAATACTTACATCTCTGATATCCCCAATGTGACTATCATTAGTCTCTTTTCATAACGATACAATGCAGTTCAACATCTAGATATTACCTTTCCACTTTTTGCTAGTGTACAACATTCTATATCTGCTTGATGATATGAGGTAAACTTAAAAGCATTCTCCTCAAAGGGAGATCTTCATCAAGACCATACATGCTGACTAATAGATAATTTGCCTATTTCTTATATTATTATGCCCAACTTTACTTCAATCTTTAACCAGATGTTATATAGGGCAATTAACAGGTGCATACTATTAGCAATAGAGCCAAAAGGACATTTCCCCTATGGATTCCCAATTGTGTACATTCAGGCCATTGCATGACATTCAGTCAATAGTCAATAGGTGTTTTGCTGTCTCTAGTGTCTCCTGATCTTTACATATACGGCAGAATCGTAATTCAATCAGGATCTTATCCTGACACTAAAAAAATCAGGATCTTATCCTGACACTATGACACTCATTGTTGGGAGCTGTTCCATTGTAAATAAAATAATGAATCTTCTAAGCCTTTCAGATGGACATATGTTCAAATAAGCCTGGGGTTTCTTGAAGGAATAGAGTCTATACTACACAAAGTGTTAGCTCTTTAGTCTATCAAGGTGTGCGTAATTCTCCAGCCAATCCCATAACTCGATCTGTTTCCCCAGCGCATTCTGCACTTCTTCTGAGTAGCTCACTCGTCTAGAGGTCCAGCCAATTGCCACCAAGAATTTTATCATAGAGCTATTCAGTGGACAGGAAGATTACTTTCCTGGTTAACTACTGCTAATAGTGGATTTTTCTGTACCACTAATCATCTTCACAAACTCTAATCTTATCAAAGCCATAGGTATATTGGGGGGTAGACCCAGGATCCGTGGCCAAAATGTCCCCTCAATGTCCTGAAGCCATCTCAGGTCTGAATGCAAAAGTGCTTCTAGGCCATATGTCATCATTGGTATGTATAATTGGTGAGTACCCCATAAAGTGAATCCTTCCTGCTTAATCGTAAAGCTATTTAGCAAGGCAGCCATCTGCACTGCCCTAATATTGCGGGATTGTTTGCACATACTATAGTCACCGCTGGGTTCGAAATCAACTCCCAAGTAGCGATATTGTGAGGCATACACGATTTTATCTTTGCCCACCATAAGGTTAACTTGTGCTGTTCTTTTGCTCGTAAATCTCATAACCTTAGTCTTTCCCAAATTAATGGTAAGGCCATTACTGTCAGCATATTTCCATGAAGCTGTAGCAGATCGTCGTAGCCCTCTGATGGTATAATCAAAAATTACCAGGTCGTCTGCGTACGGTAGCACAGGGCAGGGAGCCTCACCAATTTTGGGAGGACAATTTTTAGCTGCAGATATTGCCACTGATATATCATACACATAAAGATAATAAATGATTGGTGCAGTGACACATCCCTGCTTAACCCCCCTGTTCTGATAGACCTTTTGAGTCGTACAGCCTTCCTTGTCTAATTTGAGTACGACAGAGGTATTTTGGTGTAGTAATCTGAGATAGTACAATAACCCTACTGGGCAGCCCATGGCTTCCAATTTCCACCATAGTCGATATCTGGGAATAGAGTCAAACACAGCCTTAAAGTCTATGTACAATGCATAAAAAGGGAGCTGCCCCCATACACCCGCCCTAGTACGAAGGATGTCCATCACCATGAGGTTATGGGCGGTGGAATAATCCTGTCGAAATGCGCTTTGAAATGAACACAAGATGTTCGTTTGATCAGCCCAAGTCTGCAACTCTGTGAGTATTAATGAGGCAAATAAATTTCCTGTTGGATCCGACATTGATAGAAGTTGATAATTGTTTGGATCCAAACGGTCTCCTTTTTTAAATACAGATATCAGGATCGCCGTTTGCCAGGAACAAGGAATTTTGCCTTCCTTTAGAATCTTCTTGAATAAGATAGCTAACAGACTGGCCCAGAACTCTGGATGACTCTTAATAACTATATATGCCAGTCCCTAAGGCTCACATGAGGATCGGGGCACTCACCAGCTCGTAAGGCGACAACTCCAAATGCAGCGACGAGTTAAACGAAGGTGATTACACCCTCTCAGTGTTTACGTTTGGAGCTGCAGACCCAAAGTGGGCACGGGGGAGTAGTGGGAGATGGGGAGCCAGAAGAGGGATCAGGGAGCAGGGGGGATATGCAAAACATGCCGCAGAGCAGCAAAATAAAAAAGTATTTATTTTTAAAGTAGGATTACAGGCAAGGTGAGCATAGGCTCACACGAGGAACAGGGCACTCCCTAGTTCCTAAGGCGGCAGCTCCAAAAAAAACCACAAAAATATTCTGTGATCAAGCAGGTTTATTTCAAAGACTGGATCGAGCAATACTGCTGACTTAAATCTCCATTGGGATTTAGTTGGCAGCACATTAGTAATATTCAATGCAAGTGTAATGGGGGAGTGGTCCGAGTATGTGCAAGGTAAAATAGTACACTGTTTTACTTGATGGTTTGATGACTGGGCTATAAGCCAAAGGTCAATTCTAGATGATGCATCATGCACTGTTGTATAACGTGTATTTTGTCGAATCTGGTGCAGGCATCTTCATATATCCACACATTTCCTATCTGGGATGGCTTCTGTTAAAGGTTTTTCCAATTTTGAAGGCTGACTTTTACCTCTGCTAGTGTGAAGTTTCATACAGTCCTAACAAAACTCACTGGGTAGTGTGAGACAGGCATGGTATCGAGAGATGACACAGACAACAGATTGTGACTTCAACAATAGAATCTTTATTAAGTATCAGGATGGGTGTAATGCCTAACTTGCCCTATAACTATGGTGGAGATTTCCCTACCTAAAGAAACTAATGAAAGCATGTCCGTAAATCCAAATCAAGAGTCTGTCTGTGTCAGATCCCATGCTTGACCTCACGTCTAATAAAGAAATGTAGTGTACGATTATTCCAAATAAAATGGAGCAGTTTCTAGTTACCTTCCCTAAATTCAGGATACAGTTCCAACAATGATAAGCTTCAAATGTTCCTTCAGTACTTGGTTTTCTCTTTCCCAAGTTTCAAGCACACTTGGTTTCAGCATACAAAGTTCAGAAGTAGCTTAGGGTGCCCTTCCCCAAGCTTAAAGTACTGTTTTACAAAACAATGGTCCTATGGAACTCGGGGTTCCCTTCCCCATGCTTCACAAAACAACTTCACAATGTTCCGCTTTATCTTGCGTCAGGGTTGCTTTCACAATTCTCCTTGATTCATTGGGGATACCTGGTCTAGGCGCAGTTAACAAGCCGCACAGTCCACCCATTTTAGGTCAGGCAACCAGTTACCCTTGCCCCCGCTTTTTGCCACATTGACTTAGGGTTTGGCAGTTCATGGAAACTCACAAGTTCATAGATCAATGATGTATCTTTCTTGGCACTTAATGTGCTCTCCTTTCCATATTCCCTGTTGTTGGCTTTTAGTTTACAGTCTTCGCTTCTACAGCTCAGTTTTATTCATTTAGCATTTTGCTCACACTTCACTGGTTCCATTCGGCTGCTCATCCACAGCTTTCATTCTCTTTTCTTTAGCATGACCATTTCGTATTACTTCTCAGTGTCCTCGATTGATCAGGGACTTTTGAACACGTACTGTTTCTTCAACCGTGACAACGTGCCACTTTGATCTGAGTCTTTCGATAATGTGCCGACTGCACGTGACCACTCCAATACAATGTAACTCTCTGAATGATTGACATTCATAAGCGCACCGCGTTTTGACGCACATTTCTTTAGCGTCCTTATTAAGTTGTTTTCTTGTATTTGAGGTCAGGGTCTCGCTGCCTGCCCTTCACACACCCAGGGACTGTTACTGCCATTCAGGGGAACGAGCACTGCTTAGCCACAGTAAAGGGACCAACATGTTTCACAGCTCCCTTCTCCCCCCGGCTCCCTGGAAGCATGCATCCCTCACCACGCAATTACACTCTGCTTTACTGTGCAGTCCTGTTCTATTTTGGCTTCTCGTTGGTTGTGCTGGTCTTCCTGCCCCTCTACCTTTTTATACACTTGGATCCCATCAAGGGGTTTCAGGTGTGATTCATTCGCCTGATTCCATTTAGATCAATAATTGGGAAATGCCTGACCTTCAGCTATGTAGTCTTGAGGGTCCCTCTTTGTTCCAGTACTATAGTGGTGTTTCCTTTGGTATTCTGCATTACTCTTTGCAGCGTCTTCCTTTTCTCAGCATTTTGTAGGTCTGGAGGGAGATTTTTTTTTTAAAGAGGAATTCCATTTTGACCCTGGATGCTCTTTCTTTACTCTCCTGTTAGAATGGGATGTAAGTGGTATTTTGGTTTGTCTGTTTCTTGGCCCAGCATCAAAATGGGGTTTATTATAGGAAGTAGATATTATTTGCAGTTGCCTCTTTCTAACCGCAGTATTTCATAGGATTGAAGAAGGGGGTATTGGATAGGGTTGTCAATAGCCCATGAAGGCTGAGGAAGGGGGGCAGTAGATCAGATTCAGGATGGGGTCAATTCCATGTCTCGCACTCCCAATCCCCAAGGCCCCTCCACCCAGGTGATCCTCCCTCGCTAGTCCACCTCCAGTGTTGGGATCTAAATGCGATGGCCCTTCCCTGGCCAGCTGGGCAGAAGATTCCTGGGAGTAGGTGTGAAAACGTCCTCTGGTTTCTCACAGTAGTGGTGCTGAACAGTAAGGCTTAGACTCCCGAGCGGTAAGATTTGTGTGCACAGCTACAAAGACTGTTAAGCAGTGAACTGCATTAAGGTAAAGGTCTAAGTAGCTAGGCAAAGTCGATTTACATATATAAAAATGAATATAAAAGCACAATCGGTGTCGTGCCCAAAAATATTACACTTTCGATTTATTTCAAATATGATTACTAACACTGTTATATGGCTAACGTAAGGGGATGCTAAAGGATGTTAAACACATTTGTGTATACCTTATAAAGTAGCACCAAAACTAACCTGTGAGTCCTTATTTAGCCAAAGTACAGTGTCCAACAATGTTTTAGGTAAGTAGGTTTAAAATAACTTTGGGGGATTTTAGAGCAACTTAAAAATCCCCCATAGAGTTACACAGAGCGCAGTGCAAAAGTTAGCCTGTTATATGATGAGAAGGCTTAATATAGAAAAGTCATGTTACCCATGTAGGGAAGCGGCGCAGCTACTTATCCTATTGTCCAGGGTGACCCACACAGGATACCCAGACCAAGTTTCCACCACCAAACGCCAGGCCCTCATAGCTTGCTGTTTAGTGCTCTACCCAGAGGTAGGAAGCTTTGGTGGTCCAGATGTTTTGGAGTACAACTCCCATCAGCCCATGTCAGTTTAGTCAATGGTGAGGTGTCATGGGACTCATAGTTCAAAGCATTTGCAGTGCTGCAGGTTGCAGACCCCGACCCTACACCCATTGGTATGAATGGGGGAGTAGGGGTGCTTCAGACAGGTATGCACCTGAGCCCCTTGAACTCTGATCAAACAAATGAACACCCCCAAGGCAAGTAAAGGCTGTCAGGGCAACTAATCATGTCTCTGGTCACCACGGCTGGAACAGTCAAACGAGGATGAAGGACAATAGCTTTGACTCCCATAAAGTTGAATATCCCTCAGGACACTTGAATGATGTTGGGGGTGTCCCTGCACATGGCCAGGCAGGCAGATGGATGTTTGGACCCGAGTACCAGACAGGCCCATGGTCATGGTGAGCAGAAGCGGCGGCACTCTGACATGGTCCCAGCCCTATGACATCTGCTTGCAGTTTCCTGCACAAAGGCCAGATGAGATCTGCGCAGTGCAGAGGTTCTCGTTCCGCAGGATGCAAGCCAGATACAGGCTCAGTGACTCTTCTGGGGCCCAAAGAGTCAAGACCAGTAGGGTCTGGCAGTCTAAGGGAGGAAGGCACCTGGTTCAGGTATCGATTGTTGATAAGAATGCAGAGCTTTGCTAAGCAGTGGTTGGCTTGGCCAGTTGTGCTTCATCAGCATCTCCAGACTGCCCCTTTGCCTCTGGAATCTTGGACTCAGTGGTCAACACCCAGAATGGCTCTAGATCCCCTCCTCTTATCTTGAAATCTGGAGGATCCCAGCCGCCCAATGGAAAGACCTGCACCATTGAAACAGAGTGGCTGGCCAATCCTAAGCAGCCATCCGCCCAGCAACAACACAACAACAGTAACATTCTAAGAACGCCTCCGGGGCTTGGAAACATTCAGCAAAAGAACCTGGCCATTACTTACCTGCAAAGGGAGGCCAACGAAGGAATTGCATTCATGAACAGGTCTTAAACCACGAGCAGAAAGCATTTTAAATATATGATCAATCAAAAGGCAGTATTGCAGTGAAAATACTAGCACATGGCAGTGTACCTTTTAAGAAGTTTAAAACCGTAACATTGCCCTCATCCAGTTTGAGATACAATATACAAGTAGCAAAAACTGATTTACAGAAAAAGAAAAGGGGGCCACAGCACTCTCCATAAGCAGGGGTAATGGGGAAATAGAGCTTCTATGCCATGCATTTTAAGGGGCACTGGACCACTCTACACTGGTAACCTTATGGTCCATCTTTGCATCTGAAGTAAAAATGAGTGAAGCGGGTGAGTGGGATTAACAATACCTCACTAACCAAAATGTTAGCTAGAGTCCAAATTACTCAGCAGATGTGATTGCGGGACCCACTGGCGTCCGTAGTAAAGTTGCAAAAGAAAAATCGTTCCTAACAGCACGGATCTGGCTGACACTAGTATACCTGTGATCCACAATCCAAAGAACGGCTACAAAGTAGTACAGAAGAATGGGTAACGCTAGAGACAGGCTAGCAGGGGCTCTAGTTGAACACTCATTGAAGCTATCGGGAGGACCTAGGAAAGACTGCAAGCGGGTGGAGAGGTATGACGTAGAAGCAGAAGAGAAGACTGCATGGGCTACAAAGTGATGAAGAGAACACAAGGAGAAGCGTTGAAATGTGAGGAGTGCAAGCAACATTGCTCCTCTTTTGCATTGTGGCATGGAGCACTTCCCTCTGTGACCTTGAAGCACTCACCGGTCATGTTGGATTGGGTTCTTGCTATGCTCGGTGTAACCGGCTGCCATTGTGGAACAGGCTGTTTATAAATACTCAGGATGGATCTTTTTCGTGCTGGACTTACGAAGTTTATAAGCAGCATATGCAGTCCTGGGCCAATTTAGATCCTTCTGTTCTCCTTTCTGAAGTAATATCTGGTGAACCGTAAGGTGGACACTGGTAATCCTGCATAGTTGTCTTTGACCCCCAGTTAACAGCCAGAAAAGTCACTGGGGGTCATTCCGAGGTTGGAGGTAAGGAATTACAGGCACCGGTAAGGGTGCCGATGCCGGTAATCCCTTACCTCCGTATTCCGAGGTCCCTTTGCGGGTCCTTCCTTACCTCCTGCTTTAGCAGGAGTTAAGTACGTGACCCGCAAAGGTACTTCAGAGGTAATTACGGTACCGTAATTTACGGTGCCGTAATGACCTCCTTCCCCATTGAGCCCTATGGGGCAGGAATGGGGAAGGGCAAAAGGTGAATGGGGAATTACCGGTCCCTCCAACCCTGGAATGGACCGGTAATTACTCCATTCACCATGCCGGATTTGGGACGGTTTCGGAGGCAACCATTAACACCTGGTTTCAGAGTCTGAACTTTACTAACCCTCCTGGCTGATGATATGGCACCAAGAAAAGCGTTAACGTGTACTGCTATACACGAAATTCTTAAAAAAGAAAGAAGACTGGCGTAACTGAACCAAGGTGGATTGAAGAAAACTCCTATTCTTAGAGGTCCGGAGTTGTATATTTTGTTTAGGCTCCGTTGCTCAGAGTCAATACATGGTCTTTCTTTGTGATTCTTAGGGAGAGGATCACTTTGTGGCCTAATTTATGGACCTCATCTGTCCGTTTCCATGTGTCAAGGCACAAAACCAAAGAGCCTACCGGTTTCAGTGGATAAAGGTTATTTAGAGCACTGTCATCGGGGCTAATGCAGACCAACACTGAGTGGTGGGTGGTCTTATTACTTTTACGTTGAGATGTATCTAGGTTATCAATAGGAGGCCCACCCTGTATAGAGGAGAGAGCGAGACATGGGGTAAGGAGGGAGAGACAGAAAGAATCTCTATTACAAAACTAATGCAATAGTGATGTTCTTGGTTCCCTACCAACTGGGATATCATTATGCCATCTCTGTCTTACCCTATAGAGTGGATTCTCCCATGCAAAATGGTCCTAGGTCAGTATCCGCATGGGCGTTGATATTATTCTTTCCCAATGCTGTGCTTTCAGAAGTGCATTCCTGGAAACCTAGAGAGAAAACATTACATATCTGAGTTCCAGGTAAAGTACTTCAGGGAACACACCGTGCCTCCCTGCACGCTGCATAATTAGGTGAGAATTAGATAATGCTAGCTAAACATTTGTAAATAAAGGTCAACTCGGACACGAGTTTGGCCTTGTGATGTACATCAGAGGAAGGGGCAGATCCCAAGTCCACCCTACGGGGGACTACGGGTTGCCCAGGGTCCTCCATTTAAAAAAACCCACCTTCAACGGTGTCTAATTCGCCCTGTATCGGAGGTCCGTGCATTTAAAAATTCTTAATTCTATAGTTACTCAGTCTCGCAACGAGTATGTGCGGGTAAATTACTGCAAGTCAGTTACTGCATCCAGGCATATCAGCGGGCGAGTCCGCTAAGGACTCACCTCTAGTCTTCCCAGGGCAACCTTATTTGGAACGACAGCACTGCAGTTATCGGGGCCACGGAAAAACAAGAAACAAGGGGAGAGGACAATGGAACGCCTAATGGCAGAACCAGTCACCAAGAGTCATGCGCAGCAGGGTGGGGGAAGGTCAGGAGCACCCCCTTAAGAAAAACAGTGACCTGGCATATTGATAGTAATACATCAAGTAGTAGACGACTAATTAGGGAAGCTCCTAGATGCAGACAGGACCACGTATCACAACCACAAGCTGTACAGATCCCTCCCAGTGAAAACTCTCTATTTATGAATATACCAAAACATGTCCTAACACAGGAACAGCATGCACTTTTAGAAAAAGGCTTTTCCTTCGTACCGACTTCTCAACACGATCCATTTAAAACTCAGATCGAGGCAGCCCAACTGATCCGAAAGATAAGACTCAAACAGTATTTTGGTACTCTTACAATTTCGGAAACTGAGAAATGTGCGACGAACCTAAGGAACAAATCAACCTTTTATCTGCCTCCCTATGGGATACTCCCTGAATCAATTACATTTGAAAAAGCTCTATTCAAAAGCATTGACAAATTTGAAAAGGAACAACAATACACTTTTCACAACTTCTCTAAAAAAGAGAAAAAAGCCTTAAGGGATTTGGCAGACAATGGTCTTATTATTATCAAACTGAGCATCTGTCCGTCACCTGCCACTCCCTTCACAAGCTGGGCTTCTTCCTCAATGTAAAGAAGTATCATTTGACACCTACCCAGCGGCTCCAATACATCGGAGCAGTGCTCGACACATCCCTGTGGCTGTGTTCGCCTCCCCAGGTGAGGGCTCATCACATTCTGCAGATGGTGGACAAGTTTCAACGTGCCCAGAGTCTTCCGGCGTTCGAGTTCTTGAGGTTGCTCGGCCTCATGGCATCCTGCATTTCCCTGGTGCCAGAGGCCAGGCTGCGGATGAGATCTCTGCAGTGGGCTCTCAAGATGCAGTGGTCACAGTTCTCCGGCAGGATGTCGGATCCCATTCAGATTCTGCCCTCGGTCGCACAGGATCTTCTGTGGTGGGCCGTCAAAGGCAATCTGATGAAGGGTGCGCCATTTTGGCAACCTTGGCCGGAGGTGACGATCTTGACGGACGCATCCCTCACGGGTTGGGGAGCTCATGCCAACGAGTTGACGGCCAGCGGCCGTTGGTCTCCGTCGGAGTCCAGACTCCACATCAATCTGTTAGAGCTGTGGGCTGTCAGGCTAGCCCTGAAAGCTTTTCTGCCGTCTGTACGGGGGAGGAATGTACGGATTATGACGGACAATACAGTGGCCATGCACTACCTCAACAAAAAAGGGGGGGCAGGGTCACTCCCCTTGTGCAGGGAGGCGATGCACCTCTGGTTCTGGGCCATTCAGCAGGACATTTCGATCTCAGCAGTTCATCTGGCCGGAGACGAAAATGTGGCGGTGGACGCTTTGAGCAGGCAGAGCACAGTCTCTCACGAGTGGGAGCTGGCTCAGGAAGTTCTGTTGGAGATCTTCGCCCTTTGGGGAACCCCGCAAGTGGATCTCTTCGCCACCAGTGTCAACCGGAAGTGCAAAAGATTCTGCTTGCGGGAATTTCCTCCAAGAGGAGCCTTAGGGGACGTGTTCTTAGTGGAGTGGTCCTTCCCACTGCTGTACGCGTTTCCTCCAGTCCCCGTCATTCTGCAGGTGTTGCGGAGGTTACGGAGGTTCTGTTCCTGGATGATCCTCATTGCTCCGGCATGGGCCAGGAGAGCTTGGTACCCGGACCTTCTCGACATGTCCATCTGCCCTCCACGCCGTCTTCCCTACCGAGACGATCTGCTCTCATGGGAGGGGGGGTAGGGTTCTCCATCCAGAGGTCAAGTCCCTCAGCTTTCATGCTTGGTATCTGAAAGGTTGAGGTATAAGGATTGGGACCTCCCCGAAGACGTGATGGAGGTATTGCTTTTGGATTCAAAAAATGGGCTCCTGGTTATGGACCTATTCTACCCAGGAGGGTTACTTTAAGACAAAAATTACAATTGAATAGGTACAAAGAAGAGTGCTCTAATGAAAACACACTGTTTCACCCCTTATTACCCTCTGCATTAAAGGAGAAAAAGAAAGAAACTCACTTTCTTTGTTGTTTGGAGAAAATAATAGTTTGTTTATCTATGCAGTTGAAAAAATCAACATAGAGTGAACAGTTCTCCAAACAGCATAACATCACACGGTTTAATGAAACCAACCGTACAGGCTTATAGGATATATTTACAAACACATGGGGTCACATAGTTTGACACAACAGTCGTGTAGGTAACGCAAACTCAATCAAAATACATAGTTTGTTATGGTGATTCATATACTTCAGTATAAAACAACACAATTAGACAAAGTAAGCAACAACAGAAAAAAAAAGGGGTTCGTGAATTGACAATTGGTAGTGGACAGTGACAATGCACTGTTGTTCGGGGTGCGTCTACACCAAGGTGTTTCGGCCGTTTAGGTGGACCAATTATGTCCCAGCATATGTACGGCCTTCATCAGGACGAAGTGCTGCACGGGGTGGAATAGGTGCTGCAGGGGAAAGGGAAAAACTCGTCAGGGGAGTGTGTTCGAGCGTGTATCATTTAAACAAAGGAATAAATCCAATACTGTGAGGCCCCAGCTTACCTGTGGATAATTATTTCCACTGGCACGAATTTCTAGTATTACGCCAGGATCTTAGTGTAATCCTATTAAAAAGCAAAGAAGGGCACTCAATAGTGATCTGGTGTCTTACAGATACTTAAATAACAAATGAGTTATAGGTCAACCAATCTTACCTCACTTGTGAGGATCTTGGAGTGGGATGGACTCTGATTTTAAATATGTGGTCCTCGCGCGGAAACCTGAACACATAAATGAATAAGGGGCATATTAGTGGGGGTTCCACTCAGGGATTGCTTTTGGCCAGAAGGCCTGTAACGAAAACTCTGTATCGTTGCCGTTGGAGAAAGTTCTGTGACTGGTGCAGGGTACAGAATGTGGATCCTTTCCAATGTTCCATTCCTTTGGTTTTGTCTTTTTTGCTTTCTTTAGCCCACAAGGTACTATTAAGGGTTACCTGGCGGCGCTGTCCATATTTAAGCACTCATCTGAGGAATGTTCTTATTTTAAGATCCCTTTGATCTCTGTTTCTAAAAGGGCTGACTAATGTGTTTCCACCGTCGCCTTTCCAGGTGCCGGGATGGGATTTGAATCTGTTTTTAAAGTTCCTAATGGGAGCTCCATTTGAGCCCTTGCATTCTTGTCCATTGCAACTGTTGTTCTTTAAAACTGTATTTTTAGTTGCGGTAACTTCCTCACGCAGAGTGAGTGAGTGAGTGAGTTGCAGGCACTTTCCGCCAAACCACCCTTCACTGTGTTCCATACGGACAGGGTTGTCCTTAGGGTGCGGGCTTCTTTTCTTCCGAAGCTTGTGTCGGAATTCCATTTGAGCCAGAAGGTAATTATTCCGGTGTTTTATCCTCCTCCACATCCTGACAAGGAAGAGGAGAGGCTCCATAGGTTGGATCCTAGGAGAGCTTTGAGGTTCTATCTCTCACGGATGTCCCGGGTCAGAGTGGACAATCAGCTCTTTGTTGGTTATGCTGGAATGCGTTAAGGTCAGGCTGTTTCCAAGCAGACCTTGTCCAAATGGATAATTTTGACGATCTCTGAGTGTTACCGTTTGGCGGCGAAGGACCCTCCATTAGGCTTACGGGCTCACTCTACTAGTGGGGTGGCTTCCTCCACTGCCCTAAAGAGGGGTGTTTTCTGATTCGCAATATTTGCAAAGCAGCCACAAGGGCCTCTGCCCATAATTTTGTGAGACACTATTCCTTGGACTCCATCCATGGGCAGGATTTGGCCTTTGGTAAGGCAGTCCTGTATTCAGCAATTTGATTCGGCATTCTAAAATTCTAAATTTGTAAATTCTTTTCCCACCTCCATACGTTGGTACTGCTTTGGGAGTCTGTCATAGATGTGGAATACGTTGGAGGACACAATCCCCTCGAAGAACAAGTTACTTATCTTACCTGTTAAAGTTCTTTCGATGGGATGTTCCTCCGACGTATTCCACATCGAACCCTCCCAGCCTGCCCCTCTACAGAATTTCTTGTGCGATTGCAGCTTACGTTTCCGCCAGGCTTTCTGCAGTCATACTGGCAGGAGATTGGTGCTACACGTTATGGGGAAAAAACTACAACTGAGGCTACGGGCGTCTTGCATCCTAGATTTAACATCTGGTGACGTTGACTCACCGACAGAGGACGCCTACACTGAAAAAAAATTCCAAAGTAGCACAGCTGTGGTCATTACTGTCATAGATGTGGAATACATCAGAGGAACATCCCATCGAAAGAACGTTACCAGGTAAGATAAGTAACTTGTTCTTCTTTGGCACGAGGATACAGTTCAATCACGAGCATCAAGGCCTTCTGTGCCCAAGTCTCTTCACTTATCAAAGTCTCTTGATTCGGAGATCCTGATGTACCAAAACAAATGAAATGTTATTTTCTTCTTACAGGCCTTCAATTCAGGTGATTCCTCTTCACCCCGAATTCCCCTCAGTCGTGCTCAGATCCCTTAATACAATGTTCATAGGTGTTACGACCCTCGCCCAAAAACCCCTCTGGCAAACCCATTGGCCAGGTGGAGTCAGGACTCTGGCCTCTAGACCCTGGCATCCTCTTCAAAAGCCCTCATGGGGCCCGTCCTGGCGTCTATGGCGCCAGGCTCATACACCATGAACAACAATGTGCTTGGGAACTAATTTATTGTATTGTCAGCCAACATGGAGGCGTCCACATAGCTTGGTTCCCTAAGAACCAAGCTATGTGGTCTAGTGTTTTGGGTGTGGCAGGCCTGGAACTACTTTCCCTGGTACTACTTTACCTGGGCTATATAAACCACACCCTGACTGCAGAACATGCTTTGTGTTACTTTGCAGCTTCCAACGTGACGCTCACCGTGTCCAGCTATTCCCACGAACCTCGGAGAAGCAGAACCTGCAAGGAGACAAAAGGAACATCATTAGCAGCAGCATCGTACCTGCAGTCTTCATCTTTAAACACTCGCAGCTACTGAGAACAGCTTCTTCGAATCTGCACGCCTCCCGGACAGAACGACTTGAAAGAGGAAGATAGAGGCAACATTAAAGAAAGCTGTAGAGACATTTACAAATTACGAACTGCTCAAAAGGCTTACCTGGCTGGTCACCTCTTGGCTGGCACCACTCCGGACATTCCACTCGCGCTGAAGAACACCGTGACCTACAAGGAAGGGAAACACAGGTTAGCAAAGGCAAGACTTTGCAGCGCTGTGCATAGCGCTTACTTACCGCATCATAGCGCTCTTAATGCGCCATCATTTCCCAACGGGGCTGAACCAAGCCAGTTCGCCACGCCTCGGACCGTGTATTTTCAACCAAGGGAAAACACAACCTGTGTACCTGAAATTGCTGTAGAACCCATGCTGATTGGAGGGATACGGCCTCCATTAACAAAACAAGAGCGGGACAAAAGAAGACAACAACAGCTTTGTTTGTATTGTGGAAAACCAGGACATTTCCTGAAGGACTGTCCAGCAAAACCCCCAAGAAGAACAGCCGGGGCCACAGAGAAGGATGAAGCTAAGGAATCGGGAAACTACCAAGCTCGACAAACGTAGATGTCAGTTTGTCGAGTGAGAAGAAAGAGTTGCTGACCTCGCACTTTGCAATACCAGTGATCTTAATGAACCACCAACAGTCGTCAAGAACGCATGCCGTTGAAGCATACATCGATAGCGGAGCAGTTGGAAATTATATTGATCAAGAACTGGTAGCAGAGATGGGGCTTCCTTTGTGTTCTAAGCCAACAATGGACAAGGTAACCACCGTGGATGGGACTGAAATCGCTTACGGACCAGTAACCCAGTGCACAGCCAGGGTAACCTTGCTGTGCCAGGACGGACATCGGGAGTCTATTTCATTCGATCTCATCAAGGCACCTCAGTTCAGGCTAATACTAGGGATGCCATGTTTGGTTGCTCACAACCCTTTGATAGACTGGTGGGCATGAAAATGAACCTTCCCCGGTGACTGCTCCCCAGCCTGCTATTACCAAGAGGAGAAACCCGACGTCTGTATCCCCATGACTCCCGAAGTGACAGTATAAACCCTGGGAGCAACTAATACCTTGCCAAGTGAATACCATGATTTCCAGGATGTTTTCCGAAAGGACCAAGCCAATACATTGCCGCCGCACAGGCCCTATGACTGTCAGATCGACCTTGTTCCTGGTGCACGAATCCCTTGCGGCTGGATCTTCGCTCTCACAGAACCAGAAAACCTTCATTTGAAATCCTATTTAGACCGGTACCTTGCAAACGGATTTATCTGTCCTTCGAAGTCCCCCGCAGCCAGTCCTTTGTTCTTCGTACCGAAAAAGGAAGGAGACTTGAGAACCTGTATTGACTACCGTGCATTGAACCAGATCACTGTGAAGAACCGCTACCACTTGCCACTTATCCCTGAGATGCTAGACCAAGTTAAAGATGCCCAGATTTATACCAAATTGGACCTTCGAGGAGTGTACCACCTGGTCCGAGTCAGAAAAGGAGATGAATGGAAAATCGCCTTCCGTACTAAGTACGGCTTGTTTGAATATCAAGTCATGCCCTTCGGGTTATGCAACGCTCCTGCGGCATTCCAATATTTCATGAATGACGTCTTAAGGGAGTTAATTGATGTGTGCGCCTTAGTGTACATAGACGACATCTTAGTATATTCAGCCTCGGAACAAGATCATGTCAGGCACGTTCATTCAGTCTTCACCAAGCTCCGTCAACATCGCTTGTTTGCAAAGCTTGAAATATGCTTTTTTCACGTCACCGAAGTAGAATTTCTTGGTTTTATCCTTACTCCAGGAGGCATCAGAATGGACGTGCACAAGGTAGATGCCATTCTGAAATGGCCTTCACCGACGTCTCTGAAAGAGGTACAAAGCATGCTGGGCTTTGCAAACTTCTACCGCCGGTTCATCCCAGACTTCTCTCAGGTTGTACACCCAATCACAGTACTATTATGAAAAAACACTAAAAAGTTTGCTTGGACAGAAGAAGCAGAAGAAGGCTTTCAGGAACTTAAACAAAGGTTTATCTCCACTCCAATCCTGCGACATCCTCGTCCAGACCTCCCTTATGTCGTTGAAAATGATGAGTCCAGTCTCGCAATGGGGGCTGTCCTTTCACAGAGAGACCCGTAAACTGGCCAGCTACATCCTGTGGCCTTCTGGTCGAAAAAGTTCTCACCTCCAGAGATTAATTATGCCATCACGGACAAGGAACTCCTGGCTATCAAATCTGCCTTTAAAGCCTGGAGGCACTACCTTCTGGGGGCCAGACACACCATTATAGTCATCACAGACCACCGAAACCTGCAATATCTCAAAACAGCCAAGGCCCAGTCCTCGCACCAATTACGGTGGGCCCTTTTCGTCTCCGAATATGATTATGTAATCACATTTCGACCAGGAGTCAGAGACGGAAAGGCGGATGCCTTATCTCGCATGGGCATAGATGAAATAGTATATACAACTCCAGACCCAGTACCTATTATACCTGAAGACAAACTCTTGGGTATCACGACAGCCTTAACACAAGCAGAACTACAAAAAGAAATCCAACAGACAATAACTCCTGATGCCTACCTCGCATGGAAAACTCAAGGAGAACAATATACCATCAAGGACCACCTACCCTTTTTTAGGGCTCGCCTATATGTATCCAAGAAGGAATTACAACAGCACATTATTTCAAACTATCACGATTCACTGATTGAAGGGCATCCTGGGATCGCCAAAACCCTAGCTAAGGTGAAAGAGAACTTTTGGTGGCCTACATGGCGTAAGGACATCATTCAGTATATTCAGTCCTGCGGTGTCTGCGCACAAAATAAATCACAGAAACAAAAACCATCGGGTCTCCTACAACCATTGGACATTCTTCCAGTTCCATGGCACACTCTTTCCCTTGACTTCATCACTGATCTACCTCCAAGCCAAGGGTTCAACACCATCCTTGTAGTTGTGGACTTATTCTTGAAGATGGCCCATTTTATTCCTCTCAAAGGCCTCCCAGACGCAGCCACTTTAGCAAAAGTGTTCCTCGAGGGCGTGGTTAAGCTACATGGCTTCCCTTCGGTTCTGGTCTCTGATCGAGGCAGCCAGTTTGTTTCAAACATCTGGAAAAAATGCTCTGCAATGTCGCGGATCGACGTTCGGCTATCTACCAGTCACCATCCCCAAACGGACGGCCAAACCGAGAGAACCAATCAGACACTTGAGCAATATTTACGGTGCATGCTGCACCACGAACAAAGGAATTGGAAAGGCCTACTATGGATAGCTGAATATGCATATAACAATTCTTGGCATTCAAGCACGGGACAAACGCCCTTCTACACCCTTCATGGCAGACATCCACGTACCTCTGAACTAGACCTTCCAGCCAGCTTGGAAATGCCAGCGGTAAAGACTCTACACACAACCATTACTCAGGCTTTCAAAAGGGCAAAGGAACACCTTAATCATGCCAAAGAAAAACAAAAGAGATTCACTGACCAACACCGGAAAAAGGCCCCTGATTATCAAGTAGGAGACCAAGTTTGATTAGCCGCTAAATTCGCACCCATCACGGGAACCCGGACCTTTCATCCCAGATTCTTAGGATCCTATACCATTAAGGCAATTATCAACCCAGCAGTCGTGAAACTGGATTTACCACCTAATCTACACATCCACCCGGTATTCCATGTGTCCCTCCTGAAACCAATGCAACCCGGCACACAGATTGGGACACCACCTAAGCCCATACTTGTTGACGGAGAACCAGAATTCGAAGTCAAAGATATCTTGGACTCTAAATACTCTAGGACCAAGTTATATCATCTCGTCGATTGGAAAGGATTTGGACCACAAGATAGATCCTGGGAGCCCAGTGAGAATATCCAAGCACAACGTCTAATCAGGAAATTCCATCGGAACTTCCCAACCAAACCTGGGCCAGACAGAAGGAACACCATGGGAGGGGCCTTACGGGGGGAGTGCTGTCACGACCCTCGCCCAAAACCCCCTCTGGCAAACCCATTGGCCAGGTGGAGTCAGGACTCGGGCCTCTAGAGCCTGGCATCCTCTTCAAAGGCTCTCATGGGGCCTATGGCGCCAGACTCATACATCATGAACAACAATGTGCTTGGGAACTACTTTACTGTATTGTCAGCCAACATGGAGGCATCCACATAGCTTGGTTGCCTAAGAACCAAGCTATGCGGTTTAGTGTTTTGGGTGTGGCAGGCTTGGAACTACTTTCCCTGGTACTACTTTACCTGGGCTATATAAACCAAACCCTGACTGCAGAACATGCTTCTTGTTACTTTGCAGCTTGCAACGTGACGCTCACCGTGTCCAGCTATTCCCTCGAACCTCAGAGAAGCAGAACCTGCAAGGAGACAAAAGGAACATCATTAGCAGCAGCATCTTACCTGCAGTCTTCCTCTTTAAACACTCGCAGCTACTGAGAACAGCTTCTTGGAATCTGCACGCCTCCCGGACAGAACGACCTGAAAGAGGAAGATAGAGGCAACATTAAAGAAAGCTGTAGAGACATTTACAAATTACGAACTGCTCAAAAGGCTTACCTGGCTGGTCGCCTCTCGGCTGGCCCCACTCCAGACATTCCACTTGCGCTGAAGAACACTGTGACCTACAAGGAAGGAAAACACAGGTTAGCAAAGGCAAGACTTTGCAGCGCTGCGCATAGTGCTTACTTACCGCATCATAGTGCTCTTAATGTGCCTTCATTTACCAGTGGGGCTCAACCAAGCCAGTTCGCCACGCTGAAGCTCCGCATACCTAAGGGAGAATAAAAGAGACATTTTAAACAAGAAAGGCAAGAACAGCAATAAGACCTACCTGAACAATATCAAATGGGCCGGCGTCAGTGAAGTAACTGGACCGCACTCGCCCATGAGAGACAACGCGCCCCTGCAAAGAAGGCAGGACGGAGAGCACGCCTAATTCTACCACAAGGCAGAACCTTCCCCGCAGACCACATCAGGGCAAAGCTGAGAAGCATACCAGCGAGTAACCCGGCTGGGTGGCGTCCCTGTGGATACCAGGTGAGCATAACAATAGGATATTCTTTCTCGGGTTACTCACGGTTCACCCTGGATCCCCCTTTGCTGGGCTCAGAGCCTTCTATACAATGTTCAATACTTTAGAAGCCCCTCTTCTGGGCTTAGATCCTCATTTATACAATTAGTCTTCCCGCAGCCGGGCTCAGACCAATTTCCTTGAGTATTAACTATCAAAGACTTTTGAATGTGTACAGGGTTTAGCTTGACCCGTTGCAGGACCACTTCGATTTCCCAATTCCTTTTTGCAACAACATCTTTCAGTTGGATACCTGACAGAGACCTTCAAATGAGCACCCACATAGCGCCGGACCACTCTGTTTATGGTATCTGTCTTGGCTTCAAAAGTTCAGTCACTCATTTGCTGTTTAATTATTCACGTCTCTCATCACATATGTTTCACACACTGTTCTTCATCAGATTTCTCCATACAATGCTTGCAATCTTGGCGCTGACGAAGCCCGGTCTGGTATCAGTCTTCCCGACTCATTGGCTGTGCTGACTTCACTGGCGCTGCTTTGTTGAAGGAGCCAAGGACAGTAGCAAACGCTTCTCTCCACCTTGGTTATCAACACAGGAGAGCCCTGAGTACCACCGACACGCAATGCAGGTCTCTTCAGCTTTAATTCCAGGTCTTATGTTTCTTATTCTCGAAGGTTCTTGAAAGTACCAGTATTTCTCTGAAAAGGTCAAGGGCACTTCCCTCCTTGCAAACCTCTCCGGTCTTGCCATCTTTCTGCTCGTATTAAACTGCCATCTTGGAACTGCTGCTTCCTTGTGTGCTTTGCCTTGCTCAGAGTGTGCTTTCGTGATCCACCTTTTATCTGTGTGGGGAAGTGTGATGGAAGTCAGGTGTGTATAATTATCAGTAATTGCCTGACCCTGCCTGACCATTGTGTTGGGACATGTTAGGTCAGTTTTCTCTCATAGTGAGCTGTCCATGAGAAAGTGTTTGTGTCAGGGTGCGTGGCTTGGCAGCCATGGACTAGGCTGCTCTCCGAGAGAGCTCCTGGGATCCGAGCATCAATCCGAAGAAGCGCGCTAACTTTCAGCAAGAAGTCCAACCTGAAAATGCTACTGATGCCATAGGAGTATAAGGAGCCTCTGATACACGAGGCAGAACGAGAATTAGGAGGAAATAGAGTTCTGCAACATTGTTGCCCTTTGCAAGCACTTCGGGCTGGCAACAAAATAGGCAGCCGCCCTGCAACAAAGGAATCAACAACACGACGGCCGACATTGAAGCGAGGGCTGATGAGGACAGCGAAACTGGCACCCTTCGCGTGATGCAGCTGTAGCTGATTGAGGCCTACATGGACTGAGCGGGGACGTCCGGTGACTCAGCGGCTTCGGGTCGCCCGCCCTGGTGTGCCTGAGGGTCTACTGCTGCGGTGCGGGGCCCTAGCGCTTTCTGGCGAGCAACGAAGCAAGACCCCCAGATCCCCGAGGCAGAGGTACGGAGGAACGAGCGTGGAGAGTCTGCAGGCCTGTTGTGTTATAACGGAGCTCTGCGAAGTTAGGAGGAACTGAGGAGGCCTGGGGGCAGTGGAGGACAGTAAAGGCTGCGGCGGACGTCCCGCCCTGCAACAAAGGAATCAACAATGCGACGGCCGACATTGAAGCGAGGGCTGATGAGGACTGCGAAACTGGCACCCTTCGCGTGATGCAGCTGTAGCTGATTGAAGACTACGCGGACTGAGTGGGGAAGTCCGGTGACTCAGCGGCTTCGGGTCGCCGCCCTGGTGTGCCTGAGGGTCTACTGCTGCGGTGCGGGGCCCTAGCGCTTTCTGGCGAGCAACGAAGCAAGACCCCCAGCCCCCCGAGGCAGAGGTACGAAGGAACGAGCATGGAGAGTCTGCAGGCCTGTTGTGTTATAACGGAGCTCTGCGAAGTTAGGAGGAACTGAGGAGGCCTGGGGGCAGCGGAGGACAGTAAAGGCTGCGGCGGACATCCCATGTGCCGAGCTAGCGCGCGGGCGTCCGCGGCAGAAAGGCGGGCACCCGGGGTGGACATAATAATAAGAACACTGGAAGCGGCTGGGACCGCGAGCTGTGGAACTGGGGTGCCAGTTAAGACCCTGCATGTCAAATAAAGGTCAAATCAATAAAGAGCTGGAGTAGCCCGGCATATAGAGGAGCACCGCCACAGTGCCCTCCGCTACCCCCCGGTGAAGAGTGAACAATCACAACGGGGGGAACAAACTAAGCAGCCCACCCAGGAGAAGAAAGGAGGGCAGATAGGGTGTGTAAATTGCCATCAAATGCTCCCAAAGCAACTGCTTGTGTGAAGTCCTTGTTAGTCACCTGCATGCTAGGTGAAGCGCTGATGAGCAAATGGTGTCATGGTGCTGGGTAAAGCGAGATCGCGAAGGCCGAGAATGGCGATGCCAAACCCCTTACCAAGGGCATCATGTAACAGGCCTTAGATGTGGACAAAGGCGGATGGCAGAAGCGCGCCCCTCATGACTGGGAGACGGGTGCAAGGAACAGCCTGCGGAACAGAAAATAGACGCCCGCTGCCAGGGGGGAGACAATAGGGGACCGCCAGAGGTAGACATTGACCACAACAGGGCATTGGAGGCCCTGCTAAACCATAGCAGGTTAACGGGGATACTGCCAACACTGTCTCTCACCGGCATGGTGTCACCCCATCCCAGAAATTAAGGCCAGACGCGGTACCTATAACCATCAAGCATTATTGTTTAGGACACTAACGGCATGCATTGGGGGATGCCTCAAGAGGGCTAAGACAAGGCTCCAGCACCGGATCGGCACAGTGCCAGGACCCAGATCGAACCGATAAGCAGGAAGCTCAGTGATCAAGAGTCGCAAACCCCCCACGTGGCGGCCTAGTACACTAAGTAATTAAAGCACATAGCTGGCAGTGTCATAGGGAGCCCCACAGCTACAGAGAAGAGGCTGAGGGGCGGCACAAGAACCCGAACACTGTCGAGGAAACGCAACCTGGTGCAGAGACCGCGTGGTGCAATGTCTTTTAGCAGAGATCGGGTGGTGCAATGTCTTTTAAGGGAGGAAAAGCTAAGGGCAAACAGCCAACAATGGACATATTCACCAAGTCGCAGCAGTCCCCGACCACCCCAGCACAAGCCATGACCACTACCCCTGCAGATGCTGCCTCGCTGAGAGATGACCACATGATCCTCGCCACCATCACAGAGCTAAAATCCTCGTGGGGGATAGCGATGGCGGATCTGAAAGCTGCACTGGAAACCAAAACTGACGCAGTGGGGATAGAGGTCAACCTACTGAGACAGGATGTGAGAGCGCTTGCGGAAAGAGAGCGCTGTGAAAAGCAACACGGACACCAGCACAAATAATGCCAGGGAAGTCTACATACTGAAACAGCAAGTGTTCAATCTGGAAAACCGATCAGAGGAAGCCGAAGGGCGAGCGAGATGCAACAACATACGCGTGGTCGGCCTACCAGAGGGGGAAGAAGGCCAAGACCCTACAGACTATGTGGAGAACATGATTATTCAGGAAATAGGGGCTCGTAAGCTCTCCCAAGGGTTTGCGATTGAACATGCGCATAGGGCCCTGATGAGAAGGCCGCAACCCGGAGCCCCTCCCTGTGCAATCATAGCGAAGATCCTGAGCGACAGGGAGAAGATCCTGGAATTCTTCCGGAAAGGAGGGATGATAGCAAGGGCGTCAGCGACTATCACCGCATACCCCGATTACAATATGCTGGTGCAGAGACAGCGCTATGGCTATGTGGTGATATAAAGGAGACTGCGCACAGCTGGATTCAAATACATGCTCTTGTATCCCGCGCAGCTCAAGATTTTACACAAAGGCAAAACACACTTCTTTGACACCCCAGAAGACACGGCGAATTGGTTGGACGCCCATGGCTGCCTGGAGCCTGAAGATGAGCAGGAGCGAGACGAACACGATAAGTGACACAAAGCCATGCAAAATGATGTTGGGTGTGAGGGTATCTGGGGCAGAGACATTGGATAGGAATAATAATGGGCGCAGCTAGAAATAACAGTATTGAGTGCTTATAACATGTAACATTTGGACTTGTTGGACTGGAATATAGACTGCAAAAAGTAGATGTGAGCAACAAGTGCACTTAGTTTGATGATTAAGGTAGGAGTCACAGGATGGAGACAACCTATCCCCAGTAGATAGAGTAATAGAAGCGTCACATCTCCCTGCTGTGCCTTGAGTACGGGCAGTTGCCAAGAAAAGGGCTAGATGCGGGGGTTCCTGGGATCCAGGGATGGAGCTGGGCAACAGTTGGGAGGGGGGAGGGACAGTAGGGCGTTGGAGATTAAATTGGGGAAGGGAAGGGAGGGGGGAGGGAGGGACATTGGCGAAGTTGTTAGGGTAATGATTCAGGGTGGTTTAATTTGGGGAATGAGCTTACATACGTGAGCGACAACGACTAAGGGAGGGGTCCATAAGAGACAAAGAGGGGATGGGAAATGACCGGACAATGGGGAACCTTAAGGTAATTTCTTGGAATATCAGGGGGCTGAATAGCTACCCAAAAAGGAATAAGGTTATGATGTATCTGAGAAGGCAGAAAATAGACATATCCCTAATATAGGGGACTCACCTCCCAAAAGACAAATTAGAGATGGTCCGGAACAAGTGGGGGGGACTCTTGTTGGGGCAACATACTCGACCTATGCCAGGGGGGTGATTACCTGGGTAGCACCACATGTCCCCTTTCAGTTACTACAGTCTACAGTTGAAGCAGATGGGAGGATGATGATAATGCGGGGGCTGGTGGAAAATAAAGAAGTATGTATTGTTAACACATACGCCCCAAATCAAGACACTGTGACATACTTCAAGGCCTTATATAAGAAACTGTGCACTGATCTAGGTGGGACAGTGATCTTGGGGGGTGACTTCAACTGCACATTGAACCCAAGGGTAGACAGATCAGATAAAAGACAAGACAGACCCAACCCTGCTCCCAGAGCCCTTCAGACCCTGCTAACAGAGTTATGGCTAGAGGATGTATGGAAGGTGCAGCACCCACAAGAGAGGCAATACTCACACTACTCTGCCCCACAGAATCTGTAAACGAGGCTAGATTACCTGGTTGTCACGCAGGAGGTAGTTGCAGAAACAGCACTGGTAGAATACAAGGCGAGGGTCCTATCGGACCACTCGCTGCGGTCCTAATATGGCAATACCGACCTCGGAGGGCCAGTATCCCAACCTGGCGACTCAGAGCTGAAGTGCTGAAGGACACAATGTTCAGGGAAGACCTGAGGGAGGAGATTGTACATTATTTTGAGACTAACACTGGGAGTGTTGAGTCGACCGGTACCCTATGGGAAGCTTTTAAGGTGGTGGCGAGAGGGATAGCTTAGCCAAATCCAAAGGGTTGCAAGGAGGCATATTATGGGAATTAAGGGAAGCTGAAACCAAGCTAGAGATAGCCCAGGGCAGGGGGTGCTGCAGGGAGGAGGATGCCGGAATTATAAGCCAACTGCAACAAGAATGTGCAGAACACTGGGATAGACTATGCAACCTGAACTATAGAAAATATGTAGAAAGGCAGCACGCGAGCAGAGATAAAGCAGGGAGGATGTTGGCATGGTTGTATAAAAGAGAGATCCCCAGAACCACGATTAGTGTAATACAGGGAACAGAGGGGCAATTGGTAGACACCCAAGAGGGGTAAATCGAGAATTCCTTAACTACTATCGAGCATTGTACAGAGATATGGAAGGGAGCGATGGCAGGGAGATAAAGGATACGTTGGAGGACATAGGCCTGCCACAAATAAGCGCGGCAAAGTGAGAGGACCTAGATCCCCCAATCAACTTAGAAGAATTGGAAGAAGTGGTGATACAACTACCCACCAGTAAGACCCCGTGGGCCGACGGACTCCCCAGTGAATTTTATAAAATGTTTAGAAAAGAGGTGCTCCCCCCGTTGTTAGCAATGCTAAATGAGGCTTATGAGATGGGTCGGCTGCCAGAATCCCTGAGAGAAGCGATCATTATCCCACTCCCCAAAATTAATAAGCCAGGTACAGTCTGCAGATCATTCAGACCATTATCAATGTTAAACCAAGATAGCAAAATTCTTATGGCAGTGTTGGCAAACAGAATGAAGCGGACTATTGATAAAGTAATACACCCTGATCAAACAGGCTATGTACCACATAGGCACAAATCCGATAACCTTAGGAGACTCCACCGGGTTATAGAGCACACAAAAGAAGACTTGGGGGAGATTGCAATAGTCTCACTAGATGCAATAAAAGCCTTTGACTCAGTCAAATGGCCCTTGTTGATGGGAGCCTTAACCAGCTACGGCATTGGGCCGGGGTATCTTAAATGGGTCAAGCTACTATAGAGCGCGCTGCTAGCCAGGGTAATAACGGGAGCAATTATCTCTGCAAGGTGGCAGCTGGGTAGGGGTACCAGACAAGGGTGCCCATGGTCCCCGATGCTATACATCTTAGCATCGGAGCCTTTGGCAGCGTATCTGAGGCAGCAGTATGAGGAAATAGGGATTAGAATAAAAGGAGAGTTGCACTTAGTTTTCTTATACGCAGATGACATGATGCTGTATATAAGATACCCCGAAGAGAATCACCAATATATCCTGGAAGTGATGGAGCGGTTTGCGACGCTGTCTGGAATAGCAGTGAATCCCCAAAAATCATGTCTATTCCCACTGGGGAGGTATGTAGGGGTTCCACAAGTACAATTACCGATTTTGCAGATACCATGGGTAACACAAACGTCTAGATATCTGGTAATAGATATTTATCATGCGTTAGAAGCGGAACACCGGTATAACACTGAGACAGCGGTAAAGAACATTGAGAATAGTATGAGGTTCTGGTCCAAACTCCCCTTGGCAATGATGGGAAGAGGTACGCTGCTGAAGATGGTTGTATTTCCGAGGCTATTGCATTGTTTCGGGAATATCCCATACCTTATACCAAAGCGATTTTTCATTAAGCTGCACAGCATGTGCAGGGATTTCCTATGGCATGGGACCAGGAACAGAATAGCTCTTTGGAAGCTGCAGAATGCACACGATAAAGGGGGCATAAAACTGCCGAACTACGAGATCTATTACCTAGCTAGTCAACTGCAATATGTGGCCAAATGGTTATCGGAAGACCCAACCTCAGAATCGAGATTGTTGAGAACAGAATGCGCCCCATATTTTTTGAAAGAAATGATATGGCTGCCTGAAGCAGAAGGTAAAAAGTGCTCAAAACTGTTGTTACTGGGGTGGCAAGTTTGGCATAAAGCCTGCCAGGCCATGGAGAACCCGGCCCTGTGTCCCCCACACAGGGTCGGACTGGGACAAGAAATAGGCCCGGACACCCAAAAAAGAAGTGGCCCACCCCTCGCCTCAAAAAAGTGGCCCACCCCTCGCCTCAAAAAAGTGGCCCTCAAACCATCATCCGTGAATTGCGTCAATTCACGACTTTAGAGAAAATGCTACTTATGGAGGGTTCATGTGTCTGTTACATTATAACACATCTCATAAAATAACAACTTTGCATACAAGAATGGATCACCATATGTATAATTAATATCTGTGTTTATAGATCCATATTGTCAAAATACTGTGATTGCAAGCTGGCGTCCAAGGAAAAATGATAATATTTTATTGTATTGCACTTACGCTTAAGTTCTTATTTATAGAACAAATATGCATACAATATCACCCTACCTGTGTTGGTACTCATTTATCGACCTCAGAAGCTTGAAAGGGTGAGATGGCCTTGTTGGGATTTAAACGTGCAACCTGCAGATCACACACACACATTGCAGCAGCGAGTGCTGACCCCACTGAGCTATCATATCATCTATAGTAAAATGAGCAATTATTATGTAGTGGATACCATTAAACTGGTAACTGAGATTTAACAGCAGACAAGTTAAATTCAGTTTGGTACGCCCTCTGCTAAACCTATGTCAAATACCAACATGTCCCAACTCCCCACTCCATCCCAGCTGGAAGGGTCAGTATTTCATCAGTTTTGCGCTTACCTTCTGCTCGAACCGCGCATGACGCACGCTTATCTGCTTCTGCTTGGGTAACGGAGGCACAGCATTATTTGCACCAAGAGTACACATGCACTTAGGATCTGGGCAGGATTTGAATTAATTGCCACTTGGCTCTAAGCCCAGAGACCTACATTGGCAGCTCTACCCAGGACCCTGGGTATATACTTCCAGCATGGCAAATCTTGTTGCATATTACGGGTCCCAGAAGCTGTCGCTGGCCACATCTTTCACGATAAGTCAGTGAAAGGTGTGATTCTGGTTTATGAACTTCTGCTCTACGTGGCTAAAGGCTGTATTCAGGGAATATGGCATGAGAGGAAGTAAACATATGTCGATCATCAAGCCCAAACACTATAGAAATTCTATATGATCCTCAAGGGGACAAGGTAATGTGTCCATACGGTGCTGGCTAGTATAAGGGCGGTGCATCTCTTACCTCAGCTCAGGGCTGTTTGTGTCTCTCCGTCTCTCCGCTACCAGCAGCAGGCAGGCAGTCTCAGCCACCTGTGGTGGTGGTGGTGAGTGGGCTGTGGGGTAGGGGGTCGGAGGGTCGCCTCTGTGCCGGCTGGCTAGCTGACCTGGGTGGCTGCCTGAGTCAGTGCCGCTCTGTGCCCTCCTGTGCTGGAAATCAACTTTAATGTGCGCGCCCCTTGCCCAGCCCAACTCTGCAGGCATCCTTCCTCCAGGCTCCTCAGCCTGCCCTGCCTCCTCAGACCAGGTGTGAGTTCTCACACCGACACGTTGCTGCAAACAAGCACTATCTCCTCTTGAGTGATGCTCTCTCTGTGTGAGCAGAGCATGAGCCGGGCTCGAGCACCATCTGGTCCGGACCACCCGTCTACTTTTTTGTGTGCATAGCCATAATTGCATGCATGGAAATCAAAACAAGGTAACAAGTGTTACCTTGCTTTGATTATGCTGCCTCGGCCCCAGCAAACCCAACCACTTCCCCCTGCAGAGCAGACAGGTGATCTTCCAGAGGCACTGTAATTACGGGCCAGCCGGCAGCCAGGCCCAGCCCACTCCCCTCCAGAGGTTCTTTGCCTGCGGCCCTGGGCGGCACACCACGTGAGCTTGCGTGGGCTTGACTGCCGAAAGCCCGAATTGGAAACAAACATGTGCAATAAAATGCACAATGCAGCGGCGCAAGCCACTGACCCGCTGCATGCAGGCACACACAATACGATTCAGTGAGTTCTTTAAACCATTATAGTTGTGCGTGCGGGCAGCCCGTGGCTACAAAGCAAAATAAAATACTTTTTTCGCACTGAACTGGGCAATGCACAGTTCATTGTGAAAAAAAAATATTTTTTTTTCCTTGCTCAAACCGGCCCCCAGGAGACTAATGATGATTTCATAACGGCCACGGGCCGATTGGCCGAGGGGCCAATCCGACCCTGCCCCCACAGGTGCCGCTGGTTGCATGGACGGGAGGGGATGACCAGCTATTGAAGGCGATCAGGAGGCACTGGGAACCGGTAGGAATTGTAACGTTGGGAGACATATGGCAGGAAGAAGGGATTAAAGTATTCAGTGCGCTGGTGAAGGAAACAGGGCTACATGAAGGGCAATATATAACGTATAACAGAATGGTACAGCGGATCAGGAACACATGGTCGGAAGTAATACTAGATGAACAACCTGACGCCGGCATAGAAACCATATATGATATAGCGGAGGGAGGGCACGAGATATCCAGGCTATATGAACTACTGATGTCCAGAGTAGGGAAGGAGGTGGCGCAACTGAGAATGACTGGGAGGAAGACGCTGGGGCACCTATGAGTGATGGGATGTGGGAACGTGTGGGAAGATGGTAAGAAAGTATCTAGGAATGCGAGGCTACAACAAATACAGGTATACGTAACCCACAGGGCATATTTATCACCCCAGAGGGATCTGTGTGATCACTGTGCCGCCGGCAACTGCGACGCCGAAAATGCTGACGGCAGTTACGGTGCGGCGCAGTGATCATATGGATCACTGTGCCCGCTTCCCCTGGCCTGCAGTACCCCTCCCAACCCCCATCCCACTTACCTTTAGGGCGGCACACTTCTGCGTGTGCCGCCCGCACTCTGTGATCCCTGCGGTGTCAGCTCTTCCCACTAACGTGGGTTGGAGCTGACGCTGCAGGGTGCTTTTTTTTTATGTGTCCCCCGCTTTCCGAAATGGTAAGCGGGGATACCCCCGCAATCCCCGACCGCCATTACTGCGCCCAGGAAGAGCAGGGGATGCAGTGACTGTGGGGGCGTACAAATGAGGGCAACATTTTTGTATGATACCCCCCAGAGGATAGCTAAGTTAAAAAATGTGGGAAGTCAGACAGGCCCCCATTTGCCAGGCAGAAAATGTGGGTATGACGCATATGTTTTGGGCATGCCCCGAAATTGGGAAGTGCTGGGAAGAAGTATCCCGCCGGCTAGAAGAGAAAAGGATCAAGATAGATGTCGAATCAGTATGGGCATGCTTGGTAGGGGGATTCCCTAGGACGACTAAATTAAAACATGTGAGCAAATTAAAGGATTTGGCATACATACTCGCTAAGCGTAGAATAGCCATGGGATGGAAGGTATGCAACAGGCCCAGGATAGAAGTCTGGTGGAATGATCTCCAGAAATGGACCGAAGCCGAAACAGCAGTATGGCAAGAGGCGGGTGACAGAGGGGGTGAGGAAGAGGCAGGAACCCTGACAGCCTGGAGATATCCAGTGGCCACACTGAACGTGTCCACTCAGGATTGGTCGAGTGGCCAGGACTCTGCTGGTGACAGGGGAAGAGAATCCCCTGAGGAAGATGAAGATGCGGGAGGCGAAGCGACGTAGGCTCCAAAAGGAGGGAGGGAAAGGGGTAAGCAGTAGACACTGAAGAATATGTGTAATTTTTGAAACGTTCGAGACAGGTACTGCAAAGTTTGGTTGTGTGTTGTTTGTTTGTAATAAAATCAATAAAATGTGTTTTTTTTTTAAAGTGTTTGTGTAAGGAAAGGGGGCGGGGAGATTCAGTTCCTAAGTATCCTACCTGGTAGGATGGGGAAAAGGTGTTACATGGAAGGGTATACTGCGTCTCGCCATCCCATTTCCACTCCCTGGAGACCCCTCATCCAGGTGATCCTCCCGCACTGGTCCACCCCCAGGACAGGATCCAAAAGCGATGGCCGTGTCCTGGCCACCTCGATGACAGATACCTGGGGACTAGCGGGTGATACACCTTCATGTTTCTCACAAGATCTACACTCTTTTGCCTGACTTCAAAATTGTGGAGAAACCTTTTAAAGGTGTAATCCCTGCCACAGAGCTTCTGATTAATTTCAATTATGACCTGTAGAATAAAAATCCAGCTCCACTAGAAACACCTGCTATCCCTAAATGGAGATAAAGGAATAACAAATCCGTAACCAGGGTTGGCAGAATAAAGAGGAATAACACAGTAAAGGGATACACTGAAAGATTAGATTAAGCAGCCAATCTATGAAAGGGCATCAGAACACCAGCAGTAAGTGTCACATACTGGGATACAAACATGAAGGCACAACGAGAGCTTAGCTTAAGAGTCACTGGCCCTGGGAGAGACCAGAAAGGAGAACTTGGGAAGAAAGTCACAACCCTGCCAGGGATTGCATGTCAGACCCTTGCAGCCGTAGAGCATTTGAATCTGGGAATCTCAGGCATGGGGGTACTGGCAGATCTCGTGGGGCGGGTGGTTGTTCTCCTAGCGATTCTTTCTGCCAAGTAAGGAGGAGCTAACTTATTCAGGCACTTGGAGGTGAGAGAGACTGTTTTGAGGAAGAGTCCGTCCTTTATTTTTAGCCAGTGAGTCTCTTTTCTAAATTTAGAAATGTGGTCTCTGTAGGGGATATTCAGCGCTGCTCTCAAGGCAGTAGCATTGATGAACGTCACAGGTAAATCGTATACATATATTGAAACACCTAGAGGGAGTGAAGGGGTTAAAACAATGTCCAGAGTGATACCAAAAGTCCAATAGAATTTAATTTTACAGTACTGGTCCTGGATGGTCCCAGTACAGCCCTAGAAATGGGTTGAAACAAAATAACCTAGCATAGGGTAGCACCATTGCTTTCTATGGGGAGGGGTGAATTGCAGTGATTTGTAAATATCACAGGTACATGATCAAATTCTAGTTTTTGGTATAGAATTTCTAGGGACCCACTAGAAAATGACCATGTCCCGGAAAGTACCAGTTGTCCCCATAGGAAACAATAGGCAAACTTCAACTTTAGGATGAAGCCTAGTAAGTACCAGTTCTACCGCACAGATACTGGCAAAGGAACAACCGACCCAGAGCGGGAACTCTAGAGGAGCTCCAACTCCATGTTCGAGGCACAGCCAGCCCAAGTAGGATTGATGCAGAGCAACATTTCAACCAATGCAAGCCAATAGAGTTTTGTACAATTGCACCTGACCATAGTCTAATTCCAACGGATGCACAGACTGCAACTCACATACTGCGCTACTGCAGCCCAAACGTTGTCTACCCACACCTTGTACACCGCTCTGC